>NC_091823.1:178412744-180812744 GCF_038994185.2 Dermacentor albipictus | reverse complement strand
ATAAACATAATTGCTCGGTTGTTCTGCTTGGGAGTACGTGGTCACTTCAGAATGTTTGTTACTTTTTCAGAAAAGTCTTCTGATATGAATATTTGCGTGCCCTTTAGTTTGCTACACTGAAAAAAATTTTTTTTTTTTTCCGCGAAATTGTACAACCGCAGAATGATAGGGCAAGGGTGCCGGCCATGCCCATTCATTTTAGTTACAGAAGGAGCCTCTGTAACCTGTTTATTACTACTTCGTATAGAGGTATCGTGGCTGCTTTGGGTACTGTACAAGTCACTATAGAATTCTTCCGCTGCTTTGCTATATCTTCGACATTGCTGATGACATTACCCTGCCTAGTTTCCTTCGCACTGTTTTCGTGCTGTGTCCATTTCTTACTGCTTCTTCAGTATTTCTCCCATCATAATTTCGAATACCTCCTTCGAATATTTTCAGCTTGTTGATTAGTTTGGCAGTTCCACGAATTCTAGCTGATCTCCTGAGTTGAGCACTTTCATTTTTTTTAGTCTTTTCTTTATTAGGCCCTTTGTTACTTGTAAGAGCTCGCCTACTGGTTGACTTGATGCTTTACCTCTCACTTCATTTGCTGCTATTGAAACCCGTCTAGTTATGGTTTCATTCATTGCCTCTATGTTATCTTCATCTGTCTGTTTTAAGGCTGCATATTTTTTTGGCAAGCGTCAACTTGAATTCGCCTGTTTTTACCCTTACTGTGTCTAGGCTGGCCTGTTTCTTTTTGACCAATATTACTCTTTCTCTCTTTAAATTGAGGTGGATCCTAGCTCTCAAACCTATGATCACTGCACTTTAACCTACCTAACACTTCTACATCCTGCACGATGCTGGGATCGGCAGGAAGTATGAAATCAATTTTATTTCTTGTTTCACCATTAGGGCTTTTCCAGGTCCACTTTTTCTTCCAACGCTTCCAGAAGAAGGTGTTCATTATTCGCAGCTCATTCCTTTCCACAAATTTTACCAACATCTCTTCTCGAGTGTTCCTTGAATCCACACTGTAGGTGCGAATTGCTTCTTCACAAGCCTGCTTTTTCCCATCTTTTGCATTGAAGTCGCCCATAACTACAGTATACTGAGTTTGCACTTTTTGAATCGCTAATTCAACATATACATAAAGTTGTTCTATTTCTTCATCGTGACTGGAGGTTAGAGCAAAGGTTTGTACTACCTTTATTCTATACCTCCTATTCTATACTTCTTAGCATTGCCAATGTGAAATGTATAAGGCAGTTACTGCGTGAAAATCACCATGTTACTGTACTCATGATCTCAGAAAATCTGAAATTGAAAAGGAATATAGGTCCCCAAATCTCATACAATTATTTAGGGAAACGTAAACTTAATGTAAATATTGTCCCTCAGATACGAGAAACAAGCTCACGTTTGTCTTAAAAGGGTCCTGAGGGACTTTTTATCCAAGTTGAGAAATGCATTTGACATTCAAAGAGACTGTCTCAGAAATATTTTGCCGCTAATGGTACTTCAATGCGTTCAGCAGAATCGTAGTTATAGGCTGTCAAAGGCCAGTGATCCCCTTTGTGGAGTTCCCAGTTCTTCTTCAATACCTTGCCCTGCCAAGACTATGGCAGAGCAAGGCTGTACCCCCAACGCTCCACCTATGGCCACAACATGCCACCATCATTATGGATGTTCAAGCAGACTACTTCCGATTTTGGCTTTTTCTGAGGCTATCCTTCAGCTTACGGATGAGTTCACAGTGTCTCATCTCTTTGTTGTGCTACAGTGTAAAAGTTCGCTACGTGCAGCTATTGTCGCACCAAGTTACATGAGTAGCACATTTCCTTTCGCACTTACCACTATTGATAAGGGGATTTATCAACGGCAAGTAGTAGGCAAAAAACCAGCTCAGTAACAATGGTCTCGACGCCAACAGCTAGTAGGGTGCGAGTGCAGTCTGCACTCGCGCCCTACATAGCGCTCCACTACTGCTTGCTCCCAGTTTTTCTTCACTACACTATAGCGATCACAATATTTTGAGGGTCAAACAAACTTCATGTTCGCTCGTGGGAGTATGTCAGCAGCAGACACATCAGCTAAGCCCTCAATGAATGCTGCACTCCAGATTCACGCTGAAAGGATTCCTAATGTAACAAACGTCGACCAGGATGGCAACAGACGTTAAGGGTACGTAACTTGGGAAGTAGACGACCGGTTTGTTTGTCAGATGTTGGCATTTGGGCATCGAGTCACATTATCCACAGATACCAACGTGGATACATATGCTGTTGTCCTCATTGAGCGAGCAAGCAGACTCGTTGCGGCACTAAATGGCAGCCACAATATCAACACTACCCTGCAGAAGCAGCTACAGGCCACTGCATGGGCCAACTATGTGCACAACAGGACTGGAGTGTGCCCATGTGCTCCAGTGTGGATATGCTGTTTGGCATAGACCAGTTTTGTCCGGTACCAGTCTGACCAACGGACAGTAGCCACATCCAAATGGCACATTTTTCACCATATATTATTTTGGTTTACAACTACACTGCGGTATTAAATAAGATCAAGGAGGTGGGATTCAAATTACAGTTATGGCAAAACACAATCACAAACGATATACGTTTTTCGCAGTCCAAGCACATCAAAAAACAAAACAACACCCATCCTGAACAAAAATGCATGAACATATTATAACACCAAGACGGAACAGGCACAACACCATATTTAAAGGGCAGACACAGGGTCCTCAAGTGCTGTGACTGTATGTGATAAGACAATGACAGGTAAGGCATGCCACCCCTGGACTATATGTGGAAAATAATGCTTATACATGTTGACGCCAGACGAATAGGGGAGTAAGTGCTACATAAGAGTAAGTGTCCCTAGCTCACCATCAGCAGAAGCAGCGGTCAACAAGTTGACGACAAAGGGCAGTACCTGCGGTCGCTGTGGTGGTGCGCACTCCCCCTCACAGTGACAGTTCTCTCAAGCACAATGCTTCACGTGCGGGAAAACTGGGCACCTGGCCCAGGTATGTTGAAGGGGGAGGACAAACAGCAAACAGCAGCAGCAGCCTGGTTCAAGCCCGGGTACCACACAAGCCCGAGGCCAGGGTAGCCGTCGCAAGGGTATGCGGCAGGGGCGTGCGGTGGGGGCGTGCGCAGCAGGCTCAAGTTCTTCCATGGCCAGGCTTTACATCGTGGCCGAGGACCTGCCGATTTTCGACGTGTGGCACATTGGCCTTGCACCATCGTCTGTGCTGCCGCACATGCTGACCGTCGAAATCTGCGGGCACCCCATTTCCATGGAGGTGGACACAGGGGCCAGCGTCTGTCATGGCCGGGAAACAGTTCAAGCGTACCTTCCCCGGCAAGTGCAATGAGGCTTTGGGTGTGATGCTGCGCAGCTACTCCGGGCAGCTCTCCCAGGTCCAGGGTCAGGCACAGATCAGCGTTCGCTTTCGAGACAGGGAGGCAACCCTTCCCCTTTACTTAACCGAGGGGTCATCGCCGACGCTGCTGGGTCAAAACTGGATTCATGCACTGGACAATCGTCTGCCAGAGTACAAGGAAGCCAGCCTGCGTTGAAAGACGTCCCCAACCTCCTAACTGAGTTCAAGTCCCTGCTCCAGCCAGGGGTGGGCACATTCGCCGATACGACGGCTGGCATCTATGTACCTAAGGGAGCCCAGCCACGTTTTTTCAAGCCTCACCCACTGCCATTGCCCTGATGGACGGGGTCACCCAGGAGCTGCAACGGTTACAGCGAGAGCGCATCCTGGTACCCGTCAAGACTTCTGAATGGGCTGCTCCCATCGTACCAGTCCTCAAGCGAGACGGCAGTGTCAGGATCTGCGGGGATTTCAAGGTTGCCATCCACACTATCACTACCGTCGAGGAGTACACGTTGCCCTGGATTGAAGATCTCTGGTCAGCGTTGTCCGGTGGACAGAAGTGCACCAAGCTCGAGCACCAGCTGCTTACCAGCAGCTGGTGCTCTAGGATGCTTCCCGGAAGTATGTCACAATATCGACAACTTTGGGGCTCTTCCAGTATGCATGCTTACTGTTTGGCATGGCCTCAGCCCCAGCTATATTTCAGAGGGAGATCGACAACAACTCCAGGGGCATAATGCACGTGGCAGTGTACTTGGATGACATCCTGGTTACTGGCAGCGACAACAGGGACCACCTGCAGAACCTGCAAAACATCCTGGCACGACTGCAGGTCGCCGGTCTCAAGCTCAACCTGGAAAAGTGCATTTTCCGGGCCCTCGGTGTCAAGTACTTGGGATGTGTCATTTCCCAGGCTGGCCCAGACTCGGCTCCCCGTAACATTGATGCTGTGCTTAAGGCACAGCTTAAGAGCTACCTCGGCCTCATCAGCTTCTACAGGAGTTTTCTGCCGAACCTGTCGGAGCACCTACAGCCGCTCCATCTTCTGCTTCGAGATGGTCGGCAATGGGTCTAGAAGAAAGAGCAGGAGCGGGCCTTCCAGTGCAGCAAGGAGCTAATCACCAAGGCTCCAGTGCTAGTAAACTTCGATCCTGCCAAGCCTATCATCCTGACTGTAGATCCGTTGCCATACGTCGTGGGAGCCGTCCTGGCGCACTGGGACAAGGATGGCCAGGAAAGCCATGTATCGTTTGCTTCTCGTCGGTTTCGTGCTGCAGAGCAACACTACAGCCAACTGGACAAGGAAGGCCTGGGCCTCATGTTCAGTGTCGAACGCTTCCACCAATATCTGTGGGGCCGGAAGTTCGAGGCAGTCACGGACTACAAGCTGCTTGCTGTTGGAGCTGCCGGGGCCTGACAAGGCAGTTCCCGTGCAGGCATCCCCTTGAGTGGTAAGCTGGGCCTTCAGGCTGGCAGCTTACAGCTGGTTTACCGTCCGGGAAAGGACCTGGGACCTGTTGATGCCCTGAGCCGCCTGCCCCTGTCTGAGGTGCCTGATGCTGTTCCAGAACCTGCTGAAGTGTTCATGCTGGAGCACGCGTACCCGGAGGTACTCTCCAGATCTGCGGTATCGCAAGCAACCAGTTAAGACCCAGTCCTGTCTCAGGTGGCCAAGGCGGTGTCCCGTGAAGAGGAAATGGTTCAGCAGGTCTATAGCCACAAGGCCACTGAGCTGAGCTTGCAGCAGGGCTGCCTACTGTGGGGTTCCACGGTGGTGATCCCACAAAGTCTCCGATCCAGGGACCTGCAGTTGCTGCACGCGGGTCATCCTGGGGTGGAAAAGACCAAGATGGTGACCCAGTCCCATGTTTGTTGGCCTAGCCTGGACCAGGATATCGCTCACATGGTGCAGAGCTGCCAAATCTGCCAGAAGCATCAGGGGGCCTCTCGTCGTGGAAATCACCCCCTGGCCATTCCCACAGAGACCCTGGTCCTGCCTACATGTGGATTTTGGGGGGCCTTTCAAGGGCCATTACTTCCTGGTGGTGGTGGACGCCTTTCCGAAGTGGGTGGAGGTTCTACCTGTCATCACTCCATCAACAGGCGCGACCATTGCAGCGCTACGACAGGTCTGCTTTCGCCAACACAGAGTGCCTTGCCTGGCTGACGAAGAATGGAATCCGGCGGATGATGGTTTCGCTTTACCGCCCTGCTGGCACTTGCCGACTCTTGCACTTGTTCTTTAATGCACTCATTTACGGAATTTAGAAACTCGTCATGTGGCAACGAATAATGCAGGTCTTCGAAATCCATACTACATAGTATATACTACATAGTATACATAGTATGGATATCGAAGACCTGTATTATTTTAGAAGAGTTAAATGCTGGGCTAGTTGGTGATCTTGCATACTGAAAAGAACTCTGTATTATTCCTTGCCGCATGACAGGTTGCTAAATTCCGTAAATGAGTGCATTAAAGAACACGTGCAAGAGTCAGCTTTTATTGACAGATGCGGTGTTTCCACAGGAGCTTTTCTAGAAATTCTTTTCATGTATTTGAAGTCGACACTGATTGGGCAGAGAGATGGTGTTTTTCTGCAGAAATCAGACATTTGTATAGGCTCAAAGGTTGCCCCTATTCTTAGCAATATTTACCTGAGTAAAATTGACAGCTGCTTAGAGAAAGCCTTACGTGATAGCGTTATCAAGATATTTCGTTATGTTGATGATTACATGATTTTCTGCAATAGGGAAGAATTCGATTCTGCTGCTACCTCGGTAAGTGAGCAATTTAAACTTTATGGAGGAGGATTAAAGCTTACCAAGGAATTTCCTCAGCGACGCGTAATTCAGTTCCTTGACATTTCCTTGCTCTTCGAACGAAATCCTGTTTGTTGGCAGTACTCCCCAAGATCTTCGAAGCTGTTGCTAAACTTTCAATCCAAGTACTCCAAAGCAGTAAAAAACAGAATTTCCACGTCGTGCTTTAAGTCTTCTCTCACCAGATCCTGCATGCACAAAATGAGCACCAGCTTTAATGTGCAGGTCTGGCGCCTATTAGAAGCAGGTTATCCTAGCTTAGCAGTGGCCACTGTGGCTGAGCGCCTAAAGAAATCGGTTTCAAGAGGGACGGACGTGATCACAGAAAGCAGTAATAGCAAAAAAAGAGTGGTGGCTATTCCATACATTCTTTCAGTGTTGCACAGGCTTAAAAAAGTTGCAAGCTGATATGACGTTAATGTTGCTTTCACTGCTCCCAATAAGCTAGGTAAGCTATCCGCTGCCGTACAGAGGAAAAAAGAGCAGGTAAAAGGCAAAAGAAGAACAGATGTTTGTCCAGTGAAGCACAAGAACAACAGTTTTACTTACTGTCGTATGGGTGTGGTTTATAAAATTCCCCTTAGCTGTAGCCAGTTCTAAATAGGGCAAACGGGACGGTGTATCAATCAGAGGCTAATGGAACATAAAAGGTCGTTAACTGGTGGATCTCCTTCTAATCGTTCCCATTTTGCCCAGATTGTAACTGCACTCCAGAGTTAGATGAATGCACAATATTGTACAGGCATAAGAATGAAGATATGCGTCTTATGGTAGAGGCATGGAATATCTATAATGGTGGAAGTGTGTGTATGCGTCAGCCTTCGATTACTTTACATAAGGAAGAGATTAAGTGCCTTAACAGTTATCTCTCACGTAGACCAGCACACGTACCCGACTGACACATGGTGATACCATTCCTGAGCTGGCGCAGATGAGTTTTATGTCTTCTTTTTTCGCCTTAGTGCTCCCTTCAGTTGATAGTCGGCGTTCGTGTTGTCCACTTCTCTACTCTTGTGTCCTGTTTGCACGCCTCACCTCTTTTTGCATAACAAATCCTTACCAACTAGCCCAGCTTTTTGTTGTTCTGTGCTGACCAGGTCAAGGTGCACATGATTGAAGGGCAAATCAGGAGGCCTGAAGGCACTAAAAAGAGCAACTATGTGTCGCTGAACTTTGGCTTGTTGGCACTTGAGACAAGCATGTGTCCAGCAGCGGATGTCAATGTTCATGCGTGGCTAAAAATGTCGGGTCACGACGAGGCGCTACGTTGCATGAATTGGAGGTGTGAAAAAGTATGTAAAGCCTCAAAGACGCTTCGACAAAATGATGCTGGAACATAGCGGTGAGGGCAATTGGTACAGCTATTACAAACCAAGGGAACTGCGAAGCCGGGAAGTAGCATGTCTTGGAATGCAGAAGAGTTGTCCTTATTTTGAAAAGCCGGCAGTTTGCTGTCCTTTTACTGTGCTGTAACCATGGCTACGGAATGCACAAGTGCACATTCCTCAATAATCGCATTTCCTTCTATCTGTGACAGGGCACCAGCAATGCTTTTGATAACTGATGGGTGAATGAATGAACATACCGCATGAAATGATATGATGAACAGTGCCACCACGCAGACAAACGTGCACAGATTAGATGGATGTGGGCGAAAGCGGCAGTGGTTTCTGCTGCAGTGAAACCGCTGCACTGGCGAAACAAATGTGAACATCTTGGACATGTGCGGAAAAGATTTTTCAGCCGCTTTGGCCTTTCCACCCGCTTGCCACTTCCCAAGTGTGAACATAGCCTGACTTTCTGTGTTCGCCAGTACCGGACACTTTCTTCCGAGACGGCAAAGTGCCGCTGAGCAGACCTGTTTCCGTTCACTTCGGCGTATTCGATCACTCTCTTTTTAAATGCCGCGGTGAACTGCTGTTGAGTACCAGTACTCATTTTGCGGGTTTTCGCGAAATTAACAACGCCAGGAACAATCGCTGCACAAAAAGCGAAGATGGGGTCAGTCCAACTGCATAGGCCGTCAGCGCTGGGCCATGTGGGTCAACATGGAGGTGATAACAATGCGGATTCCAAAAGGTCTGCGGCTCCCACGTGTTGCCAGACAACTATTCAGGTTTTGCCAAGAGCCAGTATATAAGTCGAGGGGAGAAATTTTACTAATGTTTTTTGGAAAAAACCTCGACCTATATTCCGCACTATACGGTACTCCCAATAAACATGTTCCTGCTTGCACGTCAGCTTTAGGTCTACATAACGAAGTTCTCCCTTCTCAGGATATTCCTTAGTCAGTGCAAAGACATCGAGCACTTCACTGAACTTGGCGTAAACTTCCTGGAATTGAGCAGACGCGTTGTGAGGGCCTTGTTCAAGGACAATTTGAAAATTGTCCGCATAACGAAGAAGCTTCTGAACAGACACCTGCACAGATGATAGCAAGGCATGCAAATGTTGGTCGAATGTAGCCAAAACCAGATCGCTTAACACGGGTGCAATGCAGGAGCCAATGCACACCCTTTTTCTGGATGAGCGGTTCGCCCATAAAGTTACCCCCGTCGCATGGAGGTATAGTATCAGTGCCTTGAGGAAGTCGTTCTTTGAACGACTTCCTCGTTTTGAAATCTCAAGACAGCATCGTGTGTCAGTGGCATCTATTATTTTAACCGATTATTTTAACATGTCACAATGTCGCTAATATGGTGGCCATGAAGGAAATTGATCTCATTAAAGTTGCCTGTACATTCTCTTTAATTAAGAAGGCAGTTTCATGGCTTTCAGAGAACTGTCTCACCACTGTGAACATATCTTCAAATTTACACCAAAGTGGAAGTCTGACCACCAAAAAAGCAGTGCTGGTTTGGCCTAACTCCCTAACTAGTGGCTGGCAAAAAGCTTTTCGTAGTGACTACAGTGACGGGGCCCGGTACTTTAACATCTACACTACAGAGACGGGGTCCGGCTCTTTAACCACATTGACATATGACAAAAATACGAACATATATATGGATATGTTGATATAGGAACAGTAATCGAGGCCCCATGACCATGATCGCATATGACAAACGGTGGAGAATAGCTTTTTTGCGATTTCGCTAAGTTCCATGTTTCGGGCCCTCCTGCATACACGATACATTTTTGTTGCGCATGAATATTTTCTCAGCGATCAGTGATACATATTGCGAGAAGGTTGGGCTGCAAAGTGGCTTCTTGGCGCGTAACTCGTGGAGAAATGTTTAGAAATTTTTCCCAGAATAAGAAGACAACAAAAGAAATATTACTTCGTGTTTGAAACAATACAAGTTGTTAGGCTTACATTAGAAAATCCTCAAGCATGACAAAAAACTTGTGCAGCAGGAGGGCCCCAGACTTGGAACTTTGCGAAATAGCGAAAATAGCATGCTTGATTTCTCGTCATATAAAACGTTTTCCCAAGAAAACTAGAGCGTCTCATAGCTAAGGGTTATTCCTTTGTGTCAACATATTCGGCCATCACATAAAATTCTACAGAAAACAAAGAAATGGTAATCAGACTTTGATTAGCGTAATCTGAACAGGCCCATATTGAAAAAACTGCATAATTTCAAAAATTTCACACAATTCCGACAAAACCACACCTTACTTTTTGGTGTAGATGTGACAGACACATATTTAAAGTGCAGCCACTTCAGACACGCGTCACACCCAATGGTGTTGTCAAGAACCCTTTGCAGACATGCACTGCATGTACACAAACTATAATTACACTTCTGAGTGATTATTGCAGTGAGCGCGGCCCAACCATCATCAGTGAAATAGTTCCGGATTTCACCTATCTCAACTTTGTCGTCCAGAACTGCTGAAGGAACTTTCTCAGGGGCGACTTCAATTTCTTTTTCACCAATCTTGTGTCCCCTGATAGCCTTTGGAGACATGGAACAACATACCCTCCAAAAAAAGCACAAAATTTCGGCAAAGCACTACAATCATATTTATTAGCTATAAACCACTGATTTGGTGCCTGTATTCTTGCTTGCCGTTCTCTTCTTTGCAGTTTGATAATTTATGTAACTGGTGACAATTTTTATTCATGCTGTAAAAAATTCTTTTTTTTTCCGTTTTTAATGTGCTAATGTGTTGCAGTCATCCTCTGCATTGATCCCCCTATGCTTGTACCGAATGTGTATTATATTTCGCATCCGACCCATCCACTAGCCTGCGGCCTTTGGTTCCAACAGTCTTTTGCATATGCACTGTAACACCTATGATGATGATAATAAAGAAAGAAAAAGTTTACTGGAATGTAAAGGGAACGGTACAAAGCACATTAAAGAAAGGCATGGCATATGTTGATGCTTGTGTAGCACCAGACAATGAATACTGTACTGGATTAAGAAAAAGAAGCAGCGGGTAATTGCTCGCTTAGAAGACCGATAAGCATCCAATGCGATGCAACTTGAGAAATAATGATATTGAAGCTTCGAAGACTTTGAAGAAAAGAAAACCCTGAATCATCGCACAGCACAAGTCACCGTATAGACGTCAAAGTCCCTAGTTATACCAAAATTATTTTTGGACAGCTCTGATAGTGCACATGCAACAATGGTTGCTTGCGTACGGTCAAATGATCATATACTGCGGCATAAAGCTCACAGCACGGTGCGAAAATGCTGTCGCAGCGAAACATTGTGCGCGAACATGCATGCAGACGCGCAGTCGGTCTCCGCGAACCCATGCGATCACTGCATTGAAGCTTCATTCTGTGATGCTCCATTTGGCTATACAGACGGCCCACTATAAGAACATATTTCACATAGTTTTCTCACAGCGATTGCTACCTTTAACACAAGAAACTAGTTCGGGGGAATCGATCGCAGCGACCGCGAGCGGTGTCCCAGATTACCATACGTAGTAGGTAAAGAGATAGTGTCTGTAAACCATGCTGTGCCTTCTGTTTGTCCCAGATTCCTATTTTAAAGGTAAGATGATCGCAGCGACCGCGCAGTGTCCCAGATTACCATACGTAGCAGGTAAAGAGATAGTGTCTGCAAACCATTCTGTGCCTTCTGTTTGTCCAAGATTACTATAATAAAGGTAAGGTGATTCTGTCATTTCGAGAGTACTTGCAAAAATGTCCAGGAGAGCTCCCCCGCGTAGTATGTTTATTTAGTGCCAATAGCCAAACCTATCCGGAGCACTCTGCGTTATCCCTCAGACTACTCAAGTGAGGCGCTTCCGACAGACGCCGACTCCGTAAGTCCTTGCCCCCAATACCGACATCGTTATAGTGATGGTCCTGTCGCTACAGTGTTGTTGGTCCCCCGAGTTACTAAGCAAGGCAATATCATCAGCAAATCGCAAGTTACTGAGGTATTCTCCATCAACTTTTATCCCCAATTCTACCCAATCCAGGTCTCTTAATACCTCCTGTAAACACGCTGTGAATAGCATTGGAGAGATCGTATCTCCCTGCCTGACGGCTTTCTTCATTGGGATTTTGTTGCTTTCTTTATAGAGGACTATGGTGGCTGTGGAGCCGCTATAAATATCTTTCAGTACTTTTACACACGGCTCGTCTACACCCTGGTTCCGTAATGCCTCCATGACTGCTGAGGTTTCGACTGAATCAAACGTTTTCTCGTAATCAATGAAAGCTATATATAAGGGTTGGTTATATTCCGCACATTTGTCTATCACCTGACTGATAGTGTGAATATGGTCTATTGTTGAGTAGCCTTTACGGAATCCTGCCTGGTTTTTTGGTTTAACAAGAACTTTATTAAGCCAAGGATTTGTTAGTGCTGTTCACTTTCAAAGCCATTAAAAGGCTCCTCCGAGTCAAAAAAAGAAAAGTTTGCAGCCATCTATTGAAGTCCACAGTCAAACGTTTAGCAATAACAAGAGTACATATAGAAGTCTAGCTCAGCTGCAGACCTAGAATTGGAAAGTGCCCAATGCGAGCGTCCAAAAGTAAAGCCAAAAGAATGTAACACCATGCGGGGTGCTGCGATTGGTAGCATACACGCCACCATGATGCAGAGGTAGCATTTTTCCTTTTTTTTTTAATACTTTATGCGCTGATGTTTTTATTGATGTAATAGTTCTGCGGAAACCTGCAAGGTGGAGAGAAGTAATTCATAACGGGAAAATGAGACAACCACACAAACATAGCTAAATGCTACAAAGGGTATCCTTTGAGAAAGGGGGTTACCCAAGAGGCCCCGATATTTATTAGTCATAAGAGGCCAACAAACACTGACACCAAGGACAGCATAGGGGAAATTACTTGTGCTAAATAAATGAAATAATGAAACGATAAATTAATCAAAATGAAAGTGGATGAAAAAACCACTTGCCGCAGGTGGGGAACGATCCCACAACCTTCGCATTTCGCGTGTGATGCTCTACCAATTGAGCTATCGCAGCATCGTTTCCCCGCCCACTTTCTTGGGTATTTATGTTTCCTTGTAGAACCCTAAGAGCGGGATCGTTCCCCACCTGCGGCAAGTTGTTTTTTCATCCACTTTCATATCCATTGCTTTATCGTTTCTTTATTTAATTTATTGAGCACAAGTAGTTTCCCCTATGTTGTCCTTGGTGTCAGTGTTTGCTGGCTTTTTATGATATGACTAATAAATATATGGCCCCTCGGTTAACGCCCTTCTCATTTATTACATAACGAGGGTCTCAAATCTGGCCACATTGATGCCTTCAGGTAGCATGTGTGGGTTTATTGACCGGTTGCCTTCACCCAAAAAGATCACGTTCTCGTGATGCCTGCGGCCAAAAGGATGTTCCACGTCCGCCGCCAAGGTCTGTGAGTGGTAGCACTGGCTAACACTGCCAGGGTATCATGTTGTGATGAATTACATGTCCATGTATTTAAGCACATTTTTTTGGTGGCTTCTAATCGAAGGATTACTTCTTTTACTCAGCAACACTCAATGCAATTCAATTACTGCTTGCAGTAATGAATTACACGTAACCAGTTACTTTATCGACGAGATAAGCTGTAGGAGGTGCCGCAACCTCGAGCACTTGAATTTGTCAGGTGTAGAATGCCACTTTCATGCCACGCAGTCGCCTTGCAGATGTGAAAGTAGTGACAGGCAGATCCGGTATACTTAGTATTTGTTTCGTAATCTGAATGCTTCACCTCATTTTGCCAGATGACTCAAACCAGCGCTGCTATGGCTCGATAGCAATGACCCTTTTGGACGATGATGCCAGCAAACCACCTGCACGCAATTTTTGCAGTTCCTCAGTAGCACTACCAGGAGCACCTCCTCATAGCCCCAGCAACAACGAAGCGCTGCACTTCACCTCCAAGGACCCATACCCAAGCATCACAGCATTGGGCCTCTTAGATTTCTGGAACTCTGTCAGCCTGCTGGCTGCCAGACAGCAGCGGGCTAGTTCTGGTCCCGATAGGAAGTCACGTGGGCTGAGATCCCAGGACAACACGAAGCTGCCCAATGTCTGCAAAATTGGACGCCGGGACAGCTGGCCGTGGGATAAATGTAAACAAGCTACAATGTAAATACCACAATGTGTGGGAATGACCATCTACAACTTTCACCGAACACGATGCACGTAACTGGCCCACATGGCTGAGAGTGCGGCGGGCTGTTCACGGCACACACAGACATAAAAGAAAGCTTGAAATGCTTCACCGCCACTCGTATGGCAATGCCTCGCAAGACACAATGGTGCTTTAGAACCTTAGACAGATAATGCTAGAAGTAATGCAATCCAAATGTGACCATAGCCAGTTGGCTGAACAAAGTGAAAATCCTCGAGCGCCCGCATTGCAATCCTTCAAGTCCCCACACAGATGGCGGCGAGCATCTCTTTTGGTCGTCTGCAGGTCAGAGAGCAGCCAGAGAACAGCCACCAGCAGTGGCATACCCAAGGGGCCCCTTGAGTAACCAGACTGTTGCACACGGTGATCGTGCATTACACCACTGCCTTTCCCTACAGCGCGCACACAGACCAAGCAAGTTTTCAGCGTTGCTGCTAGTGTTTCCACAACAAAACAAGTGCAGATGACCACAGAAAATTTTGAAATTTTCTGTAACGGTCCTGACGCAACTCTTGTCGATGTAATTGATACAGCAGTTTGCTGCACCGGGTGCACGAGTTACCCTGTCGGTGACTCCACAGTGTCTGCATGTCTGCTTCTATGCTCAAATAGTCGATGGCCAAGTCTGTCGCCATCTTCGTACACAGGCTGCAATCCTTCATGGGGTTGGAAATTGCATGTACACAGTACACCAGCTGCGGCCAACAAAACGTAACACGACAACACATGCCATGGAGCTGACATTTACATGAAAGAAAGAAGACTAGCAGAAAAGCAAAAGCAACGCCTTTATTAATGGTGATGCTCTGATTTGCTGTGTAGCAGACAAAAACACATAAAATTAATGTTTGCCATCACACAACGTAGGCACTTTGTACAGCTCTATGGCTTATCAGAGGCCACATTGCAAAATCTAGCACTCGCTCAATTGGTGCTGTCCGAATTGCAGTCCGAGAAACAATATCTCTCGAAGTGATTGAAAGCCATGCATTTACGTAATGCAAGCACCACAAGCAATCAACATTACAGGATAGAAGCAACAACAGGAGCCAGAAACACGTCATTGCTACCACATTTCACGCCACCTCCAAGACATGCAAAGCCAGAGGCATGTCGCGGCATGCCGGTTTCAGAGGCCACAACCGGAAACCACAACTACAGGCCTTTCAAATGATCACCTATAGTTCGCATTGCAAATTACAGACCTGCACAAATTCTATTATTCTCTGCAGTTTCAAATAAACCGAGATCAAATTATCAAGCACTATGGAGAGGCTGTGTAAGGCAAGACAGCGAACGCAAATGTACTCAACATTTGGGCAACCAAATAGTACACTTTCTATATGAGAATTGTATTTTTCAATCACATTTATTCATAACATGCCTCCCACATGCCTGGCACTTACCGTCAAGGCAAAGGGCAGTGAAAGGGAGCCATGGATGACGACTGCCCGGTTCTCGCCGTCATAGTCCATGGATGAGATCAGCTTCAGCTTTGCATCCACCCAGTAGATCCTGCATCAAAACCTCAGTCAAGCCTATATAAAATGTTGTTCTTGCTAAACCACTTGCTAGGTGAATTATGCCCCTGCTTCGTTCAGAATAAATGAGAAACATGTTAATTTGCTACAACAGAATGGCAAGGCCACCTGTCACTGCTAGGGCATGTTTGGTTCCTCCCTCAAGCCGAAAAGGCAAGCTGCACTCGTGCTACTAGTTTGCACCCATATATTGACAAGGGCATGCTGCAGCGGCCAATTCTTTGCTTGTTTCCCTCTTAGTGCAAAATTTGGCCATCCCTGCATATCTTGCACATACTGCTTAATGCTAGTATTTTTAGGATACTGTGCAAATGTGTCCAGATCCAACCGTTTTCCTTTCAAGCCGACTTGTGTCACTGGGTAGGTAGTACTACTGGGTAAAGCACCGCTCTTCAATGAAGGGAAGACCCAAAGGGGAGCTGACTGCATTACTACCAGCCTCGCACATGATGCATTTCAGCAGTGGCAGTATAATGTGTCCTTACACTGCTTCAATGCCAATTACATTAACGTTGACAGTCATCCTGTGGTGGTTAGTGCTAGAATTTCTTCACTGTCATCTGTTCAGACTGTATTGGGAACGCTTGTGCATTTTAACAAAAGCTTTCTCACAACAGCCTTCCTCTAATGTTATTGCAGAATATAACATACACGCCATGCATATATTTTTCAAATTAGCATTACATGTGAAAATTTCCCAATGTAAAATACTACTGAAAACTTTCATGGTAAATTTGGGAAATTCCATGCAGTTACTTCAGAAGCCTGCAAACCAGCTAGTTGGCATTTCACTTTTGTTCTTCTCCGTGCTCAATTGGTTGTCGGCACACATAAGTAATAAGCAGGTGTTTACAAATAAAATTACAGTAAAATTGCAACCATAACGAAATTAACACTCACAAGAAACACTATCAACAAGGCAAAATAATAATTAACCTCATTACACTAAGCCTCCTTACAGAGATTCATCTGTGTTCATTGCCTAAACTGAAAGTCTAGCAAGCTTCCTTAGAGGGAAAGGTTAGCTTTAGAAGTCTCAAAGCATGCTCCAGAGAACGAAATACGAATGTATTCCTTGGAGCTTCAGTCGAAGTACTGCTGCTCTGAATACTAAACTGACGCATCATAGTCACATGCCGGTGTATCTTACGCAGCAATCGGTCCATCGTACTTTGAGTCAGATATTTTACATCAGGAAATTACTATACCCGCGGATGAGGTGTATGCAGTATTGTCCGGTGTCCAACACATCAAGAAAAAGATACAAAAAGCTGCTATATTCAGTGACTCATTAAGAGTCGTGAGATCTGTAAAGTCCTTCACTAAACATAAAAATCCTGTGCTTAATGATCTTTACTTACTTCTGTGCACAGTGTATATATCTAACCAGCAGGTCACAATATGCTGGGTACCTGGCCATAGAGGTATTGAGGAGAACATGTTTGCAGACAAAACCACTGCATCAATGGCCATTAAAGCCACCAACATCTCTGTAGCTGTCCCTGCCATGGACTTGAAACTTCTCTGGTGGAAAAAGTTTAGGAGCTATTGGCAACATTTATGGGACACTGAAACATCCAATTATCCTGCGATAACCGTCTTAGGGTTGCAGTATGTATAAATAAACAAATAAAATAAATAAGCTGCATGCCACTAAACCACAGCAGGAGAACTCGCCACCCATAACAAAAATAGGACGAATCAGTTACCATCTGTCTACTGAGAATCAGCCACACATGGTACACACTCGTACTTGCTGAATGGTGATGAGCCACCTTCCTGTGGTAGAAGTGGTGATTAACTGACGTTCCTGCAGGTGTTGCTGGAATGCTGTGAATGAGAGGCTCTCAGGAAGGAAAACTTCCGTTTACCATACCATCAACACATCCAGCAATGTTCCTTAGCCACAACCCACCCTTTGATGTTAAACCAACCTTAGCTTTTTTAAAGGATGCACATATACTGCAGGTTATACACTGTGGGATTCTCCTCCGTGCTCTTCGGACAAAGGAACGATAACACAGTAGTGCAAACAATCGCAAGGGCATTTATTGCATCTTTCATAGATCAATGCCTGCTAGCCGAGTTGCTATCCACAAAACATGCCGATGAGTGCGCGACAAATCTAGAAGTAACACTCACCGCGACCGGATAACGAGCGAATATGTTCACCCCATGCTGGATCCCAACGCCTGGTCGTTCGCGCGTACGGTCACGCGAACGGTGGCGCGCTCGAAGGCGGCCGTGCAAGACGGTCTCGCAGAAGCATGGATCGGCGCACACGCGGCACGGCACATCCGTGCTGCTTGCTGTCTCGAACACAAGAGGATGCGCCTTCCGCTCCCGCACCCAACCCAAGTAACCCCGCCGGTAGCAGCGCAACACTCGCGCCATCTCTCGCGCTGCGCTTCAACCACATCGACCGCCATGGGCGTCACGCAGGCCACGCGGCGAAGCGGGATTGCAGGAGATGGGGGAAAACAAGATATCTGGGGACACGCAACAGTCGCGCATCCCCCCATCCCCCCCAACCTTAAATCACTACATATTCCGGCGAAACATGTCACGTGGTCTAACATCAAGACGTGCTTCGCGAACAAGGTATTACATGCAACAATGGCCGCGACGAGGAAATGTCCGCACACTGTCCATAGCATGCGAGCTGACTGCCATTCGGTACACCACTGGCGTCCGCCAGTCACAGCAGCAGCTTTGCAGACTTGACGGCACGATCCAAAGCCAGGACTCCGGAGATGACGACGCAGTAGTTGGTACGAGCAAGCGTCACTCGCGCCGACGCGCCCTGCTGGCAAGAGCCGCCGTAGCTGTCGGTGACCGCCGGCTCTTTTGACCGCCGCCGAGGGTTATGAGCTGGATACAGGAGGCCGCCGAAATCGCTGCGCCGAACTGGCCTCAGCATCACCATTGCCCGGTGGCTCGATCGTAGTCCGGGGCAGCAGCGCAGACGATGTGCAGGTGACGGCAAACCAGGGGTGACTCCTATCACACTGCGTACACTCAACACACTCGGCAAACACTACAGTAGTGCAAGGGAGAGGAATTCTGCATGCGCATCGCCCACGTGGTACGATGTTCAACTCGGCTAGCAAAAGATCGGGCAGCTACTCAGATGCTTAGTTCACGTGAACGAAGCTCGCTTCCTTGAGTCGAACGTGTAATTTCAATTCATGCAAAGCTAAATAGAATGAGGGAAGCAAATTGCAACACCTCAACACCACGGTCCACCAGGTTGTGTCCCTCCACGTGTGACAGGCAGCTTCGTAAAGCCTTAGGCCTAAAGCGTCGCTACCCTGACAACAACCGGCATCCAAAAAACAACACCCAAAATGGGCGCAAAACAGGGAGCCGCAAGGAGACATCAGCTCTGCGAGGTGGTCCTACTCCGCTCGGTGCACACAGCATCCGCGCCCACCGTCCCAGATGGTGTCGGAGCACCCGGTGCCAGGCCGCAATACCAGTCAGCCCGTAGTGGCACCCGTGGCCCGCAGCCACCCGGCTCCCTGAGCCGCGACTTCATCAGAGTCAAAGAGATAGAAGAAACTATTCACATAAGAAATTCGGACCACCCACGAGGCTTCCGTACTCACTCGCTTCAGGCTTGCCACTGCTCCGCAGGCGCTAAGCCTCCCTCTCCCAGGATGCAGACCACAAGGCTCTCGTACCAACGAATGCCATTAAAAAAACACTTGCGAAAAGGTTTAGCATGTTGACATGTTCAAACACACTACAGCCACCGTCGCCTCGCTCAAGAAAGCACGCCGCCAACGCTACAATCAAAATCCGCGCTAGCCCTACGCTTCGGTTCAAACAAAGGTCTCAACCGAAGCAAAACTTAAAACTATCGTCCGATGTCCACGTTGGGCAGCCAGATGTGGGGTTCTCTTTCCGTACTCTTGGGACAAAGGAACGAGAACACAGTAGTGCAAACAATCGCAAGGGCATTTATTGCACCTTTCATAGATCAATGCCTGCTAGCCGAGTTGCTATCCACAAAACATGCCGATGGGCGCGTGACAAATCTAGAAGTCCGACTCACCGCGACCGGATAGCAAGCGAATATGTTTGCCCCATGCTGGATCCCAACGCCTGGTCGTTCGCGCGTACGGTCACGCAAACGGTGGCGCGCTCGAAGGCGGCCACGCGAGATGGTCTCGCAGAAGCATGGATCAGCGCACGCGCGACACGGCACGTCTGTGCTGCTTGCTGTCTCGAACCCAAGAGGAAGCGCCTTCCACTCCCACACCCAAGTAACCCCGCCGGTAGCAGCGCAACACTCGCGCCATCACTCGCGCTGCGCTTCAACCACATCGACCGCCGCGGGCGTCACGCAGGCCACGCGGCGAAGCGGGATTGCAGGAGATGGGGGAAAACAAGATATCTGGGGACGCGCGAGAGTCGCACATCCCCACAACACCTAAGTGATCCATAGCACAGCCTCTTATCAGAGGCTTTTGCTGCGAAAATAGTACTTGGAGCATTTGCCTCCTGGTTTTTGCGCTCAAGGACCCGGGTAAGGCTTTAGTGCCATTGCCATACTTCTACACTTTTATCTTTTGATTACGTTGCAACGTATATTCTATGGTCATAGTAGTCATTGTCATGTTTTTAGAACATATATTTCATGCACTTACACTGATTAGTGACCCGATTTTAGGCCCCTTTACAGCCATGGTACATCCTAGAACTCATTGTATTATCTGTTTGGCACTCTTGGCCAGAACTGGCCCATGTGCCATTAAAACCCAAGAATCATCACCATAATCCTTTATTTGCCCTGAAGGACCCCTCCCCTGATGGGGCGAAGGAGGGGGGGGGGGAGGTAGTAAGAAATGGTAACCGCAGGTCACAAAGATAAAGCACATGAACACGGATTGCAAAAACAGGTAAACAAAGTAAACACATGAAAACGAAAAAGCCGATAAACACGAAAAGAGCTTGCTACTGGGGCTGTGGACAATGCTGGTATACTAATAACTGTTTAAATTTTACAGAATTTATTTCATTGACAATACCGTCAGGAAGTACATTTCAATCTGATATGGCAGTCAGTAGAAAAAATTTATTGAAAGCGTTAGTTGACCCATGAATGCTTTGACCACCGTGGCAATTATAAACCAACGTCATGATGATTTCATGGGCGGCAGAATTAGGCTCTCACTTACGAAAATTATAGTATAGCTTATAAAAAAGGCAGACGCTATCTTACGACGGGATGCCAGAGGAGTTAGACCAGTAGAAGTTTTGATGTTATTAACACTCAGCCAAGAATCCCATCTGGATGTTACAAAATGAGCAGCTTGATCTTCTATTGGTTCTAATGCCTGGATTAGGTACTTCTGGTGGGGGTTCCAGATAGGTGATGCAAACTCAAGTTTCTTATGCGATTAGTCTAACAGTGGGCTATGCTATCATCTTATGACGGGATGCCAGAAAGGTTAGACCAATAGAAGTTTCTATGTTAGTAACGCTCAGCCGAGAATAATGTTTGGATGTTTAAAATGAGCAGCTCGATCTTGTATTGCTTTTAATGCCTGGGTTAGGTATACTCCTGATGGGGGTTCCCGATAGGTGATGCATATTCAAGTTTTGTATGCGATTAGTCTAACCATGGGCTAGCCAGGTTAGCCAGGAATCTGTGTTAATGGCCAAAACCGGAGGTCTTGACCATTAAAAAATATCTGTAGTGAGACCCAAGTAATTTGCAAATGGTTACACTTTGCACTGCAAGGCTGTCTCTCTCACATGCAGAGACAAAGCAGCACTTTTTTGTTGTTTTAGAGATTTACCTTTTGCGACAAGCTCTCTCACGTTTTCACAACTGCCAGTGAAATCCGTGTCTTGGAGAGTAAAGGGCAAAAACTCCACTGGGGCAAAATTTATTTTTGCAACAATTTTGCTGTTGCCGACTTTGCCTGCTTCAGAAACTTCTCCATCTATAGCCGGATACAACTTTAGAAAAAAGGGGGCGTTTACTCCTCCGAGACAGATGCACACGAGCATCCACTAATGGGCGCACACCCTGGACCGACGTCATGCGCCGGACAGCCGGTGACCCCGCCGTCGGAGAAGATGGCCTCCCGGGCAATGCCCGGGCTTCGAACTGGGCCAAGTTGCATCAGCTGTGCGCGTCAACGCCTCGTCACAGTGAATTCCCAAACTTTTTGTGATTGTCTATCATGCCAGAAATATTACTGCGAGCTTACGATGCGGCATTTGTGCCACGTGTGTTTATTCAAAGCCGTGATCCGGCGAAGAAACATTGCAGCGAGCATCGCTGATGCTGCGCTACGCTTTGCCTGAAAACAGGATCCCACAACGACCGCTGCAAACACACATCCTGTCTGTTTGTTCTATGTCTTTTTTATTTCGCTCCCGAGTGAAGTTACGACAAGAAAAGATTGCCAAAGTCTCGTGCCTACTGTCAGCAGCGGGTGTGTTCGTGTACTGTGTCGCTGCGTTTCTCGTCGGACGGGGTGAAGTGATGGAGCAAAAGAATTCTCAGGAGAAATGAGAAAAGCATGCGCGCATGAAACAAACCTACAAGTGTCTCAACAGAAAATATTTGCAAAGGAAGCCTGCAACGCAAAAATTTGTTGCTGTCAACTTAGTGTGAACGATCATTGTCAGCAGTGAGATAGCCGAGCGTCTAACGGCGGTGTTCGAGCGTTGTGTAGCACGACAAGTGATTGCTTTTCACCAGTGCTCACCGCGCGCGCAAGCTGTAGAATGCATGCTGTGGCACAGTCATGCATAAGCTGCGTTGCCAGCGCACGATATGGTTTCCCACAACATAGCTTTGCGCTGCTTCTCGATTCCCATGATATATTGCAATTAAACATTCCCAAGACAGAGAACGGTTAAAAAAAAAACATACGAGAAGGTAGGCCCAGCAGCTTGTGAAACCGCTCCTATAATACCTCTACCCGCGTCTGTTTGTAAATGTGTGTATGTTTTCTTGCGTTTGTCAATTCTTTTTTATTTCCCACATTTCTTTATATTTGAGTTTTTGTTAGTTTTCGCGTTTGTGTTTGAATATGTACCTGCTTCCATGCGTGTTTGCGCTTACTCTTATTTCTGTTCTTTTATTTTATATTAGAATTTGTTTTTGCTAGTTTTCTTTCAGCAAAGTCTGCACATTTTCATTAACCTATCTTATTCAAAGCACTAACTTCTGCACACTGGAGGGCTGGCCACTTCCATCTGAGTAATACCTTTCTCACTGCTCTACCTCGTCTTCTCAATCTGCCTACTCGCTGTATTTTCTGTCCTTGCTTCTTGGGTTGTTGCTGTAGTGTGATTAACCAACTTGCTCAGAACTAATTTTAATCGCCTCTGGAAACAGAAAGGTTTAGAGATACATTTTCTTAAAAGCGTCATGTGGGTTGCACAATAACTTTGCTTCTTACCTCTGTTCATGTTTATGCATCAGTGCACGTAGCAGCTTGCCAGAAGTGCACATGAAAGGCTGCATATTGCGAAACAACACCTTGCTATGCTGTTGCATTTTTCATGCATTCAGTCTTAGTTAACAGACGGTTTCGCTGCCCATCACATATGATGGTAAAAATTTTCAACACAAATAACATTGTGCAGTGGGGTGTCATTTCCTGTCTGACACTTTCATCGTTACAAAGACATTTTTCAGTGAATGAAGCCCAGCAAAGCAGTGCACTGATAGCTTTTGCAACTTTCACCATTTATTACTTCACAAATGTCATTGTCTGAACCTGGCCGTCAATCGCTATGCCGATGGCTTGTGAATTAAATAATTGCCTCAATAAAACACATTCAACTTCACTCAGCATTTTTTAGTACAAACAATGCTAGCAGAGCTATTCAGGGTGAATAATTGTGCTTACATTGGTGTTACCTGCCTGGTCAGATAAACAAATAAAACAATGGCTGCGGCACAACTGTGATTTGATGTGCAGACTGCAAACGGTGCCTTTCAAGCGTGCCCTCGACTACTGCTATTAATAGTTGCCTGAATGAGTATTTTGGGCCTAACAAAGCTAATGACGTTTGATAATTGTTCTCTTATTCGCATGATTTGCCTGGGCCAGGTAACCAAAATAAACAGTGCCACCACATGAATGTGTGTTTGCATGCAAGCTGCCAACAGCGGCTGTCATTTTCGCGTTGATTGTTGCCATTTCACCATGCGCTTTGACGTGCAGACTGCTAATGGTGCCTTTCAAGCGTGCCTCGACTACTGCTATTAATAGTTACCCGAATGAGTATTTTAGGCCTCACTAGGCTAAGGATGTTTGATAATAGTTCTCTTATTCGCATGACTTGCCTAAGCCAGGTAACCAAAATAAAGAATGCGACCACATGAATGTGCTTTTGCATGCAAACTGCTAAAAGTGGCTGTCATTTTCGTGTTGATTGCTGCCGTTACACCAATAGTGGCGAAGGCATGACTGCGCTTTGACGTGCAGACTGCTAATGGTGCCTTTCAAGCGTGCCCTCGACTGCTGCTATTAATAGTTACCCGAATGAGTATTTTGGACCTCACTAAGCTAATGATGTTTGATAATACTGATAATAATGATGCCAATACTTATACTGAGCATGATCTGTGCAGGACGTTGCTTTTTTAGAATTGGGCTTTCCTTGAAAAGGAATATGTCACCAAGTGAACTACTTTTTATTTGAGAGGTCACGGGAGAATGCTTGGCTGTCGTGCTGCTTGGCCGTCGTGCTGCTTAGCTGCTGTGCTTGACACAAAGTAAATTGCTTCAGTGATGGGAGATCCATTGTAGCGTGTGCTGAGGTATGTGTGGCCGGCAGGAAATCTGGACCCCACTTCACGCAGAGTCAGAGACGAGGAGAGCTTTCTCGGCGAAGAATTCTTTATACAATGTTTACATGTTGTCGTCATCAGGAGAGAGACCAACAGAGCAGCTGCAAGCTGCTTAAATAACACCCCTCAGTCCCCAGATTCCCCAGACAGTCCCTAAGGATGAAACAAAGTCTAGAGAGAGAGGGCCCAGGCAGCCTCCGTAGTCCTAACGTCACTCTCGGTGGCTGGCGCTTCCTCGAACCGTGCTGCGGCGTCGGGCTGATCTGGCGGTCGGTCAGAATGGTGCGCCGGGTAAGTTGTATGGCTCGCATAGGACAGAGAGAACCAACTGCAAGGCACGGAGTCGAAACACAGCCCCCCTTTGGAAACCGCCTCAAACACAGCGGGAGTCGTTCGTGGTGGTGCGGGTGCCGCCGGACAAAGGAGGGGGGGGGGGGGGTTGCATTGCTGCTGGCTCGAGGAGGGGCCGAATAGCAGTCCGTGATCCGGTGGCCGCTTCCGTCCAACCGCCGTGCAGCCACGAGGAAACCCGAGCCGTGCACATAGTCGTATGCCGACCGAAGCAGACACCATGGGGGGATGAATGCTGCCTCCACGGTCGACACACCATAGCACTTGCCTTCCATCAGGCAAGTCCCATGGCACAAACATAACACCATATACGCTTCAAGAACTCGTTAGTGATCTTCTCGACCATCGGTATCTCGTTGCGGCGAAAGAAATTGGCACACGACGTCGGCGCGCACAACACGTCATACTTCGTGCTGCGTCTTTTTTTCTCCGCATTTCATGGGCGCTTTCGCGAGGGCGTCAACAGTTTGCCACCCGAAATATGTGAAGCTTTGACCTCCCTCCTCACCTTTAAGACTGTGCTTTCGCTGACACTGAGCATCTTGAGTTTGTAATGGTTGGGATAAATGCATTGTTTTATACAAGTACTTGTTCAATAGCAACCGATTCATTTGAAGCCCGGAACAGGAGTAGCAAATGTGCCATGTACGTGTAAACAAGCGCAAAGGCCATGCAGAGCTGCTCTTTCTACTTTTGTCACTTTTTTTAGCGGGATTATTTTAGTCGCGGAGGCAATCAGACGTCGCGCTTCGGTCATCTGGGCGGGGCCTCCCCTTTTTTTTTCTAAATTTGTATGACTAGAGAATTGCTCAAAGCAAGTACCATTCTGGTGCCCCTTGACCATCGCCAGACTTTCGAGTGTTTTCTCATACACAGATGAACGAAACTCGATTCGAGTTTTGTTCACAGTGCTGAATATTCTCTCACATTCAGCACTGCTGTGGGGAATGGAGAGAATACCCAGCATAACCACTGGAATTCTGTAGAACCTGAGCGATCCATCAACACTTCAAATGCTTCCTAACTGCAACGCTGCACGTCACACCTTGGCTCATTCAATATGTCGGCTGGAACCTGCTATGCTTGAAAGTTGCTATGCTCAACTTCTTCTCTCGATTTGCCACTCTGCTGGGGTAGGATAGCAGGGAACACCATAATAAAATGGCGTACGCTGTTGAATGAAGCAGTTTCCAGAGCTTGTACATGAGCAACTTCAGCCATCTACCTCCTCTAGTTAGGAATTCGTGGCGAAAGTAATCGCTTGCTGCCGTTGTAATCGCATGCTGCCCCGGCGCAAGGTACCAGAGTGTAGTTTTACTGCATTTTCATTTTTTTTTTGCAAATAAAATGTTTTCCGTAAAATGTCAAGCAAGATTTGTAAAATCATAAGACTGCTCGAAATTCGTACATTTTACAGAAAATTCGGAAGAGTTGGCAGGTATGGAGATTAGTTGCACATGCAGTGGGAGTTATGAAGCTTCATATTTTCCCACATGCCACAAAAACAAGGAGAGCAGATGCCTTTTCCTGCTCTTGCTGTGCGGACTGACAGACAGTTTTCTCGCAGTGGCACAAGCCTCTTGCAAACCAGTTGCAAACATAATGGTCATGTACCTGCAGAAGCCCGCGCCCATTGGACCTAGCAAAGGACAAGGCAGGGTGGTTGAAATCGATGCAGCCGGCAAACGCCAATAAAGGAAGAAGTCTGCGAGCCACAACGAAAAAAGGACCTCACGTAAACATCTCATTCTCAGCTTTTGTCGCGCCCTACCATTGCTCACCCCAGGATTGACCTTGGCACACGTCGCGGTCCAAGCTAGCCTGCTTCCACGTGAATCCTCTAGAGCAATAAACATTGTTGAGCTTGTTATTCTACCTTGTGCTGTAGTGTTTCTGCTTGTGCTTATACTGCCGAAGCCCAGCCGTACAAGGCGAGCAAAAGGGAGCCTAAGCTTACTTCCAATGTTATGATTGGCCAGCATGAGAAAGTGACTTTCCGGCCTCTCGTGCCCTACTGTGACAAATCGCTTCGTGAAGCTAACAATATGTCCCCTCAGACAGACCAGCGGCAACACCAACGCAAGACATGTTTGGCAAATAGAATGTTGATGGATGCCCCACTGCCGCCGACCCCGACGCTGGGACCATGAAAATCCAGGGAAAGGGCGTTCTATGCTGCTTCCTCACAGCCACTGCTAGCTGCCAAGGCTGTTTGACAAACGCACCAGCTAACTGCTGGGCCACTCCAGGAACCAAGACGCACCAATTGAGTCAAGCGCGAAAACCCATCTACGAGCACCCCCCTTCCCCTCTCTCTTTTTTTTTTTTTTCCGGGGCAGTGACCCGGGTGCCCTGGGAGTATTTCTTCACTTGTGTTCAGTGAGCAAACATGCTGGAGTGATTGTGCGCACCCTCACCCTCAAGGTGAATCCTTTAGAGATGTTGGACGCTCCAACTGGATGAACGTGTGACAGCAGATTCCCTTGGCCTAGGCATCTGGGGAGGACAGAGGGGATTCAAGTGGACTTTTTCAGCTCCTCAGGCAGTGGCGTAGCCAGAAAATTCGTTCGCGGGGGAAGGCTCAAGTTGCAGCTCCGCCGCCTCCTAATAGAATTTGTCGAGGTTTCAAATGCATGAATATTAACTGCATTGCCATTGCCAAAAAATGCTGCAAACAAATTCTTCAATGCTACACACTGTCAAGACAAGTAAAATATGTATTGTTCTATATATGCCCCAAAAATTGCGCCCGAAATAACCTATGTCAATGCCTGCATGTTTTCTTGTCTATTTAATAAGTAAACATCACACGAACTTATAAAATATATCAGTTCGAAACAAGCAAACCAGTGCATGCCGCTGATATGAAAAATGTAAAGGCCATTATATGAACAAGTTGAGGACAAATAAGTTAGTGAAACTTTGTCGTTCAAGAACGTTGTTTACATTCTTGCACGGCCAGTGAAAAATCTCAATGACACTGTCATTTGTTGAAATGCATTGCTCAGAAGCAGCTGTCACCAGTCGTGTATGTGAGTAATTGCACCGAAATTATAGTCACAACAGACAGCACATATAAAAAACAGGAGTTCTGCAAAATATACGAGGGCGACTCAAATGAAAGCGAGCCAATGCAAATATATGACAAACGGGGTACATTATTTAAAGTAGTCTCATGCAGTGAGCATTTAGACATTTGTCCCACTGACTAACAAGTTGCGTGATCCCCGTCTCGTAAAACTCCTTGGGTTGCTGCTTCAAAAAGTCTGTAACTAACCCTTTCACATCATCGTCTGACATGAATCTGGTTCCGTTGAGCTGTATTTTCAATTGCCCCAAAATGAGGAAGTCGCAAGGCGACAGGTCTGGGCTGTATGGCAGAGGTTGCAGCGTTTCCTATATGAACTTTGACAGTTTTGTATTAACCAGATCGGCAACGTGGGCACAGGCATTGTCGTGGAGAAAGATGACCACATTCGTCAATTTTCCACGTCCTTTGTTCTTGATTGC
Source organism: Dermacentor albipictus (assembly GCF_038994185.2). NCBI lineage: Eukaryota > Metazoa > Arthropoda > Arachnida > Ixodida > Ixodidae > Dermacentor > Dermacentor albipictus. The sequence continues at coordinate 180,784,755 of NC_091823.1, read as the reverse complement.
GACATGCAGCCGATCCACCGTTTCAAAGTATCGGAAAAGATTGATAGTCTCTCTAGGTTTAGCATATTTTATTTGTATAGGCTCCTGACAATCGAAAAAAAATAAATTAACAACACCATTCCGGCGGAAATGACGGCCTTTGCTTTCTTTGGGTGTGGTGAATTCAAATGTTTCCACTGGAAGCTTTGCCGTCGTGTTTCAGGCTCGTAGTAGTGACGTCATGGTTCCTTCCCAATCCCAATTGCAGACAAGAAGTTGTCACCCTCATTGCCATACCGGATCATATGAGTCAAGGCAATGCCGAACTTCTCCATCTTTTGGCGGTGCTTCAAAATCTTGGGCATCCATTGCACACACAAGAGCCGATAACCGAGATGTTAAGGAATCATGGCGTGGACCAAACTGTGACTGATGTTCACACGCTCTCTCAGTTCATCGATGCTTATCCTCTGTTATTGTCTAATCAGCTCATCAACCTGTGCAATTGCGTTGGGGGTGATTGCACGGTGGCTTTGACCCGGTCTCGAATCATCTTTGCAACTTTCATGCCCTTTTTTTTTAACCATTTACTCCAACGCTTCCCAGTGGCCAATGAAATGCAATGTTCAATGTACACGGCAGCCATACGGTGACTAAATTCTTTTTAGGAAAAACCTTCAGCAGTCAAAAACCTCATGACACCAAGCTGTTCAACTTTTGGAGTGTCCGTTATGTCACGCAGCCATGTTCAACCCAGTGTATGAGAGAATTAATAATAATAATATAATGACTTATTTCCATCACCATTACATTGATGGAGGGGATGGGAATAAAAGCAATTGACGCTTGACTAAGTTCCCACCCCCGTACAGCAGGTGAGAAGTGGCATGTGACAGCACCTCTGTCACGACAGCAAATACAAAGTCAAACAAAGCATTAGTATAAAAACGAGTATGCAAAATACATAGTTCTTTATCCTCACATCTGCATGTCACTTTTGTAAATGAGAGATGCCTGTGTGCTATGTGCATGCATCACACATAATGAACAGAAGCATTATTGCACGGGATTGTTTGGCTCACTTTCATTTGACTCGTCCTCGTACATTAGAAATGTGAAGATACAATGAAACATACAAATGCAAAGAAACAGCTTGATAAAGGGCAAAAAAATGTCACTGGCAACAAAATTCACTGCACGTATATACAAAACCTCGCGATGAGATATTTAAACATATGTATAAGTCTCCAATAAATCTACGTATCTAACAAAAAGTCATGGTATATAATGCATCAAACAAGGCAAATAAATGTTGTGCAATCACAGATTTACAGATCATAGAATCCAAAGGCCCCCCCCACTCCACCCAATGTATCGTGTGCGACGGAAGGCACCGCGCTTCCTCCTTGCTTTTCTCTCTTGCACACACAAGACTAAGCCACCATCGTGGGCACACCCATGCCACGCCCCCACCCCCCTTCCTCACACATACAGCACACAGCACGCGGTCACACATATAGCACGCGGCGCGCGGTCACGTTGTTATCACCTTTGGACTTTATATGGAACATGAGGGCAATGGCAACAGCAGCAATGCTCACAAGGGTTGCAATGTGGGCTTGTTGGTAATGCATCTTCAAGGGGAGTATGGTAGCGCGATTCAAAGACGGTACAAGAGAAGACACAAAGGGACACACACAGCGCTAACTTCCAACACTGTTTATTGTCGAAAACCAGGTCGTACTTATGCACTCTGTGGGGATCGCACGCGCATTCCGATATCTCCGGAGCGGCCACACGGTTATCACGCGATAATCACGTGCTCGCTCGCGGAGGGTAGCGGGGAGAGGGCACCTTCGCCGCTCCCGCTGCTCTTCGCACCTGGCCGCGACGCTGCAGCCAAGGCACCCCGTTCCCTCCTTTCCCTTTCTTGGAACCGGGGAGACACCCTCTCCGCCGCTCGGAGAGAAGCGCTATTCCCCCGATGCACGGTTGTCTTTCGGTGGAGGAGCTTGCAACTGTCCGCATCTCAAATCCGCCGCTGAGACCGCCGCACGCCGTCCCCCTGTTGCGCCCGGCCTTTGTGTGCGACTCACCGCCCCAGGGCCCGAGCGCGGATCCACTTTGGGTGAGCTGAACTCTTATCAGCCTCTCTTGTGGTTCCCACATTGTGCGGTTTGTTTCACCCCAGATGTGCGGAATGCTCCGCCACTGTGGTTTTGTTTTGTGTTGTATTTGTATGTGTTGTGGCTGTTGTTGTCTGTTGGAATATTTGTACTCTAAGGTGAATAAACACCTGAAGTCGAGACTCACCCTGTCCCCCCTGGCCTGAACCCGCCGTGGTCGCAACTCACTGCGAACCGCGGGTTAGGGGTCACAGCTCTGACTGCTAGGGCTGCTGCGAAAGTGCTAGAGAGCGACTGCCGCTCCATCGGCGCTGTGCGATCCAGAGAAGGGTCAGGTGCGCACGCGCGAGCCTGAGTAATACCCCTATAACTCAGACTACATGAGTCACAGCCACGTGAACAGATTAACAATCAGAGCGATACATTTCGTGTTATGTTAAGCCATGCGCAGAAATTTCAGTTCTTTTTCAGAGAGAGCCAATGATGGTTTGCTGATACATGAATCCCCTAGGGCATCAATCTGCTCGGCTTCTATTATAAGTCTAGTGAGTTCGCACTTGTTTCTACCGGTAATGGTTGTTGATTCGAAGAGAGGGGAGCACTTATGTTGCTTACAATGAAGGGAAAGAAACCCATCTGATACAAGTTTGTCGACTTTATTTTTGTGTTCGCGCAGTCTATCATTAATGCATCTGCCCGACTGTCCGACGTAATACTTCCCACACGATAAGGGTGTACGATATATAATTGAAGTCTTACATTCTCTGAACTTCTTCCCGTGTTTAACTTGGCAGCTAGGGGCATTTTCTTTCTTTTCTGGTCTTGTTTTCCTGCACAGGCTGATTAGTTTGTTGGGTGCTGAAAAAACCACATCAGTGTTACCTTGGCGGGCAATTTTCTTTAGGTTGTGCGACAACCGGTGGATATAAGGTATCACTGTTGGTCTTTTTTTCTCTCGGTTACTATCTCTTTCCGCTCGTTCAGCAGTCCCTGATTGCTGCACTTGCCGAAGTATTCCCTCTGCTACTGATGTCAGTACATGATTGGGATAACCTGCTTCATGTAGCGCATGGCTTGTTGTGTGAAGGCTTCGTCAGTGCAATGATGGCATGATTTAGTAAGTGCGTTAGTGAAACACATTTTCGCAATTCCTCTTTTTACCAGTTTAGAATGGGCTGAATGATATGACAACAACGGTTTATTTGTCCGGGGACTGTAACACCAGCAAGTTAGTTCATCACCGAAGGTAAATTTAACATCCAGAAATTTGATCTTTTGTTCTATAGGCACTTCGAACGTAACTTCTAGAGGACAAAGGCACTCGCGTATAATATTACTAATAACTGAACACTCTGTGTCAAAGTTGTCTGGCTGAACATTCACAAACACCAAAAAATCATCAACAAATCGAAATATTTTAACAACTTTTGTATCATTGATGCGTGAGCACAGGTCTCTGTCTAGCTTGGCTAAGTACAGGTTGCTTAAAGCAGGCGCCCCCCCCCCCCCCCCCGTCTTTGCCTACACCCCTGTCCTCAGGGGTTCTTCAATGCAGTCATGCTACACTGTTGAGACATAACATTCTCTACTCCTCATGCAGATATTGTAAATAAACCGAGTGCTCATTATTCTCGACGAGAACCTGTTTCTCCCTTCAACACCTTCCTCAGCGTGGATGAGTCAGACGACGGCATGGGTCAGCTACCCTAACTCTGACACTTACAACACACAAAGGCAGGTTGAGAGAACCCTAGACTACAACTGGTGCCCAACCTGAATTCTCATTTGCAGATGCAATTGAGCAGAAGGCTCCCACAACACAATGACAAGCTTGCAGTACGAATTTAGCGACCTCATGGCGTTGGCTAATATTTACAGTCAGGCCAGGAAAAACTTGTAATTTCGATCAGGCATAGCACACGCAAATGTGGGCCATGAAAACACATACTGCGCTACTCCTTCAGCAGCCAATGAGGCTTTGAATATGTCGGAATGCTTCGGCACCCACTTCGCACTCCCTACAAATTTACGAGTGCCTGACCCCGCGCACCCCGCCAACATGCCAGCATACCTTGGCAGGGTACCAAGCCTCCTCAGCTCCACAGTCGGGGAAATGTTGGTTCCCTCCACATATGTCAACACACTGGATTATGGCAACATTTCCCAGAGGACCTTTTTGAACAGCGAAGTACCTGTCTCTGCCGCACACACTTCCAAAACATCGGACAAGTTCAGTGAACACTACTCAAGGCTCGCCTCAGACGAAGGCGTGCCAGCATAAACTGGACATGCTGCCGTCGCAGTCGCACCCGCCACTTTAAGCGCGCACTCCGTCTAGCCAAACAGCACGATTCAGCTCTCCCGCGTGCAGCGGGATCGCCACACGTCATGGAGCCCGACACTAACCAGGGCGGGTATTTTGTAAGACTCCACCTAGTGGACTGTGCATTTCGGCCACTGCTGATTGAATGCAGCTGTACGAGCGAGGAGTATACGAGTGGCCCTAGCCAATCAGTAGCTACCGAAATAGACAGTGCACCCAGTGGACATGTTCATTTCGTCAGCTGCTGAAGCGCTGATTGGCTGTGGCACCTGGTTGCTGCAGACGCGCAGCCCAGCCAATCGGGCCTTCAACAGCCAGAACACAATGTTACTTTCATTTTCTGTGCTGTACCCCACCTCTGTAACAGCCTCTGGGCCAACAGTATGACTAAATAAAATACCTAAAGGTGTTTATTTGGCAGAGCTTGGAGCAGCACAACGTCAACGGGCAGGGCAGTCACAGCTTCCAAGCACGAGAGCCATTGCTGAGCAGGAGCGCTCGACCCACTAGCGTTTAGAACCAGTAGCATGAACCCACTAGCGTCTCTCTTCTCTACAATCAACCCCGAGAGCGAGAAGGGAGCTGTCCGGCGACCTAACAGCTCGTCACGATGAGCAGGTCGTAGTTGTGCTTTAAACGGTCGACATGGACAATGTCCCGTCCCCGGCGGCGCATGTCTGAAGATGACTCAACTGGTTCTATGACATAGTTCACAGGAGATGCGTGTTCGAGAACACGATAAGGGCCTTCATACTTAGGGACCAGTTTTGATGAGAGGCCAGGGGCAGTTAAAGGGACTGAGAGCCACATGAGCGCTCCCGGATCAAAGGTGACCGTGGCAGTGGCGTCACCGCAAGTGCTCCTCTGGCGCTCTTGATCAGCGGAAGTAAAGGCCCGTGCGAGGTCGCAGCACTCTTCTGCATGTCTGACCGTGGCAGAAATAGGCACGCACTCGAATACATCCGGCCAGTACGGAAGAGTGGTGTCGATGATGTGCGAAGGGTGTCGCCCATACAGCAAGAAATAGGGTGAAAATCCAGGGGTGCTCTGTGTAGTAGCTTTGGTGACGAACGGCAGAATGGTGTCCCAGTTCGTGTGGTCGGAGGCAACGTTGTTGTATGTCGTTGTCGTATTGAAAGTATGTCGCCGAGCGTACGGTTGAAGCGTTCTGTGAGGCCATTTGTTTGAGGGTGGTACGCCGTAGTCGTCCGATGAACAACGTGGCACTCTTTGAGAATCGCTTCAACTACTTCCAACAGGAAGACGCGTCCGCGATCGCTGAGCAGTTCTTGAGGTGGACAATGCCGCAGGATTAGTCGGCGAAGCAGGAATGATGCTGGGAGACCGACGGTTTCAGCATATCGTGTAAAGTGATCTACTGCCACAATGGCCCAGCGGTTACCAGCCGACGTCAGGGGAAGTGGCCCATACAAATCGATGCCAATGCGCCCGAACGGCTGGGTAGGGCAGGGTAGAGGCTGCAGACCAGCTAGCGAGAGGTGGGGCGAAAATTTTCGGCGCAAGCTGTCGGGGCATGAGCGAACGAACTTTTGAATGTAGTTGTACATTCCTCGCCAGTAGTAGCGTCATCGGATGCGCTGGTAGGTTTTGAAAAGTCCAGAGTGAGCACACTGTGGATCAGAGTGGAACGATGCGCAGATTTCAGAACGCAGGCTTCGAGGTACAACTAATAACCACTGGCAGCCGTCAGAAGTGTAATTGCGTCGGTGAAGCAGGTCGTCGCGAATGGCGAAATGGCGAGCTTGACGGCGCAATGCACGAGTAGTTGGCTGCGATGACGGGTCAGCAAGGCAGTCTATGATGGAGGCAATCTAGGGGTCCTTGCGCTGCTCAGAAGCGATGGTCCCAATGTCAACGGAAGAAACGTCAAGCTGGGATATTGCGCAGCAGGCCTTGTCGTCTGCCAAGGGAGAATGTGAGAGGGCGTCACCATCAGCATGCTGGCGTCCGTTGCGGTACAGTACGCGGATATCGTAATCCTGTAAGCAACGCACCTAGTGGGTGAGACGGTCTGAAGGCGGAACCGCATGGCGCGATTTCAGGTGCGATTGACGCGCAGATGGTGGGACGCGCGCGTCATTTTGACGCGTGCCCAGCTTGATCCGTCACGAAATCGCGCCGCCGCGTGCTCCTGCTCGGAGTAGTAAAAAACGCGCCGCGCGGCGCATCCACCAATCAGAGTTCAGGTAAGTCACGTGGCATTTGGTCACGTGGCATTTTGGTTTTTTTTTTTTGCCACCAGATAGCCCTGCTCTCTGCGCATCTCGACGGAACCTCCTTGGCGGAATTTTTTTTTTTCTCGGTGGAACTGGCGCGCGCGTCAAGAAAAACATGTGCTACCGTGATTTCGTTAGCGCATCGTGTTGGTTCGCGCATCGTGTTCACCTGAAATGAACAAAGCAACCTTCAACGAGGCCCTAATAACTAAAGTGGAGAAGCGTCGCGTCTCATCGCTAATACTGGCAAGACAATTTGCTGATAATATTACCAGTGTATGGTGCTCGCTCTCTTCTCAACCATGCAGGCTGCACCCACATGTACCTCCTGACCCGCATTTTTTCTTGCTTCAGTATCAGCATCCCCCTTACTAATAGCAATCGCATCTTCTGCTCGGTAGTAAGTGGCCGACCCTCCTTTTTATATGTTAAGTTGTAAACAAGCAGCGGCTTCTCAGCATGCGGAAGGTACATAGTCGCAGTTTCGCACACGATATTGCTGCTTGAAGTTAAGCTTGATAAGTACACTTCGGAAAGAAATGTCGCTGTCTAATTACACTCAGATTATATTTATTGTAGTGTTCTGTAAGTTTAAGGGCGTATTATATATGCGGTAACAGAGACAATACATGTCGTTGAGAGTTATGTTGTCAGGCAACTCGGAAAACGCGGCACGAAAGCGCCGCTCCTTTTTTTCGTACGGGTGCTCGCGCGTCGGCGGCAACGCGGGCGTTTGCCGCCCGTCGCGTTTTTCGCGAGCGAAAAACACGCCATGCGGTTCCAGCTTGAGGGATCCTTCAATGACAACAGCCAGCATAGTGCATGGTGGTCCGTGACGACATCAAATTGGAGACCATACAAATAGGGCCAGAACTTGGTAAGCGCCCAGATGAGTGCCCAGATGAGCGCCAGGCATTCTTTTTCCGTGACGGTGTAATTGGTCTCGGCTTAAGTAAGCATACGGCTTGCATATGCCACAACATATTCAGGAAACCCTTCTTTACGCTGCGCTAGGACAGCGCCGAGGCCAACACCGCTGGCATCTGTGTGTACCTCAATAGGTGCCATAATAGGTGTCGTAGTGGCGCAAAATGGGAGGAGACGTCACCAAACGACGGAGCTTAGTGAACGCCTCGTCACACTCGGACGAATACAAATGGAGAGGTCCGTTGCTGCCAAGGAGCATCGTCAGGGGCGATATGACGGCGGTGAAATTGCGAATGAAGCGCCTGAAGTAGAAACACAAACCTACAAAACTGCACAGTTCTTTGACGGATGTCGGTTTAGGAAATTCAGCTACGGCACGAAGTTTGTCTGGATCGGGGAGGATTCCATCCTTTGAGATGACGTAACCTATCGTGAGCTGCCGCGCTGCAAATCGGCACTTCTTTAGGTTCAGTTGGAGGCCAGGATTTGCTAAGCACGTCAAAACACGCCGTAAGTGTTGAAGGTGCATGATGAAGTCAGAGGCAAAAACAAAAATGTCGTCGAGATAACAAGCACGTGTGCCACTTTAAACCGCGGAGAACTGTGTCCATCATGGGTTCAAAGGTTGCTGGCGCATTACAAAGTCGAAACAGCATGTCGTTAAATTTGTATAAGCCGTCGGGTGTGACAAAGGCCGTCTTCGGCCTATCGACGTCAGCCATGGGTACTTGCCAATAGCCGGAGCGTAAATCTAGAGATGAAAAGAATTCTGGTCCTTGTAGGCTATTGATGGCGTCATCGATTCGCGGCAGCGGGTACACATCTTTGCGAGTGATGTTGCTCAGGCGCCGATAGTCTACACAGAACCGTACCAAGCCGTCTTTTTTCATAACAAGGACAACAGGAGATGCCCATGGACTGTTCGAGGGTTGGATCACTTCGCGGCGAAGCATATCGTCCACTTGCTCATTAATCACACAACGTTCTGTGGCAGAGACGCGATATGGTCGTTGCCGCAATGGCGGTTGGGAGCCAGTGTCAATATGGTGCGTGACAGCAGATGCCCGGCCCAACGAAGGTTGCCCAAGATCAAAAGAATAACGAAATTCTTCTAAGATGCGCAGAAGCTGCAAACGCTGAGGTGGGGCGAGGCCATCGGCAATAGATGAATCGAACACACCTGTGGGCAACGGGTCGGACGCAGAGAGAGAACCGAGCGTGTGGTAACTGGCGCAAGACGTGTCTTCGGGAACATCCGTAATTTGTACGGCGTCGATCACTTCCACGTGGCCAAGACATTCGCCTTGAAGCAGCATCACAGGGTATGGGAAGGGGTTACAGACAAAAATAGCTGTGGAGCCCTGTTTGACGTTCACAGTCGCAAAAGGCAGCAGCAGACCTTTTCGAGTATAAAAGTGGCCCAATGGAGAAAGTAGTGCGATGGCGTCAGAGACGCTGCTGCACTGCATTGATACAATCGCTGACGAGTTGGCAGGAACGTTTGTGTCGTGCCTGACGAGTAGTTTGTTCACAAAAGAAGCATTATCAGCAAGCATCATATCTGAGATCGGTGACAGTTCTAATTCGGCGCGTACGCAATGAATGACGGCATCGTGGCGGGCGAGAAAGTCCCACCCCGGGATAACTTAGCGAACATTGTTTAACTGCGCGAGCAAATGAACCATAAAGACAGCGAGGGACAAGGACGGGTGCAGGGATAATTCGGGATAACTTCGTGGGAGCACGAGGAAATCACAATAAATTCGACAGCGTATACAACGTCCTCGACGAGAACACGAGCGGTGCACGCCGCAATCGGGTGAATATGCTGTGCGGAGGGTGAATCTAGCAATGGGCGCCGTAACCTTTCGAAGGAAGCGACAAAGCTTTGCGTACATAACTGATACAGCAGCTCCGGTATCCACGAAGACATATGTGCGCACACCGTCAACTAACATGCCTATCACATTGGTCGGGCTACGTTGAGAACTTCCGCGTTTCGAGGGCGTCGCATGGACCTCATGGACTGCAACGATTAGTTTTCCTCCTCCCGAGCGTCGGGACGAGGCCGCATCGGTGATGGGGAGCGTCGGCGTGGAAAAGTTGAGCGGCGGATGTTGGCAGACCGGCAGAATGGTGGTGACGCAGCCCGAGGTTCGTTGTCGTAATAAGGGCGCGGAGAACCCGCCATAGAACTTGGCACATATGGTGTAGCGCTAGGCGACTGCACGCGACTACAGTGGCGTGCGACGTGACCTGCATAGCTGCACGCAAAATAATGAACGCAAATAATAATAACAAATGAACGGGTCCACTAGGTGGACTCTCACAGAATACTTCCCCAGTTCCCAATAAACACAGGAACCTCCGCAATCGCGCCGGACATTTTCGGCAGTTTCCTCGAAGGCATCCTCTCCGAGGATGGGAGAAGCAAGTTTCAGAGCAGCTCTGGGAGCATTAAATTTGGCACTATGGAGCAGGTTTGGAGCATGAATACGCGACACTAAGAAGTTGGCACTGGTACACAACAGGGAACTGCTGTTGACTACAGTGTGTGGCATTTAGAATGCGAAGAAGTTGCTCGGCAGCACTGCTGCAACCGCGAAGAGATGTCGCCTACGAGGTTCGACTTTTCACCATCGTTGCCTCTGTTGTTGCTGATGTGTCGACTAGCAACAGTGATGAGGATGACATGGAAAGCGACAGCACGGGCGATTCAGGCCGGACAGTGGCAGAAGCTGCACATTATGTCAGCCTCACAAATGCAATCGTCGCGACGAGAACAGCACCCCACAATGAAAATGGCACCCTGCGACTTCTGCAGCGCTACCGCGCGCCTGCACGGAGAATACATAACGCCAACGAGGAATCTGCCACGCGAGTGTTTGCCGAGAAGAGGGGGCTGGCTGAAAAGCTGGCTCGCAGCTTCAGTAAGTTTGAAGCCGCTGTCGTCGCTGCTAGGCCACCGCGGCATCAAACGAACATAACACTTTTGTTGCACGAAGTGAATAAATACAGTATGTTTTTTTTTTTTTTCTCCTTTCATGGCACTCTCTCCGAGTTCCGTTTTTGACAGGTAAGTAGGCAAGCTCATGCTATTTCGGTTAAGCAGTACTACGGTTTAGTACATACTATTTCCCAGCTCCGGTCAACTACGGTTTAACAAGGTTTCACTGTAGCATGAGGAAACGGGGAATACTGATGCATGCCAAGGTAACTGAATGGTTACGTAACTGTTTTGTTGTGTTGTGTACAGTCAAAGCGCATTGGCGGCTCTGTTATGCGACGTTCACGCAGTATTTTAAAGTGACCATGGAAAAGCTGATAGATAAATTTTAATCTGGATACCATTCTACGATGATCCGAGTTTTTTCATTTTTGCTCTATCGCGAAGAACTGATACACTCGAGAAACGCAAATAGGTACAATAGATAAACCAAAGGCCAGGTTCTGCATCCTGCTGATGTTAATTGCATTATTATTGACCGTCATCATGAGACGAGTTCTGCCGTAATTTTTGTTTACAAAAACAACCCTGAGCTGGAAGCAACCGCGTGCGCTGGAATCACGTGATGGGAGCCATGTTGTTTGTTGATCACCCGTTTCAAATGGCACAACCGCATGTCTACCGACATGTGCATACCCAGCACTCTACAGCTCAATGAGAAAAGTGCAACAAAAGTTATGCAGATCCATGCGCTGTGGGAATTGATGTGAGCGAAGCTTTCCGTGCTGCATGCTTTGATTGACGATAATTAGAGGTGATGTTGACGAATAAAGCTTAATTTCTTCAACAGTTAGGCTAACACGACAGCGGTGAATTGATGTTAAACATTACCTTGCGTGCACCACTGCTGTTTGTCTGCATAGTACACAGAACACACAGGGAGAGGTGTTTGCTTGAGGCATTGTGCGCCATATTTTATAACCTCTCAGAGGGTTGAGCATTGTCATTTCCTCACATGGCACATTGCATTGTGGCAGAAGTATTAAACTTGAATTGGATTATGAGGCTGTACGGGTCAAAACCACAATCGGATTATGAGGCAAGCCGTAGTGGCGGCCTCTGGATTAATTTTGACACCGTGATGTTCTTTAACATGTCCCAAAATCTAAGTGCATGTGCATTTTCTATTTCGCCCCCATCGAAATGCGGCTGCGGCGATTGGGATCAAATCCCCCGACCTCTAGCAATGCCATAGCCCCAAAGCTAATGCGGCGAGCGCAGAAGTGTTGGTTTTACAGCCGACTGTTTCCGTAGTGTCTCCTGGACCCTGCGGTGTTCTTTAATTAATGCGGCTCTGCGTCTGCACGCCCTGCATAAGTTGCCCGCTTGACATATTTGCATGGCATTTATTTTTCAGAAATAGCAGCAACGTACTGTACCGTAACTTGAACTTCAGCTTATCCTGTTTACCCGCAACCGCTGTCGTATAGTTACCGTATTTGCTCGCATAATGATCGCACTCGCGTAATGATCGCACCCCGGAATTTTGTCGTCAAAATTATATTTTTTTTCTTTCCCGTGTAATGATCGCACCCTGAACTTGCCGCAGCGATATGTTGTGTGCCAAGTCTAGCTAATGCTGATCGTGCTTACTACCTGTCGAATGCTACGCGAACAACTCTTGAAGACATACCGAGTGGTCTGCAAGCACCCAATATTCTTAAGCAGATGCCCAATTTCATTCCTTTTATCACTTTACACACTTCCATGAAAAAAACAAAAAGCTACAACCACACTTGCCCAGGCTTTATTATTTGTAGGCTTCACAATGGTTTTGGTCAACAACAACGTAAAGAACGCCTTTCAATTCTTCTCGTCGGCACTCGTGGGCACGTAACAAATCGCGAGCGGCAACGATAGTGGCCACGTTTACACTGATACGTTTGAAGTGTACCCTATTCATACATTGACGCTTGTAACGCAGCTAAGATATTCGCCCACCCTTATCGGAAACATGCCATGCTAGGATAGCAGTGAAGAGAAATGCCGCAGTTTCCGCAGCATGCCTGCCATGTGTTTCTGTCACTGCCAGCTAAGCGCACCCATCTCTGTTTCTGTCCCCTCAAAGAGGACATGGCTACTTTAGTGTTGCAAACTTACCGATATTAATGATATTATTCATTACTGATACGGAAGAAACTATTTCAATGCGCGTAATGTACTCACGAGAAGAAAAATAATTGCGTTCGGCTTGCTCTGCCAGCTGCCATTCTTGTTTTGGTGTCCCGCACTGACCGCGGCAGCCACCTGCTTGTCATCCCGTAGCAAGTGCAAGATGAAAAAAGAAAATGTTTATTTTCATGGGAAATTTAACCTGAGTAATGATCGCACCCCTGAATTTGCATCAATTTTTTTTACAGAAACGTGCGATCATTATGCGAGTAAATACGGTAGGTTTCCTTGCCTTCTCGAGTCCCGTACTCCCTCTCTTATATGGAAACTGCCTTTTCTCCTCCCTCTCCTTCGTCTCCTCTTCTCTCTACAGTTCTATCTGCATCTCCTCTGGCCTCGCACGCTAGTAGAAAGGGAAGCAGCACTGCAGTTTCTGCAATGCTTCTGAGGGGAGTCATGGATAATTACAACTGTCAAGCAGCTAATGTGGCGACGGCCAGGGAGCTCCAGAGGGCATTGTACACATTCGACGCAGTGGGGTGAAAACGAGTTTCTACCATCCCCTTTTCCCTCTTATTCGCAACTGTCATCTATATATACACACTGAACCTCCCCCTCCCTTCCCTCCCCCCCTCCCCCCCCCCCCCCCCGACACGGTGTGCGCGACAGCAGCAGCCACAGCAGCCCAAGCAGCAGTAGCAGCAGCAGTGGGAAAGTTGAAGAGGCAAAGAAAGCTTCGCTTTAGAAACAAAGAAATCCATGTCCCACCAACGTGGATTTGCTTATGGCACTTGAGATGATAACTACACTGTGGGCTGTCATGCATCTACCCGTGATGGCTTCCTTCAAGAACACTGGTTTCGTTACCACTAAACAGGCATCCTGTGAAGGTTCGGCGTCGCCAGACATAGATTTGCACGGAGAGGCCGTATTCTTGGTTAAACGCTTTCAGGAATATGAGTTATGGTTGCTTTCATGCTTGGCATCTACAGGCAACATGTGCTGGAGGAATTCTGCTGCCTACGTGAAATGCTGTTGCTCTGTGTCCCGTGCCGCAATACACAAAATTTCACGAAAGTACTACTGAAAGTGATCGACTGAGAATAGAGCTCCCTGGCAGTGCTGCCAGTGCTGACCGATGCATGGGGCGCACTTTGTGCTGCCGGCAATGTGGTTCATAGCCTCACACAAGGTTTGCAAAATTAGGTTAACAAAATGCTGACCGCAAAGTTTTGTTTTGCGACGCAATCCCTATCTGTGCCGTCTTCACAACAACATAATTTTCGTGAAAGCAATTTTTTTTTTTTGCTTTTCCTGTTGATTTCGTGATTGCGCTTGCATAGAACCGTTACATTATCCTGGCCCAGAGCTCACCTCGAGCAAAAGCCCTTCATGCGACCCCTACAATGGTTTCGGCTGAGTAATGCACCGTAGGTGGAAACTGCAACATCATCGTCATCACATCCCATGCCATCATCATCATGAGTGCAAAGCACTTGCATGTGCCTTGAGCCACAAGTGAATAAAGAATGCTCTTTTATTCTTGGATGGGCTGGAAGCCATACCCAGCACTTCATTTTTTTCAAGATGTTAAGGATGACAGCAGGCCATGTTCACTGTCATCACATCATCCTACCAAAGCAATCACCAGAGTTTGATTTCACGTGCACATTTACAACAAATATTGGGTACAAGCAAGTTTATTGCTCCAATTGTGACTTCGTTTTATCTAGGTTAGGAAGTATGCATGGCAGCTTTCTAGTGGTTGTCAGTTGGGGCAGTGCAGCCACGATATGAGTAGGAATGGCTGACCTGCGTGCCTCGTAGTCCACGGTGAGCCCATTGGGCCAGAAGATGTCCTCACGCACAATGACTTTTCGGGTGGTCAGGTTACCATCCATGCTAGCCCGTTCAATCTTGGGCACGTCACCCCAGTCTGTCCAAAACAGCAGTCTGCACACAAACACACACAGAAATTCAGTCCAGTTTATCAGTAACAAAAACTGTGATTGATCGAATGCAGATCCATGGCTTAAGGCAGCACAAGGTTTACAAACAACTCGTGTATCACCTTTGTGTTGTTTACAACCTCGCCTCCAAAGGATGACCTATTGCTAAGAAAAGCATGACTACTGCCATATGCATAACTTCAGCGGATGTTCCTTTTGGCATCGTTTTCAATGGTCATGCAGGTGTAACAGCAGTGAAAGGTGCCAGTAAGCACTGGTTTGCTTGCGACAAGTCACCTGTGGAGTGATAGACAGAGTTTGAACAAAGAATGTTTCTGTAGCCAACAAGAGGGACTTGTGCTCATCAGGACTGCTTTTCCTTGCTACAGCTCCCATCCACAACGGGAATAACTGGACTATGCATAGAGTGAGAGAACTAAATGTGAGGGTAGTTTAGTGGTGACGATGGAATGCTCAAGCAAGGCTGCGACATTAGTTTTTATTAAAATTAAGGTTGTGCAAATACTTGAATATTCAATTTCGAATCAAATAGTGAGCGTTCCAATACTTTAACTCGCGAATCAAATATTTAATATTTGATTTTCGAGTGTCAGTACCTTCAGTGAATGACTCAGCCATTGTCAATGATTGACGTCAAGGAACCAGCGCACAATGATCATCGGAACAAGGTTTGACCAGGTCGACCAGATCGATCGAAACGATGCACGCTATGCGAACAGAAGGAACTACAAAAGCAGCATGTGTGGAAAGCATGGAAGCAAGTGGAAAGATTGGTCCAATTAGCCACCGGAAGGCACACTGATCATATTGGATATGCGAGTCCAGTGCTCCAATGCCCACAGATTCGCATAGTTGGGAGCTTTCTACCCATACGCGAGCACACAGCCGGACTTGGCATGCGTGCTCATGATAGTTGCTGGCTGGTCGACCGTGAACCTGAACGCCACTTCAACAGCCATCAATCTAACCCGTATGCAATATTTCGCAACCAATATTATCAACAAGCTTTCTGCAACAGTTAGTGACCTGTTATCACATGGGCCAGCGGTGTTGCGGCCACCCTACTGGCCATACTGTCTAGCTTGTTAGGCTTAATCGGAGCTGCGTCTTCAGGCGCATTTCAGTTACCGAATCAACACAGATCTAATCACAATGCCTGCACAACCCTCAGAAAGCCGACAACCACCTCATCAGCAAAAGCGAATGCCCAGGACGTCCATTGCATGTTCACAGCCGTCATCTTTGCGAAATACCCTATGACGGCCCTTCAATCTGAACGTCATTCACAGGAGCACAACAGTCTCTTACTGTCTTTTCGCAGCTTCAAGCAACCCCTCACAAAACTAGCTTTGGATATACATCCCTCATATCCCTTTTCGCTCATGTGTTTCCAAACATGAGCTTTCGTTTATCTAGCAACCATGGTGGAGCCGCAATATTCATCTCATCTGCAGTGTCCTATTAGCGGAGAACCAATCTTAAGGGGAAGCTTTAGCTCGGGTGCATGTATCTAAATACATGTAAAAAGAGAATTCGTTTTTCTCGGCAACCACTGCACCAAATTTGACGATGTTTGTTGCATTGAAAAGAAAAACTTAAAGTATAGTAACTGTTGGTTTCGAATTTTTGAGTTAGGTCGTCAATTCTTTATTAAAAATTGGCAAAAATCATTATTTTCTAAAAACGAAGCTATCAAGTTTACAACTCTGTAACCCAACAACAAAAAGTGATAACACAATTCTGTGAATTGAATCTAATACTACATCTAAAGCGGACAAAATTGATATGTTACACATGAATATAAAAAAAATTAGTAATATGGAAATACAGCTTTTGCAGAACCCTTGTAACCAACATAACAAATTCACACAATATGTAAAATGACATATCAAACTTGTCCGCTTTCAATGATCAAATGGATGCCGCTTACAGAACCGCGATATCTGTTCTTGATGCTGACCTAAGAATTTGTAAACTTCGTGCTTCTATTTTTTCCAATCTATCGAATATTTCAAGACCTAAATCGAAATTCCACTTCTAACAGTTACTAGAATTTAACTTTCTCTCTCAAATGCAACAAATTTCATTAAAATTGGTCCAGGGGTCATCTCGGAAAAACATTTTTGCATTTTACATGTATTTGAATAGGCCACGTCGGAGTTGGGCCCGAGCTGAAGCTTCTAAAGCTTTCTTGCAGAAACTACAAATCAGTATCGATATAAATACCATCCCCAATTCTACCAAGCACAAAGAAAGTTATTATTGGCTGCATCTACCCTTCACTGTCATCAGTATCAGATTTCTGTAATGAACTAGACGCACTACTTACCACATTGACTGCGGAACAGAAGGGTGTTGCCATCATGGAGGATATCAACATCAACCTTTTAGATGATAGCACCTCAGACTGTACTCATTAAAAAAACTATTTTTACAGCGATGGTTATGAACCCCTCATAACCTTTCCAACAAGATGCATTCCTGGTAATTCGCACACCTTCATTGACCACATATTATCTAACTTGTTTCACACAATGACTGCGGCATCCTTCAAGTTCCCATAACTAATTACTACTCAATTTTCTTTTGGCTTCCCTGCAGCTCAATTCAAAAGAACGCAACTTTTCATAAGGAATTACCTGATAGAAAAAAATCTGTTGTCTGCATCAGCAAAATAGATTCAACATTTGTTACTTCACTTACAGAGGCATGTTTAACATGGCTTATACCAAATTCTTGCCTGTCATAAAAGACTGTCTACAAGTGTCATCTACCACTGTAAAATGTAAAAAGTATACCGCACCAAGCATAATCTTCGGCTGACCAATCTATCTTGAGATGCATGTGGAAAAAAGAAAATATATAAAAAGTAAAAAAATAACGCCCATTCAATGCTAAACTTAGGTCTAGATACTCTACATATTGTAATACTCTCAATAATGTTTTGAAATAAGCCAAAAGGCAGTACTATGACAAGATCCATCAAGCCAGTAATAATACAACGGAGCAATGGAAAATACGAGTTAAACCCTTTCTTGCACAGGAACACACAAGACAATACAATTTGTCATGTTGGCCATACTATTGTTTCAATTACCTCAAAAGTGGACCTCTTCGATTTTCGGAGTTCTGGCAGCCCGCTGGCAGCCAGATGGCAGCCAGCTAGTTACTGTCCTGATAGGAAGTCACATGGGCCGAGATCCCAAGACAACCCGAAGCTGCCCGAAGTTTGCAAAATCGAACGCCGGAACAGCTGACCGAATGTAAACATGCTACCAGCATGGCAGCGCTCGGCAAGGCTGGCGCGCGCTCGGCGTAGTCGGCCCATTTATGCGTTGCCACCTTGAAAATATATAATTGCATTCAGGGATACGATCACTTTCACGCGATTTCACGTGACTCGGTGAAGGACACGCACTGGGCCAACCTCACCTTTTGCAGCACAACAGATGACCTCCGGCGCGTCCGATGACAAGGTGCAAAATCGTGCGTAAGTGATAGTATACTCGAAAGCGATAGCTCGAGGATCCCTGTTCGCAGCGATCACGTCGCCCACCAGCGACATTGAGGAGTTGGCATTGCATAATCGCTTCAGAAGACATGAAAAAGCAGGATATTGGGTACGTCTCATACGCATAAAGTGTCGTGCCAACCTGCTTGGGCTTCGATTTCAGAAAGTTTTTTGTGGCTCATGGTGCTTCTTATTTTGACCCTAAGCAGCTGGGGACGTGGCTGGCACATGAAAATGCACGCCGCCTGTGACCAGGGAAAAGTTTCACACGAAAAACAACATTGGTTGCAATCATGAGAGCAATAAGGCAATGTACTTGTGTCTAATGTATGCGTGCCTATTACTCAACCAGTGCATTCTTACATTAACGGCTGGCAGTTCGAACACACATCGGTTTCGAGCTGCCGCCCAAGAATAACCGGAGAGACGGAGCGAACACTGGCTAGCTGCAGAGCCTTTGCTAAATGCAGAAAAAGGAGATGCATACATACGCGAGATATGTGAAAAGGAACGCCACCAGAGAAAGACGAACCCAAAATGTACCGCAATGTGCGAATGAGCGTCTACAACTTGCGTGGAACACGACGCAGATAACATGCACACATGAGAGTGCAGCGTGGCGCGCTGATCACCGCCGCAAAGAAGCCTTCAGGGGACACACACACATGCACAAAAGCTTCAAACAGTTCACCAGTGCTCGCATCACACCACATCGCAATGCGAAAGGGAGCGTTACACCTAAAAAGATAACGCTAGAAGTAAAGAAATCTGAAGATGACCGTACACAGATGGCTGGGCGAGGTAAATTTAAGTCAAGTGCCTGCGTTGCGATCCGTGAAGTCCCCGCAAAGACGGCGGCAAGCGCCTATCGCCTCTTTTAGTCACCTGCTAGCCAGAGAACTTCCACAGAGCAGCCAGACCAAAATCGTCCTGGCAGGTTCTGGCAGCCCGCGGGTAGCCAAAACCGTCCAGCCCGAGCAAAACAAACGCCCGGCGGAAGCGCGTGGCGCGGTGGGCGGAGCAACCTGAGAAAAACGAAGGCGCTCTGGCAGCCCACGGGTAGCCAGAAGCGGAAAATCGAAGCCCAGTACTCGCGCTGCTTTAGTGTACCTTTGGCACCTCCTACTTCTTGGTGGCGATGTTGAATCAAAATCCGGTCCCATGACCAAGGCACAGGAGGACAAGTTAGACAATTTGACTCTTGTGGTCCAACGCTTGGAAACCAGCAACACTACAGTCTTGGAATCATTAAATAAGGTCCATGACATTCATATTAGCCTAAACACGACTTGGATTCGCTAACGAAGCGTGTTGTTGAATTAGAATTGAAAACTGAATTGGCAACATGTGCACAGTCTCAGTTAACACCTTATCTAGAAAAATGCAAGACAGAATCGACGATCTGGAAAATTGGTCTAGACGGTCAAATGTTTTTTTTGGGGGGGGGGGGGGGGGGGGGCATTCCCAATACAGGTGAAGAAACTTGGGCGGCTTCGGAGCAGCTCGTGCGCGACTTTTGTTCTAATAAACTTGAAGTCGTGGTAACCTCGATCGTGAGAGCGCATCGTTTGGGCCGCTTTTCGACGAGTAAAATGAGGCCAGTCATTGCTAACTTTTACAATAAAGAAGTTGAATCTGTGATAGGAAACGTCTCCAGGCTCAGAAACACAGGCTTCAGCATTGCTTGTGATTATTCCGAGGCTGTCCAAGTGAAGCGCCGTCACCTGTGGCGGTACCCAAAATATGTAAGGAAGGACGGAGACCACATTTGCCTCGTCTCTAATAAGCTTCACATTAATAATGATGCCTATGTGTGGGACAGTGAGGCTGGACACGTAATTTGTGTATCTCAGCGATCTACAGCCGAATGACATGCTCCTGTTTTCATCTGAGATCAGACCCCAGTTTCCCATCCTTCTCAAATCTCAATGTACAATACTGATAAAACAATTTTTTTCCTTTACACTAACATCAGAAGGGTCAAACCAAAAAGTCTCTTCGATTTGGCAGCACCGGCTGCACCAGTTCAGAGGGTGCAGCACCGTCGTCCTCGTTTTTCCGGTGCTGCGCGCGCCCTCTGCACTTTTTCCCTCGTTTTGTCAAGGTGCAGGCCTAGTTCTGCACAGGTTCTCGGCCGCCGTGCACCAGCCCGAGGAGAGGTGCCGAGAAAGTGCAGGCATGGCGTGCTACATCCCACCCAACCGTGAGCAGACGACGCTGAAGCTCGTTCTCCAGGGTGTTGAGAAGGAAGTTAATCTGCTTCGCAACCAGGATGGTTCAGCCATGGAGACCTCGGATGGTTATGTATACCAGGCATCAGGTAAGTGAAGCTAGCTACATGGTGGCGAGAAACACGTGGTTAGCTGTCAGATGGAGTCTTATTAGCGGTAGACTGCGATTGTCGCTTGTTTCAGGTACTTGTAATTCTGGGATGTCGTGATGTGCTGCTTAGACATTTCAAATGTTGGTCTTTGCCTTTGCAGACGGGCAGTGTGTCACTCTGCGGTTCACGGCCAACAATGAGGACTTGCCCACTCCAGCGCAGCCTACGACGCCCGCTTCCGCCGCCTACAGTGACGATAGGCACCCACTAGCCACTCCTGAAGCATCCGCTGAAGACGGAGAACTGTGGAGTAGTCGCAAAACAAAGTTCTTCATCTCCAAATACTCGGAGATGAAAGACTTAGTTGGAAGAAGTAGAGCCTTAAGGTACGATATCATTCATGTTCAAAATAACAGCTTGTGCAAGAGAGAAATGTACTTATGTAGTGTACAGTAGCACTGGCCATAATTTCTCGAATTTCTAGTGTCAATGTTGCAGGAGCGTTTTCCATTACCCCGCGGTATATGTTCCCTACAGCTTAGTATACTTTCAGCCCACTCTGAGTGCTTGCAATATGCGGCAGCTGAAATGCAAATATTCTGATTATAGAATACCTGGTAGCAGCAAACTTCACGTATAAAAATGCTAAAATACTGTGCAGCCTTGCATGCAAGACATGACCAGTGCCACTGCAAAAAAGTTTAAGTATGTGTTTTGCTTTAAACTATGCTTTCTCTTTGTGTTTAGAATGAGAAAGCTTTTGTGGCTAAAACTTGCAGAACTTTTGAACGAGGAGTTCAGCTGCAACCTCACGGCCACTCAAGTACAAAATAAATGGAAATCATTGGACCGTTCCTACAAAAAATAAAAAAAGAGAACGGTTCGTCTGGGCACCACCGTGTGAGCTGTGAACACGAGCAGTAAGTTGCAATTGTTTCTTGGCCTGTTCAGTGTTTTAATAATTTGTCCATCACACAGAGAACTGGCTGACATACTCGAAAAACAGCACAGTGTGAACCCCACATTGCTGTTGGAGCCCGGAGCAACAATCGTGTCAAGTGAAAACTCAGGGTGAGAGATTTACATATAGTTAATGCAGAGCGGTGGAAGTGATGTGGCATCTACTTGTGTACATTTTAAACAGGGGAAGCACGACAGATGAACAGCCTGAGGACCTACCAGCACCAACAGAGGACCTACCAGCGCCAACAGAGGGTGACAGAGCCCCAAATAGGAAGAGGAACAGCTGTTCTAAGCTTGCTCCCCTCCTAGAAGCTATAGAAAAAATTGGTGAGGCGAAATAAAAGCAAGAGGAGGCGAGAGCAGAGCAATTTGAAGCTCGCAAGAAATGGGAAGAGGCCAAGGCCAAGCGGCATGAAGAACGGATGGCTCAGTTTGACCGCCTAGCAGATTTATTTGGTAAGCAGCAGAGTACGTCTAGTCAACAATAAAGTGTTACAACAGCACATGTTCCACTTTCACTGCAAAGACATTGCTCATATATGGGGCACTGTATTAATAAAAACACTACTATCACGATCTATTGCAGAGCTTAAGATATCAGGCTAGCACTGCTCTTTGGCAATAAACTCTCGGAGAGAACGGCTGTAGTCAGGCAGGCTGCAGTCGAAGTCCCCTTCAGAGTCGTCATTGCCCACATCATCTTCCTGTGGCAATGATGTCATCTCCAGGAGGAAGTCTCTCTCGTCGTTGCATAGGTTGTGTAACACACATGCGGCCATGACAATATAGCAGCTTTGTGCAACACTTTTGGCGTCCACATTGTACAATCTCCTGAAGCGCTGCTTAAGCATCCCAAAAGTGTTCTCAATTGACACTCTTTGTTGACTGTCGTCTATTGAAGTTTCTTTTCCATGATGGAAAAGAGCCCTCATTGTCCCTGAAAGGTGTCATTAACCAAGGCATCAAGGGGTACGCACTGTCCCCAAGAATGTAGTTCTCGCCACATTCCGAGGCTGCACGTTCGAAAAACGGGCTTTCCCTTAATACGCGGGCGTCGTGCACCGATCCCGGAAAGCCGATGCAAACATTCAGGAACTTGTTCCTGTCGTCACATATTCCTTGGATGATGGACGGCCACTTCTTTCGATTAAAATAAGACTGTGCCGATTCGCTGGGGGTTAGGATCTGGATATGCGACCCGTCTATGCAGCCGATGGCGTTCTTCGGGCCCTTACCACCGCTCTTGGCGAGGAAACCGGCTTTGATGCGGTTCACTTCCACGCTACTGGGCCAGCATATTACTTCACCGCTAATAGCGTGCAGGTAATGAATGACCCGTGTCACGCAAGCGTGCACGGATGATTCAGTAACATCGAACTTGTCGGCTATGGCGTACATCGACATTTGTGACCCGATGTACACCAATGCTATGAGGCTTGTTTTTTCTGCAGATATTTGTGGACGGCCTTGAACTGCGCTCGGATAGAAAGCCGAAACCCTGAATCTGCCACTGACCTAGTCGAACGTTTCCCTGGATAGCCTGAACAGCCTTTTGAACTCGTACTCTTGGTACCTGTTCACAACCTCCTCGTAGCCAGGCACACGAATGGCATCTTCACGCACCAACGCGCAGGCGATCGCAACGCAGACGTCGTCGAACTCCTCGTCGCTGTCACTGCCATCGCTGTCGTTGAAATCGTCGTCGCTGTCAGGGTTGTGGGGATCGCACGCGCGTCCCGATATCTCCGGAGCGGCCACGCGGTTATCACGCGATAATCACGTGCTCGCCCGCGGAGGGTAGCTGGGGAGAGGGCACCTTCGCCGTTCCCGCTGCTCTTCGCGCCTGGCCGCGACGCTGCAGCCAAGGCACCCCGTTCCCTCCTTTCCCTTTCTTGGAACCGGGGAGACCCCCTCTCCGCCGCTCGGGAGAAGCGCTATTCCCCCGACGCATCTTTGTCTCACAGTGGAAGAGCTTGCGAAAGGCCGCATCTCAAATCCGCCGCTGAGACCGCCGCACGCCGTCCCCCCTGTTGCGCCCGGCCTTTGTGTGCGACTCACCGCCCCAGGGCCCGAGCGCGGATCCACTTTTGGGTGAGCTGAACTCTTATCAGCCTCTTTTGTGGTTCCCACATTGTGCGGTTTGTTTCGCCCCAGACGTGCGGAATGTTCCGCCGCTGAGGTTTTGTGTTGTGTTGTGTTTGTGTGTGTTGTGGCTGTTGCTGTCTGTTGGAATCATTGTACACTAAGGTGAATAAACACCTTAGGTCGAGACTCACCCTGTCCCCACTGGCCTGAACCTGCCGTGGTCGCAACTCACTGCGAACCGCGGGTTAGGGGTCACAGCTCTGACTGCTAGGGCTGCTGCGAAAGTGCTAGGGAGCGACTGACGCTCCGTCGGCGCTGTGCGATCCAGAGAAGGGTCAGGTGCACACGCGCGAGCCTGAGTAATACCCCTATATTTGGCGCCCAACGTGGGGCCAGAGGTGTGACAGGTTGAGTCTGTTTGTGTGAGTGACTGCCACTGCACGAACGAACCATGGCAGCATACGGGGCTGATTTACAGCCGTTGTATACGCTGTCGCAGGTTGCTACCAACAGACAACAATTCGAAGCGGCGGTAACTGCTACTGCTCAGTCATGCCCTGCGGCGAACACTAGCCCTGGGAATTTGATAAGCTTCGAAGAGGGTAGCGCGACACATGAGGCGCTCTCTCCGTCAGGATGTACCCTTGAAAGCGTGAGGCACATTACGCCGAACCCTTCACCAGTGTTTGCGGAGAGCATGGAGCCACTGCGGCATACTTGCTCGACGCGTTCTGCTCCTGTGCCAGGCATTACTGGCCAGAGCGAGCCTCAACAGGCGCTGTTGCAGGATGCGATGCGCTTGATTGAGAGGTTGACAGGTGCCGTGCAGAACACTCTGCTGACATCTGCCGCCGCTGCTAGACCGAGAGTGAGGGTGGACTTACCCACCTACAGCGGGTATCATGATTCAGTTAGCGTCAACGAATACCTCGATCGCGTGCTGACTTACCAGCGCGCAACAGGGCTGTCCGATGACGAGATGTTGGAACGCGTCGTACCAGTGTCGTTAACTGATCACGCGGCCCGCTGGTTCCGGCTTACTGGCTACCGGTCTAGCACGCTGGCTGAGTTCCGAGCGGGATTACGCGAGGAATTCCTGCCCGCAGATTACGAGCTTCGTCTGCGGCGCGAGTTGGAGCTACGTACTCAGCATCCGGACGAATCCTTGCTCGAGTACGTCAGGGCGATGGACGAACTTTATCGTACCGCTGACCCTACTGCTCCGAACTGCGATAAGGTGGAGAGAGTCACGCGACAAGCTCATCCCACCTTCGCAGCGTACCTAAGAGGCAGCAAGTTCAGGGATTTGGATGAGCTGGCCTCGGAGGCAAAGCGCATACAGGCGGACATACTCGCCTTGCGCTCGTACCGACCTCCACCCCCAGCGCCGAGGGCACTTGAGCCGCGATGCGCGTGGAACGGGGACACTTTTCGCACTCGTTCCGGTGGAGATGGTGTGGTTGCTTTCAGTGACGGACAAATGAGAAACGGTTGGGGCTTATCTGACCGGGCTCTCGACCCGTACACTTATGCCATGCGTGCAGCATGCGCTGCCGATGGTCGAGGTATGCAGAATCGTGGTCAATATGCCGGCTCGATGATGCGAGAGCAGAGCGTGCCTGCAAGGGAGCAGTCGATAGAGAGGAACAATGGTCAAACGGCGCGAGGCACTGGACGCCAAGCCCGTCAAAGGCCGGCTCTCCTCTGTTATCGGTGCAACCAGCCGGGGCACTTCGCCCGGGATTGCAGACAGCCTGCGAACCGAGAGCACGCGCTTTCGGGAAACGAGCGGAGCCGCCGGTGAGCAATGCTGCATGGCCGGCGGCGGTTACAGCGGTGCGAAGTGAGACACACGAACTCCTTGCCCCGCTGGCTTGTCGTTTTGGATTGCCCAGCGACACGCCAGTCCCGCTCATAGAGGTTACAGTCGCCCGGCGCAGGTTTTTTGCGCTGTTAGACACAGGAGCAAGCGTTTCACTATTTGGCGACGAGGTGTGTGAACATCTCCGTCGGAACGCTATCCGACTGAGAGAGAGTAATGTGACCTTCCGACTGGCCAGCGGCACGGCACACGCGAGCTGTGCTGCTAGACTTGTGGTGCGGTGGCAGAAGCGGGTGAGGCGACAGCGCCTAGCTCACCTTCCCGGCCTGTCGGTTCCTATAATTCTTGGTAGAGATTTCCTCGCCAAGACGGCCATTGTTATTGACGTCTGCAACGGAGGATATAGGGAGCGAGCATGTGGCACCCTGAAACCTTTCGTTTCATTTCAAAAAGCGTCAGAGACAACTTCGTTCGATGATGCTTCGCGCGCAGACCGACCAAACGATTGCCCGAAAAGGTCCCTCAGAACGGTTGCGGCCGGGTCGAAATGCCGTCCGGCCAACCGCGCTGAGAAAAGAGGCGCGGAGGGGAACTGCTCCCCTCCCGCACAGCCCGTAACCCCCGCTGCGGTGGCAGACTGTGCCGCAGTGAGGGGCGAACGATACCACCCGCTGCTGGACGACTCAAGCAGTTTGTCGGGGGAAGAAAAGGCTCGCCTCTCAGCGCTTCTGACTGAATATGATGCCGTATTCACAGAGCGGCCTGGTTGCACTACGCTATACAGGCACAAAATTGAGACAGGCGACGCCTCTCCGTGGAAGTGTAATCCTCGGCCGGTGAGTTTGGCTAAGAGGAAAGCACTAGACAGCGCTCTGGACGAACTGCTCGATACAGGCGTTGTTGAAAGATCGGACAGCCCATGGGGTTTTCCTGTGGTGTTGGTTCCTAAAAAGGATGGGACGCCCCGCCTTTGTGTTGACTATCGCCGCCTGAACGAGGTGACACGCAAGGACGCATATCCGCTTCTTAGAATTCCCTCGATCGTATCCAACGTTGGCGGAGCGAAGTACTTCACTACGCTCGATGCAAGCAGAGGATACTTTCAGGTGGAGGTAGATCCCTGTGACCGAGAGAAGACTGCCTTCACTTGTCACAGGGGACTTTTCCAGTTTACCCGTATGCCATTCGGACTTGTCGGTGCGCCTGCGACTTACCAGCGCCTGATGGACCGTGTCTTGGGTGACGCAAGGTGGCACCACGCTCTTGCTTACCTGGACGATGTTGTGGTATACTCGCGTACCTTTGATGGGCACTTACGCCATATCAGGGACGTGTTGGAGCGTCTGAGGTCTGCGGGGATAACGCTAAACCCGACCAAGACCCAGATCGCAGCAACCCGAGTAACGCTACTGGGGTTTAAACTGGATAACGGACGCCTTCTACCGTGTGATGACAAGGTTCAGGCATTATTGAACTACCCGTCACCGGAAGACATAGGCGGACTGAGACGCTTTTTGGGGCTGGCGAATTTCTATCGACAGTTCATCCCAAACTGCGCTGCACTGCAAGCCCCCTTGACAATGCTGTTGAGGAAAGGTGAGCAGTGGAGGTGGGGTCCCGAGCAAGAGGAGGCACTGCGCAACCTCGTAAACGCGCTCGTGGAAACCACCGAGTTAAGGCTACCTGATTTGAACAAAGAATTTGTCATTCATACGGACGCCAGCGACCTTGGCCTAGGAGCGGTTTTGCTCCAACAGCACGAAGGTAGTTTGCGCCCAGTAGCTTTTGCCAGCCGCTCTTTGACTCCCGCAGAGAAAAATTACTCCGTGACAGAAAAGGAATGTCTGGCGATCATTTTCGCTCTCAAAAAGTTTGACTACTATATTGATGGAGTCCCATTCATAATTGAGACCGATCATATGGCATTAACTTGGCTTAGGCGCTTAGGAGAGCCGAGCGGCCGGCTCGCGCGATGGGCACTTCTCCTGCAGCGATACGATTTTACCGTTCGCTACAGGAGAGGAAAGAACAACGTTGTGGCGGACGCACTTTCGCGCGCGCCCGTTGACTGTGAGAAGAGTGATATTACTACTCAACTCACCTCGCCCAAAACTGAGCTTGAGAGCGGACTAACCGCTGCGACGATTGAGGTTGTCAGGAGGGGTAATATTAATACCCATCGTGACCCCTCAGTGACTCAGCCTAAGAGCAGAGTAACTGCTACAATGCTCGACGGCGCTGGTCCCGAAGGAAGGGCGGAAGAACCCCCTTCTCAGGACGAAAGCGTGAACCACTTGGACTGCGTCAGTTCAGTGGGGAGCGTGTTCAGCAGAAAGGAGCTGTTAGAGGCACAGCGGGAGGATCCGTTTTGTAAGAAAGTGTTTGAGGGGCTCCGGGAGCCCGGCGGCGCGGCCGCGGCGCACATGGACGCAGCTGGTATTGCTGCGGGTGCGCGGCGCTCCGAAACAGCTGGTAATGCTGTGAGCGCGTTGGATTCCTACCTGCTAGACTCTGACGGCGTCCTGCTGAGATATATTCCCGCGGAGAAGGATACACACGAGTCCTTCAAAGCGGTGATTCCACGCACGCTGAGAGGAGCACTTTTACGCTACTTTCACGATACGTGCCTGGCCGGGCATGCAAGTGGCCCTAAGACTTATCTGAAGTTGTGCCGCTTTGCTACCTGGCCTGGAATGAAGCGGGAGGTGATGCGCTACGCCCGCCCGTGTAACGTGTGCCAACGCGTGAAGCCGCGTGGTGGACGCCCACCCGGGCTCATGCAGCCGATCAATAGCCGAACACCGTGGCAAATTGCGGCATGTGACGTCATGGGGCCTTACCCCAGGACACCGAGCGGGAACCGATTCCTTCTCGTAGTCACAGACCATTTCAGCAAGTGGGTGGAACTGTTCCCCCTACGGAAGCTGACGGCACGCGTAATCATGGGAAAGCTGATCGAGGTGTTTACACGATTCGGCTATCCTGAGCAGCTGATAACGGACAATGCGTCCTACTTCACTGCCAAACTCTTCGTGGACTCTTGTGCAGCTCTCGGCATTAAGCACAGGAGAACAACCACGTACCATGCCCAGGTGAATCCCACTGAGCGTGTGAACCGCAACATCAAGCACATGCTAGTTGCATTTGCGGGGACGCACAATGAGTGGGACGCTTGTCTTCCTGAAATTGGATTTGCTATCAGGTCGACAGTGAATCGATCGACTGGGTATACCCCCGCCACCCTCAACCTTGGGAGGGAGCTGTTGAATCCGGTAGAACTTACTCTACAGGAACGAAGCAGCACGGAACTGGTTGTTTCGTCGGCACGCGCCGATTATGCGACTGGGCTGCGCGCGCAGGTAACGGAGGCTTTACGAAAAGCGCGACGGAACCCGAGCACTGCACGTGCCAAGCAGAAAGCGCAGTACGACCGCTCTCATCGGGAAGTTCAGTACAAAGTGGGCGACCTGGTGTTGAGACGGAATCACGTCCTGAGCGACGCCAGTAAGAAATTCTCAGCTTCTCTGGCGCCGAAATGGACAGGACCGTACCGGGTGCGAGAGACTGTCTCTTCGCTCGTGTACAGGCTGGCGGACTTGAAGCTAAGACCGATCAGCCGACCGGTGCATGTCTGCGATCTCAAACCCTACTATGACAGAGGGAACGAGTGGCCCGAGGAGAATGCTCTCCCGCGCCCGCAGGCAGCGGCATCGGGTGGCACGGCTCGACGTTCGAGCCCGGTGCGGCATTATAACTTGCGATCTCGGCAGAACTAACTCTGTCCGGTTCGCGGAGGCTATTTTATTGTGCGTGATATCGGACGGAATGCTCCTCCGATGTCTAGCATGCAGGCTTCCAGAGCGAGCACGCGCTTTCTCTTTGGAAGAAGCGAGAGGGGCTAACAGAATTGTCGCAGCGGCAGACCACCCGTCGGGAGCCGTGAAACAACCACCAAGCAAAAAGGAAAGACCATCTCCACTCCCGGTGGGGATGAGCAGGCCGCAAGCAGTCAGCAGCGCAGTGCAGGCAACAGGCGGCGAGAAAACATCCTCCGGCGGCTAACAGCGAGGTGAGAGGGGCAGCAGGCGACTTCCGGTCCGGAATGGTCGCCGCGGCGCGGAATTCGCCGAACCGCACCGCACAGCTCCACGACCGAGTTTCGAGCCCCGCAACCAAGCATCCAGCCTCAAGGCCGAGCGTAGACTTCTCCCGCAAGGACAGAGTGGACCCCTGCTGCGCAGCGAGGTGCAGGCCATCGTCGGGGTGGGTCGGCGCACCTTTGCCGATCTTGCGTGCCGACACCCGCGAGGGTGCGCATGGCTGAGAGCTGTGTCGGAACGAACCGGAAGAAGCGCGTTCGATCATACCAGAGGGCAACGACCTCCGAGAACATCAAAAGAGCTGTCCTGCGCCATCTCGAGGCTGGCTGGTAATCGAGGCAGCCAAGAAAAATCCAAGGACCCTTTCGCCACCACGGACCCGGCACGTACGACTGGGCAGGGGACGCCGCCGAGACGCAAGGTGACCTGGACCCAGCGCCCTTCTTGCCTCCCACTGCATCCCGCTGCTGTCAAGCTGCTCCGTACCATCATTCAACGTTCCGGCCTGGCTCACGGCTACCTACACGGCGACAACGACGGTCTGCAGCTAGAGCTGCTCCCTCACCAACACGGCCTCAAACCGTGTTGCTGTCGGAGTAGCATGTCCCTCTCGCAGGAAAGCCTCAGGTGACGGCGGCCTCTTAGCGGCTAAAAGGGTTATTTTAAGGAGGGGGGGATGTGGGGATCGCACGCGCGTCCCGATATTTCCGGAGCGGCCACGCGGTTATCACGATAATCACGTGCTCGCCCGCGGAGGGTAGCTGGGGAGAGGGCACCTTCGCCGTTCCCGCTGCTCTTCGCGCCTGGCCGCGACGCTGCAGCCAAGGCACCCCGTTCCCTCCTTTCCCTTTCTTGGAACCGGGGAGACCCCCTCTCCGCCGCTCGGGAGAAGCGCTATTCCCCCGACGCATCTTTGTCTCACAGTGGAAGAGCTTGCGAAAGGCCGCATCTCAAATCCGCCGCTGAGACCGCCGCACGCCGTCCCCCCTGTTGCGCCCGGCCTTTGTGTGCGACTCACCGCCCCAGGGCCCGAGCGCGGATCCACTTTTGGGTGAGCTGAACTCTTATCAGCCTCTTTTGTGGTTCCCACTTTGTGCGGTTTGTTTCGCCCCAGACGTGCGGAATGCTCCGCCGCTGAGGTTTTGTGTTGTGTTGTGTTTGTGTGTGTTGTGGCTGTTGCTGTCTGTTGGAATCATTGTACACTAAGGTGAATAAACACCTTAGGTCGAGACTCACCCTGTCCCCACTGGCCTGAACCCGCCGTGGTCGCAACTCACTGCGAACCGCGGGTTAGGGGTCACAGCTCTGACTGCTAGGGCTGCTGCGAAAGTGCTAGGGAGCGACTGCCGCTCCGTCGGCGCTGTGCGATCCAGAGAAGGGTCAGGTGCGCACGCGCGAGCCTGAGTAATACCCCTATAGGGTCTAGCAGTTCCATGGCAGCTTCGAAGAGTGCAAGTGCCATCACGGTCGTTTTTTGACTAACAACACTTGCAACACACACCGCGCACGTTGCAAACGTAGACACAGAACTATAAGCAGGCCTGCACTTGCGTCTTCGTTTTGGCTTTGGCCATCTGTGGCTGCACCTGAACCGGCGCTGCACGCTCGCAGCACCACTTGGCACCGGTGCGGCACTTTTCAGAACTAGTGCAGCCGGTGCAAGCCAAATCGAAGAGACCTAAAGGGTGTCGAAATATCTTCACTAATCGACTCATGCTCCGCATCATTAATAGCACTAAGTGAAACAGGGCTCACTGATGCTATACCAGATAACACAATTTTTGTCAGCGAAACATGTTTCAATATTTTTTGATCTGATAGATCAAATCGTAGAAGAGGTGGCGTGCTCTTGGCAATATAAGATGATTTGCTGACTGTGCCGGTAATGATTAGTTCATTTCTTGAATGTGTATAGGTTTCTTTAAAGTGCTGTTCTATTGATATAACTATTGGTGCTATCTACCGCCCTTTAACATGAATGATTGCTTTTCTGTCGGATTTCATAGAGTACCGCGTGAAATATGTAAACGTTCCCCAAACTCTACTCTACTCATATTCAGTGATTTAAATTTCCCTAGTATGGAGTAGTTCACACAATCCGTCACAGCTAGTGAATGCGAAGCTCCATATGTATCTTCAATCACGCCTTCATTTTCTCACCATCGCAACTTATTACTGATCCCACACGTCGCACATCGAGCACCGCCAACATTATAGACTTAATATTAACAAAATAATCCTGACATTTGTTCAGACATAATTCACTTGGAGCGCATTTTCGATCATGACGTAATAAAAGGACACATTTCAGGTTCCTTTAACGAAAAGAAAACTACTATTAAACAAATTCGATGTTACAACAGGGCTAACTGATAAAATTAACTCTGAATTGGATTGTTTCTTTGCTGAGTTCTTGAATCAGTATTCCTAACGATCCGTTGAGCAAATCATCAACCTTTACAGGAAGACATGAAGCTCCTTTCTGGGCTGCCAAGTTGATGAGATGGTATGGGCAACTAACCCCTATCAAACCTTGTTTAGCCTCTCAATACAGAAGAAACACTTTCTCTTGCCGATCATGACATTGGCCTTGTCTGAACACATAGCCAACAGATTTCCAACAGGCAAATTCCGTGAGTTCATCTCGTCCAGAACCAGATTTGCAATTTTGTGACCCGTCGCTTCTTCTTGGATTGTCCCGAGGCAAGGAAAGCGGCTTTCGATTTTACTCGTTTCTTTAACGAAATATGTTGCAACCATAAGGCAAAGCTGCGTATCCCTATTGTTACTGCCATCCACAGCAATCGAAAATACTTGCTGTTTTAGGTCATCCAGCAAAGGAGTCTTCGCGTTGGCAGTCATTTCCTGAACAATTGACGTGGTCTTTGTTTGTCCACAGGGGTAGCGTTTCACTTCTTCGCACTCGGGGAGCATCTTAACATCTTCCGGAAAAGCGGTCCGGCATGATTGCTGACACTCGGCAGGATGGTGTGTTCAACTAAATACGCCGTGAAGAGGTATCCCGCACGAATCCCACCGAGGTCGTTGTCACTGTGCGCAACACTTGCTAGGCTTTGCTGGCTGTCCGCGGCTTGCAAGTACCTTATTTATACAATTGTAAGACAACCACTTTTTCTAAATTTGAAAATCTGAAGTGGGGGGGGGGGGGGGGGCAACTTACAATCGAAACCAAAACATGGCAACGCCAAAAAAGCGAGACCAACGGGAGCTACAACGTAGTTACAATTTTACGTTTGCTCGATGGCATTACCCGTAGCTTTTCGCTATTCCGCGTGTTTGTTTGCTTTTCGGAAGGGTTTTTTAACATTTTTTAGAGTTTTACAGTGCACACAACACTCATAAGGGGGTGTCGATAGTTGATGGAAGCACCGCTGTTCCATTCACGGAGGCATCCTCAGAACGGCGGCGCTTCCAGGGAGTTCATGGAAGAGCAGACACTGCTCGCGGGTTTCTCTTTCCCTATTACGCTTAGCTTTTTCTATAGTTTGACAAAAGGCATTGCTTTGGCTGCCCTCACATGTCGGGGTAGCCGGCAACGAGGAGGCAGATACCAACGCCAAAGCTGCCCATCATGATGTAGTCCTGGTTACCAGAGCGGTAGCGACTTCGGACTATACGAGACATCGGTTACGGTGCCTGCTCAGCCCCATTCACCCAAACACCCGAGTGGCTAGTGGCAGGGCCCCCAAGCCACTTCCAGAGAACGGCCTCTCCAGAAGAGACCGTTCCACATTCCTGCGCTTGCGGACTGGCTGCACCTGGACTGCGCCACGTCACCTGCCTGCAAGAGATGCAGGGAACCCGAGACTCTGGAGCACCTTCTCTGTGCCTGCAGTAAGATTCGTCGGACGATCTCATTGCTGCCACCGTTTGTTAGAGTTGTCGGACAATCTACGAGCTGTAGGCCAATCTCACCGCTGCCATTCAGGTGTAAGATTTGGCAGTCGTAGCTGTAGGAAGGAGCTTGACTCTTCGTCGAACTTAGGAGAGCAGGATTTATTTACGTGTTATTTACAGTTGAACATGAGGTACATCGACAGTCTAGTGCGACTCCCAAATGGAGCCCGCAAGACGAGCATACAGCAAACAGCTTACGAGCACGCAGCTCACGAGTACATTTCGAGCACGACAACGAGCACGCAGCTCACGAGTACATTTCTAGCACGACAACGAGCACCCCCTAGCAGCCGACAATCACAGCTTATAAGCGCTCCGTTCGACGTCATAGTTCGACGTTATTGTAGATGACTGCCCTTTTGGAGGAGGCGGGCTCTCGACTTGGAGGAGGATGAGGACTCACACACACACATAGGTGCAATGGTCCGGAGCAGACGTCAGAGGGGCTTCGTAGAACTCTGAGCCGTCCCGGGTAGCACTTTGTCTTGCGTCTTGGTCGCCACGTGGGAAGGAGCCCCCGTCGGCATTCACGCGGCAACTCCCCCACTCATAGCAGAACAGGGCGGCGTTGTCGTGTTGTGCACAAAGCCTGCTTCGGAGGCGTCCCGGGTGGCGTGCCCGGGTAGCACATTGTCTGTCTGGTGTCTCGAAAAGCGCATGGGGAGGTTCCGCCAATTACCTCCCTTCGAGAACTCTCCTGACCCCTCGCCACGTGGCTGCCGGTTATCCGCAGTTCTCTGAAGTGCGCCACCGTCCCGGTTGGATCAGAACACGTGCAGCGAGCTGAAATAGCTGCAGGCCGATCCTAACACTGCCCATCCTTGGTGCAGGAACGCTCCACAGTGATCGACACCTACAGATGCCATGGCCTTGCAGCGGCCACAGAGACTGACCTGCTGTTCCCGGTGTGTCCCTAGCTCCCTGCGCTGCGAAGCCTGCTAGAGTTTATAAGTTCCATAGAAATAGACACCCTATAAGCACCCGCTACAACGCTGGAAACTTTACTGAGGACTGACACCTGTCGGGCATAGTGGAGTCTATTAGGCCAGATCCTCCCTCTTTCTCTATTATCTTTCTCTTCCCATTCCCTCTCCCCTGACGACGCTTCGCCTTGCTCCCTCATGGGTTGCAGAATCAAGCGTCTTTCCTTTCTTTAGATCACTATCATCATTCCACTTGACTGCCGGCTACGTGCTACTTCTATGCTTAAAATAATTATGCAGCGTGTGCCTAGAAACTCGGCAGTAAGCAACCCTGGGCGTCGCAGCAGTCTCATTGCTGAAATCACAATCACGTGAAATGGGCCCTCTAAAAATCGCGTGCGACTGCACCGATTTTCGTCGTTCCAGTCGCGGCATGTGAAACAGCCTTCAGTCGTCACGAGTGCTCCAGGCCCACTAATCATTCGGCACTCGTTCACAGCAGCGTTCAAGAGGGCTGCCATCTTTTACGCCGAAGAAACAAATCACTGCGCAGCAGGTCGCAGTTTCAATGTTTCTGAACGGTTGGTGCGAGAGGGGCAACTGCAGCGAAGCAAAATTTTCACCTGTGACAGCAAGTAAGGAATTTCCCACATGCCATCTGGACGCTTTCCGGAGCTGTAGGCTAAGCTTGCGTCATGCGTCGCTGAAATGCGTGATCGGTCCCTGCCACTGAAGTGCGACATGGTCGTGAAACAAGCCCGGATCTTCGCCTTTTAAGGACCTGCTCTGCCTTGAGTACAACAAGTGGCTGACGGCAGAAGAGCACGAAATTACGCGAACCGGGCCAGTCAAAAGAGCCTCCCTGACGGCTGCGTGTCGTTGGGTGCAGTCGGCGTGGGCTGCTGTTCCACAACATGTCATGGTGCGGTCGTTTGCCAAATATGAAATTTCACTGGACAACGACGCGCTGTGGGACCGTAGCAACTATGACGATGGCAGCACTAGTGAAGACGAGTAGTCCAGTGACCATGTCAGCTACTAATAAACTTTCGTTATCGAATACGCCCTCGGGTATGCTCCCCTTTTTCTTTTTTTCCTGTCACGCAATATGGGGAGCCGACTAACATTCGAGTCAACTTACAATCATGTATATACGGTATCCCCGATGCTTTTTAACGCGATGTGGACCTTGTTGTCAGACTTGCCGCCATGCGAGATGTTCACATCACAGGCATATCTGGTGCAGAATCTGAACTCCCCTTTCATTGACGGTACGAAGCACAGAAATTCTGCCATATACGATTTCAATACCACTTGGAAGTACTGTCGGGGCTTCGAGCCCGACACTGCACCGTGAAGCCGCTACAGGCCGGAGTTGCACTGCATCTAATGCGGGAGCTAGTCACACAAAAGGAGAGACCAACACTGCAGTGACTGAAGCTGACTCAAGTCCAAACCTGCGAGCCCGTGCGAACAAGGGCAACAGCATGGCAACAGGTTTGCGGAGGATCTACAGGCACTATTGGCACTATCGAGCTTTGGATATGGATTCGTGACCCACCTAGTAGACGACAGAAGTCACTACAACCTTGCAGCTGCTGATGATGATACCACACATACCTATTGCCCTATCGTGGTGGCGCAAGGCACCAGGGTGTAGTTTTACTACATTTTCACGTTGTTCTTTTGCAAATTTCAAGCAAGATTCGCAAAATCGTAAGACTACTCGAAATTCATACATTTCACAGAAAATTCGGAAGAGTTGGCAGGTATGCACAGTGTGTAGGGATTTGAGCGGTCGTGCTTGTAGGACGAACTTGACTCTTCGTCGGGACTTAGAGTGAGACTAACATACAGCAAACAGCTTACGAGCACACAGCTCACTAGTACATTTTAGCATGACAACGAGCACTCAGCTCCCGACGACGAGCACACTCTAGCAGCCGGCAATCACTGCTTATATCCTCTTGATTCCAAGCGAACGGAAACATTCGTCCAGTCACCGTTCGACGTCACCGAAGATGACCCGCCCTTTTGGAGGATGCGGGCTCACATACTCGTGTCGCACACACACACAGGTGCAAAGGTCCGGAGCCGACGTCAGAGGGCTTCGTAGAACTCTGCTTTGTCCCGGGTGGCGCGGCCGAGTACCACATTCCTGAGCTGGCCGCGCACCACGTGGCTGCCGGTCATCTGCAGTTCTCTGAAGTGCGCCTCGTCTGGTTAGATTGGAACACGTGCAGCGGGCTGAAAGCTGGCACGTTGCCACCCCGTACGGCCATTCCTAACAACAGTGGTATGTGCACTCGTTGCATGCACTCACAGCATATATGACCATTGTCGGGGAATACTAGAAGAAGAGGTGAAGCACCGCTCGAGAGAAAAAAAAAGGAGGCATTCTTGATCTCCTATCTGGAATGCTGCAGTCATCTTTTTATTTACTTGCCGGGCACAGGTTACCCCACAATAAATAGTTGTCTCTGAACTACAAGAGGGTTCACCGCTAGGGAGCTGAGGCGACAAAACGGGATACACATGGGCTCCAAAAACTTTCCATGATTGTGGCGGAAAAAGGCAGTTCTCGAGTCTAGGACTACCACACCTAACACCGGAAGGTCGACGGTCTACGAATTATACCAGGTGGGCGATTTTTTGAGCCACGAAAGCAGTTTTAATACACTGCCACACCGGCGGCCTGGCTAACCCTAACTAGCTGGGTCTACGACGCCACTGTTCCCACCACTTCGGCAGGAACGACGCCTGACTCGGGTGCGGGCGGGCCCCCGCTTCGCCACAAGACGCGAGGATGGACGTCGTAGAGGTGGAGGGGGAGACAATTTCCCGGAAGAATATGACGACCAGGGCTGGATTGCGGCTCACGAACGCCGTAGTAACGCCAAGAGACGCGCAGACCTCGATGAACAATCCAAGAACATCGGAGACTCGCCGGTATCAACAGCGTGAAAAACCACGAACGCACGAATTCTACAACGACCAATGGCCCCGAGGCAACCGCAGCTACCGGAGGATGACTACAAGGTCGTGATCCACCCGAGAGGCGGGCTCGACATGGCGCAACAACGCATTGCGTACATAAAGGATGGCGTTCTGCTGGCAGCCCCATTGACACTAGAAAATGCCGGAGAAGATACGCTACGAATCAATCCAAGACAAAACACCATGATCATGAGCACACCGAAACTGGAGAATGCGAAACGCTACAGCCAGATACGAGAAATCCAACTTGGATCGAACACCTACAGTACGGCCGCTTACATTACTGCGCCGGAGAACACCTCCAAGGGAGTCATACACGGTATACTGGACTACGACACGCCTGAAGACGTTGAAAAAAGCCTGGTGAACTGCAGAAACCCAACAATACTACACGCAAGACGAATGGGACGCACCGATTCGGTGGTGATAGTGTTTGAAGGTACATACGTACCACACTACGTGTACTACCGCGAAGCTGAATACCGATGCCTATTATATCGTAAGCAGCACGAAACATGTACCACCTGTGGCCACCTCGGCCACCGAGCAGATGTCTGCCCGACACCGAACAGCAAGAAATGTCGCGGGTGCGGAACTCTCAATCCACCCGAAGATCATCAGTGCGAGCCAAGATGCTTCATGTGTGGGAAGGGACACCTCACAGGAGACAAAAAGTGCCATGAAAGATTCAAGACCCCATATCTTCTCAGAAAGTGGCAGTGGAAACAACAACAACAACAATGGAATGAACATCAACCGCAGAAAGCTATGGTGGACAATCGCCCAAGTCGGTCCAGGGAGCGGTCGGGCAGCACCGAATCGCACAAGGAATCGACATGGACCAACAGCCACGGCAGCAGACGCCAGGACAGGAGCCGCTCTAGCTCCTTCCCAAGACTGGAGGCGGTGGAGGCGGTGGCAGGCGGTCCCGGTCCAGGTCCTGACCCAGGTCTGAATCGAGATCGAGAGGATCCCCACATCACGGAACCCCGGAGGGCTCTGGCGGAGACGACGGCAACAAAACGCAGGTGAGCTGGGCAGACACGGTCTCCGGCACTGCTTCTCCATCTAATTTAACACCTAAAAAAGAAGGGTCCGCCCTGGAGCAGGAATTGATCCAAATTAGAAAATTACTAGCCCAAATTACTCCTGAAAATGCTAAGCAAAGGGAGGAAATTCAACAATTAAAGCAAGAAAACGCTAGGCTTCAGCAGAATAGGACACGCGAGCCAAGTCACACGCCTACCGCCAGTACGGCACAGACGCCTAGCCGCGAGTCAACGCCCGCTCTCGCGCAAATGACAGGGACGCCGCCCCACAAAAGAAAAGCTCAAGATGCGCCAGAGTGCGCAAAGCAGCGTCTCAACACAGTTGGAAAAGCAAGTAGAGGGAATGTTTGTGGAGTTAACTAAGACGCTACAACAACAATTCACTGGGTTACAGGTACAGTTCGTGGAAATTATACAAAGAATAGAAGGCATTGAAACCCGATTTACAGTTGTTGAAAACGCGCAAAAAGACTTGAGGCCTGCGGGAGTGGGACCGGTAAAAGCGACCACCAAACCATATCATCGACCCATAGTGACAGAAACCAGTAAAGTCACCGGGGAGAATCAAACAGTTAAACATGGCTCCGCGTAATAAATACATAATATGGCAATGGAACTGTCGCGGGTATCGCCGGAAATGGGCACACCTACAGTAGTTCATAAGTAGCAAGGAGGCCCCAGATGTCATCGCCCTGCAAGGAACAGGGGGACTGGCTAAATTATCCGGTTACAAAGCATACGATGCTTCCGACAAGAAGGCGTCCGTTACAACTCTCGTACATAGAAACCTTATGGTCATAGAACACAACACTGGCATGACCGGTGCAGACCACGTCCTGATTGAAATCATTCCCACGCGCAAGGGAGAAGGAAGCCTTTTCATCTTAAATGTATACAGTAGCCCTCGACACAAGATGAGATTCGGCCCGCTTTTTCGTAAATCCTTAAATTTAGCAGAAAGACATGCAATGGTAATTGTAGGGGACTTTAATGCACCCCACGTGGTTTGGGGATACCGTTTGGAGAACGTCAAGGGTCGTAATCTATGGTTAGACGCTCAGCAGGAGGGTCTCACTCTCGTAACGGATCCACAGGCGCCCACTAGAATGGGTAACAGTGTGAGCAATGACACCACACCAGACGTAACTTTTACAAAGAACACACCTGATGCAAAATGGATAAACACAATGGATAAACACACAATAAAATCTGGGTAGTGATCACTTCATTGTAGCAACAACTGTACACACAGGCCTATCAAGAAAGAAAGGCAGGAAAATGATTGTGGAATGGGACTCCTTCCGCAAAATCCGGGAGGAGGAAGCTGATGAAGTCATACATGACATCGAGATTTGGGCTAAAAAACTTCACCAAATTGTGATACGAGCCACTAAGACTATTCCGGAAAAAGCGCGGATAGAGGAGGCGGACAGCAAACTCCTACATATGTGGGAAGCAAAAAGCAGCATGCAGAAATGCTGGAAAGAGCAAAAACTTAATAGAAACCTAAGAAGGAAAATCGCCATGCTCAATAAGGAAATAGAGGACTATGCGAATAGATTAAGCCGTCAAAATTGGGAGGCCACGTGCAACGCCATGGAGAGACAGATAAGGCTACCTAAAACCTGGACTCTTCTGCGCTATCTTTTAGACCCGAAAAACAGCAAGTCCACACAACGACACTGCCTGCACAAAATAATTCATAGATACAAAGGCATGGAAAAAGAACTTTTACAGGAACTACAAAGGCTATATGTAGGAAATACAGTAAAAGCTCGTTAATTCGAACCGCAAGGGGAAGCCACTTCAGTTCGAATTAACGAAAGTTCGAACTAACGAAAGTGAAGGAGAGCAACAGTACACTGCGATTTGGAAGCAGTAGGGCATGTCAGAAATTTGGCGTGCCAGAAAGTGATGACCTGTGCCGCGGGCACACGCCATCTTCAAGTTGAAGCTCTGGGTGCGACTATGCCACACCACCGAGGTCCACCGAAACGAACGTTAGCGGAGGCTTAACACCATCACAATGAATCACGCCGGCAGATACTTCCTAAGCTGAAAACAGAGGTGCACAACCGATGAAGACTGCCGAGACAAAGACGCTGAACATGTGAAGGTGGCGAAGGCCCTGATTCGTTGTTTCTTGATTGCAAGCGCAGCTGCGACGTACTTGATTCGCTTTGTTTTGGCGCTTGCCGTGCCATCTCCGCACAACATTAGCACCTGTACAAGATTTGCAAAGCCTCCGAGATTCGCAACGGGCAAGAAGTCTCGGAGGTTACATAGAATGGAGAGGCGGCAGCCGCCGCTGCCTTCTGGCTGACCCCACGTCGGTTAGATTTTTTTCCGATTTTGCCTTCTCTTGCCGTTCTCTCCGTTTCGGAGGCAATACAGCCTTGTGTGTAGGCAGTAGGCGCGTTTCTCTGGCCGTGTGCCAGGCGAGCGTAGTTCGAATGATCCGTGAGGGAACCTTCTCGCGTTCGAATTTACGGACTTTTTTATACATAGACTTCTGTGGAGCTTGGCCGGACCAAGTCGTACAGTTCAAATTATCCATAAATTCGAATTACTGAAGTTCGAATTAACGAGCTTTCACTGTACAACCAAAGAACAACAACATCCGTATACTGGTAAAGAAAACCCGTATCTTAACAGCCCCATAACCGAGGCTGAAGTTCGAGCGGAACTCATCAGGCTCAACACAAAGTCCACGCCAGGCCCGGATGGAATCACCAACAAGATCCTGAGAAATCTCGATGATGAATCTATCTTGGCCCTCACCAAGTATATTAACAACTGCTGGGAACAGGGTAATATTTCACATCAATGGAAAACCGCCCAAGTTATAATGATTCCAAAGCCAGGAAAGAAACTTCAACTTGAGAATCTCAGGCCTTTATCGTTAACGTCGTGTGCTGGCAAGCTCATGGAGCACGTCATCCTCACACGTCTAACTAATT
The DNA here is from genome assembly GCF_038994185.2 of Dermacentor albipictus. NCBI lineage: Eukaryota > Metazoa > Arthropoda > Arachnida > Ixodida > Ixodidae > Dermacentor > Dermacentor albipictus. The sequence goes on along the minus strand of NC_091823.1, from coordinate 180,743,423 downwards.
ACATGGAAGATAACGGCCTTTTCCCGCACACTATGATTGGGTTTAGACCAAAACTGTCTACACAAGACATTATGTTGCAAATCAAACACCAAATAATAGACGCGAGACCTCAAACACTAGATACAAAAGCTATCCTTGGTCTTGATCTTACGAAGGCCTTTGATATCACCCACAGGGCTATTTTAGAAAACTTACAAGGCCTAGGAGTGGGGCAACGAACCCACGCCTATGTTAAGGTGGCGGTCCCACTCTAGCGGCACGAGCCCCGCGTTTTCACTACTTTTGGAGCAACCGTGGCGGCTCTTCTACTTAGGATATAAAGTTGTCGTATATACCACAACAAAGATTATTTCTTGTAGATTCCAACTATATGTAATATAAAAAAATTGATTAATGTGATTTAGAAATAAATGTTCAAGAACAAGCACGAAAAACATGGTTTTTGCGAACAGTGTCTAAGTTGTGACCATATTTAGAAGAAACTACCGCATTTACGGCATTGCGGCTTGCTCTGTAGCTTTACGACATATTTATCTTGTTCCTAGACGCAGCAAAATAATGTTGTATTTTTACTTTTTGAATAATTTGCTTTTGAAAATTGCCAAATATCGCAACTTCTAATCTAAACAGTCCGGCTAGTACATGTTTAAGGAAGCTAAATTTTGGATAAGTTAGAGTTCAAGGAATTTCCATTTAGGACACAAAATTTCATTCATGTACCTTTATTAGATTTCCTAATAATGCGACAGAAATTAGGCAATATTTAGAATTCTGGTCCTACTTTTGCCCATTTTTGCGGAAAGGTACTAAAGCTACGAAGTTGCGGTTTTGGATGAGACAATTAGAAGCCTTAATTTAAAATCTCAATGCGTGCTTTTCCAATGAAGCAAAAAGAAACGCTGTACGGGACGCGTGAATTTTACTATTTTTTTTGCCACTGGTAACATCGATAAAGTCGACGCAACGTTCAAACCGTACCATAATCTAAGGGCTCGTATATTAAAAATTAGCAGTTATGGTCATTTTTATTGTAATATGCTGTAATCACAGCGACAAACTGCAAAGAAAGCAAGAAATTTATACTATTTTCGCACTTGCATGCAAAATTTTCATCTAGCGCCATCTACACGACAGCCACAAAAGTGCTGAGCCTGGAAGTTCACAGTTTCTCCGAATGTGGCGGGCCAAAACATTTTACTTCAGGAAAGAACGTTTTAGACTTTTCTGCCGAACGATTCTTGGGGCGGAACACGGGGCGGAATCTTATAACGGTGCCGAAAGAGAGCCGGTTCCCTTGCCCTCACGTGATTCGTCAGAATAGTGGGTGCGTCAGCGGCCATCAGAGAGCGGGCGGTACTGCAAATTTTGAACACGTCACGCACAAGTCAAGAATTTTCAAAGCGAACCCATAGTCGGTCTTGAGTGGAACCGGCGAAGAGGTAGTCCGCTTTGGGTTCCGTTGCTGTGGCTTGGCTGTCTGCTTGCGACCATGGCCGCGCCGCCTGGGAGACTCGCGGGTGGTGCACGCTCGCGCGCGTTGATCGTCTCTAAGGTACGACTTCACACACATGAAAACATGGTGGCGGTACTCATTCTTTGCCTCGGGTTGCTCTCCCCGACCCGCCAACGACTGGAGGTGCTAGACGCGTTATCAGAGATGACCGATGAGCAGTTTCGTCGTCATTATCGTCTGTCAAAGGGAACCATCCGATGGCTGTGCGACGAACTGAAGGAGACGAGCAGCCATCGCCCTTTGCCGGTGCGAGACGTACAACCCGAAGAAAATGTCCCTGTGCGACGATATCATACAATAAAGAACCAACTTTCAAAATTTTCGCACAACTGTTGGTGATGGGGCTTCAACTGTTGGTGATGATCCTTTGATTCGACTGTAAACAATTTTTAACGCGTGGATTATTACTTGGCGACGAACAGTTTAAGAAACGGCAATTTTATATTGCCTAATGCTCAATAAAAGAATATGTCAACATGCGACGACAATTGAAAACTTTCAGGGCAATATTTAAATAATAGTCCATATTTATTGAGCAAGAAGAAACATTACGCAATTCTTACCTCGTCATATGATGACGTACACTTCAGAGGCGGCACCCTCTGGTTTATTGGTCGTGTACTCCATGTCTTCCACCTCAGGCTTTGAAAGTGGCCTATTTAGTGACGTAAGTGGTAAGGCGAACCGGTTCGCATTGGGAACCGTTATAAGATTCCGGCAGTGGGCTCCCCCACAATGCCTGTCAATCGTCCTGAATAGAAGAACCACTTCCAGAGGCATGGCCAAGGCCCCAAGACATGCTGTTGTTTCCTGCTTTTGTTGGGCTAGTACGTGCATAGCAACCATGGTGAAAGCACGTGCCAGCCAAGCATAAGAGCCGCTTGCGTGGCCGAAGAAGGGAGGAGGCCTCGCCTATGGTGCGCTAAAATTCCCCCGTGAAACTTCTGTTCAGTTGTCGACTTTGTAGGTGGTGCGATTACGGTAACACAATAAAGGAATCTTTCCCGTCTCTTTTTTCGTTGGCTGACACAACGCATTGGAATGGAGTTGTATTGACATGTGTACACCTGTGACCGCTTTTCACTGAACGCAGGACGCGCCTGCATGTATCGGAATTTTCTCGAACGTTATCGATGCTTTATCCGTTGTCTGTTGTCACCGGCGCTTATATAATCTGATTGTATGAACTACAGAAAAGCACGCATGTTGTAGTACTCAACGCGCAGTAAGACGAGACTGTAGAGAGCGAATTACACCTCATCCACACCACCTGTTGTCGCCCTTTAGTCTGGGCCAGTATTTTGTAGCGAAGCCTTTCGGATGATAATGCATTTTCGTGCTTTTCGTGCTTGGTCAGCGGTGTTGGATCTGGAAGACAATCTTACACCGCTCTCCCCCAGTTATTGGATCTTGCCGTTGAGTGCGGGAGTTGGCCGACGTCGAGGAGGAATTTGAGATGAAAACTGGAGATTTATTTACATGATTTACAGTAAACACATGAAGTAAGCCGACAGTAGATCGGACACTGCGGCCCATGGCAAGAAGCCCGAAAGAGTTGAATGAAGGAATGCTTCTCTCGGCTCCCTGTCTCCCCTTCGGTGCCTCGAGGTCACGTCCTTTTCGGCGAATCGTCGAGCCCGCTCAGGTGTCGCCTTTTTCCTACAATGGTAGACGCCCATGCGAGTTCAGTCATATACGGCGGGGGGGGGGGGGGGGGGGGGGTTGCTCCAAGGGCTCTTCCGTAGAAAGGGTGACTTGCCACCGGCGTTGTCTCGCGGCTTGCAAGCACACTCACAATAGGCAGATGGGGGTTCCGAGGCACTTTGGCACTTTGGTTGTTAGTCAGCGCTGTTGTCTGTGTCCCTTCACTCGTCCTGTTGCTTAGCGCTGTTTTTATTGCTTTTATCAGTGTTCGTGAACAGACGACTTGTAACGCTCTGTGTAGTGACTAGTCTTTTGAAGAATAGAAAAGAAAAAAAATGCTGTCAAAGGTTCCACTCTGTCTTTCCTACGTGTCGTGTTTTAGATAATGGGTCCTCCCTATTTTGACGCACGTTTCTAATGGATAGGCTCTTTTTTTTTGTCATTGGCACACGTGCGCCCTGGCAGTGTATCAGTATAAAATCGACCTCAGTATGCGGTCCGCTCACGTTATCAACGGGATCAGCCGGACGTGAGCGGTGGATAAGACTAGCACAGAATAAAGGAAAACGCATTGTTGTGATCGACCTTTCGGTCCTCCTGGCGAGCCTGGGACTTCGAGCCGGAGCTCCGTCTGCTGAGCGGCCAAGGCCTCTTCAATGGGCACCGATGAGCTGCCCCCTTTCGAGCCGGTGGACGGGATGTTGTGATCGGCCGTTCACTCCGCGACACCCCTCGGTCACGGCTCGCGCGATTATGGTGAAAGGGCCGACAGCCTCGACAAAATGGTTCTCGACACGGATGAATTATGACCAGCGCGGGAATGCTTTTCATGAGAGGTTTCAGAAATTAGCAATGGTACGGCTGCCACCTTTCAGCAGCACAAACTGGCGTATCCAAGCCAGAGACGCGCTCAGTGCGATGATACTTGAACATGTGTCCAACAGAATTTCTTCAGCATATTTTTTTTAGAAAAATATTACCGACCCGTGTGACGCACGTGTCAGCTGCTGAAGTCAAGGTCACTGGTTCTACACCAGGCCGTACCGGCCGCATTTTGATGGCGGCGATCTGCAAAATTACCCTTGTTTGAAGCATCGTGAACCCTGGTTGACATGACAAAGGAAGCACATGTTAGTAGAACATGATGCGCGCATATTTCACAACAAGACTGTGGCGCCGATGGCTTGTTTCATGCCTGCTTATCTGAAATTGGGCAAGAACACCGCTAAGCGACCTAGCCTTATATTATATTACTGTACGTGATGAAAGTGTGCTGTGTACCATGGGTTTTTTTGTTGTACGTACGCTCTTTCCTTTGTCCTTCGTTTGGATACATAAACTGTAATAGCTGACCTCAAGGTGTAGTTCCCGAAGAGAGAGAAAGAAAATTTTAAAGATACTGTCAAAGGTTCCACTCTGTCTTATAGGTGTCATGTTTTAGATAATGGGGCCCTGCCTATTTTGACGCACGTTTCTAATCGATACGTTCTTTTTTGTCATTTGCGCATGTGCACCCTGGTAGTGTTTCGGTATAAAATCGACCTGAGTATGCACTGCTGAAGTGAGGATCGCACACGCCCTACGATTTGATTTGTGACTACAAACGAACCTAACAGACGATTTGCAAATATATGGGAGTTGGCGGCCCTAAAACGCCCTACCTTCTAAGGAAAACTCACCAACAGTCGACCATTCCGAAAAACGAACGCCGCGGAGATCGTATTTATCGATTACGACATCTTTTGGCAGGCTATTCAAACCTGATGTGCAATTTCGCCATTCAATATACTATTCTAACACTTCACTAAAAGTCGAGCTCGAATTTATTGCAAAAAGTTTTGCATATTGCATTGTCATAAGTAACGTCAAGGAGAGAACATGTGACGAAGCGCACAAAAAGGAGCAGCTCATATGTTGATAATGATGAATACATAATAAAACATCAGTTTGGTACACACAATATGCAGACGAGGGTCCCGAAATCAACGGACGAGAAATATGAAAAGGGAGCCTCGTGTCCAGCTTTATTGCGAATGCCCCGTCTATTTGTGTTTCTTCTCGCTAGCTCATACCTCCCCCCCCCCCTCTCGAAACATGTAAATAATGACTGGATCCGATATACAGCCTTATTAGCTAGAGTGTCTCGTTCATGTGTTGTTTTGCACAATACCATACGTGTCGAGAAAGTGTGATAAATAACATCGTTACGTGCTTCCGTTATCTTCGCTTTTCTGTACCTCAATCTATTGTAGCGAGTTTTTATGACCTTGAAGTAAGCTAGGAATGTAATAGAGTGAAAACATTACATACATCACATATCAATAAAGAAGACAAATGCCTGCTTTAGCAAAGCCTTCAAATAAAAAAATCGAAGAACGCAGTAATAGCGAAATTTGCTCTACAAGAATGCGCCTTTTTGACGAGATACCTTCAAATTTTCGACGTGTACGAGAACAGCATCCTCTCGGCAGACGAAAGCCCACGTGCACGCTTTTGTCCACGGCCTGCATGTCGCGCGGAACAAAACAGCGCTGGCCACGCAATGCGAGAGTGCGCTGAGTTATCACTTTCCCTCCTCTCTACTCTTTACCCTATGCTCCTGCTGGCCGACGTTCAGCTGTCAGCCATCCGGATTGTCAGGCCAGCAAAACTTCCCTCAGCCTTTTCTTCTCACAACCACGAATAAAATCCACGCCTCGTCATCTACACGTGGCAAGTGCGTCGGGACGGCCAGGCAAACGGTCGCAAATACAGGGAAAATAGAAAAAGAACCCGACACGGACGCATTCGTCTTTCCGGAAATGTCTAATTGTCGCGTAGACACTGAGGTCGACAGACTATCCTGCTTTTCTTTTGTGTCGTGTTCCTTCGCGCTACTGAGATTCCTAAATAGACACTAATCAAGTGGCGCTGCAAAGGCAACCTGCAGTGAGCTTCATGGTGTGAAGGATTCTGTCATATTATTGTTCAGTTGTATTCCACGTAGTAGTGACCGTGAAGAAAACAGTCGCAAAACTGTGACTGACGAAACGGACTTTATTGGGCGATCCTGTGCCCACAAAAGCAAGTTGTACTCTAAGCACAACGATAGCGGCAAACACAGTCGGCGATCGTCGAAATCTGATCAGCGGCGAAACGCGTCGGCTTTTATACATGAGTAATCGAAGGTTCCACAGTAATCCCTGCTTCCCGCGTGTCTTCCAGTAAGTACTAGACAATTCGCGTCGCTCATACAATCAGATTTCATAAGCGTCGGTGACTGCAAACAACGGATGGAAGCATCGACAACGTTCGGGCAACTTCCAGGCGCAGGCATGTCCTGCTCCGAGCGAACGCTGTGCTGCATCGGCAACGAGCATCCCTTCAGTCATGACTCAGTGGCGTCGCCTGGTGGGGGAATATGAACCACTCGCAAGATGGCTGCCGTAGTACCCCCACCTTAAAGACTTTCTCTCTGACCGTATTGTGCAAATCACAATCGGTGAAGTGACATCCAAAGAGATAAAACTCGGAAGCCGGGGCACACCACAAGGATCAGTCTTATCTCCCTTTCTTTTCAATGTAGCTATGATTGGCCTGCCAGCAGAATTAGAAAATATAGAAGGATTACAGCATAGCCTGTACGCCAATGATATCACCCTTTGGGTAACAGGTGGAAGTGATGGGCAGATTGAGGAAATCCTCCAAACAGCCATACATACGGTTGAGAAATATGTCGTGGATAAAGGATTGAGATGCTCGCCGCAAAAATCAGAATTACTTCTATACTGACCGACACGCAAGGGCCGTAAGAGTTCTACGGATAAACCAAACATCACGCTTTTTGTAAATGGCAACCAAATACCCATTGTCAACAGCATTAGAGTCCTCGGACTCCACGTATCAGCGAACGGTCACAACGGAGAAACAATCAGAATACTAGAAAACAGCGCACAACAAACAATGAGACTAATTAAGAGAATAGCTAATCGCCATTATGGGATGAAAGAGAACAATCTGGTACGACTAGTCCAGGCTTTTGTCATCAGCCGCATAGTATATGTAACCCCTTACCTAAATCTCCAAGTAGCAGAAAAGACAAAAATCGAAGGCATCATTAGACGATCACTCAAACAAGCCATAGGTTTGCCGATAAACACATCGAATGACAGGCTCCTAGCCTTAGGTGTCCACAACACGCTCGAAGAACTCATAGAAGCCCATACGATAGCGCATAGAGTTTCCTACAAAAATTACTAGAGGGAACTCTGGCGCTGCAGTCGTTGTCCTACCATGGGAATGATGGGAAGTACATGGATTTGTCTGATCTTCGTGCTTGTGGATTCAAACGTTCTTGTGGCTTTGTATATTACGCTAATAAATCTTATTGTCATATATTTCAGCGCAATCTATATTCTTCGAAGTGCAGAAGACGCTGGGAACGCGCACAATTGCTATTAATTGCAACGTTGAGCTTGTCTATGTGCCCAAATCGAAACGCGCCAAGCGTCTCAAAGCACTGGCATGCCCGCGATAAATTCATAAGTGCGTTTAATTCGCTTGTCGATACATGCATCCGTGGCTTAATGGTTTTGATATCAGGCTTCTGTACTAGAGTTTCTGTGTTCGAATCCTGCCGTTGGGCAATTTTAATGATGTTTATTCATTAACAGTGTATTACGCAATACACTGTTGAAAATGACGAGTTTACAAAGTCACACAGCCGTTTGAAGCCAAAAGGACGAAGTTTTGGCAAATCCATGTACTTCCCATAATTCCCATGCTGGGACAACCGCTCCCATTGTAGCTCACGTAGACACTAGCGCCAGAGTTCCCTCTAGTAATTTTGTAGGAAACTCTATGCGATAGCGCAATATGAAAGACTCTCACAAACACCTACTGGCAGACACATACTTAAGAAGCTTAGAGTGACATACGCATCACAGTATGGCACTAAAGTAGACATTCCCCACGACATAAGGAAGCAGCTTATTGTCACGTGGTAGTGACGGTGAAGAGAGAACACAGTAGCAGTACTGTGAAAGGCAAAACTAGCTTTTATTGGGCGAACCTGTGCTCACAAAACAGGCTACACTTAAAGCACAACGATAGCGGCGAACACAGTCGGCGATCGTCGAAAATCTGATCAGCAGTTCAAGCGCGTCGGCTTTTATAGAGCAGTCGTCGAATGTTCCAGATTAATCGTTCGGACCCGTGTGCCTTCCACAAAGTTCTACACCATTCGCGTTACGCGATGAAATCAGATAACACAAGGTTCGGCGACAACAGACAGCCGGGTAGAAGCATCGATAACTTTCCAGAAACATCGGATACATTCAGGCGCGTCCCTCGCTGTGCGATTACAGTTGTCAAGCGGCGAAACGTGGTCGCCCGATAAAAATAAGTACACGTGTCAATACCCCCCTCTTAAAAAGCATCGACCCGATGCTACATACAAGCGAAATAAAAACACCCGTAGCAAAGAAAACAACAACAAAAAATAAAGAATTTCATCAGCGTCCGTAAAAGGGTTTAAGGCGCACCACATGGACCACTTCAGATCGTGCGCGGCGCCGCTGTGAATGCGAAATGCCGTCTGGCATGACCTCATAGTCCAGAGCGCCAATACGTCGGATGACCTTGTAGGGTCCGAAATAGCGTCGGAGTAGTTTCTCACTGAGTCCTCGTCGGCGTATCGGTGTCCAAACCCAAACACGGTCGCCGGGCTGGTACTCAACAAAGCGTCGTCGGAGGTTGTAGTGTCGGCTGTCGGTCCTCTGTTGGTTCTTGATCCGTAGGCGGGCGAGCTGTCGGGCTTCTTCGGCGCGCTGGAGGTAGCTAGCGACGTCAACATTCTCTTCGTCAGTGATGTGGGGCAGCATGGCGTCGAGCGTCGTCGTCGGGTTCCTGCCGTAAACCAGCGTAAACGGCGTGATCTGTGTTGTTTCTTGCACCGCCGTGTTGTAAGCAAATGTCACGTACGGCAGGACGGCATCCCAGGTCTTGTGTTCGACGTCGACGTACATCGCTAGCATGTCGGCGAGGGTCTTATTCAGCCGCTCCGTAAGACCATTCGTCTGCGGGTGGTAGGCCGTGGTCCTCCTGTGCCTTGTCTGACTGTATTTCAGAATGGCTTGGGTGAGCTCCGCTGTAAAGGCCGTTCCTCTGTCGGTGATGAGGACTTCTGGGGCGCCATGTCGAAGCAGGATGTTTTCGACAAAAAATTTCGCCACTTCGGCTGCGCTACCTTTCGGCAGTGCTTTAGTTTCAGCGAAGCGGGTGAGGTAGTCTGTCGCCACGACGATCCACTTATTTCCGGTTGTTGACGTCGGAAAGGGTCCCAGCAAGTCCATCCCGATCTGCTGGAATGGTCGGCAAGGAGGCTCGATTGGCTGTAGTAATACGGCTGGCCTTGTCGGCGGTGTCTTACGTCGCTGACAGTCTCGGCATGTTCTGACATAATGGGCGACGTCGGCGGTCAGGCGCGGCCAATAATACTTTTGTTGTATCCTCGAGAGTGTCCGGGAAAAACCGAGGTGTCCAGCGGTCGGATCGTCATGTAGGGCGTGCAATACTTCTGGACGAAGTCCTGACGGGACAACAAGAAGGTAGTTGGCGCGGACTGGTGAAAAGTTCTTCTTCACGAGGAGACTGTTTTGAAGCGTGAAGGAAGATAGTCCACGCTTAAATGCCCTGGGGACAACGTCGGTGTGCCCTTCCAAATATTCCACCAGGCCTTTTAGCTCCGGGTCTGCCCGTTGCTGTTCAGCGAAGTCTTCCGCGCTTATCATGCCAAGGAAGGCATCGTCATCTTTGTCATCTTGCGGCGGCGGGTCTATGGGGGCGCGCGACAGGCAATCGGCATCGGAGTGTTTTCGTCCGGACTTGTAGGTTACAGTGATATCGTATTCTTGTAGTCTGAGGCTCCACCGCGCCAGTCGTCCTGAAGGATCCTTTATACTCGCTAGCCAACACAAAGCGTGATGGTCACTGACGACTTTGAATGGCCTGCCATAAAGATAAGGGCGAAATTTAGCTGTAGCCCAAACGATGGCGAGGCATTCCTTTTCGGTCGTAGAATAGTTGCCTTCCGCTTTTGACAGCGACCGGCTAGCGTAAGATATCACCTGTTCGACTCCGTTTTTCCTCTGGACTAGAACGGCACCGAGGCCTAGGCTACTGGCGTCAGTATGGATTTCTGTATCGGCGTACTCGTCGAAGTGCGCAAGTACCGGCGGCGACTGCATGCGTCGTTTGAGTTCTTCAAATGCGTCGGCCTGCGGCGTTTCCCACTTGAACTCAACATCACATTTAGTTAGACGTGTCAACGGCTCGGCGACGCGTGAAAAGTCCTTGACAAAGCGCCTGTAGTAGGCACACATGCCAAGGAATCTACGCACTGCCTTCTTGTCGGTGGGCTGCGGGAACTTTGCGATGGCAGCTGTTTTCTGCGGGTCGGGGCGTCCTCCGGATTTACTAATGACGTGGCCTAGGAACAGAAGCTCGTCGTAAGCGAAGCGGCATTTTTCTGGCTTCAGAGTGAGCCCTGATGACTCGATGGCCTCTAGTACTGTGGCAAGCCGCCTAAGGTGATCGTCGAAATTTCCGGCGAAGACGACGACGTCATCCAAGTAAACGAGACAGGTCTGCCACTTCAATCCTGCTAATACTGTGTCCATGACGCGCTGGAACGTTGCAGGCGCCGAACACAGCCCGAATGGCATAACCTTGAACTCGTAGAGGCCGTCTGGCGTGATGAAGGCGGTCTTTTCGCAATCCCTTTCGTCGACTTCTATTTGCCAGTAGCCAGACTTGAGGTCCATCGATGAGAAGTATTTAGCATTGCAGAGCCGATCCAATGCGTCGTCTATCCGTGGGAGGGGGTATACGTCTTTCTTCGTGATTTTGTTCAATCGACGATAATCGACGCAGAAACGTAGGGTTCCGTCCTTTTTCTTCACTAAAACAACTGGAGACGCCCACGGGCTTTTCGACGGCCGGGTGATGTCGTCGCGCAGCATTTCGTCGACTTGGTGTCTTATAGCTTCGCGTTCTCGCGTCGAAACTCGGTAAGGGCTCTGGCGGAGTGGTCGAGCGCACTCTTCGGTTATTATGCGATGTTTGGCGACTGGGGTTTGTCGAATCCTCGATGACGTCGAAAAGCAGTCTTTGTATCGTCGAAGCAGACTTCTGAGCTGCTGTTGCTTAATCACTGGGAGACTTGGATTAATGTCGTAGTCTGGTTCGGGAACCACGGTCGTCGGGGTAGATGCGGCGGAATCCGAGAGGACAAACGCATTACCGGTTTCCAGAATTTCCTCGATGTACGCGATCGTCGTGCCCTTGTTGATGTGCTTGAACTCCGGGCTGAAGTTTGTCAGCAACACATCAGTTTTCCCTCCATGCAGTCGAGCGATCCCTCTTGCGATGCAAATTTCACGGTCTAGCAGGAGACGTTGGTCGCCTTCGATGACACCTTCTACGTCAGCGGGTATTTCGGTGCCGACCGAAATAACAATGCTGGAGCGGGGCGGGATGCTCACTTGGTCTTCGAGCACACTCAAGGCGTGGTGACTACGAGGGCTCTCTGGCGGTATCGCTTTATCTTCCGACAGCGTTATTGACTTCGACTTCAGGTCGATGACTGCGCCGTGTTGGTTCAGGAAGTCCATACCGAGAATGACGTCTCGAGAACACTGTTGGAGGATAACGAAGGTGGCAGGGTAAGTCCGGTCATGAATGGTAATTCTTGCTGTGCAGACTCCAGACGGCGTGATGAGGTGTCCTCCAGCGGTTCGAATTTGAGGGCCTTCCCACGTAGTCTTAACTTTCTTCAACTGGGCGGCGATGTGTCCACTCATGACGGAGTAATCAGCCCCTGTGTCGACTAAGGCAGTGACTGCGTGGCCGTCGAGAAGCACGTCGAGGTCGGTGGTTCTTTGTCTGGCGTTGCAGTTAGGTCGTGGCGTCGGATCACGGCTGCATCGTGTTGAACTGAAGTTGGAACGTCGCGTCGTCGAGTCGTCGTTCGTCGGGGTAGTCTTGCCTTCCTGACTTCGTCGGGACGGCAGCGTGTCGTTGTTATGTCGTCGAGATCGTTTCGTCGTCGTCTTCGTCGGCGGCGGAGGATCTTCGTCAGTTCGACGAACAGCAACCGCACCTCCATCGGTTGCTGCTTTTAGTTTTCCGGATATGGGCTCGCTGACCGGCCCCGGGCTGGGCCAGTGTATTGTCAGCGCTGCGGTGACAGGTAGCGGCCTGGTGATGGCGAACGAGACGGCCGTCGAGGGCTCCACTGAGTAGCGGCGAGGTAATCGGCGATGTCACGTGGGCGCTCGCCAAGCTGTGGACGCGGCGCGTTGACGGCGAAACCTCACAGTCCCATCTCCCGGTACGGACATCGTCGGTAGACGTGACCCGTTTCTCCGCAGTGGTAGCAGAGCAGGCGGTGGTCAGGAGCACGCCAGATGTCCGTCTTCCTCGCGTAGGTGCGCTGGGCGACGGGTGGTCGTGCTGGCGGCGGCGGCGGCGGACGACGAAACTGTGGCGTGACAGGGCCCTGGCGCGGTCGCGGAGGGGTGCCTTGACGGCGTGCGACGGCGGCGTAGGTCATTGCTTGCGGCTCGGGCTGCGGCGATTCAGGGGCTACTCCAAGTTGTTGTTGGAGTTCCTCACGCACGACATCGGCAATCGAAGCCACCTGAGGCTGTGATGATGGGAACAGCTTTTGTAGCTCCTCCCGCACGACAGCTCGGATAGTCTCGCGCAGGTCGTCAGTGGCCAGTGACTGAAGTCCGGCGTAGTTTGTCGCGTTCGTGCGGCGGTCGAATTGCCGGTTTCGCATCTCGAGTGTCTTCTCGATGCTGGTTGCCTCGCGAAGGAACTCTTCTACGGTCTTCGGTGGGATTCGTACCATTGCGCCGAAAAGTTCTTCCTTCACACCACGCATGAGAAGGCGGACTTTCTTCTCCTCGGGCATATCCGGGTCGGCGTGGCGGAAGAGACGCTTCATTTCCTCCGTGAAGATGGCAACGTTCTCGTTCGGTAGTTGCACTCGGGCGTCCAGCATGGCTTCGGCCCTTTCCTTGCGCACGATGCTTGTAAAGGTGCGCATGAAGCCGGTACGGAACAGGTCCCATGTTGTCAATGTCGACTCCCTGTTCTCGAACCACGTTCTGGCGGCGTCTTCTAGGGCGAAGTATACGTGCCGCAACTTGTCGTCGGAGTCCCAGTTGTTGAAAGTCGCGATTCGCTCGTACGTCTCCAGCCAGTATTCCGGGTCCTCAGTTGCTGCTCCATGGAAAGTTGGTGGGTCCCGAGGTTGCTGTAGGATAACGGGGGACGCTGGGGCAGCCATTGGAGTTGTTTTGACCACGATCTTCTTTGTCGACTCAGGTAGAAGTTCGTGCTCTGGGGGCAGTCCTTGCAGTCTGCGGCTAGCACGCTGGTCTTCGGCGATGTTAGTTTGGTCCTCGGGCTTCGGGCTTGGATCGCGGCTTTGCGGGGGCGTTCGGTACATGAACGCACTAGCACCTCCACCAGATGTCACGTGGTAGTGACGGTGAAGAGAGAACACAGTAGCAGTACTGTGAAAGGCAAAACTAGCTTTTATTGGGCGAACCTGTGCCCACAAAACAGGCTACACTTAAAGCACAACGATAGCGGCGAACACAGTCGGCGATCGTCGAAAATCTGATCAGCGGTTCAAGCGCGTCGGCTTTTATAGAGCAGTCGTCGAATGTTCCAGATTAATCGTTCAGACCCGTGTGCCTTCCACAAAGTTCTACACCATTCGCGTTACGCGATGAAATCAGATAACACAAGGTTCGGCGACAACAGACAGCCGGGTAGAAGCATCGATAACTTTCCAGAAACATCGGATACATTCAGGCGCGTCCCTCGCTGTGCGATTACAGTTGTCAAGCGGCGAAACGTGGTCGCCCGATAAAAATAAGTACACGTGTCATTATTATCCCACCGCTACTCAAAAACATGCATCCCGAACACCACAGGGAAAGGCGGGAGGAAAGGGCAAGGGCTATACAGAGGAGATTCCAATGCTCTCAGGACATGGTGTACGTCGACGCGGCAGAGTACACGACTAAATCAGAACATGTGTATCGTTGCAGTGAACTCGGAAGGTGAGCGTAAGGTCAGCGGATCTATCAAAACCAACAGAGCCGAGGTGGCTGAGGAATCGGCCATTGCTCTCGCAATGGCTTCCACACTGGCCACCATAATAGTCAGTGATTCTAAAACCGCCATTTTAAATTACGCAAAGGGGCGCATTTCGCCGGAATCACAACGTATCCTTGCAAATTTCCGCGGTGGCAGGTTGTCCATATCATCTGGGCGCCTGCGCACTCCTCCCTCCCCGGCAATGAGGCGGCCGACACCGTGGCTCGAGGACTCACAAGCCGAGCCACCGGGGCGCCACGGTTGGGGCTGACAGGGGACCGGATGGTTGGCTACAGGGAGATAACTAATCATTACAGATTGGGGAGGGTGCGTTTTCCTCCCGCACACCCATCACTTAATAAGCAGCAGGCGGTGGCATGGCGCCTCCTTCAAACAAATACATATCCAAATCCGGTGATTTATAATCATTATTACCCTGACCAATATTCGGCCAATTGTAAATTTTGTGAAGAAAGGGCGGACCTGCATCACATTATCTGGGCCTGCCCTCGGGCGCCCCGACAGGGCCAAAAGATTCAGGATCGGAAGCAGTGGGAGACCATGTTGCTCAGCGCGGCCCCCGAAGACCAACTTTTGGCTGTCCAGCAGGGCGAGGATGCCGCTAGAGCTCAAGGGCATCTAACCGCCATCCAGGCGGGGTTGGCCCCACCACCACTCTGCCGGCTATGTAAATAAAAGTTATTTCTCTCTCTCTCTCTCTGAACTACAATATCATTATCAGTGGAATGCACTGTAAATGGTACTGGGACAGTTCTTTTTGGTTGCCAAAAAACCGGAAACATCATCAGTGGTGCCCTCTCTTCTGAGGAAGACGAGGAGACTGTTCTGCCACAGTTCAGCACAGATGCAAGCCACCCACCATGGAGAGCCCAACAAGGAACAGGACTATGTTCAGTATAGCCCAACATGTATAATCAAGAGTGGTTACAAACATGGCAAGGAGTTAACCCTTGCCACGTGGAAATTTTGATGTCAGGAGAAGCAAATAGAACACGGGGAAGCTGTAAAAGTCGGAGAGAGAAAGAAAAGGGTTGGAGAGGGGTGACAGGAAAACGCGACTGCCAACTTCCCAAGGATGGGTCAATCCGGGGTTACTGTCTAACACAAAGCTGAGGACAAAGAGGAGTGTTCACTTTGCCGAGAGGCCATAAAGTTCCAAACACCCAGCATTAGTTTGACAATATAGTTCCGCAGAAACCTGCAAGGTGGAGAGAGGTAATTGATAAAGGGAAAATTAGAAATTAAGAGTTTCCTTTGTAACAACTGCTACTAATGGGTGGATGTCTAATTTTCTCTTTATTAACCCAGCATTAGCTCGACACTGATTTCCCCTGACACAGCAAGGCCACGCACCCGGGTACCGCCATGTGCTCGGGTCCGTGGTGTCCCGAACTTTACCAGAAATGGTGGAATGCATTGACGGCACATATGCACTACTTTCAGGGTCCCTGCTCTTTGACATGTGATCACCATGTCACCAAACAAGCCCAGCTGCATGCATGTCATGTAGCCACTTGCGGTGAAATACTTTGTCTCAGGAGGATCCCTTTTTTTTTTTTCTTGCTCCATTATATTCAGAAATTTGGACAATGCCCTCAGAGCTCGAATAGTCAGTTAAATGGTTGTGCAAGCCCCTCTCCCACTTATAAATGAAGTATGCACACTTTTTTTTTAATGTGTAGCACAGGAACGTAAACAGGAGTGCAAGGTATACAAAGCTGTTTGACTGGCTTGTTTGCCCTCACATTTCGCACAGAGGTGGCACTTTCTGGTTGATGCTGTTTAATATCCCATTTAGGTGAAATACTTGCCTTTAGAATAAGTCAGTGCTAGAAGAAAAAAAGTACAGGAATGGAACAGTTAATGCTAGGCAGAGCGCACAACTCGGTTTGCAGTTGTGACGAAATGGCTAGCTCACCCATCTGTTGGGACGAGCGCAATGGCGCGTGGCTGGTCCAGGTCACGCCAGAGCAGCACCTTGCGGTGCGAGCCATCAAGCTCGGCCACCTCGAGGCGGTTCGTCTCGGAGTCGGTCCAATAGAGCTTGCGACCCACCCAGTCACAGGCCAGCCCATCGGGAGACACCACTCCCATGGACGCCACCGTTACGTCGGCCCCGGAGCCTTCCAGTGGCCGACGCCGTATCACCTCCAGTCCCACGTCTGTCCAGAAGAGAAGACTGCCTTCGTAGAGAAAGTCCAATGCCGCTGCGTCCTCGAGACCATCCACCACCAGCCGGGAGCCATTTGCACGGCGGCCTGATGCATCGAGCTCCAACAGCCGGATGTCTTTACGGTTGGCAAACAGTAGGCGTACCCCTGCATACCACCCTTTGTTGTTAGGCTGAACAGAGACTACTTGCGTCAAGCACAGTTTTGATTCAGGGCCTTATTTCTTTCTTTACATATATCGCTGCACATCACTACTCTAATCTACATCTGCTAAATCATGCGGAACAAATAAATATATGATGCCATTGTCTAATATGAAATCATAACATTGTTTATGCAAGTTAAGCAAAATTCCTGCTCACCTACAGCTGCAATTAAGAACAATGCATAAAATGTAGATTATGTTCCACTTCAGATTTGCACATTTAATTTAGTTATTCATAATTACTGCCTCTAGCACAGCAAGATTTTCAATGTTTGCACGCCCTTAATGAATACAAGTTTGACTGTTGCCAGCCATATGTGACGAGCAAAGCATGCAGTTCTCCTCGTATTGGTTGTAATCATTGCTGTATTTTTCACATTACTGCTTAGTGATCTTGTCTTTCTTAGCGTTTTAACTAATTTTATTGAATACACAAATTTTCATGTTATGATCAGCACTATTTTCCGCCTACTGGTTGTTCTGAACAGTTGTGTATGTGCAAAATAAGTAACTTTGTTTGTTCTGCTGGTTTTTAATTATTTTTCAACATTATTTTGCTTGTGGAAATGTCCTGTTCTGGCTGCCAAAAAGCAGCTGGCAGTACTGTAAAATAAATATAGTAAAGCTTTTCAATGATGCAAGCAAGGACACCAAAGCATGATCAAAGTTACAAAAGAATTCTATCAAAGTTAACCCAATTTTATAAGTGAAAACGCCAAGCAAGCAATGCACCCTGGTGGAAGCTGCACTGTACTCTGCCAGGCCACTCTCCTGGAAGAGTACCCACACAACAATGATACATCACGTGAGCACTCAACTGTGTCCTTCTGGCCCTTCCGCTGGGGGCAAGCGGTACATTGAACTGACTCAAGTTTTCAAAGTGGCTAAGAAAATATGCAATTCACACAAGCTGTACAAATGTCAACCTCAGCTTGTAATTTCAACATATAAGAAAACTGAATTCTGCCACATGGAGACAAAAGCACAAAGCCTCTGGGAGGACTACTATTCAAGCCCGAGTCGATAAAGGTCCAAGCATAGTGTGTCACCATAACACCTAGAGGGAAATCTGGCGCCACCGTCCATGGGAGTTTCTTAAGAGGGCACCGCGCCGTCATGGGAATGACGGTATATGTGTCTGCGAGGCTCGTGTTGGCTGGTGTTGTACGAAGCTTCGTCTAAAACGTGGATATGGCTACACAGATAACGCATTCTCAAAGTAAAATCTTCCTAAAATGTTTCCATTCACGCATATTACATCTTTACTCACCTACAATGCATGACCAAGTGAAGAAAAGCAAGGACAGACGACAAACTGTTTCAAAGCGATCGCGAATCTTATCGTCTGTCCTCCAACTTTAGCGGCCCGCTGATACTTTTTACATAACATATAATCGTACACGCAATAACAAGTTCTCATAGTTAAACAAAACATGTTTTTGCGTAATAATAAAACCAAAACAGCTTTTCACGTGTTGTTTTAGTAGAAAATGAATCATTGCGACAGACAGAACGGTGCTTCCCAAGCGCATCTTCAAGGTGTCCTGTCTCTCCAAGAACGATGCCAATCCGAAGTCACAATATACCGGCATTCCCATGCATACCAAAGTGCAGCAGAGCCAGATTTCCCTCTAGATAATGTAATGAGAAACTCTATGGGTCCAAGTGAAATATCCATGGGACTTCCGTTGTCAAAAGTTGGTTATTTCGACATCCAACAACCAATGTGCCCTCAGACTATCAAATTTCTTTTTTACTCATAATACTATCTACATTTTCTTTTTTTACTCATAATACCTTACATGCCCATTGAAGGGCATGAATAAGGGTGCAACAGTTTCTATCGAACAGAAAAATGGCATCAAATAAAGAGGTAACAAAACAAAGGTTACATATAGTACAGTGGAACATCGTTACACAATGTTATCAAAGAGCGTATTCCACAATCACTTTCGGCGATAACTGCGCATGACGTAGTGCTCAACCAGCCAATCAGCGTGCGCCTGATGGCCGATGAGCTATAACGTAACTATTCCAATCTGTTTTTATTACAAATCCGCCCTCTGTGATAGGTCAGGAGTGCTGTGACTGTTTGTGACAAAAAAAAAACAAAGGCGATGTCTTCCGCTCTATTATTATCCATCGCTCATTGCCGGCTGATCCCGTCGATAACAAGCGGAGCGTCGCACTCACCGACTACTGACGAAACGCGAAAACGCATTAGCATCGTTACAAATAGCGGCCCAAACTGTGTTACGCATTGCTGAGGGCATTCGTGAAAGACGCAGCAGATGTCACTGCACTTCTTTTTTACAGTTATTATTCGCGCGCACATCAATCGAAAGCGCAGTAAAAACCCATCACTCAGCTTGGACAGAAGTTTTTAGCAGAATGGTGTACAAAACCAGTTCTGTCAAACTTCTTAAAGCGTGGTTGGCGTCACCATCCTTCCATGACAACACATCGGTACGGGAAGACGGGCCCGGTTCGACAATCGGTGAGAAAGATGAGCGGCCGGCACACGATAAAGATTAAGCACATGTGGTGCGACTTTGCTTGGGAGGCGCTTGACCTACCAAGCCACACTTCAGAATCTTTTTTTCAATCATGTACCATTTACGTTGATGTGAATAGGAACAAGTCCAGGCCACGGAGCATCGCCCGCAATGGCATTTCTTACTGTTTATCTAATAGCAACGCCTTACGAAATATAGGTGTTATTCACATGTGATGGGCACTTGAAATCGCGTTGTCATGCAGGCTAACAGCCACTTGACGGTCCATAATTGGCCGCGTCGACGGAAACACGACAGCGTCAAAAAAAGCGCGCTAATGGGACAAATTCAAACGTGCCGGCACGACAGTCCGATCAATAAAATGCGCGCGATCGCGACGACGCTGCATGTAGGCGAGCCGTAAAAGAGAGCCACTAGGCCTAACGCTCGCTGGAAACGTTCGGACACTCACCGTGCGCCGCATCGCACACGGCGAGCCATAATATCAAGCCACAAAGGTGCCAGCAGCGAAGCATCCTCCCAGAAGCGCCAGTGTACCCTTAGCTGCCTCATGTGTCACTTGCCAATTAATAAATACCGCGACGTCGGCCGCTTGCACCGAAGCAACGCGGCCATCACTTGTTGCAGGGTTGACAAGCGCACCGCCAACCCTTATCGCCTTATCGCTCAGTCAATGCCTCCTTTACTAGATGCCAGCCGCGTTGCTCGCTTTCCCATTGCGGCGGCGGTTCCCTTAGTTCGTGGCCTCCGCGATTCGTAGCAACGGCGCGCCGCCGGAGCCTATCGCGAAGGCCACGCTTAGTTAAAGTTAGTTCAGCATAAATTTTGTGAGGCGGCGCTCGTTGCCTTTTCAACTTCCGGCGGATGCGGACCTCCGAGATGGCAACAGACGCCATGGTAATCTCCGAGGCCGCAGCACGTGACGCAGACGTCCGCCACAAGCGGCGCTCGTTGCCTTTTCGCGGAGGAGAGTAAAGGGAGGGGGCCAGGAACCGAGTTTACGGACAACGCGGCTGGCATCTAGTAAAGGAGGCATTGGCTCAGTAGAAGCAGCAGCGAACCAACATTTTTCAGAGTGTTTGTTGTGTTCGTACGCCGAAGTTTCAAGGCGTCGGGCCAGTTGGGGCAATGGTTGGGGGTGCAGCACATGGAGGAAGCAAAGTTCTTTTTCCTTCCTCTATGGTGCAGTAGTGCAGCGCGCCCGGTTGGGGTGCAGATGAGGGGTAGTTTATAGTGTTCCTTTCTTTATAATAAAAAATAATTTTTTTTAATTTATTGTTTACGTCAGTGTTGATTTTTTTTCTCTCTCTCTCTCTCTCTTTCTAGCCGGAGCGCGCCGCATAGTGTGTGATGCCGCGAACGTAAAAGAGTTCCCTAATGGCGGTGGTGAGAGCCGAGACCACGACCACGAGCCACGACCTACTGGAACTCCAGACCTGCACAGATATCCGGCTTCTATGGGAGCAGCTTGCGCCCACTTTCGTTCAACCGACTGCCGTAGGTGGCGCTTTTATAACCTGTTCGTCTGCTACGCGGTGGGCGGTTGTGCGGCGTTGTAAGTAGTACGGCAGCTGTTGTGTTGCGACGAACTGCTTCTCTAGTTGACGATTTTTGCTAACACAGTGACAGAGATGTCACAAGGCTTTGATCGGTCACTTGGCTCCAAAAGTTGACTCCCCGAACCTAAAAAATGTCGGAGCGTGTAGTCCGCTGCTCTCTAAAATAGCGTCAAATAGCCGCTCCCACTGCCTTTTTCAAGGAGATTATTATTAATCGCATTGTGTATAGAGTTCGCAACGTACCCAACAGTTTCATTGTACACGTTGTAAAATTCGCGTCTGCACTCTTTAGAAACTAGAAGCCACCGTAACGTTCGACGACAGAACGATTACCACTCATTTTAACTCTTAAAAGTTGTCCGTGAATGCGTCACGAGTTCAAAAAGTGAATTACGCACACAGCTGCACTGAGTACGTATCTTCAGCGCCACCGTTAGGCTGCCGCGTGCTACGCGGAAAAGCTAGCTTTACAGTTTGAAAAGAGTTCGACACGATTTTTAAGGCCTGCACTGCAGCACGATCGCTTAATTTTTTGCAAGCTTTCTAGTAAGCTAGACATCCAACGATATTAAAAACAAGATATGCTCACCTTCCCTTGAAACAGAATCGATCAGGCTATTGCACATATCGGGTGGAGGACTTACTAGTGAATACTTTTACTATACTTTTACCAGATCATCTTCCTTTCACTACGGCACACAGTAGTAACTCCTAATGTCATCTACGACATTAGGCTGTCTGTAATCAACTAAAGAAAGTTAGATTATCCTATGAATCTTTTTAAACAATTTTTCCAGTCTCTTAAGGAGGCTAGGAAAGGGAAATTTATGCCGTTGATCTAGCATTGCAGCGGCCACCTATGCTCGTTAATTGTTTACATTTCTTGCACCGCTCATCCTCTTCTAGTTTCACTATTCAAACGCAAAGCATTCGCAAATATGTCTTCTTTTGTATATTTGTGAATTTATTCATTTACCGCCAAAACAAGCGCTTTGTGCCTGCCGAAATGGCAAGACAAGCGCTGAACAGATCGCAGAAGCAGACGACAGCGAACAGGTTATGACTAGCGCCACTCTGCTCGTACGTTCTTTCCCTAGCGGCAAAAGGGGCGAACTAGACCAGGCGTGCTGGAGGAGGGAGATCTGTGCAGGTCTGTAGTTCAGTAGGTCGTGGCCGAGACGTTCATTTGAGGGATCGCCAGCCGTTTGTGCGCAGGCGCACGTAAGAGCGGGCGTGAGAGAAAATCTGGGGGCTCTTGCTAAAGGGACACTAAAGCGAAACAATAAATCAGTTTAGACTAATGAAGCATCTTTTGAGAAAGGCAGTCAATTAAAAAAAAATAGTTTGATTATTAGAGAAGAAAATGAAGGTCCAAGTATCAGAATTCGAATTTCGCGCTGAAACCCCAGCGTTGGTACGTCAGCGTGACGTCAGGGATTCCAAAGTATCTTTTCACATTTGGGCCGCGTTGGCTGAATAATGGTTCCCGAAACTTGCCATGTTTAATATTTCGTTCCTTTAAATGCAGAAGAAATCATTTTTCACTTTAGTGTCCCTTTAAATATATGACTTTGCCTAGGCACTACCGTGGTGGTGATAAGCATTTATTGGTGATTTATTTATTATTGGTGATGTAAAGAGAGGTACTCGGGGAGAGACCTGTAGTAGGTCGCGCCCCTTGCAATACTAGGCGGAGTCTCTCATTTCGGGGCCCAGGTCTTGACCGCTGCGCAGGTCTGGCGAACTAGGGCTTGTTGGGCCGATAGTTCCTGGTAGTCGAGTAGGTCCGCCTCCCAGTCCTCTCGGGAAAGGGAAGGGGTGATGACGATTTTTCCGGCGGCACATACGATGTCGTTTCTATATGCAATTACCTGCTCAGCGTCACTTACATGGTTAAACAGACGCTGCCCTCTCGCCGTATTGCAGCCATAAAAATAATCGCCAAGCGTACCGATCTTCTTAAAGGCAAATAGAAGCGTGTAAAGGCTGTTTCACACTTAGGGGAAAACTCGGAACGTATTGCATCGCGATGCGGCAAGCAATGGAGTCGTGCGGTGGCAGCAGTGGTGGCAGCAGCTCGAGGAAGCGCAGACGCTCGAGGGGCGGAGTCGTGATCTGCGTCGTCTGTTGCGGCGGCGCGCGCTGGCCGCATTGTCGGGAAGCGTGCTACATGGTGCTACTGTCACCTAGGGGCAGTGCACCGATTTCATCGGTACTGCGGGAACTGAGCTGATAGCCTTTACTAAACGTTGTGCGTCGCCAAACTCTGAGCCTTCATTGGCGATAATGGAGTTCCACAATCTTCTTTTGACAGCATGTTTCGTTTGTTCTTTCGAAAGACCGGGGTCCTGAGCGCGTGCACGTATATTTCTTCACTGTGTTTGCTACCGTAAAAAGCAGCGACAAGACGCACCAAGATGTGCGCGCAACGTGCCATCTTGGTTTGACTCGATGCAAAACAAAGCACTCAACAATGATAACTATATGGGGGTCGAACACGATGAAACAAACGGATACGATAAAAGATCCGAATGTTTTAGGTTAAGACAATGAGCTGGAAGTGATTTTTCTCTACAATCATTCACTACACCAGACAGACCCTGTACCACAGGCGGGGAATCGGACACGTCTCGCTCGGAACTTCAGTTATTAGCCCCGAGAACGAACACGGATGGATGGATGGATGCTATGAGCGTCCCCTTTGGAACGGGGCGGTGGCTTGCGCCACCAAGCTCTTGCTACTATGCTGCCTAATATCCTACCTAGGTTAACCCATGAGAAAAAAAAAAAAACTCACTATGAACTACCACGTCCAAATTTTCTGATACCCTATTGCGAACTGTGCTTTTGTACGTCTCCGTCCTTTGTCGTTTCCCTACTTTTCTTCCACCAATCCTCCAATCGCCTCTTACTGATGTCTATTGCGGACCTGTTTGCTTTACCACTGCTCCCGCTGAACCCAAGGGGTAGTGACTACAGTGACGGGGCCCGGCACTTTAACATCTGTACTACAGTGACGGGGCCCGGTACTTTAACGTATGCACTGCAGTGACGGGGCCCGGCACTTTAACATATTCACTACAGTGACGGGGCCCGGCGCTTTAACCTCAGCCATAGCCTCCTCTATTTTCTAAATAAAGCCTCCTCCTCCATAGCCTCCTCCTCTAAAATAAAGGAGGCTATGCCTCAGCCCTGCAGTGGCTGGCTCTGGCAGCCCGCGGGTAGCCAGAAGTGGAAAATCGAAGAAGCCCAGTGACGGGGCCCGTCTCCTTAACCACAGACAGGACCGGCACTTTACGTCAACACTGTAGCGACGTCAATGGCCGCACTTCTTTCAAACATTCTATGCAAACAACTTCGAGCACTTCACGGCAGGCAGTGAACTTTATTAAGGTCCTAAGGAGCGACTCCGAAACCCCCTTAAGAGGTAGGGGGCCGCCGCGAGCCGTTCCGACGTTGGGACGGGCAGGCCGTGCCTGACCGCCTCCTCCCACTCTTCTTCCGTGGTGAGATGACCGTGGTCCCGTAACGAGGGACACCGCCAGAGCATGTGTTCTAAAGTGCAGAATGGATCTCCGCAATCCGGACACCTGCCCCTCACGGACGCGGCGTTAGGTTGCCCTAGCTGTGATCCACCACGGCCGCCGCAAACCGGTCGGACGAACCGGCGACGTCGACGAACGCGACCGATCGTAGATCGTCGGCGACGGATCCGAGGAGTGCGGCCGCTCGGGCCCGGCGTGTGCCTACATTGCGTTGCGCGTGCACGTTGCGCGGGAACGGCGAGACCGTGACGGCCTCCCGCGACCACGCGTCGAGCACGCACCGCCTTTGCCTCCAGGATCCGCCTCCCCGCAGGAGCTCGAGGAAGCGAGCCTGACAACCTGGACTAACTTCTGTGACCCAAGCTCATCGAAGGTGTTGTGGACCCCCAGCTGCATGAGCTTCTCGGTGCTGGCGCCTATGGGGATGCCAAGCACTTCACGGACCGTGGTATTTTATTCCAGTACTGTCCACAACACCACGTGAATTTCACGATGTCAGCAACTTCCGTGCAGTAATGGAATGCATTGATTGCACACATACGGATCGAACGACCGCAATGGGTACTTGTCCATGAATGTGCAATCTTTTGCGTATGCACTGTAACACCTATGATGATTATAATAAAGAAAGAAAGTTCACTCTAATGGAAGGGGAACGGTAAAAACACATTAAAAAAGGCACGGCACATGTTTCTGCTTGTGTAGCACCAGACAATGAATATTCTACTGAATTAAGAAAAAGAAGCAGCGGGTAATTGCTCGCTTAGAAGACCGATAAACATGCAGTTCGATGAAATTTGAGAAATAATGATATTGAAGCTTCCAAGACTTTAGAAGAAAAGAAAAAGAAAATTAAGACTGAATCATCGCGACGGAACATATCTCAAGTCGCTGTAGGAGTCGAAGACCCTAGCTATAACGAAATTATTTTTGAACAGCTCCGATAGTGTCCATGCAACAATGGTTGCTTGCGTACTGTCAAATGTTCATATGCTGCGGCATAAAGCTCACGGTACGGTGCGAAAACGTGCTCGGAGCGAAAGCGATCGACATGCATGCAGACGCGAAGTCGGTCACCGCGAACCCGTGCGATCGCTGCATTGCAGCTTCATTCTGTTATGCTATATTTAGTTACACAGACAGCATATTTCACATAGTTTTCTCAGCGATTGCTTACGTTTCACGCAAACCGGTTCGGTGGAATCGATTGCGGCGACCGCTTGCAGTGTCCCAGCTTAGTAGGCAAAGAGATAGCGTTTGTAAACAATTCTGTGCTTTCTGTTTGTCCAACATGATTATTTTAAAGGTAAAATACTGCCATGTCGAGAGTACTTGCAACATTGTTCAGGAGGGCTGCCGCGTAGTATGTTTATTTAGCCTTTATTTAACGCCGACGCATGTGAGGCGCTTCCAACAGATGGCGACTCCGTAAATCGTCCTCGCCATAGAGTTTGCTACAAGAATTTTGTAGGAAACTCTATGGTCCTCGCCCCCAATACCGACATCTTTATAGTGACGGCCCCGTCGGTGTAGTGTTGTTGTTAAAGCGACGGGCCCCGTCACCGTAGTGTGGATGTTAAAGTACCGGGCCCCGTCACTGTAGTCACTGCCGAACCCAAGGGCTTCAAGGAGGCCAGTGGTGCCTAAATCGACGTCACACGAGCGGCGCTGCGAGCGCCGCTCGCGTGACGTCAGGGCACGGACTCGCGCCTGTCGTCTGCTACAGTTCGGGCGTTGTCCGGGCGCTTTCTGCGGTGTTTTCGTTTGTTCGCCCTCGTTCTCTCTGCTTGTATACTTATGGTGGTCGTCTCAAATATATTTTTACGACGTCTTCCTTTGCGAACATTTATTCAAAGAGCTAATTTCTTAGACAACAATGCAGCTCTCGAAGGCAACGCTACAGTGCCAGCCGAAGCGACGCAGACCAGCCCATTGCGGGTTTTTCATACGCGCATAGACAATCGCAAAAGCATAGCCTATAGGAATCCAGTTATGATACCATACCTGCCGCGCTGCAACAAGTATGTCACAAAGTTGGCTATATATGACTTCTACAGCAGTCACGTTGATTTTATTCCGCTAAAACAGGTTTGCTCACGACGAGTAGTTCATGGTATAATATCGAATTTTTGCATTTCCTTACAGAAACGCTCGGCAGTAGCACGGGGACTTAACTAATACTGGAGCTTAGATTCTACACGCCTCACTTGCTTCTTTACCTGCTTGTCAACATTAGGCGGTTCTTCACGTGTTTATTTTTTTTTTAAGCGGCGGAAACTTGAAGTAAAGTTAATGAAGGCTTACAGCTATTTACAGAGTACAATTAGGAATGTACCAATATATATTCCCTTTTCCGTGCTACACATTCAACTCACCTCTTTAGAGAGCGTCTGTTAATGATTAATAATATATGTTATGTTCCTTTCTTTTGTCTATGTTACCTAGTGTATATCACTTATTTATTTCAATGCCGCAGTGTGTTTTGCATTGTTATTGTGGAAATATTTTACTGTTCTTTCATATATTGTATAACTGCAATGTTTTATGGCCACTATATAAATGTAATTTATATGGCGTTTGATGTGTTACCCCATGCAGCCATATTGTACCTAAGGGGGTGAGGTTACCTCAAGCCGCGTCTGTGCGGCTTTTTTCCCTCATCCACCTCCATTTACCACTCCTCTGCACATGTGTGTGTGTAAATGGAAATTAATAAATCAAATGAAATCAAACTCACTTGAGAAATTTACTGGTGCTTGTTGATTGAGGAATATACATGACGAATCTGTTTGGCGAACTGACACAGGCTGCTCGGCCCAATTTTTTTAGTGAAGCATGCCTGCTGGACCGCATAGCTGCAGCCAGAAAGACGTCGAAGCGTCAATGACTAGTAGTATGGGACATATTCAAGATATCGAAATTCCCCCGGTGGAGGGTCAGAAATTAAGTGAAAGTATATGCAAGGCTTGTGGTGCTTTCTTTATGAATGTTTGCGGCTGGATTGGAGCAAACTTAATTTAGCCTTAATTTATGTACCGACGAAGCGAATTGTTATCCGTTTGTATAATTAAATAACGCTGGATCGAGACATCGTGAGACAGAAGGTGCTTGAATTTTCCTTTTGTAGGCAATCTAAGCTGCGGTGTAGTAGCTCGAGAATACCTTAGCCATTCCAGTTGGCGCTGTAAAAAATGCTTTATGGTTTTAATTCGAAGTTGTAGTGAACTGGTGGGTTTCGCGAACATAGCGTGCCTCGCCATACGGATAGTCGGTTGCTACCGTTACGTGATCAGGGGTGTGCCATATTGTCGATAAAGGCTACTGAGGGCCACTATGAAACATTTCATCACTTTCAATTGAGTGGCTCTCGATCTCAACAACGAAACTTTTCTCTCAGGTGATTGCTACTATGGTGTTTGTGAATTAACTATGTAAATACTCTACATGACGCGCCGTCGTGTTAGCAGCCATGAGCAATTCGCTTTTTGGAGGCCTGTTTCAGAGGGGGATGAAAGTAGCAGCAAACGTTTTCATAAGAAATGCGCGCCTAACTATTTTTTTTACGCAACAATGAATGGCCATATTTGGACAGAACAACACACCAGAGTAATAGGAATCGTGATGACAGCTTCGCTGGGCAGTGTCTTTCTAAATTCAGATAACATGTTGACGCCAATAACCAAATTTTTCTTCCACGTAAAATGCAATGCCTCTCATAGCTAAATACTAAAGGAATGTTAAGTGCTTAGCGAAGCATCATACACAACTTCGCGCGTTGAATTTGCAGATATTCTTTCTTTAGTCAAAATTTACCGATAGACACGGCGCATATATGCATTGCAAAACCTAGTAGACCCCTTTAACGCTACTTAGCTTGCGATATCCAAGCTGCAAAGTTTCTCGACTCACACGCCTTTGAAGAGGAAACTGTGGTTAAGGTATGGCAGCTGAAAGAAGCCGACGTATTCTTCAATACGTACGGCTCGAGCCACCCATACCCCAAGCATACACGAATGGAACGAGCGCGCGCGGCAGCCGAGCGAGCCGGAGCGAGCGGCGTCCTGGCCGTGACGTCACTCGCGAGAGGGCGCCACTCCTAATTCTCGGGGCTAATAGTATCTCGTCATGTCCCCAGCGGCAGCGATGACAGCGCTCATCCTGGAGGGCAGTGAAGTGTAGAATGACTTAATTGATCAGGGATGTGTTCATTCGCAGCACGTCTCAGTCGCTGACGATGGTGGATCGAAGCCTATCCTCGGGTGACTGATAGAGGAGATGGTGCGCCAGCGATACTTTCAACGAGCCCCAGACATTTTAAATGATGTTGGCGCCCGGGGATTGAGGCGGCCACTAGTGACTGCGCGCTCTTCCAGCAGTTCTTGCACAACACGAGCAGTGTGGATCGGCGACCTATCGCGTTAGAATATATAGTCGCCTTCCAGAATGTATGGGAATCAGTACGTCGTCTATGACTGCCCTGCACTTTTCAGCTATGAACTTACCTTCGAGGCGTATTAGTGGGCGTCGCACAACGCTTACTAAAGAATACCGGCTCATTTCACGCAGTAACGATGAGATCGGCGCCCTGCAACTGACAGTATATACCGCGCCCGTGCGAAGAGAATTACGGAACGCCAACGAGGAATCTGACCACAGCTTCGAGCTCGTAACCTCGTCGAGTGACACTCCTGCAACAGGCGTGACCGCTGAAAACCGCATCCCGCCGGAAACTTCAACAGGATCATCCCGCGGTTGCATAACTGCCACCCATAGAGTTTCTCACTGTAGTGAGAAACTCTATGCTGCCACCTATACGGCCAACATGGACCACACCCACACCGTCCCGCAACATAGAATGAAGAACCAACTTATAATTATGGGCGTCTTGCGCTGGAGTTTGAGGTATAGTAGCGGCGCCTGGTGGCGGCGCGGGAAACGACATCTGGGTCATAGAGAAAGAAATTCAACAAGAGGAGACACTACAGTGTTCTAGAAGGAGGTAGTGCGCTCACATGGTGGCGGCGCTTGATGCACTTCGTGTCGCCGCCGACAGGTGGCGGGGTTCGCAGCGTCACCTGAAACTCGCTGCCTTGTCGGAGTAGAACGGGTACCACGCATTGTTGCAGTTCCCGAAAGAAATGCAACACTCACGATGTGCAATGCGCGATACTTGTTCTGCTGGTGCGTCTTATTAGTGTACAGAGAAAAGAATTACCGCCGCTGTGGCTGATCTACGGAGCGTAGGCGATGTCTTGTACCGGAAGCGCGGATGAACGCGCCTGGCTATTAAGGCATATACAGGGCGCGAAGCAACGGACGATCCTCTTTTATTTCCTGCTATTAAAATGTGCAATGTGGTTTCGCTAATGCAGCAGTCAGATTAGACAGAATTTTAACATTGCCTTTTTTTTTCGTAATCGCTGGCCTGCAGCGGGAATGCGCGCTACAAAGCAAAATTTTTTCCGCGCCACTTAACATTAGATAATCGCTTTTTCGAGTGTTAAGCTCATGATTTATATGCATGACATCGTTCGCACTGTTAACACGACGCAGCATATAGAAAGGAAATATAAAATCCAGGTACATTTATGCAATGTTTATTTACAAAGAAACGAGGAAGGAATGTGGACCAGAAAAATCAGGCTCAAGAAGGCTGAACGTTTATAAGCGGAGATGTTTACAAATGGATATAAACATGCACCTGCAGACTCGCCTCAGGAAGTTTTCGCGATCTTCCTGTGCATGACCGTTTTCCTTCTCTCGTGTTTTTCCGAGTTAATATGCCCTTTGTAAACAAATGGAGCCGCGTTGTAATATTGCTACGGCACAATATGTGCGATCACGAAAGGCCAGCAGTGTGAAGACGACGACGACGATTAGAAGCTATAGCGCGGGCTGTTGCCTCTTGGCCAAGCAGCGTATTTTCCTTGTAAATATATTTGTACATAGCTTTTCGTCTGCGTCTTCCTACGTAACATATCTGGTGGAGGTGGACGTTCCCTGTACCTCGTCACGGAGCTTCGCAGTGGACGGTACGTCGAGCCTTCCTTCATGGCTCCCGGCGACGACAACCCGACTCCGCCGGCTCCGACACCTGCTGCCACTTCGACGACCTACATCACTCTCCCCGCTCCCCGTGATCCTGGCGTATTCTCGGGCCAAGATGGGGAAGACGTCGATGACTGGATCAGCCTGTATGAACACGTCAGCCGCAATAACCGGTGGGACCCTACTATTACGCTCGCCAACGTAGTCTTTTACCTCGGTGGCACACCTCGAGTTTGGTATCGCACGCACGAAGATGAGCTCACCAGTTGGGATTCACTTAAGACAGCTTCGAGACTTGTTCGGCAACCCCTACGGTCAACAACTTGCCGCGCAGAAGGCGCTTTCCGGCCGTGTGCAGACGTCAACAGAGCCCTATGTCACGTACATTCAGGACGTCTTGGCTCTGTGCCGCAAAGTTGACACCCACATGACTGAGTCAGACAAGGTTTCCCACATCCTCACAGGCATTGCCGATGACGCCTTCAACTTGCTCGTTTGCACCAACGTAGCCATGGTGGATGCTGTTATAAAAGAGTGCCGCCGCCTGAAACTCGCCAAAAGCCGACGTATTGACCAGCAGTTTGCCCGTCTGCCCAACACCCCAGCGACATCTTCCTGTGCCGACGTTCCTAGTCCCAACAACACTGCCGATGTTACCAGGATCGTCCGGCGTGAGATCGAGGCCGCCTATCCGGCTGCCTTCGACTCCAGTCCCACCAACACATCTGCAGTCACGGTCTCACTGATCCAGGCAGTTGTCCGCCAGGAGTTTGAAAACATGGGTCTTCACACCATCTGCTCGGCCCATCGCCCTGATACCCGCCCGCCTTCTTCGATTTCGCCCCGTCCCGCATCTTCTTACCCACCCCGTTTCCGCAACCCATCTGCATGGCGCACTGCTGACGACAAGCCTATTTGTTTCCACTGCCATCGAATCGGGCACATTTCTCGGCACTGTCGTAGTCGCTGGAATTCCCCGATCCGGTCTACTTATACTGCCTACTCTCGCCCCTCAGGAGGCCCTTCTCGTCCCTATGCCACACGCTCCGATAACGCCGCCACTGATTCTCCTGCAACGAACCGCCCCTATTCTCGTTCGCCTTCGCCCCGACGACGACAATCTCGCTCTCCCCAGCCCCGTCGCTCCTATTCGCCGACTCCCTTCGGACGCCGCTCCCAGCCGGAAAACTAGACGATGCAGCGCCTCGAGGTGACGCTGCATTGCTCCCTACGCCGCCAAATCCTCTACTGACTTTGCCCACTCATCTGAACCTTCTTGACGTGCAAGTCGACGGTGTTTCTGTGTCTGCTCTCATAGACACTAGGGCGCATTTGTCCGTAATGAGCGCTGACCTTCGTAACCGGCTCAAGAAAATTATCACGCCCGCCACGACGCCTGTTGTCCGTGTCGCCGATGGCGGAACAGCAGTGGCGTAGCAACAGGGGGGGCCGGGGGGCCGTGGGCCCCGGGTGCAAGGGGCCAGTGGGGGGGGGGGGAGGGTTTGTCGTATACGTCTGAAGACACCCCTCTTCCAGCCGGCTACGCCCGGGGGGGGGGAAGGGGTGACAGAAGACCTATGGGCCCCGGGTGCCAGAAGACCTAGCTACGCCACTGCGGAACAGCCCCCGTAATTGGTATGTGTACCGCCCGCGTCTCCTTCGCCGATCGCTCAACAATCGCGCTATTCACAGTCATCGCCCACTGTCCCCACGACATCATCCTCGGCTTAGACTTCCTCTCCGCAGGTTCTGCTCTCATCGATTGTTCCGCCAGTACTCTCCGCCTTGACCTGCCTGTTCTGGATCCTGCTGAACCACACCCCAGTCGCCTCAGTTCCGCCGACTTCGTTCGCTTGCCACCTTCGGCACTGACCTACGTTGACCTAGTGTCATCCCCACCAGTCCCCGACGGTCACTACATCGCGGCTCCTATGCAAGACGTCCTCTTTACACACGGGATCACAGTACCCCATGCAGTTTTATCTATTACGGCGAGTTGCGTCTGCCTGCCAGTGGTCAACTTTGGCTTGACGACACAAGTGCTGCCACGTGGGATGTCTTTGGCCCAGCTTTGTTCATTCGAGGATCACTCAGTAGCATCCATTGCAGTAGACGACACTGCATCCGATACTCCTCTACCATCGCAGTCGACAAATTGTACCATCGCTGACTTACGGAAAATGATTGCCCCCGACTTGCCCTCCGAGCACGCTCGTGAACTCTACCGCGTTCTCTTTTCCTACCACGATATTTTTTACTTTAACGATCGACCTTTGGCCCAAACTACAGCTGTCAAACATCGCATTAATACCGGCGATGCCCCTCCTATTCATCGCCGCCCGTATCGAGTGTCACCAGCTGAGCGTCAAGTTATTCACGCAGAAGTTTGCAAAATGCTTGCCAAGAACATTATTGAACCGTCATGTAGTCCTTGGGCGTCACCGGTTGTGCTGGTAAAAAAGAAGGATGGCTCATGGCGCTTTTGCGTGGATTATCGGCACCTTAACAGGGTTACCAAAAAGGACGTGTATCCCCTACCTCGGATTGATGACGCCCTTGACTGCCTCCACGGTGCTCGCTATTTCTCCTCTATTGACCTTCGCTCCGGCTATTGGCAGATTGCCGTGGACGATCTCGACCGCGAGAAGACTGCCTTTGTAACACCCGACGGTCTTTATCAATTCAAGGTGATGCCGTTCGGCCTATGTAACGCTCCTGCCACTTTTGAACGCATGATGGACTCCCTTCTTCACGGTTTCAAATGGTCCACGTGCTTGTGCTACTTGGACGACGTCATCGTATTCTCCCCAACGTTTGCTACGCACCTCGAGCGCCTCTCAGCGGTCCTGGACGTTTTTCGGCGGGCCGGTCTGCAACTCAACGCCTCGAAGTGCCAATTCGGCCGTCGCCAGATTACCGTCCTTGGACATCTCGTTGACGCGAACGGAGTGCAACCGGACCCAGGCAAGATCCATGCTGTTACGCACTTCCCTGTTCCGAAGTGTGTCAAGGATGTGCGCAGCTTCATCGGCCTTTGTTCGTACTTCCGCCGTTTCGTGAGGAATTTCGCCGCCATAGCACGACCACTAACCGACCTTTTGAAAAAAGACGCTCCTTTCCAGTGGGGCGATAACGAGGCCTCTGCATTCTCTCATCTAATCGACATTCTCACAACGCCTCCCGTTCTGGCCCATTTCGATCCTTCTGCGCCTACTGAAGTCCGTACTGATGCCAGCGGTCACGGAATTGGAGCAGTACTGGCACAACGCCAGCGTGGCCACGACCGTGTTATCGCTTACGCCAGCAGGCTCCTCTCACCCGCGGAGCGCAATTATTCCATCACTGAGCGTGAGTGTCTGGCCCTAGTTTGGGCGGTTGCGAAATTCCGCCCATACTTATATGGCCGATCCTTTTCCGTTGTCACAGACCATCACGCGCTTTGTTGGTTATGCTCATTGAAAGACCCTTCAGGAAGACTTGGTCGCTGGGCCTTACGCCTCCAAGAATATTCGTTCTCTGTCACCTACAAATCTGGCCGACTACACAACGACGCTGACTGCCTGTCTCGTTACCCGGTAGACGAGCCTGACGACGCCGACAGTAGTACCGCCGACGGCATTTTCTCTGTGTCTGCCTTCGCTAACATCGCCGATGAGCAGTACCGAGACCTATCGCTGCGAGTACTCATCGAGCGTCTGCGCTCTACACCTACCGACGCATCCGTTCGCCGATATGTCCTCCAGGGCGGCATTCTGTACCGAAGGAGCTTCCTCCCTGATGGCTTTGATCTTCTTCTTGTCGTGCCAAAACATCTACGACAGACTGTGCTCTTTGAGATGCATGACGCACCCACTGCAGGACATCTTGGGGTAACCCGCACGTACGACCGCGTCCGGCGCCGCTTCTATTGGCCTGGTCTCGCTCGCTCCGTTCGACGCTATGTTGCTGCCTGTGATCCCTGCCAGCGTCGGAAGACACCTCAGGCGCTACCTGCCGGTCATCTCCAGCCGATCACCGTCCCTGTGGAACCGTTCTTTCGTGTTGGATTAGACCTGCTCGGTCCCTTTCCCACGTCATCCTCTGGGAACAAATGGGTAGCCGTCGTGACTGATTACGCCACCCGATACGCTATCACTCGGGCTCTCCCTACCAGCTGCGCCACTGACGTCGCGGACTTTCTCTTGCGTGACATTATCTTGCTTCATGGCGCCCCGCGACAGCTGCTTACTGACCGTGGTCGAAACTTCCTCTCGAAAGTTATCGCTGACATTGTGCGTTCCTGCTCCATTCAACACAAACTGACTACTTCATACCATCCTCAAACCAATGGCTTGACAGAGCGGTTAAACCGTACTCTTACCGATATGCTGGCCAAGTACGTTTCCAAGGACCACCACGACTGGGACATTGCCCTTCCTTACGTAACATTTGCGTACAATTCTTCCCGGCACGACACCGCCGGATTTTCTCCCTTTTATCTACTGTACGGTCGCGAACCTACCTTGCCCTGTTAGATATGGAGCTGTTTCCTGCGATTACTTCGAGTTCCCCAGACCACATCGGATTGCAGCACAGCTAATTGAGGAATGCAGAAGCAGGAACGCGCATTCCAGAGGAGCGGCCGAGCAAACAAGTTTAAGGCAACAAGTTCACGTGCCAACAAGTTCGCGCGCCGCCGGGATTAGCAGGTGGGCCTCCGACAATGGAGCATGAGCAGCCCTCCCCTTCTCCTCGTTAGAAGTGCATTGCCAGTCTGCGAGGCAAGACCGCAGAGAGCCGCCAGGTGTGACACCGCGACACGGGCGCCTACCATTGGCTGAAAGTGGCGTCATCGGAGCGGACTTTCCCATTGGTCAAACATGACGTGACTTACAGTGCTCGAAGGGTTTATAAGAAGCCTTCCAGAGAGACCTGAGCATTCTGGGACATGCCCTGATTCCCTGATTCACCTCTCTCGAACTTCTTGCCGCGGGCCGCAGCGTCCGAGTTGCTGCCGGCCCGTAATGACTGTACGAATGTTCATTGACGTCTCACCTCCCTGTACACAATAATGTAGAATAAATCCTCCCAAGTTTGGGTTTTCATCCCGAAGTCCGTCCTCCAACCCCTACAGCCCCTAGACACGACACTTCCTCCTTCTGCGATCTCAACAAGTGAGTATGCGCGCGACGCCATCGCCCTCGCCGACCATGCACGCCAGCTTGCCCGTGCTCGACTTACGGCCTCACAGACCACTCAGCAGTGTCAGTACAACGCCCGCCATCGTGACGTACAGTTTTCACCTGGTGCGCTCGTGCTCCTGTGGTCGCCCTCTCGTCACGTCGGACTTTCAGAGAAGCTTCTTTCGCGATACACAGGGCCCTACCGCGTGCTGCGCCAGGTGACGCCTGTGACTTACGAAATTGCTCCTGTGGGCTCAACCTCGTCCTCTCCTGTGGCATCTAGTGATGTCGTACACGTCAGTAGGCTCAAGGCCTACTACACTGCTTCCGAGTCCGATCTTTAGTCGCTCCGGGACGGCGCTTTTGCAGCCGGGGGTAGTGATACGGCACAATATATGTGCGATCACGAAAGGCCAGCAGTGTGAAGACGACGACGACGATTAGAAGCTAGCGCGGGCTGTTGCCTCTTGGCCAAGTGCAACGTATTTTCCTTGTAAATATATTTGTACATAGCTTTTCGTCTGCGTCTTCCTACGTAACAATATAAAAGCTTATTACATTCTTGGTGAGTTCGGCTGAATGCTCACTGCAACCAATTTTGTGCGAGCACTTTGCTTTCACCAGACTAAGCACATCCAAGATATGCTATCAGCATGTAGTTGTTTTTTGCTGAAGCATTCAGTAAACATGTCTTAAAGCATTTTTACAAATGAAAAAAGTGTTCCACGTGGGTAGAGAAGCCCGCCTCTATCCCTGTGCAATGTCAACGCAGCAAGCCCAGGATTCTCATCTTCGGACGACATGGTTAGCGCATTCATGCAATCCTGGCAGTTGGTTTTCATTACGCATTTTCGTGCGACATATCCAGACACATAGTAAGTTATTAGAAAGTCGCTCCTCTCTATGTGCTGGTCGCGATCGACCGAAGACAACACTACTTCGGCGCCTGGTAAATTCCCCGAAACAATGAGAGCATATACCTTGTCCCACAAGTTGTTGCTGGGAGAGCAACGCGCTGCTCTGCTGTATGTTTAGCAAGGCAGCTACCGCACATGGATCCGCATTATCATATCTCACGGTTTTCACTAAACTGTAAAAAGACATGCAGTTCATCGTAATGAGAAATTGGGTGGGCCTCGGATGATCATTAAGGCCCGAGGCTTGTCTGACAATCCCAAATTCTCAATAGGGTCCTGACTAAGCCGGGATGTCATAAGATACGAATAACCTAAATTTGTAGGGTACGAAAGAAGCTCAAGAGTGCTTGAGATTGTGACACGCAGCCCAGTCGCTGTTGACTCGCTCAAGAACCTCCCAGCTCCTCCTGCATGCTGCTCCCAAGAATCGCGGTACTGAGCTTCGGTGTCTTCTTCGTAAGGTACTGCGGCAAATTCGGAAGAATCGTGAGGACGGCATCCTTCGACAGCAGCGGCTTGTCACGAGGAATGCGCAGCTCTTTGCCGTCTATTATGTGCACGAAGTCCCTCATTACAAAACGCGGTTCAATATGGAGCTCGCAGACTGCACAAGACTCATCTAGCTTCTTATCTGCACGGTGGAGATTCCTCTCCCACTCCTTTCGCCGTTCTTCATCATGTGGGACGCTGAACAAAGACGCCTTTGGTGCATCCTTCGCACGACTGTATCCAGTCCGGCACCCAGGCGCGAAACAGTAATTTCGACGGCGGCCAGGCATTCTCACGCACACATACTGCACATTGAGCCAAGCACCAAGCACAGCCCACGAAACACAGAACCTCTTAAAAACTTCTTGAAACGGCTACAAACGGCTATAGACGTCTTGGTCTTTGATAAGACTGAAAATAGAATTTCTTCTAAACATAACCTCAGCACTTGGGATATGCTAGTATATATTCTATCTGCGGCAAAACCCACTACTGGTGTCACTAGAGTCTGTTTTGGTAAGCGCATTCAGAATGTCTAACTCAAGAACTTTTCTAGATCTTTTTGTCTAATAGTGCATAAAATGCCAAACGACGTGTTAAATGTGCGGTAACCGTCGGCCGTCGGCGTTAGCGAATAAAAGACGCCACATACAAATCGAACTCGTTGGAAGCAACATAAGTTAATTGGCTTTAATATTAAATAATTGCACACCAGAACTTCGACAATCAAAGGCGTGTTATTGTTTTCCATACGGGGCGCGCACACGACGCCTGGAAACCATTCTATGCTCGTGTAGCAGGTATTTACAGCAGCAAGAGCTAAACGCCGGTGTTGCACAGCAGTGTCACAGAACCACCGCGCTGCGATCACTTCGGTGGTGTAATCCAAATTTGTCAGACATCTCTTTCTGTGCTGGAAACACTGGGAGGCAGGAAGTTTGAAAAAACAGCCACTGCCACCCGCTATTTCTCGGTCGTGGGTTCGTTATCCAGTTGTGCGTCATTCTAAGCCGTTCTGTACGTTTATACTGGATATTAACTGAAGTAATTTAGGTGTGCTGATGCTGTTTTCCGTGTGTTTTGCATCAGTGCTTCGTGACATCGGCTATATTGCGTGTTTTCGCCGACGGCTTACTACCACAATGGCGGGATCTGCGTTCGCCGCCTTCGTGTCTCGGTGAGTCTTTGTACTACGTCGCACGTTCGGATAACACTTTTTCCGGTAACTGAAATACTCTGCACTTCGTTTTTTGTCAACAATGTGAACATATTTAGGTGTTACCCGCGACAATTCTTGATATATGGGCTCTTCTGCCCTGCGAGTTTTCGTCATTACTTTTATACGAGGGTTCTGCTTGTGTTCAGCCGTTCAGCACTACCGCGCTCCACGACTTCCGCAACACCAGTCAGAACTTTGCCCTACTTGTTAGTCTTTGTGGTTAACGTAGCACGAACCAACCGAAGGAGTGCATTCAAAGACGACGCGCTGACTGTAATGCTGAACCAGACTGAACTCGCCCTATTTTGTGTCCTTTTGTTCTTGCGTGTGCTCGCGTGTGTGTCAGTGACTATGCAATTTGTAGCGTTCCCACTTTATCGCAAAACAAAAATATAACTGCAATGTTTACTTCACCCAGTTGAAAAAAACAACAGGAATTCCTGTCGCAACTACAGAAATTTCTGTTGTACAACAGGATTTTTCTGTAGTAACTACAGATTCCTGACGGAGCGACAGACTTTTCTGATGTACAACAGACATTTCTTGT
This sequence comes from Dermacentor albipictus, assembly GCF_038994185.2. Lineage (NCBI taxonomy): Eukaryota > Metazoa > Arthropoda > Arachnida > Ixodida > Ixodidae > Dermacentor > Dermacentor albipictus. Next base: position 180,704,710 of record NC_091823.1, on the reverse strand, counting down.
TGTGACTACAGAAGTACACTCTGTCGTATGTCTGTTGTTACAACAGAAAGCTGAAGCTCTACAACAGATTTTTGTAGTACTACAGAAAAATTTGTCAGCACAACAGGCACCCTGTTGTCTCAACAGAAATGTTCCTGAAGTAACTCAACAAAATTCTGTAGTGCTACAGAGAGCTGTTGAAATACTACAGAAACCTATCGTGGCAACAGGCCCCCAATTGTCACAACAGAAGTGTTCCTGAAATAATGCGACAAACTTCTGTTGTACTACAGAGAACTGTTGGTGTACGACAGAAACTTATCGCTGCAACAGGCCCCCAATTGTCATAACAGAAGTGTCCCTGAAGTAATGCGACAAACTTCTGTTGTACTACAGAGATCTGTTGTTGTACGACAGAAACCTATCGCCGCAACATGTACCCAATGATGACAACAGAAGTGCACTGAAATTATGCGACAAGCTTTTGTAGTGTGTACTACATATATGTAGCACGGAATTTCGTTTTGACACATAACCTACTGTGAAGACATAACTCAGTTTAAAAATTCCCAGTTGAAAAAGACAACAGGAATTCCTGCCGCAACTACAGAAATTCTGTTGTGCGACAGAAGTTCCTGACGTTTCTTAATTGAGAGACATCTCTGACGTTACGACAGAGATTCTGATGTCGCAACAGAAGCATTCTGTCGCGAAGGCCAAGAGTTATGAAGTCGCAACATAAACGTTCTGTCGCGACAACAAAAGTTCTGAAGTCGGAACAACAGCTTTATATCGTGACAGCGACCCCGACGTTACGACACCAATTCTGACGTCGCAACAGAAACATTCGGTCGCGAGGGCCAAGAGTTCTGGAGTCGCAACAGAAGCGCCTTCCGTCGCGGCCCTTTAAAATTGTATGTCAATTTCAGATCGGTGATGTACACTGCACTTTTCTCTTGCGCGGTTTTCAATCGCGCTTCTCTGAAGCCGGCAATGCTGATAGCACGGACACCGGTATTAAAGTCGACGTGGCCAATACTTATAATTGTGCCGTGACGACGCGGCACCAGCAACGCCCTGCCGGTCTCCTTAAAATCGGCCGCTGATCAAAATCGTACCATCTGCGGGAATGGCTGCGCATCCGTTTTGTTTTATTTGGTAAAATGTGGCACACAGGCCTGTGGACTTACATGTGCTGTTACACTGACACATTAGCTAATTTCCCAGGAATATTTCCCAAGCTTATGCGAAGCGGAAAAGAAGTTTTGGGTTGTTCCATAAAGTTGCGTGAAAGACTGTCTCGCTCGGGTCACATTCTGGTACAGCGATGCCGTGAGAAGCCAGTATGCTGTCAGAAAGAACACTCATCCACGAATGTTTATGTAGCTATTTTGCATTGAACACAAGAATTATATGCGCGCTCGAAAGTGTAAAGAAAGAGCGACAACTGTCGAAATTAGCAGAAACAACCCTAACAGTCACCGTTGCCTATTTCTGAATTTCTCATTTAATATGGATATCGTACATCAAAATAGATGTTCTAGCACTCCATGATGTACCTGTCGATGGTAAGAACACTCTTGGTCTTCTAGAGATGCGGCACTTGACGCGGTGGAGTGATAGCGCATCTTGACCCTTAAAACGCAAATGTAAACATCAGCGCATCAGCACATCGTACTGTTCAAAAGGCCAAAAATTTACTATCCAAGAACATGTCAGCGGTGGTGCAGTGGTAAGATGTCGGGCTCGGAATCGTGCGGTCGCAAGTTCGAATCCTGGCCGCGGACGTTTTTTTTTAAATTTTTTTCACTTTTATATTTTTATTTTTCTTTACTAACAAATTTACATATCCTTAAGGAGGTCTCTGTCAATTTTTAATTAAATATTGATCATGAACTACACAGCTTTCTACTACAGGACGTCACACTACAGACAACAGAACTACAGGCAACAGAACTACAGGCAACAGAACTACAGAAACAGCGTCCCAAAATACGACAGACTGTCAAAATTTCCTGTTGTGTTTTTCAACTGGGCATCTATACAATTCCAAATTAAATCGTCTGCTTATGTACAAATTTCACTTGTTTTGTTCTAAATAAGTAGCAAAAGCTTTAACCTAGTAGGTGCTTAATCGGGGAGTTAAATCACGACAGCTTGGCATTTATTAATAAATGACTGTGACTGGTTCACCTTATTTGTAATTGCGAATCTGCCTTTCAACTGACTTGATGGTCTCTTATTTTGTTCCTTTCACTCCATAGACGGCTGGACATCCTTCTTGTACCTTGGCGCTAGCTGGATGACGGAACCTCATCATGATCAGTGTAAGCCAACAAACAGTACACTCTATGTACCTCCCAGTGCTTTGTATATGGGTGAAGGCCAGGGAGCGCTTCTTGGTAAAATAGCTAGTTTGTGTCTCACAAACGGGCTTTTTTTTTTGCGCTGCTCGCTTATAAGCTGCCACTATCATAACCAATTTCTCAGTGCCAGTGTAAATACCCAGTTTAACTAATAATTATTTTCCCTGCCTTACAAAATTTACCTGTAGGTAGCCACTGCTATGTAAGAACTCACAACTTAACTCTGTTGCGTCATATGAGTATTCCACACATGAGTAAAAATTTGCTACAACCGTGTAGATTACACCTTGCTTCCCTAATGTACAAATGTATTCAAGCCAGTATGTGATTAGTTCTGTATTCTAAATGTTTTCTGTGTGATTTAGTTTTTTTACAGGAATATACTGAACAGCATCAGCAAGCAGTCTAATTTAAGATTTATGTGTGCTGAAAGATTTATGCTTTGCCACTACAATTGATGTGCGTGTAGAACAGACATGCCGCTGAGGGTCCCAGCAGTTTGCAGAGGTATTTTTAAAATTTTGTCATAACTATAATCTTACCTGTGCTGTTTTTTGTCACCTGTTTTAATAATATCGTTGGAGGTGTTGTCAGAATTTAGCAATTTATTTGCCCTGGCCCATTAGCTTGCGACATTTGACTTTTCACTAGGTTGGCAATTATTCGGCATGGACCATTACTTGAATACACCTTTTTGTGTGCAGTGGCTTCTCAATTGCGGGTCATCGTAGATGCTCAGAATTACCTGAGGCTATAGATGCACTGATGAATTTGCTACCTATAAGAATCACTTTGCACTTTCTCGTGCAAACAGCATGTTAACACTTCCAAAACAGTGGGCAATGTTATCATTTGATCACATCATGAGATTCTTTCAATGTTGTATGATGATGCATCATTTGTGTGAGGGATTGCCTAAGCCAGTTAGCGTCCCATGAAAATATGTCAACAAAAGTGATTGATCCAAGTAGGAGTGTTGCTTTGGAACACTACTTTATCACCAATCCTCCTTTGCATGCTACCTGCTTACCCTGTACTGTGTCATGTTTAAATTTGAAAAAAAAGGCAACAGCTAGGCAGTGCAAAATGCCAAACTTGCTTTTAGTTTAACAATATAAAATGTTGTTTAACTTTTTTAGTTAAGTTAGTACATCATTTACCTGCAGAGTGTATTACTGTTTTAAACTGATTATATTTAGCGGGAAGCTTCTCTGACTGGCTTGAAAAGTTGATAAGTGCCTTTTTAGCCACAAAACACCATATGTTAATTTCAAGGCTGACTTTGACTCTGTTCTGCAATTTAATAACTGTATTCCATGAATATATACTAGTCATCTTAAACATCATCACATACATACCTTAAGATACCTGTAATTTAAGAGAAAGGAGTGCTTAAATTTATTTTTAATATGAGTCAAACTTCTTACTTAGCACATATTGCTAATTGAAGTTCCAATTTCAACATTCCCATTTCCTCCCTCGCCTTTTTCCCTCCTCTGTGCAGGCATTGCTTGCCTATGTCTACAAGAACCGTCACACGTGGCCTGTCACAGCAAGCTTCTGTGGGCAGCCAGTGCTCTCCTGCGAAGGCTGGCCTGCTCTGGCAGCAGCGGCAATCATCTTCAAGATTTGCTCACCTTTGCTGCTATTTGTCACTCTTGTTAATTACACTTTCTGCATCTCTTCTAATTTACTAGGTAATAAAGTATCACTACGTGACATAGTGTGAAGTAGATGTCTTGTTGCATTTTTGTTTGCAATCGCCTTTTATGCATGAAAAAACTCGTCCTACAGTGTATGAAAAAAATAACAGCATATTATGATTTATATTTCAGCTCCGGTAACATGCAACGTGCAAGGCATTCGCTAATGGATGGTGTATTGAAGAACTGGCCATTATTTCTGTGTGATGCTGTACAAACATGTGGCGTTACCTTACAAGGGGCACCCACAAAGTAAGTTACAATTTACTTTTAAATGAAGCATGGACATCAGAAAAGAATACATTTATATTGCCAGTTAGAGTGGTTCGCAGTGTTTTTCCAGATGTGTACTATCCTTTATTTCTTAACAATTCATTGCAGCACGGTGTTCTGTTTTGTATACTGATGTCAGGCTAGTGTGCCCCCTCTAGCTGAAGCCATGTAATTTTTACCTGAACTGCAGCATCACTGACAAAATGTTTCCCTGCTAGAAACTATTTCAATCTAGGGGAGACCCAGCAGGGCATAGTTTTGTCAGTAATGTCGTGTTTCATGCAGAGGTGTTCTTGTTTAGGTCAATGGGCATGATGTCAATGGGCAGAACATTGGCATGATATCAGCATACAATACAGATCTTGTTTTATTTGCCAAATAATTCTGACAGGCGGCATTCAATTGATTGGTCTAAGTAAAAAGCACTAATTGACCAATGCGGTTGTACTACACTATTCTCATGGTTCACATCTGGAAAAACTACCTGTGCATCACTCTATCCGACAATATAAACTTTTTTTTCTGATGTCCGTGCTTCATTTAAAATAAATTGTAACTGTGGGCAAACCTTGTGTTACTGTAGCAGCTGTCGCAAAAATTTGAGAGTATGTCTAAACGAAGTCTTCAGCTGTTCTTGTCAAGCTGTCCATTAGCCAACTTTTAGCGTAACGTTAGCAGGGCTTACTGAAGTATTTCTAGACGTCCATGGCTACAAAATGTCTTGATCAAGACAGCTAATAGCCTTTTGTATTAGCCGTTCAAGACATCTTTTAGACATCAAATAGCTGCTTGCGTGTTTCGTGGGAGGACAGGCACAGATAGATATTGCCACGCATACAACGCCGGCGGTATTTGCAGTCGAGCGCCGACAACGCCGGAGCAACCGAGCTGTACCGAGCGCACCACCGCAACCGCAACACGAGGCAAGAGAAGTTTTTCAGGTGAAACATGCGTCAGCGCCCCTGGCGGGCATACGGGAAGTCGACGCTGAGTGCGCCGCGGCGGAGCGGCGCAGGGATATGACATAAAGCCCCTGAAACCACAGAACACCTATACAAACTTAGAGAAGGGAAACTGTACCTTCCACAGTGCTACGGAAATAAGCGTAGCGGTGGCGTCGTGAACTAAAGTATGTGACCACAGGTGGCGCTGTACAACAGATGGATGGATGGATGGAAGGTAGGAGCGTCCCCTTTGAAACGGGGCGATGGCAGTTGCCACCATGCTCAGATTTTTATTTTGCCTTTTATTTTTATCTGTGTTGTGTGTTATTGAATTTCTCGATTTTCTTTAAATACGTCTTCCTACCCTTTTAACTTTATGTGACCTCTCTGCTTTTGAGCCACCAATCCTCCAATCGCCTTTTGCTAATTTCCACCGCACATTTATTTACATGACTATCATTATCTCTGAACCCTAGGGCCTCAGGAAGGGTGACTGTGGCCGCATCGACATCGGGATTGATACCATCACATTTTATGGCGTTTTTCACTGGTCGATCTGGAGCGGCCGCCCAAATCCTCGAGCGAGCGCTCGGGTTTCACAAATCCGAATCGGCCAGCGGAGCGCAAGAACGCTCCGCGGCGGATCACACAGGAAGTCTGCGTACACGTCGCACGAACCGGTTCCGAAAACCATGCCCTGCTTCCGTTCTGTACGTTTCCACGGCAACCAAACTCGCCGTTCCCCGTGTGTAATTTGACCGTGGCAGTCGCATAGTCCGTCATTTCCATGTCGGGCCCGCAAGGATTGTGCATGGACAACGTGCATAGAAGGCTTCGTACAGCATCTGCATCACTTCGTAATCGCTGTCATCCGCGCTCTCATCGCTAAACGCGAGCCATTGCGCGAGCGCTGCAGCAGCACCGAACGCAGCCATTTTGCGAAGCAACACAGTTGTGCGTACCAACCGGGTACCGATTTCGCTTGAAGATGGAAGTGACGCGAGCTATTTCCGCCCGAATCCGCGCCTCGGCGGCGGAGCAAGTGAGAGCGATCCGGCGCGGAGCGAATGAGGTGTTCCATTGTTTCTACATATTTACCACACACAGTACATGTGTCTTATTCTTCATTAAATTTCTTTTTATAGCTCCGTGTTCTAAGACATCCTGATCTAGCTTCAAAGAGTAGGGCCCTGCCTCTTGAGTTATCATAAAACGCTTCCTTCCTGATCTGCTGTTTCCAGTATCGATATAGTTCTACGCTATGCTTCTTTTCCATTGAATTTATCCAATTTTTACCTTCCGCATTTTTAACCTGTCGTTTAATGCTCTGTCCTTTTTCGTCCTCGTGTCTGGCATACTTACTGGTTAGCTTCCTAGTTCTTTTCCGCCATTGTGAGTCAACGCTCTTTCTGTATAGGTATTTAAACACCTTAGCTGCCCACCTGTTATCGTCCAATTTCCTCAGCCGTTTTTCGTATAGGATTTTACTCTGAGCTTCCCTTGCTTCGAATGATGCCCGGCCCATATTTCCCTGTACTGCTTCGTTTGTGGTTTTCCCGTGGGCACCTAGTGCTAACCTTCCCACAGCTCTCTGATTTACTTCTAGTCTCGACTGAACCTCTGCCCTTAAACACAAGACCGCATTCCCGAAAGTAAGCCCCAGCACCATTACTCCCTTCCAAATGCCTCTCAGTACCTCATACCTGTTGTAACCCCACAATGCCTTATGTTTCATTATCCCGGCATCTCTTCGCCCTTTTGCTATTAGAGACTGTTCGTGCTTTTCCGTGTACATCTGCCCTTTGTTTATCCATACCCCGAGATACTTGTATTCGGCCACTCGGGGTATTTCGTGGCCTTGTATTGTAAGCTCCTGATCAGTTGTATCGTTGAAAAACATCCCACCAGACTTAGCTGCACTAAAGCTTAAACCTAAACTGTCTCCTTCGTCTCCACAGAAATTAACCAGAGTTTGCAAATCTTCCTGGCTATCTGCTAACAGTACAATATCGTCCGCATACATTAAACCCGGTAGTCGTTGCTCAACAACCTTTTCGCCTAATCTGTACGACAGATTATTCCCTAGATTGCTTCGTTGTAACCTTCTTTCCATGCTTATCATATATAGCATGAACAGCAGCGGTGATAGAGGACAACCTTGCCTTAATCCTTTGTGAACCTCGACAGTTGTCGTACTCTTGATTCCTTCCCATGTTATTTGAACATTATTTTCTCGATATAGTTCCTGTAGAAAATCAATTACCTCATTACCGATACCTTCAGCTTTTAATATGTTCCACAGGAGTTCCCTGTTCACATTGTCGTACGCACCACTTATGTCCAGGAAGGCTAAATACAGAGGTCTATTTTCCGCCTTAGCTATTTCTATGCTACACAGGAACTGTTGTACAGGAAACAGGAAACTGTTGTACAGCGCCACCGCCCCGTTTCAAAGGGGACGCTCATAACATCCATCCATCCATCCATCCTGTTGTTGCTGCTGCTGCTGTTTATGATGTACATGGCGAGGATGGAGAGGGTGCTAGAAGGAAGTAATATCGGGTTTAATCTCTCATACAAACAGGCAGGTACAGCAATAGAGCAGCAACTCCCAGGTTTATTTTATGCGGACGACATTGTGTTGCTCGCAAACAAGCAAAGTGATTTGCAACGTCTGGCTAATATCTGTGGACAGGAAGGCAACAATTTAGGTTTGAAATTTAGTGTTAGAAAATCAGGTGTTATTGTATTCAATGAAAACAGTGAACAGACAGTGGAGATACAGGGCCAAGAAATACCTCGGGTAACAGAATATAAATGCCTTGGTATATAGATAAACGAAGGCAACGGACATAGAGTTCCTATACTGACTCTAGAGGACAACCCAATGGGCCATGAATGTCCAATGGATATCCAGCGGACAACAATTCGTGGACATTTGGATGTCCTGCGGACATCCGCACATATCCTCCGGATGTACTATGGACATCCGTTGGAGCTTAAGGCGCAACCAAGGTGGCCATCCAGCGAATGTCCCATGGACGTCAAAGCCGGATATGTGGATGTCCCAGGGACATTTACAGCAGGCTATTTGCTCTTTCAGGATGTCCACGGGACATCCGTTGGATACATATTTTGCTAATATGGGATGTTCGAGGGATATCGATTTTTAAAATTTGATTGGACGTACCATGCTGGCACCAGATGTGGTCTTCAACCTCTTGGGTCAGTGCCATATTCAATGTTGTTGCAGCATTTATATGCGTTTTTACTGCAATATTTATTAAATGCTACAACACACAAAGAATTAAGGCATTGATCCTGAAGGAGACCCGTCATACTGGCGCACAGCTAGGAAAAGACAATGTTACAGCTTTCATTTTTATTCACAGTAAAGCAAAAACAAGCAAAAAAACAGTGGGCTCTGGTCTTGTGTTATCACAGTAGAAGAGCTTCTGCATCCAGCGAACAAGCACTGCAAAGCCTACCTCCAATGCTTAAGACAAATAGCCTGCAAGTGGATATAGCGTCATCAGCTCTAGTGCATCAGAAGAAATCTAGGAATGTAGGGGGTGATCAGCAGATCAACTCAAATTTTTACACATTTTCTATGAAACTATACTTTAGTAAACCTAACACAAAGACAACACCAAGCACTAAAAGTATAGAACTGCAAAGCACGACTTGTCTCTTGCCACTAGAAACAATAAATATGGGCCCTTTTATTCACAGAAACATGCCATAAATCTGTCGCAGCCGTTATTCTCGTCAAGCACAATATCCGTACAAATGGACATGGTTATCGTTCAATAGCTTCTACATATGCAAATAAACCTCTAAAGCAACTTTATTAAAAGATGAGTGCATAAGACACATCTAAAAACATTTAAGGGCATTAAATTCCAACATAAACACAACGAGCTCTGTTGCATCAACCCAGTTACAAAGTGAGTGCATAAAACAAATAAAAGTTCAGTTTTATGATGTCAAATTAAAAACCACCAAAAAAAACAAGCATAGCTGGGACATATGGACCAAGCCCATCATTAGCTTGCAGATTCTGACTAGATTTCACTAAATATATATACTCCAAAGCACGATATGATGAGAGACTTGTCTCTTGCCACCAGAAACAATACATAAGGGCACTTTCCTTCAAAGAAACATAATGCCATCAATCTGTCACAGCCCTTATTCTCACCAAGCACAATATCCGTACAAATGGACATGGCTTCTACATATCAAAATAAACCACTAAGGTAACTAAAATATGAGCGCATGAGACATACATCTAAAAACATTTAAAGACATTAAATTCCAAAACAAAGACCAGAGGCTCTACTCTGTCAACCCTACTAAAAAGTGAGGGCATAAAACATTTAAAAGTTCAGTTTTATGACAATAAATTAAGAAAAACCAAGCATAGCTGGGACATGTGGGCCAAGCACACCATTAGCTTACAGATTCTGACTAGATTGGATTAAACATACACATAATTGCACACAGGCCACCTTGTTTCAGCATAACCAATAAAAAGAACTACACACTACCTCAAAAAAAAATGCAGCCACTGCCACTCACGATGGGAAATACTGCATTATATAGCAAGAGAAGTTGAATAAAGAAATTTAACATTACTATTGCTAAGAATAAAAATGTATCGCATCATTTGCAACAGAGAACAAGTCATGTAAGAGCTGTTGAGCTTACTATGAGTAAAGTGCTTTAGTCATCACAATACAGCCACTAATTACACTTGGGGAGTGACTGTAGTATCCTAAGCTCTGCAAAGCAGTTGAGGGCTATATTAGCATATTACAATACAGCTGCAGCAGAAGAATTTAACTTTTAGAACTGTTTTCACAATATCTGAACATTGAATCCAGTTAACAGTGCAAACATATAACCACGTACTTCACTATGTGCACAACTGCAGAACAAAGTTCTGTCAGTAGCTTCAAAAAAAAAGAAAAAAAAAGTGACCTTTTCGAGTATGAAATTACTTGCTTAGAAATACAGAACTCTGCATTCAAGAGTTTGGTAGCAAAACTTATAACACAGATACTGCCTCAAAGTGCTAGAAACTGTTACAAATGGTAAACATACATGCAAGAGCGATATTTAGCTTAAATTCCTATTTAAAAATTTGCACTTATTGGTTCCCTATCCTTGCTCAAACTAGGCAAAAAGAGCATTTTATGGTCTGGATCATTCAATTTAATACATGGCAGTTAGTTAACTGGCTTTTAAGTAAACAATGTAAAGTTGCCTTCGTTTCCAGGAATGCAAGCTGCTTCCAAAGTGGCACCAGCATAAGCTTGTGTTGCTGCCTGAAGGCAGGTATAGAAAGTAGCAATGGAAGGAGAGTTACCGTGTGTTCCAGAGGAGTGGGCAATACGTAGAAACTAGACTTGTACAGCTTTTACAGCTGACTAGACATTTTCACCTATCTCGTATGACGGCAACAGTCTCCAAAGCACTTGGTAACAATGCAACAGAAACTGCACATGATTTTGAGGATCACAATAACAGTGGATAACATACATACATTATACAGTGGACACAAGTCAAAAGTCAAACTTGCAATGTACTTTAGTTCAGCTGTATCTTTAAAAAAAATTATTCATCAAATAAAAAAACACTATGTCGCCCATAACCTCAAATGCCTAAAGTGGATGCTACCTGCAAAACACGAATTGTGACAGCACCCTTCACATTTTTTAAAGGAAAGGTATTATACTGAAGCGTGGAGGTGGCACATCGGTTGAGAAATACCACCATGAAGTTGTGGTTGAGCTGGTTGCCAACAGTGCATGGTCCTTGTCTTTGCCATTGGCTATCTGCTGCCATCAATGTTTGTTGTTGAGTAAAGCCAGTGTAAACAACACTTTGAATCAATATCCACAGAATGACCAGAGAATCAGAAGCTGGAAGCCTTGGCCCCTCTGCCGTGGTGACAGTTTCAGTCAGTATCTGAAACAGCAAACATGCCATGACAAAGACGATTGTCAGAAGCTACTTGTGAAATGGGATTGTTATAGGCATCTACTGTGCAACATCTCATTATCATGGTTTCAGTCGGCTGCAAAGTGCGAACATACATTTCTACACGACTAAGAACAAGGGCAGCAACAGAGGGTAAAACAAGTAAGGAACTTTGGGGCCTTTCTTCCGAGCCAGTTTGTGCAGTGCACAGGAGTCTGGCAGATTATACAAAGAGTATAAAAGTCGGTCACAAGCTCAACACAGATTTCACCATATCGACTGCTTAGAACACTTGCACATTAGGAATACTGGCACAACATACATTTTTGTGCACAGTTCAGGATTTTACATGATGCCACAATGTAAATTCCATTACCTGCTGCCTGCTCAAGTAGTCTTGGCTTTGACTTCTGAAACTTGGTGGCAACGCGCTCGGGAGCATGCCGGAGCCACGATTTGATGGAGGCCTCAACGTCAGCAGCAGTTGCATTTGGCGCTTTGCGAGCAGCATCTGAAATTTACAAGATTCTTTAAATCATCTCAACAATAACAGTTGTCTTGGTGAAAATACAAATTTCAAGTCGTACAGTCTGCTGAACCTGCGAAAAAATTGAGAAATTACTGCCTACTCAAAGTCCTTCCACACATTATAAATTTGTTATATTGAATAGAGTTGGGCATTTCAGTTGCACTTGCTTTTTCAAATGATAATGAGGCAGAACACCAGCCAGAACGGTCTAATGATTGCTTTGCATTTTTTATTTAGACTGCTATTTCAATCATCTCACACTGCCTTAAGCTACCCCTATAGGGCCCATGCATTAAAATCGGGAACCGCAAGAGCGCCGCCATGTTGCTACACGCCGAGGTTGCCAGCTCCTGAAAGGCTTGCTAGACTTGGTGACAGTAGTCAGTTTTAATCCGGCAACAGTAGCAGCGTAGCAGCATGGCGTCTCGCTTGTAGTGTTGTGTGCGTACGTGCAGCCGTGTCTTTGGGCTTTGTTCTTTATTCTATGTTGCGGGATGGTGTGGGTGTGGTCCATGTTGGCCGTACAGCTGGCAGTTATGCAACCGAGGGATGATCCTGTTCAAGTTTCCGGCGGTATGCGGTTTTCAGCGGTCACGCCTGTTGCAGGAGTGTCACTCGACGACGTTACGAGCTCGAAGTTGTGGTCAGATTCCTCGTTGGCGTTCCGTAATTATCTTCGCACGGGCGCGGTATGTTGCACAAGCCGCTTTCGCGATCTGTCGTCGCGACGATAGATCGGGTTTTTTATTATTATAAGTAATGATCCAGCTGTAGGGCACATGTAACCGACAAACGGAAGTCTCAGGAGAGCACCTGAGATGATAGTAGAGCAGGCGGCGTAGGAACTCCAGGGCACCCGAGGGACAGTGGGGGGATCAAAGCTCGAAGCAGAACGGTACGTAGGTTGGGGCCGCCGAGGCAGGTGTGTGCCAGGGAGTGTTCGCAGGGACAGCTCCCCTAGCACGCGCAGCCGTGCCTCGCAAGGTCGAGATACTTTAAGGGCACCTGCGCCCATGATCTTTCTTTTGCCACGGCGCAGTGAGCACGATTAACGAGAATAATGTGGAGGGCATCCGGTGCAGTCGCGAATGCATCATGACAAATGTAGCTCGCGTCGCCTGGCGTCTGTAGTAATATCAGAGTTGGTTGTATGAACTTTATGCATAATACGCTTTGTTACGGTACCTCAACGGAATGGGTCTAGAGGACGGTGTTGGTACATTTTTTCGTACCGCCCTAATCCTATACCCCCACTACAAACACACACATACCCCCTTTTTTATGCGAAGCATATTACGAGAGCTCAACCTAGCTCCTCAGGCGCGGCGGTGTCGCCTTCAATACCACGTGACACCGTGACGTCACGACAGAGGAGGAACGGGGCTCCAACTCGCGCCGTCGCTCGCGGCGGTATATAAGCAGCTGCGCTTGCCTCTGCTAGATACTCACGAGGTGAGATGCCTCCTGGAGACAGAGCTGCTCGTTGGAATGAGAAGCGAAGGTTGCGGCGTGCTACAGAGACTGATTTTCTAGGTGCCTTTGGCTCAACTCTTGCAAGATGGGCTGTGTGGGAATCGAACCAGGGTCTCCGGAGTGTGAGACGGAGACGCTACCACTGAGCCACGAGTACGATGCTTCAAAGCGGTACAAAAGCGCCTCTAGTGAATGCGGTGTTGCCTTAGAAACGAGCTGTTTCTAAGGCGTGCGTCTCTTGCTCAGGCGCACATTTCGTTGCCGCGCCGAACGCTGCTTTGCTCGACGCTGCGGGGCGCGTAGTCGGGGCGCGTAGTCGCTGCGCCGTAGCCCATTCTCTTACACCCCCTGGCGGGTCGACGGGAACGCTGTCGCGTTCCACTCTTGAAGGCGAAGCAGAGTAACGCATGAGTTGTTTCTTCGTCTAGCCGAACCAAATATAGCCAAGCAACAGCAGTTCACCAGGCTAAACAGTGGTTCAACAACTAAAATAAAGGCTAGTATGCTTCGCATCCTGGGCTTAACCTTAGCTAAGCCACAGCCTTTTTTTATGTATACATACAATTCCTTGCCATGACGGATCATAGCCTCCTTTACTTTTGAAAAATAGAGGAGGCTATGGACCGATTGACCAGTTCAAGTTGTCAACTTGTCAGTAACTGTCGTAGGAATCAATTGTTATATGTGAGAGAAGTATGTGGATATCACGAGCTTAAGCCAATGTGCGATACACAGACAAAGCAGCTGCTACAACATGAACTGCATTGAGGGCCACACAACACATACGTAATTAAAGGTGCAAAATATAGGGAGAAGCTTCAAAATATGCTCTGTAGCACTGCAAAGTATAACATATATTGTATGTGTACAATAAAGTTTCAAAAATACAATGCATCAATGTCCCATTTGCCTTCAAGATTATTATGAAGTTCAAGTTTACTGAAGTTTATTATGAGCATATGTACAACAGGAATCTACTAACACACCTGCAGTCAAGGTGGCTGTTCGAGGTGTGCTGGCTGCCTCAGTGTAAGAAAAAGAAATTGGGTAAATGTCGACACCAGTGCCACTGCTTCTTGCCTCTAACCTGCACGTGCCTCTGCGGCATCTTTGTGCACAAGTGTGCTGGCGTTGCGAGGCGTAGGAGTCATCCGAGAGAAAGAGTGTTGTTTACATGGAGAAGTGGCTGTTCACATTGCCTGTCACTTTCCCTCAAATGTTTCCTTGGTGACTAGGGTGACACACCCGCAGTCAAGGTGGCTGTTCGAGGTGTGCTGGCTGCCTAAACGAAATAAAAAGAAAAAAAATTAGATGAATGTCGATACCAGTGCTATTGCTTATTGCCTCTTACCTGCATTTGCCTCCACGGCCTCTTGGCTTGCGGAGTCTGTATGAGGGAGCTGCTGTGGCTAGGCGTAGGCAATGTCTAAGCAAAAAGAAAAGGTCATTCAAATGGGGAATTATGGAAATAAATGCAGTTGTTATGTCTGCTTCTTGCACTCTTCTTGCCTAAAAGTTTTCAAACATAATGTCCAGAACACACCAGCACTTTGACTGCTTCTGCTTTTTACCTGCAGGTGTTGCTGCGAGATCCTTAGTATGGCTGCGTGCAGCATTGTAACACTTGGTGGAGGCATTTGAAGTGGTAGCCAAAAATATAAAGAATCATCCTTGTCTGCACGAATGCTTTCAATTTCTAAATACAGTGGTAACTATCACTATTGGTGCAAGGCCCCCCCACATCTATGCGGCAAGTGCCATAGCTCGAAACTGAAGTGTTCCTTTAGTGTTTCACAAGGCATCTGATATGTCCACATTAGATGTGATGTGTTTGTTTTTATGTATCCCAGTGTGGAGAGAGGATCATTAAATGTTTTTTTTTATTTTTGCGCGTCTTGTTTTTTGGTTTATTTCTGAATTTATCATGATGCTAAAGTGACTTATGTAATGGAAATCAGCTTTTGTTTTGCAGAAAAACAATGCATTTCCTGACCCATTGTTTGACATCCCCTCACTCGCATAATTTTGCAGAGTATTCTACCTATATTGACTTGCTTGACCTACACTAAAGAGTCTTGCATTTTCAAATAGGACTCTTTCCTTGAAATCATTCGACGCTTCTCATAATTTCTGTACCTTGGGCTTCTGATACTCTGCAGTCACCATTTTTGCTTGTTTCTGACTAGAAATGTCTTCTTTAATTTAGAGCTTAAATTTTACTTTTGGAACACGTGAACATTTGACATTGCATATCGGCATAAAAGGGAAACATGGTTCATAAAACATTTGCAAAATCGAATTGAAGATTGATGAATGCAGCTTGCAGTGTGATATGACTGAATTAACCTTAAAGTAACTCATCTCACTTGGTAAATGAAAGCACATATTAGTGTGATGCACAAGATACGTTACACTAACGCATTGGTGGGTTCTCTTGCTTATACAGCAAAATAATCGGTGCGCGAGAAAAACATTATTTTTGCATAACCCTTGTACACACTGACTTAAGGAAAATGAGCTGGAGCTGTCCACATGATGTACTTATTTTGCCTGCGAGTATGGTCAACAAAAATGTGTCCCAGCTGCTTAGTGGTATTCGGGATTATGTCAGTATTGCATATGTGCCTGTTGTCGAAAATAATTGAATTTTGAAAATGCTCGCAGGGATCTGATGTGCATATCTGCAGTTTATGGATACATGTAAAAGACTCAGCATCAAGTGCAAGTGAACGGTCCCACAGGCCCGGAGTCGATCATGCAAATAGATTCGCTGCACAAATTTGTGACCAGGAAAGATATTCCACATGAAATGGCATGCAAGGAAGTGTTGAAAATATTGCACAGTTAATAAAACGCCTACGCTATTAATATGTGGGTTGGTGCACTCGTTATGCAAAACGGAGGCGTGCAGACAGGACACAAGAGTAGAGTATTTACAAGCAAACAACACGAGCGCGGCCCACTTCTCACGGCCACGCCTCACCTTTGTATTGCATAATGAATCCTAGCCAACTAGCTCAGCTTTCTGTCGTTTTAAGTCCCGATGCACTCGATTTCGTCCGCATTAGGCACTCGCCTCTTGATTAATTCGTGGCACAGAAATACTCGGCATCAGGCTGTTTTTCTGCTGTGGCCTTTGTAGAAGCATGATTGTTCAAAGTGCAACAATTAAACAGAGTCTTTGAGTTGCTTGTGGCTTCGCCAGTACAATTCCAGTGCGCTGGTCCGCCTGTCCAGTAATTTCCTACTGAAGGGAAACCTGCAAATAAAAACACCGCTCCGCATGCAGAAAAATGCTCTACTGTGGCGCTTCTCAAACGATTGTGATGCACCACGAGATCTGCCTACTCGCGTGATATTCTCAACAAGGAGATACATTCGTTTACTTACATGAGAAGGTATATGCCAGAGCACTTCGGGCCTTCGGTGGCACATAAGGCATGAGTGTGCCATAGCGTCCGATGTCGACGCGCGATCGCATATCAAACCTAAACTGTACGAAACTACTACGCTTCCAAAAAACAGATTTGAAACCGAAATTTGCGTCATCCTTTATTGCATGAATGCGTACATCGTGATTTAGCGATCGCTTTCTGCAAACTTAATATTAACGTACCACCTTCATAAAGCCATCAGGTATGCGTTTTTAGATGACAAAGCATAAGGTGACCTGTACTTGTTCTCAGCTCTTTCAATAGTAATTGCGCTGGCCACATTGACCAGTAGCAACAGGGCGGCGCCCTAGAGGTTCCCACTTTTCCGGCCCAGCTTTTCCTCTAGATTTGTTCTACTAACTCTATGGCAACGGATATATGGAAACACAGGAAAAAACCATAACAGTCAAGGGGAAGAGAAATGCAGCCATAATGAAGCACAGAGCGCTATGGGGATACAATAGGTACGAGGTCCTCCGAGGTATGTGGAAAGGGGTAATGGTTCCAGGACTTACTTTTGGAAATGCGGTTGTTTGATTTAAATCAGGGGTACAATCAGGACTCGAGGGAACCAAAGGTCAGTGGGTCGCCTCGCATTGGGCGCTCACGGGAAGACTACCAATGAAGCTGTGCAAGGGGATATGGGCTGGACTAGTTTTGAAGTGAGGGAAGCTCGCAGTAAAATTGAGTATGAAGAACGGCTGAGGAATATGGAGGAAAGTAAATGGGCTGGGAGAGTGTTCAGTTATCTGTACAGGCAAAACATTGATTCACAGTGGAGGAAAAGAACTAGGAAGCTTACCAGCAAGTAGGCGGCCTGTGGGGTGGGCAACACAGCAACAAAGAAGGTCAAGCGGAAAGTCAGAGAGGTAATCTCATGGGTGGCGGCAATGGAAAAGAAACCTGCCATGAGTAACTACTTAAGGGGAAAAACGAAATTAGGAAAGAAACCATTTATGATAACTCAAAGGGAAGCTCATTACTTTTCGAAGCGAGATCGGGATGCCTTAGAACACGCACCTATAAAGCGAGATATAAGAAGGAAGAAGAAGCATGTGCTTGCTGCGGTAAAGCTAGGGAAACGACGGAGCATATTTTATTAGAATGTGAAGACGTCTATCCAGCGGTCGATTTAGGCACCACTGGCCTCCTTGAAGCCCTTGGGTTCAGCGGGAGCAGTGGTAAAGCAAACAGGTCCGCGCTAGGGATTAGTAAGAGGCGATTGGAGGATTGGTGGAAAGAAAGTAGGGAAACGAGAGAAAGCGGAGACGTACAAAAGCACAGTTCGCAATAGGAGATCAGAAAATTTGGTTGTGGGAGTTTATAGGGTTTCTTTTTCTTTTTTTCTATTGTTTAACCTAGGTAGGACATTAGGCAGTATAATAGCAAGAGCTTGGTGGCGCAAGCCACCGCCCCGTTCCAATGGGGGCGCTCATAACATCCATCCATCCATCCGCAGGAAACGCACACGCCTTACCAGGTGTTCTGTGGCTTTACTGGGTTTCTGGCTGCTGCGCCTCGATCGTGCTCCCGCCAGTTTGGTTGCTGTGTGGCAAACGTAGCGCCTACATATAAATGTGGACGCTACGTTTGCCACACAGCAACCAAACTGACGGGAGCACGATCGAGGCGCAGCAGAATACATGTAGCGCTGAGTCATATCGAGTTAAGGCACACTCTGAACTGACTTTTAAGGGCATCCCGAGCGGTTTTTCGTTTATTACGCCGCCGTTACCCCGAGTTGTGCCGCCGCGCTCCAGCTGTTGCATTGCGTGTAGGGCTACTGGCAGAGTGCGGTTTTCAGGTGGCACGATGGCCTTGACTGGAATAGACGCACACGACACCAAAGATTGAGTAAGCCTGAAAATATTTTATTTGCATTTTACAAGTACAACAAGAAGCACACGTCTACGCATCCACACAAACGCGGTTACATAGTCAAGAACATAGTCAAGAAATGGCTCATTAATAAGGGTAGCACAAGCGCACAAGAAATGAGACCTAAGCTACAAAACGTACGGTCGGCTGCTAAGTATAATAATTTCCCTCTCAGCGCGTGTCATTTTATACAGCATCTTTACAGCACTACCAGGCCGGGTAGTTTGGCGGAAAGAACGCAACAGCTTACGGCCGTCAGCTGCCTCTGTCATAATTATCCTAATCTCCGCATCAACGTCGTGCAAGTCCGCATACAGGCATCTGTATCTGAACCATATGTGCCAGCTTAATACATGTGTAGTGAAATTATGATAACCACTGCGTCTTATCAAACGTATTGGTTTAGCAAATGCGCATTATACCTGACGGAACGACATACTGTAAGTGAGGCACAAGAGAACACGGACAAAAGGAGGGTACAACACTTGAAGAAATGAAGAATTAGTAGGCGTACAGCAAACAAGCGATGACGGAGAACACACAATGATGCATCGGGTGTTCTGTGACATCGGTTTGCGTACTTACGGTGTTATGGAGATCAACGGCATAAAAACGTACCTTCAAGCGTACTCGCTCAACCTCCTTATACAGCATCTTTACAGCACTACCAGGCCGGGTAGTTTGGCGGAAAGAACGCAACAGCTTACGGCCGTCAGCTGCCTCTGTCATAATTATCCTAATCTCCGCATCAACGTCGTGCAAGTCCGCATACAGGCATCTGTATCTGAACCATATGTGCCAGCTTAATACATGTGTAGTGAAATTATGATAACCACTGCGTCTTATCAAACGTATTGGTTTAGCAAATGCGCATTATACCTGACGGAACGACATACTGTAAGTGAGGCACAAGAGAACACGGAGAAAAGGAGGGTACAACACTTGAAGAAATGAAGAATTAGTAGGCGTACAGCAAACAAGCGATGACGGAGAACACACAATGATGCATCGGGTGTTCTGTGACATCGGTTTGCGTACTTACGGTGTTATGGAGATCAACGGCATAAAAACGTACCTTCAAGCGTACTCGCTCAACCTCCGCCGCATTCATTATGATAATCAACGCCTGAACAAAATGAGGCACTATTTTTTTGCCAAGAGTAGACCTCTTTACAGCAAGTCTATGTAATGACTCGTAGACGAAACCGAGGTAATGGTTTCTTGGCTCTTGGCTTTTGACCTCTTTACAGCAAGTCTATGTAATGACTCGCAGACGAAACCAGCATGCTTTCGAAAATGTTTTACCGGTTTTGCCGCCGCAGTATTTGAAGGCCAACGGCCAGGAAACACATCGATACCAATAGGCTGTCGGTGGTTAACCAAGTACAAAAACCTTGACGCTATGACTAAAAAGCAACTTCAACAATCAAATTTAAAAAAATCAACTGCCTATTTGCCTGAGGTAACAAAACATCCTTAGACGCCTCGATTGTTTATTTCAATGGTTTGTGTAAGGTAAAAAATTCAGCATGTTCAGCGCCCCTAGCAGAGAAAACATAAATTAATGTATTCGACCAAATTACAGTAGCTCCACTTGTGCGCTTACGCTGATACGCGCCTCGATTGATTTTTCGCCCTCTGTGGCCATTTGTTGAACTTGAGAGTGTGCGGGGCCTGCTGAAACTTCGTAAAGTAGTGCCACTCTCCTCCTCCGCCTTCACTCCTCCTCGTTTCTGCTCTCTTTCACGCTCCCTCCTCGACCATGGCGCCGCCTACGATGCTCGAGCGCAGCAGACAACCTTTCGCAGAGTGAATGCACGCATAGGAAGACAGTGCTCTTTAGGCGTTCACGTTGGCTTTCCAGCTCCGCGTAACTTCGTGTACAGCATAGAATTCCTAGTCGGATGCTTATACAAATTCGGTAATGGCGGCTTTTGCTTCATTTTTTTTATAACCATTTCTTAAAAAACTATCTGAAGGAGTGTTAACGCTGTGCGTTGACGACTGCGAATGTATCGCGTGCCCTACAATTAGGTACGCAACATTTGTCAAGGGCGTGTAGCAAGATCTTGTTGCGAATGGTTGTAAATAACGCGTTTACCATCGAATGACAACCTCTTGGCTTCCAGCAAGCCCTCAGCCTAAAGAATCCGCGCCGCCCTTACCACGTGAATTCGCGGCGCGTATCAGCTATGACGTACAAAGGCTGACCGAGATCACTGCTCTTGAGGTTCGAAAGTGTATTACAAGCTACAGTGCCGCCAACGTGCGTGCTTGCCAATCTAAGCGCGCTCAAAGCCTCAGAGGTGGGCGCTGGTGCTATTATGTTTCTCGTGTCTCAACGCCGACAGAAATACCGCGGCCGATCATTCAGTCGGAACTGTGCGTACACAAGAAAATAAAATGAGTTTTTAGCATTCGTGCGCGAAGCGGGAGCGCGGTAACAATGCTTGACTCGATCTCAAACAAGACCACTGTGGCCTTCAGTAATTTCTTCAGGTTAATGACTTATCACGAATAACACTTCATCGTGCGTTGGTTCGTCCGTTTACTAAGTGACGTACTTGTCGCGAACCGAGTTGCACTGAGGTGCATGCATTGAGGACGGTTGCACTCCCTTCGAAGTAACGTTTGCGACACATGACTTTATTAGTGAAGTCATGATCGCGCAAAGAATCCCCCCGCCATGACGTGGCCGAAATTGTAGCAAGTGAAATGATGTTTTATCCATAGGTTAAAATGATATGAAACGGCATTCGAGTTGCAAGTTAACAGTTTATTTTCAGCATAGATGCATTACAGATTTGCCTTTGCAGTCACAAGTCCGTGTGCACCATTTATTGTCTCATTGCGTAAATAAACGCACCAGCCTAAGAGCCCTACAGCAAGCGCGTCTTAATTAGGCATAGTGACGGTAGAAACTATAGTGGCATAGACGAGCAAGCGAACGACTATATGAGCTCGCGAACTAAACGACTAAGCACGAACGACAACTAAACCAGCCAGGGAACGGTCGGGCGACCGCACGTTTTCTTTGTGAGTGCTCCACCGCCGCATCTTAAGCTTCGCACACTGTAAAGCTCACGCGAATTAGCACATACGTCTCAATTACCTATGATGCGGTCGCTCGATGACGAACGCGCCGCGTAACACGGTTTCGGGAGAGCACGCACGCTTTTCATCGGTGCCTCTGTATCGCAAATCCACCGGACGACCGCCAACGAGGAATACGTACAAATGTTGCAAACAAAGCTAGTCTATCTAAAGGAGGCTTGTAAGTAACCACAAAAGGCAGAGAGTTGCTCTCCTGAGGCGCTTTCATGATCGAGTCTGAAATTTTATGAAAAGGACTGCGCTGAATCTTAAACATTTCGTAATCACGCCATCACACGCAATCTCGCGTGCCCGCGAACTCAAGCCGGTTGGCGTTCAAAACGATTAAGCGCACCAAATATGACTAGTACGACCACGTAGTGCACATATAAGCAAAGCAGACGTTGCGTAAAAATCATGTTAAAGCATGCGTACAAATGACAACATGCACAGTGAACTGTGCAATATCTACTACGTTATTGCCCGCAGCACAATACGCAGGCCTGGCACATACAATACTGAGAGAGCCACAACTTACATCACATGGTCACGCGGAGGAAGTTGGTCGGAAGTTCTCCCTCCCGATTTGGTAAGCTATGTCTTTCTTCTTAACCCGTTGCGCTTACCGGACGGTATCGCGAACATATTCTTGCCTTTGCTAAAACTACATTGGCGTTCAAACGCGCAGCAGGTCATGGTAACAGAAAATGACGTGAAGCGACGTCGCACTTGCCACAAAACATCCTTCAAGGCGTTCGCAAGATCAAAACAACACAGAATAGGAACGGAAGGAATGCCGCCAACAAGCGCCGCTTCTCGAGCAAAGACGGCACTGAAGCGCGAAAACAAACGAAGCCGGCGCAAGGAGCCACGTGATGCCATTAGGCCAATAGCGACGCGGCGTCGGCTTCGGCCAGAGCGCTGGACGAGGAGGCGGCATTCTTCAAAGCGTGGCACTACTTTACGAAGTTTAAGGGGTTTTAATACGACAGTGAGCCCACTGCCCCCTTCTAGAACACTGTAGGGGACACTCTTCAAAAACTGGCAACAGGAAACACGTCACGCCTAGTTTCAACAACATCCGTTAGTTGACGCGAGCATCAGAAAAAAAAAATGAATGTGAAATAAACTTCCAGACAACGTTTTATTCCTACTAAAAGTGAAAGAGTTTTGCATGTAAATGAACTTATACTTTGCAACTTTTTGTTGCGTTGCCTAGCAACAAGCTAGCGGCACGCCAGACGCGCGTGCATACGTCATGCGCCAGACAAGCCGCAGGAGTGAGCGAGGCCGGTCGTACGTGCGAAGCTCGCGTGCTCGGCGACCCGTCTGTTTTGGATATAGCCCATTTTTTGGGGCTCCAGGCCTTCTCTATGCTTTTCTTGTGTATCGTCTGCATTTCGACAAGGCACCACTGCACTACTGGACTACGGCAAGGTGAGAAATTGTGTTTGACAGTGTGCGGCGCATTTTAAGCACTTTTAGGCTTAGTTTGAGTGGCGCAGTTGCCGAAAAACAGCTCCGCCGTCCTGGCGCAGTTAATTTGATTTAATGCCTCGTCCTGGGAAATGTTTGCGACGCTTTCTATGAGCCGCAACATTACTGTAACTTATTTCGGTAGTATTTGTGTACGCTTGCCGCGCCCGGCTTATTGACGCAGTTAGCGAAAACCGGCTCGGCCGTGTGAGGCATTTGCGCGTGTGCATGCGTACACTACGTCGTAGCGCCTGAGACAGACAAGTTTTCGCGCATTCTGTGGCCCCCAACATTATTGTAACTAACGTCATTATATTTGGGGTAGTTTAGAATCACGGTTGCCGCGCCTGGCTTACTGACGCAGTTAGCGAAAAGCAGCTCGGCTGTGTGCCGCAGTTAGTTTCGCGTGTGCTGAATCTTACTGTTAGAAGTTCCTGACGCATTCTCTGACCCGAAAAAGTATTGTAACTTATTTGGTAACCTTTTGGGATATCTTGAAGCTTGCTCGCCGCGCCTGGGGTTGTGAAGGTGTTAGCAAAAAAGCAAGCCGGTCATAGTGAGTTAGTTTTGCATGTACTTAATTTTAGTGGGACAAGTTTGTGACGCATTTTATAGCCCTGCAACAACAGATACCTTATTTCGGTACTCACGCTTCTCGAAAACGCGACGAGCGATTGCCGAGAGTGATAACACGGGAGTGTTGCATGCGCCGGCAGGACGCGTAAAAGATAACACGGAGGAGCTCAAGAACATGACATTTACGTATTCTGAGCGACTGAAAACAGGCTTTGCACCCACGAGTCTGACTTGAGTGCGATTAGAAGGCATTCTGCGAGCGTGTAACATGGTCTGGCTGAGCCTGTGTGTGTGCATGGCGTACCATCGTGTCGACTGAGGCCAAGTTGTTTTGGAAACGCGTAGTCACCCGTGTATTTGTGCACTTAAAGTGCAGGAAATAATGCCCGGGAAAAGAGGTGTGCTTGAAAATCGGATGTTCACATTTTATGGCATTGTTTGGGAGGAGTCTGCTGCGAAATGTACTACGTAAAAGTGAATTTATCTGTAATGCCGCTCATTCACCACTTACGCACGTTTCGCCTCTACACGAAATACTCCTGTCAGGGCAATATACCAAAATGATACATGCTTGTAATTTGCTTTCTTTCAGCTGATGGCATCCGGTGGAGCGTCGTACGGCAACAACTGCTGCTTACCTAGTGCCACAACTTTTGATGAATGCAGAAGAAGCCCGGAACGGCCATTTATACTATAGAGCAAAATAAACATTTCATCATTTCAGAAGACGTGTTTCGTTTTCTTTATGAAATTGCACCTGACAGATTCGGTGCAGTCTTGTAAAGGTCAATCGCAATCATTTCTACTTAATAATGAAACGATTCCACGCCAAGGCCACGCGAGGTTCAGCAGAAGCGAAAAAAAAAAATGCCGCGCCGAGCAGCGGAGCTGGCGCGGCGTGTACCAACTGGTGTTCAAAACGCGCGCGCCCAAAACCGAAACCGGAAGAAGTCAACAACATCCGCTTGGTGTGCTACAGTCAATTCGGCCGCTGGGCTCTATGGGAGTGTCCGCTCTTGTTGAAATTTCTTTCTCTATGTCTGGGTCGTACCAGCTTGGGTCGTATTGAGCCCTGGCTGTGGCGAAGCACGTTTCTAGGCCGAGTTTTGCGTCGATTCGCACTTTTTTATGCCCTGTTGCGAGTGCGAAAAGGCTCGTCACTTCTCACAGACCACGCCGACAACGATGCGAGCTCGCCGCCGCCTATAGTTTAGCGAAAACGGACTCTCCGTGTGCCGTGGGTCGTAATGCTGGGAGCAGAAGGAATCGGTGACGCCGATCCGGAGAGACCTAGCCCAGCCTCGAAAAGGCGTCACCGTCATTACTTCTGCGTCATGGGCTGCCATGAACAAGAAGGCCTGAATCCCAACATCAGATCCTACCGTTTTCCTTCAAGGCCTCACGAAGTGGAGCGTCGGGCGTGCTGCATACCCATTGGACCACGAATATCCTCTGGACATCCCGATAAGATCCGAACGTCCAAGTCCCGGTCAGGATGTCCAATGGATAACATGTGGACATTAATTTCGGGATGTCCTATTTAAGACATCCTTCAGACATCCACACGATTAAACTTCTGGGATCTAAACAAAATCCCAAAACTTTAATCCTATGGATGTCCGAAGGATGTGTTCAACGGGATGTCCCGTACCGGTCTTATGTGGGACAAACACACTGTCCAACACGTACTATGTGATCATATCGCGGCATATAAATCTCTACCACGGCTGCCTTCAGCGCACGCTCTTCCGAAAAGACATGTCAGCCAGCAATTGAAGTTGCTGCACTCACAATCAAACTTCCAATGCAGACGATAAATGGAGAAGTTGAAATGAACGACCGAAAGTGCACAAGCATATCGGGAGGAAACGTCACAAAGCGGCAGGTAGAACGCCGGAACAGCTGCGCATTACCACCTACCGCAAAGCGTAACCCGCGTAACCGAATCCATCGTGACCTATGCTCCCACGCTCTCCGAACATGTCGAGAAAGAGGAGTACGGCAAGCTCTGCAACGCCTGCAACCCATGCCGTTGTACAGAGCAGTGACTGTCTTTACCCAGTCGAATCACCACTGTCTGTTGCATGCACACGCACGCTTTGCGCTGATTTGCGCGTAGTCGGTCACATGACTTAACGACGAGGTCTTATTGGATCTCTTCGCCCTTCTTTGCAAGCTCGGAATGCCTGAAGGCTTGCAAAGGTTGCTGGGTTGGTGTGCTCCGCGCTCTCACACGCTCAGTTCGCGCGCTCTCTTTGAACGTGGTGGTTGTATCGTTGTGCCATGTGCTCATGAGTTCCAGGGTGAGCGTTGGTCAGCTCCAGGTGAACGTTTTTGTCATGCGCTTTGGAGCTCCATTTCTGCGGCGCCTGTACGTTTTACGCCTATCAAGAGGTAAGTGACAGTTCATGAAATCAATGTTTTTCTATTAGCAGCCCCGCAAGTGTCGTGTCTGCGCATAATCGAAGGACGGGCATTGTAGTACATCCCCATCTTTTGCAGCGACGGTAACATCAATCGGCGATTGACCATGCGTTGTGTTGCGTTTGATCGCATCGTACTACTTTTCTGCAAACTTCTAAGCTTACTCTGTCCTATATTTCTGCGCAGCGCTGATATCCGCTAAAAAAAATTCTGAATACGAAACTTTAGAACCGTTAACTCCCCTGTAGCACACAGGATGAGCCCACGAAAGTTATCGTTGTTTTTACTGAACATGCAGTGGCGAATAATAAGAAAATGAATATTAATTATAATAGCTTCCCGACACACACTGTCCAGAATAGCCTTGCTTCAGCTTCGTTTGCGTTTTCTTTGCGTAACCGTGATTGCTATAGCAACCAATCGTACAACTGCGTAAGCTTGAAATAGCTGAAATTATGTACGCATTTGTGTCGCGGTCGGGGCACTTTCTGCACGTTATGGCCGGCAGCGCTGCTGAATCTTAATACGCCTGTCTTTAGGGCTGCTATATTCTTACTAACAGTGCATGCACTTTTCTTGGAATAACTAAACTTTAGGGCGACTTGTTAGACTGTTGGACTTAATGGCTTGTTCGCAAGAGGTCGTATTTTTCAGTACGTAACAGTGAAACTTTTTCTCACTTGACTGATTCCGTCGCGTGCTCACGACACGGTTATCAAACCGTGTCGCTTAAACATCGGTACGTGTGCTGTTGGCGTTTTGTTTGCGTAACAGGGATTTCCAAAGTAATAGTAAAACTGCGTTCGTTCGGGATAATAGAACTTTGTTGTCGTTTGTATCGCGATTTCAGAATTTGCAGCCCGTGATGGCCGGTCGCGCTGCTGAATTTAACAGCTCGTGTATTTACGGCTGGTATTGTTTTTTGGCTAACAGTGTCGTGCACGTTGTCGCGATAACGAGACATCTGGGCGACTTGTTAGGTTTCTGCTTATTTACACGTGAACGGATGCATGCTAGTATGGTGTTACGGTCAAATTCACGTCTCAGCTCTGGAACGACGAAACGTGCGCGCTGGTGAGCTCGTTCGCACGTGGTCGCAATTTCTTTATTATAAGAGTTAGTGAGGGTAGACTCCATCACACGCTCGTAGTGAGTAATCGTGTTGCTTAAGCTTCGTCTGCCATTGATGTTTTGTTTGCTTAACGATCGCGATAGCAATCGTAAAAACTGCGTAAGGATGGATCAACTGAATTTACTTATTTCAATACTCTTAATGTCACGCAGGGCGTTATAAAGAGGGGTGGGATCCTACACAATAAGTGGAAATCGTGGTTTTGAAGTATGATGGGTCAGCTTGTCGCTGACCTCAGAAGAAGGAATAACCGTGCACGTTTGTACGTGAACTTGGGACGTGGAATACAGATGTAGGCATCTGTATCACGATCGGAGCACTTGCTGCGCGTGATGGCTAATTGGGCCGGCCGCACTGCTGAACTTTACCACGCTTGTCTTTACGGCTGGTATACCAACCGTAAAGACAAGCGTGGTAAAGTTCAGCAGTGCGTCCGGCCACTTCACCATTACGTACAGCATACATATATGTGCCAAGCAGTGACATGCACATTTTTCGAAATAACGATACTTTGGGACAACTTGTTAGGCTACTGCCTATTTGCATGTGGTCGGATGCATGCTATTATGAGGGTAATAAGATCAAGCTTAGGCCTCAGCTTCCTGTAACGATTGACACATTTACGCTACTTATACTATAGCTCGTTCGTACGTGGTCGTATTGTTTCGTATTAATAATAGGGAACGTTTGTCGATCTTCGTTGACTGCTAAATTTGCGTCACGCTACCGCCCTCACTGATTAACCGTGTCGCCAATTGAGCTTCGTCTGCCGTTTGAGTTTTCTTTGCGTAACTGCGACTGCGAGAGCGATCGTAAAATAGCATGCGGTTGAAATAACTACACATTTGTGGGCATTTTTACCGCGATCCCAGCACTTGTTGCACGTGATGGTTGGCCTGCCGCGCTGCTGAATTTTCCCACGCGTTTCTGTCATACAATGCCCTACACGTTCGTTTCTGGGAATAGCGAAATTTTGGGCGACATCTTTTACACGTTCTCAGGTGCATGCTAGTATGCTGGTGAGGTCAAGCTTACGTCTCAGATGTCTGTAATGATCGAATCGTTTACGCCTATTAGGCTATCGCTCCGAATTCGCACGTTGTCCTATTTTTAGTAATGGAGTCCCGGCCACGGCACCCGCATTTTGACGAGGGCGATATGCGAAAACACCCGTGTACTTAGATTTAGGTGCATGTTAAGAACCTCAGGTGGTCGAAATTTCCGGAGTGCTCCACTACGGCGTGCCTCATAATCAGAAAGTGGTTTTGGCACGTAAAAACCCCATAATTTAATTTGACTGTTAATTAAATTTCTGTCGGGTGCGCGTTTTATCGCGTTTTGCTGGACACAATAAGAGTTTGTTCACTCACTCTGTCAGGTGATTTACCGTGTCGCCTAAGTTTTGTCTATCGTTGGAGTTTTATTCGCATAATCGCGTTTGCAAGACCAATACAATCGTGGAAGTTCCAAATAACGGAACTATATTGTAGGCATTTGTATTTCAATGGCAGCACCTCGCACACAGGGCGGTTGACCAACCGTGCTGCTTGAGTTTTCTCGCATTTGCTATCATTTGGGCCAGCGTTTGTGCTGACATGTGTGCGCGACGCGCTGGACAAGATTACGAGCCTGTTAAATCCCCATGTTGTCATTGTATATTTACTGGAGTTATATAGTCGACAATCGCCTAATTTTTGTATTATTATTGCGATAGGAATTGTACGGACACTCCTGATGAAATTGCGCTGACGCGGACGTGCGCCGCGATGGGTAGTGGCTTCGTGGGCGCTGTTCCCGCGCAGCTTAGTGTCGAAGTTCGCGTAAATTTGGCTCTGGAAAGGCATTGTGGCTGGAAGCAGCAGGAAGCGATGGCGTGTTGCTACCGCCCCCTCTTCACACCAGCGTTCATACAGCGTGTTTACCGTCAGGGAGATGTGTTCATGCTTGGCTTTGCGCACGACACTGTTTGTTAATTTAACAAGGAAGCGAAAGTTTACTGTAACTTAAAGTGGCGATAACACGTACAGCTGCTTAAATATAGCCGTTTGGTAATTTGCTGTTCCAATCGCGCTGCTTCGCTTTTCGGACGAAACTATGCTATGCTGACATAGTGACTAGGAGAATTCCTTTTATCTTTGTACAGAGATGAAATCATTACTTTTCTGATAACAGCTCGCTCAACGAGTTTGTATTAAACCACAAAGAAGCAAAGTTGCTGTCAGAACCTGCAGATTGCTGTTAAATGTGCAGCTTATTAAATAGCAATTTTCATAAACATTTCTAACACGTTTTTATTGCATACTTTACAGCCATGCTGTGTTCCTGCCAGGCACGTACCTAGGGGGGGGGGGGCGGGGGGGCCCGCCCCCCCCCCCCCCGAAATCAAGTAGCATACACCCCCCCCCCACGCCACCACTCCTCACACATTCCTAAAGCACCGCCAGATCAATGTTGAGACTTGGCAGCTGTTCATCGGTCAGCATTATGCTGCCTTTTTCACTCCTTTTAGATGGCGGTAGCTATCGGCATCTCTTGTAATGCGAAGGACAGTTTTCGCGTAGATTCCGCACCCGCGCGATTAACTCGAGATACGTTCAGTTGTCACCATCTATTCAACCATCACGCGCATAGCTGTTGCTTTTGTTAGTTCAACCTTCTTTGTTTAGGCTGATCCTGGGATCAGGAGAGGGATGCGGCTGTTACTCAGCTGGTCTGTACTCTCATGGAACGAGTTGCGGCCGTAGAAAACGCCAATTGGGTTTAACTTATCCCTTTGCTTCATTGTTTCCTTGAGTTACGGCTCGCCGCGACGCTGGCAGATGCCCGGAACCATATACACGTGATATGGGTTAGATAAGGTGGGAAATAAAATAATGTGAAAGAGCGTCCATCATGAAACCCTGCAATAACCATTAAACACATAAGCAAGATTATTGTCGCCCACTACCTCGTCTGTTTTTCCCTAACTGTATAGCACTTTTCGTGCAAAATTGGCAACTGGAAACAAAAATCGCAAGGAGTTGAGAAATTAAGCGATCTACTAAGCGAGAGAGCCAAGGCAACAACCAAACTGCAAGCAAAAGCTAATAATAAAAATGTTAACCGTTGTTTATGAGAATATTTATGGATCAACATCTTTTTATTTAAAAAGGAAGTAGAGAAAATGCCGCCGGAAGTGGAGAACAATTACTTGTTTTAAATGACGCTTCTACAGTTATCGGTCGAACCGCCTCATGTAGCCACTTCTCTGCTGTGCTTATGTGGGTGTTTTTCTAACCTTTCGCAGTGAGCGCAGTACGTCTAGAATCGCAGAGTCCTGCGCTCTACGCGGTTGTATGGGACTGGCGGCCGCACAGCGTTACGCCATTCGCGGAACTGTCAAAACTGATCAACAAGGCGAAAATAACTGATATTCGAAACTATAACATGAGAAAGACTGAAGAAGCCGTAAAAAAATGGACGCAGCCTGAAATCAGTGAGATGGCAACTTGGCATAGGACAATGGAAGGTGTATGCACTGAAAGATAAGCAGGGTAACATCATCAGTATTCTCGAAGGTATAATAAAGGCAGCCGAAGAATCCTATACTGAACTTTACAGTACTCAGAGGACTCAGGAGCACTCTATTCAAAACAATAATGAACAGTATACAGAAACTCTTCCTATATCTAGAGATGAGGTCAGAAGGGCCCTGCAAGACATGAAACGATGAAGAGCGGGAGGACAAGGTGGAATAACAGTCGGTTTAATCAAAGATGGAGGAGACATAATGCTTGGAAAACTGGCGGCTCTTTATACGAAGTGTCTATTGACTGCAAGGGTCCCAGAAAACTGGAAGAATGCAGACATTATACTAATCCACACAAAAAGGAGACGTTAAAGAATTGAACAATTATGGGACCATTAGCTTGCTCCCAGTATTATACAAAATATTTACCAAAATAATCTCCAATAGAATAAGGTTAACACTGGATTTTGTCACCCAAGGGAACAAGCCGGCTTCAGGAAGAGATACTTTACAATGGATCACATCCATGTCATCAATCAGGTTATCGCGAAATCGGCAGATTACAATAAGCCTCTCTATGTGGCTTATATAGATTACGAAAAGGCATTTGGTTCAGTAGAGATACCAGCAATCGTAGAGGCACTACGTAATCAAGGAGTACAGAACGCTTACGTAAAAAGTTTGGAAAATGTTGCTACATGCGTGAGGTATTTGTTTCTTTGAACGACGCGCGTAGGCCCCATCACTCCAGAAAAGAGGAGGAAGAACGAACTGGGCTCGCGCTGTGAATGTAACCGGTCAGCGGTGCAACCGTTGTTGTAAATATAATCTGTAAATAGTTTCTCGTCTTATTGAGTCGTCTTTCGCGTTAGCATATCTACAGAGGTTCTACAGCTACCTTAATTCTACACAAGAAAAGCAGGGAGATACCTATAGAGAAAGGGGTCAGACAGGGAGACACAATTTCTCCAAAGCTATTAATATTCTGCGTGCTTAGAAGAATTCAAGCTATTAAACTGGGAAGGCTTAGGAGTAAAGATCGACGGCAAATATCTTAGCAACCTCCGGTTTGCCGATGACATTGTTCTATTCAACAACAATGCAGACGAGTTACAACAAATGATGGGATACCTTAACAGAGAGAGTGTAAGAGTGGGGTTGAATATTATTATGCAGAAGATGAAGATAATGATAAATAGCCGGAAAAGGAACAACAGGTCAGGATGGCCAGTCGGCCACTAGAGACTGTGAAGGAGTACGTTTACCTAGGTCAATTAATCAAAGGGAACCCTGATCATGAAAAGGAAATTCACAGAAGACTAAAAATAGGTTGGATCGCATACGGCAGACATTGCCAACTCCTGACTGGAAGATTACCATTATTATTGAAAAGTAAGGTGTGCAATCAGTGCATTTTGCCAGTGCAATATGTCCAGTGCCAGTGCATTTCCCAGTGCATTTTGCCAGTGCATATGGGGCAGACTTGAGAACAAGTTAAGGACCACGCAAAGAGCGATTGAACGAAGACTGCTAGGCATAACGTTAAGAGAGAAAGAGAGTGGTTTGGATCAGACAGTGAACGGGTATAGACGATATTCTAATTGACATCAAAAGGAAAAAATGTAGCTGGGCAGGTCATGTAATGCGCCGGTTAGATAACCGTTGGACCATTAGGTTTACAGAATGGGTACCAAGAGAAGGGAAACGCAATCGAGGACGACAAAACACTAGGTGGAGCGATGAAATTAGGAAAGTCGCGGGCCCTAGTTGGAATCGGTTGGCGCAGGACAGGAGTAATTGGAGATCGCAGGGAGAGGCCTTCGTCCTGCAGTGGACGTAAAACATGATGATGATGATGATGGAGGTGGTGGGCCCCCCCCCCCCCCCCCCCGAAAAAAGATCCTGGGTACGTGCCTGGTTCCTGCCATGAGCTTGGTGTCACTTTGAGTCGACATCATTCTTCGTTGGTTAGTAAGAATGGTACGTACGATGCAAGCCGGCCTCCGCTACAGTGCGACAACCAGCTATGACCGCTGGATACATGATAACAGATTTCACAAAACACTGCTTCAATTCATACACAACACAGGCCTCACAGCACACATATAATACACATATACGCTACAACAATTATGCCTTAAGGGCAAGCCTTCATCGCAATAAAAAAAAATAAAAAAAAAACATTCTTCGTTGATGACCAGCACAGAAACAAGCCCACGGAAATCTGCTAACCTTCTTAGTACCCCTGGTCTCAGCAATGTATTTTCTTGTTTGCGACCACTGGAACCGATCCTTCAGGATTACTAGTAAATTGTGTAGCGTACCCCGGATCTCTTCTGTTCTGCATCTGAAACAATGGACGAAAGACTTCACCCAGCGTGTGGCGACTTCCTTACGGGCTGATATACTTGTGAACTCTGGGTTACTTTTTGTCTCTGGGACTGTTCAAGCAAGCCCACAGAAATGCCCAGCTAAATTTCTTAGTACACGTGAACTGCAATGTAGTTGTCTCCGACGGCTGAGCCAGCCTGCAGTGAGCCTTCGTAAAATGTTTAGTCGCCAAGATACCTGTAATCTTTTCACAAGTATTTGTATCTGCTGCCATGGAAGAACAGCCACGCTCTGCCTCTGGTAACTTCCATTGAGGCTGTTTGACACCCGTGAATTTTTAGGATGAAATTGTGTTTTTGTGTGGCCGCTGAAGCAAGCCCACACAAATCCTCTATTAGCGTTTCATATGAGTGAACTCATGTAATGCTGAAGCGATCATGCTGCAAGCTATTAGTTAATTGTGTAGTCGCCAGGGTACCTGTGAGTTTCAGCAATATTTGGCTGTGGCCACGGAGAGGTCACATTCAGCTTCTGTTTACTTGCTTAGAGGCCTTCAAGCCTCTAAGCAAGTAAACAGAAGCAGAAGAAACAGAAACACAAATTCACTTATGGTGAATTTATGTTTGTGACCACTCAAGTGCAGCAAGTGTCTTGTAACTCTAGTACTTGTGACGTCAGTTTGGTATCGTGTTGAAGCAAGTGTCTTGTAACTGCTTTCGTATCTGTGAACTCTCCAGTAATGTTCGTGTTTGCAACTGCTTAAGTGGTCCTTGAGTAATTTTTTTAATGCCCAGTGTGTCTATAAAATATGTAGTACTTCTACTGTGTGCAACCGCTGAAGGAGGCCTCCAGAAAGTGGAGTAGCTTCCGTCATGGCTAAGAAACCTCTGAACTTTCCAGTAAATATTGTATTTATGGGCCCGCAACCGTTGAAGTGAGCCAGCCCACAGTAGCCCTCCTACTAACTTCCTTTGTACCCCCCACCCTTGCATAGGGCTTTTGAAGTTCTTTTACTGGCCGAGGTGCATCTGCGAATTATTAGCTCAACTGAAATGGTCTTGTCACTACACACGAAAGTGTCGATGTTTGCTCTGGTTACCTTTGCCAGAACTTGTTATGGATGCACAGTGCATTTGCTCTACACTCTAACAGTTGCACCCTTTGGGGTGTAAATGTGCGACAGAACAATAATCGTCATCTGTCTTACTTGCCTTTCCTTTCTTGAAAACCCTGCGCTCATTACTTTCCTGTCGAGAATGCTCTGTCATGCTGATAATGCGCATGCCGTTCGTGACATGGAAGTACTGGGCTTGCAGCGTTAAAGAAAGGAAATGCAGGCAAGTCAGATGACGATTATTGTTCTGTGGAAAATATACACCCCAAAGGGTGCAACTGTTTTTAGAGTGTAAATGGATGATCATACAGCAGCTGTTTGTCTATATATGACCACTGAACTAGCCTCGAGTAATTTTGTTAATTGCCTAATGTAGTTGTGACATCTTAATTTAGCATACCTCGTGTTTGTGTATGTAACTACTGAATATGGCCTAGGGAAAGGCTCTGGCAACTTAGAGTGGCTAACATATCTAAACATTTCAGCAAATTTTTCATTGATGTGCCTGCCCACGACAGTGAGCCCCAGCAAGCCTTGTGATAAGTTCCATAGTGGCCCCACTGCGAATTCTTAAATTTTCTTGCTACCCAAAGTGCATTTGTAAAGAGTTTGAATAATGTGCACGTTTACTAACCATGGTGCGTTATAAATAACTCCTAATAGCTGAACTTGTATGATGAAATTATCGAGTTTTATTTGCATTGATGGGTTTTACTAAAAACTGTAAGTGCATTTTAGAGTTCAACGAGTGATCTTCCTGCAACTGTTCTATTGAAATAAATGCTGTATTTTTAATGAGATTGTCAAATGATTCAGCAGCCTGCAGAACTTAGTTCTGTAGCTTCGTCCCTGTTAGAACAAAGAAGTATAGGTTGCATGTCTATATGTTTTGAATTAATGCATTTTTGTCAAGTTGTATGTAATGTATTTGCTTAGCGTAGCAGGGAACCATGTGCACAATGCTTAGTTGCACTGCAGCCTTCATTTAACGTGCTTTGCGATGCGGTGGGCTGCATTCCTGGCTTATCTCCTGGTACTTCAGCTTTTGCATGACAAAAATATTTGGTTGACTTATTGGATTCATGGATTTCTTGTGTTGCTCTGGTATACACTGACGCCATGAATGCTTAACCAATTTTCTCTGCTTGCATATACCTTACTATTTATAGATGTGAATTTCAAGGCTCTATTATTTGTATCATTTTATACTATTCACTTTCTGTAATATAATTTCTTGCAGCATTCTATTGTTAATTTTTTTACCCTTATGACTTCTGTTATACAATGTTCACTAATGTTCACCTTTTTTTCTCGTTTATCCATTATGTTATGTTTATGTTCTCTTTATTGTGCACGGTGCCATTTCTGTAGGGGGTACAGACCTTGTCAAGCCGAATTCATTTGGCTTTTTGTCTTTACTCCTGTCATCTGTACATGTATAGATGCAAAATAAACTTGAATTGAAATTCACCGCTGGGATGGATCTTCAAGAGCCATGCAGTTCCTTTTCATCATTGCCTACAAGTCACCACAAAACCAGCTTACTTTGTTAACGGTATGTAAACTGCAGCAGGCTTGCTGCACTGTAGGGCCCATTCTGAGGGAAGTCCCAATTATGGTAATTTGTAATGAATATGGACGCCCTGTGGATATCCTTAATCCCCAACCAAATGTCCCACAAACGTCCTTTGGACGATTGGTAAAATGTCCCAGAAGTGTCCTACATCCTCGCAAAAATGTCCTTGGGATGTACTCCGGGTTATGCAATAAGAATAATCCATATTTAAACATCTCTTGGACGTTCGGGGGACGTTTCTGTGAACGTCAATCCCAGGGACGTCCGAATGTCTCGTTTTCGATCTCTGCTGGGCATCTGTAGGACGCTGGTGCTCCAATGGGATTATCTTCAAAGGTCCTGCAGACGTCCGAAAATTTGATTTTGATGTACGATGGACGTTCGTGGGATGTGCAATTCTCGTGCGTCGGAGGTTCCTATGGACATCCGTAGTACATCATCGGGACTTCTAGGGATGTCCAACGGACATCAAAATATCCTTTGTAGGACGTCCTTTGGACATTCACTGGAGATCTGTGGTCCAGTGGGTAGCTGCAGTTCGTCGCGCTGAGTAAGCGAAACTCCGCGCCACGCTGACTGCTTCGCCTGTCTTGAAGCTTGCTTGATTATCTGCGTTCTAAATTTCGGTCTTTTGCACCTACAGTCCCGACAGCAGACCGACATAGCAGCAGGCATGGCTGGTAATTCACGATTCGAGACCCGGCCACAGCGACAATTAACAATTCGACCGATGCGAAGTGGTGAAGCAGGTGTGTGCAAATGAGCACAATTGGTCGGGCTCATTCGATGGCAATTGACTACTCCACTACAAGCAGCACAGGTTAAGAGAGTTAATGCGCTCATCCTTGATCTCAAGCCAGCACGTTGAGGCAGCGCAGCAAGGCAGTATTGATTGCAGCACATCGACGTTTGAGCGCTGTCATTAAAAGCTACATCAAGCGAGCAGCGCACGAGCTCGCGCTGCAGCGCGATTCGCACGTACGTGCGAGCCCATATGCATTGCATCAGTTATTACCAGTTACTAAAAGGGACAGATGGCCGCTACTACAACGCAGGCATAACTACTTGTTTAGCGGCATGCAGTCAACAAAGATTGCAGGAGGCCCGCCGTTTCGCGGCATGTCGAAAGACCGCTGCCGTCGCGGCGCGTACGATCGTGCGCTCGAACAGTTTCTACATCGCGGCGCGTACCGTCGTGTGCTCGAGCAGTTCCGTACACATGATGTCTGCTTATCGCCGCTGTGGATTCATTTATAGCAAGCATTTCCTCGGGTTTGTGCGCCTGAATCTAGCAGCTAGCGTGCAAACCTTACCTGAAGTTCCACTTCGTACGCGACTCGCTTCACTTGCGACTGACACGGTGCTAAAACTTCGCCGCCTAACTCTTGAACGGCGTACACGTATTCGGTACTGCATAATTTCTTGCCTTCACGCAGCGTGCCACCGCTGGAAAAATCTTCGGCGCCCGATATTCGGTGCAGGCCGTGAAACAACACAACCGAAAGTGGCAGGTCCATATTGTAAACGTGCTTTCCGAAGCAGACGACCGAGCTTGGTACGACCCATTTTAGGACAGCACTTTTTTCGCAGCGCATAAGTTTCTCACTATAACACCTAGAGGGTAATCTGGCGCCACCGTCTATGGGAGTTTCTTAAGGGGGCACCGTGCCGTCATGGGAATGACGGTATTGGCCTCGAGTTCCACCACTGGAAAAGCTGGCGCCACCGTCGCCGTGACGTGCTATTAGGGATCACGTGGACATAGCGGCCGCGTCGGCTGCTTCAGGAGCACCGAAGCGAGCTGAAAACGAGAGTTTAAATTCCCTCGTACGCTGCGGTCCTCATTAAGTGGCGAGATTTTCCTGCTTCGAGTGTCTCCTTTACAACGCTTGAAAGCACTACAATAGGTATAGTGGTTGCCTTTGAAGGCGCGCAACATGTTAAGCTACTGCTCTGTGCCGCAGTGCCCGACGTACGCAACGGAGCCCGGTGTCAGCCTTATTCACACGTAGCCGCAGGACAAGAAGCTGCGTGAAGCTTGGCTCGCGAAACATAAAACCGGCAAACAGTCATCGGCTACAACTCGGGTATGCAGCAAGCACAGACGCGAGGAAGATTTCTGCTACGGCACCTGGTCTGCGATGTTCTGAAAACGCGCACTGAGACGCTCGCCCGATTCCGCTGCCCGACTAATGTCGTGACGGTTTGGTCTATGAACTTGTCGATGCTATAGATACTGGTAAGTTCAGTGGAGTGGAAAGGCAGCGGTAAGAAGCACATTTTAAAAAAGCATGGCATATGGTAATATTTGTGTTATGAATTAATGCATGCACGGGATTACAAAAAACGAGCAGCGGGAAATCGCACGCTGAGAACACCGATAAACATGCAGGGCAACGCAACTCGAGAAATAATATTGAAACGTCCAAGAATTTAGAAGAAAAAAAAAGATTAAATCGTCGCGACGGCACATCAATAGGCGTCGAAGTCTCTACAATGAAATCATTTTTTTGCAGCTCTGATAGCGCCCACGCAACAATGGTTGCTTGTATACAATCAAATGCTCATATTCTGCGTCCTAAAGCTCATGGCACGGTGCGAAAACGCGCACGCGGCGAAAGCGAAACAGTGCGCGGACAAGCATGCAGACGCGCAGTCGGTCGCTGTGAATCTGCGATCACTGCATTGAGAGTTCATTCTATTACGCCCCATTTAGTTATACAAACACTATAAGAGCATATCTCATATAGTTTGCTCTCAGCGTTTACCTACCTTTTACGCAAGAAGCCGGTTCGGGAGACTCCATCGCGGCGACCGCGCGCAGTGGCGTTCACTGTAAGTATTCGGTAAAGATATAGCGTCTGTAAACAATTCTGTGCTTTCAGTTTGCCCAATATTATTATTTAGACAGTAAAAAACTTCTCTCGTTTCGAAAGTACTTACAGAAGTGTCCGGGAGAGCTAGCCTGTGGTGTTTTCAGTGAGCGCTGACAGCAAAACCTATGAGGAGCGCGCCGCGTGATCCCTCATACTACGCCAGCGAGGCGCTTCCGATAGATGGCGACTCCGTAACTCCTCGCCGCCAATATGCACGGAAGAAGGAAACTAATAAGGACTTTTGCTTCACTGTTTGTGAAGCAAAAGTGAAGCCGGAAGCTGGCGTTGCTCATGGCGATGCTCCGCCTTTAGGGCCACCCTCCTCTCGTTTACATCTTTCGTGAAACCACGCTGCGCGTGGTATCGCGCGCGGAGCGCTCGCGCAACATCCGGCAGAGCACGGTGCAGGTAACACAGCGCAACAAGACACTCGCCCAGACAGCGCCTTTGCCACGGCACGAAACCTACCAGAGCAACACGTGTGAGCGCTCAAAACCATGACAACGCCGCCTATGTGGCCCTAAAAACGTGGCTATACAGCAAAAAAATGAGAACCTACTACGTCATTTGCGCCACACTTTTCTCCTAGCGCGCGGAGGGGGTAGCAACGTTCTTAGACATACTTCAGTTTCGCAGCTCCCTATGCGAGCCCATTGGCCGACGTGGCTGAAACGGGTGTCACTGAAACTACCGGCGCTGCAGTCGGGTCTTTCGTCATGCGCCGCGCGTCGTCTGCTCCTGCTGCGACGCGTCGTTTGCACCAACAGGCCTGTAAACGCTTATCCGTTGGTAAATGTAGTTTAGATACGCAGTCTGAGTTTTGTGACAAACCTGCCGCGCCTAAGTAACGGGGACTTCACGGTGTCTGTGCACTATCGGCGCTGCAGTGACACATCTCTCACGCAGCGCGCATCGTCTACTCCTGCGATGTCATCTCTGCGGTGGGTCGTTTTCCCCAACTGGCCTGTGCCATTTGCTCTTTGACGACTGTGTTTTGGCTGCCCGAACAATATTTTATGCCAAGGACCTTTGAATGACATGTCTAGCTAGTCTTTAGAAGCTGCAACTACACCGCAAATGAGAGGTCGTGCACTGCGATTCCGCTTTTCAACCAACTTTTTCCCTATAAAAGCGCCACGGTGCTCCCTTCAGAGGGGGCTTTGTTTTTTGCTGCTTATTCTTAAGATGTGTATTCATTAAAGACGGCGAGCGCCTGTGCAGACGTAGGAACATTAACGCATCACGCCCAGCAGTCGCTTGAGACAACGCTGTGATGAATTGATCCACCCCCGTCAACGCTTCGCCTAATAAATTTAATTGACACATGTATTTTTTATAGTTGTCCGCGGATATTATGGGACGTGCAAATGAGTTGGAAGTGATCTGTGAGCAGTGACAAGGACGAAGTTAAATACTATAAACATATTTATGTCAAAGCTTAATTCATTTTCTTTTTGACGAACAAAACAAACAACAAACACAGTGACACTTTTTATTTACTTTGTGCACAAAAAAGTAATTTTGAGCTACTTTTGCTCAAAGCAATTTTGCCCTCTTTCTGGCTGCTTGCACCTGCTCTGTCAGCGAGTTAGCGACGCCAATCAGCACAGGTTATATATGAAATAAACTACGCTAGCTCACCTGTCCATATTTGTGCTTGAGCATATGGTTGCGTACACACTTCAGGGCATGTGGAACATCACACAGGAAATAAA
Organism: Dermacentor albipictus; assembly: GCF_038994185.2. Classification (NCBI taxonomy): domain Eukaryota; kingdom Metazoa; phylum Arthropoda; class Arachnida; order Ixodida; family Ixodidae; genus Dermacentor; species Dermacentor albipictus. The sequence goes on along the minus strand of NC_091823.1, from coordinate 180,664,325 downwards.
GGTACGCGCGCTCAGGCAGGCATGTATGTGGAATCTTGTGAGAAGGTGAGGTTACGCTGCCGCCGATTCCCATCTGCTGCCACACCGAGCGATTGTTCCCAGCTCCGTCACTGACTACGGCGATTACCATAGCACCATGTTTATGTAATTGCATTACATCTTGCAACACCAGCTCTGCTAAAACAGCTGCCAGGCGCAGCACCTTTCGTGGCAAAGCTAGGTGGCAATCGGTTGCACCCAGCTCTCCAGAAGTGGTACGAACATCAGCAGGAGCGCATGATCTGCAAGTTGGTCACTTCCTTCATTTGAAATACCACCGCAGTCCACAAAGCCATCAAGTTTTAAGGTTGACTTGTTGAAATTGCACGCCTGGCGCAACTTAATTTCATCCAAAATCAGTGTGCTGAATTTCTTCCCATCTGCTCTTTTGCCCAGCTGTTTTCCAACAGCTTCCATGCAGAGAGGATTGAAACCATACTTGCATAGTATTCCTTTCAGAATTTGTGTGAGACGGCTCACGGAGGGCAAGGGCAGCATATTCATGTCTGAAGCTTATATGCTCGAGGGCTCAGAAGCCAGTCCGCATTGTACCGCGCGCCACACGGAGACTTTGCTTTCAACAGTTTAAACGATGTCATAAATGCAAGGAAGTTCGGCCAACGCTTCCTCGATTCTGTTATCGGACATTTCAGAAAGCTTTCTTCAGAGGCAAAATTTAATTATTTTGCTTTTGATGCGCAGCAGCCGCCCTAAACAGCCTCTTCTTCACATTGCGTAGTTTCTGTATTGCTTGAGCGTTGCGCTCGGAGCCTTAACGCTCAGTCGAAGTTTCCTCTGTAGACGGAGACAACGCGCGCAGACTAGTTGCTTTGTAAGTACATTGCACTGCTTGTGGTGCATATTATCTGATGTCACCGTGTCACGCTGGCCTGCTTTCACGCCCGCACACATGTTGAAGCTCTCTGCTTCTCTCAGGATTCTTTCCACATTTGCAATGCTAGTCGCAGCTCGAAATAGCCTCTTGTGAATTTTGCTGTAGCCGTTTATGCAGCAAGTACCACCCTCTTCAAGTACAACAGTTTTCATTACTCGCAGATGCCTGGCTACCAGTTGCCTCATATAAAATATTCCGCATCGCTTCTGTGTTGCGTCGTCCTCAACAATTTCGAATTTCCAGACCGCAGAAAGCAGTGTCACGTTCGTGAGATCGTTGAGCGCAAAGTGTGTAGCGCATATTTCTCAAGTTCCTTCTTCCAAGCCCAACAGCAGGTTTGGATTAAGTTGAAGCGCTGTCACTACAAGCTTCGCCCGATGTACTTGCCGGCACTTGCGCACGCTCTTTTGGTGGACGTCGCTTTCGCTTCACATTTTTTGGCTTTGAGATGTTCTCAGGCAGCCCAGGAAAGAGCCGAAGAAGTGGGCCGGGAACAAGCATCCATTTCCCGCGAGGAATCAATATTTCTTTGTTACCCATAACATGCTTGTAGGATTTCAAAATGTCGTCGTCCGCAAAGTGGAGTTCACACACTTTTGATTTGTTTGTGAGACGTTTGTCTTTTCGCTGTAGCATGCGTTCCCAACCTTTAAACTCTCCAGCGTCTTGCGGCGGGTCGAAAACACGGTGACCAGCGGCATCGTGTCTTAGGCTGCTGGTGCAGCCGGGGGCAAAACAGCACGGCATAGGGAACTTCTTGCTGTCATGAGACGCGGAAACGCTTCTTCAAGAAGCTTTTCAAGAGAGCAAATCACGACGCATCACACAACACCTGCAAAACGGAGAAGGATAACGACAGACGATGCAGCGCAACCAACATGAAACCAGAAGTGAAAGCAGAAGTCATGTTTCAAGTTCATTACCAGAAACGCATTTACAATACCTAGCTCAGATATGACAAATTTTCACAAAGAGGTTCAAAATTAATAACTGTGAAATAACTACTTCTCAAAACTGAAACCGAAAATCTACCAGAAATGGAGCAACATCTATCAAAAACGAAACAAAAAGTGACGAAAGACGCGATCGCAGCCTTGCTAGTTCGCGTGACCACCACTTCGGCCATCTCCCAAGCGGAGCTGCGAAACTGAAGTATGTCTAGAACGTTGGGTCGGAGAGCGTGCCGAACAGAAGCACGAAAGAAAAAAAAGTTCCATGGGACGGCCGCGGTCGAGCGGAGCGTTGCAGTTGCGTTCGAGGATGACCGTGCGGAGTCACGCAGTCAGATGGATCGCGTTTGCAGTTTACTTTCCTTACCTTGTGTGCGCGTGTTTCACTGTGTCATGAGAAAACGAAATGCATAGCTGATATTCCGAAGAAATGTGGATCATGTTCAGTAATGGGATGAGTTACAGGAATTAATGAACTGTGTGGCATAATTAGGTGTTAAATCAAAATTGGTAAACCTTTGTTTTCTTCCTTTCTCAAGGCAATATATTGAATGCTAACAAAATTTCCCCGATGCCCTAATAACGGCAGCAATTTGAGATTTAGGGAGCCTATATGGGTCACATTATTCTTTACGTGCAGCACATATTTTTTGTAGGTTAATTGTGGGTTTTGAAAATATTTACGGAATAGCCTTTTTCTCCCATATTTTTATGCGTCACATACGCCTGAGATGTAGTTGGTTTTGCAGACACCCTGGGTGAATAAAGCAAAACACATTGTTTATATAGGAAGCATTATCGGTTGTCTATATGTCTTCGAGCTCGCGCAGGTTTCCATTGACACATGCCTCCAATCTGAATGACCGTTCAACTGAGAGTGGGAGCATTCTCTTTGATGACCGGCCTTCATCTGTCGCATATGAGGTCGTTCTCTTTCGCGTGGGCTGCTCGGGTGTTGGCTGCTCGTAAAGATAATCCTGAAAATATGGCAAAAGATTGTTGGTACCGCAACAGACCGAAGCGCAGGCTTTCCACGCTGTGTAGATACTTCCCGGTCTTCAATGATATGCACATAATGTCTCATCAAAGTGCAGCTTACGAATGTAGTCTGTGTCTTCCAAAGGGCCGATCGGTGCGGTGAAGAATGAGCTTCTGCACACGTCGCCGTTCTTCATCTTTAGGGACTCCGAAGAGCGATAGCTTGGCCTGACCTTTCAATCTTATGCAACCCACTACACAACAGTAGTTCTTTCGCCGAAGTGTGCTCATCCTCTCATTCTTCGAACACTGTGCCAAGTCGCCGAGTTACGAGACAAACCATAACACATATGCGAGGGCCGTCTGCGCGCGTATATATCGTGCAGACGGCATCGTTTGACGGAAGCGAGGAACCTCAATTCATGGCAAAGCAGTAATTTCATTGTATTCTCTTTTTACATACTTGGTACAAAAATCAATTAGAGAGAAAATGACGAAAAAAAATGGCTGTGGCTTAGGTAAGGCTAAGCCCAGGATGCGAAGCATACTAGCCTTTATTTTAGTTGTTGAACCACTGTTTAGCCTGGTGAACTGCTGTTGCTTGGCTATATTTGGTTCGGCTAGACGAAGAAACAACTCATACATTACTTCTTCGCCTTCAAGAGTGGAACGCGACAGCGTTCCCGTCGACCCGCCAAGGGGTGTAAGACAATGGGCTACAGGGCAGCGACTACGCGCCCCGCATTGGACGCGGTGAGCGTCGAGCAAAGCAGCGTTCGGCGCGGCAACGAAATGTGCGCCTGAGCAAGAGACGCACGCCTTAGAAACAGCTCGTTTCTAAGGCAACACCGCATTCACTAGAGGCGCTTTTGTACCGCTTTGAAGCATCGTACTCGTGGCTCAGTGGTAGCGTCTCCGTCCCACACTCCGGAGACCCTGGTTCGATTCCCACCCAGCCCGTCTTGCAAGAGTTGAGCCAAAGCCACTTCTCCTCTGTCGTGACGTCACGGTGTCACGTGATTTCATGGCGACACCGCCGCGCCTGAGGAGCTGGGTTGAGCTCTCGTAATATGCTTCGCATAATAAACACAAGCACGACGGCGTGTTCAGGAGACGGCGGCGCGTCGAGCAGACGACAGCTGGGCGCCGCCGTAACCACCGTCGGTAGGCGTGGTTCCGCCGGGCCGTCGAGGCACCAGATTGGCCGGAATGTCTGAAGAAGGCGACTGCAGCGCCATCTCTAATTTCAATGTTTTTTGCTTCACTCTCGCCGCTTGTCGGGGCTTCCGCTGGACCAAAGCCACCTAGAAAAAAATGTAAGGCCTCCGCATCACCTCCTCTCCCCTGTCAACACATCACGAGAGTCGGATGGTACAAAGCCACCTAGAAAAAAATGTAAGGCCTCCGCATCACCTCCTCTCCCCTGTCAACACGTCACGAGAGTCGGATGGTAGCGGTGGATGGAGGAGGAGCCCTGCGTTTCTAGAACGCGGTTTCTAGAACTTGCAAAGAACATGTCTGGGTATCAGGTACAATTGCCGGTAAAAGGGCATGGCTAGGAGTAGTTTATTTAGGGACAGGGGACAAATACAGGCAAGAGAACAAAGATCTAGTGAAGTGTCTCGATGACGATATAAAGCAGTTTGGAGAAGGTGGCGATATTTGTCTGCTGGGTGACATGAATGGCCACATCGAGGATCTGGATGGATACACGGATTGTAATGGGAAGTTGATGCTAGACTTCTGTGAACGACACAACCTAGTTATAGTAAATAGAGAAACTAAGTGTGAGGGACAAATAACGTGCATGGAGTCCCGTAACAGACAAACGACCATTGACTACTGCTTAATGTCGCAGGGATTGTATAGCAAGCTAGCAATAATGGAAATAGACGAAGAGGGGAAGTACAGCCTCGGAAGTGATCATAAGCGTATTAGTCTACAGTTGGGAGCCCTACTCAAAAGAGAAATGCAGGGAAGCCAAAAAGAGTACGCAAAATTAAATGACGCGCAAATAGCGCAAATAGCGGCTGGCATAGAGGAAGCAATAAAGAAACATCCCATGGAAAGGTGGGATTATAATCAGAACTACTCATTAGTACAAAAAAAAAGAGGTAAAAGGAGTAAACCGCTGGAGAGGAAAGGGGAAGCCACGAAGTTGGTGGAATAAGGAAATTAGAGAGGCCATCGAACAACGACGGTGGGCATCTCGGGAACAAAGAGAAGCAAAGAGGGCGCAGTTATCTGAAGAGGAAATAGGCCAAAAATGGGAATATCATAGATAAAAGAAACAACAAGTGCAGGTCCTCGTCCAGGCTAAAATAAAGCAGTCCTCTGACCGCTGGCTGGCTGAAGTTCGCGATGCAATTAAAGGGGGGTCAAGAAAATTCTGGAACCATACAAGCTGGCTGGGTAAAGCTAATCACAGAAAAGAGGAACAGATTCACGATGCCGAAGGAAATTGTTTAGAGGGAGATGACGCTGTGAACTACATTGAACTACATTGGTTCAGTTATAGCAGAGTCATTTAGGAAAGACGATAGGGTAATCGCCCCAAGTGTCCCTCACTTGGGGCGATTACCCTATCGTCTTTCCTAAATGCAACACAGAAAGCATAATAGAAAACAGGTTAGAACTGACCAATCTTAACTGGAAAAAGGCGGAAGCAAATGTTCCAAAATGCACGTCCGCGGGGATAGACGAAATTCCAATCAAGTTAATTAATAAACTTGGCCCAAGAAGCAAGGAAACGCTGATAAAAGCATTGGAGGCAGTCATAACAAATAAGCAAATTCCGCACAGCTGGAAACAGAGTAAAATGAATTTGATTTATAAAGGGAAAGGTGATAAGAAGAACATAAAATATTTCCGACCAATTACGATAACATCAGTTATATATAGGCTGGCGATGCAGGCGGTGAAATTAAAAATGCAGTCATGGGTAGAAAGTAATGGACTACTTGGAGAACTTCAGAACGGGTTCAGAAGTGGTAGGCGCTTAGATGATAGCCTGTTCGTGCTTACCCAGTGCATAGAAATAGCTAAGGCGGAAAATAGACCTCTGTATTTAGCCTTCCTGGACATAAGTGGTGCATACGACAATGTGAACAGGGAACTCCTGTGGAACATATTAAAAGCTGAAGGTATCGGTAATGAGGTAATTGGTTTTCTACAGGAACTATATCGAGAAAATAATGTTGAAATAACATGGGAAGGAATCAAGAGTACGACAACTGTCGGGGTTCACAAAGGATTAAGGCAAGGTTGTCCTCTATCACCGTTGCTGCTCATGCTTCATATGATAAGCATGGAAAGAAGGTTACAACGAAGCAATCTAGGGTATAATCTGTCGTACAGATTAGGCGAAAAGGTTGTTGAGCAACGACTACCGGGTTTAATGTATGCGGACGATATTGTACTGTTAGCAGATAGCCAGGAAGATTTGCAAACTCTGGTTAATTACTGTGGGGACGAAGGAGACAGTTTAGGTTTCAGTTTTAGTGCAGCTAAGTCTGGTGGGATGTTTTTCAACGATACAACTGATCAGGAGCTTACAATACAAGGCCACGAAATACCCCGAGTGGCCGAATACAAGTATCTCGGGGTATGGATAAACAAAGGGCAGATGTACACGGAAAAGCACGAACAGGCTCTAATAGCAAAAGGGCGAAGAGATGCCGGGATAATGAAACATAAGGCATTGTGGGGTTACAACAGGTATGAGGTACTGAGAGGCATTTGGAAGGGAGTAATGGTGCCGGGGCTTACTTTCGGGAATGCGGTCCTGTGTTTAAGGGCAGAGGTTCAGTCGAGACTAGAAGTAAATCAGAGAGCTGTGGGAAGGTTAGCACTAGGTGCCCACGGGAAAACCACAAACGAAGCAGTACAGGGAGATATGGGCTGGGCATCATTCGAAGCACGGAAAGCTCAGAGTAAAATCCTATACGAAAAACGTCTGAGGAAATTGGATGATAACAGGTGGGCAGCTAAGGTGTTTAAATACCTACACAGAAAGAGCGTTGACTCACAATGGCGGAAAAGAACTATAGGAAGCTAACCAGTAAGTATGCCAGACACGAGGACGAAAAAGGACAGAGCATTAAACGACAGGTTAAAAATGCGGAAGGTAAAAATTGGATAAATTCAATGGAAAAGAAGCATAGTGTAGAACTATATCGATACTGGAAACAGCAGATCAGGAAGGAAGCGTTTTATGATAACTCAAGAGGCAGTGCCCTACTCTTTGAAGCTAGATCAGGATGTCTTAGAACGCCGAGCTATAAAAAGAAATATAACGAAGAAGAAGACACATGTACTGTGTGTGGTAAATATGTAGAAACAATGGAACACCTCATACTAAAATGTGATGGTATCAATCCCGATGTCGATGCGGCCACAGTCACCCTTCCTGAGGCCCTAGGGTTATGAGATAATGATAGTCATGTAAATAAATGTGCGGTGGAAATTAGCAAAAGGCGATTGGAGGATTGGTGGCTCAAAAGCAGAGAGGTGACATAAGGTTAAAAGGGTAGGAAGACGTATTTAAAGAAAATCGAGAAATTCAATAACACACAACACAAATAAAAATAAAAGGCAAAATAAAAATCTGAGCATGGTGGCAACTGCCATCACCCCGTTTCAAAGGGGACACTCCTGCCTTCCATCCATCCATCCAGCGGTGCGCGTTCTGAAAACAAATTTCCTCCGTGGCTGCAACGCTAGATGATGATGAAAAACGTTTATTTGCTCTATTTTGCAGTGATTTTTGTGGCATCAGATGGAGTCTTCCATCTTCTCTCCAGGGTCGGTTCCCCTAGTCCAGGGCTCCGCTGACGGTAGCTGCCCTGCGTGCACGCCTTAATAGTCCTTGTTGGACTTTCAGGATGTCACTGGATAGCATCCTCTCCCACTGTTCCGCACTCGGGTTTTTTATTATGGCTAGCCCTTCTGTTGTCTGGCAAGCCCATGTGGTATGGTATAGAGTTGGTTTGTCTCCACACCATGGGCACTTGCTCTCGTACTGCGTGGGTTAGGTCTTGCTTAGCATGTTTAGGCACGGGAATGTTCCCGTTTGTAGCTGTCGCCATGCTACGGCGTCGTATTTTCGTCTGATGCCTCTGTAGTAGTTATGTATCTCTGAATAGCTTTGGGCTACCGGCTCGGGTTCCTCAGCGGGGTCGGGATTGTTGGATGCTTGGTTTGTTGCGTGCCCTCGAGCTATCCTATCGGCCTCCTGATTTCCCGTAATGTCGGTATGTCCCGACGCCCAAACTATCGTGTGTTTGGCCTGGTTGTTGACGGTTTTGCCACCTGAGCGGAGGATGCGGAGCGCGCTGTGGCTGATTCTGCCGTTTAGGTAGTTGCGGCATGCTGCTTGTGAATCTGTGAGTATGGTTAAGGACCTGTTGGATCGGTAGCCCTCCGCTGCCGCTAGAGCCATGGCTGCCTCTTCGGCCTCAACTACCGTACAGTTCCGAATTGATGCGCTGGTGATTTCTTTTAGGTCCGAGTTGATCACCGTTGCGACTTTGCTTTTCTTGTGGTTTCTGTCCTGAGTGTAGGTAGCGGCGTCTACGCACACTGTGTCGTGTCTAGTTGCCAGTGTTCTTTGTACATACTCTGCTCTTGCTTGTCTTCGTGCCATGTGTAGGTTCGGGTCCATATTGCTGGGTATCGGTGCTACTTTGATGGTGTTTCTGTATTCGTCCGGTATCGTCTCCGTGTTTTGTGTCTCCTTTATGGTAGCTTCACCGTCGTATCTGCTCAGGAGTCTTCTGCCCGTTGCCGATAGCTTTAGTCTTTGCATTTGCGCGATTACCTGCGCTTCTTGGAGCTCCTCGAGACTGTTGTGTAGCCCCAGGGCGAGGAGTTTGTCAGTCGATGTTGACTGCGGTAGGTGGAGCGCCGTCTTGAGGGCTTTCCTCAGGATTGCGTCCGCTTGTTGCATTTCGTGCTTCGTACAGTGGTAGTACGGGAGGCTGTACGTCACTCTACTGACCACCAGGCTTCTGACCAGTTTGAGTGTGTCTGCTTCCTTCATGCCGTGTCTTTTCCGCGAGATCCGCGTTATCATGCGGGCCACTTGGTTGGCTGCAGTTTTAAGTTGTGTTAGGGTGTGGGTACATCGTTGGTTCGATTGTATCCACATTTCTAATATCCTGATGAGCGTCTTCTCCGGGATTGGCTGTCCCTCGAGGTGGATGTTCAACTTCATGTTTACTTCCTCTGGGACGGTGCGATTCTTCTTGCCTCGCCATACTCTTAGGAGCTCGGACTTCTACGTTGAGCAGGCTAAACCTCTTGCCTTGACATATTCCTCTATGCATGTCGCAGCTTCTTGTAATCTTTCTTCCTTTTCCCTGAGTGAGCCTTTGGTGACCCATACAGTGATATCGTCGGCGTACATGGCGTCGCGTACGCCGTCGATTTGGTCTAGTTGTTGGGCCAGTCCAATCATGGCATCATTGAACAGGATGGGTGAGATGACCGATCCCTGCGGTGTGCCTTTGTTTGGGGTGTTGAACTTTTCGGATCTCAGCTCGCCCAGGCCGATTGTTGCTGTTGACAAAAATGCCTTGACGTAGCTGTGTATTTTCATGCCGCGATTTTTGCCGCAACAGTACCAGAAGAATGGAAACACGCGGAAGTCATCATGATCCCAAAACCAGGCAAGAATCTTCAAGTGGAAAACCTCAGACCAATCTCTCTTACGTCATGCCTAGGCAAGATCTATGAGAAAGTGGTTACGAGGAGGCTGCAAAATCATATGGAAGAAAACGAGCTGTACCCTCACAGCATGTTTGGTTTCAGAGCCAGGCTCCCGACCCAAGATGTACTGCTGCAAATCAGAGAAGAGATACTGAGCAATATCCCGCTCAACGGAGAGCACATCATCATGGCACTGGACGTCAAAGGCGCCATTGACAACGTAAGCCACGAAGCCATCCTGACAGGACTAGACAACCTAAATTGCAACGCTAGAGCGGCAACGCGTGGAGCATTTGCTTGGTGGCTTTGGTGGGGCATCCCACTGGACCACAGATCTCCAGTGAATGTCCAAAGGATGTCCTACAAAGGATATTTTGATGTCCGTTGGACATCCCTAGAAGTCCCGATGATGTACTACGGATGTCCATAGAATCGTCCGACGCAAGAGAATTGCACATCCCACGAACGTCCATCGTACATCAAAATCAAATTTTCGGACGTCCGCAGGACCTTTGAAGATAATCCCATTGGAGCACGCAGCGTCCTACAGATGCCCAGCAGAGATCGAAAATGGGACATTCGGACGTCCCTGGGATTGACGTTCATAGAAACGTCCCCCGAACGTCATAATGGGATATTCGGACGTCCAAGAGATGCTTAAATATGGATTATTCTTATTGCATAACCCGGAGTACATCCCAAGGACATTTTTGCGAGGATGTAGGACGCTTCTGGGACATTTTACCAATCGTCCAAAGGACGTTTGTAGGACATTTGGTTTGGGATTGAGGATATCCACAGGGCATCCATATTGATTACAAATTACCATAATTGGGACTTCCCTCAGAATGGGCCCTACAGTGCAGCAAGCCTGCTGCAGTTTACATACCATTAACAAAGTAAGCTGGTTTTGTGATGACTTGTAGGCAATGATGAAAAGGAACTGCATGGCTCTTGAAGATCCATCCCAGCGGTGAATTTCAATTCAAGTTTATTTTGCATCTATACATGTACAGATGACAGGAGTAAAGACAAAAAGCCAAATGAATTCGGCTTGACAAGGTCTGTACCCCCTACAGAAATGGCACCGTGCACAATAAAGAGAACACAAACATAACATAATGGATAAACGAGAAAAAAAAGGTGAACATTAGTGAACATTGTATAACAGAAATGCATAAGGGTAAAAAAAATGAACAATAGAATGCTGCAAGAAATTATATTACAGAAAGTGAATAGTATAAAATGATACAAATAATACAGCCTTGAGATTCACATCTATAAATAGTAAGTTATTTGCAAGCAGAGAAAATTGGTTAAGCATTCATGGCGTCAGTGTATACCAGAGCAACACAAAAAATCCAGGAATCCAATAAGTCAACCAAATATTTTTGTCATGCAAAAGCTGAAGTACCAGGAGATAAGGCAGGAATGCAGCCCACCGCATCTCAAAGCACGTTAAATGAAGGCTGCAGTGCAACTAAGCATTGTGCACATGCTTCCCTGCTATGCTAAGCAAATACATTACATACAACTTGATAAAAATGCATTAATTCAAAACATATAGACGTGCAACCTATACTTCTCTGTGCTAACATGGACGAAGCTACAGAACTAAGTTCTGCAGGCTGCTGAATAATTTGACAATCTCATTAAAAATACAGCATTTATTTCAATAGAACAGTTGCAGGAAGATCACTCGTTGAACTCTAAAATGCACTAACAGTTTTTAGTAAAACCCATCAATGCAAATAAAACTCGATAATTTCATCATACAAGTTCAGCTATTAGGAGTTATTTATACCGCACCATGGTTAGTAAACGTGCACATTATTCAAACTCTTTACACATGCACTTTGGGTAGCAAGAAAATTTAAGAATTCGCAGTGGGGCCACTATGGAACTTATCACAAGGCTTGCTGTGGGCTCACTGTCGTGGTCGCAGATACATCAATGAAAAATTTGCTGAAATGTTTAGATATGTTAGCCACTTTAGGTTGCCAGAGCCTTTCCCTAGGCCATATTCAGTATAGTTACATACACAAACACGAGGTATGCTAAATTAAGATGTCACAACTACATTAGGCAATTAACAAAATTACTCGAGGCTAGTTCAGTGGTCATATATAGACAAACAGCTGCTGTATGATCATCCATTTACACTCTAAAAACAGTTGCACCCTTTGGGGTGTATATTTTCCACAGAACAATAATCGTCATCTGACTTGCCTGCATTTCCTTTCTTTAACGCTGCAAGCCCAGTACTTCCATGTCACGAACGGCATGAGCATTATCAGCATGACAGAGCATTCTCGACAGGAAAGTAATGAGCGCAGGGTTTTCAAGAAACGAAAGGCAAGTAAGACAGATGACGATTATTGTTATGTCGCAAATTTACACCCCCAAGGGTGCAACTGTTCTTAGAGTGTAGAGCAAATGCACTGTGCATCCATAACAAGTTCTGGCAAAGGTAACCAGAGCAAACATCGACACTATCCTGTGTAGTGACAAGACCATTTCAGTTGAGCTAATAATTCGCAGATGCACCTCGGCCAGTAAAAGAACTTCAAAAGCCCTATGCAAGGGTGGGGGGTACAAAGAAAGTTAGTAGGAGGGCTACTGTGGGCTGGCTCACTTCAACGGTCGCGGGCCCATAAATACAATATTTACTGGAAAGTTCAGAGGTGTCTTAGCCATGACGGAAGCTACTCCACTTTCTGGACCACTTAAGCAGTTGCAAGGACCACTTAAGCAGTTGCAAACACGAACATTACTGGAGAGTTCACAGATACGAAAGCAGTTACAAGACACTTGCTTCAACACAATACCAAACTGACGTCACAAGTACTAGAGTTACAAGACACTTGCTGCAGTTGAGTGCTCACAAACATAAATTCACCATAAGTGAATTTGTGTTTCTATTTCTTCTGCTTCTGTTTACTTGCTTAGAGGCTTGAAGGCCTCTAAGCAAGCAAACAGAAGCTGAATGTGACCTCTCCGTGGCCACAGCCAAATATTGCTGAAACGTCCCAGGTACCCTGGCGACTACACAATTAACTAAAAGCTTGCAGCATGATCGCTTCAGCATTATATGAGTTCACTCATATGAAAAGCTAATAGAGGATTTGTGTGGGTTTGCTTCAGCGGCCACACAAAAACACAATTTCATCCTAAAAATTCACGGGTGTCAGACAGCCTCGATGGAAGTTACCAGAGGCAGAGCGTGGCTGTTCTTCCATGGCAGCAGATACAAATACTTGTGAAAAGATTGCAGGTATCTTGGCGACTAAACATTTTACTAAGGCTCACTGCAGGCTGGCTCAGCGGTCGAAGACAACTACATTGCAGTTCACGTGTACTAAGAAATTTAGTGGGGCATTTCTGTGGGCTTGCTTGAACAGTCCCAGAGACAAAAAGTAACCCAGAGTTCACAGGTATATCAGCCCATAAGGAAGTCGCCACACGCTGGGTGAAGTCTTTCGTCCATAGTTTCAGATGCAGAACAGAAGAGATCCGGGGTACGCTACACAATTTACTAGTAATCCTGAAGGATCGGTTCCAGTGGTCGCAAACAAGAAAATACATTGCTGAGACCAGAGGTACTAAGAAGGTTAGCAGACTTCCGTGGGCTTGTTTCTGTGCTGGTCATCAACGAAGAATGATGTCGACTCAAAGTGACACCAGGCTCATGGCAGGAACACAGCATGGCTGTAAAGTATGCAATAAAGACGTGCTAGAAATGTTTACGAAAATTGCTATTTAACAACCTGCACATTTAACAGCAATCTGCAGGTTCTGACAGCAACTTTGCTTCTTTGTGGCTTAATACAAACTCGTTGAGCGAACAGTTATCAGAAAAGTAATGATTTCATCTCTGCATGTACAAAGATAAAAGGAATTCTCCCAGTCACTTCGTCAGCATAGCATAGTTTCGTCCGAAAAGCGAGGCAGCGATTGGAACAGCAAATTACCAAACGGCTATATTTAAGCAGCTGTACGTGTTATCGCCACTTTAAGTTACAGTAAACTTTCGTTTCCTTGTTAAATTAACAAACAGTGTCGTGCGCAAAGCCAAGCATGAACACATCTCCCTGACGGTAAACACGCTGTATGAACGCTGGTGTGAAGAGGGGGCGGTAGCAACACGCCATCGCTTCCTGCTGCTTCCAGCCACAATGCCTTTCCAGAGCCAAATTTACGCGAACTTCGACACTAAGCTGCGCGGGAACAGCGCCCACGAAGCCACTACCCATCGCGGCGCACGTCCGCGTCAGCGCAATTTCATCAGGAGTGTCCGTACAATTCCTATCGCAATAATAATACAAAAATTAGGCGATTGTCGACTATATAACTCCAGTAAATATACAATGACAACATGGGGATTTAACAGGCTCGTAATCTTAATTGTCCAGCGCGTCGCGCACACATGTCAGCACAAACGCTGGCCCAAATGATAGCAAATGCGAGAAAACTGAAGCAGCAGGGTTGGTCAACCGCCCTGTGTGCGAGGTGCTGCCATTGAAATACAAATGCCTACAATATAGTTCCGTTATTTGGAACTTCCACGATTGTACTGGTCTTGCAAACGCGATTATGCGAATAAAACTCCAACGATAGACAAAACTTAGGCGACACGGTAAATCACCTGACAGAGTGAGTGAACAAACTCTTATTGTGTCCAGCAAAACGCGATAAAATGCGCACCCGACATAAATTTAATTAACAGCCAAATTAAATTATGGGGTTTTTACGTGCCAAAACCACTTTCTGATTATGAGGCACGCCGTAGTGGAGCACTCCGGAAATTTCGACCACCTGAGGTTCTTAACATGCACCTAAATCTAAGTACACGGGTGTTTTCGCATATCGCCCTCGTCAAAATGCGGGCGCCGCGGCCGGGACTCCATTACTAAAAATAGGACAACGTGCGAATTCGGAGCGATAGCCTAATAGGCGTAAACGATTCGATCGTTACAGACATCTGAGACATAAGCTTGACCTCACCAGCATACTAGCATGCACCTGAGAACGTGTAAAAGATGTCGCCCCAAATTTCGCTATTCCCAGAAACGAACGTGTAGGGCATTGTATGACAGAAACGCGTGGGAAAATTCAGCGGCGCGGCAGGCCAACCATCACGTGCAACAAGTGCTGGGATCGCGGTAAAAATGCCCACAAATTTGTAGTTATTTCAACCGCATGCTATTTTACGATCGCTCTCGCTGTCGCAGTTACGCAAAGAAAACTCAAACGGCAGACGAAGCTCAATTGGCGACACGGTTAATCAGTGAGGGCGGTAGCGTGACGCAAATTTAGCAGTCAACGAAGATCGACAAACGTTCCCTATTATTAATACGAAACAATACGACCACGTACGAACGAGCTATAGTATAAGTAGCGTAAATGTGTCAATCGTTACAGGAAGCTGAGGCCTAAGCTTGATCTTATTACCCTCATAATAGCATGCATCCGACCACATGCAAATAGGCAGTAGCCTAACAAGTTGTCCCAAAGTATCGTTATTTCGAAAAATGTGCATGTCACTGCTTGGCACATATATGTTTGCTGTACGTAATGGTGAAGTGGCCGGACGCACTGCTGAACTTTACCACGCTTGTCTTTACGGTTGGTATACCAGCCGTAAAGACAAGCGTGGTAAAGTTCAGCAGTGCGGCCGGCCCAATTAGCCATCACGCGCAGCAAGTGCTCCGATCGTGATACAGATGCCTACATCTGTATTCCACGTCCCAAGTTCACGTACAAACGTGCACGGTTATTCCTTCTTCTGAGGTCAGCGACAAGCTGTCCCATCATACTTCAAAACCACGATTTCCACTTATTGTGTAGGATCCCACCCCTCTTTATAACGCCCTGCGTGACATTAAGAGTATTGAAATAAGTAAATTCAGTTGATCCATCCTTACGCAGTTTTTACGATTGCTATCGCGATCGTTAAGCAAACAAAACATCAATGGCAGACGAAGCTTAAGCAACACGGTTACTCACTACGAGCGTGTGATGGAGTCAACCCTCACTAACTCTTATAATAAAGAAATTGCGACCACGTGCGAACGAGCTCATCAGCGCGCACGTTTCGTCGTTACAGAGCTGAGACGCGAATTTGACCGTAACACCATACTAGCATGCATCCGTTCACGTGTAAATAATCAGAAACCTAACAAGTCGCCCAGATGTCTCGTTATCGCGTCAACGTGCACGACACTCTTAGCCAAAAAACAATACCAGCCGTAAATACACGAGCTGTTAAATTCAGCAGCGCGACCGGCCATCACGGGCTGCAAATTCTGAAATCGCGATACAAACGACAACAAAGTTCTATTATCCCGAACGAACGCAGTTTTACTATTACTTTGGAAATCCCTGTTACGCAAACAAAACGCCAACAGCACACGTACCGAAGTTTAAGCGACACGGTTATCACTACGAGCACGCGAAGGAATCAGTCAAGTAAGAAAAAGTTTCACTGTTACGTACTAAAAAATTACCGACGATTACGTTACTTCCTAATGCGAAATTTGAGCGCAGCAAATAAGCTGTTTCACCTTTTCGATAGATTGAGGCAAAGAAATCGAGCAACACATGTATGATGACGGCGACGGCGCTGGGCCTCTGCTCTGGCAGCTCGTTTAGCAGCAGCAGCAGCAGCAGACGGAGGACTTCCATCGGTCGTCTCGCTCATGGCTCAGAAAGAACTGGCAGATAATTTCGCAGTGGCGAACGGCAGCGGCAATTTCGGCTCGGGCGGTCCACATATACAGATCCGCCGCCACCGATCTGGCTCTCTGATTGCCACCGCACAGGGCGAACGGCAGCGGCAATTTCGGCTCGGGCGGTGCACATATACAGATCCGCCGCCACCGATCTGGCTCTCTGATTGCCACCGCACAGGGGTTGCATTGGAGGAGGAGCGAAGAAAGGAATTAAGTTCGAGCCGGCGCTTTGACAACCGGAGACTCGCAGGAAGAGGGGGGAGGGGGCGGCGTGTACACCCAGCGGCAAACGATGGGGGCAGAAGCGCGCGCAGCAAGCGGACAACACGATAAAGGGAGGAGGGAAGAGATAGCAGCGACTGACTGATGCCGCTGACGCCGATAGTGAGTCAACCCCAGCTGCGGAGTTGGTTTCAGGGACAACGCCGCCGATGCCGACACAAACAATATGATACCCTCGCTTCCGCAGCGCTAAGAACCAGGTATAGCCGTGGGAAGGTGGTCACGTATTCGTCGACGTGCCGGGGCCTACGTGAAATAACCGGCGCGTCGGCAACTGAAGAGCGCCCTATCCGCCACACAAGAACAGGGGGGGGGGGGACCCTTTCCTCCTCTTTCTGCATGGCGGCGACGGTGTTCTATGCAGTCACGTTATCTTGACTCTCTAGCGGCGTCAGCGGCATCCAGCGGTATCAGTCGGTCGCTGCTAGCGCTGGGGGGATGAAAGGGGGGCGGAGCTGGTTACGAGGCCGACAACGCCGACGACGACGCGAAACCCAGGAACGGACGCCAAAGAGCTGCGCTCCAAAAATACGACCTCTTGCGAACAAGCCATTAAGTCCAACAGTCTAACAAGTCGCCCTAAAGTTTAGTTATTCCAAGAAAAGTGCATGCACTGTTAGTAAGAACATAGCAGCCTAGCCCTAAAGACAGGCGTATTAAGATTCAGCAGCGCTGCCGGCCATAACGTGCAGAAAGTGCCCCGACCGCGACACAAATGCGTACATAATTTCAGCTATTTCAAGCTTACGCAGTTGTACGATTGATTGCTATCGCAATCACGGTTACGCAAAGAAAACGCAAACGAAGCTGAAGCAAGGCTATTCTGGACAGTGTGTGTCGGGAAGCTATTATAATTAATATTCATTTTCTTATTATTCGCCACTGCATGTTCAGTAAAAACAACGATAACTTTCGCGGGCTCATCGTGTGTGCTACAGGGGAGTTAACGATTCTAAAGTTTCGAATTCAGAATTTTTTTAGCGGATATCAGCTCTGCGCAGAAATATAGGACAGAGTAAGCTCAGAAGTTTGCAGAAGAGTAGTACGATGCGATCAAACGCAACACAACGCATGGTCAATCGCCGATTGATGTTACCGTCGCTGCAAAAGATGGGGATGTACTACAATGCCCGTCCTTCGATTATGCGCAGACACGACACTTGCGGGGCTGCTAATAGAAAAACATTGATTTCATGAACTGTCACTTACCTCTTGATAGGCGTAAAACGTACAGGCGCCGCAGAAATGGAGCTCCAAAGCGCATGACAAAAACGTTCACCTGGAGCTGACCAACGCTCACCCTGGAACTCATGAGCACATGGCACAACGATACAACCACCACGTTCAAAGAGAGCGCGCGAACTGAGCGTGTGAGAGCGCGGAGCACACCAACCCAGCAACCTTTGCAAGCCTTCAGGCATTCCGAGCTTGCAAAGAAGGGCGAAGAGATCCAATAAGACCTCGTCGTTAAGTCATGTGACCGACTACGCGCAAATCAGCGCAAAGCGTGCGTGTGCATGCAACAGACAGTGGTGATTCGACTAGGTAAAGACAGTCACTGCTCTGTACAACGGCAGGGGTTGCAGGTGTTGCAGAGCTTGCCGTGCTCCTCTTTCTCGACATGTTCGGCGAGGAGTTACGGAGTCGCCATCTAGCGGAAGCGCCTCGCTGGCGTAGTATGAGGGATCAGGCGGCGCGCTCCTCATAGGTTTTGCTGTCAGCGCTCACTGAAAACACCACGCGCGAGCTCTCGCGGACATTTCTGCAAGTACTTTCGAAACGAGAGAAGTTTTTTATTCTCTAAATAATAATCTTGGGCAAACTGAAAGCGCACAATCGTTTACAGACGCTATCTCTTTACCGAATACGTACAGTGAACGCCACTGCGCGCGGTCGGCGCGATGGAGTCTCCCGAACCGGCTTCTTGCGTGAAAGGTAGGTAAACGCTAAGAGCAAGCTATGTGAAACATGTTCTTATAGTGTTTGTAGAACTAAATGGCGCGTAATAGAACGAAGCCTCAATGCAGCAATCGCGCAGATTCCCAGCGACCGGCGCGTCTGGATGCTTGTCCACGCACTGTTTCGCTTTCTCCGCGCACGCGTTTTCGCACCGTGCCATGAGCTTTAGGCCGCAGAATATGAGCATTTGACAGTATACAAGCAACCATTGTTGCGTGGGCGCTATCGGAGCTATAAAAAAATAACTTCATTGTAGAGACTTCGACGGCTACGGGGACTGTGATGTGCGTCGCGACGATTCAATCTTTTTTTTTTTCTTCTAAATTCTTTGACCTTTCGATATTATTTCTCGAGTTGCGTCGCACTGTATGTTTATCGGTGTTCTCAGCGTGCAATTTCCCGCTGCTCCTTTTTTGTAATCCAGTGCATGCATTAATTCATAACACAAATATTACCATATGCCATGCTTTTTTAAAATGTGCTTCTTACCGCTGCCTTTCCACTCCACTCAACTTGCCAGTATCTATAACATCGACAAGTTCATAGACCAAACAGTCACGACATTAGTCGGGCAGCGGACTCGGGCGAGCGTCTCAGTGCGCGTTTTCAGAACATCGCAGACCGGGCGCCGTAGCAGAAATCTTCCTCGCGTCTGTGCTTGCTGCATACCCGAGTTGTAGCCGATGACTGTTTGCCGGTTTTATGTTTCGCGAGCCAAGCTTCACGCAGCTTGTCCTGCGGCTACGTGTGAATAAGGCTGACTGCGTGCTCCGTTGCGTACATCCGGCATTGTGGCACCGAGCAGCAGCCTACCATGTTGCGCGCCTTCAAAGGCAGCCACTACCTATTGTAGTGCTTTTAAGCGTTGTAAAGGAGACACTCGAAGCGGGAAAATTTCGCCACTAAATGAGGACCGCAGCGTACGAGGGAATTGAAACTCTCGTTTTCAGCTCGCTTCGGCGCTCCCGAAGCAGCCGACGCGGCCGCTATGTCCACGTGATCCCTCCTAGCACGTCACGCCTACGGTGGCGCCAGCTTTTCCAGTGGTGGAGCTCGAGGCCATAGGTGGTAATGCGCAGCTGTTTCAGCGTTCTACCTGCCGCTTTGTGACGTTTCCTCCCGATATGCTTGTGCAGTTTCGGTCGTTCATTTCAACTTCTCCATTTATCGTCTGCATTGGAAGTTTGATTATGAGTGCAGCAACTTCATATTGCTGGCTGACATGTCTTTTCGGAAGAGCGTGCGCTGAAGGCAGCCGTGGTAGAGATTTCTATGCCGCGATATGATCACATAGTACGTGTTGGACTGTGTGTTGGTCCCACATAAGGCCAGTACGGGACATCCCGTTGAACACATCCTTCGGACATCCATAGGATTAAAGATTTGGGATTTTGTTTAGATCCCAGAAGTTTAATCGTGTGGATGTCTGAAGGATGTCTTAAATAGGACATCCCGAAATAATGTCCACATGTTATCCACTGGACATCCTGACCGGGACTTGGACGTTCGGATCTTATCGGGATGTCCAGAGGATATTCGTGGTCCAATGGGATGCTGCACCGTAAACGCGATTGTTTTTCTTCGATTGTGCGTGGTTCGTCGTACACGGAAGCGCAACGATTCCTGGCTGTTGCTGCGCACTAAACTGCAAGTCCAATTATGACGGAGGACAAAGTGTCCGAGTGCACAAGTTCCCATCTGACCGAGTCACTCGGGAAGCATGGACGAGAGCAGTTCCTCGGAAGGACTTCTCGCCAACGAAGTACACAGTGGTAAGTATTTCTTCTCTCTATTGTTATTCTGGGTTTCCAGACGAATAGGTTTCGTCAGCGTAGTGCGCGATGCATTCGTGCACGCGTGCACAATAGATGGATCTCTGCACCTGTCGACGCGCTTGTAAATTCAACATTTTCGTCGAACTTCATACCTGTAACGGCTTGTTCTTTTTTTTTATTTTAGCACCGTGAAAAGCATTTCTTGCCATCGGATTACTTGAAGACGACATCTTACACGGACGTCAAGACAGGAAAAGTGGTCGAAGTTGCCATGAAAAACATCCGTCTGAAGAAAACTGTTCCGAGCTTGTTTCCCAATTGCCCTGCCTATTTATCGCGTCCGCAAGTGTGCGTTCGAGAAGCGCCGGCTGCCAAAAGAGCGCGCTTGGAAGCCACATATTTGCAAAAAGCAATAATGCTTTCTCAGCAAACCCAAGCAGAAGAGGACGCCAAAAATCTGGTTGGTAGCTTTGCGGACTTGCTGAAGGCCTTGCCAAGCTTTCAGTGTTCGGACTTCTGGACAGTTTACAACAAGGGCTCCAAGGTTTTCTTTTTGGACTAGTCACTTCAATCTGCTCCTGCAGTCCGTACTTCGGTGATCGTGTCCACAGACCTGCGCGTCGAAGTATTTTTTTGTGAAACGGGTGTGAGGAAGTGTGGTGATGTTTTAGTTCCTGAAAACCTGTGCGACTTGAGAGATTTAAAAAGTGTGTTACACTTGATCGAACAGACACGTAAGGATATCAGCACTGAGCGTTCTGAAAAGGCCCGTCATCTACTGACATTGGTTTCGACATTGCTAGAGGAAGTAAGTGGAAAACATTTCGCATGCGAGTTGCAAGAATGGCATTTTGAAGTGCTTAAATTCTTGAAGAGTCAAGTTGATCTTGTTTTGAATGATGCTGGCCGATATCCCCCCGATTTATTGGTTTTTGCTAGCCTTTTGTTCACAATTTCACCTCATGCATATAGATTCCTGAGAAGTTCGATGAAGCTTAAGATGCCGCATCCTGATACGATCAGAAGACTGTGTTCATCGTACGATGTACGCCCTGAAACGGAGCAGCAAGAATGTAGCTTTCTTTCCTATGCAAAGCGTATTGTAAGCACATATAAAGAGCATGAAAAGTCTGTAACGTTAATGATTGATGAGATTCACCTTAATCATTTTTTGATTACAAGGCTGGGTTGGTTACTGGTGCTGCGGTAAATTCATCGACTGCAGCAAAAACTGCCCACGTATTTATGATACAGAGCCTGCTTACTTCAAACAAGGATGTTGTACACATCCTTCCTGTGGCACAAATCGATGCTAAGGCGCTGCACGACTTCCTTCGGAAGATTGTTCTTGATCTAGAGGCATCTGGTTTTAGAATAATCGCAGTGATCTCGGACAATAACTACATAAACAGAAAAGCCATGTCCTACTTCGCTAAGATGGCAAGTGTCAGCATTGTTTACCAGCATCCTGCTGACCCATCACGACCCCTGTTTTTTGTGGTGGACCCAGTTCACATACTAAAGTGTATAAGAAATAACTGGCTGAATCAAAGAAACATTGGCAAATGCATGTACTTTCCTGAATCGAAGAGTGATGAGGCTGAACAAAAGATACTTACAGCATCTTTCAAAGTATTATGCCAACTGCACGAAGCTGAAAAGCATGAGCTCTTGAAGCTAGCACCAACGCTCACTTTGAAGGCACTGAACCCCTCAAACATGGAACGGCAGAACGTTAAACTGGCCTCAAAGATTTTTAACTCATCTACTGTTGCTGCTCAGTGTTGCAACGTTCCAGCATGCAAAGGAAACCTCTCAATATGTCGACACCATTTTGACTTGGTGGAACATTGTTAACGTCAAGACGCCAAGAAAAGGACAGCGGTTGCGAGATCAATCGCAAGGTCCAATAGTTTCATTGTCATGTCCTCAACTAGAATTCTTAGAGAGAATAGTTCAATGGCTTGATCACTGGAGAAGCCTCGAACATGACAATGGCCGCTTGACACGTGAAACGCACATAGCTTTCAGCCACACTACCCATGCCTTGCACGAACTTGCCATATACTGTCTCAAAGAGCTTCATTTCGGGTATGTTCTTTTGGGCAAATTTCAAACTGATAGCTAAGAGGATCGCTTTGGAAAGTACCGGCAATTGTCTGGTGCCAATTACCACGTGTCTATAAGGCAGATATATGAATCTGAAAACAAATTGCGTTTGCAGCAGGTTCTGGACCTGCCAGATTTTGACATTCTACTACCACCGAGCGCGAACACGTTGGAGACAAGTGTACATTCAGGAAACGGCCAGTTTCAAGTCACTGTGACCGACTCCGGCATTCAGAAAGAAACGCCAAGACTACCGGCACTAACCTATGTTGCCGGCTATTGTGCCCATGCAGCTCTAAAAAAGCTGACATGCGCATCTTGCAGTGAAAGCCTTGTGATGCAAGACGTCGATCTAGATGACCCTGAGAATGCATTAATCACGAAGATGACAAGGGGTGGCCTGAAGTTTCCACGAGCAGTTGTAGTTGATGCTGTACTCTTTACTGAAATTATATAGGACAAGCTCAGGACACCAGAATATGCCGTACGATTTTTCAGCCTTCCTAGGCAGAAAGATACTCTTGTCGGCCTTGTGTTCGCTACCCTTCATGACTTTGAGGATGTCGATGTGTGTAATTTCGGTCATCCTGCACAGGAGGTAATGGGGCGCATGTTGTAAGTGCTGCAGCGAATACACTGCTGAACAACTTGTGCCGCACAGAAAACGACAAATTACACAACGCCAAGAACGACCGAAAATTGCAGACCTTGAAGGCCTGAGATGTTTCTCATTATTTATTTTTTATTCACGAAGCTCTGTTTTGTTGAACATCTACGTATGTTTATGTTGACAGAACGCTTGTAGAAAGAAACCTGTGGCGTAGCTAGGACTTATTTGCCTACATTATCAAAATTTAAACCCTGCATTTTGGTCAATTCAAATGTTATTTGAGTGCATTGTGCTACCTGTTTATGATACGAACTTTCCATGCTACTGAAATCCATTAATTGCATGTTTTCCTTTAGGACTGAGAGTAGGCCTCTCGTTTTTTACTTACTTTTCACCATTATCTCAGTATTTTATGAAGACCAATAAGGCCTGCAAACAAGGCGGGTGGAAATAAAATAACCACAAGAAATGGTACAACAAAGACGGAAGCTTATTGCATTTGAGAATTAGTTGTGCGTGACCCTATAATAATAAAATTTTCACAATAAAATGAACCTCGATATTCGTGTGTCCAGCGAGGACTGTTTTGTGCAATGCAAGAGTGAGAATGATAATTATATATGGAAGATTTAAAATGTTTGTTTCTGAATGCAGTTCTTATCATTTGTGAATAAAGTATATTCTGTGTCTTCAATATGCAGTTTTCCTCTTCCTTTCGTTCCGTCTAAAGTTGAGTGACTAAGCAGCATGCAGTTTGCTTGTCTTACTCCCGACCAAACATCACAAGCACAATAAGGCAGGTCGTGTTGCGATACACGCAAAAAACAAAAATGTTGCCAATCAAGTAATCTAAGGAAGGTATGAAAGAATGCTGCTTTCTATGGTGGTGTTGACTGCGGTGAACCAGCGGCTCCCCCTTATTTTTTGCGTCAGCTATACGTGTCTTGCATTGGAACCGAAGCATCTGAATTTATAGGTTGCTGTCACTTTAAGGACAGCACTAATTTTCTCATGCCATAGTATCCGCGATGCGCAAAGAGACACACTGCAAGCGCAAAGATCCTAGGCGCGGAGACGCCGACTGTCCGGCCCATCCGACTAGCGTGACGTCACACCGGCGTGCGGAGGCCTTACATTTTTTTCTAGGTGGCTTTGGCTGGACCCACTCCCCGATTCTAGAAACACTACGGTTCCCGCTTTTCCGGCCCAGCTTTTCCTCTAGAGTCGTTTTACTAACACTCTATGCTTAGATGTGTCAATTAATGATCAGAAGGACCTGCTCTAACGACCCAATATGTTTGTAGAAAATCGTCAAAATTGTTTCAGGGTCCCTTTAATGACAGCCTGAACAAACGTAAATAATGGGGAAGGAACAGCGCCAACTAAGTTTCGTTATTCATTTCAGTTCTTTATTCCCCAGGGGGCGCTACTGTTCTTCCTCGATGTCCTCCTTGCCCGCCGCTCCGGAGCGGCGGGTGAAGAGGACATCGAGGCACCCTATCATTCTATCATAAAGAACATAGAGTTTCTCAGTGAGCAACTCTATGATAGAGAAAGAAGCCTGCGGTGCGGTGGCCCCTCCGAGTGTGGCCCAATCCACTTCGATCGCAGCGCCGCCACAGTATTTTTCGTCGTGCGCCGCCCCAGCCAAACTCTATGGCCCCAGTCGTTCGTTCTACTCAATCATATTCTAGTACACTCTACTAATGTCCTGCCTCGGTTAAAAAAGAAAAAGAAACGCACAAAGAATTCCCATAACCAAATTTTTTTACCCCTATTTAAGCTTTGCCTTTGCACGTCTCCGTTTTTTGTCGTTTGCCTACTTCCACCAATCTTCCAATTGCCTCTTACTAATCCCACACATGTTTAGATGCCCCCTGATCTGATCTGATCAAGAAACGCCAATGTATGGGGCTCTTGCATTGCCCAGGGGGCGCTGCAAAAAAAGGTGCTAAAAAGCGCCCTCTGTGCTAAAATGGATCGTACCAAGCTCGGTCGTCTGCTTCGGAAAGCACGTTTACAATATGGACCCGCCACTTTCGGTTGTGTTGTTTCATGGCCTGCAGCGAATATCGGGCGCCGAAGATTTTTTCAGGGGTGGCACGCTGCGTAAAGGCAAGAAATTATGCAGTGCCGAATACGTGTACGCCGTTCAAGAATTAGGCAACGAAGTTTTAGCACCGTGTCAATCGCATGTGAAGCGAGTCGCGTACGAAGTGGAACTTCAGGTAAGGTTCGCACTCTAGCTGCTAGATTCAGGCGCATAAACGCGAGGAAATGCTTGCTATAAATGAATCCACAGCAGCGATAAGCAGGCATCATGTGTACGGAACTGCTCGAGCACACGACGGTACGCGCCGCGATGTAGAAACTGTTCGAGCGCACGATCGTACGCGCCGCGACGGCAGCGGTCTTTCGACATGCCGCGAAACGGCGGGCCTCCTGCAATCTTTGTTGACTGCATGCCGCTAAACAAGTAGTTATGCCTGCGTTGTAGTAGCGGCCATCTGTCCCTTTTAGTAACTGGTAATAACTGATGCAATGCATATGAGCTCGCACGTACGTGCGAATCGCGCTGCAGCGCGAGCTCGTGCGCTGCTCGCTTGATGTAGGTTTTAACGACAGCGCTCGAACATAGATGTGCTGCAATCAATACTGCCTTTTTTCTGCGCTGCCTCAACGTGCTGGCTTGAGATCAAGGATGAGCGCATTTAACTCTCTTAACGTGCTGCTCGTAGTGGAGTAGTGAATTGTCATCGAATGAGCCCGACCATTTGTGCTCATTTGCACACACCTGGTCACTTCACCACTTCGCATCGGTCGAACTGTTAATTGTCGCTGTAGCCGGGTCTCGAATCGTGAATTACCAGCCATGCCTGCTGCTATGTCGGTCTGCTGTCGGGACTGTAGGTGTAAAAGACCGAACATTAGAACGCAGATACTCAAGCAAGCTTCAAGACAGGCGAAGCAGTCAGCATGGCGCGAAGTTTCGCTTACTCAGCGCGACGAACTGCAGCTATGCAGCGCACCCGACGCTCCACTTCGTGAGGCCTTGAAGGAAAACGGCAGAATGTGATGTTGGGATTCAGGCCTTCTTAATTGTTCATGGCAGCCCACGCGCAGAAGTAATGACGGTGACACCTTTTCGAGGCTGGGCTAGGTCTCTCTGGATCGGCGTCACCGATTCCTTCTGCTCCTAGCATTACGTCCCACGGCACACGGAGAGTCCGTTTTCGTTAAACTATAGGCTGCGGCGAGCTCGTATCGTTGTCGGCGTGGTCTGTGAGAAGTGACGAGCCTTTTCGCACTCGCAACAGGGCAGAAAAAAGTGCGAATCGACGCAAAACTCGGCCTAGAAACGTGCTTCGCCACAGCCAGGGTTCAATACGACCCAAGCTGGTACGACCCAGATGTCGTTTCCCGCGCCGCCACCAGGCGCCGCTACTATACCTCAAACTCCAGCGCAAGACGCCCATGAAAGCTTCTAACCCTACAGCTAGAATAGAACTGGCAGAACTTTCGAAGTTAATCAACAAGCGTAAGACAGCTGACATAAGGAAGTATAATATGGATAGAATTGAATATGCTCTCAGGAACGGAGGAAGCGTAAAAAAAGTGATGAAGAAACTAGGAATTGGCAAGAATCAGATGTATGCGTTAAGAGACAAAGCCGGCAATATCATCATGCACTAATATGGATGAGATAGTTCAAGTGGCTGCGTTCTATAGAGATTTAAACAGTACCAGTGGCACCCACGATGATAATAATAGTGAGTAGTCTAGATTAATTCGAAATCCCACAGGTAACGCCGGAAGAAGTAAAGAAAGCCTTGAGAGCTATGCAAAGGGGGAAGGCAGCTGGGGAGGATCAGCTAACAGCAGATTTGTTGAAGGATGGCGGGCAGATTGTTCTAGAACAACTGGCCACCACGCGCGAGCTCTCCCGGACATTTCTGTAAGTACTTTCGAAACGAGAGAAGCTTCTTACTAATTAAGTAATAATCTTGGGCAAACTGAAAGCACACAATCGTTTACAGACGCTATATCTCTACCGAATACGTACGGTGAACTCCACTGCGCTCGGTCGCCGCGATGGAGTCTAAAGAAAGGTAGGTAAACGCTGAGAGCAAACTATGTGAAATATGCTCTTATAGTGTTTGTATGACTAAATGGAGTGTAATAGAACAAAGCCTCAATGCAGCGATCGCGCAGATTCGGAGCGACCGACTGCGCGTCTGCATGCTTGTCCGTGCACTGTTTCGCTTTCTCCGCGCGCGCGTTTTCGCACCGTGCCATGAGCTTTAGGCCGCAGAATATGAGCATTTGACAGCATACAAGCAACAATTGTTGCGTGGGCGCTATCACAGCTGTTCAAAAATAATTTCATTGTAGAAACTTCGACGCCTACGGGGACTGTGATGTGCCGTCGCGACGATTCAATCTTTTTTTTTTCTTCTAAATTCTTTGACTTTTCAATACTATTTCTCCGATTGCGTCGCACTGTATGTTTATCGGTGTTCTCAGCGGGCAATTTCCCGCTGCTCGTTTTTTGTAATCCCGTGCATTAATTCATAACACAAACATGACCATATGCCATGCTTTTTTTAAATGTGCTTCTTACCGCTGCCTTTCCACTCCACTGAACTTACCAGTATCTATAGCATCGACAAGTTCATAGACCAAACCGTCACGACATTAGTCGGGCAGCGGACTCGGGCGAGCGTCTCAGTGCGCGTTTTCAGAACATCGCAGACCGGGCGCCGTAGCAGAAATCTTCCTCGCGTCTGTGCTTGCTGCATACCCGAGTTGTAGCCGATGACTGTTTGCCGGTTTTATGTTTCGCGAGCCAAGCTTCATGCAGCTTCTTGTCCTGCGGCTACGTGTGAATAAGGCTGACACCGGGCTCCGTTGCGCACGTCCGGCACTGTGGCACCGAGCAGTAGCCTACCATGTTGCGCGCCTTCAAAGGCAGCCACTACCTATTGTAGTGCTTTCAAGCGTTGTAAAGGAGACACTCGAAGCGGGAAAATTTCGCCACTAAATGAGGACCGCAGCGTACGAGGGAATTTAAACTCGTTTCCAGCTTGCTTCGGCGCGCCCGAAGCAGCCGACGCGGCTGCTATGTCCACGTGATCCCTCCTAGCACGTCACGTAAAGCCCCTCAATTTTCCAAAAGTAGCGCCATTCTTAGATCTTTCCGCCACCCCGCTCACCCAGGCGCTTCCTCCTCCACTCCTCCTGTCGCCCCAGCCTCCTCCGCTCCCCCATTGGCCAATCTGTGTCACGTGAAAGCGGGCCCCGCGCTTTTGTATATTTTTTTCTTTCCGGCGCAGAGCAGGCGCCGCACTTTTGTATATCTTTTCTTTCCAGCGCGCTGCGACCCCCAATCTTGGGCCTGCGACCCCCATTTTTGGGCCTCCGCGACGAAGTACGGCAGGCGGTTTGAAGGAGCGCGGTAGTTTTATACAATGTGTTAGGGCCGAGTGCTTAATTGCGATGCCGTGCTGCTGCGCCTACGGTTGCCACAACAGACCCAGTGACGGCAAAAAGCTTTTTGTTTTACCATCCGCCGGGCGCAACGCAAAACGAAGAAAAGTGTGGATTCACAAGATCGGGCGGGCTGACTTCGAGCAAGTGGCAAAGAACGCGCGGCTTTGTTAAGTGACACGGCTCCTCCAACCTCTTCTTTTGACGCCCGTGTCAAAACGGGCCCGTGTCCAGTGCATTGGGGGTGCGTTAAAGAACCCCAGCTGCAAAAAAAATTAATCCAGAGCCCCCATTATGGCGTGCCTTATGAGATCGTGGTGTTGGGATGTAAAACCCAAGAATCAACTTTTCTTCTGTCTTGTGTGCCTTGACTGTTCCAGTTAACGCAACACTGCTTCCTTGTGAAAACTTACAACGCAAAAGAATACAGACGCACGTAGTATACAGAGATAAAATTAGCACTTCAACAAAAGTGTTGCTGGTGCCAATGAGGGAGGGGGATAATTATTTTCTGAACCTCTTTCCAGTTGTCCCATCAAGTTCCTTCTTTCTTTTCTATCAAATTCTAACCATTTGCACTGTAATAAATAAATAACGATTTCATATGCTGGTAAGTTGTTAAAATTATCTATACCGCCTATGTGTGAAAACGTTGCTCATGGCCACCACAACCTGTGCATGAGCTACGTACATCTGTAAAAGGCGCGGAACAGAAACGGCCCTGCTGCCAGGCATTGCTGACCGCAGACAGTCGGAATCTCTCACGCGCCGGCCGAACAAAAGCATCCTGCAGGTACGTAAATTAACCTACGAAACCACGTGCACATACTTTCGCGCTGTCAAAACCTGAAACTCTGGTAATTACTCGCGTGTCTGAGCACACCGCGTGCTTGTGTCGTGTTTCAGCAACACGAACTTTCAACGTGCGCGCGCTTTACGCCTTAAATACGCCTTGAATAATGGTGCTTTTCTCTATTTCTTCCGCAAATCCGACACGACATTCTTAAGGCCAGTTACCGACTGACAAAGCAAGATCTAGATTGAAAAAACTGCTCCGCAGGACTCGAACGAACTTTTCCGCGGATTTCCTCCCGTAGCGTGTTAGCCGTCGTCTGCTACGGCAGGCCCACTGCCGGCGGCGCCACCGTCGAGGCCGCGCCGAGCGGAGGAGGAGAGAAGTGAATGGCGCTACTTTGGGAGATTGAGGGGCTTTAACGTCACGCCGATGGCGGCGCCAGCTTTTCCAGTGGTGGAGCTCGAGGCCAATATATATATATATATATATATATATATATATATATATGTATAGTTCTTTTCTTCCACTGTGAATCAATCATCAGAAGCCAACAAACACTGACACCAAGAACAACATAGGGGAAATTAGATGTGCTTAATAAATGAAATGAAGAAACGATAAATTAATGGAAATCAAAGTGGATGAAAAAACAACTTGCCGCGGGTGCGGCAAGTTGTCTCTCACTGTGAATTAGTGCAATTCCTGTACACATACCACAACACTCTCCCAGCCGAATTACTTTCGGTTTACTTTCTTCCATATTTCTCAGGACCTGACTCGGTCGAGCACCCTTTCGAGGCGATAGAGCTGCGTTTAATGGCTGCGTGTGTGTGTCTTCAATTTATTATGGTTAGAAGGTATTTTTGTTTGTAGCAGAAAAAGCTAATACGCAGGCGTGCGCTATCCGAGCCGCATAGTTTGCTACGCTGACGGACTCGAGTGACCTAGTGCAAGTCGATGGCAGCGACACGCCCGGATGGGCGATAGGTTGAAGGACGAGGCTGTAGAGCGCCTTTCCTGACTGATGCCCATAACATTCGGGACGCTCATAACATTCATCCATCCATCCAGCCTCCCAGTATCGCTTACTGTCTGCGGATGCGAATGTTGGTACGAAGGTCAGTCCTCATCGCATACCGGCAGTTTGTATAGGTGTTCTGTGGTACCGTATGCACAGCGCCTCTGCTCCCTCGCATACCTGGGTAGCTTTTCTCCTCGAGCGACCCCCGTTGCCGATGCAAAGTGTTCACCGGCTCAAAGGCTGATCGCGGCGCCCTCGGGGTAGATGTGCAGGCGCATGAAGGCGCCTTTTGCATCGGTCGACTGGTGTGGACGCCAGCGGAGACGCATTTTTGGAGCTTGCGGCATCGTAATCCAAGCGGAAACGGGAACGGGACGTGTTGGTGCTTGTGGTGGCGAAACCGTCTTCCTCCAGTGGTGCGGTGCGCAAAGTGGGCTCGGTGATGTGTGCAAAAAAGCACAGCCTTTCTCGCGGTGATCGGTGATGCGTGCGCCGGGGCGGGCGATAGGAGTGAGGTGATAGCGTCGCCGATAGCGTGGTGGTGACGACCCCAGCAGCGCTAACGCTCCATCCACGCCGTGCACCCGCCGGCCCGAGGGGCTTCCAAGACGAGGTGAGTCAGCAGTTTCCGCTTGACCTCGGGGGTGGCCGAAGAGCGTCCGTCTCGGTCCAAATTGTGCCCCCCTCGCCGGAAGCGCAGTCTGCTGCTGCGTGACCACTGTCGTACGCCTTCGCGAGCGGGGTTATGCACAGTCTTCGACGGGCAGCGCCATGCTCAAAGCCGACGGCGACTCAGCGGTGAGCTCAGCGAAAAGGCGCTTTGCCAAACGATGGCGATTAAAGAAAATGAAGTCTGCATTTGGCAGTAACGTCAAACACCGTCTTGCACGATCTGACAGGTGACGCGTAACTGCACAAAGATGAACTTTTTCAAATGTTTTTTTTTTTTTTAAGTTCACAAACGAATCGCCATGAACGTGCGTTGACATCGTGCCTGTACTAGTGCGAGAAAAGTGCCCGCTTGCATTCATTTGGTACCATTTGCTTGTCTCCGTCGTAAACAAAGTATCACAGGAGTTCTGAACGAGTAGGAATGAGTGAGTGCATCACTTTTCCGTATTGTACACTCGTGGCATATTCGGGCGGTTGTTTCAGCGTGCTCTGGCAGTGCGGCAAATGCTATAAGGGCAACTATTAAGTGTTACTGCTGGCATAAGTGTGGAATGCCTCGATTATTTCTCGTGTGGTTTGGCATTTGTCGCTGGAAAGAATTTTTGTGTCTTTTCTCGGCCCCCCGAGAGTTGTCTAGCATGTGCCCTATGATAAATAGGAAACTTGAGCTGGGTGGCAAAAAAAGAAAAGATGATTGCGGCGTTAGACATGTGTCCCCTTTAGTGCCTTCGCGAAATGCGAAGGTTGTGGGTTCGGTTCCCACCTGCGGCAAGTTGTTTTTTCATCCACTTTAATTTGCATTAGTTTATAGTTCCTTTATTTCATTTATTAAGCACAATTTCCCCTATGTTGACCTTGTTGTCAATGTTTGTTGGCTTCTTATGACTAATAAAAATCGGGCCCCTCGGTTAACCCGCTTTCTTCTTGCCCTTTAGTGCCTTGTAACACTGGTATAGTTTATCAGATTCCACTCAAGTGTGGGAAAACTTACATTGGACAGAGCGGCAGGTGCATTAATATTAGTCTAAAAGAACACAAACATTCACTAAACAACCCTAATGCATCACATCTAGCGTCACATTGTTTCAATTGTGGTTGTAAACCTTTCTTTGAAGACACAAAAATTCTTTCCAGCCACAAATGCCAAACCACACGGGAAATAATCGAGGCATTCCACATCAAAAAATTAGGAGACACTTGCGTTAGCCATGCATCTTTGTCTCTATTAGAATGCGAATTTCAGTTTCTTCACAATACGTGTATTAATCTGAAGTAATCGTTTTTTGTGTGTTTGCTTGTTTGACTTCCATGCCTCCTGATATGTTTAACTGATCTTTTTTACCTTGTCACATTTTTATGCTGCGGTTTTTGCAATCACCTATATATATATATGTTCTTCGTTTTAATAAAAATTGTAGTTGAGAGTTAGCGCTCGTCCTGTCTGCTCCTTTCTGTGTCCGTGTCACTTAGCGCTACATTCCAAGATCATGTTAATGTTTATACCCACCCTGCTGCTTTGCCTGTCCAGGTCAGTGAGCATGCATTGCAATTGGTCCCCTGAGTTACGAAGCAAAGCAATATCATCAGCGAATCACAAGTTGCTGAAGTATTCTCCATTAACTCTTATGCCCAATTCTTCCCAATCCAGGTCTCGGAATACCTCCTGTAAACACACTGTGAATAGCATTGGAGAAATCGTATCTCCCTGCCTGACGCCCTTCTTTATTGGGATTTTGTTGCTTTCTTTATGGAGGACTACGGTGGCTGTGGAGCCGCTGTAGATTTCTTTCAGTATATTTACATATGGCTCGTCTACACCCTGATTCCGTAATGCCTGCATGACTGCTGAGGTTTTGATTGAATCAAACGCTTTCTCGTAATCAATGAAAGCTATGTATAAGGGTTGGTTATATTCCGCACATTTCACTATTACCTGACTGATAGTGTGAATATGGTCTATTGTTGAGTAGCCTTTACGAAATCCTGCCTGGTCCTTTGTTTGACAGAAGTCTAATGTGTTCCCGATTCTATTTGTGATTACCTTTGTAAATAGTATTTTGTAGACAATGGACAGTAAGCTGATCAATCTATGATTTTTCAAGTCTTTGGCCTCTGCTTTCTTATGGATTAAGATTATGTTGCCGTTCTTTCAAGATTCCAATACGCTCGAGGTCATGAGGCATTGCGTATTGGCCTCGAGCTTCACGGATGGATGGATGGATGGATGGATGGATGGATGGTTGACGCTCAACTTTTTGAATCGGGCGGCGGCGGCGCCCTAGCCTTTAATGGTTCTATATGCATGCATACCTATGTATTTACTCCTTTACTTTTGCATTGATATTATCCACCAATCAGATAGTCTCCGTTTAGTTATTTCTACCTGTTCAAAGTCTATTCTACTTTCACTGTCTTTAAAACCCAAAGCTTTGAATAGTTCCCCATTAGATTCACCTGCAGGGTGAAGTTGTTTACAAGCAAGTATCAGGTGTTTAGCCGTTTCCTCCTCCTCTCCACACGCCTCGCACACCAAATCTATCTCCTGGTATCTGGCTCGGTACGTTTTAGTCCGCAGTACACCTGTCCTGGCTTCAAACAACAATGAGCTTCCCTTAGAGTTATCGCGAATATTTTCTTTGGCTATTTCTTGCTTAAACGTCCTGTATGTCTCCAATGCCGATTTGGTTTGCATCTCTGTACTCCACATACCCCTCTCTGTCTCCTTAACCTTTTTCTTGACAGATGATTCCTTACTTGTTACCCCGCTACTGCCCAAGTATTTGCTTGTCAATTTTCTAGTTCGCTTCCTCCACCTTGTGTCAACATTCCTCGTGTATAAGTAACCGAAAACCTTCCTAGCCCACCGAATTTCCCCATTTTTCTCAATCGCCCCTCAAATGCTAACTTGCTACTAGCCTCTCTGCCCTTGAAAGAAGACCATCCCAGATCCCCCTGCACTCCAAGATTTGGTGTCTTGCCATGTGCTCCCAGAGCGAGCCTACCCACACCACGTTGCCTAATTTCCAACTGTTGCCAGGCCTCTGTTCTAATACATAGAACTGCATTGGCAAAAGTCAGGCCTCGTACCATTACCCCTTCCATATCCCTCGTACTACCTCGTACCTATTGTAGTTCCACAGTGCCCTACTCTTCATAATTGATGCACTTCTGTTACCTTTAGTCGTTAGATATTTTTCGGACTCTGTCAGCTACTCAATTTCATTATTAATCCACACCCCAAGATACTTGTACTTATCGACTATCTCAAGCGTGGCCTCCTAGTATCTTATGTTAGCTGCAAATGTTATCATTAAAAATCATGACTGCTGATTTTTCTTTGCTAAACTTCAAGCCTAATCTGTCTCCTTCTGTACCACATATGTGCATCAATCCCTGGAGATCTTCTGTATTGTCAGCCATTAATACAATATCATCCGCATACATCAGTCCTGGTAATGACTGTTCAATCAATTTTTCTTGTTTGAAAAATGCTAGGTTGAAGCCGAGTCCGCTTTGCTGTATTTTGGCCTCTAATCCTTGTAGGTACAGCATAAACAACAGAGGTGACAATGGACACTTCTGCACATGCTACGAAACCTGCTTTGCCCATTGTATAATCACCCGGTTACCTTTATAGATATCTTTTAAGAAATTGGTTACTCCATCTTGCACT
Organism: Dermacentor albipictus; assembly: GCF_038994185.2. Lineage (NCBI taxonomy): Eukaryota > Metazoa > Arthropoda > Arachnida > Ixodida > Ixodidae > Dermacentor > Dermacentor albipictus. Next base: position 180,629,640 of record NC_091823.1, on the reverse strand, counting down.
CCTAAAGTTTCCAGAATGCCCCACAAGCCTTCTTAAGTACACTGTCATAGGCTCCCTTGATGTCCAAAAAAGCCAGCCATACGGGTCTGTGTTCCTTTTCAGCTATTTCAATGCACTGTGTTAGCGAGAACAGATTGTCTTCTAGCCTCCTATGCTTCCGGAACCCATTTTGTAGCTCTCCAAGTACCCCCTCGTTCTCTACCCATGCCTGCAGTCTGTCCTTTATAATCTGCATAACCACCCTGTAAACCACTGACGTCACTGTTATAGGCCGGTAGTTATTTATTTCAGCTTTGTCCCCCTTTCCCTTATATATCATTCTCATCCTACTTAGCCTCCATTCGTCAGGTACTTTACCATCCACTAGCATTTTGCTCACCACCTCCCTCAATGCTTTCTTAGATTTCAGGCCCAATTTATTTATTAACATAATTGGAATACCATCGGGGCCTGCCGATGTGCTACTTGGTACCCTCTTCTCCGCCCTTTCCCACTCTTTTTGTCCAAGCGAAAGCAGTGGGTTGACCGGGCTATCCCTCTCCGACGTACTGCATGTACCATTTCTCTGTTTTGTAAATTTTTCCCTCATCATGGTTCCTATATGCTCCATTGCCTCCTCTCCTTCTAACCGAGTACCTTGAGCTGTTACTATATACTTCTCCTCTAGGCTTGTCCTATTACCCAAGGAGTTCAGATGTTGCCAGAATTTTCTAGCTGCCTGTTTATCTTTTTTATTGCTTATTTTTGACAGCCATTGGGACCCTTTTGTCTTGATTTTCTCGTTGATCAAATAGGATGCTTCCCTCTTGCATTTTATGTAGTTTACCCATTTCCTTTCTACTTCTGCTTCAGGTTCTCCCTTACTTTTGGAATACCTGTGTTCCCTGGAGGCTTCCTGACATTTCTTTATGGCCTTCTTAACCTCTTCATCCCACCAGCTCTTGAGTTTTTGTACCCCTTGCCTTGTTTTCCTGACTCGTGCCTTACCTAGCTCATGCTCAAATAGTCTCATTAACTTTGGGTAAGTCCAATCAGTTTCAGTACCCTCTGATATTTCCTCTTCAATTTATTTGGCCGCTATTTCCACTTGGTCTTGTGAGTAAAAAATCACATCTGGCGTTTCCTCGCGCGTCGTTCGTGCTTTAGTTTCCCTCTTAAAACTCAACTTGATACGTTTGTGGTCGCTACCTATACTTCTGGAGCCCTGTTCATCTATAATCATGGCTCCTAATCTATCGTACATCCTATGTGACATTAACGCATAATCTATTGTCGAGTGTCGACCCCCTACCTCCCATGTTATGATCCCGTCACACTTTTCAGTAGAGTTACAGACAACTAAGTTAAGCCTCTCACACATCCACCCCGCAGAGGCATCTGCGTCAGCAGGCGTTTGGTGTGTTGCGACACCACGTACCCGAGCACATGGGGGTTGGACCCTCCCGCGTGTAGCCGTGCGTGGCTTAGCCGTGTCCGGGGAAAGGGGGATCCTGGGGGTTGAGCCGATGCCGGGTGTTCGGACCTTTAAGGCCCCCCAGCGGAGGCAAACACCTCTTTGGCCTCTGCTTCACGTAGACGGCACCCCCGGACTGACCCTCCCGGGGGAAATCGGCAGTCGCCTTTTCCTGTCTCTCTCTTCCTACAACCTTCGTCTTTCCCTTACTTTCCACCTTTCCTGTCTCCTTCTCTCTTCTATTTACTTCCTTCTTCTTGGCGGCAAGGGTTAACCCAGTGTGGCTATCCAACCTTGGGTACACCATATTTGGTTATAGTGGCGGCGTACGACTGGCGTCGTGCAGACTTGCATGCAAGCTCTGCCGCGTCCGCTCGTTGGGCTCCGTGGTGGGCGGTCGGCGCTGTTGCCGAATTTTTATATATTTTCATGGAAACTTCTTTCCCCAAACTTCCCGATCGCCCTCAGAAACGAGGGCACTCCGAAGATGTATTTCAGTTTTTTGGACACCAAATCCAGAATTTTCCCCGGTTCCATGTTATTCACTCCGAAAAGCCAAACAAAGCAGTGCGAAACATTTCACCATTCCTTGTGTCAAAGTCCTTGACTGATGTTTTTGGTCCAGGTTACAAGGTGTCCAGGATGGCAAGCGGTGACCTCCTCTTGGAGCTCCGCGATTTGAATAATATCAAAAACTACCGAAACTAGTGTCATTTGGGGAGACCCACATAACAGTAACCCCGCACCGTACATTGAACACCACCCGCGGTGTTGTGTCGGATGACGATCTGCTTGAACTGACTGAAGCGGAACTCCTGGAGGGCTTCAGTGAGAAAAATGTTATTAATGTCAGAAGAATTAAGATAAGGCGAGATGGCAAAGAGATCCAGACCAAGCACCTAATAATCACATTTGGTTCAAGTGTCCTGCCCGAGTCAATCGAGGCCGGGTACATCAAGCTCCGTGTTAGGTTCCCAACCCACTCCGTTGTTTCAAATGCCAGCGCTTTGGCCACAGCTCGCAGAGCTGCCGAGGCCGCCAAACTTGTGCCAAATGTAGTAATCAAGAACACACCTCTGAAGCTTCTGAGAACGCTCTCCACTGTGTAAATTGTGACGGGGATCACGCCGCGTACTCGCGGTCGTGCCCCTCTTGGAAAAAAGAAAAGGAAATTGTAACAGTTAAAGTTAAGGAAAATATAACGTTCAAAGAGGCACGCAAGCGGGTAGCATACCTGCCAAAGAAAAGCTTTGCTGAAGTGGCGCATCAGGGGGCAGCGTCACAACGGCCTCCGGCGACTGTCCGACCCACATGCAGTGAGTCGGCAGTTACGCCATCTGCCCCCACGGTGGTTGCAGCTAGCGCTGCTCCGCCAACCGAGGAAAAGGGGCCATCGACCCCGAAGGTGGGCGCAGCCGAGGCTGCCTCAACTTCCCAGGTCCCTTCCAGTGCTGGCAATGGCCGGCGCAGCCAAATCCCCCAGGGAACCCCATCGACCTCCGGGCTGGTGGGCGCAGGGGTCTTGCCCTCCAAGGCGGGACCTTACCTGGTAACTTCTCGCTCACAAGAGCACGTGTCCGGCGCCTCACAAGAGGCAATGGACACCACACCTATCCCCAAGGCGCCCCAGGCGCCTAAGGAGCGGCGAGGTTCCCTCGAACGCTTCAAAAAGAGCAAAACCCCGGTTACAGGGCCTCGAAAGGGCTCTGTAATCTAAGACATCCCTTCCGTTTCCGTAAACACAGCACCAATTAAATTTAAAATATGGATACACAAATCATTCAATGGAATGTCAGAGGTCTACTTAGGAATCTTGATGATGTTCAAGAACTTATCCATAAACACAATCCAAAAGTGCTGTGTTTACAGGAAACACACTTAAAATCCAAACACACAAACTTTCTCCGTACGTATGTTACATTTCGCAAAGATCGCGATGATGCCGTCGCATCATCGGGTGGTGTGGCGATTCTCACTCATAAAAGTATAGCATGTCAATCTTTACAGCTACGTACGCCCCTTGAGGCAGTGGCGGTGCGAGCTGTTCTGCTAAACAAACTCACCACTATTTGCTCGCTTTATATACCCCCACATTACAAATTAACTAAACATGAATTTCAGTCCTTTATAGATGAATTGCCAGAACCTTATCTGGTTCTTGGCGACTTCAATGCACACAACTACCTGTGGGGCGACCCTCGTATAGATGCGCGAGGACGTCTTGTTGAACAGTTCCTTTTCTCTTTTGGTGCTTGTCTACTGAATAAGAAGGAAGCGACATACTATTCTCTTGCAAACAGAACATTTTCTTCAATAGATCTTAGCCTAGTCTCCCCGTCACTACTGTCTGAACTCGAATGGCAAGTTAACAACAATCCTTACGGAAGCGACCACTTCCCAATACTGCTTAGAACACCCGAAGAAAAGGAATATCCACCACAGGCTCCTAGGTGGAAAATTGACACTGCCGACTGGGAAAAATTTCGAACTCTATCTTGTATTTCGTGGGATGACATGTCCTCGCTAGAAATTGACGCTGCTGTCGAATATTTTACAGCCTTCATAATAGATGCCGCATCTAAATGTATATCACAAGTAAATGGTCTGTCCTGCAAACGGCATGTCCCGTGGTGGAACGACGATTGTAGGATCGCACGTAAAAATCGGAACAACGCGTGGGGGTTGCTGCGCGCCTCCCCCACTGCGGAGAATCTTATTAACTTTAAAAAAGTAAAATCACAAGGCAGGCGAACCCGCCGGCAGGCCAGAAGAGAAAGCTGGCAAAAGTTTTTATCGGGCATCAACTCTTATACAGAGGAATCGAAAGTCTGGAACAGGGTTAACAGGATAAGAGGACGACCAACGTATTCACTCCCCCTGGTAAACCCACAAGGCGACCCTGCTTGAACAAGCAGACTCACTTGGGGAGCACTTTGAGAGTGTATCAAGCTCTAACCATTATTCGCAATCATTCCTGAAATATAAAGAAATAGAAGAATGCAAGCCACTCATCAATAAATGCCGACAGAATGAACCCTATAATTGCCCATTTAGTGCTGCCGAGTTGAAAGCGGTCTTGAGCGCATGCAAGAGTTCCGCACCAGGATCTGATAGAATCTTATATGAAATGCTTAAAAACTTACACAATGACACGCAGCTTACACTACTTACACTTTTCAACACCATCTGGGATGCAGGGTACCTTCCAACCGCGTGGAAGGAAGCCATTGTAGTCCCTGTTTTGAAACAAGGCAAAGACCCTTCCTCGGTGGCAAGTTACCGCCCGATAGCCCTCACAAGCTGCATTTGTAAGGTGTTTGAAAAAATGATAAATCGGCGACTCACTTATTTCCTTGAACAGAGCAAAATGCTTGGTCCTTATCAGTGCGGCTTCAGAGAAGGGCGCTGCACAACTGACCATCTTGTACGTATAGAAGGAAATATCCAGGACGCATTTGTACACAAGCAGTTTTTCTTATCCATATTTCTCGATATGGAGAAGGCGTACGATACGACGTGGCGTTACGGAATCTTAAGAGACTTGTCAGAAATGGCCATCCATGGTAATATGATAAACCTAATAGAAAGCTATCTGTCCAGTCGTACCTTCCGGGTAAAAGTCGGTAATGTACTTTCGCGTCCTTTTACGCAAGAAACGGGTGTACCACAAGGAGGCGTGCTCAGCTGCACGCTCTTTATCGTGAAGATGAACACGCTTCGTGCTTCACTACCACCCGCCATCTTTTACTCTGTCTATGTGGACGACATTCAAATAGCTTTCAAATCTTGTAACCTCGCAGTCTGCGAGAGACAGGTACAGCATGGCCTGAACAAAGTGTCAATGTGGTCAGACAGGAATGGATTTAAGATCAATCCTAACAAAAGCTCTTGTGTTCTTTTTACAAGAAAGAGAGGACTTATTCCAGATCCTTGCATAGAACTGCGTGGACAACAGATACCTGTAAACAAAGAACACAAATTTCTAGGTGTCATACTTGACTACAGACTCACTTTCGTCCCCCACATTAAACATCTTAAAGAAAAATGTCTGAAAACAACGAACATAATCAAACTTCTATCCCAGACTACATGGGGTAGTGACAGGAAGTGTTTAATGAATATCTATAAGAGCCTCATTCGATCACGACTAGACTATGGTGCCGTGATCTATCATTCTGCAGCCCCGAGCACGCTAAAGATGCTAGATCCGGTCCACCATCTAGGAATCCGACTGGCCACAGGCGCTTTCAGAACGAGTCCCATACAAAGTTTATATGTAGAATTACATGAGTGGTCACTTCATCTGCAGAGAACATACATTAGCCAAACATATTTTCTGAAAGTCCACTCAAATCCACAGCATCCCTGTTTTAATACCATTAATGACATGACATATGCTACACTCTTTCGCAATCGTCCCTCCGTAAGACAGCCTTTCTCGCTGCGTGTGAGGAAGCTTAGTGATCAAATGCATGTCCCACTCCTCGAGCTCCCCCTAATGCATCCAGCCAAGCTGCTACCTCCTTGGGAGTGGCAGCTCATACAATGCGATATATATTTCATGCAAGTTACAAAACACGCTTCAGACATTGAAATCCATATGCATTTCCGTGAACTCCAGCACAAACACTCCTGCACGGAGTTCTACACAGACGCATCAAAGTCACATGACGGGGTGTCCTATGCAGCCGTCGGTCCATCCTTCTCGGATGGACCAACGGCTGCAACTAGTATCTAGTACCGGAAACTAGTATCTTTACGGCTGAGGCCTACGCAGTATTGTCGACCGTGAAGCATATTAGCAAATCAAAACTAAAAAAATCAGTCATATATACGGACTCCCTAAGTGTTGTGAAGGCTTTGATATCGTTCTGTAAGCACAAAAATCCTGTTATAATCGAACTCTATTCCGTCTTATGTAAAGCATATGTATCTAACCAGCATGTGATTATATGCTGGGTGCCAGGTCATAGGGCCATCGAAGGTAATGTTCTGGCGGACCAGATGGCCATGTCAGTTGCATGGCATTCTGCTAATCCCACCGCTGCAGTTCCTGTCACAGATCTGAAGCCCTTCTTACGGAGGAAACTACGCAACCACTGGCAACGCCTATGGGACGCGGAAACAAATAATAAGCTCCACGTGATAAAGCCACAGTTAGGATTCTGGCCTTCCGTAACAAAATCACGCCGAACAGATGTCCTATTCTGTCGTCTCAGAATAGGACATACATTTGGCACGCATAACTATTTACTCACTGGAATTGATCCTCCAACCTGCGGTAGATGCGGGGAGAGGCTGACCGTCCTCCACGTCCTCCTGGAGTGTCAGGAAGTCGAATATGAAAGAAAGAAACATTTTCCCTTAGCATACCGACAGCACATCCCCCTTCATCCTGTTATGTTGCTCGGCCCAGAACCTTTATTTGACACAAACGCAGTGCTAAGTTTTCTGAAAGATGTTGTTTTGCATGTTTTTAGCCCCACATGTTCGTAGCGGGTCCTCTCTTCAGAGGATGCCGCTGCGTTAGCTTTTTCGTATCGCACATGCCTCTAGGCCCTTGTGTCTCAAGGGCTCTGGCGAGGCAGCAGTGCTCCAAGTAATTTTAACATCCTATATTTTTCTACTTTGCATCATTCTTCTACGATTGATTTTAATGTTCATAGTATTCGCCATCTGTCATCGCCATAATTTTATAACACGTTAATTTTACGCACTTTACAGCGAATATTTTTAGGCCACTTTACAGCCAAGTCACATCTTCATAATACACCGTCAACATTACCACTTGTCATGGCGCTCTTTGGCCAAACCTGGCCCTTGCGCCACAAAAAACCACACATCATCATCATCACACATATCCAGCAGCATGTTACCTGTGGAGTCTGTGTACCCATCCATATCTTCAACATGCGCATTCATGTCTCCTAATACAATTACTTCACATCCTTTTCCTAGCTCATTGATGTCCACTGCTATACAGTCCAACATTTTTTTGTTTTCCTCTTTAGCATTTGATCCTGTCCAAAGGTATACAAAGCCTAGAAGTGTTTTCGCCCCTGCTACTTTTCCTTTTAGCCATAAATGCCATAAACCCAGCCTCGATAACCTCCGCCCAATTTCGCTCACATCGTGCGTGGGGAAAGTTGCTGAGCACGCAATCCTAAACAGGCTTTCACGCTACCTGGAGGACCACGACATTTACCCACACAACATGATCGGCTTCAGGGTCGGACTCTCGACGCAGGACGCGATGAAGCTCATCAAACATCACATTATTGACTGTAATACGCGGGACACGAGAGCCATACTAGGTCTAGATCTCGAAAAGGCATTTGATAACATTCTTCACTCGTGCGTTTTAAACACAATCTCGAGCCTAAACCTGGGGAAGCACTTTCATTCCTACACGAGATCTTTCCTGTCAGACAGAGAAGCCACCCTTAAGATCGGGGACCTGACTTCAGACATGATTAAGCTGGGGTCTAAAGGGACGCCACAAGGGTCAGTCATATCCCCAACCCTCTTTAACCTAGTCATGATCGGTCTATCCCGGACACTCTCTGCTATTGACGGTATCAGTCATACCATATACGCAGACGACGTTACCATCTGGTGTACTGGAGGTAGTGACGGACAGGTAGAGACGGCCCTGCAAGAGGCGGTTGATGCTACCGAGAGATACCTTGAATCCACGGGCCTTCGGTGCTCACCGCACAAGTCGGAACTGCTACTTTATCGACCCAAGCGCAGAGGCCCGAAACCAAAGGGATGGAAGCCACTCGCCGAATGCGACATAAAACTGCGCACAAAAGACGGAGGCTATACTCCGAGGGTGGATGCTATCCGGATTCTCGGCATGATGGTAGAGTCGAGTGGTTCAAACAACCAGACAGTTCTGCGACTCACTAAGAAGACGGACAATGCCATCAGACTAATCAGAAGAGTGGCCAACCGGCAGCAAGGCCTCGGAGAAGATAACCTCGTGAGATTGGTACATGCGTTCGTAATGTGTCATTTCACTTACGTCGCGGCCATGCACAACTGGCAAAGATCGGAAAGGGATAAACTCAATGCATTAATCAGGAAGGCAATCAAGAGAGCTCTCGGCCTCCCCGTATACACTCCCACGGAACGCTTACTTCAACTTGGCATGCATAACACGCTAGAGGAAATAGCGGAAGCACAGGAGAGGGCCCAGTTCATCAGGCTATCTACCACACAAGCTGGAAGGCACATCTTACAGGAGCTGGGCGTTCCTTCCAGAGTAATCAAAACAAAGTTCTGCAGCATCCCTCGAGAGCAGCGGGACCGCATCACTGTCGCGCCTATCCCACGAAACGTCCATCCAGAACACAACGTGGGAAGACGTCGGGCGCGCGCGAAGGCTCTCCTGGAAAAGGCTCGTGAACGGGCTTCGCAGAACAGTTTCGTAGACGCAGCGCGCTACGCCGACGGACAGGCCTTCATTGTAGTTAGCGTAAATCATGAAAGCCAAATAACGAACGCTATCTCGATTCGGACAACGTCCTCTGAAATCGCAGAGCAGGCTGCAATAGCGATGGCCTTATTGGACAACAAGAGGACATCAACCTACAGTGACTCCATATCAGCTGTTAGGGCCTTTGCCAAAGGAACCATATCCGAGCTGACCCTACGGATATTAGGAAGCACAGAAATCAAGCCACACACATTGATCTGGTTTCCAGCTCACATGGGACAGATCGAGAGTGCCCCGCCCAACCTCAACGAGTCGGCACACGGAGCTGCGCGAGGGATCATCAACCGCGTAGCTACCGGGCAGCGTGACGCCGGGGGTACTGACAATCGGGACTCTCCTTCCTCGTACACCGAAATTACGAAGCACTTTTACTTGGCTCGGAGGATCTACCCCCTCCCACATTGCAAACTCAATAGACCTCAGGCTTTGACACTAAGGCTTCTACAGACGGGGGCATACCCGAACCCTCTACTTCTTCACAAGATGTACCCCGAAATTCAGACGACAAATGCATGTGCACTATGCAATGACTTGGCGAACTTACCTCACATGCTCTGGCGATGCCCCGCGTTACGCAGTGATGAAAGTAACACTTCTTCACGCTGGGATGCTGTCCTACACAGCCCCAACCTCGAAGACCAGTTATGGGCTGTCCAACGGGCCCGCGACGCAGCGGAGAGGCTCGGCATCTCTGTCCCGACGTGGGAGCGGCCCGCTGCGCGCTAGGGCGCGCCTTAAAGGACCCTAATAAAGTTTTTCATCCATCCATCCATCCATAAATGCTCCTTGCATTCCTGTTTGACCCTTTGCCAATTTGTATTTTTATGAATGAATGCTCCAATTCCCCCACCCTTTCTGCTACCCTGCACCCTGTTGCACTATTGCCATGCATAATCAGGGTTACAGGGCGGTTGTTCCATGTCCCTAAGATGTGTCTCTACAAACCCATAAACCATTAAGTTCTCCTGCCTTAGTTGTTCTTCGATTTCCTCCCATTTTAGCCTATTTCTGCCACCTTGCATGTTAATGAACCCTATGTCTGACTTAATTTGGCTCTTGCGCTTATTCCTGTCACCTCTCCTATTGTACCGATGCTTGCTTGTTTGTAGCTCCTGCCTCGAATTGTCCACGCCTACACTGGTTCTTTCAGGGCTCTTGGTCCCCCTAAAAAAGCTGTTGCCTGGCTACCCATCCTGCCCCCTATCCTTTTGCCAGTGGCACCACTGTAGTGAATGCCATCCTGCACAAAAGGCCGGAAGCCGGTTCCGTACACGTCCCTGTTGACCTCCATCACGCTGTGTCCGAGTCGTCCGCTCAGACTCCTAATGACTCGATTGGCCTCAACCACCCTCCTTTCTACCTGGTAAGCCTGGCCCTGGGCCTCTGGGATAGTGCGTATGGTCACATGCACCCTCCCGGAGGCCTCTCTATGCTTACTCAGCCCAGTCTCAATGTGCCTCTCAAGGTCCTGGCTTCTCCCCTTAAGCACGTCATTGAGCCCAGAATGCATAATGACAAAGCTGTCGCTCTCAGTGCCGACTCCAACTACTTCCATGGCACCAGCTTTTCCACCACTGGAAAAGCTGGCGCCACCGTCGGCGTGACGTGCTATTAGGGATCACGTGGACATAGCGGCCGCGTCGGCTGCTTCGAGAGCGCCGAAGTGAGCTGAAAACGAGAGTTCTTACGCTGCGGTCCTCATTTAGTGGTGAGATTTTCCCCGCTTCGAGTGTCTCCTTTACAACGCTTGAAATCACTAGAATAGGTAGTGGCTGCCTTTGAAGACGCGCAACATGGTAGGCTACTGCTCGGTGCCACAGTGCCGGACGTCCGCAACGGAGCCCGGTGTCAGCCTTATTCATACGTAGCCGCAGGACAAGAAGCTGCATGAAGCTTGGCTCGCGAAACATAAAACCGGCAAACAGTCATCGGCTACAACTCGGGTATGCAGCAAGCACAGACGCGAGGAAGATTTCTGCTACGGCACCTGGTCTGCGATGTTCTGAAAACGCGTAAGTTCAGTGGAGTGGAAAGGCAGCGGTAAGAAGCACATTTAAAAAAAGCATGGCGTATGGTCATGTTTGTGTTATGAATTAATGCACGGGATTACAAAAAACGAGCAGCGGGAAATTGCACGCTGAGAACACCGATAAACATACAGTGCAACGCAACTGGAGAAATAGTATTGAAAAGTCAAAGAATTTAGAAGAAAAAAAAAAGATTGAATCGTCGCGACGGCACATCACAGTTCCCGTAGGCGTCGAAGTCTCTACAATGAAATTATTTTTGAACAGCTGTGATAGCGCCCACGCAACAATGGTTGCTTGTATGCTGTCAAATGCTCATATTCTGCGGCCTAAACCTCATGGCACGGTGCGGAAACGCGCACGCGGCGAAAGCGAAACTGCGCGGACGAGCATGCAGATGCAGTTGGTCGCTGCGAATCTGTGCGATCGCTGCATGTAGGCTTCATTCTGTTACGCTCCATTTAGTTATACAAACACTATAAAAACATACTTCACACAGTTTGCTTTCGGCGTTTACCTACCTTTCACGCAAAAAGCCGGTTCGGGAGACTCCATCGCCGCGACTGCGCACAGTGGTGTTCACTGTACGTATTCGGTAAAGAGATAGCGTCTGTAAATGATTCTGTGCTTTCAGTTTGCCCAAGATTATTGTTTAGACAGCAAAAAACTTCTCTCGTTTCGAAAGTACTTACAGAAATGTCCGGGAGAGCTCTCGGGTGGTGTTTTCAGTGAGCGCTGACAGCAAAACCTATGATGTGCGCGCCGCGTGATCCCTCATACTACGCCTGCGAGGCGCTTCCTATAGATGGCGACTCCGTAACTCCTTGCCACCAATAGAGGGTGGCCAGTTCTAGAACAATCTGCCCGCCATCCTTCAACAAATCTGCTGTTAGCTGATCCTCCCCAGCTGCCTTCCCCCTTTGCATAGCTCTCAAGGCTTTCTTTACTTCTTCCGGCGTTACCTGTGGGATTTCGAATTAATTTAGACTACTCTCTTTTATTATCATTGTGGGAGCCACTGGTACTGTTTAAATCTCTATAGAACTCCGCAGCCACTTGAACTATCTCATCCATATTAGTGATGATATTGCCGGCTTTGTCTCTTAATGCATACATCTGATTCTTGCCAATTCCTAGTTTCTTCATCACTTTTTTTACGCTTCCTCCGTTCCTGAGAGCATATTCAATTCTATCCATATTATACTTCCTTATGTCAGCTGTCTTACGCTTGTTGATTAACTTCGAAAGTTCTGCCAGTTCTATTCTAGCTGTAGGGTTAGATGCTTTCATGGGCGTCTTGCGCTGGAGTTTGAGGTATAGTAGCGGCGCCTGGTGGCGGCGCGGGAAACGACATCTGGGTCGTACCAGCTTGGGTCATATTGAACCCTGGCTGTGGCGAAGCACGTTTCTAGGCCGAGTTTTGCGTCGATTCGCACTTTTTTCTGCCCTGTTGCGAGTGCGAAAAGGCTCGTCACTTCTCACAGACCACGCCGACAATGATGCGAGCTCGCCGCAGCCTATAGTTTAACGAAAACGGACTCTCCGTGTGCCGTGGGACGTAATGCTAGGAGCAGAAGGAATCGGTGACGCCGATCCAGAGAGACCTAGCCCAGCCTCGAAAAGGTGTCACCGTCATTACTTCTGCGCGTGGGCTGCCATGAACAATTAAGAAGGCCTGAATCCCAACATCGCATTCTGCCGTTTTCCTTCAAGGCCTCACGAAGTGGAGCGTCGGGCGCGCTGCATAGCTGCAGTTCGTCACGCTGAGTAAGTGAAACTTCGCGCCATGCTGACTGCTTCGCCTGTCTTGAAGCTTGCTTGAGTATCTGCGTTCTGATGTTCGGTCTTTTACACCTACAGTCCCGACAGCAGACCGACATAGCAGCAGGCATGGCTGGTAATTCACGATTCGAGACCCGGCCACAGCGACAATTAACAGTTCGACCGATGCGAAGTGGTGAAGTGACCAGGTGTGTGCAAATGAGCACAAATGAGCTGTAGGGTTAGAGGCTTTCATACATTGGCGTTTCTTAATCAGATCTTTTGTCTCCTGCAATAGGTTACCGGTAGCCTGTCTAACGAAGTTACCACCGACTTCTATTGTGCACTCCTTAATGATGCCAATAAGATTGTCATTCATTGCTTCAACACTAAGGTCCTCTTCCTGAGTTAAAGCCGAATACCTGTTCTGTAGCTTGATCTGGAATTCCTCTATTTTGCATCTTAATGCTAACTCATTGATCGCCTTATGTACCTGTTTATTCCGTTTCCTCCTCAAGTCTAAGCTAATTCGAGATCTTACCATCCGATGGTAGAATTCTGCTGCTTTTACTATACCTTCGAAATTGCTGATATTACCCTGCTTATCTCTCAGTGCATACATCTTGGTTTGCCCTATGCTAAGTTTCCTTCTCACTGATTTCAGGCTGCGTCAATTTTTTTACGGCTTCCTCAGTTTCACTCACATTATAATTTCGAATATCCCTTTTTTTTTGCCTTTTTGATCATCAGTTTTGACAGCTCCATGTATTCTATCTTATCTCTTGAGTTGGACACTTTGTCGCTTCTTTATTAGGTCCTTTGTTACTTGGGAGAGCTTGCCTACTGGTGGCCTTGGTGCCTTGCCTCCCACTTAAATTACTGCCTCTGGAGCTAGCCTAGTTACGGTTTCATTCATTACCTTCATGTCATCTTTATCTCTCTGTTCTAAGGCTGCATATTTGTTTGCAAATACCAGCCTGAATTTGTCTGCTTGTACCCTTACTGCATTTAGGCTGGCCTTTTTCTTCTTGACCAATTTTACTCTTTCTCTCTTCAAGTTGAGGTGAATCCTTGCTCTCACTAACCTATGATCACTGCACTTTACGCTACCTAACACTTCTACAACCTGCGCCTCTGCTGGGATCGGCAGAAAGTATGAAATCAGTTTCATTTCTTGTTTCACCATTAGGGCTTTTCCAGGTCCACTTTCTGTTGCTTGGCTTCCTGAAAGAGGTGTTTATTATTAGAAGCTTATTCTTTTTGTGAAAATTCTACCAGCATCTCACCTCTAGTGTTCCTAGAATCGACGCCGTGTTTACCGATTGCTTGTTCACCCACGTGCTTTTCCCCCACTTTTGCATTGAAGTTGCCCATTATTACAGTATACTGAGTTTGCACTTCTCTCATTGCTAATTCAACATCTTTATAAACTGAAGCAAGGTTTGGGTACGGGCTAGTTGGTATTCCATGGTATCTTCATAAAACTGATCTACTTCCTGATCGTTGCGACTGGATGTTGGAGCATAGGCTTGTACTTCCCTTTAATTATTACAGTAAAAGCTCGTTAATTCGAACCGCGAGGGGAAGCTGCTTCAGTTCGAATTAACGAAAGTTCGAACTAACGAAAGTGAAGGAGAGCAACAGTACACTGCGATTTGGAAGCAGTAGGGCATGTCACAAATTTGGCATGTCAGAAAGTGATGGCGTGTGCCGCGGGCACACGCCATCTTCAAGTCGAAGCTCTGTGTCCGACTGTGCCACACCACCGATGTCCACCAAAACGAATGTTAGCCGAGGCTTAACACCATCACAATGAATCGCGACGGCCGATATCTCCTAAGCTGAAAACAGAGGTGCACAACCGATGAATACTGCCGAGACGAAGACCCTGAACATGTAAAGGTGGCGAAGGCCCCGATACGTTGGTTCTTGATTGCAAGCGCAGCTGCGACGTACTTGGTTCGCTGTGTTTTGGTGCTTGCCGTGCCATCTCCGCACAACATTAGCAGCTGTACAAGATTTGCAAAGCCTCCGAGATTCGCAACGGGCAAGAATTCTCGGAGGTTACGTAGAACGGAGAGGCGGCAGCCGCCGCTGCCTTCTGGCTGACCCCGCGTCGGTTCGATTTTTTTCCGATTTTGCCTTCTCTCGCCGTTCTCTCCGTTTCGGAGGCAATACAGCCTTGTGTGTAGGCAGTAGGCGCGTTTCTCTGGCCGTGTGCCAGGCGAGCGTAGTTCGAATTATCTGTGAGGGAACCTTCTCGCGTTCGAATTAACGGACTTTTTAATACATAGACTTCTGTAGAGCTTGGCCGGACCATATCGTACAGTTCGAATTATCCATAAATTCGAATTATTGAAGTTCGAATTAACGAGCTTTCACTGTACTATTAAACCTCTTATTAAATTTGGTTACGACTGCTGCTACCCTCTCACTAATGCTGTAGAATTCGTCAGTGTTGACCACTACGTCCTTATGTCCGTATTGCTATGTACTATGTCCGTATTGCTCCTTATCAGGGAGACCTCTATAGCAGAAGACATGGCTGTTAGTCAGCACTGTATAAGCCTCCCCAGTTCTTCTAATCTCACTAAGGCTGATGATATCCCAAAAAATGTTTGATAGTTCCTCAAAGAGTCCTCGTAAGCTAGCTTCACTCGACAGAGTTCAAGTGTTTCTATCCTCTTGCTAGCTAAGCACTGAAAGATGATTGCTAGGTGCTTAGATGTGTACTGGTATAAAAAGTCCTTAAGCAGGCCATTTGGACTGGTAGTTTAAGCAATAGAAGGCTCTGGACACCTTTGACAACAAATGAAAACGCACACAATAGGACGAGCACTGTACTGCCAACTGGAAAGTTTATTGAAAAATCGTACAGCTTTTATAACATGTCAAAAAACGCCCATAACCAAATGGTTGAAACGCATGTGTACTGCCTACAAATATAGGTGCTT
Organism: Dermacentor albipictus; assembly: GCF_038994185.2. Lineage (NCBI taxonomy): Eukaryota > Metazoa > Arthropoda > Arachnida > Ixodida > Ixodidae > Dermacentor > Dermacentor albipictus. Next base: position 180,613,944 of record NC_091823.1, on the reverse strand, counting down.
ACCTGGAAAATTTATCTCGTGTTTTGTTAGGCTGAGTGACGCAGAGCTAACACATTTACCTCTTGCTTTGGTAATGCAGTAAGCTACTACAATTTCTCTTTCTTTTTTACTCTTTGCGCTCTTCAGGAACCTAGTGTCATGGAACATTGGGGTACATGAGCATTTGTTGCAATGCGCACCTAAATGTGTAGGCAGTATGCATGCTTGTATGCATACTTGTAGGCTGTATGCATGTGTTTCAACCTTTTGGTTATTGGTGTTTTTTGACATGTTATAAAAGCTGTGTGATCTTTCAATAAATTTTCCAGTTGGCAGTACAGCGCTCATTCTGTTGTGTGTGTTTTCGTTTGTCATCTTCATCTTCTTTTCACTGCTTCAAGTTTTGCTCAAGGTGAGCCAACTCACCCAAATCAAGTTGTTGCTAGTACAGGTAAATAGTAACTCCCATCAATATCTGTAAGATTAAAATCATCTAAAAGCACAATATTGTTGTCCTGATTAAATTTAGAATCCATGAACTTAGGAAGAGAGGATTTGTTCTGTCGTATCTGGAGGCACTGTATACCTCTCCAGTGAAAAAGACACCACGATTACTTCAACAATTTCATTATTGCGTAGTTCTGTGTGAATGTAGGAGAGAGGAGAAAAGCAAAGAATGCTTTTCTACATTCGCGTGCTACGCGATGCCGCCATTCTGACTTAATTCACCCAAGCTTCTACCCGAATACTTAAATTAGTTTTGGTCCAAACAGCTTTGACGTCCCTTGGAACTGGTATAATAGTGACTGCTATATTTTGTTCAATCAGAATAGCAATGCCTCCACCCCTTCCTTTCCGGACTATGTTCTATTCTCGGGGAGTAACTTCTGCATGCTGTTGTCTAACCATGTATCCGTAATTATGATAAGGTCAGGTTCATGCTCCAAGATCAAAGTGCCTCCCCTTTATTTAACATGCTTCTCACATTTCTATTAGTTGTTTTAAAGCGCCGATGTTCACACTTTCTGTGTCAGTCATTGCCAAGTCTTTATTCATTGCCACGTTTGTACCTTTCATTACTTTCCTTGTTCCAGGTAAAAATAAGCTAGACTTTGCAGCCTTTTTTCCTTTCCTTTGCTGCTGAGTTCCATAACTTCTTCCTGGTTTCCGCAACTCTCTTTAAAAAGTCCTTAGAAATGCTGTAATTTGTTCCCTTAAGCCTCGAGCAGTTTAGAATTCTGGTTTTATCCCTGGAATCTGCAGCCCTGAAGTTTACCGGGCAGGTTTTACCAGCCAATTTCTTGCCAAGCCTGTGGATCCTTTTGATTGAGGTAACATGTACCTTCAGAATGGCACTAAATACCTCTTCATTTACTTTACTTAGCAGCATTTCTTCGGTTCTCCTTTTTCTTTCTTTTTCTGCAATTTTTTGAAGCTCCAGGGCTAGGTGGCATCCCGAGTGCTTTCTTTCATGATGTGTTACTGCTGCCAGCTCAGTGATGAACCATTATATAGGTGCGAAGCGAACCCTTTCAAGAGTGGCAGTTGCCACCTCAAAGAAAAGTAAAATTTGTTAAACTCTTCTGTCACCATAAAAAATAGGTCTACTTTACCACAATTCTATTTTATTTATTCCAAATACCTGCAATGCCCAAAGGCATTATTGCAGGGGGCGTGAGGATGCATAACTAAGCAAAAAGTGAGAACGGAAAAAAACAAACTACAAAGAATGTTCATAAACCACAAAAACTCTATCACTACAATAAAAACCCTACTCTAAAAACTACAAGAAAGGAAAAAAAAAAACGTACAGAGCACGACAAGCAAGTACTAAATGAAGACAACGGTACTCATTCATGCATTTGATAACAAGGCCCGAAACGTTGGTTCAGATCGGCACTCGACAGTTTGTTTGGGCAACTGGTTGCATTCACGAATTGTAAGTGGAAAAAATGTGCTTTGATAAGTGTTGGTCTTACATTTAATTTCTCTTAATTTCCATCCGTGATCCAAGTCTATTTGACCTGAAATGCCTTGGCAGCAAATAAATATCTCGGCATTGCTGTCGGCTTGACCACTTTGCCTGAGTTGCGACTAAAAGGTGTATAAAAGCTTTCAAACAATTTTCGCGAAGGTTGTGGGATTGTTCACCACCTGCGGCAAGTTGTTTTTTCATCCCCTTTCATTTCCATTTATTTATAGTTTCTTTTTCATTTATTAAGCACAAGTAATTTCCCATATGTTTTCCTTGGTGTCAGTGTTTGTTGGCTTCTTATGATAAGAGTAAAAGAAGCGTCACTTGGAAATTTGCTGCAAATCTGTTTTTTTTTTATATGTGCCGCTCTCATCGTGCACAGGGATGAGGTGCCATGGCTGCAACTGCATGTCACTTGCATATAGCTTCAGCCATAGTGAAGGAAGTGAAGGAACTTTCTTTTTTTCATTTTTAGAGAAGGTGAGCTTGCGTGTTTTGTAGTTTTTAGACTAATGATATGAAGAAAAAAAAGGTGGGCTTGGTACATTGATTGGGCAGTGGAAATAATTGTACTTCCCACCAGAGTACTTCTGCAAGTTTTACTTAAAAGTCTGAATTTCGTACAGGGAACATTTGTGACCATGTCTTGTAGAAAAATTGTGTGAGTAGACACCGGTGCTGTGTACAGAAAATTCAGTTTTGAAAATATTTACAGCGTGAGAGTGTTGCGCAAAATACTGGTGTACTCTCAGACTCCAAAGAGGGCATTAACCGGAAGACAGGAGAGCAGCTGGAATAAAACCTTCACATAAAGTGGTACACAAAACTTGTCATCTTGAGCCAACTTTTTGAACCTGTGTGTTTGGTAGTCTAAATTCTTTTGGAAATTTCGAAGCCTTCCAGACAACAATCTGACAAGTCGCAAATAATTTCTGCATAATAAGTTTTTCACTACCATTTGAAGTTTGCCTTCAGACATAATGCATGGAAAATTTTTTATAAGAAATGGCTAGCTCTGAAAGCTTAATTATGAGCTTGCAGAAGTTGTGTTTTTATTAGACAGATACAGGATGTAGCAAAACAAAGTGATGGCAATAAATTTGCAATACACTGAGCGACTTAGTAAGCTCTGCAGTATATTTTCACTATAGCGGTTGCAAACGGCAATGCTGTTTTGTTGCACCATGCTTTCTGTGTAGCGTTGCCACAGACAATGCATGCTTTGGCCTTATTGTGAACAAAACAGCCAAGTAATGCACACAAATGTAAATCCACTGCAAAATGCTTCCTCTGCACAAAACAGAAATCTACAAGGGGTCAGCTGAAAAAGAGCATGTACACTTGGTGCACGCACAACACCAAAGACTACAGAAAAGGCAGACCATGTCGTGGACACATGCAACACTCATCTAGGACATCAGGATAAAGGCTTCAGAATAACCGTGAAAAGGCACTCTATACCTAGAAATGCACTTCTTCATTCCATGGAACACCCTGTGAATGTATCTGATGGCTGCAAAGCACCTTTTCCTGGGCCTAAAAAGTTCTTTCCTTAGCATGCCTGAGAAATAAATGTAACAGGGCAGCGCTAAAAAACAAGGACGATGAAGGGAGTGTACACAGGACAGACACAAATATATATATATTTTTTTCTTTCTTTTTTTAGACTCGAAGTGGAACTACTTACCCCTTTAAACAGACAGACAAAATTCTTAAATGGCATGTTGTCAAGGTGATGAGATTCATGTGGGCAACTTCTGCTCCTTGCCTACTTTGGCTAAACATAAAAGAGCCCAAGAGATTAAAAATTTATTGCAGTAAAGCTCGTTCGGGCTGGTTGGTGCATTCATGAACACATAACAGGGAAGCATGAAAAAATTACGATGATCAAAGGAACGTACACAGCCCATCCTGTGTACGTTCCCAACTAGCCCAAACAAGAGCTTTGCTGAAAAATAAAATTGTGTATGTAAAAGCAGTGGGAAAGTTGGTAGACTGCAGAACATTTGTAATTTACTGCATTCTGTAGTCCTGCAGCAAAAACAATGTTGGCCAGACCAGAAGATTAATTAACAAATGGTTAAGGTGAACAGAGTTTGTGTATGGATTTCTTGTGCTTGGTTCTCAAAGGTGTGGGTGCTGCCCAATGTTTGCGCCTGTTCCCGTCCTAGGAAGGACAAGGTTATCGTAGCATAGCAGCTGAACGTGTCGTCGCACTTTGTGAATTGTGTGTTAGGAGGCCATTAATATTGTCCCTTAACCAGCTAGATTTCCGGTGCAACGTGGGGTAGAATCTTATGGTAGGAATTGTGTCATTTATTAATGCTGTTTTCTGGCTAGTATTTTTTTCATTTTGTTTCTCTTATTTATAGAAATGGCCGCTTTCACGTGATCTGTGCCACAATGCGTGAGAGGCATACAGTATGGCTTGGTTTTGAAATTGTGCTGAAGGTAGCACCGTGTGTATTCCACGTGCCCCCTTTCTGTCCCAAAATGAATGGCCCACAAGAACAGCACATTGTGCCACTCTCTGCTTGTGCAATGCATTTGAAAAGGTGGCCCCTGACACCAAAAAAGGTGGCCCCTGAAGGTCCAGACAGGCCGCCATTGGAATATGAACCTGGCAACGTTTAACGCTAGAACGTTATCTAGTGAGGTGAGTCTAGCAGTGCTATTGGAGGAATCAGAGGGCAGTAAATGGGATATAATAGGGCTCCGTGAAGTTAGGAGGCCAAAAGAAGCATATACAGTGCTAAAAAGCAGGCACGTCCTGTGCTACCAGGGCTTAGCGGAGAGACGAGAACTAGGAGTCGGATTCCTGATTAATAAAAATATAGCTGGTATCGTACAGGAATTCTATAGCATTAACAAGAGGGTGGCAGGTCTTGTTGTGAAACTTAATAAGAGGTAAAAAATAAAGGTTGTACAGGTCTATGCCCCTACATCCAGTCATGATGACCATGAAGTCGAAAGCTTCTATGAGGACGTGGAATCGGCGATGAGTAGAGTGAAAACAAAATACACTATACTGAAGGGCGACTTCAATGCCAAGGTAGGCAAGAAGCAGGCTGGAGACAAGGCAGTGGGGGAATATGGCATAGGCACTAGGAATAGCAGAAGAGAGTTATTAGTAGAGTTTGTGGAACAGAATAATATGCGGATAATGAATACCTTCTTCTGCAAGCGGGAGAGCCGAAAGTGGATGTGGAGGAGCCCGAACAGCGAGACTAGAAATGAAATAGACCTCATACTCTGCGCTAACCCTGGCATCATACAAGATGCGGACGTGCTCAGCAAGGTGCGCTGCAGTGACCATAGGATGGTAAGAACTCGAATTAGCCTAGACCTGAGGAGGGAACGGAAGAAACTGGTACATAAGAAGCCGATCAATGAGTTAACGGCAAGAGGGAAAATAGAGGAATTTCAGATCAAGCTACAGAACAGGTATTCGGCTTTAACTCAGGAAGAGGAACTTAGTGTTGAAGCAATGAACGACAGTCTTGTGGGCATCATTAAGGAGTGTGCAATAGAAGTCGGTGGTAACTCCATTAGACAGGATACCAGGGAGCTATCGCAGGAGACGAAAGATCTGATCAAGAAACGCCGTTGTATGAAAGCCTCTAACCCTACAGCTAGAATAGAACTGGCAGAACTTTCGAAGTTAATCAACAAGTGTAAAACAGCTGACATAAGGAAGTATAATATAGATAGAATTGAACATGCTCTCAGGAACGGAGGAAGCCTAAAAGCAGTGAAGAAGAAACTAGGAATTGGCAAGAATCAGATGTATGCGTTAAGAGACAAAGCCAGCAATATCATTACTAATATGGGTGAGATAGTTCAAGTGGCTGAAGAGTTCTATAGAGATTTATACAGTACCAGTGGCACCCACGACGATAATGGAAGAGAGAATAGTCTAGAGGAATTCGAAATCCCACAGGGAATGCCGGAAGAAGTAAAGAAAGCCTTGGGAGCTATGCAAAGGGGGAAAGCAGCTGGGGAGGATCAAGTAACAGCAGATTTGTTAAAAAATGGTGGGCAGATTGTTCTAGAGAAACTGGCCACCCTGTATGCGCAATGCCTCATGACCTCCCGTGTACTGGAATCTTGGAAGAACGCCAACATATTCCTAATCCATAAGAAATGGGATGCCAAAGACTTGAAAAATTATAGACTGATCAGCTTACTGTCAGTTGCCTACAAACTATTTACTAAGGTAATCGCAAATAGAATCAGGAACAACTTAGACTTCTGTCAAGCAAAGGACCAGGCAGGATTCCGTAAAGGCTACTCAACAATAGACCATATTCACACTATCAATCAGGTGATAGAGGAATGTTCGGAATATAACCAACACTTATATATAGCTTTCATTGAACATCAGAAAGCGTTTGATTCTGTCGAAACCTCAGCAGTCATGGAGGCATTACGGAATCGGGGTAGACGAGCCGTAGGTTAAAATACTGAAAGATATCTATAGCGGCTCCACAGCCACCGTAGTCCTCTATAAAGAAAGCAACAAAATCCCAATAAAGAAAGGCGTCAGGCAGGGAGATACGATCTCTCCAATGTTATTCACAGCGTGTTTACAGGAGGTATTCAAAGACCTGGATTGGGAAGTATTGGGGATAAAAGTTAATCGAGAATACCTTAGTAACTTGTGATTCGCTGATGATATTGCCTTGCTTAGTAACTCAGGGGACCAACTGCAATGCATGCTCACTGACCTGGAGAGGCAAAGCAGAAGGGTGAGTCTAAAATTAATCTGCAGAAAACTAAAGTAATGTTTAACAGCCTCGGAAGAGAACAGCAATTTACAATAGGTAGCTGGGCACTGGAAGTGGTAAGGGAATACATCTACTTATGGCAGGTAGTGACTGCGGATCCGGATCATGAGACGGAAATAATTTGAAGAATAAGAATGGGCTGGGGTGCGTTTGGCAGGCATTCTCAGATTATGAACAGCAGGTTGCCATTATCCCTCAAGAGGAAAGTGTATAATAGCTGTGTCTTACCAGTACTCACCTACGGGGCAGAAACCTGGAGGCTTACGAAAATGGTTCTACTTAAATTGAGGATGACGCAACGAGCTATGGAAAGAAAATGATGGGTGTAATGTTGAGTGATAAGAGCAGATTGGGTGAGGGAACAAACGCGAGGTAATGACATCTTAGTTGAAATTAAGAAAAAGAAATGGGCATGGGCAGGACATGTAATGAGGAGGGAAGGTAAGCGATGGTCATTAAGGGTTACGGACTGGATTCCAAGGGAAGGGAAGCATAGCAGGGGGCGGCAGAAAGTTAGGTGGGCAAATGAGATTAAGAAGTTTGCAGGGACGATATGGCCACAATTAGTACATGATGGGGGTTGTTGGAGAAGTGTGGGAGAGGCCTTTGCCCTGCAGTGGGCGTAACCAGGCTGATGATGATGATGGTTTTGAAATTGTGCTGAAGGTAGCACTGTGGGTTCTGTCCCAAGATAAATGGCCCACAAGAAGAGCACATTGTGCTACTCTCTGATTGTGCAATGCATTTGAAAAGGTGGCCCCTGATAGCAAGTAGCGAAGACCACGGTTTCTCCATAGCACAGCTGATTCTTTTTGTTGGGCTGTATTCTTGCAGGCGTGGCCATGTAGCGCAGCTGCATGTAGCCTCTGTGTTCATAAGAATGGGTTGTTGGTGAGTTGGCACAATGCAGTGGAAAGCCACCGGCAAGGAAGGTAGGACTGACTTTATTTCCTGTGAATGACGATCTCCAAGGCCATAGATTTTCTCAAAATATTACCTCGAGGGAAAATGGGCGCCTGTGATGCGGTTGTATGCATAAAAACGGTGGGATATGGTGGCTTCGGATTGGCACCGTTCTTGGAAAGCCAGGACACCTTGAAGAAGGTGGTGCCCGTGGATAGCGCCATTCTGTCTCTTACAGTGGTTCATTTCTTTATTTACACAGCCCATCAAAAGCAGTTTAATATCGTGCAACATGTCTTATTTAATGATGATGACTGGTGCTTGCACATACAATTATCGGAAATGTAAAAAAATATTGGCAGTTCAATAAATAAAGAAAGAAGACAGACGACAAGGTTCGCCCTCGCATTGCAGCAGTTTGTTGTGTGTTCTTGCTTTTCTTTGCTCGATTATGCACTGCAGGTAGGTAAACTTCATTGAATGATGCAATATGGGTGAATGCAAATTTTCTTATGCAGATTTTATTTTTAGGGATGCATTATCTGTGCAGCCATAGCCACTTTTTAGGCAAAGCCTCGCACGCCCAATACCGCCTGTTGGGAAACTCCTGTAGACTGTAGCACCAGATTTCCCTCTAGGTGAAATTGGGAAAAACTCTCTGCCCAAGACATACGTGATAGCACTGCAAATCACTTGTAGGTAATCATCAAGCATGATTCCCATGAAGTTTATGAATCATCATAAAAATGGTTGTGTATAGCAAGCGTGATTACTTTGTATGGCTGTCGTGCATGCTCCATTTGCCTTTGGGAGACGTTGTTTTAATGAAATAAAGTCAGTTCTTAGTCCAGCATCATTTCTGTTTGTCATTATTGAATGTATCTGTACTGTATAATATTGCACTTCTTGTTCATTGCATAAAAGCCGCAAAAAGTGACAGCTGACCCAACTGCTGCAGGTAGTGCTCCCACCGGCCAGGCATGCAGTAAGCAGTGGCCAAGCCATGGGAGGCTGCTGCCACCGGGCGGGGCTCGGGCGCAGGGGCCGGTTGCTGCTCATGTTTGGCATGACGACGGCCTTCTTCCTCGTCGAGATCATTGTCGGCTATGTCACCAACTCTATGGCCCTGGTGGCCGACTCTTTCCACATGCTGTCTGATGTCATATCGCTCGTCATTGCCTTCCTTTCCATCAAGGTGAGGCTGCATTGGTGAACTAAACCATTAAGCCACAATAGCACCTATCTGTGAACTCTGGTGAACACCAAAAGTACCTGTCTATGGGTAAGCCAGCAAAAGGCAAAATACTGCCACCACGAGTGTATACCTCTGCACCCATGACGTTTTAACAGCTTCTGCTTGCAAGTCGCCTATGAAGATTGCATTGCATTCTAAAGGCAGTCAAAGACTCAACTAAAGTTTTTATAACAGTTCTTAAGAAAAAGAAACCTTGAATGCTCAGAATGAATTTGTTGATATCACACTGAATGTGAGCAGCACAGTTAGGGTACGAAGTGTAAAAATGCAATTTTTTTTTTGGCAAAGATTGGGTCGAGGTCTTTGTGAAGGATTTTCACAAATCCTTGTTTCACAAAAAATACAAGTTGTGCCATCATTTTTAGTCCTGGCAATCGACCATGAATTAAAGGCAAAGAGAGTCTTAAAAGAATACTTTACAAGCCCCTTTTAGCAGTTGCTCCCATGACAGTTTTGTGCTAAAAACACTCTTTCTGTGGATAACCCTGCTCATAGTGGAAAGAGGCATGTTCAGAAGCCTAGCAGCTCTGTTTGTCTGCTTAAATTCGTAATGTTTAGGAATTAGGCTGGCCTGCAATCTGCCGGCATGCTTCAGTGATGTTTGAAGTGTGTTCCAACTCGCAGTAACCTTGCTGCATTAAAATTAAGCTACATTTCTAGACTAAATGCAGGAAGGGCCAACTAATGAAGTTGAAGTTCAAGTTTATTCATATGCAAAACATAAATACGTAAATGTAATATATAGACGAGACATAAATGTAATAATACAGACATAAATGTAATGTACAGACAGCAGTTGCACATTTTCAACACTCCTCTATTTGATGATAAGCTAGAGTACGGCCTCCGAGATTTGTGTGCGCTGCAGGCTTTTTCTCCAGTCCCAATCACACAGAGAGAGTGTAACTTCAGAGGTGGGAGTGGCGCTCACAACCGAGGGCTAGCCGTGTGTTGAGGAGGCTTTTGGGCACTCTGGTACTGTTGCTACAGCTTGGATTAAGCAAGAAAAGAATGCTTTTGCGCTTCCATCTTTTACTAATTTGGAAATTAGGGCTGAAAGTGTACGAGGAACAAAGGGCATGCTGGTGCCTATTTATTCTCAAATGCATTTAATTATCTTGTGCAGACATACTCCCGCTACCTCACGTGAGTATGTAGAAGTGGGATGTCTCTGCAAAGGATTCTCATGTGCTGGAAACGCACTCTACTTTGAAATTTGCATGCTATATGGATACGTTTAGCATGTTTGTGAGCCAGTTTGAACGCTGGCTTACCAAAGCAGCCAGTTTCAATGCAGTTTCGCCAGCTGGTGTCAGCGCTTGCTGTCATCTGTGCATTTCGACGTCTTGTTAGGGCGTAAAGCAAGACGTAGCATGACCTACCCTAAGAAACCTGTTGCAAAATTATTTCAGAGGCCCCTGCTATGGCGTGCCTCATAATCATATCGTTTTTTGCCCGTACACCCAGAATTTTCTATTGCACGATAGCACTTATGTGGACACTCCAGGCGGTGACATTTTCATTTTCTCTCGGTTGCACTGAATGCCAGCACTGCCTCCAAACAAAGCAACAGTGCAAATGCGTGGCTCAGTTTGAGCAGCACACGTGCATTCAAAGAAAGAAGGTCGAGCGCAAGCTGAATTGGAAGGCTGAACTGAATCAACCATACTTTACACTCGGCATCGATCATGCTCGCTTCTCATGGTGCCACCGAGTCTGGCTACGCCTGACCTTCCTTGGTGAGGAGCGTCGGGCATCCCCGTGGCGCGTGCCGGCAGTAAAGGCACTAGTGAAAGCTATGCTGGCATAGTGCGCAGTGCTTCGCGCTCGCCTGCGAGGCTTCCCATGTTTCCATTCTGAACTTTTTCCGTCATGCCACTGAGGCGCAAAGCATGTACACACAGTTGTAGGAGTGAAATGAGAAGCACAAGGCAGGGAGGTGTGGAATCAGTGGCCGAACGTTAGTCCGAGTAAGATCTTGATGAGGGCTAGTTGGTTCATATTTAGAACTGAGGTTAAACAGCGTGAATAAAACAAGGACAAAAGAAAACAAACACCTCAGACAAGTGCTTGTCTGTGGTATTTGTTTCCTCATGTCCTTGTTTTATTCGCACTGTTTAACCTCAGTTAGTCTGAGCGTCGCCAGCGCTGCGACCGCTCCAGACTGGAGTTACAGGCGCGCACGTAAAGCTCATATATGTATGCACGCACGCATGTGTGTGTGTGTGTGTGTGTGTGTGTGTGTGTGAAGGAATGGCAAAGTTCAGCATAGGTGCGGCCGTTGTGCTACCAATAATGCAGCAATCGTGCAGTTCCATGATGCATCGTTCCTTTTTCTCAATACAGTCATTCAGAATATGGTCTGTGCCACTTGAATAAGGTTTTAACATTGGCACATTCTCAACGATTTAGTGATGGCGTTTTTTCAAACTTGACCATTTGGTCAGAAAGTAATCAGGACTCACTCGCAACAATTCATTTTTGCTTAAGGCTCACTCGGACTTGCCAAAATCCTACTCAGCCAAACTTGGCACTCATGGGGTCCGTCTCAAAGTCTGAGTGAGTTTGCCGACCTATGCCATACCCACATCCCCATTCCCATTTCCGCTCAGTGCATTTGTTCGCAAGGCCACGGTAAAAAGAAATCCAAGTGAGGATAATCCAGGTGAGATAAACCAGTAAAGTTTGTTGCTGACTTTCTTGCACTACCTCCGTGTTATACTATTAACCTTTACTAGAATCGTGTGTTTTCCCTGCAAGAATGAAACTGGCCAAGGTTACAGTGATTTTCAAGTCAGGCTCGAAAAACATTGAGTAATTATCGCCCCATCTCTATTCTACCTCTTTTTTTTCGAAAGGGCTAGAAAAAATTCCACTCAAACGTTTGCAGAACTTCTTTGATGCTAATCAGTTCATATCACAATCTCAATTCGGCTTCCGTAAAGGCTTTTCTACAGAATCAGCTTTATTAGTCCAAAAAGAAATTATTTTACAGAATATTGGAAGCAAACTCTTAACACTGGGAATCTTAGTGGATTTCAGTAAGGCCTTCGATTGTCTAGACCATAATATTCTCTTGGGTAAACTAAATAAGTACGGCGTTAGGGGAAGAAACCTTGAAATTTTTAGTTCATATCTTAAAGACTGTGAACAAATAGTGAACATAGACGGTTTTTGTTCATCCAAACGTTACCTGAAATTCGGCGTCCCTCAGGGCAGCATATTAGGACCTTTTCTTTTCAATGTCTACATAAACGATGTGGTAACAATTTCGACAGAAGCTGATTTTGTCATTTATGCCGACGACGCTTCCCTATTTATCTCTGGTCTTTCGGCTACAGAAATAATTTAAAAAGCAAACAATACCGTAAACAGCCTTTTAAATTGGTCTAAATTAAACAATCTCAAAATAAATAAAACTAAGTCAAAAGCTGTTATTTTTCGTGCCATAAATCGTCGCATAGGAACTAATTTAACCATTAAACTAGGTAATAATATTATCATGTGGTTGTGACATTGAAAAACACAGTAGCAATGCTGTGAAAGACAAAACTAACTTTTATTTGGCGAACCTGTGGCTATAAAAACAGGCTACACTTATAGCACAACGATAGCGGCGAACACAATTTGCGATCGGCGAAAATCTGATCAACAGGTCAAGCGTGTCGGCTTTTATACATCAGTCGTTGAATGTTCCAAAGTAATCGATAGGACCTGCGTGTCTTCCACAAAGTTCTACACTGTTTGCGTCGCGCATACATGCAATCAGATTACACAAGGTTCGGTGACAGACAGCGGATGGAACCATCGATAACATTCCAGAAACTTCCTATACATGCAGGCGCGTCCTGCGCTGCGTGATAACATTTGTTAAGCGGTGAAACGTGGTCACTTGAAAAAGGTAAACATGCACATGTGTCAATATTATTGAAGTCGTCGGCCACCATAAAATACTGGGTGTTATATTTGATGAGCACATTCGATGGACTGAGCACACTAATTCTGTAGCCCTAAGTTTATCAAAAGTTGTTGGAGCACTTTCCCGGTGTCGTGGCATTCTTCCAGTGCACATTAAAACAGATATATGTTTCATTATTTCAATCGCACATTGCATATTGTCATCTTGTTTGGGGCACGGCATCACCGACTAGCATGAATAGAATTGTGAGCCTGCAAAAGAAAGCGATTCGTATCGTTGCAGACGAAGAGTACTGCGCACACTCCAAACCGCTTTTTATTTGGTAAAAAATTCTGCCCCTCTATGTGATGCTACTGCACAATATTGTTTCTTTATTAATCACTAAAACCATGTTTCGTACTAACTTCCTTATCATAATATCAGTGCTCAAGGAACGCGTACCGGCAGCCAACACTCGACAATTAGAAAAGTGGTGTCTTCCCAAAACTTGAACGAATTACGGTCAACAAATGTTAAAGTATACAATACCTTACACCCTGAACACTAATACAACCTTAATTGATGGCCCCACAATAGATAAATGTGGTTTAATGGAATACTTTTTAAACAGAATTGCTTAACCGGCAGCAGATTTATATCATGTAGTTTAGATTCGGCGTTGTGTATTCTTTTGTGTGGATTAGTTTGGAATGATTTTGCAGGCATTGTCTAATTTCACTTTTTTTTTCTCTCTCTCTTGCTCTCTGTTTTTGTAGAAGTTCATTCTTCATAAATATTTAACTTAAACGTATACATGTGTGGACATGAGTGGTGTGTGTATATATGACGTGTGTGTGCGTATATGTGAATGTATATATAGGGGCGTATGCACGCAACTTCTACGGGTGTTTGTGCGTGTACGTGTGAATATAACATGTCAGTGTATAATATTGTCACATAGTAGTGACGGTGAAGAAGGCAGCAAGACTCTGATATAGGAACTAGCATTTTATTGGGCGAACTTGTGCCCACAAAAACAGGCTACACTTATAGCACAACGATAGCGGCCAACACGGTTGGCGATCGGCGAAAATCTGATCAACGGGTCAAGCGCGTCGGCTTTTATACATCAGTCGTTGAATGTTCCAAAGTAATCACTGGGACCTGCGTGTCTTCCACAAAGTTCTACACCATTCGTGTCTCGCGATGAAATCAGATAACACAAAATAACAGACAGCGGATAGAAGCATCGATAACATTCCAGAAACTTCCAATACATGCAGGCACGTCCCGCGCTGTGCGATAACATTTGTTAGGCGGCGAAATGTGGTTGACCGATAAAAATACGCAAGTGCACGTGTCAATATAGTTTTTTATTGGTGTATGTACATGTAAATATTTTTTTCGCATTCTTCACACCTTGGTGCGAACAGTTTATTATTTTTTTCTTTGTTTCTCTTGCTTTTTTTCCCCCCTCATACGGGTGTACGACATACACTGCTGTTTTGCCGCTGTTACCGCAGCCTGTAGGGCCCCAGGCCTCGTCAAGCTGCTCAATGAGCAGCTTTTTGTCTGGGGTCCACTTTTCCTTGAGGAAAATAAAAACTGATTCTGATTCTGATAATCCAAGACCACATAGCAGTCTCCTTTCTTGTCCGGATATTTCAATACGCTGAGCAAGGACAACTAATTTATCATCGAGACACCTATTGATTCTGAAGCCATTCTGAAGTTCTCCCAATATTCCATTATTCTCTACCCATGCTTGCAGCTCTAATTTAATCACCTGCATTGCTAATTTATATTATCGATGTAATGGTCAGCTGTCTGAGTGAATTCTGTCTTTTTCCCACTTACCTTTATAAATTAAATTCATTCTACTTTGTCACCAAATGTCTTTCTGTCTTTTAAAGGGCCCGTCACCAGGCCAGATAGCAAATTTTGGCTGTACGCTGGAAGTTGTTACGTGTCCTCTAGGGAGCGTTCTGCTGCAAAAATATTTTTTTTCAAGTCGGCTTTTATTTTTTTTATTAAAAAATTTTTTTTTTATTTGAAGTCGTGACTTGCCACGTACCTCGACTGACAAGTCAGGACTTCAAATAAAAGTTTCATTCTCTCTCTCTCTTTCAAGTCGGCTCATTAATAGCCGAGATAGAAATATTGCAGTGCCACGAACCCATGATTTCACCAGGCGGGCTCCACTGCATAGCAAGACTCCTCTCCACTCGCCCCGTCTAGCCTTCACAAGCGAAATTCCTTCCCTGCGTTCTCCCATGCCGGGCCTCGAGGATCACGTAACACATATGCCACAGGCTCCGCATTAACTTTTTTTTCTCCTTGCTTTTTTATTTTTTTGCCGATGCCCTTTTCCGCTGGCGGTATTGCGCATGAGCTGCTATCGTGTCGCGCAGCGCACGATTTTGCGCGCTGTGCACAAGGACACATAACTAGTGGTATAATTCAGTGTTACACGAATACTGAGGCAGAACAAGTGTATCGCGGAGCTTGATCACGTGCTGGAACATGGTAGAAAATGACATAGTTTCGGTACCTGCGCACGTGACCACCCGACCGTGGGACTAAGCAAACGAAGCAGAAGTACATCTCTTGCTTCGGTGCGAAGTAAGGCAGAAAACACACAGACATTCTGTTTGTGGGTTTTATTATTTTTCTAAACTTCAATTCGTCAATTCAAGCAACAGATCACACAAATAACATATGGTGCCTTGAATAATTCTCGAAGTCGCGTGTCACCACGAGCAATGTCACATTGCGGACTCGAGTACCTAAGTGCAGGGACATGAGTACATCATCCTTCAGCTTGGAGAGCAGCGGCCACAAGGAGAAGGAAAAACGGCGTTCGGTTTGAAATTTCAGATCTTTCTGTGGCGCATAGATAGCCCATCTAGATTGCTCAATTAACCCGCTTGGATGTAATCCTAACGAGCAGGCCCACCCGAGAGCACGCGATTTCACGTACCGCGCTGTGGCGGGTAGCCAGGCTTGTAACGAGGTCAACATCCACAAAGATTCATTATGTACTTTCCACGAAATTGTTTCCCATTGTCGACTGGGCTGGAGGACATTTCTACCCCCTCACCCTTAATTGACCAAACCTCAGGCTAGTACTCTCAGACTTCTGCAGACCCGTTCGTATCTCACTCCTCGGTCTCTTAACAGGATAGATCCTGCCCACTCACAGTCGTGCCCCAAATGTGGTCATGACTCTTTTGGCGCTTTTGAACACATGGTCTGGCTGTGCCCAGCCCTTAACGCCTCTCCACCCATAACGAAAGAACAATGGCAGGAATCTCTTAAGAGCAGCAATCTCCGCATTCAACTCCAGGCTGTCCGGAGGGCCCACGACATTGCGGCGGAACTTCATCTCCCGGTCCCATCGTGGGTGGCGCCTCGGACTTGATCTTTGGGAGCCTTCAGTTTTAGCTCCCCAAGATCTCAGTCCCTCAGGTTTCAAATAAAGTTCTTGTCATGTCATGTCATGTCTGCGGCGCATAGCGATGTACCGTATTTACTTGCATAATGATATCACTCACGTAATGATCGCACCCCTGAATTTTGTCGTCAAAATTCGAATCTTTTCCTTTCCCGTGTAATGATCGCACCCCGAACTTACGTCGGCGATATGTCATGTGCCAAGTCCAGCTAATGGTGATCGCGCTTGCCATCTGTCGAATGCTGTTGAATGCTGCGTGAATGACTCAAGAGATACCAAGCAGTCTGCACGCACCAAGCATTCTTACGTAGATGCCCCATATCATTCCTTTCATCACTTTCCGCATTTACATGAAAAAAGAAAAGCTACAACCAAACTTTCCTTGGCTTTATATTTTGGAAGCTTTATAATGGTTGTGGTCAACAACAAAAAATTTGCCTTTCTCACCGACTACATAACACCATTGCTTGGCGCTCTTTGGCCATGACTGGCCCTTGCGCCACAAAACCCTATACATCATCATCATCATCATCATCGATTATTCTTGTCTGCACTAGGGGCACGCAACAAATCGCGAGTGGCAACGATAGATGCCACATTCACACCGATACGTTAGAAGTGTACTCCGTTCATATGCCGACGCTTGTAACACAGCTAAGATATTCACCCACCCATAGCAGAAGCATGCCGTATTAGGATAGTAGTGAAGACAAATGCCGCAGTTTCCACCGCGTACCCACCGTGGGTTTCTATGTCACTGGCAGCTAAGCGCGCTTATCTCTGTTTCTGTCCCTTCAAAGTGGACATGGCTACATTATTGCCGCAAGCTTGTCAATAGTAACGATAATATTCATTACTGATATGGAAGGAACTGTTTGAATGCGCGTAATGTACTCACGAGAAGAAAAAAATCGCGTTGTCGCGTTCGGCTTGCTCCGGTGGCCCCCATTTTCGCTTTGGTGTCCTGCACTGTTACAACGGCATTCGCCTATTTGTTGACCTGTTGTCATCCCGCAGCAAACACGGGATGAAAAAAAAAGATGTTTTCTTTTCGCGGGAAATTTAACTTGCATAATGATCACACACCTAAATTCGCGTCAATTTCTTTTAAAATAAGAAAGTCCGATCATTATGTGAGTAAATATGGTAATACTTTGCAGACATGATCGTTATCGCTCAATGTATGCTCTGCGCTTGTCAGCTCAAAATGGCCAGACCTGGTGAGGGGCCCTTTAAGGTTCTTTCCATTGATTTCAACAGAGATTCCTTACTTTTTGGTCCTAGTCTATTAATCAGCCTAACGGGAACCTTGTCTAGCCTTGTGGCAGTGTGCTTCAAAACTTTCTCTTTGGCTTTCTTCCAGTTGAAATTTGTCAGCGCCAGCTCCTTTTCCATCTGATCCTCTTTCATGCCCTCTTTTTCCTGAAATACAACTTCATCATTGCCTTGGAAAGATTCGGCTGTTATTTTTTGAATGTAATTTAATGCTACGTTCCCTTCCAGTTCGTTCCCATCTTCGTCTAGGATATGTTGTTGTATTGTTCGACACTTCCTGATTAATAAGTTGTGGTTACAAAGTATTCTAGATGTAGCCTTCTTTTTCTTACTTTTTCTGACAACCAACGTTCACTTTCGCCTTTTATTTTGTGCTTGAACCAGTATTTGAACCATAAAATTTTTCTCCCAGTATGTTTCCCATTTCCTGGCTAGTTCATTCTGTGCCAAGCGCGCTTTTATTGCCTGCCTGTGCTCTCAGGATGCTTTCTGTAGTTGGGCGATTGCTTCTCGTACCTCCATGTCCCACTAGCTTTTGCGTTTCTTTTTTCCTTCCCAATGAGCATGTTGTTTCTCTTTCCATATTTCTGTCATAATTACACTTAGAAGCTGACCATATTCCCACTCATTGCTTGTCCATTTGCCAAGTTCTTCCTCCACTCTTGTGACTATATTTGTTATTTGTTGAGCATTTCAATGTGGACTGGCCATTCTTCGCTCCTTGCTCTCTTCCCCAGCTACATATCCCATTTTCGAAATGATGTGTTTATGGTCACTCCCTAGGCTGCTATAGCCTTCCTCATCAATAACCATTTCTCTAAAATTATAAATGCCTTGTGTCATTAGACAGTAATCAATAGTTGATTGCCGATTTACCACTTCCCACGTGGTCTGCCCATCACACTTGGGCCCTGTATTCGCGACAAGGTTATGTCGCTCGCAAAGATCTAGCATTGACTTCCTGTTGTTGTCGGTATAACCATCTAGATCCTGTATGTGGGCATTTATGTCACCTAATAGAATAATTTCGACATCATTCCCAAAACCCCTAATATCAGCACTTAGGTATTCCACTAACTCTGTTCTTCCTTGTGCAACTATTTCCGGTCCACAAATATGTTTCATTTCAAATATGTTACACCCAGCCCAGTTTTCTTTCCACTCATTGTACCTGATAACCTAAGAAGCTATTCACATTTTTAATCTTAGTCTTTTCCATTTGGCTCCCTGATGGATGGGCATTCCGACTCCCCCTCCCTTTCTTTCTGATTTAGTTCTGTTGCACCCTTCCCAAACATTGTTCCAGTTGTTATGTTGACATTCACCGTGGTGACTTAAACTTCCTGCAGCCGACAAGAGTGCTGGAATGCCATTTGGTGTTTCTTTACAGGGTGTCTACCAGCCGGGAGAACCGGAAATTCTCAGGGATGCTGAATAGTCTGAAAATACTCAGGAAAAACTTCGGGAATTTGTTCTTCTATCATTGACCTCAGATTTCGTTTCGTCTAAAGTGGTTTCAACTAAGCGCCGCAAGGATAAACCCTGGATTAATAAGGATTTTTGTTCACCATTCAGAAAAAATCCCGAACTTACAAAATATATTGCAAAACAAAAAGCCCAAGCATGTACAAAAAGCTAAAGGATATCAGCACAAAACTTAAAAGCGAATTGAAGGTTGCGAAGGATGCATATCTACAAGCCTTAGTGAATAAACTAAATATGAATCCCAAAGAGGTCTGGTGGTATATCAAGAGCAACAAGAAGGATGACACTGGCATCCCGGCCATCACAAGTGATGGTAACCTAATTAAAGAAGACAAAAGAAAAGCAGAAGTATTTAACAAGTATTTTCGTTCAGTTTCTACAAAGCCATGTAGCATTGCTATTTCTTACACACCGACTTGATTACCGGAAATGGAAAACATTGCCGTGAGCAAGGAAGGAGTGGAGGCTTTGTTGTTTAATCTGAACCTGCATTCAGTTCATGGACCCGATGGAATTTCTAATCACGTTTTGAAACATTGTTCGAGACAGACAGTGCCTTTCTTAGTAATATTATTCAACAAGTCGCTAGATAAGCAAAAGCTGCCTGAAGATTGGAAGACAGCCAACGTGACTCTGATGTTTAAAGAGGGTGATCGTACACACGTAGGTAATTACAGACCGATATCTTTAACTTCCGTTTGCTGTAAGACTCTCGAACATGTCCTGTACTTTAATTTGATGAAACATTTTCAAGCAAATAACTTTTTTACTTCGGCTCAGCATGGGTTCCGCTCTGGTTTTTCGTGCGTAACACAACTAGCCGAATTCACTCACGACATTGCACTCGGCATGGACCATGGTGAACAGATAGATGCACTCTTTCTTGATCTGCGGAAAGCATTTGATGTCGTCCCGCACAATCTACTTTGCTTAAATTTATCATTCCTAGGCATTCCTGAACATATTCTCGGCTGGATAAAGGATTATTTACACCTGCGCAAACAGCAAGTTGTTCTTAATGGGGTGACATCGGCTCCAATGCACGTGCTATCGGGAGTGCCTCAAGGCTCTGTGCTTGGGCCACTTTTGTTCCTTGTTTATATTACTGATTTAGTAGTAGGCCTTAAATCAACAATTCGACTGTATGCCAACGACTGCGTCATGTATCATACAGTGAAATGTCATGCCGATATGTCTGTCTTACAGGATGACCTTGAAAAAGTATCTATCTGGTGCAAGCGGTGGCAGATGACTCTGACTACTGGTAAATGCTACCATGTGCAGTTTACTAAGAAAAATAAAAAATTCCCCAGTTTCTATGGCGTAAATTATATTGCACTCAGTACCGCTAAGGATGTCAAGTACCTCGGAGTTACGTTTTCTGAAACGCTTGACTGGACTAATCATGTTAACTCAATTAGTGCGAAAGCTTACCGTCTTCTTCACTTTTTCCGACGAAATTTTAAGCATTCTCCTTCATCACTGAAGGCAACCTTGTATTTAACAAACGTCAGGCCTATTCTAGAATATGCTTGCGTTAAAGGGAAGCTGAAAGGTTTTCCAGAAAAAATGAGTGAACATCTGTACATAATGGTTTTAAACCCTCCGAATTCGAATATCATATCGAAATTGAGCGAAATAAAGCGCAAATATATTTTATTTCGATGAAAAGTGCAGCAGCGGACACGCCCAGCTCACGCGTCTCGTTTCCGCCTGTGATTGGTCGGTGCGCCTCGTGACGTCAACTCTAGTAACCGACCGCTGCCGCTACACATGAAGCGCGGTGCTTGGTAGTTTGGTGCTGTTTTTCTGAAACGGTAATGGAAAATTTAGAGAGACTGCGTTTTTATGAGGAGTTCGGCGTTACTCCCTACATGTACGAGCCGATTGCAAAGAGCCGGCCTCTCGAAGAAGCAAACGATGCTGGTGCGAGCAGTGCTTTCGATGCGAACGAATGCAAAGTCTTGGGATCTCCTCGTGTTGGAAATGCTCTTTGGTGAGCATGTTTTTTGCAAAGCGATCTAGTGATCTCGCCGATCTTTCGCCGATCCAGTGAGCTCGTTTCCGGTCAAACAACTGTAGTGTTGTGTTCCTGCATGCCTCCTTGTGGAACGTAAGCGGGGATGCGATCGTCGCCATTTGTGCGCTGTCCAAAGCTGTCGGCAATCTACAAAGACGGTTTAAACGCGTGAAAAGCTCCCGGTTCATGCAGTACGTGTAGTGCCCTTCATCTGTTGACTACCACTCACGTTGACTACCACTCACGTTGATTACCACTCACGTTGATTACCACTCACGTTGACTACCACGCACGTTGACTACCACTCTACATACACACAGATGCACCAACTAAGGAATACAGGGTCGATCGAAGCAGATTACGATGGCACGCACGCAGAAACAAGCGCGGTCAGGCACGGTTGCGGACGCTGCGATGGAACAAAACAGTAGAGTTGACGTCACAACACCGCGGTTTCCGGTCTCCGCTCCGCTCGCTCACTCAATGGGGGGCGGAGCTACAGCGCGATTTCAACCGACGATTACGTCGCTCCTAATTGAGAAAAAAACCAAAAATTTTACCTACATGGTTTATAAGGTTCCCGCATCCGTATATGAGCGTCTTATTGAATTCGACAGACTCTTCAGCTTCCCTTTAACTGGGATCTGTGCACTAAAAACCTCACAGAAAAAATAGAACGCGTCCAGAAGCAAGCAGCACGCTTCGTAACAGGAAATTATAATTTTACTATCAGAGGATCTGGAATACGGGAAGGGTTGTGTTGGAAAGCGATTTCTTCACGCAGGAAAATCTTAAGATTGAAATTCCTTTATAATATATATAAATGTAAAACTGGTGTCGACAAAACACTGTTCATCAAGGAGCCGCATTACTTTTCATCTAGGAGAGACCACGCTAACAAAATTGGAGCTTATCAGTGCCGTACCAATGTGTTTAAGTATTCATTTTTTCCTAACACGATTAACGATTGGGATGAGCTCCCTAATGAAGTGATGGCAGCTTCTAGTTTTGAAAATGCTATTATAGAGCCATATTCTTTGATTGTTCTGTTATTCATCTCTGCACATACGCTACTTTTTTGTTAGTTATTTTGTTACTTACTTTGTTTTGTACTTTGTTAGTTTGTCTTCTGCTTTTGCGAATTTCAGTGCTTAAACAATGTTATACCGTATTTTTACGATTCTAAGCACCCCCCTATTAGGAAGAGCGCGTAGCCAAGGCCGCCAAACGCGCTTGCTCACTCTGGAATCATTGCTCGGCGGACCTGCAGGCACGCGGTCGATGCTTCTGTTGGACGCGTTTCGCGGCCATCTGACCCCGGAGGTAAAAACAGCTTCGGAACATAAATAGCGACGTGGTTGTGATTCCGGGTGGCATGACGCCAGTGCTGCAACCCCTCCACGTTTCAGTCAACACGCCCTTCAAAGCCAATCTCCGACAGCACTACAAAGAATGGGTGCGAAACCCTGACCGGGAGAAGATGCCGACGGGAAAGCTGCAGAAAGCGTCCCCATCAACCATCGCAAAGTGGATTTCGGACGCGTGGAAGAGGGTCCACGTGAACGTTGAGGTCAAATCATTTAAGAAATGCTCGATCACAAACGACTTCGGCGTAACGGAAGACGACCTGTTGTGGGATACTGAGAGCAGCCCTCTGCCGTCCGATTTTCCGGACGTTTTGCCGTGACTGCAGGTCTGAAATGGCATTAATCAAAGCCACCGCCACCACCATTTTGATTATCCCACCACGTCGAACTGGCGCGCTCGCATGCACTGCTGGCAGCCGTAGCCACCACTGTGACAATGCTAGGCCTAGCTGCTTCAACGTTTGCTATTGAGCTTCTTGCCGTTGGGTGCTATGGTTTTCATTGAAAGAATTCACCACTGTCAGCAATGGCACCAACTCTGCCTTTGTAATCGTCGCGATTGGCTTCGAAGCTCGAAAAGCAAGGCGCGTTGCATAATGCCAGTTGCTGAAAGTCAGCTTCGTCTCAATACAGAGATATTCAGCTCTAAGCAGACATAAAAGCTGCCAGGTATGCATTGGTAGTGACAGGGCATGAAAGCCTGGTGACCTTGTGGCACTTCTTTGAGCCCACAGTACTTTGCTCATGCCTTCCTCACAGCAGTGGCCCCTCACAATCCTTTTGCAGCGAGGAGGTGATGCTCTGCGGCATTTCGCAACTTGTGATGGTCGCAGTGAAACCTTTGGTGTGTACTCCACAGAGGTGTGACCATTCCCAAGGACAGGAGCCGCATACTTTTTGCGATAGGACTGTCAGGCATAATGTTCAGAATACTCAGCAAAATTACGGTTCAGCTGATCAAGATACTTTGAATAGCAAAGCATCCGGTGAATGAGGCTTCAATAATCGATTGCGATGTGCTCAGAGACAACAGAAAATCAAGCTATGTTAGTCGCAATATTTTGTACTAACTGTGAAAACGGAGCAAGCCTTCAGTTCAGTAACCAGAAGTCACATCGACAGCACCCTGCTGCTTGGAGAATAGCCACTGCAAACCCCGATGAGGAACAGGGCCACGGTTAGCCCACCTTTGTGCACTGAGTGCAATGACCTGGATTGTACCCGGTCAGTCACTCACCACGAAACAGGCAGAGGCCAATCATGTTGACAATGAGGCCGGCAATGCCGACATAAAGGATGAGCTTTGGCTCGTCGATGATCTCGGGCTCGTAGAAGCGCTTGAGGCTCTCCACAAGGATAGAGAAGCACAGGGCCACCAGGAACACAGCGTTCACCAGTGCTCCCAGAACTTCGGCACAGGCGCAGCCAAACGTGCTTTTAGACCACTTCTTGCAAGACATCTGCGAGAGGAAGCAAAGGCCCCACATACAATTTTCATTGGCAGCCTTGAAGTCAAGCTGTTACGTCTCTAGAGCTGTGGTTGGCTGCCGACGATTTACTAACTCAAGGAAACGGGTACATGGTGGTTGTGGTGTTCACCCGCGACGCTCACGGCGCGCCGGACGACCACCACCGCGGGTTCGAGCACTCCGAGCCGCCGCGCGCGCAGGGCACTGCGCGTCCGCGCCTACTCCAGCCCGCTCCGTGTGCCGACGCGCAGCTGCGCGCGTACGCGCCCCGCCGGCCCCACAGCTTAGGGGAAGGCGAGACCGCGCGCGCGCAGCAAGGGAGACCCTAGGCAAAGCTCTCAAGAAACAACAAAGAACATTTATTAACCGGGGACTCAATACAAACACACGCTTTAACATAACTTCCGAATATGAATCACACAAAACATAGCCAAATGGTCGCCGGTGGCCGCTAACGGCGCACCGCGACAGAGAGAGAAACAAAGAACAAAGAACCCCCAGCAGAAGAATTTGCCTATCCTTCGGTCAGCGCCTGCCATCGCGCGCCCCACAGCAGAGAAAAGGGAAATAGAGAGAAACGACAGACGAACAGACGGGGGCACGATCGGCAGACGCTGCCTCAGGACATCGAGACGACGGAAGAATGCGCGCACGCCCGCCGAGGCCGGGACCCCGACGAGTCGAAGTAACCATCGGCCGGCGGCGGACAAAGGGGGCCGCCGCCGACAGAGAGGAACACGTACGCACCTTCCGACGCCCCGATGTGGTCTCCCCGGGTCCCGTCTTGCGCGCGCTTACCCGGAGCGCACGCAAGCAGGGCCCGAATCCCGCCAAAATGTCGGCCAATGGGGAAAGCCTGTTGACCTTCCCGTGGGCGGGATGACAGCAGAGTGACAGTGTTTTATGACCCGCTGCCACCCCGTCCAGGCAAGGAGGAGAGGGACACGGAGCCCCCGGCAACACAACGCAATGGCTCCCATACAACCATCGCGAGAGCCTGAAAAAAGCCGTGAGAGCGCCAGAAACCCCACATGGTCCAGGCATAGGAGCCAGCACTGGCGAGGTCTTCATTCTGTGAGGTGTGCTCGTGCCAAAAGCGCCAGTGCCTTCACATGCCGTCTGTCACATTACGAGCACTAATATGCCTAATTAGTGTACTCGCAGGCTTCCAGAGCTTTTTTCGGACTTGCCTGTGGCAATTTGAGCCCCTTGGGGGCAGTGAAAGGCTTGCATTCATTTTGTCAAATTGCCCAATTTTTCATGCATCTTCGCAGCCCCTAGGGAGTCTGAGATATCTGATGTCGACTAACTGTCCAAGAAGATGCTTCATATGGTCTGTGGGGTGAACGCACAGTAGAAGGAGGGCGAGAAAGGACCGATGCATGAATGAACGGGAAAGGAAGCATGCCGCTGCTTCTTCAAAGGAGCCTGAGCTAAAGAAAGAATAAAGTATTGGCTGATGTCAAGATGCAGGTGTCCCTCATCCATACCAAAATAACATCTTTAAAGCCGTGAAACGCAACACTGAGGCATGCGCGGGCTGAAACTACGTCAGGAACGGTGAGGTTGGCTATCCAGATGCTGAAAGAGAATCTCACTTATGACAAAGTTTGGGCCTCATATTGATGAGCTTGCTATCACTTCATAAAAATAGCTCATATTCGAAAATATTTGCTTCTGTATGCAACACTTTTTATTTGTATTTGAAAATGTTTGACTCGATTTGCGATAAGCTTTACCATATTTTTCGAAGGTATGTTATTTGCTGTGCATTTGACTAAGTCCTCCCTTCTGTTTTCTTTTTGAATAAAATAAATACTACTCCTTGCTATTCATACTGGACTAAGTCATTTTTAAAAATTTTTTCACATGCCTACTAGATAGTGACAACATCGGGTGACACGGTGTCAGCCCGTCTTGGCATAAAACAAAGTTCTGTGTTACTTGCGGAATCTTGCAAAGGCACTTAGGAAATTTGGAAATGTCAGTTTGGTAGACGCCTCGCACTTCATGAGGGACGCAGTGTCATAATGGTGGACAATATACCCATGTAGTCTGCTTTGGGTGCCCCTTAAAGGACCCCAGGTGTTCAAACTTAAATCTGGAATCCCTCATAATGCAGGGTGTTGAACTGGGCAATTTCATTTTAATTTGTTTGACTTCCTGTTGCACGTGTATCCATCTGGTATTGCCTTGTTCCCAAGCTATGTGTACACACTTTTTGCAAACTGGGGACATAGGCTCAGAGGACAGAATTGCTGGCATATAAAAGAAAGCATTCAGTTCAGCGTCTCTTATGAATGCACAGTGTAGTTCATGTGATGAAAGACAGGACAGCACCAAAATTGCTGCAGTTGTTCTGTGACATACCCTCTGACTATAGCCACATTTCCTTGCTGCTCCAGTGACTCGATTATAACTTCATCATTAAGGCTGCCAATGAAAATTGTATGTGGGGCCTTTGCTTCCTCTCGCAGATGTCTCCCAAGAAGTGGTCTAAAAACACGTTTGGCTGGGCTCGTGCCGAAGTTCTGGGAGCGCTGGTGAACGCCGTGTTCCTGGTGGCCCTGTGCTTCTCTATCCTTGTGGAGAGCCTCAAGCGCTTCTACAAGCCCGAGATCATCGACGAGCCAAAGCTCATCCTTTATGTTGGCATTGCCGGCCTCATTGTCAACATGATTGGCCTCTGCCTGTTTCGTGGTGAGTGACTGACCGGGTACAATCCAGGTCATTGCACTCAATGCACAAAGGTGGGCTAACCGTGGCCCTGTTCCTCATCGGGGTTTGCAGTGGCTATTCTCCAAGCAGCAGGGTGCTGTCGATGTGACTTCTGGTTACTGAACTGAAGGCTTGCTCCGTTTTCTCAGTTAGTACAAAATATTGCGACTAACATAGCTTGATTTTCTGTTGTCTCTGAGCACACCACAATTGATTATTGAAGCCTCATTCACCGGATGCTTTGCTATTCAAGGTATCTTGATCAGCTGAACCGTAATTTTGCTGAGTATTCTGAACATTATGCCTGACAGTCCTATCGCAAAAAGTATGCGGTTCCTGTCCTTGGGAATGGTCACACCTCTGTGGAGTACACACCAAAGGTTTCACTGCCACCGTCACAAGTTGCAAAATGCCGCAGAGCATCACCTCCTCGCTGCAAAAGGATTGTGAGGCGCCACTGCTGTGAGGAAGGCATGAGCAAAGTACTGTGGGCTCAAAGAAGTGCCACAAGGTCACCAGGCTTTCATGCCCTGTCACTACCAATGCATACCTGGCAGCTTTTATGTCTGCTTAGAGCTGAAGGGAGCTAGACTTATTAAAATAGGTTCCATAGTTTCGCTGGCTTTGCATACAGCAGCAGTCATTAGCACTTCTTTACTGTTGAGAGATTGGCACCAGAAAGATGCGCACATAGAAAGGGGGCAAATATGAGCTGAACAATTTTTTTTTTGTTCAGTTTGCCCTAACGGCATCACATAGGGAGAAAACAATAATACATGGTGAATTGTTGAAGATAACTAGATAGTGGCAATATATATGTGATAAAAAACAGTTAGTCTAGGAAACACTGTAGTTCAAAATAAAAAGGCGGTGAATTAAGGATGCAAACAGCAATACAAGCTCTGATAAAAGGTCCAGATAACATAAAAATGTGGAGCAAGAGTTAAAATGCCCAAATAACCTGTTAAAGAGGGCTGTAGTTCACAGGTACAAAGCACTAAACACTAAAATGAAGAGGGGTGGAAAGAGTGGGGCGTTTGCGCTGGAGGAGTGGATGATAGATAGAATAAACTTTAATGTCCAACGGAAAAGGTGATCTACCCACCCCCCGACGCACAGGTCAGGGGGCGAGTGCCGCCGCCTCAGATGCAGGCTGGGAGGTCTTGGGTCCCAGCAGCCTCTTCGGCCAGTTGGACGAGCCGGAGCTGGAGCTCAGGGTCCGAGCTGCGCAGCAGGGTCTCCCAGGTGTCTCTACTGTCTATTTTGTGCGTTCCCCCGGGAGAGTACGGACATTCCCATATTATGTGGTCGAGGGTCCCTCTCGCCCCACAAAGATTGCATTTATCGCTCCTGGCCTCGGGGAACATGTGGTTCGCCATAACCGGGTGCGGATATGTATAAGTTTGTAGTCGTCTCCACGCGACTGCTTGTCTGTTGTTTAATTTTGGGTCTGGCGGGGATACCAGTCTACGAGCCAATCTATAATGCTGCGTGATCTCCCCATATTTTAGCATGCGCTCTCCGCTCCCTCGGTCATCGAGGGGCCCCGTAGCGGCTCGGCGGTAGAGATCTCGAGCCAGCTCGTGGGCCGCCTCGTTGCCGGGGACGGCTTCATGCGCCGGAGTCCAAATTATTTGAATTTTTCTATTTAGCTTTCTCTGGCCTAGGATTCTGGCCGCTAAGGGCGAGATCCTTCCCTTGCTAAAATTTTGTATGGCAGTTTTGCTGTCACTGATCACAAATTTCGCGTCCGTTCCAGCGCAAGCTAATGCGATCGCAATTTCCTCGGCAACTTCTATGTTGCGCCCGCGCAGAGTGACAGCAGTCACGGGAATACCCCGGCCGCTGACGGCCGTTGCCACCGTAAAACTGCCGCTACCTCCCGCCGCGTCTACATAGGCCACCTCATGCTCCGAGATATTACCGAATCTAATTTTTAATGCTTCGGCTCGTTTATGCCTCCTGTCTTTGTTATGTTCCGGGTGCATGTTTTTTGGCAGAGGGGAGATAATCAGATTTTTTCTAATTTCCCTATCTACGTCCACCTTTTGGGTGGGGCCTCTGTCCGGGTTTATTCCAACTTTGGCCAATATGGCTCTTCCTGTCTGCGTGGTGCTAAGTCTCTCAATTTGAGAGGTTCGCACCGCTTCCGCCAGTTCTGCCCATGTGTTGTGCACTCCTAGAGCCATCAGTCTCCCTGTTGATGTACACATGGGCAGTCCCAGCGCTCGTTTTACGCATTTTCTCATTAGAGAATCAATCTTTTCTCTTTCCACCACTTTCAAATCGAGATATGGCGTTGCATAGCTCACCCCGCAGAATATGTACGCCTGTATTAGCTTGAATAAATTTTTTTCCTTTAGCCCTCGACCTTTGCTGGCCACCCGCCTAATTAGGCTCAGGGTCTGTAATGCGTGATTCTGCAGCCTCTTGAGGGTCTCGCCATTGTAGCCGTGTGACTGGAGAATCAGGCCCAAGATTCTAATTTGCTCTACTATTGGTACCTCTTTACCCGCCACCTTAATTTTGATCTCCGACGGTGCCTTGCACCTTAAGTGTTTCGGATTGTATATAAACAATTCTGATTTCTGCGGCGAGCATGCTAGGCCTCTCTCGGCCGCGTAATCGACTATGATGTCGGTGGCGGCCTGGAGCAGGCTTTCGACGGCTGAATCACTTCCCCGGTTGACCCAGAGGGTGATATCATCCGCATATATACTAAATTTTAATCCCTCGAGCTTTGCCAATTGCTCGGGGAGTTCTCGCATAGCCACGTTGAAGAGTAGGGGAGACAGCACTGATCCTTGGGGCGTACCCTTACTCCCTAGCTCAATTGTGGGGGATTCCAGCGTTTGGAACCTCATGCGAGCAGTTCTTCCCGTCAGGAAGTCCCTGATGTATCGATATGTCCTGGTACCTACATTAATCTTGTTCAGCCCTTCCAGGACCGCCTCATGCTTTACGTTGTCAAAAGCCTTCGTGAGGTCCAGTCCCAGAATTGCTTTTGCATCTTTAGACCTTGAGTCTATTATATCATGTTTGATTTGGAGCATGACGTCCTGCGTACACAATTGAGGTCGGAACCCGACCATCTCATGTGGCCACAGATCGCCCTGCTCCATGAAGCCCATCAGTCTGGTCTGGACGACGTGCTCCATCAATTTCCCCACGCATGAAGTTAAGGAAATTGGCCGTAAGTTTTCCAATTGCGGAGGCTTCCCGGGTTTTGGTATTAAAGTAATGCTTGCCGTCTTCCACTGTTGTGGGAGCTCGCCTTTTTCCCAACATTCCTGCATGTACTTCGTTAGATAGCTAATGGAATCATCGTCTAAGTTTCTGAGCATTTTGTTCGTTACCCCGTCAGGGCCTGGAGCCGACTTCGTTCTGAGTCTTACAATCTCTGCTCGCACTTCGGCTTCTGTGATGGGGGCGTCCAACGCCTCGTTAGGCGCTCCACCATAGTCGGGTAGTGGAGTTCGCGATGTTTCCCCCACGAACGTCTCAATTAATTTCTTCATGAAATAATCATCGTTCCCTACGAACGCGTGCCTAGCTTTTGCCAATCTTATACCGGATTGAGTTTTCGAGCTTGCAGGGTCCAACAAATGCCGGAGGATGTTCCACGTCTTGGAGAGGTGCATGCTCCCCTCCATTTCGTCACACTTGTTGGCCCAATTTTGTTCGCATAATGTAAAAGTATAATCTTCGATTTCCTTATTGTGCCTAGCAATCCTTCTTCTGAGGTTGCGGTTCCATTTCTGATTTTTGAGACGACGTTCCATGCTTTG
This sequence comes from Dermacentor albipictus, assembly GCF_038994185.2. Taxonomy (NCBI): domain Eukaryota; kingdom Metazoa; phylum Arthropoda; class Arachnida; order Ixodida; family Ixodidae; genus Dermacentor; species Dermacentor albipictus. The sequence goes on along the minus strand of NC_091823.1, from coordinate 180,583,571 downwards.
CTTAGCTTCCCACATATGCAGAAGACGGCTGTCCGCTATCTCCGCGGCGTTATCCCCTTCGAGCGTTTTTGTCGTCCTCCTAACGTCCGATTTGAGCGCCGTCGTCCATTCCTCGATGTTTCTGATGGGCCCCAGTTCCTGCGCTCTCCTGATATCTCTAAAGTTATCCCATTCAACGACGGCCGGCGCGCGAGCCCTCCGCGTTTGAAGGCCCACTTTCAGTATGGAAACAATTATGTAGTGGTCGCTGCCAAAATTTTGATCCGAATTATGCCATTCTAGATCTTTAATGTTTTTCGAGAATGTTAGATCTGGAGATGTATCCTTACTAACGCTATTGCCCACCCTCGTTGGACTCTCAGGGTCCGTGTGCAGAGTGAGCCCTATGTCATGCGTATCTTCCCACAGCTGTCTGCCTTTCGGGCTTTGGTGCGGGTACCCCCATTCCTGGTGATGTGCATTAAAGTCCCCCACTATCAACAGTGGCTGGTTGCTTGAAATTTTGAGGGCCTTGCGAAGCAGAGCCCTGAACCTCACCTTCCTTTGCCTGGGTGAGCTGTATAAATTTAGAAGGAATAAACTAGGGTCCTTCTGTTTTCCGGTTAGAATTTCGACAAACACGTTCTCGATCTCTCTCGACTCTAAATCATGTTCAATGGCCGCGATATTTCTTTTCACGAGTGTTGTGACCGAGGATTTCTCCCCCCTGCCACTATGAAATGCCTGATAACCTGACAGTTTTGCGGGTCCTCCAGTTTCCTGGAGGGCAATCGCCAAAGGAGTCTCATCTAATAGCGGAAGGTACTGTTGCAGAATCGACCGCTTGCGCCGGAAGCCGCGACAGTTCCACTGCCAGATTTGATTTTCATTTGCGCGCCTGGCCATTTTGCAGTTGCGTGACGATCTGCTCCATATTCTGTTGCCACCCGTTCATGGCGACCATCTCATTCCTTAGCCTTTGGCATTCCTCGGCCTGTTTCTGAACTGCCCCGAGGACAGTTTGAATTTGGATGTTGATATGGTTCATAAATTCATTCATCTTGGCCTCTAATCTTACCAAATTTTCGACCCTTTTTTCTATAGCCTGAATAGGGTCGGCGTCTTGAATTTTGCGTTTCGTTGGTGGCGGGAGGGACGCCTCTGTGACCATCTTATCCTCTCCTTGCGGCTGTTGACGTGCCGCTGGGGGGGTCATCTGTCTAATGGGTTGTTGCGGAGGAGGGGTTGCCTGCCTCTGTGATTTCTTTAAGTTTTGGATTTCGGACCGTTGCGAATCGACTATCCCCGTTAATTTTTCGACCATTTTCTTTAATTTCTCAATTTCCTCGTCCCGTTTATCCCTCTGATTATTTTCCTGGGAGACCCTGCCCGCGAAATTCACACCCTTACGCTCCTTGCTCCTACCTCGTCTCCATGGGTTGGCAAGGTCCCTTGAGCTCGAGCGCCCCCTGGACTGGCTCCTGGCACGGGAACCGGAGCGTCCTTTGGGCGGCGGCGATGGTCTGCTCTGATTTGCTTCCAGTTTTGGGAAAGAGTCCTCGCGGAACTTGAAGTCTTTTCCCTCTTTGGGTTCGCGTTGTCGACTCTGATGTCCCCCACCAGTCGTCGTTGCTTGTCCCATCTTCTCCCACTGTCGCTTCTTAACTTCGTAGGGAGTGCGGAAGAGTTCTCGGCACTTGGGATCTCCTAGGGCGTGGCCTTTGCCGCACAGCTGGCATTTCAGCTCACACCTGTGGTCACTTGACGGGTTCTCGAGGCCGCAGCCCCGGCACTTGACGTTCGTCGGGTCTGGGCACACGTCAGCGCGATGTCCGAGTCGGCCACAGGCGACACACACTTCGTATTTTTTGCGGTACAGCTGGCATCTGTGCGGTGCCCCGTTGAGGTAAATCCACCTTGGCACTTCTTTCTCCTTGAAGAGGATAAAGATCGACTGTGAATCTTTTCCCAGCCTGCGGACGCCTCGAATCTCGGGGTTATCCTTGCGGTCTAGGCGGTACAGAATTTCTTCGATGGAGTATCCGAGTGGAACCCCGTGGATGACTCCCTTTCCGCAGTGCTCGGGGGTGGCCACGTAGGCGAACGTCTCCACTTGTTCTCCGTCGAACATGAGGTGTTTCACGCTCGCGTACTTCAGCTTCCTCTCCACACTCGTAGTGATGACGAGAACGGAGTGCTGCTTCATATTTGGAGTTATTATATCTTCCTTCTCTTCGCGTGGGTTAATCCCCGCCGACATTTTGATGACGTCAGTCAGATATGCTGTTCCATATTTTGTAAGCTTAACTAAGCCGCCACGTGGTCGGAGAACAATTTTCTCGGCGCCGTCTGGAATGCGCGTATGCTGACGCTCGATCGACTTGGCCGCCATTTTCCTGCCTGCTTGCCTCTGCCGGGCTCGCTGTTTCGCACTTTTCTGCCCGCTCTTCTCTAGCGGCACGTACCTTCCTCCTTCACTAGCGTACCATTGTCCTGGAACCGAAGATTCCTCGGGTGTAGTCGCTCCTTCCACAGTAGCCATGATTCACAACTTCCGCGCGACCACGAGCGGCAAACGATCCTCCGGTGGGGACGCCGCGGGCCCGATCGGCCGCGGTAGCCTCAGCGCCTCAGCTACGTGCTGCGTTGAACACACAAAGTCCAAAAATGGAGGAAATAAGGTCCCACTTGCGGAGAAAGCGGTATCCTCGTGGTCCTCTCGAGTTCCGTCGTCGATTGAGCACAAAGCCTAGGAAAACAAGATCGAAAGACTGCCGAAAAAGGCCAAAATTCGCACAGCCCAACGGAAGCGCGTTCTACCAAGAAGGCACTTCGTCGTCTTCCCTGGAGGAGTGGATGAGAAAGAAAGAGAAGAGTGCGCAACAGTGCGTGGCGGGCGGCATGCGAGGAGAGTGTGCACTGTGGTTTGGAATTGTACGGCTCGGCAGAATGATCAAGGGATGGCGACGACCTCTTCCAGAAGCGATTGAGATGGCTACCGGCCCGTCTCGATCGCAAAGCTAGGCAGCCTATGCGCGAGCGGCCGACGGTCAGCACTGGTGGCTGTGCCTGCACTCCCGCCTGAGAGCCACTGCTGAAACCGAGCAGTGCTGCAGTTCGCGTGGCCGCCAGCAGTGCTTCCGGCCCAGTTACGCTGGCAGAAACCCGCAGAGCTCGCTGCCAATGGACCTGTCATGCTCCTCAAGCCCAGAGTGGCGAGCGTCTTCTTCGCCCTCTTTCCCCGTGCCTGCGCGTGGCAGCTCCACTAGACAACACATCTGCGGTCATTCGGAGTACCATGAGGACACCGGCTTGGTACTGCGTGAGGAAACCAACAAATTGTAGTCTAGGTTGAGAGCTGGATCTGAAAGAGGCCCCGTTAAGAGAATGGGTGGAGGTGGAGCGTGCGAGACTGCGCGACAAAAAATTGTCATCATCATCATCATTATCAGCCTGGTTACGCCCACTGCAGGGCAAAGGCCTCTCCCATACTTCTCCAACAACCCCGGTCATGTACTAATTGTGACCATGTCGTCCCTGCAAACTTCTTAATCTCATTTGCCCACCTAACTTTCTGTCGCCCCCTGCTACACTTCCCTTCCCTTGGAATCCAGTCCGTAACCCTTAATGACCATCGGTTACCTTCCCTCCTCATTATGTGTCCTGCCCATGCCCATTTCTTTTTCTTGATTTCAACTAAGATATCATTAACTCGTGTTTGTTCCCTCACCCAATCTGCTCTTATCCCTCAACATTACACCTGTCATTCTTCTTTCCATAGCTCGTTGCGTCATCCTCAATTTAAGTAGAACCATTTTCGTAAGCTTCCAGGTTTCTGCCCCGTAGGTGAGTACTGGTAAGACACAGTTATTATACACTTTACTCTTGAGGGATAATGGCAACCTGCTGTTCATGATTTGAGAATGCCTGCCAAACGCACCCTAACCCATTTTTATTCTTCTGATTATTTCCGTCTCATGATCCGGATCCGCCGTCACTACCTGCCCTAAGTAGATGTATTCCCTTACACTTCCAGTGCCTCGCTACCTATCGTAAACTGCTGTTCTCTTCTGAGACTGTTAAACATTACTTTAGTTTTCTGCAGATTAATATTTAGACCCACTCTTCTGCCTTGCCTTTCCAGGTCAGTGAGCATGCATTGCAATTGGTCCCCTGAGTTACTAAGCAAGGCAATATCATCAGCGAATTGCAAGTTGCTAAGGTATTCTCCATTAACTCTTATCCCCAATTCTTCCCAATCCAGGTCTCTGAATACCTCCTGTAAACACGCTGTGAATAGCATTGGAGATATCGTATCTCCCCGCCTGACGCCTTTCTTTATTGGGATTCTGTTTCTTTCTTTATGGAGGACTACGGTGGCTGTGGAGCCGCTATAGATATCTTTCAGTATTTTTACGTATGGCTCGTCTACACCCTGATCCTGCAATGCCTCCATGACTGCTGAGGTTTCGACTGAATCAAACGCTTTCTCGTAATCAATGAAAGCTATATATAAAGGTTGGTTATATTCCGCGCCTGATTGATAGTATGAATATGGTCTATTGTTGAGTAGCCTTTACGGAATCCTGCCTGGTCCTTTGCTTGACTGAAGTCTAAGGTGTTCCTGATTCTATTTGCGATTACCTTAGTAAATAGTTTGTAGGCAACTGACAGTAAGCTGATCCATCTATAATTTTTCAAGTCTTTGGCGTCCCCTTTCTTATGGATTAGGATTATGTTAGCGTTTTTCAAAGATTCCGGTTCGCTCGAAGTCATGAGGCATTGCGTAGACGAAAGAATAGAGGAGTGCAATGCAGTGAAAGGACATGGCCACGCAGCAGAAACATCTAGACCAAGAGCAGAAAGTCCTCAAACATGCTCCTCAGATGTCCTCAAATGTCTCAGATGTCCTCAAAGTCCTCAAATGCATGCTCAATCTTCAGGAGAGTGGCGGTAACGCACAGGCTTCTGAGGCCGCCGCGCAGGCTAGCTCAAGTGCGCCCGTGACGTCAACCGTTTGTAGTCCGCACCGACTGATCCCACCATTTAATGAATCCAGAGATGACCTAAATGCATGTGTACAACGTTTTGAACATGTTGCAACGTGCCAGGAATGGCCGCAAGAGAAATGGGCGCTCACACTGAGTTTTTGCATGGCCGGAGAAGCACTAACGGTCATCGGTCGTCTTGGTCCGCACGCTGCCCTAGACTCCGACCAGCTCAAGACGGCACTCCTGCAGCATTTTCGGTACACTGCGGAGGGATACCACGAAAATTTTCGCCTTGCTAGGCCTGAAGACAATGAGACTGCTATGCAGTATGCTGCAGACTGGCCGGCTATTTTCATCACTGGGTCAAATTGCAAAAGGTGGAGAATAGTTATGATAGCCTTAGGGATGCGATTATTACCGAAAAATTCATCAAGGGCTGCTCTTCTGCACTACAGGTGTTCTTGAAGGAGAGGAGCTGCCGAACGCTGAAGGACTGCTCCCAGAATGCGGGCAGCTTCATCGAAGCCCAGGTGTTGCAAAACCTGAACAAAGGAGGGGAGTACCAAGACAACAGTAGCGTCCACATCAAAGACGAAGTTGGGCAAGAAGATGGCTCGAGGTGACGAGCATTGTTTTCTGTGCAACAAAGTGGGACACAGGGCGGTGGACTGCTTTTTGCGGACAAAAAGAAGTTTCCCCGCACATGGACAGACGGGGGTCCCAAGATGGGTCACAATGGCGATATTTGGCCAACCTGTAATGTGGACAGGAGGGAAGCCTCCTGCATGGTGTCGTAGGACAGATCAGAGGATGAGCCAACAAAGAATGGTTCCCTCATTCTCAAAGATGGGGAAAGAATACTGGTGGTTGTCAGTGCAACATTCAGTTGGCATGTTTCAACTGCTAACCAAATTGGGGACATGCCTGTGGCAAAAAGGTTCCTGGGAAACTGTCCCGTTAGAGTGCTGTGTGACACTGGATGCAACACCATTGTGGTGCTGCAGTCATTGGTGTCCAAGAAAAAGTTTACTGTGGCCTGCAGCCCAGTAGTCCTATTGGACAGCACGATGCGTTATCTAGCATAAGCTAACGTCTTCCTGGATATGCTGTTTTTCGTAGGAGAGGTTCCAGCAAAGTGCATGCGGGACCCTATTTATGACATTGCACTTGGAAATATGAAAAGAACAGTCTCACTGGATGTGAAACGGGTGCAAAGCCATACAACATAGATTGACTGGAACGACCACGTAAAGTTGGAGTTGATGTCCTATGACAGACACAGAGCGGCATGCACTTCCCATTGCCCCCATATCAAGAACCCCTCAGGAGAAGCCATGCTCAATGACAAAAGAATGTGATAAAGCACATTCGCTGCAGAACAGACACTTTGAGATAAAGACTACGAATTGAAAACTCGGGCCTCCAAAGGCGGCAGCTACTGTATTTACACGATTATAAGTCGACCTCCCCATATTGTGCGACAGGGAAAAAAAAAAGTAAAGGAGAGCAACCCGAGGGCGCGTTCGATAACGAAAATTTATTAGTAGCTGACATGGTCACTGGACTACTCATCTTCCCTAGTGCTGTCATCGTCATCGTTGCTACAGTTCCACAGTGCGTTGTTTTCCGCAAAATTCCACATTTGGCAAACGACCGCACCACGACATCTTGTGGAAAGCAGCCCACGCCGAATGCATCCAACCACACACAGCCATCAGGGAGGCTCTTTTGACACGTCCAGTTGGCGTAATTTCGCGGTCTTCTGCCGCCAGCCACTCGTACTCACAGCAGAGCAGGTCCTTAAAAGGCGAAGATCCAGGTTTGTTTCATGACTATGTCGCACTTCACTGGCAGGGACCGATCGCACATTTCAGTGACGTACGCCACAAGCTTAGCCTACAGCTCTGGAAAGCATCCAGACTTCGGCACGTCGGAAATTCCTCACTTACCGTCACAGGGGAAAATTTCGCTTCGCTGCAGTCGCCATTCTCACACCACCCGTTCAGAAACATGGAACTTGTGGCCCGCTGCGCAGCGATTTGTTTCTTTGGCGTAAAGGATGGCAGCCCTCTTGAATGCTGCTGTGAACGAGTGCCGAATGATTAGTGGGCCTGGAGCACTCATGACGACTGAGGAAGCATAGAAGTAGCACGTAGCCGGCAGTCAAGTGGAATGCGTCAAACCAATGCCTTTCGTCAAGAAAGCTAAGCGCAACAGGCAAAGAGAAACCCGCGAGCGGTGTCTGCTCTTCCATGAACTACCGATGCTCCCTGCAAGCGCCACCGTTCTGAAGGTGCCGCTGCGAATGGAACAGTGGCGCTTCCATCAACTATCGACACCCTCTCATGATTGTTGTGTGCACTGTAAAACTCAAAAATGTTGAAAAACTCTTCCGAAAAGCAAACAAACACACGGGATAGCAAAAAGCTATGGGTGGGGCCATAGAGCAAACATAAAATTGTACAGTTAAACCTGGATGTAACGAACCTATATGTAACGAATTCCTGGATTTAACGAAGTTTTTGAATTCCCCAACGCTGCCCCCATTGAAGCCCATGTATTTTCGACCTTGATGTAACGAACGTGCTGCGGCGGTTAGCCTTGATGTAACAAACTCCCAAAGCTGATCAGTCATTACTTTTTGCACTTTTAAGGAAAATTCGGCTGAAGAAATGCTCTAGATTATTGAATATTAATATTGTAAGGAGCCAGCAGCTACGCGAACGCCAGGGATTGCCGCGACCGAGCAAAGTTAGCGATGATGATGATGACGGCGGCAACTAGCGCCGCTCCGTGCCTAACGTAGCAGTCTTTTCAGGCTTTGCTTGTCTAGCGTGACACCAGGTGGCATTGGTATCGGCAACTGATTTCTCTTTGAGATTTATTTTGTTTTTCACATGGATTTGAGGACAAGCATTCTTATTTTGTAATTTTCGTTTGTTTCATCGGCTTAGACACACTTATGTGTAAGAATTCACTTGAAAAGCAACACTGATAGCCGGTTCTTTCATTGCCAGGGCGCGGGAAGGCAGAGGGGGAGGGACGATGACGAACGACACTCCATGACGAACGACATGCGTCACTTTTTTTTCTTTCTCTATGGATGCGTTTCATTCGCCATTTTGAGTGTTGTCCTGCGTTCTGCACGTGTGCATGTGTCAACTGTGCTCTGGTACTGGTTTGTCCGACTTGTTCTGGAGGTGCTAGGCCTGCCTGTCGGCGTGTAGTCGTGCGTCTCCGCTTCTAACTATGTCGTCGGTTGGTCGTGATGAGTTCTACTGCCAGAAAACAAAAAGTTCTGTCTTTTGAAGACAAACTCGCAATTTTAAATGCAGTCTCCGCGGGCGAGAAGAAGAAGGACGTTGCCACCCGTTTCAGCATTCCAGCGAGCACACTATCAACGATTTTGAGTGCGGAACACAGCATCAGAAATGCAGTGGAGTCGGGAACAAGCTCGAAGAAAAAAAGACTGAAGCTGTCCACATACACTGATGTGGACAAGGCAGTGTTCACGTGGTTTTTGGACACGAGAGCCAGAAATGTACCCATAAGTGGTGCGATCCTACAACAGAAGGCAAAGGATTTTGCGTGTATCTTGGGCCATGATGATTTCAAGGCAAGCAACGGGTGGCTGCAGGGATTTAAGAGCTGGCATGGTGTCGTCGAAAGAGTAATCAGCGGCGAATCTGCCTCCACAGACAGCGATGCTGCTGCTTCGTGGGTGGCTGACAAGCTGCCTGGAATCCTGAGTCGCTTCGAGGCGGCTGATGTCTACAATGCCGACGAGACAGCTCTGTTTTATCAAATGCTTCCGGGCCGCACGCTAGCGTTAAAAGGCGATGACTGCCGCGGCGAAAAGCAGAGCAAGCTCCGCATAACGATTCTGCTGTGTGCCAACCTCGACGGCACAGACAAGCGAGTTCCCCTAGTTGTCGGCAAAAGTGCCCGTCCCAGGTGTTTTAAGGGAACGAAGCGTATTCCCGTGAAGTATGTGGCGAATTCCAAAGCGTGGATGACTCGGCCAATATTTTCTGAGTGGTTGAAGGAATTTAACCAGGACGTCAAGCGGCAAGGCCGTCAAGTTTGCCTACTGCTGGACAATTGCTCGGCGCACCACGTCGAGGGCCTGCAGCTGTTGCACATCGAAGTGCATTACTTCCATGCCAACTGCACGTCCCTAATACAGCCCCTGGACAAAGGGGTCATTAACAGTTTTAAATGCTGTTACCGGCGCTGACTAATCCTGAAGATACTTCTCGACATCCGTCTGGAACGGGAGATGAAGATCGACATTTATCAAGCAGTCGAGATGCTTGCTGCCTCCTGGCAAGAAGTCAGGGCAGAAGTTATCGCGAATTGCTTTTTAAAGGCCGGAATAGCCAAAAACGCACGAGCTGGTGCCGAGGAGGAGGAGGAGGAAGACCTTTCTACTCCGTCCGATGTGGCCGAAGCGTGGAACGAGCTATGTACTAACGGTGGTGTACCCGACGACGTTGAACTGACTGACTTTTTGTTTGCCGACAACGCCGCCGTGGCTACAGAAGAAATGTCTGATGCAGCAGTAGCTGAAAGCGTGCAAAATCCCGATGGCGGTGATGATGGTGCCTGTGAGGCAGATCCGTGTGACCTGCCTTCTGCAAAGGAGGTGATGAACGCAATGGACGTTATGCGCCATTTCGTCGGCTCGCTCGACGATGAAGGAGCTTTACACAATTTAGCTTCTTTGGAGCGGCGTGTTGTGCCTTCACTCGTGCCGAAGAAGCAAGCGGAAATTACGCAGTTTTTTGGTGTAAAATAAATGCTTGAAGGGTGAGTTCACCTTCACGGATATATTGAGCTATTTGGTTTCGTTTTTGCATCATTCGTACGAGCTTTCACGCGAAACCTGCATGTAACGAAAACCTGCATGTAACGAAAAATTGCAAGCTTTTGTCAACTTCGTTATATCCAGGTTTAACTGTAACTATGTTGTAGCTCCTGTTGGTCTCGCTTTTTTGGCAGTTCCATGTTTTGGTTTCGATTGTAAGTCGACCCCCCACTTCAGATTTTCACATTTAAAAAAAGTGGTCGACTTACAATTGTGTAACTACGATAGTGTTTCCCAGAACGAGAGCGTTTAACAAAGCACCATCGTTACCGAAGACAGTTTCCACCGCCCGCTGAACCAGACACAATTCTGGCAAACCATCGATGTGGCCCAGTGGCCGGACTGGCTACAACCAACGAGTTCAGCTGGAAGGAAGACTCTACACTCACTTTTCAGAGACAAAATGACCTATAGACAGACGACCCACGTGGATTTACACGAGCAATGTGTTTTGCGGGCAGCAGCGTAGTCATGCCGACCAGCCTTACTATAGGAGCTGAGCGTGCCTCCACCCAGTCTCTTATACAAGCGGGAAATTACTCCCGCGAGAGGCAGTATATTCTATGATCGAGAGAGAATGTCTTGCGGTAGCATGGGCCATTCAGAAATATCATGTGATCCTCTACGAATGACCATTCATTTTGCAAAGTGACTACCAACCCCTAAGTTACATTCAATCAGCTAAGCACATTAACAATCATGTACATCATCATTACTGTAGGAGCTTACGCCTTATGGAGTATGATTTTAATGTGACCTATATAGCAGGCTTGGAAAATGTAGCTGCTGACTATACGAGTCATGCGACACAACTTGTCTAAGTTGCGGACACTGATACGCTGATGTCCCTCTAGATTTCCTGTTTGGTGTTAGCAGGATTGAAGTGGCAAACGTGTCTTGTTTACTTGGGTGACGTCGTTGTCTTCGCCGGAAATTTCAACGATCACCTTAGGCGGCTTGCGACAGTATTAGAGGCCATCAAGTCATCAGGGCTCACTCTGAAGGTGGAAAAGTGCCCCGACCCGCAGAAGACAGCTGCCATCACAAAGTTCCCGCAGCCAATCGACGAGAACGCAGTGCATAGATTCCTTGGCACACGTGCCTACTATAGGCGCTTTGTCAAGGACTTTTCATGCATTGCAGAGCTGCTAACACATCTCACCCAATGTGATGTCGAGTTCAAGTGGGAAATGCCGCAGGACGACGCATGCAGTCGCTGCCGGTACTTGCACACTTTGACGAGGACGCCGATACTGAAATCCACACTGACGCCAGTAGCCTAGGCCTCGGTGCCTTCCTAGTCCAAAGGAAAGATGGACTTGAACAAGTGATATCTTATGCTAGCCGGTCACTGTCAAAAGTGGAAGGCAATTATTCTATGACTTGAAAGGAATGCCTCGCCATCATTTGGACTACAGCAAAATTTCGCCCTTACCTATATGGCAGGCCACTCAAAGTCGTCAGCAACCATCAAGCGTTGCGTTGGCTAGCTAACTTAAAGGACTCTTCAGGACGTATCTTATTTTATTGTAGTGCAAGCTCAACAAGGACAACAGAAAGGCACATCTGACACACACAGCGCTAACTTTCAACAACAGATTTATTTCCCGTTCTCATCACGATATATACATCCTCGAACCGTCATACAGCATGTGTAAAATTTCGGTAAAAAATGAACAAACAAATATAAACTGGGAACCACACTTAAGCAGTTTCTTGACTCACATATTCACACACATGTTGTTGAAATCTGTTGTTGAAAGTTAGCGCTGTGTGTGTCAGATGTGCGTTTCTGTTGTTCTGTTCAGCTTGTGCTACAACAAAATAAGATATGCCATACCAACAAGCCCCTATAGCTGTCCTCATTGCCTTCAGTATGGCTGGCGTGGTGGAGCCTCGGACTGCAAGAATATGACGTCATGGTAATCTACATGTCTGGACGAAAAGACTCTGACGCCGACTGCTTATCACACGCCTCCTTCGATCCCTCGCCGTTACACGACGAGGACAACAACACCTTCCTTGGAATAATAAGCGCAGAAGACTTCACTAAACAGGAACGGGCAGGCTCAGAGGTAAAAGGCCTCGTTGAGTATTTGGAAGGGAACCCCGACGTTGTCCCTAGGGCATTTAAGCGCAAAGTGTCTTCGTTCACGCTACAAAACAACCTGCTCGTGAAGAACTTCTCACCAGTCCACGCCAACTACCTTGTTGTTCCGTCAGTGCTCCGTCCAGAAGTACTGCCAGCCCTACATGACGATCCAACCGCTGGGCACCTCGGATTCTCCCGGACGCTGTCGAGGATACAGGAAAAGTATTACAGTGAAACCTCGTTAAACCATAGTCGGCCAGAGCTAGGAAAAAGTACGTACTAAAGGGGAGTACTGTTTAACTGAAATAGCATGTGATCGCCCACTTACCTGTCGAAAACGGAATTCAGAGAGAGTGTGATGAAAGGGGAAAAAACATGCAGTATTTATTCACTTCGCGCGACATAAGTGTTATTTTCGTTTGATGCCGCGGCGGCCTAGCACGACGACAGCAGCCTCAAACTTAGGTACTCAAGCTGCGTGCCAGCTTCTCAGCCAGCCCCCCTCCTCTCGGCAAACACTCGCACGGCAGATTCCTCGGCGTTACCTATTCTCCGTGCATGCACACACTAGTGCTGCATAAATCCCGGGTCGCCTTTTTTATTGCCGGGTGCCGGAGTTCGGAAAACTTTTCGTTTGGAATAGTTACGTTATGCTGCATAAATCCCGGGGCGCCTTTTTTATTGCCGGCTGCCGGAGATCGGAAAACTTTTCGTTTGGAATAGTTACGTTATCGCGTCCCTGTTCTCGTTGCGACGATTGCATTCACGAGGCTGACGTAACGCGCAGCTTCTGCCACTGTCGGGCCTGAATCGCCCGTGCTGTCGCTTTCCGTGTCGTTCTCATCACTGTCGCTAGTCAACACTTTGGCAACAACAGAGGCAACGATGGCGAAAAGTCGAACCTCGTAGCCGACAACTCTTCGCGGTCGCAGCAGCGCTGCCGAGCAACTTCGCATTCCAAATGCCCCACACGGTAGTCAACAGCAGATCCATGCGCGGGCCAGCGCCGACTTCTTCGTGTCACGTTCGATAGCACGGACGATGTCTAATTTTTCTTCTATGCTGAGCACCCGGCGTCTTTTTATCCGAGCTTCGGCATGACGCGAGTCCTTGCTTGCACGACGCCACAACGCCATACAACGCTCTCTGGCACGGCGTCGAAATGATGTTGATGTTGATGCGGCTTCACGTGCAAACGCACAGGGCGCTTGGAGGCCGTTGTACCGATCTCTGAGGCTTGTTGTTCTGCCAGACTGCCCGGTGGAGACGACGCACCGCCGTGTTTGCGCGACGAAAAGTGGAAACGCTACGTTTTAACCGATGCGTACGCTATAAGCTGGTACGGTTTATGCGGATACAAAATACATTATGTTCAATGGCCGCTGAGTCGGGGAATTGACTTTACTACTTTTAAACCGAAACTACTGTTTAAGCGGGTTCGGTTCAACGAGGTTTTACTGTACTGGCCGCGTCTGACCGCTGACGTCACCCGTTACGTCAAGACATTCTGAGACTGTCAACGACGCAAGACACCACCGACAAGGCCAGCAGGATTACTACCTCCTTGTCGACAATTTCAGCAAATTGAGATGGATTTGTTGGGACCGTTTCCAATGTCAACATCCCGAAATAAGTGGATCGTCGTGGTGACGGACTATCTCACCCACTTCGCTGAAACTAAAGCTGTGCCGAAAGGCAGCGCAGCCAAAGTGGCGAAATTTTTCGTCAAAAACATCCTGCTGCGACATGGTGCCCCAGCAGTCATCACCGACAGAGGAACGGCCTTTACAGCAGAGCTCACCCAAGCCATTCTGCAATGCAGCCAGACAAGCCACAGGAGGACAACTGTCTACAACCCACAAACGAATGGTCTCACGGAGCGCTTGAATAAGACCCTCGCCGACATGCTAGCAATGTACATCGACGTCGAACACAAGATTTGGGAGGCTGTTCTGCCATACGCAACCTTCGCTTACAACATGGCGGTGCATACCTGCCAACCCTCCCGACTTGCCCGGGAGACTCCCGATTTTTTACTGAACTTTCTGATTGTACAATCACTGTCTTATATCACCTGAAAAGTGGTCTCCCTTCGTGCAATAATGGGTTTTCCGAAACCGGTACCGTGGAATATACAGCCACATCGTAATCGTCAGCATCACCAACACGGCTGCGCTAGCACCATCGGTATCATTGACTAAGCAGCCGACTATGGTGCCTAGTAAGCTGGCCAAAGCCAGAGCCATTGTAGCTCTTGCATTTCATGCATGCCTTCCTCCATGGTGCATCTTGTTGCTGCTGCTTGTGTGTATGATTAGTGTTGGCTAGGCTGTCTATGTGCAGTGCACTGTGTAAAGTTAGAATCTGTGGGGATGCGTGACTCTCTCGCGTGGCCTCCTTTGAACGTGCCACCATTCGCGTGACCGTATGCACGAACGACCAGGCGTTGGGATCCAGCATGGGGCGAACGTATTCACTCGCTATCCAGTCGCGGTGAATCGGACTTCCTAGATATGTTGCGCGCCTATCGGCATGTTTTGTGGATGGCAACTCGGCTAGCAGGCATTGACTATGAAAGGTGCAATAAATGCCCTCGTGATTGTTTGCACTACTGTGTTGCCATTCTTTTGTCCCAAGAGCACGGGTGGGAGAACCCCACATCTGGCTGCCCAACTAGGACCTCTTGGGGCATCGTGCGATAGTTCTAACAGTTTTGCTTTGCTCGAAACCTTTGTTTGAACCGACGCGTAGGGTTAGCGTGGATTTTGATCCCTAATGTTGGCGGTGTGCTTTCTTGAGCGCAGCAACGGTGGCTGTAGTGTGTTTGAACTTGTCAACTTGCTAAGTCTTTTCGCAAGTGTTTTTTTAATGACATTCGTCGGGTAGAGAGCCACGTGGTCTGCATCCTGGGAGAGCGAGGCTTAGCGCCTGCAGAGCATTGGCAAGCCTGAAGCGAGTGAGTACAAAAGGCTCGTGCGTGGTCCGAATTTCTTATGTGAATAGCTCCTTCTATCCCTTTGACTTGGATAAAGTCATGGCTCTGGGAGCCGGGTGGCCACGGGCCACGGGTGCCCTTACAGGCTGCCTGGTATTGCGGCCTGGTACCTGGCGCTCCGACACCGTCTGGGACGGTGGGCGCCATCAACTCGGATGCCGTGTACACCGAGTGAGGTAGGACCACCTCACAGAACTGACGTCTCCTCGCGGCTGCCTGTTTTGCACCCTTGTTGGGTGTTGTTTTTGGATGCTGGTTGTTGTCAGGGTAGCGACGCTTTAGGCCTAAGGCTTTACAAAGGTGCCTGTCACACGTGGAGAGACACAACCTGGTGGACCGTGGCGTTGAGGTGTTGCGCTTTGCTTCCTTCATTCTAGTTAGCCTCGCACGAATTGAAATTACTCGTTTGACTCAAGGAAGCGAGCTTCGTTCACGTGAACTTAGCATCTGAATAGCTGCCCGGTCTTTTGCTAGCCGAGTTGAACATCGTACTACATGGGCGATGCGCATGCAGAATTCATCTCCATTGCACTACTGTAGTGTTTGCCGAGTGGGTTGAGTACGCAGCGTAAGTGGAGTCGCCCCTGGTTTGCTGTCACCTGCACATCGTCTGCACTGCTGCCCCGGACTACGATCGAGCTACCCCGGACAATGGTGATACTGGGGCAGGTTCGGCGCAGCGACTTTGGTGGCTGCCTATATCCAGCTTGCAACCCTCGGCAGCGGAGACAAGAGCCGGCGGTCACCAACAGCTACGGCAGCTCTTGCCAGCAGGGCGCGGCGGCTCGAGCGACGCTTGCTCGTACCGACTTCTGCGTCGCCGTTTCCGGAGTCCCATCCTAGAATCGTGCCGTCAAGTCTGCACAGCTGCTGCTGTGACTGGCGGACGCCAGCGGTGTACCCAAGGATGATATCGGCTGGCATGTTATGGACAGCATGTGAATATTTCCTCAGCGCAGCCAACGTTGCATGTACTACCTTGTTTGCGAATCACGCGTTGATGTTAGACCGTGGGACAGGTTTTGCCGGAATATGTAGTGATTTAAGGTTGGAGGATGTGGGGATGCGTGGCTCTCACGCGTCCCCTGATATCTTGTTTTCCCACATAGTTCCCGTCTCCTGCAATGCGGCGTCGCCGCGGGGCCTGGTGCCTGCGGCGGTCGGTGTGGATGAAGCGCAGTGTGAGAGATGGCGCGAGTGTTGCGCTGCTAACGCCGTCTACTGGCGGTGTTACTTGGGCGCGAAAAGGAGAAAGCTCTTCCTCTTTGGCTGTGGGTCGGCAAACGCCGCACGCGTGTGCACCGATCTATGCTTCTGCGAGACTGTCTCGCGTGGCCTCCTTCGAACGTGCCACGGTTTGTGTGACCGTACGCGCGAACGACCAGGCGTTGGGATCCATGGCATGGGGCGAACATATTCGCTCGTTATCCGGTCGCCGTGAGTCGGACTTCCTAGATTTGTCGCGCGCCCATCGGCATGTTTTGTGGATAGCAACTCGGCTAGCAGGCTGATCTATGAAAAGTGCAATAAATGCCTTTGTGATTGTTTGCACTACTGTGTTGTCGACCCTTTGTCCCAAGAGCACGAGTGTGAGAACCCCACAAATCCTCGTGTTCTTGATGCCATGGCACTATCAAAGCCCAAGAAAAGGTATTTGCAAAAGTTCTTGCGATCTTATACTTCTGAATTTCCATGCTTTTGGCATCAAGAAAAGGAAAACATTTTGTATATTGTACAATGTGTGGATGCGGCGTCAGCATGTCTTGCGGTGTCAAAGGCGACTTGAAACTGCGTGTTTGCACGGCGAAGCATCAAAGCTATGTTCGCACCGCTGAGCAACAAGGCAACATAGGGAACTTTCTCCGGAACAAGTGTGACGACAGTGTTATACGTGTGGAGTGCCTCTTTATGGGATTCCTCGTTGGAACACAACCTACCCCTTAATGTCAGTGACTATGTTGGTCCTCTTCTATGGAAAATATTTCAGAAGTGCAATGAAACGAAGCGCTATAGAGGTAAACGCAATTCTGAAACGCAAGTCTGAAAAAGCAAGTCTGAAAAATGCGGAGGTGGCCAACCTCAAACTCATTTTGCAGGCATCGCTCTCGAGTTTTCGTTTCTTTATTCAGAGTTTTCATCTTGAGGGGGGGGGGGGGAGGGGGTTCCACTCTACGTGCAGCTAGGGCTGAAGGCGAGCTCTGGATCTAGCCCCATGCACTCACATTGTGGAACTCCCAACCTGTAGTGCGAGAATCGCGACTACATCGGGTTCGAACGAATAAGGCAACCAGTGGCGTCAACTGTAATAACCTTTATTGCTACCAGCAATAAAGAACACTGGCAGAGGGGCGTTCCTCTCTGTAATAGTAATAAATAGGCTGGCCACGTTGCTCGGGATAGTCAGGCAAACGAGGTCACTCACGGTTTGTGGCAGGTACTCTAGTCCGGCAGGTTAGGGGTCCGACGTCAGAGAGAGAGGGTCTCCCCCGGTGGTTCTGTTTTGTAAATTTTTACCTGGGCGAGGGGAATGTCCTCTTAGCCCGTCAGCTATCTGTTCGCGAGTTGGGGAGGAAGGGTACACGCGCGTCGCGAGAGCGAGGGAGAAGCGGGAGAGGGCACATTGCGCCTCTCCCGTGCCCATGCTGGCTCTCGACGCGACGACGCGGGGGAAGATGGGCGCGTGTGCTCCCCACACCTCAGCTACTGCCCCGAGATTCCACTGAATCTGACGAATACGCTTTAGATGCTCTCGAAGCTAAGTTTGCCACACTGCAGGCGCACGGTCTTCCAGAGGACATTCTGAATGAAGAGAGGTGGGACGTGCAGTGGTCTATGATTGGAAAAATGAAAAACACTGATGGAAAATGTGTTTCACCGAGTTGCTAAGGTGATGCTGGATTTACTTGTGATACCACATAGCAACGCAGAGTGTGAGAAGATTTTTAGCATGGCGTGAAAAACTAGGACTGAGTTCCGCTCATCAATGTGCAACACAACCCTCCAACACCTGCTGCTAGTGAAGGGCCGTCAGTCTGGACCATATTTTGAGCAAAGCTACCCCGACAGATTTTTGACCTGAACAAAGTCTGCTGCTGCAAAGTCCTGCAAAAGGACTCATCGAACAGTGCCTGAAGGTTTGACCGAACCCCCCCCTTACCCCCCCTCCCCCGGTCCCACCGGAAGCTGAAACAGTGAATGCCCCCCTGTTGGCGCGAATAAAAAGTCTCCCAATGTTTTATCTACGTATGGCGGTGCAAGAAACAACACAGATCATGCTGTTTAAGCTGGTTTATGGAAGAAACCCGACGACGACGCTCGATGCCATGCCATGCCAACGAAGAGAATCTTGACGTCGCTAATTATCTCCAGGGCACAGAAAAAGCCCGACAGCTTGCTCGCCTACGGATCAAGAACCAGCAGCGTGCCGACAGCCGACAATGCAACCTCCGACATCGCTATGTCGAGTACTAGCCCGGCAACCATGTCTGGGTTGCCATGGCCGAAGAGGACTGAGTGAGAAGCTATTGCGGCGCTGTTTTGGGCCCCACAAGTTTATCCGATGGATTGGCGCACTAGGCTATGAGGTCGTGCCAGACGGCATTTCGCATTCACAGCGGCGCCGCGCATGATCTGAAGTGGTCCACGTGGTGTGTCTTAAGCCCTTTTATGCATGCTGACGAACTTCCTTAGTTTGTTGTTTCTTTGCTATGGGTGTTCTTGTTTATTACTTTCGTTTGTTTGCAGCATCGGGTCGATGCTTTTTAAGAGGTGGGTATTGACACGTGTACAAGTTTATCTTTCTTGGGTGACCACGTTTCACTGCCTAACAAATATTATCGCGCAGCGCAGGATGCGCCTGCATGTATTGGAAATTTCTAAAATGTTATTGATGGTTCCATCCGCTGTCTGTGACCGAACCTTGTGTAATCTGATTGCATGTGTGCGCGACGCGAATAATTTAGAACTTTGTGGAAGGCACGTGGGTCCCAGCGATTACTCTGGAACATTCGATGACTTATGTAAAAGCCGACGCGCTTGACTTGCTGATCAGGTTTCGACGACCACCGATCATGTTCGCTGCTATTGCTCTCCTTTGGGTATAACTTGTTTTTGTCGGCACAAGTTCACCCAATAAAACGCTAGTTTCGACATTCACTGTTTTGATTCATGTCGGTGCACTGCTGCCATGCAATGTTGCAAAGGTCACTACGCTGCTATTGGGGAAGATCACGATTTGGCGACGCTTCGTTTGCATGTTGCTGATTGCCGATAACGGTTTGCGGTGATATTTGACCTTTCGAACATCAAATATCTTTTGCCTGAAGCAACACAAATAACATAGTTTTATGGCTCTTGTGTTCCTGACGCACAGCTGTAATGTTGAGACCACAATGTTGCTGACTTTTGCAGAATGACACGGTGGTTTACGCTTCCGGCTAACTCTAACGCTTAGATCTCCTATATTGAATACGTCGTGTCCTGCTGGTAGTAAAATATATCGCAAGCTCCTGGATAAAAAATGGCAGCTGTACTTGCAGTTTTGAAATTACTGGTGATAAGAACTGGGCAACATTTTGGAACAGCTATACAACGCCACATTTTGTTCTTTAGATGAAAGTTTCTAACTAAATTTGCAGCTAGGTGTGGGAACGCACAGAGAACAAAAATGGCACTGAAAATCACGTTTTGGCACCCCAAGTGCTGCCAAATTTTAACTGCTGACACCAGCTTCAATGCAGTTAATTTTTTTTCATATTTAAGGGTGAGTCCATATTATAACTGTGGGGTCTGATGTAGGGATTCTCCTCCCGTACTCTTGGGACAAAGGAACGACAACACAGTAGTGCAAACAATCACAAGGGCCTTTATTGCACCTTTCATACATTAATGCCTGCTAGCCGAGTTGCTATCCACAAAACATGCCGATGGGCGCGCGACAAATCTAGAAGTCCGACTCACCGCGTCCTCGTGAGCGAATATGTTCGCTCCATGCTGGATCCCAACGCCTGGTCGTTCGCTTGTATAGTCATGCGAATCGTGGCGCGTTCGAAGGCGGCCAGGCGAGACGGTCTCGCCGAAGCATCGGTCGGCGCGCACGCGGGAGCCAAGAGAGCAAGCGCCTTCCTTTCGGCGCCCAAGTAACCTCGCGGCGTTAGCAGCGCAACACTCTCGCCATCTCTCGGACTGCGCCTGTACCATTCCGACCGCCGCATGTGCGGCGAAGCCGCACTACAGGAGACGCGCTATGCGGGAAAACATCAGGGGAGGCGCGAGGGTCGCGCATCCCCACATAACGAAGTAGTGATATAACGGCCACTTTTTGCAGAACCATCGAGTTTGTTATAAACGCGTTTGACAGTATTTTGCTATCGCTGTAAATGCTTTGACTTTTGTGTGCACTTGTGGCCTCTTTTAACTACATTCCTAAAATGTGTTGGCAATGCTCCTTCTGACGAGCTTAGAATGAGCTGATCCATGAGAGAGAATCGGCTGGTGATCTTGGCGGGTGACTACACTTAAGGGGGGGCGCGGGTTTTACATAGCGAAAAATGGCCAAAAAATCGATTTTTCGAAAATCAGATATTCAGTTTCTATAACCCCTTTTCTACCTGATACCCAAATATCATCACTGTAAACCACTTAGAAGTGCTCTAAAAAATTCTTTTTATCAGCCAAGGTGGCGAAAAAGCTCGCGGAAATCAAGAAAGAACAGCGTTTTTCACGCCACAATATCTCCGGAACGGCACGACCGAGCGCCGCCATCTTGGTCTTGTTGGAAAGCGCATTTCTCCGTCTTCAAATTTGCCGCTTCAGTGATCTCCTCCATACAGAAACAAGCGCACAAAAAGCAAATGATTGAAGGTTGTGCCGGAGTCTGTGATTGGCTGCGCCTGCCACGTGACTCCAGCGCGGTTCGCCATTGGTCCGGCGCTCGCGTCGTCTGCTCGGCTCTTTGCACCTCGTGACTTTGATGTCTCCACTCCCCGTAATCTCGATGTGTCAAAATGGGCGCTACGCAAACATGGCAGTAGCGTGGCCGATCCCTGCGCTTGTGGACGTTTCAGACTCGCGGCTAAGCATTCCGAGCATCGGCAACGCAGACTTCGCAACCAAGATTGACGCGCGGAATCCTCGGACATGCGGCTAAGCCTTTCAGCACTCAGTGTTTCTAATTCATAACAAATTCGTATTGTGCATCCTCGGAAGAGCGGCTAAACATTTCGCGCATAGGGAGTCTCCAACTCGGCGATCATGCACATCGTGCGCGGACTTCTTGGACCGTCACCTAATCGTTTTATGCATCGGCGCCTCCGACTGCGCGAATAAGCGCATCGAGTGTCGACTCCTCGAGCCCGCCGCTAGGAATTTCGCGCATCGGCACGTAGGACTACGCGAATGAGCGCGTCGAGTGTCGACTCCTTGAGCCCGCGACTAGGCAGTTCGCGTGTCGGCACCTTGAACTGCGCGACTAAGCACATTGCTTGTCGGCTCCTTGTATCTGCGGCTATGCATTTCGCACATCGGCCTTTCGGACTTGCAACCAAGCACATTGCGTGTTCACTCTATTATCATATTGTCACGATAGCTCATAACAATACCTATCATACCACCCCTTCATAAAGAGAACCTCGTCATGATCTCTGTTCACTAGGCCCCTTGGGCTGGCACACACCTGGCTGCAGAAGTGATCGAGGCATCATACAAAAGTAAAATTCTGGATAGCACCTAGCAGCTGCATGTCTATCACTGGCTCTCTGATCCTAAGTTCCACAGCCACTGTCAGGTGAAGATGACTTGGAAGGCTACTTACACTCAGAGCCTTCATTCAGTAACATGGTCAAATTCTACCAAATGAAAAAATGCCTCACTGATTGTAATGGAGACTGCTATCAATCAGGCAGCCTGCATGTACAACACTGGAACTATATTCATGCCCACACAGAGTTCTACACTTCGGCTTGAAACCCAGGCACCATACTCTTTTTAGAGCATGGTGCCTAATAAAGTTTCTTGTGCTAGTTCAGTGGCCAGTGTGCTATTACTTTGAGAGTGTGCAGTCACACATTTAGAATGGCCATTCTTACAAAACATAGAGCTTCAAAATGGTGTCATTTGTATTGTTGTAGATTAACTTCAGCAAAAGCTACATTTCTTTGAAACTTCAAATGCATTTATTTCAGTTCGATGTTTCTGCACACTGTACTCCGCTTTACGGGTGTTTTTTCTGGGTTGTCTTTGACCAAAAATGACAAGGGTGGTATCATTTTATTGGTATTGAAATGATCTGGGGGGTGATGCTAATTTTATTACTCTTGCACCGTCATGAAAATTATATTCAGGTATAGTAATCGCTGCTAATTAGAAAAAAATGTTCATAATAAATACAAGATTGTTTTCTTGTCCGCAAAATGCTTTCAAATGAATAAAAATAGCATCACCCCCTACAGTAGGTCTTTAGCAATGGTGTCAGGCATTTAGTTTTTGGTTTAGCAAGACGGAATCTTCAAACAGCCCAGTAACGAGTTTGAAATTAATTTGACTTGAGACCAATATTTTTTGAACTGCTACAGCTATCAAAAATCTAATTACAGATCTGAAATCAGCACGAAAAATTACCCCAGACAGTGGAGTTTATTAAAGATTCACCCAAGAATAAGAAACAAATTTTTAGGACCCACGTCCCCCCTTAAATCTTAAAGGGCTCTGAATTTTGTTCGTTATAAGTGTTAGTTTGTTATAGCCACTGACTAATAATTTGAGACTAATTTATTGCACACGAGCATGCACTTACTACAGGTAAGCCATCGCCGAGGTATCAACTCCGGTCGCGGCCGAATGGCTGCGTCCGCGGCAAGTGCTAATCGTCCTTACCGATATCGCAAACAGGGAGAAACTAGAATCAAACATATAAGAACTAATTTTATTGCCTTCCATGTCGATGGCGCGAACCTTTCATGTTGATGGCGCAAAATAATTGGTTATGCTTCACTGCTGTGTCTCGGCAGCAGCAGCTATCTCAAGCCCATCTGCACCGTCTTCGTGGCTGCCGAAGTAGCGGCACACCAGGTCCATCGCGCCCAGCGCCTGGGACTATGGCGATACGTCTTAAGCACAGGGCGAAGTGTCGTTGTCTCTTGCGGCACCTTCATCGTTGCTTCCTTCGTGCTCCCGAGCAGCAAGCACAAAGTCGTCGTCTGTTAGCTCCTCTATTGCCAGAACGTCGGCATCCACGCTCACGTAGTCGCAGAAGGTTTCACCTTCACACACGACACCGGCATCATGGAGCACCTTCCATGACGCTAAAGCTTCGTCTGAGGCAGCGGCACCACTGGTTAGGGCTATACGGTCCATTGAGTCGTCGGTGTCAGAGTTGCTTTCGTTGGCAGCAAATGATGCATGTCGAAAGCAGTTGGCGATAGTGCTGGCTGTCACATCCATCCATGCCGCATTAAGAATCTTTATTGCCATATACAAATCGACCTTCATGTTGCAGTTCAACTGCATGTTTAACATAAGTCAGTCTATCACCCGCTTCCGGTATCCAGCCTTAAATGACATTATCACGCTTTGATCAAGGGGCTGCATCACTGCCATGCAGTTTGGGGGCAAGAACCGAAGTTCAATGTTCGTCAGCGCAGCAGTGGTGTGGTGGCAGCACAGTTGTCCAAGAAAAGGCATATCTTGCAATTTTGCCTCTTCAACTTCTCGTCCCAGTCATGCAGCCATCCCGCAGAAACTAAGATAAGTACTGCGATTGAAGTCTCCTCTTTCCTTTAAGCATTGTGGCGACACGCTTTTTCCTATCACCAAAGGTGGCATCTTCTCCGATCCATCCATATTCGTACAAAGGAGCACAGTGACCTTACTATGTTTCCCGCAGCGACAGAGCTGGCTTTTTAATGATAGATCCATCCATATTCGTACAAAGGAGCACAGTGACCTTACTATGTTTCCCGCAGCGACAGAGCTGGTTTTTTAATGATAGATCCATCCATATTCATACAAAGGAGCACAGTGACCTTACTATGTTTCCTGCAGCGACAGAGCTGGCTTTTTTTAATGAAAGATCCATCCATATTCGTACAAAGGAGCACAGTGACCTTACTATTTTTCCTGCAGCGACAGAGCTGGCTTTTTAATGATAGATCCATCCATATTCGTACAAAGGAGCACAGTAACCTTACTATGTTTCCCGCAGCGAAAGAGCTCGCTTCTTAATGATCGGGTCTTCTGTGGTAACATTTGGTAGAAGAGAGCTGTTACGTCAGCGTTGAACACATCCTTCTCTTCATACTTTTCAAGGAGAGGACCAATGTTAGCTTTCGCCCACGCCATTGCGGTTTCATTTTCGACGGCCTGGGACTCGCCACTGACGACCCTGCCAACGATATCGCGGCACTCCTAAAAACGCTGCAGCCAGCCATCGCTTGCAACGAAGCTGTCGCAGCCCATGATGCAAGCAAAGTCTCTTGCTTTTCTCTGGGGCAGTGCCCCACTCAAGGGCAAATTATGAGCCCTTGCATTCAAAAACCACTTGAACAGAGCCTCTTCCACGGCTTCAAAGGCAGGAGACCACAGCTTCTTCCAGATGCCTTTCACGCCACGTGCGCCAGCGCCAGCAATGACTTCTTTGCTGCTGAGGATTGTAGAAAGGGTACTCGGCGCGATGCCGAACTCCTTGGCCACTTGAGTTTTCTTCGTGCCTGACGCAACAGCCCTGATTATGGCTGCCTTATGATCCAAGGCGATAACTTTCCGTCTTATCTTCAAGCTGCTGCTGCTGCTGCCATTCATTTCTCTGTCCTGAAACTGGTGACACGGCGGGAAAAGCACTGACGGACAGCATACGGAACAATGCAAACAAAAGCGCGCGGCACTCGGCTGGCAGTGCGCACTGCACGCAACGGACGAAGTAGCTTGGCTGCGTGGCCAGCTTGGCTTGATGACTTCGAGCGTTGCCGGATGATGAGGGGCCACCGCGGGAGATTTGCACTGCCTCATCGGAGGGCTGCAACACATTGTGCAATTTAAGAAATCTATGTGTTGTGTACAAAGTGGCTTGTTAGGTGCGATGTTGGAATAAAGATTTTTCGTTATATCAATTGATGAATAAAACAAATGATGACAGATGACATATCCATTGATCAATGAATCTTTTTTCGTTAAAATGAAATTTTAAACACATGGGTTTCTATGGGGACGTTCAAGGGGAATTACAATTCTTTCGTTATATCCATTATTTCATTATAAGCCGTTTCGCTATAACGAGATTTAAGTGTATGTGCTTACACATTTGATGACAGGGTTGACAGTATATGTTACGTGTGTCTCATCTCTTATTTTGTCCACGTCTCTGAAGCGTGTTTACAGCATCATCACTGCCTTGGCCAATTGATGTTGAACAAGCAGATATTTAAAGGGACGCTAAAGTGAAAAATGGTTTCTTCTGCATCAGTAAATTACCTTTCTACACCACCAAAAACACCACTCTTACAACAATAAGACGTTTGGTAAACCAGAAAAAGCGCCGACGCCTACTTCAGTCCCCGCACCTAGTGGCTGTGATGTCATGGATTTTTATGGCATCTTCTAGGGCCTACTAGTTATAAATAGCTACATTGACAACATTGTGATCTGAAGGAACCAAATATTAAATATGGCTAGTTTCGGGAACCTTTACTCAGCCAATGCGGTTCAAATGCGAAAACATACTTTGGAATCCCTGACGTCATGCTGACGTACCGGCGCTGGGGTTTCGGCGCAAAATTCAATTACTGATACTTGGACCTCCATTTCTCATCTAACAATCAAACAAGTTTTTTGAAATGACTGCCTGCAGTGTTCTGAAACAATGCTTCCTTAGTCTAAACTGATTGATTGTTTCACTTTAGTGTCCCTTTAAGAGAACACCTGCTGGTTGTGAGGCTTGCATTGGGGTTAATTGGGATAAGCATAATTGAAGTATAATGCTGCAGGGCCGCCAATGGAATATGAACCTGGCAACGTTTAACGCTAGAACGTTATCTAGTGAGGCGAGTCTAGCAGTGCTATTGGAGGAATTAGAGGGCGGTAAATGGGATATAATTGGGCTCAGTGAAGTTAGGAGGCCAAAAGAAGCATATACAGTGCTAAAAAGGGGGCACGTCCTGTGCTATCGGGGCTTAGCGGAGAGGCGAGAACTAGGTGTCGGATTCCTGATTAATAAAAATATAACTGGTAACGTACAGGAATTCTATAGCATTAACGAGAGGGTGGCAGGTCTTGTTTGAAACTTAATAAGAGGTAAAAAATAAAGGTTGTACAGGTCTATACCCCTACATCCAGTCATGATGACCATGAAGTCGAAAGCTTCTATGAAGACTTGGAATCGACGATGGGTACAGTGAAAACAAAATACACTATACTGATGGGCGACTTCAATGCCAAGGTAGGCAAGAAGCAGGCTGGAGACAAGGCAGTGGGGGGAATATGGCAGAGGCACTACGAATAGCAGGGGAGAGTTATTAGTAGAGTTTGCGGAACAAAATGATATGCGGATAATGAATACATTCTTCCGCAAGCGGGATAGCCGGAAGTGGACGTGGAGGAGCCAGAACGGCGAGACTAGGAATGAAATAGACTTCATACTCTGCGCTAACCCTGGCATCATACAAGATGCGGACGTGCTCAGCAAGGTGCGCTGCAGTGACCACAGGATGGTAAGAACTCGAATTAGCCTAGACCTGAGAAGGGAAAGGAAGAAACTGGTACATAAGAAGCCGATCAATGAGTTAACGGTAAGAGGGAAAATAGAGGAATTCCAGATCAAGCTACAGAACAGGTATTTGGCTTTAACTCAGGAAGAGGAACTTGGTGTTGGAGCAATGAATGACAATCTTATGGGCATCATTAAGGAGTGTGCAATAGAATTTGGTGGTAACTCCATTAGACAGGATACAGTAAGCTATCGCAGGAGACAAACGATCTGATCAAGAAACGCCGTTGTATGAAAGCCTCTAACCCTACAGCTAGAATAGAACTGGCGGAACTTTCGAAGTTAATCAACAAGCATAAAACAGCTGACATAAGGAAGTATAATATGGATAGAATTGAACATGCTCTCAGGAACGGAGGAAGCCTAAAAGCAGTGAAGAAGAAACTAGGAATTGGCAAGAATCAGATGTATGCGTTAAGAGACAAAGCCAGCAATATCATTACTAATATGGGTGAGATAGTCCAAGTGGCTGAGGAGTTCTATAGAGATTTATACAGTACCAGTGGCACAAACGACGATAATGGAAGAGAGAATAGTCTAGACGAATTTTAAATCCCACAGGTCACACCGGAAGAAGTAAAGAAAGCCTTGGGAGCTATGCAAAGGGGGAAGGCAGCTGGGGAGGATCAGGTAACATCAGATTTGTTAAAGGATCGTGCTCAGATTGTTCTAGAGAAACTGGCCACCCTGTATACGCAATGCCTCATGACCTCGAGCGTACCGGAATCTTGGAAGAACACTAATATAATCCTAATCCATAAGAAAGGAGATGCCAAAGATTTGAAAAATTATAGACCGATCAGCTTACTGTCAGTTGCCTACAAACTATTTACTAAGGTAATTGAAAATAGAATCAGGAACACCTTAGACTTCTGTCAAGCAAAGGACCAGGCAGGATTCCGTAAGGCTACTCAACAATAGACCATATTCACACTATCAATCAGGTGATAGAGAAATGTGTGGAATATAACCAACCCCTATAAATAACTTTCATTGATTAATAGAAAGCATTTGATTCTGTCGAAACCTCAGCAGTCATGGAGGCATTATGGAATCAGGGTGTAGACGAAGATATCTGAAAGATATTTATAGCGGCTCCACAGCCACCATAGTCCTCCATAAAGAAAGCAACAAAATCCCAATAAAGAAAGGCATCAGGCAGGGAGATACGATCTCTCCAATGCTATTCACAGCGTGTTTACAGGAGGTATTCAGTGACCTTGATTGGGAAGTATTGGGTATAAAAGGTAATGGAGAATACCTTAGTAACTTGCGATTTGCTGATGATATTGCCTTGCTTAGTAACTCAGGGAACCAATTGCAATGCATGCTCACTGACCTGGAGAGGCAAAGCAGAAAGGTGAGTCTAAAAGTTAATCTGCAGAAAACTAAAGTAATCTTTAACAGTCTCGGAAGAGTACAGCAACGTACAATAGGTAGCGAGGCACTGGAAGTGGTAAGTGAATACATCTACTTAGGGCAGGTAGTGACGGCGGATCTGGATCATGAGACGGAAATAATCAGAATAAGAATGGGCTGGGGTGCGTTTGGCAGGCATTGTGAGATCATGAACAGCAAGTTGCCATTATCCCTCAAGAGAAAAGTGTATAATAGCTGTGTCTTACCAGTACTCGCCTATGGGGCAGAAACCTGGAGGCTTACGAAAAGGGTTCTACTTAAATTGAGGACGACGCAACGAGCTATGGAAAAAAGAATGATGGGTGTAACGTTAAGGGAAAAGAAAACAGCAGATTAGGTGAGGGAACAAACGCAAGTTAATGACATCTTAGTTGAAATCAAGAAAAAGAAATGGGCATGGGCAGGACATGTAATGAGGAGAGAAGATAACCGATGGTCACTAAGGGTTACGGACTGGATTCCAAGGGAAGGGAAGCGTAGCAGGGGCCGGCAGAAAGTTAGGTGGGTGGATGAGATTAAGAAGTTTGCAGGGACAACATGGCCACAATTAGTACATGACCGGGGTTGTTGGAGAAGTATGGGAGAGGCCTTTGCCCTGCAGTGGGTGTAACCGGGCTGATGATGATGCGGATGATGCTGCTGCTGCTGCTGATGATGATGATGATGATGCAGGGTTAAGACAGGCACACAACATGAACACGGACAAGGAATTTCCTCATTTTGCTTGTGTTTATGTTGAACTCTGCAGTGCTAATTATTGGCTGTAAGATTCCACTTGTGTCAGGTTGTCAAGTGGTATAGCAAAGGGTGCAACCTAAAAGCTCTGCGCACAAGCTAGAGGCAGTAGGGATGGGTGATGGCAACAACTGGCTTTCTCGTTGCCAGAAAAATGGCACTAGGTGGCGCTAGTTGTAGGCAGCTCTGTGCCCTCCTGGACAGGGAATGAACAGAGCAAGTACTAATAAATGGATAATTTGGGGTTGTTCACAAAGCGGGTCTTGCGGGATTTGGCAACTGCAGCAGCTCATTTGCTGCTCGTGCATTGTTCTGTTTTTGACATCCGCCAGTTCACACGTTGTGCCATAACCCGAAATGTCATCATCTTCTGAGGCATGTTTCTGTCATGTTGATGCTAGTGGTAGTAAGGATTACTTCTAAAGCAGGGGCATTGCATTGACACAGAGCATGGCCACAGCCACAGCCGGGGCCACCACCACAGCCTGCCCACGGTGGAGGAGGTTGTACTCCAGGGCCTCGAGGAAGACATCAACGACAACCGCTTCCGCATTGGGGGTGACGAGGGCTCTGCCGGCCGTGGCACGGCACCATCTTCCACGGGTGGCCAGCTCAACATCCGAGGCGTCTACCTTCACATTTTGGCTGATGCCCTTGGCTCGGTGGTGGTCATCATCAGCTCACTGGTCATCTGGCTCAGCACCTGGGAGCAGCGGTACTACGTGGACCCTGCCCTCAGGTGGGTTCTGCAAGGTCTTGGTGGCAACGGGGCATTTGTAGCGAATTTACTGTGAGCTAATTTTTCCCACACCCAAGAGATAAGAGCACCACTGGTGTTTTCCATTGTATTGCTCAAATTTCGTGGGAAATTTTACCAGTCTGTGAAAGCTGCGAAAAATACCACTTTAATTTGGGTTCATGGTGCTATTTGATGGGACCAGTTTACTTTTGTTCATTGGGAAAAGCAACAATTTGTCAAGTGGTTCAGGTCAGTGCACTTGATCCTCCCCGCACCCACAGATCACGCAAATCTGTGGTTATTTAAATTAAGCAGGTGGTTCTTCGAAAATAAAACCAGTTGTTAGAAGGCGCTCATCCTTGTGTTGCTCCTTTTCTTTGTCCCTGTTTGTGTTGCGAACAAAAAGTTTTCTTTAAAAATGATCCTCCCAGAATGCTAAACATGTTTCGTACAAGGCTGATCAGGAATAAGCCGAGGCACATGGCGCCGTTTATTCGATGTTGTACATTATTTAATAATTTATTTACATGATACTGCAGACCTTTTTGGTCCAAGCAGGAAGGGCAAATTCAAAGAAGGAATACAATGCATTGTACAAACAGCAATATTCACAGAAGAGACAGAAGAGACAACGCGCAGCGCCTGCTCAAATCCCGTATTCAAAAACCAAATGAGCGTTTCCATGTTTGCAGAAGATATGACCCGCCTTTTCCGAAGAGCAGACCCTGAGATGGCCGAAGAAAAGAAGTTACGCTATCTCTTGCGCGGAGTGAAGGAGCAACTGTTTGCCAGACTCGTGAGGAACCCACCGACGACAGTGGCCGAATTCACCAAGGAGGCTACCGCTATAGAACGGGCACTACAGCAACGGTACCGCCAATATGATCGCACGAACTCGCCGGTGAATGCTTCGATTCTGTCTGAGAGCTGTGGCATGTCTCTGCGTGAAGTCATCCGAGAGATTGTGCGAGAGGAGATCCGGCAGCTTGGGATTTCTCCTATGGCACCAGCGGTGGCTTCTGTCGTTGATATAGTTCAGGAGGAAGTTCGACAGGCCTTTTCATCGCTGGACCGGCAGGCGGTGCCGCAACGATTAACCTACGCGGAAGCTGTCTGTCGTCCACCTCCCGCCACTTCGATGCTGCTGACACCGTCAACTACACCGACGCAGCCATCACCGCCACCCCCGATGCCCTATTTTCAACAGTCACAGTTGCCGCCAGCTATGCCGTATCGCCGCCAGCCGATCGCTGCGCCTCGATCTTACGGTGAACCCCCTGCTGGCTACTCGCTTCGAAAGACCGATTTGTGGCGCACCGCTGACCGCCGGCCGCTATGCTTTCACTGCGGCGAAGCAGGACATGTTTACCATGCGTGCCACTACTGTGCAGCTGGGTATCCAAGGTTTCCCAACTGCAATTACCCCTTGTTTGATGCTGCACATACCTGCGACGAAAAGACTACAAACTTTCGGCCGGAAGGTTCTGCGACGCCACGATCGCGTTCACCTTCTCCGGCTCGTTACACCCCACCGACCCGTCGCGATTTTCCTGACGCCTCTAGGGGCAGGTCTCCTAGCCTGCACCGAGGAAACTAGAGGCAGCAACCTCCGGGGGTGAGGTTGCAAACCGTCTAACTTTGCTACAGCCCCCATCAGCGACGACCGACGACTCTAAAGCTCCGACGACTCCAACTACACCCCCTGTAACCGACGCCGTCAGCGCTGATCTTGTCGTTTGCATTGACGGCCACCAAGTGGCCGCTCTCGTCGATACTGGTTCCCATTTTTCCATAATAAGTCAAAAGCTGGCCGACAGGCTGAGAAAAGTGAAGACGCCAGGCACTGGGCCCAACATCAGAACTGCCAGTGGCCAGTTGATGACGCCTATTGGAAAATGCACAGCCAAAACAGTAATCGCCGGTGCAACCTTCGTCACCACCCTCGTCATTCTCTTTGAGTGCTGCAAGGAAATTATATGGGGTGGATTTCTTGAGAGAGTACGGTGCAGTGATTAATGTTCATGACCTCGTCGTCACATTTGCTACGAGCTCAGATGACGTCGACCCCGCGGAGCGCCAGCGACGCCACTTACATGTCGCCGACGACGATATCATGCTTCCGCCACGAAGCTGTTCCCTCGTACCTGTTACTTGCGACAACTTGAACACCGGGACTGGCGTCGCTAAACACATCGGTGCACTGGTATTGAGTCAAGGCATTTCCATCGCCAGGGCCGTAATTAACGTACATGACGGACATGCCGAACTCCTGCTGACGAATTTTACCAGGGAACGTCGACACATTGTTAAAGGCAGGGCTGTTGCTTACTTCGACGAATTTACTTCAGTACAAGACTGCCTCTCAGTGGAGCACGCGACGTTCGCTGTGGCTATGCCTGGCCCTGTGGTTGACATCAGTCCCACCTTATCGCCCGTCGAACGCAACAGCCTTCTTGAGCTCATCGATGAGTTTAAGAGCTGCTTCTCATCAACGTCATGAGTCATATTTAACAGGGATTGGCGGGCTAGTTGGTGATCGATATTAGAATGCATCATGTAACCGTGCAAACAACAAGGGACAAAGAAGGAAACACACTAGACAGGCATGGAACTGAGAATTATGATACATGTATAAATGTTGGATTTCCCGGAGTAAATCTCATTGAAGTTCCGCACCTGTCTTGTGTGTTTCCTTCTTTGTCCCTTGTTGTTTGCGCGGTTACATGATGCATTCTAATAGTCACGAGTCAGCCAGACGCCGCTCACTAAGCACCATATTATCACCGAAGCCGACGCCAGACCAATTTGGCAGAATCCTTATCGTGTAGCACCGAAAGAGCGCGAGGCAATACAAACCCAAGTGAAGACGATGCTTGAAGATGGGGTTATTTGGCCATCTAAGAGTCCTTGAGCATTGCCTGTTGTATTGGTGAAAAAGAAGGACAGTAGCCTGCGCTTCTGCGTCGACTATCGACAACTCAACCACATCACAAAGAAAGACATTTATCCGCTGCCGCGTATCGACGATTCACTGGACAGGCTACGAAACACACGTTACTTTTCGCCGATGGACTTGAAAAGCGGCTACTGGCAAATA
The DNA here is from genome assembly GCF_038994185.2 of Dermacentor albipictus. Classification (NCBI taxonomy): domain Eukaryota; kingdom Metazoa; phylum Arthropoda; class Arachnida; order Ixodida; family Ixodidae; genus Dermacentor; species Dermacentor albipictus. The sequence continues at coordinate 180,550,902 of NC_091823.1, read as the reverse complement.
GAAGCTGATGAGAGAGACCGTGAGAAGACCGCTTTCGTGACGCCCGACGGGCTTTATGAATTTCAGGTGCTTCCCTTCGGTTTGTTTTTTTGCGCCAGCAACGTTTCAACGACTAATGGACACGGTACTCTCCAGCCTCAAATAACAAACGTGTCTGGTGTACCTCGACGACGTGATTGTTTTCTCTGTCACATTCGAGGAACACTTACGGAGACTAAAGATGGTCTTTGAAGCAATACGCTCAGCTGGTCTAACTTTAAAACCTGAAAAGTGCCATTTTGGCTTTGAAGAACTTCAATTTCTCGGTCACGTTGTTAGTTGTGAAGGTGTCTGACCTGACCCTGATAAAATCTCTGTCGTTGCTAATTTCCCAACGCCATCAGATTAAAAGGCCGTGCGACGTTTTCTGTGCCTTTGCGCCTACTACTGACACTTTATTGCGGAATTTTCGCGCATCGCATGGCCATTAACACATCTCACCAGAGAAGATGTCCCCTTCGTGTGGGGCGAAGACCAGCAACGGCCATTTCACGACTTACGGCAATGGCTGCAGACTCCTCCCGTGCTCCCACGCTTTGATGATGATGCTCCTACGATTCTTTATACCAACGCTAGTAATGTCGGCCTTGGCGCAGTGCTTGTACAGCGGCAGGACGGCACCTAAAGAGTGATTGCTTACGCCAGTAGGATGCTATGAAGGACGGAGGCTAACTATTCCACTACAGAAAAAGAATGAAATGAAAAATTATAAATGAAATTATAAATGAAAAAGAATGCCTCATACTGGTGTGGGCCGTCCTGAAATTACGGCCATATTTGTATGGTCGGTGTTTCACCGTTGTCAGTGATCATCATGCACTTTGCTGGCTGGCTGATTCGCGCTGTTTGAACAAATTGGCATGGACCTTTTAGGTCCGTTTCCACTGTCTACTGCCAGAAATAGATGGATAATCGTTGTCCCAGATTACCTTACTCGATACGCTGAAACAGGTGCTATCCAACATGGAACAGCAGCCGAAGCAGCGCAATTTTTCATCGAAGCCATTGTCCTAAGGCATGGTGCTCCCGCAGTGATCATAACAGACAGAGGATCTGTGTTCACGGCTGCGCTTCTGGACACCGTTTTCCGATTAAGTGGTACTACTTGCCAAGAGGCCACGGCTTATCATCCCCAAACCAATGGGCTGACAGAACGTTTGAATAAGACTCTGGCAGACGTGATGAGTATGTACATCGATGTCGACCACAAGAACTGGGACGAGATTTTACAATACATTACATTTGCATATAGTACGGCGTGCCAAGAGACAACACGCATCACGCCTTTCAACCTTGTTTACGGCCGGGAAAGGACAACCATGTTGGCCGCAATGCTGCCACACGAGTGCGGTGACGACGAGACTGGTGCCGATGAGTTTATGCAACGTGCAGAGGAAGCCAGGCAGCTTGCGCGTTTCCGAGTCCAAGAACAACAGAAATACGATGCCCGACACTACAATCTCCGGCACAGACCCGTCACATACAACGTCGGTGACCAGGTGTGGGTCTGGACTCCAATTCGTCGGCGGGGGCTGTCTGAGAAGCTCCTGCGAAGATACTTTGGCCCGTATACAATTCTGCGCCGCAACAGTGATGTGAATTATGAAGTGGTCCCCCACAGCCATAACTGCTCCAAACGCCGGCGGCATCTGCCTGAGTTTGTGCACGGGCATCGTATGAAGCCATACTTTTCCTCATAACCTCAACTTTGCACCGTCTGTGCACAGCCTTCGGACGTTGGTGCATCGGGACGATGCCTCCTTTTCAAAGGAGGGGCAAATGCCATATCCTCTAGGGTTACAGCGGGTATGTGCCAGGCGATGAAAACGACGCTGAAGTAGCGCGCGAGTAGAAAAACGGAGACGACAACGATGTCGCGATGACTGCGCTGATAAAGTGCTTTTACACGTCCTCGACACCGGCTTTCCCGTCTCCTACTAGGCTGTGACAATATGTTAAGATGCATGCAAATAGATATAAAACACTTCCAAATACATATGCACAACACATCTGGCACCTCCAAAAGGATCACAATGCAAGTGGCATAAAACTCTCTATTAGAGGTTAAAAAATATTGTTAATGGCCTTTTCAAAGTTTCCACATGGGAAAAGCTCTTCAAGTAGTGAATTCCAGTCAGTTATTGTTTTCGGAAGAAATTAGAACTTGTGGCAATTTGTTTTTGTGAAATGAGGAGTTAAGCTATCATTGTGTGTGTGTGTCATGTTTTGCGAGTTAAAGCCGGCGTGACATATGGTATGGTTGGGATGCCGAGCTTTCCATGTAACAAGGAGGGCAAAAATACTATCCTCGTTGTTTTTCTTCCGGTGCAAAGAAGTTTTATTTGATTATTTTTCATGAGTAGAGATGGAGAGTCAGAATTCTTGCATTTGTTGTAGATGAATTGCACAGCACGCCTTTGAACCTTCTCAATCTTTACTTTGGTCTGCAGTAAAAATTGAGACAAAATGCCTTGTGAGGTGTATAATAAAGGCGTGAAGGTTTTGTGAGCATGAATAGTTTTCATCATGCTTACCATGTTATAAATGAAAAAATGTGGGCATTCAAGCTGTCTTGTGGGAAATCTATATCAAATGTAAGACACCATAAAATGGGAAGTAATGCAAGTGTCACAACTCTGGGCATCAAACTGCCCTAGGGATGGACAGTTGTGTCTGACTTTTGCCATTCAGCATTGCTGGGAATGCGATAGTCTAAATACCGTACAATAAAACCTCATTTATTCAGAGTCCTCCGGATTGCAAGAACTTTTTAAGTTAAGCGGATTTTCGAATTACTCGAAAATAACAGAAAAACCCAGACACATGCATGTAATGTTTATTTTCCATCTAGCAGCACCAGGAGCAATTGTTGATGAGTGCGATGCTTGGCGCGACAGTCTGCTGCACCAAGAAGGGTCTCTAACCCACTAATCATGCGCTCTAGGGACTCGTGATAATTAAGCAAATGCACAAGAGGGCACATAATGATTACCTGCTTCTCTCTTCGTACCCTAGCAGAAATGCATACATGGCTGGGATTTTTATATGCACACAACACCCCAGCAGTGGAGAACAGCACAGGACATGTGACAGAAAACCCAGAAACGGAAAAACAAATCGCCACGTTTATAGATGTTGTTGAAAACAACGTGGCCATGATGCATTTCCATCTCTTAAAATCACATTCGCCATGTGCAGCTGTTAAGAGCGTAGCCTTCGAGCGTAGCCTGTTTCTCCTTAGAAGCAGTATTTCGACACTACGTTTTGGTAACGATGATGGTGACGCTCTGACTTGCTTCTGTGTAGTGGGCAGAAACATATAAAATTGATGTGCGCCATTACACAGCACAGGCAATTGAAAGTGAAAGACCGACTAAAACACAATGTGCACAGGAATAGAAGACTGCTATTCATCTTCTATTCCAGTGCGTGTTGCGTTTTTAGCTGGTGTTTCACCTTCAGTCATGTATCTACATAGTTACAACATAGCCACTTTGCACAGCTGTATGACTTATCAGCATCTACATCACGGAATCTGGTGCTGGCTCAATCGGTGACGGCTCCCTCCGAGTCCGATCTCGAAAACTATGCATTTAATGTACTGCAAATATCAGAAGAAATCAGTGTTACTAGATGAAAGCTATTGCACGAGCTGGAAACACATCATGGCTGCCATATTTCTGACACTGCTGCTAAGGTATGCGAAGCTGGAAGCGTGCCACAGCATGCCAGGCTTGGAGACCTCAACCAGAAACTACAAGTTATTCTGATGGATGCATGCAGGCATTTCAATGCATCAAGTGTAATTTGCATTGCAAATTATTTGACTACACGAATTCTACAAATTAACCGAATTTTCAAATAAACCTGGGTAGCATTGTTGAGGTTTTACTGTACCTGAATCTAACACCTTTTTTCAAGAAAATAGGTCCATAAATTGCCTGCACTTTACAGTTGGATACGAAATGAAAACCGGCTTCACAGCGTCAACAGCCTACTGTCAGAGCCATCAGATACAGTGTCATTTCCATCACAAAATACTGACGCAGCACGTTTTTGTGAAGTTTGATGTTGGTTCATTTTGAGCCCGATTACAATCTTGAGTGCTAGTTCCAGCCAATAATTTCAGAACTATTAATTTCGCAAGATTTCACAGACTCAGCACCCTATGTGACGATGTAAACGGCCCCAGCATTTTCTGGTGGTGTGCCAAGTATGTGTCCGATGCAGAATCTCAATAACATGATTGTTCAAGAATACCGCCACAGTGTGCTTGGTATCTGTGGCCAATTGAGCACAAATAGTGATGACAAAACGCGATTTTCATTATGGAAGTTAATAAAAAAAATCTGTCTGTGAAGTAAATGCTGCATGTCTCGTTTTTTATGATTGCAAATGTGGGGTGCTGTTAGGAATGGCCGTACGGGGTGGCAACGTGCCAGCTTTCAGCGCGCTGCTCGTGTTCCAAGCCCCCCAGACGAGGTGCCTTCTGAGAACTACGGATGACTGGCGGCCACGTGGCGCGCGGTCAGCTCTGGAATGTGGTGCGCCGCCGTGCCACCTGGGACGGCGCACAGTTCTACGAGGCCCTCGGTCGACGACACCGCGGGCTATGCTGTACTGAGAGTTCTACAAAGCCCTCTGACGTCGACTCCGGAGCATTTGTGTGTGGGCCAAACGGCGGGGCGCTGGCAAGTTTACAATGATTGGACGAACATTCCCGACCACTCGTGCTCCGTCCACGCCGAACGATGACGTCAAGCGGAGGCTTATAAGCAGCGTTTTCCGGCTGCTAGAGTGTGCTCGTGTCGTGCTCGTCGTTGGGAGCTGAGTGCTCGTTGTTATGCTGAAAATGTAGTAGTGAGCTGCGTGCTCGAATGCTGTTTGCTGAATGTTAATCTTGCGGGCTCCATATGGGAGTCGCGCTAGACTGCCGATGTATGTCTTGTTTTAAAATATGTTAACCTGTAAATAAATCCTGTTCACCGAATTCATCTCTACGACCTTCGACTCCCTCAAATGGTGGCAGCGGCAAGGTAGTCCGACGAGTCCTACATCTGCTTGACAGCCGTAAGATCGTCCGCCAAATCTAATAGTGCATGCTATATTTTTCTTTAAGAATTGGCAGCATGTTACATTCAGATGCACTTTTATTTTCTTATGCAGTCAAACCCATTTATAGCAAACTAGATAGTTCTGTGAAAAGTGGTCGTTATATCACCAGTTTGTTATAATATGGACTCACCCTTAAAAATGCTTAATGAATAACCACACGGAAGCTGGCATCAGCAGTTACAGTTTGGCAGCACTTTGGTCCTAAAACCAGATTTTCAGTTTCATTTCTGTATCTGGTGCGTTCCCCCACCTAGCTGCAAACTTCCATTTGAAACTTTCATCTTGAGAACGAAAGGTGGTATCATGTAGCTCTTTTAAAACACCACCTGGTTTTGATCACCTGTCATTTAGAAACTGCAAGCGCAGCTGCCATTTTTTATTCGAGAGCTTGCAATATATTTAATTACCAGCGGGGCATGACCATATTCTGCACAAGTGAGCAAAGTGTTCTTCCAGTTGGCCGGAAGTGTAAAATTCGGTAACTGCTGCAGCATGCCGCCATTCTGCAAAGTTGTCGGCCATCGTAGTATCGGTATTGCGTGACTGCGTGTCAGCCACACAAGAGCCATAAAATTACGTTATCTATGCTGCTTCAATGGAAAAACAATGCAACATTCGAAAGTAAAATATGACTGCCAATTGTTATCAGTAATCATCAAATCTGCAGCAATATGTCATCGAAGTGCTGCAGATTTCTTTCTCTATGGCCGAAGCGTGATCTTCCGATAACAGCGCATTAACTGCCAATCCTTTGCAACATTCTGTGGTGGCAGTGCGTGGTGCAACATTCTTGCTTGCTCGGGCTGCGTCGATGGGAATGCTTGAGCAGCCATTGTTCCCACGGTGAAAGGACGTCATTCCAAATGATCGAAACAGGTGTAACGCTGCACGGACAATTGCAGAGAGACGAGCGAGTGATGCCGTTGTGGCATCTTACCAGTGCAGGCGTCAGTACACCCCCCGGGCCATGCAGTGTCTACCGGACCTCTTCCCTGGCGTAGGCATGCCTTGAAAGTGCATGACCCTCTTCGCGGCTTCCAAATTTCATGTGCACCGGTCAGTCACTCGTCTTGCAGGCTGCACCGTACTCGTGGTTGGACTGTGCAGCAGGGTGCGCGCTGCCGTGCACCCAGTGTGGCCATGCTTCACGTGCCCTCTTTTTACCCTGCCTTGGTTCAAACCCTTCACTGTTACTGTACAAAGTTTTAAAAGAGTATTTATATCTGGAAGCAGTTTCAATAGGCAGGGTCAGAACATCATAATTGCACTGAAATGTGGTTGTTATAGCTAATAGATTGTTATATCTGGAATCGTTATAAGTGGGTTAGACTTATTAGGCCTTCAAAAGTTCGGTGCATGTTATATGTAGGGGCTTGTTAGAATCGGGTAAATATGGTATTAAAGCAAGTTTATAACCAAGATATGAGAGTATGCACAAATTGTTGCTATTCACAAATAAATTTGTGAACAAGTTACAATGTGTGATCTTGTAGGATAGCAGTAATCAGCTTATGCATGGAACAGAAAACTAAGTGAGGTCGCTAAAATCGGTAATGAAGTCAGGAAAATCAGCAAATTACTTCACTAAATTGAAATTTTGTTAATTGAAATTCAGCCATTAATGCATGACCAGTCACCAGCAGATTTTTCTTACATAAAAGGGGCTGTAAGAATTTTCGAATTATCAACCAGTCAGAAAAAAAGAATGAATTTCAGCTTAAAAAAGTATTTCACTTTGTTCAATTTGAGAGTCAGTGATCAGATACAATTTCGTGCTGTCAAACGATATCTTCACATCAGCTGTACAAAGCGAAGCCTTGGAAGCTTTCGTGTCCACTCCGCTGCCGCGGCTGATAGTGTCGCCTGCCTTGGGATGGCACTATCAGTGGACCACTCTTTACTCAGTCAAACCAAGAAAAGGTTTACTCTAAAATTGCATGAAAGCGAGGCGACAGGCGACAACCTGTTGTTCACGACCACGATGTTCATTCTAAATTTGTGTCGTTGTGTGCACGTCATGTCCAAGAAGTCGAGCAAGATCCAGTATGGCATCTGGAATTACCGTAGCTGCTATGCATTGTTTCTATTAGTGGTCCTATGAGTAAAAAAGTCGCAGTTTTGAAGTATTGATAGTGATCGGAAAGACCCTTTTCACTGCAACCTCGCAGGCACCGCCATGCTTCATCACATGTTTACGCGTTCATTGCTTGCCTCAGCTGCCTTCGTGATTACAATGGATGTGCATAATGGCTGTTGCGGTTCAGCAAACATATGTCTCGGCATATATCATAGGCATTGACTGAGTCCTAGAAATGTAAGCACCGCTAGAAATGTGTTGCAATAAAAATTTGATTTGGGGCGAGTTGGTTCATGGCTATTCAAAAGGTGCAGCCCGACTGGAACGGAGACAAAGAAACACAAATCACATCACAAGTGCTGACTAACAACTGGTTTTATTTGCACCGAAACTGGGCTATCTATGCTCAAAAGGCTTGCTGTGTAACACTGCTGTTAACACAGATGTGGTCACACATGATCAACCAAAAACAAGATGCGTACCGCAAACATTTACGAATACATTGCTAAATCTACAGAAACAGTACGAACAAGATATGTTCATCGAACATAGTTTGCTGTCGCCACGTATCTTAATGCTTAGAGCTAAGGCGAAGTCACTATGCAGAAAAAATGATAATGCAAACAAGGAACATGCGCATAGAGCAAGGAATCCACACACATGGCTTGAGCAGGCTTCTGTGCAAAAAAAAAAAAAAAACTTTAAAAGGGGGTGAAATATTTAAAACCTAAACAAAACCTTCAAGAAACTCAATCTCAGTGTCATTTAAATATATGGATGGCTTGCTGACGTAGTTGTCAGCCAATCTTTTAATAAAAAAAAGCTTCAAAGATTTCTCGCTCGGTCCCGTCTCTTGCTTTCCTCAGAAACTCAGTGTCATGAAACTTTGGCTTGCAGCCACACAGCTTGCAATGTTCAGCCAGAAAGCCACCTGTCTTATTACGAACATTAAGATTTTGCTCCCTGGCCTGCTCGTTGAAAGATCTCCCCATTTGGCCTATATACTGATGACCACAACCTGAAGGAATTTCATAAACAACAATTGCCAGACAGTCCTTGAATTTATTTATGTGCAGGGTAGTGAATTGCGGCAACTTTTCTTTGTTTGTCACTGCACAAATTTTTTACAGCTTACACAGTGCAGAAAACACAATCGGGACATCATGCTTCGAAGGAATCCGCTTGATGCTGTGTGACAGTTTATGAACACAGTAAAACCTCGATAAGCCGTACCCGCTTAAACAGTAGTTTAGTTTTAAAAGTGGTAAAGTCAAATCCCCGACTCAACGGCCATTTAGCATAATGTGTTTTGTATCCGCATAAATCATACCAGCTTATTGCGTATGCATCGGTTAAAACGTAGCATTTCAACTTTTCGTCGCGCAAACACGGTGGTGCGTCGTCTCCATCGGGCGGCCCGGCAGAACAACAAGCCTCAGAGATCGGAACAACGGCTTCCAAGCGCCCTATGCGTTTGCGCGTGAAGCCACATCAACATCAACATCATTTCGACACCGTGCCAGAGATCGTTATGGGGTCGTGCAAGCGAGGACTTGCGTCATTCCGAAGGTCAGATAAAAAAGACGCAGGGTGCTCAGCATAGAAGAAAAATTAGACATCGTTTGTGCTATCGAACGTGACACGAAGAAGTCGGCGCTGGCACGTGACAAGGATCTGCTCTTGACTACGGTGTGTGGCATTTGGAATGCGAAGAAGTTGCTCCGCAGCGCTGCTGCGACCGCGAAGACATGTGGGCTACGAGGTTCGACTTTTCGCCATCGTTGCCTCTGTTATTGCCGAAGTGTCGCCTAGCGACAGTAGGCTGTTTTAGCAGAACGTTTTTGACGGTCCGCTCCGCTCAGCGGGCTAGCGGAAGCGCAAGTGCACATGCGCGACCCGTTCAGCCGTGAGCGGGCGAGCGGACGGGAGCTCCCTCTCTGCTAGAAAGCTTTCTCAGCGGAGCGCGGCGAGCGGGTCAAGCAGGTCTAGCGAAGCAAAATGGCTGCCCCCAGTGCTGCTGGCCCGTCAACGAGCTCGTTTGAATCGGGATTTGTAAAGCGCAAACCTAGAGTACACTTTAGGAGACATGAAGATCTACTTCGGGAGGTTGTGGCCATGAACCCGTTCCAGAACCCTGCCATGTGCGCACGTTTGTTTATACGGACCACGTTTTAGGTGTACTGAAATAGCAGTAAACCTTGCCTTGGCTACAACACAGCGTAACGGCTTTGTTAATGTAAGGATTATATATATATATAAGAAATGAAAATGCAATGTATTGTGTGAAATGCCTTCAGACATTTGAGTAATTCCAAATATATTATGTTATTGCGGCAATTCTTACGACTTGAGTATTATGTTCATAGCGGTTTTAGCTTCTGCGGCGAGGTGGCGCGTCAGGCGAGCACATGCCTTTCGGACGCAGCCGGGCGCTCTGCTAAAACTGATTCTTTGTCCGCCGCTCCGCTAACTGTGAGCGGGTGTGCGAGAGCAAAGCGGACCGCCAAGAACGTTCTGCTAAAACACTCTAGTGATAAGGATGACACGGAAAGCGACAGCACGGGCGCTTCAGGCCTGACAGTGGCAGAAGCTACACCTTATGTCAGCCTCATGAATGCAATCGTCGCAACGAGAACAGGGGTGCGATAACATAACTCTATTCCAAACGAAGAGTATTCCAAACTCCGGCACCCAGCAATGAAAATGCGCCCCTGGGACTTCTGCAGCACTACTGCACGCGTGCACGGAGAATACGTAACCCCAACGAGGAATCTGCCAGCGAGTGTTTGCTGAGAAGAGGGGGCTGGCTGAAAAGCTGGCACGCAGCTTCAGTAAGTTTGAGGCTGCTGTCGTTGTGCAAGGCCGCCGCGGCATCAAACGAAAATAACACTTTTGTTGCGCGAAGTGAATAAATACTGCATGTTTTTTTCCCCTTTCATTGCACTCTCTCTGAGATCCGTTTTCGACAGGTAAGTGGGCGATCTCATGCTATTTTGGTTAAACAGTACTACCATTTAGTACATACTTTTTCCTAGCTCCGGCCAGCTACGGTTTAACGAGGTTTCACTGTATATGAAATCACCTGCATCTACCTTTTTCACTTACCAGGCTTACTTTTTGGATTAGGGTTCTTAACTCTTTCGCTACCAAGGGAAAAAGGGCAGTTTTTACTAGGTAGAAGGAAATATTATTTGGCGGCTATGCACGAATGCCTTATTTACATTGTTAGGTATCAAAATGTAGCTAAGGGAATTTTCTATTCAATAACATAAATGTTGCGTATATATTTATTACACAAGTAATGAAAAGATGTTTATAATATAAAAATTTATACAGTGAGGATATCACTCTGCTTGAAAAAGGTGCACAACTTTAAAAATCTCGGGTAAAAAAATTTGAAGATGTACAGTTTGTAGCCTTATACGTTCTAAAGAAATAACACAGGTTTCAGAAAGTTTTTCGAAAAACTGTTCTTTCCAAAAAAAAAAAAAAAACCCTTAGCGTGGTTGAGTGGCATTCCATTCTCCAAAGCAGTCCCTCGTCGGGATGAAATAGAGATGCACACCGCATGGCTCACAAAAACTGCCGTCTTCATCTCTACTTTGTTTTTCTCATAGCAGAGCTTGCAGTTATGGCACTTTTCTTGCATTTGGGGCTTGTGCTCAGACTTCTTTGGAGGAGGTGGAGGGTGACTAGGTCTGTCGTCCAACCCAAAAATCTGGTTTACCAGCTCAATTCGAAATGCAAGCTGGTCAAAGCCAGTCTTTCTGGAGAGCTCCTCTATCTCGGGGTGACGCTCCCTGTGTTCCTGGAAAACGATGAAGCTGTTGACGACAGCAATGTCAATGCAGTGAAAGAACAATGTCTTCCACCGCCTGACAAACTTCATCAAGACATTATAGGAAGCAATAAGTTGATCGGATTTGTCAACACCAAGCATGCCCTTATTATAGTCTTCTATCAAAAGTGGCTGCCTGATGGGGAGCTTTGTCCATTGGTCTCCTCTCTTCACTTTTCGCATTGCAGTGACGTGATTGTTGGAAGTGTGTGCTGTGCTTATCATGTTTACAGCGCACTTGTCTTTCCTCTGCAAGTACAGCACATCATGACACCGCAGCCAGCGAATGTCATCTCGAGTTGTTTTTTTCTCCCAAGTGGAGTCTTTCATCTGGGAGAGCAGTCCACAACGATCTTTGCGCATTGTTCCTCAAGAGATAGTCTTCCTTTCAGGGAGATGTTCAAAAAGGGAGGTGGACGTGTAGAAGTTGTCGAGGTAGCTGATGTAGCCTTTATCCAAATATACATCACACAGGCGGGTTACAATGTCATAAGCCAGTCCCTTTGAGCTGGGCGTTTCTCGTTTCCTGGTGTAAACACTGAATTGTAGCCTGTCCTTGAGTCAGCGAGGACCCATAGCTTATACCCCCATTTGGCCCCTTGTCACGCACATACTGCCGAATTCCTGATCGTCCTTTTAATTTAACCATTCGTTCTTCCACACACAAATTTCGCTATGGCTGGAAAAGCTGACCTGATACGTCATACATATGCTGCAGTAGATGTGCGATCCTGTGCAGCTTGCCATCGCAAACAGGGTGAGTTTTCTCTGTGTCCATGACACTGAGAAAGGCAAGGAACGAAAAAAAAATCGGCTTTTGGGCATAATCTTTGGAGAAATTAGGCCTAAAAATAACTCCGAGGTATTCCACTAGAGATGGAGGCGAGGCAGTTCCACAATTCCCATGTAGATCAGGATTGCGATGCATTGCATTACTTCACCGCGACTGAAATTTTTCCACGAGCTGTCGTTTTCTGCGTAGGTCTGCGTCTCTAAAATATGCGTCCACACATATTTGGTTGTGTTTTCGCAGATAACGTTGATTAGGTCTGCAGTGAAAAATAGTTGGAAGATATCAATGGCTTGTATGAAGTGCTGTGCGTTACTCCGGAGCGCGCTGCCAACTTCGACCCCCGGGTTTCTTCTAGGAAAAAACTGTACGCGCTTTACAGCTGCTGGCAGGAAATCGTGTCTGTATGACGTTGAGACCCTGAAAATACATAATATAGCTGTGAGTACATGCTAACTATTTATTAACTATTATTTAACTAACTATTTAGTTAGTTAAATAACTATAACTATTTATTAGTAACTATAACTATTAACTATAACCCATAACTATTTATTAGTAATCGAAATGTGCGCCGCAGATAGAACTGACACTCACCCGCTGGATCTTATGGCTTGATTTGATGCATCCTCGTCCTCGGTGCTGAATTCTGATGTGTCCACGTCTTTTTCAGGCTCACTACTACTCATTGCATCTGCAAAATCAGCTACAGAAGCGCTCGATTGGCGAGAAACATGACGTCATTTAGGAGCATCTGCACGCGATGACGACGCCATGATCGACGCGCTTGCCTGACAATACAAAACTTTTTGCGGTGCGCGGAGAGGAACCGGAAAGTAAAAAAACCAGCAAAACATAGCAGAAATCGTTGTGTGCTTCCCACTTTCTAACCTAAATGGCGCTAGGCACTCGCAGGCTGCACGAGAGTTTGAACTTTAAATGCGTCGATCAAGTTGATCGATCTGAATAGGCACGGTAGCGAAAGAGTTAATCTTTTGAAGCAGTGCTTCTAAAACGGCAGTAACTAAAACCGATGGGTATCCGGCTTCTTTCAGCCCCGTCACCTGGAGGCCGAAGCTTTCGCTCATTTTGTGGAAACATGTCTTCATTACGGCTGATTGAAGGCAATTCATTACAATTCCTCTTTTGACAAGTTTGAAATAGGCACTGTTAAAAGGCAGTAACCCCTTCTTAGACCTCGGGCTGTATTGCCAGCAGATATGGTCATCCTTAAATAGCATCACTAGGTCCAGGAACTGTAGTTATAAATTCTTCGGAGTTTCCCAAGTGAAGCTAAGCGCGGCACCGTTGGATGAGAACACCTTAGTAGTGTCATGAACAACAGCCTCCAGATCATCATTTGAACCATTTATTAAAATTACAAAAAAATTATCTACCTACTGGCACATTTTAACAACGCGAGTTCACATTAACTGCGATAAGATCACCCTGCAACCGCTATGCTGTGGGTGAGCTAAAAAGAATCGATGCACACAGTGCACGCAGAAAGGGGGGAGGGATGCGGCATTCAGGCAATTAAGGGTGATCTTATAAACTGGGTGCATCTATGACCGGCAACAAGGTTGAGCACTGCAATAGTCATCGAGTAAAAATCAAAACTTCTTTCACTGCTTGCAAATCACATGCATGGGTGGCTCGCATTGAATGATACCAAAATATAGATGCCTGCCATCTGGCACACTACCTCATAAACGATGGGGCCATACATGCCACAATATAAGATGAATAAAAAAGTAAAGAACCAAACAAAGCATACCTTGCTTTCCTTTTTTCCGAGTGATAATTGCACCTTCACGATTTATAGCAATCCATAACTGTAGAATCTTGGAAGAACGCTAACATAATCCTAATCCATAAGAAAGGGGACGCCAAAGACTTGAAAAATGATAGACCGGTCAGCTTACTGTCAGTTGCCTACAAACTATTTACGAAGGTAATCGCAAATAGAATCAGGAACACCTTAGACTTCTGTCAAGCAAAGGACCAGACAGGATTCAGTAAAGGCTACTCAACAATAGACCATATTCACACTATCCATCAGGTGATAGAGAAACTTGTGGAATATAACCAACCTTTATATATAGCTTTCATTGATTACGAGAAAGCGTTTGATTCTGTCGAAACCTCAGCAGTCATGGAGGCATTACAGAATCAGGGTGTAGACGAGCCTTATGTAAAAATACTGAAAGATATCTATAGGGGCTCTATATATCTATATAGCCTCCGTAGTCCTCCTTAAAGAAAGCAACAAAATCGCCATAAAGAAAGGCGTCAGGCAGGGAGATACGATCTCTCCAATGCTATTCATAGCATGTTTACAGGAGGTATTCAGAGACCTGGATTGGGAAGAATTGGGGATAAAGGTTGTGGGGATCACACGCGCATCCCGATATCTCCGGAGCGGCCACGCGGTTACCACGCGATAATCACGTGCTCGCTCGCGGAGGGTAGCGGGGAGAGGGCACCTTCGTCGCTCCCGCTGCTTTTCGCGCCTGGCCATGACGCTGCAGCCAAGGTACCCCGTTCCCTCCTTTCCCTTTCTTGGAACCGGGGAGACTCCCTCTCCGCCGCTCGGGGAGAAGCGCTATTCCCCCAATGCATCTTTGTCTTTCGGCTGAGGAGCCTGCGACAGGCCGCATCTCAATTCAGCCGCTGAGACCGCCGCACGCCGTCCCCCTGCTGTGCCCGGCCTTTGTGAGCGACTGACCGCACCAGGGCCCGAGTGCGGGTCCACTCTGGGTGAGCTGAACCTCTGAAGCCTCTTTTGTGGGCCCCACGTTGTTGCGGTTCACATGCTCAGTGGGATTCGCCTGGGCATGGTACGTGGTTTTTCTCCTGTGCTTAATGCCGAGAGCTGTACAAGAGTCTACGAAGAGTTTGGCAGTGAAGTAGGACGCATTGTCCGTTATCAGCTGCTCAGGATAGCCAAATCGTGTAAACACCTCGATCAGCTTTCCCGTGATTATGCGTGCCGTCAGCTTCCTTAGGGGGAACAGTTCCACCCACTTGCTGAAATGGTCTGTGACTACGAGAAGGAATCGGTTCCTACTCACTGTCCTGGGGTAAGGTCCCATGACGTCACATGCCGCAATTTGCCGCGGTGTTCGGCTATTGATCGGCTGCATGAGCCCGGGTGGTCGTCCACCACGTGGCTTCACGCGTTGGCACACGTTGCAAGAGCGGGCGTAGAGCATCACATCCCACTTCATTCCAGGCCAGGTAGCAAAGCGGCACAACTTCAAATCAGTCTGAGGGCCACTCGCATGCCCGGCGATGCACGTATCGTGAAAGTAGCGTAAAAGTGCTCCTCTCAGCGTGCGTGGAATCACCGCTTTGAAGGACTCATGTGTATCCTTCTCCGTGAGAATGTATCTCAGCAGGACGCCGTCAGAGTCTAGCAGGTAGGAATCCAACGCGCTCACAGCATTACCAGCTGTTTCGGAGTGCCGCGCACCCACAGCAATACCAGCTGCGTCCATGTGCGCCGCCAGTAAGAAATTCTCAGCTTCTCTGGCGCCGAAATGGACAGGACCGCACCGGGTGCGAGAGACTGTCTCTTCGCTCGTGTACAGGCTGGCGGACTTGAAGTTAAGACCGATCAGCCGACCGGTGCATGTCTGTGATCTCGAACCCTACTACGACAGAGGGAATGAGTGGCCCGAGGAGAACACTCTTCCGCGCCCGCAGGCAGCGGCATCGGGTGGCACAGCTTGACGTTTGAGCCCAGTGTGGTGTTATAACTTGCGATCTCGTCAGAACTAACTCTGTCCGGTTCGTGGAGGCTATTTTATTGTGCATGATATCGGACGGAACGCTTCTCCGATGTCTAGCATGCAGGCTTCCAGAGCGAGCACGCGCTTTCTCTTTGGAAGAAGCGAGAGGGGCTAACAGAATTGTCGCAGCAGCAGACCGCCCGTCGGGAGCCGTGCAGCAACCATTCAAGCACTATTTGGCTTCCGTAAACACAGGTCGACGGAACAGGCTTTTCTGGAGCAGAAAGAATTTATTTTAAACGCCTTCGAAAAAAAGAAGTAGCCTTGGGTGTTTTTGTAGACTTCACAAAAGCGTTCGATTTTCTTACACATTCAATCTTACTCAAAAAGTTAGATACATATGGAATCCGTGGTAATGCACTAGCACTTTTAGCATCTTATTTAGAAAATCGACAACAGTATGTCTACCTCAATGGTTTCTCTTCCGATAAAAAAACAATAACATCAGGAGTACCTCAGGGAAGTATCCTTGGACCACTTTTATTTAATATCTATTTGAATGACATTATATATATTAATCCGAACGTTAAACATATCATTTATGCTGATGACACGACTATGCTTTTCTCAGCTGCATGTCCGAATGATTTAATTTCTGAAGCAAATAGCTCCCTATCGCGTTTGACTGAGTGGTCAAGTGCTAATGCATTAAAAATAAACACGGCCAAGACGAAAGCCATACTTTTCCGTCCAAGGAATAAGAGCGTTTTTATAAATACAGATCTTTTGTTGGGCGATTCAAAAATAGAAATACTCCGCGCATTCAAAACTCTTGGCGTTGTGTTCAACGAGAACTTAACGTGGGAAGACCACGTGGAACATGTTGTTTCTAAGATTTCAAGTGTCGTAGGAGCTACGTACATTAATAAAGAAATACTGCCTGTGCAGGTCAAGGTTATTCTTTACAATACATTATTTCACTCTCATATTAATTATGCACATTTAGTTTGGGGAAGTACGGCTGTTACAAATTTACGTAAAATTCTTACAATGCAAAAAAGAATGTTGCGACATGTTCTCGGTGTTCCTCGAGATCATCCGTCTCAGCCTTTGTTTGAAAAGCTGGAAATTATGAAAATTACTCAAATGTATCCATACCATCTGTGTTTAACATATAAAAAGGATGTGAAAGAAAACATAAACTTTCTCTCAGCTTTAGCTTCTCTGTCTAAGAAAGCTCCTTTATACGATACACGTAGTAGGGAACTTTGGAACGTAGAAACGTGTAGAACAACCAATGGACAGCAATTGATGAAAAGAAAGCTGCCAGAATTATTAAATTTTTGTCACAGACACGCTATACAAATAGAACACACATCAAAACAGCAATTAAAATTGTTCTTTTCTGCCTCAGTT
This sequence comes from Dermacentor albipictus, assembly GCF_038994185.2. Lineage (NCBI taxonomy): Eukaryota > Metazoa > Arthropoda > Arachnida > Ixodida > Ixodidae > Dermacentor > Dermacentor albipictus. The sequence continues at coordinate 180,533,893 of NC_091823.1, read as the reverse complement.
GTATTTCCCTGAACATTGTTCTCGTATGTATAATTGGTATGCACATCAAATTTCTTTTTGTCTTCTGACGTGGTTCCTGAACTCTTTCTTTTTTCATTGTGAAATGTAGTGACGAATGTTCATGATATACCATTATGCAGATGTTAATAAGCTGTTGTTGTGTGTATGCTGTTTACATATGTCTTCCAACAGTGTCCTTTAAACATAATGTCATTACTACAGTTACATGTGCACATGTTTGGGAATGTGCATATTTATACGCCACAAAGATGCTTGTAGTTCTACGTATTATTTTTGTACAATCAAAAAATGTTCTTTGCTGTCGATAGCTGAACTGTCTGCCTTTATGGAATGTTTTTTTTTTCTTTGGGGGGGCGGGAACTAGTCAAGCTGTCTCTTACAGCTTTTTTTCCCTTACCTCCCCCATCACGTTGATGGAAATAAATAAAGGTTATTATTATTATTATTATTATTAAGAAAAGCCCGTCTCCGCTGTGGGTACGAACGAGCAGGCCGTAAGCAGCTAGCAACGCAATTCAGGCAACAGGCGGTGAGAAAAGAGGATCCTCCGGCAGCCAACAACGAGGTGGGAAGCGCAGCGAGCGAGTTCCAGTCCGAAATGGTCACAGCGGCGCAGAATTCCCCGAACCGCACCGCAGAACTCCGCGACCGAGTTGCGAGCCTCGCAACCAAGTATCCAGCCTCAAGGCCGAGCGAAAGACTTCGCCCGCAAGGACAGAGTGGACCCCTGCTGCGCAGCGAGGTGCAAGCCATCGTCAGGGGTGGGTTGGCGCGCCTTTGCTGATCTTGCGTGCCGACACCCGCGAGGGTGCGCAACGACAGAGAGCTGTGTCGGAACGAACAAAAAGAAACGCGTTCGCCAATACCAGAGGACAACGAACCCCGGGAAGACCAAAAGACAGCTGCCCTGCGCCATATCGAGGCCGGTTCGGGGATCGCGGCAGCATAATCGAAACAGCCAAGAGAAATGCAGGGGCCCTTTCGCCACCACGGACACGGCACATCCGACAAGGCAGGTGACGCTGCCGAGAAGCAAGGTGACCCGGAACCAGCAGCCTTCTTGCCTCCTACTACATCCTGTTACTGTCAAGCTGCTTTGTACCATCACTCAATGTTCCGGCCTGGCTTGCGGCTACCTACACGGCGACAACGGTGGTTTGCAGCTAGAGCTGCTCCCTCACCAACTTGGACTCAAACCGTGTTGCTGTCGGAGTAGCACGTCCCTCTCAGGAAAGCCTCAGGTGACGCCGGCCTCTTAGCGGCTAAAGCGTTATTTTAAGGAGGGAGGGATGTGGGGATCGCACGCGCATCCCGATATCTCCGGAGCGGCCACGCGGTTATCACGCGATAATCACGTGCTCGCTCGCGGAGGGCAGCGGGGAGAGGGCACCTTCGCCGCTCCCGCTGCTCTTCGCGCCTGGCCGCGACGCTGCAGCCAAGGCACCCCGTTCCCTCCTTTCCCTTTCTTGGAACCGGGGAGACTCCCTCTCCGCCGCTCGGGGAGAAGCGCTATTCCCCCGATGCATCTTTGTCTTTCGGCTCAGGAGCTTGCGACAGGCCGCATCTCAATTCAGCCGCAGACCGCCGCACGCCGTCCCCCTACTGCGCTCGGCCTTTGCGAACGACTGACCACCCCAGGGCCCGAGCGCGGATCCACTCTGGGTGAGCTGAACACTTATCAGCCTCTTTTGTGGTTCCCACGTTGTGCGGTTTATTTCGCCCCAGACATGCGGAACGCTCTGCCGCTGTGGTTTTGTGTCGTATTTGTATGTGTGTTTGCTGTTGTTGTCAGTTGGTATATTTGTACTCTAAGGTGAATAAACACCTTAGGTCGAGACTCACCCTGTCCCCCCTGGCCTGAACCCGCCGTGGTCGCAACTCACTGCGCACCGCAGGTTAGGGGTCACAGCTCTGACTGTTAGGGCTGCTGCGAAAGTGCTGACAAGCGACTGCCGCTCCGCCGGCGCTGTGCGATCCAGAGAAGGGTCAGGTGCGCACGCGCGAGCTTGAGTAATACCCCTATAAGATTAATGGAGAATGCCTTAGTAACTTGCCATTCGCTGATGATATTGCCTTGCTTAGTAACTCGGGGGACCAATTGCAATGCATGCTCACTGACCTGGAGAGGCAAAGCAGAAAAGTGGGCCTGAAAATTAATCTGCAGAAAACTAAAGTAATGTTTAACAGTCTCGGAAGAGAACAGCAGTTTACGATAGGCAGCGAGGCACTGGAAGTGGTAAGGGAATACATTTACTTAGGGCAGGTAGTGATGGCGGATCCGGATCATGAGACGAAATAATCAGAAGAATAACAATGGGCTGGGGTGCGTTTGGCAGGCATTCTGAGATCATGAACAGCAGGTTGCCATTATCCCTCAAGAGAAAAGTGTATAATAGCTGTGTCTTACCAGTACTCACCTACGGGGCAGAAACCTGGAGGCTTACGAAAAGGGTTCTACTTAAATTGAGGACGACGCAACAAGCTATGGAAAGAAGAATGATGGGTGTAACGTTAAGGGATAAAAAAAAGAGCATATTGGGTGAGGGAACAAACGCGAGGTAATGACATCTTAGTTGAATCAAGAAAAAGAAATGGGCACGGACAGGACATGTAATGAGGAGGGAAGATAACCGATGGTCATTAAGGGTTACAGACTGGATTCCAAGGGAAGGGAAGCGTAGCAGGGGGCGGCAGAAAGTTAGGTGGGCGGATGAAATTAAGAAGTTTGCAGGGATGACATGGTCACAGTAAGTACATGACCGGGGTTGTTGGAGAAGTATGGGAGAGGCCTTTGCCCTGCAGTGGGCGTAACCAGGCTGATGATGATGACGAGCCAGGCAAGGGAACAAGTGTTCAGGATAGCCACTCAGCCTCTAGAGTCAATGAACGAGTATGTTTATCTAGGTCAGTTATTCACAGGAGACCCTGATCATGCGAAGGAAATTTACGGAAGAATAAAAATGGGTTGGAGCGCATTCGGCAGACACTGTCAGATCCTGAATGGAAGCTTGCCATTAATATTAAAAGAAAGGTGTAGAGTCAATGCGTTCTACCGGTGATGACATGTAGGGCACAACCTTGGAGACTGACAATAAAGCTCAAAAGCAAGTTAAAGACTGCGCAAAGAGTGATGGAACAAAGAATATGAGGCATAACGTTAAGAGACAGGAAGAGAGCAGTGTGGAGCAGAGAGCAAACGGGGTAGCCGATATTCTAATTGACATTAAGAAAAAGAAATACAGCTGGGCAGGTCATGTAATGCGTAGGTTAGATAACCGGTGGACCATTAGGATTACAGAATGGGTGCCAAGGGAAGGGAAGTGCAGTTGAGGATGGCAGAAGACTAGGTAGTGTGATGAAATTAAGAAATTCGCAGGCGTTAGCTGGAATTGGTTGGTGCAGGACAAGGGTAATTGTAGATCGCAGGGAGAAGCCTTCATCCTTCAGTGGACATTAAAAAATCTATGGGCACTTTGCTGAGCTAAACTGCGATAGGTGAAAGTATATCCATGAATGCCTTTGTAGCTGTTGTCTGAAGTGTTCTGCGAATGCACACCGCTGTGGCTGCGAGCATGGGATGCAATCACAGCCATATGGCTGCAAGGTTTGTCGTTGATGTGTGTGCACACCCATTCGCACAGTGTTACTGGCATGGCATCTCCTCTCCTTGCTCCCCTCGTCGGTGATCACCACTTTCCTGCGTCCACCACAGATTGCGCCCGGACACTCATGAGCCACTAAAGGCTTATCATCATCAGCCTTAATAGGCTGCTGATGATGATGATTTAAACAACCCCAGCATGGCAACTGCACCGACCGCGCTCAATCACACACTACTCACTAGTTATTGTCCCACCCAGAAACCGAACACGGCGGCTGAATTGCATTGCTATGTGAGTCATCATCTGCTGCCAATTATAGGAAGCACCATCAGTTTCGGGGCACCACGGCAGGCGCATCTACCAGCACGCCGTTCCACACTGTACTCGAGTGTCACCTAATCGGGCATGCAAACACATGCCACAAACACAACTTCCTTCCCCCCCTTGGAAGGCGGCCTTGTAGAAGGTAGGCATCCACTTCACGCGTTTTGATCTCCTTGGAACCATGGCATGTTGTTGCTCCGGTGTCATCTGAGCTGCGTTTTCCTTCGAGTCGAAGTCTATTTCCCATGCCAGGTTCCGCGACACTTGGATGTCTGCCAGTAGATCACATCGGTGCTTCTTTATTTTATTGAGGTGTTGTCTACAGGTGGTTGTGCCACTTTTCACGAGGCTTCACGAGAATACCCGAGCACCAGTCGATATCCCTTCCAAATTACTTTACCAAGACGAGTTCATTGGCTGGAATCTTCTGTTTATGGGCAGCTGTTGGTCTTTGTCGGCTGTTTTATCTTTCAGCACAAGAAGATCAATGAGTGTTGGTAGCCCATGGCGAGACATAGCTCTAATTAGTGTACTCCAGTTGTTTGATGGACCGTGGTATGCTGCCGAAATAAGAATAGCGAAACTTGAAGGTTAAGGGATTGCAATGTCCCTCAGGCCAGTGCTTTCTTCAGTTCACCAACATATCATTTAGTTTGATTATTGGTTGTGAGGTGATAAAGTGCAGAAGTGATAGTTCAGATTCTGTTGTTCCTGTATAATTCATGGATTTCCGCAGAAATAAATGCTATCCCCCTATCTGACACTACCTTGCGAGGTATCCAAAATGGCGAAAAAAATGGCCGCAGCTCACAAATGACCGCTTTACTTTTGTACCTTGTGCGGATGCGCAACTCTCGCGCGCGTCCCCAGATATCTTGTTTTCCCCCATCTCCTGCAATCCCGCGTGGCCTGCGTGACGCCTGCGGCGGTTGATGTGGTTGAAGCGCAGAGCGAGAGATGGCGCGAGTGTTGCGCTGCTACCGGCAGGGTTATTTGGGTGCGGGAGTGTAAGGCACATCTCTCTTGAATTCGGGACAGCAAGCGGTACGGATGTGCCGTGCCGTGCGTGCGCCGACCCATGCTTCTGTGAGACCGTCTCGCGTGACCGCCTTGGAATGCGCCACTGTTCGCATGGCAGTACGCGCGAACGACCAGGCGTTGGGATCCAGCATGGGGCAAACATATTTGCTCGCCATCCGGTCGCGGTGTGTCAGACTTCTAGATTTGTCGCGCGCCCATCGGCAAGTTTTGTGGATAGCAACTCGGCTAGCAGGCATTGATCTATGAAAGGTGCAATAAATGCCCTTGTGACTGGTTGCACTACTGTGTTGTCGTTCCTTTGTCCCAAGAGCACGGAGGAGACCCCACATCTGGCGCCCAACGTGGGGCTCTTGGGGCATCGGACGATAGATTTAACAGTTTTGCTTCTTTCGAGACCTTTGTTTGAACCGAAGCGTAGGGCTAGCGTGGATTTTGATTGCTAGCGTTGGCGGCGTGCTTTCTTGAGCGAGGCGACGGCAGCTGTAGTGTGTATGAACATGTCAACATGCTAAGCCTTTTCGCAAGTGTTTTTTTTTTTTATGACATTTGTCGGTATGAAAGCCACGTGGTCTGCATCCTGGGAGAGCGAGGCTTAGCGCCCGTGGAGCAGTGGGAAGCCTGAAGCGAGTGAGTACGGAAGCATCGTGGGTGGTCTGAATTTCTTAGGTAAATAGCTTCATCTATCTCTTTGACTCGGATGAGGTCGCTGCTCTGGGAGCTGGGTGGCCGTGGGCCACGGGTGCCACTACGGGCTGACTGGTATTGCGGCCTGGAACCGGGCGCTCCGACACCGTCTGGGACGGTGGGCGCCGTCAACTCGGATGCTGTGTGCACCGAGCGGAGTAGGAGCACCTCACAGAGCTGACGTCTCCTCGCGGCTGCCTGTTTTGCGCTCATTTTGGGTGTTGTTTTTGGATGCCGGTTGTTGTCAGGGTAGCGACGCTTTAGGCCTAAAGTATTACGAAGCTACCTGTCGCACGTGGAGGAACACAACCTGGTGGACCGTGCCGTTGAGGTGTTGCACATTTCTGTTTAGCCTCGCACGAATTGAAATTACTCGTTCGACTTAAGGAAGCGAGCTTCGTTCACATGAACTTAGCATCTGAGTAGCTGCCCGATCTTTTGCTAGCCGAGTTGAACATCGTACCACGTGGGCGATGTGCATGCATAATTCCTCTCCCTTGCACTACTTTAGTGTTTGCCGAGTGTGTTGAGTGTACGCAGCGTGATTGGAGTCACCCCTGGCTTGCTGTCACATGCACATTGTCTGCCCTGCTGCCCCGGACTACGATCGAGTCACCGCGGGCGATGGTGATGCTGTGGACAGTTCGGCGCAGCGACTTCGGTGGCCTCCTGCATCAAGCTCACAACCCTCAGCGGCGGACAAAAGAGCCGGCGGTCACCGACAGCTACGGCAGCTCTTGCCAGCAGGGCGCGTTGGTGTGAGAGACGCTTGCTCGTACCGACTACTGCGTCGTCGTCTCCCGAGTCCTGGCCTGGAATCGTGCCGTCGAGTCTGCAAAGCTGCTGCTGTGACCAGCGGACTAGCGGTGTACCCGGGGGCAATGTCGGCTCGCATGCTATGGACAGCGTGTAGACATTCCTTCGGCGTGACCACTGTTGCATGTACTACCTTGTTCGCGAAGCACGCGTTGATGTTAGACCGAGTGACATGTTTCGCCGGAATATGTAGTGATTTAAGGTTGGGGGGATGTGGGGATGCGCGACTCTCACGCGTTCCCAGATATCTTGTTTTCCCCCATCTCCTGCAATCCCGCTTCGCCACGTGGCCTGCGTGACGCCCGCGGCGGTCGATGTGGTTGAAGCGCAGAGCAAGAGATGGCGCGAGTGTTGCGCTGCTACCGGTGGGGTTATTTGGGTGCGGGAGTGTAAGGTGCATATCTCTTGAATTCGGGACAGCAAGCGGTACGGACGTGCCTGCCGCGCGTGCGCCGATCCATGCTTCTGTGAGACCGTCTCGCGTGGCCGCCTTGGAATGCGCCACCGTTCGCGTGACAGTATGCGCAAACGACCAGGTGTTGGGATCCAGCATGGGGCAAACATATTCTCTCGCTATCCGGTCGCGGTGAGTCGGACTTCTAGATTTGTCGCGCGCCCATCGGCATGTTTTGTGGATAGCAACCCGGCTAGCAGGCATTGATCAATGAAAGGTGCAATAAATGCCCTTGTGACTGGTTGCACTACTGTGTTGTCGTTCCTTTGTCCCAAGAGCACGGAGGAGACCCCACAACCTCCACACACTTGGTAAGGCATGCACCACTGCCAAAAAGATGGGCCCTTCTACAGGTCCCCCAAAAGTGTGCCATATGCCATCCAGACCTGGCCACCACACATGCACGAGCTCGCACCTGCTCAGCGACAGCCAGCATGTCACCCGCATGCCACTCTACAGGTCACCCTCATGCTGTAATGCCCTATGTGCCGCGCGTTGATGCCTTCAAATTTTCCTTTCTTGTGAAAACTATAGTCGATTGGAAGCAACTTGACGTAGATGTATTTATTGAAACGCACACAACTGAAACATTTGAGCATAAACTGTCATGTGTTTGCTGAATGCATTGTTTGTTTATTGCGGAACTGGTGTTCGTGTTTGGGGAACATTTTTTTCCCCATGCCTGTAACAGCCCGTAAGGGCTAACAGTATTGGAAATAAATAAATAAAGATAAACAAAGACCATTACTTGCTGTCATGCAGCTGTTAACACACCCGCAGTGGTAAACCACGAGTTGTGTGACTCTTCGATACAGGGCAACGTTTTCTCTTTCAAGCTGGTTCAGAGTGCCTTGTTGAACAGCAGTGTAGGCTCTCAAGAGAACTTTGTCATTCTCAATCAAGGTGGTTAACTGCTCTGAATGAAGCAGCAGTGTTGGAAGAGCCTTGAATAATAGTATGCTGCCAGGGGCATGCGGTTCTTCAATGCACACTGGCACTGGTGGCCTGCTGAGCGCATTCGCATTCTGATGCCGTTTCCCCGACTGATATTGCAGCTCATAATCATACGCTGCAAGTTTGAGACACCTTCGGGTCATGCGCCGAGACAGCACTGCAGGCACTGGTTTCTGAGGGCCAAGTCTTCCCAGCAAGGGCCAGTATGGAATGTAACTTTCCGTCCTGCAATGTACTTCTGAAAGTGAGTGGCAGCAAACAACTACTGCCAGTCCTTCACAATCTAGCTGGGCATAATTGTGCTCAGCAGCACCGAGGATTCATGAGGTTGGTGCCTCCAGCAGTTGGTGCCTCCCTACCAAAACTGTCCACCTGAGCTAGCACTGCTCTGACACTGTAGGGTAAAGCATCACAAGAATTGAGTAGAGGCTTGGACTCGTCATAATGAGCAAGAACAGTTCCTTTCTATAAGAGTTGCTTCAGTTCATCACAAGACTCTTGGTGTCTTGGCTCCCAATGGCATGGAATGTCTTTCTGTAGTAACTTGTGCCCCAGCAATTTCACCGTTGCTCTTCCTTCTAGAAAGCGATCATGGAAGGTGAGTGTCCCCAAAAATGACTGGAGTGTCTGCTTACTGGTAGGAGTGGGCGCCTCCATGGTGGCCTGCATCATGTCTGCTGTTGTGTGGACTCTGTTCTCTATCATTGTCCTGACCTAGGAACTGGACTTGTGACACTAAATTGGCATTTGGACCTGCCCAGTTGCAAAGTCCAGACCAGTCATTGTGAAACTGCTTCCAGTTGGTCCTTGTGCTCCTTCTCTGTGGATGCACTGATAATGACATTGTCAAGGAAGACGCAACCTCCAGGCAGTTCACTTAAGGTTGTTTCCATAAATCACTGAAATACCACTGGAACTGTGGATACACCAAATGCAAGCCTTTTAACCCTGTAGAGACCCTTTGCAGCATCTGCAGTGAGAGCCTCAGAAGTCGTCGGAGTGACATGTAGTTGCTGGTAGCCAAGTTCAAAGTATTCTGCCTCCTTAGAAGGTGCTGAACACTTCCTCGGTTGTGGTTAGGGGGTATGAAGCTTTTTTTTATCCATGTTCACTGTGCTGCGGTAGCCACTGCAGGCATGCAGATTTTCATCTCTCTTACATATCCACACAAGCAGAGTAGCCCAATTGGAGTGTTGAATTGACTTCCAAATTCCTTGCTCTACATACTTGTCAATTGGGCTTCCGCTGCAGGGTGCATTGCAAATGGAAGTACAGTAGAACCCTACCCTTATGTTTCTTGGTGCTGCATTTTGCCGGCTGCTACGTCATTCTTTCCCAATCCCAACACAGCTCGCATAGAACCCCATGTATTGAAATCCCTGCTGTTACGTTGTTGCTGTGAAAACATCCCCGTGTCATACATCGCACCTGGTACCCTGAACCTGCCCGGGCAACGCGTGCCAATGCGGCCGCGTTGCCTGAACAGGTTCGGGTATAGCTGTCTAGGTAACTTCTGTGCCTGCTGGATGACCGCAAAACAGCCGTCGTCTATGGAGGCGCCACTTACGTAGGGTGAGGGTCAGCATATCAAGGGTAGTGGCAACCCTCACCAGGTGCTAGGCGAATCTGGGTATGGCATTGCCACAGAGTTGTGGCAGCAGACGGCCAAAGTTGGTTGCACTCTTCATATAATAATTGTTTTTACTGGCAGTTGCAAGGGCAGTTGTTCAGGGTGTGCCCGCGTCACACGCCAACCGCGATCTTCATGATGGCGTCGCGCAAGCGGAAGGTGCTTTTCCTTGAGGAAAAGCTGGACGTACTAAACGCAGTCACCAATGGCCAGCGCAGAAAAGGGTCAACAATGCCAAAGACTGCCACCCTGAGCGCTTAAGAGCATCGCCTCAAAGTGTGCCGAGGTAGAAGGCAATGCCGCGCTCTTCGACCCGAAAGCTAAGCAGGCTTGTGGCACCAATTATGTCAACCTTGGCGAGGCTCGGGTGTAAACAAGCAAACACTGCCTGTGTTAACTTCGAAGGCAGCATTTTATGCGAGAAGGCAATAGAGATAGCCAACAGCTGGGCATCACTGACTTTAGGGTGTCAAATAGCTGGATCGACCGTTTCCGGAAGAGGCACGGCATCGCTTATAAGGCAGTACACGGAGAAGCAGCAAGTGTGAACTTGAAAACAGTCGATGATTAGAAGGCCACACTATTGCATACGACAATTATGTCGCCATGGATGCTGCCGTTGTGACATCGGAGTGCCAAAGCGTCACAGAGATTGTTGCAAACTCGGTCACGAGTGAACCTGCTGAATGCGATGATGACAACAAACCACAAGATTCCAGGGAGTTGGCAGATCCAAGCTTTGAATAAGCCTTCGTGGCTCTGGACCTCCTCCATTGCAGGTATATATGTATATATACACCTCAAAGCGACCCTGACAGCAATGTGGCCTTTCAGGCTGTTGAGAAATGCGTGGTTCTTTCCAGCGAGCGAAAGGAACGGCAATCCACCGTTATCGATTCCTTCAAGGTCCTAAGCTCACTTTGCGGAAATAAATTGTTTCAAGTCAAAGTTGCACTGTTTTAATTCATTTTCAAAGCTTTACTCACTATTGCGTCTTCCCGGTTGTTACGTTTCTTGTTCCTGATCTGGTCAAAAACGTATGAATGAGGTTCCACTGTATTTAGGCGTCTCTTCTTCAGTCAGCTTCAGGTGCACTGGTGCCCCTGTGTCTCCTGGGATCAATCGCCACTTACAGTGCATACACAGACAAGGGACAAAAAGGATGAAGACAGCGCTTGTCTTCGTCGTCCTTTTTAGTCCCTCGTATATGTATGCGCTGTAAGTGACGATTGATGCCATGGAATACCAACTAGCTTGTACCCAAACTTTGTCCTGGGATGTCTTCAGAGGACACAGACTGATATTTTTAAAGATCTATGTCAGGTCAACACTAATAGTTGTCTGATGAATGCTAGTCGCTGCAATTCCGACTGATTTACTAAACCAGTTGTATCCCAGTAGGTTGAAACCAGGTCCTTGGACTACAAGCAGTGGTAACTTCCCTGACTTGTCCTTATGGCACACAGTCACCATGGTAGATACTAGTACTCTGAGCGATTGTCCTGACCATGTGCCAAGATGAAAGTCCTCCCTTTCATGCTGAGGGGTGTTCGTGGGCCAGGTAGTGCAAGAGGTGTCATTCCTGACCATGCTGCAAGCCATGCCTCAGTTGACCTTGAAAGTCGTCGCTCTGCCATTCACACTCACTGACGGTGTAATCTTTGGTGTAGTCGACTCGCCTGTCATAACGTTCAGGTCCTGAGGTGTGGACAGCTGTTGATCGCAGCTCCCATTATAGTCTTCTGCATAGGCCAATGGCAAAAGTGGGTGACAAAGGACAGGTTGGATAGCCATGATTGGCAGTTCATGGTAACAAACAAAACTTTGCACTATGCCAAGAGACGATACAAAACTTTGCACTATGCCAAGAGACGATACAAGTGTTGTACACTTCTTTCTTTATCGCTTGTCTGTGTGCCGGCTTTTGTCTGTTAGCATGAATCCAGCCCAATGTGCAGTCTTAATTAAGCTTCGCAGTGTCTACCACAATCCTTTTGAGAGTAGCAGAAGTCCTGGGAGGTCTTGCTCATTCTCCCCATTGGGGTGCCAGCCGAAAGGGCCACCATATTGTTGGGCCATGGACACAGAGCAAGTAGAAGACTCCGAAGGGCGGCAAACTCGTGACCAGCTAGGCAGCTTTCCTGGCAGACAAGGTTTCGGCCTGTCATGTTCACGAGCAACCACGGTGATGGCAGGAAATGCCTTGCAACTTGGGGTTCCTTGTGCGAGCTTGCACCAGCACGGTCCCATTTGTAGATAAGAACAAGCCTGAAGCTCAACCGTTTGTTTTTTCATCAATGTGTGCTCTTTATCCACGGAATGTTAGAGTGCGTATGGCACATGTAGACACTGACCATCTGCATTCTGGCACCTCACCTTTCTACATGCACTAGTGTTGTCTAGCTTATACGGGCCTCTTTGCTTGTGCACTCAAATGATGCTCTCCCTCTCTCTCCCCCTGCAGTCTCATCATGGTGTGCCTCATCATGAAGTCTACATCTCCTCTATGTAAGTGTCTTCCTCATGTTCACTGTTTCGTTTGTCTGATGCACTTTAATGCACTTTGCTTTTCTGTGCTGCGTATAGTGCTCCCCACTTTTTCTGTTGTGTGCTTTCTCAAAAACATTATAGAGAATACTGGGCACTGCTTGGAGACCACTTTAGTTTCAGCAGACAAGGAGAAAAGGGAGGAACCATAGTGTGCTTACTTCAACACTTTATTCTCTGAAACAGGTGTGGCAATGTACCTTCAATGTCACTCTACACAATCATTTCCTTGGTGATTGGATATGATGATTTTTTGTCAGCCTGCTGTTAAACAGTTATTCATTTCATTTCATTTATTAATACTGTTAGCCCATTTTTGGGCCATTACAGGGTGGGAAATATTTGTTGCAATGCAGTAAATGCATTGGCAATCGCACCCTTGCAGACATGTTGATGCAAAATAAAATTAGTGTGCACAACCTGCGGTTCACAACAAAATACAAATGCTGTAGTAGAAGCACACACCGCAACATTCATATGTCCAAATAGGTGAAATTCGCTACAAACGAGCTGTCGTGGTTAATTTGGTAGGTCAAGGTAAAGGTGTATTGATTTTTCAAACAAACTGACAGTCTGGTTGCGTTATGTGCTGTGGCAATGAGTTCCATTCTTCAATTGTTCGTGGGAAGAATGAATATTTTAATGTGTTGATCCGAGCTTGGAGTGTTTTAAGTTGTTGGTTGTGACGGTTCCTTAATGTTCGGGCCGAGTGATTCGTTATGTACAGTCCGGTGTTTATGTTAAAGAAGTTACCCTGCAAAAGGTAGAGGAACTTAAGTCTAACGACTCTTCTTCGCTCTAGCAGTTGAGGTAATTTAAGTTCTGTCAACATCCCCGAGACTGAATCCGTAGACTTGTACCTAGACAGAATAAATCTAGCCGCCCTTCTTTGTACTTTTTCAATCCTTGCTATCTGGTTTTTCGTGTAGGGGTCCCACACGATACAGCCATATTACAAAGTTAGTCTTACAAGTGTCAAATAGGCGGTTAGTTTCGCTGTCGTGGTTGCTTACCCCAGTTTCCGGCGTAAAGTCCACATTTTTCTCTTGGCTGCACTACATAAGCTATCAACGTGCCTATCTCAGTTTACATTTTCACTTATTGTTATGCCTAGATACTTGAAGTAGCTTACTTTCTGTAATTTGTGTCCTTCAATTTTGTATTTAAATGGAAGAATAGCTTTAATTTTGTTTGTTATTCTTATAAATGACATTTTGCTATGATTTATTTTCATTTTCCATTTTGTGCACCAGTCATTGATACTATTTAATGCTGTGCTTAAGGTAATTTGATCTTCTTTTGATGTTATATGTGAGTAAAGCAGGCAAATGTCTGCGAATAACCGAACCTTAACACCTGAGGAAACTGTCTCTGCAATATCATTGATATAACACAGAAATAAGACAGGACCGAGCATGGAGCCCTAAGGAACACCTGATGAAACACTCTGAATGCCGGATTTCGCGCTGTTGATTTCCACATACTGCATTCTATTTTTAAGATACAATTTAATCCAAGCGACAATAGTGCTAATAATTCTAAAATTCTTTAGTTTCCTTATAAGTTCTATGTGTGGAACCTGATCGAATGCTTCCGACATATCAAGACAAATTGCATCTACCTGATTTTTATCATTGATTGCTTTTGCAAACTCATGGACTGTTTCTACGAGCTGGGTGAACGTTGACAATTTTCGTCTAAAGCCATGTTGATTAGGATTAAGCAGATTTTGGTCCTCAAGGTAATCAAATAAACTTGCCGATACTATATGTTCTAGTATTTTGCAGCATGTGGATGTGATTGAAATTGGCCTGTAGTTTTCAACACAATGTTTGTTTCCGGTTTTGTGGACAGGTATAACTTTTGCTCTTAACCAGTCGGAGGGCAATTTTCGCTTATCCAGGGACAAGCTGAAGATAATCTTTAAATATTTAGACACCCATTCTGTATAATGTTTTAAAAACTCATTTGGGATGTTGTCAGGGTCAACAGACTTTTTTGTGTCAATATCTAGCAAAAGCGATAATATTCCTTGCTCAGATATAGTCATATCCGGCATGCCTTCCTCTTCGTCGATACTTTCTGCGCAGAGGTCTGCACTTTGAATTTCAGAAGGCACGAGTACAGAGTGAAAGAACTCGTTACATTTTTCAGCAATTTCTCTATGATCGGTTATGATGTGGCCTCCAAAATCTATGTACTGAATGCTGTCTTTCATCGGAGCGATGTGACGCCAGAAACGTTGTAGTGAACATTTCATAAAAGAGGGTAAGGTCTCAGAAAAATATTTTTCTTTTGCTGAAATTAATTTGCGCTTAAGCAGAGATGATACTTGTGAAATGTCATCTTGTTTTCTTAGGCTGTTTCTTTTCATGCGTTTTAATTTGCGTTTTAACTGAATTATTTCCCGATTAAGCCGTGGGTTACGCTTTCTGACTGTTTTTTTCCATTGAGGCACAAATTTTTCTACACAATACTTGATTATTCTTTTAAATTCCGTCCACAACATATCAACGTCATCCGATCCGTCGAAAAAGTAAAGCTGCTTTTCTAAGTAGTCTAAAATGCTGATGTCATCACCCTTATTGAAATCACTAATGAAGATTTGTTTCCTTTTCTTATTTTTACATGGTAGGCCATTTTTTACGCAGAGTATAACAAGTTTATGGTCTGAAAGTCCTTCTTCAATATTCACCTTATATTCATGTATTTTTTCTTTTACGAACACCAAGCCTAGCAATGTTTCTCTGGTGGGTCCACTTCTAGTTATCTCCTTCACAACTTGTGTTAAGTTTTGATTCGATGCGATGTCCAACAGGGTGTCACAGTTTGTAACGTCGGAAGAACCACTTTCGAGACGGTACCATTGTATACCTGGAAGATTAAAGTCTCCCGCAATTATAATGCGCGCGCTGGCAGGTACATTACAGCACAGATAGTCTTGGATTGATTTCAGAAATGTTAGAGGGGCATTTGGGGGTCTATATACTGCTCCAAGTATGCAGCAAATGCCGTTGAGTTTAAGCTTGCACCAAATACTTTCGGTTTCTGGACACTCTTTCAATCGTATGACGTCAATTCCTTCTTTAAAGATGATAGCCACACTGCTGCCCCGTGTGTCACGATCTTTGCGGATAATCCCATACCCAGGGGGGACTATTTCAGAATCATCAATTTCGGCACGCAACCAAGTCTACGTGACGACAACATGAGGATTGTGCTGCATCAGAAGGTGCTCGAGCTCACCTGTTTTATTTGCTAGGCTTTACGCATTTACATTGATCAGGATAAAATTATCTGTATTTGCTTTGTAACGTCAAGCAGACTCGTCTTCACTTGCATGCTGCCGCTCAAGTTTCACTCTGCACCCTCTCTCATTGTCCCATGCAAACGCCTTGTTATCAATAAAAGCCTTATCGTGCACGAGCCGTACCTTTACCCCTCTTTCCCTTTTCATTTTTGTGCTCGCCCACAGGTTCCTGAGTTTTTGCAACGTTGCTTGTGAGTAACCATTCGATACAGAAATTTTTGTTCCCTTTAGCTTCTTGCAATTCTTTAGTACTGCCATCTTTTCGTTATAGTAAAAAAATTTTATTATCACTGCTCGTGTTTTGTTCCCGTTTTTCTTGCCAAGTCTGTGGATTCTTTCTACAGAGCTAACCTTCACATCGAGTTGCCCTTCGAAAACATCACACAAGACTTTCTGTTTAAGTTCATTTGAAGTCGCGCTCGCGTTTTTTGTGATTACAAATATGACTAACTTGTTTCAGCGTTGTCGGTCCTCGAAGTCAATAATTTTTTGTTGCTGCTGCTGAATCGTTAATTTCATCTCCTGCGCCATTTTTTGAAGTTCTGTTCTACTTTCCTGCACGTTCATTAGGGTATTGCAGAGCTCCTTGATTTCTAGCTTGACAGTACCTAGTTCCTCCTGAAACGTGGATTGGTTTACCTTAATTTGGCTCACATCTGTTATGAGATCTTTCTGGCCTTTCAATAGTCCCTTAAGCATTTCCGCAATGTGATCCGGCCCAGGGTTACACTTCGCATTGCCGGACAGCATTAACAGCATTTGAACGCATATCAGAGCATTTTCAACACAAGCCGTTGGGCACGGCAGAACAATAATGAATCGATCATCACTTCGGAAGCACTTTCCGTGCTTACTAACCTGTAAAAACAGGGTGTGCATTTCAGGCTTCATTCCTTTTGTCCTGCTGTGCCCACAGATGAGTTCATCGCTGACTGGGCTTATGAGGGCTGCGCGCTCTGTTGTCACTGCTGCGGTTCCTCATCCATCCGCATGCGTTGAGCCACCCCAGGCAGCGGAGGGCCACGCAGGTAGGCGTAGCTGGTGGACTTCGATGCTTGAGGCAAGGAAGCATGGGCCCGGATCCAGCCCCAGGGAAGACGCACTGCAAAGGAAAATCTGTAAAAACAGGGTGTGCATTTCAGGCTTCATTCCTTTTGTTTTGCCATGCCCACGGATGAGTTCGTCGCTGACTGGGCTTATGAGGGCTGCGCACTCTGTTGTCACTGCTGCGGTTCCTCATCCATCCGCATGCGTTGAGCCACCCCAGGCAGCGGAGGGCCACGCAGGTAGGCGTAGCTGGTGGACTTCGATGCTTGAGGCAAGGAAGCATGGGCCCGGATCCAGCCCCAGGGAAGACGCACTGCAAAGGAAAATCTGTAAAAACAGGGTGTGCATTTCAGGCTTCATTCCTTTTGTTTTGCCATGCCCACGGATGAGTTCGTCGCTGACTGGGCTTATGAGGGCTGCGCACTCTGTTGTCACTGCTGCGGTTCCTCATCCATCCGCATGCGTTGAGCCACCCCAGGCAGCGGAGGGCCACGCAGGTAGGCGTAGCTGGTGGACTTCGATGCTTGAGGCAAGGAAGCATGGGCCCGGATCCAGACCCAGGGAAGACGCACTGCAAAGGAAAATCTGTAAAAACAGGGTGTGCATTTCAGGCTTCATTCCTTTTGTTTTGCCATGCCCACGGATGAGTTCGTCGCTGACTGGGCTTATGAGGGCTGCGCACTCTGTTGTCACTGCTGCGGTTCCTCATCCATCCGCATGCGTTGAGCCACCCCAGGCAGCGGAGGGCCACGCAGGTAGGCGTAGCTGGTGGACTTCGATGCTTGAGGCAAGGAAGCATGGGCCCGGATCCAGCCCCAGGGAAGACGCACTGCAAAGGAAAATCTGTAAAAACAGGCTGTGCATTTCAGGCTTCATTCCTTTTGTCCTGCCGTGCCCACCATGGTGTGATTATGCAGCTGTTCGGAGCTTGTATGTAGTGAATAATCAGAGAATCAAATCAGTTGTGAGTGCACGCTTGTTCATGTCTGTTGTCTGTCCATGCCTTATTTTGCCCCTCAAACCCCTTCTAGTAATGTCCGGAGGAATATGTTTTACAGTGATCCTCTTCCATTCGTGTCATTGTCCTTCCTTTTGTCATTTGTTCGGGCAATGCTCTAACACCATTATTGCGGTGATTTTCCACTCGGGGTCGTGGTGATCGCTCAGCTTATCTGTTTTGTGATGGTGCAGGCATGCTGCTGCAAGCATCCGATTTCATGCAACGTTCATCACTGAATGCCAGAGTCTACATAATTTTTTGTATTGTTTTTTTGAGAAGCATGTGCTCATTCACAGCAACGGGCACTGTGTGGTGGGGCTTGTGCCCTCCCACCAGCACACTGGCGAAACACTGACCACACACCTGTGGCACCTCTGCAAACGAGAGCTGCATTAGAGGAAGAAGTCGTCTTGTTGGCAAAGACGAGGCAGAGAACAACCTTTTACATCAGCTTCAGCTTAAACAGTGGTAATGTTATTCATCGGGCAGTGTTAACCTGTTATAACATAGTAATGGATATAGCAGAGCAAATTTGGCTCTTTCTTCAACATAACGAGGCTTTGCTGTTATTTCATTTGAACTCGGTGGCAATCACGGCACTAGAAGCATTGCTGCTCAATGTATGGCACATAAAGTTTCGCCGCAGGTACTAGTTGCATTGCAGCCAGCGCACATGCAGCCTCCCCCCACCATGGAGAAGAGCGCAGTCTTAAGCACTAATTTGTTTTTAGTAGCCTTTATGCAAATATAAATTTTGTAGCGGCTCAAAGCAAAGACAAAGCAAGTAGCCATGAGTGTTTGTAGTAAGCTTCAAAGCGAATAGTTCGATTGTGGGATTTACATAAAGCCTTGACTCAAATGCCACAAATCTACGAGGGCCGTTTTTTTTTTCAACCTCCGATAGGCTATAAATAAAAGACAAGTTCATCTAAAACAATAATTTTATTACCAAAAGATTAGTACAGTTACGCTTACTTTTCGACATAGTCACCGAAGAGATTGAGGCATTTGTCATATATGTGGACAAGCTTTGCAATACCCTCTTCAAAAAAAGTTGCCGCCAATGAATTCAAGTAGCCCTTGACGTTGGTCTGAAGGTCACCATTGGTTTGAAGGTCACCATTGGTTTGAAAGCGCTTCCCACCAAGCCACGTCTTCAGTCCAGGAAAAAGATGAAAGTCACAGGGTGCTAAGTCTGGACTGTATGGCGGATGATAAAAAATGTCCCATCCAAAATGTTCGAGAAGCCGTTGAGTTGCTCCAGCAGTGTGTGGGCGGGCATTGTCATGGATCAGAACAACTCCAGCGGTCAGCTTTCCTCTTCGTTTGTTCTGAATGGCTCTACGCAAACGTCGTAATGTTTCACAATAAACAGCTGCAGTGATTGTGGTTCCGGGCTCAATAAACTCCACAAGCAACACACCTTGTTGATCCCAAAACACAGTAGCCATGGTCTTTCTGTTGTTGAAGGTTTTTTGAATTTCTTTGGTTTGTTTGGTGAATTTGAATGCATCCATTGTTGTGATTGTCGTTTTGTTTCCGGTGTGTCGTATTGAATCCAGGTTTCATCCCCAGTAACGATTGATTTCAAAAGGTAGTCTCCTTCATCCTGATAACGCTCAAGGAACTCCAAAGCTGACGCCATTCGTCGAGCTTTGTGGCCGTCCGTCAACATTTTTGGGACCCAACGTGCACAAAGTTTTTTGTAGCGTAACCGTTCAGTAACAATAGAGTACAAAACAGACCTTGAAACTTCTGGAAATTCCGTAGATAAAGCAGTAATGGTGAATCTGCGGTTTTCTTTAACCATTCTGTCAACTCGTTGAACCAGGTCATCTGAAACGACAGATTTGCGTGCTTGGCCCCCTTCATCATGCACATCATTACGTCCATCTTTAAAATTTCGACACCATTCACGCACAACACCATCACTCATGAAGTTTTCCCCATACACTCGACTCATTCTCCGATGGATTTCTGCAGCACCATGGCCTTCAGCCTGTAGAAAACGAATAACACTTCGCAATTCACACTTGGCGGGAGCAACAATAATGGCAGCCATGTTTACGTGGCTGTAGCACAATGCCGACTGACGCCTGAATGTCAACAATGGCGGAGTGTGTAGTGCGAGAGCTGCGCAGTCGCCTACAGCGCATGTCCGCCTTCTGCTGCCCGCGTATCGTCTGCACGGAGCGATCGGAGGTTGAAAAAAAAACAGCCCTCGTAAAATGAAGAATGGCTGTTTACTCTCAAAAATGAATGATTCATCCCTGGAATCAATGTAGTTGCAAAGTACTGTTATACGGACATATACATGCAAAATGCGAATTAAATAACTGAGGTTTTTTAGCGCACAACAAGGGACAAAAGACAGTGGCAAGACCTGGACACAGCGCTACGCTGTGTCCGCATCTTGCCACTGTCTTTCGTCCCTTTTCGTGCGCTCAAGAACAAGAACCTCGGTTATGGAATACCGACACGCCGTAACCTACGCTCTTTTGAATTAAATACTTTTTTACAACCCAAGAGCACAAAAAGTTCATTTACAGCTTGGACCACTTGCAATGTAACCTTTTGTAGTGTGAAACTGGCTATAATGCAGCCTTTCCTGACTCCCACTTACCCTTCCAAAGAAACCCATGTATGCGCATACTACTTAAAGTGCAGCCACGTGAGACAAAATGCAGGTTATAATGCGGCTTCCATGGAAAAATTCCACAGGTAAGTGTGGTAACGAGTGTGCTCCTCAAGGAGGTGTGCCACCTGATAAGACGGGAAAGCGGGAGAGTGAATAAACAAGGAACGAAAAATAGAAAGAAAGCAGCAGCGTCGCGGTGGTTGTGCAGGTGATGGAGAAGCCTTTGCTCGCCTGCAGCGATGTGCACTTCACACTGATCATGGGTTCAGTTTGTGTGTGCCTGTCGGGATGCATGTTGTCATGAAGTGCACATATTGCACATGTGGCTTTGACTGCTGTCACTTGTAGCGGTGTTCCACAAATTTAGTTGGAAGCTTTTAGGCTTTATGTCCACATTCCAAGGAATGGCCAAGATACTTTGCAATTGTATCATGATACTGTCACGTGGTAGTGACAGCCAAGAACACAGTAGCAAAGCTGTGAATGGCGAAACACTCTTTATTGAGCAAACCTGTGCCCAGAAAAATATTTGCTTTGTGGGTCAAGTGCTTTGGCTTTTATACATGTGTCATCGAATGTTGCAGAGCAATCGCTGGTGCCCACGTGTCTTCCAGAAAGTACTACACAATTTGCGTCACGCATACAATCAGATTACACAAGGTTCGGTGACAACAGACAATGGATAGAGCCATCGATAACATTTGAGAAACATCAGATACATGTAGGCGCGTCCTGCGCTGAGCGATAACTTTTGTTAGATGGTGAAAAGTGGTGAGCCAAGAAAGACCAACGAGTACATGTGTCAACACCCCATCTAAAAAAATCATCCCGATGCTACAAACAAATGAAATCGAAAACAAAACCATGAATTATGAAGAAAAAACAACAGCACAATAACAAAGAAATTAAATCCCTAAGTTTATCAGCAGGCGTGGAAAGACTTAAGACGCACCGTGTGGATCACTTGAGGTTGTGCGCTGTGCGCATCTGTCGTGATTGCCAATTGCCCTATGGCACCACCTCAGTCTTGTGCGCTGTCAAAGTGTGATGGTGGTAAGCATGACGCAAGGAACGTTTGAGTTAGAAAAAGCCTTTATGGGGCATGACCATAAGAAAAATACTTATATCTAGAAACCATGCGTTACAAACCCAATATAAAAAACCGAACACACAACAAACTATCCACAAAGCGAGTTAATTGAGAATGTTGTCTAAAGTCCTTACACACTACGTGTTATGAAGTTCAAGATGTTTACATCAAGTCCATCGACGTAGCCGCGCAGTCTAGTTGTTGTTGCTTCCGACGACACGTCGTTGGGCCCTGCCAATGCATCATGGACTTGACGTCGCTGTGTCTGACGTTCGGCCCACGGTTGACTGGATCCGGGAGTCAGGGCAGGGGGGTGACCAAGGCACCTGGATCAACCGGTCGACTCCTCTTAGCCTGTGGATCGCAGCCGCAGGTAGTCCGGGAAACGGCTCCGTCAGCCTGTAGCCATGTGTTCTCCGGGGAAGCGCTCGCTCAGCTCATGAGTCATGGCCGCGGCAGCTGAAGAACAGCTTCTACTGGGGTGCCGCCGTCTCCGCACTCCACCCGCCCTGTCCGACCTCCAGCTCCTTCTGCCCCTCATCATTCCAGAGCGTAGCTGGGCTGCCCTCTTCAGCTTTGTGTCTCGTTTTTCCGTTGGCAACATAGCTCCGCGTGCACTTTTGCACTTATTATTCTTTCATACATTGTATTCTTTTTATTCGGACGCTCTTATTTTTTAACTTCTTTTTTTATCCATCAACTCCTCATGCTTTCTTGCCCTCTTCTTCTGCTTTTTCTTCATTCTTTCTTTCTTTATTGGCTCAGGACATGCGCCAATGCGCCGGATGATCTCATAGGGTCTGAAGTAGCATCGTAATAGTTTCTCACCAAGTCCTCGTCGGCATATCAGAGGCCAGACCCAAATATAGTCGTCAGGCTGGTACTCAATATAGCGTCGTCGAAGATTGTAGTGTCAGCAGTTTCTGATGGTTGTTGCTGTGCAGGCAGGCGAGCTGTCGGGCTTCTTTGTCGCACTGGAGATAGGCGGCGACATAGAGATTTTCTTCGTCGGTGACGTGCAGCAGCATGGCATCGAGAGTAGTCGTGGGGTTTCTGCCGCAAAGCAGAAAACGATAAGGCGTGCAGACACTGACACAAGGTAAGAGGCGTTCGTGTTGTCCAGTTCTGTTCTGTTGTGTCACTGTCTGCATGCCTTACCCTTTTTTTCATTATGAATCCTTACCAACTAGCTCGGCTTTCTATCATTTCTGCCGTAAACCAGCTTGAACTGTGTGATCTGCGTTGTTTCTTGCACCGCCATGTTGTAAGGGAAGGTTACGTGCGGCAGCACAGTATCCCATGTCTTGTGCTCGACGCGTCAACGCACATTGCAAGCATGTCGGTGAGGGTCTTGTTCAGCTGCTCTGTAAAACTATTCGTTAGTGGGTGGTAGGCAGTTGTCCTCCTGTGGCTTGTCTGGCTGTATTGCAAAATGACTTAGATGAGCTCTGCAGTGAAGGCCATTCCTCTTTTGGTCACTTCTGGGACGACATGTCGCAGCACAATGTTCTCGATGAAGAATTTAGCAACTCTCCCTGCACTACCTTTAGGCAGAGCTTCCGTTTCTGTGTAGTAAGTAAGGTAATCGATAGCCACGGCAATCCACTTATTTCCAGACTTGATCGCCCCTGACTTGATGGCCTCTAGTACTGTCCCAAGCCGCCTAAGATGATTGTCGAAATTCCCGGTGAAGACGATGACGCCATCCAAGTAGACGAGACAGGTCTGCCACTTCAACCCTGCTAATACCATGCCCATCATGCGCTAAAATGTTGCAGGCGCCAAGCACAATCCGAATGGCATGATCTTGAACTCATAGAGGCCGTCCGGCGTAATGGAGATGGTCTTCTCGCGATCGCTCTGGTTGACTCCTATTTGCCAGATGCATAAACAGATGAAGTTCCGGATGCCATCTATGTGCCGTAGCACCTCGGCAAACGTGGCAGGCACAGGCACGGCATCTGTGGCATCGTCGTTGTCCTCGTCTGATGTCGCAGCGATGTTGGCACTAGGAAAAGCCTCCTCGATGGCGTCATTCAGCGACGCCTCGCCGCAGATCACAATGTTGTTGTCGAACTCCACGTACTCGGTGAAAGTCGTAGTGAGGTTTAAATCCTCGAAATCGTCGTCGGCAAAGCCTGCATCAGGCTCAAACGGCATTGAGGTTGTTGCATCCCCAGCAGAGGAGGCAGTCTCTCGCTTAAAGCCACAGTGCTTGAACAAGTTAGTGATTGTGCTTCGCGACACTGCATTCTACGAACTGGCAATAAAATGCATGGCATCGAGCACAGTAGTCTTTTTTTCTGACTCGCTGCACTACATAGCCGCTAGCCGACGCTTCACTAACTGCTTCCGGTACCGTTACCTGACGCACTTAATGATGCCGGCAACCAGCGGCTGCAGCCGGCTTATGCAGTTGGGTGGAAAAAAGCAACCTTTATGTTCCTCAGGCTAGACGTATCAGGTGGATGGCACGGTGTGTTATCCAAGAAAAGCAATATTTTCCTCGCCTTAGCACCCATTTTGTTATCCAGCTGCTGCAAAAAATTGCTGAAGAGCGAAGATGTTATCCACGCCTTTTTGTTTAAGTTGTAGCTGCACGGCAGCGTCTTCAAGTTCTTAAAGCACCGTGGCTTTACGAACTTTCCAACAACAAGCACGGGCAGCCTCTCGGACCCATCTTCGTTAGCACAGAATAGTGCCGTCACACACTTTTTACTACGCTTGCCACCATGACAGCTGTCACCTTTAAGCTCAAGGGTTTGCTCGGGCTGCATATGGTAAAAAATACCACTCTCATCGGCGTTGAAAACGACACAGGGCTTGTATGCAGCAATCATCTCCAGCAGTGACTCCATCCACTCGTTCACCGTCGAAATGTCCACGGAAGTGCTTTCCCTGCAGGAGCGAATGTACACAATCCTGTTTTGTTCTTTAAAGCAATCCAACCACCCATTACATGCCTGAAAGTCGTCGATGCTCAAACGCAATGCCACAAGGTCTGCCTTTTCTTTTAGAATTGCACCGTCAACATTGATCACAGAGCTCCATGCTTGATCCAACCACTTGACGAGAACTTTTTCTAACTTCTCATGCTGTCCTTCTTTTCCCGCTTTCCGCTTGAGCCTGAACTTGTTGGCATTCTGCAATATCACCGCTTTGTTTGCCAGGATCGTCTTAAGCGAAGATTCGGGTATCTTAAGGTCCCGGGCAATGCGGGCTTTCATGGCTCCATGCCACTTTTATGCTTCCTCGATAATATCCAGCTTATCGCCGAGCGACAGAACGGTCCGCTTTCGGGACATCGTGCGTCGCGTTGCTCCACACAACTCAAAACCTCCGCTGAACGCTGGTCACTAGGATTACGACAAAGAACATGTGCGATAAACCTAAGCCTCTCCGCACTACCTTGTCGGCGATCTGCTGCTGGGAAACTGGAAGGAGAGAAATGCTTCCCCAACACAACGAGTGGCGACGCCACAGAGAAGAGAAGGAGAAAGCGATTGTGGAGAAGAAAGGGCGCTATTTCAGCACAGCGGGCGGCATGGGCGCCCGCTGGTGTGGGGGAGAGAAACGCTTGCCCAACACGACGAGAGGCAATGCCGCCAAGAAGAGATGCAGAAAGTGATTGTGGAGAAGAAAAGGCGCTATTTCAGCACAGTGAGGGTTGCAACATTTTCAGCGAGCATTGCGGCACTTTCCCCGCTCCATCTTTTTTCATGTGGAAAGACGGAGCAAGGAAAGAGACCTGCGGCACTTTTCTTTCGTCCGCCGTTCCGTGAGAGTCGTCGTAAAATGCAGGTCAGGCGTAAAATTGCGTTGGATAACCAGGGTTTTAATGCATTGCTTCTATGGGGACTTTCCCGGGAATGCGCTAATCTGTCGTAAAACCTGGGTCATCGTGAAACCGGGGGACGTATAACTGGGGTTCCACTGTACTTAGCATTGCTAAACCAATCCAATGCATTGTCTATGTGTGGGAGGGGGTATACACCTTTTGTAATCTTGTACAACCTACGATAATTGATGCAGAAATGGAGGGTTCTGTCCTTCTTCTTTACCAAGACTACAGAAGATGCCCATGGATTTTTGGATGCCGGGATGATGTCATCGCGCTGCATTTCATCGACTTGTTGCCTTGTAGCTTCACATTAACACATTGAAAATCTGTAAGGGCTCTGGCAGAGTGGTCGAATGGATTCTTGAGTTATTGTGCAATGTCTTGGAACTGGTATTTGTCAAAGCCTTGATGGCATCGAAAAACAGTCTTTGTATCGTCGGAGAAAAATTTTGAGCGGTTGCTGCTTACTCCTTGGGAGACCTGGATTTCTGTCGAAGTCTGGTTGAGGAACCATGGTCATTGAGGTAGATGCGACAGAATCCAACAGAACAGACACATTGCTGGTTTACACAATTTCCTCGATGTATGCGATCGTCATGCCCTCGCTGATGTGTGTGAACGTTTGGCTGAAGTTTGTCAGCATCATTTCCGTTTGTCTTTCGTGTAGTCGAGCAATCCTTCTTGCGATGAAAATCTCACGGTTGAGCAGTAGACTGACAGCAGTAGGCTGATCACCCTCAGTAACGCCTTTTACGTCTGCAGGTGTTTTGCTGCCAACAAAAATAACAATGCTAGAGTGAAGCGGAATGCTGACTTGATTTTTGAGCACACTCAAGGCGTGGTGACTACTACAGCTCTCCGGCAGTATCGCTTGATTTTTGGATAGCGTTATCGACTTCGACTTCAGTTTGATCACTGCGCCGTGTTGGCTCAGGAAGTCCATGTCGAGAATTATGTCTTGTGAACACTGTTGGAGTATAACGAAGGTGGCAGGGTAAGTTCGGTCATGAACGGTAATTCTTGCCGTGCAGATTCCAGTCAGTCGTATTAGGTGTCCTCCAGCAATATAAATTTGGGGGCCACCACATGCAGTCCAAACTTTCTTCAACTGGGCGATGAAGCGTCCACTCATGGCGAAGTAGTCGGTCCTGTGTCTACTAATGCGGTGACTGCATGGCCGTCGAGCAAGACATTGAGCTCGGTGGCTCTTTGTTTTGCATTTCAGTTAGGGCTTGGTGTCAGATCACAGCTGCGTTGCATCGGCTGGTACGTCGCTTCGTCAGGCTTTTGCTCGATGCATTCTTTGCTTCCAGGCTTCGCTGGGATGGCAGCGTCTCGTTGATATTGTCATGCGCTAAGACAAGAGTAAGTAGCAGTATCAGCAGCCGGACACGAAAATGTCAGACACAAAAGGACGGTTCTCCAGCTGGTGCGAGATCTTTGACTTCGGTGTCTTCAATTGCTGTTTTTGCTGGGCACGCAACGCTGGCTCAAAACACCAGGTAGCAATATATTGTTGAGATAGTCTTTTCGACGTCTTCAGTGTCGGCGGAGGATTTTCGTCAGTTCGACAAACAGCAACCGCACCTCCATCGGTTGCTGCTTTTAGCTTTCCAGGTATGGGCTGACGGACCAGCCCTGGGCTGAGCCAATGCATGGTCGGCGCTGCAGCGACAGGTAGCACCCTGGTGATGGCAAACGGGACGGTCGTCGAGGGCTTCATTGAGTGGCAATGAGGTAGTCGGTGATATCACATGGCCGTTCCACTTGCGGTGGGTATGGCGCGTTCACAGCGAACCCTCGCAGTCCCAAGTCACAGCATAGGCACCGGCGATAGACATGTCTGGCTTCCCCGCAGTTGTAGCTAAGTGGCCGGTGGCCAGGGGTTTGCCAAATGTCTGTGTTCCTTAGGTAGCTGCACTGGGTGATAAGTGGCAGCAGTTGACGACGGAATTGCGGCATTACGGGGCCCTGGCGCGGTTGTTGAAAGGGACCTTGACGACGGGCGATGGTGGTGTAGATCACTTCTGGCTGAGGCTGTGGCAATGCCGGAACTTCTGGTACTTCTACTGACCGCTGAAGCGCTTTTTTAACTATGCCAGCGATAGAGGCCCCTTGGTTCTGTGACCTTAGGCACAACTTCTGCAGCTCTTCCCGTACGACCACTCTGATCGTCTCACACAGGTCATCGCCATCTAGCACACGAGCTTCTGCTCACTTTGTTGTCAGCGCACTGGTTGTATTGCCTGGTGCGCATTTGAAGCGTCTTCTTAATCGTTGTGACCTCCGAAACAAATTCAGCGACGTTCTTGGGCGGGTTGCGTATCGATCCAGCAAAGAGTTCTTTCACACCCCGCATCAAGAACTGAACTTTCTTTTCCTCAGACATGTCGGGGTTGGCATGGCAGAACAGGCGAGTCATTTTCTCAGTGAAGATCGCGATGTTCTCATTCGGCAGCTGCATGTGGGTTTCCAGTAGAGCTTGGGCTCACTCCTTGTGCAGGACGCTCGTGGAGGTCTGCAGGAAGGCATTGCAGAACATGTCCCATGTAACCAGGGAGGATTCTCAGTTTCCAAACCACGTCCTGGCAGCGTATTTTAAGGCGAATTACACAGGCTGCAGCTTGTCCCCAGAGTTCCAGTTGTTGAAAGCAACCACCCTTTCGCATGTTTTCAGCGATTGATCCCGGTCTTCAAAGTCTTAAACAATGACCCATGGGAGGTTGGTGGCTCCCTGGGCTGTTGCAGTACAATGGGGGCTGCCGGGGCTGCCATTGGGGTTATAGACTTGGCCATTATCTTCTTGGTTGTCTCAGGTTGAAGTCCGTGTTCCGGGGTCAGGTGTTTTAGCCTCCGGCCTGCTCAATGGTCTGGAACGACATTGGTATTTTCTTCATGATCGCAGCTAGTCAGGGGTGTTTGGTACATGTACCCAGCACCTCCACCAGACGTCACGTGGTAGGGATGATCAAAAACGCAGTAGCAAGACTGTGAATGGCGAAACTAACTCTTCATTGGGTGAACCTGTGGCCAGAAAAAACAGGCTACACTTAAGCATGACGATAGCAGCGACCACAGTAAGCGATCGTCCAAAAATCTGATCTGCGGGTCAAGCACGTCGGCTTTTATACATGCATCATCGAATGTTCCAGAGTAACCGCTGCTGCCCACGTGCTTTCCAGAAGTATTACACAATTCACATCGCGCCTACAATAAGATTACACAAGGTTCGGTGACAACAGACAATGGATAGAGCCATCGATAACATTAGAGAAACATCAGATGCATGCAGGCATGTCCTCTCCTGAGTGATAACATTTGTTAGGCGGTGAAAAGTGGTGAGCCAAGAAAGATCAACAAGTACACGTGTCAATACAAGCTACTCGGGCAAAATCTATTTTATTTATTTATTCTGTATACCTACATCGCCTGTACGGCATTATCGTAGGGGGGTTAAAATACAGGTGGTCACAATGGAAACATATTTACCATACCTAAAAAGAATACATCAGTAAATACAACATCATTTAAGCACTGAAATTCTCAAAAGCGGAAGACAAACTAAGAAAGTACCAAACAAAGTAAGTAACAAAGTAACTAACAAAAAAAGTAGAGTATGTGCAGAGATGAATAGCGGGACAATCAAACAACATGGCTCTCAATAGCATTTTCAAAACTAGACGCTGCCATCGCTTCATTAGGGAGCTCATTCCAATCATTAAACATGTTAGGAAAAAATGAATACTTAAAACAGATTGGTATGGCACTGATACGTTCTAATTTTGTTAGCGTGGTCTCTCCTAGATGAAACGTAATGCGGCTCCTTGATGAACAGTCAGTACCAGTTTTACTTTTATACATATTATAAAGAAATTTCAATCTTAGGATTTTCCTGCATGAAGAAAGAGTTTTCCAACGCTTTCTTCCCGTATTCCGGACAATTTCCTGTTACGAAGCGTACTGCTTGCTTCTGGACGTGTTCTATTTTGTCTGTGAGGTTTTTAGTGTATGGATCCGAGATACCGCATGCATATTCTTGAGTAGGACTGACGTTTGTTAAATACAAGGTTGCCTTCAGTGATGAAGGAGAATGCTTAAAATTTTGTCGGAAAAAGTGAAGAAGACGGTAAGCTTTCGCACTAATTGAGTTAACATGATTAGTCCAGTCAAGCGTTTTAGAAAACGTAACTCCGAGGTACTTAACATTCTTAGTGGTACTGAGTGCAATATTATTTACGCAATAGGAACTGGGGAATGTTTTCTTTTTCTTTGTAAACTGCACATGGTAGCATTTACCAGTATTCAGAGTCATCTACCACCGCCTGCACCAGATAGATACTTTTTCAAGGTCACCCTGTAAGACAGACATATCGGCATGACATTTCACTGTACGATACATGACGCAGTCGTCGGCGTACAGT
Organism: Dermacentor albipictus; assembly: GCF_038994185.2. Taxonomy (NCBI): domain Eukaryota; kingdom Metazoa; phylum Arthropoda; class Arachnida; order Ixodida; family Ixodidae; genus Dermacentor; species Dermacentor albipictus. The sequence continues at coordinate 180,504,473 of NC_091823.1, read as the reverse complement.
CTAATTGTTGGTTTAAGGCCTACTACAAAATCATTAATATAAACAAGGAACAAAATTGCCCAAGCACAGGGCCCTGAGGCACTCCCAATGGCACGTGCATTGGAGCTGATGTCACCCCATTAAGAACAACTTGCTGTTTACGCAGGTGTAAATAATCCTTTATCCAGCCGCGAATATTGACGCGTCTATTCTTCTATGCAGACGACAACGAAGATAGGGAGATTAACGGACTTCATCTAGTGGGTCAGTGGGATTCGGCGTGAACGAAGAAGACGTGTCTCTGGCCTGTTTTGTATTTGAACAAGTTGTCCTGCGGTTCTTGAATGTCTCCCTGTCTACGGTCCGCGTTGTACTGCGACAATATGTTCAGGAATGCCTAGGAATTATACATTTAAGCAAAGTAGATTGTGCGGGATGACATCAAATGCTTTCTGCAGATCAAGGCCGAGTGCAATGTCAGGAGTGAATTCGACTAGTTGTGTGGCGCACGAAAAACCAGAGCGGAACCCATGCTGAGCCGAGGTGAAAATATTATTTGCTTGAAAATGTTTCATCAGATTAGAGTACAGGACATGTTCGAGAGTCTTACAGCAAACGGAAGTTAAAGATATCGGCCTGTATTTGCCTATGTGTGTACGATCACCCTCTTTAAATATTGGAGTCATGTTGGCTGTCTTCCAATCTTCGGGCAGCTTTTGATTATCTAGTGACTTATCTAATAAGATACAGAGAGAAGATACATGTACTACTGCAATTGTATCGGATGCTATACTTTCCACTTGTATTTTAAGATACTTTAATACATTCGATGAGCAAAACGAGAACAAAGTGAAAGTGGGAGCCAATTTTTTGACAAGTGAACTTGTCTTTTTCAAGGTGACAATCTTTTCTTGGCACAGTATATACAGGTAGGGTTCTCCTAAAGTGGAGAGGGGGCAAGGCAGGTGGGTGCGGCAACGAATGAAAGTGTGTTAACAGCGAGGGTATAGAATTGAGAATGAAAAGGTTGGTGACACGACCGTCTGTTAGTCACGTCAACGGCCGTGTGTCAATCAGCGTGCACAGCACCCCTCCATTACCTGCTTCGCTGGTGGTCGTCGGCTATCCTGTCTGTGAAAGACGGAATGGAAGGAGCGACAGAAACGAGTGCTCATGGTCACCCATTCGAAGTATCTGGTTGACAAGCTCAATTCTGAAGGCCAGCTGGTCATAGCCGGACTTCCTTGACCACACCTCTATCTCAGGGTGCTGTGCCTCAAAAAAAACAAAACTGTTGACTGCAATGTCAGTACAGTGCAAGAACAGAGTCTTCCACTGCCCAACATATTTCATCAGCGCATTGTAAGACGTAATCAGCTGGTCAGACTTGTGCACGCCAAGCATCCCTGAATTATACTCTTCAATCAAAAGCAGCTTATACCTTTGTCCATTGGTCTCCTCTTTTGTCCTTCCGCGTTGCAGGCACATAACTTTTGGCAGTATGTGCAGTGCTCACCATGTTGACCACATGCCTGTTTTTCCATTGCTTGTACAAACATTTCTGCATTACAGCCGACAAATGTCTCCTTGTTTTGCTTTCTTTTTTCCCCAAGTGGAGTCTTTCAATTCAGAAGGGAACCCGCGACGAACCTTTCATGTTGTTCCACACAAAAGGGTTTTCTGCTCAAGAAAATGAACAAAATCAGAGGTCTCAATGTAAAAATTGTCTAGAAATATGATGTATCCTTGATTCAAATACACTTCATAAAGGTGGGTCACAAGATCAAATACAAGTCCATTTGAACTTGGCCTTTCACGTTTCTTGCCTTTCGTGTTTTCTGGTGTAAACACTGAACGAAACAGTGCAGTCTGGACTCAAGCCAGCTGTAGAGGTCGCCATTGTTCTGTTAGAATGCCACAAGTTCGTAGTTCCCCTTGGACATTGGTTGACTGTATGTATGCCTTTGAATAATGGAGCACTTGTTTGTTTGGGATGGAACGTGTCAGGCTTTTCTATGCGAACACAGCATGGTGTCAGAAGTGGTGGGCATCACTCACTCTTCTAAGTGAATGGTATCAGTGAAAAGCAGTTGCTAGCAACACAATGGCCAGCAGCGGGGACCAGTGTAGTGCCACCGAGGAGCCGGGCGCGAAATGGTTCGGCCTTAACTTGCAGCCGCCTGTACAGTTCGACTTAACCAATCCATCAAGCTGGCAGACATGGTAAATCCACTACGAGGACTACGTTACAGTTTCCGGACTCAGCTAGGCATCCAAGGTCATACGGGTACAATCTCTTCTTTCTTCCATGGTTCCCAGAGCTCACCCACTTCTCAATACGTTTTTTGTCAACACCCAGTCGCTGCCTCTTACGATATGGTCATGGGCTATCCAGCTTTGATGAGTTTGATGAGGTTTGATGAGTTTGTCTGGGGAATAAGTTTCAACATTGAAACTGACCATTTGCCACTGGTTTTGCTCTTTGGGAAGATGGATCTGGACATGTTGCCTTGTCGAATACAAAGGCTGAAGACACTGCTCATTTTACTGCCCACTTTGTTCAGCCGACAGACAAGTTGTATGAATCCTCACACTTCCATAAACGGGTTCAGACGCCTGACGAAAGTGTCGATAATTATTACTCTGAGCTCTGCCAGCTGGTCAAACATTGCAACTTACCTTCAGCTAAGATAGAAGAAAGACTAGTACGCAACTGGTTCATCGTTCGCCTGCGTGACACTCGGCTATTGAAGCAGCTGTCTCAGAATGTGAAGTTGACACTCAAAGATTCTTCGATGCAGTCGTGTCAATCCAAAGACGCAGATAAGGAACGAAAGTTGTCACACTTGGGCAGCAAGCATCCCGTGAGCTTTATCTAGACTTCGCTAAAGCCAGCAGGTCAGCCTCCTGTTATCGCAATGACGCAAAATCTCAGCCATTGCTGCATCAACCCAAGCGCCCACGAGAGCAGCTTACATGTAATTTTTGCGACCGCGCCCCTCACTCATGCTTCAATTGCCCAGCTCAACACTCCATCTGTAGCTTCTGTAAAAAGAAAGGTTTTTGCCGAAGGCTGTCTCTCGCACAAAACCAAATGGGCCAAGCTCAGCTCCATCCAAATTCTTGCTGTCGATACAACCACTAAAGCAAGATTTGTGGATGCAACTGTTGACAACTACACCGCACCCTTTAACCCTTCGAGAGAGAGAGAGAGAGTAAACTTTAATGAGCACCAGCAGTTCAGTCGGCTGGGCCTAGGCCTCCCACAATAGGTCGTCGAGGTCTTGCCTCTTCGCCGCTTCGTAGGCCTGCTGGGTCGCCCAGAGTTGGTCGTCGAGATGGGAGCTGCGCAGGGCGGTGTGCCATCTCGACGAGAGGGCCACGGGATTAAGGTCGGGGTATTGACATTTGCACTCCCATAGCATGTGGGGGAGTGTTGCAGATTCAGTTTTACAGACCTTGCACGTCTGGCTCGGGTAGATGTCGGGGTATGGAAGGGGTAGGGAAGGTTCTTCTTGCGAGGTAAAATGACTTTACAAGGTCGTTGTGGTGATTAGGACTGTTCGGCACTTTCGCTAGTGCGCAGTGATGCGGAAGAAAGACAGAGAGTCATTTATGTGCGTTTATAAAACTCAAAGCAACCTTTAAAATATGAATATGTACAGAGAGTTGATGACAGCGTAACTGCAGTCCGTGTGTCCACGGGCTGAAACAGTCCCGGATTGCGAGGCTCACAGTTCGGTCGTCACCGCACCGTGCGGCCACCCGTGCTGGAGCTGGCCGCGGCGACCACACACTCAGGCCCCGTTCAACACGTTTCTCGGGCTCGGCACGCTCGGAAGCCGCCGCGGTAGCAGCCAGGGGACTCTTTGTTCCCCGCGCCCTCGATGTCCGGCTCGGACGCCGCTCACGACCGACGTGCTACAGTCGCACGTCCAGCACGACCTCAGTGCCCAGCTCGTACGCCGCTCGCAATCCACGTGCAGCGGTCACACGTGAGGACCTCGTCTAGCACAGCAACATCTGTGCCAGACTGAAACGCTGCTCGGCACAGCTCAGGTGCGACAGTTCAGGGACCGGCGGCTCTCGGGTCAGCCAGCGTCTCGAGCACTGGCAGCAGGGGCCCTGGGACGTCCGCGCTCGCCTCCGTAGTCCTCCGCACCTTGCCACGGACGTCTCGCCTGGCAGGAACCCTCGCCTCGTTCAGCCCAGGAGCTCGGAGCTGCTGCCCGCCTGGATCGAACCTCGCGAGCGCGCCCCCGTGCTGCCGTGCTCGTGCACCCATTGTCTTCCTCGTCGTTCATGGAGCTTGATGGCCGCTCCGATCTTCTAGGGGCGACTCGCAGCACTTACATATGACAGTCGTTGTATCTTGTAAGGCGGTCGCGTCCTGCGGGTGCACCTGCACCGTCTCCGGCACGGTTGACTAGTCCTCGTGCCACGGAGTGTGTAACCTCGTTGAGGTTAGTGAGGTGCGGGTGGACAACGCCGGCGTGGGCTGGCATCCAGACAAGGGTGATTTGATGTTCAGGCAAATGCGGGGCTTGTGGTAAGATACGGAGTGATTGATGAGAAATACGACCTTTGATGTAGTTGTTGACTGCTGCGCGAGAATCACTCAGTATGGTGTGACAGGTTGGGTCAAGAGTGGCCAGGGCGATGGCCACTTCCTCGGCCGTCTCGGCATTTTTGGTAATGATGCTGGCAGCATGTCGGAGCAAGCCGCCTACTGTGGTAACTGCCGCAAAGCGCCGTCCATCTTGGTACTCAGCTGTGTCGAAGAAGGTGACGTCACGCCCGCGGTGTTGGCGTAAGCTTTGATGAGGGAAGTAGCTCGTGCCTTCCTGCGTTCTTTGTTGTAGTCTGGGTGCATGTTTTTCGGAATAGGGTCGGCGTGTATCCATTGCTGAATGTCGCGTGGTATTGGGTGTTTGTCTCCATGTTGACGGTGGTAGGTGATATTAAGCTTGTTTAGAATGCTGCGGCCCGTTTCCGTGAGAGTAAGCCGCTCTAGTTGAGATCGACGTTGGGCCTCGATTAACTCATCTAGCATGTTGTGGATACCTAATTGTAGTAGAAGTTCCGTGCTGGTGTGGTTGGGTAGTCCTAAGGCCTGCTTATAGGCTCCTCGAATGATGATGTCCAGTTTAGTCTTTTCAGCTTTGTACGAGTTGAGAAAGGGCGCAACATAAGTAATGTGACAGACGATAAAAGATTGGACAAGGCGGATGAGGCTTTCTTCCTTCATACCCTCTCGCCGGTTGGTCACTCGTTTTAGGAGTCTGGATGTATTGGCGGTCTGTCAAAGGATCTTTGAGATAGCCGTAGAGTTAGCTCCGTTGGCCTCTATGGTCATACCAAGAACGCGGAGGCAAGGGACCACGGGTATGGGTCTGCCATCCCTCAAGTTGAGCTCTATTTCCTCGTATTGGCGTTTAGTCGTGGAGTGCTGCGGGGGGCGTCCACGGAGTGTGGGGTGGTATAGGAGAAGGTCCGACATTTCAGGGGAACAGTGGAGTCCCATGCCTTCAAGATAATTTTCTACGACGTCAATGGCATCTTGTAGGGTAGTTTCGATTTGGCCGTCACTGCCCTTTGCAGCCCAGATTGTAATGTCGGCGTATACGGTGTGTTCAATGCCGTCGAGTTTTTGTAGTTCTTGTGCTAATCCGAGCATAACCAGATTAAACAGTATTGGGGAAATGACAGAGTCTTGTGGTGTGCCCATGCTGCCGAGGGAGAGTTCCTCCGATCGAATGTCTCCGACCGACAGGAAGGCCTTCCGATTGGATAGAAAGTCTCTTACGTAGTTGTCAGTGCGTTCTCCAAGGTTGAGCAAGGAGATGCGCTCGAGGATGGTGGAGTGCCTTATATTATCGAAGGCACGCTCGAGGTCGAGGCCCAAGATCGCCTTCGTGTGACGGGACTTGCCATCTAGGATTTGATGCTGAAGTTGGAGCATAGCGTCTTGGGTGGAAAGATGCTGTCTAAAGCCAACTATCGAGTGGGGGTAAGCACATGTATCTTCGAGGTGAGTGTTTACACGGGTTAGAAGTGCGCGCTCTATGACCTTGCCTACACATGAAGTTAGCGATATGGGCCGGAGATTGGCGAGGCTAGATGGCTTACCGGGTTTGGGGATGAGAATTACTTTGGCCGTTTTCCATGTCGGGGGAATGGATCCCTGGCGCCAGCAGTTGTTGATGTATTCGGTGAGTTGTTGCACATAGGGGTAATCTAGATTTCCTAGTGTTTTATTCGTAACACCATCTGGGCCTGGCGCCGAACGGCTGTTCCGCTTATGTAGGGCAGCATGCGGGGTCCTGGGTGTCCCGTCCAGATAAAATATCACATTGGCAAGCATGATGGTAGGGTCCCAGTGGTGGCTTTGGCTAACACGCTCATACATGCTGAGCCAGTCATCGACGTCAACATCATTTTGGGCAAAGAATATCTCAGGATCAAGGAGACTAGGAACCATAACGTACGTTGTGGTTGGCACTGCAGGTGTAGGTGGCGACCGGGTGGTTCCATCGGAAGCCAGGGCTGAGAATATGATGGTACGGCCGCTTCAGAGCTCCGTGGCAAGGATGGGGAATGTGCCACCTCCACCACAATGTTGCGCGAAGAACAAGTCAGTAAGACGAGCGACTCTTTACAACAGCAGTTGCTGCGCTGACTGGTTAGATTCACAGCGCGAGCCCAGTTCGTTCTTTCTCCGCTTTTCTTGAGTGATAGCCCCCATGCACCTCGTTCAAACAATCAAATACCACACGCGTGTAGCAGTATTGTGGTTTTGGCGCATACAACCACAAAATTTAATTTAAAGGAGTACTGACACAAAAAAAATCCATGTGGTTTTTTCTGCTTTAATAAGTAGTTAATGACCCAGTAATCACGGCATGAGACCTCATTTACTTCAGAGCGCGACAGGTAATTATCTGCAGTCTTTTTTGTAGCAACCAGTCCAAGTTTCGGTTTCAGAGAGCAACGAAACAGTCCACCGGGAGTGTAAACAAAGTGTTCACGTGTTCGCAAAAAGCCATGACGTATGCTCTGCCGCACAGCCAGCGTGCGGCGCGCCGGCACGCGAGCTTCGTGTTGCTAGTCGTCTGCTACGCCTGCACGTGGTTTGCCATGTCCTCGCCATCGTCGTCGTCGTCCTCGTTTTCGTCGTCCAGCGGCAACGATTTCCTGCATGTGGGAGTCGCCGCCGTATTAGACGTGGCCAATTACTTTCAATTTGACCCACTGGAGGGCAGCGACTCGGATATTGCGGCCGGCGACGGCGAGCACATGTAAAGAGCACGTGTAAAGCCGCATGGCAGCCAACGAAAATTCGTGACGTAGCCACATGACGTAGCGTTTTCTTGGCTATTTACAGACCCGGGTGATGTCAATGTCGCGAGGTGCTCTGTTTTACGGTTGGCTGGGCGCACATACTTTAAAATTGATTTTAAATATGTTCTAAGCGATATTCGCCGCTGATATTTTACACACGATGTGTGTGTGACCCACTAAATCGATCTCACAAGTTATCTCGACTTCAAATTTTTGTGTCAGTACTCCTTTAAAAGCAACCAGCAGCTGCTGCTTGACCCTGAAATCTGCATCAAAAGTAGAATCACTAAGCTGCATAGAGGGAGGGGGATAATGGTGGGGACAAACTTGAGCCAGGAATCTAAGTGCCTCAATATAGGCACGATGATCACATTCATAGGAAAAATTGCCACCATCAGTGATGCGCTTTCTCTAGGATTATCCCTTGCCTACACCAACTGCCCAAGTTTCCAAACCTACTTTCAACATTAATCCAAGTCTTTCCAGAAATAATTTTGGACAGCTACAAAGTCTTCTCACTGAATATATATATATATATTAAATAAATGAATAACTGTATTCACCCTCAACTGATATTGCGGGGGAAAGATTTAAGCGCACAATAAAACTATAAGGTTCATCATATGGGCATTGCAGAGGTTTCCAGGGAGTCTAGGCTAACAGAAATGTGAATCAACACCTCCAAGTGCAGCAGGACATCTGGCGAACAGCATTGCTGCGTTCGAGGCACAGTAGCCGAAGACATCAACCAAAATTTTGTACTTCTACGATATAGGGTGTAGGTTTGGCGGTGTGGTGGATGAATCGCAGAACTCGCATGGTAGGCAGAGAGGCAAACCACTGTCACTGTCATTTCTGCGGTGCAACTGTCGCTGTCATTTCCATACTAAAACGGTGCACATGACCTAAAAAACTAGGCAGTGCGGTACATGCCCCCACTACTGTGTATGCGGGCCTGATCGTCACAAGTAGTGACAAGGATGTGGTCATATCAATGCCAGCAGCCGCACTATTATTGCTAGCAATTGTGGCAGCAATTTATAAACTGGAAGCTTTCGAAGCATTGACCACAGATTGGATGGAGTACCATAAGCGAGTGGAGCTTTATTTTGCGTCAACAACGTGCCTGAAGCTAAGAAGACAGCTGTGTTCCCGACGTGCTGTGGAACATAAACATATACTTGATTCTGCAAATTCTGGTTGCACCAAACAAGTCAGCCAACAAGAGCTGTCCAAGGTACTCAACGAGCACTATGCACCAAAGGTGTTGAGTTCCATTATGTCTTTGCATTTGAGGGTATGTGGAATAAATAAATAAAAACTTTAAACATCAAAACGTTAATTTTGACTTTGCAGTGAATCGATTTTTGTGGAGATGGATTTGCATGAGGCTCACCCTACGAGCAATGGTCAGGAAAGGGCATGATGCTCGTCTTCTACGCAATGCACAAAGACACTGTGGCAGGGTTTGTCAACATTGATGTTACACAGAGAAGGCTCCAGAATCACATCGCCAGCAAGCATGGGTTTACTAACACAAAATAAAAGAGTGCAACAGTTGTGCTTACATGCAAAGACTCACCGCAAGACTAATTGAGTACATGTGCCTGCTGTGCTAGGGCTAACCGGGTAGTGGCTCACCAAGCATGAGAATGAGATGTCATGGGAGCAAAAGACCCAAGTAAACAACTCGTTGTGAGCTTGTGAACATCTACCATGGCAATGAAACGCTAATCAGAAGAGAGCTTGCGTGGCGCCCAGGGTACGGCCGCCACTTGGCAGGCGCGTCTCTGTGATGTGTGCTCGTGTGGTAACTCAATGCCAGGAAGCACAGTTTACGTGAGAAATAAGCTGTAGTGTACTAGCCATGTTGCCACTGGTGCACCGGTTCACAGAGATCGAGCTAGGTGCCACGCCACGCCACTGGGCCAACAGGCGGGGCAGTATTGTGGCGCTTCTTGTGACTAGACATAAAAATTGTGAAATACTATCTGAGTACAGCCCTTCAACTTAACACTGAAGATCTGAGATCTTAACACTGAAGCATAAAGATGAAATAATTTATGTTGTTTATCGTCCTCCTAGCGGAAATTTAGCGTGCTTCATTGAGCTCTATGAGGCTTTCTTACATTATGTTAGTAAGGAAAATTATAGGCTTATATGCGGTGGTGACTTCAATATCAATGTTTTAGATGGTAAATGCTCGCAAGATTTCTTTTCTGTACTATCATTATCGGGTTTTGAAAACTACATCGGTACGCCAACAAGAATCACGTGTCCCTCCTTATCTGCCCTTGACCTTATTGTGACAAATATAGACACTGCAGTCTATAGTGCTGGTACGATTGCATCCTACCTTAGTGATCACTGTCCAGTTTTTCTGATGTATTGTAATGAATCCAATACGTGTAGAAACTGGACTACTGCATTTAAGATACAGCTTATCAAACAAGATAGGCTTGAGTCTTTTAAAAAGGAGATAGCTAGTTGCGACTGGTCATCTGTGTTAGAAAACGAAGATGCGAATGACGCATACAATATTTTCATCTATAGCTTTACAAGAACTTACCATCAGCATTTCCCTTATAAAGTTATGAAATCTCCAAGAAAAGCTAGAAAACCATGGATCACTAAACATCATTTGAAGATGATTAAAGTAAAACATCGCAAGTACCATTCATTTTTACGAACACTTTCTGAGATCGCATTAAAAGAATTTAAAATTTATAGGAATTGGTTGAACGCTGAGCTCAAGCAAGCAAAAAATACATATTATCAAAGTATTTTTGCGGATGTCAGTCGACAGCAGCCGGATGTAACGTGGAAAATAATAAATATTTTACTGGGTCGTAAGAACAAAACCAGCGTCCCGAATACAATATTACAGAGGTTCCGTACTCAGCGGTAAATCACTGGCAGATTTTTTCGACGAGCACTTTGTAAACACCGCCCTCACATATGGCGATCCCACAAATACACCCTCTACCACCAAAGGTATACTTACCACTGTTCAGCAAACCATTTTTATGCAGCCCATTGATGAATATGAAGTTTACAGTACCTTTGCTAGCTTAAGAAATAGCAAAGCAGTCAATATTGCAAATGTACAGGTAAAGCCCATAAAATACTGTTTATGTTACATTTCTAATTTACTGGCACATATATTCAACCTAGTGTTGCAATTGGGAAGCTTCCCAGAATGTATGAAATGTGCCAGGGTTTCTGCAATCTTTAAAGGTGGTGATCACAATGTACCAAGTAACTATAGGCCAATATATGTATTGCCTGTTTTTTCTAAGGGTCTTGAAAAAATGTTATTCTCTCGCATGACAAAATTTCTCGGCAAGTGCGATGTTTTAACAAATGCACAGTTTGGCTTCAGAAAGGGGAGATCAACGGAGACAGCTCTACTTTCATTAAAGGAATACATCCTACAAAACATAGAAAAGAACATGTTTACACTTGCTCTATTTGTGGATTTCAGCAAAGCGTTTGACTGCCTTGATCATTTTGCACTACTTGGCAAATTGCAGTCTTATGGTATACGTGGTAATTCTTTAAATTTATTACAATCATATCTCAGTAAACGGCTACAGTGCACATGTATAAATGGTGAAACCTCAACCCTCTTACACAATAAATTTGGGGTACCGCAAGGGAGGGTGCTGGGACCACTTTTGTTTAACATCTATATTAATGATATCGTAGATTTAGACGGAAGGGCAAAATTTATTATATATGCAGACGACAGCACCATTCTAATGGAAGGATCTGATATAAACCAGTTATCATCACAATGTAACAGTCTACTAAAGAAGCTATCTATATGGTCTAAGGAAAATCAACTTAAGAATAATGCAACAAAGACAAAGGTTATGATATTTCATGCGAAAAACAAAAAAGCAACATTAAAACATAACATTATTTTTGAGGATCGAGACATAGGGATTGTTGACAGTTACAAAATTTTTGGTGTTCATTTTTCATCTATTTTAACTTGGGATACACATGTAAAAAACACATGTAAAAAAACTATCCTCTGTGACAGTAGTACTATGCCGTTGTCGCGGCATGTGGCCAGCCTCCGCCAAACTACAGATATATTATGCGCTTTTCAATTCACTCTTAAACTACTGTGCATTGGTCTGGTGCGCGACAACTAAAGCCAATATAAACAGAGTTGATATTGCAGAAAAAAATTATTCATCACATCGGAAACCTGGAACGTTTGTCTATGACTAGAAATGCATATAAATTGTTTAATATTGTCAGAGTAGATCACCTTTACACATACCGTTTATTATATGTAATGCAATTTTCTGAGACATTAGTAAAGAACTTCATTGAACGTCTAGCATGCTTAGAACACCGTCAGCCTAAGATAAACACAAGGAAATCTGACGAATGGATTAGTCCACATTTCTGTACATACTGCTACAAACACCAATCGCTAGCCTGCAACTTACAGTTTATTCTCAACAAATATGTAGATATTGCAGGTTACAATAGGAAGCAACTCAGACAATATTTTGTTCAGTTATGAAATCTTGTTTCAGTGATAACATTCCATTTCTATTGTCTTTTGTTTTCTCTTTTTTCTCCTGCACATATGCATTTTGCTGTCATTACTACGGTGCACTATGACATAGTTATTTATAATGCAGTCATGACTATTATGTTTTTTGCCTCCCATGTATGTATATGTCTACTACAGTGTTTGATGGTGTGCCAAGGTGATATTGCCATGTAAGGTCTTTTGGGCTCCGTCAAGCTACTCTCGTATCTTTTAGCCCAAAATGACCATCCAGTTTCTGCTTCTTTTACTGCAAGATAAAGATTGATTTGATTTGATTTGATGAGCAAGGTGAGCATCATTGTGAGGTGAAATTTCCCGACATTTTGTAGCCTCTTTAGTATTGCAGGTCATTTTTCATTCATTATAAATCTTGCGTAAAGTGTCGTGCTATCGTTCAAGTGACTGAACTCAATGGCAGCATTTCGCACCTGATTTTCGCACCAGGCGGCATTGTAGAGTGTATGCTACTTGAATTTGTTTAGAGGCACACTGCAAGGTTACAGAGCAAGATTGGCGGGAAACGTGACAGGTAGTACAGTACTGTTGAGTATGCAAGCTGAATATGCAGAAAGCATTAAGACTGTACTGGAATCTAAATTGCTCGTCTGAATTGTGTGTTGCCTGACAGTTGACTTTTCTTATAGGTGAAAAAAAAAGTTGTGCCTTTTCTATGCAACTATGTCATGTTGTGGACAGTATATCACCAGTTAACTTCAATCTGTTCTCTACTGCTAACAGCAATTTTAGTAGAACCAACTCAGTTTCGCAGCTCCGCATATTGGCCATTACAAGCATGTGGCCCACGCGGTAGTCGCGAGGACCAACAATGCTGCAGTCGAGTCCAGCTACCGGTTGACCGCATTAGTTGCAGGGGCACGGCAGCTTGGTATTGCACATACATTCGCTCGTCTGCGTCAATTTATTACTTCACTGAAAAGCTATAGTGCCTTCGTAATTAAAGTTAAAGGTTTTGAAACTATGAGTGACAGCTTCGCAAGCACAGTACGAATCTTAAGGGCGATGTGTACGCTTCAATTGCAGAGGCTATGCTGTACTGCGAAGCTACTCCAACATCAGTTGTGACTGGATGTGTCCGCCAGATAAGGCACTTCATAATCCACTTTGTGGTGTGGAGTCTGATGTGGGATATCTCACACCGTACTCTTGGGACAAAGGAACGACAACACAGTAGTGCAAACAGTCACAAGGGCATTTATTGCACCTTTCATACATCCATGCCTGCTAGCCGAGTTGCTATCCACAAAACATGCCGATGGGCGCGCGACAAATCTAGAAGTCCGACTTACCGCGGCCGGAAGCGAGCGAATATGTTCGCCCCATGCTGGATCCCAACGCCTGGTCGTTCGCGTGTATAGTCACGCGAATCGTGGCGCGTTCGAGGGCGGCCACGCGAGGCGGTCTCGCAGAAGCATGGGTCGCCGCGCACGCGGGAGACGTCAGTCCCGCTTGCTTCCCGAACCCCAAAGAGAGCAAGCGCCTTCCTTTCGGCGCCCAAGTAACCTCGCGGCGTTAGCCGCGCAACACTAGCGCCATCTCTCGCACTGCGCCTGTACCACTCGGACCGCCGCGTGTGCGGCGAAGCCGCACTACAGGAGACGCGCTATGCGGGAAAAACGTAAGGGGAGGCGCGAGGGTCGCGCATCCCCACATCCCCCCAACCTTAAATCAGTACATATTCCGGCGAAACATGTCACTCGGTCTCGCATCAACGCGCGCTTCGCGACAAGGTAGTACATGTAACAGTGGCCGCGCCGAAGAAATGTCCACACGCTGTCCATAGCCTACGAGCCGACATTGTCCCTAGGTGCACCGCTGGCGTCCGCCGGTCACAGTAGCAGCTTTGCAGCCTCCACGGCACGATCCCAGGCCAGGACTCCGGAGACGACGACGCAGTAGTCGGTGCGAGCAAGCGTCGCTCGCGCCGACTCGCCCTGCTGGCGGGAGCCGCAGTAGCTGTCGGTGACCGCCGGCTCTTTTGTCCGCCGCCGAGGGTTGTGAGCTGGAAACAGGAGGCCGCCGAAGTCGCCGCGCCGAACTGGCCACAGCATCACCATCGCCCGGGGTGGCTCGATCGTAGTCCGGGGCAGCAGCGCAGACGATGTGCAGGTGACGGCAAACCAGGGGTGACTCCAATCACACTGCGTAAACTCAACACACTCGGCGAACACTAAAGTAGTGCAAGGGAGAGGAATTCTGCATGCGCATCGCCCACGTAGTACGATGTTCAACTCGGCTAGCAAAAGATTGGGCAGCTACTCAGATGCTAAGTTCACGTGAACGAAGCTCGCTTTCTTGAGTCGAACGAGTAATTTCAATTCGTGCGAGGCTAACTAGAATGAGGTAAGCAAAGTGCAACACCTCAACGCCACGGTCCACCAGGTTGTGTCCCTCCACGTGCGACAGGCAGCTTCGTAAAGCCTTAGGCCTAAAGCGTCGCTACCCTGACAACAACCGGCATCCAAAAACAACACCCAAAATGGGCGCAAAACAGGCAGCCGCGAGGAGACGTCAGCTCTGTGAGGTGGTCCTACTCCGCTCGGTGCACACAGCATCCGAGTTGACGGCGCCCACCGTGCCTGACGGTGTCGGAGCGCCCGGTGCCAGGCCGCAATACCAGTCAGCCCGTAGTGGCACCCGTGGCCCGCGGCCACCCGGCTCCCAGAGCCGCGACTTCATCAGTCAAAGAGATAGGAGAAGCTATTTACATAAGAAATTCGGACCACCCACGAGGCTTCCGTACTCACTCGCTTCAGGCTTGCCACTGCTCCGCGGGCGCTCAGCCTCGCTCTCCCAGGATGCAGACCACGTGGCTCTCGTACCGACGAATGCCATTAAAAAAAACACTTGCAAAAAGGCTTAGCACGTTGACATGTTCAAACACACTACAGCCACCGCCACCTCGCTCAAGAAAGCACGCCGCCGACGCTAGCGATCAAAATTCACGCTAGGCCTACGCTTCGGTTCAAACAAAGGTCTCGAACGAAGCAAAACTGTTAAAACTATCGTCCGATGCCCCAAGAGCCCCACGTTGGGCGCCAGATGTGGAGTCTGATGTGGGATATCTCACACCGTACTCTTGGGACAAAGGAACGACAACACAGTAGTGCAAACAGTCACAAGGGCATTTATTGCACCTTTCATACATCCATGCCTGCTAGCCGAGTTGCTATCCACAAAACATGCCGATGGGCGCGCGACAAATCTAGAAGTCCGACTTACCGCGGCCGGAAGCGAGCGAATATGTTCGCCCCATGCTGGATCCCAACGCCTGGTCGTTCGCGTGTATAGTCACGCGAATCGTGGCGCGTTCGAGGGCGGCCACGCGAGGCGGTCTCGCAGAAGCATGGGTCGCCGCGCACGCGGGAGACGTCAGTCCCGCTTGCTTCCCGAACCCCAAAGAGAGCAAGCGCCTTCCTTTCGGCGCCCAAGTAACCTCGCGGCGTTAGCCGCGCAACACTAGCGCCATCTCTCGCACTGCGCCTGTACCACTCGGACCGCCGCGTGTGCGGCGAAGCCGCACTACAGGAGACGCGCTATGCGGGAAAAACGTAAGGGGAGGCGCGAGGGTCGCGCATCCCCACAGTGGGAGGGGGATAAAAGCAGAATAGCCAATAAGAGAAGAAGCAAAGAGAAAAAACTATCGGATAGCATAGAAAAGCTTTAAAAACTATTGTTGATTGTGCCATCTGGAAATGGAGAGGTCCCCTACATCCTTTATAAGCTATGCTTTTCCTGGGGGAAAGTTAGTCCTATTGCCCGTTTGTCCACCCCTTCGAAACACAGAGATGTCCTTGACAGGTAGCGTAGGGCTTACAGGACATATTTTCTGGATATGATAAACTACATAACGAACTAGTAATGCCGCAGCAATCATTATTGTAAGCCTGGTGTCCTTAGTATACACTCCGTAAACAATGGTGCCATTTCGCGCTGTTTTTATGACTTTAATAAATATGTGGCTCTATAATTGAAGGGAGGACAGCTGATAACAAATTGGGGAAAAGGATGAACTGGTACAGATTTGGGACCCACACTCTGCCCCAATGCAGCATTGCTTTGCCCATAGGCCCTTTAGCGTTTCCAAGGCAGCGCTTTGTCTGTTGTAGCCTCCTACCAAGCCTCAAACATTGAGGGCACACTGGCCGCCGTGATAGGACAGCGTGATTCTTTTGGCGTACTTTCTCTAATTGTTAGTTGACCTTGACTCCTTCGCATATCTTGAACTTATACACTTGCTTTAAGACATGTGATGCTGTATGACAGCTGTTTGTTCATTTTGTTGCAGCCGTTCACTACACAGCTTAAACCTTCTGTAACGACAACAGTCTTCTGTAACAGCAACTGGCTTTTCGCCAGGCGATGTGTGTAAAATACTGCACATTTTTTTCGAGTCACTTCATTATCTAGGCATTCAAAGACCCACTGCCCTTATGGCAATGTTACAGTAGCTAGGTCATCCATCGTGAATGCTACATCAGCATTATGCAAAAAAGAGGTGAGGCGTGCAGACAGGACACAAGAGTAGACACATCAGACAGGACACATTGGCAACAGGACTGCGAGTTTGGTCTTGCTGTTCAACTTCACTTGACTTCTGACGTATTCATCTTCACACAAGGCATTGCACGTTTTCTTGGCGATCTTCATTTCCTAGCTGAGACCTTCGGTTTGGAATTGTGCACTGGCAATGTCGGAGAAAGCATAGGTATAGTGCCTTGGGCTTAGTTTCATTTCCAATCCCATTCTCTTTACAGTTTATGACGTGACAGTAGTGCCTAAGAATGTCTTCCTCCTCAAAGTGCACATCGCACACTCTACATTTCTCAGTCAGTCTTCTATCTTTCCTGTGTAAAGCATGTTTCCACCTTCTTTCGGTGGTGAAAGAAAGTGATGCTTAGCTGATGACTTGTAGCCATTTTTACACCCCAAAGTAAAATATCTCGGCATATTGAATGCTTGACACAGGCCAGGCTTGACACCTCCACAGACCAGTGCACACTCAAACCTCCGATGCACGACACAAAGAAAAGCACAGCAACAGAACAGCCACATGGGACGCAGGTGCAGCAGAAAAGGCGCGCAACCGGAAGCGCTGCAGGTGGCGCGACTCAATCGCAGTGCCATTGGTTCGTGCACCCACAACGGTGTCCATGTTTTCAGCGAAGCTGTGAAACTGAGTTCATTCTATTATTGTTAGCTAACAGCAAAACACTGCCATGTGTTTTACATGTGGAGGGCTGTCTATACTAATGCAGTGACAATGTTGCCACCTCTAGATGCACCAGGGTAGTGTGTCCACTCGTGTGTATTGTGAAGACACTGCATCAGTGCTTTTTCTTTCTACACAGTGATAGTTATATGGTTGTTGTTGCAGTGGTGGACTCGGCACTAATCCTGCTGCAGACTGTGCCGACACACATCCAGATTGACTCCCTGCAGAAGAAGCTTCTGCAGGAGGTGGAAGGGGTGCTGGCCGTGCATGAGTTCCACGTGTGGCAGCTGGCAGGCGAGCGCATTATCGCCTCAGCCCACATCCGCTGCAAGAACCTGCAGGACTACATGCACATCGCCGAGCGCGTCAAGGAGTTCTTCCACAACGAAGGCATCCACTCCACCACCATACAGCCCGAGTTTGTCCAGCTCGAAGGGCAGCAGGTGGGTGAGCCAAGTCGAGGGGTTTGAAGCACCAAATTGGTTCTAGCCTCTTGTTCACCAAGTATTGTACAAGTTGACAATGGTTTTCAGTGTTGCTTAGGTAATTTAAAATTAAACAATAGCTCGTGATACATTAAGGAGTGCACAATAGAAGTCGGTGGTAACTCCGTTAGGATACCAGTAACCTATCGCAGGAGACAAAAGCTCTGATCAAGAAACGCCAATGTATGAAACCCTCTAGCCCTACAGCTAGAATAGAACTGGCAGAACTTTGGAAGTTAATCAAGAAGCGTAAGACAGCTGCCATAAGGAAGTATAATGTGGAAAGAATTGAACATGCTCTTAGGAACGGAGGAAGCCTAAAAGCAGTGAAGAAGAAACTAGGAATTGGCAAGAATCAGATGTATGTGTTAAGAGACAAAGCCGGCAATATCATTACTAATATGGATGAGATAGTTCAAGTGGCTGAGGAGTTCTATAGAGATTTATACAGTACCAGTGGCACCCACGACGACAATGGAAGAGAAAATAGTATGGAGGAATTCGACATCCCACAGGTAACGCCGGAAGAAGTAAATAAAGCCTTGGGAGATATGCAAAGGGGGAAGGCAGCTGTGGAGGATCAGGTAACAGCAGATTTGTTGAAGGATGGTGGGCAAATTGTTCTAGAGAAACTGGCCACCCTGTATACGCGATGCCTCATAACGTCGAGCGTACCGGAATCTTGGAAAAACGCTAACATAATCCTAATCCATAAGGAAGGGGACGCCAAAGACTTGAAAAATTATAGACCGATCAGCTTACTGTCCGTTGCCTACAAACTATTTACTAAGGTAATCGCAAATAGAATCAGGAACACCTTAGACTTCTGTCAAGCAAAGGACCAGGCAGGATTCCGTAAAGGCTATTCAACAATAGATCATATTCACATTATCAATCAGGTGATAGAGAAATGTGCAGAATATAGCCAACCCTTATATATAGCTTTCATTGATTACGAGAAAACGTTTGATTCAGTCGAAACCTCAGCAGTCATAGAGGCATTACGGAATCAGGGTGTAGACGAGCCATATGTAAAAATGCTGAAAGATATCTATAGCGGCTCCACAGCCATTGTAGTCCTCCATAAAGAAAGCAACAAAATCCCAATAAAGAAAGGCCTCAGACAGGGAGATACAATCTCTCCAATGCGATTCACAACGCGGTTACAGGAGGTGTAGTGGATCCGTTTCCGCCGCCGCCGCCGTGAGCGTCTGCACAACGAGCGGATGTTTATGTTCGCGGCGCCGGCCTCCCCGGCGTGGAAGTCACGTACAATAAAGTTTCAGTTTCACCGGCGCTCGGCTGCTCGCCGGTCGCTCTCAAAGTTCGTTCTCTTCTCTCTGCGCGCGTCTGTCTATAGCGGACGCATTTTGCGCCCCTATAGCTTGGTGACTCGGACGTAGCAAGCTCACGCAATGGAAGACGAAATGAACACTACAGTAGTCAGCAACGACGCCCCGGCTCCTCAGCCCCAATCAACAGTGCCAGGCGACATCCCTGCCCCCAGCGCTGCCATGGACGCCATTTCCAATGCCCAGCTGCGGCTGCCGCCGTTTTGGCCGAAGAATCCGGCCGTGTGGTTCACGCAAGTAGAAGCCCTCTTTGATCTGCGGCGCATCACATCGCAACGTGTGATGTACCTGCATGTCGTCTCAGCCCTTTCCTCCGAGGTAGCTGATGAGTTCGACGACGTCATGAGAGCCCCACATTCGGCCACGCCCTACGACCATTTCAAGGCCATAGTGCTCGCACGCAACACCGTGTCCGAGAGAAGCCGCTTGCAGCAACTCGTCAACGCGGAAGAACTCGGCGATCGCCGACCATCGCAGCTATTACATCGGATGTGACAGCTACTCGGCGACCGTACCCAAGACTCCGAGAGTCCACTATTGCGCGAGCTGTTTCTGCAACGCTTGCCTCAGACACTTGTCGTGGTTTTGGCAGCTGCGGATGATATGCCTCTTGACAAATTGGCAGAGCTCGCGGACCGCGTGAACGACTACTCCGGCGCAAGATCCGCGGTGTTCTCGACCACTGTCACATCAGACCTCGAGGCCCGGCAATCTCGCCTCGAGGAGAAAATTGACATGCTCATGGACACCATGGCAGCAATGCAGATGGACACGCCTCGTCGCTCTCCACTGGCGAGGGGTGGCTCACGCTCGCGTTCCCGTTCCCGCCCAAGACACACTTCTGACGGCTTCTGTTGGTACCACACCAGGTTCGGCGCCAGCGCTGCAAAATGTCGACAGCCTTGTCGCTGGCAGGGAAACATGGAAGCGAGTCACTAATGGCGGCGCGTGACTCAACCGCTACGGGAAGCCGCCTATTCTACATCACAGACAGGATCGCAGGCCATCGCTTTCTTGTGGACACTGGTGCAGAGGTAAGCGTCATTCCTGCCTCTCGCCAGGACCGACACCGTTGTCCGAGGACTGCGCCTTTGCAAGCTGTAAATACATCCACAATCGCAACATATGGCCAACGCTCCCTCACCATTGACCTGGGCCTGCGTCGCATATTTCGGTGGATTTTCATCCTCGCCGACGTGCGCTTCGCCATATTAGGTGCGGACTTTCTTACCCATTTCGGTTTGAACGTGAATCTCCGCTCCCGTCAACTTGTGGACTGTACGACCAGCCTCTCCGTGCAGGGTATCCTCGCACCGCTGTCCGCCTCTACGCAACCAGCTCCGCATTCGCCATCATCAGAATTTGCCTCTATCCTCAGTGAATTTCCTGAACTTACAAAACCTACCAATTTGGAACTTCCAGTGCGGCACACTGTGACGCACCACATCGTCACCACGGGTCCTCCAGCGTTCTGCAAGCCACGACGTCTTGCTGGAGACCGCCTCGCCACAGCTCGCAGAGAATTTGATCACATGCTGCAGTTAGGCATAATCCGGCCATCGTCAAGCAGCTGGTCATCTGCCCTACACATGGTGCCCAAGCGTGACCCCGGAGATTGGCGCCCTTGTGGAGACTATCGTGCATTGAATGCCCGCACCGCTCCCGACCGGTACCCGCTCCCGCACATTCATGACTTTGCTACCACTCTTGCTGGAACAACCATATTTAGCAAGATTGACCTAGTCAAGGCATATCATCAAATTCCTGTGGAACCAGCGGACATACCGAAGACTGCCATCACGACACCTTTTGGCCTATTCGAGTATGTCCGCATGCCATTCGGGTTACGGAACGCAGGCCAAACTTTCCAACGCTTCATCAACGAAGTCATACGTGGTCTGCACTTCGTCATCGCCTATCTTGATGATCTGCTGGTGGCAAGTTCTTCCCCAGAGCAGCACGCTGACCATCTGCGGTTGCTGTTTTCGCGACTGCAGGAACATGGCCTAACTGTCAACACAGCCAAATGTGTCTTTGGTGTTGACAACGTCGAATTTCTTGGACACCTTGTCACACCTCAAGGAATTAAGCCATTGGACAGGAAGGTTCAAGCTCTACGGGATTTTCCACGTCCCACGTCTCTTCGCAAGCTCCGCGAATTTCTCGGGCTTCTGAACTTCCATCGTCGGTTCCTGCCTAATATAGCGCGCATCATTCTACCTCTGACCGACATGCTGAAGGCTCTGAAGGCTCCAAAGACACCATCTGCGATCTTGGAGTGGACATCCGAAGCAGAAGCCGCCTTCCAAGAAGCCAAGAATGCCCTGGCACAAGCCACCCTCCTAGTGCATCCCCTAACTGACGCGCCCATGCGGCTCATCACCGACGCCTCCTCCAGTGCCGTTGGTGCAGTTTTACAACAATTCCAGCACAATCTGTGGTGTCCACTTGGTTTCTTTTCACAGAAGATGAAGCCGGCAGAAACTCGATACAGCACTTTCGACCGCGAACTCCTGGCTGTCTACCTTGGCATTCGCCACTTTCGCCACCTTCTCGAAGGTACCGTGTTCCACGTACTGACGGATCATAAGCCACTAACATTCGCTTTCCGTGGAAACCACAGCACACACACGTCCCGGCAAATTCGGCACCTGCATTCTATTTCCGAATTCACGACCGACCTACGGTACATCGAGGGACCCGTTAATGCGGCTGCCAATGCCCTGTCACGTGTCGACGCGCTTTCCACTGCTGCTGTGGATTTCGACATCATCGCAGAGGCACAACACTCTGACAACGAGCTGCGTGACCTGCGTGCAGGGTCCACATCTCTCTCGTTTGCTGAGGTGCCACTGCCGTTCTCCACCGGTACGATCGTCTGCGACATGTCAACAGGCTGTGCCCGTCCATTTGTGCCTTCCTCGCACCGTCGTCAAGTTTTTGACAAGCTACACGACTCGAGCCATCCTGGTGTTCGCGCCACTCAGCGCCTCATCACCTCCCGTTATGTGTGGCCCGGCATCAACGCAGATGTCCGCCGCTGGGCTCGAGAATGTCAACGCTGCCAACGTGCAAAAACGACCCGCCACACCAAGTCACCACTTCAACCCTTCCGTCCGCCTGACTCTCGCTTTGACCACGTTCACATCGACATTGTCGGTCCGCTGTCTTCATCGCGCGGTAAACGATACATCCTCACCTGCGTTGACCGCTACACGCGCTGGCCTGAAGCGTTTCCCGTACACGATATTACGGCGCCAACCGTGGCGTCCGTTTTCGTAGCCGGTTGGATATCTCGTTTCGGCTGCCCCAGCGTGGTAACAACCGACCGCGGACGACAGTTTGAAAGTGAGCTCTTCGGAGCGTTAACAAGCATCCTCGGTATCCGCCACATCCACACAACTGCATACCATCCGTCAGCAAATGGAATGGTGGAAAGGCTTCACCGCCAGTTGAAAGCCGCCCTCATCGCCCGTGACGCTCGAACTTCATGGGTCGACGACCTGCCGCTAGTTCTACTAGGCATTCGGTCGGCCATAAAAGAGGACCTCGGGTGTACTGCTGCCGAAATGGTCTACGGGACGACACTACGTCTACCCGGCGAATTCTTCGCACCACCGGCAGTCCCAAACCTCTCGCCTCCTGCCTACATTGAGCAACTTCGGTCGCTCTTTGAGCGCTTGCGACCTACATCACCTCGACAGCCCTCCACTTACGACGTTTTCGTAAGCAAAGACCTAGCTGCCTCAACTCACGTTTTCGTGTGCCGCGAAGGCATCCGACCCGGCCTCACTGCACCGTACGACGGCCCGTTCGCAGTGCTACAGCGCGGAGAAAAGACTTTTACTGTTTCTGTGAACGGCCGTGAAAACGTGATTTCAATCGACCGTGTGAAGCCTGCGTACATGGCAAACTTGTGCGTTCCTCTTGCACTCCCCGCTTGTTCCACGCCCGATTCTCCCCCATCCGTACCCTGCCCCGTGAGCAAGCACGTGTCCTGGGCATCCGCGCGACAGCAGCGACCTTTGTATCTACGGGGGGGAGCCCTGTAGTGGATCCGATTCCGCCGCCGCCGCGGTGAGCGTCTGCACAACGAGCGGATGTTTATGTTCGCGGCGCCGGCCTCCCCGGCGTGGAAGTCACGTACAATAAAGTTTCAGTTTCACCGGCGCTCGGCTGCTCGCCAGTCGCTCTCAAAGTTCGTTCTCTTCTCTCTGCGCGCGTCTGTCTATAGCGGACGCATTTCGCGCCCCTATAGGAGGTATTCAAAGACCTGGATTGGGAAGAATTGGGGATAAGAGTTAATGGAGAATACCTTAGTAACTTTCGATTCGCTGATAATATTGCCTTGCTTAGTAACTCAGGGGACCAATTGCAATGCATGCTCACTGAGCTGGAGAGGCAAAGCAGAAGTGTGGGTCTACAAATTAATCTGCAGAAAACTAAAGTAATGTTTAACAGTCTCGGAAGAGAACAGCAATTTATGATAGGTAGCGAGGCACTGGAAGTGATAAGGGAATACGTCTAGTTCGGGCAGGTAGTGACCGCGGATCCGGATCATGAGACTGAAATAATCAGAAGAACAAGAATGGGCTGGGGTGCATTTGGCAGGCATTCTCAGATCATGAACAGCAATTTGCCATTATCCCTCAAGAGAAAAGGGTTTAATAGCTGTGTCTTACGAGTACTTACCTACGGGGCAGAAACCTGGAGGCTTACAAAAAGGGTACTACTTAAATTGAGGACGACGCAACGAGCTATGGAAAGAAGAATGAATCGGTGTAATGTTAAGGGATAAGAAAAGAGCAGATTGGGTGAGGTAACAAATTGGAGTTGATGACACCTTAGTTGAAATCAAGAAAAAGAAATGAGCATAAGCAGGACATATAATGAGGAGGGAAGATAACCGATGGTCATTAAGGGTTACGGACTGGATTCCAAGGGAAGGGAAGCGTAGCAGGGGCCAGCGGAAAGTTAGGTGGGCGGATGAGATTAAAAAGTTTGCAGGGACAACATGGCCACAATTAGTACATGACCGGGGTAGTTGGAGAAGTATGGGAGAGACCTTTGCCCTGTAGTGGACGTAACCAGGCTGATGATGATGATGATGTGATACTTGAACTAGGAAGGAACAGCGCCAACTAAGACGAGCACTCTCGTCTTATTTGGCGCTGTTCCTTCCTAGTTCAAGTATCACATCATCATCATCATCATCAGCCTGGTTACGTCCACTACAGGGCAAAGGTCTCTCCCATACTTCTCCAAGTATGCACCATCTAGCCCAAATGAATGTTGTTGTAATACTTACCCAGGTGTCTACCAATAAGGAAATATTAGAGCACTTGGTTAGTGCTTTCTGGAGGTTATCAGATTAATCCAAATACATAGAGCTCTACCCACAATCTACTGTGCATTTATGCAACCCCACTGTTAAATGCTAATTTGATTTTCATGCTCTCGACAGTGATGTTGCCTCCCAATCATGGCATTCTGACTCTTCTGCTGCACAGTATACTTTGTGGGGATGCGCGACCCTCGCGCCTCCCCTGATAGCTTGTTTTCCCGCATAGTCCCGTCTCCGTGCGGCGGCGCCGAGTGGGCCGCGGCGTTGGAGTGGTACAAGCGTGGTGCGAGAGATGGCGCGAGCGTCGCGCCGCTGCGCGGTTACGGGTGCGGGAGAGACAAGGCACTCTCTCTTGGGTCCGAGACAGCCAGCGGGACGGACGTGCCGTGCCGCACGTGCACAGACCCTCTTTCCCGCTGGGTCGACGCACGGCGGGGGACGACTCCCGCGTGCTCGCCGACCCATGCTTCTGCGAGACCGCCTCGCATGGCAGCCTTCGAACGCGCCACGATTCGCGTGACTATACATGCGAACGACCAGGCGTTGGGATCCAGCATGGGGCGAACATATTCGCTCGCTTCCGGTCGCGGTGAGTCGGACTTCTAGATTTGTCGCGTGCCCATCGGCATGTTTTGTGGACAGCAACTCGGCTAGCAGGCATTGATCTATGAAAGGTGCAATAAATGCCCTTGTGATTGTTTGCACTACTGTGTTGTCGTTCCTTTGTCCCAAGAGTACGGTGTGAGAATCCCCACATCAGATCCCACAACTTTTCCAGCCACTACAGTCTTTCCTGCGTGTGTGTGCTTGGTTTATGTGAGAGAACTCGCAACTCTTTTAGGAGGTGTTCCCTCGATGGAGCTTGGGGTGTGTGTCTGGGCAGCAGTGGCTGGGCAGCAGGGGGGATTTGGTGCATAGGCAGGCAAGTCGCACAGATGGACAGGTCTTTCCAGATACAGTGAAACATCCCTAATTTGCATGGAATAATAAGTGCAAATTTTAGATGGGACAGCGAGTCAGGCAAGGGACAGCAGCTAACTCACAACTGAATTTTATTAGATATATTGACACAAGGCAGGTCCACAGGCCGCACTCTGCATAAGAGGTCAAATATATTGTGTCATCTTGAAAACCGTGATGTGAAATAAACAAAACAAATCATAGCAGTCTTTCTGAAACATTTATTGTTTGCTACACCACAATATGGAGGTGTCACTTATACATGCCTTCTCTATCTCCCCGATATGGTATGCTTCCTTTAGCTTTTGTGCAAGCGTATCTCTACTCTTGCCCAAGATTTGGATGCTAAATAGTAACGGCTTATAGGAACAGGACCAACAATGCATCGGTAAATTCAGTATGGCATTATTCTCAATAGACAGTTCTTGTTCGTGTGCTCAGTCATCGATACAATGACCTGTCTGTCCAATGTAGACCTTGCCACATATACGAAGAATTTTGTGCCACGCATTTCTTGGCCACCAAGGAAACCCCCTTGTGGGAAGCAACATGCCAGGCCTTCTGGTACGTGCACCGTTGCCGTTGTGTTCAAAATTCTGCTTGCATGTGCAAAGGTCTCTGTCAGACAGACAGGTCGTTGTATCAATGATTGAGCACAGGAACATGAGCTATCTATCGAGAATAATGCCATATTGCATTTACCAGCACATTGTTGTTCACGTTCCTGTAAGCTGTTACCATCTATAGTCAGATACAACTTTAGAAAAATGGGGGCGTTTACTCCTCCGAGGCAGATGCACATGATGCATCTACCAATGGGCGCGCACTCTGGACTAACGTCATGAGCCGGACGGCCAGTAACCCCGCCGACAGAGAAGATGGCCGCCCGCGCTTCGAACTGGGCCAAGTGCCGTCACCTGTGTGCTTCAGCTCTTCGTCAGAGTGAATTCCAGAACTGTTTGTGATGGTCTATCATGCTGGAAATATTACTGCGAGCCTTACGATATGGCATTTGTGCCGCCTGCATTTATTCTGAGCCGTGATCTGGCGAAGGAACATTGGAGCGAGCATCGCTGGCGCTGTGCTACGCTTTGCCTGAAAACAGGATCCCGCGGCAACCGCTACGAACACACTTCCTGTGTGTTTGTTCCATGTTGTTTTATTTTGCTGCCGAGTGAAGTTAAGATGAGAAAAGTTTGCCAAAGACTGGTGTCTGCTGTTAGCGGCGGGTATATTTGTGTGCCGTGTCGCTGCATTTATCGTCGGTCAGGGTGAAGTGATAGAGCAAAATCATTCTCAGGAGAAATCAGAAAACTGTGCGCGCATGAAACAAACCTACGAGTGTCTCAAAAGAAAATATTTGCAGAAGAAGCCTTCAACGCCAAGATTTGTTGCCGTCAATTTAGTGTGAATGATCACTGTGAGCAGTGAAATAGCCGAGCGTCTAGTGGTGGTGTTCGAGCGTTGTGTAACACCATCGATTGATTGCTGTCCACCACTGCTCACTGCACGTGCAAGCTGTAGAATGCGTGCTGTGACACAGTCACGCATAAGGTGTGTTGCCAGCTCTCTATATGCTTTCCCACAACACAGCTCCGCGCTGCTTTGCGATTCTCGTGATATGTTGCAATTAAAAATGTGCATCACAATGAGGCGCTAGCCTTTTCCAGTAGGTTGTTTCAGACCAGTCGACAGGCCATTTGCTTGAGCGTACGGGCGCCCATGCTTCGGCACTACGGTTTCTGTCCACACGATCGACCGAGTGTGTGCCGCTGTCACCCATGTCTCCTGCAGGGAAAATATTTCAGCCTTCCGCCCGGTAGCCCTCCACGTCACAAAGGTAGCGATTCCGCCATTCAGCAACGTCATCCTGGCCGATAAGCAGCGAATTGCGGCTCCTCTTCTCGTGCTTGAAT
The DNA here is from genome assembly GCF_038994185.2 of Dermacentor albipictus. Taxonomy (NCBI): domain Eukaryota; kingdom Metazoa; phylum Arthropoda; class Arachnida; order Ixodida; family Ixodidae; genus Dermacentor; species Dermacentor albipictus. Next base: position 180,477,287 of record NC_091823.1, on the reverse strand, counting down.
CTGATCTCGACAAGCAGGCGACGCACAGTACACCGCTTCAGTGATGGGATATCCCTACGCTTCGAGAACTCGTTATTTATCTTCTGGACCGTCAGTATATTGTTGCGGTAGAAGAAATCGTGCACACATGACCTCAGCACGCACAACGTGAAGCTGTCATACTTCGTCCTGTGTCTTCTTTTCTCCTCATTTCGTGGGTGCTTTCGTGAGGGCATCGACAGTTTGCCACCCGAAATATGCGACGCCTTGACCTCCCTCTTCACCTTGAACACTGTGCTTTCGCTGACACCGAGCATCTCAGCGACAAACTTGGTCATGGCTTCTATGCTGCATTCAGGCTCCCTGTTATGCTTATACCTATAGCAGTGGAGAATCATGTTGCGTGAATCGCTATTCAGGATATGCCCACTCTTGTCCTTCTTGTCGAGGCTCCTTGGTGGTGTGGACATCGAGGCGACACAATGCTTGTTCGGCAACAAAGTCCAAAGTCAGCTCGCTGGGCTCCACGGTGGAAAACTCGTACACAATGGCTTGCACAAACTGGCGAGATTGCAGGCTTGCAAAAAAAAAATGTGAGAACACAAATATATAAAATTTGTGCTATTTAAAACGAAGAGTATTTATTTAAAACACTGAATGAAGCATTTCTGTACCTTCATGCCTTGACCGTATTCTCGCCCCAGGTTTGTAATGGTTGCGATAAATGCATTGTTTTATTCATGTTTCAATTTTTTTATTCATTCAATGCATGTTTTATTCACCATTGTTTTATATAAGTACTTTTTCAATAGCAACTTATTCATTTTATGCATGGACAATGAGTAGCAGATACGCCGTGTACATGTGAACAAGCTCAAAAGCCATGCAGAGCTGCTCTTTCTACTTTCACTTGCAATGAAGCTAAAGAGCAGACGACGGGCAGCGTTGTAGAAGGCACAGGGTTATTTTTCTATCGCTATCCGCCATGTGCTGTATCACGTGAGAGCTCTACTAAACCAGTCATCAAAATACAAAAGTATTTATACCGAGAATTATGCATTTCAGGAGCACGATTTTTCGAGCGGGACTATTTTAGCCGCAGAGGCAATCGGCTCTCGCGCTTTGGTCATCTGGGCAGGGCCTCCCCTCTTTTCTTAAGTTGTATCCAACTACAGAATCCAAATTTTGCGCAAGAACGGAGATACCGTATTTTTTCGCATGTAACCCATGCCGAAATTCCAAAATTTTAACAGTGAAGTGCGCATTATATGCGAATTTCGCCATGAAGTGTGGCTTCACGGCAGAGTGGTGTGTGCTTCACTGAAGCCACACCTTAAGGCAAGATTCTCTGCCATTCAAAGTTTAGTTATTGCCTAGAAAACTGCACCTCCTCCCCACCCCTGCGTGTTGAACCTCCCTTCTCCCCTCCTTCACAGCCGCCCATTCTCCTCCGTTTCACGGGTCGCAATTTTGGGTTTAGTACATAGTGAATAGCGCATGCAGCGCCACCAAACTCGTACGTCACCGTTCCCACAGCACTGCCTCAGTCTGCATGAAGTGCTTCGCAATACAGGGGTGAGTCAAGTCACTGCTGGGATTTTCAGCTTCGTCTCATTTGCTCCGTCACCATTGCCAATTCAAGGGCTTCTCCATATGTGCTGTCATCCACTGTCATGCGAATGCTAGCTGCGAAGTGATCCAATTCATGTCAGATATCATGTGACTGATTCGTCTGCAATAACGTCCGGCATGTGAATCAAGCTTTTCAGCATTGCCGAAGAATGGGGGAACAGAGCTGCTGGTCAAAGATGGGACATAGATGAGTCGTATGCATCCCCAAATGGAGACTGTTTTTGCAAACATTTGAGCAGTGTTGTATGCAGTTACTTCTGCAGCTTATGCACGGGGGTATTTTTTTTTTCTTTCCAGGCTGTTGTAATTGTGGGTGCGGATTACATGCGGTGGCAGGTTATATGCGCAAAAACACCTGCGGCAAAAAGGATGTTCTATATCCACTTCCAAGGTTTGTGAGCGGTGGCGCTTGCGAACACTCCCAGGGTGTTAGTTCTCAGAGTAGTGAATACCCCAGATCATCATCATCATCGGCGACGGCCTATTTTATGTCCACTGCAGGACAAAGGCCTCTCCCTGCGATCTCCAATTACCCCTGTCCTACACTGATTCCAACTAGCAGCCACGAATTTCCTAATTTCATCGCACCACCTAGTCTTCGGCCGTCCTCTACTGCACTTCCCTTCTCTTGGTACCCTTCTGTCACCCTAATGGTCCAACGAATATCAAATCTGCACATAACATGACCTGCCGAGCACCATTTTTTCTCATAATGTCAATTAAAATATTGTCTGTACCCATTTGCTCTCTGATCCAAACCGCTCTCTTTCTGTCTCTTAAAGCTATGCTTAGCATTCCTCTTTCCATTGCCCTTTGTGCGGTCCTTAACTTGTTCTCAATATTCTTTGTCAGTCTGCAAGTCTCTGCCCCATATGTCAGCACCGGTAAAATGTACTGATTCTATACCTTCCTTTGCAATGATAACAGTAAGCTTCCAGTTAGGAGCTCACGATGTCTGTCATATGCAACGCAACCCATTTTTATTCTTCTGTGAATTTTCTTCTCATGGTCAGGGTTCCCTGTGACCTAGTTAAACGTACTCCTTCACAGACTCTAGCAGCTGACTGGCGATGCTAAATTCTTGTTCCTTTACCTGGCTATTCATCATTATGAATAGTCTTTACCTGGCTATTCATCATTATGAATTCATCATTATGGTAATAGCAGCTTGGAACGATCTTCCAAGCCACATTGTTGAAATTAATAATCTGGACTCGTTTAGAGAAACATTAAAAAAATTTATGCCGTAGTTATGCCCACAGGTTTCATTTGTACCATGTGGCTACCATGTGGCAGTGCCTGTAAAACTGTCAAATGAGACGGTGTCCGGAATCGCAATGCAACCACTGCGCAGGTCTCGGCAGAACATTTTCGGCGTCAGTAGGGAGCACATCGGAAGGCGACAAATCCTAGGCCTCCTGGCACCTGTTTGCCGGCATTCCCCAGTGCAGTCTGCGTGGGCACTGTCGGCGCCATTAGACACTTGACGCGATGTTTCCGTATGCCGCATTGGATCACGACTACCTTGACACAGCACACTGAGCAAGCACCACCATGCCATCACGCCGACACCACTCACACAAACGAAAAACGTGGCCTACTAGCAGCGTCATGCATGAAAAAAGAAACAAATCAGCTGCTGGATTGTCTTAACATTGAATTGTCTGCTAGACGTGGCATTTACGTTTTCAGTGAGCCAAATGGTATCTGATATGACCCGTATCACTTCAACATCATCATCTTTACTTGACTTAGTTCTTATAAGTAGTACATTAGAAGGATCTTCCGTGTCCATCGAGAATGGCATTTCAGACCACAAAGCACTTATTCTAACCTGTCCCATTTCAACAACATGAAAATACAAAAAACCACAACCTACATACTTTAAGGAATCTCCTTAAAGTAAAATGATCCTGCTGTACTAGGTTTCCTAGAATTTCAGTTTCATTCATTCAATGAACTAACAAATGTACAATAACTCTGGATGGGTTTTAGAAATATTGCTAAGTATTCCGAAAACACCTTCATTCCAAATAAAAAGAGACGCGTTAACCGAGAATACCCGTGGATAACACGTGAAATGATCCAACTAAAAATAAAAATGAAACGACGGTAGAAAAGGGGAACCAAATGCACGTCAGATGATCTTATCGGTACATTCAAACAAAAAGTATTGGAAGCAAAAGCCCGTTTCTTTGACACTACATTACCTTCATTTATGGCGCGTGACCCTCAGAAATTCTGGCGATATTTGTCAGATGAACGAAGAAAAAATAATGCTAATCAAAATCTCGGATTATGTTATTCAGGACCCAACATTGCTAAAGAGATGAATAACTTCTTTCAGGCAGTTTTTACGAAACATGCTACTAATGCAGCTTCAACACCTTACGATGTCAAAATACCAATGGAAGAATTAACTGTAAGTGAGGAGGGCATACTGTCTCTATTGCATAAGCTCGATCTTAAAAAATCTACCGGCCCCGATCAGATTTCTAACTCATTCTTAAGTCGATATGCAAGCTGAAAATCAAAGTAGCTATTTAAAATATTCACTCTTTCTCTTCAAACATCAGTGTTACCAGACGATTGGCGCAAGGCTGCAATAATTCCAATACACAAATCGGGCTCGAAATTAGATTAAAATAACTACTGCCCAGTTCATTAACAAGCTCATGCTGCAAAATAATAGAACACGTAATATTTAAGGCCATAATAACTCACGAAACAAACGAACTTCTATATAAACAACAACATGGTTTTCGATCAAGCCTGTCAACGATAACCCAACTAGCAGAGTTAACTCATGACATAGCTAACATACTTAATAATGATGGCCAATTAGATGCAGTTTGTTTTAGAGTTTTCTAAAGCATTTGATGTAGTTCCGCGCCAGGATTTACTTACAAAATTATCGGCTTTCGGTATTAGTAATTAAATAATATCCTGGATCAACAGTTTTCTAGCCAATCGTAAACAGAGTGTTTCAATCGATAATAATCTTCCACAACCACTTGATGTCTACTTGGGAGTACCTCAAGGATCAGTTGTGGCACCACTTTTGTTCTTGATCTACATTAACGACATCCAGTTTTCCATTAAAAACTCAATTCAGATGCGCCTGTTTGCTGATGACTGTGTTGTGTACACAATCGTACACAACCAAAAAGACCAGATAGAACTTCATAATTCACTGCAAACAATTTACTCTTGGCGCAACACTTGGGGCATGAAACTGAACACATCAAAAACACATTACATGTCTTTCACAAATAGGAAACTCCCGCTTAACTTTACATATTCGATCGGAAGGTCAACAATCAACAAAAGTGACCAGGTAAAATACCTGGGCATTAAACTCACGCCTAACCTTAACTGGGAGCCTCATATTTCGACCATGAATCAAAAAGCCATAGGCAAATTATCCTTTTTAAAAAGGAAACTGCGCGCAGCACCACAACACCTCAAACTAAATGCGTACAAAACACTAATAAAACCATGCCTAGAATACGCTGATATAATATGGATCCCTCATCAAAAATGCCTTAAAAATAAAATAGAACGCATACAAAAATGAGCAATTAGGTTTGTATATTCGGACTACAAAAGGCAGTCCAGTATCTCAGGTCTGCTAGCAAGGGCAGACCTAAAATCCCTCTCACAGAGAAGAGCAATTTCGCGACTAAAATTCGTCTATCAATTATACCATGGTCATTTCCAGATAGCACGTTCTCATTACCTGCAAGATCCTCCAAAACGCTCAACCAGACTAAATAATTCCAAAACAATCTATCTTCCCCCAAGTCGTGTTAATGTTCACAAGCATTCCTTTTTTCCGTAGGCCATTTCCCAGTGGAACAAGTTAACTAACAATATTGTGTGTTGCAATAACATACTCTTTTATTAACCGAATTCAGTGTATTGACTTGTCATCATGATTTTTTTCATTGCATTTCTGTACCACTCCTGCACGGGCCGTGAAGGGCCTGCAGTATATTTAAAAAAAAAAAAAAACATGTCTTACTAATCTGAGACCGGAACTGCGGTAGCCACTCTATCGAACCAGGCAGAAACGATGATGAGCGAGGATTTGCAGTAGCGCCACTTTGTGGGGCGGCAAGGAGGATCTGTTCAAAACAAAAATGGTGTTCAGCCATTCGAACCATGCACCGGTAAGAGTCGGTGCATCGTGCTCTCGTTCGAGTGTGCTCAGGGAGTGTCCAAAAAATCCGACGAGAGGTTGCAAGGTGTCCGAACTTTCAGCAGTTGTTACACATTATGGTGTATGGGGAGAATAGCGGTGCAGCAGACCGAATAATCGAGCATGTCGGAATTTTTGGAGTCTGAAAAATCAGTCGGTGACTGTATTTTATTAATTTTATTTATTTAGAATACTGTTGGCTCATCTTGGGCTGGTACAGGGTGGGAAGATTTACACATTTTGTCAACACATCAAACAATGAAACAAAATAAATACATCACGAGAAGTACATTTCCAGCTTCCGTTCAAATGATTGTAGTCATTGTGTCATCAAAAATCTGTACATCAAGGTCATTCCAGTCTGCAATAGTCTTAACAAGGGGAGAATACTTAAAAACGTCAATTCTGTCATTGTAAGGCATAAAAACATAAACGTTATTCACAGGGGGAGAGACTCTGCCAGGACATAACAAATGGCTCAACTGATTTAAGTTAAATATATTAGTAGAGAGCTGGTACAAAAACTTCAGTCGTGTGATTTTGTTATGTGTTGCCAGTGTCAATTAATTTACCCTAGCGAGCAAAGTGGTTACGGACTGTGTTTTGTGATACGCTGAAAATATTGTTGCGTGTGGAAAGACACAGACAGAAGAGGCTATTTACAGGCTATTTACACTGGAGCCAGGCAGCCAGGCCGACACTCGCTCGCGCCAAGCGCACCGACCAACTTCATTGTCGTTCTCGCGGCGGCTCATTTCTTGACCATCGTTCGATGATATCATAATACTACCCCCCCCCCCCCCCCCTGGTAGCAAAAGCACCGTCAATGTGCTTTTAAATATCAAAGGCGCATGGAGAGTTGTAGGGCTTGAGTCGGACGACGTGGACAATGTCACTGGTTGTCACAGCGGAGGAGGTAGTGGGCGTGGCTAGAACGATTTCATAGATGACATTGGTCACTTTGCGGAGCACGCAATATGACCTGTGTAACAAGAATGGAGTTTTTCACATAGGCCAATTTACGCGAAGGTGACCAAAGCAACACGAGGCTGCCGGGCACAAAATGGACATCACGGTGACGGAGGTAGTAGCGTTGCTTTTGCTTGTCTTGAGACACTTGTAGACGAGCGCGCACAAGTTGCCGAGCGTGGTCAGCATGGGCGATTGCATCACGGGCATAATCGCTAGTAGAAGCTGTGGCAGACGGTGGTGTGGCGCACAGTGTTCAGTGGTAGCATTGGTTCGCGGCCATACAAGAGGTAAAACGGGGAAAAGCCAGCAGTTTCGAGATGGGAAGACTTGTATGCAAAGGTTATGTAAGGTAGAGCCAGGTCCCAGTCATGGTGGTCGTCGGAAACGTATTTGGATAGCATGTCTGTAAGGGTGCAGTTCAAGCGCTCAGTGAGACCGTTCGTTTGGGGATGGTAGGAGGTGGTAAATTTATGCCGTATTGAGCAGGCACGCATGATGTCGTTGATGACTTTGGCCAAAAACGTACGGCCACGGTCTGTTAGCAATTGACCGGAGCACCATGCATCAAAACAATATCATGTAGGAGGAAGTCTGCAACATCAGTTGCGCAACTGGTCGGAAGAGCACGGGTTACGGTGTAGCGGGTCGCGTAATCCACAACGGCTGCAACCCACTTGTTCCCTGATGCAAATTTCGGAAAGGGGCCAAGAAGGTCTAAGCCGACACGATGAAAGGGCTCGGCAGGAATTTTGACCGGCTGCAGGTAACCAGCGGAGAGCTGGGAAGGCTTCTTGCGTCATTGGCAAACTTCACAAGCGGCGACGTAACATCGTATGGAACGGGTAAGACCCGGCCAGAAAATACAGCGACGTACACGGTCATAGGTTCGAGACACGCCGAGATGTCCTGCCGTTGGTGCATCGTGGAGCTCTTCTATCACAGTGGAGCGGAGGTGTTTAGGTATTACAAGCAGAAACTCGGAGCCGTCTGGATGAAGGTTACGACGGTAAAGAGTACCGTCGCGGAGGACGAAGAGGCTTAGAGCAGCATCGGCCGGAGAGTGCTCAAAATGGTCGATGAGTGCTCTGATGTAGGCGTCACGGCGTTGCTGATCGGCAAAATGAAGCAACTGTGATACATAGAATACGCAAGAAGCACTGGCAATATTAGAGGAGTCAGAGTCGTCAACAGGGTAACGCGACAAGCTGTCAGCGTCTTGGTGCAGGCGGCCAGGCTTGTACACCACGAAATATGAAAATTCTTGTAGCCTCAAAGCCCATCGACCAAGCCGGCCTGTAGGATCTTTTAGCGAAGAGAGCCAGCAGAGAGCTTGATGGTCACTGACTACGGAAAAAGGGCGACCGTAAAGGTAAGGACGGAACTTCACAACCGCCCAGACTACAGCAAGGCATTCTCGTTCCGTAATAGAATAGTTGTGCTCCGATGGTGTGAGGAGGCGGCTCGCATAAGCAATAACGTGATCCGGGCCACGCTGATGCTGGGCTAAGACGTCACCTAAGTCATGACCGCTGGCATCTGTACGCAATTCTGTAGGGGCATCAGGGTCGAAGTGTGCGAGAATGGGTGGTGAGGACAGAAGAGTAACGAGACGAGAGAAGGCGATGGCTTCTGCAGTACCGCACGAGAATTGTACGCCTTTCTTCAAAAGATTAGTGAGGGGTCTAGCAATTGCTGCAAAATCTTGAATAAATCGACGAAAGTATGAGCATAGCCCTACAAAACTTCGAACGTCTGCAGCTGTCTTCGGAACCGGCAACTCTCGGACAGCGCGAGTTTTGTCAGGATCAGGCAGCATTCCGGAAGCGTCAACGAGGTGGCCCAGAACAGTAATTTGTCGGCGGCCGAAACTACATTTGGACGAGTTAAGTTGCAGCTTCGCCTTTCGAAATACATCAAGTATAGCTGTTATACGCTCAAGGTGAGTGTCGAACGTGGGCGAGAAGACGATGACGTCGTCGAGGTAGCAGAGACATGGGGAGCATTTGAAACCTCGGAGCAAGGAGTCCATCATACGCTCAAAGGTGGTAGGGGCATTGCATAATCCAAACGGCATTACTTTAAATTGGTATAGGCCATCAGGTGTGATGAACGCGGTTTTTTCTCTGTCCATATCGTCAATACCAATCTGCCATTATCCAGAACGAAGATCAATAGACGAGAAATAGCTGGAACCGTGCAGGCAGTCAAGGGCGTCGTCTATACGTGGGAGCGGGTACACATACTTCTTAGTAATGTTGTTCAGATGACGGTAGTCTACACAGAAGCACCACGTGCCATCCTTCTTCTTATCCAACACCACAGGTGATGCCCAGGGACTCGAAGAAGGCTCAATGATGTTTTTATCGAGCATTTTGTTGACTTCGTTTTGAATTACTCGGCGTTCCGATGCAGAAATTGATACGGTCGTCGGTGAATAGGCGTAGCATCGCCAGTAAGAATCCGATGCTTGACCGCGAGCGTCTGGCCTAAAGGGCGACCGTCGATGTCGAAAATATCTCGGTATGCCGATAACATTTGGCAAAGCTCTTCAGTCTGCGCCGAGGACAGGTCCGTCGCAGCCATTTTCTTGATATTGGGGTAGGCAACCGAGGCTGGCGCGAGGGGCCTGCTAAGCTCACGAGAACCATCGGTTGATAACGCTGCCACGTGATGGTCGCCGAGACAATCAATGGTGGCAAGGCAAATACCTTGCGGTAGAATTTGCTTTGCCAATCCAAAGTTACAGACAGGCATGCGAGTGTGGTTCCCAGTAATATGAAGTATACTGTGAGGCACTGTAACGTCATACCTTATTGGAATGTCGGGCAGGGGAGTGACGAGGTACTTGCCATCAGGAACTGGTGGGAAAGACAAAAGTTCAATGTAGGCTATTGACTTTGGCTGCAGGCGAAGAAAGCTGGTGGGACGTAAGCGGCAGTGGGGTGTGTCAGAAGGTTCTGCAAGCATCGGCAACTCAAGGCGAAGGGTACTGGAAGAGCAGTAAATAAGAGCAGAATGTGCGGAGAGAAAATCGAGGCCGAGAATGAGGTCGTGGGGGCAATGAGCAATTGCGGTGAAGAGGACAGGAGTGTGGCGGCCGGCGAAGCTGACGCATGCCGTACACATGCCGATGATAGGCACAGTACCGCCATCCGCAACGCGGACAACGCGTGCCGACGCTGGGGTGAGGAGCTTGTTCAGTCGTCGTCGGAAGGTAGCACTCATAATTGAAAGATGTGCTCCTGTATCGATGAGTGCCATGACAGGATAGCCGTCTACGTCAAGAAGGTTTCGGTTCGTGGGTAACGTGAGCAGAGGATTTGAGGGCAGGGTCGACAACGCAGCTTCTCCTCCAGAAGCTGCAGTGCCTAGTTTTCCGGCTGGATCAGGGAGGCGATGGGCAGCGAAGAGAAGCGACGGGGTTGGGGCGAACGAGACTGATGCCGTCGAGGTGAGGGCGAGCGGCTGTACCGAAGGTTCGGAGCAGGAGCATAAGCGGCAGTGGATTCATGGCGGTTGGCATAGGGAACAGAAGGTCCAAAGGTGCAGGAATAAGTGGCGGTGTATGTCCGAGGAGGTGGTGGCCATCGGTTGCGGCAGTGACGAGCGACGTGGCCGATGCGACAGCAGTGGAAGCAGATTGGTCTGTCATCAGGGGTACGCCATTCGGACGGGTTGCGGCGAGATGTGGTAGAATAGGACTGTCGAGGACGAGGAGGGCTGCTAGAGAACTGGGGAACGCTGGGTTGAGACGTGGAACACGCGGAGTTCAGACCCATGTTCTCAAATTCTTGTCGGACGACAGCCTGGATCACCGCAATGGTGGTAGCTGGTGGATCGGGAGGCGTCGTGGAGAAAGCTGGCGAACAGGTGGCCTCGCGCTCATGGCGAACAATACAGGTGACGTCGTCACAGGTGGTGGTCTGACGTGGTCGACCCTCACATGTCGACGTAGCAGCAGTGTTGGGTAGCCGCGTGATGTGGTGTGCGATATGGCGGCTCTTAGCTTGTTCAAAGTGACGGCATTCTTTGATGATGGCTTCGATAGTCGAGACCTTGCTGAAAAGAAGCAAATTGAAAGCGTTGTCGGCGATGCCTTTTAGAATATGTGACACTTTATCGGCTTCGGACATAGCATCGTCAGCTTTGCGGCATAGAGCTAAGACGTCGAGGATGTAGGAAACGTACGGCTCCGTAGATGACTGAATACGAGACGCAAGAGCCTTTCTCACTGCAGCCTTGCGCCCAATGGGGTCGCCGAACAGTTCCCGTAGCTTCTCTTTGAAATAGTTCTAACTGGTTATCTCGTTGTCATGCGTTTGGTGCCACATGCGTGGGGTGCCGCCGAGATAAAAGATTACATTGGCTACCATAATCGTTGGGTTCCACCTTTTATTAGAGTTCATAGAGTTTGATCCAGTTGTCAACATCCTGGCCCTCCAGGCCAGAGAACACACCTGGGTCGCGATGTGGGGCGACCGTGACGATTGGAGCAGTGGGGCAAGCTGAAGCTGTTGCAGAGGTGGGCGCGTCACCGGGAGGCATGGTGGCAAGCTCAATGTGCCGACCACTTCTGAGTTCCGTGGTGAGGACGGGGATCGCTGACCTCCACCAGAATGTTGCGTGTGGAAAGACACAGACAGAAGAGGCTATTTGCAGGCTATTTATACTGGAGCCAGGCAGCCAGGCTGACACTCGCTCGCGCCAAGCGCATTGACCAACTTCGTTGTTCTCGCGGCGGCTCATTTCTTGAGCATCGCTCGATGATATCGTAATAATATAAACCGTACTGCAAGTCTCTGAATCCTTTCAAGTTGAATAATCTGATATTGCTGGTGAGGATCCCACATAACACTAGCATATTCCAAAGAAGGGCGTACAACAGCTGTATGTGCCTTAAGTTTAACTGCAGGCATTGCATGTGCCAATTTTCTTTGAAAAAATCCAAGTTTTCGCTGAGCAGATCCACATGTTATTTACGTGATCCTTCTGATTGAGGTTATTTGAGATGGTGACGCCAAGATACTTTAGTTTTGTCGTGCGGGCTATTTGTTTGTTGCCTACAATGTAATTAAAACGCAGTGGCATTTTCTTGTTTGAGACAGTCATACATGCGGTCTTTACAAAATTAATTTCCATATTTCATTTGGAGCACCAATTGTTAATTACGTCGAAATAATTAAGTAATTTTTGATCATCTATTGATTTCGCAGGGCAGTACAATATACAATCATCCGCAAATAAGCGAACCTCAACACTAGTATCTATATGCTTGGCTATATCATTAATATAAATCAAGAATAATATCGGCCCCAACAAAGGCCCTTGCGGTACACCAAAAGAAACGGGTAAACTTTGGGAGTGTTGACCAATAATTTCAACAAATTGCAGCCTATTTGGCAAGTACGCTTGAATCCAATTAATAATTTGTTTGTTCACCCCAAAGTCATAAAACTTGCTGATAAGCTTCCTGTGACAGACCTTATCGAATGCTTTTGACATATGAATTGAAATTACGTCAACTTGCGCTTTCGAGTTGACTGTGTCACGATCCGCCCAGGGTTGTGAACAAGGGAGGGGTCGAGGCACCCTCCGTCAGACGGATGCTCCGCAGCGTGGTGGTGATGAATGACTGACCCACCAGGCAGCTGTGCTCGTCGGCGTTTATTGTGCTGCGGTGACCAGTGTTGCCTACCAAGCCTGGCAGGCCACCGAGCCTGGTGGACCAACGAAGATTATGCCCGAGGGGGCGTCACATGCTTGCTACACCCCCTTACCCTCAGTTTGTTTGTCGCCAAAAATAGACTAAGTTCAATGTACGAGGCTCTCCCTCTGTCCTAGCCGGGTCGACAGTGCCTGCTACCCAGGCAAGTAACTGTCCGGTGGCCTCTGCCGTCGAGTACTCCGCCTGGGCACTGGTGTTGACAGGCCAGTTGTGGCAATGCTGAGTGCTGCCTGAGACAGCCTCACTCCATCCGGAGGGGCCGCAGTGGTTGGCTTTGTGAGTGGTGACGGGCTCGACACCGGCCCAATGGGCGCTGCACCACTGGCAACGCTTGCCGCCTCCGAGGTGGGTGGTGCTCTGCTGGAAGTGACTGGTGCTGCCGCTAGTCCTCCTGCGGGCTGGAACTCGGAAGTGGCAGTTGAGGGTGCTGGCCAGGTTCCGAGACGAGGCCTTCGGCATGTCTGTGCCATGTGGCCCCTTCTGGCATGCGGACGAGCAGCGCTGAGGCGCTGGCAAGAGACATCACCTGCCCGGCGGACCAGGGTGGACCAGGATGGAAGTTCCTGGCGAGAACTGGAGCTACCGACTCCGGCAAAGGCCCGGGACGGCACCCTTGGTCAGCAGCCAGCTTCTGCTTCAGCTGCTTCAGAAGCACTGTGGATCGGAGGTCCGGATGCAAGACGTCCAAGGGTGTCTTAACCATCCGACCCAGCAGGAGCTCACAGGGGGCACGGCCAGTGACATTGTCGGGTGTGGTCCGGTACTGGAACAGTATCCGGGCAATCTGCGTCTGGAAATCCCCAGTCTGGCTCTTGTGCTTGTCCTTCATAGTTTGCACCACCCGCTCGGCTGCACCATTTGAAGCAGGGTGGTACGGCGGAACCATCATCCGGCAGATTCCGTTCTTGTCAGCCAGGCCAGGTACTCTGTGCTGGCGAAAGCAGGACCATTGTTGGACACGATGACGTCCGGCAACTCCTGGGCGGCGAAGACCTGTTGTAGCGCCACAATGGTTGCACCTGCTGATGAAGTGGTGACAGATAGAACCTCCACCCACTTCGAAAAGGCGTCCACCACTACCAGGAAGTAATGGCCCTTGAAGAGTCCCCCAAAATCGACATGTTGGCGGGACCAGGGTCTCTGTGGGAATGACCAGGGGGGTTATTTCTACATGACGTGAGGTCCGCTGATCCTCTTGCAGATTTGGCAGCTCTGCACCAAGTGAGCAATGTCCTGGTCCAGGCCAGGCCACCAAACATGGGACCGAGCCACCATCTTGTGGTCTTCTCCACGCCAGGATGACCCGCCTGCAGCAACTGCAGGACCCTGTACCGGAGACTGTGGGATCACCACCCTGTAACCCCACAGTAGGCAGTCCTGCTGCAAGCTCAGCTCAGCGGCCTTGTGGCTATAGGCCTGTTGAACCAATTCCTCCTCACGAGACACCGCCTTGACCACCTGAGACAGGACTGTGTCTCGGCTGGTCGCTTGCGATACTGCAGATCTGGAGAGCACCTCCAGGTACGCGTGCTCCAGCATGAACACTTCAGCAGGTTCTGGAACAGCATCAGGCACCTCTGGCAGGGGCAGGCGGCTCAGGGCATCAGTAGGTCCTAGGTCCTTTCCCAGACGGTAAACCAGCTGGTAACTGTAACCTGCCAGCCTCAAGGCCCAGCGTCCACTCGAGGTGATGCCTGCACAGGAACTGCCTTGTCAGGCCACGGCAGCCCCAACAGCAAACAGCTTGTAGTCCGTGACTGCCTCGAACTTCCGGCCCCACAGACACTGGTGGAAGCGTTCGACACTGAACATGAGGGCCAAACCTTCCTTGTCCAGCTAACTGTAATGTTGCTCTGCAGCATAAAGCCTGCAAGAAGCAAACAACACAGGGTGAGAAGCAAACGACCCTGGCCATCCTTGTCCCGGTGCGCCAGGACGGCTCCCGCACCATATGGTGACGCATCAACGCTAAGGACGACAGGCTTAGCAGGATCGAAAAACACCAGCACTGGAGCCTTGGTGATTAGCTCCTTGCTGCGCTGGAAGGCCTGGTCCCATTCCATCTTCCAGACCCATTGCTGACCACCTCGAAGCAGAAGATGGAGCGGCTGTAGATGCTCCGACAGGTTCGGCAGGAAACTCCTGTAAAAGTTGATGAGGCCGAGGTAGCTCTGAAGCTCCTTCTTGTCCTGGGGCTTAGGCGCCTTGAGCACAGCACCAACTTTGCGGGGAGCTGGGGTTAGGCCAGCCTGGGAAATGACATGTCCCAAGTACTCTACACTGGGGGCCAGGAAAATGCACTTTTCCAGCTTGAGCTTGAGGCCGGCGTCCTGCAGTCGTGCCAGGATGTTGTGCAGGTTCTGCATGTGGTCCCAGTCGTCGCTGCCAGTAACTAGGATGTCGTTTAAGTACACCGCCACGTGCCTCATGCCCCTGAATAGGTTGTCCATCTGAAATATGGCTGGGGCTGAAGCCACGCGTAAGCGCGCATACTGAAAGAGCCCCAAAGTTGTTGATATTGTGACATACTTCCGGGAGGCATCCTGGAGCACCAGCTGCTGGTAAGCATCTGTGAGGTTGAGCTTGGTAAATTTCTTTCCACCAGACAACACTGACCAGAGATCTTCAATCTGGGGTAACAGGTACTTCTCGACGGTAGGGACGGGGTTGATGGTAACCTTGAAATCCCCACAGATCCTGACACCGCCATCTCGCCTGAGGACTGGTTCGATGGGAGCGGCCCATTCAGACGTCATGGTGGGCACCAGGATGCCCTCTCGCTGTAACCACTGCAGCTCGTGGGTGACCCCGTCCTTCGGGCGAACGGCAGTGGGCGAAACTTGAAAAAATGTGGCCGGGCTCCCTCAGGTACATACATGCCAGCCGTCGTGCTGGCGAATGTGCCTAACCCTGGCTGGAACAGGGGCTTGAACTCTGTCAGGAGGCTGGGGACATCTTTCACCACATGCAGGCTGGCTTCCTGGTACTCTGGCAGATGAATGCCCTGTGCATTTTTTATTTATTTATTTTATTTATACAAGTACCTGCAGCGCCACAAGGGCATTATTGCAGGGGGGGACAAATTGAAGAAAAGTGAACATGTGACAAAAACTTGATACAGCAGAGCACAGGTGGTAAAAGTAACAAAATACGTAACATAGATGAGTCATCTCGACGGCAAAACGGTCTTGTGAAATGCGGTGCAAATTTGCAAGACAGAAATGGAAAGGGTACACTATCGCATGAAGTGCAATGCCAGCCAAATGATATAAAGAAAACGGGATAATATACTACGACAGACTGCGTGACAATAAAGACAGAAACTCTGAACACGAATTTCTTCTCTCCACCTTGCGGGTTTCCGCAGAACTACTACGTCAAACTCTGAACACGTTTTACATTCACCAATGCTCCTGGGAAGCCTATTCCAGTGTGCGGAAACATGCGGAAAAAATGAATTATGGTAGACATCAGTACGACAGCGCATTTCAAGGACTTTCAGCTCGTGATCACATCGTTTAGAGATGAAGTGGGGAGGGAAAATGTACAAGTTCTTGTTTATTCCTGTGAGATCAAAGTAGATTCGGAAAAAAAGTTCTAATTTTGCAGTTAATCGGCGGTTTGCTAGTGTTTTCCAACCAAGGTCCTCTTTAAGCAATGTAATACTGCTACGGAAATTATAATTACCAGAAACAAATCTTGCAGCGCGGTTTTGGACGCGTTCGAGCTTTTCTATAAGTTTAGAGCTTTGAGGGTCCCATACCTGGCAAGCGTATTCGAGTACCGGACGAACATTTGTTATGTAAAGCTGTTCTTTTACTTTCTGGGGGGCGTTATAAAAATTACGTCTAACAAGGTTTAGTATACGAGATGATTTTAAGGTTAAGTATTCAATATGTCTGTTCCATGTTAAATTTTCTGAAAAATAGACCCCGAGGTATTTGTAGTGTTCGACCTTTTCAAGAAGTAGTCCGTCCAATTTATACACTGATCTCACAGGAAAGCGTTTACGGGTGAATGACACAAGTTGGCATTTAGCATTGTTCAAAGACATGCCCCACTTAATGCACCAAGCATGAATTTTATTTTGATCATTCTGCAAACTACTAACATCACAAACATTTTCTACATTCTTGTATATGGCACAATCATCAGCATATAACCTCACTTTGCATTCTAGATTGTGCATAATGTCATTTATAAAGACTAAAAATAACAAAGGCCCCAAAACAGACCCTTGGGGCACGCCAGAGGTTACGGTGACAGGTGTTGATTTAGTGCCGTTTATTAAAACATGCTGTGTTCGTCCAGACAGGTAATTTCCAATCCAATGTACTATTGCAGGGTGTATACCTAGACAAGATAATTTATGTAAAAGCAATGCATGAGAAACGGTGTCGAAAGCTTTCCGGAAATCTAAAAATATACAGTCTACCTGAAATCCAAGGTCAAAAGAGTAAAAGAGATCGTGAGCGAACTCTACCAGTTGAGTCGTACATGACAAGCCGGGCCTAAATCCAAGTTGAAAATCCGAAAAAAAAATTATTGCTTTGAAGGTGTTTCATCACAGCACTGTATATGATGTGTTCTATTGTTTTGCAACATACACATGTTAGAGAAATAGGCCTGTAGTTTTCTAGTACATTTTTGGGACCGTTTTTATGTATGGGAACGACGTGGGCTACCTTCCACTCTGCAGGTAATGAAATGGTATTTAATGATTTATTAAACAGAGCGACTAAAAAATGCGCAATTTCTTGAGAGCAGGATTTCAATACCTGCGACGGAATACCATCGGGACCGCCAGCTGATTTGTTGTTCAGATTGGAAATAAGTTTCAGAACACCGTTATATGTGACAGTGACCATAGGCATATTCTCATAGACTATTTCTTGTATTTCAGGCGGTTCACCAGTGTATGTATCAGAAAAAACACTTTTAAAATAGGAATTCAGACAGCAAGCCTTCTCATAATCATCAAGCACTGTTTTCTCACCAACTGATAAAATGGGGACAGTTGTGTCCACTTTACCAGTTATTTTAACAAATTTCCAAAATTCTTTAGGATTATCCCTTAACTTTGCGTCAAGCGATGAAATATAACTTTGTTTATTCACCTTTATTTCTTGCTTATTATTGTAGTTCACATGACGCATTTCATGGAAAACAGATTGATTGCGAGTCTTCAAATACGAAGGATACAGGCGGTGTTTTTTGTTAATTAGCGAGCGAATTTTCTTATCTACCCACGGTTTATCTTTCCGGCGTCTAGTTGTCAAAAGTTTGGAAGGTATGTATTGTTCAATTAAAGCCTTTAATTTATCTCTAAAAAGAATCCAAGCTTCATCTACGTCCACTGTCTGGCTGACCTCATAAAAAATAGGGAAGAAATTTGAAAGCTCTCATGATAAAGAGACGTAATCCCCTCGGTCGTAGAAAAAAACCTTTCTAGGATATTTATGGGTTGGTCTAACTGAAGCGGCACTAGACGTGGCAACAACGCAATCGTGATCACTGATACCAGGGATGACAGCTACATTTTGGATCAGCGACTCGGAGCTAGCAAAAAACAAATCTAAAGTGCTGGCAGAAATATGGTCTCTTCGCGTGCATCCGGAGATGAATTGGGTTAGGTCATTAGTTATAATGAACTCTGAAAAGGCAAGAGATAGGGCAGTCGAGTCTGAGAACACAGGTTTGCCATCTTCCCAGTCAACAGCAGGCATGTTAAAGTCGCCCCCAAGTATATACTCAGTATTTACGGTAGTAAATACTGAGTATATACTTGGGGGCAGGCATGAATCCAGTTTCGGCCCAGCAGCATCGGCGACAACCCCTTGGTTAAATAAAGGGTTGCCTCCCTGTTGCCAAAGCAAACGCAGACCTGTGCCTGACCCTAGACCTGGGAGAGTTGCCCGGAGTAGCTGAGCAGCATCACTCCCGAAGCCTCAACGGACACGGCGGAGAAAGTACGCTTGAAGTGTTTCCCGGCCACTACTGACGCGCTGGCCCCTGTGTCCAGCTCGATGGAAATGGGGCGCCCGCAGAGTCTGACGGTCAGCATGTACGGCGGCCCAGACGACAGTACAAAGCCTGTGTGCCACATGTCGAAAATCGGCGGGTCCTCAGCCACGACGTGGAGCCTGTACGCGGAAGAACTTGAGCCTGCTGCCGCACGCCCCCGCCGGCTATCCTTGCGACGGCTACCCTGGCCGCGGGCTTGTGTGGTATCTGGGCTTGAACCAGGCTGCTGCTGTTTGCTGTTCGTCCTCCCCCTTCGGCATACTCGTGCCAGGTGCCCACTTTTCCCGCACATGAAGCATTGTGCTTGAGAGAACTGGCACTGTGAGGTGGAGTGGGCACCACCACAGCGACCGCAGGTACTGCCCTTTGTCGCTGGCTTGTTGACCGCCGCTTCCGCCGACGATGAGCCACTCGCACGGGAAATCTCGCTGGTGTCCTTGGTGGCAGCTTCCATTGCCGGCACTGCCTTCACGGCGTCGTCCAGCGAGGGGTCGGGAAGCTCTAGGAGTCGCGTCTGCTGCATGGCGGTTGTTGCTGTGCATGACGGCATGTTGTTGATGCCGCAGACGAAACGGTCTCGGAGCAGTGAGTGCAGTTGGTCCCCGAAGGCGCAGGCACTCGCTAAACCTCGTAGCACAGCAACGAACTGTCCGACGGTCTCTCCTTCCCGGCGTTCCTCGTAAATTGGCCAGGCAGACTCATCTCCCTCGAACGGCTCGAGCCTTCGATACAGCGGCATGGTGGCAGCAACAAAGGGTGGTGTTTCGCCGCTCGCGGCAGCGTGGGACAATCCGTGGGTACTCATCGCCAGTGTCACGATCCGCCAGGAGTCGTGAACAAGGGAGGGCTCGAGGCACCCTCCGTTAAACGGATGCTCCGCAGCGTAGTGGTGATGAACGATGACTGACCTGCCGAGCATCTGTGCTCGTCAATGTTTATTGCGGTGCGGTGGGGGACCAATGTTGCCTACTGAGCCTGGCAGGCCACCGAGCCTGGTGGGCCAACGAAGATTATGCCTGAGGGGGCGTCACATGCTTGCTACAGACTGCCTCAGCAAAGCTGTGGATAGTTTCAAACAGTTGGGTCACAGTTGATAGACTTCTTTGAAAGCCATCCTGCTTACTATAGAAAATATTATTTTCTATGTACTGAACTAACTCCTTAGCAATTATGTGTTCCAGGACCTTGCATATTATGCACGTAATAGAAATCGGGCAATAATTCCCAATGGCAAGCTTGCTTCCAGATTTGAAAATTGGTTTTACCCTTGACATCAGCCAGTCAGTAGGTGTAATACTGCTATGAAGCCATAACAAAAAAAGCTTTTCGAGAAAGCATGCCACCCACTCAGAATAAGGTTTAAGAAAAGCGTTTGGAATCTTACCCGGGCCCGGTGACTTTTTCTCGTCTAGTTGTAGCAAGGCAGCAATTATACCTTCTTTCGTGATAACGATATCGTTGCCGGAAAGATTCATGTCCGAGTGTTTTACGACAGTACTGTCATCCTTTGAAGTGAATACAGAGCAGAAGTACTTGTTAAACGCTTCAGCAAGGAGGGAGGATTCAGAACACTACATACCATCTACAAGAACGGCTTCGATTATGTCTCTGCTCCTTGACATGTACCTCCAAAATTTCTGCGACAATTCTTGCATATATTTAGTCAACGTATTGGAAAGGAAAAAAGCTTTTCGCTTATTTTAACTCGCTATGCACTTGCGCACTGAGGTTACTGATAGCTATCACATCTCTTTGAATTCTCTGATGTGCATGGCACAGTCGCTATTTTAGATTAATAATATCTCGTGTTATCCATGGATTTGGCGTATCAGTGCTTTTTGTTTTTTGGGGAACCCACTTGAGCAAGCAATCACTTACGACTCCCAGGAAATGACGCCAGAGCCCATTTACGTCATATCATCAACACCGATTTCCATGCGGTCGAGAATTGATGTGTCGTTGGCTAGGAAAAAATCAAATACCTTACAAGACGATTTCTTAATTAAGGCTTAATTGCTGACTTTAAGAGGCGCAATTACTGCTTTGTGGTCGTATATTCCTTCTTTCACATCAATTTCATAATCAAACATTCCCTCGGATGGATACAATAAGTCCAACATCATCGAACTTGCCGCACATGTTCACGTTGGAGACGAGACCATCTCAATAAGACTGAGCTTAACCATTGTTTCTAACGTACTGTCTGCATGAATCCAATCAGTGGAACTTGGGATTCTTGCATCTCAATCTACACCAGGCAAATTGAAGTCACCAGTGATTATTATTCTCACTTTCTTACTTAAATTTGTTAGGTAATTATCAAAGCTTTCAAAAAGTTCCACAGAGCTGCCAGGAGGCCTATAGATGACACCCACTAACAATACGGTATTTTGAAGAAATAATCGACACCAAGAGTTTTCATGGCCTTCAAACGACAGCAAGGGCTCATATTTTAGTGGTTTCTTTAACAATAGCACAATGCCTCCGCCTCTAGTTAATCTGTCATTTCACAACACGTCATAGGAAGAAGGAAAAACTTCATCACTTGCAATATCAACTTTCAACAATGTTTCTGTAATAGCTATTATGTCAGGGTCATGCATTAAGGCCAATCCTTGAAGCAACTCCGTCTTATCCACAATGCTTTGGGCATTAAATTCATGAGGCGTATTTCATGCTGCTTCTCTTGTCAATAGCGGTTCAGCGAAGGGTTTCTTTTGCTACTGCGCATCCTTACCCACGTGCCAGACTGCTCATCCCACAAGTAGGTTTCATCATCCACAAAAACTTTATAATCATCATCATCATCAGCCTGGTTACGCCCACTGCAGGGCAAAGGCCTCTTCCATACTTCTCCAACAACCCTGGTCATGTACTAATTGTGGCCTAAACTTCTTAATCTCATCCGCCCATCTAACTTTCTGCCGCCCCCTGCTAAGCTTCCCTTCCCTTGGTATCCAGTCCGTAACCCTTAATGACCATCAGTTATCTTCCCTCCTCATTAAATGTCCCGCCCATGCCCATTTCTTTTTCTTGATTACAACTAAGATGTCATTAATTTGCGTTTGTTCCCTCACCCAATCTGCTCTTTTCTTATCCCTTAATGTTACACCCATCATTCATCTTTCCATAGCTCATTGCGTTGTCCTCAATTTAAGTAGAGCCCTTTTCGTAAGCCTCCAGCTTTCTGCCCTGTAGGTGAGTACTGGTAAGACACAGCTATCATACACTTTTCTCTTGAAAGATAATGGCAACCTGCTGTTCATGATCTGAGAATGCCCGCCAAACGTACCCCAGCCTATTCATATTCTTCTGATTATTTCCGTCTCATGATCCGGATCCGCCGTCACTACCTGCCCTAAGTGGATGTATTCCCTTACCACTTCCAGTGCCTCGCTACCAATCGTAAATTGCTGTTCTCTTCCGAGACTGTTAATCATTAGTTTTCTGCAGATTAATTTTTAGACCCACTCTTCTGCTTTGCCTCTCCAGGTCAGTGAGCATGCATTGCGATTAGTCCCCTGAGTTACTAAGGTATTCTCCATTAACTTTTATCCCCAATTCTTCCCAATCCAGGTCTCTGAATACCTCCTGTAAACATGCGGTGAATAGCATTGGAGAGATTATATCTCCCTGTCTGACGCCTTTCTTTATTGGGATTTAGTTGCTTTCTTTGTGGAGGACTACGGTGGCTGTCGAGCCGCTATAGATATCTTCCAGTATTTTTACATATGGCTCATCTACACCCTGATTCCGTAATGCCTCCATGACTGCTGAGGTTTCGACTGAATCAAACGCTTTCTCGTAGTCAATGAAAGCTATATGTAAGGGTTGGTTATATTCTGCACAATTTTCTATCACCTGATTGATAGTGTGAATATGGTCTATTGTTGAGTAGCCTTTACGGAATCCTGCCTGGTCCTTTGGTTGGCAGAAGTCGAAGGTGTTCCTGATTCTATTTGCAATTACCTTAGTAAATACTTTGTAGGCAACGGACAGTAAGCTGATCGGTCTATAATTTTTCAAGTCTTTGGCGTCCTCTTTCTTATGGATTAGGATTATGTTAGCCTTTTCCAAGATTCCGGTACGCTCGAGGTTATGAGGCATTGCGTATACAGGGTGGCCAGTTTCTCTAGAACAATCTGACCACCATCCTTCAACAAATCTACTGTTACCTGATCCTCCCCAGCTGCCTTCCCCCTTTACATAGCTCCCAAGGCTTTCTTTACTTCTTCTGGCGTTACCTGCGGGATTTCGAATTCCTCTAGGCTATTCTCTCTTCCACGATCGTCGTGGGTGCCGCTGGTACTATATAAATCTCTGTGGAACTCCTCAGCCACTTGAACTATCTCATCCATATTAGTAACGATATTGCCGGCTTTGTCTCTCAACACACACATCTGATTCTTGCCTATTCCTAGTTTCTTCTTCACTGTTTTTAGGCTTCCTCCGTTCCTGAGAGCCCGTTCAATTCTATCCATATTATAGTTCCTGATGTCCGCTGTCTTACGCTTGTTGATTAACTTAGAAAGTTCTGCCAGTTCTATTCTAGCTGTAGGGTTAGAGGCTTTCATACATTGGCGTTTCATGATCAGATCTTTCGTCTCCTGCGATAGCTTACTGGTATCCTGTGTAACGGAGTTGCCACCAACTTCTATTGCAGACTCCTTAATGATGCCCATAAGATTGTCGTTCATATCTTCAACACTAAGGTCCTCTTCCTGTGTTAAAGCCGAATACCTATTCTGCAGCTTGATCTGGAATTCCTCTATTTTCCCTCTTACCGCTAATTCATTGATCGGCTTCTTATGTACCAGTTTCTTCCGTTCCCTCCTCAAGTCTAGGCTAATTCGAGTTCTTGCCATCCTATGGTCACTGCAGCGCACCTTGCTGAGTATGTCCACATCTTGTATGATTAGCGCAGAGTATGCGGTCTATTTCATTTCTAGTCTCGCCGTTCGGGTTCCTCCACGTCCACTTTCGGCTGTCCCGCTTGCGGAAGAAGGTATTCATTATCCGCATATCATTCTGTTCCGCAAACTCTACTAATAACTCTCCCCTGCTATTCCTAGTGCCCATGCCATATTCCCTCACTGCCTTGTCTCCGGCCTGCTTCTTGGCTACCTTGGCATGGAAGTTGCCCATCAGTATAGTGTATTTTGTTTTCAAGCTACCCATCGCCGATTCCACGTCTTCATAGAAGCTTTCGACTTCCTGGTCATCATGACTGGATGTAGGGGCATAGACCTGTACAACCTTCGTTTTGTACCTCTTATTAAGTTTCTCAACAAGACCTGCCACACACTCGTTAATGCTATAGAATTCCTGTATGTTACCAGCTATATTCTTATTAATCAGGAATCCGACTCCTAGTTCTTGTCTCTCCGCTAAGCCCCGGTAGCACAGGACGTGCCCCCTTTTTAGCACTGTATACGCTTCTTTTGGCCTCCTAACTCCACTGAGCCCTATTATATCCCATTTACTGCCTTCTTATTCCTCCGATAGCACTGCTAGACTTGCCTCACTAGATAACGTTCTAGCGTTAAACGTTGCCAGGCTCATATTAGAATGGCGGCCTGTCCAGAATCAGGGATTCTTAGCACTTTATCATGCACGAGCTTAACTTTGGCTCCTCGATTTTTATCGGCCTTAGCCGTTTCCCAAAGGTGTGCTCACTTTTTGAGTGTTACCGGCGAGTAATCATCAAAAATGCTTATTTTTGAGCCTTTCAGTTTATGGCAATTCTTGAAAGGAGCTACCTTTTCATTGAAGTTATAAAGCTTCATGATGACTGGCCGATCCCGGTAATCTTTCTTCTTCCAAAGCCTGTGAATGTCTTTACTAACGACACGTCAACTTCAAGGCAGTTTAAAAAAATGTCTTTTAATACTTTGCATTCAATATCATCACGTGTTTCTTTTGTGCTTTCCTTGACACTGTAAAGTATGACGTTATTCTGCCTTGGTCTGTCTTCTAAGTCAGTTATCCTTTCCTGTTGGTTTCTAATTGTCCGCTCAAGATCTCCAACTGTACTTTCATGTTCTTGTACCTTATTGCACACATCTCTGAGGCTATTGACTTTACCTTCAAGGCCTATAAGCCTAGCCTCTGCTTTGGTTTGGTTGGTTAATACTTCTTTAAGCATTTCGTCAACAATAGGACCCAGGTTAGTTTCCACATCCCCGGAAAGCAAAATTTCAAAGTAGAACCATAACATACTGAAAATTTCACACTTTATTGGGAGCGGCAGCACAATAATGCAAGGATCGTCTGAACAAAAACATGATACGCAAGGATAGTAACGAACCTGTAAAATAACCCAGGCATATTTAGGCAACATGGTCGCTCCAGCCCTGCCGCTCCCACTGAAGGTTGTCAGCTGCAGAACAGGCTTTATATGGTTCCAGGCTGCGGTGACATCCCTGCGGTTGGATGATGCCACAGGGTGGCGCTGTTCTCTTGAAGGTCAGCCGGCGTTTCCAGAAAAAAGGCAGTTGTTTTGTGCTTGCACTGACGTAACTCGTAATCAGCGGCAATATCTGTAAAATAACCCGGGCATATTTAGCCGACATGGTCGCTCCAGCGCTGCCGCACCCACATGTACTCATTATTCATGAATAACAACAATTTAAAAAGGAATTGAAATTTTAGTGCAGTGTTATCATTCAAGGCTTAGAATATGCGAACATGAGAATATTTTGCAAGTCTCAAATGTTCCTGCTCTAATCCTAATATTGTAAAGGGGGGTTTATTCGGCTCGTAGAGCAGCAGCGACAAACACAGCGCCAGCAGGTAGGGTGCAGCCAGTGAACGAACTGGGTACGAGCCACGCGATGGCAACGGGGCTTTTCAGCCTGCCAATTTTCTTTGTCACAATCGCCCCCGGAATTGAAGAGTAGCCATCCTGGCGACCTAGGAAGGGGTGGGCGGATTGTAATACTGCTTCAGCCAGTCAATGTGCACAGTCTCTCGCCCGCGACAACGCAGATCGGAAGATGGCGATGCGGGTTCAACCACGTTGTTCACTGGTGATGTTTGTGCTACCACGCGGTAGGGCCCGTGGTACTTTGGCAGGAGCTTGGACGAAAGGCCAGGAGCAGCAACAAGCGGGACCCAAAACCACATGAGTGAGTCGACGGGGAAGGGGTGAGGGGGAGGATTGAGGTCATGACGTTCTCTTTGGTGGCACTGTTGAGTAGACGTCAAAGAACGGGCCAGTTGTCGGCATTTCTTGGTGTGCTGAGCAACCGCAGAAACAGGTGAGCATTCAGCAGGGTCCGGCCACTACGGGCGAACTGTATCAATGGTGCTGGAGGGATGGCGGCCGTAAAGCAGAAAGAACGGTGAGAATCCGGTAGTGGCTTGAGAGGCAGTGTTATATGCGTAAGTGACGAACGGAAGTACAAGGTCCCAGTTGGAGTGGTCAGATGCAACATACATTGATAGCATGTCACCAAGAGTTCTGTTGAATCGTTCCGTTAAGCCATTGGTCTGTGGATGATAAGCAGTAGTAGTGTAGTGAATAATTTGGCATTCAGATAGGAGTGACTGCAGGACATCCGAGAGGAATACGCGGCCCCGACTGCTCAACAGTTCACGAGGTGCACCATGGCGGAGAACGAAGTTGTTTAGAATGAACAAGGCGATGCCTTTTGCTGATGTGGCAGGCAAGGCGGCGGTTTCAGCATACCGTGTCAAATGATCTACGGCGACAACACTCCATCGGTTGTCAGCGCCAGTAGATGGAAGAGGCCTGTATATATCAATGCCGACATGGTCAAATGGCTGAGCTGGGCAGGGAAGTGGTTGGAAAGGTGTGGTGGAGAGATGCGGGACACATTTGCATCGCTGGCAGGCAATGCAGGAGCATACGTATTTGTGGACGAAGGTGTACATCCTTCGCCAATAATATTGTAAGCGAAGCCGTGTGTAAGTTTTTGACACTCCGCCGTGACCACACTGCGGGTCAGAATGAAAAGCGGAGCCGAACTCTTGTCATAGGTGGCGAGGCACTACTAAGAGCCATTTGCGGCCGTCATTGTGGTAGTTGCGGTGGTATAAAAGTCCATCCCAGATTGTGAAATGTTGCACCTGTCGGCGTAACGCTCGAGGTGCCGAAGTTGCCGGAGGATTGGACAAAAAGTCGAATATCATGACGATCCATGGGTCTTTTCGTTGCTCCGATGCCATGTCCAGGATGTCAAGTGGTGAGATGTCATGTCTGTCGGTAGAAGTGCTGCTGTCTGAAGTAACTGGGGAGTGCGAGAGAGCATCGGCGTCAGCGTGTTTGCGTCCAGAGCGATAGACGACACGGATATCATATTCCTGGATTCGGAGGGCCCACCGAGCGAGGCGGCCCAACGGGTCTTATAGGTTGGACAACCAGCAAAGAGCGTGATGATCCGTCACCACGTCAAAGCGTCGACCGTAGAAATGTGGGCGAAATTTTTGAAGAGCCCATACGATAGCCAGGCACTCTTTTTCTGTTACTGAGTAATTGGCCTCAGGTTTCGTGAGGGCACGACTGGCATAGGCGACTACGTATTCGGCATTAGTGTTCTTGCGTTGTGCGAGCACGGCACCAAGGCCGACACCACTGGCGTCAGTGTGAAGTTCTGTAGGTGTGCTTGGATCAAAATGGCACAAAATTGGCGGAGACGTGAGTAGGTGAGGAAAAGTCATAAAGGCATCATCAGAGGCTTCCGACCAAGCAGAAAGTTCATTGTCGCCTTGGAGAAGTTGGTTTAATGGTGCGATCACAGTAGCGAGTAGCGAAATTGCGAACGAAACGTCGAAAATAAGAGCATAGGCCAATGAGCCTGCGTAGTGCTTTCAAGTTAGTGGGCTTTGGAAATTCGGATACGGCGCAAACTTTAGCAGGATCAGGCAGAATGCCTTCTTTGGAAACGTGGCCTAATATAGTCAGTTTTCGAGCTGCAAATCAGCACTTCTTTAAGTTAAGCTGGAGACAAACATTCCGGAGACAGGACAAAACTTTATGTAAACGCCGAGGATGGGTCGGAAAATCAGGAGACAAGAGGACAATGCCATCGAGGTAGCAGAGGCAAGTATGCCACTTCAAGCCGCGTAGGATGCCGTCCATCATGCGTTCGAAGGTGACGGGCGCATTGCACAGACCGAACGGCATTACAGTAAATTCATACAAGCCGTCTGGTGTTACAAACACGGTTTTCGAACAGTCAGCGCCAGCCATGGGCACCTGCCAGTAGCCAGAGCGGAGATCTAAGGAGGAAAAAAACTCCACTCCTTGCAAACAGTCAAGTGCATCGTCAATACGTGGCAACGGGTATACATCCTTTCGGGTAATCTTGTTAAGCCTTCGATAATCGATGCAAGATTGTACGGTGCCGTCTTTCTTTTTAACTAAGACTACTGGTGATACCGAAGGACTACTAGAAGGCTGGATGACACCGCGATTGAGCATATCGTTCACCTGGTCATTGATAACGCGTCTTTCAGTCGCCGATACTTGGTAGGGAAGGGACGCTGTCAGATTGGCGCATGACTCCTAGTGTCGATAGTGTGCGAACCAGTCATTGTGCGGCCGAGTGATGTTGCTTGGCAGTCAAAAGACGAAGAGAAGCCTTGGAGCAGGCGAAGAAGTTCGTCGCGCTGCGTCGTCACAAGGTCACTGGCGATAGATGGCGTAAAAGAATGCGGCAGTGACTGAGGAGGCGATTCCTCGAGAGCAGCAAGATAAGTGGAGTCGTCCATCGTGTCAAATATTGAAGATGAGGTCAGTGGCTCTGCTCTGCCAAGGCTTTCATGGCGGCGTAAAGTAATTGGTTCAGCCGATGGGTTTGAGACGCACATGAGAGAAGCGCCAGCTTTGAACTCGAGGACGGCGAACGGCAGTGGTAGTGAACGACGGGGAACTAAGAGTTCGGACAGAGCGAAGAGTACTGTGCTGTCATCTACAGATTCGCAAGAAATACTGACAAGAGTGGAAGACCAGGCAGCCATAACGGTGTCTTCTGAAACAGTGATTTTGCGACAATGATCCTTATGGTCAGCGATAATATCGGTCGAAAACTGAAACAGCTCGATTTCAGCGCAGGCGCAGTCAATGATCGCATGATGTATGGAGAGAAAGTCCCAACCTAATATGACGTCGTGTGAACATGATGGCAACACGATGAATTCTATGATACAGAGGACCTCCTGAATTATGACACGAGCAGTGCAGGCGCCGGATGGCTCGACGGGCTGCACGTTGGCAGTTCGAAGAGACAGTCCAGAAAGCGGCGGCGTCACTTTTCTTATCTTGCGGCAAATGCGGGCATCTATCGCTGAAAGTGCAGCACTGGTGTCGACAAGTGCTAGCATCAATGTTCCTTCTATTGCGACTTCAATATCGTTCTTTGGGGAAGTGTGAGGCCTTATACATTTCGCTGGCACCGCTGTTCTCGCCTCCTTAACTGCGATATTTAGTTCTCCTGGCGCAAAGGGCTCCGCCGCCGGTGCATGGGGGAAAGCGAGTGGTGGCGAGGAGGTGGTGAACGGCGAGCGGCGGAGAATGCGATGTCGACGGCAGAAGGAGATTCAAAGGCGTCTGAATAGTTGCGGTGTTGTTGGAAACGTGGCGCATACGGACGCACATTGTTCGGGACGTTGGGTGCAAGCAGGCGACAGTGACGTGCCACGTGTCCAGCACGGCCACAATAAAAACAAATCGGACGGTTGTCTTCCGTGCGCCAGTGGTCTTGAGGTCGTGTATAGTGCACCAGTGGACGAACTGGAGGGGATACGGGTGGGCACAAAGATGGGCGAAGGGGGCCGTAGGTCTGTGGCGCAGGCCTCATCGCGACTTCGGCGTACATCAGGGGAGCGGCCGTCGGAGCCTGCTGAAGAGAAGGCGAAATATGGTCGGCTACCTGCTCCTTGATGACAGATTGGAGAGCGGGCGCCAACGGAGTACTCGGCTGGCCGTGTGCAAGTGGGATCAAGGAAAGCTGACGAGCCACCTCATCACGGGCGAACTCCTTTTATCTGTAGCAGCAGCGAAGTGTTATTCGGGGCAGCAGCCAAGCTCGACATTGAAGTGAACTGAGGTGTAGATTGGCGGGTGGCTACGCGTTGTTTGCGCAGTTCGTCGAAGCTTTGACACAGACTGACGAGTTCAGAGACTGTCGAGGAATTTTTTGCCAACAGCGTCTGGTTGGCGTCTTCAGTGCCTTTTAAGATATGGCGGATCTTCTTAGCATCAGCCATTGCGACGTCAACGTGGTTGCAGAGGTCGACAACATCTTCTATCTAGCTGGTAAATGTCTCCCCGCACCGTTGCGCACGGCCACGCAAACGTTGCTCGGCGCGAAACTTGCGAACCGCGGGGCGCCCAAATACTTCTGTCACGTTAGTCTTGAAGGCCGTCCACGTCGTCAGATCACGTTCGTGGTTGCGGTGCCACACGCTGGCGACACCGCTCAAATAAAACGACACGTAATTAAGTTTTTTGGTGTTGTCCCAGTGGTTGTGGATGCTCACCCGGTCGTAGTCAGCGAGCCAGTCTTCTACGTCATGGTCTTCGGTACCACTGAAGATGGGTGGGTCGCGTTGCCGCAACGGGCTGGGGCAGACCACGGTAGTCACCGGGACAGCGGGTCGTGGTTGTGGTGGTCCTTCTTCCGGCATTATGAAGACGGGCTGCAGTGTCCGATTACAAAGTTCCAGAATTCCGGTTGTACCCAGCAGCTCCACCAATTGTAAAGGGGGGTTTATTCGGCTCGTAGAGCAACAGCGACAAACTCAGCACGAGCAGGTAGGGCGCAGCCAGCGAACGAACTGGGTACGTGCCACGCGATGGCAACGGGGCTTTTCAGCCTGCCGATCTTCTTCGTCACAATATTTACGACCATAGCTTAATCTAAATGCGTAGGTGAGCGCACCCAAGAAAACTGTATGGTTGTGTGCTCGTCGAAAAAGCAAAACATGTGACAAGCTTCCGCTAATCTTCATCTTATCGCCAACCAGAGGCAATCAGATATTGCGAATCTCCCCAAAAAAAGTCAAGGATATGCATGCACAGCGGCATCCTTCCTATAATCACCCCGTGAGCGCTAAACAAGCAAGGAACAGGCGGCCGCCCTTTGAGCGATTAGTAACGAGGTAGCCATCAGTTTTGCGAGTGCAAGAAGCCAAAACTGCCGGCAAAACAAAACTTCAACCCCCGCCTGTGTGTGCGCATGCGCCAATGCGCGAGCAGTAGTATTTATTTTATTTATTTCACAATACTGCAGGCCAGATTGGCCCAAGCAGGAGGGGCATGAAAACACAAATCATAACAGCACGTACATGCAAAAAAAAAAAATGAGAAAAGAAAGTTGCATTGCATGTGACATACAACAGAATCAAAAATTAAAAGGTGACAGAGCAGAAACGAAAGCAGCGAACATTGAAATTTTTCATAAGAAAATTGTTTCCTTTTGCTGAAGCAACAAAGTTTGAAGGGCCTGTTCCACGTCAGGAGAGCGAAAAACCGATTCAGGAATCGCATTCCAATTAGCTATTGTTTGAGGGAAGAAACTGTGCTTAAATTAGTGTGTTTTAGCAAATATATGGGCTGTAATGAGTGTTCCCTATAATGACAGGTCCTTCGAGTAGTGCAGTGCCTGGGGAATGAGGGGGGAGCAATGCTAAGCTTTCCTGCCAAAATTTTATGAAGGAAAGAAATGCGGTTCGGTTTTCTACGTGTACTAAGCAACAGGATATTATTGTCCTTCATAAGCTGTGTTGGGGAGTCTGCCCATCTGTATTTATGAAAAATGAAATGTACTGCCTTTCTCTGAACGAGCTCTAATTGATAGATGTCGTCTTTCTTAGTGTGGGGGTTCCAAATTACGGACGAGTATTCAAGTTTCGACCAGATGAAAGTTTTATAAGCCAAGAGCTTAATATGGTTAGGAGTATGTTTTAATTTTCGTCTCAAGAAACAGAGCTTCGAGAATGCAGTTGAACAGATCTCAGAGATATGAGTGCCCCAGGTTAATCGGTTATTATATAGACGCACGCGCCAGAGCAAACAGAACCGGTTATTGTATAGACGCGCCAGAGCAAACTAGCTCTAAAACAAACCATGCAACGAAAACCGAGAGAGGGAGGCGCAAGAAAAAATTATTTGTATTCCCACATAGTGGCAGCACATGCCAGGAAAGAAAAAATTGGGAAATTGGTGCGCTTTTCAAACGTACAGACAGCGCCGTAAATATACGGCATCGACCATTTTGCATTGGTTTGCGGTGCCGTATATTTACGTCATTGACCCTGAAAGGGTTAATTAAAGGTGTAGTTTCTAGTCTATAAAGCGCATGGTGTTGCTTGTGCAAAAAGTCCAAACCTAATACTTGCAAGTATGTATATAAAATAAGGAGACACAATCTCTCTTCACTCCAAATACACAATCTTACAAAAAAAAAAAAGAATGCTATTCACTGCATGCTTAGAAGTATACAAGCTATTAGACTTGGAAGACTTAGGAGTGAGGATAAACAGCAAGTATCTCAACAACCTTTGGTTTGCAGATGACATTATCCTGTTCATTAACACTGGGGATGAATTTCAACAAATGATTGAGAAGTTTAAATGGGAAAGTGTAAGAGTAGGGTTGAAGATTAATATGTAGAATACAAAGATAATGTTGAATAGCCTGGTAATGCAACAAGAATTCATGATCGCCAGTCAGCCTCTAGAGTCTGTGCAGGAATACATTTACTTAGGTCAATGACTCAGAGGACCGTGATCATGATAAGGAAATTTACAGAAGAATAAAAATGAGTTAAAGAGCATACAGCAGGCAATACCAAATTGGGACTGGAAGCTTACCAGTGTCGTTGAAAATAAAAGTAAATTTATTGCATTTTACCAGTGCTAACATATGGGGCAGAACCTTGGAGGTTAACAAAGAAGCTTAAGAAAAAGTTAAGGACCACGCAAAGAGCGATGGAATAAAAAAAAAATGCTAGGCTGGTGCACACTGGTCTCTTGCTGTTTCTGAATGCAGAGACAGGAAGAGAACAGTGTGCATCAGTCAGCAAATGGCAGTAGCCAATATTCTAGTTGACATTAAAAGAAAAAAATGGAACTGGACGTGCCAGGTAATGTCTAGGGCACACAACCGGCGGTCCATTAGAGTTGCAGAATGGGTGCCAAGGGAAGGGAAGCACAGTCGGGGATGTCAGAAAATTGGGTGAGGTGATGAAATTGGGAAATGCGCAGGCACAAGTTGGAATCCGCTGGTCGTCGTGCGGTGGACATAAAGATAGGCTGCTGATATAAAAAACGGAAAATGAAAAGACTAATTGATTTCCTATTACCTGAAAAGCGAGGAGCTTCCCGCACCATTCCATGGATTGCTCCCTTGCAGAGTGACGACAAGGACTGTGTCCTGGACTGCCCCAGCCGCACCAACTGTGTAGCCCAGACCTGCTGCGGGCCTCGAGGCAAAGAGGGCGTCCCTGATGCACCGGCACCTACAGATGAGACTGTGTTGCGCCAACGACCTTCGGCCGAACTGAGCACTCCTGCTTGAATGCGGCTGTCATCTGTGGCCAGTGTGCAGGATTGATCTGCTGGCGAGTGGGCCAATGTGTGGAGCAACACTTGTTGCCGTGGTTGACGCTGGCAGAGCGTCGGATGTGTCTGGAGACTAACACCGCCACGGCTGCTCCGAATCAGTTGTTGCCGTGCAGGGCTACGTGCAAGCCAGAGCAGCACGAAGCAAGGATGGCCAAGCCTTCAGCTGCGATGAGTAGTGTAAGTTTTGGGAGAAGGTTGTGGACTAGGAAGGACGCCTGCCACCAAAGAGCTGGCAGTACGGATTTCACATTTGTTGTGAGACATAAGTCACCAAATAAAAGTCAAGCCACGCTATAGTGTTGGCACTAATTTCATTGGCTTCTCTGTCAAGTGCCACAAACATGTTGCCACTGTGACCGAGAGAGTAAACTGAGCTGGTGGGCTAGAAGGAAGGGCACCCTGTTGACTAGCGACTGACTGTTTACTGCAAACTTCAACCCAAAAGAAGTATTGCTTCAAGATAAAGGGACCCCCTTAGGTGTTTCTTATCATGGAGCATGACAAAAGACATCCTTTTCTGTTAATGCTGATTAACACGGTGCATTGCAGTAAATGTTAGTTTGCTACTCGGCAGTGTACTAAGCTCTGTTGTCCAGTCGTGCCTCTTCAGAGAGACAGCGATGTGAAACCAGTGGCACACTTTTGCATTACACTTGAGCAAAAGCCTGAGCTGGCCCCTGGGTGTTCATCCCAAATGTGACCGAGCACAGTGAGCAACAGCTTGCTTGGTAGCATGGCACAGAAAAACATTGCAAAGTACTGATTTGTACAAGTTAGTGTACCGTATTTACTCGATTCTAACACGCCCTCGATTGTAACGGCCACCCGTATTTCGGGGCCAAAAAAAGAAAACAAAAAGGGAAAAAACCACCCTCGATTGTAATGTGCACCCGTTTACCGTGACCTAAAAGAAGAAAGGTCCTTTACAGTGCCACGCACCTCATTTTTTCATACAGAAATACAACTTTTTCTTAGTTGGAAAACACAGAAGATTTACTCCCAGTGCACTAAAGTAACAATAAATGAAAAAAGTCAAAGCATCCATTACGATAGCAAATTAGTAGACAGCTATACAAAAAGTAAGGATAGTAGTTTTATGGACCGTATCAAATTTTTAACCTCACTTAGTACTAACTAAATTAACAAGTATAGTTCCACGCGCGCACAAGCAAACATGAACAGGTCTCACTCAATGACCGTGGAAACTCTTCAAACGCTGGAATGAGGAAGTGCAGTTGCAGGAGCGAGGGAATTGACCTTTGTGAGGCCTCTCGCTTCGGTGCAAAGTAACAACACAACGTGGTGCGCCTAGATGCGTACATCCTTGTCTCGGTTGCAGATTGTTTTCAATATAGGAGCCACACAGCTGCGCCGTACGTAGCAGCCACCGGTGTAGAACGCTTCTCCTCTTTGTGCCAGTCCCGCACACAAGTTTCGGGAACTCCGAACGCCCGTGATGCGGCTCAATTTCTGTCTGTCTCCGCACACGTGATCGCTTTCTTTTTCATTGCGGCGTCGTGGTGAACTTGGCATGTCTTTGCAGTCGGCACTTCCATGCTGATAGAGCAAATGCAGAGAACGGGAAGACAGATGGTGCACTAACCTAAGCCAAAGGAAGCATTGCTTAGCACACATACTACAGCACATGGAGAAAGATATGGCAGCTAGGCTCGAAGTGCAACTTGAACTTCACGCGCCCCCTGCTCTGTATATTGCACGTGCACGAAAAAGTAAAGAAAATGCGCTTGGTTATTTCTAGAGACTTTTGCTCCTTGAAGATTTGCCTATGTTTAGATACCACCGAGGAGTTTTCGAGTTACTGGCTTTGCTCTCTTCATCCCTAGTAGAGCTGACTGGAGTGGCATACAATCATGGTATGGTTGAGGTGAGTTACTTTTGTTTTGTCATCACGGTAGCACATCAAAACTTGATACTGGCAAGGGCATATGTTAATGCTTGGCAGTGATACTGCAGTGTATCACTTCAACGGCTATTATGTAATGCGTGCGGATATGTAACTGAGTATGCAATATCGGGATGCTCGCGTGAATTTCCACGGTTGCAGTGAACGGCTCTCTAAGCAAAGTCAGATGTTTTGAAACACGATTGATACTCTGTAGGTGAAAGAAGCAAAAGTGAACGTAGTCTTGATGCCATTTCCTGGCCGTAGGCTGCGAATGCTGCACAATCGGCTGCGTACATATGTGGTTCAGGTGCATTGTGATTCTAACAGTGCTAGGCACAAGCGAGCGTTCTTGTCAGTGACTGCGGGCAGACAACGCACACATACGTTCAAGTTGCTGAGTTGTAACTTTTCGTCGGATCTCTGCCACTCCTTATTGAACGGCAAGGGCAAAGTGTGCCGGTATGTCTGCCATTCATTAATTTGCAAACATTGATGTCAAAAGAGCTGGGCACATTCATTGAGTATAAAAGAGGAAATAAATATTTTTATTTATGCAGATGTCTATGCTCCTGGAAAGTCTGCAATTCATTGGCGCCGGATCTGGCCCTACGGAAACAGCAGGCTCATCTGTCAATAAGTAGGAGCTGAAGAGAATTTCTCTGATAGCTGGTTACATCGCATCGTTAGTTTGTTAAAACCAACTTTTACTGCAACGCATCATTTCTACATCTTCTGGTTGTGGCAGGTGCTTCTTTACTAGAAGCAGCCTTTGATCAAAGTTGCTTTTTCGTGGTTTTGCAAGTTTTTTCCTTGATCTTCAGTCTTTTCTGAATCTGGAAGAGCTGGCTGAATGCAGAGTGTATCGGAGTTTGTCCTCCGTGATACCTAATGGTAAATATTATTTACCTAGCTAATGTATCTTCAGCGGCTCAGGAGGTAAAACATGTGGTGCATTTCAGTTGGTTGCTGCAAATTATGTCATTTTTATGAGAGACCAGCTCCATCTGCTTGCTCTTGCCAGAAGTGCACCCTTCAACTGCTACTTCATTTGCTTTCTTCCACCTGGCATTTATTTGCAGTGCCGGGGTTGAGGCACTGCACCAGTAACATTTGTAGGAAACTGTGCATCTGATGGCATCTGAGGCCCTAATTCATTTGCCACTTTCTTCTTCTAAACTTTGTGCTTTTTCATTCTGGTGTGCTGCCCCTGCCCTTACTGCTGAACTGTTCTCCTTTGTGTGTTCCCTAGTCATGCCTACTTGAGGGAGATGGTCTTGTCCTTTTGTCTCTCTCCCCAAGAACCTCTTACCCATGACTATTGTGCCACTGCATTTCTTGATCTTTTCCTTTGCTTGGTCACTTGCTGTATGTGCTATCATGTGACAGTGCCTGGCTATCTGCTGCTGCACGTTGACTATGTGATGCAAAAAAAAGGGCTAATGCGTGCAGACACGGGCACAAGAGAAAAGAAGTGGACAACACGAACGCCGACTATCAACTGAAGGAAGCACTGATGTGAAAAAAAGAAAGAATACACACAACTTACCTGCACATGCTCTGGAATGGTAGCACTACGTGTCGATCGGGTACACGTGCTGGTCTACGTGTTAAGCCAATTGATCTCTTCCTTATGTAAGGTGATCGAAGGCTGACTCACGCATGCACTTCCACCATTATTGATTTGTCATGCCTCGAGCATAACACCTAGGCCAATTACTCACAGGGGACTCTGATCATGAGAAGGAAATTTACAGAAAAATAAAGATAGGTTGGAGTGCATATGGCAAGCATTACCAAATCCTGACTGGGAGCTTAC
The DNA here is from genome assembly GCF_038994185.2 of Dermacentor albipictus. Taxonomy (NCBI): domain Eukaryota; kingdom Metazoa; phylum Arthropoda; class Arachnida; order Ixodida; family Ixodidae; genus Dermacentor; species Dermacentor albipictus. The sequence continues at coordinate 180,440,440 of NC_091823.1, read as the reverse complement.
CACTGTCGTTGAAAATTAAGTGTACATTCGTTGCATTCTACTGATGCTGTAATATGGGGCATAAATTTGGAGGTTAACAGAGAAGCTCAAGAACAAAAAGACTGCACCAGGAGCGATGGAAAACAATTTTTAGATGTAACGTTATGTTACAGGAAGAGAGTTGTGTGATCGGAGAGCAAAAGGGGATAGCCAATGTTCTAGTTGACATTAAAGGAACAAAATTCATCAGCCCTTCCACTCTGTGAAGAAGGACAAGCAGCGAAGCTGAGGTGTGTTTAACTCAATTGAAGCATCTATGTATGTATGGGTATTGTTGTTGCTGTTAAAGGACACAGACAAATACATTTTGACTATGGAGTGATGTATGCTTATTTTTTTATGAAGTACTCACATGTGCAAGTACTGCCACATGGCAGATGAGAATTCCATAATGTTTACAACTTCATTGCGGACTACATAATTATGAAAAGTAGATGAAACTCAGCATAGTGTTAGAGTCGTCTTAGTGGCTGATTTCAGTTTGATGTGTTTCGGGATAGTTTTGATAAAACAAAAGTGACAGCTGTTTTCTGTAATCGTACTCCTTCCATAGACGGCCATGTATTGACAGCAGACAGGAATTCTGTAACATTTACAACTTCACTGTGAACTAATTATGACGGAAACTCGGCGAAGTGATAGTCATCTTAGTGGCCAATTTCAGTATAATATTTTCCAAGGCACCTGCATTAGATTGAGAGCTACAGAGCTAAAAATAATGTACAGCGTGAAGGACAAGGACTGCGAGAGACGACATACACGGCGCTGTGTATGTCGTCTCTCGCAGTCCTTGTCCTTCACGCTGTACGTTATTTTTTATCATGAATTACCAACTAGCCCAAGCAACTACTCTAGTTAGCTACAGAGCATTTGCGAGAAACTGGATTCGTGTCGACGTGATGCTTAGGCAGATGCACATCGACCAGCACCAGGGGGTAGCATATAGTACAGCTTTGCTGCAAAAAATGGGAGCTGGGCAGGCCATGTAATGTGTAGGACAGATAACCAGTGGACTGTTAGAGTAACAGAATTGGTCCTAAGGGAAGGGAAGTGCAGTTGAGGACGCAGGAAATTATGTGGGGTGGTAAAATGAGGAAATTTGCAGGTGAGTTGGAATTGGCCAGCGGAAGACAGGGTAATTGGAGATCATAAGGAGAGGCATTCGTCTGATGATGATAAGACAAGAACAGCTGCAAAGAGGTTGAGCCGTTCGCTTATGGCGCATTTTTACTTTATGCTGTCTGTGCTGAGGTTTGTGCAAACAGTAGCAGATACCACATCATGTTGCTTGCCACCTTCCCTTGTTATGCAAGACAGCATCTGAATTCTTTTCCACGTCTTTAATTATCGTTTGCCATCGCACCTAAGGGTTTTTTTGTTCAAGACAGTAGTTTACCACTGCTATTTTCTCTTGTTTCACCTATTCAGTGGCAGTCGCTAGCATTAGGTATGTTGCACAGGGATTGCTCCCGATTGCTAGACGTACCATAAATAGTTTGATGACATGTACCATAAATAGTTTGAGCACAGGGCTTTTAATCGCAGAACATATCAAAGTTACAGCATTTAATGTAAAGAATTCTTTACCTCATTATCAGCACTTTCCAGTTGGTAGGTAGATAGGTTTCTGTCTTGCCTAGCTTTGATAATCAGAAAATAAGTTGTCGCCAATAATGGAATTGAGCCTCTGCGTCGAGCACAGTAGCCCGGCGCTCTAACCGTTAGGCAACAATTGCTCGCATGCTTCTCTAGTTCCAAAGCCAGCCAGCACTTTGAAACATTTGGCGCGTATGCCCCCGTGTCACTTGTCTTCTTTCCTTGTGACAGCTTGCACTTGGAGGTGCTATATTAGATTCCTATATGTGTGGGGCTGGCCCATTTTCCTCGTAGCAGGTTGCGTTACGTAGAAACTGTGCAACATTCTACTGAATCTATGATCGCCCAGGATAACCATGCTTCAACATTTCTTCAGTGTGGTAGAAATGCCATGATCGTTTTAACATACACCACATGACACATGACATAGCTATAGGTGCATACGATTGTATAACCCATTCTTGCTGATCATATTGCAATTTGTGTTTCTCTTGGCTACGGTGGTTCACTACCAAATTGGAACTCGACAATCTCCATGCTGTAAGCTCAAGCCAAATGGCTAGCACAGAAATCATGCCGTTGCCTCCATATGATTCTCTTCAACAATGGTCATTGTTTGTCGTGCTACTGTTGTCACACACTCTACAGTAAAACCTCGTTAATTTGGCCCCCATTAATTCGGACACGCCATCTGGTCCCGTCAAACATGTACAGGTTCGTCCACTCTTAGGGTGAACACGGCTCACCGTGGCCGCGCTCCGCGGGGCGCCAGTGCGTCCGGCGCGGCGGCGCATCGAAGCGAAGCGGCGCAGGCGCACACGGACCCAGGGGAGGTGCTTCGCGTCGTCTGCTACAGCGCTGGAGCGCGCCGCATCTTGCTTTGCTGTACACTTCACTAGACCTAGGTGACTGAGTGACCGAGGCGGCATTGCGGGAAGGCGTACATCACTAACTGGAGCATTTTCCAGCGGGTTCCGTCTACAGCTTGTGAACAGCCTGCTTAATCTATATACATAAACAGAAACAAGCTTCTCACCACATAAATCACTTAGCATGTTTTTTCATAAGTGATGGGGGTAAAAATACAGTTATTTCTTTTTCGCGTTCTTAATTAGGCTGGGGCCTAGAGGCGACGCTTGATAGTCGTGTCAGGGACGTAACTCAGCCTGCAGCTGTTCTTAATTTCTCGAACGGGGGAGGTCGGGTTTGCAGCAGCCGCTGCGACAATGGTCGCTCTTTGCCGGGTTTACGGGGAGCATCCGCAATTCTTCCATCCTTCTTTTAAGCCTGGGCGATTCTATTTACAGTTTTCAGTGGCCTTTTTGTCATCTCCGATATAACGCGTTGAGAATAGTTTGTAGGCACAGATCTACAGTGCGTCGTCTTTCTTTTTCCAGTACCCGCGACATGGCGAGTTTCCAAAGCACACCGGGGAAATGAAATTATCCTGCACTTTTACAGCGTTTTTATCGCCCAAGTGCCATGGCAACCAGCAACCGAACAAAATGCAATTCATCATGCAAGTCGACGGAAATGCGTTTAATGGAAGCACCTCTGGTGTCTTTCGATTTGGCGAGTCATCCCAGAATCTGTAACTCCCGAGTGGCCAGTCACCCAGTTGAGTAGTCGTTGGCTGCACCGCATCATTATATTAAGCTAGGATGGGGTAGCATGACCTACGCAAAAAAAAAGGGGGGGGGGGGGGGGCGCTCAGTGGTTGATCGGGCTGACGCCCATGGTCAGATAAAAATTAGGCTTGGGCCGGGCTTAGCGTTTACAAACGGCGAGTCCGTTTGCCGACCACCGGCATGCTGTGGGCAGACGACACCATGCCGGCCTCATGACCGTCCGTTTAAATGTCGTGGCCGCCTTCGTCCAACACACGGACCGGCCACTTCCCCACGACGGCAACAGCATCGTTTGTCCGCGGCAAGTGTTCCTGTGCCGTATTCATATTTGGGTTTTACCCACTCACCCCAGCCCTACCCCCCCCCCCAAAAAAAAGAAATAAATTCCTCCTAATCTCCAAATTTATCCGATGCCCACCTCTATGGCGTAACTCCATGTGTCGCTTCGGGACTATATGCTAGTGAGAATATGCATTTGGCCCATTCTGAGGAAGTACTGAAATGAAATAGAAGCGAATAACGACTTAATTACCCGGCAAGACGTAATTTAAACTAGAAAACAGACATGTAGATTATAGATTTTCCACTTAAATTACCTATTCGAAACGGACGGAAACAGCATTCGCATGCGGCGTGCATTGATTCCAAGGAGAAAAAAACAACAACAACAAAAAACGTCGGCGCCATATGTTTTACTTCACCTAATCAATGTAATCAAATAATTGACCGACGATTACTCAAAAGGAGAATGCGACATCTCGCATCAGGTAGCCGTCAGAGGACTGGCACCGCTTCGGTGAGTTTACACATGCTGTGACAGCAAAAATGAATTTAGTTTTTTTTTATAGGATGTAGAAAGATGAAAAGGGGGTGTAAAATGGGCGCCAAATCAGTTGCTATGCCGGGGAGAGCACTTTTTTACATCGCGTAAGCACTCCATGCTCTCCTACCAGCGACATTAACGCGTCAATAAGAGAGTGCGAAGCAGCGCATATCACTTCTTAGTTGTTGGCGAAGTAATAGTATTGCCCTCCTTAATGGTAAAATCCATGGCAAACATGATGATGCGTGATTGAACAATCGCTCTCTAACTTTCTGCGAAATTTATAGCTGGTTTCGGTCGTTTTCTTAAGTCAATTAAGCAAATTCGTTCTAGCATCAAGGCATGCGCGAAACGGTGCGCTAGGCTCATCCCATGATGACTCCAACCAAGAGCGCGCCTAATAGGTTTCTCGGTATGCACTACACCAAGTGCTGTGAAAGTAAAATAAGGGGGCCCCAGCCTAATAAAGAGCGCGAAAAAATGACTATTTTTACCCTCATCACATATGAAAAACATGCTAAGTGACTTATGTGGTGAGAAGCTTGCTTCTGTTTATATATATTGATTAAGCAGGCTGTTCACAAGCTGTGGATGGAACCAGCTGGAAAATGCTAAAGTTAGTGAAGTGCGCCTTCCTGCAATGCCGCCTCGGGCACTCAGTCACCTGGGTCTAGCGAAGTGTACAGCAAAGCAAGAGGCGACGCGCTCCAGCGCTGTAGCAGACGACGCGAAGCACCTCCCCTGGGTCCGTGGGCGCCTGCGCCGCTTCGCTTCGATGCGCCGCCGCGCCGGACGCACTGGCGCCCCGCGGAGCGCGGCCATAGAGTTACTGTATATGCTACCTGCGGTAGCACATACAGTAACTCTACGCGGCCACGGTGAGCCGTGTTCACCCTAAGAGTGGACGAGCCTGTACATAACACTGTGGTACGAAACTACCATTAATTCGGACACATTTGGTCGTACTTCGATTCATTCGGACAGTTCGCGGAGCTCAGAGGCACGTGAGGCATATAGGATCGGGTGGCACTAGGGGGTGTTCAAATCGCACCGCCAGCGCTGGCTTCTCTGATTAGTGTGCGCCAACCTCAAAGGCCATGCTTGCATGTGCTGGGAGTACCAAAAGGCCGGAAATATGTCAAGGCCGCCATGTTTATTTTATTGCTACATAATAGACGAGCCTACATCTAAAGAAGCATGGCGGCAATGACGTACTTCTGGCTTTGCAGTCGCTTTTGGTGCTTGGTACTACCTCTGCATCGCTATGGTTATCGGCAAGGTAGTTATCGATCTATGCTAGCAACCCTAATCTATACTACCACGGAGGAAGGAAACTAAGGAGAGGCCCTGACGTCACTCTTTGTGAAGCAAAAGTGAAGCCGGAAGTTGGCGTTGCTCATGGCGATGCCCCGCCTTTTGTGCCACCCTCCTCTCTTGTTTACATCTCGCGAAACCACGCCGCGCTGCGCGTGGTATCGCGCGCGGAGCGCGCGCGCTCGCGCAACATCCGGCAGAGCACGGTGCAGGTAACACAGCGCAACAAGACACGGCGACTAACGCAAACCCGCCCACACAGCGCCTTTGCCACAGCACGAAACCTACCAGAGCAACACGTGTGAGCGCTCAAAAAAGCAGAACTACGCCGCCATTGTGGCCCAAAAGGCATGGTCATGCAGCAAAAAAAAAATTTTAAAGCAGCAAAAAAAATGAGAGCCTATACGTCATTTCCGCCACACTTTTCTCCTAGCGCGCGGAGGGGGTAGGGCCTCTCCTTAGTTTCCTTCCTCCGTGTATACTACAGTGTGCCAGAATAGAGGTACCTATACATACATGTTTTTAATTTTGTATGCCTGTCCGCCATTTCCGACGTTGTCTTTTGCTTGTGCAGTCAGGTGCAGTTGTGTGGTTGCGGAGCTGTGCAGCTTTTTTCGTTGTTGTTTTTATTGTGTTTATTGGTTTGCATCAGGTGCATGTGCGAGGACGGCAGGACTCTTTATGTGTGTGTCAAATTTTGTTTGCGCTTTTCTTTTTTCCGTTTATACTTTGTTTTTTCTTGACATCGTGCATGTACCCATCGCTTCGTTGCAATGCCTAGACACGCCACCATGTGCTCTCGTGCCCTACTGAAGAGCGTGCGTCTAAATGTCGTACAAAAATCCCTTCACGTAACCTGATCCTGGGTGCCTAGGTACAGGATCGTTTAGGGATTTTGGAGAAGGCGCGATGACTCGCTGTGGTTGCCCAGTGGCTATGGTGTTGGGCTGCTGAGCACAAGGTCACGGGATCGAATCCTGACCACGGCAGCCGCATTTCGGTAAGGGCGAGATGAGAAAACACCCGGGTACTTAAATTAAGGTGAACGTTGAAGAACCCCAGATGGTAAAATTTTCAGAGACCTCCACTACGGCGTGCGTCATAATCAGAAAGTGGTTTTGGCACGTAGAACCCCATAATTCTTCTTTAGAACGCGTGATGGTGGTGTCGAGCGATGCCGTGGCGTGTTCGTTCTCGGCGTTATCGTTCTCTGGACCTCGCGTTGTTCAACATTGATCATGTGATTATGGTTGCATTGCTTGTGTGTTGGTTGTAGGTTCTGTGATACTTGGCGAAAAGTCGTGAGTTGTGGTGGTGCGGCAGTGCTGCTTTAGCCTCGGTGAGCTCTGGCAGTACAGAATCTGCGATGTGTGACCCGTGCTTCCTTAAGAAACCGGCGGTGGTGAAAATCCGCCTCTGGATGGATGGATGGATGGATGGATGTTATGAGCGTCCCCTTTGGAACGGGGCGGTGGCTTGCGCCACCAAGCTCTTGCTACTATGCTGCCTAATATCCTACCTAGGTTAACCAATGAGAAAAAAAAAACATACTATGAACTACCACGTCCAAATTTTCTGATACCCTATTGCGAACTGTGCTTTTGTACGTCTCCGTCCTTTGTCGTTTCCCTACTTTTCTTCCACCAATCCTCCAATCGCCTCTTACTGATGTCTATTGCGGATCTGTTTGCTTTACCACTGCTCCCGCTGAACCCAAGGGCTTCAAGGAGGCCAGTGGTGCCTAAATCGACCGCTGGATAGATGTCTTCACATTCTAATAAAATATGCTCCGTCGTTTCCCTAGCCTTACCGCAGCAAGCACATGCTTCTTCTTCCTTCTTATATCTCGCTTTATACGTGCGTGTTCTAAGGCATCCCGATCTCGCTTCGAAAAGTAATGAGCTTCCCTTTGAGTTATCATAAATGGTTTCTTTCCTAATTTCGTTTTTTCCCCTTAAGTAGTTACTCATGGCAGGTTTCTTTTCCATTGCCGCCACCCATGAGATTAATTCAGCCTCTCTGACTTTCCGCTTGACCTTCTTTGTTGTTGTGTTGCCCACCCCACAGGCCGCATACTTGCTGGTAAGCTTCCTAGTTCTTTTCCTCCACTGTGAATCAATGTTTTGCCTGTACAGATACCTGAACACTCTCCCAGCCCATTTACTTTCCTCCATATTCCTCAGCCGTTCTTCATACTCAATTTTACTGCGAGCTTCCCTCACTTCAAAACTAGTCCAGCCCATATCCCCTTGCACAGCTTCATTTGTAGTCTTCCCGTGAGCGCCCAATGCGAGGCGACCCACTGACCTTTGGTTCCCGTCGAGTCCTGATTGTACCCCTGATTTAAAGCAAACAACCGCATTTGCAAAAGTAAGTCCTGGAACCATTACCCCTTTCCACATACCTCGGAGGACCTCGTACCTATTGTATCCCCATAGCGCTCTGTGCTTCATTATGGCTGCATTTCTCTTCCCCTTGACTGTTATGGTTTTTTCCTGTGTTTCCATATATCCGTTGCCTTCGTTTATCCATATACCAAGGTATTTATATTCTGTTACCCGAGGTATTTCTTGGCCCTGTATCTCCACTGTCTGTTCACTGTTTTCATTGAATACAATAACACCTGATTTTCTAACACTAAATTTCAAACCTAAATTGTTGCCTTCCTGTCCACAGATATTAGCGAGACGTTGCAAATCACTTTGCTTGTTTGCGAGCAACACAATGTCGTCCGCATAAAATAAACCTGGGAGTTGCTGCTCTATTACTGTACCTGCCTGTTTGTATGAGAGATTAAACCCGATATTACTTCCTTCTAGCGCCCTCTCCATCCTCACCATGTACATCATAAACAGCAGCGGGGATAAAGGGCACCCCTGCCTCAGTCCCTTGTTGATATGAACTTTCTCCGCGCTCCTCATCCCTTCCCATTCAACGCAAACAGTATTTTCTAGGTAAATCTCTCTCAAAAGCTGTATACAATCGTTACCTAAGCCTTCCCCTTCCAGAATATCCCACAATATGCTGCGGTCTACATTGTCGTATGCTCCTGTAATGTCCAAAAAGGCCACATACAACGGTCTGCTTTCTGCTTTTGATATTTCAATACACTGAGTAAGAACAAACAAGTTATCATCCAAACGCCTACATATTCTAAAGCCATTCTGAAGCTCTCCCAAAATGTCGTTATTTTCTGCCCATGCTTGAAGCTTTAATTTGATTGCCTGCATTGCTAGCCTGTATATTACCGATGTAATGTTCAACGGTCTATACGAGTGAATTCTGTCTTTCTCCCCCTTACCTTTATAAATTAAATTCATTCTACTTTGTCGCCAACTGTCTGGTATTCGTCTATCTTTTAAAGTTTTTTCAACTGCTTTCACGAGAGCTTCCTTACTTTTTGGTCCCAGTTCATTTATCAGCCTAACGGGAACCTCGTCTAGCCCTGTGGCTGTGCGCTTAGGAATTTTCTCTTCCGCTTTCTTGCAGTTTAAATTTGTAAGCACTAGCTCCTTTCCCCCTTGGGTCTCTTTCATGCTATTTTTTTCTTCAAATACAACCTCGTCCTTGCCTTGGAAAGATTCGGCTGTTACTTTTTGGATGTAATTTATTGCTGCTTCTCCTTCCAGTCTGTTTTCATCTTCGTCTAGGATATGTTGTTGTATTGTTGTTGATTTCCTGCCTAATAATTTTATGTGATTCCAAAATATTCTAGGTGCGGCCTTCTTTTTCTCACGTATTTCTGACAACCAACTTTCACTTTCACCTTTTAATTTTGCTTGCACCAGTATTTGAACCATAGACTTTTTCTCCCGGTATATTTCCCATTTACCGGTTACTTCATCCTGTGGCAACTGCGCCTTCTTTGCCTGCCTGTGCTCTCGAGATGCTTTCTGTCTTTCGGCGATCGCTTCTCGTATCTCCTTGTTCCACCAGCTTTTCGGTTTCTTTTTTCCTTTCCAATGAACGTGTTGTTTCTCTTTCCGTATTTCTGTCGTTACTACACTTAGAAGCTCACCATATTCCCACCCCTTACTTGGCGACTTGCCAATTTCTTCCTCCACTCTAGTGACTATATTTGCTATTTGTTCAGCGTTCAAATTTGGGCTGGCCATTTTGCTTTCGTTGCTCTCTTTCCCAACTACATATCCCATTTTCAAAATGATGCGTTTATGGTCACTCCCTATGCTGCTAAACCCTTCCTCATCGATGACCATTTCTCTCAACTTATCATGAATTCCTTCTGTCATCAGACAGTAATCAATGGTCGATTGCCGGTTTCCCACTTCCCACGTGATCTGTCCTTCACACTTAGGCCCTGTATTCACGATCACGAGGTTATGTTGCTCGCAAAGGTCTAGCATTGACTTCCCGGTATTGTCGGTATAGCCATCTAAATCCTGTATGTGGGCATTCATGTCACCTAATAGGACTATCTCAGCACCATTCCCGAAACCCCTAATATCACCCTATTGCAAAAACCAGCGCCACTGGGACCCAGTGCGCCGGATTATGGGCCCAGTGCAGCGCGCTGGACGCTGGGGCGCTGGGAAGGCGCGGCACTGGCTACTCGTGCGAAAAACAGCTCTAGCGCGTTAAATATGCGGTGCCTGGACACCGTATATATTTTTTTGAATACAGAAAGCAAGGAAGAGCGCTGTAGTGCAATAAAAAAAAGAAAAAAAAACGTAAAAAATAAAATTGCTCCGACAAGGATTCGAACGACCGACCTACTGATCCCAAATCCGTCACTTTACCACTACGCCACGCCACCACAGGGAAATTCGAGGATAATTTGCCATGTCAAAGCCGAGAAGCAGTTTGTTTCGCAGAGCTACGTCTCGTACAGACATGGTTGATGCGCTATCGCCCAGCAACTAAAACTCACGCCTGTACCAGAAAGAAAAGGTTGCTGTCCGTATTCAGCAGCATGCTTGGAAGTGCCACACCATCGATTTTCACTTGCGATTGCTATTTTAACTACCCGCGCCGAGATCGCTCCCCACCGAAGCTTAGGCCTAGCGTATCCGCCGAGTCCATCCTCTGGGAGTATCTAGGCGCAGGAATCAAGGAATCTAACAAGGATAAATCACTCTATTTGTCAGCTTTCGCATCGATGTTCTTAAATAAAATTTTTTTCATGTCTACAGTGCCAGCATAAGAAGCGATGACCGCAGATGTGACGCGTCATAAACACAGGTATGTGTGCTATCGCCGAAGGCTCCCAGCACTAGTCCGCGCTTCTCTGACGAAGATCTATGACTAGCCAGGCGTCTTGACTGAAAGGCATCACTGTACTAAGGAAACGGTGCATATCCTTTGCGTGAAGAACCAGAAATGGCTATCGAAATCGGCAGTAACAGGCCATACACCATCCCGGGTCGGCGGTTCATTTAGGACTTTTTTTCGAAGTTAAAACTGCAATCGCAAGTGAAAATCGATGGTGTGGCACTTCCAAGGATACTGCTGAATACGGACAGCAACCTTTTCTTTCTGGTACAGGCGTGAGTTTTAGTTGCTGGGCGATAGCGCATCAACCATGTCTGTACGAGACGTAGCTCTGCGAAACAAACTGCTTCTCGGCTTTGACATGTCAAATTATCCTCGAATTTCCCTGTGGTGGCGTGGCGTAGTGGTAAAGTGACGGACTTGGGATCAGTAGGTCGGTCGTTCGAATCCTTGTCGGAGCAATTTTATTTTTTACGTTTTTTTTTTCTTTTTTTATATTGCACTACAGCGCTCTTCCTTGCTTTCTGTATTCAAAAAAATATATACGGTGTCCAGGCACCGCATATTTAACGCGCTAGAGCTGTTTTTCGCACGAGTAGCCAGTGCCGCGCCTTCCCAGCGCCTTCCCAGCGCCCCAGCGTCCAGCGCGCTGCACTGGGCCCATAATCCGGCGCACTGGGTCCCAGTGGCGCTGGTTTTTGCAATAGGGCAGCGCTTATGCATTCCACTAACTCTTTATTCTTCTCTGTGCAATTTATTCCGGTCCACAAATACGTAACTCCAAGCCAAGTTTCTTTCCCACTCATTGTACCTGATAACCAAAGATGCTCTTGACATTGTGAATTTACTCTTTTCCATTTGGCTCCCTGATGGATGAGCATTCCGACTCCCCCTCCCTTTCTTTCCGACTTAGTTCTGTTGCACCCTTCCCATACATAATTCTCAATAACTGGCGGCTCTTATGAGTCTCTAAGGTGCGTTTCTGTAACCGCATACACCCCTATTTGTTCTCTATGTAACTGCTCCTCAATCTCTGCCCACTTTTCCTTTCTTCTGCCGCCCTGCATGTTTATGTAGCCTATTGCATGGCGAGCTCTTGTTCTTGCTTTCCTCCTTTTTCTCTTATCGACGGCGATGCTCTTCTGCTGTTCCCCTAGGGGACCTTCTTTATTACTACCTACTCTGACCTCCTGAGCGCCCGCGGGCCCCCTAAAAAAGCAACAGCGCGACCCCCAAGTCGCCAGCCCACTTCTCGTGCTAGCCTGTAATTGAAGTGGATCCCATCTCGTTTAAAACCACCACAACTTCTCACTTCCCTGTTTACTTCGACAACCTCGAAGCCTTTCTCTCGGCTCATTTTCCATATTGCCTCATTGGCAGCCATTGCGGCTCTTTGTACGTGACTGTCACGCACAGGCACCTCCGGCACCGTGCACACCACGATCTGCACCTGAGGGGATAGCTCGCGCAAGTCGTCCACCCCCTTCGCCAAGCGCTGGGCTAGTCCTGGCCCTTTCCTGTTCAGGACGTCATTTAGCCCACCTGCTACTACGACAAGGTTGCGCACGTGGGCATTTTCCGTGAGCTTTTCTTTTGCTCGCTCCATGACAGAACCCAGTGTCTGCCCTGGAAATGTCCCTACCGCCACTCTTTTGTCGCCTTTCACCCTCTCCACAATTGCTTTTGAGCACCCAGCCATGTTTGAGTCGCCAGCGATAATCACCCTTTCACTCTCTCCTACCTGCCCCTGCTTCCCGGCTTCCTGTGGCTGCAGCGTCGCCTCACTCGGGGCGTGTTGCGCTGCTTCGCTATAGCTACGCCGATTCACCGGCGGCGAGCTGGCGACCGCTTGCTTTGGCTCCCTGCCTCCCACTTCGCCCTCGCTTTGGCGTCCTGACCCGACATTATCCGCTGCCCGAGTCTCAAGAGCGTCGAGCCGCCTTTGCAGTTCGGCGCTCCTTTCTTTCGCCTCCCCAAGCTCGGCCACAGTCCTCACCAACTGCGCGGCCTGGGCCGCCTCCACCTTGACGAAATTTTCAACCTTCGCCTGCAGTGCTACCCGCTTCTCCTGCTCCTCCCTCAGGCTTGCCTTAAGCTCTTCAAACTTAGCCGCCCAATTCCCTTCCAGTTTTTGGACGGCTTCCTTGACGCCCTCGCACGACCTGCACGTGAAGCTAGACCCCACTGCTTCTGCTAAATCCTGGAATTCAGTCTCGTCGAGGAAGCACCAGCGCAGGCACTCGTCGCACTGCACTTGCTCCCCGTTCCCCGCGGCCTTCACGTTTTTCGATTTCATCGCTTGCTCGGGTCCCTAGGCCCAACGAGCACGTTCGCCGAATCACTCACGCAAACCCGACCTCGACCGCTATCCCAAACAAAAACAAAGAATTATCACTCCCTACTCCATGTAAAAATCCGAAGAGCTAGCTGAAAGAACTACCCCCTAGGCCTAACGGGAGAGCCGCCAGACCTAGACAAAGCCGGTACGTTTCCTACTCCTACCAAAAATTCAAAATTTGCGCCCCTACTCCACGCAAAAGAAAACACTTCAAAACACTAGCTAATAAAGATAAAAGAGCACTTAGCTACGAACGAAGTCGCTGAAGCCTCGTCCACAGGAGCGTCCGCGAGCCACGACCAACCACCACGGCAGACAGCCGTGCGGTGGCCACGAGAAACAATTTGGCAGGCGCCGCGACAGCTGCTCCACTCGAGACTCCTGACCAAACAAGCAGCGTGTGAGGCAAGACCGAAACAACGTGTACGCCCCGCCGTCATATTTTGTCATCGTCAGCTAGCTATGGAGACCGCTGATGAATGTTTTGTACTCGGTGGTTTCTTCAGCGTGACGATCGGTTGAAAAAAGCGCTTTGGCAACGCTTTACAAGCTCCTCTTTGACCTGAAACCACTGCACCTGTGGCCTAAAGTGAATGAGTAATAAAACAGTATCAGCATGCACAGAAACGCATGACTCGAATAGAGCATGAAGTGTAGTTCTTAGGGCAAATGTCATGTTTCACCACTGCATGTCTTCCTATGGTCACTGCAGCGTACCTTGCCGACCACGTCTACATCTTGTATGATGCCAGGGTTCGCGCAGAGTATGAAGTCGATTTCATTTCTAGTCTCACCATTCGGGCTCCTCCACGTCCACTTTCGACTAACCCGCTTTCGGAAAAAGGTACTCATTATCCGCATATTATTCTGTTCTGCAAACTCTACTAATAACTCTCCTCTGCTATTCCTAGAGCCTATGCCATATTCCCCCACTGACTTGTCTCCAGCCTGCTTCTTGCCTACCCTGGCATTGAAGTCGCCCATCAGTATAGTGTATTTTGTTTTGACTTTACCCATCGCCGATTCCACGTCTTCATAAAAGCTTCGACTTCCTGGTCATCATGACTGCATGTAGGGGCATAGACTTGTACCACCTTCAATTTGTACCTCTTATTAAGTTTCACAACAAGACCTGCCACCCTCTCGTTAATGCTATAGAATTCCTGTATGTTACCAGCTATTTCCTTATTAATCAGGAATCCGACTCCTAGTTCTCGTCTCTCCGCTAAGCCCCGGTAGCACAGTACGTGCCCGCTTTTTAGCACTGTATATGCTTATTTTGTCCTAACTTCACTGAGCCCTATTATATCCCATTTACTACCCTCTAATTCCTCCAATAACACTGCTAGACTCGCCTCACTAGATAACGTTCCAACGTTAAACGTTGCCAGGTTCAGATTCCAATAGCGGCCTGTCCGGAGCCAGGTATTCTTAGCACCCTCTGCAGCGTCACAGATCTGACCGCCGCCGTGGTCAGTTGCTTCGCGGCTGCTGGGGACTGAGGGCCGGGGTTTGATTGTTGAATTCATATGGGAGGTTGTGGCCAAGTACTGCACCAGGGTGGCCAATCCTGCTCTGGTGAGAGAGTGCGTTACCGGTTCTGGTCGCCGGGATCAGGCCGCACTCCAGGCCTGTTTGTGCAATTTTCTCTACACACGTTTTTTTTGTATTTTCCGGTGGAGAATTGCGCGGCACCGGGATTTGAACCACGGTCCTCTTGCACGGGAGACGGATACTCTACCGTCCCCGCAGTAGTTAAATTAAAAAATTAAATTATGGGGTTTTACGTGATAAAACCACTTTCTGATTATGAGGCACACCGTAGTGGGGGACTCCGGAAATTTCGACCACCTGGGGTTCTTTAACGTGCACCTAATTCTAAGTACACGGGTGTTTTCGCATTTCGCCCCCATCGAAATGCGGCCGCCGTGGCCGGGATCCTATCCCGCGCCCTCGTGCTCAGCAGTCTAACACCATAGCCACTGAGCAACCACGGCGGGTCCCGCAGCAGGTGTACGCCTCATTTAACCTACAGTGGTGCCCTATTTGATCAGTCAAGGTTGACCAATCTGAGCTCGGTTATACCGCACGGATGGCACTCGGCTAGAGAACCTGGTATTTATGACTTGCACATGTGTCGCCATACTTAATTGAGGATGTATATAAATTTTTAGGAGGGTTCCGTACAGTCATAAAATAAGGAAAAGACATTAACAAGAAAGAAAAAAGGGGAAAAAAGGAACATGACAGGTGATTTGAACTGATGACCCTTGGATGTTGCCCGGAAAAATAGCTCAGTCGGTTGGTTCGTCAGGCCCCACGCGCCATAGCTCCTGCTCCGAGCCTCATACTTACGTGGAAAGGGACTGATGGGGGGGTGGAAGATGAGGGGGGAATATGCGCTCACCGAGAGGGCATCGTCAGGACGAGACCACCACCAGGCACCTTACTGAGATGTGGGGAGCTTCGCGGCCGGAACGAAGCCTCCCTTCTCCGCCGGCCAAGAGGGGAAAACGCGCTTTCCGATCGCTCAAGATCTCTGCGTGTATTAGTGAAGAGAGCCGGTTTAAGGGCGGAGAAGAATAAAGGAAAGGAAAGCAAAATTGCAGCGCCGTGGTTTTAAAGCGCACCCGTGCTAGAGAAACGGAAGGCTATATAAGCGTGCGTGGCTATGATACGCACACGATAGCACAGCAATCAGCACTCGAATATAATTAAAACCCTAATAATAATTATAAATATTCATCTCATCTATGGGCTCTGATGCGCGCGCTGTTGCTTTGTCTCTGCGTGTAGTAGTTAAGAGAGCCAGTTTAAGGGCGGAGAAGAATGAAGGAAAGGAGAGCAAAAATTGCAGCGCCGTGGTTTTAAAGCACACCCGTGGTAGAGAAACGGAAGGCGTTATAAGCGTGCGTGGCTATGATACGCACACGAAAAACTGCCTTAAAATAGTTAGACTTGAGGGAAAGCTTCGTTAACAAACGATAGCACAGCAATCAGCATTCGAATATAATTATAACCCTAATAATAATTGTAAATATCTCATCTATGGGATCTAATGCGCGCGCTGTTGCTTTGTCTCTGCGTGTAGTAGTTAAAAGAGCCAGTTTAAGGGCAGAGAAGAAGGAAGGAAAGGAATGTCTCTGAAGTAAAATTGCTGCGCCGTGGTTTTAAAGCGCAACCGTGGTAGAGAAACGGAAGGCGATATAAGCGTGCGTGGCCATGATACGCACACGACAAACTCCCTTAAAATATTTAGACTTGAGGGGAAAGCGTCGTTAACAAACTATAACACGGCAATCAGCGCTCCAATACGACGAGAGAAATTATTGAGACATGGAAAATTCCCTTGAAATAAATATGGTTTGCGAGACAAATGCTTATAAGTATTGAACCTCTTAAAAGATGAGGGGGGAAATATGCGCTCACCGAGAGGGCATCGTCAGCGCGAGACCACCACCAGGCACCTTACTGAGATGTGGGGAGCTTCGCGGCCGGAACGAAGCCTCCCTTCTCCGCCGGCCAAGAGGGGAAAACGCGCTTTCCGATCGCTCAAGATTGCGCGGACATAGTAGTATAGCTCTAGCGTCTAGGAAAAGCTTAAACAGGTGCGAGGGCGGCACGCATAGCGTGGGAAGCTATCCGCCACAATAGCTATCTCAAGGACTGCTGCTGACGAGGGCGAAATACCTTCGTGTAATTATAATAACCCTAATAGGACTACTTTCGAAAGAACAAAAAAAGAAAAGAAAGGAAACGGCCCAGAAGGCTATGCTACGAGAGCTATGACTGATAATTTTCTATATATATATGTATTCATCTCATCTATGGGATCGCATGCGCGCGTTGTTGCTTTGTCTCTGCGTGTATTAGTGAAGAGAGCCAGTTTAAGCGCGGAGAAGAATAAAGGAAAGGAAAGCAAAATTGCAGCGCCGTGGTTTTAAAGCGCACCCGTGGTAGAGAAACGGAAGGCGATATAAGCGTGCGTCACTATGATACGCACATGATAGCACAGCAATCAGCACTCGAATATAATTAAAACCCTAATAATAATTGTAAATATTCATCTCATCTATGGGATCTAATGCGCGCGTTGTTGCTTTGTCTCTGCGTGTAGTAGTGAAGAGAGCCAGTTTAAGGGCGGAGAAGAATGAAGGAAAGGAAAGCAAAATTGCAGCGCCGTGGTTTTAAAGCACACCCGTGGCAGAGAAACGGAAGGCGATATAAGCGTGCGTGGCTATGATACGCACAAGGCAAACTGCCTTAAAATATTTAGACTTGAGGGAAAGCTTCGTTAACAAACGATAGCACAGAAATCAGCATTCGAATATAATTATAACCCTAATAATAATTGTAAATATTCATCTCATCTATGGGCTCTGATGCGCGCGCTGTTACTTTGTCTGGCTAATACTAAGTGTTAAATAGTGCTTTATCCTTTCCCTTGGGTTTTGTGTTTTTGGGCTTTTTATTATGGATCCTCCGCAGCAACCACGCGATTGCTGTTGTGTCGGCAGCGGCAGGCAAGTGGGGGCCCGCGCCCAGCGAACGCGTGGCGAGCGCCGACGCAAAGATGGATGACACGGAACCAACTGCTCCTGATGAAAACCGGACAAGGACTCAGCCGGCTCGCGGCTGTTTATTACTAAAAAGGACTTCACACGCCAGATGACACCTCCCGATTGGTCCAAGCTCGTCACCTGACAGAAGGGAGGTGCGCCATCTAGCTAGACTACTACGAAACATAAATGTATGATAACACGGAGATCTTGCAGGCGGCGACACTATACCACAATTGCCAACTTGAGCTTGTTGGTTTTGAGGTCTCATAGTTGTTACTAACAGAACAGTGTGATAAACAAGCAAGGGCTCGGCGGCATCTAGTCGCCTTACTTGTCTCATGGTGTCGCTCCATGAGCACCGTGAGCCTTCAGACCAACTAGGAAGAGAGGTTTGTTGCAATTGCTTCTGAACTGTATTGCCACCATACCAACAGTGCTCTCTCTCAATGACAACCATTGAACAGTAGAGTGCTTGCACCCAGCAGAGTCTAAGAAGGAAGCATTCAGAAGAGGGGGTTCGAAGTGGGCCTTTTGAAGCTGGCAGCATTGCCGAAGGGGCTTTGCCTGTCTGCCCTCTTTATGGATGCACAATGATGATTTCCTCTTCGAGAGAGATTGTTTCAGGGTTCGTTACATGGCAACAGTGTTGGATGTTTAGTAGCAGTGAAGCTTGTCTTTGCCCACTGTCAATAATGTGTTCCTTCTCCAGTGTCCCCGTGAATTGTCCACTTTTTGGATGCATGTGCTCTCCATGCATGCATGCATTTTTAGCTTGTAAATACCCAAGAAGG
Source organism: Dermacentor albipictus (assembly GCF_038994185.2). Taxonomy (NCBI): domain Eukaryota; kingdom Metazoa; phylum Arthropoda; class Arachnida; order Ixodida; family Ixodidae; genus Dermacentor; species Dermacentor albipictus. The sequence goes on along the minus strand of NC_091823.1, from coordinate 180,422,120 downwards.
CATTGGGGAGTATGGCGATGCACACTGTTACGTTTCGCCTACGACGCGCGGTATAGCCGGCACGGATGCAACGGACGCGGGGGCTTCGTTCAAAGCGGCGGACATTTTGGCCCGTTCAGCGCTGCCGCAACGCCTCCCCGCCAAGCGCGTCCAGGCATGTCTCAATGCCACGTGTCTTCGTGTGTGTGTGTGAGTGTGTGTACATGTTTGTGCCCATGCTTGTCAAAGCGCGGCAGCCGGGTAGAGGAGCTCTCCAACTGTGAAGCGAGGAAGGCTAACTGGCGCCGGCCCGGCGTATGCGCCACTACTCGTCTCAACGTGCCCGAGCGGCGCCGTCACGTGCGCCCCATCCAGAGCCGTTCCTTCTTGCCCTCAACTCCGAGAGTATAAAAGCAACTGCCCCCGGACGCCAAGAGGGAGGCTCCGATTTCTTCCGTCGAGTAACGTGCTCTCCCGTTTCTCCACTTCGGTCGACCTCACCGGCCGCTCTTTTGCGATGCTAGAAAAAACAAGTTGTTCTGTTAGCAGTCGGCTCATCCTTTGCCAGCACCTTCGGATGCTTCCAGTTGTGCCCCAGGCCGCCAGGCCAACGCTACCCTTGGGGCTTGCAACCCAGATGCAACAACTCTTACAAAACACTGCTGACACCAGGTTAATGGAGCTGCTTTTTTGTTTTGTTTTGCCCACTCCGTTCTCATCAGTTACAATGAGCAGTTCTGTGTCCGAACAGAAGGCATATATAGTTGGTCGTTCATAGCCTGCGGACTGACTTGGCGTGACAGAGACCTTCCTGAGAACCATAGCACAGTGTATATATGTAAAAACCTTCTGATGTGTTGATGACTTCCTTCTCTTGTCTTCACACTTTGCCTGCTGAAGCCAGCAACAGGGTCAACCAGATGTTCAACAGGCTTCCCACTAGTTTTCCCAGCCTCTCCTTTACCAGGGTGCTGCTCACAGATCTGTTTTCTTGACCTTGTGCTGCACTTCAACCATGGTCACACCTGCTGAACCTATAGCATGCGATCAAAATATTGCTATACATCAGGTTTCTCCAAACTCATGACATGTGCTACAAGGCCTTGAGGTACACCTTCATTTATTTTCGCCCTCATCATACTGTACGAAGCTTCGTATGATAAGTGCAATGCTTAAAATCATCATCATATGTACTTTATTTCTCGTCTGAGGGAGGGTAGGCTGGGACTAAAGGCATGAAGGCCTGACAGAGGTCCCAGACCCCACAGTTACAACAGTGGTTATAATCAGTACAAATGAAGACACATATAACGTACACAGTGGCGTAGCAACAGGGGGGGGGGGGGGTGCCGTGGGGCCGTGGGCCCCGGGTGCAAGGGGCCAGTGGGAGGGGAGGGGGGTGTCATACGCCTGAATACACCCCTCTTTCCGCCGGCTTGGCTGGGCGCAAATGGCAAAGAATGCTCCAGTATCCGGTAGCCCGAGATCATGTACCCGATGCGTTGCGCCGCAGAATTGTCGGCTGCAGCTCTATCAACACCCCACGAAATAATTGCACGAATGTTCGGGCTAAAAAATTTAATTCGTAAAATGGTCACTAAACTATTCGCCTTAGCGGAATGTTTCATGTGGGGTGCGCTCGTGCCGTGCGTTCATGCTGGGAGCAGGAGTCGCTAAACATACAGTGAGGCGTTCTAAGGCGTTGAGGCTCTTGGGTCCCTCTTCCGTTCTGAACGCGCAGCGAGGACGAACAAAGACAGCAGAAAGAGGGCGTTCAACCAGCGCGCCCGGCGCTCGCGTTTGCGACGAAGCGTTCGTTGAGAGCGACGTTGCATAAGCGCGGCCGTCAAAAGTCGCGAATGGGATTCTCTGGATCGTCTTCAGACTCGGTGCGGCCGAAGAGTCTGGCGGCGTGTGACTCGACAGGCTGTATGCGCCGTGATCACGGTGGCCGCGATGTTCAGCTTGCTTTTACTTCCCCTCTCCCACTCGCTCCGAGAAGCCGCTGCGAAACCTGCCGTTATGTTCACGCTTTGCTTCTTATCCTCGAAAGTTTCAGAAAACTGTTGTATGATTTCATGTCACAAGTACAGTGTCTGTGTCAGCTACTCAGAATTTCACAAAAATAAACGATAACTTTGTAAGGATATTTCCCGATATTCTATGATGTTATGTGCCTTTGTGATTACTAGTAACTCGGTAGCGTGAAAAATTTGGCAGATAAGTAATAACCATAACCTTAACAATCGCTTAGTTAGTACTTATAGAGGAAGCGCTTCAATTTAAAGAATTGGCTACTCAAAGTCATATTATTAACTCAACAAAAACTTCTTAAACAAAATCGTTTTGGGTGCTACAACCTACAGTACTTTGGCACAGCTGGCGGCGCCCAGTGTGGCAGTAGCGAAAGAAATATGTAGTGGACCAGTGACGTTGATCCCTCCACCCTCTCCATTGCGAGTGCAGACTATCAGGTTTCGCTGGCACGGGCTTCATCGCGCTGTTTTTTTTTTTTTTATGGTGACGCCAAGAATCGACGCGAAGCGTGCTCTATTCTGTTCCCAATCTTTTGGTGGTACCGCAGCTCGGATAATCACGTTTGTCCGTATAGCAGCAAATAAAACAAGGCTTTATTGATCAGCATGAAGAGAACTAGTAATTGTCATAGCATTGGCGCCCGCTGTCAGGATTGGGGGCTCAATCCCTTCGTCCGTGGTCCTTTGCCAAGATTGGAGTACGGCATGAATTCGAAGGTAGCTGGCCCATGCCGTCGTCCAACTTATTTACGCTGAGATCGTTGATGAAGTGAAGAACTGCTTCTCATCGAGAACGAGGAAAAAGGGGTTTATTTACAGAAAATTAACTCAGTCTAACATGACTGTTTGAGAAAAATAGTATTAGTCCAACAGGACTGCATGAGAGAAGTGAACCAGTCTAACATGACTGCTCAAGAGAAGTGTGTCCAACAATCGCACAACCACAGTTTTTATACACTCGATCCGCTGGTCCTACGACGCGGCGGCTGTTCGTTTACACACCACCAACTCGCAGCTGCTCTGAAGACCAGTTTTCAGACACAAAGGCACACACATTCCGAAGCCCAAGCGACGGCGTTGAAGGTGGTGCCGTTCCGGAAAATCGACGCCGCTCGAGGGACGCTCGTTGTTTTGCAACATGCTGAACCGTGAGAGCGCAAAAATAAGACGTTCCCGCGGTAGCTTCTTCAGGCGTGTCAGATCAGCGCCGCGTTGAGGAACTTTGGAATCATTGTCCACACACCAAACTCGTCTTGTCACAATGTCGAAGCGGGCTGGAGGAAGGCGGCGGATTCCAGCGCAAAGGTCGCTTCTTTGAACGCCTCGCAGCTGCAGCGGCGGAGAGCGGGAGGTGCGCGTCTTGCACCCCTTGTCGTAATCGGGTGGCAAGGTGACAATCTGGTTGTGCAACCCGCCGTTCTTTACACCGCGCAGCAGGGAGGCAGGTGGCGTTTTCCGTTTTTCTAATATGGTGGGGAGATCAGCGTAACTGAGACACAATTTAATTTTCGTTTTCGTTCAGTGCTGCCCTCAGCCAAAATACTGCGGGCCATAGTACCTACGACGAATTTTGTGTAGTTGTTGTTGGGCAAGATATGAGTCCAGAAGAGGGTTATAGCGCCGAAAAAACACAACACACAGCAAGCGAGACGGGACAGGCGCTTGCTGTGTTTTTTCGGCGCTATAACCCTCTTCTGGAAACATGCACCAACTAGCCCCCCAACAAGTATTACTAAGATATGAGTGTCTGCCTTCAATTTTGTAAATTTTGTAAACGAACTGCCACTTGATAACACTCACATACTTGAACAACCATCTATTCGATTCCCTTTTTCATCCATCATAACAACGGAACATGGTGCTTCTCGTGCCATTGACAGGCTTCCTCATAAAACCAGCCCAGGTCCTGACGGTATAAGTGCTAAACTTCTAAAATTAACCTCGCACTACTCTTCAGTTTTATTATTTCTAATATTTCAGCAATCACTCGATACAGGGTGCCTACCGGTAGATTGGAAATCGGCGTTAGTGATACCGGTATTTAAATCTGGTGATACAGCAGACCCTAATAATTACAGACCTATATCACTGACATCTATCTGCTGCAAATTACTGGAACACATCCTATACTCTCACATTATAGCCTATCTTAACGATAATAACCTGCTCCTCAATAACCAACATGGCTTTCGCCAAAATCGCTCATGTCAGACGCAACTTTATGAACTTGTAACAGATATTCACATTTCTTTGCACAGATTGATTAGTACAGACGCCATTTTTATTGACTTTTCTAAAGCTTTCGACCGAGTACCTCATAATCGACTAAAACTGAAAGTTAGAAACCTACAGCTTGACCATAACACGACGCGATGGATTGAGGAGTTCCTAACGAACAGATTTCAAGTAATCAGCCTAAACAACTGCTTTTCTAACCGCACTCGCGTCACTTCGGGAGTTCCTCAAGGATCCGTCCTTGGGCCACTGCTATTTTTAATATACATAAATGACATCGCAACTAATGTTACCTCACAAATGCGTCTCTTGGCAGATGACTGCATGTTGTATAATGAAATAAGCTGCCCTGCCGACATCTCTGTGTTGCAGTCTGATTTAACAAAACTAACTGACTGGTGTGACACATGGCAGATGGAAATTAACATAGCCAAAACTAAACACGTAAAATTTGCTTTGATAACTCGACCTACCTCTGACCAGTATACAATACGAGGTACTACTGTTGACTCAGTATCTTCAATCAAGTACTTGGGTGTCCTACTTACCTCCAATTTAAGCTGGAATGCTCACATTGAACACATTATCTCAAAAGCATGCAAAAAACTTGGTTACCTGAAACGTCACTTACACCTTGCTAACACAGATACTACACTTCGCGCATACAGTTCTCTTATCAGGCCTTCTTTAGAATATGCGTCAATAATTTGGCACCCCCATCACTGTAATCTCACGAACCTACTCGAATCAGTTCAAAATAAAGCTGCGCGGTTCATCTTAACTTCATACTCTCGCTATCAAAGTGTGTCCGCCTCAAAGGAATCACTTAATCTCCCTTCACTCGACATGCGCAGGAAATTATCACGGTTGACCTTCTTCCATAGCCTTTACCACAGCAACATTTCATTCGCTCGAGCCCATATTCTTCCCGCTCCCCACATCTCTACCCGCACAGACCATGTTCATAAAGTAAAACCTATATTTGCCAGGACTAATGCTTATCAAAATTCGCCTCTAGTTTTATCTATTGCCGAATGGAACTCGCTACCTGCAAACATTGTCTCTCTTACGGAATCATCATCATTTCATGCAGCACTGCTAACCTTTTTAGAGTGTGTCAACCTGTCAGAATCCACGTTTTCTTGAATATTTATATAAACAGTGTTTTCAAGTGCTTGGCATTGTGTAAAATTCATTCCGTTTCATCAGATATGTGTCTGTGTAGGCTGTTTACCTAAATGTTTATCCTTAACCTCGTGTTCTGATGGGTACTGATTGTTTGCATCACATTTTAGGTTCTTATGCGTGTTTCACGCTACTAAACATTGTATAAATTTCGTTACCCTTTTCTTTCTTTCTTTCTTTTTTTGTTTGCTTCTGCTAGATGTTTTTTATGGTTCCTAATGCCTTCATATATTTACATTGTACAGATTTCAATCATGCTTGAACTTTTTCGTCCCCCCCCTATGTAATGCCCTAACGGGCCCTAAGGGTACTCAAATAAATAAATAAATAAATAGAAATAAATGCAATGTTGCCGCTAAAATTGGTAATTAAAACATTATAAAAATGTTCCTTTTTACTTGTGACGTGAGCCGTATTTGCCACGATGCCACATTTGTAGTGGTTGCCAAGCCTTACAGTCTGACAGAAGATGTGCACATGCCCTTATCACAAGTTATCAGTGCAGCACCCTGTGTTATTTGGCGCAGAAAAAACAGTGTATTGGCCTCGAGCTCCACCACTGGAAAGCTGGCGCCACCGTCGGCGTGACGTGCTATTAGGGATCACGTGGACATAGCGGCCGCCTCGGCTGCTTCAGGAGCGCCGAAGCGAGTTGGAAACGAGAGGTTAAGTTCCCTCGTACGATGCGGTCCTCATTAAGTGGCGAGATTTTCCCGCTTCGAGTGTCTCCTTTACAACGATTGAAAGCACTAGAATAGGTAGTTGGTAGGGTGCCTTTGAAAGCGCGCAACATGGTAGGCTACTTCTCAGTGCCGCAGTGCCGGACGTACGCAACGGAGCCCGGTGTCAGCCTTATTCATACGTAGCCGCAGGACAAGAAGCTGCGTGAAGCTTGGCTCGCGAAACATAAAACCGGCAAACAGTCATCGGCTACAACTCGGGTATGCATCAAGCACAAACGCGAGGAAAATTTCTGCTACGGCGCCGGGTCTGCGATGTTCGAAAAACGCGCACTGAGACGCTCGCCCGAGTCCGCTACCCGACTAATGTTATGACGGTTTGGTCTATGAACTTGTCGATGCTATAGATACTGGCAAATTCACTGAAATGGAAAGGGAGCGGTAAGAAGCACATTAAAAAAAAGCATGGCTTATGGTTATGTTTGTGTTATGAAATAATGCACTGGATTCCAAAAAAAAAAAATGGCCAGGCTTAGCTTGGTTAAGCCAAGAATGCGTTGCATATTGCGCGAGTTGGGGCCCAGCTTTTCCTCCGGCTGTCGTGACGTCACGTCACGTGGTTGCGCTAAAGGCCAATGGTGGCTGCCCGAGCGCGCCCAAGGGCTGAACTGAGCGATTGCAATATGCAACGCATAAAAATAGAAGCAACTTAATAACAAACATAGCAAACTTAAAGGAGAATAGACCCACATATGAGACGCGCAGCAATGAACAATTGCTCATACCCTCAATGGTGGCTGCCCGGCCGCGCCCAAGGGCTGAACTGAGTGATTGCAATATGCAACGCATAAAAAAGGAGCAGCGGGAAATCGCACGCTGAGAACACCGATAAACATATAGTGCGACGCAACTCGAGAAATAATATTGAAAAGTCCAAGAATTTCGAAAAAAGAAAGATTGAATCGTCGCGACGGCACATCACAGTCCCAGTAGGCGTCGAAGTCTCTACAAAGAAATTATGTTTGGACAGCTTTGATAGCGCCCATGCAACAATGGTTGCTTGTATACTGTCAAATGCTCATATTCTGCGACCTAAAGCTCATGGCACGGTGCGAAAACGCGCCCGCGGCGAAAGCGAAACTGCGCGGACAAGCATGCAGACGTGCAGTCGGTCGCTGTGAATCTGTGCGATCGCTGCATTGAGGCTTCTTTCTATTACGCTCCATTTAGTTATACGAACACTATAAGAACATATTTCACATGGTTTGCTCTCAGCGTTTACCTACCTTTCACGAAAAAAGCCGGTTCGGGAGACTCCATGGCGGCGACCGCACGCAGTGGCGTTCACTGTACGTATTCGGTAAACAGATAGCGTCTGTAAACGATTCTGTGCTTTCAGTTTGCCCAATATTGTTAGTTAGACAGTAGAAACCTTCTCTCGTTTCGAAAGTACTTACAGAAATGTCATGGAGAGCTCCCGCGTGGTGTTTTCACTGAGCGCTGACAGCAAAATCTACGAGGAGCGCGCCGCGCGATCCCTCATACTACGCCAGCGAGGCGCTTCCGATAGATGACGACTCCGTAACTCCTCGCCGCCAATACCTGCTGCATTCGCGATCTCGGGGAAAGAAAGCGAAGGAGAGGGGGACCCGGTGGACGTGCGCGGTATCCAAGGCAGCTGTACTGGTGCTGAAACCCGGAAATTGTCGATATCCTCGCCTTCCTCGACTGCACCTAGGGGGGGGGGGGGGGGGGCGTGACAGAAGACCTATGGGCCCCGGGTGCCAGACGACCTCGCTACGCCACTGAACGTACTTACAATTCACACCGGTGAGCAGAATTTCAGTAACAAAAATGATTACAATATTTGTTCATTGGAATCAGGAAGCCGCATAAACATAACAAATGCTACCTTTATCCACCCTTTGTTAGGCATACATGCAACATCTGCTGGTTTTTCAGGGTTATTCCTGTCCAGCTTGTTGAAAGCTATGCTGAGTGTTTCAAAAGCAAAAGGTCGCTGCTGGACAAGAAGTGCATGAAACAAGGGTCGTTATAACCACATATGTCATACAAGATGAAGAGGGCCACTGAGTATACAGGTGGTTTACTTCATATCCAACAAGCTTGCTTCTCCCTATGCAAGTGGGTCAACTCAACTTGCCCCGAAGACACGGCCTGTGACAAACTATGTGCCAGATGCTCTGTCCCCTCCAAAGCTGAAGATTTTTTTGTACAAGATCCTGACACCCCGCAGCAGCTTCTACGCTGGGCGAACACGTCACTATAAAAACGACTTCCTTTCTAACATGCTAATAACACAAGAGGTGCAGCGGTGACGTAGAGGTAGAACACCCGCCTCGCGTGCAAAAGGTCCGTGGTTCGAATCCCGGTGCCGGCAATCTTCCACGCGGATTAAAAAAAAATCCGCGTGTTGTAAAATTGCACAAACAGGCCTGGAAGGTGGCCTGATCCCGGTGACCAGAACCGGCAACGCACTCCCTCACCAGAGCAGGATTGTCCACCGTGGTGCAGTACTTGGCCACAACCTCCTATATGAACACAACAATCAAACCCCGGCCCTCAGTCCCCGGCAGCTGCGAAGCAACTGACCACGGCGGCGGTCAGACCTGCGACGCAGCAGAGGGTGCTAAGAATCACTGGCTCCGGACAGGCCGCCATTGGAATATGAACCTGGCAACGTTTAACGCTAGAACGTTATCTAGTGAGGCGAGTCTAGCAGTGCTATTGGAGGAATTAGACGGCAGTAAATGGGATGTAATAGGGCTCAGCGAAATTAGGAGGCCAAAAGAAGCATATACAGTGCTAAAAAGTGGGCACGTCCTGTGCTACCGGGGCTTAGCGGAGAGAAGAGAACTAGGAGTCGGATTCCTGATTAATAAGAATATAGCTGGTAACATACAGGAATTCTATAGCATTAACGAGTGTGTGGCAGGTCTTCTTGAGAAACTTAATAAGAGGTACAAAACGAAGGTTGTACAGGTCTACGCCCCTACATCCAGTCATGATGACCAGGAAGTCGAAAGCTTCTATGAAGACGTGGAATCGGCGATAGGTAGAGTAAAAACTAAATACACTATACTAATGGGCGACTTCAATGCCAAGGTAGGCAAGAAGCAGGCTGGAGACAAGGCAGTGGGGGAATATGGCATAGGCACTAGGAATAGCAGGGGAGAGTCATTAGTAGAGTTGGCGGAACAGAATAATATGAGGATAATGAATACCTTCTTCCGCAAGCGGGATAGCCGAAAGTGGACGTGGAGGAGCCCGAACGGCGAGACTAGAAATGAAATAGACTTCATACTCTGTGCTAACCCTGGCATCATACAAGATGTGGACGTGCTCGGCAAGGTGCGCTGCAGTGACCACATGATGGTAAGAACTTGAATTAGCCTAGACTTGAGAAGGGAACAGAAGAAACTGGTACATAAGAAGCCGATCAATGAGTTAGCGGTAAGAGGGAAAATAGAAGAATTCCAGATCGAGCTACACAACAGGTATTCGGCTTTAACTCAGGAAGAGGACCGTAGTGTTGAAGCAATGAACGACAATCTTGTGGGCATCATTAAGGAGTGTGCAATGGAAGTCGGTGGTAACTCCATTAGGCAGGATATACCAGCAAACTATCGCAGGAGACGAAAGATCTGATCAAGAAACGCCAATGTATGAAAGCATCTAACCCTACAGCTAGAATAGAACTGGCAGAACTTTCGAAGTTAATCAACAAGCGTAAGACAGCTAAGCTGACAGATAAGCTGACAGCTGACATAATCCTAATCCATAAGAAAGGGGACGCCAAAGACTTGAAAAATTGTAGACCGATCAGCTTACTGTCCGTTGCCTACAAACTATTTACTAAGGTAATCGCAAATAGAATCAGGAGCACCTTAGAGTTCTGTCAAGCAAAGGACCGGGCTGGATTCCGTAAAGGCTACTCAACAAAACATCATATTCACACTATCAATCAGGTGATAGAGAAATGTGCGGAATATAACCAACCCTTATATGTAGCTTTCATTGATTACGAGAAAGCGTTTGATTCTGTCGAAACCTCAGCAGTCATGGAGGCATTACGGAATCAGGGTGTAGACGAGCCGTAAGTAAAAATTCTGAAAGATATCTATAGCGGTTCCACAGCCACCGCAGTCCTCCGTAAAGAAAGCAACAAAATCCCAATAAAGAAAGGCGTCAGGCAGGGAGATACCATCTCTCCAATGCTCTTCACAGCGTGTTTACAGGAGGTATTCAGAGACCTGGATTGGGAAGAATTGGGGATAAAAGTTGATGGAGAATACCTTAGTAACTTGCGATTCGCTGATGATATTGCCTTGCTTAGTAACTCAGGGGACCAATTGCAATGCATGCTCACTGACCTGGCGAGGCAAAGCAGAATAGTGGGTCTAAAAATTAATCTGCAGAAAACTAAAGTAATGCTTAACAGTCTCGGAAGAGAACAGCAATTTACAATAGGCAGCGAGGCACTGGAAGTCGTAAGGGAATACATCTACTTAGGGCAGGTAGTGACGGCGGATCCGGATCATGAGACGGAAATAATCAGAAGAATAAGAATGGGCTGGGGTGCATTTGGCAGGCATTCTCAGATCATGAACAGCGGGTTGCCATTATCCCTTAAGAGAAAAGTGTATGATAGCTGTGTCTTACCAGTACTCACCTACGGGGCAGAAACCTTGAGGCTTACGAAAAGGGTTCTACTCAAATTGAGGACGACGCAACAAGCTATGGAAAGAATGATAGGTGTAACGTTGAGGGATAAGAAAAGAGCAGATTGGGTGAGGGAACAAACGCGAGTTAATGACATCTTAGTTGAAATCAAGAAAAAGAAATGGGCATGGGCAGGACATGTAATGAGGAGGGAAGATAACCGATGGTCATTAAGGGTTACGGACTGGATCCCAAGGGAAGGGAAGCGTAGCAGGGGGCGGCCGAAAGTTAGGTGGGCGGATGAGATTAAGAAGTTTGCAGGCACGGCATGGCCACAATTAGTACATGACCGGGGTTGTTGGAGAAGTATGGGAGAGGCCTTTGCCCTGCAGTGGGTGTAACCAGGCTGATGATGAATAACATAAGAGCGGGCAGAAATTCGGCTATTTATTGGCCCCAACTGCAGGTGCAAGCTACTCTTCCACCAGGTGTGTGTTGTTCACAAGAACTGGAGCTATACAAATGCAGATAACAATGATGTTTGAAAGCAGTGTTATTAGAGTTGAACAATATTCTGCACAAGCAGCGCTACCTGCAGCGCTGGTGCCTTATAGCCACATTTCATGGCTGCGCCACCATGCAAAGGCACTATTCATGAATTACTGACTTCTATTTATTATATTTACAGTGGCCATATAATGCAAGTACATATCATCCATATTGTGTGCAATATGGTTAAATGATGTCAACTATGATAGCCATTCCTAATCTGAAATGCAACAAATTGTAATTCAAAATGAAAAAGACAACCAGTGCACAGGATAAGTGACAAACTTCCTTTTATTGAAAGAAGAAAAAAATGTGCGAGTATTCAACCAGCAGTGGGAAGCAAACTTTCAAGCTTGGGTGACGGAGGTGAAACTTAGCAAAATGCTACACTCACGTTCAAATGTAAAACGGCCTTGGACACATAAAACAGACATTATAGTGTACAGAATGAAAGGGCAAGACCCCATCCAAGAACACTCTATGGCACCACATACTTGAAATGGTGTAAAAGATGTTTATATGCCCTCCCCATAAACTAACTGAAACAAAAGCAAAAACAAGGAAAACATTCCTGAAAATGCAACGCGCACAGTCTGAAACCGAGAAAAAGGAACCCAAGAAAGGTTTTGCTGTCTTTCAGTTATTAAAATTGTCAAACTGTCTCGTCACTTCTTAATGAACCTGCACAGTTGAACAGGAAAGAAAGCCCAATAGCAGGGCCGCAGAAAGTGTCACCAAATAAATATACCTTGCTTATATACCAAGGATGCCTCTAGTTTAATTGTGGTCTGACCTTGCACGATAATTTAATATAAGCTTTTGCTGTTTAGAATGGTTTAGCAGATATGGAAAAAATGACCATTAGAGCACCACTGATACAATTGCGTATGGCTCAGTGAATTTGAACCATGCTGGCCCGTGAAGCGCAGCCACCGAAGAAACAGGCCAAGCGCGCCCAGTAATAACGCACTCGCATGTTTTTTATTCTACCGAACGCGACTACTGCCGCCACTTATATCTTGCCCGCTAGGCATGGCTCAGCAACCACACAAGAAAGGCAGTGCTGCTTGGGGGCGCTGCAGTTCAGCAGCCTTAACATTGTATCAACCAGGTGTATGCATAGTGTGTGCACAAAAAGCCACTGCTTTCCCACTTTTATTTTTCTCTACTACTATTCATGAGTATTCAAAGGCCTTAATAGGACTGCTAATATCCTACTGCAAAACACAAGATTGAGCAAGTTGTGGCATAAAGAAAATTGCATTTTCACTCATAATGCGAAACAATGATGCAATAGCTGGTAAAATATGCTTAGTAAGCTTGCTTCATGTGGTGTTTGTTGAAGTGAACACTTGCCAATGCAAGTCAGTAATCTCCTTTAGAGAAGTAAAATAAGTACAAGTCATGTTTGTTCGTGGGAGTTGGGCCTCCCAGTGTTGAAGTGGAAAGACTCGGCTTTTCTTCCTCCTCTTTCATATCCGGACTTAGCCACTGGTCTATACCAAGACAACCCTTTAGCTTCTTGCTGCTGAATTCGTTTGGTTTTCGCGGACCTATTGTTGTGTATAGGGGGCGCTGTTAATTATATCAGTTGTATATTGGCGGCGAGGAGTTACGGAGTCGCCATGTATCGGAAGCGCCTCGCTGGCTTGTATGAGGGATCACGCGGCGCGCTCCTCATAGCCTGCTAGTAACAGCGCAAAATGCAGACAAGAGACGAGACAAGTAGACACCACAAGCAGCGCTTGTGGTGTCTACTTGTCTTGTCTCTTGTCTACATTTTGCGCTGTTACTAGCAGGATGGAAAACCAACAAGCCCAAGCTGCTATTATATAGCGAAACAGCGCTTGTGGTGTCTACTTGTCTCGTCTCTTGTCTACATTTTGCGCTGTTACTAGCAGGATGGAAAACCCAACAAGCCCAAGCTGCTATTCTAGCGAAATACAGCGCTTGTGGTGTCTACTTGTCTCGTCTCTTGTCCACATTTTGCGCTGTTACTAGCAGGATGGAAAACCAACAAGCCCAAGCTGCTATTCTAGCTCCTCATAGGTTTTGCTGTCAGCGCTCACTGAAAACACCACGCGCGAGCTCTCCTGGACATTTCTGTAAGTAATTTTGAAGCGAGAGAAGTTTTTTACTGTCTAAATAATAATCCTGCGCAAACTGAAAGCACAGAATCGTTTACAGACGCCATCTCTTTACCGAATACGTACAGTGAACGCCACTGCGCGCGGTCGCCGCCATGGAGTCTCCCGAACCGGCTTTTTTCGTGAAAGGTAGGTAAACGCTGAGAGCAAACTATGTGAAATATGTTCTTATAGTGTTCGTATAACTAAATGGAGCGTAATAGAATGAAGCCTCAATGCAGCGATCGCACAGATTCGCAGCGACCGACTGCACGTCTGCATGCTTGTCCGCGCAGTTTCGCTTTCGCCGCGTGCGCGTTTTCGCACCGTGCCATGAGCTTTAGGCCGCAGAATATGGGCATTTGACAGTATACAAGCAACCATTGTTGCGTGGGCGCTATCAGAACTGTTCAAAAATAATTTCGTTGTAGAGACTTCGATGCCTACGGGGACTGTGATGTGCCGTCGCAATGATTCAATTTTTTTTCTTCTAAATTCTTGGACGTTTGCATATTTTTCCTTGAGTTGTGTCGCACTGTATGTTTATTGGTGTTCTCAGCGTGCGATTCCAGCTGCTTCTTTTTTGTAATCCAGTGCATTAATTCATAACACGTACAAACATGACCATAGGCCATGCCTTTTTTTAATCTGCGTCTTACCGTTCCATTTCCATTCCAGTGAACTTGCCAGTATCTAGCATCGACAAGTTGATAGACCAAACTGTCATGACATTACTCGGGCAGTGGACTCGGGCGAGCGTCTCAGTGCGCGTTTTCCGAACATCGCAGACCCGGCGCCGTAGCAGAAATCTTCCTCGCGTCTGTGCTTGCTGCATACCCGAGTTGTAGCCGATGACTGTTTGCCGGTTTTATGTTTCGCGAGCCAAGCTTCACGCAGCTTCTTGTCCTGCGGCTACGTGTTAGTAAGGCTGACACTGGGCTCCGTTGCGTACGTCCGGCACTGCGGCACCGAGCAGTAGCCTACCATGTTGCGCGCCTTCAAAGGCAGCCACTACCTATTCTAGTGCTTTCAAACGTTGTAAAGGAGATACTCGACGCGGGAAAATCTCGCCACTAAATGAGGACCGCAGCGTACGAGGGAATTTAAACTCTCGTTTTCAGCTCTCTTCGGCGCTCCCGAAGCAGCCGACGCGGCCGCTATGTCCACGTGATCCCTAATAGCACGTCATGCCGACGGTGGCGCCGGCTTTTCCAGTGGTGGAGCTCGAGTCCAATAAGCGATTGCCAACAGAATAAAGTTAGTTCTGTGGTTCCCCGTCAATGCAGTCTTGTCTTATCATTCGGCGCTTCGCGTCACTACAATCTGGCGCAGTCGGCGAAGCTAGTGAGGTAGCGACGAACTGTTTTCCCTTATCTGGCTTCGTGCTGTTCCAAGGGGCGTTACCTACGAGGTGGCAGAGTACGGACTACCGCCATTACCACCTTTCCTGGAGACTCCTGGGAGCAGTGATGGGAGCAGTGATTCCATGGGAGCAGTGATGGCGCGATGATTTCACAAATTTCCTTGAAGCGACGGGGATGGACGCGCAACCGCCACTACGGAAAAAGGCCATTCCGCTGCTATGTCTTGGGGTCGAGGGACGCCGTGTTTTTCGCACATTGGGCCCAGAGCCGGCACGAACGTCAGACACGACAAAAGCCGGGCCGGAGACAAGCAAACCAGCAGGAAAAGACAAGACGGAGGCAAGTGAAGGGGATAGTTACACGGAGGCGTTGGGCCCATTGGAGCGGCATTGGAGCGGCATTGGAGCGACGTCGATTCACGTTACGTCGGCAACTGCCGAATGAGCCGATACGAGAGTACGTCAGTGCTCTCCGACAGTTAGCAAAGACGTGCGACTTCGGGCAATTCTTGGAAGCGGCTCTACGAGACAGGGTTGTTGACGGAGTACGGAGCACTGAGCTGCGACAGAAATTGCTCGTGAAAGGATCACAACTTACGCTCGCGGAGGCAGTGGAAATGCTGCAGACGTACGAGCAGGCAGCGAAGGGTGCTGCGGTCTATGACCATATGAATAAATACGGATTACATGTGCACAAAGTATGTTCGCAGCTGTTTTCTACTAAAAGCAGCAGTATCTTTATGTTTATTGAGAAAAAATGGCAGATTGGGAGCCAAGGATTGCAGCTTGTAATCGGTTCTAAACTGTGCTAAGGACCAAGTGTCAGTACAACGAGTGTTAAATATTGGTGTACGATATTCAAGGGAAGCAAGTTGTGTGAGGAAATTACTCATACCTGTGGAAGAAAAGTATGTTATTTTTAACAAACGAAATTTATATATATTACCTGCACGGATAAAATTTAATCATGGTATTGTGGGATTAACACTCGACGTTGGTTCAATGTTAACGATAAGGCGAATAATTTTCCTCTGCAATACAAGAAGCGTGTTCATATTTCTTTTAGTTGTTGTAGCGCATACCAGCGTACAATAGTTAATGTGAGAAATAAATAGGGCTTAATATATTTGTAGTTTAGCGCTTGTGGGAAGAAATGTGCGGCAGCATATGAGATTACACCTGTAACTGCAGACAGTTTTCTGGAGATGTAAACAGCATGAGAGTGAGCGTGGGCTAATTGGGCTAATCGCTTCAGTGCGGGAGAAACCACTGGGGCACCATATCTACCAGCCAAGTTTTTCAAGTTGTGGCTAATTCTGAGCACATATGGCACAAAGTCATGCCTTGTGATGTCTGTTCCTCTTATGTCCGATGGTGTGTCCTAGTGAGCAACGCTTCACCTTTCACAGAACAGATTTGGTAACAGCATGTACAACAAATTGAGTGAAGCTGGATTTTAAATGCCTGTTCATGTGATGAAATCGCATCAATAGGCCCCTTGCCCCAATTGGGCAAATGACCAATAAACCATCGTACCACCCTATCTTAGGGCATCAAGGGGCAGCCGAAGTCAGAGCCCTCGAACAGTTGCCTTCTGATGTATTTCACGAAGCCTGCAGTTTAGATGTCTGCTGCTGTGTCTGTGAGTGGTAGTGGCTTATGCCAAGGGGATGGGAGCGCGAGTGCCACAGTTGCTGAATTGGTAAGGCAACACGTGCCTAATGAAGGTGATGTGGATTGAGCTCCTACCTACAGCAAGCTATCTTTTCGTACACTTTCATCTCCCTTTCCATACTATCTATAAATTCCAAAAATACACAAATGATTTACGCTATGCTTTCCCCGATTTCACTGTCTATTTTCGTCATGTGGTCAAAGTATGATGGCTCAGCTCCATACAGGCTACTTCAGCTGGGAAGATAAGAATGTCCGACGAGGCCTAAAAAAGTGACCTGCTCGGCAATTGTAGATACTGTTCAGAATAAGTTTTTAAAAAATAGAAGGTTTTGAGCTAAGTGCATAGCAGGCACTCGATTTGTCATAAAGATGCTTAGAGTAAGTACTCGTGCACTAAACATGAAATTTTTAGCTAAATGTGCCCCAGTTGCTGACAAGCAATGCAGAAATAAGGTCACGTCTCAATCTAGTATAGGCTCCTGAGAGTGCAGCTTGCCAGCGAGCACCGCAACATTTGTCACAGCACAAGCGCCACGAGGGGTCAGATGGGGAATAGGCACCCTGCAAAACAGTGCAGTTTGCGGTATTGAAGCTGGTCGGGGCTCAGCATGGTATTGGCGTGTTTAATAAAAGCATGAATCTTTTTAAAAGGCGGGAGCTGACGCATACACTTTCCATTCCGCGTTGTTGTACTTGTTAAGTCGTCCGTCCTCACATAACCGGTAACTGTGCTTTCCGTGCTTGTATGTTGACATTTCTAACGGCATTGCCAGACATTTGTGTCATTCTTCTGCCTGTCTGTGTAGAGGCTTGGTTAAGATGTCCTTTTTGCGAAATTAGGGCGAGACAATTGCATAATAAAGCAAGATTAACATAATATACATGATTTCTTTAGACTTGCTCCGGGTGATCTAGTGCCTCACTTGATTCCCCCTCTCCCCAATGCTTCATAAGCTTCATCGCCTTTCTTGTTTCATGCTGGCGGCCAGACCAGGCTCTAGTTACTTCAGCGTCCAGTGAAGGTATGTGCCTGGGGGGTGCTATTTACATGGAGCAGCAGTGTCTGCCTAATCGGACCCTTTAACCTGACTTGCAACTAGAGACAAGTTTTACATTTAAAATGGTGTGAGGCTTGTCACTGACTTGTGATAGCAGTGCAATGCATATCAATAATGTGGCAGAAGTCGACCATGAGGCAGCCCTATCTACTTTAACGCGCCCCAAAGTCAATTTTCAATTTCATTTTCTTCAATGTGTGGCCGCAGTAGCAGATCCGGCGAAATGCATAGACATTTTCAGTGGCGTAAATATAATGGTCACACTTCATCATTACCTCTGTGCATTAGCTTGAGAAGCGGCTAATCACTTTGAGCATGCTAAAGTAAGAAAAAATTGAGGGCTGACAAGAGCGCTGAAGCAGTGCCACGAAAGAGCGAGCTACTCGAATATCGAGCCGAGTCGTGCTCGCAGACTCTTTTGAATTGCTATCTCAAACGATAAATTCATATACGGTGTGGCAAAGTAAAAAACAATTAATTTTTGTATGTTTCCATTGCTATGAATGTTGGCACTCCAACAAAAAAGACCCTCTTCAGGAAGAGGACCTTAGTGTTGAAGCAATGAACGACAATCTTGTGGTAGTAAACTCCAGTAAACTATCGCAAGGGACGAAAGATCTGATCAAGAAACGCCAATATATGAAAGCATCTAGCCCTACAGCTAGAATAGAACCTGCAGAACTTTCGAAGTTAATCAACAAGCGTAAGACAGCTGACATAAGGAAGTATAATATGGATAGAATTGAACATGCTCTCAGGAACGGAGGAAGCCTAAAAACAGTGAAGAAGAAACTAGGAATTGGCAAGAATCAGATGTATGCGTTAAGAGACAAAGCCGGAAATATCATTACTAATATGGATGAGATAGTTCAAGTGGCTGAGGAGTTCTATAGATATTTATACAGTACCAGTGGCGCCCACGACGATAATGGAAGGGAAAATAGTCTAGAGGAATTCGAAATCCCACAGGTAAAGCCGGAAGAAGTAAAGAAAGCCTTGGGAGATATGCAAAGGAGGAAGGCAGCTGGGGAGGATCAGATAACAGCAGATTTGCTGAAGGATGGTGGGCAGATTGTTCTAGAGAAACTGGCCACCCTGTATACGCAATGCCTCATGACCTCGAGCGTACCGGAATCTTGGAAGAACGCTAAAATTATCCAAAAGCTTAAGAAAGGGGATGCCAACGTCTTCAAAAATTATAGACCGATCAGCTTACTGTCCGTTGCCTACAAACTATTTACTAAGGTAATCGCAAATAGAATCAGGAACACCTTAGACTTCTGTCAAGCAAAGGACCAGGCAGGATTCCGTAAAGGCTACTCAACCATAGACCATATTCACACTATCAATCAGGTGATAGAGAAATGTGCGGAATATATAACCAACCCTTATATATAGCTTTCATTGATTACGAGAAAGCGTTCGATTCTGTCGAAACCTCAGCAGTCATGGAGGCATTGCGGAATCAGGGTGTAGACGAGCCGTATGTAAAAAATACTGAAAGATATCTATAGCGGCTCCACAGCCACCGTAGTCCTCCATAAAGAAAGCAACAAAATCCCAATAAAGAAAGGCGTCAGGCAGGGAGATACAATCTCTCCAATGCTATTCACAGCCTGTTTATATGAGGTATTCAGAGACCTGGATTGGGAAGAATTGGGGATAAAAGTTAATGGAGGCACTTCCTGTCAAGTCGGCGACCACAGAAGTCACAATTGCACGGCTTCGAGAATTGTTTGCGCGTTTTGGCTTGCCGCAAACAGTTGTATCAGATAACGGGCCTCAGTTTGCAAGTCAGCAGTTTTCCCAGTTCATGACTGTCAACAACATAACTCATCTACGTAGTGCACCGTACCACCCACAATCTAATGGTCTGGCAGAGCGTGCGGTCCGCACAATAAAGGATGGCCTTCTTAAGCACTCGATGGTGAACGATCTCGAAACAAAACTAGCGCGAGTGCTCCTAGGCTATCGACGTACCCCACTGCCGTGCGGCAAGTCTCCTTCAGAGAGGCTGCTGAACTACCAAATTCGTTCGCGCTTCGATACTTGCATCCCTTCTCTACCTCACAGTTACTCGCAGCCTCCCAGATTCCAGTCCGGCGACCAGGTGTGGGTGCGCAACTTTGGCCAAGGGAAGCGTTGGCGTCCAGGCATCGTCAAGAGCACAGAGGGTTCACGCCTTGTAACGGTCGACACTCCAGATGGCCTAGCCAGACGTCACTTCGACCAAATTTTCCGTCGCGTGCCTGCGTCACCCGTGACCCCAAAAGCGGAGGCTCCCGACTCGCTTCAACCCAGCCCGGACAGCAAGAATCGGCCCACGTCAACGCCAGAAGGCCGGTGCAGCCTGGCCACTCCAGAAGCAACTGGCGCTGCGCCTGTTCCTTCGACAACACCTCCAACGTCCCTCCCAGCCGACCAGGCTCTCTGTCCCCCAAGTCCGCCGGTCTTACGGAGGTCTACCCGACAACGAAGACCTGTGCAAAGACTTCAGTTTTAAAAGAAAGGGAGAAGTGATATGAAGTGCTGTGCCACACGTGTCAAACATGATTCGTTCTTTTTATGTTACGTCATAGGCAAGCAGCCTATTTATCTAGTTCGCTGTCACTGAAATAAAACAGTGCGGTACGTGCTCTTGGATCGTCTCCGTTACTCTGCCACCCTCCACAACAAATACTTTAGTAACTTGCGATTCGCTGATGATATTGCCTTGCTTAGTAACTCAGGAGACCAATTGCAATGCATGCTCACTGACCTGGAGAGAGAAAGCAAAAGAGTGGGTCTAAAAATTAATCTGCAGAAAACTAATGTAATGTTTAGCAGTCTCGGAAGAGAACAGCAATTTACAGTAGGTAGCGAGGCACTGGAAGTGGTAAGGGAATACATCTACTTATGGCAGGTAGTGACGCAGACGGATCATGAGACGGAAATAATCAGAAGGATAAGAATGGGCTGGGGTGCGTTTGGCAGGCATTCTCAGATCATGAACAGCAGGAATTGCCATTATCCCTCAAAAGAAAAGTGTATAATAGCTGTGTCTTACCAGTACTCACCTACGGGGCAGAAACCTGGAGGCTTACGAAAAGGGTTCTACTCAAATTGAGGACGACGCGACGAGCTATGGAAAGAAGAATGATAGGTGTAACGTTAAGGGATAAGAAAAGAGCAGATTGGGTGAGGGAACAAACGCGAGTTAATGACATCTTAGTTGAAATCAAGAAGAAGAAATGGGCATGGGCAGGACATGTAATGAGGAGGGAAGATAACCGATGGTCATTAAGGGTTACGGACTGGATTCCAAGGGAAGGGAAGCGCAGCAGGGGGCGGCAGAAAGTTAGGTGGGCGGATGAGATTAAGAAGTTTGCAGGGACGGCATGGCCACAATTAGTACATGACCGGGGTTGTTGGAGAAGAATGGGAGAGGCCTTTGCCCTGCAGTGGGCGTAACCAGGCTGATGATGATGATATTTTTGTACAATGTCAAAACAAAGAAAAATGATCACATTTGTTCCCCTAAACCCAATTAAGGAATTTAAGTCTAAATTTCTGCAGGTAAGGTGACGGTGTCCTTGTGTTGGGACCAAAAAGGGATCTACACCATTCGCGTCACGTGATGAAATCAGATAACACAAGGTTCGGCGACAACAGACAGCCGGATAGAAGCATCGATAACTTTCCAGAAACTTCGGATACCTGCAGTCGCGTCCCGCGTTTTGCGATAATATCTGTTAGGCGGCGAAACGTGGTCGCCCGATAAAGATAAGTACACGTGTCAATAGAATGCCAATCCAAAGCCTGGACTTCCCATCATTCCCATGATGGTTGAACGATCGCAGCGCGAGGTTTCCCTCTAGGTATACTAATATGAAACTCTATGCCTAAGAGGAACCACAAAAGGAAGACACGACACACACTGGCGCTCTGTGTCGTGTCTTCATTTTGTGGTTAATCTTAGGTGTTTGCGCTGTAAGTTTAAGTTCATAGTGATCGGCTCGGAAAAGGTAGCCAGGAACAAAGGCGCCGGTAGCCTCCTCCTTTTGCCTTTTTTTTTTCTTGTTGGCGTTGCTTTTTCGCAAGTTTTGCTGAGGCAACCGCAGCTCGCGTGTTCCGTACATCGCTGTCGCCCTCGGAGGTGGCCATCGCGAGCGCTTTGTTGGCGGAGGCTGTTAATTTTCTTGTGTTTTGTGCGCGCTCTTGTGTTTCGTGTGCATTATTGTTTTGCGTGCGTCTCACGACACGTGTGACTGGATCGTGGCAGGCTGACGCGGAAGCAGTAGCCGCAGCAAGCACATGAAGCGCAAGAACCTGGATTTCGCGACAAAGCTGAAAGCCATTCAGCGTGCTGAGGCGGGCGAGAAAAGTGCGACGGTGGCAGACGACTTCGGGATCCCTCGGAGCACTCTAAGCACCTTGTTAAAAAACAAGGCGGACATGAAGTCGAAAGCGGCGGAGCAACGAACGTCGGGAGCTTGTCGCGTGCGCGCTCCCGCGCACGAGAAAGCTGAAAAGGCACTCTGATGCCTGGTTTTTAGAGGCCCGGGCTAAGAACGTTCCGGTGGATGGCCCAATGCTAATGGCTAAGGCCAAATGGTTTGCCGCTGCACTCGGTGAAGACAACTTCGCCGACAACACAGGGTGGCTGCAGAGGTTTAAGAACCGCCATAGGATAGCTGGCAAAACCATTTCTGGCGAAAGCGGAGCCGTCATCAGCGAGGATATCCAGCAGTGGATTTCGAAGAAATGGCCA
This sequence comes from Dermacentor albipictus, assembly GCF_038994185.2. Taxonomy (NCBI): domain Eukaryota; kingdom Metazoa; phylum Arthropoda; class Arachnida; order Ixodida; family Ixodidae; genus Dermacentor; species Dermacentor albipictus. Next base: position 180,399,799 of record NC_091823.1, on the reverse strand, counting down.
GAAATTCGCGCGAAGTTTTCTCCCGCGGAAATCTTCAACACCGACGAGACCGGGTTGTTTTGGCAGATGATACCCAGCAAGACGCTCGACGTCCGGGGCAGCACGTGTCACGGGGGCAAGATGAGAAAATTCCGCGTGAGCGTTCTGCTCGCAGCTAACATGGATGGCTCTCGAAAACTTCAGTCGTTTGTGATCGGCAAAGCAAGGGCACCGCGCTGCTTCAAAAACTGTAAGCAGCTCCCCGTCCGCTACGCCTTCAATAAGAAGGCGTGGATGACGCGTCAGCTGTTTATGGAATGGCTGCAAGCATGGGACGCCGAACTGGGCAAGTCGGGGCGTCACGCTTGCCTTCTCGTTGATAACTGGTCGGCCCATCACACCACCTGCGAGCTCGAAAACATCGAGCTCAAGTTTCCGCCTGCGAATACGACAGCGAAGTTGCAGCCGCTCGACCAGGGCATCATTAAGTCTTTCAAGGTCGGTTACAGGACGCGACTCATTGATAGGCTCTTGGTGAACCTCCGCATGGGCACCGAGCTTAAGGTTGATCTGCTGGGGGCCATTCAAATGATGACGGGCGCCTGGAGAGATGTGAAGCTGGATACTGTGGTCAACTGCTTCCGGAAGGCAGGCCTCGTGATGGCCAAACTTCCCGAAACCTGCGAAGACGGCGACAACGAGTGCATGGACGACGCGTTTCGCAAGTTGTCGTCCCTTTTCCCGGCTGCCGTTCCAGTTGGAAGTGTCTGCTGACGATTTTGTGGACTTTGTGGACAGCAATGTTCAGGATGTTGCTAGCCTCGCCGACGAGGACATTGTAGCTGCAGTCGCAGGGACCCAGGCCGACAGCTCGAGTGGCGACGAAGATCGTCCTGACGAGGGGGCTGCTACACGCTCGTACTCCACCACTGAAGTGGCGGCCGCGTTCAGCTTGATTCGCCGTTGTTGCAGCGAGATGGAAGGAACCGGGCTTCCGCACCTGAACAGCCTCGATAGGATCGAGGTTGGCGTCTTTAATTTCATTTCCAAGGCGAAAAAGCGGACCAACATAAGCGATGTTTTTTTCACGCAAATAAAGCATTACATTGCGTCGTGTGTGCTGAAATAGTGGTCATTCTTAAATGCGCCGATCGGTAGGTCATCGTCCGCCACAGGTAAAGTCTCGGGGCCTGTATTTTTATATCGAATTTTTAATATATCGAACAAATTCGCGAACCCCTTCGAGTTCGATATATCCGTGTTCGACTGTATGTGCTGCGAAGAAACAGCACTCCTAATATGTGTTTCATACGCTAACAATAGTAGGCATGTCTGTGGGTGCTCAGACCTTTACCAGATGACGTCCATGCTTTTACTCAAAATATTATACGCGCCTCCCCGATAGCTGGCGACACGGAAAATCTCCACGCATTTGACAGTTTGATGAAGGTATGCATGCCGGGGTTTGATTGTGTTGTTCATATAGGAGGTTGTGACCAAGTACTGCACCAGTGTGGCCAATCCTGTTCTGGTGAAGGAGTGCGTTACCGGTTCTGGTCACCAGGATCAGGCCACACTCCAGGCCAAACGACGCTCTAAGCTTGCGCATGCTGCTCTTGGCAGCGCGTGCTCGTGATTTTCTCCCAAACCTGACAAGAGCACCATGCGCGTGCTTAGCACGTGGTTTGGCAGAAAACGACGAGCGCGCTGCCAAGAGCAGCATGCACGTGCTTAGCGCATACTTTGGGAAAAAACCATGTGCATGCGCTGCCAAGAGCAGCATACGCGTGTTTAGCACGTGGTTTGGCAGAAAACCACGTGCGTCCATTGTCAATAGCAGCACGCGCGTGCTTAGCACGTAGTTTGGCGGAAAACCATGTGCACGCGCTGCCAAGAGAAGGACATGCGTGCTTAGCACGTGGTTTGTGCGGCATGTGCTAGGCATGCACATGCCGCTTATGGCAGTGCGCGCACCTTGTTTACAGCCAATCCACATGCAAAGAACACGCATGCTGCTTTGGCTCCACGCGAAGATGGTTTTCTGCCAAACCACGCGCTAAGGACGCGCATGTTGCTCTTGGCAGTGCGCACACGTTGTATTTTGCCGAACCACGTGGTAAGCATGCACGTGCAGCTTTTGGCAGTGCGCGCAAGTGGGCTTTCTGCCAAGCCTATCTGCTATGCGCGCGCATAATCCTTTTGGCTGCACACGTGGTTTTATGCAAAGCCTAAGTGCTAAGCACGCGTATCCTGCTTATGGCAGCGCGCGCACGTGGTTTTCTGCCAAATCACGTGCTCACGTGGCCTTACGCCCAAGACCATGTGCTAAGCACGCGTTGGCTGCTATTGGCTGCACACGTGATTTTCTACCAAGCGCAAGTGCTAAGCACGCACGTGCTGCTCTTCAGTGCGCGCACGTGGTTTTCTCCCAAAGCACGAGCTAAGCACGCGAATTCTGCTCTTGGCTGCGCGCACACGCGTATTTCTGGCAAACCACTGCTAAGCATGCACATGCAGGTTTTGGCAGCGCGCGCACCTGGTTTTTTGCTTAACCACGTGCTAAGCATGCGCATGGTGGATTTGGCAGTGCGGGCACGCTGTTTCCTGCCAAACTACGTGCTAAGCACGCGAATTCTGCTATTGGCAGCGCGCACACATGGTTTTCTACAAATCCCAAGGTCTAATCACGCACACGCTGCCTTTGGCGGCGTGTGCACGTGGTTTTCTTCCAAATCACGTGCTAAGCACGCGTATGCTGTTTTTCGCAGCGCGCGCACGTGGTTTTCTGCCAAAGCACGTACGAGCATTTTTATTTATTTATGTAGTTCGGATACTTTCCTGGCCCGAAGGCATTACAGAAAGGAGTGGTAAGTGAACAAAATACAGTGCATAATTATACAATAATAGGTATTACAAAACGGCAGAAAACACAGCAGTCTTGAAGTTGCCAACGTCACAAATGGCAGCGATAGAGGGAGGAAGGTCGTTCCAGTCGGCACTGGTCTTAGGAATAACAGAACCATGACACATTCTTGTTCTAAAATATGGGACACCAAATTTAAACATGTGATCGAAACGGTATGAAATGTGTGAAGGGCGAGTAATAAGACGATTCTTTAATAGTGGGTTGTGGTGATACAGCCTGTGAAAAAGACACAGTCTAAAACATTTACGGCGCAATGAAAGCTCCGGTAATGCAAGTGTGTTTTTCATGGAAGTAACGCTGGCTTAACGGGAATAGATAGATAAGATGGAACGTGCTGCGCGATTCTGGATGGATTTTAGAGTGTTTATCAGTGTGATTTCACAGGGCTCCCACACGGTGGATGCGTATTCTAGCTTTGGTCGCACTAATGTTATGTAGAAGGTAAGCTTTATTGGCATAGACGCAGCAGAGAAATTTCGACGCAAGTATCTATGAGCCCGGTTAGCGTTATTAGTGACGTGTTTGATGTGTGCATGCCATGATAAGTTACGTGAAATATGGACACCTAGGTATTTGTACGAGTTGACGGATTCAAGAGAAGTACTGTGAAGTAAGTAAACACGCGTGTTGTCAGCGTTAGCGCGGCTTGATACACGCATTGCTTTGCATTTATTAACGTTTAGTCGCATGAGCCATTTATCGAACCAGATGGAAATGCTTTTAAAAACGTCTCGAAGCTTATCAGAATCACTGTGGTTAGTAATTTTGCGATAAAAGACGCACTCATCTGCGAAAAAGCTGATAGATGAATGGAAAATGCATTTAGGAAGGTCGTTTATGTAAATCAGGAAAAGCAGAGGTCCCAGTACCGATCCCTGTGGTACACCCGATGTTACGGAAGTGCGAGAGGATGAACATTCATTAGCCGAAACGTTCTGAGTTTGATTAGACAGAAAGCTTTTAATCCAGTTTAGCACATTAGGGTCAATGTTAAGCATGCTAAGTTTAAGAATGAGGAGATTGAGGAGACAGTGTCGAAAGCTTTTGCAAAGTCCAAGAACACGCAGTCTACATCGAAGCCCATGTCAGTATGGGTAAATAGGCCATTAGTAAAACATATTAGTTGCGTTTCACATGAAAATGTTTTCCTGAAACCGTGTTGTTCAGTCGAAAAGAAGAAATTAGACTCAAGAAAATCAATCAGATGAGAATGCATAATATGCTCCAATATTTTGCATGGTATACTTGTCAGTGATATAGGACGATAGTTATTGGGGGAATGAGCGTTACCTGATTTAGGGACCGCAACAACCTTGCCAACCTACCGATCGTTTGGAAGAACTGAGTAACCTAGAGACTGGGAAAAGAGCATCGAAAGCATAATGGAAGAGTATATGGTTCAGTCATTTTAAACATTTTACCGTTGATTTAATCTTCACCTGATGAAGAAACTTTTTTCAGGTTTTCAGTCAACTTTTGTATGCCGACCCAATCTGTATAAATGGAGTTCATTGGTAAATAAGAGCATTTAGTCACCGACTGCAGAGTGGCAGGAGCACATTTGTGAAAAACGGAAGGAAATACATAATTCAAAACGGAACAGCACTGGTTCGGAGGGATCGCGACAGTGTCAGAACGAGCTAGTTGGATTGTTTTGCTTTCTTTGCCACCAACAATATTCCAGAATTTATGTGGATTAGACTGCAAAAGTGGTGGGAGGGTGTTATCGAAAAAAATCTTTTTTCACATTTGTAATTGCGATACTACATTCTGCGTGAATGCAATGATATGCTGTCCAGCGTTCGGGAAGGTTAGTTGCTTTGGCGCGACGAAAAATACGCTTCTTTTTGTTGCGTAGATGGCGTAGAATACCAGTAGAGCATGTCGAGGAAGGACTCGAAACAATCTTTCTTTTAGGCACATACCGATCAATTAGTGTTACCAGTTTGTTCTTGTACAATGGGTAGTTCTCTTCAACGGTACGTTCAAAAAAGTTGACTCTGTAGTCAATCTTGAACGATTCTAGTTCATTTTTAATGGATGTGGTATCGGCGGCATTGTAATCACATATAGTTTTAATGGTTTTCTTCGAGCTAACTTTCTTCTTAAGTGTTAAGTGGAGAAGTGAGTGGTCACTGATTCCTTTAATATGTTGGAGGAGAAACCAAATCTGGAGCTGTTGTAAAAATAGAGATCTAAAGTATTAGAGGAAGTGCTGGTAGTACGTGTGGGTTCATGAATGAGATGGTTTAGGTTAAAATCATCGCACATGTAAAAAAAATGGGTGCACTCGGAAGATGACTGCTTAAGGCAGGGAACACCGTTTTGCCACACTATGTTTGGAAAATTGAAATCACCTATTAAGAACAAATGTGATTTTTGGTATCGAACAACTAATTTGTTAAGAACATCATGAAGGTCAGAGCAGAAGTTGGTAGTGGAGGATGGGGACCTAAAACACGCGCAAGAGATGAGGTCGCCAGTGGGAAAAGCAACACGAGCGCAAACTGTTTCTAATGGTGAGTCAATGGAGATAGTGAACGAATGGATAGCACAGCTCACGGCAATCATTACACCTCCGCCCGTACGGAAATCGCGATCGTACCAGTAAAGGTTATATGTTTTCTGACAGTCTAGTATTTCACTATTCTTAATTTTTGCTGAAAGCCATGCTTCCGTGAGCACAACTATATCAGCTGAGCATGCGTCGATATGTGAAGATAGTGATGTGCGTTTGTTGCTGATACTTCGGACATTTGTAAAAAGAAGTGAAAAGGAGTTTGCTTGCTTTGGAACACGAGATAGCTATGCTGCACCCGAATGTGAAGATTGCGGACCCGACGGTTTGTTGTTTGTTGGGGTAATGGCGCTCCTAGCCGGTCCGATATCTCACACTTCATCTGTAGCTGCGCAATAAGCGTAACATTTTTTACCTATGATTAGTTTGTTAAGTCGCAAAGAAAAGGACTGGCCGCTGGCCTTGCCGAAGTCATTTAGTGCTTTCCGCAATTGACGAGTGGCTTTGCAAAAGTCTTCGTCGATTGAAATACCATCTGCTTTACACTTCGCTTTTTGCGAGAGTATATGGTCTCTCATTTTGGAAGACACATTGTTAGCTATAACAGGCCGCGTCTTGCCGACAAGGTATGCGCCTAACCTATGAGCCCTATGGATTGCGACTTCCGACGAAGTCATGTCGGGACAATTTCTAAAGAAAGCGATGGATCTGGACTTCTGATTGAGCCCATGTTTCTGATACGTCGCCTGAAATCCCATAGAAGATAAAGTTGGCGCGTCTTGAATGGTCCTCTAGTACGTCTAGTTTTGACGCGAGCGATGATCCCCGTCGCCTCGCCCAGCCCACTGCCGAAGTATCGCTGAGGACAGTCTCTTATACGCCATGCTGGCAACGTCAGTGTCGCAGGAAATTCTTGAAGTGGTGCACTGCGCATGTCGGGCAGCAAGTCCATGTCCGATAAAGGGCAGCTTTCACTGATGGAGCCATCTTTGTTGTCGTCCGATCCAAAGTGGCGACACGTGCTTGAGAATGTCGACGTACCGGCAGAGGAGAACACGGCAACCTGGACAGAAAGCAGGAAACGTTGCATTGGAGACAGGATCCCCGTCGCCTCGCCCAGCCCACTGCCGAAGTATCGCTGAGGACAGTCTCTTATACGCCATGCTGGCAACGTCAGTGTCGCAGGAAATTCTTGAAGTGGTGCACTGCGCATGTCGGGCAGCAAGTCCATGTCCGATAAAGCGCAGCTTTCACTGATGGAGCCATCTTTGTTGTCGTCCGATCCAAAGTGGCGACACGTGCTTGAGAATGTCGACGTACCGGCAGAGGAGAACACGGCAACCTGGACAGAAAGCAGGAAACGTTGCATTGGAGACAGGATCCCCGTCGCCTCGCCCAGCCCACTGCCGAAGTATCGCTGAGGACAGTCTCTTATACGCCATGCTGGCAACGTCAGTGTCGCAGGAAATTCTTGAAGTGGTGCACTGCGCATGTCGGGCAGCAAGTCCATGTCCGATAAAGGGCAGCTTTCACTGATGGAGCCATCTTTGTTGTCGTCCGATCCAAAGTGGCGACACGTGCTTGAGAATGTCGACGTACCGGCAGAGGAGAACAGGGCAACCTGGACAGAAAGCAGGAAACGTTGCACTGGAGACAGGATCCCCGTCGCCTCGCCCAGCCCACTGCCGAAGTATCGCTGAGGACAGTCTCTTATACGCCATGCTGGCAACGTCAGTGTCGCAGGAAATTCTTGAAGTGGTGCACTGCGCATGTCGGGCAGCAAGTCCATGTCCGATAAAGGGCAGCTTTCACTGATGGAGCCATCTTTGTTGTCGTCCGATCCAAAGTGGCGACACGTGCTTGAGAATGTCGACGTACCGGCAGAGGAGAACACGGCAACCTGGACAGAAAGCAGGAAACGTTGCATTGGAGACAGGATCCCCGTCGCCTCGCCCAGCCCACTGCCGAAGTATCGCTGAGGACAGTCTCTTATACGCCATGCTGGCAACGTCAGTGTCGCAGGAAATTCTTGAAGTGGTGCACTGCGCATGTCGGGCAGCAAGTCCATGTCCGATAAAGCGCAGCTTTCACTGATGGAGCCATCTTTGTTGTCGTCCGATCCAAAGTGGCGACACGTGCTTGAGAATGTCGACGTACCGGCAGAGGAGAACACGGCAACCTGGACAGAAAGCAGGAAACGTTGCATTGGAGACAGGATCCCCGTCGCCTCGCCCATCCCACTGCCGAAGTATCGCTGAGGACAGTCTCTTATAGGCCATGCTGGCAACGTCAGTGTCGCAGGAAATTCTTGAAGTGGTGCACTGCGCATGTCGGGCAGCAAGTCCATGTCCGATAAAGGGCAGCTTTCACTGATGGAGCCATCTTTGTTGTCGTCCGATCCAAAGTGGCGACACGTGCTTGAGAATGTCGACTTACCGGCAGAGGAGAACAGGGCAACCTGGACAGAAAGCAGGAAACGTTGCACTGGAGACAGGATCCCCGTCGCCTCGCCCAGCCCACTGCCGAAGTATCGCTGAGGACAGTCTCTTATACGCCATGCTGGCAACGTCAGTGTCGCAGGAAATTCTTGAAGTGGTGCACTGCGCATGTCGGGCAGCAAGTCCTTGTCCGATAAAGGGCAGCTTTCACTGATGGAGCCATCTTTGTTGTCGTCCGATCCAAAGTGGCGACACGTGCTTGAGAATGTCGACGTACCGGCAGAGGAGAACAGGGCAACCTGGACAGAAAGCAGGAAACGTTGCATTGGAGACAGGATCCCCGTCGCCTCGCCCATCCCACTGCCGAAGTATCGCTGAGGACAGTCTCTTATAGGCCATGCTGGCAACGTCAGTGTCGCAGGAAATTCTTGAAGTGGTGCACTGCGCATGTCGGGCAGCAAGTCCATGTCCGATAAAGGGCAGCTTTCACTGATGGAGCCATCTTTGTTGTCGTCCGATCCAAAGTGGCGACACGTGCTTGAGAATGTCGACTTACCGGCAGAGGAGAACAGGGCAACCTGGACAGAAAGCAGGAAACGTTGCACTGGAGACAGGATCCCCGTCGCCTCGCCCAGCCCACTGCCGAAGTATCGCTGAGGACAGTCTCTTATAGGCCATGCTGGCAACGTCAGTGTCGCAGGAAATTCTTGAAGTGGTGCACTGCTCATGTCGGGCAGCAAGTCCATGTCCGATAAAGGGCAGCTTTCACTGATGGAGCCATCTTTGTTGTCGTCCGATCCAAAGTGGCGACACGTGCTTGAGAATGTCGACGTACCGGCAGAGGAGAACACGGCAACCTGGACAGAAAGCAGGAAACGTTGCATTGGAGACAGGATCCCCGTCGCCTCGCCCAGCCCACTGCCGAAGTATCGCTGAGGACAGTCTCTTATACGCCATGCTGGCAACGTCAGTGTCGCAGGAAATTCTTGAAGTGGTGCACTGCGCATGTCGGGCAGCAAGTCCATGTCCGATAAAGGGCAGCTTTCACTGATGGAGCCATCTTTGTTGTCGTCCGATCCAAAGTGGCGACACGTGCTTGAGAATGTCGACATACCGGCAGAGGAGAACAGGGCAACCTGGACAGAAAGCAGGAAACGTTGCATTGGAGACAGGATCCCCGTCGCCTCGCCCAGCCCACTGCCGAAGTATCGCTGAGGACAGTCTCTTATACGCCATGCTGGCAACGTCAGTGTCGCAGGAAATTCTTGAAGTGGTGCACTGCGCATGTCGGGCAGCAAGTCCATGTCCGATAAAGGGCAGCTTTCACTGATGGAGCCATCTTTGATCTCGTCCGATCCAAAGTGGCGACACGTGCTTGAGAATGTCGACGTACCGGCAGAGGAGAACAGGGCAACCTGGACAGAAAGCAGGAAACGTTGCATTGGAGACAGGATCCCCGTCGCCTCGCCCAGCCCACTGCCGAAGTATCGCTGAGGACAGTCTCTTATAGGCCATGTTGGCAACGTCAGTGTCGCAGGAAATTCTTGAAGTGGTGCACTGCGCATGTCGGGCAGCAAGTCCATGTCCGATAAAGGGCAGCTTTCACTGATGGAGCCATCTTTGTTGTCGTCCGATCCAAAGTGGCGACACGTGCTTGAGAATGTCGACATACCGGCAGAGGAGAACAGGGCAACCTGGACAGAAAGCAGGAAACGTTGCATTGGAGACAGGATCCCCGTCGCCTCGCCCAGCCCACTGCCGAAGTATCGCTGAGGACAGTCTCTTATACGCCATGCTGGCAACGTCAGTGTCGCAGGAAATTCTTGAAGTGGTGCACTGCGCATGTCGGGCAGCAAGTCCATGTCCGATAAAGGGCAGCTTTCACTGATGGAGCCATCTTTGATCTCGTCCGATCCAAAGTGGCGACACGTGCTTGAGAATGTCGACGTACCGGCAGAGGAGAACAGGGCAACCTGGACAGAAAGCAGGAAACGTTGCATTGGAGACAGGATCCCCGTCGCCTCGCCCAGCCCACTGCCGAAGTATCGCTGAGGACAGTCTCTTATAGGCCATGCTGGCAACGTCAGTGTCGCAGGAAATTCTTGAAGTGGTGCACTGCGCATGTCGGGCAGCAAGTCCATGTCCGATAAAGGGCAGCTTTCACTGATGGAGCCATCTTTGTTGTCGTCCGATCCAAAGTGGCGACACGTGCTTGAGAATGTCGACATACCGGCAGAGGAGAACAGGGCAACCTGGACAGATAGCAGGAAACGTTGCATTGGAGACAGGATTCCCGTCGCCTCGCCCAGGCCACTGCCGAAGTATCGCTGAGGACAGTCTCTTATAGGCCATGCTGGCAACGTCAGTGTCGCAGGAAATTCTTGAAGTGGTGCACTGCGCATGTCGGGCAGCAAGTCCATGTCCGATAAAGGGCAGCTTTCACTGATGGAGCCATCTTTGTTGTCGTCCGATCCAAAGTGGCGACACGTGCTTGAGAATGTCGACGTACCGGCAGAGGAGAACAGGGCAACCTGGACAGAAAGCAGGAAACGTTGCATTGGAGACAGGATCCCCGTCGATACGCCGAGCCCACCCGCGCGCGCGTCCACGTCCTGTGCATGCACATGCAACTTTTGGCAGCGCGCGCACGTTCATTTCTGCCAAACCACGTGCTAAGCATGCGCGTGCAGCTTTTGGCAGCACGCGCACATGGTTTTCTGCCAAATCGCGTGCTTAGCAGATGCACATGCACCTCTTGGCAGCGCGCGCACTATATTTTCTGCCAAACCACGTGCTAAGCACGCGCACGCTGCTCTTGACTGCGCGCGCACGTGGTTTTCTGGCAAAACACGTGCTAAGCATGCACATGCAGCCTTTGGCAGCACATGCAGCCTCATACGCCAATGTATGAGGCCAATGCCTAACCCTACAGCTAGAATGGAACTGGCAGAACTTTCGAAGTTAATCAACAAGCGTAAGAAAGCGGACATAAGGAAGTATAATATGGATACAATTGAACATGCTCTCAGGAACGGAGGAAGCCTAAAAACAGTGAAGAAGAAACTAGGAATTGGCAAGAATCAGATGTATGCGTTAAGAGCCAAAGCCGGCAATATCATTACTACTATGGATGAGATAGTTCAAGTGGCTGAGGAGTTCTATAGAGATTTATACAGTACCAGTGGCACCCACGACGACAATGGAAGAGAAAATAGTATGGAGGAATTCGACATCCCACAGGTAACGCCGGAAGAAGTAAATAAAGCCTTGGGAGATATGCAAAGGGGGAAGGCAGCTGGGGAGGATCAGGTAACAGCAGATTTGTTGAAGGATGGTGGGCAAATTGTTCTAAAGAAACTGGCCACCCTGTATACGCAATACCTGAACGTCGAGCGTACCGGAATCTTGGAAAAACGCTAACGTAATCCTAATCCATAATTTATTTATTTATTCAGTTTACCCTACAGGCTCGGAGGAGCATTGAGTAGGGGGGGTTACAGAAAAATGACAAATAATTAACGCAAAGAAGGGAACTGCATAGTAAGAGAAACAAATACGTTTGTACATTGGAAAAAAAAAGAACACTGTTAGACATTGGAAAAATACATACAAATTCAAGGAAATACAATGGAAAACAAAGTCCAAAAACAATACAAAGGCGAATACAATACAAAGTCGTACAAAAAAGTCAAAGGAACATGTGAAGTTCCAAATGTTCACGAAATTTCGCAGGATCTTTTATTGAAACACTATTATTTGGAAGGCTATTCCATAGCGCGATGGCGCGCGGTAATGCAGAGTTATTGAATGACTGTGTGCGGCCAAAAATGCGCCTGAAACTGAGATGATTATGAAGTCGAGTAGATGTGCGAGAAGGAGTTTCAAGCGACAGGCGGCTGGACCATGAGTTATAGTAGTATTTATGAAAGAGGCATAGGAGAGCAACGGAGCGGCGGGAATCCAAGTCCGGCAGGAGAACATCGCGTTTAATTTGGGTAATGCTAGATTGACGACTGTAGTTAGAAGTTATAAAGCGGGCAGCACGATTTTGGATGGATTCCAATTTATCTATTAGGTATTGTTGATGAGGAGACCAGATCGAAGAAGCGTATTCAAGTTGAGGGCGTACAAAAGTTTGGTAGGCCTGTTGACGGATGGTAGATGGCAAGAGGTGCAGATGACGACGTAAAAACCCTAACGTTCTGTTAGGTTTAGCGCATATTTTCTCGATGTGAAAGCTCCAGGCTAGGTTAGTTGAAAAATGAACGCCAAGATATTTGTAAGTAGAGTCACGGGGAACTTCCGATGAGCAGATTTTGTAAGGGAAATTAGGATATGATTTCGTACGAGTGAAGGAAAGAACGCAGCACTTAGATGTGTTAAGTGTCATTTGCCAACGGTCGTACCATTGATTAACTAGGTGAAGGTCATTTTGCAAAGTTAGGTGATCATTATGACAGTTAATTGATCTGTAAATGACGCAATCATCCGCAAAGAGTCGTATGCAGGAGGAAATGTTGCTCGGTAAATCATTTATAAAGATTAGGAAAAGAAGAGGGCCTAGCACACTACCCTGGGGTACACCTGATGTTACAACAGACGTGGAGGAGTTAAAGTTATTCACAAATACAAACTGGTGCCGATTAGATAAGAAATTGCGAAGCCAAGATAATGTTAATGAGTCAATCTTAAGAGCACTTAATTTAGCTATTAGACGACAGTGAGCCACTCTGTCAAATGCTTTTGCATAGTCGAGAAAGATGCAATCAATCATTTTGCTGTTATTCATGCCATAATGTAAATCTGATGTAAATTCCAAAAGTTGGGTGTCACAAGACAACGCTTTACGGAAACCATGTTGATTTTGAAAGAAAAAGTTATTAGATTCAAGATGGTGGGATAAATGGGAGGCAATGATGTGCTCGAGAAGCTTACAACAAATGCATGTTAGTGAAATGGGGCGGTAGTTACCAGGTGAGTGCCTGTTTCCATCTTTGAATATAGGAATAACTTTGGCTATCTTCCAGTCAGCAGGTAGAAGACCTGTTGATAAAGACTGCTGAAAGATGTAGCACAAAATCTGACTGGATATAGCTGACGTGTTCTTTAGAATTTTAGAATTAATATTGTCAATGCCACATGATGTAGACACCTTTAGATCGCGTATTAGTTTTGAAATGCCTTCAACACTAATATTTATAGGGGACATGAAGCGATAATGAAGGTCGGAGACACAGGGAATGGAAGAGCAGTCTTCATTGGTGAACACAGAGCTAAAGAACGAATTGAAAGTTGCAGCACACTCAGATGCAGGGACAGGAACATTGTCAGCGTCATGTAATGTTACTGTATTACTGCCACGATCAGTAGAGATAGCTTGCCAAAACTTTCTAGGGTTAGTGTGTAGAAGTGAGGACAGATCTTTGTAAAAATACTTCTTTTTGGCTTCACATATTGCTAGGCAGTAAGATTTTAAACAATCCTTATATTTAGACCATGCCGAGGGACACGATAGCCGTTTAGCAGAAGCGTATAACCTTTTCTTTTTATTTCGGAGTGATCTAAGCGATTTATTAAACCATGGGTTACATTTGTCATTAGATATAGTGAGTAGTGGCACATATTTGTCTACTAGGAGTGAAATAATATTTCTAAATGAATTCCAATTCACTTCAACAGAATTATTTGTAAATGATGGAAGACTTGAAAAATTATAGACCGATCAGCTTACTGTCCGTTGCCTACAAAACTATTTACTAAGGTAATCGCAAATAGAATCAGGAACACCTTAGACTTCTGTCAAGCTAAGGACCAGGCAGGATTCCGTAAAGGCTGCTCAACAATAGATCATATTCACACTATCAATCAGGTGATAGAGAAATGTGCGGAATATAACCAACCCTTATATGTAGCTTTCATTGATTACGAGAAAGCATTTGATTCTGTCGAAACCTCAGCAGTCATGGAGGCATTACGGAATCAGGGTGTAGACGAGCCGTATGTAAAAATACTGAAAGATATCTATAGCGGCTCCACAGCAACCGTAGTTCTCCATAAAGAAAGCAACAAAATCCCAATAAAGAAAGGCGTCAGGCAGGGAGATACGATCTCTCCAATGCTATTCACAGCGTGTTTACAGGAGGTATTCAGAGACCTGGATAGGAATGAATTGGGGATAAAAGTTAATGGAGAATACCTTAGTAACTTGCGATTCGCTGATGATATTGCTTTGCTTAGTAACTCAGGGGACCAATTGCAATGCATGCTCACTAACCTGGAGAGGCAAAGCAGAAAAGTGGGTCTAAAAACTAATCAGCAGAAAACTAAAGTAATGTTTAACAGTCTCGGAAGAGAACAGCAATTTACAATAGGTAGCGAGGCACTGGAACTGGTAAGGGAATACATCTACTTAGGGCAGTTAGTGACGGTGGATCCGAATCATGAGACGGAAATAATCAGAAGAATAAGAATGGGCTGGGGTGCGTTTGGCCGGCATTCTCAGATCATGAACAGCAGGTTGCCATTATCCCTCAAGAGAAAAGTGTATAATAGCTGTGTCTTACCAGTACTCACCTACGGGGCAGAAACCTGGAGGCTTACGAAAAGGGTTCTACTCAAATTGAGGACGACGCAACAAGCTATGGAAAGAAGAATGATGGGTGTAACGTTAAGGGATAAGAAAAGAGCAGGTTGGGTGAGGGAACAAACGCGAGTTAATGACATCTTAGTGGAAATCAAGAAAAAGAAATGGGCATATGGGCAGGACATGTAATGAGGAGGGAAGATAAACGATGGTCATTAAGGATTACGGACTGGATTCGAAGGGAAGGGAAGTGTAGCAGGGGGCGGCAGAAAGTTAGGTGGGCGGATGAGATTAAGAAGTTTGCAGGGACGGCATGGCCACAATTAGTACATGACCGGGGTTGTTGGAAAAATATGGGAGAGGCCTTTGCCCTGCAGTGGGCGTAACCAGGCTGATGATGATGATGATGATGATGATGATGATGATGCACCTGGTTTTCTGCCAAACCACGCGCTAAGAACGCGCATGCTGCTTTGGCTTGGCGCGCATGTGGTTTTCTGCCAAAGCACGCGCTGAGCACTCGCATGGTGCTCTTGGCAGCGAGCGCCCGCGATTTTCTGCCAAACCACGTGCTAAATATTGTCACGGCTCACTTGAGACAAAGGCGGAGAGCAGTATTTAATCTAGACAATTAGAACAGGTGTTCAGTTTAAGCTTCTTCTTCTCTAGCACCCTCGCTTGCACACACGAGGTCATCCTCTTCATCGTCAACGTTGTTGGCACAGATGGCGTCGCGGCATTTGCCCCCCTCCAGAAGGAGCGTCGTCCCGATGCTCGGTGGGTTGCATCCGGTGTCCAGCAAACCAGTGAGTGTCCATGTCATTCAGAAAATTAAGGTTTCATGCGCACCAGGTGCACAGCCTCAGGCAGGTCCTGATGGCGCCTCGAGCAAGGTGGGCTGTCAGGAACGACATCATAGTTGACGTCGCTAAGGCGTCGTAGAACCTTGTACGGTCCGAAGTGTCGGCGCAGAAGTTTCTCCGCGAGGCCTTGGCGGCGTACTGGAGTTCAAACCCAGACTCTTTTGCTGGGCTGGTAGACGACGCATCGATGGTGTTGATTGTAACATCGGGCATCACGGTCTTGCTGGCTAGCAATGCGAACGCGCGCTAGCTGTCTTGCTTTTTCATGAGGAAGCAATCATGACGAAGCATAGCATTCACTATTGTAGTCACTTCTCGACCGTGTAGGAGACTGAATGCCGCCATTCTTGCTGTTTCTTGCCGAGTCGTATTATAAGCAAACGTTACGTAGGGTAATATTTGGTCCCAGTTCTTGTGTTCCACATCGACATACATGCACAGCATGTCTGGGAGAGTCTTGTTGAGGCGCTCCGTAAGGAAATTGCTTTGCAGATAATAGGCTGTCGTCCTTCTGTGTGCCGTGCCACTGAGGGTGAGTACAATTTTCAAAAGTTCAGCGGTGAACGCGGTTCCCGTCGGTTACGATGACCGCTGGAACACCGTGCCTCAGGATGACGTTTTCGATGAAGAACTGTGCGGCCTCGGCTGCTGTGCTGCTAGGAAGTGCATTGGTTTTAGCATATCGCGTGAGGTAATCTGTCGCGACTATGATCCACTTATTTCTGGCAGCAGATATTGGGAATGGGCCCAAAAGTTCCATCCCAATTTGTGCAAATGGTGTTTCCGGCACTGGAACGGGTTGTAATAGTCTGGCAGGTTTCGCAGGTGGAACTTTTCGTCGCTGACAGTCAAGGCACGTATGAACGTAGTGTTTCACTTGTGCTGCGAGCCGTCGCCAGTATAACGTTTCTTTTACCCGTGCTAATGTTCTTGTGTAGCCTAAGTGACCTGAGGTAGCTTCATCGTGGCAGGCCTGCAAAATTTCATTGCGGAGAGTTTTAGGGATGACTAGTAGATATCTCTTCCCTGTTGAAGAGAAGTTCCTCCTAAAAGAACACTGTTGCGTAGGCAGAATGATGAAAGGTGCCTTGAGAACAATCTGGGCTTGTTTGTGGTGCGGCCTTCTAAGAAATCAATTAGTGACGCGAGCTCCTGGTCCTCTTGCTGTTGTTGAGAGATGGTGGCTGCATCAACAACTCCTAAAAAACCTGCGGATTCGTCATCATCTCCGCCTGACGACTCGATCGGCGACCTGGAACGGCAGTTGGCGTCTAAGTGCTGCCTTCCCGATTTATAGCCCACTGTCATGTCGTACTCTTGAAGCCGTAGGCTCCAGCGTGCCAAACGTGCAGATGGATCTTTCATGTTGGTCAACCAACAGAGAGAATGGCGGTCACTTATAACTTGAAATGGGCGGCCGTATATGTACGGGCGAAACTTGGTAACTGCCCATACTATGCAGCCAAGCATTCCTGCTCTGTGGTGGAGTAGTTCGACTCGGCACTTGACAATGTTCTACTCGCGTAAGCGATGACTCGCTCAGCGCCGTCTTGCCGCTGAACAAGGACCGCGCCAAGACCTACGTTGCTGACATCGGTATAGATCATTGTCGGCGCATCCACGTCAAAGTAAGCAAGAACAGGTGGAGTTTGTAGACGGTGCTGCAACTCGTTAAATGCCACCTCCTGCTCCTCGCCCCACACAAACGTAACATCTTCCCTGGTTAAGCAAGTGAGCGGTGAGGCGATGCGTGCAAAACCCGCAATAAATCACTGGTAATATGCGCATAGGCCCAGGAAGCGTCTGACTGCCTTTTTGTCTGTAGGCCTTGAAAACTTTGCGGTGGCTGCAATTTTCTCAGGATCAGGTTTGACACCTGTGTGACTTACTACGTGGCCCAAAAACTCTAGTTCTTCATAGCCAAAGTGGCACTCTTCAGGTTTTAAGGTAAGCCCAGTGGACCGTATGGCTTGAAGAATCGACCGTAGCCGTCTGAGATGTTCATCAAATGTGGCAGAATAAACAATGACATCGTCTAGGTAGACAAAGCAAGTCTTCCACTTAAGGTCTGAGAAAACAGTATCCATTAGCGTTTGGAACGTGGCTGGGGCGGAACACAAACCATAAGGGAGAACTTTGAATTCATAGAGCCCATCAGGCGTTATAAAAGGAGTCTTTTCGCGATCCCGCTCATCGACCTCTATTTGCCAGTATCCACTTTTTAAGTCCATCGATGAGAAGTACCGTGCATGCTGTAACCTGTCGAAGGAATCGTCGATGCGTGGTAAGAGGTACACATCCTTTTTTGTAACCCGATTGAGCTTGCGATAATCGATACAAAACCGCAGGCTACCATCCTTCTTCTTAACAAGTACCACGGGCGATGCCCAAGGGCTTTTGACGGCTGGATGACATCATCTTCTAGCATTTTCTTGACTTGCTGCTGTATTGCTTCACGCTCTTTCTCAGCCACGAGATACGGATGCTGTCGGATGGGTATTACTGTTTCCTCCATAATGATGCGGTGTTTCGTCAGTGGTGTTTGACGCACTCGGGACGTTGTAGAGAAGCAGTCCTTAAAATCGTCAAGCAGTTCCCTGAGACTTTGTTTCTGTTGCGGCTCTAAACTTGGGTCAACGTCGACGACGCGTGCCTGTGGCATCGTATCGGTGGTCGATTCCTCTTTTACAGCAAAGCAGTGTTGAACGCGGTCAATTTCATCAAAGTATGCCACAGCAGTGCCTTTACTGATCTGCCAGCGTTCTATGGTGAAATTTGTCAGAAGTACCTCTATAGACCACCGCGAGCGATGGCAACACCTTGATGGAACAGAAGTGCAGTTAGTTGTTCGGCTACACCGTCCTTGTTAAACTGTTCTCCGCAACTGATGGAGACAAGACTGCATGATAATGGTGGTATGCAGACGTCGTCGTTGGCGACACGTAATGATGTACGTTGGCGCTCTTCGTCTTGGCTCGTCTCTGTACTAGTTGACCAGGTTATCTCGCCGTCCCGTATTTAACCACGGTACGGTACTCCCGCAAGAAGTCCATTCCAAAGATGAGTGATCTGCAGCACTCTTTTAAAATCATAAAAGTGTCGACAAAAGCTGTATTTCCTATCTGGAGTCGTGCAGTACATTTTCCTGTAGGTGTCATTACCTGGCCCCCGGCATTTCATATATAATGGCCCGTCCATTGCATTTTGACTTTCTTGAGCCGGTCTGCCAACTGCTCACTCATTATCGAAAAGTCTGCCCCAGTATAGACTAAACTGCCACGTCGTGCCCATCAATCGTTAAGAGTAGGTCGGCACTCACAAAGTCGTCGGCGTTCCGTTTCTCCGGGTTGCTCTGCTCGTTTCTCTGTAATGTTGGGGGACTTTCGGCGGTTCAACGACTTGCAACCTTTCCCCCGGAGGTCGCCGATTCCTGTTTCCCCGCCGTGGGCTTGGAGAGCGGCCTCTCACCACGTCGGCAAACTGCGAAGGTTTGGCGAAGAATAACGCAACGGAGACGGCGAGCGCGACTGGAGGTTAGCTGGGCTGCCTTGTTCCCGAGTGACACTGTCGCCGAAGCGTCGACGTGTCTCTGGAAACTGTCGCGGAGTGGCAGGTGACATTTCCTCGATGCCCCCCTGGCGATGAGGGCAAAATCGACAAATGTGCCCTGGTTCGCCACATTGAAAACACAATGGTCGGCGATCAGCAGTGCGCCGTACGTCGGTCCTGCGAAGCTGGGGTCGCCTGAAATGCTCGCTCAGTATCCAGGCAGCAATAGGTGGCCGCTTGTGGTACTGCTGTACCGGCACGGTAGAAAGCGGGCGACGGACAGCTTCTGCGTAGCTATATTCGCGCGGCTCGAAGCGCGGCTCGGGACATGGTTCAGGGAGTGGCTCAGGAGATGCTAATGCTTGCCGAATTTCTTGGCGAACAGCTTCAGCGACTGTCGGTGTCACAGTTTGCTTCGCAGTCTCCTCGCGCACAATGTCTCTTATCAGTTGACGCAGCGAGGTTTCGTCTGTCACTGTGAGTACTGCGGCTCCTACAGACGCATCGTTAGTCAGGCGTTCGTATTGCCGACAACGCTGCTGGAGCGCCCGCTCGATTGCTGTGACTTCCTTGATGATAAGTCTTCCACTGTTGTAGGCGGGTTACGCACGAGACCAGCGAATAGCTGTTCTTTGACGCCGCGCATGAGATGGCTCAGCTTCTTCGAATCCGGCATGTTGGGATCCGCGCAGCGAAACAAACGAGACATGTCCTCGGCAAACATGGAGACACTTTCGTTGGGCTTCTGATTACGCAACTCGAGAAGGCGTTGTGCATTATCTCGGCGATCAATGCTTCCGAAGGTGTCAAGTACCCGACGGCAAAATTCGTCCCACGTTGTCAAATGTGCCTCGCGGTTTTGGAACCACGTCCTTGCGCTACCTTCAAGAGCGAAGTAAACATTGGAAAGCTTGTGGTCCGGACGCCACTGATTAACCTTAGCTACGCGTTCGTACATGGTCCAGCCAGTCTTCGGCGTCTTCGTACGCGTCACCATGGAAGCTTGTGGGGACTAGATTATTTTGGACAGTCAACTGTGTTGGACTTGCAAGCGTCATTTCCTGAGTCGGTGAGGTCGCTGACGAAGTTCGTTGCAAGAGATCGAATTCCGGGCACAGGCCTTGCAGGCAGCGGCTTGCGCGGAGCACAGGTGTCTCCACGCGTGGATGATGTCTTCAAGGGCTGGATGCAGGGCTACTCGCAGCAGTCGTCCCTATCATTAGGCGATGATGCGATACCCAGCACCTCCACCAGTGTCACGGCTCACTTGAGACAAAGACGGAGAGCAGTGTTTAATCTAGACAATTAGAACAAGCGTTCAGCTTAAGCTGCTTCTTCTCTAGAACCGTCGCTTGCACACACGAGGTCGTCGTCTTCATCGTTAACGTTGTTGGGCAAAGATGGCGTCGCGGCAATATGCACCGGCAGCTCTTAGATACGCGCGCACGTGGTTTTCTGCCAAACCACGTCCTAAGCATGCACATGCAGCTTTTGGCAGCGCGCGCCTTGATTTCACCCAAACCACGTGCTAAGAACGCGCATGCTGCTTTGGCTCCGCGCGCACGTGGTTTTCTGCTAAACCACGTGCTTAACATGCGAATGCTTCTCTTGGCAGCGCGCGCACGTAATTTTTTGCCAAATCACGTGCTTAACACGTCAATGCTTCTCTTGGCAGCGCGCGCACGTGGTTTTCTGCCAAATCACGTGCTTGAGACCTGGAGTGAGAAGAATTGGGGATAAGAGTTAATGGAGAATACGTTAGTAACTTGCGATTCGCTGGTGATATTGCCTTGCTTAGTAACTCAGGGGACCAATTGCAATGCATGCTCACTGACCTGGAGAGGCAAAACAGAAGACTGGGACTAAAGATTAATCTGCAGATAACTAAAGTGATGTTTAACAGTCTCGGAAGAGAACAGCAATTCACAATAGGTAGCGAGGCACTGGAAGTGGTAAGGGAATACATCTACTTAGGGCAGGAAGTGACGGCGGATCCGGATCATGAGACGGTAATAATCAGAAGAATAAGAATTGGCTGGGGTGCGTTTGGCAGGCATTCTCAGATCATTTCTGTTTTTTTTTTCTGTTTTGTCAGCACAATGTACTGGTGTATATAGTCGTTATCTACATATCTGTAACAGGATAAAGGGTCTCCTAGCTATATAACACATGAATCCTGTGTGACCTTTTCTATATGTATATCTATCTGCGTGATCTATGTACACATGTATGCATTTCATACTTCTTATCTGATGTATTAGAAGTCACTTTCTTTCCTTCATCGGCTGTTCATTGAGTGCAACTGTAATTTTAATATAATGTGCACGTTACTGTATATGTTATTGTACGCGTAAACGCTGTATGAACTGAACGGGGGCAGGGGCCCAGTCAGGCTATTTCAGCCTTTAGTCTCTGTCTCCGCAGGAAATACCCTGAAATAAAGCGATTTTGATTTGATTTGATTTGATCATGAATAGCAGATTGCCATTATCTCTCAAGAGAAAAGTGTATAATAGCTGTGTCTTACCAGTACTCCCCTACGGGGCAGAAACCTGGATGCTTACGAAAAGGGTTCTGCTCAAATTGAGGACAACGCAACGACCTATGGAAAGAAGAATGATAGGTGTAACGTTGAGGGATAAGAAAAGAGCAGATTAGCTGAAGGATCAAACGCGAGGTAATGACATCTTAGTTGAAATCCAATGCAGCATTTCCTGCTTTCTGTCCAGGTTGCCGTGTTCTCCTCTGCCGGTACGTCGACATTCTCAAGCACGTGTCGCCACTTTGGATCGGACGACAACAAAGATGGCTCCATCAGTGAAAGCTGCCCTTTATCGGTCAAGGACTTGCTGCCCGACATGCGCAGTGCACCACTTCAAGAATTTCCTGCGACACTGACGTTGCCAGCATGGCGTATAAGAGACTGTCCTCAGCGATACTTCGGCAGTGGGCTGGGCGAGGCGACGGGGATCCTGTCTCCAATGCAACGTTTCCTGCTTTCTGTCCAGGTTACCGTGTTCTCCTCTGCCGGTACGTCGACATTCTCAAGCACGTGTCGCCACTTTGGATCGGACGACAACAAAGATGGCTCCATCAGTGAAAGCTGCCCTTTATCGGTCAAGGACTTGCTGCCCGACATGCGCAGTGCACCACTTCAAGAATTTCCTGCGACACTGACGTTGCCAGCATGGCGTATAAGAGACTGTCCTCAGCGATACTTCGGCAGTGGGCTGGGCGAGGCGACGGGGATCCTGTCTCCAATGCAACGTTTCCTGCTTTCTGTCCAGGTTGCCGTGTTCTCCTCTGCCGGTATGTCGACATTCTCAAGCACGTGTCGCCACTTTGGATCGGACGACAACAAAGATGGCTCCATCAGTGAAAGCTGCCCTTTATCGGACATGGACTTGCTGCCCGACATGCGCAGTGCACCACTTCAAGAATTTCCTGCGACACTGACGTTGCCAGCATGGCGTATAAGAGACTGTCCTCAGCGATACTTCGGCAGTGGGCTGGGCGAGGCGACGGGGATCCTGTCTCCAATGCAACGTTTCCTGCTTTCTGTCCAGGTTGCCGTGTTCTCCTCTGCCGGTACGTCGACATTCTCAAGCACGTGTCGCCACTTTGGATCGGACGACAACAAAGATGGCTCCATCAGTGAAAGCTGCCCTTTATCGGTCAAGGACTTGCTGCCCGACATGCGCAGTGCACCACTTCAAGAATTTCCTGCGACACTGACGTTGCCAGCATGGCGTATAAGAGACTGTCCTCAGCGATACTTCGGCAGTGGGCTGGGCGAGGCGACGGGGATCCTGTCTCCAATGCAACGTTTCCTGCTTTCTGTCCAGGTTACCGTGTTCTCCTCTGCCGGTACGTCGACATTCTCAAGCACGTGTCGCCACTTTGGATCGGACGACAACAAAGATGGCTCCATCAGTGAAAGCTGCCCTTTATCGGTCAAGGACTTGCTGCCCGACATGCGCAGTGCACCACTTCAAGAATTTCCTGCGACACTGACGTTGCCAGCATGGCGTATAAGAGACTGTCCTCAGCGATACTTCGGCAGTGGGCTGGGCGAGGCGACGGGGATCCTGTCTCCAATGCAACGTTTCCTGCTTTCTGTCCAGGTTGCCGTGTTCTCCTCTGCCGGTACGTCGACACTCTCAAGCACGTGTCGCCACTTTGGATCGGACGACAACAAAGATGGCTCCATCAGTGAAAGCTGCCCTTTATCGGTCAAGGACTTGCTGCCCGACATGCGCAGTGCACCACTTCAAGAATTTCCTGCGACACTGACGTTGCCAGCATGGCGTATAAGAGACTGTCCTCAGCGATACTTCGGCAGTGGGCTGGGCGAGGCGACGGGGATCCTGTCTCCAATGCAACGTTTCCTGCTTTCTGTCCAGGTTGCCGTGTTCTCCTCTGCCGGTACGTCGACATTCTCAAGCACGTGTCGCCACTTTGGATCGGACGACAACAAAGATGGCTCCATCAGTGAAAGCTGCCCTTTATCGGTCAAGGACTTGCTGCCCGACATGCGCAGTGCACCACTTCAAGAATTTCCTGCGACACTGACGTTGCCAGCATGGCGTATAAGAGACTGTCCTCAGCGATACTTCGGCAGTGGGCTGGGCGAGGCGACGGGGATCCTGTCTCCAATGCAACGTTTCCTGCTTTCTGTCCAGGTTGCCGTGTTCTCCTCTGCCGGTACGTCGACACTCTCAAGCACGTGTCGCCACTTTGGATCGGACGACAACAAAGATGGCTCCATCAGTGAAAGCTGCCCTTTATCGGTCAAGGACTTGCTGCCCGACATGCGCAGTGCACCACTTCAAGAATTTCCTGCGACACTGACGTTGCCAGCATGGCGTATAAGAGACTGTCCTCAGCGATACTTCGGCAGTGGGCTGGGCGAGGCGACGGGGATCCTGTCTCCAATGCAACGTTTCCTGCTTTCTGTCCAGGTTACCGTGTTCTCCTCTGCCGGTACGTCGACATTCTCAAGCACGTGTCGCCACTTTGGATCGGACGACAACAAAGATGGCTCCATCAGTGAAAGCTGCCCTTTATCGGTCAAGGACTTGCTGCCCGACATGCGCAGTGCACCACTTCAAGAATTTCCTGCGACACTGACGTTGCCAGCATGGCGTATAAGAGACTGTCCTCAGCGATACTTCGGCAGTGGGCTGGGCGAGGCGACGGGGATCCTGTCTCCAATGCAACGTTTCCTGCTTTCTGTCCAGGTTGCCGTGTTCTCCTCTGCCGGTACGTCGACACTCTCAAGCACGTGTCGCCACTTTGGATCGGACGACAACAAAGATGGCTCCATCAGTGAAAGCTGCCCTTTATCGGACAAGGACTTGCTGCCCGACATGCGCAGTGCACCACTTCAAGAATTTCCTGCGACACTGACGTTGCCAGCATGGCGTATAAGAGACTGTCCTCAGCGATACTTCGGCAGTGGGCTGGGCGAGGCGACGGGGATCCTGTCTCCAATGCAACGTTTCCTGCTTTCTGTCCAGGTTGCCGTGTTCTCCTCTGCCGGTACGTCGACATTCTCAAGCACGTGTCGCCACTTTGGATCGGACGACAACAAAGATGGCTCCATCAGTGAAAGCTGCCCTTTATCGGTCAAGGACTTGCTGCCCGACATGCGCAGTGCACCACTTCAAGAATTTCCTGCGACACTGACGTTGCCAGCATGGCGTATAAGAGACTGTCCTCAGCGATACTTCGGCAGTGGGCTGGGCGAGGCGACGGGGATCCTGTCTCCAATGCAACGTTTCCGGCTTTCTGTCCAGGTTGCCGTGTTCTCCTCTGCCGGTACGTCGACACTCTCAAGCACGTGTCGCCACTTTGGATCGGACGACAACAAAGATGGCTCCATCAGTGAAAGCTGCCCTTTATCGGACAAGGACTTGCTGCCCGACATGCGCAGTGCACCACTTCAAGAATTTCCTGCGACACTGACGTTTCCAGCATGGCGTATAAGAGACTGTCCTCAGCGATACTTCGGCAGTGGGCTGGGCGAGGCGACGGGGATCCTGTCTCCAATGCAACGTTTCCTGCTTTCTGTCCAGGTTGCCCTGTTCTCCTCTGCCGGTATGTCGACATTCTCAAGCACGTGTCGCCACTTTGGATCGGACGACAACAAAGATGGCTCCATCAGTGAAAGCTGCCCTTTATCGGACATGGACTTGCTGCCCGACATGCGCAGTGCACCACTTCAAGAATTTCCTGCGACACTGACGTTGCCAGCATGGCGTATAAGAGACTGTCCTCAGCGATACTTCGGCAGTGGGCTGGGCGAGGCGACGGGGATCATCGCTCGCGTCAAAACTAGACGTACTAGAGGACCATTCAAGACGCGCCAACTTTATCTTCTATGGGATTTCAGGCGACGTATCAGAAACATGGGCTCAATCAGAAGTCCAGATCCATCACTTTCTTTAGAAATTGTCCCGACATGACTTCGTCGGAAGTCGCAATCCATAGGGCTCATAGGTTAGGCGCATACCTTGTCGGCAAGACGCGGCCTGTTATAGCTAACAATGTGTCTTCCAAAATGAGAGACCATATACTCTCGCAAAAAGCGAAGTGTAAAGCAGATGGTATTTCAATCGACGAAGACTTTTGCAAAGCCACTCGTCAATTGCGGAAAGCACTAAATGACTTCGGCAAGGCCAGCGGCCAGTCCTTTTCTTTGCGACTTAACAAACTAATCATAGGTAAAAAATGTTACGCTTATTGCGCAGCTACAGATGAAGTGTGAGATATCGGACCGGCTAGGAGCGCCATTACCCCAACAAAAAACAAACCGTCGGGTCCGCAATCTTCACATTCGGGTGCAGCATAGCTATCTCGTGTTCCCATGCAAGCAAACTCCTTTTCACTTCTTTTTACAAATGTCCGAAGTATCAGCAACAAACGCACATCACTGTCTTCACATATCGACGCATGCTCAGCTGATATAGTTGTGCTCACCGAAGCGTGGCTTTCAGCAAAAATTAAGAATAGTGAAATACTAGACTGTCAGAAAAGATATAACCTTTACTGGTACGATCGCGATTTCCGTACGGGCGGAGGTGTAATGATTGCCGTGAGCTGTGCTATCCATTCGTTCACTATCTCCATTGACTCACCATTAGAAACAGTTTGCGCTCGTGTTGCTTTTCCCACTGGCGACCTCATCTTTTGCGCGTGTTTTAGGTCCCCATCCTCCACTACCAACTTCTGCTCTGACCTTCATGATGTTCTTAACAAATTAGTTGTTCGATACCAAAAATCACATTTGTTCTTAATAGGTGATTTCAATTTTCCAAACATAGTGTGGCAAAACGGTGTTCCCTGCCTTAAGCAGTCATCTTCCGAGTGCACCCATTTTTTTTACATGTGCGATGATTTTAACCTAAACCATCTCATTCATGAACCCACACGTACTACCAGCACTTCCTCTAATACTTTAGATCTCTATTTTTACAACAGCTCCAGATTTGGTTTCTCCTCCAACATATTAAAGGAATCAGTGACCACTCACTTCTCCACTTAACACTTAAGAAGAAAGTTAGCTCGAAGAAAACCATTAAAACTTTATGTGATTACAATGCCGCCGATACCACATCCATTAAAAATGAACTAGAATCGTTCAAGATTGACTACAGAGTCAACTTTTTTGAACGTACCGTTGCAGAGAACTACCCATTGTACAAGAACAAACTGGTAACACTAATTGATCGGTATGTACCTAAAAGAAAGATTGTTTCGAGTCCTTCCTCGACATGCTTTACTGGTATTCTACGCCATCTACGCAACAAAAAGAAGCGTATTTTTCGTCGCGCCAAAGCAACTAACCTTCCCGAACGCTGGACAGCATATCATTGCATTCACGCAGAATGTAGAATCGCAATTACAAATGTAAAAAAAGATTTTTTTCGATAACACCCTCCCACCACTTTTGCAGTCTAATCCACATAAATTCTGGAATATTGTTGGTGGCAAAGAAAGCAAAACAATCCAACTAGCTCGTTCTGACACTGTCACGATCCCTCCGAACCAGTGCTGTTCCGTTTTGAATTATGTATTTCCTTCCGTTTTTCACAAATGTGCTCCTGCCACTCTGCAGTCGGTGACTAAATGCTCTTATTTACCAATGAACTCCATTTATATAGATTGGGTCGGCATACAAAAGTTGATTGAAAACCTGAAAAAAGTTTCTTCATCAGGTGAAGATTAAATCAACGGTAAAATGTTTAAAATGACTGAACCATATATTCTTCCTTTATGCTTTCGATGCTCTTTTCCCAGTCTCTAGGTTACTCAGTTCTTCCAAACGATCGGTAGGTTGGCAAGGTTGTTGCGGTCCCTAAATCAGGTAACGCTCATTCCCCCAATAACTATCGTCCTATATCACTGACAAGTATACCATGCAAAATATTGGAGCATATTATACATTCTCATCTGATTGATTTCCTTGAGTCTAATTTCTTCTTTTCGACTGAACAACACGGTTTCGGGAAAACATTTTCATGTGAAACGCAACTAATATGTTTTACTAATGGCCTATTTACCCATACTGACATGGGCTTCGATGTAGACTGCGTGTTCTTGGACTTTGCAAAAGCTTTCGACACTGTCTCCTCAATCTCCTCATTCTTAAACTTAGCATGCTTAACATTGACCCTAATGTGCTAAACTGGATTAAAAGCTTTCTGTCTAATCAAACTCAGAACGTTTCGGCTAATGAATGTTCATCCTCTCGCACTTCCGTAACATCGGGTGTACCACAGGGATCGGTACTGGGACCTCTGCTTTTCCTGATTTACATAAACGACCTTCCTAAATGCATTTTCCATTCATCTATCAGGTTTTTCGCAGATGAGTGCGTCATTTATCGCAAAATTACTAACCACAGTGATTCTGATAAGCTTCGAGACGTTTTTAGAAGCATTTCCATCTGGTTCGATAAATGGCTCATGCGACTAAACGTTAATAAATGCAAAGCAATGCGTGTATCAAGCCGCGCTAACGCTGACAACACGCGTGTTTACTTACTTCACAGTACTTCTCTTGAATCCGTCAACTCGTACAAATACCTAGGTGTCCATATTTCACGTAACTTATCATGGCATGCACACATCAAACACGTCACTAATACCGCTAACCGGGCTCATAGATACTTGCGTCGAAATTTCTCTGCTGCGTCTATGCCAATAAAGCTTACCTTCTACAAAACATTAGTGCGACCAAAGCTAGAATACGCATCCACCGTGTGGGAGCCCTGTGAAATCGCACTGATAAACACTCTAAAATCCATCCAGAATCGCGCAGCACGTTCCATCTTATCTATCTATTCCCGTTAAGCCAGCGTTACTTCCATGAAAAACACACTTGCATTATCGGAGCTTTCATTGCGCCGTAAATGTTTTAGACTGTGTCTTTTTCACAGGCTGTATCACCACAACCCACTATTAAAGAATCGTCTTATTACTCGCCCTTCACACATTTCATACCGTTTCGATCACATGTTTAAATTTGGTGTCCCATATGTTAGAACAAGAATGTGTCATGGTTCTGTTATTCCTAAGACCAGTGCCGACTGGAACGACCTTCCTCCCTCTATCGCTGCCATTTGTGACGTTGGCAACTTCAAGACTGCTGTATTTTCTGCCGTTTTGTAATACCTATTATTGTATAATTATGCACTGTATTTTGTTCACTTACCACTCCTTTCTGTAATGCCTTCGGGCCAGGAAAGTATCCGAACTACATAAATAAATAAAAATGCTCGTACGTGCTTTGGCAGAAAACCACGTGCGCGCGCTGCGAAAAACAGCATACGCGTGCTTAGCACGTGATTTGGAAGAAAACCACGTGCACACGCCGCCAAAGGCAGCGTGTGCGTGATTAGACCTTGGGATTTGTAGAAAACCATGTGTGCGCGCTGCCAATAGCAGAATTCGCGTGCTTAGCACGTAGTTTGGCAGGAAACAGCGTGCCCGCACTGCCAAATCCACCATGCGCATGCTTAGCACGTGGTTAAGCAAAAAACCAGGTGCGCGCGCTGCCAAAACCTGCATGTGCATGCTTAGCAGTGGTTTGCCAGAAATACGCGTGTGCGCGCAGCCAAGAGCAGAATTCGCGTGCTTAGCTCGTGCTTTGGGAGAAAACCACGTGCGCGCACTGAAGAGCAGCACGTGCGTGCTTAGCACTTGCGCTTGGTAGAAAATCACGTGTGCAGCCAATAGCAGCCAACGCGTGCTTAGCACATGGTCTTGGGCGTAAGGCCACGTGAGCACGTGATTTGGCAGAAAACCACGTGCGCGCGCTGCCATAAGCAGGATACGCGTGCTTAGCACTTAGGCTTTGCATAAAACCACGTGTGCAGCCAAAAGGATTATGCGCGCGCATAGCAGATAGGCTTGGCAGAAAGCCCACTTGCGCGCACTGCCAAAAGCTGCACGTGCATGCTTACCACGTGGTTCGGCAAAATACAACGTGTGCGCACTGCCAAGAGCAACATGCGCGTCCTTAGCGCGTGGTTTGGCAGAAAACCATCTTCGCGTGGAGCCAAAGCAGCATGCGTGTTCTTTGCATGTGGATTGGCTGTAAACAAGGTGCGCGCACTGCCATAAGCGGCATGTGCATGCCTAGCACATGCCGCACAAACCACGTGCTAAGCACGCATGTCCTGCTCTTGGCAGCGCGTGCACATGGTTTTCCGCCAAACTACGTGCTAAGCACGCGCATGCTGCTATTGACAACGGACGCACGTGGTTTTCTGCCAAACCACGTGCTAAACACGCGTATGCTGCTCTTGGCAGCGCGTGCACATGGTTTTTTCCCAAAGTATGCGCTAAGCACGTGCATGCTGCTCTTGGCAGCGCGCTCGTCGTTTTCTGCCAAACCACGTGCTAAGCACGCGCATGGTGCTCTTGTCAGGTTTGGGAGAAAATCACGAGCACGCGCTGCCAAGAGCAGCATGCGCAAGCTTAGAGCGTCGTTTGGCCTGGAGTGTGGCCTGATCCTGGTGACCAGAACCGGTAACGCACTCCTTCACCAGAACAGGATTGGCCACCCTGGTGCAGTACTTGGTCACAACCTCCTATATGAACAACACAATCAAACCCCGGCGCTCAGTCCCAGCAGCTGTGAAACAACTGACCACGGCGGCGGTCAGACCTGCGACGCAGCAGAGGGTGCTAAGAATCACTGGCTTCGGACAGGCCGCCATTGGAATATGAACCTGGCAACGTTTAACGCTAGAACATTATCTAGTGAAGCGAGTCTAGCAGTGCTATTGGAGGAATTAGAGGGCAGTAAATGGGATATAATAGGGCTCAGTGGAGTTAGGAGGCCAAAAGAAGCATCTACAGTGCTAAAAAGCGGGCGCGTCCTGTGCTACCGGGCTTACCGGAGAGAAGTAGAAGTCGATTTCCTGATTAATAAGAATATAGCTGGTAACATACAGGAATTCTATAGCATTAACGAGAGGGTGGCAGGTCTTGTTGTGAAACTTAATAAGAGGTACAAAATTAAAATTGTACAGGTTTACGCCCCTACATCCAGTCATGATGACCAGGAAGTCGAAAGCTTCTATGAAAACGTGGAATCGGCCATGGGTAGAGTGAAAGCTAAATACACTATACTAATGGGTGACTTTAATGCCAAGGTAGGCAAGAAGCAGGCTGGAGACAAGGCAGTGGGAGAATATGGCATAGGCACTAGGAATATCAGTCGAGAGTGATTAGTAGAGTTTGCGAAACAGAATCATATGAGGATAATGAATACCTTCTTCCGCAAGCGGGATAGCCGAAAGTGGACGTGGAGGAGCCCGAACGGCGAGACTAGAAATGTAATAGACTTCATACTCTGAGCTAACCCTGGCATCACACAAGATGTGGACGTGCTCGGCAAGGTGCACTGCAGTGACCACAGGATGGTAAGAACTGGAATTAGTCTAGACCTGAGAAGGGAACAGAAGAAACTGGTACATAAGAAGCCGATCAATGAGTTAGCGGTGAGAGGAAGAATAGAGGAATTCTAGATCAAGCTACAGAACAGGTTTTCGGCTTTAACTCAGGAAGAGGACATTAGTGTAGAAGCAATGAACGACAATCTTGTGGCCATCATTAAGGAGTGTGCCGTGGAAGTCGTTGGTAACTCCGTTAGGCAGGATGCCAGTAAACTATCGCAGGAGACGAAAGATCTGATCTAGAAACGCCAATGTATCAAAGCCTCTAACCCTACAGCTCGAATAGAACTGGCATAACTTTCGAAGTTAATCAACAAGCGTAAGACAGCTGACATAAGGAAGTATAATATGGATAGAATTGAACATGGTCTCAGGAGCGGAGGAAGCCTAAAAACAGTGAAGAAGAAACTAGAAATTGGCAAGAATCACATGTATGCGTTAAGAGACAAAGCCGGCAATATCATTACTAATATGGATGAGATAGTTCAAGTGGCTGAGGAGTTCTATAGAGATTTCTACAGTACCAGTGGCACCAACTACGATAATGGAATAGAAAATAGTGTAGAGGAATTCGAAATCCCACTGGTAACGCCGGAAGAAGTAAAGAAAGCCTTGGGAGATATGCAAAGGGGGAAGGCAGCTGGGGAGGATCAGGTAACAGCATATTTGTTGAAGGATGGTAGGTAGATTGTTCTAGAGAAACTGGCCACCCTGCATACGTGATGCCTCATAACGTCGAGCGCACCGGAATCTTGGAAAAACGCTAACATAATCCTAATTGCTAGCCAATGTGTCCGTTTTGAGGAATGTTTCGGTGTACGGAATAAACGTTTTTTCCTGTTGGATAACCGATTCAGATATGTGCTGCACCATATGTGCTGTACCATAATGCTTTATTGTTAGTATAGACGGATTGGAGGGGCACGTGTTTGGTGATAAGCTCACTTATTGTATTTTTGAAAATAGACCAGTTTGTTTCTACGGAGCGTTGCAGATGAAGTGGTAGGAAAGTGTCGAGAAATATACATAGTTCTCTGTTGATGGCTTGATAGTTAGCTTTTTTATAATCTCGGAACTTTTTCCGCTGTCGGTATGTTTTTTGTTGTGTTGTTGTAAGTGTAAAATGCAAGTTGTCATGATCGCTCAGTACGGGCATGTGTGTCACCACAGAAACGTTATCGGGCGATGACGTTAGAATTAGGCCCAGGAGTGAAGATGTGTTTTGTGCTACACGTGTTGGAAGTCTGACGATCTGCGATAAGCCGAAGTCAGAACAAATGGAAATGAACCGATTGGCCTCGGCCGACGATGGATTAGAAAAGGGATTGACATGTGACCAAACAATGTTAGGAAAATAAAAATCGCCTAATAGTATTATTTCAGTTCCGGGGAAACGCATGGTAATCTTATTTTAACAATCATATAAGTCATCGCAAAAGGATGGGTCGCTTGATGGGGATCGGTAGCACACACCTAGTATTATTTTTTTAAAACTAATAGTTATACAGCACCAAATTAGCTCTAAATTCGTATTAATGGTCACACAAAAGCAATTAATACATTCTTTAACCGCGAGCAGAACGCCACCACCAATTCTACCTGTTCGGTCACTTCGGTAAACAACGTATTGGTTGTCGCACTCAAACAGTTCGGGGTTTCTTATTTTGCTATTTCACCATGTTTCTGTGAGTACAATGATGTCAGCATTACAGTCGTTAATAACAGCACATAATTCATCTTTCTTAGGAAAAAGACTACGAATATTAGTAAAAAGAACTGAACACCCGCAATCTTTTAAGGCGCCTCCCCTCGAATGGCCCTAACTTGGCTGTAACTTACGGCCAGAACGAGGAATTGTGCCAGGTGTATGCGTTCTGCGCATTTCATAAATACTTTCATTGGCTTCGTAATATGCATAGCATTTCCCATCCAACATTAGTTTTTTATATTGTAGATTGAAAAACGTGCTCTTCGATTTGCCATATTCTATTAATTTTTTCCTTATGTTACGAGTTGCTTGGCAGAAATCTTCGCTCATTACTGTGTCCGAGTTTTTTAACATACCTCGCTTTGAAGAGACGAGCTCCCTGGTTTTATAGGTTTCTAATTTAGTTATTAATGGTCGAGTTTTCGCTGAATCAATGCGACCAATTCTGTGCGCCCGGCATATGTCAGAACTCGTTATGTCAACCTTCAAAGCATTATTCAGCAGGTTTAGTATCTTATTTTCTGATTCTGATGAAGTTTCGTCTGCGGTGTCCGGGATTCCATAAAAGATCAGATTATTTCTTCGAGATCGCTTTTCTGTGTCATCAAGACGTGAGTGAAGCGCACTCGTGTCTTTTTTGAGGCCCTCTACCGTGGCATGCAACTCTTTCGTATCTTTTTGGCACTGCTCGAAAATAGAAGTTTGGGTTTCAACTTTCGCTAGTCTGTCCTTTATTTCGGACATCGCTTCTGAAACAGACTGCTGCTATTGCTTTACTTCAGCTACTCTTTCCAATATTGTTTACTGCGCTGATTCAATTCTCTTTGTACGCTCATTCAAGTCCTTCATCGTTTTCAGAACGTCTGCAAGATTATCGGGTCCGGGGTTGCTTTCAACATCCCCACAAAGAAGAAGCACCAAGGAGCAAAAAGGCAATAGGACGGCTTCAGGGCACGGAAGCACGATAGCGAATGGATCATCTGATCTGAAGCCATGACAAGGTAATAAGAAAGGCAACTAACCTGCAGGGCAAAAAAAAGTGTGTAGGCCTTTGGTCCACGTGCCAGAAGGTGTGGGTCCGGAGCAGAGGCGGCATCACAAATTCCGTCCAAGGGTGGAAGGGTATATCGAAGGCCAACCACCGATGCGCCGGCCGCGAAGACAACGACGAACTGCAGGACGAAACAAGAGGTGTGCAAGCCTTTGGTTCTTCCGCTCATCGTGCCTCCGTGCCCACTGGAGAGATACTGTCCGGTGCTTGGTCTTATCCTTTCCAGACGTGATGACGTTGACGTCGCAGCTGCGCACTGGCGGAATTGCAGGTGGCGTCCGAAGCGCACTGTCAGGTCCACGTGAGCTGTTGCCAGCAGGTGTGGGTCCGGAGCAGAGGCGGCATCACAAATTCCGTTCAAGGGTGGAAGGTTATCCCGAAGGCCAACCACCGATGCGCCGGCCGCGAAGACAACGACGAACTGCAGGACGAAACAAGAGGTGTGTAAGCCTTTGGTTCTTCCGCTCATCGTGCCTCCGTGCCCACTGGAGAGATACTGTCCGGTGCTTGGTCTTATCCTTTCCAGACATGATGACGTTGACGTTGCAGCTGCGCACTGGCGGAATTGCAGGTGGCGCCCGATGCGCACTGTCAGGTCAACGTGAGCTGTTGCCAGCAGGTGTGGGTCCGGAGCAGAGGCGGTATCACAAATTCCGTCCAAGGGTGGAAGGGTATACCGAAGGCCAACCACCGATGCGCCGGCCGGGAAGACAACGACGAACTGCAGGACGAAACAAGAGGTGTGTAAGCCTTTGGTTCTTCCGCTCATCGTGCCTTCGGGCCCACTGCAGAGATACTTTTCGGTGCTTGGTCTTATCCTTTCCAGACGTGATGACGTTGACGTTGCAGCTGCGCACTGGCGGAATTGCAGGTGGCGCCCGATGCGCACTGTCAGGTCCACGTGAGCTGTTGCCAGCAGGTGTGGCTCCGGAGCAGAGGCGGTATCACAAATTCCGTCCAATGGTGGAAGCGTATACCGAAGGCCAACCACCGATGCGCCGGCCGGGAAGACAACGACGAACTGCAGGACGAAACAAGAGGTGTGTAAGCCTTTGGTTCTTCCGCTCATCGTGCCTCCGTGCCCACTGGAGAGATATTGTCCGGTGCTTGGTCTTATCCTTTCCAGACATGATGACGTTGACGTTGCAGCTGCGCACTGGCGGAATTGCAGGTGGCGCCCGATGCGCACTGTCAGGTCAACGTGAGCTGTTGCCAGCAGGTGTGGGTCCGGAGCAGAGGCGGTATCACAAATTCCGTCCAAGGGTGGGAGGGTATACCGAAGGCCAACCACCGATGCGCCGGCCGCGAAGACAACGACGAACTGCAGGACGAAACAAGAGGTGTGTAAGCCTTTGGTTCTTCCGCTCATCGTGTCTCCGGGCCCACTGGAGAGATACTGTTTGGTGCTTGGTCTTATCCTTTCCAGACGTGATGACGTTGACGTTGCAGCTGCGCACTGGCGGAATTGCAGGTGGCGCCCGATGCGCACTGTCAGGTCCACGTGAGCTGTTGCCAGCAGGTGTGGGTCCGGAGCAGAGGCGGTATCACAAATTCCGTCCAAGGGTGGAAGGGTATACCGAAGGCCAACCACCGATGCGCCGGCCGCGAAGACAACGACGAACTGCAGGACGAAACAAGAGGTGTGTAAGCCTTTGGTTCTTCCGCTCATCGTGCCTCCGTGCCCACTGGAGAGATACTGTCCGGTGCTTGGTCTTATCCTTTCCAGACATGATGACGTTGACGTTGCAGCTGCGCACTGGCGGAATTGCAGGTGGCGTCGGAAACGCACTGTCAGGTCCACGTGAGCTGTTGCCAGCAGGTGTGGGTCCGGAGCAGAGGCGGTATCACAAATTCCGTCCAAGGGTGGAAGGGTATACCTAAGGCCAACCACCGATGCGCCGGCCGCGAAGACAACGACGAACTGCAGGACGAAACAAGAGGTGTGTAAGCCTTTGGTTCTTCCGCTCATCGTGCCTCCGTGCCCACTGGAGAGATACTGTTCGGTGCTTGGTCTTATCCTTTCCAGACGTGATGACGTTGACGTTGCAGCTGCGCACTGGCGGAATTGCAGGTGGCGCCCGATGCGCACTGTCAGGTCCACGTGATCTGTTGCCAGCAGGTGTGGGTCCGGAGCAGAGGCGGTATCACAAATTCCGTCCAAGGGTGGAAGGGTATACCGAAGGCCAACCACCGATGCGCCGGCCGCGAAGACAACGACGAACTGCAGGACGAAACAAGAGGTGTGTAAGCCTTTGGTTCTTCCGCTCATCGTGCCTCCGTGCCCACTGGAGAGATACTGTCCGGTGCTTGGTCTTATCCTTTCCAGACATGATGACGTTGACGTTGCAGCTGCGCACTGGCGGAATTGCAGGTGGCGTCCGAAGCGCACTGTCAGGTCCACGTGAGCTGTTGCCAGCAGGTGTGGGTCCGGAGCAGAGGCGGTATCACAAATTCCGTCCAAGGGTGGAAGGGTATACCGAAGGCCAACCACCGATGCGCCGGCCGCGAAGACAACGACGAACTGCAGGACGAAACAAGAGGTGTGTAAGCCTTTGGTTCTTCCGCCCATCGTGCCTCCGTGCCCACTGGAGAGATACTGTACGGTGCTTGGTCTTATCCTTTCCAGACATGATGACGTTGACGTTGCAGCTGCGCACTGGTGGAATTGCAGGTGGCGTCCGAAGCGCACTGTCAGGTCCACGTGAGCTGTTGCCAGCAGGTGTGGGTCCGGAGCAGAGGCGGTATCACAAATTCCGTCCAAGGGTGGAAGGGTATACCGAAGGCCAACCACCGATGCGCCGGCCGCGAAGACAACGACGAACTGCAGGACGAAACAAGAGGTGTGTAAGCCTTTGGTTCTTCCGCTCATCGTGCCTCCGTGCCCACTGGAGAGATACTGTTCGGTGCTTGGTCTTATCCTTTCCAGACGTGATGACGTTGACGTTGCAGCTGCGCACTGGCGGAATTGCAGGTGGCGCCCGATGCGCACTGTCAGGTCCACGTGAGCTGTTGCCAGCAGGTGTGGGTCCGGAGCAGAGGCGGTATCACAAATTCCGTCCAAGGGTGGAAGGGTATACCGAAGGCCAACCACCGATGCGCCGGCCGCGAAGACAACGACGAACTGCAGGACGAAACAAGAGGTGTGTAAGCCTTTGGTTCTTCCGCTCATCGTGTCTCCGTGCCCACTGGAGAGATACTGTCCGGTGCTTGGTCTTATCCTTTCCAGACATGATGACGTTGACGTTGCAGCTGCGCACTGGCGGAATTGCAGGTGGCGTCCGAAGCGCACTGTCAGGTCCACGTGAGCTGTTGCCAGCAGGTGTGGGTCCGGAGCAGAGGCGGTATCACAAATTCCGTCCAAGGGTGGAAGGGTATACCGAAGGCCAACAACCGATGCGCCGGCCGCGAAGACAACGACGAACTGCAGGACGAAACAAGAGGTGTGTAAACCTTTGGTTCTTCCGCTCATCGTGCCTCCGTGCCCACTGGAGAGATACTGTCCGGTGCTTGGTCTTATCCTTTCCAGACATGATGACGTTGACGTTGCAGCTGCGCACTGGCGGAATTGCAGGTGGCGCCCGATGCGCACTGTCAGGTCAACGTGAGCTGTTGCCAGCAGGTGTGGGTCCGGAGCAGAGGCGGTATCACAAATTCCGTCCAAGGGTGGAAGGGTATACCGAAGGCCAACCACCGATGCGCCGGCCGCGAAGACAACGACGAACTGCAGGACGAAACAAGAGGTGTGTAAGCCTTTGGTTCTTCCGCTCATCGTGCCTCCGTGCCCACTGGAGAGATACTGTCCGGTGCTTGGTCTTATCCTTTCCAGACATGATGACGTTGACGTTGCAGCTGCGCACTGGTGGAATTGCAGGTGGCGTCCGAAGCGCACTGTCAGGTCCACGTGAGCTGTTGCCAGCAGGTGTGGGTCCGGAGCAGAGGCGGTATCACAAATTCCGTCCAAGGGTGGAAGGGTATACCGAAGGCCAACCACCGATGCGCCGGCCGCGAAGACAACGACGAACTGCAGGACGAAACAAGAGGTGTGTAAGCCTTTGGTTCTTCCGCTCATCGTGCCTCCGTGCCCACTGGAGAGATACTGTCCGGTGCTTGGTCTTATCCTTTCCAGACATGATGACGTTGACGTTGCAGCTGCGCACTGGTGGAATTGCAGGTGGCGTCCGAAGCGCACTGTCAGGTCCACGTGAGCTGTTGCCAGTAGGTGTGGGTCCGGAGCAGAGGCGGTATCACAAATTCCGTCCAAGGGTGGAAGGGTATACCGAAGGCCAACCACCGATGCGCCGGCCGCGAAGACAACGACGAACTGCAGGACGAAACAAGAGGTGTGTAAGCCTTTGGTTCTTCCGCTCATCGTGCCTCCGTGCCCACTGGAGAGATACTGTCCGGTGCTTGGTCTTATCCTTTCCAGACGTGATGACGTTGACGTCGCAGCTGCGCACTGGCGGAATTGCAGGTGGCGCCCGAAGCGCACTGTCAGGTCAACGTGAGCTGTTGCCAGCAGGTGTGGGTCCGGAGCAGAGGCGGTATCACAAATTCCGTCCAAGGGTGGAAGGGTATACCGAAGGCCAACCACCGATGCGCCGGCCGCGAAGACAACGACGAACTGCAGGACGAAACAAGAGGTGTGTAAGCCTTTGGTTCTTCCGCTCATCGTGCCTCCGTGCCCACTGGAGAGATACTGTCCGGTGCTTGGTCTTATCCTTTCCAGACATGATGACGTTGACGTTGCAGCTGCGCACTGGTGGAATTGCAGGTGGCGTCCGAAGCGCACTGTCAGGTCCACGTGAGCTGTTGCCAGCAGGTGTGGGTCCGGAGCAGAGGCGGTATCACAAATTCCGTCCAAGGGTGGAAGGGTATACCGAAGGCCAACCACCGATGCGCCGGCCGCGAAGACAACGACGAACTGCAGGACGAAACAAGAGGTGTGTAAGCCTTTGGTTCTTCCGCTCATCGTGCCTCCGTGCCCACTGGAGAGATACTGTCCGGTGCTTGGTCTTATCCTTTCCAGACATGATGCCGTTGACGTTGCAGCTGCGCACTGGTGGAATTGCAGGTGGCGTCCGAAGCGCACTGTCAGGTCCACGTGACCTGTTGCCAGTAGGTGTGGGTCCGGAGCAGAGGCGGTATCACAAATTCCGTCCAAGGGTGGAAGGGTATACCGAAGGCCAACCACCGATGCGCCGGCCGCGAAGACAACGACGAACTGCAGGACGAAACAAGAGGTGTGTAAGCCTTTGGTTCTTCCGCTCATCGTGCCTCCGTGCCCACTGGAGAGATACTGTCCGGTGCTTGGTCTTATCCTTTCCAGACGTGATGACGTTGACGTCGCAGCTGCGCACTGGCGGAATTGCAGGTGGCGCCCGAAGCGCACTGTCAGGTCAACGTGAGCTGTTGCCAGCAGGTGTGGGTCCGGAGCAGAGGCGGTATCACAAATTCCGTCCAAGGGTGGAAGGGTATACCGAAGGCCAACCACCGATGCGCCGGCCGCGAAGACAACGACGAACTGCAGGACGAAACAAGAGGTGTGTAAGCCTTTGGTTCTTCCGCTCATCGTGCCTCCGTGCCCACTGGAGAGATACTGTCCGGTGCTTGGTCTTATACATGATGACGTTGACGTTGCAGCTGCGCACTGGTGGAATTGCAGGTGGCGTCCGAAGCGCACTGTCAGGTCCACGTGAGCTGTTGCCAGTAGGTGTGGGTCCGGAGCAGAGGCGGTATCAAAAATTCCGTCCAAGGGTGGAAGGGTATACCGAAGGCCAACCACCGATGCGCCGGCCGCGAAGACAACGACGAACTGCAGGACGAAACAAGAGGTGTGTAAGCCTTTGGTTCTTCCGCTCATCGTGCCTCCGTGCCCACTGGAGAGATACTGTTCGGTGCTTGGTCTTATCCTTTCCAGACGTGATGACGTTGACGTTGCAGCTGCGCACTGGCGGAATTGCAGGTGGCGCCCGATGCGCACTGTCAGGTCCACGTGAGCTGTTGCCAGCAGGTGTGGGTCCGGAGCAGAGGCGGTATCACAAATTCCGTCCAAGGGTGGAAGGGTATACCGAAGGCCAACCACCGATGCGCCGGCCGCGAAGATAACGACGAACTGCAGGACGAAACAAGAGGTGTGTAAGCCTTTGGTTCTTCCGCTCATCGTGTCTCCGTGCCCACTGGAGAGATACTGTCCGGTGCTTGGTCTTATCCTTTCCAGACATGATGACGTTGACGTTGCAGCTGCGCACTGGCGGAATTGCAGGTGGCGCCCGATGCGCACTGTCAGGTCAACGTGAGCTTTTGCCAGCAGGTGTGGGTCCGGAGCAGAGGCGGTATCACAAATTCCGTCCAAGGGTGGAAGGGTATACCGAAGGCCAACCACCGATGCGCCGGCCGCGAAGACAACGACGAACTGCAGGACGAAACAAGAGGTGTGTAAGCCTTTGGTTCTTCCGCTCATCGTGCCTCCGTGCCCACTGGAGAGATACTGTCCG
Source organism: Dermacentor albipictus (assembly GCF_038994185.2). Classification (NCBI taxonomy): domain Eukaryota; kingdom Metazoa; phylum Arthropoda; class Arachnida; order Ixodida; family Ixodidae; genus Dermacentor; species Dermacentor albipictus. Next base: position 180,359,722 of record NC_091823.1, on the reverse strand, counting down.
GTGCTTGGCCTTATCCTTTCCAGACATGATGACGTTGACGTTGCAGCTGCGCACTGGTGGAATTGCAGGTGGCGTCCGAAGCGCACTGTCAGGTCCACGTGAGCTGTTGCCAGCAGGTGTGGGTCCGGAGCAGAGGCGGTATCACAAATTCCGTCCAAGGGTGGAAGGGTATACCGAAGGCCAACCACCGATGCGCCGGCCGCGAAGACAACGACGAACTGCAGGACGAAACAAGAGGTGTGTAAGCCTTTGGTTCTTCCGCTCATCGTGCCTCCGTGCCCACTGGAGAGATACTGTCCGGTGCTTGGTATTATCCTTTCCAGACATGATGACGTTGACGTTGCAGCTGCGCACTGGCGGAATTGCAGGTGGCGCCCGATGCGCACTGTCAGGTCAACGTGAGCTGTTGCCAGCAGGTGTGGGTCCGGAGCAGAGGCGGTATCACAAATTCCGTCCAAGGGTGGAAGGGTATACCGAAGGCCAACCACCGATGCGCCGGCCGCGAAGACAACGACGAACTGCAGGACGAAACAAGAGGTGTGTAAGCCTTTGGTTCTTCCGCTCATCGTGCCTCCGTGCCCACTGGAGAGATACTGTCCGGTGCTTGGTCTTATCCTTTCCAGACGTGATGACGTTGACGTCGCAGCTGCGCACTGGCGGAATTGCAGGTGGCGCCCGAAGCGCACTGTCAGGTCAACGTGAGCTGTTGCCAGCAGGTGTGGGTCCGGAGCAGAGGCGGTATCACAAATTCCGTCCAAGGGTGGAAGGGTATACCGAAGGCCAACCACCGATGCGCCGGCCGCGAAGACAACGACGAACTGCAGGACGAAACAAGAGGTGTGTAAGCCTTTGGTTCTTCCGCTCATCGTGCCTCCGTGCCCACTGGAGAGATACTGTCCGGTGCTTGGTCTTATACATGATGACGTTGACGTCGCAGCTGCGCACTGGCGGAATTGCAGGTGGCGTCCGAAGCGCACTGTCAGGTCCACGTGAGCTGTTGCCAGCAGGTGTGGGTCCGGAGCAGAGGCGGTATCACAAATTCCGTCCAAGGGTGGAAGGTTATCCCGAAGGCCAACCACCGATGCTCCGGCCGCGAAGACAACGACGAACTGCAGGACGAAACAAGAGGTGTGTAAGCCTTTGGTTCTTCCGCTCATCGTGCCTCCGTGCCCACTGGAGAGATACTGTCCGGTGCTTGGTCTTATCCTTTCCAGACATGATGACGTTGACGTTGCAGCTGCGCACTGGCGGAATTGCAGGTGGCGTCCGAAGCGCACTGTCAGGTCCACGTGAGCTGTTGCCAGCAGGTGTGGGTCCGGAGCAGAGGCGGTATCACAAATTCCGTCCAAGGGTGGAAGGGTATACCGAAGGCCAACCGCCGATGCGCCGGCCGCGAAGACAACGACGAACTGCAGGACGAAACAAGAGGTGTGTAAGCCGTTGGTTCTTCCGCTCATCGTGCCTCCGTGCCCACTGGAGAGATACTGTCCGGTGCTTGGTATTATCCTTTCCAGACATGATGACGTTGACGTTGCAGCTGCGCACTGGCGGAATTGCAGGTGGCGCCCGATGCGCACTGTCAGGTCAACGTGAGCTGTTGCCAGCAGGTGTGGGTCCGGAGCAGAGGCGGTATCACAAATTCCGTCCAAGGGTGGAAGGGTATACCGAAGGCCAACCACCGATGCGCCGGCCGCGAAGACAACGACGAACTGCAGGACGAAACAAGAGGTGTGTAAGCCTTTGGTTCTTCCGCTCATCGTGCCTCCGTGCCCACTGGAGAGATACTGTCCGGTGCTTGGTCTTATCCTTTCCAGACGTGATGACGTTGACGTCGCAGCTGCGCACTGGCGGAATTGCAGGTGGCGCCCGAAGCGCACTGTGAGCTGTTGGTGAGAGAGTTAGGTGGGCGGATAAGATTAAAAAGTTTGCAGGGACGACATGGCGACAATTAGTACATGACCGGGGTAGTTGGAGAAGTATGGGAAAGGCCTTTGCCCTGCAGTGGGCGTAACCGGGCTAATGATGGTGATGATGATTCTGCTCGTGGCAGCGCGCTCGCGTGGTTTTCTGCCAAACCACGTGGTAAACATGCACATGCAACTTTTGGCAGCGCGCGCACGTTGTTTTCTGTCAAACCACTTGCTAAGCACGCACATGCTGCTGCTACTGACAGCGCGCGCACGTGGTTTTCTGTCCAACAACGTCTTAAGAACGCACATGCTTATCTCGGCAGCGCGCGCGCGTGGTTTTCGGCCAAACAACGTGCTAAGCATGCGCATGCTGCTCTTTCTAGCTCGCGCGGGTGATTTTCTGTCAAACCACGGGGTAAGCATGCACACGCTGCTTTTGGTAGCGGGCGCACGTTGTTTTCTGTAAACCATGTGCTAAGCATGCACATGCTGCTCTTGGCAGCACGCGCACGTTGTTTTCTGCCATTTAACGTGCTGACCATGCGCATGCTTCTCTTGGCAGCGCGCTCGAGCTTTTCTGCCAAAACAAGCTATAAGCACGCACATATTGGTATTGGCAGCGCGCGCACGTGGTTTTCGGCCCAACCACGTCTTAAGCATGCACATGCAGCTCTTGGCAGCGCGCGCACGCAGTTTTCTACAAATCCCAAGTGATAAGCATGCGCATGCTGCTCTTGGCAGCACGCGCGCGTGGTTTTCTGCCAAACCACGTGGTAAGCACGCGCATGGAGCTTTTGGCAGCGCGTGCACGTGGTTTCCTCTCAAAGCACGCGCGAAGCACACGCGCGCGCGCGGTTTTCTGCGAAACTGTGTGGTGAGCACGCCCACGCTGCTATTGGCAGTGCGCGCACCTTCTCTTTATTTATTTATTTATTTATTTATTTAGAGATACTGCCGGTCCACATCAGGACCAAGACAGGAGTGGTAACAATATATCAACATACAGCGAGCAGTGAACGGAACAATAGAATACAGTGATGCAGCAATATATGCGCTATTGTTGAAAATATTCGGACAAAAGTTCGCAAAACTGCTCGCGGGTCCCTGCGTTTACAATGTTTGCAGGGAGACAATTCCAGTCACGTGCTGTCGAAAGGAAGAATGAGTATTTGTAGCAATGCTTGTGAAATCGATTTTCCTTAACGTGTCTGCTATGCACTATGCGGGTCTTAGATTCATTTATGTAGTGAGACTTATCAACAAGCAGCAGCTCATTAATAATTAAATAGAGAAGGCTAAGTCGTTTTTCCTTCCTCCTGACAGTAAGTAGGGGCAGGTTTGCACTCGCGTAAAGTGGTGTTACGGCGTCTTGCCGGCGGCATCGGGAATAAATAAACCGCAATGCACGTCTTTGAACTTGCTCCAATTTTTCCAGTGAATCTTTCAAATACGGATCCCGCACTTCACATGCATATTCTAATATTGGGCGCACGAGCACTTTATAAGCAGTCAGTTTCGTGGCTGGAGATGCTAGCTTAAGGACACGTCGAATATAACCTAATCTCTGGTTGGCTTTCCCTACTACTTTTTTAATGTGTGGTGTCTAACTAAGGTCAGAAGTTATTAAAATTCCGAGATATTTGTACTCGGTTACGCGATCAAGTGGTTCACCTTGTAGAGGGTATGTGAATGACAGAGGTTCATGTTTGTGTGTGATGGTCATACATACAGCCTTTGCTGAGTTAAGAGACATCTGCCACGTGTCGCACCTGGTGCACTTTTCCTAAGAAGTTATTTAAAAGTATCTGGTCACTAATAGATTTCACTTCTGTATATATGACACAGTCATCTGCGAATAACCTCGCTGTAACTGTGGCCGGTTCTTCGACAAGGTCGTTTATATATACCAGAAACAGCACAGGCCGAAGAACTGAACCTTGAGGCACGCCTGATTTGACCTCACAGACCTCGGACCTATTTTCATCAATACTGACGAACTGTCGGCGATCAGTAAGAAAGTCCTCCACCCATTTGATTACACCTGTATATCCTAAAATAGCCTTTAGTTTAATTAACAGTTTTCTATAATTAACCTTATCGAATGCCTTTTTGAAGTCGAGAAGGATCAGACCTATTTGTCCCTTGCCATCGATAACTTTGCTGAAATCGTGAACACTTTCTAACAATTGCGTTACGGTTGACAAGCCCTCGCAAAACCCATGTTGATAGTTACTAAGAATTTTGTTCTGTGACAAAAACAGCCGAATGTACTTAGAAACAATATGTTCTAACACTTTAGAACAGCCAGACGTTAGTGCAATGGGCCTGTAATTGGCAGTAGACGTGGTGTCACCGTCTTTAAATACGGGTATAACTTTACTAATTTTCCATTCTGCCGGAAGTGTGCCTGACCGTAGTGAATTCGCGAAGATAATCAAGAGGTACTTTGCAGTCCACTCAGCATACCTCTTTAAGAACAGATTTGGTATCTCATCAGGACCTGCCGATTTCTTTGTATTTAGGTTAAGCAGCAAGTTTAATATTCCTTCATACGTTACCCGCAGTTCCTCTGCGACAGGTAGCTGTTGGTATACCTCAAATTTTGACTGCTTTCCGTCATCACTGGTGAACACACTAGAAAAAAAGTTATTGAAGGCGTCCGCTATATGACCTTTATCCTCAATAAGTACCTCTTCTGTGCTTATTTTAGTGACTACCTTCTTAGTTGACGCTGGGTGCCTCCAAAACTTTTGGGGTGATACACGTAGAAAAGTATCCATAGTGACACCATACTACTTGTCCCTGGATTCCTTCTTCATTAACTTTAGCTGTTTACTTAAGTCTGACATATCATCACGAACAGCGGAATCATGTGCACGCTTATAAAGTGCCCTACGCGTTGCCACTTTTCTTTTCAATTGTATGATCTCTCTCGTAATCCATGGGCTGTGCATTCGTTTTGTTTTACATTTGAGAGGTACATAGCGGCATATACATTTGTGAACCGTTCGCTTAACGTTTACCCACAACTCATCGATATGCCCAGATTCATTTTGACTTAATTTTTCAAACTTCTCAAAAGAGAAGGCTAGTTCATCTATTATTGCAGTATCATATCAGCTTCATTAAACTGTCTGTAATATGAAACAAGCCTACGGACACTTGAAAAGGAACTTATATTTAAGGACAATCTTACAATCCGGTGATCCGAGATCCCGGGCAGAATGTCAACTCTATAGTATCTCGATAGAATGCTATGACTTAAAAAAAAGAGGTCAAGAACAGATTTTCTATTACCGCAGACCCTGTAAAGTCACGTACTACTTATGTAAGTCCATGTGAAAAGCACATATCTATAATTGCCGAGCATGCGTCGCGGCCTCGCGTACCCGTTTCCATTTCGTCCCATTCAATGTCTGGAACATTGAAATCCCCCGCTATGATAACGTTTGGCAGATATGATCTTCTGCCAAACGACATGCTAAGCACGCACATGCTGCTCTTGTCAGCGCGTGAACGTGGTTTTCTGCCAAATTACGTGCCATGCGCGCGCATGCACCTATTGGCAGCGCGCGCACATGGTTTTCTGCCAAACCACGTGCTTAGCATGCACATGCATGTCTTGGCAGTGCGCGCACCTTGTCTTCTGCCAAACCACGTGTTAAGCACGAACATGCTGCTCTTGGCAGCGCGTGAACGTGGTTTCCTGCCAAATCCCGTGTTGAACACGCGCATGCTTCTCTTGGCAACGCACGCCCGTGGTTTTCTGCCCAATCACGCGTTCTGCCCAATCACGTGCTCACAATGGCTAATGTTCTTAAATCCGACTAAATGCAAAATTATGTCTGTCTCACGTCGCTCGAACTCACCAACTCCTTTCGGCTATATTATCAATGAAACTAACCTTGAGCACGTGACTTCTTATAAATATCTTGGAATCCAGCTAAACAGTAATCTTTCATGGCATGCGCACATCGAACATATCACGAACAATGCCAACAGATCTCTTGGCTACATTCGCAGGAATTTCTCAAAAGCTTCACCCCATTTGAAGTTACTGCTCTATAAAACACTAATTAGACCGAAGCTAGAATACGCGTCATCTGTCTGGGACCCTGGTCAAAAAACACTAGCAGATACCATTGAGTCAGTTCAGAACAGGTCAGCACGATTCATCCTTTCTAATTATTCCCGCACATCTAGCGTTTCTTTAATGAAGTCGAACCTTGGCCTTATTAACTTGCACATTCGAAGAAAAATTTCCCGTCTCTGCCTTTTTCAAAAAATCTTTTACCGAAACAGCTCGCTTAAACAAGAATTAATTTCAGAGCCTTCGTACATGTCGTCGCGTCTTGATCATCGGTTTAAAGTGTTCATTCCTTTCTGTCGCACAAATGTTTTCTCTGACTCATTTCTGCCGAAAACCAGTGCCGAGTGGAACCGCCTTCCCCCCTCCATCGCCTGCATCGAGGAGGCATCATCTTTCAAGACTGCAATAACTGATTATCTTTTGAACTTATCACCTTAATACTAATAATTGTTTGAGCATGTATTTTTTATTATTATTGTACCCACCCCCCTCTGTAACGCCCTTTTGGGCCCTGAGGGTACTGTAAATAAATAAAAAGCGCGCACAGGCTGCTCTTGTCAGCGCGTGAACGTGGTTTTCTGCCAAATTACGTGCCATGCGTGCGCATGCACCTATTGGCAGCGCGCGCACATGGTTTTCTACTAAGCCCAAGCCTTAAGCACGCACATACTGCTATTGGCAGCGCGCGCAGGTGGTTTTCTGCCAAACCACGCGCCATGCGCGCGCATGATGCTCTAGGCTGTGCGCGCACATGGTTTTCTGCCAAATCACGTGCTAAGCATGCACACGCAGCTTTTGGTAGCGCGCTCCTGCGTTGACACGTGTTAAGAACGCTCATGCTGCTTTGGCTCTGCGCGCACGTGGTTTTCTGCCAAACCACGCGCTAAGCACGCCCGTGCTGCTTTTTCTTGCGCGCGCGGGTGGTTTTCAGCCAAAGCGCGTGGTTAGCATGCACATGCAGCTTTTGGCAGCTCGGGCACGTGGTTTTCTGCCAAAGTGCTGTCTAAGCATGCACATTCTGATCTTGGAAGCGCGCGCACGTTCATCATCATCATCATCAGCCTGGTAACGCCCACTGCAGGGCAAAGGCCTCTCCTATACTTCTCCAACTACCCCGGTCATGTACTAATTGTGGCCATGTTGTCCCTGCAAACTTCATCATCTCATCCGCCGACCTAACTTTCTGCCGCCCTCTGCTACGCTTCCCTTCCCTTGGAATCCATTCCGTACCTCTTAATGACCATCGGTTATCTTCCCTCCTCATTACGTGTCCTGCCCATGCCCATTTCTTTTTCTTGATTTCAACTAAGATATCTTTAACTCGCGTTTGTTCCCACACCCAATCTGCCCTTTTCTTATCCCTTAACGTTACACCCATCATTCTTCTTTCCATAGCTCGTTGCGTCGTCCTCAATTTGAGTATAACCCTTTTCGTAAGCCTCCAGGTCTCTGCCCCGTAAGTGCGTACTCGTAAGACACAGCTATACGCTTTTCTCTTGAGGGATAATGGCAACCTGCTGTTCATGATCTGAGAATGCCTGCCAAACGCACCCCAGCCCATTCTTATTCTTCTGATTATTTCAGTCTCATGATCCGGATCCGCAGTCACTACATGTCCTAAGTAGCTGTATTCGCTTACCACTTCCAGTGCCTCGCTACCTATCGTAAACTGCTGTTCTCTTCCGAGACTGTTAAACATTACTTTAGTTTTCTGCAGATTAATTTTTAGACCCACCCTTCGGCTTTGCCTCTCCAGGTCAGTCAGCATGCATTGCAGTTGGTCCCCTGAGTTACTAAGCAAGGCAATCTCGTCAGCGAATCGCAAGTTACTAAGGTATTCTCCATTAACTCTTATCCCCAATTCTTCCCAATCCAGGTCTCTGAATACCTCCTGTAAACACGCTGTGAATAGCATTGGAGAGATCGTATCTCCCTGCCTGACGCCTTTCTTTATTGGGATTTTGTTGCTTTCTTTATGGAGGACTTTGCGCACGTTATTTTCTGCCAAATCACGTGCTGAACACGCGCATGCTACTTTTGGCTGCGCACGTGGTTTTCTACAAAGCCCAAGTGTAAAGCACGCGCATGCTGCTTTTGGCAGCGCGTGTACGTCGTTTTCTGCCAAATCACGTGCTATGCATGCACATTGAGCTCTTGGCAGCGCGCGCACCTAGTATTCTGCCGAAGCACGTGCTGCTTGTGGCAGCGCGGGCACGTGATTTCCTGCCAAACGACGCGCTAAGTAAGCGCATGCTACTCTTTCTACCGCGCGCGGGTGCTTTTCTTGCAAACCGCGTGGTAAGCATACACAATCAGCTTTTGGCTGCGCGCGCACTTTTTTTCTTCGAAACCACGTGCTAAGTAAGCATGCACATGCAGGTTTTGGCACCGCGCGCTCGTGATTTTCTGCCAAACCACGTGATAAGCATGCACATGCTGGTTTTGGCAGCGCACGCACGTGGTGCTAATACAAGTACAGTGCCATGCAGCAGGAGGTCAGAAAATGTCATTATCATGGGAGAATCTCTGTAGAAGTAAGAAGAGGGAGTTGCAACTAATAGATAGACCAGTTATCGTAGCTGTGTCACATGCTTGCACAGAATGACAATATCCATAATTGTGCTAAGCTGGGCACGCAATTTAAGCATTTGGATTGAGATAAGACATGATTCAGTACCATTATTTCATTCACTTCTCAGATGGTGAAATCTAGTTTGGCCCACTGCTGAGCACTCGGTCAATGAAACTGTGCTTGATAGGTGATACATGGTCAAATTAAAGAACTAGCAAGTGTGTGTCACCTCAGTGTGAGCTCTACCAGCACTAGGTTGAATTTTGTATACTAATGGCGAATTCCATTGAGAGAACAGGAGCACTCAAAAGCACGCTGAAAGTGCTCTTTCCAGGCGCGGCGTGTTTCATTGGTCGAACAGGAGTGGGAGCGCCGTCATCCAGTGGTAGAACAAGAGCAGTTTCGCTGCGCCGAGCGCAGCCGGGAGCAGTCCGCACTGCTCTCGCCTGAAAAGCGGAGTATCGAGGAAGTCACGTGATCCCAACCGTCATATCCTCCTCATTTTGCTTCAGCCGGCAAGCGCCGCGGTAGCGGCAGCAATGGCGGCAGCCAAGCGTAGGCACTGTTTTTGCCCCAGTGACTTTGACGTCGTTAATATGAACGGGCTTAACGATTCAGCGAGAGATACCAACATTTCTAGTACACCTTGCTTCTCTTCGGATGCGCGGGAAACAGTGGCAGCAAAGCGTCTTCGCCTTGCTGATGTGCTCGAGACGCTCGACGGTGACAGCAGCGACAGCATCTGGAGCTCAACTTCGGATTCGAGTTGTAGCTCTGCGGACGACACTAGTAGCGATGATGACTACGAAATGTACGCGGCGATCTCTCAAGAGCTATTTTCGTTGCCGGAAGAAAGACCAAAAGTGGACGCATACATTGCAAAGACTGTCTCTTCATACTCCGACGAGGAGGTGCGTTGTTCAGCTTCCGAGGGAAGTCAGGTCGTTAAGTGCCCGTTTTTCTTTCTAGTTCAAAAGAAATTTCCGCATCACGCGGCCAGTGGCGGACCTCCTGGCAGCCGAATTCGCCAAGTCACCTCACTGAACCAAGAAGAGCGATCGCGGTGGCCTGCCTGCGAAGTCGCCTGAAGAACACATTCTGTCCTTTCTGTGGTGAGTTATGTGGGATAGTCGACATTAGCATTTTTTTTTTGTGTCTTCTGTTTGGATGATAGGAGCATGACAGGTTGCAAGAAATGTGCTGCACAGGAAGGTGCAACTTTCAGGTTGTTATATTACATGCGGCATGCCGCTAACGGGCGTCAAAGGTGTAACAGTTAAAATGGGATGTGATGTGCTTTTCTTTTTGTTTCGTGTACTACCAGACTGAAGCAAACAAGCTCGCCGTCAATTACTTGTAACTAGGTGCAGTAGCAAAGCAGAATTCAAGATGACTGTTCAACACACTCTTTCAAACTATTGCCCATAAAACAGTTGTATCAGCATTGCAAGCAGGATATTCCTAGTGACATGCATATACTTCATTTGCACCATTCTAATTTTAATATGCAATATAATAAAATTTATTGATTGGCTTAGCTAACAGCGCGATTCGTCACGCATATCGACCTCTTATTGTAATCGAGCTATACATGCTGAATTTCATTTTCTGTCTTAGGCGTTTTTTCAATCCGCTCAAAACAAACATGCTACTCCGTTCCGCTGTACTATTTTTTTTTCATAACATGTCCCTTCTTCTCAGGTATGCAGCCAACAAGGCATGCATTAGGGACGTTGCTGGCCGCTTCGAAGTTGCAGAAAGCACCCACCACAGAATCATGAGCTGAGTAACCTCTTTCCTCCTCGACATTGCACCCAGTGTCATCAAGTTCCCTAGTGACCTGCACAAGCTCGCCACTGATTTTGAGCAGGTGACCAAGCTTTTAGTACATAATTTAGCATGTGCTAAATCGCTTGTAAACATTCTGCAACTAAAAATTTTGCATCATGTTCTGTGATGTGCCCCTGTGACACTATACCTATTGTTTGACAGCACATAAGTGCCTGCCTATCGCAATACTCACTGCTTAATGAAAGGAGACGCTCCCTCTGATAAATTTGCACTCTTCTTGGAGTTGAAATTTAGTGATTTTTCGAGTACCTTTGATCAATTCGAGTGCAAGCACATTTAACCATGTATGTACGTGCTTTGTCTTTAATTTGAAGGTATCAAGATTCCCAGACACAATTGGATGCGTTGACGGCAGCTACATATCCATCAGATGTCCAGCTGGCAAAGTTCGCTCTGTTTACATAAACAGACACCACTGCTTATCTTTGACCCTTCAAGGCATATGCGACAACAAGAAGAGATTTCTTGATGTCACCACTGGTGCCCCAAGTAAAATGCACGATTCTAGAACTTTCAACAGGTCAAGGGTTGCCAGTGTGCTGCCACAATTGTGCTCGAGCGTGTACCACATAGTAGGTGATGCAGCCTACCCTTTCAGAGAGTACCTCATGACACCGATTCGGGACTACGGAAACCTGGACTGCAGCGATAGGACCTTCAATGCAAGGCTGTCAGGAACAAGGGTCCTGATTGAGAATGCCTTCGGAGATCTAAAGAATCGCTTCAGGCAACTGCACAGGTTGGACATGTGGACAGTAGACAATATGTCTAAGTTTATTATCTCGTGCTGCGTGCTTCACAATCTCTGTATCGAGCGGGGAGATTTGCCGGAGAACTTGTCACGAGATATGTCCCTCAGCCTACCAACACCAAACGACAATGACTCTAGCCTTCCAGCAACTCAACAAAGCAGCGGCAGCAGTGGATCCCAGCAAGATAGCCTACTACGTGCCTTGGCTGGTATCAAGAGAGCTCACTTGATGGTGAAGATGGGACTGCGGAGACCGCAACCATGAACTATGGAAATTACATGACTGTGAACAAAAGTACGCGGACCAGAGGCTCGCTGAGAAATACCTGTGAAATTTACCACCATAGCAGAAAAAGAAGGCAGAGTCGCTGGTCCATTTACTTTTGTCCAGTGTAGTGCCTTGTTTCTGTGCCTAAATAGTAACAATAAATATACATTGAAACCAAGCAATCCAGTTGTAGACATATTTAGAACTAGCACATAACGCGCAATTCAAAAGCATAAGCAGCAGGACAACCCGCAATTTCTTGCATATTGTCCTATCGCTTCTTGCTTGCTTTGCCGTCTCTCTTACTAGTCCTGAATATGAAATATTTTATTGCTGAAGACCGAAGGCTTGACGCAGGATTTCCATTCGCTCATCGTGCATCTTGCGCCGCTCTTCAAGAAGTGCCTGTCGCTCAACCTGCCTTTGAGCTCTGCGATTTTCTTTTTCGGCATCTCTGGCTGCTTTCCGACACTCACGCTCTTTATTAATAGCCCTCATTTCAGAAAAAAAACAGTTGCATGTGTTGCAAGCGTGTAGTGTTTCCACGCGGTTTCACATCAGCATTTGGTGACTGGCTTTCATTTTTCTCAATGCTATCTGCCTTTGGTGAGACTAGTGCTGGAGATTCGGCCGAGTCCTTGAAAATAACCCCCGAGGCATCTCTTTGCACTTCTGGTTCAATGCTATCGTCAATAGTTTCTATTTTACGCATCTCGTCGTCAAATGGCACAGGAGTCGGTGATGCTTCAGATCTGTTGTTGTTGTCCGAGGCAGCCTTGCGATGTCTGATCACAGTTTTGTACCGGTTCTCACATTGCTCTGCTGTTTTTTTGATGCCAAGTACAGCTTCAACGTCCATGGATATTTGCTTGAAAGCCTGTTTTTTGTTTTGAAATTTCTTGAACGGACCAATCTGCGGGAAGTACTTGTAGTAGTACTCTAGCAGCAGCTTCGTCTGTCCCTCGTTCCACTCAGCAGCTGGAATGAAAATAAATCTTAGACAGTGAATAGAAACGCCAAACGCTGAGGCGCTCACCACCACCTCCTTTCCTGGTGCCCGATGGTCTGGCCAGAGCTGGTGCCTTCCCGTCACTTGGTGCTGGTGCAGTGGCTGACAAGCTTCTAGGCAGAATTGCATCTCTACCACCTATAAAGATGAAAGAACAGTAAATGTAGGGCTTAAGAAAAAAGTAATAATACTTACCACTCCCAGCTCCAATGCACGATGATCCAGCCTCCATGCCCCCTCCATCACTTACTCGCATATGCACATCGGCAGCCGAGCTGGTAGGAAGCACTGCAGAGGTTTTCGCACATGATGGAAAGGTATTCATTCATTCACATAACATAAAACAGCCCGCAAGTGGTGAGGCAATTTATGCTTGTAGACAATGTCATATAAGTTTGGATATCAGACAGAAAAGGAGTTTAGTAACCTGCATTAAGATGTATGAAATATTGCACAAATCATTAATAATTAAAGAAACACTCGCGACATGTAACATTTCTCACGTGCGTGATACCTAAAGTTGCTTGAAAACAACGATGAAAGCTTCATTGTATCACCTGGGATGCTGATCTCTGGCATCATCAGGCTTGTTTGCTTTTGTGTAGCATAAGAGGACAGAACAGCCGCTGAAATTAGTATATACATTACTGAGTGTCTTCGCAGTTAAATTTTTTTTAAAGCCACAGCTACCAAGTATACAGGTTGAAAATGCCTAATAGCTTTACTACATCACCTTCACAGCAAGACTTCTTTTCGTGTACAACATTTACTGCAGTCGCTCGTAGCTGGCTTTGTGCGAGGTAAAGCAGCAAAAAACAGCAGCCTAGGAAATGTGCCTTTCGGCTCGTGCACATGACATCGGCATGTGTTTGAGTTTTAGTCACAGGCACCTACACTGGTACAGCTCGTATAGCAGCTAGTTAAATTGCATCGATAAAAATAACCTTGCAATTTTTTACTAAGTGCACGTCAGTAGATGTTGGTGGCTGTTACACGGCATCAGCTAGACCTGTCTTGCGAATTCATAAGTTAGCTAAAAACGTCATACGAAGAATGGAAAAAAGACGAGTCCTAAAGTTCGCCACATACAACACAGAATTGTTTCTGAGAAGTTTACAAATTTTCGTGTGTGCATGTCGACGTACATGAGGCAGCCCTTCTTGAGAAACCCACTGTAGACAATCGCAGAGAAAAGAACCACAGACACACGAAATATGAGTGAATACACAAAACACATCTACATCAAAATGGATCATTTCCCCCAAATACAGCATCAGAGAAAAATGTTAAAGTAACGAACATTTAAATATTCAAAATTCTTCAAGAAACTGCTCTAATGCGCATGCTGCTCTATGTTGCAAGTGTTCTGATGGCCATATACCCAGTATTTTATCTAGTTATATTAGTTTTACATTCAGTGCATGAATATTCGGAAAAAGCATGTTAGGGTTAGTCATTATTTTTTGCAGTGTAACAGCATACGTTCTGCGTCTTCTCCAGCCTCCTCACAAGAGCACTCAGCACTGTTAGTTATTTCTGCCTTGTGCAAGAATAATTTAGTATCGGGTGTACTGTTTAGCGATACAGGACCGGAGGCAAAACAAACACATGCATTTACAAACATCTCTACGGCACATTCCTGGGAGAACGCACATTTGCGCTGTGGTCTGTATATGATAAATTTAATTATTGGTGCGAAGTTCTGTTCCGTGTTGCACAGCGTGTAATCGTCCTGTAGCCGTTTACTAAGCGTATCCATAGAAATCAAGGGTACGTTGAGTCTGAATTGATCCACAATTACAAATGCAGGTGAATCTGAAGACGGAACAAGGTATTAGTCTCGGAATAGCTCGCATCTTAATTTATGCTGGCAGCCGATACAATGTGGAAACTGTAATATTTACGGTCAGATAAATATTTCTTTGATCCACGGTGCTTCGCTTGCATGCATTATACAACTGAGCTGGGGTACCTATAGACACAATCATTAAACGCATGACCGCTAGCGCTAGAAAGTGCGGCGTGCTGCATGTCGACGAAGGCGTGCGCAAATACGAAGCCATGAAATGAATTTCGCCTTCGGTTGAAGACGGCGACTTCCCCTGAAAGCAGGATGCGCTGAGCTTCAGAATCCATTGCGGATAGTCTTGCAGGCGGAAACGTTGCGGGATGCGTCGGCATTGCACAAATGCACGTTGTACGCTGCGGCGAACCGGTGAACGTCCGACGACCACAACACGGTTACACGTGTTTTGCCGCTCTCCCGCAGAGAATGCTGGGACGTCGATTGCTTGTGTCACATGGTGCATTCCCCCTCCCACCTGCTCTCCGGATGAACGCCGCATTCCAGTGGCGGGTCGAGTGTTCCTGCTCTCACTGCGCTGCCACCAGACTCCGCACTGCTCGGCTCTCTACGAAGGTCCCTCTATAATTTCCAAGGTAGCGACATCTGCCGCGCGCGCCACCTAGGAAGTTCCTGTAGCAGACGGCACCCACGCTAAATCGCGGCGCCGCGGCATTCATGAGGTGAAAAAATATCTGCATACGCGCGGAAATAAAACCTACTGGTGCCTGACTGTGGCGAAAAACGAAATAAGGACCCGAATTGCTAAATTTAGTCCTTTAATTTCAAATGAGTGCTCCAAGAAAATAGCTCAAGAGAGCGTAATGAGGGCTTGATCGCCTCGATTCCGCGTGTTTACATTTCGTTCATTTGCGCTCAATCACCGCGCGAGCCTTGGTGATTGCTTACGCTTAATCCCGTATGCTCTGTGAAATCTTTTGCATGTAAGTGTGCTGCGTACACATAGCGGTTGCATTGAACGAAGAAGTCGTGTAAAAATGAAGGCTGACAGTCGCTTGGACCGGAAAACTTTCGACATAACGTCGCTCAAACGTGCGATTCTCAAAGCGCGCGACCCTCACGGCAACTAAACAACATCCTGTGTGTTTGTGGAAACGAGTGCGCCAACAGTCTTCTTGTCGCTGAGTGTGTCTGTCGTGTAGCGATTACACGACGACTGCTGTGTCTTGTGGTTCAATGCTACGAGCCAGTGCAACTGTCGTGACATGATGAAGAGGTGGTATGGATCGTGTCAGCGTGTCTCCTCGATCGTGTTCGGGCTGCCAGTGCGATCTGATCTCGCGGCACACCAACATCGAGCGTAGTGTGTGCCCGTGTGTAAATGTGGTTGACTGTTCTCGTGAACCGTGCGGCGTCGCCGCGTAAACTCGAATCATGACGCGCATTATTGTGTTTATCCCTTTTCGCCTCCGTGCACCGCTAAAGCCCCGTAATAATTAGAGGGCCCTTATACGAAACGCACGCGGATTGACCCAGCTATTACTGCTCTGTGTTTTGCTAGCAATCCGTGTATCGCTTGTGGCGTTTTTCTTATGTTCATTTGCAGTTGTGTGTTTTTCATCAGTAAAATGGCATTGCCGGTTACTGAAACATCTTCGAGTGTAAAGGAAACTTGGAAGGAACGAGCTCGCAGCTGCATGTAATGTACTTTGATATACTGTATTACGCTTTATTATTTGACGGCCAGTAGCTGTGGCTATGCAGTATTCGTTTTTAAAAACACAGTAATGCAGGCACTTAGCAATATATTTATTCACATATGCAATGCACAAAATACGATTAGGATATTGGAAATTACATTTTGGACATGTTGTAAAGCGCAGTTAACAACGCGCGCACAAACACAGGAAAGTGTAAAAGTAGAATTCGCTGCTGAATTTTATTTTTTATCGCACGTAACGCAATGCGGATACTTGTCAGCGAGTTAATGCGTTTCTGTCCCACTATTTACTTGCATGCTAGGTCATACTTCACTTGCTAAGTCAACGGTCTCGTAGTGCACTGAAATCAGTAATCTCCACAAACTTCGGCCGTCAACATTCATGCGCGCGAATGAAATAATACTGCAGCTCTGCACACACAGGTGTATACTTTCTCTCGCACCTTCGTATCGCTCTACGTTACTTTCCTCGCATAGTCGTGCAGTTACCGGCGGTTCAGTCTTTCCGTCCATTTCTATGCAACCAGAATTACCTTCTGGTTAGGTTTTGTTTGCTGCGCGGGATGCAAAATAACTTCTTGTCGTCCTCCGTCTGATCTCGGCACCCATCCACACAGTAGCAAGGCATTTCGGTCCTTCGCATCCTAGGTCATACCGATCTATTCAGCGGACTCACAGCGAACTAAAATAAATAATCTCCGCAGATGTCAGCCCTCAACATTCATGCACGCGAGTGAAATACTATCACCGCTCGACACACGCACGTGTATACTTTCTATGGCATCTTTGTATCGTTGTATGTTACTTGCCTCGCATAGTCGTGCTGTTACCGACGGTTCAAAGTGCGTTCGTGCAATTCTGTGTAACCATACTTTTCGTCTGGTTAGGTTCTGGTTGCCGCGCGCGATGCAAAATAACTTCTTGCCATCGTTCGTCCGGTTTCGGCACCCAACCGCAAAGCAACAAGGCATTTCGGACCTCCCGGAACGAAATTATCGCAGCGATGTGCATAGCACATCAGGCGAAACGCGCGCTCTTCGCCCGGCGCGCAGGAACTTTCATGGCGGAAAAGGGGCGGAGCATGTTCACATGTCACCGATCAGCCTATCGCAGGCGCTGTCGGCTGGATCAAAGCCTGCCGGTACTTTTAAATGATTGAGGGACTTTACTCTCTACTCCTGTTCTCCCAATGGAATTCGCCATTAGTACAAAGTCAAGTTCGATGACTTCAAGACTGGCTTAGGCTAGTTTCAGCCTGAGCCCGAAAGCTGAAATTCAAGGCTAAGGAGAGGTTGCTCAATAATTCTTAGCATGACTGACGGGTTCATTCCTAGCTCGAAGTCAGTTTCGAAGACTGACCTTACTTTTCGTTATCTTAATTCTTAGTAACATGAATGTAGCAGGACTTTCCTATAAATAGTTGGGGACCAACAGTCTTTGCATATTCAGTGAGTACATCAAGAGCATTTTGCAGCTATTTACATTGCATATCAAGATTCCCATACGTTCATCAAATCGTCATGTCATCAGCAAAGATCAAGAACTCAATGCTTGTGATGTCTTGCAGCTTCCATGCAGGACGAATTATGAACAGCAAGGGGGCCAGAACAGAGACATGAGGCACACCGCGGTTTGAAGTACAGCTAGGATTCAATATGAAAACAATTTACGTGCACACTCATTCTTCTCAAACTCAAAAATATGAGTACCACTTTTGTAACCTGCTGCGGTAGACAAAAGTCTTCCATATTCAAAAATTACCTAGATATGTTCCGCATTATTGTATGCATTCGTTGTATCAGTTGCCACCACCGTCCGCAACTAGTGGCTGTGAGGGGAGATAAGCAGGAAACTATCTGGCAGGACAGACAAGCCATCCTCTGTGCCTAAGTACAATCTGAATCCAATGTGCACTGGTGGGTACATTTAATTGTTATGTTCAAGCTCCCATGTTTGTTGAAGTGCATAAATGGTCATCATTAACTTCATTAACCAATTTATGTCTGCTGCAGGATTGAAACTTCAGTCATATCCTTGCCTTGCATTAGCTAACTCCATTCTATGCCAGTAAATTATGCTATCTCGAATTACACCTCCCAATCCTCTGCTGCACATTACTGCCCTCCTTTCCTCTAGCACCGATTTTGGTACTCTAATAGATTATCAGTTAACTGTCTTGCATATTATATATGATAACTGATAATTTCTAGTATCATCTATTGCTTGTTAGTATATAGGATATTATACGTCATGCTGCACATAAAATTGATATGTCTAGTAACAAGTATTATCAGTGCAAATGTGGCAATTTATAAAAGACAGAGTGAACAGCAGCAACGCAAGAAAATTAAGTGATGGCTGACTGGCTGTGAAATGAGATGCATGCGGGGGCTAAGCCACATTCTTTAATAGAAAATTTGCCACATATATTGCGATTACAAGCCAGTCTTCCAATTTCATAACAGGAGTGTGCAAATATTCAAAATTTCGAATATGAATCAAATAGTATTTGCTATTCAATTCGTATTCGATTCGAGAATTCACTATTTGAAGTTGTTGATTAGTACATTTGTTTTGTTCGAATAATCTAAGGGACAAAAACACTTCTTGCGGTCTACAAGGAGGAAGACTAATATAAATGGAGAATTGTTGAATGGTTATAGTGTAGGATAACTGTGATTGTTGCCCAGATGATCCAGTTTCTAAAGAAAGATATGGAGTAGATCGTTTACATGCTTCAATGCTATTCACAGCGTGTTTACAGGAGGTATTCAGAGACCTGGATAGGAATGAATTGGGGATAAAAGTTAATGGAGAATACCTTAGTAACTTGCGATTCGCTGATGATATTGCTTTGCTTAGTAACTCAGGGGACCAATTGCAATGCATGCTCACTAACCTGGAGAGGCAAAGCAGAAAAGTGGGTCTAAAAACTAATCAGCAGAAAACTAAAGTAAGGTTTACCAGTCTCGGAAGGGAACAGCAATTTACAATTGGTAGCGAGGCACTGGAAGTGGTAAGAGAATACATCTACTTAGGACAGGTAGTAATGGCGGATCCGGATCATGAGACGGAAATAATCAGAAGAATAAGAATGGGCTGGGGTGCGTTTGGCAGGCATTCTCAGATCATGAACAGCAGGTTGCCATTATCCCTCAAGAGAAAAGTGTATAATAGCTGTGTCTTACCAGTACTCCCCTACGGGGCAGAGACCTGGAGGCTTACGAAAGGGTTCTACTAAAATTGAGGACGACGCAACGAGCTATGGAAAGGAGAATGATGGGTGTAACTTTAAGGGATAAGAGCAGATTGGGTGAGGGAACAAACGCGAGTTAATGACATCTTAGTTGAAATCAAGAAAAAGAAATGGGCATGGGCAGGACATGTAATGAGGAGGGAAGATAACCGATGGTCATTAAGGGTTACGGACTGGATTCCAAGGGAAGGGAAGCGTAGCAGGGGGCGGCAGAAAGTTAGGTAGGCGGATGAGATTAAGAAGTTTGCAGGGACGACATGGTCACAATTAGTACATCACCGGGGTTGTTGGAGAAGTATGGGAGAGGCCTTTTCCCTGCAGTGGGCGTAACAAGGCTGATGATGATGATGATGATTTACATGCTATTGTTGAGTAGGCATGTCCTGCCTTAGGAAGACGTTGCATTTGCTCTGTTAATTAGACAAATATACTCTACTACATGTGTCTGGAACATGCTGTTCATTTTTTTATTGGTGTCATGGTCATTGTACACCAGTATGATTGTGCTTTCCTTTGATTCTCATCTACAAGCTTCCTAGTTGACTTGACACCTAGTTGTTATTGGCACTACACGCATCCAAAAAGGCCAGCAAGTCTTAGTTTTCCTTAACAGACTCCACGGCATTTTTCACCTCATTAATTTAGAAATTGGGAATATTCAATATTTCATTCGATAGTCAGAGATAATTTTTCGTGAATATTGCTATCGATTAAATGAGAAAATTTCACTATCCAAGCGTGCCTGACATCATGTCACTATCCAAGCTTGCTTGACATCATGTCAAGCGTTGGGGGCCCCCAGATGGTAGTGATGGCTGGCAGCAAGCTCGGGTATAAAATTGGTTGTCTTATTTTTTCTCCACAATGGCTCTGATGAAGTGACATAGCAGCGCTGCGCCAAGAAGGCTGCAGCAGAGAGAGCTCACAGTGTTTTGCACTAAGGGAGTGACAGACTGTAAGGAGTTGAAAGGTATTTCTTAATTTTGACAGCTGAGGCTATCTTGGCATCCATGCTATTATCTGAAAGTTGCACATATCTACTAGGATTTCCTTGAAATTTTCAGTTTTTTTTTATACATGCTGTGATTTGTGTAGAAAAAGGCATGGAATGTTTTCGTTCATATCATGAATAAAAACACTTTCTATTGATTCATTATTTTTGCATTTTGACTAAGCACACAAGCCGTAGAATCCTTAAGTTTTGCAGTGACGTGTGTAAATGTATGTAACTAACATTGCACTGCACAGCACTTCCTTAATTTCGAGCAGCTATGCACATACATTTGTGCAATGAGAGAATGAATGTTTGCATTCACCGTCCGCGCTCAGCGTTGCCCATGTATTAATTAAATTTACTAATACTTTAGCTACTTCTGCTGCAAGATTAATAGCAACGCTTGTGTAGCCTTGTTAAGCTTAACGGAGTTGTAACGATCTCACGTAGTCTGCCTGAAAAAGCCACATTGAGATGCAAACTTGTGCAGAGTGACACAAGATGTTTTCACTTCATGGATGGATGGATGGATGGATGGATGGATGGATGGATGGATGGATGGATGGATGGATGGATGGATGGATGGATGGATGGATGGATGGATGGATGGATGGATGGATGGATGGACGGACGGACGGACGGATGAACGGACGGACGGACGGACGGACGGACGGACGGACGGACGGATGGATGGATGGATGGATGGATGGATGGATGGATGGATGGATGCATGGATGGATGGATGGATGGATGGATGGATGGATGGATGGATGGATGGATGGATGGATGGATGGATGGATGGATGGATATTATGAGCGTCCCCTTTGGAACGGGGCGGTGGGTTGCACCACCAAGCTCTTGCTACTATACTGCTTAATATCCTACCTAGGTTAAACAATGAAAAAAAAACACTGTGAACTACCACGCCCAAATTTTCTGATCCCCTATTGTGAACTGTGCTTTTGTACGTCTCCGTCTTTTATCGTTTCCCTACTTTTCTTTCACCAATCCTCCAGTCGCCTCTTACTAATGTCTATTGCAGACATGTTTGCTTTACCACTGCTCCCGCTGAACCCAAGGGCTTCAAGGAGGCCAGTGGTGCCTAAATCGACCGCTGGATAGACGTCTTCACATTCTAATAAAATATGCTCCGTCGTTTCCCTAGCTTTACCGCAGCAAGCACATGCTTCTTCTTCCTTCCTATATCTCGCTTTATAGGTGCGTGTTCTAAGGCATCCCGATCTCGCTTCGAAAAGTAATGAGCTTCCATTTGAGTTATCATAAATGGTTTCTTTCCTGATTTCTTTTTTTCCTCTTAAGTAGTTACTCATGGCAGGTTTATTTTCCAATGCCGCCACCCATGAAATTAATTCAGCCTCTCTGACTTTCTGCTTGACCTTCTTTGTTGCTGTGTTGTCCATCCTACAGGCCGCATACTTGCAGGTAAGCTTCCTAGTTCTTTTCCTCCACGGTGAATCAATGTTTTTCCTGTACAGATACCTGAACACTCTCCCAGCCCATTTACTTTCTTCCGTATTCCTCAGCCGTTCTCCATACTCAATTTTACTGCGAGCTTCCCTCACTTCAAAACTAGTCCAGCCCATATCACCCTGCACAGCTTCATTTGTAGTATTCCCGTGAGCGCCCAGTGCGAGGCGACCCACTGACCTTTGGTTCCCGTCGAGTCCTGATTGTACCCCTGATTTATAGCAAACAACCGCATCTCCAAAAGTAAGTCCTGGAACCATTACACCTTTCCACATACCTCGGAGGAACTCGTACCTATTGTATCCCCATAGCGCTCTGTGCTTCATTATGGCTGCATTTCTCTTCCCCTTTACTGTTATGGTTTTTCCCTGTGTTTCCATATATGCATTGCCTTCGTTTATCCATATACCAAAGTATTTATATTCTGTTACCCGAGGTATTTCTTGGCCCTGTATCTCCACTGTCTGTTCACTGTTTTCATTGAATAACACAAAACCTGATTTTCTAACACTAACTTTCAAACCTGAATTGTTGCCTTCCTGTCCACAGATATTAGCCAGATGTTGCAAATCACTTTGCTTATTAGCTAGCAACACAATGTCGTCCGCATAAAGTAAACCTGGGAGTTGCTGCTCTATTACTGTACCCGCCTGTTTGTATGAGAGATTAAACCCGATATTACTTCCTTCTAGCGCCCTCTCCAGCCTCACCATGTACATCATAAACATCAGCGAGGATAAAGGGCACCCCTGCCTCAGTCCCTTGTTGACATGAACTTTCTCCTCGCTCCTCATCGCTTCCCATTCAACGCAAACAGTATTTTCTACGTAAATCTCTCTCAAAAGCTGTAGACAATCGCTACCTAAGCCTTCCCCTTCCAGAATATCCCACAAAATGTTGCAGTCTACGTTGTCGTAGGCTCCTGTAATGTCCAAGAAGGTCACATACAACGTTCTGCTTTCTGCTTTTGATATTTTAATACACTGAGTAAGAACAAACAAGTTGTCATCCAAACGCCTACCTATTCTAAATCCATTCTGAAGCTCTCCCAAAATGCCATTATTCTCTGCCCATGCTTGAAGCTTTAACTTGATTGCCTGCATTACTAGCCTGTATATTACCGATGTAATGGTCAACAATGGTCTGTACGAGTGAATTCTGTCTTTCTCCCCCTTACCTTTATAAATTAAATTCATTCTACTTTGTCGCCAACTGTCTGGTATTCGTCTATCTTTTAAAGTTTTTTCCACTGCTTTCACCAGAGCTTCCTTACTTATTGGTCGTAGTTCATTTATCAGCCTAACGGAAACCTCGTCTAGTCCTGAGGCTGTGCGCTTAGGAATTTTCCGCTTTCTTCCAGTTTAAATTTGTCAGCACCAGCTCCTTGTCCACTTGGGTCTCTTTCATGCTCTTTTTTTCATCAAGTACAACCTCGTCATTGCCTTGGAAAGATTCGGCTGTTGCTTTTCGGATGTAATTTATTGCCGCTTCTCCTTCCAGTCTGTTTTCATCTTCGTCTAGGATATGTTGTTGTATTGTTGTTGACTTCCTGCCTAATAATTTTATGTGGTTCCAAAATATTCTAGGTGCGGCCTTCTCTTTCTCGCGTATTTCTGACAACCAACGTTCACTTTCACCTTTTACTTTTGCTTGCACCAGTATTTCAACCACAGGCTGTTTCTCCCGGTATATTTCCCATTTACTGGTTACTTCATCCTGTGGCAACTGCGCCTTCTTTGCCTGCCTGTGCTCTCGAGATGCTTTCTGTCGTTCGGCGATCGCTTCTCGTATCTCCTTGTTCCACCAGCTTTTTGGTTTCTTTTTTCCTTTCCAACGAACATGTTGTTTCTCTTTCCGTATTTCTGTCGTTATTACACTTAGAAGCTCACCATATTCCCACTCTTTACTTGGCCATTTGCCAAGTTCTTCCTCGACTCTAGTGACTGTATTTGCTAGTTGTTCAGCGTTCAAATTTGGACTGGCCATTTTGCTCTCCTTGCTCTCTTTCCCAACTACATATCCCATTTTCAAAATGACGCGTTTATGGTCACTCCCTGTGCTGTTAAACCTTTCCTCATCGATGACCATTTCTCTCAACTTATCATTAATTCCTTCTTTAATAAGACAGTAATCCATGGTTCATTGCCTCATTGCCCACTTCCCACGTGATCTGTCCTTCACACTTAGGCCCTGTATTCGCGATAACGAGGTTATGTTGCTCGCAAAGGTCTAGCATTGACTTCCCGTTATTGTCGGTATAGCCATGTAAATCCTGTATGTGGGCATTCATGTCACCTAATAGGACAATTTCAGCACCACTCCCGAAACCCTTAATATCAGCGCTTATGCATTCCACTAACTCTTTATTCTTCTCTGTGCAATTTTTTCCGGTCCACAAATACGTAACGCCCAGCCAAGTTTCTTTCCCACTCATTGTACCTTATAACCAAAGATGCTCTTGACATTGTGAATTCACTCTTTTCCATTTGGCTCCCTGATGGATGAGCGTTCCGACTCCCCCTCCCTTTCTTTCTGACTTAGTTCTATCGCACCCTTCCCAAACATAATTCTCAATAACTGGCGGCTCTTCTGAGTCTCTAAGGTGCGTTTCTGTAACCGCATACACCCCTTTTAGTACTCTGTGAAAGTGCTCCTCAATCTCTGCCCACTTTTCCTTTCTTCTGCCGCCTTGCATGTTTATGTAGCCTATTGCATCGCGAGCTCGTTTTCTTGATTTCCTCCTGTTTCTGTTATCGACGGCGATGCTCTTCTGATGTTCCCCTAGGGGACCTTCTTCATTACTATCTACTCTGACCTCCTGAGCGCCCGCGGGCCCCCTAAAAAAGCAACAGCATGATCACCAAGTCGCCAGCCCACTTCTAGTGCTAGCCTGTGATTGAAGTGGATCCCGTCTCGTTTAAAACCACCACAACTTCTCAGTTCCCTGTTTACGTCGACAACCTCGAAGCCTTTCTCTCGGCTACTTTTCCATATTGCCTCATTAGCAACCACTACGGCTCTTTGTACATAACTGTCATGCACAGGCACCTCCGGCACCGTGCACACCACGATCTGCACCTGAGGGGATAGCTCACGCAAGTCGTCCACCCCCTTTGCCAAGCTCTGGGCTAGTGCTGGCCCTTTCCTGTTTAGGACGTCAATTAGCCCACCTGCTACTATGACAAGGTTGCGCACGTGGTCATTTTCCGCGAGCTTTTCTTTTGCTCGCTCCATGACAGAACCCAGTATCCGCCCTGGAAATGTTCCTACCGCCACTCTTTTGTCGCCTTTCACCCTCTCCACAATTGCTTTTGAGCACCCAGCCAGGTTTGAATCGCCAGCGATAATCACCCTTTCACTCTCTCCTACCTCTCCCTGCTTCCCTGTGTTATTTTCCGCGTGATTCGGACTCGACAAGGGGCATTGTCCTCTGGGCTCCTGCTTTTTCCGCGTAGCGGCCTGAAGGTAGGTGCTGCTCTTTCCAGCTAACCCTTCATCACCCTGCCTGCGTTCCACGTATTTCTCTGATCCTTCCGCGCCTGTCGTGTCGGGGGTCTGCGTTCCATTGTCACGCACATTCTCGGTCACAATGGCGCCCCTGTTCAGCTTTTCCTCGGCCACTTCAAGTCTCTTTTCAACTACCTTCCGTGCCTCACGCCCCCTGTTTAGCTCATTTTTGAGCTCTTGCACCTGTTTGAGAAGCTCTTCCTGGAAAGCCTTTACTGCAGCCTAGTACGAACATCACATTGTGTGCCGGTTGATTCGACGCCCTCGCCATTCTCACCCGTTTCATCTGCCTTGAGGGACCCCCCCCCCCCCCCCATACTGCCTGCTTTACCGGCTTTCTCGTCATGTATTGCACGGCTTTTTTCAAATACTATAATACTATATCAATGCAGAGCACGCGTCTTTTAGAAAAACCGATACGCACAGGATCCAAATCCTGAAAATGCCGCAAAGCAACTCTCACCACTGTTTCAAAAACAATCAGTGCCGCGGAGACCGAGGGTATGACACACTCTCGCACACGCTGAACCACGCAGCCACGTTCTCACTTTTCTACCATACACGCACAGTAAAACCACTAATAACAATTTGTCTTGCCACTTCCAAGCTACTATTTAAAGACTACAAACACTCAAGGTCCCACTCGGCTGCATGTGTTGGAACACGTGGCATGAAAAGACGCTCTAATCATCCTGCAAAACAAATGTACACGAAGCACACCCGCGCACCCGAAATACGAGAGACAAAAAAAGAAAGAAAAGGGAACCCCCCCCCCCCATTACTATTTAAATGCGAAAAACCAGCAAATAAAAACAGAAGCAAGCTCAAAGCATGCACAAAAACTTATGATTTCGTCGTCGCCACGGAGCCCCGAAAAGCACGTCCATTCGCCACATAATCCAAGACTTTCCTCCCTGACTTTCCTCCCTTATCACCCTCTCATGTCTTTTCCATTGAAAGCTGCACATCACGCGCAAAAGCGCCACTTGTGCAGTTCATGCAATTTCATGCAGCCCTACTTCGGCCGCGGGTTTTACCGCAACGCGTGGCACTGCGGTGAAGTTCAACAAGTTTGTAATTGTGTCGCACGATATGACCGAATTTCACGCTTTGAGACTGAATCTTGAGCGAGCGGCAGCAAATGGTTACATTCACCTTAAGCACAAGCACACTGTGGAGTCAGTCGTTTGATTCCACGATGCGTTTGCGTCTGTCGAGGGATTTACCTGAACGCTTGGGCAGTGCGGTGAAGTTCGACAAGTTTGTAATTAATTCGCACGATATGACCGAATTTCACGCTTTTAGACTGAATCTTGAGCAGAGCGGCAACAAATGGTTACATTCACCTTAAGCGCAAGCGCACTGTGGAGTCATTCGTTCGATTCCACGATGTGTTTGCGTCTGTCGAGGGCTTTACCTCAACGCTTGTGTAGGGCTGTGAAGCTTCATAAATTCTAATAACATTGCATGGTCTGATAGAATTTCATGCACTAAAGCGTTTATGTGTGGAGAGGCAATGAAACTTCATACTGAGCTCGAAGCTTCACAGGCATAGGTTATCTTTTTAGATCAATGATAATGCTGTGCAGGTTTCTTTTGATGAATAAATGAGGGTTCTTTACAGCATGAATGGTAGTGATGCTGTGAAGCGTGCAGCGGCAGTCATCAGCCATAGCCGGCACTTTTTCTAATTTTTTATTATGCTTCTGTAAATTGAACCTGTACGTTCGCTTTTTCTCTTCACATACGACTTCAGTGTGATTCTCTCACAGGAAAAGCGTTTAGCAGGCAAAGCGGGTAGCGATTTCGCAGAACTTTCGCTTGACACCTTTTCTGGCAGAACCGGCGCATAGTAATAAACAAATGAAATGCTGAAACCAGCGGTAACACCCACATTGTTCAGGTACGAAAGAGATGCGGGAAAGCATTTCAAGTCAATCCAATCCTCTTATGTGCTAGCGAATCGTAGTGTTCGTAAGTTCGCGTCTCTTATGCGCGTTGTTCGAATTTCAAGCGTGAGAGTCGCTTCTTAATGCTTTTCAACAATGATGAGTCTGACGGTGGGCTTTACGATGCGGTTACGACGAGTTTTACAATGTTTGTATCTAAATAAGTGCGTCTGCTTTCGGCTTTCTATAACTGTTCCGCGTCTGGATGGACAAGTAGCGCGTTTTGCAAACAGCATTTCTAGTGCGGGATTTGGTACTGCGTCCGAGAAAATTTGCAGTTATTATGTAGTAACGAATAGTTATTGCTCCTCCCAAAAATGAGTGCACAGCGCCTCCACCGCAAACTAACATCGAATTTACGCGTGTTGGGAGTTCTCACTGAAGTTTGTTCCGATGTGTGGTGTAAGGGAAGTCCCTGTACTCAGTTTAGTAGGAAACTCCATGCTCTTGCTGATGGCCGAGTTCTTCCATAGTACGGGCATACCGCCCCAGATGGTGCAACGTGTTCAGCTCTTAGTATCTGGAACCGGAGAACACCGAGGCAGCTCGCCCTAGACGCGGGTGCACTCGGCCGCTGTTTTTGCTCCATCACCATGCAACCGAGTAATCCTTCGTTGAACCGTTTTCTTCTGTTTCAAGCCAGTGCCTCCTGCCCACAGTGGCACCATTTCATACATGATGCAGCAACTCATTTATCTGTTCTGCTTGCACTCAGCACCCTGTCATGTCTTTTCCAGTGAAAGCTGCATTAATTGATGCACTAGGCATGCTTGAACTCGGTTTTAGCTCTACTGAAACTTTGCTCAAGCAAAGTGGTATCGTAACTGTTTTAGCTACTACCATTCTTCCATTTCGCACCCTGCCATCCATTCTGAAAGTGTGACACCTGATTTAGTGTGAACACACTTTGATGAAGGAGTTTTTATTACATTGATGAATAAACAAGACCTTGCTCCAACAAGCTTGAGCAGGCTAAGCTTGGTGTGCCGGTAGAGTGAGCTTGATTTCTTCTCTGCTCATAATGCCGACATACATGATTGGCAGACAGGTGAAAGGTTGAACATAGTGGTGTCACTTCTAGGTGTTTGACACATTAAGAGATAGCATGACATACTTACAGGTGGAACAGTAGCATGGTATATTATGTGCATGACACATTAACGCGTAATATAAACAGCTGCAAGGACCCACTAATGGGAGTTTACTGGGACAATGTTAGTTTATTACTTGGAATGTGATAGCATTGTAGGTGAACTTCAACCACTTTGAAGGATCAAGCAGAAAATGTAGCCCGATCCCAAAGGCAGTGCAGTCTAACACAGCATCTCAAATAACTAGCTGTCAAGAAGGAAGGATGCGAGAAACTGGCACGTTTTGCACGCACCAGATGTTTCAAAGAGTGACTTTGGCACAAGACAAGTATATGTGCAATTATGGGTTAATGGCTAGAACATTGGGCCGCTTTGCTGGAAGACGGATTCAATCTCACCAACAGTCACACACTGCTTTATAGCCTTATGGGTGTACTTTACCCACTATGGAGGTGGGTTGAGTGTGTACGATTGTGTCAAAGCGTGCATGAAATCACAAGTTTGTGAGAGGTACAAGTTATAGGAACGTCAGTTTGATAAACGAGTATGTGCAAGATTACACATGCATATAGGTGTCACAACCATCGCAACCTATTGCATACTTAGACAGTTAGCAGTGCTATGTTTTATTCCAGTTTTCTTAGTTTACTTACGCTCAATGGCTTGAGAAACATTAGCACATGCAAAGAATTCTCGAAACAGAATTCTGTGACAGTCTGCACATGACCTATGTGGTTAGACATGGGGGAAAGGGGTGGTTCAAGTGCGTAGCTTCATCGCAGCATGGTAGGACGTTTAGTGGTGCAGTCAACGAATAAATGTTTGCGCTATGTGTATGTTTAGTGTGCTCTACCAACTCTGAAATGCCAAAGAAAGAAGTGTGTAGTAACTTTCACATGGTTATTTACATTTCTTTCTTGGTGCAGAGAAAAGGCACTTCAAGCCACACGGGTTCACTTTATGGTGGAAGCATTAAAGTACCCAGAACAGCTACTCGTGACCTGAAGCATCCAAAGAACAGGGTGATATGAATTTCAATGTGGCAAAACATGCTGTGTAAGTCTTAGTTTTTATTGGTTAGCTTAGCCTGCAACGAATAATAAAAAGCCATAAATTCCTGGTAGCTTAACCATAAAATCCTTCAAAATTGCACATTTGCGATTAGAGTAGATGGAAGGCAAGAAAGATACTTCACATCGAACAGAGGAGACCCACAAGGTTCGGTTTTGGCTCCTCTTCTCTTCAACGTTGCTCTAATACATCTAGCCTGGCAACTACATCGGATTCCAGACGCGAGGTTCTTAATCTATGCGGATGACGTCACTGTGTGGTCCGTGCATGAAGATATATCTGGACAAACTCAACAGCTTCAAGAAGCCCTTGATGTTCTGAACAACTACGCTCGGAAAGCAGGGTTGGACATTTCCGCCCAAAAATCAAGCAATGTTGTGGTGGCCAACAAGAAAGGACGCACAAGAATCACGCAGCACCCCTTTACATTTAGACTCGGCGCAGTGACAGTGACCTGAGGCTTCTGAGGTCCGCATACTGGGTCTCGATATTCACCACTCCGGCAGTGGTGCACACTGGCTCCGTAAAACCAGAGTTCGACAAGAACACTTCACCTTATTCGTCGCATTGCAGCAAAAGCAGCTGGAGCTCGTACTGACGTAGCTCAACGGTTGGTGCGTGCAGTCTTGCAGCCACGAATTTTATATCCGGCACAATTTCAACGGCTGACTTTGGCACAGCTGGCACAGTTGGAGACGATTGATCACGATGCTATGCGCACAATCACAGCACTGCCCCGCATCACTCCGATACCAACCTTAAAGGAACATGTCCAGCTCAACACAATTGCAGAGCTAATTTTGCAACGTGAAAAAGCACGTGAAATAAAAGGCAACTTATTCCGGCTGTCGCTACGTTGCATGCTCATTTTCAACGCGGCTCTCGGATTGACAATCAGCCCTATCCAATGCCTCCCTGGGAATACACCAGCATCACAACTAATAAGCCAACGAAGTTACGACGCAGCGATACAACAGGTATTATTGACGAACACAATATCGTCGATGCATCATGCGCTAACACCTGCAAAGTCTATACGGATGCTGCCATTCTCACAGACGGCGGAAGGACATCATTCCTGAGTACTACGCATAATTTCATCAGCGGCCACCAGCGCTATTTATCTACGGAAGCCAGCGCTCTAGTAATGGGACATTAAGCCATCCACGACACTGTGCAAGATGCGACATCTAAGCTGCCTACCAGCAAGCAACTAGATATCTTCACTGATTCTTTAGTGGCTATTCAGGAACTCGATAAGGTTGATAAGGCGGTGGAAATCTGCGACACAATACACACTATAAATAGTAAAACAGCTACCTGCGTCAAGGTACACTGGATTCAAGGTCATTCCGCGAACCCTCACAACATTGCTGCTGACCAGCAGGCACACTGCCCTCCTAATCCTGATCTTCCGCCTATTCCCCTCCGACCTCAACCCCTTAACTCGCTCCGAGCCCGTAAAAATTTTCTCCGGCAGGACACACGCGTCCTTATTGCACCATGTGTCTGCTCCTTCCCCCTTCACCTTACTAGGGCGGAGGAAGTTGGGCTTAGGAGGCTTCAGGCCGGGGTGGCCCTTACACCGGCTGATATCTCGAGGTGGAAATGGTCGCATTTACCACTGGGTGCTACGTGTCCATACTGCTCCGTTTCTGTGATGGAGGCAGATACATACCACCTAATTGGACATGTACTGGTTTAAAGTCGGAACGCTCGCGTCTCCTACTGCAAGCCCGCCTCCGCTACAGTGTGACCACCAGCTATGACCACTGGATACATGGCAACAGATTCCACAAAACACTGCTTCAATTCATACACAACACAGGCCTCACAGCAGACATATAATACGCACCAAGAATTACGCCTTAAGGGCAAGTCTTTAACGCAATAAAAAAAAATATAAAATGCATAAGTTGTGCATGTTCACGTGTTTTCGCCACACCACATTTCATTTGCAGCCTTTCCTCTAGATGTTTAATAATACAAATTAGCTTTCGCATTGCTACTTATTTAATTGAAAACTGTTGCATGCTCAACAGTGTTATAGTGCAGTGGAAGACAGTATGTGAACAAGGCACGGAAAGGCTTATTTAGGTGCTTTAGGTGAGTGCTCTACACCAAGTTTTACCAATTATTGTGAACTTGCAATTATTTTCATCCCTCAGATATGTCACCTTTTCAAACCCATTTCATGTAGTGAAGCCGGCTAACTTTATATAGCTCTTTTAATGAGCATACAGATTTCAAAAGAGGTAACATTCAAAATGTCCTTTTCTAGACGTTCACTGAACATCCATGTAATATGCACAAGTCTTGCAGCGAAATGTCTATGGGATACCCAGAAAATGTTCTAGAAAAAAAATGAAATGGATGTATAGTGCATGCAAATTGTGATCTGGATGACTGAATTGAGTTACAATTCGTTAGAGTATGCTCAGATTAGGTACAGGGGCCCAATACTAGATCATCCATGCAACAGTGAAAGACAATCGAACAGTAAATGTGTGTTGTGCTTTTCAAGCGAGTTCATTGCAAAAAAGTGTAATCTGGACTTGAGTGTTGGGCTGTTATAGAGTGCTTCCCTTTAGGATGAATTTTTTAAATGCTGTCGTCTCTATTCATTTGTGTTCATGGCCAATAAAAATTGTAGACAAAGCTATACCTTGCCTCAGTTTTGACAGTAACAAGCACTTGACCAAGGAGGAGTATTTGAAAAGGCTTGCCTAGGACTTAATCGGCACATGCTTAAAGTAGTTAGTACAAAAAGAAACTGTTGTGTGTACGCTAGTTTTGTTCTTGCACGTGGAAGCCCAGTTGTGCTGCATAGCTGATACAAAATACTCCTAAAAAATTCCGAGGCATTCAAGATGGCGCACAATCATCTCCTGTGTTTCGTATGAACTATGCAGTGCTAATTGGTTTCATAGCAGGTGAGTGTTATGCATCTGCAAAAAAACGTTTAAAAAGTTATAGCTTATATGCTGCACTGGCCTGTTACATATACAATGCCAGCTTGGCAAGAAAATAAATATTGTTACGAATGATGTTTATTTACAGGGTGAAACTAGGTCCGAGAGGGAAGGCCAGGCCCAGCCGGCGCAGAGCACCCCGAGATCACGCGCGCACACTCTACTTTTTCTCTCTCTGCCTCAGTCGCGCAGTTCTGCGACATTTTCCCCGGGGGCAGACGAAGCTCAGTGAGTGAGTTAAAGGGGCCTGTAATGGTACTGCTTGATTCTGGCCACGTGAGTAACTTGCGGCGCACGTGAACGCCGATTACTTGCCGTCACTTTGGCGACGACATAGTTCACATCACTCAAACGGCTGAGTATAACGAATGGTCCGGTGTAAGTGGGGAGAAACTTGCGGTACAATCCCTTTTTGCGAACAGGTGTCCACAACCAAACATAATCACCGGGAGTAAAGCCGACGGGGATATGCCGCGCATCATAGCGAATCTTGCTGTTGCCTTGTGAGGACAGCTTCTTAAGATACGCCAGTCGACGTGCTTCCTCAGCACGACACAGAATTTGGGCGATGGAAGGATCTTCTTGGCACGATAAAGGTAGAATAGTGTCCAGAAAGCTATGGGGAGCGCGTGCGTACAGCAAAAAGAACGGCGCCTATCCAGTAACTTCGTGCTGGGCACTATAGTACGCGTACGTTACAAAAGGTAAGACGGCGTCCCAATTCTTGTGGTCAGGAGCGACATACATTGATAACATGTTGGTAAGGGTTCGATTCGTCCGCTCCGTGAGGCCATTGGTTTGCGGGTGGTAAGGAGTGGCATGACGATATACAGACCACAAAGCCGTAAAAGTTCTCCAACGACGTCGGCAGTGAATTGCCGTCCACGGTCACTGATGACAACACGGGTAGCGCAGTGACGGAGTATGACGTGATCCAACAAAGAGACATCTGCTGCAGTGGCAGATGGAAGTGTCACTGTTTCCGTGTAGCGAGTAAGATAATCTACGCATACTATAATCCAGCGGTAGCCAGCTGACATCTTTGGGAGCGGGCCAAGCAAGTCGATGCCGACTTTTTCAAAGGGTAACGTCGGTGGCCTAACTGGTTGTAAATAGCCTGCTGGGGCCGTCGTTGTTTGCTTGTGGCGCTGACAAACAGTACAGCCGGCGACATACTGTTTCGTTGTTTTCCAGAGCTTGGGCCAGAAAAATCTGTCTAAGTCGGTGCCGTGTGCGTGCAAAGCCCAGATGCCCGGACGTGATATCATCATGCATGGAACGAAGGACCGCAGGGCGCAGGTTTTCGGGCACAACTAAAAGCGATGGGGGACCATCAGCCGAGTAATGTTTTTGTACAGCAAACCATTACGAAAAGTAAACGGTGTTGTTCCTGTTGGCTCACATGCAGCTGCCCGTAGGGATTTCAAGGTAGAGTCGCAACAATGCTCGCTCTAGAAGGTACGCAGGTCTGGAAAGTCGGAAGAGATGGACACTAGGTAGTCATTGAAGTCATCATCCTCAGCTTTAGTGTGCGGCGAAGGGAAACGGGATAGGTAATCAGCATCCGTGTGACAGCGTCCGCTCTTGTAGTTAACGGAAAAGCTGTACTCTTGAAGGCGCAAAGCCCAGCGGGCCAACCGGCCAGACGGGTCACGCAGACCAACCAACCAACAGAGTGAATGATGTTCAGTCACTATCTTGAATACGCGGCCATGTAGATACGGACGGAACTGCTGAATGGCGAAGACGACTGCTAGGCACTCGAGTTCAGTAATGGTGTAGTTTGTCTCCGCTTTTGTAAGTGTCCGACTAGCGTAGGCAATGACATGCTCACGGCCACCGCAGAGCTGAACAAGCACAAACACCCGCACCACTGGCGTCAATGTGCAGCTGTTGACGCCTCCGGATCAAAATGCCTCAGTACCGGCCCAGAAGTCAACAAAATTTTCAGCTGTTGAAACGCCGAGTCGCAGTCAGCAGTCCACAAGTATGGGGTGTCTTTGTGAAGGAGAGACGTAAGGTGAGAGGCAAGCTGTGCGAAATTCTTGATAAAGCGCCGGGAATATGAGCAAAAGCCCAAAAAGCTTTGCCGATTTTTCACCGTTTGTGGCTGTTGGAAGTCGCGAACCGCTGCTATCTTTTCAGGGTCTGGTCGTATGCCGTCTTTGTCGACCAGAAAGCCTAGTACGAGGGCTTGACGCTCACCGAAATGACATTTCTTCGAGTTTAAAATAAGGCCAGCTTGCTGGATACAGTCAAAAACGATCGACAGGCGCTGATTGTGCTCGTGAAATGTCCGGCCGTAGATAATGACGTGCTAATTTCCCACTTGAGTCCGCGGAGCACGGTATCCATAAATCGCTCGAATGTCGCTGGAGCGTTGCATAAGCCAAAGGGCATAACGTTGAACTCAAAGAAACCGTCAGGTGTCACGAAGGCTGTCTTATCTTTGTCTGAGGGGTGCATGGGAATTTGCCAATATCCTGACCGTAAATCAACAGAAGAGAAATACGACGCAGAGTGGAGGCAGTC
Source organism: Dermacentor albipictus (assembly GCF_038994185.2). Lineage (NCBI taxonomy): Eukaryota > Metazoa > Arthropoda > Arachnida > Ixodida > Ixodidae > Dermacentor > Dermacentor albipictus. Next base: position 180,324,887 of record NC_091823.1, on the reverse strand, counting down.
GACGGCGTCATCTATTCGTGGTAGGGGGTACACGCCTTTCTTTGAGCCGGTGTTTGGGCGGCGATAGTTCACACAGAATCTCCATGAGTTGTCTTTTTTCTTGACTAGGATCACAAGAGCAGCCCAAGGGCTACATGATTCCTGGACCACTCCTTTCTGTAACATTTCTTCGACCTGCTCGGCGATGACTTTTCTCTCTGAAGGTGAAACGCGGTAGGGCTTCTGACGAATTGGCGTTGCTTGCCCTGTATGGATGTGGTGTTGCATACGAGACGCCGGTGGTGTATGGGACGCTCGTTGGCCTTGAGCAAAATCAAATACTGTAGCTTAGCGAGCCAGCACAGCTTCCAGCAGACACTGCTCACTAGAATACAGTGACTCGTTAATCATGCGCTTAAATTCAGCAGAATTATCATGGTTGGAATCGGGGTTGGATTATTTTTTTGGCAGATGACATTTCAACCGTTCCGACGCTGACAATGGTTTGTTCATCAAAACTTGCCAATTTAAGTCCTAGCGGCAATGTTATGGATTGGTTTGAAACGTTCACTGTCCACAAAAGAGTACAACCATCAGTGGTGACAACGAGGGAGCGAGGAAGTATCGCATGTTTCTTGAGCGCATTGTTTTAATCGGGCTCGGCTAAGCCATAACAAGAACCTGTACGAGGGCGAGAAATATTGACAGGTACAAACATTGCAGTCTGAGGGGGCAAACACACATCTTGTGACACGGAGAGAACGTCGCCGTCATCACTGGCGCTATCTGTCATCGAAGTTCACGCACCGCGGCGAATAGAAATCACGCCACTTCCACAATCCAAAGTTGCCCCCCACTCACGCAAGAAATCAATTCGTAAAATAATGCCATGCGTTATACGTGCAAGCACAGTAAATTCACTTCGAAATGTCTGGTCCCCTATCGTAACTGAAACAGAACAGACCCCAAGTGGCCGTAACATTTCCCCTTCAACTCCACGAAAGGTAGCGTTCCGATCCCAGTCCGTTCCGATCCCGAAACTAGCGTTGGGCTAGTTTCGGCCATTGCGAGATGTGTGGAGCTTTTAGAGAGAGCTGGTTGAAGAGGGGAGAACTCCGGGGCAAGGCCTAGCAGTCGACGACTAAAGCGATTCACGGGTGTTGAAACTGGTGATAACGCGTCCGGGCTAGAGGAACGACTCCCAGAAGGACTCCCGAGCATCAGGCGCGGTCAGTACCCAGCACCTCCACCAGTGTCGCAGTACAACGTGGACAGTAGACAGGGAGACGTTCACGAGCCGCAGGATAACTTGATGATGATGATGATGTCCTTGATGAGTTTGGCGCTTACCCACTCGCGGGGATTGGCCAAGAGTCGGGCAGACTTTGCTTATGCGTTCAGAAAATGGAGGTAAAAGTCCAAAAGTTTGTTACATGAATTTAGGCGAGAGAAAATCGAAACGGTTAAGTAGATTGTCATGCTACGTAGAGGAAAAAAAATAATTATCTATAATATATCAATGAGGCAATAGAGGAGGAATGAATAGAATAATACGGTGATCAATGAAATCGGTTTGATTCAATAATAAATTTTTCTAAGGCGAAGCACACATTCCTGTGTGAGTGCCCAAACACAGACGCTCCGAAAGACAGTAGTACCGGAGTGTTCAATGGCAGGCCAAGCTGTCGCACTGTAATTTCTAATGTCATTTTCCTCATGGAGGAGAAACGCCGGCTTTCCAGTAGGTAGGGCTCAATCGTCTCTAATGCATTGCAAAAATGGCACAAATGGCAGACCAGATCGCTGCATGTAAAAATTTAGAGATGGGACTCGACAACGTAGTCTCGTTAATGTAACTTCCGTTTGTCTTGTTTTTCAAAACTTCCTGCTCCAAGGGAATAGTAAGTGGCGTAGTTCCAAGGATGATTTGAGGTTCGATTGAGATGTTAAACGGATGTATCTTCTGAACCTGGCGGACGTGATAAAGCCCATCGTTGGAAGAAGGGGAAGCACTGGGCCGCTGATAGAAGCATTGGCCAAGCTGTCTGCCACCTCATTCATAAATATGCCTTTGTGTCCAGGTACCCATATTAATCGTAAACTTCTCAAATGACTTGGAGTCAGTGAGTACAAAGTTTTCAATATGTGTGTCTCGCCGGGAGCAGTAAGTGAGGTGCACAGCGACAAAGAATCTGTGATTATTACCGCCGTTGACCTGGAAGATTGTAGCTTTTGTAAAGCTAGGACAACAGCTAGGAATTCCGTTAGGTATATTGGAGTGAAGTCGGGAAACCGAATAGAAAAAGACCAGTCCAATGATGATGAGAAGATTCCAACTCCTGCCTTTTCTTCACTCTGCGAAGTATCCGTTGCTATAATTACGTCAGTGTGGAGTTGATTCAAGTGATCCTGGAGTAAGCCGTTAAGAATATGCGAGGGAAGCTGCTTTGCATTATTTGGGGATAGGTATAGGGTTCTACATATAGGTAGGTATAGGGTATAGGTATAGGGTGCTACACGATAAGGATTCTGCCGAATTGGTCTGGCGTCGGCTTCGGTGACAATACAGTGCTTAGTGAGCGGCATCTGGCTAACTCGTGTCGTGGATGAGAAGCAGCTCTTAAACTCATCGATGAGCTCAAGAAGGCTGTTGCGTTCCACGGGCGATAAAGTGGGACTGATGTCAACCACAGGGGCAGGCATAACCACGGTGGACGTCGCGTGCTCCACTGAGAGGCAGTCCTGTATTGAAGTAAATTCGTCGAAGTAAGCAACAGCCGTGCCTTGAACAATGTGCCGACGTTCCCTGGTAAAATTCGTCAGCAGGAGTTCAGCATGTCCGTCGTGTACGTTAATTACGGCCCTGGCGATGGAAACCCCTTGACTCAGTACCAGTGCGTCGATGTGTTCAGCGACGTCGGTCCCGGTGTTCAAGTTGTCGCAGATTGCAGGTACGAGGGAACAGCTTCGCGGCGGAAGCGTGACGTCGTCGTCGGCGATACGTAAGCGGGGTCGCTGGTGTTCCGCGGGGTCGACGTCGTCTGAGCTCGTAGAAAATGTGACGACGAGGTCACGGACATTAATCACTGCACCGTACTCTCTCAAGAAATCCATCCCCAATATAATTTCCTTGTAGCACTCAAAGAGAATGACGAGGGTGGTGACGAAGGTTGCACCGGCGATTACTGTTTTAGCTGTGCATTTTCCAATAGGCGTCATCAACTGGCCGCCGGCAGTTCTGATGTTGGGCCCAGTCCCCGGCGTCTTCACTTTTCTCAGCCTGTAGGCCAGCTTTGGACTTATGGAAAAATGGGAACCAGTATCGACGAGAGCGGCCACTAAGTGGCCGTCAATGCAAACGACAAGATCGGCGTTGACGGCGTCGGTTACAGGGGGTGTAGTTGGAGTCGTCGGACCTTTAGAGTCGTCGGTCGTCGCTGATGGGGGCTGTAGCAAAGTTAGACGGTCTGCAACCTCACCCCCGGAGGTCGCTGCCTCCAGTTTCCCTGGTTAGACTGACATATGTAGTTGGGAAAGAGAGCAACGAAAGCAAAATGGCCAGTCCAAATTTGAACGCTGAACAAATAGCAAATATAGTCACTAGAGTGGAGGAAGAAATTGGCAAGTCGCCAAGTAAGGGGTGGGAATATGGTGAGCTTCTAAGTGTAGTAACGACAGAAATACGGAAAGAGAAACAACATGTTCATTGGAAAGGAAAAAAGAAACCGAAAAGCTGGTGGAACAAGGAGATACGAGAAGCGATCGCCGAACGACAGAAAGCATCTCGAGAGCACAGGCAGGCAAAGAAGGCGCAGTTGCCACAGGATGAAGTAACCAGTAAATGGGAAATATACCGGGAGAAAAAGTCTATGGTTCAAATACTGGTTCAAGCAAAATTAAAAGGTGAAAGTGAAAGTTGGTTGTCAGAAATACGTGAGAAAAAGAAGGCCGCACCTAGAATATTTTGGAATCACATAAAATTATTAGGCAGGAAGTCAAGAACAATACAACAACATATCCTAGACGAAGATGAAAACAGACTGGAAGGAGAAGCAGCAATAAATTACATCCAAAAAGTAACAGCCGAATCTTTCCAAGGCAAGGACGAGGTTGTAATTGAAGAAAAAAATAGTTCCAAAGGGGACGCTCATAACATCCATCCATCCATCCTGGTGCGGACTAGGAGACCTGCCCCTAGAGGCGTCAGGAAAATCGCGACGGGTCGGTGGGGTGTAACGAGCCGGAGAAGGTGAACGCGATCGTGGCGTCGCAGAACCTTCCCGCCGAAAGTTTGTAGTCTTTTCGTCGCAGGTACGTGCAGCATCAAACACAGGGTAATTGCAGTTGGAAAACCTTGGATACCCAGCTGCACAGTAGTGGCACGCGTGGTAAACATGTCCTGCTTCGCCGCAATGAAAGCATAGCGGCTGGCGGTCAGCGGTGCGCCACAAATCGGTCTTTCGAAACGGGTAGCCGGCAGGGGATTCGCGGTAGAAACGAGGCGCAGCGATCGACTGGCGGCGATACGGCATAGTTGGCGGCGGCTGTGACTGTCGAAAATAGGGCGTCGGGGGTGGTGGCTGCGTCGTAGTGGTCAACGGTGTCGGCAGCATCGAAGTGGCGGGAGGTGGACGACAGACAGCTTCCGCGTAGGTTAATCGGCTCGGCACCACCTGCCAGTCGGGCGACGAAAAGGCCTCTCGAACTTCCTCCCGAACGATATCAGCGACAGAAGCCACCGCTGTTGCCATAGGAGAAATCCCGAGCTGCCGGATCTCCTCTCGCACAATCTCTCGGATTACTTCACGCAGAGACGTGCTGCAGCTCTCAGGTAGAATTGAAGCATTCACCGGCGAGCTCATTGCGGTCATATTGGCGGTACCGTTGCTGTAGTGCCCGTTCTGTAGCGGTAGCCTCCTTGGTAAATTCGGCCACTGTCGTCGGTGGGTTCCTCACGAGCCCGGCAAACAGTTCTTCCTTCACTCCGCACAAGAGATAGCGCAACTTCTTTTCTTCGGCCATCTCAGGGTCTGCTCTGCGGAAAAGGCGGGCCATATCTTCTGCAAACATGGCAACGCTCTCGTTTGGTTTTTGAATACGGGATTCGAGAAGGCGCTGCGCGTTGTCTCTTCTGTCGCTACTAGTGAATGTGTATAACAGCTGGGTGCGGAAGGCATCCCACGTGGTGAAATTTCTCTTCCGGTTCACAACCCACGTACGCGCACTGTCTTGAAGCGCAAAACAGACATTAGACAACTTTTTTGGGGAGCCCCAGTCATTATAACTGGCGACACGCTCAAATTGGTCCAGCCAATCTTGGACATCTTCAAAAGCGTCACCATGGAAACTTTCTGGGATCTTGGGATTCTGCAGCGTCACCTGCGATGGAGTTGCAGTGGCCATGGTGGAAATCGGTAGACGCGTTCTTGCAGGGTCCTGCAAAGGGTTGGACTCAGGCGTCGGCCTAGCAGGCGGCGACTGTAGCGGTGAACAGGAGTTTGGACGAACGCAGGTGATTTCGCGTTCAACGTATGGCTCCGCGAAGGGGTGCCGATCACGAGGCAATCCTGCCCAGCACCTCCACCAGTGTCACAGCCCAGTAGGAGACGGGAAAGCCGGTGTTGAGGACGTGTAAAAGCACTTTACGAGAGCAGTCAACGCGACGTCGTTGTCGTCTGTGTTTTTCTACTCGCGCGCTACTTCAGCGGCGTTCTCATCGCCTGGGAAGTACCCGCGGCGACCATATAGGATGTGGCAATATGTGAGATTGAGTCTGTGTTAAATAATATGGAAGATAGCAAATTGTAATTGTATACTGGTAATTATTTTTCACAACTGCATTGTAACTAGTTTCCATAACATGAAATTATCAGCATATATTTGTTTAAAATGCTGTTATATACACACTTTAGGCGTGATTGTATTGCACACCAGCCGCTACCGTGCCTGTCTGGGAGACCGAAGCTTTGTCAAGCAGAAGAAATTTCGGCTTTTTTTCCGGCTCTCCCTTCTTCACCTTGTATTCAGTGGTGAAAATAAAAATCACGACAATGATAATGATAATGATGTTAAAGGCTTGCGAGGATGCAGCAGAACCAGGCCTTGGGACCAGCACCAGCGGCAGCAGAAAAGCACGACCCTATCATTATGCAAAAAAGAGGTGAGGCGTGCAGACAGGACACAAGAGTATAGAAGTGGACAACACGAACGCCGACTATCAACTGAAGGGAGCACTGAAGCGAAAAAAGAAAGAAGACACCGCACTCATCTGCGCAAGCTCAGGTATGGTATCAACACGTGTCAGTCGGGTACATGTGTCAGTCTACTTGAGAGACAACTGTTAAGGCACTTAATTTCTTTCTTATGTGAAGTAATCGAAGGCTGACTCACGCACGCACTTACACCGTTATAGATATGCATTGCCTCTACCATAAGACGCGTATCTTCATTCTTATGCCTGTACAACATCGCGCATTTATCTAACTCTGGCGTGCAGTTACAATCTTGGCGATGTAGGGAAAGATTCGATGGTCATCCACCGGTTAACGACATTTTATGTTCCATTAGCCTTTGATTGTTACACAGCCCCGCTTGCCCTACGTAAAACTGGCCACAGCTAAGGAAAATGCTATAAACCATACCCATACGACAGTCAGTAAACCTGTTGTTCTTATTGTGCTTCACTGGACAAATATCTGTTCTTTTTTTGCCTTTTACCTGCTCCTTTTTCCTCTCCACGGCAGCGCATATCTTACCTAGCTTACTGGGAGCAGTGAAAGCAAAATTAACATCATATCTACTTGCAACTTTTTTAAGCCTGTGCGACACTGAATGAATGCACGGAACAACCACTATTCTTTTTTTGCTATTACTGCTTTCTGTAACCACGTCCGTCCCCCTCGAAACCGACTTTTTTAGGCGCTCAGCCGCAGTGGTCACTGCTACACTAGGATAACCTGCTTCTAATAGGCGCCGCACCTGCGCATTAAAACTAGCGCTCATTTTGTGCATGCAGGATCCTGTGAGAGAAGACTTAAGGCACGACATGGCAATTCCGTTTTTTACTACTTTGGAAAGCTTGGATTGAAAGTTTAGCAACGGCTTCGAAGATCTTGGAGAGTACTGCCAACAAACGTTATTTTGTTCGACGACCAAGGAAATGTCAAGAAACTGATTGGCTAACCGATTGGAAATCCTTCAGGGACAAGCTAGATTCCGGAGCAAGCATAACTGACATTGACGAATGGCTCAAAAATGTATTAGACACAGCAGAACGTCACACCAAGATCATACAACTCGATGCCGATACACCCGCGGTCGACGCGCACCTCCTACATCTCTGGGAGGCAAGAAGTGGCCTCCTGAAGGGATGGAAGCGACAAAAGCTTAACAGAAAGCTAAAAACACGTATCGCTCTCCTGACCAAGCAGGCTCAAGACTATGCGGACCACCTCGTCAGGCAGAACTGGCACGCTTTCTGTGACAAGCTACAGGGGACTCTGAGCACGAAGAGGACCTGGCACCTCCTACGCGAACTCCTGGCCACTGAACCCACCAAAACGAAACAGAAGCAACATACTTCACAGTCTTATCCACAACCACGCCGGATCAGAAGAACACCTCGATCCTGCGAGAACTACAAAAGAAACTATGCGGAGACGCACCCTCTACCACGTCAACTCGCAGCAAAGAATACTCTGGAAAACCGAACCCAGAACTCGACCGACCCTTCACGCAGGCCGAAATCCACGTAGCCCTATCCAAGCTGACTAGAAATACCAGCCCAGGTAAAGACAGGATCGTTAACAAACACCTACGCAACCTACCGCAGCAGGCCACCGAGGCTCTCCTCTGTTACTACAATGAGTGCTGGGAGAAAGGAGAACTGCCTGCTGTGTGGAAACACTCGGACATCACCATGATCCCCAAGGCCAACAAACCTCTCAGCTTGGAGAACCTACGCCCGATCTCCCTCACCTCGTGCGCGGGAAAGCTCTACGAACATATGGTGCACGACCGCATTACCCAGTACCTAGAAGACAACGACCACCTACCAGACACCATGTTCGGTTTCAGGCAGCACCTCTCAACGCAGGATGTACTCTTACAACTAAAGGAAGGCCTTCTAGATCACCTAAACAATCGAAGCAAATACTCCATAGTGGCAATAGACGTCAAGGGAGCCTTCGATAACGTTAGCCACGACGCGATCCTCAACAATCTCGAAGGAACCGGCTGCGGCACTAGGACCTACGCATACGTCAGAAACTTTCTGATGGACCGCACGGCAACAGTCGGAATCTGCAACATCCGCAGTGAAAGCTTCCTACTTCCAAACAGAGGCACCCCGCAAGGGTCGGTCATTTCCCCGCTACTCTTTAACGTAGCTATGATCAAGCTACCCCCACTACTCGAGACCATACCAGATCTGCGTCACGCGATGTATGCTGATGACATCACGCTCTGGACCAGAGCTACGAACGTTGGAAGGCAAGGAAGTAGCTTACAAGAAGCCGTCGACACCATCAAAAGCTATCTCCGAAACTGCGGCCTCCGCTGCGCCCCAGAGAAGTCTGAACACCTCATCCTGAAAGCAAGAACGAGAGGCCGACCACCCAAGTATACGAAGAGCCTGACCCCAGCATCACACTCAACGGGACAACAATCCCGAAAGTCGACACTATGCGAATACTTGGACTCCACATCCACAAAGACGGATCGGGAGCTGCCAGCCTACCGAGACTAGAACGCACCCTTTCGCAACTAATGCACCTCGTCAAACGGATCTCAAGCCAAAGAAGCGGGCTCAAGGAGCAAGACACTCTAAGAATAATACAGGCGCTCCTCACCAGCCGCATCACATACGGAACGCCGTACCTGGCTTTAAAGAACGCTGAAATAGAAAAGCTGAACATCATGATAAGGAAGGCAATCAAAGTCGCCCTGGGACTACCCGCCATGGCCTCTACATCACGTCTCCTTAAGATGGGCGTCCACAACACGTGGCAAGAGCTCGCCGAAGCGCACAAGAACAGCCAGCTGGAACGACTCAAGCTCACGCCCACAGGGAGATCAGTACTCCGACGCCTAAACTACAGCGAGACGTATGTCGCAGACACGGACAAGAAAGAACGAATACCACCGGACGTTCGAGAGTGCATTTGCATCGCACGTGTCCCGCGCAACATGCATCCCATATATCACAAGAGCAGAAGACAGGCTAGAGCCAACGCCATCAAACGAAGTTTCAGGCATGACCCGAATGCCCGCTACACCGACGCGGCCAAGTATCCGCATCGAAACGCGTACGCTCTGAGCGTCGTAGACTCCCAAGGCTCCGAGCTAGCATCGGCAACCATCAAGGCACGCAACCCGGAAACGGCTGAAGAAGCGGCAATCGCTCTCGCCACCACCACATGCACAGACGCAGCGGTTATATTCACCGACTCTCAGGCCGCCTGCAGAAACTTCTTGAGGGGCCCCACCTCGGCCGATGCACTCAAGATACTAAAAAGACGAAGCACTCCGCTCCCGTACACCTGCGTAACGTGGGTACCCGGACACGAGGGCCTAGAGGGGAACGAAGCGGCCCACGCCGCTGCCCGCGAGCACGTCAGCCGGGCTCCCCTCTCCCCACGCGCTCTCGGACCCGTGACAGAAGAGGCGGAGGCCGTATCCACCAACTATTCGGCCATATTGCAACATTACAGGCTCGAGCGTCGAGTGTACCCTCCACCGCACCCTAAACTCGACAGAGAAGAAAGCCTAATCCTTAGACGCCTGCAAAGTAATACGTACACGCACGGAACGATAATGCATCGCCTCTACCCGACGCTCCACGGCTACCTCTGCCCACTTTGCAACGTACCCGACACTCTGGCACACTTGCTCCTGGAATGCCCGTGGCAGGAAGGCAGCGAAATGCAACCAGAAACGCACGCAAAACGAGCAATAGAAGCAAACGACCTATTCGAAACGTGGGAGGCCAAGCTAACCCTCGGGGACCTGGAAGACCAGCGACAACTCGTCGCCAGGGCCAAGAGGACAGTCGAAGCCAGAGGGTTCCTGGACTAAGGAGCCCTCCCACCTTAGGGTGATACCCGGCCTCGCTCGGGACACTGTTTCGTTTATTAAACGTTTCTCTCTCTCTCTCTGCTCACTTACTGAGGCAGAAGCGGAATCGAATTCTTCTCTATTGCAGAAAATCAGGTAATCACCAACGTAACGAAATATCTTGATAACGCTATCACCTAAGGCTTTCTCTAAGCAGCTGTCAACCTTACTCAGGTAAACATTGCTAAGAATAGGGCAACCTTTGAGCCAATACAAATGCTTGATTTCTGCAGAAAAACGCCATCTCTCCACCCAATCAGCGTCGACTTCAAGTACATTGAACGAATTTCTAGAAAAGCACCTGTGGAAACACCACATCTGTCAATAAAAGCCTACTCTTGCACTTGTTCTTTAATGCACTCATTTACGGAATTTAGCAACCTGTCATGCGGCAAGGAATAACACAGCTCTTTGATATCCATACTAAAAGCTGTACAATCACCAGGATTTTCCTCTCTTAAATACTGAACTAGTGCCTGAGAATTACGCAAGCAAAAGGGGTCTGAAAAAACTAGTGAAGCTAAGCAGTTCTGTAGGTAACTAGCGACACAGACCTGCCACGTCCCTTTATCTGACACTAAAGCACGAAAAGGGATTTCTTGCTTGTGGGTCTTCGCCGAGAGAAACAGTTCTAAGGTGAGGGATTTTGCTTTCTTGACATTAGAAACAACCCTATCAAACATTATGTCTTGACAGGAGGTCAACCGCACGTTGCTTAACTGCCGACGGCTTGAGTTTTACTGGCTGTAAATTCTTTTCTATGGCTGAAATCACTTTTTCTGAAAACATGTCATCTGGCATAATTACGAAATAGCCTTCCTTGTCAGATATTACTGGTCTAAGTTTATGCTCCTCAAGGTAATTAACTACCGGTCGGACAGGGTCAGACGTCTTAAAATGAGAATTTGATTGTTCAATGCTAGCAATGCAATCTGAAATACAGCGCGAGCGTTCTTCTTCCGGGACGAACCTGGTTATGCAGCGCGGTATGTGTTGCAACTTAACGCATTTTCGAAGTGCGCGCACCTTTATCGCCTTATCTGGCGATCCTTCGAGTTCGCATTATCACTACTAACACGTGCTCCTTTCTATCTTCCTGCCACTCGGCTACTTATAAATACGCTCTACACCTTTGAATAAACGTTCATTTTGTTCTACTGACTACGCTGATGCTTGACTGGTCTGGCGTTGTTGCGAGCACGCCATGGCTATGCTACAGTGGCGACGAGGATGGACATCGCCCATGCAGTGAAAGTCGACGCTGAACCGGAACCCACGCAGAACCGAGAAACCAAGGTCATCATGGCTCACCAACTTCCCGACTTCGAAGAAGGCAAAGATAAGTGGAAGCCGTACCTTATAAAAGTAGAAGCATACTTTGAAGCGAATGCGATTGAAGACTCGACTAAGAAAAGAGCATTGCTTGTTGCTGCGTTAAATACGCATACGATCCAAGTGCTGGCAGGGAAGGTGGCTCCACGCAAGCCAAATGCATTGACGTATGAAGAAGTCGTCGAAGTTTTGAGTGAGCACTACAGTCCCAAGAGACACGAAATCACCGAAAGCTACAAGTTTTTCAGTCGTTGTCAAGCGGAGGGCGAGCCTGTTAATGAATTCCTGGTAGACATTCGCCGAATAGCTGACAATTGCAATTTTGGCAGTGCTTTGGATCGCATGCTTCGAGATGTTTGTGGAATACGGTCAGGTGCCCTGCAGAAGCAGCTACTGGCACAGCGGGAATTAACGCTACAAGACGCTGAAGCGATGGCCCTTGCAGCTGAGGCTGCGGATAGTGATGTAAAAGAGATGATCGGACCGGCAACGACACCCGTGCTAAAAGTACAGGCGTATCAGAGAGAAACTCTAGTGGATGAGAGGAGGGCTGCCGCACGTCAAGAATGCGCAAGGTGCGGTAGTACAAAACATAATGACGCGTGTTGCCCCTGGTCTAACGCTCGCTGTTACCGCTGTGGACGACGTGGTCACCTTGCAAGGAAATGTCGAAGTCGCGGGGCTCGAGAACAAGGCACTGCAAGGACAGCCCAAACTAACACCCTCTTGGGGACGGAAGCCTCAGCCGACGAGGAATCCGAAACTGCCCACATTTGGACTTTGGTATCCCAACGAAAAAGCTGTCTGGAACCGCCGATCCGCCGAACGTTTGCTTGGTGCGGTATGCAGCTCAGCATGGAAGTTGATACCGGGTCGCCCGTTTGTGTCATCCCGCGTGAACTATATTATAAGCACCGTGAGCAATGGCCGAAACTGAAACCGTCCAGTCTCAATTTATCTTGCTACACAGGACGCCTTCCAGTAGTTGGGGAGCTTGCGCTCCAGGTTTGTCATAAAGGGGTGACAGTGGAGTGTGCGCTGACAGTCTTGGACTGTGCGGGACCAAGCCTCTGCGGTCGCGATTTAATCCAGCGGCTGAACAGCGCAGGTGCTCCAGTGGTTAGTTTTGTAGAGACCTCGGTGGTAACAAATGACTCGAGCGAATCCAGCGTGAACAGCATATTCAATGACTACAACGACGTGTTCTCCGAGGAACTGGGGCTAATCAAGGGTCCTCCAGCCAGCCTGCACATGAAGGAAGGCGCCGTACCCAAGTTCTGCAAGGCCAGACCCATTCCATACGCGCTACGCGAGCGAGTGTCACTCGAGCTAGACCGTTTAGTTTCTGTGGGCGTGCTGTCGCCGGTGGCACACTCTGAATGGGCAACGCCCATAGTCGTAGTGCTTAAGAAAGACGGCGCAGTAAGAATCTGCGGGGATTTCAAGGCCACAGTAAATCCAGCGTGTGCAACTGAGCAATACCCATTGCCAATCATTGAGGATATGTTTGCCCGATTGCACGATGGGGACTATTTCAGCACTCTGGATTTACGGGATGCATACAATCAAGTGGCGCTAGACGATAACGCGAAGAAAGTTTGCGTCATTAATACGCCAAAAGGGCTATTTTGCTACAATCGACTTCCTTTCGGTATAGCCTCAGCGCCCGCAATATTCCAAAGGAAAATGGATGAGGTATTGGCTGGCCTTCCAGGAGCACAGGCTTATCTTGACGATGTGCTCATTTCCGAAAAAGCGAGTGACGGCGGCGAAAGGCTGAAAAACGTCTTACAGCGCTTCCGAGAGCGCGGTGTAAAGCTAAGGTTCGATAAATGCAACTTGCGCAGCCCAGCAGTAACTTATCTAGGCCATCGGATCGATCGTGATGGGCTTCATCCGACAGAAAAAAACCTTGACGCTATCATGAAGGCACCAAGCCCCTGTAATGTCAGTGAGCTACGTTCATTCTTGGGCATGATTACTTTTTACGCGCGGTTTCTGCCGAACATGTCAACCACACTTGGCCCATTGTATCAACTGCTTGAAAAGAACGCACGCTGGCAATGGAAACAGCCGCAAGAGCACGCGTTTGATCTTGCCAAGCAAAGCCTTAAAACAGCCAAGGTTCTAGTTCATTTCGACCCTTCGAAGGAACTTAAACTGGAGTGTGACGCGTCTCCGTACGGTGTGGGAGCTGTCTTGTTTCACACGACCGGTAACGTTCACAGGCCCATTGGGTTCCGCTCGCGAACATTAACGCAGGCGGAGCGCAACTATTCGCAGCTCGAGCGAGAGGCACTGGCACTGGTATTCGGCGTCACGAAATTCCGTGACTACCTTCTAGGTCGGGAATTTACCTTAGTGACTGACCACCAGCCATTGTTGGGCCTGCTGAAATCGGACAAGCAGACAAGCCCCCCGAAATTTTTTCGTGCTGTCCATGCACCGCCGACCAAAGCGACCCCCGGCGCCGGAAATCACTCTGGATTTTGTCTAGAATGTCTTTTTGACGCTCGAAAAGACATTTAACAGCGAAGATTGCAAACTCGGGCTGGATTTCGTGGCAACGCCCATACACCGGGAGTCACATAACGCCAAGCAGTCCCATCCGAGCACAAAGTTTCAATGGCGCTTTGATGGTGAGTGGGCTCGCCGCAGCATCTCACTGAGGCCACGGAATCTATGGAGCGCATGGATATCAATTGCGAAACTTTATGGGTATAAATCTCATAAGCTCTTGATATGAAAGGTGCATTGACATTTCCAAAGTTGTGCTTTAGATTTTCAATTGCGGAACTTTGTGGGTTTAATGTTGTTATATACATTTGACGCCAAAGGTCTATTGACTTTTCTAAAGTCTTGCATCGGAACATACAACGAGACAAGCCAAATCAACACACTAGCAGAAGAGTTGACAAAGCAGGCAGCGAGGTCCAATGAGACGAAGCGTTGGGGTGGTTCATTTGTGCCGTCATGTCACATAAAAAAATATCAACATTTTTTTTTAACCTACGCCAGAACATCCATGTCAAGACACTAAAGCCAGCCAAAGTAACTACGTTCTTATTTATTTTTTCTCCTTTGACTTTTATTCGCGAGGACCCATTGAGCCTTCTCATTTTTTTTTGTTGTTGTTGTTCTCGCTACCCCACCCGCGGGCTGCCAGAGCCAGCCAGAACGCATACGTTTTTCTCGTATGGCCCCGACCACCGTGCGGTGCACTTCGGTGCGCGTTCGGTTTGCTCTGGCCGAGTGGATTTTCACCTGACAGAGTTTTGGGCGCTTTCTGGCTAGCAGACGAGAAAAAAAAAACAATGGTCGCTCGCCGCCATCCTGTGGGGACTCGAAGGATTGCACCGCATTCCTTGAGCGGAACCTTTCCGGAAAGTCTTGTTTCGCCGCTGTAGGATACTGAGCAGTATGCGTATGATTCTCAGTGGACCAAGCGTCTCATGTTTTCTTCGGTATTCCTTCCGTAGCCCCATTAGGTGCCCGAAGGAGGCATTCGATTCTGGCCAACATACTTTCCTATGCATTTATTTTTTTTTCATTTCGGTGCCTCCCTCTCACAGAAAAAAAAAATACATTGTTGCGGCGCAGCTAATTGTCGCATGGTGAAAGTTCGATTATGATACTTCTTTTGCGGAAAGTAATGGGTGACGGGACGCTTCAGTTGCCGGATACGTTTATTGTATTATTGCGAAAGTAATTATATGGACACTCCAGGCGCATTCCTGCCGTCGCCGTCGCCCTCATGTTTCGTATAAAGTCCAAGGGTGATAACATCGTGACCACGCGCTGCATGCTGTATGTGCGAGTGAAAGCGTAGGAGGGGAGGTGGAATGGGTGAGCCGACGATGGTGGCTCAGTCTTGTGTGCGCAAAGGAGCAAAGCGGGGAGCAAGCGCGCCGCCTTCCGTCGCGCGCAATACATGGGGGGGAGTGGATGGAATGGGGGCGGAATCTAGGATTCTGTGAATCTATGATTGTGCAACATGTTTATTTACCTTGTTTGACGCATTATATACAGTTACTTCTTCTTACATACATATACTCATTGGAGACTTATACGCATACTTAAATATCTTGTTGCGAGCTTTAGTGTATACATGCAGTGAACTTTGTTTCCAGTGACACTTTTTTGTCCTTTATCAAGCCGTATTTTCGCATTTGTATATCCCATTGTATCTTTGCATTTCTAATGTACGGGGGCGAGTCAAATGAAAGTGAGCCTACCCTAACCGCGCAATAATGGTTCGGTTCATTATCTGCGAGGCATGCGCGAAGGAGAACGGCATGTCTTATTTACAAAAGTGACACGCAGGTGTGAAGATAAATGTTCTTTAACGCTCTCATACACTGGGTTGAATATGGTAGCGTCACATAAGGGACACTTCAAAAGTTGAACAGCTCGGTGTCGCGAAGTTTTTGACAGCGGAAAGTGTTTCCAAAACAGAAATTAATCACCATATGACTGCCGTGTACGTTGAACACTTCATTTCATTGACCACATGTGAAGCGTTGGAGCAAACGGTTCAAAGGACGTTGCAAAGACATTCCAAGGCCGGGCCAAAACCATCGTGCAATCACCCCTCCACAATTTCAAAGGTTCGTAAGCTGCTGAAACAAGAACGGAGGATAAGCATCGATGAACTGGCAGACTGTCTGAACATCAGTCACGGTTCGGTTCACGCCATAATTCATGAGCTTCTCGTTTATCGGCTCTTTGGTGCGCAATGGATCCCCAAGATTTCGATCCATCGCGAGAAGACGGAGAAGTTTCGCGCTGCCTTGACTCATCTGATCGGGTATCACAATGAGGATGACGACTTCTTGTTTGCAACTGTGATCGGGGACGAACCTTGGTGCCATTACTACGAGCCTGAAACACGACGGCAAAGCTTACAGTGGAAACATTCGAATTTACCACGCCTAAAGAATGTAAAGGCCATCATTTCCGCAGGAAAAGTGCTGCTGACTTTTTTTTCGATGGACAGGGTCCATTACTGATAGAATTTGCTAAATCTTGAGAGGCTATCAATCGTTTCCAATATTGTGAAACGCCAGAACGGCAGCGTGTCGCAATCAAGAACGAATAACGTGGAAAATTTATGAATGGGGTCATCTTATTCCACGACAATGCCTGTCCCCACGTCGCTTATGTGGTTAATACAAAACTGGCAAAGTTCAAGTGGGAAACGCTGCAACATCCGCCATACAGCTGAGACCTGTCACCTTGCGACTTCTACATTTTGGGGCAACCGAAAAAACAGCTCAAGGGAACCAGATAGACTTTTTGAAGCAGCAACCCAAGGAGTTTTATAACACGGGAATCACGCGACTCGTTAGTCAATAGGACAAATGTCTAAATTCTCATGAAGGCTACTTTTAAATAAAGTACCCCGTTGTTGGCTCATTCATTTGACTTGCCCTCATATATCTTGCAGAACTCCTGCTCTTTATACGTGCTCTCTGTCGCGACTATAACTTCGGTGCAATTACTCACGATACACGACAAGGGACAGCTACTCCTGCGTAATACATTGGAACAAACGACGTCATGGTTTTCCACTGGCCATTGCATATATACAAGAATGTAAGCACGGTTCTTGAATGACAAAGTTTCATTAACATATTTGTCCTCAACTTGTTCAGTTCATTGCCTTTTAATTTTTCATATCAGCGGCATGCACTGCTTTCCTGGTTTCGAACTGACATAGTTCTAAAGCTCGTGTGATATTTTCTTTACTTAATAAATAGACAAAAAACATGGAAGCATTGACGTCAGTTATGTTGGGCACAATTTTTGGCACATACGAGTATAATATTTTATGAAAAAATACATATTTTACTTGTATTTACAGTGCGTAGCTTTCAAGAATTCGTTTGCAGCATCTTTGGCAATGACAATGCAGTTATTATTCATGTATTTGATGCCTCGATAAATTGTTTAAGAGGTAGCTTTAGCTCGGGCCCAATCCGACGCGGCCTATTCATATACTAGTAAAACGCAGAAACGCTTTTCTGAGATAATCCTGCTAATCGCTTTTATTGAAATTGGTTGCATTTGAGAGAGAAAGTTAAATCCTGGTGTCTGTTGGAAACAGAACTTCGATTTAGGGCCTGAATTTTGATTAAAATATTTTGAAAAATTCGAAAGTTTGAAAAAATAGAAGCACGACGTTTACAAACTAATAGCTATGCATGAAGAACAGATATTGTGGTTCTGTAAACGGCATTTATTATCACAGACAAAGCGGACAAGTTTGCTGTGTCAATTTGTATCTTACGTGAATTGGTCACGTTGTGTACAAGGGTTCTGCAAAAGTCGTATTTCCACAATACTAAATTTTTTTTTAGATTCATGTGTAGCATATCTATTTTGTCCGCTGAAGATGTACTATTAGATGCAATTCACAGAATTGGGATATAATTTTTCATTGTTGAGTCACGGAGTTTTAAACTTGATACTTTCGTTTTCTGAAAATGTTCAATTTTGGCCAATTTATAATAAATAAGTGACCACCTAAATGAAAAATTCGAAACCAGTAGTCACTAGAATTAAACTTTTTCTTTTAAATGCAACAAACCTCCTCAAATTTCGTGAAGTAGTTACAGGGAAAAACGAATTCCCCTTCGAGATGTACTTAAATAGCGGCACCCGACCTAAAGCTTCCTCCTAAGGAGGAGGCTGAGCTGCAACGTGCAGATATATATATATATATATACATATATATATATATATGTTGGGCCAGTGGCGCAGCCCCCCCCAAACAAAATTTCTGGCGCTACGCCACTGCTTACGATGGCATCTCCAAGAACCAATGCGTTATTTGACGATAAATTATTAGAAAGGTGTTTCGTCTTACTTTGTTGAAGCTTTCTTTTCGGATCAGGATCCGGAACTTACCGGATCCAAATTAAGCTTTCCGGATCCGCATCAAAATGCATTAGTAAAAAAATCTAATCGCCTCAAAGGCCGCATCTGGCACTTGACCAGACATTCGTACAACCCATACACTGTCGGACGCACACTGTGGAAGGGAGTAGCAGTACCAGCGACAATATACGCAGACGATGTGCTGGCGTACTCCAGTGAAAACATAAAATGCCTGGAGCGTCAGGGCCGATTTACGCTGGAGCCGCCCATCGCCGCAAGCCGCACCGAACGCTTGCGGTCGCGCGAAAAATTGCACGTATCCAGCACTTGTGCACAAATTACCATTTACACTGTGTGCACAGTGTATACCTTACACATTGTAAACCGAAATTTGTGCACAAGTGTTTGATACGTGCAATCTTTCGCGCAACCGCAGGCGTGCGGCTTGCGGCGATGGGCGGCTCGAGCGGCCCTCACCAAACAGAACTAGGCCGTTGGCTGCTAGGGGGCAGCATAGCCACTGCAAATGCAGCAGTGAGAGGGGAAATTAGCTGGTCCTCGTAGGAGGCAAGGGAGGCGAGGTCCAAATTACAATATGCCGGCAGACTCAGACTCATGGCAAACACAAATTGCAGTCGCAGAATGTACGTATACCCATAAGATACAAAATCATCAAGACGGCTTGGATTCGGAAATACACGTCCCTAGACACGAAATACAGCGAAAATTCAAAACACCACGACACTAAGACAGGGGCAGATTGGCGCAAGGCAGTCATCATGGAAATCAATGATGCCGAAAAAACGATTTGGCGCACGACAGTGGCAAAAAAGCGAAGCCTGACACTATATTACCAACACAATCTGGAACCGTGCCCATCACCAACTACCGAGGAGATAGAAGCAGCGCCCTGCTGTTTCAAGCCCGCACTGGCGCTCTCTTCACAAACCAACGCCGCCACGAACTATTCGGCGTGGATCCGACGTGCCGCTTGTGCGGTGCACCAGAAGAAACCCTTCTCCACGTGCTACAACAATGTCCGAGACTTCCCGCAGATCCCCGATCGTGCACCCTGGCTGAGAGCCTGGCGCTGACAGGTCTCACCGAGGAGGACCGAACTGCACGTGCCGAGACTACGAAGATCCGGCTAGAACAGTGGGAACGACTGGGCAGGCGAGCCGAATAGGTGAAGGAAACCCCCAGACAGACATCGCCCGGCTAGAACCGCCCAGTCACAGCGAGTGGCCGCTGACGCCGACCACCTCAGCTACACGAGCTCCTAAGACAGAGACATGCCGACCAGGCAGCCAGAGAATACAACAAACCGGACCAACCAGACGGACTCACAGAATGTGACAAAACGGTGTTTTATGTTCTTTCTCTCCTTACTTTCTAGGCCTTATTTCTTTCCTTTTTGTACTTTCAACATCTCCTGTGGCGTTGACAAACGCCTGCCCTGAGGCAAAAGGGATCAGGACCACTTACTTACTTACTTACTTACTTACTTACTTACTTACTTACTTACTTACTTACTTACTGACCACACACAGTAGCAGTAACAAAATGTATTCTTCTTTGCTGCTGGTGTAAATTTTTCGCAGGACTGTAATCGTTAACGCATTGTTTTTGTAAATGTTTAAAATGTTTTGCACTTGGTTAGAGCAACATTAGCTCTTTCTTTAGCAGGTTAAGCTCTGCGCCAACGGGTGGCTGGACCGTGGAGACCGATCAGGCAGCTCACGTACGTCTACGCTAAAGTTCCTTCATCAGCTTGAGTTTATGCCTTCACCGTTCCGTCGAAACGTTCTGCCAGGGTGTGATTACCGGAATACCAGACACGTTCGGCGCTACGACAGAATGCTCGCAACGCACGCTGCTTCGATAGCTCTCGCTTGGGGTTGACGGCCAAGCCGCTAGCGGAGACGTTTCGCGCGGGCGGGCTCCAAAACAACCGGAAGTGGACTATGTGACGTCGCATCGTGACGCAGAACCAGTGAAGGCGGAGCTTAGCCCCGATCGCTCGGCGAACGCATAGAGCTACTATACTGACTCTAGAGGACAAGCTACCCATATAGGGCCCATGCATTGAAATCGGGAACCGCAAGACCGCCGCCATGTTGCTACGCGCCGAGGTTGCCAGCTCCTGAGACGCTTGCTAGACGTGGTGGCAGTAGTCAGTTTTAATCCGGCAACAGTAGTAGCGTAGCAGCATGGCGTCTCGTTTGTAGTGTCGTGATGTGTGCGTGCAGCTGTGTGTTTGGGCTTTGTAAGTTGGTTCTTTAATCTATGTTGCGGGATGGTGTGGGTGTGGTCCATGTTGGCCGTACAGGTGGCAGTTATGCAACCGAGGGATGATCCTGTTGAAGTTTCCGGCGGTATGCGGTTTTCAGCGGTCACGCCTGTTGCAGGAGTGTCACACGACGAGGTTACGAGCTCGAAGCTGTGGTCAGATTCCTCGGTGGCGTTCCGTAATTATCTTCGCACGGGCACGGTATGTTGCAAAAGCCGCTTTCGCGATCTATCGTCGCGACGATATATCGGGTTTTTTTATTATTATAAGTACTGATCCAGCTGTGGGGCACATGTAACCGACAAACGGAAGTCTCAGGAGAACACCTGAGATTATAATAAAGCAGGCGGCGCAGGAACTCCAGGGCACCCAGGGGACAGTGGGGGGATCAAAGCTCGAAGCAGAACAGTACGTAGGTTGGGGCCGCCGAGGCAGGTTTGTGCCAGGGAGTGTTCGCACGGACAGCTCCCCTGGCACGCGCAGCAGTGCCTCGCAAGGTCGAGATACTTTTAAAGCACCTGCGCCCATGATCTTTCTTTTGCCTCGGTGCAGTGAGCACGATTAACGATAATAATATGGAGGGCATCCGGTGCAGTCGCGAATGCGTCATGACAAATGTAGCTTGCGTCGCCTGGCGTGTGCAGTAATATCAGAGTTGGTTGTATGAACTTTATGCATAATACGCTTTGTTACGGTACCTTAACGGAATGGGTCTAGAGGACGGTGTTGGTACATTTTTTCGTACCGCCCTAATACTATACCCCCCACTACAAACACACACATACCCCCACCCCCTTTTTTATGTATACATACAATTCCTTGCCATGACGGATCACAACCTGCATTATTTTTGAAAAATAGAGGGGGCTATGGACGGATTGACCAGTTCAAGTTGTCAACTTGTCAGTAACTGTCATAGGAATCACTGTAACAAACACAATTCCACGATCGGATTGTTTACTTTAATTTTTTGTTGTAACACTGAGGACTACATAGAACTTTATTCTGTATATGTGAGAGAAGTGTGTGGGTATCACGAGTTTAAGCCAATGTGCGATACACAGACAAAGCAGCTGCTACAACATGAACTGCATTGAGGGCCACATAACACATACGTAATTAAAAGTGCAAAATATAAGGGGAAGCTTCAAAATACGCCCTGTAGCATTGCAAAGTATAACATATATTGCATGTGTACAATAAATGTTCAAAAAAAAAAACCAATGCATCAATGTCCCATTTGCCTTCAAGTTTATTAGCAGGTTGAAGTTTACTGAAGTGTATTATTAGCATATGTACAACAGGAATCTTCTGATACACCCGCAGTCAAGGTGGCTGTTCGAGGTGTGCTGGCTGCCCCAGTGTAAGAAAAAGAAATTGGGTGAATGTCAACACCAGTGCCACTGCTTCTTGCCTCTGACCTGCACGTGCCTCCGCAGCATCTTTGTGCACAAGTGTGCTGCCGTGGCGAGGCGTAGGAGTCATCCGAGAGAAAGAGTATCGTTCACATCGAGATGTAGCTGTTCACATTGCCTGTCGCTTTCCCTTAAATGTTTCCTTGGCGACTAGGGTGACACACCCGCAGTCACGGTGGCTGTTCGAGGTCTGCTGGCTGCCTAAACGAAAGAAAAAGAAAAAAATTAGATGAATGTCGATACCAGTGCTATTGCTTCTTGCCTCTTAACTGCATTAGCCTCCACGGCCTCTTGGCTTGCGGAGTCTGTACGAGGGAGCTGCTGTGGATAGGCGTAGGCATTGTCTAAGCAGAAAGAAGAGGCAATTCAAATGGTGAATTATGGAAATAAATGCAGTTGTTATGTCTGCTTCTTGCACTCCTCTTGCCTAAAAGTTTTCAAACATAGTGTCCAGTACACACCAGCACTTTGACTGCTTCTGTTTTTTACATGAAGGTGTTGCTGCGAGATCCTTAGTATGGCTGCGTGCAGCATTGTAACACTTGGTGAAGGCATTTGAAGTGGTAGCCAAAAATATTGTTACGGTGAAGTGAAGGAAGACGTTGAGTTGGACTAGAGAAAGACGAAGTCTGGCGGTTGCCTGAACGCCATATCCATCATTTGTAAATATAAGTTATTTTACACTCGTGGGCCTGCTTTCTTCCCGCAACATTTTGGTGGAAGGTGCGGGGTACCACCACGGAACTTCGCAGCGGACGTCATCTACCTGCTGCCACAATGGCAAATCAACCGACACAAGCGACAACGCCTCGGCAGCCCGTGCCCACGGTCATCCTCACTCACCCACGGGACCCGGGAACATTTTGTGGCACGGACAACGTCGACGTCGAGGACTGGCTTACGATGTACGAGCGAGTGTGCGACAACAACAGGTGGGATCCTACAATGATGCTTGCAAACGTAATATTTTATCTGAAGGGAACTGCGAAGCAATGGTATGACACACATGAAGCTGACCTAACGAGCTGGGATGTTTGCAAAGAAAAAATGCGAGACCTGTTCGGCAGACCTGTCGGTCGTCAGCTGGCAGCTAAAAAAGAACTTGCGTGCCGCGCTCAGACGTCCACAGAATCCTATGTCGTGTACATACAGGATGTGCTGGCCCTCTGTCGCAAGGCTGATGACAACATGACCGAGGCAGACAAGATTGGCCATATATTGAAAGGTATTGCAGACGATGCCTTCAATCTCTTGATGTGTAAGGATTGTGCCACTGTGGATGCAATTATTAAGGAGTGCCGGCGCTTCGAACAAGCGAAGGGCCGCCGCGTCACTCAAACTTTCGACCGGTTGCCCAATACCGCCGCGACATCTTCTTGCGAAGACCCGCCGCGGTTCGTTCAGCCCGCAGGACCGGAAGAAATAACGCGCATCGTTCGCCGTGAGCTTGAGGCCATGGCCCCGGCTCCCGTTCGTTCAGACTGTCGGGAAAGCGTACCCGCTATCTCCCTTATACAAGCGGTCGTTCGGGAGGAAATAGCAAGTTTGGGCATTCCATCTCTCTGCTCAGTCCGCCATACCAACACCTACCAAATTTCTCCGACCGCTCGCTCCCGGACGCAAAGCTTTCCACCACTCCGTCGCAACCCGGCTGAATGGCGCACAGCGGATGATAAACCCATCTGTTTTAATTGTTCCGGTATTGGACACATCGCCCGTCATTGCCGCAACCACTGGTCGTCGCCTCCTCGGTGGTCGTCTCCGAGTCACTACAGCCAAGTACCCGACAATCGCACTTTCTCGCCCTATACGCCGACTAGGAACATCAACGCCGACAGTGCTCCACCAAGATCCAGCCGATCCCCGTCTCCGCAAGGTCGTAGGTCCCGTTCGCCTCTCGTTCACCGCTCTTCGTCCCCTTCTGCAACCGGTCGCTTCGCTTCGGGAAACTAGGCGGTGCAGCTCCCGGAGGTGAAG
The DNA here is from genome assembly GCF_038994185.2 of Dermacentor albipictus. Classification (NCBI taxonomy): domain Eukaryota; kingdom Metazoa; phylum Arthropoda; class Arachnida; order Ixodida; family Ixodidae; genus Dermacentor; species Dermacentor albipictus. The sequence goes on along the minus strand of NC_091823.1, from coordinate 180,300,902 downwards.
CTGCAACTCCGACCCGGCCCACAAATCCTCTATTGACCCTGCCTACATGTGGAAACCTGCTGGACATTGAAGTCGATGGCGTTCCTGTTAGATCTCTCGTTGATACAGGAGCGCAGCTTTCAGTTATGAGCGCTGCTCTCCGCCGCCGGCTCAAAAAGGTTCTGACCCCCGCCGTACCGTGCACCGTGCGAGTCGCCGATGGGAGTACGTCACCTGTCCTTGGAATGTGCACAGCACGTGTGACCATTGGGGGCCATTATACCGTTGTTCTATTTATCGTCCTTGAACACTGCCCACACGACCTAATTCTCGGCCTCGACTTCCTTTCGAAACACTCTGCCCAAATTGACTGCTCCGCAGGTGTTGTACAGTTGGACCTGCCGCTTCCTGCCGACGCAACCACTTGTGCTCCACACCGCTTATGTGCTGCTGAATTTGCAAGGCTGTCTCCACAGGCTGCTACAAATGTCCTGCTGACGCCCTGTCCTCCCGTACCTGATGGCGAGTACGTCCTGTCGCCGCTTACTGACGTGGTTTTGTCGCGTAATATTGCCCTACCGAGCACCTTAATTCGGATCCGCGAAAACTGCGCTCGCGTGCCCATCCTCAATTTTGGGTTCTCGTCACATGTTTTGCCACACGGTATCGCCATAGCGCATATCACTCCTTTGGAAGAATTTCAGATTTCTTTTTTGACCTCTGAATCCTTCCTCAGTACGAACGGACCTTTGTCATCCACTCCTTCGTACTCGACGCCTGCGGACGATGTTTCTAAGATGATCGCCCCCGACCTTCCTTCCGAGCAAACAACAGCTCTTCGTCATCTCCTGTCATCTTATCGGGACATCTTTGATTTGGACGACCGTCCACTTGGCCAGACATCTGTTGTCACGCATCGCATCAACACCGGTGACGCCAGCCCCATTCATAGGCGGCCATATCGTGTCTCGGCAACAGAAAGGGCCATCATACAGAAAGAAGTAGACAGGATGATGGACAAGGACATCATTGAACCCTCCAGTAGCCCGTGGGCATCACCGGTTGTCTTAGTAAAGAAAAAAGATAACTCGTGGCGCTTCTGCGTTGACTACCGTCACCTCAACCGGATAACAAAGAAGGATGTTTATCCCTTGCCTCGCATTGATGACGCTCTTGACTGCCTTCACGGATCCCAATACTTTTCATCAATTGACCTCCGCTCCGGCTATTGGCAGATTAGCGTCGATGAGATGGACCGCGAGAAAACCGCCTTTGTCACACCGGACGGTCTGTACCAATTTAAAGTCATGCCCTTTGGATTATGCAATGCGCCAGCTACATTCGAGCGCATGATGGACTCTCTCTTGCGCGGCTTGAAGTGGTCTACATGCCTGTGTTACCTCGACGATGTGATTGTGTTTTCGCCGAACTTTGAGAGCCACCTGCGGCGCCTCAGAACCATACTCTCCGTGTTTCGCAGGGCTGGCCTTCAGCTAAACTCCTCCAAGTGCCATTTCGGTCGCCGTGAAATTAACATGCTTGGTCATCTCGTCAACGCCGCCGGAATCCAACCTGATCCACAGAAAGTTCACGCCGTGCGAAATTTTCCTGTACCTTGTTCAACGAACGATGTCCGTAGTTTTCTGGGCTTATGCTCTTATTTTCGGCGATTTGTGAAAAATTTTGCGGACATCGCTCACCCTCTCACTGACCTTCTTAAGAAAGACGCCTCTTTCTCTTGGGGACCGCTACAGGAGAAAGCCTTCTCTACCCTGATTGAGCGGCTTACCACTTCCCCGATTCTCTCCCACTTTGATCCTTCTGCGCCCACTGAAGTACGAACTGACGCGAGTGGTCATGGCATCGGCGCTGTCCTCGCTCAGCGTCAACAGGGCCAAGACCGTGTCATCGCTTACGCTAGCCGCCGCCTTTCCACGCCCGAGCGAAATTACTCCATTACTGAGAGAGAATGTCTCGCGCTCGTATGGGCGGTCGCGAAATTTCGCCCGTACCTTTTCGGTCGGAGCTTCTGCGTTGTCACCGACCATCACGCCCTCTGCTGGCTCTCTTCTTTGAAGGACCCAACTGGACGACTTGCACGTTGGGCATTGCGCCTACAAGAATATACATTTTCTATTATATATAAGTCAGGACGCCTGCATAAAGACGCTGACTGCCTGTCCCGCAATCCCGTGGATCAACCGGACGATACCGATGCAGACTCGGACATCAGTATTCTGTCCCTCTCCGGCTTCCTCCACATTGGCGACGAGCAGCGCAAGGATCCTGTTCTTCGAACACTTATGGACCGCCTAATCTCCTCGCCCAATGACCCGTCCCTTCGGATGTTCACCTTGCGCGATGGAACTTTATACCGTCGTAGCGTTCGTCCTGACGGCCCGGAGCTCCTCCTAGTCGTCCCCAAGCACCTTCGACTCACCGTGCTTCAGCAACTTCATGACGCTCCTACTGCTGGACATCTGGGCGTCACTCGTACTTACGACCACCTGCGGCGCCGCTTCTTCTGGCCTGGCATTTATCGCTCTGTGCGCCGTTATGTCGCTTCTTGCGACCTGTGTCAGCGCCGGAAGACGCCTGCTATGCCTCCCGCTGGTTTGCTTCAACCCATTGATATACCTACAGAGCCCTTCTTCCGTGTGGGCCTCGACCTCCTTGGTCCGTTTCCAATTTCCATCAAAGGAAACAAATGGATTGCTGTAGCAACCGATTATGCCACTAGATATGCCATCGCACGAGCCCTGCCAACCAGCTGCGCTACAGATGTCGCCGACTTCTTACTAAAAGACGTCATCCTGCACCACGGCGCCCCTCGCCAGTTGCTGACGGATCGCGGCCGCTACTTTCTATCGAAGGTCGTTGATGATCTGCTCCGCTCCTGTTCTACAGAACATCGGATTGCTACCGCGTACCACCCTCAAACGAACGGCCTCACCGAGCGACTCAACCGCACACTCACTGAAATGCTCGCCATGTACGTCTCCAACGATCACCGCGACTGGGACGTCGCTTTACCATACGTCACTTTCGCATACAACTCGTCCCGTCACGACACTGCCGGATTTTCACCATTTTTCCTTTTGTACGGCCGCGACCCCACCTTGCCTTTTGACACGTTGCTACCTTCCGCAGTACAGTCACCCAGCACTGCTTACGCTCGCGAGGCTATTGACTTAGCCGCCCAGGCCCGAGATGTCGCCCGTCATCGCCTCACAGTCTCGCAAGCTTCTCAAAAGCGACGCTACGACCTTCGGCACCGAGACCACCATTTTTCACCTGGTTCCCTTGTCCTTCTCTGGACGCCTTCACGTCGTGTCGGCTTGTCGGAAAAATTACTGTCCCGTTTTTCTGGTCCGTACCAGATCTTACGCCAACTGTCCGACGTGACCTACGAGATCGCCCCACTCGGTCAGCCTTCCGTGCCTCCCAATTTAACCAGTGATGTTGTTCACGTCACCAGGCTCAAGCCCTATGTCCCCCCAATAAGTGAGGCTGTTTAACTTGCACCGGGACGGAGCTCCCCCACCGGGAGGGTGATGTTACGGTGAAGTGAAGGAAGACGTTGAGTTGGACTAGAGAAAGACGAAGTCTGGCGGTTGCCTGAACGCCATATCCATCATTTGTAAATATAAGTTATTTTACACTCGTGGGCCTGCTTTCTTCCCGCAACAATATTGTTACGTAGGAAGACGCAGACGAAAAGCTATGTACAAATATATTTACAAGGAAAAAACGCTGCGCTTGGCCAAGAGGCAACAGCCCGCGCTAGCTTCTAATCGTCGTCGTCGTCTTCACACTGCTGGCCTTTCGTGATCGCACATATTGTGCCGTAGCACTACCCCCGGCTGCAAAAGCGCCGTCCCGGAGCGACTAAAGATCGGACTCGGAAGCAGTGTAGTAGGCCTTGAGCCTACTGACGTGTACGACATCACTAGATGCCACAGGAGAGGACGAGGTTGAGCCCACAGGAGCAATTTCGTAAGTCACAGGCGTCACCTGGCGCAGCACGCGGTAGGGCCCTGTGTATCGCGAAAGAAGCTTCTCTGAAAGTCCGACGTGACGAGAGGGCGACCACAGGAGCACGAGCGCACCAGGTGAAAACTGTACGTCACGATGGCGGGCGTTGTACTGACACTGCTGAGTGGTCTGTGAGGCCGTAATTCGAGCACGGGCAAGCTGGCGTGCATGGTCGGCGAGGGCGATGGCGTCGCGCGCATACTCGCTTGTTGAGACCGCAGCAGGAGGAAGTGCCGTGTCTAGGGGCAAGGTAGGTTCGCGACCGTACAGTAGATGAAAGGGAGAAAATCCGGCGGTGTCGTGCCGGGAAGAATTGTACGCAAATGTTACGTAAGGAAGGGCAATGTCCCAGTCGTGGTGGTCCTTGGAAACGTACTTGGCCAGCATATCGGTAAGAGTACGGTTTAACCGCTCTGTCAGGCCATTGGTTTGAGGATGGTATGAAGTAGTCAGTTTGTGTTGAATGGAGCAGGAACGCACAATGTCAGCGATAACTGTCGAGAGGAAGTTTCGACCACCGTCAGTAAGCAGCTGTCGCGGGGCGCCATGAAGCAAGATAATGTCACGCAAGAGAAAGTCCGCGACGTCAGTGGCACAGCTGGTAGGGAGAGCCCGAGTGATAGCGTATCGGGTGGCGTAATCAGTCGCGACGGCTACCCATTTGTTCCCAGAGGATGACGTGGGAAAGGGACCGAGCAGGTCTAATCCAACACGAAAGAACGGTTCCACAGGGACGGTGATCGGCTGGAGATGACCGGCAGGTAGCACCTGAGGTGTCTTCCGACGCTGGCAGGGATCACAGGCAGCAACATAGCGTCGAACGGAGCGAGCGAGACCAGGCCAATAGAAGCGGCGGCGGACGCGGTCGTACGTGCGGGTTACCCCAAGATGTCCTGCAGTTGGTGCGTCATGCATCTGAAAGAGCACAGTCTGTCGTAGATGTTTTGGCACGACAAGAAGAAGATCAGGGCCATCAGGGAGGAAGCTCCTTCGGTACAGAATGCCGCCCTGGAGGACATATCGGCGAACGGATGCGTCGGTAGGTGTAGAGCGCAGACGCTCGATGAGTACTCGCAGCGATAGGTCTCGGTACTGCTCATCGGCGATGTTAGCGAAGGCAGACACAGAGAAAATGCCGTCGGCGGTACTACTGTCGGCGTCGTCAGGTTCGTCTACCGGGTAGCGAGACAGGCAGTCAGCGTCCTTGTGTAGTCGACCAGATTTGTAGGTGACAGAGAACGAATATTCTTGGAGGCGTAAGGCCCAGCGACCAAGTCTTCCTGAAGGGTCTTTCAATGAGCATAACCAACAAAGCGCGTGATGGTCTGTGACAACGGAAAAGGATCGGCCATATAAGTACGGGCGGAATTTCGCAACCGCCCAAACTAGGGCCAGACACTCACGCTCAGTGATGGAATAGTTGCGCTCCGCGGGTGAGAGGAGCCTGCTGGCGTAAGCGATAACACGGTCGTGGCCACGCTGGCGTTGTGCCAGTACTGCTCCAATTCCGTGACCGCTGGCATCAGTACGGACTTCGGTAGGCGCAGAAGGATCGAAATGGGCCAGAACTGGAGGCGTTGTGAGAATGTCGATTAGATGAGAGAATGCAGAGGCCTCGTTATCGCCCCACTGGAAAGGAGCGTCTTTTTTCAAAAGGTTGGTTAGTGGTCGTGCTATGGCGGCGAAATTCCTCACGAAACGGCGGAAGTACGAACAAAGGCCGATAAAGCTGCGCACATCCTTGACACACTTCGGAACAGGGAAGTGCGTAACAGCATGGATCTTGCCTGGGTCCGGTTGCACTCCGTTCGCGTCAACGAGATGTCCAAGGACGGTAATCTGGCGACGGCCGAATTGGCACTTTAATGCGTTGAGTTGCAGACCGGCCCGCCGAAAAACGTCCAGGACCGCTGAGAGGCGCTCGAGGTGCGTAGCGAACGTTGGGGAGAATACGATGACGTCGTCCAAGTAGCACAAGCACGTGGACCATTTGAAACCGTGAAGAAGGGAGTCCATCATGCGTTCAAAAGTGGCAGGAGCGTTACATAGGCCGAACGGCATCACCTTGAAGTGATAAAGACCGTCGGGTGTTACAAAGGCAGTCTTCTCGCGGTCGAGATCGTCCACGGCAATCTGCCAATAGCCGGAGCGAAGGTCAATAGAGGAGAAATAGCGAGCACCGTGGAGGCAGTCAAGGGCGTCATCAATCCGAGGTAGGGGATACACGTCCTTTTTGGTAACCCTGTTAAGGTGCCGATAATCCACGCAAAAGCGCCATGAGCCATCCTTCTTTTTTACCAGCACAACCGGTGACGCCCAAGGACTACATGACAATTCAATAATGTTCTTGGCAAGCATTTTGCGAACTTCTGCGTGAACAACTTGACGCTCAGCTGGTGACACTCGATACGGGCGGCGATGAATAGGAGGGGCAGCGCCGGTATTAATGCGATGTTTGACAGCTGTAGTTTGGGCTAAAGGACGATCGTTAAAGTCAAAAATATCGTGGTAGGAAAACAGAACGCGGTAGAGTTCACGAGCGTGCTCGGAGGGCAAGTCGGGGGCAATCATTTTCCGTAAGTCGGCGATGGTACAATTTGTCGACTGCGATGGTAGAGGAGTATCGGATGAAGTGTCGTCTACTGCAATGGAGGCTACTGAGTGATCCTCGAATGAACAAAGCTGGGCCAAAGACATCCCACGTGGCAGCACTTGTGTCGTCAAGCCAAAGTTGACCACTGGCAGGCAGACGCAATTCGCCGTAATAGATAAAACTGTATGGGGAACTGTGATCCCGTGTGTAAGGAGGACGTCTTGCATAGGAGCCGCGATGTAGTGACCGTCGGGGACTGGTGGGGATGACACTAGGTCAACGTAGGTCAGTGCCGAAGGTGGCAAGCGAACGAAGTCGGCGGAACTGAGGCGACTGGGGTGTGGTTCAGCAGGATCCAGAACAGGCAGGTCAAGGCGGAGAGTACTGGCGGAACAATCGATGAGAGCAGAATGTGCGGAGAGGAAGTCTAAGCTGAGGATGATGTCGTGGGGACAGTGGGCGATGACTGTGAATAGCACGATTGTTGAGCGATCGGCGAAGGAGACGCGGGCGGTACACATACCAATTACGGGGGCTGTTCCGCCATCGGCGACACGGACAACAGGCGTCGTGGCGGGCGTGATAATTTTCTTGAGCCGGTTACGAAGGTCAGCGCTCATTACGGACAAATGCGCCCCAGTGTCTATGAGAGCAGACACAGAAACACCGTCGACTTGTACGTCAAGAAGGCTCAGATGAGTGGGCAAAGTCAGTAGAGGATTTGGCGGCGTAGGGAGCAATGCAGCGTCACCTCGAGGCGCTGCATCGTCTAGTTTTCCGGCTGGGAGCGGCGTCCGAAGGGAGTCGGCGAATAGGAGCGACGGGGCTGGGGAGAGCGAGTTTGTCGTCGTTGGGGCGAAGGCGAACGAGAATAGGGGCGGTTCGTTGCAGGAGAATCAGTGGCGGCATTATCGGAGCGTGCGGCATAGGGACGAGAAGGGCCACCTGAGGGGCGAGAGTAGGCAGTATAAGTAGACCGGATCGGGGAACTCCAGCGACTACGACAGTGCCGAGAAATGTGCCCGATGCGATGGCAGTGGAAACAAATAGGCTTGTCGTCAGCAGTGCGCCATTCAGATGGGTTGCGGAAACGGGGTGGGTAAGAAGATGCGGGACGGGGCGAAATCGAAGAAGCCGGGCGGGTATCAGGGCGATGGGCCGAGCAAATGGTGTGAAGACCCATGTTTTCAAACTCCTGGCGGACAACTGCCTGGATCAGTGAGACCGCGACTGCAGATGTGTTGGTGGGACAGGAGTCGAAGGCAGCCGGATAGGCGGCCTCGATCTCACGCCGGACGATCCTGGTAACATCGGCAGTGTTGTTGGGACGAGGAGCGTCGGCACAGGAAGATGTCGCTGGGGTGTTGGGCAGACGGGCAAACTGCTGGTCAATACGTCGGCTTTTGGCGAGTTCCAGGCGGCGGCACTCTTTTATAACAGCATCCACCGTGGCTACGTTGTTTCAAACGAGCAAGTTGAAGGCGTCATCGGCAATGCCTTTGAGGATGTGGGAAACCTTGTCTGACTCAGGCATGTGGGTGTCAACTTTGCGGCACAGAGCCAAGACGTCCTGAATGTACGTGACATAGGGCTCTGTTGACGTCTGCACACGGCCGGAAAGCGCCTTCTGCGCGGCAAGTTGTTGACCGTAGGGGTTGCCGAACAAGTCTCGAAGCTGTGTCTTAAGTGAATCCCAACTGGTGAGCTCATCTTCGTGCGTGCGATACCAAACTCGAGGTGTGCCACCGAGGTAAAAGACTACGTTGGCGAGCATAATAGTAGGGTCCCACCGGTTATTGCGGCTGACGTGTTCATACAGGCGGATCCAGTCATCGACGTCTTCCGCATCTTGGCCCGAGAATACGCCAGGATCACGGGGAGCGGGGAGAGTGATGTAGGTCGTCGAAGTGGCAGCAGGTGTCGGAGCCGGCGGAGTCGGGTTGTCGTCGCCGGGAGCCATGAAGGAAGGCTCGACGTACCGTCCACTGCGAAGCTCCGTGACGAGGTACAGGGAACGTCCACCTCCACCAGATATGTTACGTAGGAAGACGCAGACGAAAAGCTATGTACGAATATATTTACAAGGAAAAAACGCTGCGCTTGGCCAAGAGGCAACAGCCCGCGCTAGCTTCTAATCGTCGTCGTCGTCTTCACACTGCTGGCCTTTCGTGATCGCACATATTGTGCCGTAGCAATATAAAGAATCATCCTTGTCTGCATGAATGCTTTCAATTTCTAAATGCAGTGGTAACTATCACTATTAGTGTAAGGCCCCCCACATCTATGCGGCAAGTGCCATAGCTCGAAACTGAATTTTTCCTTTAGTGTTTCACAAGGCGTCTGATATGTCCACATCAGAGGTGATGTGTTCGTTTTTATTTATCCCAGTGTGGATAGAGCATCATTAATTTTTTTTTATTTTTGCGTGTCTTGTTTTTTGGTTTATTCCTGAATTTATCAAGCAGCGGTCTCATGATGCTAAAGTGACTTATGTAATGGCAATCAGCTTTTGTTTTGCAGAAAAACAACGCATTTCCTAACCCATTGTTTGACATCCCCTCACTCGCATAATTTTGCAGAGTATTCTACCTATATTGGCTTGCTTGACCTCCACTAAAGAATCTTGCATTTTCAAATACGACCCTTTCCTTAAAATCATTCGACACTTTTCATAATTTCTGTACCTTGGGCTTCTGATACTCTGCATTCACAACTTTTGCTTGTTTCTGACTAGAATTGTCTTCTTTTATTTAGAGCTTAAATTTTACCGTTGGAACACACGGAAGGGTTTGCCATTGCATATCTGCATAAAAGGGAAACATGTTTCATTAAACATTTGCAAAATCCAATTGAAGATTGATGAATGCAGCTTGCAGTGTGATATGACTGAATGAGCCATAAAAGTAACTCATCTCACTTGGTAAATTAAAGCACATATTAGTGTGATGTACAAGATACGTTACACTAACGTGGTGGGTTCTCTTGCTTATACAGCAAAATAATCGGTGCGCGAGAAAAAAAATTATTTTTGCATACCCTTTGTACACACTGATTTAAGGAAAATGAGCTGGAGCTGTCCACATGATCTACTTATTTTACCTATATATGTATACGAGTATGGTCAACAAAAATGTGTCCCAGCTGCTTAGTGGTATTTGAGATTGTCAGTATTGCATATGTGCTTGTTGTCTAAAATAATTGAATTTTGAAAGTGCTCGCAGGGATCTGATGTGCATATTTGCAGTTTATGGATACACGTAAAAGATTCAGCATCAAGTGCAAGTGAACGGTCCCACAGGCCCGGAGTGGATCATGCAAATAGATTCGCTGCACAAATTTGTGACCAGAAAAGATATTCCCCATGAAATGGCATGCAAAGAAGTGTGGAAAATATTGCACAGTTAATAAAACACCTACGTTATTAATATTGAAGCGAAATAGGTTTGCACGTGTTGACACCGGACCCTTAAGGCGAGAACGACGAAGTTCGTGGTTGCGCGCGGGCTCTCCGAGGACCAGCCATCGCTAAAGGCAGACGTTTTGTCCCAGTCTGTCGGTGCTAAACTGTTTTAGTTGCCATAGCTGGGTGACAATATGTGGGTTGATGCACTCGTTATGCAAAACGGAGGTGAGGCGTGCAGACAGGACACAAGAGTAGAGTATTTACAAGCAAACAACACGAGCGCCGCCCACTTCTCTACTCTTGTGTCCCGTCTGCACGCTTCACCTCTGTTTAGCATAATGAATCCTTACCAACTAGCTCAGATTTCTGTCGTTCTAAGTCTCGAGGCACTCGATTTCGTCCGCATTAGGCATTCGCCTCTTTATTACTTCGTGGCATAGAAATACTCGGCATCAGGCTGTTTTTCTGCTGTGGCCTTTGTAGAAGCATGATTGTTCAAAGTGCAACAATTAAACAGATTGTTTGAGTTGCTTGAGGCTTCGCCAGTACAGTTCCTGCGCGCTGGTCCGCCTGTCCAGCAATTTCCTACTGAAGGGAAACGTGCGAATAAAAACACCGCTCCGCATGTAGAAAAACGCTCTACTGTGACGCTTCTCAAACGATTGTGATGCATCACAAGAGCTGCCTACTCGCGTGATGTTCTCAACAAGGAGATACATTCGTTTACTTACATGCGAAGGTATATGCCAGAGCACATCGGAGCTTCGGTGGAACATAAGGCACGAGTGTGCCATAGCGTCCGATGTCGACGCGCGATCGCATGCCAAACCTAAACTGTACGAAACTACTACGCACCCAAAAACAGATTCGAAACCGAAATTCGCGTCATCCTTTATTGCATGAATGCGTACATCGTGATTTACATAAGTCACGGATTTAGCGATCGCTTTCTGTAAACTTAATATTTACGCACCACCTTCATAAAGCCATCAGGTATGCATTTTTAGATGACAAAGCATAAGGTGACCTGTACTTGTTTTCAGCTCTTTCAATAGTGATTGCGCTGGCCACATTGACCAGTAGCAACAGGGCGGCGCCCTAGAGGTTCCCACTTTTCCGGCCCAGCTTTTCCTCTAGAGTTGTTCTGTTAACTCTATGGGCGAACGAGTTGAGGAGGAAAAGTATGACTAGGGAGGAGAGTAACTTGTAATCGCTTGTAGCTCCATTAATGCGTAACGCTTCACTTAAATTGTGGTACGAATGTTCTACTTAAGCTATACCCTACGCGCCTACAAAATTTGTCCGAACCGTTTCAGGTGCCCTTTAAGAATTTTTCCGTGAGGATCAGCTACAACAGCTACAAATGAATCTGTGCGCCCATACTGGGCAGCATCTACATACGTAGTTAATTGCAGGCTTTTGTGCGCAAAGTCAATGAGAGAGCGGGCTCGTGCCTTGCGTCTAGCTGCATTATATTGGGGGTGTACATTCCGAGGGAAAGGGCTAACTTGAAAGGTTGCTCTAACGGTGCCAGATCATGATGGCATTCTGGTTGACGGCCAAGGGGGCCAGACCTACGGACATTAATATGCTTCTGCCTGCCTTCGAAGACGAGAGGCGGACGGTTTGTGCCGTTCTTTGTGCTTCGATCACTTCCGTCAGGGTATTGTGAACCTCTAATTGTAGGAGCTTTTCCATGCTGGTGCTAGCGGGAATTCCCAGTATGTGTTTAATGCTTTTTCTCAGCGCATCAATTTTGGCCTGCTCCGAGCGGGACCAGTTGAGCGCCGATGCTACGTAGTTATGTGACTCATGAGGAACGCCTGATACAGGAGATTGCTCTCACTGAGGCCGCCTCTGCGGTTCAAGACTCTTAATCGGAGCATGTTTTCTGTTTTTGCCTTGACGCGGACAACACTTTGATTGTTTCTTCCCTTTGCATTTAGGATCAGACCTACAATCCTGACCGATTCGAATCTAGGTATCATCTGACCAGATTCTGCGGATAGGTTAATAGGAATCTATTCGAGAGGGGTAGAGTGCCTCTTGCCCCTGCGATCCGGTCTATAAAGCAGTAGTTCTGACTTTGATGGAGATAGACAGAGTCCCGTCCTTTTTAAAGGGCCCCTGAAACGGTTCGGACAAATTTTGTAGACGCGTAGGGTGCAGCTTAAGTAGAACATTCGCACCACAATTTAAGTGAAGCGTTACGCATTAATGGAGCTACAAGCGATTAGAAGTTACCCTCCTCCCCAGCCATGCTTTTCCTCCTCAACTCGTTCGCCGAGCGAGCGGGCTAAGCCACCACCTCCTAGACAAGAAGGCCTGAGTGCTCGGCGAGTGACGTCACGGACAAGAGGCCATCGGCACGCTAGGAAATACGGGTTGAATGAAGGGATCGCGGCTTGGTTCACCTAGCAGCCGTATGCTATTATTGACCACTCCGCACTTTTTCTTCAGTCTAAACTGCGGAATGAGCAGCAGGCACCTCACAAAGCATTTATTTAAAGGCACAGATACAAAACAGCTTTGTAAAACATGTGCAGGTATTGATTCCAGCAGCTTTTTATAGCGTCGCGCCTTGTCGTGTTTGTAATGTACGTTGTTTGTGCATTATAATAATTATTATTGTTTATTATACCCCACACTTCACACCTATTACTTCAAATAAATTGAATCCATAAAAGCTTTTCCTTCCGTAGTTTTGTACCTATGGTCTTATAGCGCGGCAATGATGAATGTAAGGCACTCTAGTAGCTTCACAATTGCGTATAAACAATTTTATTGGGGACACATGTACTTATTGCAATCTAGATTATGCTTAAATGAATAATTTCGCTGTCGACGCACTAATTACCGGAGTGCAATAATTTACAACTCAAATAAGTATAGAAACGGAATATAAAACATTCGTGCAGCTATTTAGAAGGAAACAGCTGCCTTATTGCGCAGAGTTTCAGCTTTTGGCTTCCTTGCCTTAGCATTGGCATCCCATATTTTGTCGTTCATCTTGCAGCAGTACTTCTTCAATAAAATATTCGTGCTACACCGCAAAAGGGGCCTTAACACAAACTGACATTTGTGTCCATCCTCGCAAGCGTCGAACTCTGAGGAATCATCACTGACTAGGCAGTTCAAGCGTGAGGTCAGTGACTAAACGACGTTGGTTTGGCAGATTAGTAAATTCCTCTTCCTGAACGTAGACTTTTTGCTTGTTATAAATTGCATCAGGTCTTCTAGATTTAGAATTTTATCCGCTTCCTTCTCCTTGCGTAATGCTTCAGCAGACGCTTCACACGCTTTCTTCAAAAAATTAAATTAAATTAAATTATGGGGTTTTACGTGCCAAAACCACTTTCTGATTACGAGGCACGCCGTAGTGGAGGACTCCGGAAATTTCGACCACCTGGGGTTCTTTAACGTGCACCTAAATCTAAGTACACGGGTGTTTTCGCATTTCGCCCCCATCGAAATGCGGCCGCCGTGGCCGGGATTCGATCCCGCGACCTCGTGCTCAGCAGCCTAACACCATAGCCACTGAGCAACCACGGCGGGTCGCTTTCTTCAAAGAAGCAGCTTCAAGACGCATGCGCTTGGAATCGGAATCTCCCTCGAGGTGCTTGGCTTCGAAAGATAAGGTGCACATTGAGGAAACTTTGATGGGTCTGCGCCTGGGCGAAGACGCAGGCGTGAGAGTGGTGCAGTGACGGTGTGCCTTGTAAGGTCGTCGAGGTGAGAGAACTCCCGCACGATGTTGGCCTCAATGAAGTGAAGTTCAGAAATCTAGAAGGAAGTTAAAAGTTATTCTGAATTTTATTCTAACATTCCTGATTTAAAGGAACTTTCTATAATTGAGCAATTAACCTTCCCGTATTTTTCAAAAGTAACTATTTAAAGAAGTGCTGAACATCTTACCCTGGAGTGCGGTGATACAATGAAATCTGCACGTGGTATCGCCCTAATCCACGCACTCCGGGCTTCTTCATCTTGCGGAAACTTGAAGACCTGATTTTTCTCCCCCGATTTGTAATTGCTCCGGCAATAGGGCATGCAGCACTTATTAGGCATATCTTGGCATGGCACTCCACATTCCGGGGCAACGAAGACTCGCGGTACACACAATCGCAAGCGCAGCACATGTGTTGAGACTGCATGCACTGGTCACGTCTAGAAAAAAAATGTGCGTTCGGAAGCATGCGGCAGCATGGCAGAGCATGCCGGGACTTGTTTAACCGCGAAGCTATTCGAGGAGCGGCACGGCTCCTGGAAATAATCGAATTGTTGTCGCCGCCGTCGTCGCCTCGGTCTTGTCCGAATAGCCGGGGTTAACTATTGTATATCTTCCGCGCTTCATGTTCAACACAGGTACGCCGCTAGTAGCTTCGCAGCGTGCTGCACGGAACTTCTATGTTGGCCTCTTATGCGTGACGTAGCTCAAGGGGAGAGGGTCAGCCATAAGGCCTTAAGTTCTCTAGAGGGTGTTGGCTAAGCTCCGCCTTCACTGGTCCTGCGTAACGATGCGACGTCAACATCGTCCACTTCCGGTTTTGGAGCCCGTCCCCGCCCGCGCGACACCTCTCCGCTAGCCGCTTGGCTGTCGACCCCAAGCGAGAGCTATCGAAGCAGCGTGCGTTGCGAGCATTCTGTCGTAGCGCCGAACGTGTCTGGTATCCCGTTAACCACAGGCAAGCTGGTCATTTCGGCAAATGACTGGAGGCATAAGCTCAAGCTGATGAAGGAACTTTGGCGTAGACGTACAGTCGCGGACAGAATATTATGGACCATGAAATCTAAGAAAAAGCTGAATATCTCCGCAACCTCGCAACGCAATCTGGTATTTGCATTTTGGACCTCGACTAGAATATGCTAACAACGTTGTCGTGGGCAGTTTTACTGGTTACTGCTACAGGCTGCTCGGGAATTGAACGTTTTCGGAGATTTCGTGGTTCATTTTATTCTGTCCGCGAGTGTACATGAGAGGCCTGATTGGTCTGCACGGTCCAGACACTTGTTGGCGCAGCGCTCAAACAGCCAAACAAAGCGCTAATATTGCTCTAACCAAGTGTAAAACATTTTAAACGTTTATAAAAACAACGTGTTGATGATTACACTCCTGCGAAAAATACACACCAGCAGCAAAGAATACGCTTCGTTGCTGCTACTGTGTATGGTTGAGCTCTCTGCCACCAGGTGGCTGCACCCTGCAGACCATTCACATTTGCCCTTCTGCTCTTCTCGGCTCATCCCGTTACGGCACAGTCAAGCGGCCAGACCCTGTCCCCTTGCGCTTGCGTTTGCCCTAATACGGTACTCGCGAAACGCTATTGCGTTAGTAATCTTCCGGTGCAAAGTGACGGCCACAAACGCGCAAATCCTGGCGCGGATCGGATATAGCGGCAGTCCGACGCGCCGCAGTCAGTTCGCTCGTACACTGTCTTGCAGAGGGACACGATGTCGCAGCTTGACATATTGCCAGTCGCTACGTTTGCAGTCCACAAGGCAACAAAGTCGAATCATAGTGCTCGCGAAAAGACTGAGACCAACTCTGACCGCGGAGCTCTCGTCAAAATGGAGTACGTTGTAACACAAGCAGACGACACTTGCTGTGTGCTGGAAGTGCTTAAGTGCACTGAGAAATTGTTCTTGTGCATTCTCTTTATGCTTTCTTTTTATAAAAACAAATTAACTAACATTCCAAATATTAAGATCATTTGTTTACCATAAAGTTGGAAAAATTATCGATCACGCGCCCTGGTCAGCCAATCGGATAGCTCGCCCCACTGACGTCATATGGGTAATTTCGGTCATATGGGTAGGGGCGGCTTAAAATTCCGCCGAGCAGTGTGCTGCGATCGGCAGCGATGTGCATTTTTAAAACGTTATAATAAATAACACGCTTTACGCAGAGCACTTAGATGTGCCAATTAATGATCAGAAGGACCTACTCTAACGACTCAGTACGTTTGTAGAAAATCGTCAAAAGCGTTTCAGGGTCCCTTCAAGTACTCTTCCGTAATATCTAACGCATGCTGAAGGGCACGCTCCACGGCCCCCTCGGAACCCCCCCCCCCCCCCCCCCCACCGCTCCAAACGGTGATGTCCGCATAGAGCCACAGAGGCCATTTTCCACAGAGGACCACAGAGGCCATTTTCCGGTCCTCTGGGCTCCAGCCAGTTTCCCACGTGCGGTTTATCTGTTCCGTAAGCTTCTCAATTGATTTCTCATCGAGGTTACGCAGGAGTCTGTTGGAGATGCCATCCGGCCCGGGCGCCGAGCGGCCGTTTAGCTCGTGTAGCACCTTTCTCACTTCCGCTTTAGTCACCGGGGCGCGCATCAAGCTCCTCTATGGGTTAACCTGTATACTCTGGGTAGTCTTCGTGCAGGGGGAATTACCTGTATGCTAGGCTCTGAAGTATGTCTGCATCTGTAAGCCCCTTTCCTTTAAGACCGTGAATGATTCTATCAATAGCTAGGCACTGATTGCTTTTGGATTGTGAGTCATCTAACAGTTGCTTCAGGAGGTTCCATTTGCCGCCTCCCATACGCATCTGTCCTTCAACTGCCGAGCAAACGTCTTTCTATAGCTGCTCGCTCAACTCTTGGCAATACGCTTCGATTTCACGATTTAACGTCGCTACTTTCTTACGCAGCCTCCGATTGAGCCTGCGCGTTTGCCATCTGGCGAGTAAGGAGCTTGTGGGGATGTCGTGTCTAGCGAAGGACGAATCCCAACATAAAAACGTAACGCTTCTTTATTCGACGAACGATGGCAGCGGACGGGGCATACCAACGCTACGTTCGTCAGAATAGCAGATGGTAGAAGGCGGCTTTTCTCAGCCAGGCAGCCTGTTTTTATAGCCACCGTCGATGACGCATACCTCGGGTGACATGGCGGTGGCGCTATGCTTTATCGACCATGCAATCCAGCGTGCAGCTGTGGAACGCTTCCCCAGATGATAAGATGGAAGGTGCGCAGAAATATGCGCAGAGTGTATCGCCACATCTCCCCCCCCCCCCCCCCCCCCCGCGGAGTGGAGAGCCCTCAGGGCTTGAAAAAATCTGGGCAGCGTACGCGACGTCCGCTGCGCGTAGTGACGGAAGCAGGCTGCGATGTCGGCGGTCGTGGATGGACGTCTGTGGGTGTACTGATATTCGCTGGTTCGGCGGAATCGGTGTAGGCCGGCTTCAGCCGGTCGATAGAGACGCAGATGGCGTTCCCTTTAATGCGCAGGGTGAAGGTTTTGTCGTCGCGACGGATAACTGGGTAGGGTCCGCTGTAAGGTGGCTGTAAAGGCCGGCGGACGGTGTCGTCGCGGAGGAAAGTGTGCGAGCGCGTTGCCAGATTCTTGAAGACGAAGGGCGCGGTCTTACAGTGGCGAGCTGCAGGTGACGGGCGGAGGGTAGAGATAGTGCGTCGGAGCCGGGCGATGAAATCGGTGGGATCTGACGTCGCGGTGGTGGATGGCGGTGGTGGATGGCGAGCTCTGCGGGTGTAGCCTGAATGTCGGGCTTAAAGGTGGCGCGAAGACCTAGGGTGACGGCTGGGATGGCTTCAGGCCAGGTTGAGTCCGGGTGGCACATGATGGCTGCTTTGAACTGTCGGTGGAAACGTTCGATCATCCCGTTGGCGCACGGGTGTTAGGTGGTGACCCGCGAGGTGCCCGCGAGCGTTCGAACCCGATGGTCAGCCCGAGCAGCCGGAAAAGGTGCGATTCGAACTGTCGTCCTTGGTCGGTGGTGACGCGGCGAGGGGGCCCGAAGCGGGCAATCCAGCCGGCGAAGAAGGCCGAGACGACGTCTTCCGCAGTGATTCCCTCGAGGAGCCATCGAGTGTACCGATCGATGGCGGTGAGGCAGTAGCGATAGCGTCCAGCTGCAGGCAAGGGCCCTATGATATCAAGGTGGACGTGTTGAAACCGACCAGAGGTCTGGGGGAATGCGCCGGGTGGGGAAGTGACATGCCTGGTCACTTTAGCGCGCTGGCATTGAATGCAGGAGCGCGCCCAAGTGCGGCAATCACGCTGCATGGAGGGCCAGACATAGCGGTCAGCCACGAGGCGTGCAGAGGCGCGTATGCCGGGATGGCTGAGATTATGGAGCTGGTTAAAGAGGCCACGGCGATGGGAAAGGGACACGTAAGGCCTGCTTCGTGCTGTTGACATGTCGCAGTAGATAGCCTTTGTCGATTCAGGTATGGGGACTTGCTGCAGTTGTAGCGAGGACCCAGTGGCGTAGCAACAGGGGGGGGCCGGGGGGCCGTGGGCCCCGGGTGCAAGGGGCCAGTGAGGGGGGGGGGGGGGGTCATATACGTCTGAAGACGCCCCTGTTTCCGCCGGCTACACCCGGGGAGGGGGGTGACAGAAGACCTATGGGCCCCGGGTGCCAGACGACCTAGCTACGCCACTGCGAGGACCCGCCCTTAAGAAGCTCCTGCAGTTCAGCGTCCGTAGTCTGAGCCTCGGCGAGGACATCAGCTGTTATCTGTGAAGGGCTAACAGCTGCCACACGTGAAAGCGCGTCGGCGACCACGTTGTCCTTCCCGCTGACATGTTGGATGTCGGTGGTAAACTGGGCGATGAACGAGAGCTGGTTCTGCTGAACCGGTGGGAGTTTGTCGCGGCGCTGAGAGAAGGCGTAGGTCAGAGGATTATGGTCGGTGTAGATAGTGCAGTGTTGTGCTTCGAGAATGTGGCGAAAGTGCTGAACTGCTTCGTATATCGCCAGAAGTTCTGTAGTAAGCTGGCGAACTCGACGGCGCGGGGGTCGCGGTTTCGTCGGTGGGACTGGCCGCAGAAGGGGTCGTTTTGCGAGCTGAGAGTTTCTTGGAGAAGAACGCCAAGGGATGCCAGGTGTTGTCTACGTGCTGCATAAGGGCGGCGCCTACGGCGATGCTAGAGGCGTCCGTGAAGAGCCCCAAGGGAGCGTCTGGCACAGGATGGGAGAGAAGTGTGGCGGTGCAAAGAGCAGCTTTGCATTTTTCAAAAAGTTCTGTTAAAGGCGGTGTCCACGTGATGGGTTGGTTTCCTCGTAGACCAGCTAAGGCACCATGGAGGGGAGCCTGGTACTCGGCTGCGTGTGGCAAGAAACGCCTGTAAAAGCTCAGCATGCCGAGGAAACGGCGAAGGTCTTTAGCAGTGGTTGGTTGAGGGTAATTTTGCATGTCTGAGATGCGTTCAGGTAAGGGTCGAGTTCCCTCTGATGAAACTTCATGGCCGAGGAATTTGACGACTGAAGCGCCGAGCGTGCTCTTTGGGACATTGACGAGAAGGCCGTGGTCATCGAGGCGTTGGAAAAGCAGACGAAGGTGCCTGTGGTGTTCGTCGGCGTTGCGGGAAAAGACCAATATGTCATCAAGATAGACGAAGCAGAAGTCGAGGCCGCGGACGACTTCGTCGATGAAGCGTTGAAAGGTTTGTCCAGCGTTCCTCAGGCCAAAGCTCATGAAGGGAAACTCGAACAAGCCGAAAGGAGTAATGATTGCAGTTTTCGGGACGTCGTCCGGATTGACGGGTATCTGCGTGTGGGCCTTGACCAAGTCTAGCACGGAAAAAACGTTGCAGCCGGAAATGCGATGTGCGAAGTCCTGTATGTGGTGAACGGGGTACCTGTCCGGAATAGTGCGGGCGTTGAGGGCACGGTAGTCCCCACAGGGCCGCCAGCCTTCGGTCTTCTTAGGGACGAGGTGAAGTGGTGAGGCCCATGGGCCGTCGGAGGGGCGGGCGATTCCCTCCTGGAGCATGGCTTCGAACTCTGCTTTGGCTATGCGCATGCGGTCCGGGGCAAGGCGACGGGCGCGACAGAAAACCGGGGCCCTGGGGTGGTCCGGATGTAGTGCAAGGTGGTATGCTGCACGTCGCGTGGCAATCCGCTGGGGCGCGTCAAACCGGGAAATTCGGCGAGGATGGCGTGGTACGGTGAATTATGTTCGACGCCGAGTACTTTGATGCTTGGCTGGTGGGTAGTCGTTCGCTTTCCTGGCGCAGAATGTCCCGTTGTCGCGTCGATGAGACGGTCGTGGCGGCAGTCCGGAAGGAGGTTGTAGAGCGCCAAAAAGTCTGAGCCGATGATTGGCTCTGTGACGTCGGCGATGACAAAATTCCAATGAAGGTCCCGGCGTAGGTTTTTAAGCTGGACGTGCAGGCGGAGCGAGCCGTAAGTTTTGATAGTGGAACAGTTTGCCGCGATGAGCTCAAAAAACGTAGAGGGACGGGGACCTTGAAGGTGGGCTCGCAGGTAGCAGCAAATGTCGGAACCGCTGTCGACAAGGAACCGCTGCTTTGTAATTTGGTCAGTGACGAAGATGCGACGGCCTCCAGATTGGCAGCTCGCAGCCATGGCTACAAGCTGCCGTCTGCGTTTCCCTGATTTCTAGTGGAGCAGGGTGGTCGACATTGCCGTGCTCTGTCCCCGAAGCGTCTATGGTAGTAACACCGGTCGTCGTCACCAGGTTGCTGCGACGGGGTAGTGTTCTGGCCACGGCTTTGCGAGTGGCGCGTCGGCAAGTGTTAATCCAGGCGTCGTTGAATAGAGCTGAGCTGTCGGTTGATATCGTCGATACGCCGCGCAAGCTCTATGGTGTTCGGCGGTGCGGCGACAGCCTGGACGGTGGGCGATAACGGCGGCAAAGAGACCTCGATGACGCGATCAGCGATCCCGGCGAGTTGCTCGAGAGGTAGCGTAAGCTGAGCCTGCAGAATTGCCTGGACGTGCGGTGGAAGTCGTTGAAGCCAAAGTGCTCGCAGTAAGGAATCCTGGACTTCCATGTTGCCCGCGAGAGCACGCATGTGGCGGAGGAGCTGCGAAGGCTTGCGCTCGGCAAGTTCTGCGGACTGAAGTTGTCGCACCTTCTGGTCGTCCGAGAGTGACAGGCGGCGAATGAGTTCCGTCTTGAGGTGTTCGTAAAGGTTGGCCGTTGGTGGATTGGCAAGGATATCCCGGACCTCGCTGGCGTAGCGGGCATCGAGGTGGGCGACGACATAGTCGTAGCGGGTCCGGTCTTGTGTGATGTGCGCAAGAGAGAACTGGGCCTCGACTTGGGCGAACCATACCTCGGGCGAGTCGGCCCAAAACGGCGGAAGCTTGACAGCGACACGCCAGACGCCGTGCGGGCCAGCGTGCGGGATGCCGTCTGCCGGGGTTGTGGCGTCCTCGGCGGAGCCGGCAGGATGCTGCTGCACGGAACCATTGAGCTGGTCGTGCCGTTCCTGAAGCTGTTGCTCTTGCCTCTGGATCACCTCTTGCTGCGAGTGAAGCTGTCTGTTGAGAAGTTCCAGCTGTCGTTGAAGGGCGCCTTGTTCGTCCATGGCGATGCGTTGTTCGTTGTCCGGGTCACCAGATGTGGGGATGTCGTGTCTAGCGAAGGACGAATCCCAACATAAAAAACGTAACGCTTCTTTATTCGACGAACGATGGCAGCGGACGGGCATACCAACGCTACGTTCGTCACAGTAGCGGATGGTAGAAAGCGGCTTTTCTCAGCCAGGCAGCCTGTTTTTATAGCCACCGTCGGCGACGCATACCTCGGGTGACATGGCGGTGACACTATGCTTTATCGACCATGCAATCCAGCGTGCAGCTGTGGTATGCTTGGCCAGATGATAAGATGGAAGGTGCGCAGAAATATGCGCAGAGTGTGTCGCCACAAGCTTTTGGCCTCTGCCAGGGGCGCCAAGTGCGCATCCATCCTGTTGACCTTTAAGTCAGTTTCGACTGTTTTAGCAACAGCCTTGACGTGTTCTTCAGTCTTTTTAAGAGGTCTTCGAAGGACTCGTACTCCTCCAAGTCGTTTCGCCGGCGTTTACGCAAGGCGTCCCAGTCTACTACGGTGAACGCCCTAAGGGGGGCTGCGGCAACTTCCAGAGAAATCACAATAAAATGGTCACTTCCCAGGTTCTCGTGCTTATTGTGCCAACAGAGGTGGCATTCTTAACGAAGGCCAGATCAGGCGTGGTGTCCCGCGAGAGTGAATTACCGATGCGCGTGGGAAACTGCGGGTCCGTAACTAGCTCTAAAGAGCAGTTTGTAACCGCTTGAAGTAGTAGAAGGGGAGTGTCTCACATAACCCCACGCCTGATGCGCCGCGTTAAAGTCTCCAGCCACCACAAGTGCAGCATCCCTCGCTTTTGCCGCCGCCTTGGCTATTAATCGACAAGAATGCCTGCTGGTAGTCTCCCGGGGAATTGTAAGTGTCTAAATGAAAACGCCGTTTTTAAGCCAGCTGCTGGGAATGATTTCTACAAGCATTACCTCCGCCCTCGTGTTGCCCAACTGCAATTTGTGCTCTTGAAAGGAGCACTTCTTCGCAACTAGGACCGCCAGGCCGTTTGCCCTCTGCGGTTGCCGAGATAGGTCGTCAACTTGGAAATGACGAAATTTCATTTCTAGTTTCCTGTAGTAAGATAACATGTGGCTTGCTCGACTGTGTCGCCATAAATTGCTGCAATGGGGCCTTTCGCTTCTGAAAACTGGCGCAGTTCCACTGCCATATGATAAATTCTTTAGTGTAGCCCGCCATTGTTAAGACTTGAGAGGGCCTCTAGGACGCTATTTGTAGCTTCTCTAGCTGCCGCTAGTTCAGCGCACTTCTCCCATACTTCTCCAACTACCCCGGTAAGGCAAAAATAGACATTAACCTGAAAAACAAATCGCGTGCCGGGGACTCGACCCCAGGAACTGTAGGTTAACCTACAGCACGTTAACCCATTCAGCCAGTCTTTTTTTTAATTTATTGCCGAATTCAGCCACTGTCGGTCGATGGTGCGTATGCTCTACACGGTTTTATATTAAGTTCGGATGCGGCATATGCCCGCCTTCGACGCCGGGTCCACTTCCTCTTCGATAGGGTCCCGCCAACAACAGCCTGCCTTGATTTCCGATGCGAACGTAGCACGTTTACGCTATTACGTTCCACTCTTCAAGGGAACTAAGTCCAATTGTTGTGCTAGCTGTGATATACTCACCCACGCTAATACTCACGCTCACTCACTCTCCTTCGTACTCACAACCACTTATTCACATTCATAGTCACTAACATTCATATTCAGTTACCTCAACTCACAAGCACTCGCTCATATTCACACTCATCCGCACTCAGGTTCACGCTCCCCTCCACTCACTCACATTCACACTCACTGGCACTCATCTCCATTCAGACTCACCTGGCACTCGCTCGCACTCACACACGCTCACTCACTGACACACCTCCGCTCACACTCACCTCCGCCCGCACTCACTCCCACTCGCATTCACTGGCACTCACTCATGCTCGTACTGACCTCGGCTCACTCTGGCACTCACGCCTTTGAAATGAGTGCGCCGACCTATGCATGTCTGTAATGATTTTCACGTTCACGTGGTGATAATTTTCTTGGCACTTGAATATTGTTAGAAATGGATTCAACTGTACTTGCGCGAGAGCGCCAATTGGGCACTTGAGTGAATCAAAAGAACATGCACACAGGTCCCTTATCATGCAACCCAAAGCGGCATGCTAAGATGCCTCATTAATTTGCTAGCGCCACCAATGACGTATGTACACCCAGCCAGAAAAGCCAAGAAATCTAGATGCAGAATGTAAGGTGACTACTGCCTACGCTCTGGTTTCGTCACAGCTCCCATCTTTTACTAATGTTCAGCCACACCAGCACAAGAGCAAGCAATGCTCGAGGCAGACTCAACAAGGGGAAACACGAAGACAGGATGTAGATGTCCCTTTATTGTCTTCCCCTCTGGTGCAGGCCCTCCCTCCCTCTGCTGACGGCACAGCTTATCATTGGCAGCCCTCTCAGCGCATCCGGTAGGCAAAGCTCTCGCACAGCTCTGACAGCTCCCCCTTGAAGTCGATGTCTATGCTGAAGTCCAGGTCCCTCTGCAACCAAGAACAAGTGATCAGTGCTAGTCACAGACAAAGACCAGAACACTTCAGTGAGCTCTCCTGTCTTGGTCAAGCCACAGTCTTTGCAGCACTACGCTGAGGTGATCCTGCAAGGGGGGGGGGGGGGGGGGCATTGGTTTTAAAGACCAAGAAATCGTGAAAAACTAATTGGTCCATTATAAGAATGACTGCGTGAACAATATTGTGCAGTGTTATTAAATTTGTTAAAGGAGCTTTAAGGGGAGACATGGGTTGCGGAGGTTATTTCCTGCATCTTATGGCCAAATCTGATGAAAATAAAGAAGCTTACTTAGTTTTTCGTGCTGATTGCAACTATGCAATACTTTTTCTTGTAGGTCCATTAGTTCAGGAGATTGACAGTGCTGCCACTCTATTGTTTCCGGAGACAATGGAAAAACAACTGCTCAGCGGAAAGTGAATACTATTGCATAGCTAGATACTACCCCTCAATGTGCAATAATTGCAATGCTGCAGAACGTTTTCAAATGAAATTCTAATTAGCCATTCTGCAGGCGATCAAAATACTTTCCTTGTCCTAAGACTACCACACTAAAAGAAAATTAATAAAATGGAAATATACACGCGCACAAATTTGAAATTCTGCGCACTTCGTAATGTACAGATTAGGCTTTCTGCTAAAGAAATATTGCTCTAGCTGTTCTAGATCATGAGATACAACTCCGAGTCTGGTGAAGTGACCCAAAAACATGTTTTGAGAAAAGTGAGACACCGTCCAAAACCAAATTTTATGTACAAATTTACAGCTGGGACAGCTCAGTAGGCACCAGGCATGTAGTCCTGCCGACTCCCAGCCCCTGTGTGCCGCTTTTTTTAAGGGACAGGTACAAATTTTCTGATGCTTTGCGCTTCTTGGCTGATACTGCCATTCGACGCCTATCTTTCTCGGCCATGCGGGTGCGACTTTGCTGGCTTGGATTTCGACAGAGGCACTTGCATTGCCTGCATTGAACTTTAATATTGCCTCTGCCACAGCAGCCTCCACCATGAACAAAGAAACGTGCCGGTCTTGTAGTGCCAGTGCCCAGATCATAGAATGCAGGTTTTCGTTGTTATTTTGCATTTTACCATGCTGGCAACGTTGCAGCAGTTTCTTGTCTGAAAGACATTCATATATCGGACGTAAAGCCTGACACACATGAGTAGGAAGCTTTCGAGTGTTTTGGAACCGGCTCACCCTTGGCCACTGCAGCATTTTGCTTGCACCTGGAGTTTGGGCCTGATGGACAAAGAGTGTGATTAGCCACATCATCGCTTGATGTAATGTGATGATATGTGGCCATCCCTGCATTTTGATTAGAAGAACTTGTTGATGAACGAGGTGGTACATATTAGCGAACATTGTTTAGCTGTGCTAACAAACAGACCACAGGGACAGCATGGGACAAGGACGGGCGCAGACTTGAACTAATGTTTATTCCACAAAGACCACATATAAGTACACCCCCGACATGCACCACTGCGCATGAGCGAAAAAGCAAAGATAAAGGAAAGAAAAACCTTGTATGTGCAAAACGCGACCTACCTACGCTCATCAATAAACCTCATCTCACTGTTGTGTAAATACACTGAGGTGTCACTGACAGTCTTGTCCCGTCTTTCTAATACGGTACGCCTCGAGTAGCTCTCTGGCTCGGCTATATCGGCAGCGGCACAATATCTTTACTTCCTTCATGATCGGCTTACAGGGGTACGCCAAGCAGTGGACAGGCAGGTGCCCATTCATTTTATTTCTTATTGACAATTCATGCTCACGGAAGCGCACATTCACGCACCTTCCTGTTTGGCCTATGTAAACTTTGCCGCATGATAGGTATCTGATAAACTACTCCAAAACTGCAATCGGCGTGGAAAATGGCGTGTTTTGTTCCGCACCCTTGGATCCCATCTTTACTTCTTCCTATGCGCGAGCATAGCCCAGCGAGCTTGCCGGGAGCCGAGAACGCTATCTCAACACCATACCATTTCACAACTTTTTTTAAGTCGTGGGAAGTCTTGCGAACATAAGGCACAACTTTACGTTTCTTATCCTTGCGCCTTCAGTAATATTGCTTTCCGTCTTTATCTTCTTAAACACTGCCTCCACTACTGCTGAAATGACTGATTGCGGGAAACCTGCTTCTTCCAACCTCACAATCTGCCTGTCAAAGCTTTCCTGCATTTTGTGTGTGCAGGACTTTGTTAAGGCTGATATGATACACTGGGAGGCTACTGCCCGCTTTACCGTTTTCGAATGAGCCGAATCGTAGGGCAACAATTTCTTTTGGGATCTTGGGTTATATTTCCAGCACAAATGGTCGTCACAGAAGCTTGTAGCGCTGTCTAAAAACTAAATATTATTACCCTTTGTTAGTTCATGGGTGAAAGTTCATGGGTGACAGCGTTCTCGGCTCCCGGCAAGCTCGCTGGGCTATGCTTGCGCATAGGAAGAAGTAAAGATAGGATCCAAGGGTGCGGAGCAATACACGCCATTTTACACGTCGATTGCAGTGTTGGAGTAGTTTATCAGATACCTCTATCATGCGGCAAAGTTTACATAGGCCAAACAGAAAGGTGCGTGAATGTGCACTTGCGTGAGCATGAACTGTGAATTAGAAATAATACGAATGGGCACCTCCCTGTCCACTGCTTGGCGTGCCCGTGCAAGCGGATCATGAAGAAAGTAAAGATTTTGTGCCGCTGCCGAGATAGCCGAGCCAGAAAGCTACTCGAGGCGTACTATAATAGAAAGAAGGGACAAGACTCTGACAGTGACACCTCAGTTTATTTACACAACAGTGAGATGAGGTTTATTGACGAGCGTAGGTAGGTTGCGTTTTGCATACACAAGGTTTTTCTTTCCTTTATCTTTCCTTTTTCGCGCACGCGCAGTGGTGTATGTCGGGAGTGTACTTATATGTGGTCTTTGTGGAATAAACATTAGTTGCAAGTCTGCGCCCGTCCTTGTCCCATGCGGTCTCTGTGGTCCGTTTGTTAGCGCAGTTAAACAAGGTTCCTTGCATTTTGAGTGGCATCTACACCTGCTTTGTGGGTCTTCAGAGCCCATCCATAGTATGAGGTTAACTTGGAGGTCAAGTCTGATGCCAAGCTGCCCTTTCCATCAAGACCAGGGTCTCTATATTTTGCCACCAAGTTGCGCAAACCCGTCCCATGCGCTTTTGCACGTGATTCACACAGTCCTCTTTTTCAACTGGGATATAGCCATACACTTCATCATCTTGTAAAGCGAGAAAACTGCGGCTGTCCCCGTCACAGAGTACCGTTGTATACCGCAGATTGCGCCGCTCTAATGATCGCCTGAAAAGGATGAGGGCAGCTTACACCTCCATCTCGCCAGCGTTCTTGTTAGTGTTCTTCTAACACTTGTGGCCATTCTTCCAGGCTCCATAGGAAGGGTCACTCTTAGACCCCCGACTTGCACCCAGCACAGAAATTGCTCAATACAATACAGTCAAGCACAAGTCTGCTGAAAAACTCGATCACGGTGCCGACGCCGATATGGGACGTATGACCGCGGGTCATCCATGACCCGTCATACGAAACAGCGATGCCGATATGGGACGTATGACCGCGGGTCATCCATAACCCGTCATACGACACAGCGATGTTCCCGGTATGACCCACGTTCAGTTCAGCGTAAAGGTCGCGAACCGACCGCGTGCAGTCGCTCGTCAGATTACGCGCTGTGCGGTCGGCCGCTGGCGTCAATTTCGTCTTCACGTGGGTCTGCCACGTTTTCGTGTGAAGTGCCCCACGGCTGATGCCCATCAACGAGAAAACGTCATTGAACGCAGTCTGTCGGTTCCCCGTTGCCTGCATGGCACGCGTAGCCAAAACGCTCACAGCAAAGGCTTTCATTCGTTCCGCACTATGAACGCGCGGCAAGCTCCACACCGACGCAATCTCTCCACAGGGTTCCAATCAGTCGGCCGAAGTGAACGGACGTGTCGTCAGCGCGCTCCGCAACCACCGAGACTACGCGACCTTCACCGACCGCCCTTGACCGCCCTTGCCCGGACCGCTTTCGCCGGGAGTCATATGGGAAGCGGCTTTCTCGCCGTTTCCCACCGACCGCCTTTTCTTCCCGGGACTTTTTTGCCGCTCCCCGCGGCCCTACAGCTCTGAAGAAGTTCCAACGCGGCTGCCCCTGCCGGGGCCATAGCTGCCTTGGCGTGTTTTCTACACCATGAACAAAGAGCGCCAAGCGACCAGCTCTTCCAAGGCCCATGTTCTAAACGGGCGTGCAAAGGGCCTTCGGCCAATTCACCGCTCTGTTTCGATGGAGCATTTATCTACCGCAACGTCATTTTCCAACGAGCAGAAGACGCAATCGGCGACGGAGAGCGCCGCGCGTTCCTCGACAACAACGAAAACGCCCGAGGTGGATACCGCGGGAATGGCCGCCGATCCCATCGTCGCCAATTTTCCCTCCCAACAACGAGAGGTAGACACTCCGACTGGGGAAAGGATAGCGGGAGATGCTACCCTGAACATCTACGACGACACAGGTGGCTGTTGGAAGACAGTCATACATAAGCGACGCACCCGTCAAACGCACGCTAATGGTGTATCCACACGACGGACGGCTCCGCGCAAATATGTGCCGCGGACGCTTATTCCGCCGCCCGTCCGGCTGCGAAGCGCATCCAGACGACGGACGGACTGAGTAGGCGACCGCGGCGGAAAAATAAAGATGGCGGCTACGCCCGAAGCGACTGCCGTCCGCCTCGAACCTGTAAAGTCGTCGTCGTCCACTGTGAGGCCCGTAACTTTCAAACTGAGGATTGTATTTGGTTTAAATTTGTGTCCAGAAGCTTCCACAGCAATATATTTGTGATGAGTGGGCACCGTTTCCGAAAGCGATACTCAGATTCTCGGCGTGTAGGCTTAGAGCGGCTGTATTGGCTGAACATGGCCTCGAAGATGTTGCGGCGGCCCGGGCGGATCTCAGTGGCCGCAAGTTAGCATGATTGCTTGTTTCTACTCACTCTAGAGGGCGCCATCGGTGTAACAAACACTTTGTGATAGGTTTTTTTCACTTTGAATGAAAATGGAGATCGAAAGGAAACGACGGTTGGCCGCAATGGCTGTTGTTTTGTCCGAATTGAACACGAATGGTGTTAGTAGCGATGAAACTGTTTCAGAAATATACCAAAGCAGCGCTTGTTGCCAGACTGTAGAGCATGCTAGGCTAAATCCGCAGCATTCGACCCCCAAAATCCGGATGCGAAAAATAGCTTGGCATTTTCCGTCCGTGGGGGTCGCGGACGACGCGCAGAGGGCACAAATCCGTGACGCGTAGTCACGTGATGCGCCGTCCGCCGCGAAAAAGATGGATTTCGTCCGTCGTTATATATACAGTGAAACCTCGTTAAACCGTAGTCGGCCAGAGCTCGGAAAAAGTACGTACTAAACGGTAGTACAGTTTAAGCGAAATAGCATGAGATCGCCCACTTACCTGTCGAAAACGGAACTCAGAGAGAATGCGATGAAAGGGGAAAAAACATGCAGTATTTATTCACTTCGCGGGACGTAAGTGTTATTTTCATTTGATGTCGCGATGGCCTAGCACGACGACAGCGGCCTCAAGCTTACTGAAGCTGCGTGCCAGCTTCTCAGCCAGCCCCCCTCCTCTCGGCAAACACTCGCACGGCAGATTCCTCGTTGGCGTTATGTATTCTCCGTGCACGCGCGCAGTAGTGCTGCATAAGTCCCGGGGCGCCTTTTTCATTGCCGGGTGCCGGAGTTCGGAAAACTTTTCGTTTGGAATAGTTACGTTATCGCGCCCCTGTTCTCCTTGCGACGATCGCATTCATGAGGCTGACGTAACGCGCAGCTTCTGCCACTGTCGGGCCTGAATAGCCCGTGGTGTCGCTTTCCGTGTCGTCCTCATCACTGTCGCTAGTTGACACTTCGGCAACAACAGCGGCAACGATGGTGAAAAGTCGATCCTCGTAGCCGACATATCTCTTCGCGGTTGCAGCAGCGCTGCCGAGCAACTTCGCATTCCAAATGCCACACACTGTAGTCAACAGCAGATCCATGTCGCGGGCCAGCGCCGACTTCGTGTCACGTTCGGTAACACAGACGATGTCTAATTTTTCTTCTATGCTGAGCACCCGGCGTCTTTTTTATCCTAGCTTCGGCATGACGCGAGTCCTCGCTTGCACGACGCCACAACCACAGCCACAACGCTCTCTGGCACGGCGTCCATGCGGCGTCGAAATGATGTTGATGCGGCTTCACGTGCAAACGCACAGGGCGCTTGGAGGCCGTTGTACCGATCTCTGAGGCTTGTTCTGCCGGGCCGCCCGATGTAGACGATGCACCGCCGTGTTTGCGCGACGAAAAGTGGAAACGCTACGTTTTAACCGATGCGTACGCAATAAGCTGGTACGGTTTATGCGGATACAAAATACATTATGTTCAATGGGCGCTGAGTCGGGGAATTGACTTTACTACTTTTAAACCGAAACTACTGTTTAAGCGGGTACGGTTTAACGAGGTTTTACTGTAGCAGGGTTCGTGGCGAGATCAGTTGAGGAGCGGAGAACATGCAGCTTCTGCCCTCCCTTCCACCAGTCGGATGGACCCAGCCCCGTGCTGATGGGTCTTATTGACCTGCAATCAAGGGGTGGGCTAACATTCCCAAACTCACACTTTGTCCCGGTCCTTGTTACCGTTAAGAAGGCTGTTGACATTGCCCTGCTGCACATAAAAAAGAGCAACGTGCGTCAGAAGCTGGTTGAACTGTTATTGCCTCGACTAGAGCAGTGCCCCCTTTTCGTTTGCCCAGCAAGGGATAACCACGCCGCAAGCACACTATCTGTAGTGTTTGATAAGTTCATGAGGCCACTCTTAGCCAACGTCGGCGCTACTGTGACAGACAGGGCTGCTTACCGCAAAAAGCTGGCCTGCAAGCCACTGCACAGGAAAGTACTCAGTGTTCAAAAACACAAT
Organism: Dermacentor albipictus; assembly: GCF_038994185.2. NCBI lineage: Eukaryota > Metazoa > Arthropoda > Arachnida > Ixodida > Ixodidae > Dermacentor > Dermacentor albipictus. The sequence goes on along the minus strand of NC_091823.1, from coordinate 180,270,019 downwards.
GTAAAAACGGATGCCGAACAATATGGCTCTGATTTTGTCTTTGTAAATAATATGTCATTTATCCTCAAATGGTTTTATCTGTCCCCCTGCCAAGCTGTTGCTTCGGCACTTTAAACCATCTTTTTTGCTTGCCGCGCACGAAAGAAAAAGAAACGAGACTAAATTCGCCCGAGCTCCAACCATACACAACGTAAAAAAATCATATGCATTGCAGGCTTTTATTTATTTGGGAATACTGCTAGCCTCTTTCGAGGCTGTAGCAGGATTGGGGGTATAATATGATACATTAGAACACGTCACAAAAGAGCCATCCACAAAAAGGAAGCCCAACATTTGAGTGGGACAACGCATTCAGTGGCATCTGGAAGAGTTGAAAGCTAAATATATTACACGCATGTAAGTTGTGGGAGTTCCTTCGGTCTACCGGGGCGCAGTCGTTGCTGTGCCTAAGGCTCCGGACTTATTCGCCATTGCGAGGAAAACCTCTCCCAAATGCCTGCCCCTCGACCCGCGCGCCGTTTTCCCCGGGCGCCGCGGCCGCGTCCCGCGACGTCATGCTACGCGGCCCTGCGATTGGGTCGTGGGGCGTGACGTAGGGAAGAAGCCCCGACTGGGGACGATCGCCGTGCGCGGGGGAGTCGTGCTGCGAGAGGGACGAGCGCCGGTCACGAGAGGCAAGCTGCAAGGTACGTGAGCGACCAGCTATTTGTGTCCCCAATGCCCCGGCCTGGGGACGTTCACGTGCTTTGTTAGCTTGCGTAAGTGTGACTTGCTGAGTGGCTTTGCGTTCCGCCCTTGCGGTAGTCGCAGGCGCTCAGTGCATCACATTTTGCGTGTCCGAACCGTCGCAGACCATTGTCGGTGACGGGAAGCGCTAGGTAGCGTTTGCGAACGCATTTCGGCCCGCGCGCGTAAACCATTGTTCGACGCGGCGTGTAACCCGCCTTCCTCGCCATCGGGAACCGCGGGCGCCGAGTGTACTCCGTGTGTTCCTGGGAGAGCGCCCATGCGTACGGCCAGAGCCGTCCAGGTCTTTCGGCTCGGTGCTAGAACCTGCGGTGGGTCTATCGCCGTGCGCCGTCGTGCCGCGTCGTGAGGCTCCACTTCTCGGGGGCCACTTGGCGACGCCGTGCGCGGAGACGTACTGTGAGCCCACATTTTGGCGCCCAACGTGGGGCAGTAACTGCCTTTGCATTGCTGCGGTGCGTAACGAGCCGGAGACCCGCTTGATCGGCTGGCCGTGCCATGTTTTCCAGCTTCAAGGAGTCGTCATTGTTGACGACTCTCGCGAATGTCGCCCTGTTCGATTACTCAGCCGATGCTGGTGTCGAGCGTGGAGGCACAGCTCAACTCCCAGAGCCCGAAACACGGAGTGCAAGCTTAGTTGGCGCAAACGCTTTGGCACACTATCAGGCAGCTGTGGGGCTTGATGACTGCGAAATGCTGGCTCGTGTTGTGCCCGTTGCTCTTACAGAGCGAGCAGCACAGTGGTACAGGCTTTCCGGCCACCGCGCAACGACGCTAGAAGATTTCAAGGCGGCTCTCCGCCAAGAATTTTTGCCTGTCGACTACTATCGTAGAATGCGGCGCGAGCTCGAGTTGCGGACACAGGCCCCGGACGAATCACTCCTCGAGTATGTGCGAGCGATGGAGGAGCTGTTCCAGATGGCGGAGCCGACGGCCTCCGGCGACGAGAGAGTCGAGAGGGTGATAAGGCAGGCTCACCCAACCTTTGCGGCCTACCTGCGTGGAAGTCGGTTCCGTGATCTGGAGGACATGGCCGCCGAGGCCAAGCGTATACAAGGCGACCTGCTGGCCATGCGTGCCTACCGCCCTCCACCGCCCGCAAGCGAGGCGCTAGAGCCGCGCTGTGCATGGACGGGAACTCTTTTCCGTTCACGCCAACAGCAATCGCCCGCGCATTCCACCTTTGCGGTGGGCTTTGAAAACCGGCAAGCTTGGGGAATCAGCGAACGCGCCTTGGATCCTCATGCGTACGCGCGGCGCGCGGAGCAAAGGCCCAATCCGCCCCCTCAAATACGCCAAGCAATCCGCAGCAGCGCGCGCCCAGCGGAAGACGCATGTCCCGAACGGCCTGAGGGCAGCGCAGCGGGCGGAGGAGGACGACCGGGGCAGAGTGCTTTCAACCGCAGGAATGCGCGCGGCGGAGCCCGCTGTTTCGAGTGCAGTGAGCTGGGCCACATTGCTCGTTACTGCCCCAGACGCACCCTCCGGCAGGGAAACGGGGATGGGGGTAGGGCGTGAACGCACGTCCGACCGAAGTGATTGTCGCTCCCTCCGTGTGTCGTGCGGGCTTTCCCGCGGATGCATTCGCGCCATTCGTCACTGTCACTATTGCTGGTCGCGAATTTGCCGCGCTCCTCGACACAGGAGCCAGTGCCTCTTTGTTTGGCGACGACATTTTGACCCTCTTGCAGCAGCGCTTTGTTCGCTTGCGCGAATGCCGAGCAACTTTTAACCTAGCCAGCGGCTCCGTTCCCGCAGGCGGGGCAGCGAGGCTGTCTGTTCATTGGGATGGTCGAACGAGGCGCCATCGCTTCATTCATTTGCCTGGCTTGAGTGTTCCCGTGATTCTGGGTCGTGACTTTCTTCGTAAGACCCGTATAGTGGTAGACATTGCGAACGGAGGCTATAGGGTGGGACCGTTGTCCCCTTTGAGGCTTTTCGCTGACCCTCCGGCATGTGTCGCCGCGGAGCGAGTGGCGGGCCCGCACGGCGCGCTAGATAAGGGGGTTGAGCCCTTTCTGGCGCAGTATTCTGCGTGCACTACCGCTCAGATAGACGTGCCTGCGCGAGGTGGCTTGTTCCACCCTTTGATCGCCCGTGCGGTAGGGCTGGAGCTCAAACAAAAATCTGACATGTCCGAAGTTCTGTTCAGCTATGACGACCTGTTCACAGAAGACCCAGGTTGCACTGACCTTGTACGCCACAGGATCGAGACTGGGGATATGCGTCCTTTGAAGCGCAACCCCGGGCCGGTTAGCCTGTCCAAGAGACAGGCTATCGATGGTGTGCTTAACGAGATGCTGGCGACCGGTGTCATCAAGCGTTCCGATAGCCCCTGGGCATCTCCTGTCGTCCTGGTTCCAAAAAAGGATGGTAGTAGTTTCCGCCTTTGCGTTGATTACCGTCGACTGAACGCACTTACCCGTAAAGATGCCTATCCGTTGCCAACCATCGAGTCAATTGTGGGCAGCCTAGGTTCAGCGAAGTATTTCACGACTCTGCACGCTGCTAAGGGCTACTTGCAAGTAGAGGTGGAACCCGAGGACAGAGCAAAGACCGCCTTCACGTGCCATCATGGGCTGTTTCAATTTGAGCGAATGCCGTTTGGTCTGTGCAACGCCCCAGCCACATTTCAGAGGCTAATGGATCGGGTTCTGGGCAATGCCAAATGGTCCCATGCCATGTGCTACCTCGACGACATCGTGATCTATTCCGAAACGTTTGAGGCGCACATACGTCACGTTGGGGACATACTTGGGAAGATCAGGTCAGCGGGCATGACGCTAAATCCGGCAAAGGCACAAGTGGCGCAAACTCGAGTCCACTTGCTGGGGTTCACCCTAGGAGGAGGCTCCATTGAGCTGAATTCGGAGAAGCTCCGGGCTCTCCTGGATTTTCCCGCCCCCAAAGGTGTACGCGGCCTCCGCCGCTTCCTCGGAATGGCCAATTTCTACCGGTCATTTATTCCATCTTGTGCGAAACTCCAGGCACCGCTGACAAAGTTGTTGGGGAAGTCTGTGGAGTGGCGTTGGGAACCGGAGCAGGAGCAGGCATTCCGCCGCTTGTCCCGAGCCATCGCCGAGACAGCTCGCCTCAGATTGCCTGACCTGACCAAGAAATTCATCGTTCAGACGGACGCGAGCGATTTGGGATTGGGGGCGGTCCTCCTTCAGGAATTCGATGCTGTCCTGCACCCTCTGGCTTTTGCTAGTCGGGCGCTGCTCCCTGCGGAGAAGAACTACTCCGTGACGGGAAAAGAGTGCTTAGCGATTGTGTTTGCACTGAGGAGATTTGACGTCTATTTAGACAGCACGAAATTCGTCGTGCAGACGGATCACAGCGCGCTCAGCTGGCTCATGAGGCTTCGAGAACCTGCGGGTCGGCTGGCACGTTGGGCATTTCTAATACAGCACTACGACATTTCGGTGCAGTACCGAAAGGGGAGCACGAACGTCGTCGCAGACGCGCTTTCGCGTGCGCCGCTTCCCCACCCGGCTGATGCCGGAGGCGAGCGGCGAAAGACGGAAGCCGCCGACACGCCCGCCTGTGCGAGCGGTGAAGTGGCCGAGGAAGAGAGGGGGACCGTCTTCGAGTCCCCACCTATAGAGGAGACTGCGGTAAAAGAGGTTTTCGGTGTTGTACAGCCGGGCGGTGACGAGAGTTCTCCATCAGTGGGGGAAATAGTTGTAAACGAGCCAAAGGGGAGCGTTGTGAATAGATCGCCCGGCACTGGTGGTAACTTAACCGTTCATGACTGTGCCTTTAATGAACACGATGTCACCGCGCATGATGTTCTCGCACGGGTGCAGAAGGAGTTAGCCGCAGAAAGACAGCCGCGTACCACGACACAGGAGAACGAGGCCTTTGCAGTATCTCCAAAAGGAAGTAATGGAACTGGCTCTCACTCTGAACGGACCGCGATTATTTTCAGCCGAGAAGAGCTCCTAAAGGCCCAGCAGGAGGATTCATTTTGCAAGGAAATTGCTGGTAGAGTAGTGGAAACGGAGCGCCGTATTGTTGCTGGTGTTGCAACGAGCACAGAAGTACCTGGGCCAGCTTTTATTGCTGGGACCTCCGAAGATTCCTACCTGCTGGACCACGATGGGCTCGTGCTTAGATATATCGCTACCGAGGACGAATCAATTAACCCGTTTAAGGTGGTGATACCGAAAAGTCTGAGGCGCGCACTTTTGCACTACGCTCATGATGAACCGCTGGACACCTCAGTGGCTCTAAGGTCTTTGCAAGACTCAGCCACACTGTCACCTGGCCCGGTATGAAGCGCGACGTTTTCCGTTATTGCCGGACTTGTCACGTCTGTCAGCCGGTGAAATCTCACGGTGGCCGTCCACCGGGTTTAATGAAGCCGATTGACAGTCAGCGGCCTTGGCAGTTTGCTGCCTGCGACTTAATTGGGCCTTTTCCAAAGAGTAAACAGGGCTTTCAGCACCTTTTGGTAGTGGTCGATCACTTTACAAAGTGGGTGGAGCTATTTCCGCTCCGCAAGGTGACGGCTCGGGCAGTGTTGGATAAGCTAATGGAAGTTTTCACACGCTTTGGATTTCCAGGGCGTTTGATTACTGACAATGCGTCTTACTTCACTTCTCGGGTGTTTCGTGAGACGTGTACATCCCTTCAGATCGAGCATCGCCCTACCACCCCCAGGGCAACCTCACGGAACGCTTTAATCGTACTGTGAAGTCGATGCTCACGGCCTTTGCCAGGAGCCAGAAGGATTAGGCAGACCACGTGAACGAACTCGCGTTCGCCATCCGGACGGCGCAAAACCGCTCAACAAGTTTCTCCCCCGCTTTCCTCATTTTTGGCCGTGAACTGGCGAATCCGCTAACCATTGTTACGCAGTGCCGAGCAGGGGTTGAGAATGCGCCAGGGGACCTTTCCTCGTACGCAGCGCAGCTTCGCTCCCGGCTTGCCCGCGCTTTCTCTAGAGCAAGGGACAGCTTGGGAGCCGCCCGAGCCCAGCAGAAAGCTCAGTATGACAAGAGTCATCGCGACGTCTGCTTTCAGGTCGGTGACTTGGTGCTTAAACGCAACCACGCTCTTAGTGACGCCAGCAAAGGGTTTTCCGCAGCGTTGGCTCCTAAATGGCTGGGGCCTTACCGAGTGGAGAAATGACTTTCACCACTTGTGTATGAGCTGACGGATCCTCAGACGGGGAGAACCAGGGGCCGCGTTCACATTGCCGACTTGAAAGCCTACCATTGCAGGCCAGTCGAGCCGGCGCCGGAGCCCAGCGATCTCGGGTGTTCCGGGGAACAGAGCACGTCCGGTGTTGCCGACCGCTTTCGGCCGTCGCATCGATACCCCCTCAGGCGACGACCACCATTGTGAATTCGCCCTCGCGTTGCCAGACCTTTCTGGTAAAAGAAACGCGTTACTCTTGCTTTCTGCCTCTGCGAGCGAGTGTTTCTTTTCTCTCGGGATTTCCCGCATAGAGGCCAGCGCGCCACGGTTCCAGCCCGCCCTAACTAGATGTCAAAAAGTTTGCCCGTTTGTTCAGTGCTTGTATTTCTTCTTGCTTGAATAATAGGTTTAGCCTTCCTCGTGTGCATAGCCTTGTTTTCAAAGTGCCCCGCTTCTTACCCCGCATCGCCATTGTACGTAGCTGTAGAGGGGCGCTTGGTGCCCTCATTCTTTTGTTGTCTCGTCTTTGAGACTCGCCGCGTAAGTGTCCGGAAAGCAGGGGCGTGTGACCACGGGAGCGTCAGATGAGGGTGAGGTTTGAGACATTGGATGCCTCAGACATTGGTGTTGCCTGCGCCCGAATCCGTTGCAAGCCCTAAGGGCACGTGTCGCGGGTGCCTCGTGTGTGCGCGTGCAAAAGGGGACGAAAACCACGTCCAGCTGGCTTCGTGACCCTCCATCCTGTGCCCCCCATCTCTGCTCGCTCCTTGAAAACGACTGGCGTCAGCATTTACTACTCCTGCTGGCACTGCTGCTGCCGGTGCCCGGAACTGTCTTCCCGCTGTCATTCTCTCTCGACAGTCACCTTTGTCGGTAGCTTGGAGTTGCAGCGCACTCGCGCTCAAGATGGGCAAGCCGTCTGCCCTTGTCGCCCCTTCGAGCCGCCGCCGCAGCCGACACCGGCGCTGGGTTGCACAGCCAGGCGCTCCAGCCGCAAGGATACTCCCTGCTCCAACGACTGTCCCGCCTGCCACAGCTACGGAGACCAGTGCGAAAACACGGAGTGTGGCCACCTGGACGTGCCAGGAGGGTGTATCGGCACCCCTCTGGTACGTGTCGGTGAAGGCATGGCCAGCGCAGCGCAGAGTGGAGAGGTGCCAGCACCCCGTGCCCTATCCTTTTAAGGGGCACACGCTCACTCTAACGGAGGCAGCCGCGGACGGCGCCCACCTGCCCCTCCCTGCTGGTGCTGCTACCTGCGGGAAGTGCGGGACCCTTGTTATTCACCATAGCCACTACACCGGCCGGATGCACCCGGAGGAGAGGAAGAAGAGTGCGGCGGGAGATCCCCCGGTGCCTTTTGGCGCGGCAACGGCGCTGACAGACGGCGAGCTGGCCCAATTGTGCCGGCAAAAGATGCGGGAGGACCCCGGATTCGCAGCGCTCGTTCGGCAGGGAGCTCCAGGCGATGAAGAGGTGGCCCACAGAGAGCGACGGATTAATGCACTGAAACAAACAAATCCGAACGTGGTGGCCGCCGACCAAGTGCCCGCGACGGCTTTGGTATAAGACGTTCGGGACTGAGCGCTGAGGCTCCGGGGACGTCTTGCCGTTTTATTTTGTACGTTGGGTTCTTCAACTTTTTTTAAATGTTTATTTGTGAGCATGTGTCTCTGTGCGTGTGTGTATGTTTCTGTGTTCGTGTAGCAGACAGTACGTTTATTCTGGGGGGGGGGGGGGGGGTATTCTGGAGCAGTGTGTTGTACAGTTTTCCCTTTGAGTTATACGGTTGTACTCGATTTTCACTGGGTTTGTTGTACGTGTTAAATAATTGTGCTATTAGTGTATTTGCCCTGGTTGTATCGTTCTCGTTTTCTTTAATATGTGTTTAAGGGCTGGAACGGAGGCAGGAGGTTAGCCGTCCTTGCAATATCTAGTGCTGGCTGATACAGGGGACTTTTCCTTTGTGTTACATGCCGCCGGCTTATTTCTCAGCTGGTAGGGACATTTAAGGGGAGAGGGATGTGGGAGTTCCTTTGGTCTACTGGGGCGCAGTCGTTGCTGTGCCTAAGGCTCCAGACTTATTCGCCATTGCGAGGAAAACCTCTCCCAAATGCCTGCCCCTCGACCCGCGCGCCGTTTTCCCCGGGCGCCGCGGCCGCGTCCCGCGACGTCATGCTACGCGGCCCTGCGATTGGGTCGTGGGGCGTGACGTAGGGAAGAAGCCCCGACTGGGGACGATCGCCGTGCGCGGGGGAGTCCTGCTGCGAGAGGGACGAGCGCCGGTCACGAGAGGCAAGCTGCAAGGTGCGTGAGCGACCAGCTATTTGTGTCCCCAACGCCCCGGCCTGGGGACGTTCACGTGCTTTGTTAGCTTGCGTAAGTGTGACTTGCTGAGTGGCTTTGCGTTCCGCCCTTGCGGTAGTCGCAGGCGCTCAGTGCATCAAATTTTGCGTGTCCGAACCGTCGCAGACCATTGTCGGTGACGGGAAGCGCTAGGTAGCGTTTGCGAACGCATTTCGGCCCGCACGCGTAAATCATTGTTCGACGCGGCGTGTAACCCGCCTTCCTCGCCGTCGGGAACCGCGGGCGCCGAGTGTACTCCGTGTGTTTGGGCGCAGTCGGGTACATGTTGGCCATTTGTGATCAATAAACGCCTTAACTGTCCTGGACGCCGTGTGTTCCTGGGAGAGCGCCCATGCTTACGGCCAGAGCCGTCCAGGTCTTTCGGCTCGGTGCTCGAACCTGTGGTGGGTCTATCGCCGTGCGCCGTCGTGCCGCGTCGTGAGGCTCCACTTCTCGGGGGCCACTTGGCGACGCCGTGCGCGGAGACGTACTGTGAGCCCACAAAGTACAAATCACATTTGTACCATTTCTAGAGGAAAACTGACAGAACTCGATCTCTATATATCAAAAGTAATTTCAGGTTCTAAACTAATATGTAAAAGAACTGCAGAATTAAAATAATCCTCTCCGCTCAACTGTAAAATGTTCCGTGTTTTGAAACCATGCACGGCTACAGAAATAAAGAAAATTGCCTGCGCATTGTGAAACGAACGCTCTCATGACGATCTGCCTCACCCCGGTCCTAAGTCTGCGTCATAATTTAAGAAAGCAAATGCCTAATTGCACCAGTCAGCTACTGGTGCTGTGCGATAATTTGCTAGTGCACGCCGCACACAGACTGCGAAAACTGCGTTTTCGTCTACTTTGCTTGTCCGCATATGTGCACTGCTGCTTCAGGTTCCATTGCATGGGGTGAACATTCGGTGTTTTTTTTTTTTTTTCACTTAAAGGATGACGAAAGGCTTGCCATATCTCATCATCACCACCAGTGGCGTAGCAACAGGGGCGGCCGGGGGCCGTGGGCCCCGGGTGCAAGGGGCCAGTGAGGGGGGGTGGTGGTGTCATATACGTTTGAAGACGCCCCTCTTTCCGCCGGCTACACCTGGAAAGGGGGGTGACAGAAGACCTATGGGCCCCGGGTGCCAGATGACCTAGCTACACCACTGATCATCACCCATATCCTTGTGGATACTGAAAGCAAGAAATTTGAAAGGACATCAAAGTCCAGGCAAAGACCTGTGTCCACTCTGTTGTGGCTTTTATGGCCCCTTTTTTGCTAAGTGCTCAAACAAGACCGGCATGTCGCCACCGCCAATGGCATCCTTCGCGACCTTTCGTACCTGTTCCAAGTTATGGCTAACAGCCTCCATTGCAGCACCATGGAGCTTCTTAAAAATAGCATGGAATGTCTTGTGATGCAGCTGTTTTGGCAGGACGATGATCGCACAAAATTGCGAAGGCTGGTCATATCCAGCACCTATAGCACTCGCTGCCAAAACAGGGTTCCTGTTTATGGCGAAGCCATCGCATGAGCTCCCGATGTCATAGCGAATGTTCGCCCCGGGGTCACCACACTCCCCGACCAAGATGATCTGCTTCGACGTGTACGTGAATGAAAGCACAGAGTCAGGGCAGTTGGGATTTTCGCAGCGTAGCTCTAGGTATGATGAAAGTCATTTGTGCTTCTCAGCTGCTTCTCAGACGGCGAGTTTCCATTCTTGGCAAGTGGGGCATGCCGAACCTGCTACCAGTGCCGTCAATGCGTCGATCTCACACAACACCTTGCTAGCAGCAGGGCCACCAACCAACCTTTATTCACTTTTGAAGAATTCCACCTTTTTCTGCGATGAACTGATGAAATCCACAGCAGTGTAGATTTCACAACCACAGACTTGGTTACTGGTGTCTGCGGTAGGCCTAATCGACATCGGAGCCGGCATCTTTCTGACTGTCATTTCTTTAACTGTTTTACGCCGCTTTTCTCGGTATTTGTGTCGAGCTCTATGGCTCCGAGCGTCAAAACTGTGCTTTTTTGGGCTAGTCACTTCAAGAAAATGCGGAGAGAACACGGAAAACTGTGCAGCTAGTGAGAATGCGCGGCAGCAGTGGTTCGGCTTTACTGCACAAAAGGAGCACCGCCGCCCAATGGTGGCGCCACGCTACATGGTGCGTAATTCAAAACATGCGACAGTTTCGTTTTCTTTCTCATTTTCCTTTTGTTCTCTGCAAACATATGAAACTGACAGCCATTGAACCTTGGAGGAAAGGGCTGACGGCTGTGCACCCTGATGATTGCAAATGGCGGGCGGTGAGGCTCTGCGCGTGAGAACGCTGCAAACGGCACGGATTTTCTAAACTTTCGGTGGATTATAGAGTTACAACCGCTCAGTTAGGCACATAGTTTGGTGACTTCTCGTGCAAATTTCAGCTTGATACTTACAGAAATAAAAATTTATAGACCAAAGATGACAATGCAGCTTAAAACGAAAAAGTGAATTTCTTTTACAAAACCACTACTTTTCGAACCATGGCTCCCCTTAAGAAAAGGCAGTGATTCATATAGCTGGTGGCAGACTGTGGGCTCCTTCAGGTAACCCAGTCTAGCCAAACTGTCTTAACTACCTGGCAATACCAGCCACCTAAGTCCCAAGTGAAAGAGCATATTCTGTGGCTGGGGCAATTGTGTCTGCTAAAAGGTGTTTTAGCAGACTACTAAAACTACTACATCCTCCACTACTAATTTTTGCCTACTTCTTGACCACGTGGAACCACTCACATTTCTACATGACAACTTTTAATGTTTGTTGCCACTTGTGTTAAACTGTTTTAGCCAAAATGAAAATTTTCTGTGCTCGAAAATTGTGATTTGAAAAGCTAAAAAATCAAATGTAAATGAAACGAAATGCTAATTATGAAAAAGTAAAAAATGTTACGTTTATTGCGCAGCTACAGATGAAGTATGGTAGGAGCGCGATTACCCCAAAAAACAACAAATCATCAGGTCCACAATCTTCACATTTCGGTGCAGCATAGCTATCTCGTGTTCAAAAGCAAGCAAACTGCTTACCACTTCTTTTTACAAATGTCCGAAGTATCAGCAACAAACGCACATCAGTCATCACATATCGACGCATGCTCAGCTGATATAGTTGTGCTCACCGAAACATGGCTTTCAGCAAAAATAAAGACGGAGGTGAACTGATTTCCGTGAGCTGTGCTATCCATTCCTTCACTATCTCCATTGACTCACCATTAGAAACAGTTTGCACTCGTGTTGCTTTTCCCACTGGCGGCCTCATCTTCTGCGCGCGTTATAGGTCCCCATCCTCCACTACCAGTTTTTGCACTGACCTTCATGATGTCCTTAACAAATCAGTTGTTCGATACCGAAGATCACAATTGTTCCTACTAGGTGATTTCAATTTTCCAAACATAGTGTGCAAAACGGTGTTCCCTCCCTTAAAGGGACCCTGAAACGATTTTGGCGATTTTCCACAAACGTACTGAGTCGTTAGAATAGGTCCTTCTGATCATTAATTGATGCATCTAAGTGCTCTGCGTAAAGCATGTAATTTATTATAAGGTTTTAAAAATACACATCGCTGCCGATCGTAGCACACTGCTCGGTGGAATTTTAAGCCGCCCCTACCCATATGATGCAAATAACCCATATGACGTCACGTGGGCGAGCTATCTGATTGGCTGACCAGGGTGCGTGGTCGATAATTTTTCCAACTGTATGGTAAACAAATAATCTTCGTAATAGTTGGAATGTTAGTTCACTTGTTTTTATAAAAAGAAAGTAATATAAAGAGAATGCACAAGAACAATTTTTCAGTACACAGCACTTCCGGCACACAGCAAGTGTCGTCTGCTTGTGTTACAACGTACTCCATTTTGACGAGAGCTCCGCGGTCAGAGTCGGTCTCAGTCTTTTCGCGAGCACTATGATTCGACTTTGTTGCCTTGTGGACTGCAAACCTAGCGACTGGCAATATGTCAAGCTGCGACATCGTGTCCCTCTGCAGGGTAGTATACAAGCGAACTGGCTGCTGCGCATGGGACTGCCGGTATCCGATCGGCGCCAGGATTTGCGCGTTTGTGGCCGTCACTTTACACTGGAAGATTATTAACGCAATACCGTTTCGCGAGTCCAGTATTATGGCAAACGCAAGCGCAAGGGGACAGGGTCTGGCCGCTTGACTGTGCCGTAACGGGATGAGCCGAGAAGAGCAGAAGGGCAAATGTGAATGGTCTGCAGGGTGCAGCCACCTGGTGGCAGAGAGCTCAACCATACACAGTAGCAGCAACGAAGCGTATTCTTTACTGCTGGTGTGTATTTTTCGCAGGAGTGTAATCATCAACACGTTGTTTTTATAAATGTTTAAAATGCTTTACACTTGGTTAGAGCAATATTAGCGCTTTGTTTGACTGGTTAAGCGCTGCGCCAGCAAGTGTCTGGACCGTGCAGACCAATCAGGCTGCTCACGTACGTCTAGGCTAAAGTTCCTTCATCAGCTTGAGTTTATGCCTCCAGTCATTTGCCGAAATGACCAGCTTGCCTGTTTTTAGCGGAGTACCGGACACGTTCGGCGCTACGACAGAATGCTCGCAACGCACGCTGCTTCGATAGCTCTCGGTCGACGGCCAAGCAGCTAGCGGAGAGGTCTCGCGCGGGAGGGGGCGTGCTCCTAAACAACCAGAAGTGAACGATGTGACGTCGCATCGTGACGCTGAACCAGTGAAGGCGGAGCTTAGCGTTGCTCGCTCAGCGAGCGAGTCGAGGAGGAAAAGCATAGCTAGGGAGGAGGGTAACTTCTAATCGCTTGAAGCTCCATTAATACGTAACGCTTCACTTAAATTGTGGTGCGAATGTTCTACTTAAGCTGTACCCTACGCGCCTACAAAATTTGTCCGAACCGTTTCAGGGGCCCTTTAAGCAGTCATCTTCCGAGTGCACCCATTTTTTATATATTCCAAAAGGACTTCTTGGGCAAGTTGGTGCTTAGATTTTTAGACATCTGCGCCGATTTTAATCTAAATCATCTCATTCATGAACCCACACGTACTACCAGCACTTCCTCAAATACTTTAGATCTCTTTTTTTACAACAGCTCCAGATTTGGTTTCTCCTCCAACATATTAAAGGAATCAGTGACTACTCACTTCTCCACTTAACACTTAAAAAGAAAGTTCGCTCGAAGAAAACCATTAAAACTATATGTGATTACAATGCCGCCGACACCACATCCATTAAAAATGAACTAGAATCATTCAAGATTGACTACACAGTCAACTTTTTTGAACGTACCGTTGAAGAGAACTGGTCGTTGTACAAGAACAAACTGCTAACACCAATAGATCGCTATGTGCCTAAAAGAAAGATTGTTTCGAATCCTGCCTCGCCATGGTTTACTGGAATCCTGAGCCGTCTACGCAACAAAAATAAGCACATTTTTCGTCGCGCCAAAGCAACTAACCTTCCCAAACGCTGGGCACCATAGCATAGCATTCACACAGAATATACCATCCTATTACAAATGCACAAAATATCTTTTTGATAACAACCTCCCATCACTTTTGCAGTCTAATCCAGGTAAATCCTGGAATATTGTTGGTGGCACAGAAAGCAAATCAATCCAACTAGCCCGTTCTGACAATGTCGCGATCCCTCCAAGTGCTGTTCCGTTTTGAATTATGTATTTCCTTCCGTTTTTCACAAATGCCCTCCTGCCACTCTACCGTCGGTAAGTATATGCTCTTATTTACGAATTAACTCCATTTATATAGATTGGGTCAGCATACAAAAGTGGACTGAAAACCTGAAAATATCTTCATCAGGTGAAGATTCAATCAACTGTAAAATGCTTAAAATTACTGAACCATATTCTTCCACTATGCTTTTGATGCTCTTTTCCCAGTCTCTAGGTTCCTCGGGACTTCCAAGCAATTGGCGGGTTAGCAAGGTTGTTGCGGTCCCTAAATCAGGTAACACTCATTCCCCCAATAACTATCATCCTATATCACTGACAAGTATACCATGCAAAATATTGGAGCACATTATACATTCTCATCTAATTTACTTCCTTGAGTCTAATTTCTTCTTTTCGACTGAACAACACGGTTTGAGGAAAACATTTTCATGTGAAACGCAACGAATATGTTTGACTAATGGCCTATTTGCAGCTCGCTAATGGCTATTAGCGAGCTGCTGCGGCGTCTGCTTCTCCCGTTTCTTCGAGCGCTGGCTGCTGCCCCTTTGTTTACGTGTTGGATATTCGAGGTACGCCGCCGCTTCATCGCTTTATTCGGATTTGAGTTTTCTATTTCATTTCGTAGTTTCGTGCATGACTGGGCGGACGTGGACGACGAAATAGCCGCAAGCGCAAGCCGCCGAACATCCGAAGGATAAGTAGTCCTAGCAGAGATGCGTCCGCGCGCAAGCTTAGACTGTCGACGCATTGCCGGGCAATTCGCAGGCTGTTGCAGCCTTGAGTTCCAGTGGTGATGATACCGAACTAATAACGGCCTTTTCCGATGCTTCCGGGCCTGCAACGCCCTGTAAATGCTCCGCGACGTACCCCGATTGTGCTACCGCCGTCACCGAGATGAACGACAAAAGTGCGGTCCAAGCGCGTGCATCTGCCGGCCGTGAAGACGAACCGTGCATCAGCAACGGTCGCACCATGCAGTTGCATCTTGAGTCACAATTCATCTTGTCGGAGGTGTTGAATATGACCGCCGCCACTGTCCGCGTCACTTGGTTCTGTGTCAGCAACCGAATGGAAGATAGGGGTTTAGGCTGGAGGAGCATGCTCGGTGGTGACGGACTCAAGCGAGTCGAGCAGCTGAGAAAGATGCCTTGCGCAAGAAGAGGGCACAAAAAGCACATGAAAGCAAGCATAAAAGATCCAAGAGATCAACCTGACATCTGTACCTACAAGGCCGGTGGTTTCTAGTCGAATAAACATGGCCCAAAACTTCGAACACCTTTTTCTCAAAACTTTTTTCTACCACCAAGGCTAACTTGCAAAGCCAATATCTCAGCCACCGTTATGAATATTTTTACACCGTTTGTTTTGTTAGACTCATTGTGCACCACTGCACACAGTGACATGTTTTGTTTTCAAAATAGCTGCTTCAATGATTTGTTATCTTTTGTTTTCACAGTCGAGATTTTCATGCAACGGAAGTAGCTGCAAAAGAATGAAAATGTAAAAAAATTCTGTTAGGCTAAAAAAAATTACAGGAATGTCACTGTGTGGAGGATACATATAGGAGTGCTATCAATGTTTGTTTGAACTCCTAGCATCAATATACAGGTGTGCAGGCATTTTGCAAAAATGAAAGCAGAACAATTTTGTAAACAAAAAGGTACTTCAGATATTGCAGCCATATTTTCACCATATTTTCACAATTTTGTTTATGTGATATTATTAACATCTGCAAAATTTCATCAAAATCGGCTGGTAAATAAAAAAGTTAGCTTTGATCCCCATATCCCCCCTTAAAAGCTTTCTGTCTAATCAAACTCAGTACGTTTCGACTCATGAATGTTCATCGTCTCGCACTTCCGTAACATCGGGTGTACCACAGGGATCGGTACTGGAACCTCTGCTTTTCCTGATTTACATAAACGACCTTCCTAAATGCATTTCCCATTCATCTATCAGGCTCTATCATGTATCAGGCATCTTTTCAAAACTCCTTCACAAAGCTGTGCATCTTTTCAAAGAAAGCAATGCCGTCCATAGCAAGTGGAGGCACATACCTTGTTCTTAGGGTTGGGCTTCATGCTGAACACACCGCAGATCTCTTCACCCTTTTTGACGGTCATGTAATCATCAAAGTAGAATACTGTCTGCTTCCAGTGGGTGTAGGCTGCCTCGGGAGCTGCACAAAAAGCATAACAGCCCACTTACCAAGCAGTTCGCTCACCGGCCACAAAGCGAATATCTGAGACTGTTGTATCGTTTTGGTCTGTAATAGGTGGCATCAAAATCCACACCCCAGCAATGAGACCATCTAGATCACAGATGGAGATCTCGAAGCCTTTCTTGGTGGCAGCGTGCGGCGGAAGCAATTGTGGGAGCCGGAAACACATCATAGATGTCAGTTTTTCGGCACGACCTATTTGCACTATAGCTATTGAAACAGAGTGCGTTTCTAATCCAAATATGAAGTTATTCAGAAAATGCTGGCTTTGAATAAAGTGCGTGCGTAGGCTGCGTGCTTTTACGAGTACGTAGTTGCCATCCCCAATCACGTCGATAGCAGCCGCAGTTTCGTGCAGGGCGGTTTCGTTTTGACAAGCTTTCCAGGATGAAGAGCCTTGGCTAAACCACAATGGATGGCAACCAGCTCACTGGCGAAGAAATAATCAGGATGTGCGCACAGTAATAAAAAGCCTGTCTCAGGTGAAGATGCGCTGTGAGAAGAGTTGCGAGGCCTTGGCCGCTGCGAGAGCTAATCCGCCGCGAGATGACAATTGCAGCTTGCGCACTGCTCTAGAGCAAAATAGAAACAGGAATGGCTCGTTCACACAGTAAATAAAAGCGTGTTGACATAGTAAGCATTTGTTTTCTTTTCTTGATGCGCTCGATAATGCGAGATTCAGTTAATTAAAATCGCAGTTAAAATCGCATTTTCACTCTCTTCATTTTCGTGTTCCCGAGACCCTTCTGCGCCCATCAGCAAGTTTTGGTTACAAAATTGCGCATATTTTACGAGTAATAAAAATAAAAACGTCGAATGCGTGCACATGGACTTTCAAATTGAAGTCTAAACACATCTCTATTAAACCACCAGTAGCCCGCGAAATACCCGTCCCGTCCTAGTTCGCAGGCTGCGGGTGGTTGAAATAGGACGAAACGGTCATTTGAGGGGTCACCCGATGTTTTGCGCAGGCACAAGTACGAGCAGGTGCAAGAGAGAAAATCTGGAAACTACTGTGGCGGAGAACTTCCTTTCCTCGTTTTGTATGCATTTGTCCCTAGGCTAGCCGGGATGCACATTTACAATTGCTAGTAAGTACAGCCTAGGCACTGTGGAGGAGAAGTTTCTTTGCTTGCGTTGTATGCATTTGTCTCCTAGGCATGCTGGCATTGCGGAGTGTGGTTAAGTTTGTTTACGCTCCAATGCTGGCTGCCTGTGTGGCGAGGCGGTGGGTCCGGACGGCCCATTTGGCGACAGGCTTTTCGTATGCTGCTGTCCGTGACTTTTCAGTAGCATTTTTGAGTGGTTCCCTTTGAGTGAAACAAATGCACAGCTCCTGAGCAACCGCAGTTAAACGCCATTGCCCGATGTCACGCCGTGAGGATTATTGGCTTTGCATGTTGCCCACGTTAGGTTAGGCTAGGTCAGGTTACCTTAGGTTAGGCTAGCATACCAGACATTACGATGACACGGCGAATTCTCACAGCGGTATCACTGCGTGGATATTTGTCTGTGTCTCGGCTACATTACCTTAGGACAGCGTAAAAGGCGCAGCGTGTTCTCACAGCGGTTATGCCGGGAGGATTATTGTCTTTTTGTCTCGGCCCTGTTTGGTTAGATTAGATTTGCGTAAGAGGCGTTAGGGTAGCACAACGTATTCTCATAGCGGTTGCAGGGGCGTCGAGTGTCACCGGCAGCCTTTCAGCCACTTGCGTTCAACTGCAATTGCCAAGGTGCTCGCCTTCTATACATTCGGCCCAGGCTCTACTACAGTCCCTTACTGCTCCCACAGAAACATTTGAGATGTTATTTTCAAGGTACATCACCGTAAGGTGCGAGAAAGCTATGATCTGCCATGACTGACTTAGCATGAGCGTTGCAGGTGAGAGACAGTCGGTCCGACACGCGGTCGCCAAATGGGGCATCAGTGCCCACTGCTTCACCTATTTTACCGCGCCGGCAGCCAGCATCTGAGTGTAAACTAACTCGACCCCACTCCACAATGCCGGCACGCCTAAGGACAAATGCATACAACACGTGCTAAGAAATCTCCGTAGTGTCTAGGCAGAGTCAAATATCAGTTGTGGTCCAGCCAATCTCAGATTTGGAGCAATTTTGGGAGCAGGAAAAGGGCTGTTTTGTAGCAATTTAGGAGCAACCACATTAGCATTTTCTAGCAGTTCTGTAGCACAAAATTTTGCGTTTTGGATCAGTTGGAGGAGGAGACAAGCTAATGCATGACATTTGATGCAGCTTACTAATACTGGAGGATTGTTCAGTATTTAGAGCAAATAGACACAAGCAAGACAGACTGACGCAGCGCAGCCATTTAGCCACACAGCAGGAAACCATGGTATGTTGCATACGGACTTTATTTGCCTATGTAAATAGCACTTTTACACTAGTGAAAACAGTTTTATGCAATAAAACATAATACAAAAGTGACTAGAAATGCCGAAAAACAATTTTGTGCTGTTGGCAATAAGAGATTTGACTAGAGATAGACAGCTGTATCAAAAGTATAAATAATTTTGCTATTTAGACGTGCCTACATGCACCATCTGAGCATGTCTTGTTTACACTGTAAAATAAGCTTTAAAACATATTTTTTACTATAAACCCACACATATTGCACAATGAAAACATGGAAAGTTCTTTCTGTCGGTGGCTTTTGCTACTTCTTTTTTTCAGCTCTTGAAGCTCAAGAAGTGCAGTAGCCAGTCAGTATCCATTCCCTTCAGTGCAGTAACCATTCCCTTCAGCTAACAACTGTTGCCCACTTTGGACCTGGCTCCATGCTCTTGTGAGCCAAGCCAGTAGAGATTCTCTCTTCCGCTTCTTTAAGTAATGCACAGCACGACACAACCTTTTCATTTAGGCCCTTTTTCAGTCATTCCATTAATGGCATTGGGCTGGGTCTGTGTGGTTGCAGGCTTCGTCACCTCCGAATCTTCAGTTTCCTTTTCAAGCATATCTGCATAAAATGCTCTTGCCTTCTTTACATATCGGACCAGCCTTCTTTACATATCGGACCAGCTTAGGTGACAGGGGTACTTTGGTGGCATCCCCCTTGTACCTTTGCAAATACGTGTTAACCTGCTTTAGTCCATTCAGACTATTAAAAGACAAAGAGGC
Source organism: Dermacentor albipictus (assembly GCF_038994185.2). Classification (NCBI taxonomy): domain Eukaryota; kingdom Metazoa; phylum Arthropoda; class Arachnida; order Ixodida; family Ixodidae; genus Dermacentor; species Dermacentor albipictus. Next base: position 180,250,711 of record NC_091823.1, on the reverse strand, counting down.
ACGGCCCTCAAGCAGACGCTTCTTTATACTGAACTCTCTCTCACAATCTGCATTACCATGTGGGAGAGAGGGGAGGGCTTTCACGAGCTTTGCAAGCAGTGGCTACTTTTGCTCGCCAGCAGCTGATTTCCGTTGAAATACCTTAGCCCATGAGCTGTCAATCCTTTCAGGCACTGCAACTGCACTGCTGTTCACTGGATCGCATTTAAGCATGTACCATTCGTCAATTAATGAAGACACTTCATTCACCTGTAGCACTTGCGGCAGTTGTGAAGCAAGGTATCGCAGTGAGCAGGCTTCCGAGTCTGCATGTGTGAAGTGCAAGCCAAGAATGCTTGCATGTTGCAGCAGTTTGTTTTCAAGAGGTAGCTTTTGCAGCAAGTCTTGTGAGCAAGCTTTGTAAAAAGCACGGGCCCCAAGTCGCAAACGATTTCTTTCAGGGATGTACCAGGTCCACATTGCATCATCTGTATCTATACCCAACTCGGTCATCGTCTTCCACAGTGTGGAGTCTTGCAGGTTAAGGCTCTTCAGATTATCAAGTCTTGCCCTAGTAGGCTTCACTGCGTAAGTGGCTAAGAACTCACTGAACTAATAACAATTCCACATGAAGAATGTGCAAAAGTGGTTCTTGTTTCTGAAACAGCTTCTGGAAGCCAGTGAATAGCTCAGCACAGTTCTTCAGGAAAGGTATCTTAGCATAGAGTGGTTTCAATGAGAATGCCGCAACCAGTTTGTTATGAAGACTTTGGGTGGCAGACGGCAGCCAGTCTTGTTTGCTTCTTCAAAGTAGTTCTTAATGGCATCCAACTGCTTCTGAATATGGCACAGTGATTCTTGTAAAGTGAGCCACCTGTTCAACACGTCAAAAAAACACATGCGGCAGTATACCTATGACTTCCAGGCTTTCTCTGAATAGCTCTGAGCGGGCAGCAGATTTTAAGTAATAGTAAACATTTCTTACCACTTCTACATCAGATCCAAAAACATCTAAGCCCTTTGCAAAAACATTCTGGACCCTGTGAAAACTGCAGTGACCAACATCGGCAATGCTTGATGTGAGATGCTGTTCTAGCTTTCTTCCGACACTCTTCATGATGTGAGGACCGTCACTAAAGAAAAAAATGATGCCCTGTCGTGGCAGCTGAACAAGTGCATCTTCTACACAGCTGAGAATGATCTCAGCGGTGGCCCGTCCAAGATTATATGACTGGACATGTTCCACGACAATATGCTGTTCTGCTTCACAGAAGAACCTTACAAGCACATCAAGTTGCTTCACTCGCTGGTCAGGTCTTGGAGTTGCATACATCATCATAGAATAGAAAACACCCGGATGACATAGTTCATCCACCACTTTTGACTTGAAATTTGGGCCTAGTCCATCAGACACAATGCATGACAGCTTCGACTTGCCACATCTGAAGCCCTTGGTAACAATGCTGTCTGGGAGCATTGTGTGGTAGATTTCCGTTGCAGTGTCGCCCCATGAAAATGAGATGCACTTGGTTGTGATAGACATGACAAAAATTGTTTCGGCCTTGCAAACTTGATCTTGTAGAGAGGTGCTAGATGCTCCCGGTGAAAAGTTCAAAGCCGCCTGCACCAATATAGGAGGCTGGAGGTTTCCATTTTAGTCTCCGCTCTTTGCAGTCGCATGGATGTGCTTCTTCATTGTCGATTGACGTTTTAATGCACCAATGCCGTGTTGTGAGCAATCAATAGTGCAATTGCAGACAACACAGAGTGCTTCTGTGTCTTCAACTCCATTTTTGCACCAAAGATGAATGGGGTCATTATAGCTATCAATTTCATTGAGCACAGACTCCTTCAACTTGGTACTTTGCCCTAGAAAGAACAAGAGAATCCACCAGCGAACTTATTTTCCAGAAATGAGAATTAGGACACCAACTCTAATAACAAAAAATCATCTTTCCCAATAATCGCACTGGCGACATTTTCTCCCAGTACACCAAGCTAAAAAATAAATTATATTGTTGTGTGTGGAAAGACACAGACAGAAGAGACTATTTCCAGGCTATTTACACTGGAGCCAGGCAGCTAGGCTGACACTCGCTCGCGCCAAGCGCACCGGCCAACTTCATTGTCGTTCTCGCGGCGGCTCGTTTCTTGAGCATCGCTTGAGCATATCGTAATACTACCCCCGGCAGCAAAAAGCAGCGTCACGGTGCTGTTAAATATCCAAGGCGCGTGGAGAGTTGTAGGGCTTGAGTCGGGCGACGTGGACGATGTCACTCGTCACAGCGGAGGACGTAGTGGGCGTGGCTAAAACGATTTCATAAATGACATCGGTCACTTTGCGGAGCACACGATATGGGCCTGTGTAACAAGAAAGGAGTTTTTCACATAGGCTAACTTTACGCGAAGGTGACCAAAGCAACACGAGGCTGCCGGGCACAAAATGGACATCACGGTGATGGACATCGTAGCGTTGCTTCTGCTTGTCTTGAGACACTTGTAGACGACTGCGTGCAAGTTGGCGAGCATGGTCAGCATGGGCGATTGCATCACGGGCATAAGCGCTAGTTGAAGCTGTGGCGGACGGAAGCAGTGTCCAGTGGTAGCGTTGGTTCGCGGCCATAAGAGAGGTGAAACGGGGAAAAGCCAGCAGTTTCGAGAGGGGAATAGTTGTACGCAAAATTAAGGTAAGATAGAGCCAGGTCCCAGTCACAGTGGTCGTCGGAAACGTATTTGGATAGCATGCCTGCAAGGGTGCGGTTCAAGCGCTCAGTGAGGCCGTTCGTTTGGGGATGGTAGGAGGTGGTAAATTTGTGCCGTATTGAGCAGGCATGCATGATGTCGTCGATGACTTTGGCCAAAAACGTACGGCCACAGTCTGTTAGCAATTGACGCAGAGCACCATGCATCAAAACAATATCATGTAGGAGGAAGTCGGCAACATCAGTTGCGCAACTGGTCGGAAGAGCACGGGTTATGGCATAGCGGGTCGCGTAGTCCACCGCGACTGCAACCCACTTGTTTCCTGATGTAGATTCCAGAAATGGGCCGAGAAGGTCTAAGCCGACACGATGAAAGGGCTCGGCAGGAATGTCGAGCAGCTGCAGGTAACCAGCGGGGAGCTGGGAAGGCTTCTTGCGTCGTTGGCAAACTTCACAAGCGGCGACGTAACGTCGTACGGAACGGGCAAGACCAGGCCAGAAAAAACGGCGATGTACACGGTCATAGGTTTGAGATACGCCGAGATGTCCTGCGGTTGGTGCGTCGTGGAGCTCTTCTATAACAGTGGAGCGGAAGTGTTTAGGTATTACAAGTAGGAACGCAGAGCCGTCCGGATGAAGGTTACGACGGTACAGAGTACCGTCGCGGAGGATGAAGAGGCGTAGAATAGCATCGGCCGGAGAGTGCTCAAAACGGTTTATGAGTGCTCTGATGTAGGCGTCACGGCGTTGCTCGTCGGCGAAATGAAGCAGCTGTGATACAGAGAATGCGCAAGAAGCACTGGCAATATTAGATGAGTCAGAGTCGTCAACAGGGTAACGCGACACGCTGTTAGCGTCTTGGTGCAGGCGGCCACTCTTGTACACCACGGAATATGAAAATTCTTGTAGCCTCAAAGCCCATCAACCAAGCCGACCTGTAGGATCTTTTAGCAAAGAGAGCCAGTAGAGAGCATGATGGTCAGTGACTACGGAAAAAGGGCAACCATAAAGGTAAGGACGGAACGTCGCAACTGCCCAGACTACAGCAAGGCATTCTCATTCCGTAATGGAATAGTTGCGCTCCGATGGTGTGAGGAGGCGGCTCGCATAAGCAATTACGCGATCCTGGCCACGCTGACGCTGGGCTATGACGGCACCTACGCCATGACTGCTGGCATCTGTATGCAATTCTGTAGGGGCATCAGGGTCGAAGTGGGCGAGAATGGGTGGTGAGGAGAGAAGAGTAACGAGACGAGAGAAGGCGGCGGCTTCTGCAGTACCCCATGAGAATAGTACGCCTTTCTTCAAAAGATTAGTGAGGGGTCTAGCAATTGCCGCAAAATCTTGAATAAAACGACGAAAGTACGAGCATAGCCCTACAAAACTTCGAACGTCTGCGGCTGTCTTCGGAACCGGAAACTCTCTGAACGCGTGAGTTTTGTCGGGATCACGCTGTACTTCGGAAGCATCAGCGAGATGGCCCAGAAGAGTAATTTGCCGGTGGCCAAAACGACATTTGGACAAGTTAAGTTGCAGCTTTGCCTTTCGAAATGCATCAAGTATAGTTGTGAAACGTTCAAGGTGAGTGTCTAACGTTGGCAAGAAGACGATGATGTCGTCGAGGTAGCAGAGGCATGTGAACCATTTGAAACCTTGGAGCAAGGAGTCCATCATACGCTTGAAGGTGGCAGGGGCGTTGCATAATCCAAACGGCATTACTTTAAATTGGTATAGGCCGTCAGGTGTGATGAATGCGGTTTTTTCTCGGTCCATATCGTCAACAGCAATCTGCCAGTATCCCGAACGAAGATCAATAGACGAGAAACAGCTGGAACCGTGCAGGCAGTCAAGGGCGTCGTCTATACGTGGGAGCGGGTAGACGTCCTTCTTAGTAATGTTGTTCAGATGACGGTAGTCTACACAGAAGCGCCATGTGCCGCCCTTCTTCTTAACCAACACCACAGGTGACGCCTAGGGACTCGAAGAAGGCTCAATGATGTTTTTATAGAGCATTTTGTTGACTTCGTTTTGAATTACTCGGCGTTCTGACGCAGAAACTCTATACGGTCGTCGGTGAATAGGCGTAGCATCGCCAGTCAGAATACGATGCTTGACTGCGAGCGTCTGGCCTAAAGGGCGATCGTCGATGTCGAAAATATCTCGGTAGGACGATAATACTTGGCAAAGCTCTTCAGCCTGCGCTGAGGACAGGTCCGTCGCAACCATTTTCTTTATATTGGGATCGGCACTCGAGGCTGGCACGAGGGGCCTGCTAAGCTCGCGAGAATCATCGGTCAATAACGCTGCCACGTATTGGTTGCCGAGACAATCAACGGTGGCAAGGCAAATACCTGGCGGTAGAATTTGCTTTGCCAATCCGAAGTTACAGACAGGCATTTGAGTGCGCTTCCCAGTAATATTAAGTATACTGTGAGGCGCTGTAACGTCATACCTTATTGGGATGTCGGGCAGAGGAGTGACGAGGTACTCACCATCAGGAACTGGTGGGAAAGACAACAGTTCAATGTAGGCTATTGACTTTGGCTGCAGGCGAAGAAAACCGGTGGGACAAAAGCGGCAGTGGGGTGCGTCGGAAGGTTCTGCGAGCATCGGCAACTCAAGGCGAAGGGTACCGGAAGAGCAGTCGATAAGAGCAGAATGTGCGGAGAGAAAATCGAGGCTGAGAATGAGGTCGTGGGGGCAATGAGCAATTGCCGTTAAGAGGACAGGAGTGTGGCGGCCGGCGATGCTGACGCGTGCCGTACACATGCCGATGATAGGGACAGTAGCGCCATCCGCAACGCGTACGACGCGGGCCGACGCTAGAGTGAGGAGCTTATTGAGTCGTCGTCGGAAGGCAGCACTCATAATTGAAAGATGTGCTCCTGTATCGATGAGTGTCGTGACAGAATAGGCGTCAACGTCAAGAAGGTTTCGGTTCGTGGGTAACGTGAGCAGAGGATTTGAGGGCAGGGTCGACAAGGCAGCTTCACCTCCAGAAGCTGCAGTGCCTAGTTTTCCGGCTGGATCCGGGAGGTGATAGGCGGCGAAGAGAAGCGACGAGGTTGGGGCGAACGAGACTGATGGCGTCGAAGTGAGGGCGAGCAGCTGTACCGAAGGTTCGGCGCAGGAGCATCAGTGGCAGTGGATTCATGGCGGCTGGTAAAGGGAACGGAAGGTCAAAAGGTGCGGGAATAAGCGGCGGTGTATGTCCGAGGAGTTGGTGGCCAACTGTTGCGACAGTGACGAGCGACGTGGCCGATGCAACAGCAGTGGAAGCAGATCGGCCGGTCATCAGGGGTACGCCAATCGGACAGGTTGCGGCGAGATGTGGCGGAAAAGGACTGCCGAGGACGAGGAGGGCCGCTAGAGAACTGGGAAACGTTGGGTTGAGACGTGGAACACACAGAGTTCAGACCCATGTTCTGAAATTCCTGTCAGACGACGGCCTGGATCATCGCAATGGTGGTTGCTGGCAGATCAGGAGGCGTCGTGGAGAAAGCTGGCGAACAGGTGGCCTCGAGTTCGCGGCGAACAATACGGGTGACATGGTGGTGGTCTGACGTGGTTGACTCTCACATGTCGACGCAGCAGCAGTGTTGGGTAGCCGTGTGATGTGGTGTGTAATACGGCGGCTCTTAGCTTGCTCAAGGCGACGGCATTCTTTGATGATGGCGTCGATAGTCCAGACGTTGCCGAAAACAAGCAAATTGGAAGCGTCGTCGGCGATGCTTTTTAGAATATGTGACACTTTATCGGCTTCGGACATACCATCGTCAGCTTTGCGGCATAGAGCTAAGACGTCGAGGATGTAGGAAACGTACGGCTCTGTAGGTGACTGTACACGAGACGCAAGAGCCTTTCTCGCGGCAGCCTTGCGCCCAATGGGGTCGCCGAACAGTCCCCGTACGTTTGGTGCCACATGCGTGGGGTGCCACCGAGATAAAAGATGACATTGGCGGAGCACAATCGTTCGGCTCCACCTGTTATTAGCACTGCCGTGTTCATAGAGTTTGATCCAGTCGTCAACACCCCGGCCCTCCACGCCAGAGAACACGCCTGGGTCGCGATGTGGGGCGACCGTGACGATTGGAGCTGTGGGACATGCCGAAGCCGTTGCAGAGGTGGGTGCGTCACCAGGAGGCATGGTGACAAGCTTGGTGTGCCGACCACTTCTGAGTTCCGTGGTGAGGACGGAGATCGCTGACCTCCAGAATGTTGCGTGTGGAAAGACACAGACAGAAGAGACTATTTACAGGCTATTTACACAGGAGCCAGGCCGACACTCGCTCGCGCCAAGCGCACCGACCAACTTCGTCGTTGTTCTCGCAGCGGCTCGTTTCTTGAACATTGCTTGAGCATATCGCAATAATATGAATACTGTTTCCTTACACTTGCACATTCTTTACTCATGAACGTCATATTAATTCTTGCATAGCAAAGGGGGGACACGGATTTCAAAGACCAAAAACATATCGCAAGAAAATCAATAGTTTGAAAACGGTCATTTTGGAATTTCCAACGATTATCCTACCACTTCACCAAATTTTGCACATTCTAAATCAATATTTTAGCCGTAATATAAATTTTTGGCAACAGTGTGGGCTAAATATGAGGCAATGTTTCCGTAAAAAAGCACTTTTCCCACGGCGCGTGACTGGCCCAGCAGTCGTTCGGTCGCGCTGACCCATACATAGTTACTCGTCTTCATTTTCCCACCACCGACGACTCTATCCGCACATTGGCTAGACAAACATCGACTGCATCATTCCACGGCCGCTTCGCAGACGCCAAACTCCAAAGTTCACTATGAAGTTCAAATTTAAAACAAAAAAGGAAGAGGAAGTCGGCGTACAACGTTGAGAAACGACACTGCTGCGCTGCTTCCCGATGACATCAACAAGGCGTGTTCATAGTCCGGCATTATTGGCGCACGGGCGAGCGACGCTCGATGCGTCCGAGTTTGTTGGCCACATCCAGTTACGCTGGCTGCACCAGTGTGTCGAACCATGGGTCCAATGATAGACACTGTTGTTCTCACCAACGTGATGTAACCTGTGTGCGCACTCACACTACGTCAGACTATATTTAGCCCGCCCACTCCCGCAGTCAAGTGACGCCAGAGATCCCGATGGCATGTTAGACCCAGTTCCCCAAAGCGCTCCTGACAATGGTCACATTTCATCGACGTTTTGGAACGACATTACTATTCTGCAACTAACCGAAAACCTGTACTAGATCACGTTGACACTGCTGCTGGGACATACGAACTGGCTAAGTCTGCTGAGCATGTGTCTTCTGAAACGTGTGTCTGGCATAAAACAGGAATTAGAATGGGAACCCCTTGAAGTAAGAAGAAGAAAGCTAAGGCTTAAATTTTTTCATAACATATATTACGGTAAGATTGCTATTCCTAGGGAGAAGTACATTTTTCATCCGCACTACAGATCCGAGCGGGTTGATCATAATCATAAAGTGCGTGAATTCAGGTCAAGAACCGATTTGTTCAAGATGTCGTTTTTTCCTCAGACTGTTCGAGAATGGAATGATTTATCTTCATTTCTTGTTAATATTACTGACACTGAAGTGTTTGCATTGTCATTGTGACTGCCATTGTAATATTTTTTTTTTCGTTTGTCCAACCCCCCACTGTAATGCCACTGTGGCGCTGTGGGTAAATAAATAAATAAATAAATAAATAAAACTTGCAGCGGGTGCTCAGAAGGCATCACCGTAGTGACACCAGCCAGACAGACTACATTCCGGGAGGCTACTGCAACAGCACTTGCGTATATTCAAATATTTTGTAGTGGTCTGTTATAAAAATAAGCTTTTTCTTTTCTAATTTTCTCAGAATCTCATTTTAGGTGTTTTTTTAAACTTCCTGAAGAGCTATGTCGGTCTTCAGGGCACAGAGAACCACAATTTTAACATCAGCCTTTAGCTACATGTGTGTACTGCACAAAGGTAGGAACAGATGTTTTAATTTCGCTTTTGAATTTTTTTAAAATCTGGCTACTAATTGGACTACATGATTGCCATGTCTGGAGATCGAACTTCAAATTGCTGTAAAATTGGTAATACTTGCAATATAAAGAAAGTAGCCCTACAGTTGTGTTGCTTACACTTTGTAGTATCCAGGCATATGTCTTTATAAACATTCTGGTTGATACAATTGTTCAGCTAAACAATAGGTGTTTAATTTTAATTATATCTGCAACCACTCAGTCAATTAAAAAGCAATTATATTTTTGAAATCGACATGAAAAACTTTGTATTGCTGACGATTTTCATTAAATTTAGTCGAAAAATTGCAAAGGTTTCTAAATCCCGATTCCCCAGGGGTTTAGATCAGGCGAGAGTCAGCGCCATGCCGTAGTTTTATACCTTCTTATGTCCTTGGGTTGCGCTGTAACGAACCTTACTATGAATCCCAACCAACTGGCCCAACTTACCGTCTTGATGCAGTACTTAAAAGCTTACCTTGAGCTTCACTGTCACTACTCCACAAAAATTCCTGCTACAGATTAGTAGGGACGTGCTGAAACGCCAATGAAACGCGGCCACTGTCAGGAGCGCTTCGGGGCACTAGGCCTAACACACCATCGTGATTTCCGGCGTCACTCAACCGCAGGAGCGGGCGGGCTAAATATAGTCAGACGTAGCATAAGCGTGCGTGCACGTTACATCACGTTGGTGAGAACAATAGAGTCTATCATTAGACCACTGGTTCGACACACTGGTGCAGCCAGCATAACGGGATGCGGCAAACGGACTCTGACACGCACTGCGTCGCGCGACGCTCGCCCATGCACCAATAATGCCGGGCTATGAACGCACCTTATCGGGAAACGGCGCGGTGGAGCGTTGTTTCTCCACGTTGAATGCCGGCTTCCTCTTCGTTTCTTTTTTCCTTTCTAAATTTGAATGTCATAGAAAACTTTAGAGTCGAAGGTTGGCATCGCTGTCTGCGTGGGCAGGGTGTCTACCAAGTTGACATTTCTAAATTCCCCGAGTTTTCCAGGTTTTCCCTGAGTGCCCTTGCAGAATTCCCTGAGTGATGCAGAACTATGTTTTATTTCAAGAGGACAAAAACCATCTCGCCCGATACTGTCACTCTCTACTAAGCATATGAAAAAAATTAAAAAAAAAAGACTTAGTCCAATTTGAATACTAAGGAGTAGTGTCTATGTTATTAAAAAAGAGAATGGAAGGGAGGGGTTGGTAAAATGCACAGCAAATAAAATATCTTCAATAAAATTGCAAATGGAGTTGTACATTCTCAAATACAAATACAGTCGAAACCTGTGGTAACAAAATCCCGAGGGAACGAAATTCTCGCTGCAACGAAATATTTTTGGATCCCCGGCAAACAGCCATAGGAGTCAATGCAGTTCCTACCTCGCGTCAATGAAACTTTTTTCTATAGCAATCCCTCATCAACGAAATTTTCTGAAACGACAGTCCGCAAATAATCTACTCATGTAACACTAGTTGTGTCCATAAACTGCTCAAATGCATTCGTTGTGTGCTTAAATTGCATTAACTACCACCACAGCACACTTGCGTGGCCACCGCCATCATTGTTTACAATAAAAAGAGCCTCGCACCACCTCTCGTGACAGATGACAGCTATGATGATGATGGTGGTCATTCGGCCATCGCAACGGGTGACTGCGCAGTGTCCGGGCCAAAAATGAAATTAGCATTTAAATGATGGAAATAAAAAAAGACAAGAACCGTAGGCGATCTCGCAGTGAGCACATTTTATTTAATCCTGTGTGCCATTACAGCTTGTGCTAAATGCAGAGCGAAACACCTGCGTGCGTGGCAGCCAAATGACATCTACTACACGTGAAGGCTCCGATAACCCGGATGACGCTTTAGTATCAGTGGGCTTTGTGTACCGCTGCACATGGTCGTGCGCTCAGTGTAGTTGGTGCTAGAGTGCGTCAATTGTGTGTCTCTGTGCCAATCGGACCATTTGCTTTGACAGCCTGCTAAGATGCCGCCTCCAGCCAAAAAGAGGAAATTTATGACACTGCAGGATAACGCTGCAATTATTGCCCAAGCTGAAAAAGGCAGGAAGAAAATGGATATCGCCAAAGAATTTGGAATTGTGTGCAGTTCGATATCGATGATTCTGAAAAACAAGGCCTCCATTCTCGGCGCGCTCGGAAATGGTGTGAGTGCGAAAAACAAAACGGTGAGCGCTGCCGCTTTTCCAGACGTTGACAAGGTGGTGTTTGCATGGTTTTGTGAAGAGCGTGCCAACAAAGTGCCGCTGTCTGGCAGAGTTCTTCAGCAGAAAGCGCGGGACTTCGCATGCATTCTCGGGCACGCTGATTTTAAGGCTAGCCCTGGCTGGTTGAGCCGTTTCAAAGCCCGCCACGACATAGTGGCCAAAGTCATTTCCGGGGAGGCAGCAGCCATCGACCCTTTGACAACGTCATCGTGGCTGCTGACCAACAAAGAAGTGCTGGACCAGTACAAGCCCTCGGACATTTACAATGCAGATGAGACGGCCTTATTCTACGAGATGCTGCCATCGAAGACCCTGGACTTAAAAGGCCAGAAATGCCGCGGGGGGAAACACAGCAAGCAGCGTGTAACAATTTTGTTGTGAACCAACATGGACGGCACAGATAAACGGCCACTGCTTGTAATCGGCAGAAGAAGCCCCGCTGCTTCAAGGGAAATCGTCGGCTGCCCGTACAGTACACCGCGAACCTGAAGGCATGGATGACCCGGGCCATATTTGGCAGCTGGCTCGAGGCCTTCGATACGGACATGCGGAAGGCAGGCAGATCGGTCTGCCTTTTTTTGGACAATTGCAGTGCCCATCATGTAGATGACGTGGAAATGGGAAACGTGCACTTAGTTTTTTTTGTTTTTTTTCCACCGAACTGCACTTCCGTGCTACAGCCGCTTGATCAAGGCGTCATTCGTAGCCTCAAGTGCGCCTACAAGGAGAGGCTGATTCAGCGTCTGCTGCTGAACCTCCAGTTGAAGCGTCCCACCGTAGTGGACATGTTCATGGCGCCTGAGATGATGGCCGCCGCATGGGCTGCGACGTCGCCAGCCGTGATAGCTAATTGTTTTATTCATGCCGGCTTCATTGCCACTTGGCAAGCATCATGCGCTGATCCAGTGGCATCGCAAGAAGATTCACCTGAAGGTGCACTAGTTGACAGTGCTGACGCCGCAGTGCCGCCATCACTGGCCCACGCATGGGATGGACTTTCTGCCGTGACAGAGTTGTTCCGGATGGCTTCAGCATCGACGAGTTCGTTCGTGTGGGTGAAGGTGTTGTCGGCCATGAAGAGATGACTGATGAGGTCATCATAAGTAGCGTTTGCCAAGGTGCCGACGACGCCGACGACCACCAGACACCAAATCAAGAGAGGACTGCAAACCCGCGGGATGTGTTGAATGCTTTCGATGTAATTCGATCATTTTTCGGTGAGCATGACAACGCGGCAATGGACCACTTCTTGCAGTGCGAGTCGAAAGCAGTAAAATTGCTGCAAGGCAAGGCTCAGCAAAGTAAGCTGACTGACTTTTGGCAATAAATTTTTTTTTTGCAAGCCAATTTTCTTCCTGTCTTTTCTGCCTCATTCTCGCGCTAATGAAATTCCAGCAAAAGCGAAATGTTTTGCTTTCCCCGGCAATTTCGTTATTGTGGGTTTCGACTGTAGAAAGGAGATGCATACAAAGCAAATATTTTCGAATATCATCATCACCATCATCATCATCATCAGCCTGGTTACGCCTACTGCAGGGCAAAGGCCTCTCCCATACATCTCCATCAAGCCCGGTCATGTACTAATTGTGGCCATGCCGTCCCTGCAAACTTCTTAATCTCATCCGCCCACCTAACTTTCTGCCGCCCCCTGCTACGCTTCCCTTCCCTTGGAATCCAGTCCGTAACCCTTAATGACCATCGGTTATCTTCCCTCCTCATTACATGTCCTGCCCATGCCCATTTCTTTTTCTTGATTTCAACTAAGATGTCATAAACTCGCATTTGTTCCCTCACCCAATCTGCTTTTTTTCTTATCCCTTAACGTTACACCTATCATTCTTATTTCCATACCTCGTTGCATCGTCCTCAATTTGAGTAGAACCATTTTCGTAAGCCTCCAGGGGAGGTATTCTGTAAGAGTCCACCTAGTGGACAGTCCATTTCGGCCGTTCCTGATTGGTGAGGGCCGCTCGTCTCCTCCTCGCTCGTACAGCTGCATCCAATCAGCAGCGGCCGAAATGGACAGTCCACTAGGTGGACTCTTACAGAATACACCCCCAGGTTTCTGCCCCGTAGGTGAGTACTGGTAATACACAGCTATTATATGCTTTTCTCTTCAGGGATAATGGCAACCTGCTTTTCATGATCTGAGAATGCCTGCCAAACGCACCCTAGCCCATTCTTATTCTTCTGATTATTTCCGTCTCATGATCCGGATCTGCCATAACTACCTGCCCTAAGTAGATATATTCCCTTACGACTTCCAGTGCCTCGCTGCATATTGTAAATTGCTGTTCTCTCCTGAGACAATTAAACATTACCTTAGTTTTCTGCAGATTGATTTTTAGACCCACTCATCTGCTATGCCTCTCCAGGTCAGTGAGCATGCATTGCAATTGGTCCCCTGAGTTACTAAGCAAGGCAATATCATCAGCGAATCGAAAGTTACTAAGGTATTCTCCATTAACTTTTATCCCCAAATCTTCCCAATCCAGGTCTCTGAATACCTCCTGTAAACACGCTGTGAATAGCATTGGAGAGATCGTATCTCTCTGCCTGATGCCTTTCTTTATTGGGATTTTGTTGCTTGCTTTATGGAGGACTACGGTGGCTGTGGAGCCGCTAGAGATATCTTTCAGTATGTTTACATACGGCTCGTCTACACCCTGATTCCGTAATACCTCGATGACTGCTGAGGTTTCGACAGAATCAAACGTCTTCTCGTAATCGATGAAAGCTATATATAAGGGTTGGTTATATTCCACACATTTCTCTATCACCTGATTGATAGTGTGAATATGATCTATTGTTGAGTAGCCTTTACGGAATCCTGCTTGGTCCTTTGCTTGACAGAAGTCTAAGGTGTTCCTGATTCTATTTGCGATTACCTTAGTAAATAGTTTGTAGGCAACGGACAGTAAGCTGATCGGTCTATAACTTTTCAAGTCTTTGGCGTCCCCTTTCTTATGGATTAGGATTATGTTAGCGTTCTTCCAAGATTCCGGTACGCTCGAGGTCATGAGGCACTGCGTATACAGGGTGGCCAGTTTCTCTAGAACAATCTGTCCACCATCCTTCAACAAATCTGCTGTTACCTGATCCTCCCCAGCTGCTTTCCCCCTTTGCATATGTTCCAAGGCTTTCTTTACTTCTTTCAGCATTACCTGTGGGATTTCGAATTCCTCTAGACTATTTTCTCTTCCATTATCGTCGTGGGTGCCATTGGTACTGTATAAATCTCTCTAGAACTCCTCAGTCACCTGAACTATCTCATCCATATTAGTAATGGTATTGCCGGCTTTGTCTCTTAATGCATACATCTGATTCTTGCCAATTCCTAGTTTCTTCTTCACTGTTATTAGGCTTCCTCCGTTCTTGAGAGCATGTTCAATTCTATCCACATTATACGTCCTTATGTCAGCTGTCTTACGCTTGTTGATTAACCTCCTTTCGAATATGAACTATTTCTATCAACTGATAGCAAGCTCAGTGGCATGAGGCCCGAACTTCCTCACAATTGAGACTCTCTCTCAAAAGCTCGTGAGTCAACCTCAACTGTCCTGACATACTCTCAGGCCATGCACAATGCCTCAGTGTTGTGTTGCACTGCTTTAAAGAGTTTACAGTGGAATCTCGATGATGCAATCACGGCTAATACGAATTTTCGAATGATGCGAAATTATCTGTGGTCCCGGTCGATACTCGTTACTTAGCAAAATGCTAGAGAACGGTTGTTACGAATCAATTTTCGACCCGCGGCGGTTGATACAAAAATTACCGAAGACACTGGAAATTTTAAACTGTGCTTGGCGAAAGCCAGACGTTGCTGCCGTCTGCACTCCACTTCCCTGGCTTTGCTGTTCGGTGACAGAGCCAGTCGCTGCTGCCGTCTGCGCTACAATTCATTCGTTTTGGTGTTCGGCGATTGGCCTCGAGCTCCACCACTGGAAAAGCTGGTGCCACTGTCGGCGTGACATGCTATTAGGGATCACGTGGACATAGCGGCCGCGCCGAAGCGAGCTGAAAACGAGTTTAAATTCCCTCGTACGCTGCAGTCCTCATTTAGTGGTGAGATTTTCCCACTTCGAGTGTCTCCTTTACAACGCTTGAAAGCACTACAATAGGTAGTGGCTGCCTTTGAAGGCGCGCAGCATGGTAGGCTACTGCTCGGTGCCGCAATGCCGGACGTACGCAACGGAACCTGGTGTCAGCCGTTTTCACACGCAGCCGGAGGTCAAGCTGCGTGAAGCTTGGCTCGTGAAACATAAAACCGGCAAACAGTCATCGGCTACAACTCGGGTATGCAGCAAGCACAGACGCGAGGAAGATTTCTGCTACGGCGCCCGGTCTGCGATGTTCTGAAAACGCGCACTGAGACGCTCGCCCGAGTCCGCTGCCCGACTAATGTCGTGACGGTTTGGTCTATGAACTTGTCGATGCTATAGATACTGGTAAGTTCAGTGGAGAGGAAAGGCAGCGGTAAGAAGCACATTTAAAAAAAGCATGGCATATGGTCATGTTTGTGTTATGAATTAATGCACGGGATTACAAAAAACGAGCAGCGGGAAATTGCACGCTGAGAACACCGATAAACATACAGTGCGACGCAACTGGAGAAATGGTATTGAAAAGTCAAAGAATTTAGAAGAAAAAAAAAGATTGAATCGTCGCGACGGCACATCACAGTCCCCGTAGGCGTCGAAGTCTCTACAATGAAATTATTTTTGAACAGCTCTGATAGCGCCCACGCAACAATGGTTGCTTGTATACTGTCAAATGCTCATATTCTGCGGCCTAAAGCTCATGGCACGGTGCGAAAACGCGCACGCGGCGAAAGTAAAACAGTGCGCAGACAAGCATGCAGACAAGCAGTCGGTCGCTGCGAATCTGTGCGATCGCTGCAGTGAGGCTTCATTCTATTACGCTCCATTTAGTTATACAAACACTATAAGGACATACTTATCATAGTTTGCTCTCAGCATTTACCTACCTTTCACACAAGAATCCGATTCGAGAGACTCCACTGCGGCGACCGCACGCAGTGGCGTTCACTGAACGTATTCGGTAAAGATATAGCATCTAAACGATTCTGTGCTTTTAGTTTGCCCAATATTATTATTTACACAGCAAAAAAACTTCTCTCATTTCGAAAGTATTTACAGAAATGTCCGAAAGAGCTCGCGCGTGGTGTTTTCTGTGAGCGCTGACAGCAGAACCTATGAGGATCGCACCGCGTGATCCCCCATACTACGCCAGCGAGGCGCTTCCGATAGATGGCAACTCCGTAACTCCTCATCGTCAATATCGCCTGTCGCTGCTGCTGCTTTCGTTCTGCTTCCCTGCCTTTGGTATCCAGCGATCTAATCAGTCACTGTTGGCGTTTCTGTTCTGCCTCCCTTGCTTTCGCATCTGGTGACATGTTCAGTCGTTGCATGCACTCCTTGTTCTTTTGTCGTTTGGTGTTGGGGGAATCCGGCGTCCGCAGCCATTTCCCCGAACCGCTTGGCGTGGAATCACTGGGCCGCTTCGGAGCCATGCGTTTCACTCACTCGACTGCAACGAGACGTCTGGCGAAGGAGCGGCAGTGCAGCCAGTGCAGCCATAGGTGCAGCTGCCACCGCCAACGCGCACGCGTGCTCATTCTACCGCTACTGTGTGATGTCACAGTTGCTATGCGGAGCTGCGCCCCCTACCGGCACGCCTGTTGCTAAGGGGGGGAGGAGGCTGCACCGCTGCGCGGAGAGGCCACAGTTGGCACGATTCCACCGCACAGACGGACGCGACCACGAGTATCAGCCATTACCGCCCACTGACGGCCGTGAAAGAGAACAACACGCAGTCACGCGGCGCCGGACAGCGCGGCGGAAGCGATTGGGCACGAAGAGTTTGAAGTTTAGTTTGAAGCAGTGGCGCTTTTGTTGCTTTTCCTCCTATTCCACGTGCCATTGGACGGAGTAGCTGCTATGCTTCAAGTCGCGTTGTGTTAGATGTGGGCGACGGCGAAGGACTACCACCGGCGGCTGTAACGCTGCACGCACAAGTCCTGAGGCGTGCTATGGCCGCGGATGAAATCAGCTACGACACGTGCATGCGTTTTTATGGATTTGAACAAAGCCTGCTAAGTGACCTGACAAAGAAAAAGAAGCAGGAGGACATTAGGGACTTTTTCTTCAAGAAATAAATACTTTTTATGTACGTGTGCCTGAGTGAGTTCACCTCTGACTCTAATTTAGCTAGTTCTAATTGTTTCGACGATACGAATTTCGGCTAATACGAATATTTTTCGTGACCCCGTAACATTCGTATAATCGAGATTCCACTGTATTTTGGTTTGGATGAGGGGGGACACCTGCATCTCGGCATCAGCCAACACTGAAGCTCAAGCTCCTTCAAAATGGCGGCAGCACGCTTCCTGTTCCGTTCATTCCTCAATGTGTAGGCCCTTTCTGTTCTTGTCCTCTTTCCGCCATTCGTTCGCCCCATGGAGCACTTGAAGCATCTTCTTGGTCAGTTGCACAGTCCACGTCCCGATTTTTCGAACTCCCTAGAGGCCACGAAAACGTCCCGAAAATCGGCCACCCCATTGGCCACACTGTCTAGCCAGTTGGGCCTAATCGGAGCTGCATCTTTTTCCAAGGCCCACATACTACCTTAATTCAATTACTGTAGGCAGCAGCTATGAGAACCACTATGTGACCTTCGCAGAAATCTTGCAATACTTTGAAAACTCCAGTGCTACCTCAAAAACTACAGGACTATGTTACGAGGCTCCCTCACAATTTGAAGGCCCATAAAACTTGCATATGGTAGGCAATGTCTGCGACAGCTTTCATTCCATCATGTGCACTGCCTAATCTAAAGGATAATGAACAATCAAAAACAAGATCAGCTCGTATCTGCTGTCCCCAGTAATATCAGTCATCCTCTCAATGTCCTTTACTGTGATGCAGTGCTCTAGCACACAATTTTCATGTAAGCAGCGCACAGTACCTGTGGAGAATCCCGTGCGCTTGTGGCACTTGGTGAACTCAACATTGAAGAAGGTGACAAAGGCCTGGATGTAGTCGTCACGGCGCACTTGCAGGTGAAATGGCGAAGTGAAGGAGAGATCCTCAACACGCACAGTGTACAGGTCGACCTCCTTGAGCAGGCAGGCGTTGGTCACCACCTGCTTAGGGTCCACCACATCGACCAGTGGCTCTGAGATGGCCACCTTGCGGATGCAGCTCATGTTGAAGCCATACACGCTGTCCCACCCTGCGCACACAACAACACAGGGGAAGTCAACTTCCAGCTTGGTGCAGCCTGCATAGAACAAGCTAGCACACCCGTCCCAGGCAGTCACATCCACGTGCCACTCCCAGGGACCATTGGCACCATGGTAAGCCAGCTGTCATAAATCTTGGTCAAGGTGGCTTCCTCTCCTCAGCTACCTCTGCCTAATTGGTTACCATTATGCCAACTATGGCAGCATTGTCGCGTCATCCGGCCACCTCCTAGTGAGGCATAGTGGACTTTGCTCACCACTGCCTCTTGTGTTGCCCACATTGCAGACAATTCAAGTACCAGCAAACCCACCTTATGCAGCACAGAATTTTGAGATGCCAAGAAGTGCCAGTGAGCACATCTCTGTTCTGTACAATGAGCACTAAATCACTACCCCTAGTGCAACTTTGTTAACACATACCTGGCATTGAGCGATGCAAGATAATGACTTAGCAAGTGCCATTATAAGACGAATTTGAATCTTTTGGTGTGCAGGAGCACAAACAAGCCATGAAATGCAATACTACAGTGAATGTTAACTATAACGTGCACTATACCCCATTTTACACATAGCAGGCAGTGCTACAAAGCTTAGAAAGACTTTCATCATCATCATCATCATCAACCTGGCGACGCCCATTGCAGGGCAAAGGCCTCTCCCGTACTTCTCCAACTACCCCGATCATGTGCTAATTGTGGCCTTGTTGTCCCTGCCAACTTCTTAATCTCATCCGCCCACCTAACTTTCTGCCACCGTCTGCTACGCTTCCCTTCCCTTGGAATCCATTCCGTAACTCTTAATGACCATCGGTTATCTTCCCTCCTCATTACGTGTCCTGCCCGTGCCCATTTCTTTTTTTTTATTTCAGCTAAGATGTCATTAACTCGCGTTTATTCCCTCACCCAATCTGCTCTTTTCTTATCCCTTAATGTTACACCCATCATTCTTCTTTCCATAGCTCGTTGCGTCGTCCTCAATTTAAGTAGAACCCTTTTCGTAAGCCTCCAGGTTTCTGCCCCGTAGGTGAGTACTGGTAAGACACAGCTATCATACACTTTTCTCTTAAGGGATAATGGCAACCCGCTGTTCATGATCTGAGAATGCCTGCCAAATGCACCCCAGCCCATTCTTATTCTTCTGATTATTTCCGTCTCATGATCCGGATCCGCCGTCACTACCTGCCCTAAGTAGATGTATTCCCTTACGACTTCCAGTGCCTCGCTGCCTATTGTAAATTGCTGTTCTCTTCCGAGACTGTTAAGCATTACTTTAGTTTTCTGCAGATTAATTTTTAGACCCACTATTCTGCTTTGCCTCTCCAGGTCAGTGAGCATGCATTGCAGTTGGTCCCCTGAGTTACTAAGCAAGGCAATATCATCAGCGAATCGCAAGTTACTAAGGTATTCTCCATTAACTTTTATCCCCATTTCTTCCCAATCCAGGTCTCTGAATACCTCCTGTAAACACGCTGTGAATAGCATTGGAGAGATCGTATCTCCCTGCCCGACGCCTTTCTTTATTGGGATTTTGTTGCTTTCTTTATGGAGGACTACGGTGGCTGTGGAGCCGCTATAGATATCTTTCAGTATTTTTACATACGGCTCGTCTACACCCTGATTCCGTAATGCCTCCATGACTGCTGAGGTTTCGACAGAATGAAATGCTTTCTCGTAATCAGTGAAAGCTATATATGAGGGTTGGTTATATTCCGCACATTTTTCTATCTCAGATCATTCTCATTCTCAGATCATGAACAGCAGGTTGCCATTATCCCTCAAGAGAAAAGTGTATAATAGCTGTGTCTTACCAGTACTCCCCTATGGGGCAGAAACCTGGAGGCTTACGAAAAGGGTTCTACTTAAATTGAGGACGACGCAACGAGCTATGGAAAGAAGAATGATGGGTGTAACATTAAGGGATAAGAAAAGAGCAGATTGGGTGAGGGAACAAACGCGGGTAAATGACATCTTAGTTGAAATCAAGAAAAAGAAATGGGCTTGGGCAGGACATCTAATGCGGAGGGAAGATAACCGATGGTCATTAAGGGTTACAGACTGGATTCCAAGAAAAGGGAAGCGTAGCAGAGGGCGGCAGAAAGTTAGGTGGGCGGATGAGATTAAGGAGTTTGCAGGGACGGCATGGCCACAATTAGTACATGACCGGGGTTGTTGGAGAAGTATGGGAGAGGCCTTTGCCCTGCAGTGGGCGTAACCAGGCTGATGATGATGATGATGGACTGAAACCACGTCGCCCGATGCTGCCACTCGCTAGTAAGCATATGAAAAAAATTTCAAAAGACAACTTGTTTATGTTTGAATACTAAGGAGTAGTGTTTATGTTATTCAAGAAGAGAATAGAATGGATGGGTCAGTAAAATGCACAGCAAATAAAATGTCTTCGAAAAGTGCAAACCGAGTCGGACATCCCCAAATACGAATAAAAATGATACATACAGAAGAAAATATTTTCGAATGAGAGCTATGTCTATCAACTGATAACAAGCTCAGTGGTATGAGGCTCGAACTTTGTCACAATTAATTCTCTCTCAACAGCTTGTCAGTCAACCTCAAGTGTCCTAACATGCCTTCAGCTTGCGCACGATGCCTCAGCGTTGTGTTTCACTGCTTTAATGATTTTATTTTGGTTTGGATGAAGGACACCTGCATTCATAATGGGAACAGTGCAAGCAAGACGAAGACTGAGTGAAAGGGCACAGGAGAGCACAGGACAGTTGTCCTGTCCTGTGCTCAATGTGTAGGTTCTTTCTGCTCTTGTCCTTCCACCCCTCGTTCCCCAACTAGCGCAAGCAAGAGTTTTACTTCGCCCCATGGACCATTTGAAGCATCTCGGTCAGTTGCGCAGTCCAAGTCCGATATTTTTAACTCCCTAGGGGCTGCAAAAACGTCCGAAAAATCAGTAAGTTGGAAAAAATAAATGCATGTCATTTAGTGCCCTCAAGGGCTCAAACCACCACAGGCACATTCGAAAATGCTCTGAAGGCCTGTCAGTACACGTATTAGGCATATTGGTGCTCGTACTGCGACAGGAAATACCAGGTGCATGCGTGTACAATTATGGAATACATACTGCGTCCGGTGCCTAGAGCCCTTCCCACGCTTGTTATGCTTCACTGCAATACTTTTGCATAGGCTTCACCAAGTAACATTTCTGTACAAAAGCGCAGCTGACTTTCACGAACCGGCATTATGCAACGCACTGCGCTTTTGAAGCTTCTAAGTCAATCGCGAGGACCACAATGACGGAGTACATGCCATTGCTGACAGCAGCGAATTCTCTCAATAAAAAAACGCGGCACCCAACGGCAAGAAGCTTCATAGCGAACGCTGAAGCAGCTAGGTCTAGCGTTGCCGCAGTGGTGGCTACAGTTGCCAGCGGATCTGCGTGCGAGAGCGCCAGATCGAGGCAGCGAGGTAATCAAAATGGCAGGGGTGGTGGCTTTGATTAATGTCGTTTTGGACCTGCGGTCACGGCAAAGCATCCGGATAATCGGATGGCGAGGAGTTCTTGCGTTCGAAATTTCAGACGTTCTGGTACATTGACTCTATGGGGTATGTGGTAGTGCCGCGAAGCCGTCCAAATTATCGGGAATTCGGAAAGTCGGTCGTTTACTGTACACTGGCAATTTCTCCAGCTGACGACGGGGCATCAAAGATGATTCATTACGATTGCTGTCTGTTACTCGAGCCAGCATTACCGCGACTTTCGACCCTTTGAATAAAACTACAGCTAATTTTCCCCGACAGAGGCACAAATTCCCCGAGTTTTCCCTGAGGTTTTTACAGACTACTCAAAATCCCTGAGAATTCTCGGTTTTCACAGTTGGTAGACGCCCTGGATTTTCATCCATTGTCTTCTGAAGACCACGGCTGATGGGCAGGCGTGCGCCAACCATGGTGGGCAGTGTGACGAGGCATAGCGCTGTTGATCCCCCCTACATCCTCTCCTGACAATGCACGCGATGCACGAGTACAGTGCGTAGCTTGTTCAGCCAATATGACGACTGCGGGGTGCTTTAATTTTTGCAAGTGCTCTCACACTTGCAACACATCATGTGAACATCGACGGTACAAAACGAAGCGGCTGTGAAAGCGATGACGCTCTATGATAACATTGCGCGACATCAAAAACTGGTGCCGTAATGCGGCGAGTGCAGAGTCGTATTCGTCAGACGGTGCCACGACAGACTTGTCATCGGAGAGTGCTGCAGCACTTGGCGTTGCATGTAGCGTCCCTGCATGTAGCGTCTGATAAATACCCTGGCCCTCCGCCCACAAAGAATGCAAAGGAATAGCTTTGCGTTGCTCCGACTTGAATGCGGCGGCTCCAGATGCCAGCAAGTA
Organism: Dermacentor albipictus; assembly: GCF_038994185.2. NCBI lineage: Eukaryota > Metazoa > Arthropoda > Arachnida > Ixodida > Ixodidae > Dermacentor > Dermacentor albipictus. Next base: position 180,228,157 of record NC_091823.1, on the reverse strand, counting down.
AATTTTGAACATCTGCTCCCACTGCTTCCATGGCAATGACGGACAGCCGGGCGTCGGAAGGAAAGACGGTGGCAAAGCAAGCCCGGTGAAGCTCATGGTGGGCGGATACGGACGGCGCAGCGAGGCTGGGGGTACGTTCACGACATACTCGTCGCCAATGTGATATTGAGCAAAGGTGGAAGTCAGGCTCCAGCCGTCCTGAAGTGCCGTTTATTCAACATATACAACCATATATATATATAATGAAGAACAGAAGTGCCCCCTGGGGAATAAAGAACACAAATGAATAACGAAACTAAATACAACAAGCGTCTTTTTTCAAAGCTCGGTTAGTGGTCGTGCTATAGCCGCAAAATTTTTCACGGAACGGCGGCAGTATGAAGGCCGATAAAGGCCAATGAAGCTGCGCACATCCTTGACACACTTCGGAACAGGGAAGTGCGTAACAGCATGGATCTTGCCTGGGTCCGGTTGCACTCCGTTCGCGTCAATGAGATTCCCAAGGAAAGTAATCTAGCGACGGTCAAATTGGCACTTCGATGCGTTCAGTTGCAGACCGGCTCGACGAAAAACGTCCAGGACTGCCGAGAGGCGGATGAGGTGCATAGTGAACATTGGGGAGAATACTATAATGTCGTCCAAGTAGCACAGGCACGTGGACCATTTGAAACCGTGAAGGGAGTCCATCGTGCATTCAAAAGTGGCAGGAGTGTTACGCAGACTGAACGGCATCACTTTGAATTGATAAACACCGTCGGGTGTTACAAAAGCAGTCTTCTCGTGGTCGAGATTGTCCACGGATATTCGCCAGTAGCTGGAGCGAAGGTCAATAGAGGATAAGTAGCGAGCACCGTGGAGGCAGTCAAGGGTGTCATCAATCCGAGGTAGGGGATACACGGTAACCTTGTTAAAGTGCCAATAATCCATGCAAAAGCGCCATGAGCCACCTTTCTTTTTTACCAGTACAACAGGTGATGCCCATGGACTACATGACGGGTCTATGATGTTCTTGGCAAGCATTTTGTGAACTTCTGCGTGAATAACATGACGTTCAGCCGGTGACACTCGACACGGGCGGCGATGAATAGGAGGGGCATCGCCGGTATTAATGCGATGTTTAACAGCTGTAGTTTGGGCCAAGGGACGATCGTTAAGGTAAAAAATATTGTGGTAGGAAAACAGAACGCGGTAGAGCTCACGAGCGTGCTCGGACGGCATGTCGGGCGCAATCATTTTCTGTAAGTGGCGATGGTACAAGTTGCCGACTGCGATGGTAGAGGCGGATCGGCTGAATTGTCATCTACTGCAATAGATGCTATTGAGTGATTCTCGAATGAGCAAAGCTGGGCCAGAGACATCCCGCATGGCAGCACTTGTGTCGTCAAGCCAAAATTGACCACTGGCAGGCAGACACAATTCACCGTAATAGATAAAACAGTATGAGGTGCTGTGATCCCGTGTGTAAGTAGGACGTCTTGTATAGGGGCCGCGATGTAGTGACCGTCGGGCACTGGTGGGGATGACACTAAGTCAACTTAAGTCAGTGCCGAAGGTGGCAAGCGAACAAAGTTTACGGAACTGAGGCGACTGGGCTGTGATTTAGCGGGATCCAGAACAGGCAGATCAAGGCGGAGAGTACTGGCAGAACAATCGATGAGAGCTGATGTACGGAGAGGAAGTCTAAGCCGAGGATGATGTCGTGGGGACAGTGGGCAATGACTGTGAATAGCACGATTGTGGAGCGATCTGCGAAAGAGACACGGGCGGTACACATACCAATTACGGGGGCTGTTCCGCCATCGGCGACACGGACAACAGGCATCGTGGCGGGTGTGATTATTTTCTTCAGGCGGTTACGAAGGTCAGCGCTCATTACAGACAAATGCGCCCCAGTGTCTATAAGAGCAGATAAATAAACACCATCAACTTGCACGTCAAGAAGGTTCAGATGAGTGGGCAACGTCAGTAGAGGATTTGGCAGCATAGGGAGCAATGCATCGTCACCTCGAGGCGCTGCATCATATAGTTTTCCGGCTGGAAGCGGCGTCCGAAGGGAGTCGGCGAAAAGGAGCGACGGGGCTGGGGAGAGCGAGATTGTCGTCGTTGGGGCAAAGGTGAACGAGAATAGGGCGGTTTGGCGCAGGAGAACCATTGGGAGCATTATCGGAGCGTGCGGCATAGCGTCGAGAAGGGCCACCTGAGGGCCGAGTAGGCAGTATAAGCAGACCGGGTCGGGAAAGACCAGCGACTGCGACGGTGCCGAGAAATGTGCCCGATTCGATGGCAGTGAAAACAGATGGACTTGTCGTCAGCAGTGCGCTATTCAGATGGGTCACGGAAACGTGGTGGGTACGAAGATGTGGGACGGGGCGGAATCGAAGAAGCCGGGCGGGTATCAGGGCGATGGGCCGAGCAGATGGTGTGAAGACCCATGTTTTCGAACTCCAGGCAGACAACTGCCGGGATCAGGGAAACAATGACTGCAGGTGCGTTGGAGGGGCTGGAGTCGAAGGCAGCCGGATAGGCAGCCTCGATCTCACATCAGACAATCCTAGTAATATCGCCAGTGTTGTTGGGACGAGGAGCATCGGCACAGGAAGATGTCGCTGGGGTGTTGGGCGAACAGGCAAACTGCTGGTCGATACATCGGCTTTTAGCGTGTTCCAGGCGGGGGCACTCTTTTATAACTGCATCCACCGTCGTGACGTTGTTGAATACGAGCAAGTTGAAGGCGTCATTGGCAATGCCTTTGAGGATGTGGGATACCTTTGTCTGACTCAGTCATGTGTGCGTCAACTTAGCGGCACAGAGCCAAGAAGTCCTGAATGTACATGACATAGGGCTCTGTTGACGTCTGCACATGGCCGGAAAGCGCCTTCTGGATGGCAAGTTGGTGACCGTAGGGGTTGCCGAACAAGTCTCGGAGCTTTTGCTTGAGCGAATCCCAACTGGTGAGCTCATCTTCGTGCATCCGAAACCGAACTCGAGGTGTGCCACCGAGGTAAAAGACTACGTTGGCGAGCATGATAGTAGGGTCCCACCGGTTATTGCGGCTGATGTATTCATACAGGCTGATCCAGTCCTTGACGTCTTCCCCATCTTTGCCCGAGTATACACCAGGATCATGAGGAGCAGGGAGAGTGATGTAGGTCGTCGAAGTGGCAGCAGGTGTCAGAGGCGGCTGAGTGGAGTTGTCATCGCCGGGAGCCATGAAGGAAGGCTCGACGTACCGTCCCCTGCGAAGCTCCGTGACGAGGTACAGGGAACGTCCACCTTCACCAGATATGTTACGTAAGAAGACGCAGATGAAAAGCTATGTACAAGTATATTTACAACATAATACACCGCACTTGGCCAAGAGGCAACAGCATGCGCTAGCCTCCAATCGTCGTCGTCGTCCTCTTACAGCTCGCCTTCTTGTCATTGGAAATACTATCCCGTAGCAATATTTTTTGGGGCTTGTTCAAGTTACAGCAATTGACAGCCTCTAATGGTCATCCGCAAATTACTTAATGAATTACACGTAAGTTCGCCAAGATTTTCACACCTGCATGTTCAGAAAGGCCCATTCTGTGCAATAAAGCGCTATTGGTTTAATGTTTAACCCTTTCGCTGTCACGGACGTACGGGTACGTCATCGCGCTTCCCCCCCACAGTGTCACTGACGTACCGGTACGTTCTCTATCGTGCGTTCAAAATTTCGCGCCTGAGCGCAAAGCTGGCGCTCCTGGATTGGCCACGCTATCTGTTGACTCTTTCTACAAGATCGTATATTCGCCCCGACCTGTCTAAGTCCATGTATTGAAGAGTACGGTGCGACGGCCACTCCCCACTTTCTCTTTGGTGAGTGGCGCGGTGGCTCCGCGTTCGCTGGATCATGCGTCGCGCACGTGTGGTTATGGGTTCAAGGGTTGTTCTGCCTTCTCCACTGGTTTGAAGGTTTTTATTTCTCTTCTGTTGGTGTGTCTGCTACGGCGCGTCAAGTTCAGGCGCATGTGCCATTGCCTCTCCGAAAAGAGTGACTCGATTGCTGCTTTCGCTCTCTCGCCACACCCTCGCTTCCGACTTGCAGCAGTAAATGTAAAGCCCTTCAAACTTTGTTTAGCCTTTTTCCATCTCCCTCTGTCTTCTTGTTCACACAACGTCCTATTTCTCTTGTGCGGGCGACTGAAAGCGCCTCCTCCTCCCTGCGCGCGGTTACTTTCGGATGGCTGAGTGCGCGGGACCTTCGTCTGCTCATAGGAGCGGTGGCTCAATTCCGATTCAGAATACGAGCCGAGCTCGGTTTCGGACTCGGACGGAGTCGCATGCGAGGAAGAGGGTTCCGCATCGTCAGATTCGGATGTTGAACGGATTTTATAGTCAGGCTGATGATGATGATGATGTTTACTAACAACAGCTGCAGAACACTGAAATGTGTATATTGCATTGACTATGTTATTTGTATACCAACTATAATCAAAAATAAATTGCTATGTTCATTCCCTGTTATGCTCGTTCCCTGAAACCAATCCGACACTGGGGGTGCGTCACGGCCAGAAAGGTCTGACAGCGAAAGGGTTAAATGCCAAAATGAGCCTAAAAATATTTTTGTGCATATTGCATATAATATGACAATAAGACAAATAAGACAATATGCATAAAATGCATATTGTCTTACGAACAACTTTTGCAAACACCCATTATAAATTTTTTTATGAGGCGCAACTAAAAATGTACAGCTTTATTGCACTCATCAATGTTTCAGGATCTAAGTGCGAAAGACAGAATTATTTTAACTTCATTCATTGTAAAATGGCACTGGGATGACAAAGCAACTGCACAAAAAATGAAAGCTGAGAAAACAAAGCTCAAAGTTTCATTTGTTGTAAATATTTAAATCTTTATTTTGAGCCCCTGAAACCCGCTTGCGATGTAGCCCTTTGCCTGTGGGGGCACATTTGCTTTACATTGATGTAGTTTTTTTTGTGTTCTTGCAGTAGTTTCGTACACCTTAGTTGCCTTTTTGGTCATCGTGCATCCATCCGTCATGCAGAAGCAGGTGACAGCGCACTCAAAATGCCCGCTGATGTCTCTTGTTGCGCAACCTCTTTATTAGTGGAGTTGGAGCTGAAATTCGCAGTTGAATATTTGACACGAGAACTTCTGCTCCGCCGATGTCGCATTGCTGTCCACAAGCGGATGTACCGTCACCATCGCTTGCGGTCGCGCCTTTGGCGTCGCTCATAGACACACTGGCGCCGGCGCGTAGGTGGTTCTGTGGTCGCGTCGTCAGCAGCGCATGCGGGAGCGCTTTCCCAGTCACTGACGTTTGCCGGTCGTGCCTCGTCAACAAGCCCGGCGGCATCCACTTCTACGAGTAGTTTTTCTCCTTTTCTACACCTTTCGTAGTCTTCCATACATGTGGGCCGTTCGGAACTTCATTCCTTCGGGGCTCATTGTGGAAAATGTGCGTAAGACGCCATGATCGTCAATCACGTTGATAGGAACGCGCAGCTCGCTACTGCGAAAATACACGCGAGAGGTTCGTCAGCAATTCAAATCTACAACAGCCAATATGGAGCACGCCATGTGCCTCACGTGACTGCTACGCCCAATCGCATTACCACGTTTGCTTTTTTTCGCTTGCGTTTGCTGGTTTATTTTTCAGTGGAGAAAAGCGTTAATCCAGCTATCTTTAGCTCCGATCTCTCCTCTTTACAATGATACCAAGATGGTGGTGCTGCGTCACCAAATAGCCAGGCGATCCGCGATGCGACGGGGCCTTCCGAAGCCCGATTTTTTCGCAATTTTTTATGACAGCACTCTACGAAATAGCTGTTTTTTTTTTATTTCTATGACACATTTTGTTATAATATTTCACTGCAAGGTAAATAAATGTCTGTGGATCTTGAAAGAAAATAAACCAGAATAGAGAAAATTTTGACAATTTGACCATTTCAATTGCCGTGTACCCCCTTGATGATGACATGTATTTATTAGGGGATGGCTCGAAGGCCTATGTCCCCCTCCCCCCTTAAAGCCTGTTTCACATGCAAGAGATTGAGCAAATGGACCGAACAGCGGCGCGGCGCTGCGAAGCTTTTCGCGAGGTTTCGTTTCACATGCATTTACGCCGCGCGTTTTCCGTCGCTGCGAATATCAATGTTGCTGGCATAAAAGACGGGACTTTCAGCCAGTTTAGTAGTTTGCGACTACCAATATAAGCGTGGCTTTGTCCCTGCCGCTAAAATCATTATTTTATAAATACATATCCTGCGCTTAGCAATTATCAATTTTTGAAAAGCTCTCTTGGCATGTTGCCCGTACCACGTGTAGCAAGTAAATAAACATCCTCCTATGCGCAGGCTTTCCCGCACTAGTGCTCCACTGGGCACGTGTCGAGACAGGCCGTTCGGAAGCGGTGCTGCCGCTCTGCCGCTGCGACGAAATTCCAACTTGCCCGAACCTCGCCGCTCCCACCGCTAGTGCCGCCGCCGCTCGAAACAGATTTCTGCGGCGCGGCGGCAGGATTCGCGAGCATTTTCGCTTGCATGTGAAACAGGCTTAAGGCGGGACATGGGTTGTAGAGCTAGCCTATGTTATTTCTTGATCAAATGTGGTGAAATTGCATATGCCGATTCCGCTTTGTTTTTTTTTTGCCGATTCTAAATATCCAATTATATTATGCATATACATAGTTGCCGAGATAATTAGTAATTGCCTTCTATGGTTTGCTGGAACAAATAAAATTCAACTGCTAAAGGGAAAGTTGCAAACAACATATAGACGGATACTTCAATGCATAAGGATAGCAATGCTGGAAACAGATTAGGAATTTAATTATTTGTCATCTTACAGCCCATTGAAGTTCTGTGCTCACAGTATCAATAGTAAAAGCAAATGTAAATGCAAATAAAAAAAATTGGAGTAGAAAATTGAAAATCTGCTTTCAGCATTGCTTTTCCAACATATTCAGCTTCATGCTGCAAAAGAATAACAACAGCTGTAGCTGTCCTGGATCCAAAGATACTGATGCAGCAAAATAGCAGTGTCCAAAAACCATGTTTTGAGAAAAATGAGAAAAAAAAACATTACTCAGTGCTATACAGTAATAGCTACTTCCATATTTACACTCAGAATTGACTAGTAAGCCCCAGGCATATAATCCAACTGCTTGGCTGCACTGACATGCCTCTTTTTCAAGGTCTGCTGCAGATTTTCGGCTGATAAGCGATTGCATGCTGATGCCACAGAACGATGGTAATCTTTTTCAGTCATGCGCTTCAGTGAGGAAGCTAGGGTTCAGCCCAAGCTCTTTCAATGTCTCTAGAGCTTCTTTCATTTCCTGCATTAAACTTCATAACTACTTCAGCTAGCGCAGCTTCGACGCTGAACAAAGAAGCATGTCGCTCCTTGGGTGCAAGTGCCCATATCATGGAGTGCAAGCACTCATTGCTGTCCTGCGTTTTGCCCCGTAGACCGTGCTGAAGCTACTTCTTATTAGAAAGTCTCTGGTATACCGGAAGCAGGGCTTTACAGACGTGAGGAGGCAAGCTGCGGGGATGTTTTGGTGCAGGCTTGCCCCTAGCCTCTGCAGCGTTCTGCCGACACCAAGAGTTGGCCCTGTTGGGCAAAAGGTGTGGTTGGCCACTATATCATTGGACGATATATCGGAAGTTATCTGATAGCATGTGGCCATCACAGCCCTCTGCATGGCATCGACATCCTTGTGCGTATTCAGGGCTCAGCCATAATAGGAACTCAGTTTATTAATGAGATCACCCATCAGCCAGCCTTTCCCACTGAGGCTCTCCGAACCAGAGCTTTCGTACTTGGCGACCAAGTTTTATTCATTTATTTATTTTATTTCTCTATACTGCCGGCTTCCATTTGGAAGCCCAGGCAGGAGTGGTACAAACATCACGTGATTTTAATCTTTTTCCTCGGGTGGATAAAAAAAATAAGTAAAAAAAACAGCCTAATAGGTAAGGCAAACATATGCAAATACACAAAAGAAATACGATGATGCCGTCACATTGCTGCCAACAGGAAAGGCGTAATAAAAGAGACATCAGAATATGTAACAAGCAAAAGATACAATGAATGCATGACATTACAAACACGTCTGTATTGCAGATAAGAAGGAATCTGGAGTGGCTGAGTTGACCACGCTTTGCGGAAGAGCGTTCCATCCGCGAATCTCCTAGGGCAGGAAGGAAGAAAGATATTCTTTTGTTCTAACACGCGGCAATAATATTGTTTGATTGTGCTTCCCCCTGGTCAGTCGCGATTTATTAAATTGCATGTAGTTTTCAAATCTCATTTTAGTGTGGTTGTTAACTATGTTATACATTGTTTGTAGACTGTGCATTTTGCAATGAGTTTCTAGTGTCTGGAGCCCAGATCGCAACCTTAAAGAGGTGACTGAAATGCGACAATCCTAAGCATTGCAGATAAATCTAAGAGCTTTTTTTTTGTACTCTTTCGATAATGTCTATACCAGCCTTTGTGTGAGGGTCCCAGACTATATCAGCATACTCGAGTATTGGCCTAATAACTGTCTTATATGCAGTTAATTTGGTAGCACTAGTGCAGTTTTTAAACGGTGCTTTAATAACCATAACTTTTTCGTTGCTGTTGTGGAAACATACCGAACATGAGCGGTATAGCTCATCTTGGAATCAATTGCAATTCCAAGATATGTGAATTCCTCTACCTGTTTAATGTCCATATCACTTATCGTGCAGGTGCAAATTAGGAGATTTTTTTACGTGTAATAACCATGTGCGCGCATTTCGAGATGTTTAGGGTCATATGCCACTGGATACACTAGTCGTGTATTGCTATTAGATAGTTAAGCTAGATTGGTCATCCACAGATTGAACGCTCGAATAAACAATATAATCGTCCGCAAAAAAGTGGCACCACACAGAAAATTTGCGCGCCAGGTCATTTAGGTAGATAAGAAAAAGAAGTGGCCCTAAAACCGAGCCCTGTGGAACACCCGAAAGTACAGAGGCCAGCGATGAATTCGAAGCACCTATGCTGACAAATTGTTTTCGATGCGTCAAGTACGAAAGTTGCGTAGAATACTTTTGCAGAAGGGTTGAAATCTGGGCCAGTTGGTACATACTTGAAGGAAAAATCCAGTCGAAAAACACAAAAGACAAGAGGAGAGGTTCACACCACAACGACTGGTCGTTGTGGTGTGAACCTCTCCTCTTGTCCTTTGTGTTTTTTGACTGTTTTTTTTCCTTCAAGCAGAATAGTTCCCATCAGTTTCTTTATGTGGTTGACACAGTCCTCTTTCTCGATGAAAATGTAGCCGTATACCTTGTCTTCTTGTAGAGCAAGGTATGTTCGGCTGTTTCCATCCGATAGCATAGTTGTGTATCGGAGGTTGTGTCGTTCCAGGGACCTCCTGAACAAGATGAGCGCAGCCTCTATTTCCATCTCGCCAGCTTTCTTTGCTGCATTTTTCTGGCACAAATGGCTCTCCTTCCACTTTTCGTGACAGGGATCACCTTCCTTAGGGCCCAATTCACACCCAGCACAGCAGTTGCTCAGGACAACATAGCCCAAAACAAGGCCGCTGAAGAGCTCGATAACGGTGCCGACGTCGATGTGAGACGAATGTACCCGTCATCCAGAACCTGTCTTAAGACACCGTGATGTTGTCCGGATAGCTTAAGTTTAGTTCCACGTAGAGTTCGCGAACCAAACATGCACACTCACTTGTCAGTTTATCAGCAGCATGGGTAGCAGCAGGCGTCAACTTCGTCTTCACGTCTGTTTGCCACGTTTTCTTATGCAGGCCACAATGCGCAATGTTCATTGTTGCAAACACATCATTTAGCACGGTGTGACTGTTTCCCGTAGCTTGCATAGCACATGCTGCGAGCACGTTCACGCTGAACGGATTTATTTTTTGGTATCCATCGATGCGCGGCGAACTCCACACTGACGTCGTCACGCCGCAGAGTGCACACACAAACAGCAGCTTAATGGCAAGGCCATAATCCAGCTCACCTTTGACGATTTTTATGCCACTGCTGCAGATTTTGCAATATGCAACTGTCAGTAAAGCATTCACTGACTCCAAGCTCAGGGGCGCCGCGGCATCCGCTCATTCGCCGAGGAAGCTTTGTTTTCATTCCATTGCTGAAAGGGATGACATCTACTGAAGTTTCATTGCTGCTTTTCCTCAAAAATCTTGTAGCTGCAAAGCTTGCAGAATTTGCGTGGCGTGGCGTGGCCACTCTCTGCGGTGCTGTCGGTAGCCAACGAGTTCGCTGGGCAAGTGTCCGGTAGGCCTAGTGTGGGAAGCTCGGCCGGCTTGGTGACCGCATCACCAAGCACGGCACGTCCGTCCCCTTGGGCATCCTCAGTCGTTGTGGGGCACTTCTTGAAGTTTTCAGCAAACAATCGCTTTATCCGCTTCCCAAATTTGTGCTTGCTGCGCAACTTCACTTCTTGAGCCATGACTGCTTGTTCCGTTGGCAACAGCAAAACAAAGTGGCACAGCGTGTGCGCGCTCCAGCGCCGTGAAACAGATGACCGAAAATCCGCTGCGCCAATTGGATGGCTCGCTGCATCAAGCAGGCAATACAGGCGCACTCTGGTACATTACGATGATGCGGTTTTACTAGAAAACCAATGAACAAGCAGAGACTAGGGTGGCGGGAAATTAAAGTTGAAGGGCCGCTCTTTCAAATGAGACCAAGATGACCTCGATAGCATGTCTGCAACAGCTTCTGTGCGCCGTCAGAAAATGCGGTTTTAGAGTAAATTCTGGCTCAGATCCTGCACAAATAGATTATATAAATTAGTTTTGTGGCAAGAATACTGATTCATGAAGCTAGAAACTTCACAAATTTGGGCAAAAAAAGTTCAAAATATTGAAAATATCATTTTCAAAGATCAGTTTTTCCCGATTTTCGGCCTCTGAAGGACCGTGGTCACCCCTGGAAGAGTTGATTTCGGTTCGGATGAGGGACATTTGCATCTAGGCATCAGCCAACACGTTTTTAATGGAAAAGCTTTGCTAACCACGCCGAGCCGAGTTTCTTCGTCACCAGCAACATGACCTTCATTTGACTACAGCTGCGGCGTAGCCTTGGCAACGCATCACATGACTCGCCGTGCCGAGCTTCGCCACCTCACTCAACTTGGCGCATGCGCTCTCCACAACTGGGCCACCGCCTGACCACATGACTCGCCGCGTGCCTGGCTACGAGGAGCGCCATGCTTGCCTAGTCAGTGCGAGCTTGACCATGGATGAGAGCGAGGGCGAACTGTCTTCTCATAGTGTTGCGTGGGAGGCTTTGAGCCATCTTCGTCAAGTGGCGTCTGACCACCCCACAGATATCACCCTGCGAGGTGCTTCACTTGAGGGGTCCGGAATGCAACAGGCGTCGCACCATCAAGATCAATGCTGCAGCCGCATTCGCGCACTGTCTGTTTGTGCTTCAACGCTGCGCATGTTTGCAGCTCTCTTTGCATGTCTAACACTTTCTCTTTCCCTGTAGCACAACAGGTGTCGTACCGTTGAACGACGCATATCTACTCAAGTCTAATTAGTCATGTCTAGCCACCGACATAGGCACAGCTGTCATCCATGGCTTAACGTTGATTGTATACTTAAGTATAATAATTACAACTAAATCAAAAGTTAACCAAGTGAAACCAAGACTTAACCAGGCTAAAGATTCTAAAGATGAACCAACCAGCCCCATTGAACACAACAGTGCTAGGTTACACCAAGCTTTCACTTTGCATATCCAGAGTTGGCTGAGCTAAGCTGCAGCCATTTTTTTTTTTTTTAGCTCAAGCTCATTCACAGAAGCGGTGGCACACTTCCTTCCCCGTTCATTCCTCGATGCATCAGTCCTTTCTGTTCTCGTACTCCTGCCACTGCGCGTTGGCCATACGGGCCATTTGAAACATCCTCTTCAGTAGTTGTAGAATCTACGCACCAATTTTTCGAGCTCCCTAGGGGCCATGAAAATACCCGAAAAATCAGGCAGTCCAAAAAAATGAATGCACGTCTTACTACCCTGAAGGCCTCAAATCACCATGGGCATGAATGCCTGCCAGGTCACTTGTTAGGCATATTGGTGCTTGTACTGCGATAGGAGACGGCAGGTGACACCATGTATAACAAAGGAATTCAGAGACGACGAGCAAAATGAGAACAAGGTGAAAGCAGGAGGCTCAGCAGGAGCAGGAGGCACTCCTGCTTTCACCTTGTTCTCGTTTTCCTCATCGTCTTGAATTTCTATCTCCCGCCTTCCATGTGTTTTCTTAGGAATACATACCGTGTCCTGTGACAACAGCCCCTTCACTCTTGGTATGCTTCACCGCAGTACTTTGCATATGCTTCATTGCATAACATTACAGTATTGAGGTGCAGTTGACTTTCGGAAACGGGTATTATGCATCACGCTGTGCTTTCTGAGCTTTGAAGCCAATCGCGAACATTACACAGGCTGAGTTGGTGTAATTGTTAACAGCAGCCAATTCTTTCAAAGAAAAAACGCAGCACTGAATGACAAGAAGTTTAACCCTTTCGCTGTCGGACCTTTCTGGCCGTGACGCACCCCCAGTGTCGGCTTGGTTTCAGGGAACGAGCATAACAGGGAATGAACATAGCAATTTATTTTTTATTATAATTGGTATACAAGTAACATAGTCAATGCAATATGCACATTTCAGTGTTCTGCAGCTGCTGTTAGTAAGCATCATCATCATCATCAGCCTGACTATAAAATTAGTTTAACATCCGAATCTGACGATGCGGAACCCTCTTCCTCGCATGCGATTCTGTCCGAGTCCGAATCCGAGCTCGGCTCGTAATCTGAATCGGAATTGAGCCACCGCTCCAATGAGCAGACGAAGGTCCCGCGCGCTGAGCCATCCGAAAGTAACCGCGCGCAGGGAGGATGCGCTTTCAGTCGTCCGCACAATGGAGAGAAATGTGACATCGCATGATCAAGAAGACAGAGGGAGATGGTAAAAGGCTAAAACAAAGTTCAAAGAGCTCTACGTTTACTGCTGCAAGTCGGAAGCGAGGGTGCGGCGAGAGAGCGAAAGCAGCAATCGAGTCACCCTTTTCGGAGAGGCAACGGCACCTGCGCCTGAACTTGACTTGCCGTAGCAGGCACACCAACAGAAGAAAAATAAAAACCTTCAAACCAGCGGAGATGGCTGAACAACCCTTGAACCCGTAACTTCACGCGCGCGACGCATGATCCAGCGAACGCGGAGCCACCGCGCCACTCAGCAAAGAGAAAGTGGGGAGTGGCAGTCGCACCATACTCTTCAATACATGGACTAACACGGGTTGAGGCGAATATACGAACTTGTAGAAAGAGTCAACAGATGGCGTGGCCGATCCAGGAGCGCCAGCTTTGCGCTCAGGCGCGAAATTTTGAACGCACGATAGAGAACGTACCGGTACGTCAGTGACACTGTGGGGCGGGAGCGCGATGACGTACCGGTACGTCCGTGACAGCGAAAGGGTTAATAGTGAATGCCGAAGCGACTAGGCCTACTGTTGCCCTAGTGGTGACTACGGTTACCAGCGAATCTGCATGCGAGAGCGCCGGTTCGAGGCTGCGAGATAATCAAAATGGTGGTGGCTTTGATCAAAGCCATTTGGGACCTGCGGTCACTGCACAAGGTCCGGAATATCGGATGGCGAAGGGTTCACACGTTTGAAATTTCAAGCGTTCCTATACATTGACTGTATTGGTGGTGCCGCGAAGCCGTCCGAATTATCAGGCACGTCCAAAAAATCAGGCGTCCGGAAAATCAGTCGTTAACTGTATACAGTGAACCCTCGTTAAACAGTTGTTGGCCGGAGCTCGGAAGAAGTACGTACTAAAGCGTAGTACTGCTTAACCGAAATAGCATGAGATCGCCCACTTACCTGCTGAAGATGGAACTCGGAGAGAGTGCGATGAAAGGGGAAAAAAACATGCAGTATTTATTTACTTCACGCAACAAAAGTGTTACTTTCGCTTGATGCCGCGGCGGCCTAGCGTGACGACAGCGGCCTCAAACTTATTGGAGCTGCATGCCAGCTTTTCAGCCAGCGCCTCTTTTCGGCATGGCAGATTGCTCGTTGGTGTTACGTATTCTCCGTGCATGCGCGCAGTAGTGCTGCAGAAGTCCTGGGGCAACTTTATCATTGCCGGGTGCCGGAGTTTGGAAATCTTTTCGTTTGGAATAGAGTTACGTTATCGCGGCCCTGTTCTCGTCGCGACGATTGTATTCATGAGGCTGACGTAACGCGCAGCTTCTGCCCCTGTAAGGACTGAATCGCCCAAGCTGTCGCTTTCCGTGTCGTCCTCATCACTGTCGCTAGTCAACACTTCCGCAACAACAGAGGCAACGATGGCGAAAAGTCAACCCTCGCAGCCGACATGTCTTCGCGGTCGCAGCAACGCAGCCGAGCAACTTCTTTGCATTCCAAATGCCACACATCATAGTCAACAGCAGCTCCCTGTCGTGTGCCAGCGCCGACTTCTTCTTTCACAATCGATAGCACAGATGACGTCTAATTTTTCTTCAGTGCTGAGCATCCAGCATCTTTTTTTTGTATCGGAGCTTCGGCATGACGCGACTCCGCGCTTGCGCAACGCCATAACCATAGAATAAAGAAGCCATAACACTCCTGGTACGGCGTCGAAATGATGTTGATGTTGATGTGGCTTCACGCGCAAACGCAGAGGGCGCTTGGAGGCCGTTGTTCCAATCTCTGAGGCTTGTTCTGCCGGGCCGCCCTATACAGACAACACACTGCCGTGTTTGTGTGACGAAAAGTGGAAACACTACGTTTTAACCAATGCGTACGCAATAAGCTGGTACGGTTTATGCGGATACAAAACACATTGTGTTCAATGGCTGCTGAGTCAGGGATTTGACTTTACTACTTTTAAAACGAAACTACTGTTTAAGGGGGTATGGTTTAACGAGGTTTTACTGTACTGGCAACTCCTCCATCCGACAGCACGGCATGAAGAGACAATTCGTTACGGTCCCTCTCTGTTACTCACATAAGCGCAACTTTCGATCCCTTTCAATAAAATTACAGCAAATTTTTCCTGGTAGAAGCACAAATTCCCAGAGTTTTCCCGGAGTATTTCCAGACTATTCAAAATCCCTGAGAATCCCCAGTTTTCCCGGTTGGCAGACACCCTGGGAACATTTTCTAAGTAAAGGAAGAGCGAGCATGGCCTCCTAGAGAAGAAAATATCGCACATTCTCCATTATGGTGGATAGAAGGGGGCAGTGTGACGAGCAGCAGTCAGCGGGGCACACAGAGGAGCGATGAAAGTTGTAGATGGCGCTACTTGCAACTGATGTGCAGCTTTCACGGCCTTTAAGGGGGAGGCGCACGGCAGCTAGCACGCCTGTCGCAATCACTCCACGTTTGAATTTTTAATGTTGTGCGCGGTGCAAACATCACAGAGTGTTTGCAGCTCAGAGATGCATTATTACGAAGGGTGATGCTTATTCGGAGAGTAGAGAATGGAAAGACGTTATTTGCAACACCGAAACACACAGCAGATGTTTAGCCATGCAATTTTAAAAAGGAGGAAGATCACATTTGAAGGCCACTCTGGACAAGCTGGTTTTTACTAAAAGGCTTGGTGTTAGTACAAAGGTGGACCGTGAACACAAACAACCCGAAATGCTGACTTTCAACAATTGTCATTCGGTTATCTGCCACAAATATAGCCAGTGGGCCAGAGACAATCGCACACGGAAACAGGCAAAAACAATGCTGGGGCTGCACGGTATAAACTGGGGAATAACACCACTGCGTTGTTCGGTTCATTCTCTGCGTCCGCATGCACCAGCAACATGCCCTTTAATTAAGCTTTAGCTTTGTAAAAAAAAAATTTCGTACATATGTGACCGCTTTGGCGAACCTCAACATGCACTAAATAGTTTCCATTACTGCTTTTCTCATACAGGTCCAAAAGACAAGAGGAAACACCTTATTACATAGTACAGTAATCCGCATGCACACATCAGACGAAGCTTAGCAGTAGCCTCTACTTCACTTTCAAATGTTTCTGGTACTCGCTTTGAAGCGCCTTGCCCTTGTTCAAAGATTTTCTGGACAGGTGCAGCCTAGTTAACACCACAAACTAGATAATTTTTGTAGTGAGATTACATCCTACTTGGCGGAGTGTTAAACTGCTCGAGAACTACATATAATCCTGCACACTGAAAGTATCAAGCTTCTCTGTTGAAAATAATGTGAATGTATCCATAGCACTTTAGTGAGTGTGGCTAACTCATCTCCAGGGTACAATAGACCTCCACTGTCACATTTTTTCGTGAACAGGCAGGCTGTCTGCATTACATTCAGCTGCTTCTCTGGTGAGTGTGAGGCCACAAGTACGTTGGCAAGAAATTTTGCTACTAAACTATACAAAACATGTTCACGCTTTCGACGCAATGAGTGCATGCCGCATTGTCCAATATGTAACACAGGAACACCACAATATCACGCACTACGCACTTAAATACAGTCAAACACGGATATATCGAACTCGAAGGGGATCACGAATTAATTCAATATATTAAAAATTCGATATAAAAAAATGAAGGCCCAGAGACTACCTGTGGCAGACGACCTACCGATCGGCGCATTCAAGAATGACAACTGTTTCCGCACACACGCCGCAACGTAACGCTTTATTTGCGTGAAAAAAAAATCGCTTATGTTTGTCTGCTTCTTCGCCTTGCAAATGAAATTAAAGACGCCAACCTCGATCTTATCGAGGCTGTTCAGGTGCGAAAGCTCGGTTCCTTTCATGTCGCCGCAACAACGGCAAATCAAGCTGAACGCGGCCGCCACTTCAGTGGTGGAGTACGAGCGTGTAGCAGCCCCCTCGTCAGGACAATCTTCGTCGCCACTCGAGCTGTCGGCCTGGGTCCCTGCGACTGCAGCTACAATGTCCTCGTCGGCGAGGCTAGCAACATCCTGAACATTGCTGTCCACAAAGTCCACAAAATCGTCAGCAGACACTTCCAACTGGAACGGCAGCCGGGAAAAGGGACGACAACTTGCGAAACGCGTCGTCCATGCACTCGTTGTCGCCGTCTTCGCAGGTTTCGGGAAGTTTGGCCATCACGAGGCCTGCCTTCCGGAAGCAGTTGGCCACGGTATCCTGCTTCACGTCTCTCCAGGCGCCTGTCATCATTTGAATGGTCCCTAGCAGGTCAATCTTAAGCTCGGTGCCCATGCGGAGGTTCACCAAAAGCCTATCAATGAGTCGCCTCCTGTAGCCGACTTTGAAGGACTTAATGATGCCCTGGTCGAGCGGCTGCAACTTCGCTGTCGTGTTCGCCGGCAGAAACTTTAGCGCGATGTTTTCGAGCTCGCAGGTGGTGTGATGGGCCGAGCAATTATCGACGAGAAGGCAAGCGTGACGCCCCGACTTGCCCAGTTCAGCGTCCCATGCTTGCAGCCATTCCATAAACAGCTGACGCGTCATCCACGCCTTCTTATTGAAGGCGTAGCGAACGGGGAGCTGCTTACAGTTTTTGAAGCAGCGCGGTGCCCTTGCTTTGCCAATCACAAAGGGCTGGAGCTTTTGAGAGCCATCCATGTTAGCAGCGAGCAGAACGCTCACGCGGACTTTGCTCATCTTGCCCCCGTGACACGTGGCGCCCCGGATGTCGAGCGTCTTGCTGGGCAGCATCTGCCAAAACAACCCGGTCTCGTCGGCATTGAAGATTTCCGCGGGTGAAAACTCCGCGCAAATTTCCGGCCATTCCTTCGAAATCCACTGCTGGATATCCTGGTTGATGACAGCTCCGCTTTCCCCAGAAATGGTTTTGCCAACTATCTTATGGCGGTTCTTAAACCTCTGCAGCCACCCTGTGTTGTCGGCGAAGTTGTCATCAACGAGTGCAGCGGCAAACCGTTTGGCTTTAGCCATTAGCATTGGGCCATCCACCGGAATGTTCTTAGCCCGCACCTCTAAAAACCACGCATAGACGGCTTTATCAACTTTCTCGTGGGCAGGAGCGCGCACACGACAAGCTCCCGACGTTCGTTGCTCCGCCGCTTTCGACTTTATGTCCGCCTTGTTTTTTAACAAGGTGCTTAGAGTGCTCCGAGGAATCCCGAAGTCGTCTGCCACCGTCGCACTTTTCTCGACGGCCTCAACACGCTGAATGGCTTTCAGCTTTGTCGCAAAGTCCAAGTTCTTGCGCTTCTTGACGCTGCTTGTGCTTGCTGCGGCCATTGCTTCCGCGTCAGCTCACCACGATCCAGTCACACGTGTCGTGAGACGCACGCAAAACAATAATGAACACGAAACACAAGAACGCGCACAAAACACAAGAATTCACGTGCGCAGCCTCCGCCAACAAAGCGCTCGCGATGGCCACCTCCGAGGGCGACAGCGACGTACGAAAGGCACGAGCGGTGGTTGGCTGAGCCAAGCAACAAGAAAAAAAAAAGGCAAAAGGAGGAGGCCGCCGGCGCCTTCGTTCCTGGCTACGCGGGGGAAGGATGAGAGACATTGGGAGAGAGAGAGAGAGAGAAAAAAAAGGCAGTTCCGCGGAGAGCGGGCGCAGCGGGAATACAGTCCAAGCCTCGCTCGCTCTCGCATTTTCCGAGCCTTTCGGGGGAGGCGCGGAGCTCGTGGGTTCAGCGAGTGCCGAGATTGCGCGGTGTTCTATATATCCAATGGCAGGTAAAAATATCGTTCGATATAAACAATATAAACGATATAAACACAGAATTTTCAAGGGGTTTGATACAGACAATAATTCGATATATGTGGGTTCGATATATCCGTGTTCGACTGTATAATCACACTGGCACATCTGCGACGCTTCCCAGCAATCGCGATCGACGTGCAAACGAGCTCTGTCTACATGCCTACACTTGCTTGCCCAGAAGACCTCACTGGCACACCAGCGTGCTACAGTGCACCTAGCGGCGACAGGAAATTTAATCACTCATAGCGCCTCCCAATCTTGGAGACTATACAGCAGGCTACTGGAAGCCGACCCTGGCCAAGCCAGCAGAATATCCAATATGGCGGCCCCCACAATTGGGTAGCATGGCTTAGAATGGGCGATTTAGTCTAGAAAGTCAAACTTTGGAGCCTAAATTCGTCCAAAAAATTGGTCGCGAAAATGCATTAGCACTAGGGGGACCCTGACAGTGCATTTATGAAGTCCGGAATACCCATCAAGTCCGAACTTTTGGAGTCCAAAAAGTCCATCAATTACGGTACTCTTTCAGCATGTCATTTTCGAAAAAATGTATTTAGCTATTGTTTGTAGGTACAATAACAGAAAAACCACTTTTTAGAGGGTTACTGTTGGCAAATGTCTTGAAAGCATAGCGCACACAGGGATAGGTGTACTTTTTTTGAAATGATAACGTTTAGTTACCCTATAACAGTTTGAATTTCACGTTGCAAACATGGCCACCTGATGCGCCAGCTTAACTTGGAAAATTTAGTAATTCCCGCTAGCTGTCCTAGGCAGCCTGTTCCTCACTGTACGACAAGAAATGCCTGCAGGCTCGGAGGCATTCAACCCTGTGCCAGTTGCCAGAAATCACTCATCGCACCTGATGTCAAGCAATAAGCTCAGAATTAAAGTGGAAAGTTGGGCGAGTTGGTATACATTCACAATGGGAACAGTGCAAACAAGTCCATCGTAGTCTTGTTCGCGCTGTTCCCATTATGAATAAGCTCAGTATTGGGAGAGGAACTGACAAAAAAAGTGCACCCTCACTGTCCGCGAACCCATGCCCTTTGCTACTGAGAGGCTGGCTTCCCCACAAAGTTGAGGTATTTAATGGCTAAGTGTGCTTAACAGGCGAAATTTCGCTAGCAGCTCGAAATAATCGCAAAAAATTGCCCAGATATTCTTAGATAGCAACAAATGATAAGAACCATGTTTGCTCCCGCACAGCCAGCAATATATTCGATTTGATTTGAACATTCGTACCCAACTGAACATGCTCAAGTATATTTTTTTAATCGATCTAAAGGTGTTCATTAGGCAGAGCTCGGAGCAGCGCAACGTCGACGGGCAGGGCAGTCACAGCTTCCAAGCACAAGAGCCGTTGCTGTGCAGGAGTGCTCGACCCACTACCGTTTTGAGCCAGTAGCGCTGAACCCACTAGCGTCTGTCTTCGCTACAATCACCCCCCGGGAGCGAGAAGGGAGCCGTCCGGCGACCTAACAGCTTGTCACGATGAGCGGGTCGTAGTAAGGCTTTAAACAGTCGACATGAACAATGTCTCGTCCACGGCAGCGCATGTCTGAAGATGGCTCAACTGGTTCTATGACGTAGTACACAGGAGATGTGCGTTCGAGAACACAATAAGGGCCTTCATACTTAGGGACCAGTTTTGATGAGAGGCCAGGGGCAGTTAAAGGAACTGAGAGCCACAAGAGCGCTCCCGGATCGAAGGTGACCGTGGCAGTGGCGTCACCGCGAGTGCTCCTCTGGCGCTCTTGATCAGCGGCCCGTGCGAGGTCGCGGCACTCTTCTGCATGTCTGACCGTGCAAGAAATAGGCACGCACTCGGATGCATCCGGCCGGTACGGCAGAATGGTGTCAATGGTGTGCAAAGGGTGTCGACCATACAGCAAGAAATAGGGTGAAAATCCAGTGGTGTTCTGCATAGCGGTATTATACGCGTAGGTGACGAATGGCAGAACGGCGTCCCAGTTCGTGTGGTAGGAGGCAACGTACATTGAAAGCATGTCGCCGAGCGTACGGTTGAAGCGTTCTGTGAGGCCATTCGTTTGAGGGTGGTACGCCGTAGTCGTACGATGAACAACGTGGCACTCTTTGAGAATCGCTTCAACGACTTCCGACAGGAAGACACGTCCGCGATCGCTGAGCAGTTCTTGAGGTAGACCATGCCGCAGGATGAATCGGCGTAGCAGGAATGATGCAACATTGCGCGCTGTAGCTGCTGGGAGAGCGGCAGTTTCGGCGTATCGTGTAAGGTGATCTACTGCCACAATGGCCCAGCGGTTACCAGACGACGTCAGGGGAAGTGGCCCATACAAATCGATGCCAACGCGCCCGAACGGCCGGATAGGGCAGGGCAGGCTGCAGACCAGCTGGCGAGTGGTGGGGTGAAGATTTTCAGCGCTGGCAGTCGGGGCATGAGCGAACGAAATTTTGAATGTAGTTGTACATTCCCCGCCAGTAGTAGCGTCGTCAGAGGCGCTGGTAGGTTTTGAGAAGTCCCGAGTGAGCACACTGTGGATCAGAGTGGAACGATGCGCAGATTTCAGAACGCAGGCTTCGAGGTACAACTAATAACCACTGACGGCCGTCAGAGGTGTAATTGCGTCGGTGAAGCAGGTCGTCTCGAATGGCGAAATGGCGAGCTTGACGCCGCAATGCACGAGTGGTGGGCTGTGATGACGGATCAGCAAGGCAGTCTATGATGGAGGCAATCCAGGGGTCCTTGCACTGCTCAGAAGCGATGGTCCCAATGTCGACGGAAGAAACGTCAAGCTGGGATATTGCGCAGCAGGGATTGTCGACTGGCAAGGGAAAACGTGAGAGGGTGTCAGCATTAGCATGCTGGCATCCGTTCCAATACAGTACGCGGATATCGTAATCCTGTAAGCGAAGCGCCCAGCGGGTGAGACGGCCTGAGGGATCCTTCAATGACGACAGCCAGCATAGTGCATGGTGGTCCGTGACGACATCAAATTGTAGACCTTACAAATAGGGCCGGAACTTGGTAAGCGCCCAGATGATCGCCAGGCATTCTTTTTCTGTGACGGTGTAATTGGTCTCGGCTTTAGTAAGCATACGGCTTGCATATGCCACATCATATTCAGGAAACCCTTTTTTGCGCTGCGCTAGGACAGCGCTGAGGCCAACACCGCTGGCATCTGTGTGTACCTCAATAGGTGCCGTTGGGTCGTAGTGGCGCTAAATGGGAGAAGACGTCAGCAAACGACAAAGCTTAGTGAATGCCACGTTGCACTCGGACGACCACGAATGGAGAGGTCCGTTGCTGCCAAGGAGCTTCGTCAGGGGCGATATGACGGTGGCGAAATTGCAAATGAAGCGCCTGAAGTAGGAACACAAACCTACAAAACTGCGCAGTTCTTTGGCGGACATCGGTTTAGGAAATTCAGCTACGGCACAAAGTTTGTCTGGATCGGGGAGGATTCCATCCTTCGAGACGACGTAACCTAGTATCATGAGCTGCCGCGCTGCAAATCGGCACTTCTTTAGGTTCAATTGGAGGCTAGCGTTTGCTAAGCACGTCAAAACACGCCGTAGGCGTTGAAGGTGCGTGGTGAAGTCAGAAGCAAAAACAACAACGTCGTCGAGATAACATAAGCACGTGTGCCACTTCAAACCGTGGAGAACTGTGTCCATCATGTGTAACGACATGACGTTAAATTCGTATAAGCCGTCGGGTGTGACAAAGGCTGTCTTCGGCCTATCGACGTCAGCCATGGGTACTAGCCAATAGCTGGAGCGTAAATCTAGAGATCAAAAGAATTCGGCTCCGTGTAGGCTATCGATGGCGTCATCGATTCGCGGCAGCGGGTATACATCTTTGTGAGTGATCTTGTTCAGGCGCCGATAGTCTACACAGAACCGTACCGAGCCGACTTTTTTCGTAACAAGGACGACAGGGGATGCCCATGGACTGTTCGAGGGTCGGATCACTTCGTGGCGAAGCATATCGTCCACTTGCTCATTAATCACACAACGTTCAGTGGCAGAGACGCGATATGGTCGTTGCCACAATGGCGGTTGGGAGCCAGTGTCAATATGGTGCGTGACAGCAGACGCCCGGCCAAGGGAAGGTTGCCCAACATCAAAAGAACAACGAAATTCTTCCAAGATGCGCAGAAGCTGCGAACGCTGAGGTGGGGT
Organism: Dermacentor albipictus; assembly: GCF_038994185.2. Lineage (NCBI taxonomy): Eukaryota > Metazoa > Arthropoda > Arachnida > Ixodida > Ixodidae > Dermacentor > Dermacentor albipictus. The sequence goes on along the minus strand of NC_091823.1, from coordinate 180,205,255 downwards.
GAGGCCATCGGCAATAGATGAATCGAACACACCTGTGGGCAAAGGGTCCGACGTAGAGAGAGAACAGAGCGTGTGGTAACTGGCGCAGGACGTGTCTTTGGGAACATCCGTAATTTGTACGGCGTCGATCACTTCCACGTGGCCAAGACATTCGCCTTGAAGCAGCATCACAGGGTATGGGAAGGGGTTACAGACAAAAATAGCTGTGGAGCCCCGTTTGATGTTCACAGTAGCAAAAGGCAGCAGCAGACCTTTTCGAGTATAAAAGTGGCCCGACGGAGAAAGCAGTGCAATGGCGTCAGAGAGGCTGCTGCACTGCATTGATACAACCACTGACGAGTTGGCAGGAACGTTTGTGTCGTGCCTGACGAGTAGTTTGTTCGCACAAGAAGCATTATCGGCAAGCGTCATATCTGAGATCGGTGACAGTTCTAGTTCGGCCCGTGCGCAATGAATGACGGCATCGAGGCGGGCGAGAAAGTCCCACCCCCGGATAACTTCGTGGGAGCACGAGGAAATCACAATAAATTCGACGGCGTATACAACGTCCTCGAGAACACGAGCATTGCACGCCGCAATCCGGTGAATACGCTGTGCGCCTGCTGTTCGGAGGGCGAGTCCAGCAATGGGCGTCGTAACCTTTCGAAGGAAGCGACAAAGCTTTGCATCCGTAACTGATACAGCGGCTCCGGTATCCACGAAGGTATATGTGCGCACACCGTCAACTAACACATCTATCGCATTGGTCGGGCTACGTTGAGGACTTCCGCGTTTCGATGGGGTCGCAGCCCTTGCCGCATGGACTGCGACGATTAGTTTTCCTCATCCCGAGCTTCGGGCCAAGGCCGCATCGGTGATGGGGAGCGTCGGCGTGGACAAGTTGAGCGGCGGATGTTGGCGGACCGGCGGAATGGTGGTGACGCAGCCCGAGGTTCGTCGTCGTAATAAGGGCGCGGAGAACCCGCCATAGAACTTGGCCCATATGGTGTAGCGCTAGGCTACAGCACGCGACTACAGTAGCGTGCGACGTGGCCTGCGTAGCCGCATGCAAAACATATCGGTCGATTGTCCGCTGTACGCCACCGAGGTCCCATCCATGTGGAAGGACGCATTGGACGTGGCGGCTGGTGAATTGATTGCATAGCAGGCTGTTGTCGGGGCATAGCGAGGACTTCGGCGTATGTGAGAGGTCCCCATTGAGGGAATTGTTGAGGCTGGGTGACGACTTCCGGGTAGCTAAGTGGCACAGCTGTTGGGATCTGTTGGGGCCTGGCCATGACTTCGACGTAGCTGTGAGGCGCAGCCGCAGGAACACGCTGGTGGTGCTCAGGCAAAACCTCGCGCAGTTCTTGCGCTATGACACGGCGAAGCGAAGGTGCAAAACTTGGCGTAGGCATGTGTACCGACTGCGGCTGTGCAAAATCCATCAACGAGAGTTGCTGGGCAACTTCCTTGCGGACGAACGCCTTCATTTCTGCGAGCAACGCTGGCTGGCTGGACATGGCAGTCAAACCAGCGAGGAGTTCGTCCGCGGTAGGGATCGACGGGTCAGTGACCGCTGCCTGCGGAGTTCTTCATAGCTCTGACACAGTGTGACAATTTCAGCCACAGAGCGTGGACTTTTGGCCAGCAACATGTTAAAGGCATCGTCTTCTATGCCCTTCAGGATGTTTCGGATTCGATCAGACTCCGCCATGGTCGAATCGACTTTCCTGCATAGGTCCAGGACACCTTCGATATAGCTGGTGAACGTTTCGCCTGGCTGTTGAGCTCGTTCTCGCAAACGTTGCTCGGCACGCAGCTTGCGAACAGCAGGGCAACCAAATACATCGGCGAGAGAGTCTTAAATTCCGACCATGTCTGGAACTCTGCTTGATGGTTGTTATACCACAGGCTGGCAACTCCAGCAAGGTAGAAAAGAACATGCCTCAGTTTAGCCGCTTCGTCCCACTTGTTATGGTCGCCTACCCTGTCGTACGCCGTGAGCCATTCGTCCACGTCAGTGTCGTCTGCTCCAGTGTAGATAGGAGGGTCGCGATGACGAGGCACCCCGGGACACGCAGTGGGTGAAGGAGGAGTCGTTTGCTGGGAGGCGTCTTGGGGCATGGTAGATGGTAGGGTACGAGACCGGAGTTCCAGGATGATCGTCTGAGGGTACCCCGCACCTCCACCAATTCTAAAGGTGTTTATTAGGCAGAGCTCGGATCAGCGCAACGTCGACGGGCAGGGCAGTCACAGCTTCCAAGCACGAGAGCCGTTGCTGTGCAGGAGCGCTCGACCCACTACCGTTTTGAGCCAGTAGCGCTGAACCCACTAGCGTCTCTCTTCGCTACATCGAATACAAATATGAAATATTACTCGAATTCGAAGTGTGTGAATATTCGAGCTTTTTGAATATTCGCACACTTGTAAGTGAAATATTTCATAATATTTTATTATATTGAAGTTGCCTCCATTGTACCGTATTTACACGATTGTAAGTCGACCCCCCCCCCCATATCGCGTGACAGGAAAAAAAAAGAAAGGAGAGCACACCCAAGAGCTCATTCATTAATTTATTAGTAGGTGACATGTCACTGGACTACTCGTCTTCACTAGTACTAACATCGTCCTCATTGCTACGGTCCCACAGCACGTCATCGTCCAGTGAAGTTCCACATTTGGCAAATGACCACACCACAACATTTTGTGAAACAGCAGCCCATGCCGAATGCACCCAACCACACGCAGCCGTTAGGGAGGCTCCTATGACAGGTCCGGTTGGCGTAATTTCGCGGTCTTCTGCTGTCAGCCACACGTTGTACTCACGGCGGAGCAGGTCCTTAAAAGGCGAAGATCCGGGCTTGTTTCACGACCATGTTGCACTTCAGTGGCAAGGACCGATCACGAATTTCAGCGACGTACGATGCAAGCTGAGCCTACAGTTCTGGAAAGCGTCCAGACTTCGGCACGTAGGAAATTCCTCCCTTGCCGTCACAAGTGAAACTTTCGCTTCGCTGCAGTCGCCACTCTTGCACCACCCATACAGAAACATTGAACTTCCGGCCCGCTGCGCAGTGATTTGTTTCTTCGGCATAAAGGATGGCAGCCCTCTTGAATGCTGCTGTGAACGAGTGCCAAATGATTAGTAGGCCTGGAGCACTCATGAATGAGGAAGCCTAGAAGTAGCACGTAGCCGGCAGTCAAGTGGAACGGGTCAAACCAATGCTTTTCATCAAACTATAGAGAAAGCTAAGCACAACAGGGAAAGAGAAACCCACAATCGGTGTGTGCTCTTCCATGAACTACCGATACTCCTCGCAACCGCCGCCGTTCTGAGGGTGCCGCTGCGAATGGAACAGTGGCGCTTCCATCAACTATCGACATCCCCACATGAGTGTTGCGTGCAATGTAAAACTCTCGAAAATGTTGAAAAATCCTTCCAAAAAGCGAACAAACACACGGGATAGCGAAAAGCTACGGGTAGGGCCATAGAGCAAACATAAAATTGTAACTATGCTGTAACTCCCCTTGGTCTTACCTTTTTGGTGGTACCATGTTTTGGTTTCGATTGTAAATCGACCCCCCCCCCACTTCAGATTTTCAAATTTAGAAAAAGTGGTCGACTTACAATCGTGTAAATAGGGTAGTTTAACTGTGCATGCCACAAATAAGCACAGCAGTCTTAAGAGACATACTCACAATTGATCTTCTCATCCTTGTACTGGCGGTCCTCAATGGCACACAGGAAGAGAGTGGCACGATCAGGAAACATCAGGCCACCAGGCTTCTGCAAAAAAGCATGCGCAAACAAAGGCTGCTTGTAGCAGCAGGTCTCTTACAGCCAAAACTCTCGGCATCAAGATCTTGTTTCTCACATGTTTACTTGCTTTTAATATTATAAACAAGAGACTAAAAATCATCGTGATAGACGGTCATCAGGCACACCACTATCCTCAGTGTCCTCGTTCTGTGTGCCAATGCAAAGCAGGTATTCTCAAATACAGTCGCCGACCGATTTTCCAGACTCCGAAAATTCGGACATGCCCGATTATTCGGTCAGCTTCGCGGCACCGCCATTCTCCCCATAGACCATAATGTATAACAACTGCCGAAAGTTCGGACACCTTGCAACCTCTCGTCTGATTTTTCGGACACTCCTTGAGCCAACTCGGTCGAGAGCACCATGCACCGACTCTGACCGGTGCATGGCTCGACTTGCTGAACGCCATTTTTATTTTGAATGGAGCTTCCTTGCTGCCCCACGAAGTGGCGCTACTGGAAATCCCCGCTCATCATCATCGTTTCTGCTTGGTTAGATAGAGTGGCTCTGCAACAGTTCCGGTTTCAGCTTAGCAAGCCATGTCAAGACAATCCAGCAGCTGATTTGTTTCTTCGCGCAAGACGCTGCGAGCAGGCCGCGTTTTTCGTTTGTGCGACTGGTGTCGGCACGGTGGTGTTAGCTTTGTGTGCTGTGTCGAGGTTTCGGTGATCCAAGGCGGCATACGTAAACATCGCGTCAAGGGTCTAATGGCGCCGACAGTGCCCGCGCAGACTGTGCTTGGGAATGCCAGCAAGCGGTTGCCGGGAGGCCTAAGGGCACATTCACACCGGCGACTTGAGGAGGTCGCGCGACCGTTTGCGACTCGCAATCAAAAAGCGACCGAAGGCGACTGATGTTCACACCGGCAAGCCCGGCTGAGCGCGACCCGCAGTCGCAATCCTGGAGATTATCGTTCTCAGCGAGAACTCTCGAAATCTACGTGGAATTTGAATGCGACGCCGGAGGAGGCCGGATGTAGACACACGAAAGATCACTTCCGGTGCGCCGCTGATTGGTTTATCAGTTTTGCGACCACGATCGCGCGACTGAAAAATCGCGCAGAGAGCGACTCGCCCAAAATGGTCGCTTTCCGAGAAAGGCGACCATTTGCGACCATTTGCGACTGGGCGCAAAGCGACCAACTTGGTCGCGCGACCTCCTCAAGTCGCCGGTGTGAATGTGCCCTAAGACTTGCCGCCTTCCGATGTGCTCCCTACTGACGCGGGAAATGTTCTGCCGATACCTGCGCAGTGGTTGCATTGCGATTCCGGACACCGTCTCATTTGACAGTTTCATAGGTGCTGACACTGCTGTATTGACATGCGCAGAACTTGACGACGGCAAGATCATTCGTCAGGTTTCTGCTGCACCGCCGGACGATGACTCTGAGTCGGAAGATGACGCACCATGTGCTACGCTGCCGTGGCATGCGGAGCGTGTACAAACAGTGACTGTGCTTTCAGCCGCTAATAGTGACCGTACGACCCTCTCCGAGATTCAGGCTTATCTGATAGCGCGTAAACGGAACAGCGTGCAACGGCGCATTCACGATTTCTTCCAAGCCTACTGCCGAGCTCGAATAAGTGCGTGGAAATAAAGAATTTCATTTTTTTTTTCTTAATCTGCTTTTTCGGACACCTGTTTATTCGGACATTTTCACAGTCCTCGTGAGGTCCGAATAAACAGTCGGCGACTGTATACATAACAGTTTCCCCCCTAGAATGCTGGCATCAGCTACAGCAAAACCTCGATAATTCGTATTTTGCAGTGCAAAAAGTGTCCCAACTTACCGAATGACCCATTATCGAGGGCATCAAGAGAATGAACAAATATTTAATAAATCAACGTGCATCTATTTCCTTAATGAATCTGTCACGAGGATCCCATCCTCGTCGCCAGTGTCACGATCCACCCCAGGTCGTGAACAAGGGAGGGCTTGTGGCACCCTCCGATAGACAGACGCTCCGCAGCGTGATGGCGCTGAACGATGACTGACTGGCGAACAGCCGTGCTCGTTGGTGTTTATTGTGATGCGGTGACCAATGTTGCCTGCCAAACTTTAGCAGGTCGCCGAGCTTGGCGGGAGAACCAAGATTATGTCCAAGGGGGCGTCACATACTTGCAACACCCCAGTTTGTTGGTTAAATGAAAAACAAACGTCCATGTTCACACTATGAGGCTCTGCCTCCACCCTAGCTGGGTCGACGGTGCCGGCTACCCAGGCAAGTAACAGTCTGGTGGCCTCCGCCGTCGAGTACTCCGCCTGGGTACCGGTGTTGACGAGTCGGCAGTGGCAACGCCAGGTGCTGCCTGAGCCAACCTTGCTCTATCGGGAGGGTTCGTAGTGGTCGGCCTTGCGAGTGGTGCTGGGCTCGACACCGGTCCAACGGGTGCCGTACCACTGGCTACGGTTGCCGCCTCCGAGGTGGGTGGTGCTCTGCTTGGGGCGACTGCTGCTGCCGCAAGTCTTCTTGCGGACTGGAACTCAGTGGCAGTCGAGGGTGCTGGCCAGGTCCCGAGGTGAGGCCTGACATGGTCGGCGTGTCTGTGCCACATGGCCCCATCTGGCATGCGCACGAGCAGTGATGAGGAGCTGGCAGGAGACACCACCTGTCCAGCAGACCAGGGTGGGCCAGGACGGAAGTTCCTGTCGAAAACTGCAGCTCCCAACTCTGGCAAAGCCCAGGACGGCACCCTTGGTCAGCAGCCAGCTTCTGCATCTCTGATTGGGCCTCGCGCAGCTTGCGCTTGCTGTGGGAGACCTCGCTCTTGAGCTGCCTGTTGTGGCTCTGCAGGTTCGTTATGTGCCGCATCTCCCGGTTGATTGGCTGAGCCTGCTCGCTGGACACCGATGACGCCTCAAACTCAATGCGTAGATTCTCGTACTCACGACGAATCTGCGCGATGTCCTCGAGGCGGATGACCTCCGAGCGAAGCTTCTTCTGGACAACCAGCTCCTCACTTTCAATCTGCTCAATCTGGCGAAGGTGCGAGTTTTTGGCTGTCGACAGCAAGGAGCGACACTCGTCCAGCTGAGGCTCGAGTTGCATGCTCTCGTTGTACAGCACGGAGAACTGGCTCTGCAGGCACTTGTACTCGGCCGTGCTCACCCCCAGGCTCTCGGGCAGCGACCGCAGCCGCTCCACCGTCTTCAGGGCCTCCTTGTGGTCATGTTGAAGCTGCTCCAGGTCCAGCAGCCGTGCCAATGCCAGCTCCCGCAGTTCCTCAAGTTGGTCCTCCAAGCGCAGGGAGGCTCCTCCGCCACCACTGCCAGAGCCCCCAAAATCCGCATGTAGGCGGGACCAGGGTCTCTGTGGCAACGGCCAGGGGGTGCTTTCCACATTACGCGGCTCGCTGATGCTGCTGGCAGATTTGGCAGCTCTGCACCACATGCAGACTAGCTTCCGGGTACTCTGGCAGACGAATGCCCAGTGCATGATTCCAGCTTCGGCCCAGCAGCATCGGCGACGACCCCTTCGTTAAGTAGCATGCAAAGGGGAAGGGTTGCCTCCCTGTTGCCAAAGCGAACGCTGACCTGTGCCTGGCCCTGGACCTGGGAGAGTTGTCCGGAGGAGCTGCGCAGTATCACGCCCGAAGCTTCGACAGACACGCCGGGGAAAGCACGCTTGAAGAGCTTCCCGGCCATTACAGACACGCTGGCCCCTGTGTCCAGCTCCATGGAAAAAGGGTGCCCGGAGATTTCGACGGTCAGCATGTATGGCGGCACAGACGACGGTACAAAGCCTGTGTGCCACATGTCGAAAATCGGCGGGTCCTCGGCCACGACGTGGAGCCTGGCCGAGGAAGAACTTGAGCCTGCTGCCACACGCCGCCGCCGCGTACGCTGGCGACGGCTACCTTGGCCGTGGGCTTGTTTGGTACCTGGGCTTGAATCGGGCTGCTGCTGCTGTTTGCTGTACGTCCTCCCCCTTCGGCATACACGTGCCAGGTGCCCAGTTTTCCCGCACGTAAAGCATTGTGCTCGAGAAAACTGGCACTGTGAGGGGGAGTGGGCACCACCACAGCGACCGCAGGTACTGCCCTTTGTCGCCAACTCGTTGACCGCCGCTTCCGCCGACGGTAAGCCAGTCACACGGAAAATCTCGCCGGCGTCCTTGGCGGCAGCTTCCATTGCCAGCGCTGCCATCATGGCGTCGTCAAGCGACGGGTCGGGAAGCTCCAGGAGTCGTGTCTGCATGGCGGGGTTGTTGATGCCGCAGACGAAACGGTCCCGGAGCAGCGAGTCCAGTTGGTCCCCGAAGGCGCAGGCACTCGCTAACCCTCGTAGCGCAGCAACGAATTGCCCGAGGGTCTCTCCGTCCCGGCGACTCTGGTTGTTGAAGCGGAAACGCTCCATTAGCGTGGACGGTGCTGGGTTAAAATGCGAGCGCAGTATGGCGAGCAGCTCAACCAGCGTCTTAACGTGCTGCGTGGCTGGCTTGAGAAGGTTGAGCAAGAGGCTGAAGACGCCGGTCCCGCAGCTGGCCAGGAAAATGTCCCGCTGTTTGGCCTCGGGTGTGTCGTTTGCGCGGAAGAACATGTGGACTTGCTCCTGGTAAATTTGCCAGGCGGACCCATCTCCCTCGAACGGCTCGAGCCTTCCGTACAGCAGCATGGCGACAGCAAAGGGGGGGGGGGGGGCGGAGTTTCGGCACTCGCGGCGGCGTGGAACGCTCCGTAGGTACTCGTCGCCAGCCTCGTCAGTGTCACGAGGATCCCATCCTCGTCGCCAGTGTCACGATCCACCCCGGGTCGTAAACACGGGAGGTCGTGTTGCACCCTCCGTTAGACGGACGCTCCGCAGCGTGGTGGTGCTGAACGATGTCTGACCGGCGAGCAGCCGTGCTCGTCGGTGTTTATTGTGGTGCAGTGACCAATGTTGCCTGTCGAGCTTTAGCAGGTTGTCGAGCTTGGCGGGCGAACCAAGATTATGTCCGAGAGGGCGTCACATACTTGCTACACCCAGACAGCAAATCACCCAGAATCAGCAAATCTTGTTTCTACGTTGCGCAAAAGCAGTGCAGAGGCTGCAATTCTCGCCAATGATCTAAGCCGCAAAGGCCTCGGCAACTTCCTTAGCAGCATGGCCGCAGGGCCAGACTGGGGTCTTCGTCCAGTAGATGGTATGGTTCTCCCTACCACACATAACTGCTGATTATTTTTTAATAAATATATTTTATAAAGGCTATAAAAGCACGCACAAGCCCGAAGCTGCTGTTTTTCGTGTGGTTTGTGCCTGATGACTATGGTGGCGTGGACTCTGCCACTTGCTTCCGGTTGGATACTAGCACTGCTTTTTCTCTTTGTACCACACACATAAAAAATTAACTTATGGGGTTTTACGTGCCAAACCACGATCTGATGTTGAGGCGCGCCGTAGTGGTGAACTATGTAAACTTGGACCACTTGGGGTTCTTTAACATGTGCCTAAATCTAAGTGCATGGGTGTTTTCGTATTTCTTTTGCCTCACATTTGAGATGTTCCGAGGCTGCCTCGCTCCATGGGCCGTCCAAATTAACGAGTATGCGGCCAGATATGTCTGGAATAACGAGAATTTGAGGATATTAAATAATGCATATGCTTGCTTGCGACTGGAGGACAAGTCAGAATTATCAAAGTTTCTTTAATAATGAGAGTCGAATTAACAAACTGTTAGTGTATAGCAAGAAGCCTTAACAGGCAAGCATTAAACAACCAATATTTGTGTTACATAATTAACTGGAATATGATTATGCAAGATGTGTTGCCACCGTAAAACTGCACAAGGAAATGTATTGCGCATTTTCATTTCACTACTTTAGACTTTACCCTACTTTACCGGGGCTTAGCGGAGAGACGAGAACTAGGAGTCGGATTCCTGATTAATAAGGAAATACAGTCGAACCTCGATATATCGAACAGCGCGGTGATAGCAAAATAGTTCGATATAGCCAGAATTCGATATACAAAATCACGAAGAAAACGCGTCAAAAACTAGCGCAAATCAATCAATGAACCAATCGTGGTGCAATAGATGTTCACATGATGCTTCAAACATAGTATTTATTTAGTTCGCTGAAAGTACTGAAGCAGCGTAGCCTGCTTCATATTGGCAACCGCGTGCTTGACCACGGCGTCCTCAACATAGTCCAAACGGTTCACAAGAGACAGTCCAGTGCCTTCTATTGCGCCGCAGTAGCGGCGTACAACGGCCAAAGCAGCTACAGCCTCAGCTGCAGTCGGGAGCGGGGCCTCATCACCGCTTGCTGGATCAGCCTCGGCAGCGTCTTCGTTTGGCCGCTCAGCAGTCACTTCTGACGCGATCTCCACGTCTGTTAACTCCGCCACTGTTCCGGTGCTGTCGTCACCGCCAACGAAGTCCGCAATGCACATGATGTGTGGCTCAGCACCGACAAAGCGCTCGAACTGGCTCCACGGCCGCCTCGATCACGCGCGCACGGCGAGGCTTGCCCCCGCGGCGCACGGCGGGGGCAAGCCTCGCTGTGCGCACGTGATCGAGGCGGTTTGCCCCGCCGTGCGCGCATAGGTGCGCGCGTGATCGAGGCGGCCGTGCTGGCTCCAAGCCGCCGCGTGTGTACGCCGCTACGTTCAAATGGCGCCCTCGGCGCAACCGATGTGGGCAGGTGTCGTACGCAGCAGTCTGGAATGCCGATCGCGCCGCCGCTATCTTCAAGAGTGTTGCGGGAAAGCTCGCCTCCTGTCAACAGAGCGCACTTGGTCTGGGGCGGCGGAGTTCGATATATCCATTTTACATCCGGCCCCGTTCGAAATAAAGAATTAAAAATGCATGCGATTTTCCATGTGATATAGAAATTGTTCGATATACGCAATAATTCGATATATCCGTGTTCGATATATCGAGGTTTGACTGTAGCTGGTAACATACAGGAATTCTATAGCATTACCGAGAGGGTGGCAGGTCTTGTTGTGAAACTTAATAATAATAATAAAAATAATAATAATACTTTATTGCGCCAAGTATTGAAAGAATGTACAAACATCCGGCCTGCCAAAGCCTCATTGGGCTTGAGTGGCAGAGCCCGACAGGCAGCGGAACCACGCAGATAAACACACAGGCATGAACGCACATGAAAAGTTACAAAACATCAAATTAGTATAGCGGCAGAAAAAATAATAATAAAAATAGACACGGAACCCAAGTTACATATAAAAAAAACACAACAGAGTAAAGAGCAAGGAAGGAAAATAAAATAGCATGAAAATACTCAGATAAGTGCAACAAATACTGCAGTAACTAGCGAATTCACAGGATTCATTTGATAAGTGGTGGAGCATGCGTGTACAACGTCGTACACCCACTAAGTAGCGTATCGCAGCATCTTTTTTATTTTATATTTAGTTTTTGCACGGCGAACACTTGGAGGCAACCTATTGAAGTAAAAGGGAACGTAAAAATCTCTTACGCGCTTTCCATATCTTGTAAACCGTCGGGGAATACAAAAAGCTTCCTTCGGTCGAAGAGACCGTGTGGGAACATACGGAATTTTATAGTCACTAAACCAAAAATGCTTCAGGACAATAGTTTCCATCAAAAGGCGATCAAAATCAGGTAGCGAAAATACCTTAAAAACATCAGAATACGAAATACATACATCAGAATACGAAATAAGACATACAAATTGAAGGTGGTACAAGTCTATGCCCCTACATGCAGTCATGATGACCAGGAAGTTTAAAGATTTTATGAAGACGTGGAATCAGCGATGGGTAAAGTCAAAACAAAATACACTATACTGATGGGCGACTTCAATGCCAGGGTAGGCAAGAAGCAGGCTGGAGACAAGTCAATGGGGGAATATGGCATAGGCTCTAGGAATAGCAGAGGAGAGTTATTAGTAGAGTTTGCAGAACAGAATAATATGCGGATAATGAATACCTTTTTCCGCAAGCGGGTTAGCCGAAAGTGGACGTGGAGGAGCCCGAATGGTGAGACTAGAAATGAAATAGACTTCATACTCTGCGCGAACCCTGGCATCATACAAGATGTAGACGTGCTCGGCAAGGCACGCTGCAGTGACCATAGGATGGTAAGAACTCGAATTACCCTTGACTTGAGGAGGGAACCGAAGAAACTGGTACACAAGAAGCCAATCAATGAGTTATCGGTGAGAGGGAAACTAGAGGAATTCCGGATCAAGCTACAAAACAGGTATTCGGCTTTAACTCAGGAAGAGGACCTTAGTGTTGAAGCAATGAACGACAATCTCATGGGCATCATTAAGGAGTGCGCAATAGAAGTCGGTGGTAGCGCCGTTAGACAGGAAACCAGTAAGCTATCGCAGGAGACGAAAGATCTGATCAAGAAACGCCAATGTATGAAAGCCTCTAACCCTACAGCTAGAATAGAACTGGTAGAACTTTCTAAGTTAACCAATAAGCGTAAGACAGCGGACATCAGGAACTATAATATGGATAGAACTGAACAGGCTCTCAGGAACGGAGGAAGCCTAAAAACAGTGAAGAAGAAACCAGGAATAGGCAAGAATCAGATGTGTGCGTTAAGAGACAAAGCCGGCAATATCGTTACTAATATGGATGAGATAGTTCAAGTGGCTGAGTTCTATAGAGATTGATACAGTACCAGTGGCACCCACGATGAAAGTGGAAGAGAGAATAGCCTAGAGGAATTCGAAATCCCACAGGTAACGCCAGAAGAAGTAAAGAAAGCCTTAGGAGCTATGCAAAGGGGGAAGGCAGCTGGGGAGGATCAGATAACAGCAGATTTGTTGAAGGATGGTGGTCAGATTGTTCTAGAGGAACTGGCCACCCTGTATACGCAATGCCTCACAACCTCGAGCGTACTGGAATCTTGGAAGAACGCTAACATAATCCTAATCCATAAGAAAGGGGACGCCAAAGACTTGAAAAATTATGGACCGATCAGCTTACTGTCTGTTGCCTACAAAGTATTTACTAAGGTAATCGCAAATAGAATCAGGAACACCTTAGACTTCTGTCAACCAAAGGACAAGGCAGGATTTTGTAAACGCTTCTCAACAATAGACCATATTCACACTATCAATCAAGTGATAGAGAAATGTGCAGAATATAACCAACCCTTACATATAGCTTTCATTGATTACGAGAAAGCATTTGATTCAGTCGAAACCTCAGCAGTCATGGAGGCATTACAGAATCAGGGTGTAGATGAGCCGTATGTAAAAATACTTGAAGATATCTATAGCGGCTCCACAGCCACCATAGTCCTCCACAAAGAAAGCAACAAAATTCCAATAAAGAAAGGCGTCACACAGGCAGATACGATCTCTCCAATGCTATTCGCAGCATGTTTACAGGAGGTATTCAGAGACCTGGAGTGGGAAGAATTGGGGATAAAAGTTGATGGAGAATACCTTAGCAACTTGCGATTCGCTGATGATATTGCCTTGCTTAGTAACTTAGGAGACCAACTGCAATGCATGCTCACTGACCTGGGGAGGCAAAGCACAAGGGTGGGTCTGAAAATTAATCTGCAGAAAACTAAAGTATTGTTTAACAGTCTCGGAAGAGAACAGCAGTTTACGATAGGTAGCGAGGCACTGGAAATGGTAAGGGAATACATCTACTTAGGGCAGGTAGTGACCACGGATCCGAATCATGAGACTGAAATAACCAGAAGAATAAGAATGGGCTGGGGTGCGTTTGGCAGGCATTCTCAGATCATGAACAGCAGGTTGCCATTATCCCTGAAGAGAAAAGCATATAATAGCTGTGTCTTACCAGTACTCACCTACTGGGCAGAAACCTGGAGGCTTATGAAAAGGGTTCTACTTAAATTGAGGACGATGCAAAGAGCTATGGAAAGAAGAATGATGGTTGTAACGTTAACGGATAAGAAAAGAGCAGATTGGGTGAGGCAACAAACGCGGGTAAATGACATCTTAGTGGAAATCAAGAAAAAGAAATGGGCATGGGCAGGACATGTAATGAGGAGGGAAGATAACCGATGGTCATTAAGGGTTACGGACTGGATTCCAAGGGAAGGGAAGCGTAGCAGGGGGCGGCAGAAAATTAGGTGGGCAGATGAGATTAAGAAGTTTGCAGGGACGGCATGGCCACAATTAGTACATGACCGGGGTAGTTGGATAAGTATGGGAGAGGCCTTTGCCCTGCAGTGGGCGTAACTAGGCCGATGATGATGATGACTTTACCCTCATGAGGGGATACATATTGCCATATACAGGGTGTCCCAATTAACTTGGACCAACATTTGAAAAATACTCAAGAGCTCTAGAGAAATTGTGCCAACTGCATAGTAGCTGTAGTCGTATGTGCTTACGGCAAGCAATTTTTTCATCGCAAAGTATTATTTATTTACTTTTCATTAGTGAACTTTGTAATTGCTTGAATCACGAACATATCAATTACAAAGTTGTAGGGCACCTTAAGTAACCTCCTAATCAAGCATTTATTTCATGCTGAAGTGGTCCTGGGTGTTTTTACTTCACCCATTCAGGACACGCCCTCTTAAAACGCCCGTTCAGAACATCATCCCGTTTCATACTCGCCCCTTGGCGGCCATAAAGTGCCGGACAACGGCGATGAACAGCTCATTCTTCCCCCATGCCATAACACATTGGAACGCACTCCCGGATGACATTGTTTTGTGCAGTGACCGCAAAACATTTCGCGAAAAACTAAACGATTTTGATAATGCCAACATAACCACATGAATACCACATCTATTTATTTATCGCCTGGTTGGTACTGTGTATATGTTCTGTCTTCTTTTTTGAAATTTTCTTTTTATGTACCTATTACAACTAATGTGCACTTCATTATGTAACTTTCTTATGAAGCTGTTTGACTTTGATGCACGCCCCCCCTTATGTAATGCCTTCGGGCCCTTAAGGTTGAATAAATGAAATGAAATGAAATGAAAAACAAAAGCCCGCGAAATACAAAAGAGATGCGCACTCTCACGCCGCTACTCAAGCGCCTCCAAGCAACCATTGAGAGATATATGGCTGCGCTCTCTGATCGCCGCATCGTACAAGGCTCCGCAACGCTAATCAATGTGTCAGCGGCGTGTTCTTTTGATGCCCAGACCATCACATAGCGTGAAGACCTGTATCGAGCTGCCGCCGCTAGTAAAGCCGTGTATTCGTGGCTGTTTGCTTGGGAGTGCCTGAGTAGCAGCACGCAAGCATGCATCTATTTCCTATTTTGGATGTTTCGCGCGCTTTTGTTTTTTCTCTGAAAAACCAATGAGGCAAAGCTGAGCACTAAAATACTTCGTGGTGAAAAAATACCTGGCTATAAGTACATGCAACTACGGCTACTATGCAGTCGGTGCAATTTCTCTAGAGTTCTTGGGTATTTTTAACATCTTGATCCATGTTAGTTGAGACAACCTGTATACTCATATAAGGGCCACACCTTTTTTTTTTTTTCTAGAATCTTGAATGGGTGCGGCCCTTACACAAATCGGGCTGATAACAGCCCGCTAAAGATTCGTACTGTTTCTGCAACTGTAGCAGAGGGTAAGACAGGCGCAAATGACGTAATGCTGCAGTAAATTACGTCAGATGCCGGCCCATCATTCTTGATCAGCACTGGCCCAAACAGGGCTCCCTTCTCTAGAGTGAAATGCCACCGATTTGCATGGGAATACTGCCAATCCAGCCGAGACAACACACCACAATAAAATAATGGTGAAGTGATGCCGACCTGAGCGGCTAGTGTAAGCTAGCGGCAACTGAACTGACTTCACTTTGCGGCGAGATCTTTTCAAGTTGTTCCCTAAATTTTGCATCCAAAGTGGGCGTGCCACCATTACACGAGTAGATACAGTAAGGGTTGGGCATACGTAAGCACGTACAGGAAGTCAGGGAATAAAACTTGTGGGACATATACATAGAAATAAATACATACACACATACAAACAAACCCACACACACACCCAGACATACATACGAGATGAGCACAAACAGAATTAGCAAATAAATTAGAGCAGATGAGGATGGCAATGCTATGGGCAAGGTCGTTCCAATCAGTGGCTCCTCGAGAAAAAAGAATGAAGCATTACATGTTGTGAAGCGGGAGACACATGGGCCGATTTTGGTTTTAATATGACATCCGATGCGCCGGAACCATGCTATTTTGCTGTGTCGAGGAGCCAGATTCAACACCCAGTGTGCGACAAACAGGGCAGGTTTTTTATCATCCGACCCGTCCAACAACCGCAGGTTATGTGATGTTCCCTCCACTTAACCCTTTCGCTGTCACGGACGTACCGGTACGTTCTCTATCGTGCATTCAAAATTCCGCGCCTGAGCGCAAAGCTGGCGCTCCTGGATTGGCCACGCCATCTCTTGACTCTTTCTACAAGTTCGTATATTCGCCCCGACCGGTGTTAGTCCATGTAATGAAGAGTACGGTGCTACTGCCACTCCCACTTTCTCTTTGCTGAGTGGCGCGGTGGCTCCGCGTTCGCTGGATCATGGGTCGCGCGCGTGTGGTTATGGGTTCAAGGGTTGTTCTGCAATCTTCGCTGGTTTGAAGGTTTTTATTTTTCTTCTGTTGGTGTGCCTGCTAGGGCACGTCAAGTTCAGGCACACGTGCCGTTGCCTTTCCAAAAACGGTGACTGGATTGCTGCTTTCGCTCTCTCGCCGCACCCTCGCTTCAGACTCGCAGCAGTAAACGTGAAGCGCTTCGAACTTTGTTTAGCCTTTTTCCACCTCCCTCTGTCTTCTTGATCACGCAACGTCCCATTTCTCTCCGTTGGGCGGGCGACTGAAATGCATCCTTCCTGCGCGCGGTTACTTTCGGATGGCTCGGCGCGCGGGACCTTCGTCTGCTCATTGGAACGATGGTTGAATTCCGATTCAGAATACGAGCCGAGCTCGGATTCGAACTCTGACAGAGTCGCATGCGAGGAAGCGGGTTCCGCATCGTCAGATTCGGATTTTGAACGGATTTTATAGTCAGGTTGATGATGATGATGATGCTTACTAACAGCAGCTGCAGAACACTGAAATGTGCATATTGCATTGACTATGTTACTTGTATACCAATTATAATCAAAAATAAATTGCTATGTTCATTCCCTGTTATGCTCGTTCCCTGAAACCAAGCCGACACTGGGGGTGCGTCACGGCCAGAAAGGTCCGACAGCGAAAGGGTTAAACTTCTTGTCATTCAGTGCCGCGTTTTTTCTTTGAAAGAATTCGCTGCTACAAGTTCGTATTTTCGCCTCGGCTTGTGTTAGTACATGTATTGAAGAGTACGGTGCGACTGCCACTCGCCCCTCTCTCTTTACTGAGTGGCGCGGTGGCTTCGCGTTCGCTGTAGCAAGCATCGCGGGCGCGTGGTTATGGGTTCAAGGGTTGTTCTGCCTAAACGGTGGTTCTGCCATCTCCACTGGTTTGAAGGTTTTTATTTTTCTTCTGTTGGTGTGTCTGCTACGGCGCTCAGAGGCACGCGCCGTTGCCTCTCCGAAAAGAGTGACTCGATTGCTGCTTTCGCTCTTTCGCCGCACCCTCGCTTCCGACTTGCAGCTGTAAACTTAAGCCCTTCGAACTTTGTTTTAGCTTTTTTCCACCTCCCTCTGTCTTCTTGATCACTCAACGTCCCATTTCTCTCCGTTGTGCGGGCAAGTGAAAGCGCATCCTCCCTGCGCGCGGTTACTTTCGTATGGCTGAGCGCGCGGACCTTCGTCTGCTCATCGGAGCGGTGGCTCAATTCCGATTCAGAATACGAGCCGAGCTCGGATTCAGACTCGGACAGTCTCATGGGAGGAAGACGCGAGTTCCGCATCATCAGATTCGGATGCTGAATGGATGTTATGGCCAGGCTGATGATGATGAGGATGTTGCTTACTAACAACAGCTGCAGAACACTGAAATGTGCATATTGCATTGACTATGTTATTTGTATACCAATCATAATCAAAAATAAATGGCTATGTTCATTCCCTGTTATGCTCGTTCCCTGAAACCAAGCCGACACTGGGGGTGCGTCACGGCCAGAAAGGTCCGACAGCGAAAGGGTTAAAGCCCCTCCAACCATGTGCCACCGCAGCTTATGCCAAGTAGCGCCAACCTTTCATGTGAACCGTTGTTCCCCAATTCGTCACTCACACCAGTTCCGCTTCCGTATTTCTGTTTCCAGTTGTTCAGCTTCCAGGATTTCGGGGGCCTGCATGTTGCACGCCGACCCTCTATGCAACAGTGACATTGCTTTATTTTTAAACCAGGAGCTCGGACTACGTAAGTTCCATGTGACACCGAAAGCTGATGGGGTGGCCGAGGGAGGAGCGTGGAGGAGGAGGGCAGGTTGTTGATACTTAACCTAGTCAGCAAAACATGTACGGAGGGGCTTCCACAGAGGTGGCGCTGGCATAGTTTCCTGGCGCTTCTTTTTTCTTGCAAGCTGCAATTAGTTTCTGGCATGAAATAGTTACCAATTCAGCAAAACTACCTCAAGCGTGCACTTGTTCTGCAAAGCAGCACCTAGCACACTGGTACTAAGCTGCTGGCACAACTGGGAGCAGCAATGCGAAGGCTTTTCGCAGGTAGACTGTACAAGACTGCACGAGAGTACTGACTCGGTTTGCACATTTGCCCTTTGCATAGACATCACTGAGCAAACCAATTGTATTGTTACGTAGCAGTGATGGTGAAGAAAGCATCAAAATTGAGAATGACGAAACTAGTGTTTTATTGGGCGAACCTGTGCTCGAAAAAATAGGCTGCACTCAAAGGACAGCAACAGTGGCGAACACAGTCAGTGATCGTCTGATCTGATCAGCAGGTCAAGCGCGTCGACTTTTACACACGAGTCATCGACGGTTCTAGAGTAATCGTGGGTGCCCGCATGTTTTCCAGAAAATTCTACACGATTCGTGTTGCACATTCGCATCGCTTTACTATATGCAATCAGATTACACAAGCTTTGGTGACAACAGACAATGGGAAAAAACATCGATAACATTCAAGAAACTTCCGATACATGAATAATGAATGTGTGATGATACATGCGGGCGCTTCCCGTGCTGAGTGATAACATTTGTTAGACAGTGAAAAACAGTAACCCAAAAAGAATAAACAAGTATACGTGCCAGTAATAATGGGCTACATATTCACCAACTACAATACTCCTTAATGCAAAATTTCAGCACCGCTCTGACGTGTTTTAATTTTGCAATACAGACTGATCTCAATACAGTCAAACTGATAGTCTGTGCTCGTTACAATGGCCGGCATACAACAGACTTTCCGATATAACGGGCTGTTTCAGCGTTAGTTTGTCCTTCTTATTTTATTATTGCAATGATGTTCGCTTTTAAAGGATCGTGCTACAACAGACAATCGGCTACGGCGCACGAACTTAGCAGCAATTTTATTCAATATCGGGCGTATAAAATGTACTTTTGCCGCGCCGAAACAGGCTGAAAACTGACTTGCAAGGGTCAGCCGAAGATCGCTCCTCATCTCTTGCGCACAAGGGAGGAAGGGAGAAAGGCAGGAAGCGCACGGTCTCTCTCGCGTGCGAGGCACGAGGTGGGGGGTCTACTCCGACGGCGGCTGCTGCTTATGCTACAGCCACCGTACCTTGGAAGCGATCCGCGATGTGGACAAAGTGCACCTAGTATCGGTAGCTTCGTATGTGCTGTCCTTTCAGCATTAAGTTTTTTACCATTCTAGAACCCACATCCCCCCTTAATCCATGTGAAAATGCGTCCGCGCACCAGTAATATAAGTACTCGGTCTCGGACGTGAAGGTTGTCCTCAGTGCATTGTGTATATTGACACATGTACTCGCGTTTATCGGGCGATACGTTTCACCGCCTAACAAATGTTATCGCACAGCGCAGGACGCGCCTGCATGTATCTGAAGTTTCTGGAATGTTATTGATGGTTCCATCCACTGTCTGTGACCGAACCTTGTGTAAACTGATTGCGTGTATGCGCGACGAACTTTGTGGAAGACACATTGGTCCCAGCGATTAGTTTGGAACATTCAACGATTGATGTATAAAAGCCGACGCATTTGACCCATCGATCAGATTTTCGACGATCGCCGACAGTTTTTGCCACTATCATTGTGCTATAATTGTAGCCTGTCTTGTGGGCACACGTTCACTCAATAAAGGTTAGTTTTGTTGTTCACAGTATTACTACTGTGTTCTTCAACGTCACCACCACGTGACATCTGGTGGAGTTACTTTACGTTCATGTACAGGACGCCCCCGACAAGCCGTATTCTAAGCCCGGAGCGAAAAGACAACACCAATGTCGTCTCAGAACATCGAGCAAGCCGTGGGCTACAGCAGCTGCCTCCACAACACTGTCTTCTACTAAATGCAACCAAGAAGACAGTGGGAGAGCGACAACAAGCGGCAACATGTCTATTTCGCATTGGAGGACGCCACCAGAACGTGGTTTGAGAATTGAGAAGCCACCTTGACGACGGGGGACTTGCTCCGAAGCGGCTTCCTGCAAACATTTACAAGCGTCGTGCGAAAAGAGCAAGACCAAGCTCTACTGGAGACTAGAGCGCAGCTGCTGAATGAGACGATCGCGATCTTCACTGAGGAAATGAGCTGTCTGTTTCACCAGGCCGACCCAGAAATGTCCGAGGAGAAGAAAGTCCGCCTAGTGAAGCGTGGTGTAAAGAAGGAACTTTTCACCGGAATGGTAAGAAGCCCACCGAAGACTGTCGACGAGTTTCTTTGTTAGGCGATGAGCATCGAGAAGACATTGGAATTGCGGAACCGGCAATTCGACCGCCGCACCAAGCCAACAAGCTACGCCGGAGTTCAATCAATGGCCACCGACGACCTGGAGAGACCGTCAGGGCAGTCGTACGAGAGGAGCTTCAGAAGATCTTCCCTTCATCGCAACCTCAAGTGGCCTCAATCGCCGAAATTGTCAAAGATGAAGTCCAACGATCACTCGGAGTCCCCGAGGTGCAACCAAAATCATCGCAGCCCCAGCCAGAAACGATGACCTACGCCACCGTCGCCCGTGGTCAAGGTCCCCTCCACGACTGCGCCAGGGCGCTGTAACGCCGCAATTCCGTCGACTACCGCCGCCGCCGCCGCCAGCACGCCCACCCTTTGCCCGGCGCAGCTACCCGAGGAAGACAGATGTGTGGTGCGCTCCTGACCACCGCCCGCTCTGCTACCGCTGCGGAGAAGCAGGTCCCGTCTACCGACAATGCCCATACCAGGATATGGGACTGCGAGGTTTCACCGTCAATGCTTCCCCCCCCCCTGCAGCAAGGTGAACGCCCTTGAGATATCGCCAACTACCTCGCCGCTACTGAGTGGAGCTCTCGACGACCGTCGTGTTCACCCTCACCAGGCTGCTACCTGTCGCCGCAGCGCCAACCATACACTGGCCCAGCCCAGGCCTGGTCAACGAGCCCATATCCGGAAAACTAAAAGCAGCAACCGATGGAGTTGCGGTTGCTGTTCGTTGAACTGACTAAGATCCTCCGCCGCCGTCGAAGATGCCGAAGAAACTACCTCGATGACATAACGACACGCCACCGTCCCGACGAAGTGTGGAAGCAAAGAATACGACGACAAAAGATGACCTGACGACATCACACACCAGCCACAGGTCAACACGACGCAGTCATGATCCGACGCCAAGACCGAACTGTAATGCAAGACAAAAGAACCAACGACCTCGACGTGCTTCTCGACGGCCACGCAGTCACCGCCTTAGTCGACACAGGGGCTGATTACTCCGTCATGTATGGACACATCGCCGCCCAGTTGAAGAAAGCTAAGACTCAATGGGAAGGCCCTCAAATTCGGACCGCTGGAGGACACCGCCTAATGCTGACTGGAATGTGTACGGCAAGAATTACCACTCACGACCGCACTTACCCTGCCACTTTCATTATCCTCTAACAGTGTTCACGAGACGTCATTCTCGGCAGGGACTTCCTGAACCAACTTGGTGCAATCATCGACCTGAAGTTGAAGTCAATAACGCTGTCGGAAGATCATGCGATATCGCCGGAGAGCCTTCCAAGTCACCGCGCCTTGAGTGCGCTCGAAGATCAAGTGAGCATCCTGCCTCGCTCCAGCATTGTTATTTCGGTCGGCATCAAAACACCCACTGACGTAGAAGGCGTCATCGAAGGCAACCAATGTCTACTGCTTGACCGTGAAATTTGCGTCGCAAGAGGGATCGCTCGACTGCACGGAGGAAACACGAAAGCATTGCTGACAAACTTTAGCCAGGAGTTCAAGCAGATCAACAACGGCACGACGATCACATACATCGAGGAAATACTGGAAACCAGCAATGCGTTTGTCATCTCGGATTCAGCCGCATCTACCCCGATGACCGTAGTTCTTCAGCCAGACTTCGGCATAAATTGAATTCTACCCGTGATTAAGCAGAACCAGCTCAGAAGTCTGCTTCAACGATACAAAGAGTGCTTTTCGACGTCATCAAGGATTCGACAAACACCAGTCACAAAGCATCGCATAATAACCGAAGAGTGCACTTGACCTCTCCGTCAGAGCCCTTACCGAGTTTCAACGCAAGAATGTGAAGCCATAAGGCACCAAGTCGACGAAATGCTGCGCGACGACATCATCCAGCCGTCCAAAAGCACGTGGGTATCTCCTGTAGTCTTGGTGAAGAAAAAGGACGGAATCCTACGTTTCTGCGTCGATTATCGTCGTCTGAACAAGTTCACGAAGGACGTATACCCCTCCCACAAATAGACGACGCATTGGATAGGCTCTGCAACGCTAAATATTTCTCGTCGATGGACGTCAAGTCTGGTTATTGGCAAATACAAGTCGATGAAAGAGATCGCTAAAAGACGGCCTTCATCACCCCAGATGGCCTCTACAAGTTCAAGGTTATGCAATTCGGACTGTGCTCGGCGCCTGCAACGTTCCAGCGCGTGATGGACACGGTTTTAGCAGGATTGAAGTGGCAGACCTGTCTCATTTACTTGAACGACGTCGTCGTCTTCGCTGGAAATTTCGACGATCACATCAGGCGGCTTGCGACAGTACTAGAGGGCTTCAAGTCATCAGGGCTCTCTCTGAAGCCAGGCAGTCTAAGCTGCGCTGTAGTACCTCGAGTATTCTTTACGCATTGCAATTGGCGGTGTAAAAAAACTGCTCTGCGGTTCCAATTCGAAGTTGTAGTGAACTGATGGGCTTCGCGAACAATGCGTGCCTCGCCACAACGACAGTTGGTTGCTACCGTTGCTTGAGTGGAGGGAAGGGAGGACGAAAGAGAAAAGCAGAAGGCAAGGAGGTTAACCAGAATAATGTCCAGTTAGCTACCCTATACCGGGAGGAGAGAAGGAAACAAGGAAATTCGCAGTGAGTTTGCGGACGCGTGTGGTCTAGTAGTAAGTGCACTAATAGTCACAGACGTTCACACAAGCCCGTTGTCCTCAAGAAGCACAGAAGTGCCTTCACTGCTTTATGCGCCGACAAACGATGGGGGGCAATATTCCAGCAGCGC
Organism: Dermacentor albipictus; assembly: GCF_038994185.2. NCBI lineage: Eukaryota > Metazoa > Arthropoda > Arachnida > Ixodida > Ixodidae > Dermacentor > Dermacentor albipictus. Next base: position 180,181,976 of record NC_091823.1, on the reverse strand, counting down.
CTGCACGAAAAGCGGCCGATGGTCCAGTTTCTGCAGAGCGTTAGCAAGTTCTTGTTTTTCTGTGGTACTATGGTACTTGTGCATTAACTACGTAAATACTGTACATGACGCGCCATCACGTTAGCGGCCATGAGCAATGCGTTTTATGGGGGCCTGTTTCAGAGAGCGGTGAAAGTATCAGCAAACTTTTTCATAAGAAATGCAGCCCTAACTTTTTCTTTTACGCATTAATAAAGTGGCCACATTTGACTACAACAATTCACTAGAGTAATAAGAATCATCATGACAGCTTTCCTGGGCAGTGTCTTTCTAACACAGATAACATGTTAACACCAAATACTAAGATTTTTCTTCCATGTAAAATGCGATGTCTCTCATAGATAAGTACTAAAGCAATGTGAAGTATTTAGCAAAGCATCATACACAACTTCGCAAGTTGAATTTGCAGACATTCCTTTAACAGAAAATTTATGGACAGACATGGCATATATATGCATTCCAAAACCAGTAGACCCCCTTCAACGCTACATAGCTTGCGATATCCAAGCCACAAATTTTCTCAACTCGTGCGTTTTTGAAGGAACTGTGGTTCAGGCGCGGCAGCAGAAAGAAGTTGACATTTCTTTCAATAAGCACGGCTCCATCCACCCATACCCCAAGCATACACACGAAGGGAACGAGCGTGCACGGCAGCCGCGCGAAGCGGAGCGAGCGGCGTCCTGGCCGTGACGTCACTTGCAAGAGGGCACCGCTCCACGCTAATATAGGTTGGTGTGGCCCCCCACCACGGGCATCCGTCCCTGTAGGCTGTGGGGTGCATGCGATGTAATATGTGTAGGTTTGTGCAAGTGCCTGTTTGGAGCCCATGCCAGGCAGCGGCATCCTCTGCCTTTAGATTTCAATGGGGTAGTGGATATCGCAAACGACGCCCTCTGTGGTAGCTCACGATGGATGAATGCTCGAGGTTGACAGGGTCTGGGTCTTCTGCAGCTGGCGTGATGAGTGCTCGGTTACGTACGAAGCCTCGAGCTGCTCTGTCAGCCTACAAGTTGTCCCTCTGGCCCAGTATCCAGGCCTGCTGGGAATCCGTGAGGATTGTCAGTGGTTGGTTTGCGTGTTGGCCTTCGCAGATGGCTAACGCGGTGGCCAGCTCTTCGGCTTCCATAATCGTGCAGGGGCAGGTCGATGCAGCGGAGGCTGCACCCAGCGCTTTGCGCTGCCCCACCGTCCAAAACACGAATGGACTGCGCGAACTGCACTGCTCGCAGATTGCTCTCCTGTTGCTCGCGGGCTCCTCATTCAGCGTAGTTCTGCTAACAGCTTAAGGGAGGACACGGGTCCTAAAAGGCCGAAAATCTCGAAAAAATCGACTTTTTGAAGCTGACATTTTCGGAATCTAGAATTATTTTTGCACTAATTTGCGAAGTTTCTAGCTTCACTTATTATTTTCGCCGCAAATTCAATTTGTAACACGCCTGTGAGGTGAATCTGAGCACAAATGTAAGCAAAAATGGCACTTTTTCCTGGTCGAACAGTTGCCGTCGCAGACGGGTTATCATGGCCGTCTTGGTCTCATTTGAAAGAGCCGCCCTTCACCTTCAATTTCCCGCCATCGCTGGCTGTCCTTGCTCATTGGCTTTCTAGAAAAAAATGCGTCATTGTACTGGCTGCTCGGCGTACATAACAAAGTCTAGGCAGCCGATTGGCCTAGTGGCCTTCCCGTCGTCTGCTTAGTGTTGACGAGACGTGCACAAGCGCGCACCATTTTGTCTTGGTGTTGTCGACTGACTGCAGCTATGGTTCGGCCGATCAAGTTCAGCACCAAGAACAAATTTGGGAAGCGAGTGAGGCGATCACTATTGGAGAACTTCAAGAAGCGTCCCACAACGACTCGGGACAACGAGGATTACGACTTTGCTGCGATCGGCAGTGCAGACGCCGAAGCGGTCGCCGCTGGTGCCACGGTTGGCCTAACGGACGCTAGACCTACGAGCTCGTCAGCTGCCAACAGCATCGCGGAGAGGGGCCGTGTGCGTCTTGAGACACAAATTTTGCTGCCACAACAGTTAGAGGATGAGAAGAAGGAAGCATAAGAGAAACTTCGGGAAATGTCATCCGTCGCAGCGATAGAGCGGAAGCAAAATTTTATCCCTAAACGCGCCGACGCCATGGTTCCACCCACCCCCTGACGAAGCGGGCTTCACCATCATGCACTTGGAGGCAGTGAAAGCAAAGGGCAGTGAAGCCCCCTTATCACCACATCACATCAAATGATAAAGTGGCTAACCACACCTTTGCCAACGGGGTCTGACTCGTGGTATCAGCAGAATGCTGCAAATGCTAAGGGCGAGCGTGCACCAAAGCATCCCCGCAGCTTGCCTCCTCATGTCTGCGAGGCCTTATTGCCGATCTATCAGAGGCTTTCTAATAAGAGGCTACTGCAGCGATGCCAATGGGGCAAGACCCAGAATAATGAGTGCTTGCACTCAATGATATGGGCACTTGCGCCAAAGGAGCGGCATGCCTCGTTGTTCGCTATTGAAGCGGCCGTAGCCGAAGTGGTCCTGAAATTCAACGCAGGAAATGCAAGACGCTCTACAGGCATGTTGTAAGTACTGTCGGTTAAGTACCGACGCACAGCATAGAAGAACTGCCCTCTCTCAATGCAGCTCAGTGTCTCAACCACAGAGAAGGTTGTGCTACCAATGACTATGTCTTCATAGTCGGATACAACTTTAGAAAAAAGGGGGCGTTTACTCCTCCGATGCGGATGCACACGAGTATCCATTAATGGGCGCGCACTCTGGACTGACGGCATGAGCCAGACGGCCGGTGACCCCGCCGACGGAGAAGATGGCGGCCCGCGCTTCGAACTGGGCCAAGTCGCGTCAGCTTTGTGCATCAGCCATAAACGCATTGTTTTATATAAGTACTTTTTCAATAGCAACTGATTTATTTTAAGCTTGGAAAACAAGAGTAGATACGCCGTGTACATGCGAACAAGAGCAAAAGCCATGCAGAGCTGCTCTTTCTACTTTTGTGACTTGCAATGAAGCTAAAGAGCAGACGACAGGCAGCGTTGTAGAAGGCACGGGGTTATTTTTCTGTTGCTATCCGGCATGTGCTGTAGCACATGAGAGCTCTGCTAAACCAGTCATCAAAATACAGAAGTCCTTATTTATACCGAGAATTGCGCGTTTCAGGAGCACGATTTTTCTAGCGGGACTATTTTAGTCGTGGAGGCACTCGGATATCGCGCTTCGGTCACCTGGGCGGGGCCTCTCCTTTTTTCTAAAGTTGAATCTGACTATATGTATTTGTTCGACCCCAGGCGCAGATTTTCGTTTCTTCGCACTTGGGAACATCTTCTGGAAAAGCGGTCCGGCATGATCGCTGGCACTCAGTGGGATGCTGTGTTCCAAACTAAAAACACCGTGAAGAGGCATTCTGCACGAATCACACAGAGGTTGTTGTCGCTGCATATGAAACTTGCTAGGCTTGACTGGCCTTCCGTGGATCGCACATACCCCTGGTGCTTTTTCGAAGCGATGTGGACCTTGATGTCAGACTTGCCAGCATGCGAGATGTTCACATCACAGGCACACGTGGTGCAGAATCCGAACTGATCCACTTTCTTCAATGGCATGAAGCACGGAAATTCTGCAATGTACGATTTCAAAAACAGCTGGAAGTATGTCAGAGCTTAGAACCCGCCACTGCACTGTGAAGCCGCTACAGGCCGGAGCCGCACTGCATCCGACACGGCAGGTAGTCATACAAAACGCGATGCAAACACTGCAGTGACCGAAGCTCGCTGAAGTCTAAATCCACGTGCGCACGCAAACAAAGACAACAGCATGGCAACAGGTTTGCGGAGGTGCTAGGGACACTATCGGCACTATTGAGCTTTGGATATGGAATCGTGACCCCTCTAGAAGACGACAGAAGTCCCTACAACCTTGCAGCTGCTCATGATGATACCACGCATCTGTATTGCCCTCTCATGACAGGCGGTGAGTGCGGCATTTGGTTTTCACAAACGAAAAGCTACAAATGTGCTAATATGTACAGCCATGACATACAGTTGCCGCCGTAGTAGTACGCAACGACGCCGGCAGCACGAGCCCTCAGCGGCAGGTCACGTTCATCAGTGCTTAAATTGTTGAAGTCGAGCTCAGCATCGCGAACCAATGTGGCGCTGTCAGGGTCGTCCATTGCAACAAGCCTCAAAGTTTGCGTCATAAAATAAAGAACCAGCTTATCGTCGTGCGCTTTCCCTTCTGCTAGCCACCATAGTTCCGCTTTCACGCTGCTGTCGGCTCTGTCTTGGCTCTGTTTCTGGCCGCGCATTTGCGTTTTGCGCAGGAAAGCCATAGCGCCGTCTGTGGGGCGCCGTTTTACTTACCAACGGCGCGACGTCACTATGAGACCATGACATCACTACTTCCCGATCGGAGGGTGGAAGAACTGCACTAGAGGTACGCGATGCTTCAGAGCGCATTTTCTCTAGAAATAAGTCTCTTCTTCACATGAAACAAGCATTTCGAGGTTTCTGGGATGTTATTTCAACAGTCCACGTCAACTTAATATTAACCTTTAGTGTCCCTTTAAGGGGAGACACTGGTGTTTGATTTTTTTTTTATTTTTGTCACATACAAATGAAATTTTCAGGCAAGGTATACTTTAGCCTGCTAGAAGCATGTATGCAATCGGCCGAGGGACGCAGCTTTCGAACGCTGTGGTTGCATGATGCATCGGCTCCGTCTTTTTTCGTGTGCTGTGTCCAAATTCTTGCCTCGACTCTTGTGATTTTTGGATCACTGGTGCTGTAAGTGACCTGCTGTCGAACGACACCTCTTCAGCGGAAATCGGACCTGTCATCTTCAGTTCATCGCTGTTTATTCGAAACATCCAAACTCCCGCGCCCCTGCCGCGCAATGCCAGCAGCGTGCGTCGGCGGTAGCAGCTGCAGCAGCCATGAGTCAGGACGGCGTCGTCGACAGCGTCAACATGACCCCGGAAGAGATCCTCAATTGGCGCGAGAAATTTATTTACTCAGACACCAAGAAGCCTTCGCCAACCTCGCCCAGCACCCTCAAAACTCCACCGCAAGTAAGCCACATTCTGCCTCGTCCTCCTCCACTTCCAGCCGCAGAATACAAAATAATTCTGCGTGTACACGGTGGAGTCAACTGCGCCAACATACAACCAATCTCTCTCCGCGACATCGTCATCAAGTCCACTGGTCTCTCCAAGGCTGCAGCATCGCTAGATCGACTCCGGGCCAACGAGATTAACAACACAATCATCATAAGCACTCCCTGCATGGACAGGGCTGATCGCTATTTGAAGATCGCCACCCTCACCATCATGGGCAAGAGCTACGATGTCTCCACGCACGTGGCAGACCCTAAAAATTCGTGTAGGGGTATCATCAACCTGCCGGCCTCCCTGGTAGAAGGGAACGTGTTGCCTAACCTTCGAGAGTCCAAGCCAGCAATCAACATCCTAGCTGCTCGAAGAATGGGCTCTACAGACTCCATCCTGGTCACTTTCGAAGGCTCAAAGGTCCCCTTCTACATTGACTACCTCCGCACAGACCTCCGCTGCCGACCACATCGACAAAAAGTAGAGGCGTGTACTAAATGCCGGCAGCTTGGCCATCGCCAAGACGTCTGCCCCAATGTGACCATATGTCTCTGCCCAAAATGCGGCACACCAGAGCCTCCTCAGCACCACAGCTGTACTCCCACTTGCATCATCTGCACCGGAACACACGAGACTGGTTCCTCAGAGTGCAAACTTCGTTACAAACCACGGACACCGCCCGCGGCATCTCCAGAGTCTAAACTGACACTTCCGGCCAGGAACGCTGTACAGGCCCCCAATCAACGCACTGGACAAGAGACGCCGCAGAGCAGCAGCCGCAAGAACACTGCAGCATCGGCGCAGCTCCCATCATCGAAGCAAGCTTGGCCTCCGCTGACCCCACGCAACGAGGAGACACCGCCCATCGACCATAAAAAGGTGAGCTGGGCAGGAGTAGTCTTCCACAGTAGCAGCTCCTCACAATATGCTGATAGCTCTCTCATGAAATACTTGCTAAATCAGAATGAAATGATTAAAAACGAAATCAAGGAGCTCAAAGCAATGCTCCACCCCCCCATCGATATCACCGACACTCCTGTTGCTACTTCCAAACCACTCCCACAAACGCTTGCGACCACACTCACACGTCCTCCGACAGAACACATGGACACACTTGCATCCACTGCTACGACGGAAGCCGCAACTCCAATGCTGCCTTCATCACACACGCAGCCCCCACCCGCAAAAAGAAAGAATGCCAAAATAACAGACACCGAGAACACCGTTGAAAACGCCATATTTGTCCTCACTGACCGCATGGACATTCTGGAAAACAAACTTGTTGCCCTTGAAAATCGACTACAGAGCAAGCTTGATGCATTTATTTGTGAGGCATCTGCACAGTTTTGCCGGTTGCAAGAGCTAATCGACAGCTGGGGAAGGCGCTCCGCGACGTCACAAATTCCCGTCCTTCAAAATGACAATAATGATGAAGCCAGCCCGTAGTCTAGTCATCTGGCAGTGGAACTGCAGGGGGTTCCGCAACAAGCGCGCATCTCTAACACTATTTCTACAGAGTCTTAACGAGCTCCCTGACATTATAGCCTTGCAGGAAACACACGGGAAAGTCACGCTACCTGGATACAATACGTTTCAAGACCCTCACATAGACAAGCCCAACACTGCCATACTTGCAAAGCGACATCTTTCTGTTAAACGGGACACATTCAGCAATACTGAAATCCCCCACGATTTCATCAAAATTCTACCTCAAAGCCACACACAACCCACCCTATGCGTCTTGAATATTTACAGCTCTCCCAATGCTCGACACCACCGCTTTGAGAACATGCATGCCCAGGCCAAAGCTAACGCCAATAAACAGCCGCTAGTCGTAACGGGCGACTTCAATGCCCCCCATCAAATGTGGGGCCACTCCGCATCCACTCCTAAGGGAAGAGCTCTATGGCAGCACATACAAAATCAAGGTTTCACCATCTACAAAGACTTCACTCTTCCTACCCGGCTAGGAAATAGCATCAGTAGGGATACATCCCCCGACCTCACCCTAACTCACCGCATCACTCAGGCGACGTGCAAAAACCTCCAAAACAACTTGGGAAGCGACCATTACATCCTCGAACTCCGTGTAGGTTTTAAGCACAGACCGTTAGCCACGAGACCACTAAGGCTTACGAATTGGACGGAATTCAGAAAATCTCGCTGCAACACTAACGAAGAAACCATTACCGACATTGAGCAATGGGCGAACGCCTTGCAAGCAGACGTAGAGGCCTATACAGTCGCCGACCGATTTTCCGGACTCCAAAAATTCGGACATGCCCGATTATTCGGTCAGCCTCGCGGCACCGCCATTCTCCCCATAGACCATAATGTATAACAACTGCCGAAAGTTCGGACACCTTGCAACCGCTCGTCTGATTTTTCGGACACTCGTTGAGCCAACTCGATCGAGAGCACCATGCACCGACTCTGACCGGTGCATGGTACGGCTTGCTGAACGCCATTTTTGTTTTGAACGGAGCTTCCTTGCTGCCCCACGAAGTGGCGCTACTGGAAATCCCCACTCATCATCATCGTTTCTGCCTGGTTAGATAGAGTGGCTCTGCAGCAGTTCCAGTTTCAGCTTAGTAAGCCATGTCAAGACAATCCAGCAGCTGATTAGTTTCTTCACGCAAGACGCTGCGAGCAGGCCGCGTTTTTCGTTTGTGCGACTGGTGTCGGCACGGTGGTGTTTGCTTTGTGTGCTGTGTCGAGGTTTCGGTGAGCCAACGCGGCATACGTAAACATCGCGTCAAGGGTCAAATGGCGCCGACAGTGCCCGCGCAGACTGCGCTGGGGAATGCCGGCAAGCGGGTGACTTGTCGCCTTCCGATGTGCTCCCTACTGACGCGGAAAATGTTCTGCCGAGACCTGCGCAGTGGTTGCATTGCGATTCCAGACACCGTCTCATTTGACAGTTTCATAGGTGCTGACACTGCTGTAGTGACATGCGCAGAACTCGACGACGGCAAGATCATTCGTCAGGTTTCTGCTGCACCGCCGGACGATGACTCGAGTCAGAAGATGACGCACCATGTGCTACGCTGCCGTCGCATGCGGAGCGTGTACAAGCAGTGACTGTGCTTTCAGCCGCTAATAGTGACCGTAACGATCCTCTCCGAGATTCAGGCTTATCTGATTGCGCGTAAACGGAACAGCGTGCAACGGCGCATTCGCGATTTCTTCCAAGCCTACTGCCGAGCCCGAATAAGTGCGTGGAAATAAAGGATTTAATTTTTTTTTTCTTGATCTGTTTTTTCGGACACCTGTTTATTCGGACATTTTCGCAGTCCCCGTGAGGTCCGAATAAACGGTCGGCGACTGTACCACCACTCTCCCGCTAGACACACCCTTGGCCATAATTTACTCCAAGCTACTACAAATGTGGGAAGCGAAGCAAGCTTTACTTAGGAAATGGCTAACAGCACGTTACAATCGTAAACTCTGAATCCAAATCGCCAAATTAGACTCTCAGATCCAACAATATGCTATCAAATTGGCGGCGCAGCAATGGACTCAGGTTTGCGAGAGAGCGCATGGGACTCTCATCACTAAAAAGACCTGGCAATTGCTCCGGCACCTCCTCGACCCCACCACGTCTAGGACGCACAACAACCACCAGATGAATAAACTGCTGCATGAACATGCAGCCAACCTGCCGACCATGTTCAGCAACCAGGCTTCCAAACATATGCCCCCTCTTACGCAAATACCCATGCCCGACTATGCTGGTGAACCCAATGAGGAGCTTTGCAGCTCCATCACAGAAGCGGAGGTTCGACATGCCCTCAACCAAGTGCGAACCACCACGGCACCAGGCCCAGACTCTGTGATTAATAAAACGCTTCGCAAACTCGATGAGCAATCCATAAGCAAACTCAGCGAGTATTACAACCACCGTCTCGAAGAGGGAGAGATACCCCAACAATGGAAAGCAGCTAAAGTGATCTTCATTCCAAAGCCGAATAAGCCAATTCACATTGATAACTTCCGTCCAATTTCTCTGACTTCATGCATAGAGAAGATCTTGAAGCACGCAATCCACCTACACCTCTCCAAATACATCGAACATAATCACTTGTTCCCTTCGGAAACGACTGGCTTTCGCAAATCTCTTTCTGGTCAGGATGTCATGCTAAGGCTCAAAGAAGACATTATCGAACCGAGCGACACATGTCACACACAAGCGTTGCTCGGCCTCGACCTCAAGGGCGCCTTTAACAACGTGTCCCAGTTGGCCTTACTACGCGAACTTAGCAGTATAAACTGCGGGGAGCGAATCTACCGCTATATACGCAGCTTCCTCGCGAAGCGCACTGCGACGCTACAATTAGGCAGCGAACAATCTGGCCAAATAAGTTTAGGAAGCACTGGCACGCCCCAAAGGCAGTACTTTCCCCCCTCCTCTTCAATTTGGCTATGCGACCTTTAGCTTTCACTCTCAAGAAGATTCCCGACCTCCGATTCACACTGTACGCGGACGATATTACGCTGTGGATGACTGGAGGTTTTGACGGGCACACCCAAGACACCCTCCAAGCCGCAATTGATCAGGTCGAACAAGCGGGTCACGAGTTGAATCTCAGGTGCTCCCCCATCAAATCACAGCTTTTCCTTCTACGCCCCACAAGACGCTTCAGGACTTCACCCCCGAATATCCAACTCACGATTGAAGGGCACCCTATACCCCAAGTAGACAGGATAAGGGTCCTAGGATTACACCTCCAATGCAACCGAGCAAATCAGCATACCTTGCAAGCACTACAAACAACGGTAGATAATACGCTCAGTTTGATAGGGAGGATCTCCAACAAACACGGAGGGCTTCGAGAGAAGGAGTTAATGCAGCTAATCAAGGCTTTCACCTTCGCACTACCGTTTCTTTCACTCTCTTGGTAGGAGGAGGATACTGTGAATTGCTTGATTCGCGATACTGTGAATTGCTTGATTCGCAAGATACACAAAGTCGCTCTTGGTGTTCCAATTAGCGCATCCACACAAAGGGTGATGGCCACTGCCGCACTAAATACCCTTCAAGAATTAACCGAAGCCCATCTATCATCCCAATACCATAGACTCACCACCACTGAAGCTGGGCGTGACATCCTGAGACAACTTCATCGTGCTCCACCATTCAACGAGAGTAGGCGACATCAACTTCCTCCGAACATACACGGCCAATACCACATCCAGCCCCTACCCAGGAACATGCACCCCGAATTTCACGTCAAACGCCGCAAACATCGAGCCAAGGCGCTACAACGCAGCTATGGACAGGCTGAAGGAGTGTACCATGTGGACGCTGCAGCCTACACCCCTAAACATCGTTATGCTATAGCGCTCGTAGACAACCAGGGCAATACTGTTTGTTCAGCATCAGTCAAGACCACCTCGGCGGGTGACGCGGAAGAGGCCGCCATTGCACTTGCATCGGGGCTACCCGATTGCGATGTCCTTATTAGTGACTCTAAGACTGCTATCCGGAACTTCAGTAGCGGCTACATTAACAACCTCGCACACTCTCTGCTTGTAACTCACCCACCAGAAAAAGACATCGCTCTCGTATGGGCTCCAGCACATCAAGGACTCCATGAAAACGAAATGGCTCATGCCGCTGCTTGAGGATTCACGGACCGAGTGGCCGCAAATCTGGGCCTAACTCTTAAACCCAATAACTCCCAACAACACAACAATAAAGACACACTCGTCACATTCCATGAAATTTGCACACATTACAGAAACCAACGCCTATTATACGTATCCACCTCTCTCTGTGTCTAGAACGCGCCAGAGAGAAATACTGTGGCGACAACTACAAACTCGCACTTTTCTTACCCCGCGCACTTTGCACTTATTCTTTCCCGCCACATACCCGACACCCAAGTGTCGCTTTTGCCCTGTCCCCATAGGAGATCTCTCCCATATCATGTGGCAATGCCCCATCAAAACTCCCCTCCGCAAGCTCAAACCATTAATTAGTAGCGAGGAGCTGTGGGAGACTGCCCTGTGCAGCTCCGATCCCACCCTACAGGACCGAGTCCTGAGGTGGGCTGAGGAGGTAGCGGAGGCCTACCACGACTGGTAGACGAACTTCTAGCCACATAATGTGGTGATGGACACCTGCTGGGACTAGACTACTTAGACCTCCCTCTCCCCCCCCCCCCCCCGGCTCCTCCCCTTTATTAAAAGGGGAATAAAGTTCATTCATTCATTCATGTATGCAATCTATTTTTTTCTTATTTGAAGTAGCCTTTGGGATAATTAATACCTTCTGAAACTCAATTTACCCAACATTTCAACAATTTTACCCCTGAATATCAGAGAAAAATTTACAGTGAAACCTCGTTAAACCGTAGTCGGCCGGAGCTCGGAGAAAGTACGTACTAAACGGTAGTACTGTTTAAGCGAAATAGCATGAGATCGCCCACTTACCTGTCGATAACGGAACTCAGAGAGAGTGTGATGAAAGGGGAAAAAACATGCAGTATTTATTCATTTCGCGGGACGTAAGTGTTATTTTCGTTTGATGTCGCGGCGGCCTAGCACGACGACAGCGGCCTCAAACTTACTGAAGCTGCGTGCCAGCTTCTCAGCCAGCCCCCCTCTTCTCGGCAAACACTCGCACGGCACGACAGATTCCTCGTTGGCGTTACGTATTCTCCGTGCACGCGCGCAGTAGTGCTGCATAAGTCCCGTGGCGCCTTTTTCATTGCCGGGTGCCGGAGTTCGGAAAACTTTTCGTTTGGAATAGTTACGTTATCGCGCCCCTGTTCTTGCGACGATCGCATTCACGAGGCTGACGTAACGCGCAGCTTCTGCCACTGTCGGGCCTGAATAGCCCGTGCTGTCGATTTCCGTGTCGTCCTCATCACTGTCGCTAGTTGACACTTCGGCAACAACAGCGGCAACGATGGTGAATTGTCGAACCTCGTAGCCGACATCTCTTCGCGGTCGCAGCAGCGCTGCCGAGCAACTTCGCATTCCAAATGCCACACACTGTAGTCAACAGCAGATCCATGTCGCAGGCCAGCGCCGACTTCTTCGTGTCACGTTCGGTAGCACGGACGATGTCTAATTATTCTTCTATGCTGAGCACCCGGCGTCTTTTTTATCCTAGCTTTGACATGACGCGAGTCCTCGCTTGCACGACGCCACAACGCTCTCTGGCATGGCGTCCATGCGGCGTCGAAATGATGTTGATGTTGATGCGGCTTCACATGCAAACGCACAGGGCGCTTGGAGGCCGTTGTACCGATCTCCGAGGCTTGTTGTTCTGCCGGGCCGCCCGATGGAGACGACGCACCGCCCTGTTTGCGCGACGAAAAGTGGAAACGCTACGTTTTAACCGATGCGTACGCAATAAGCTGGTACGGTTAATGCGGATACAAAATACATTATGTTCAATGGCCGCTGAGTCGGGGAATTGACTTTACTACTTTTAAACCGAAACTACTGTTTAAGCGGGTACGGTTTAACGAGGTTTTACTGTATATGTACCCATTCTAAAACAATCAGAGATCACAATTAGACAATCATTGTAATTTAAGTTACAAAAATTATTGCCATATCTAATGTGGTGGTTATGAAGCTTAAAATTCTTATCTGTTGTATTGCCACATAAAAAATTCTAGCATAAGGGATATCATATTTTATTAGTTTTATTGTGTGCAGAAGCTTCTGAATGCAACAAGAATAATTTAAATCGGACTATTACAACAAAAGATACAGTGGGCAACAGCACGTGTCATAGGAGAAATGCACCTTTTGAAAAAACACAAAACGAAGTTCCAGGACATGACCTAGATTTATTCTTAGCAATTACAGCAAGAAATTGCAGTCCACCTTGCACTAGAAGCCACCGGGCACGTAATCACCATCGCTCTCTCTCATGCGCCTCTTATTTACGGCATGCATGAAGTTTTCTGCTCTGGCGTGCTTCTTGTCAGACGCCACTAGCCGGTGCTGGTCTTTTTCAGCCTGTATTCCCCTCTTTTTGGTGAGCTCCATCTGGTGCTTATGTCGTCGCAAATCGCAAATGGCACAGTTCACCACTAGTTTCACGGCCACTTCATATTCCGATCGCCCTTTAACACATTCCAAGGGGCCACGGCGAAATTCACATTTCGCGCACCAAAGCAGACGATTTAGAGCCGCTTAGAATCGTAAACGCGGTCCCGCTCGCCGCCGCTTCCGAGGAATCTCCGATAAGTGACTGCTTTCGGCGGGTAGCAGATAACGAAGACAGCTTCTGTCGTTACTCCTCCGCGCGACATTCAATTGCCACTTGTTCGGCTTTGATGAGAAGCGTGTCGACGCGCGTTGCCCTCGACGTGTTCCTGGCCGCAGGCATTGCGTGCGCGGTCATAGCTTCGGTAGCTGCCGTTCGCTCACATGGCGCATGTCGCTGTGCTGGTTGTAGTCACTGCCGATTCATTGGACGCCACTCGAGTATCCGAGAACACCGCTTGCGTTTTTCTCCCGAAAGCATCAGCCGTCGCGAACTTCCGTCGACTGCCAGCCATTGTCGTGTTGCTACGGTGCACTAGACTGAGTGCAAACCACGTCTAACATGGCCTCTCGCATTGTCGAGAAACGAAACTCCCGGTCGTCCAATCAGATATCAGAATTTACCCCACGTGGTACAAAGGCGCTAATGCTGTGCGAGTATTCCCCCTTTTCCGAAAGCGTGTACCTTCATAACAGCCAGACTTGGTGCACTTTTCCCGCTAAAACGGAATGTAGGAGAATCCAGCTTTCGAATGATTCCAAAATGGCCGCCCTGCGGGTAACGGTTGGCGTAGACGAAGGCATTGAATTCGCCTCTTATCGATGGGCGTTTGCGAGTGAAAGCAGTGATGAAGCTGACTTTAGAACGAAATAACAAAAAAGGTACTGATCAGAATGCGTTATTATTGCAGCAATAGCTTCTCTAGGACGTCTAAATTGCGAAAAAAATTTACAAGTTGATTTTAAAAAAATTTTTTGGGCCAGAAGACCTGTATTTCCCCTTAAGGGTGCACAGTTGATAGCAGAATAATAGAATTTGTGAAATAACAAAAAGGTAGCAACGCGATGTCGGGAGGAAAGGGGCGATAGGGAAGACTGGATTTTTAGACGAAACGCCGTTTTCCCAAGAGTACGAATGAATGAGTCTGGCAGCACTTTCTTTTTTTTTATACAAGTAGAATAAACTTGAATTGGAAGTTTCAACTCTGCAGTCTGCCTAAATGCAGTAACTGTTTAGTGCTCTACTGTTAAACATCCGTGATCATTTGACCACAGAGAGAGGAGAAACTCACGAGCCACTTGTCACGGGCGTAGAGCACAGTGTCCAGCATGGACTCATAGAAGAGGCAGTAGCCCATCCACTCAGAGATGATGATGTCCACCTTGTCGACGGGCAACGTCACCTCCTCCACCTTGCCCTTGACGATGGTCACGATGTTGGCCATGCCGTTCTCGTGCACTATGCGCTCGGCATGCTCCACCACACCCGAGCACTCAATCTGGAAAGCAAAAGGCACAACACCATTGTGTTACGAATATCAAGCTAGTGGTGCACTTTTGTACCAGCAGACACTTCAGCTGGGCGTGGCCTCCACGATTTCCCGCCGCAATCTCGTGGGTCACACCCAGGCTGCACATACGCCTACCTGCACGAGCCATGTTCCCCCAAGCGCACACATAGTGGAGCACTGTGTTGTGTGCTAAAAGGCTGTGTGCTGCACACGCCTAAGATCTATCGTTTTATACAAATTTTCATCACACGTATGGCCGTGTAGCATTTGCACAGACTGCAAAACTGTCTTATTTCCATGTCTACAATTATACACCCCATTGGGCGTATACTGGAGTAAATGGCAGTAATGGATCTAAAAAAGTAATTTCGGCTCCCCCTTCAACTTCACTACAATAAGGTTCAAGTGTAGTACTTGTAGTCATCCTGAGAAAGCGTAAGGTAAGGAGACCTGGCATTGCTAAGCGAGTGTGCTCGCAAAATGTAGCGTGTGCAGCTTCATCGTACAGTTAAGGGGAGACACGGCTCTTAGAAGCCGAGGATTGTTGAATTACGAAAGAAGATGTGGAATTCTTGTCCTGAAGATAGAAAAGGTGGAGCAAAAGTGGCATTTATCTTCGATAAATTGAAAGTTATTAATGTAATGTTCGGTTGGGATGAAGATAAAAATGAAAGGGTCAAACTTGTACAACCACTTCATGCAAAAAACACCCAACAACCTCGAACAAAAGAGGGAAAGTTTAATATTATTAATGTGAATGCCAGAAGTATTCTAAGTAAGTTCGAATCCCCAGAGAGCATTGTGTTGGAGCATGAACCAGATGTTATTTTTATTTATTTATTTATTTTACCCTCAGGGTTTGCACATTACAGAGGGGAGGGGCACATTACAGACCAAAATTGTAAAAACAGTTGATACAGTAATAAGAAGCATGAACAATCACCAGCTTAATACAAAAATGAAATAAAACAGCCGCAAGCAAGATAAAGCAGAGTAATTTGAACATCTAAAACAAACAACAATGAGCTAAAAACAGAAGAACAAATTCAATGTTAAGCAATGTTAAACATGTTATTCAAGAAATCCTTAAAGCGCGTTGTATCTGTGATAGCTGTTAGCAGTGATGCGATTGGCTGAAGCCGTTTTGGAGCAGCTTTTAGGAGCAGCTAAAAGGGCATTTTGGAGCAGGGAAACAGGCTTTTGGAGCAGCTCAAGGCTCATTGCCAAGTGGAAAACTTGACTTTGCGAGAAGTAAAATAGTAAAACAAGGAGGAAGCCTTTGGGAACAAAACCTTTTGTGCCATAAAAAGGGTGTTAGATGCATTTCAATGCGGGTAAAATGCGAAAACACCCGTGTATAGTTACATTTAGGTGCACATTAAAGAACCCCAGGTGGTCCAAATTATTCCGGAGTCCCCCACTACGGCATGCCTCATAATCAGATCGTGGTTTTGGTACGTAAGACCCCATAATTTAATTAAATTAGAGGCAACTGTGCAACATCATATGTAGGCCCGAATAACTAGTTTTAGAACGTCAGCATCATTTAATTTGCTGTGACCAAGTATAGATCAGCGCTGCATTATAGCCGCTAAGCCCCTATAGGACAGCAGTTATAAATGGACAAGCAAATCACTGGAACTTTTATTTAAAAATGGCTAGAATGCACATGACAAGCTTATGGAAAAACGATGAAAAACAAAAATGACTAAAATGCAGATCACAAGCTTACAGAAAAACAATGAAAAAACACCAACGGTTCTAAACACAGGTGAACTGAATAATAATTATGTACATGTAACGACAGCACAACTTCTCGGCTTCTTGGCCTATCAAAAAGCAGTGGGCTTGTTATGTGCCTTTTTCTGTAAGCAACATCATTCACTCCTTAACTGCAAAATACTGCCTAGTTGGCTGCCTTAGGCGACATTTTGTCAAGAGCAGCTGAAAGCCTTGTTTTCCCTTCAGCAAGCAAGGCCTGTCCACTTTCAATATCGCCAAAATTTTTCGTCTTCATGCCGTTGTTGATGAGACTCTGCATTCACCAACATTTTCTTTGCTGCTTCTACTTCCAGCTGGAGGTTTTTGTCAGCATCACTCAGCGTCATCTTGGGAACATTGGCACGCTGCCGTTTGGCAGCCTGCTCTTCTTCAGCTGCCAAACGTTCTCTGTACCTTTTGCTTGCCCCTCGCACTGCTCTGACGACATCAGGCGTAACATCAAAGCTAGATGGGCCACTACCAAAGTGTTTGGCATATGAAACAATGTTTCTCATGCCATTTACGGTCTGAATAGTCTGAAATCCTGCGGACTAAAGCACGCCTGCCATTGGCTGCTGCGCGGGCGGCGGCGGCTGCTCCCTTTGATGCCGCGCCCGCCGCGCTTGCAACATTGTTGCCCCTTGCTCCATCCACCTCAACATGAGCTTGCAAGCTGCTGATCACCTTGCACTATCTTTTAGATTATTTTCTCAGCTAATTTTTTTTTTTGCTAGTTCTTTGTTGCATGTAATGCCGGCAAAGCCCAAGACAGTGCAGATGTTTGGTGCGCAGGAGCGCGATATGCGTCCTGTACGAGCATCGAACTCCGATCTTCCGCAGCAAGTGCCAACTGCATCGACGCTTTTCAGTGGCGGAACTGTACTATCGGCTGACACCAGTCGAAAATCTGACACACTGAGTGTGCGTGGAGCCACTAGGGTTAATTAAAAGCTCCGCAGGAGCTTTCTAATAAAAGAACACGTGTTCAACTTTAAGGCCTGTTTTCTTGGAATGAATTTTTAACACGACAGCGTTAAGGAGCTCGTGTCGCAGAAAAGCCGGTGTCGTCGGCGTCGGCGGCGTTGGCCGTGAGCGATAAATCCCAGCAGGCACTTCATGAATAAAAAACAACTTGCAAGATGGGCTGGGTGGGAATCGAACCAGGGTCTCCGGAGTGTGAGACGGAGGCGCTACCACTGAGCCACGAGTTCGATGCTTCAAAGCAATACAAACGCGCCTCTAATGAATGCGGCGTTGCCTTAGAAACGAGCTGTTTCTAAGGCTCAGGCGTGCGTCGCTTGCTCAGGTGCACATTTCGTTGCCGCGCCGAACGCTGCGTTGCTCGATGCTCACCGCGTCCGATGCGGGGCGCGTAGTCGCTGCGCCGTAGCCCATTGTCTTACATCCCTTGGCGGGTCGACGGGAACGCTATCGCGTTCCACTCTTGAAGGTGAAACTTAAGCGACCTCCAGTTTTTTTGCTAGTAGTGGTGCTGGGGAAGGCGAAATCTCAAGAACCGCTTTTCAGATTTGTATGCCGTTTTTTTTATTCTGTTCCTGAATGACATTGCCAGGGGGTAACAGGCTTCTTTTTTTGAAAGCTGGTGCAGTTAAATTATAATAAGCAATTAATTTTTGATGAATGCGGTCATTACTGGCTACGTCAAATTCAAAGTTCTCTTAAAATTTTTTGGAGCAGAAATTAAAGAAAAGGGCTCTTTAGCCCCCTGGGATATGTATCAAGGGATCATCACAGTGAATTTCAGCTTCCTACGATGTCCTGGCATTTCTTCAGGCCCTTCCTCAGGCATATACATAAACCACCTAGTCAGACCTCAATACTACGTCGTACTACTACGATGGCAACCGTATGTCATAGCTGACATATTAGCAGATTTGTAGCTTTTCCTTCGTGAAAAGCAAATGCCGCACTCACCGCCCGTCTTTGACCTGCAGTTCTTCTTGCGCTTCGGAGAATGCAGGCAAGACTGACAGAACAGCGCTACCGGAAAGCATTGCTTTGAAAGGCACTCCACACGACTAGTCGGCGTTGAACTCGTAATCCTCTGAACGAAAGTGCAGCGAGCACACTATGCGATTTTTTGGCTCTTTGCCAACGCGCAGTGGCAGAGGTAGGCACTTGACCACTTCGAACGGAGAGGTTCACTCGTTGGCACACAGTGATAAGTAACATTGGATTCGTTGCTGCAACTGCCCTTGGCCATGTTCCTGCACCGTTCGCGCATCCCACACCATCACATGGACGTGGCATTCTTGCTGCTTGTTCCAAATGCAAGTTTCGCTAGCCAGCAGAACCAGCGCAGCACGACGCGATAACAAAACAACAAACTCCAAAGCGCGCGCGGCGCAGAGTCGAGCGTGCAGAGTCGGGTGAAAGCGAAACCTTTCGACCACCCATGCTACTCAAGGGTAACGTCAAAATGGTATTTTTTCTTATAATCGAATGGAAGTTGAAAAGTACCATTTTCTTCCGTCTAAAAATTCAATGCAATGATCTTTTTGATATGAGTAGTTGAGTACTAGTGAAAATTATGACGAGGAGTGCCTTCGTCATCGGGCTAGTCCTAAAATGTCGCTGAGGGGTCTCAAATCGTGTCATGCATTTACCTCAATTTCTCGGTTACTAAAGCTCTGTTCGCGATTATATTGATGCCTTAGACGTTCTAGAGCATTGCTTCACCACCTCAACTCGACTTCATAGTAACCTTTAGTATCCCTTTAAATCTCTTGCTGAATATTGATGTTAAGAGCCCTGGTATTGACGGAATTCCAAACGAGTTTTTATGTAGATATGCAGAATGGAACTTTAAATACCTACCCAATTTTTTCAGTCCTCTGTTGATAGTGGTTGCTTCCCGGTAGCATGGAAACACGCAAAAATCATACCTACACACGAAAGTGGCAGTACTGCGGAAGTGGCAAACTATAGACCAATTTCTATTACAAGCGCATGTTCTAAGCTCAAGCACATTATTTATAAACAATTAGTTTCTTACATGGACAAATACAACTTGTTTCTTCTTGGACGGCATGGTTTTCGAAAAAAGCTCCCAACAACCACCCAACTCATTGAAATAGTACGTGACCTTTCTGAAACAATCTCCCGTGGTCAAACAGACAATCTTCTTCGACTTTGCGAAAGCATTTGACAAAGTGTGCCATACGAAGTTAATCACAAAAATTAATTCCGTATTTCAAAGCCCTGCAAACACTCAGTGGTTTTCATCTTACCTTGCTTGTTGAGAACAATACGTTGATGTCGCGGAGTGCACATAACGCTCTTCCCGTGTTGTGTCGGGTGTTCCAGAAGGTAGTGTGTTAGGTCCTGTTTTATTTCTGATCTTTACAAATGACTTTCCAAGTAATATTAGTGTCCCTGTCAGACTTTTTGCTGATGATTGTGTGATGTAGAATAAAATTCGAAATAGTAATGATCAGGCCAATTTACAGTCGTCTGCAAAAAAATTAAAAAATGGCGTGACGACTGGCAGATGGAACTGAACACAGCTAAATCTGTTAGGTCCATAACGAGAAAGAAAAAATTTGCATTATCCTTACAATATAAGTAGTATAAAGCAGAGCCGATAAACATAAGTATCTCAGAGTAAGGTTCACTTCTGACCTCGGATGGAATCAACATGTTGATGCTGTATGTAGTAAGGCTAGCAAAGCACTCTGGAGCCCAAGGCAGAATATAAGTGCGTCGACACCTGAGGTAAAAATTTTAGCCTATAAATCCTTAATACGTCCTATCGTGGAGTATGCTAAAACTGTATGGCATCCCTATACTAAATCCAACCAACAAAAAATTGAAAGAATCCAGAGGTTAGCATCAAGGTTCATATTTAACAAGTATCACTACTGCCAACCCCCCACTGAACTTTGTCAGCTTGCAGACTTACCTCCGCTAGATTCGTGCACCAGGTATGAGCGACTGAAACACATTTACCTTATCATTAATGGTCACATGCTTGTCGACAAACACAAATACCTCAAAATCTCGACAAATTATATATCCAGACATCGTCATAGCCAGTACATCACACCCACTCAAGTCAGAAATGACTGTTTTAAGTACAGTTTTATTCCAAGATGTATTACAGAATGGAATGCGCTCCCCAAATCTGTCATGTCAGCCTCATGCATTGAAGAATTTTTACAATGTGTACACATTATTCTTTTTGCTGCTAACTAATTTGCATATCATAACTTTGCCAAAGGTATATCTGTTTATTTTTGTTTCTTACTTTTGGGGAAAATTTGTAAGGTGCATAGAATGTAAACTGATTCGCATCCTTGCTGAGACGGCTGCAGTTGATCATTTACTTGCTTTTCGTTGTCATACTGTATTATTGTATGTGTTTGTATCTTCCACTCTTGTAATGGCCCTCCATGGGCTGACAGTATTATTAAATAAAATAAATAAGTTTGCTTCACAATCTCCTCGCACACAATGTCTCTTATTAGTCGACGCAGTGAGGTCTCGTCTGTCACTGAGTACTGTGGCTCCTGCAGGCGCACCGTTAGTCAGGCGTTCGTATTACCAGCAATGCAGCTGCAGTGCCCACTCGATTGTTATGGCTTCCTTAATGAATTCTTCCACTGTTGTAGGTAGGTTACGCACTAGACCAGCGAATAGCTGTTCTTTGACACCACACGTGAGATGGCTCAGCTTCTTTGAATCAGGCATGTTGGGATCTGCACTGCAAAATAAACTAGACATGTCCTAGGCAGACATCGAAACGCTTTCGTTGGGCTTTTGAATGCGCAACTCGAAAAGGCGTTGTGCATTATCTCAGCGATCAGTGCTTCCAAAGGTATCAAGTAGGCGACTGCAAAATTCGTCCCACGTTGTCAAATGTGCCTCGCAGTTTTGGGACAAGTCCTTGCGCTGCCTTCAAGAGTAAAGTACACATTGGAATGCTTCTGGTCCGGACGCCAGCGATTGACCTTAGCTACGCGTTCGTACTGGTCCAGCCATTCCTCTGTCTCTTCATAAGTGTCACCGTGGAAGTTTGTGGGGACTAGATTGTTTTGAACAGTCACCTGTGTTGGACTTGCAAACGCCATTTCCTGAGTCGGTGAGGTCGCTGACGAAGTTCCTTGAGAGAGGCCGAATTCCGGACACAGACCTTGCAGGCGGCAGCTTGTACGGTGCACAGGTGTCTTGACGCATTAACGATGTCTTGAAGGGCTGGATGCAGGGCTACTCGCAGGAGTCGTGCCTATCGTCAGGCGATGATGCGCTACCCAACACATCCACCAGTGTCACGGTTTGTTTGAGACGAGAGCGGAGAGCGGTTTTTAATCGAGACAATTAGGACAATCGCTCAGTTCAAGCTTCTTTAGCGCCTCGCTTGCACACTCAGGCTGGTCGTCTTAATCATCAGCGTAGTTGGGCACAGATGGTGTCACGGCAATATGCAGTTTCAGCATGATAATCCGAAAAATAAATGCACAAATTAAACAAAGGGGACCCAAAATGCATTTGTTTACCGGCAGAAAAACTTACTTTGCTCTGTTGCTTGTTCGTGAGGGATGGCAACACTGTAGGCTCCTAAGATATCAAAGTACACAATGCTGTTCCATCACGGTCTAGCAAAGGCCGCAACTCAGCACAAGACGTCAATGGCATCCAGCACTTCCTTCGCGGAAGGCAAAGCACATGATGAATCGACCCCCTAGATCTTCACTGTGTCGTCGTCCCTGTGATATCAGATACTTTCCACCAGCGCATCATTCGAGATCTCTTCCATAGTGACGGTGCAGTCGTTCGCATAAAAAAAAACCCAAAGCTGCACGTCGTCCGGGGCTGCTCTATTCACACACAGTGAAACCGAAGCTTCGGCGAGATCAGGCGAGCCTGAAATTTCTTCCTCTCCACTGTCTGTTTCCGCAGCTTGAACCTCTTTTGTTATCCGGGCCTTGATGAAGCAGTTCATAATAATGTCTGCACTTGTTTCCTGCCAGGATGCTTCAAGCATCTCAGCTGCTTGAAAAATGCCCAGTTTCCTACTGAAGACGAATGTTCAGATTAGTCTACGCTGGCAGGTACACTTCACACTGTAATGTTCACACTTGCCTCTGTAAAGGGGCTGAATGAGCGAGGTACAGTTCTCAGGCAAAAACTGCAGTTCAATGTTAAGACAGCTTGAGGCGTTCAACATGGTGTGCAGTACAGTTGTCTACAAATAGACTAGTTCTGCTGGCTTGTTTCTAGATATCTTTGTCGAACTCTCTCAACGAATCACTAAATATGCCTCGTGTCCTCTATGCTTTCGCATTTGCCACGTATTTCACAGGCATTCCGCGTGTCCCTTTAAAGGGCCCCTCACCGAGTCTGGCCATTTTGAGCTGACAAGCGCAGAGCGTACAATGCGTGCCAACGATCGTGTTTGCAAAAAATTACATCGCTAGGCACTGCAGAAAGGCCTGAAATTTCAATCTGAACACCGTTTCCCTTTTCACTTGCGGTGAATCCGCCCGAGAGGGACGGTGTCGTAGTCTGGCTCCTTCACCTACGTAATCAGGTCTGCAGTGTGACGTCGCTCATGGTGACACGCGACTTCTAGAATTATTCAAGACATCTGTTATCTGTGCTATCTGTTGCTTGAATTGAATTGAAGCTTAGAGAAATAATAAAACACAAATGGAATGTCTGCATGTTTTTTTTGTTTGTTTTACTTTGCACCGAAGCAAGAGAGATGTACTTTCGCTTCGTCTACTTGTTCCCACAGTCGTGGTCTCACATGCGCACATACCTAAACTATGCCATTTTCTACTGTGTTCCAGCATATGATCACGCTCTGCG
Source organism: Dermacentor albipictus (assembly GCF_038994185.2). Lineage (NCBI taxonomy): Eukaryota > Metazoa > Arthropoda > Arachnida > Ixodida > Ixodidae > Dermacentor > Dermacentor albipictus. The sequence goes on along the minus strand of NC_091823.1, from coordinate 180,158,715 downwards.
ATCCGCTTGTTCTGCCTCAGCTATTATTGAGCCAATTTGCAAGATTTTTGCGGCAGAACGCTTCCTAGAGGACACGTAACAACTTCCAGCATATAAGCAAAATTTGATATGGGGCCTGGTGAGAGGCCCTTAAAACATCTGGGTCGGGCACTTTCGCCAATAGCCAGTGGGACTAGCTTGCCGCTTCCACCTGAATTTACCGTAAAAACCCACGTATAATACGAACCCCCACATAGTAGAGGTGAAATTTTTGGGACTCAAAATGGGAAAGAGAAGTTTTATCCGTGCATAATACGAGTTAGGAAAACTCTAGGAAAACATTTATTTAAATTGCACTCCGCGCTTTAATCGCTGCCTTCCTCAGCTGCACTTTCTTCGTATAGTTCTTTGTCGGACACATCTTCCCAGAGGTACTCATCCTCTGTGCCATCAAGCTCGTTCGAGATGCCGCACTTCTTGAATGCACGACGCACAAGGTCCTCTGGTATGGTGGCCCATGCGTCCACAATCCACTTGTGTAGCATGACTGGCGAAGCCCGTTTCAGCCGCCCGGTCGGCGTCGCTGCAGGCTCACCTGAGCCCACAATGCGGCCAGGGAGTTAAAACTCCCCGTCCCAGCGTGGGAGTAGCCTGCTCTATGAGGCCTTGCGCCCCATAGCTCGCAGGACCTTTCAGTAAAGTTATTCCATCCATCCATCTACCTGAGCGCATCCAATCTGGGTAACACCGCTTGACTGCGTCCTTGAACGGCTTGTTCACGCGAACATCTAAAGGCTGCTGCTGAGACGTCATCCCAACAGGGATAACGACGAGTTCAGTGCCAGACTCGCGCAACAGCCTCTTCACTGAGTCGGCTAAATGGCAACGAAATGCGTCCAGCACAAGGATGGACAGAAACGACAACAGTGCGCCGGGCCGCCTATACCAGAAGGACTTTATCCACTCGAGCACAAGATTCTCGTTCATCCAACCTTTCCTATGGCATCTCACGACCACATTTTTTGGCAGCTAACCTTTAGGCACTGTCTTGCGCTTGAAGACGACATAGGGCAGAAGCATGCGTCCGTCTGCCATGCACAACACGACGGTAACTCGCGTTTTCTCATTGCCAGTGGACTGGACATAAACTTGTTTAGAGCCCTTTTCGTGCACGATGAGGGGCAATGGCATGTCCAGATAAACCGGCGTTTGGTCAGCATTGCCAATTTGCCCTAGCTGGAAGTTCCCCGACTTGCGCAGCAAATAATGTGGTGCTCTTCGAACGATTCGGGCAGCTTTTGTGAAATCAAAGTTCGGCGGCGTAAGGAAAAACCAGCACGGCACATGTAGCAATAAATCCAGTGCTTGCTCACTTTGAAGGTGGAGATCGGTAGCCCTTTTCCTCTTGCAAGCTCCTTAGCTTTTTGCCTGCATAAGCTCCATGCTCACAGCTAGATGTGCAGCTTGATGTTGGCGTACGAACTCTTCAGGGCAAGTTCGATTTCCGGGAATGTCCCACTCTTCAGGCCGCTAAAGCTTCTTCGCATTCCGCTGCACGCTAAAAAGGCTTCCTTCTGGTGACCCCATCTGCGAATACTTCCCTCGTTGACGCCAAACTACCTCCCGGCCGCACTGTTGCCGATGTCCTATGCAGCTAAAATAACCTTTCTCTTGAAAGCAGTCGAGTACTGTTTTCGTGGTCCGGACATGTTGGTCCTTTAATGCAGAATAAAAAAGATGCACTTCGCGAAGCGTGGCTTGCACGTGTACTGGCAAGGTGTGCACTCAAAGAAACGATGCTGTAGTCACGCAGCAATAAAGAAGCCAAGCCACAGCCACGCAGCAATAACGAAACCAAACTTCTAGCCCAAATTTCTGACTGTTTCGTTCGGATCCACATATAGTATGAGGTGAAAATCTGCGACGCTAATACCAGGAAAAAATCTCGTATTATACGCAGGTTTTTACGCTATGCAGAGCAAAACAGTCAAGTGACGTTTACTCTGCTTGCCGCCATGGCAGATGTCTTTTAGCATAAGGGTGCGGTTTGGGAGCAACTTGTAAAATAAGGCCATCTTACTAACATTATATGTATAATATATTGTTATATGTCCTCGCACTCTCAAGTCAGACTTTAACATCATTAAAACTTGGTGTAATACCATATTTACTCGCACAATGATTGCACTCACATAATGATCGCACCCCTAAATTTTGTCGTCAAAATTCAATTTTATTTAATTTCCGCTGTAATGATCACACCCAGAACTTCCCGCGGCGCGTGTGGGGAGCACCTGCCCCCATTTCCTCCTGCGTACTCGCGTCGTCCCATTCACACATGGCGGGCGGGTTGAGCCGGCGTAGACCCGGGAGAGATGCACTACGCGCCCTCCCTTTCTCCGTCGCTCTTGTGACGCGCGTACCTCTCTCCCCCCATGTGGCTGATGGAAAAGGGAAACATATCCGGCGGGCGAGGAGGACTTCCCCCTCGCAAAAAGGTAAAAAGGCATAAAAGCACGCCACCAGAGGAGACTCTCTTGGGACGCGGGACACCTGGACCGCCTGGACGAAACCACCTGCCGCAACCCATGAGTGACCTTGTTTGCCTGACCTACCCAGGCAACGAGGCAAGCCTATTTATTACTATTACTGAGAGAATGTGCCTCTGCGAGTGTTTGTGATCGCTAATAGCAATAAACGTTATTACCGTTGACGCCACTGGCTGCCTTATTCGTTCGAACCCACCATAGCCGCGATTCCCACGCTACGGATTGGGAGTACCACGAAGCAACTGCATGGGGCTAGATCCGGAGCACGCCTTCAGCCCTAGCCACACGCATAGTGGAGCCCCCACAAACGATATGTCGTGTGCCAAGTCTAGCTAACATTGACCGCGCTTACCATCTGTCCAATGCTACGCGAACGACTCTTCAAGACAAACCAAGTGGTCTGCACGCACCGAACATTAAGTAGTTGCCTCATTTCATTACTTTCATCACTTTCCGCACTTCCATGCCTAAAAAAAAGCTGCAACTAAACTTGCCTTTATTATGTGTAGGCTTTATAATGGTTGAGGTCAACAACAAAAAAGGCGCCTTTCGATTCTTCTCATCTGTACTCGTGGGCACGCAACAAATCGCGAGCAGCAACCATAGTAGCCACGTTTACACTGATACATCAAAAGTGTACCCGGTTCATGCGCCGACGCTTGTAACACAGCAAAGATGTTCACCTACCGTTAGCGGAAACGTGCAATATTAGGATAGTAGTGAAAACAGATGCCGCAGTTCCCGCAGCATGCCGGCCATGTGTTTCTATGTAACTGGTAGCTAAGCGCGCCCATCTGTTTCTGTCCCCTTAAAGTGGACATGGCTATGTTATTGCCACAAACTTGCCGATATTAACCATATTATTCATTACTGATACAGAAGAAACTGTTTCAATGCACGTAATGTACTCATGAGAAGAAAAAAAAGTTGCGTTCGGCTTGCTCCGCCGGCCACTATTTTTGTTTTGGTGTCCCGCAGCAAACGCGGGCCGAAAAAATTTTGTTTCTTTTCGCGGGAAATTTAACCCACGTAATGATTGCACCCCTGATTTTGTGTCAATTTTTCTGACAAAAAAGTGCGATCATTATGCGAGTAAATACAGTAATTGGTTAATGTCTCTCAACGTCAAAAAAATGTCGCTGCTTTCCATCGTTGCCAATCATTTATTTCAGCCAATGACGTTATCGCCAATTCACAAATATGTGCTGCGACTTGTTATAAGTACTTAGGTATTAACTTGTCCAATAACTTCTGTTGGTCCTCGCACATTTGCAGCATTAGCAATGATGCCAGTCATGTACTTAGCTACCTGCGCCGTAATCTACGTCTTGTTCCGCCCTCAGTAAAACTACTCGCATACTCGCAATCTACTCGCAAACTACTCGCAATCGTTCGAGCCAAACTGGAGTATGCATGCTCAGTGTGGGACCCACACCAATCTAACCTGGCAACAGCACTTGAATCCATACAGAATCATGCAGCAGGGTTAATTTATTCTCTCTTACCACACTATCGTTACTAAACTTAAGTCATCTCTGAACCTTCCAAACCTCAAGCACCGCCACAAAACAGCAAGACTGCGCCTCTTACAAATTTTATCACTGACTGCTTCACCAGACCGACATCATGCCTGCGCATCGCACTTCATTCTGTCATAGCCATTCAAAGGCTGTTTATCCCCCTCCAGCTCGCACCACCACTCATCATAACTCTTTTCTTCGCTCAAACAGCGAAAAACTGGAATCATCTATCTGCTGAAGCGGTGCACCACTCCAGTCATTCATCGTTCAAGGCATTCATTAAAAAAGTGATCTAAATATGCCCACCCCTCATGTAAAACGCCAAATGATGATGATGATTGAAGTTTATTGGCGCAAGGGCATCTAAGGCCAAAGAGCGCCAGGACATGTGTTTTCGTTTAGTAAAATTGTGGGTTTAGAGCTAAGACTTCAAACAGAGGCTGTATAGAGGCCTACACGTAAGACAAATCTATAAATACTAGTGAATGAATTCTAAAATAATTATGAAGATAAATATAAAGTCTTAGATGCATTGGTCATAGGCACATATGGTAAATTATTGCGGAATGACCGCTTCCCTTGCTGTACAACTCTTGCTCACGCAAGAAGTGCAAGAGAGCTCAGACACACTTTTGTGCATCAGATTGTGCCTCACCTGTGAGGCAGAATCTGATGGTTCGCATGGAATGAGATGATATCTAGAAAGTCAGCTTGAGCAAGATATTTAGGCACTCTTTTAAAGTTAAAAAGTGCATCCTCTTATTGAGGGATGGGGTGGTGCTACCAAAGCTTAGCGGAGAGACGAGAACTAGGAGTCGGATTCCTGATTAATAAGAATATAGCTGGTAACATACAGGAATTCTAAACCATTAACGAGAGGGCGGCAGGTCTTGTTGTGCAATTTAATAAGAGGTACAAAATGAAGGTTGTACAGGTCTACGCCCCTAAATCCAGTCATGATGACCAGGAAGTCGAAAGCTTCTATGAAGACATGGAATCGGCGATGGGTAGAGTGGAAACAAAATACACCATACTGATGGGCGACTTCAATGCCAAGGTAGGCAAGAAGCAGGCTGGAGACAACGTAGTAGGGGAATATGGCATAGGCACTAGGCATAGCAGGGGAGAGTTATTAATAGAGTCTGCGGAACAGAATAATATGCAGATAATGAATACCTTCTTCTGCAAGCGGCATAGCCGAAAGTGGACGTGGAGGAGCCCGAACGGCGAGACTTGAAATGAAATAGACCTCATACTCTGCGCTAATCCTGGCATCATACAAGATGTGGACGTGCTCGGCAAGGTGCGCTGCAGTGACCATAGGATGGTAAGAACTCGAATTAGCCTAGACATGAGGAGGGAACGGATGAAACTGGTACATAAGAAGCCGATCAATGAGTTAGCGATAAGAGGAAAAATAGAGAAATTCCGGATCAAGCTACAGAACAGGTATTCGGCTTTGACTCAGGAAGAGGACCTTAGTGTTGAAGCAATGAACGACAATCTTATGGGCATCATTAAGGGGTGTGCAATAGAAGTCGGTGGTAACTCCGTTAGACAGGATACCAGTAAGCTATCGCAGGAGACGAAAGATCTGATCAAGAAACGCCAATGTATGAAAGCCTCTAACCCTACAGCTAGAATAGAACTGGCAGAACTTTCGAAGTTAATCAACAAGCGTAAGACAGCTGACATCAGGAAGTATAATACGGTTAGAATCGAACATGTTCTCAGGAACGGAGGAAGCCTAAAAGCAGTGAAGAAGAAACTAGGAATTGGCAAGAATCAGATGTATGCGTTAAAGAGACACAAGCCCGCAATATCATTACTAATACGGATGAGATAGTTCAAGTGGCTGAGGAGTTCTATGGAGATTTATACAGTACCAGTGGCACCCACGACGATAATGGAAGAGAGAATAGTCTAGGGGAATTCAAAATCCCACAGGTAATGATAGAAGAAGTAAAGAAAGCCTTGGGAGCTATGCAAAGGGTAAAGGCAGCTGGGGAGGATGAGGTAACAGCAGATTTGTTGAAGGATGGTGGGCAGATTGTTCTAGAGAAACTGGCCACCCTGTATACGCAATGCCTCATGACCTCGAGCATACCGGAATCTTGGAAGAACACTAACATAATCCTAATCCATAAGAAAGGGGACGCCAAAGACTTGAAAAATTATAGACCGATCAGCTTACTGTCAGTTGCCTACAAACTATTTACTAAGGTAATCGCAAATAGAATCAGGAACACCTTAGACTTCTGTCAAACAAAGGACCAGGCAGGATTCCGTAAAGGCTATTCAACAACAGACCATATTCACACTATCAATCAGGTGATAGAGAAATGTGCGGAATATAACCAACCCTTATATATAGCTTTCATTGATTATGAGAAAGCGTTTGATTCTGTTGAAACCTCAGCAGTCATGGAGGCATTACGGAATCAGGGTGTAGACAAGCCGTATGTAAAAATACTGAAAAATATCTACAGCGGCTCCACAGCCACCGTAGTCCTTCATAAAGAAAGCAACAAAATCCCAATAAAGAAATATGTCAGGCAGGGAGATACGATCTTTCCAATGCTATTCACAGCGTGTTTACAGGAGGTATTCAGAGGCCTAGATAGGGAAGAATTGGGGATAAGAGTTAATGGAGAATACCCTAGTAACTTGCGATTCGCTAATGATATTGCCTTGCTTAGTAACTCAGGGGACCAATTGCAATGCATGTTCACTGATCTGGAGAGGGAAAGCAGATGGGTTGGTCTAAAAATTAATCTGCAGAAAACTAAAGTAATGTTTAACAGTCTCGGAAGAGAACAGCAGTTTACAATAGGTAGCGAGGCACTGGAAGTATTAAGGGAATACATCTAATTAGGGCAGGTAGTGACCGCGGATCCGGATCATGAGATTGAAATAATCAAAAGAATAAGAATGGGCGGGGGTGCGTTTGGCAGGCATTCCCAGATCATGAACAGCAGGTTGCCATTATCCCTCAAGAGAAAAGTGTATAATAGCTGTGTCTTACCAGTACTCACCTATGGGGCAGAAACCTGGAGGCTTACGAGAAGAGTTCTACTTAAGGGGGGACGCGGGTCTTGAAATCGCGAAAAATGGTCAAAAATGGCAATTTTCAAAAATTGCGTTTTTGAAGTCCTTAATGTCCCAACTATGCCTCTACAAAATATTATGGCGCAATTCCTACTCGAAGTATAAAATAAACGGTAATTTATAAACGTCGGTGAGCCGAAATTGAACGCCAAGCGCGAAGATTTGCCTCATTTTCAAGCTGCCGTAGCTCCGCGCGACGCGTACCGATCGGCGCCATCTTGGTCTCGTTTGAAAGCTGGTTTCCCGCTCTCCATTCTGGCGCCCCTCGGCACGCTGTAGACCCTCGTGCAGCGGAGGGATTGGCACCCGTTCTCAAGCGGGAAATCGTCGCGAGACAGCCGCTGATTGGGTGAACCGGGCGCCTCCTCGAGGCGCAGCCCTCTGATTGGCCGTGACGTATGCTTCGCCTTCCGCGGCCGCGTTGTCCGACTCCTTCACGTCGTCTGCTTTCGCCTGGACGCACGTCATTTTTCGAGCTCCTCTTTGTTTCCTAGTATTTTTCGTTCTGCCTTTTTCTTTATCGTTCTTCTAGATATTTTGGCTATTGGGTCGCTTCTTTTAACCACGAATTTCTTGCTTTTGCGTGCCTGGTGGCTTTGTTCCGCGTGTCACGATGGCGCGAGACGCGCGCTTGAAAGCAAGCACGCGAAAAGCAGTCGGCAAAAAGAGATGCGCATGGAATAAGAACAGCGCTACATCGTCGAGAACTACAGCTTCGGTGATGCCGCAAGCTGCTGTGCCCTTGGTGGATGCGGCAGGACTGAGCTCGCCAACAACAGCTTCGCCGGTGGACGCGGCTGAACAAACCCCGTCGACGCTAGCTTCGCCTGTGGACGCGGCTGGACAGTGCCGATCAGTGTCAACTTCGTTACCGCAAGTCTGTGCAGTGCCGGTGGATGCGCCTGGACTAAGCCCGTCGAAAATGCCAACTTTTGAGACGCTGCAAGTCGCTTCGGATTCCGTGTCGTCGGAAGCGGCCGAGCCGGCTGACCTAAGCCTAACGTTGACTTCGGCGTTTCCGCACGCCGCTTCGGTGCCGACGGACGCGGCTGAACCGAGCTCGCGTGCTCAACGCTTCGACACGGTGTTTTTCACGGAGGCGGAGTGCGCGGGGCGCGAAAAATACGCAGACATTAAAACTTCATTGGCGAAGTCCGCGACTTCCCGCAAGTTCGAGCTAATGAACGTCGGCACAGCAAGTGAAGATGACGATCGCGGCACAGTACATCATCGTTGATCTCTCAGTGCTAAAGAAGATGTTTGTGTCCGCAAGCTGCAGCAAGTGTGGGATGACCACTCTCCATCTCGCAAAGTGCAGTGAGAGAGAATACGGCCTAGCAGTGAAGTTGGAGCTCACATGCTCAAATTGCGATTTCGCCGAGCGGCACTTCTCGTCGCCACGAGTGCCCGGGAAATCCAACATCACGCCCTTTGAAGTCAATTTGCGGGCAATGAAGGGAATTCAAAGTATAGGCAAGGGAGCGACTGCCCTAGCAGATTTTTGTGCCACCATGAACCTCTCTCACCGAGGACTTCACCACAAGACTTTCAGGGGGCATATGGACACCATGGTGAAAGCTTGCCAGGCAGTAGCTACTGCTACAGAAGCAGCAAGCGTCAAAGTGGTGAAGGACATGTACAAGAACTTCCTGAATCCACCAGGAAATGTAGATGTCATATTTGATGGCACATGGAAAACACGTGGTCACAATTCAAATATTGCAGTAGGCTGCATCATAGAGCTATACACTGGCCTAGTACTGGACCATGTTGTGCTCTCGAGGTACTGTCGTGGGTGCCAAGGGGCACCTGATCCCAGTGATGATGGGTACGGTGACTGGGCTATGAACCACAAGTGCATGAAAAACATCGACTGCAATGCCGGCCGGATGGAGACTGAAGCAGCTATCATTTTGTTCAACAGGTCTCTGGAAAAAAATGGGTTGCGGTACACAACTATACTTTCTGATGGTGATAGCCGCACCTTTCATGCATTGACCTCAGGAGAAGTGTATGGATATATATCCATTGAAAAGAAAGACTGCTTGAACCATGTCCACAAGCGGATGGGGACGGCTCTTCGCAACTTGGTGGAGAAGAAGAAGGCACAAGGAGAATCTCTTGGTGGAAAGGGCAACCTCACCCAAGATAAGATAAAGAAAATTACAAACTACTATGGGTATGCCTTGCGGAGCCACAGCCACGACGTTGCAGGCATGAAAAAGGCAGTGCATGCCACGCTGTTGCACATGACCTCGACAGATGAAGCCCCAGACCACAGTTGCTGTCCTCAAGGGGTTGATTCGTGGTGTGCCTTCAATCGTGCTTTGGCGAACCAAGTGGAGCCGTCACCACACAAAAACCCTCTGCCAGGCCACGTTCGCACTGCTCTTGAGCCAATCTTTGCAAGGCTGGGCGACGAGGCCCTCTTGGAGCGCTGCAAAGATGGCATGACACAGAACGCCATTGAGTGCCTACACTCTGTCATTTGGAGCCAAAGCTCCAAGAACACGCATGACTCTTTGCTGGCTGTTGAAAGAGCTGTTGCAGAAGCAGTTTCTCGCTTCAACCAAGGAATGGCAGCAACCAGCAGAGCTGTTGCAGCACAGCTTGGTTACAGTCCTGGGAGCTGCCTCATTCGTAGGAGCCTTGAGAAAGATAAGCAGAGGCTGTGCAGGTCTGATAAAAGTCACACCAACGCTGAAAAGGTGAAGAAGAGGATGGCCAAGAAACACAAGCCTGACAGAACCCAGGACTACTGCCCAGGACTTTTGTGAATGTGTGGCAGATTCATAGAAAATAGCAGGTGACTTTTTGAGCTTTTTTTTTGTCAAAGGCCAACGCAATACAGAAGTTTTCACAATCTTTACATGAACAGATTTCTGTGAGTTTGGTGTTATTGTGTTCAGTAATGACTGGGCTGCATGCTAAAGCATTAAATTTTTCCATGTGATAGGTAAACAAAAGTGGCAGAGTAAGCAAAACTTTGAATGCAATTTACTCAGCTTTGCTTTTTCGATCAAATGCCTTTGCCTTACGAAACTTTTCATAATGTTTGCATCAACTGATTTTATTGAATTAGGTATCATTTTTTTCAGTGAAACCTCAGCTGCATCCTAAAGCTTTCCATTTTTCATTAAACCAAATAGACTAGCAATTAGGTCAGGTGTAAGCTAATTACTCCTGCATTGTTTTTTTCTTCCTACTTTGATATTCATTCATGACCTATATGATGACTTTTAAAAAATTTCTTTAGCTTTAGGATGTGCAGTAGGTCCTTGGAAATGACAGCTATTCTTTAAAACTAGTTTTTTTAATTAAGAAATTACCATAATGGCCCGTAACAAAAGACCTATGTGGGATAAGTTATTTTGCGATATCTTCATTTCTAAATGAGATATATCAAATCTGAATATATATTTGGAATCAGCATTGAAAGATATATCTGCATGCGAATTTTCAGGAAGATACGTTAAGAAATAAAAAAAAAGTTTTCAAGACCCTCATCCCCCCTTAAGAGGGGACGCGGGTCTTGAAATCGCGAAAAATGGTCAAAAATGGCAATTTTCAAAAATTGCGTTTTTGAAGTCTTTAATGTCCCAACTATGCCTCTACAAAATATTATGGCTCAATTCCTACTCGAAGTATAAAATAAACGGTAATTTATAAACGTCGGTGAGCCGAAATTGAACGCCAAGCGCGAAGATTTGCCTCATTTTCAAGGTGCCGTAGCTCCGCGCGACGCCAACCGATCGGCGCCATCTTGGTCTCGTTTGAAAGCTGGTTTCCCGCTCTCCATTCTGGCGCCCCTCGGCACGCTGTAGACCCTCGTGCAGCGGAGGGATTGGCACCCGTTCTCAAGCGGGAAATCGTCGCGAGACAGCCGCTGATTGGGTGAACCGGGCGCCTCCTCGAGGCACAGCCCTCTGATTGGCCGTGACGTATGCTTCGCCTTCCGCGGCCGCGTTGTTCGACTCCTTCACGTGGTCTGCTTTCGCCTGCACACACGTCATTTTTCGCGCTCCTCTTTGTTTCCTAGTATTTTTCGTTCTGCCTTTTTCTTTATCGTTCTTCTAGATATTTTGGCTATTGGGTCGCTTCTTTTAACCACGAATTTCTTGCTTTTGCGTGCCTGGTGGCTTTGTTCCGCGTGTCACGATGGCGCGAGACGCGCGCTTGAAAGCAAGCACGCGAAAAGTAGTCAGCAAAAAGAGACGCGCATGGAATAAGAAGAGCGCTACATCGTCGAGAACTACAGCTTCGCTGATGCCGCAAGCTGCTGTGCCCTTGGTGGATGCGGCAGGACTGAGCTCGCCAACAACAGATTCGCCGGTGGACGCGGCTGAACAAACCCCGTCGACGCTAGCTTCGCCTGTGGACGCGGCTGGACAGTGCCGATCAGTGTCAACTTCGTTACCGCAAGTCTGTGCAGTGCCGGTGGATGCGCCTGGACTAAGCCCGTCGAAAATGCCAACTTTTGAGACGCTGCAAGTCGCTTCGGATTCCGTCTCGTCGGAAGCGGCCGAGCCGGCTGACCTAAGCCTAACGTCGACTTCGGCGTTCCCGCACGCCGCTTCGGTGCCGACGGACGCGGCTGAACCGAGCTCGCGTGCTCAACGCTTCGACACGGTGTTTTTCACGGAGGCGGAGTGCGCGGGGCGCGAAAAATACGCAGACATTAAAACTTCATTGGCGAAGTCCGCGACTTCCCGCAAGTTCGAGCTAATGAACGTCGGCACAGCAAGTGAAGATGACGATCGCGGCACAGTACATCATCGTTGATCTCTCAGTGCTAAAGAAGATGTTTGTGTCCGCAAGCTGCAGCAAGTGTGGGATGACCACTCTCCATCTCGCAAAGTGCAGTGAGAGAGAATACGGCCTAGCAGTGAAGTTGGAGCTCACATGCTCAAATTGCGATTTCGCCGAGCGGCATTTCTCGTCGCCACGAGTGCCCGGGAAATCCAACATCACGCCCTTTGAAGTCAATTTGCGGGCAATGAAGGGAATTCAAAGTATAGGCAAGGGAGCGACTGCCCTAGCAGATTTTTGTGCCACCATGAACCTCTCTCACCGAGGACTTCACCACAAGACTTTCAGGGGGCATATGGACACCATGGTGAAAGCTTGCCAGGCAGTAGCTACTGCTACAGAAGCAGCAAGCGTCAAAGTGGTGAAGGACACGTACAAGAACTTCCTGAATCCACCAGGAAATGAAGATGTAATATTTGATGGCACACGGAAAACACGTGGTCACAATTCAAATATTGCAGTTGGCTGCATCATAGAGCTATACACTGGCCTAGTACTGGACCATGTTGTGCTCTCGGGGTACTGTCGTGGGTGCCAAGGGGCACCTGATCCCAGTGATGATGGATACGGTGACTGGGCTGTGAACCACAAGTGCATGAAAAACATCGACTGCAATGCCGGCCGGATGGAGACTGAAGCAGCTATCATTTTGTTCAACAGGTCTCTGGAAAAAAATGGGTTGCGGTACACAACTATACTTTCTGACGAGAGAGAATACGCACTGTCCAGCCGCACCTTTCATGCATTGACCTCAGGAGAAGTGTATGGATATATATCCATTGAAAAGAAAGACTGCTTGAACCATGTCCACAAGCGGATGGGGACGGCTCTTCGCAACTTGGTTGAGAAGAAGAAGGCACAAGGAGAATCTCTTGGCGGAAAGGGCAATCTCACCCAAGATAAGATAAAGAAAATTACAAACTACTATGGGTATGCCTTGCGGAGCCACAGCCACGACGTTACAGGCATGAAAAAGGCAGTGCATGCCACGCTGTTGCACATGACCTCGACAGATGAAGCCCCAGACCACAGTTGCTGTCCTCAAGGGGTTGATTCGTGGTGTGCCTTCAATCGTGCTTTGGCGAACCAAGTGGAGCCGCCACCACACAAAAACCCTCTGCCAGGCCACGTTCGCACTGCTCTTGAGCCAATCTTTGCAAGGCTGGGCGACGAGGCCCTCTTGGAGCGCTGCAAAGATGGCATGACACAGAACGCCATCGAGTGCCTACACTCTGTCATTTGGAGCCAAAGCTCCAAGAACACGCATGACTCTTTGCTGGCTGTAGAAAGAGCTGTTGCAGAAGCAGTTTCTCGCTTCAACCAAGGAATGGCAGCAACCAGCAGAGCTGTTGCAGCACAGCTTGGTTACAGTCCTGGGAGCTGCCTCATTCGTAGGAGCCTTGAGAAAGATAAACAGAGGCTGTGCAGGTCTGATAAAAGTCACACCAATGCTGAAAAGGTGAAGAAGAGGATGGCCAAGAAACACAAGCCTGACAGAACCCAGGACTACTGCCCAGGACTTTTGTGAATGTGTGGCAGATTCATAGAAAATAGCAGGTGACTTTTTGAGCTTTTTTTTTGTCAAGTGCCAACGCAATACAGAAGTTTTCACAATCTTTACATGAACAGATTTCTGTGAGTTTGGTGTTATTGTGTTCAGTAATGACTGGGCTGCATGCTAAAGCATTAAATTTTTCCATGTGATAGGTAAACAAAAGTGGCAGAGTAAGCAAAACTTTGAATGCAATTTTCTCAGCTTTGCTTTTTCGATCAAATGCCTTTGCCTTACGAAACTTTTCATAATGTTTGCATCAACTGATTTTATTGAATTAGGTATCATTTTTTTCAGTGAAACCTCAGCTACATCCTAAAGCTTTCCATTTTTCATTAAACCCAATAGACTAGCAATTAGGTCAGGTGTAAGCTAATTACTCCTGCATTGTTTTTTTCTTCCTACTTTGTTATTCATTCATGACCTATATGATGACTTTTAAAAAATTTCTTTAGCTTTAGGATGTGCAGTGGGTCCTTGGAAATGACAGCTATTCTTTAAAACTAGTTTTTTTAATTAAGAAATTACCATAATGGCCCGTAACAAAAGACCTATGTGGGATAAGTTATTTTGCGATATCTTCATTTCTAAATGAGATATATCAAATCTGAATATATATTTGGAATCAGCATTCAAAGATATATCTGCATGCGAATTTTCAGGAAGATACGTTAAGAAATAAAAAAAAAGTTTTCAAGACCCTCATCCCCCCTTAAATTGAGGACGACGCAACGAGCTATGTAAAGAAGAATGATGGGTGTAACGTTAAGGGATAAGAAAAGAGCAGATTGGGTGAGGGAATAAAGGCGAGTTAATGACATCTTAGTTGAAATCAAGAAAAAGAAATGGGCATGGGCAGGACATGTATTAAGGAGGGAAGATAAGCGATGGTCATTAAGGGTTACGGACTGGATTCCAAGGGAAGGGAAGCGGAGAAGGGGGCGGCAGAAAGTAAGGTGGGCGGATGAGATTAAGAAGTTTTAAGGAATGGCATGGCAACAATTAGTACATGACCGGGGTAGTTGGAGAAGTATGGGAGAGGCCTATGCCCTGCAGTGAGTGTAACCAGGTTGATGATGATGATGTCTTAGGTCCAAAGATATCGAAGCAGCAAACAAAGGAAGTGGCCAAAATCTGTGTTCTGAGAAAACGAGAAAAAATGGTTGATACTTTATTTAGCTCTTTACAGTTAAAATATCATGGTATGTACACTCCTAATGGGCTAATATGCACCAGGCATGTAGTCAGATTGACCGTTTGCACCCATGCGCCTTTTCTTCAAGGTGCGCTGTAGGTTGTCGGCAGATGAGCACTGGCATGCTGAAGCCACAGAACGATGCTGATCTTTTTCAGCCATGGGCTTGGAGTTGTGAATGCCAGGATTGAGGCCAAGCTCCTTTAGTGTGCCTGTAGAGCTTCTTGCATTTGCTGCGTTGAATCTCAGGACCGCTTCGGCTACAGCTGCTTCAATAGCGAACAATGAGGCATGCCGCTCCTTTGGTGCAAGTGCCCATATCATTGAGTGCAAGCACTCATTATTCTGGGTCTTGTCCTATTGGCATCGCAGCAGTAGCCTCTTATCAGAAAGCCTCTGATAGATAGGCAATAAGGCCTCGCAGACATGAGGAGGCAAGCTGCAGGAATGCTTTGGTGCAGGCTCGCCCTTAGCATTTGCAGCATTCTGCAGACACGAGTCAGACCCCATTGGGCAAAAGGTGTGGTTGGCCACTTTATCATTTGATGTGATGCGGTGATAAGTGGCCACCACTGCCCTTTGCGTTCACCGCTTCCAAGTGCACGATGGTGAAGGCCGTTGCGTCAGGAAGGAGGGAACCATGGCGTCAGCGCATTTAGCGATAAGATTTCGCTTCTGCTCTGTCACCGCGATGGATGACATTGACGAGCCCGTAGATCTAGCGTCTGTTCGGCCTACCGTGGCGGCATCAGCGACCGCTTCGGCGTCTGCACTGCCGATCATAGCGAAGTCGTCATCCTCGTCCCAAGTCGTCGTGAAACGCTTCTTGAAGTTCTCCGGTAGCGATCGCCTCACTCGCTTCCCAAATTTGTTCTTGGTGCTGAACTTCTTGATTGGCCGAACCATAGCTGCAGTCAGTCAACACCAAGCAGACGACGGGAAGGCCAGCCGCTAGGCCAATCGGGTGCCCAGACTGTCACGTGCGCCGAGCAGCCAATACAATCGAGCATTGGTACATCTCGATGAGGCGTTTTTTTTTCTAGAAAGCCAATGAGCAAGGACAGCCAGGGACGGCGAGAAACTGAAGGTGAAGGGCGGCTCTTTCAAACAAGACCAAGACGGCCATGATAACCTGTATGCGACGGCCACCAATCTGACGCGGAAAAAGTCCCATTTTTGCTTAAATTTTCACTCAGATTCCCCTCACTTTATCATTTGATGTGATGTGGTGATAAGTGGCGTGTTACGAATTGAATTTGTGGCAAAAATAATGCTAAATGAAGCTAGAAACTTCGCAAATTAGTGCAAGAATAGTTCTAGATTCCGAGAATGTCAGCTTCAAAAAGTCGATTTTTTCGCAATTTTTGGCCTTTTAAGACCCGTATCCCCCCTTAATTGTAATGTGCTGTTTGAAGACAGTGATAAGAAATACAGCAAAAGGCTAGCAGTGATGGTGACATAGAATGAGCTCGGCATGTTCATTATTCAATGCATGCTGTTTTCATTTTGTGAATGCTGTCCTCGCTTTTTGTTTGGCATACAGTCCAGGTAAATCTTTTTTTTTTTTCTGGCTTCGAACTTTTGGGAAACGACTTAGAATCGAGGCTGGCCTAGATTCAAGTAAATGCAGCACCAGCCCTGTGGCTTTCCTAAGATTACAGCGACAGTATATGCTATGCAGTTATAGCCAATTTATACGAAGTGAAATTTCGTTGCAGTTGGTCTTTAATTCAGTATCCAAGGAACACTACCTTCCAAGTATTTATTTTTTTCTTTTAGAATTCACTTTCCTTTATTTATTGCTTTCTTCAACTTTGTTGCAGGTGTGACTCACCCCAATGACCTTGGCCGCACCTGCCTTGGCTGCAAACATGCTCAGGATGCCGGTGCCACAGCCCACGTCCAGCACCACCTGTGAAGAGGTACAAGAATCCACATACAGTCGGTCACCCTGCTGCTGTTGCATGTGCTAGTTTGTTGGGTTTCTGTGCTTTCTCAACAAAAAGAAGCTGCTGAAGAAAACACGCGAGTCCGACTACTCCCAAAAGTTGCTACCCTAAACTTTTGATTCTGTCGCACATAATTTATTATTACTGAAACTATCTACCCTCAAGTTCCACCCACCCTGCTGATATGGCTCTGTAAGTAGAAAGTAACGTGTTATTCTTGAAGGTGCAAGTTCATCTGATATTTCAGTCTTATTGGGTGTTTCCCAGGGATCAGTTTTGGGCCCTTTCCCTTTTAATATTAATCAATGATATAGTTGACCAGGTTTCCAGTCGGGTCAGATTGTATGCGTCAGATTGGTGCATTTACCGTGATGTCACATGTGTAAGCGACTCCTATGAATTGCAAAGTGACCTCGACTCTGTCTTGGCATGGTGCAAAACATGAACATGACATTAAATTTTTCAAAATGTGAAGTTCTGCAATTTACAAATTAAAAGCATCCCTTACCTACCCAGTACTCTTTAGGCAACAGAAACTTACCTGTTAGGAATTACAAGTACTTCGGTGTTATCTTCGCAAACAACCTTTCTTGGAACAACTACGTAACCCATACTGCTGCCAAAGCTAGCCGTGTGTTAAACTTTTTAAAACGCAATTTCAAGCAGGCACCTGCTGATTTGAAGGAGACACGCTACTTGAGCGTCCCATCTTAGAATATGGTTGTGCGACTTGGGACTCTGAAACAAAAACACTTATCAGCGAACTTGAACGAATTCAAAAACGAGCAGCAAGGTTTGTGTATACAAACTATGATTTCACCAAAAGTTCCTCTAAGATGTGTAAAAATTTGGGCTGGCCTCTATTGCAAGACAGACGCAAATACCTTAGACTTAAGCTATTTCACAACAGTTTTATAGGCGCAACAGGTTTGTCTAAAGATTCATACATGAAAGCTCCCAGCTATATATCCTCCCGTTTAGATAATTCTTTAAAGGTTCAAGAATACCAGTGCTGTATAAATGTCTTTAAAAACTCATTTTTTCCCAAGAAAGTGCATGACTGGAATAAATTGCCAGTAGAAGTTGTCTTCGCCTCGCAATCTTCTTTTGAATATGCTCTGTCACGCCTTTTGTTGAATTTTTATGAGTGTGTTTGTGTACGTGTGTGTGTACGTGTGTGTGCTGTGTTCCTGTGAGTTTTCTAATTTTTTGTATACGCTTGTTCATATGGCAATATTTACGTGTTTTTTGCTTTCAAGGTTCTTTTGTTATCAGTTTGCTCAGTATTGGAATGTGTTGTATTTTTATTGTTTGTTGTTATTTACACAGTGTCATCTGCATGACGATGTATGTTTTGCAACTGTATCCCCCCTACAAAAATGCCCTAAACGGGCGCTGTAGGTACCTGAATAAAATAAATAAATAAACAGGCTCGAAAATGCCATATAGTTTAAGGGCGTGCGAATACTCGGATATCACCAAATTGAATCGAATATTGAACATTCGAATAATATGATTCACGAATTGAATACCTAATATTAGATTTTTCAAATATATTCGATATTGAGACCCACACAGTGCCATATATTGCAAGCACCACAGAGCAGAGTACTGCAATGAACTGGGCTGGCCTGAAAGCACGGCGGACCGGGTAAGTAGTTGTCTACTGGAGCCCAGGCTGGGTTCGGGCATAGGAGCTTCAAGCTTGGGTCAGACCCGGGCCTCAGTTAAGCCCAGATTAGGCTTGCGAATGCTGTTTGCCCTGAATCCCAAACTAGCGTGAATTTTTTCCTCGACTGCACCGTTTTCTTTCAGAGAAACCCATATGGGTCTCTTTTCTAGTTTCGTGCTACATTCAAGTGGATGACAATTTTTCCCTTCATAAACATTCCTCTATCTGGCAGTATTCTGCAGAAATGGTCTCAGAAATATTCAGTGCCCCAGTGCTTCGAGCTGTCGATTAATTCGCCCCACGCTGTGATCCTCCTGATTAGCTCAGATGGTACAGCGAACAGTCCAGCAATGCATTGGTCCTGGGTTCAAATCCCGCACCAGGACAAACTTATCCTTAACTGCGAAACTTGATTTCAGAGAAACCAATATGGGTTTCCTTTTTAGTTGTGTTACATTCAGGTGGATGACAATTACCCCTGCCGAGAACCTTCTTCCAGCTTGCAGGATTCCGCCAGGAACTGATTTGCTAATAAAATCTCTGGTCAATGTTGTTCCCAGGCTATCAAAGGGAGGCGCGAGTTTTGAAATGATAAAAAAATCACAAAAAAATCAATTTTTGGAAAAGTGCATTTTCTTTACATTTGTACATTCAAGAATCCCTCTGTGAAATCTAGAAGGTAAACTTAATCGAAATATAAAAAATCGAGCTCATGCGGCCTAGGGTGGACGCGAAATTAGCAAAAATTGTCCAAAAATGATTGAGCGTCACACCGTCGCCATTTCCAAATGCGGAGGCTAGCGGCCGCCATCTTCGGCTTGTTTGGAAGTTTGGCATTAGTGAAGGAAAACCGACACTATCGTGTCATTTCTGAGGGATGCATCCATGTCCCTGATTGGCCAGGAAAGGCGCACACACCCACCGCGCGCCTCACTCTTATTCGTCTGGCGCTGTTTGGCGCACACTTGACCACTGTCGCGTTTTGCTACGTTTGTTTCTCTATCTCTGTGGTTTCATCACACCGCTGTGTACATTTGTTCAGCCACTTGCTTCAAGACGTTTGATAAGGTGTCATTTTCGCTGCCTGAATGGCTTAAGGAGATCGTCGTCTCAAGGCTACTACACGTCAAGCGTTCGTGAAAGCGGCGATGGAATGTGCGACGGAAGGCGGCTAGGCCTGTCATACTCTCGGAGTTGCCAGTTACTGGTATGGCACGAGCGAAGCCTGGCACAAGCGAAGCTACTGCTCCATGAGAGCAGCCCTGGTCTATACTAAGGCCCCTACAGCTCCCCCAGGAAAATCAGTGAAGCTTGTGCTGGAGTGCGCCACCTGTGGCATGTGCAAATGATGCGCCGAAGCTTTAGAAAGTATCATCGAAGGTTATACATGTCTAGTAAGGATCACACAAACAGAAATGCTGTGACGCGCAAGCTTGCAAAAAAGCACAAGCCAGCAAGACTCTGCCTACAGTCCTGGACTACTATAGGTCTATGTGTGCTTTATTGTTTTATTTGTTTTTCTGTTTTCTTTTCATCATCGCACACTGCCTTACTTTGAATTTTTTTTTTTCTAAGTACAAGCACAATGTTTGGTATCAATATATTTTTACTGAATGGATCTAGCCAGTTATGCTATTTATTTATTTCTAAAATTATGTGCTAAATTTTAATTGCCACTAAATATAAATGAAAACTGCAATCAAGTTTGCACATTTTTTCATGTTATATGTGCACAGAGAACAATAAAATTAGCATCACCGACTAGAGCTACCCTCTGGCATTCTTGCCATATACAGCGAAACCTCGTTAAACCGTAGTTGGCCAGAGCTCAGAAAGAGTATGTACTAAACAGTAGTACACCTTAACCGAAACAGCGTGAGATCACCCACTTACCTGTCAAAATCGGAACTAGAGAGAGTGCGATGAAAGGGCAGAAAACATGCAGTATTTATTCACTTCGCAAAAAAAAAACTATGTTATTTTTAGTAAAGCAATGAATGGGACGGCTAGTTGGTGGACGTTCACGATTATATTGCACTTGGTGTTACACTGACGAACGTAAAGGACAGGACGCGGACGTACGTAGCGCAATATGCTACGTACGTCCGCTTCCTGTCCTTTACGTTTGTCAGTGTAACACTAAGCGCAATATAATCACGTATGTTATTTTTGTTTGAGGCCGTCGTCGCGGCTAGCCCGCTGCGGCATCAAAGTCATTCAAGCTATGAGCCAGCTTTTCCGCCAACCCCCTCTTCTCGGCAAACACCCACACGAGGCTGACGTAATGCGCAGCATCTGCCACTGTCGGGCCTGCACTGCCCATGCTGTCGCTTTCCATGTCGTCCTCATCACTGTCATTAGGTGACACTTCGGCAATAAGAAGGGCAACAATGGCAAAAAGATGAACCTCGAAAAGCCAAACCTCATAGCCGACCTATTTTCACAGTCACAGCAGCATTGTCAACCAACTTCTTTGCATTCCAAATGCCACCCACTGTAGTCATTGGTAGATCCCTCTCGCATGCCAGTACCGACTTGTTGTTGTTCACCGACTTCTTCGTGCCATTCTAGACAGCACGAATAATGTCCCGATTTTTCTTCTATGCTGAGCAACTAGTTTTTGTCCTAGCTTGCACGACACCACAACACGGGCCACAATGCTCCGAATCTGGCACAGTGCTGAAATTATGCTGATGTTGATGGAATGATGCTGCACTTGTGCTTGGAGGCCATTTATATCTCCTAGACTCGTTTTGCCGGGCCAATGTACTGCCTGATTTCGCAACGAAAAGTGGAAACACTACGTGTTAACCGATACGTATGCAATAAGCTAGTACGGTTAATGCAGATACAAAACGCATTATGTTCAATGGCCGCTGAGCCAGAGAACAAATTTTACTACATTTTAAATGAAACTACTGTTTAAACGGCTATGCTTTAAAGAGGTTTTATTGTACTTTGTTTTTACTTTTGACAAAGTGAAGTTTTTGAAAAGTCCCGTAAGAAATTGGATGAATTTTGGTATTAAGAACTTGGTACCATTTGGGGTAATGCAGACATACAAACAAATCGGATTTATGCAACCAGCAGAAGAAACTGAACAACACTGTTAAATATCATTCAATTAACACAAATTAACGAAATTGGTTTTGGAACCCACGTTAAGGGAAGACGCTCCTCGATACAACTTTCTTTATTACTTGTACTAGAGGTTTCCAAATCCAGCCAATTATAGTCTTTTATGCAGATTTCGAATATGTCATTACTTTTTGCGTAGCTGTTTTACTTATTGAGTTATGTGATGCCCATTGGCAAAATATAGTCATCCTTGTGGGAACTTTCTTATGTACTAAATTTTCACAAAAAGCATCATGCTGTAGCTTGTTTAGGTCATTGTAGATCACAAAGTGCCAATATTTAGCCAAATCGCACGTATGATTACTGAAATTATGTAAAAAGATTAGAGCATTCCAACTAAATTTCTTTCTGGATTCCCTGAAATACAACCTTGTACGTTTGCAACTACTGCTTGGAGATGCAACTTCAAGTAGGTATCAGCACTGTACATATCTTCATGAGTATGTATGCCACATTTTGTTAGTATAAGACAATTATAAATGTACAAGGAGCCGAGCTACCAGATATGGCATTCCGGTTGTATTTTCGGCTCCCAACAAGTTGGCACAATTGTGCCTCCGGATCACACGAGAGGGGCCGCGGGGCTGCCAGAAGCAGCACGCCAGGGACTGTGTTGGGACAATTCAGGGACTGTGTTGAAGGAGTGCTCTACGAGATACCCCTAGATTACGGCAGGTCATACGTCGGACAAACGGGACGCTGTATTAATGACAGACTGAGGGAGCACGCTAATAGTATCGGTAAGTGTGGCAAGGCGCATCTTTCTGCATACTGTAAAGCCTGTCCTTGTACGCCATGCTTTGAACAAGTATTGATTCTTGGCAAAAGTAGGGACCAAACTGCAAGGGAGTTGTTGGAAGTGTTTTATATTAAAAGGAAAGGGTCTGATTGTGTCAGTGATACATCTATCATATTATATTCCGCAGAAATGTGCTTTAGCCAAGGTATGTTATCATGACAGTGTTGTTCTGTCACACCTTGGCTCCCTGCACATGAGCGGAAGTTGTCCTTTCTTCTATACGTTTGTTCAGGCTGTCATTAAACAGTTGGTAGTTCGGTGCTTCACTGTCTTCCTTTCTTCTGTCCCTTTTCAAGAAATGTATTTTGCGCCACAAAGTATACCTAGGAAATCTAAGCACCAACTTGCCCAAGAAGAAGTCCTTTTGGAATAACAATGTCGCTGTTCCGCTTCTGAATTTCAGCCTGTGCCCTCAAGTGCTTCCAGCCGGCATGTTCTTGGCCAGCGTTT
Source organism: Dermacentor albipictus (assembly GCF_038994185.2). Classification (NCBI taxonomy): domain Eukaryota; kingdom Metazoa; phylum Arthropoda; class Arachnida; order Ixodida; family Ixodidae; genus Dermacentor; species Dermacentor albipictus. Next base: position 180,135,995 of record NC_091823.1, on the reverse strand, counting down.
CCAATTCTTCCGAATTCGACATTGAAAGTCTGAATGCTGAGAGCGGTTTCTTAGCACCAATTGCAGCTCACAGCTCTGGTTCCCCAACAGATAACTTAGCGAAGATGATTGCACCTGACCTCACCTCTGCACAGGCCACGGACATTTGACTCCTGCTTGAATCGTACAGTGACATCTTTGATTTCAGCAACAGGCCTTCAGGCCAACCATCTGTTGTTCACCACCGTATAAACACTGGAGACATGAATCCAATTCGTCGGTGCCCCTATCATGTATCGCATGCTGAACATCAAGTCATCCAATCAGAAGTGGACAAAATGCTCCGCAAAGGAGTCGTCGAACCGTCAGCCAGTCCATGGGCCTCGCCTGTCGTTCTAGTGAGGAAAAAAAAAAGTACCTGGCGTTTTTGCGTCGATAATCGCCATTTAACCCTTTCGCTGTCACGAATGTACCAGTACGTCTTTGCGCTTCCCCTCCACAGTGTCACTGACGTACCCCTACGTTCTCTATCGTGCGTTCAAAATTTCGCGCCTGAGCGCAAAGCTGGCGCTCCTGGACTGGCCACGCCATCTGTTGACTCTTTCTACAAGTTCGTATTTTCGCCTCGGCTTGTGTTAGTACATGTATTGAAGAGTACGGTGCGACTGCCACTCGCCCCTCTCTCTTTACTGAGTGGCGCGGTGGCTTCGCGTTCGCTGTAGCAAGCATCGCGGGCGCGTGGTTATGGGTTCAAGGGTTGTTCTGCCTAAACGGTGGTTCTGCCATCTCCACTGGTTTGAAGGTTTTTATTTTTCTTCTGTTGGTGTGTCTGCTACGGCACTCAGAGGCACGCGCCGTTGCCTCTCCGAAAAGAGTGACTCGATTGCTGCTTTCGCTCTTTCGCCGCACCCTCGCTTCCGACTTGCAGCTGTAAACTTAAGCCCTTCGAACTTTGTTTTAGCTTTTTTCCACCTCCCTCTGTCTTCTTGATCACTCAACGTCCCATTTCTCTCCGTTGTGCGGGCAAGTGAAAGCGCATCCTCCCTGCGCGCGGTTACTTTCGTATGGCTGAGCGCGCGGACCTTCGTCTGCTCATCGGAGCGGTGGCTCAATTCCGATTCAGAATACGAGCCGAGCTCGGATTCAGACTCGGACAGTCTCATGGGAGGAAGACGCGAGTTCCGCATCATCAGATTCGGATGCTGAACGGATGTTATGGCCAGGCTGATGATGATGAGGATGTTGCTTACTAACAACAGCTGCAAAACACTCAAATGTGCATATTGCACTGACTATGTTGTTTGTATGCCAATCATAATCAAAAATAAATTGCTATGTTCATTCCCTGTTATGCTCATTCCCTGAAACCAAGCAGACACTGGGGGGCGTCACGGCCAGAAAGGTCCGACAGCGAAAGGGTTAAACAAGATCACCCGAAAAGACGTCTACCCACTACCACGCATCGATGACGCCTTGGACTGCTTGCACGGAGCTAAATATTTCTCATCCATCGATCTTCGATCCGACTACTGGCAGATTTCAGTTGATGAAATTGACTGCGAGAAGACGGCCTTCATCACGCCGGATGGCTTATATCAGTTCAAAGTCATGCCCTTTGGCCTATGCAATGCTCCTGCGACATTTGAACGTATGATGGACTCTCTTCTGTGAGGCTACAAATGGACCACCTGTCTCTGTTACCTTGACGTTATTGTTTTTTCTCTCACGTTCGGCAGCCGCTTTACCCGACTCGCTGCCATTCTTGCGGTCTTCCAAAAAACCAGCCTCCAACTGAACTCCACGAAGTGTCAATTCGGGCACCGTCAGATAACAGTGTTCGAACACCTCGTTGACGCATCCAGTGTCCAACCGGATCCAGAAGTTCACGCCGTACGCACTTTCCCTGCGCCAAGTTCTGACGTGCACTGCTTCGTCGGCCTGTGTTCTTACTTTCGCCGTTTTGTCGAAAACTTCGCCAACGTTGCTCAGCCTTTGACAAATCTAAAGAAGAACGCGCCATTCTCATGGGGCCCTGAGCAAGCTCACGCATTCACCGCTCTCATCGGGTTTCTGACCACCCCTCCCATACTTGCCCACTTCAATCCATCTGCACCGACCGAAGTCCACACTGACATGAGCGGCCACGGCATCAGCGCTGTTCTCGCCCAACAGCAGAATGGTACCAAGTGTGTGATAGCTTACGCCAGCTGCCTGCTGTCATCTGCTAAGAGAAATTACTCCACCACCGAGTGGGAGTGCTTGGCTTTAGTTTGGGCTGTCGCCAAGTTCCGGCCATATTTGTACGGCTGCACGTTTTTGGTCGTTACAAACCACCACGCCCTCTGCTGGTGTCTTCCCTCAGGGACCCCACAGGACGGCTTGGCCGCTCGGCGTTGTGGTTTCAGGAATTTTCCTTTGTTGTAAACTAAGTCTGGACGCCTGCAGAAGGATGATGACTGCCTCTCGTGGATCCTCCCGATCCTGCTGCGCATGATCCGGTGACCTGCATGATGGCTTTGACTGACATGACCGACATGCACGCTGAACAATGTGACGCATCCTTACAGTCCATCATTGCCGGAGTGCAATCTGGCAGCACTAACGGCCCGCGCCGCATGTTCGTGCAGCATGACGGCATTCTATACCACCGCAATATTGTCCTTCCTCGTCATCTGCGATCCATCGCTCTCGAACAACTTCATGATGCACCAACGGCAGGACACCGTCGCTATGTCGCAACTTTCTAATTGTGTCAGCACCTGAAGAAACCTACCCTGGAACCTATCGGACAACTCCATCCAATTGAAGTTCCCTCTGAACCAATCTTTAGCTTAGGCCTTGACCTGCTTGGCCCTTTCTCGACGACGACAAGAGGGAATAAGTGGATCGCCGTTGCGCCGTAACAAAAGCGTTGCCGACTAGCTGCGCACTGACGTCGCCAATTTTCTCCTTCACAACATCATTCTCCAGCACAGTGCCCCTCGACAGTTACAGACCACAGCCGTTCATTCTTATCTTGAGTTGTCGACGACCTCCCCCGCTCTTGTGCCACTGAGCACAAGCTGTCCACCGCCTACCACCCACAAATGAACGGTCTTACGGAACGTCTCAACCGAACACTCACAGAGATGCTGTCGATGTACGTTTCCAACTATCATCGCAACTGGGACGCCATGCTGGCCTATGTGACATTCCCGTATAACTCGTCCCGAAATGACACCGCAGGATATTCACCCTTTCACCTTTTGTATGGTCGCGACCCCACTTTGCCCTTTGACACCATCCTACCTTCTGTGCCCCGCATTGCCACCGAGTACGCTCGTGAAGCCATCGATCGCGCTCACATGGCGCGTCAAGTTGCCCGATCTCGCTTATTAGCCTCGCAGAATCTGCAAAAAGAGCGTTACAACCGGTGCCATCACAATGTTCAGTTCCCCCCAGGTGCTCTGGTGCTGCTTTGGTCACCATGTCGTCAGGTTGGCCTCTCCCAGAAGCTCCTTTCTTGCTACACAGGGCCTTATGAAGTCCTATGTCAAGTTAATGACGTCAATTATGAGATCGTGCCGTTACGGTTTCATCAATCCTCAAGTCCGCCACCTGTTGACGTCGTGCATGTTTCACGGCTCAAGTTAACGTCAATTATAAGATCGCACCGTTAGTTTCATCCACCCCAAGGCCGCCATCTCTTGACATCGCGCACGTTTTGCGGCTGAAGCCATACTTCGCTCGCAGTTCTTCACCTACCACGCGCCGAGACGGCGCTTCACCACCCGGGGGTCCTATTATGGAAGGATGACAGAAGAGAGAGAGGAAGACGAAGATCGCGGGACGCTGGCTGCTGTGTGTTGTTGCTGGTCAGCCATCTTGACCACATTGACTTTGCTTGTATATATACTGTAAATATATCGACACGTGTACTTATCTTTATCAGGCAACCACGTTTCGCCACCTAACAAATGTTATCGCACAGTGCGGGACACGCCTGCATTTATCCGAAGTTTCTGGAAAGTTATGGATTGCTTCATTCATTCATTAGTGGTACGTACATGCAGTAGAAGTTATACAGAAAGAGGTCCCACAGTTAGAAACTTCTATTCGTTACGTTATGCTTATGGGATTTAGTGGGCCTTTCCTAAAGCTACTCTCTAACTTTTTTGAGGATAGAACGCAGTTGGTCTCCATTGGTCAGTACCGGAGTAATACAACTTCAATAAAAGCCGGAGTACCTCAGGGATCTATATTAAGTCCACTTCTTTTCAACCTATATGTGAATGACCTCGCCGCTGCTACCCCTATTTCTACATTTCAGTATACCCCGCCGTGGTTGCTCAGTGGCTATGGTGTTGGGCTGCTGAGCACGAGGTCGCGGGATCGAATCCCGGCCACGGCGGCCGCATTTCGATGGGGGCGAAATGCGAAAACACCTGTGTGCTTAGATTTAGGTGCACGTTAAAGAACCCCAGGTGGTCAAAATTTCCGGAGTCCTCCACTACGGCGTGCCTCATAATCAGAGAGTGGTTTTGGCACGTAAAACCCCAAATATTATTATTATTATTATTATACATTTCAGTACGCAGATGACAGTTATCTTGTCTCAAGCTCCCCGTTTTTCAGATGCAATCTCCCTTTTAAAGATGCAACGATCAGCGTTATGAACTGGTTCATTAACAATGTCATTAAAGTAAACGTCTCGAAAACACAGCTTATATGTTTTCATAATCCTTTGAAGAAAGTCAGTTTAAACCTTCCATTACTGGCACACTCTTCATCTTGCTCCCCCTGCACCTGCTCACCCGTTCCATATGTTTCAACAGTGAAATACCTCGGCGTTTTTCTCGACAGTGACTTCACATGGAATACGCATCTGGCCCATATATGCTCAAGATTACGTGCAGTTTCAGGTACATTATACCATATCAGATATTACATGCCACTCTCCGTTAGTAAAATGGTTTTGCAAGCTTTGGGTTACGGTATGCTTCGCTATGGGATTACGGTGTACGGTCACTGCGCGATTCGATGGAAAAATAGAGTCAACTCCATCCTTCGATCTATTCTGAAAATTATTGGTTTATGATTGATGTTTAACCACCGGCATCGACCTTTTCAAAGCCTTAAGGTTGCCAGATTTTAATGCCCTTCTAGTGGAAACGGCCATCCTGAGGCATTTCTGGTCGCACAAATACAAGGTTGAATATGTTCCTGCTCGTTGTCTCCGGCCGAAAGACCGTTTTCGGGTGCCTCACTGTTCTACCAAGTACGGTCAGCGCACTCGTAATTACTTCATCCCTTCATCTCTTAATAAACTACCAGCAAGTGCCTTTTGCACGAAATCAAAGTTTAAATTAAAACAAATTCTTCGTCGCATTAACCTCTAATCCATTACACGGTTGGTTCTTTCATGTGTGTTAAAACCCTACATAACTTTAGGGTACTGGATCAAATACATCAATTTATTTGTTTTATTTTACGCCTACTGATGTGTGTGAATAGAGCGTGCAACAAGTACTTTCGTTTTGTTTCAGTGCCATGCTCCCTGCAGATCTCATATGTATATTCCGGTCTCTTTTTTTTTGGTTCCTATTTTCATTGTTTTTTGTTGGCTGTTGTCAATAGGATAATTGATGGTTTTTTAAGTGTTATACGAATGCCTGATGTATGTTTTCTTGCTCTGTATTAAGAATGGTGGGTTTACTTTTCATCGCATGATACGTGGTTTCTTTTCATTTTTTGCCTCCTCATTGCTGTTTGTGTTTCTCTTGTGTGTCAGTGCCTGTTAACAATGGTTCTGCAAATCTTGCGTTATCCGCGATATTACATCGTGTTAAACGCTGTCTGTTGGCTCTGCCCTTCAAACCCAATGCGGCTTTGGCAGGCCTATTATGTATTAGTGTTGGCGGAATTCCTGTGTCAATAAAGTATTATTAGTATTATTATTATTCACTGTCTGTTGTCGCTGAACCTTATGTTATCTGATTTCAGATTGACGCGAGTGGTGTAGAACTTTGTGGAAGGCACGCGGGTCCCAACGATTAGTCTGGAACATTCGACAATTGATGTATAAAAGCCGACGCACTTGACCCCTTCATCAGATTTTCGCCGATCGCCGACTGTGTTCGCTGCTATCGTTGTGCTATAAGTGTAGCCTCTTTTGTGGGCATGGGGTTCGCCCAATAAAAGTTAGTTTTGTCTTTCACAGTATTGCTACTGTGTTCTTTAACGTCACCACCACGTAACAATATTCGGTCTTTACTCTGAACATCCCCGTAACAGTATGTTCAACGAAATGAGAGTATCTATAATCAATCTGGCAATGTTGCGCCCAGTTGAATGGCCCTCCAGGGTGCTCGGCGCAAGCAGTTTGCTCTCGATTAAGCTTGATTCCTTTACAAAATAGGTGACCACGATTGGGTACAGCTGTGCTTAGCTATCATTACTGCCATCTATGGCAACTGCAAACACTTTTTTTCAGGGCACTCACCGTGCTTTCCTGTGCGTGGCGAGCCATCTCACCGACAATTGCTGTACTCTTAGTCTTAGAACATGCTTAGCGCTTCGCAACATCCGACTTCAGGAACATTTTCCGCAGCAGAGGTCTCACGTGTTCAGAGCCGCTCAGCAGCATGTTGTGCTCCAGCAAGAAATCCGTGAAAAGACATTCCGCACGGAAGGCGTCACTGCCGTCTTGTCTTCCGAAAAATTGTTAGAGACGTTGCTGGTTCTCTTGGCACTTAAGGCTGCTGGCGTGCTTCTTCGACGAAATGTGCGCAGCCAAGTTGGTTATACCGCCGTGCAAGATGCTGATGTCGGAATTGCAAACAGTGCAAAATGCATGATGCTCACCTTTCCGCGATGCCACAATACAGCCAGACTCTGCGGTATACTGCCTTAAAAAGACTTGAAGGCATTTCTTGCGCTCTTTACTTAACGCCATTGCCGACAACCACGTAAAGAACGCACTACACCATGCACCAGAGCGCCGAAGCGAACAAAGTGCTAAACTTCCGCTGAGCGTTGTAGGGGTTGAGGGACGGGACTTCGGGATGAAAACCCAAACTTGAGGAGGATTTATTCTACATTATTTACAAGGAGGTGAGCGTCAATTAACAGTCGTACAGTCATTACGGGCCGGCAGCAACTCGGACGCTGCGGCCCGCGGCAAGAAGTTCGAGAGAGGTGAATCAGGGAATCAGGGCATGTCCCACAATCCTCAGGTCTCTCTGGAAGGCTTCTTATAAACCCTTCGAGCACTGCAAGTCACGTCATGTTTGACCAATGGGAGAGTCCACTCCGATGACGCCACTTTCAGCCAATGGTAGGCGCCCGTGTCGTGGTGTCACACCTGGCGGCTTGCTGCGGTCTTGCCTCGCAGACTGGCAATGCACTTCGAACGAGGAGAAGGGGAGGGCTGCACCTGCTTCATTGTCGGATGCCCACCTGCTAATCCCGGCGGCGCACGAACTTGTTGGCACGTGAACTTGTTGCCTTAAACTTGTTTGCTCGGCCGCTCCTCTGGAATGTGCTTTCCTGCTTCGGCATTCCTCAATTAGCTGTGCTGCGATCCGATGTGGTCTGGGGAACTCGAAGCAATCGCAGGAAACAGCTCCATATCTAACAGCTCGTCCTCGCCCCGGTAGTTCTGAATGGCCGGTGAACTCAATTCGCTGGCCATGAGGAACGCTGATAGAAGCTGCAGGGTACTGGGGTCGAGCCACGTTTGACAACCCTCGGGATCCTGGGCCCTGGAGAACATACGTCAAACAAACCAAACAACACAGCGCTGCACCACGCGTGAGCGCAGGCTCTTCACCCCTGACTCGCCAGGCTATTACTGAGTCAAAATCAACCCTGATCTTTTAGTTCCCCAATTTTGACAAAGCAGTTCCAACCACCATTCCAAACAGCTATCCATTTCTCCTCGATTGCCGACAAGACCAGAGTACTATTGTTGTTGCAAAACAAAAGGGTCGTTGACGATGCAAACAACAAATGAAAACAGCCGAACATAACTTAAGTGGCCTAACTACACGAACAGCATGTTTCCAATCTATCGCAGTGGCGTACTTATCGCACGTATTGGTGCCACTGAACAATCTGGTCAACCTCACAAGTACGTAATCACAAGCGCACTAGCCTTGTGGTCACTAAACAGAACGCGTACTTGTGTCGTAGGCAAACTTTTCATTACGCTTACTCACGTTTCTCCCTTTAGTCCCTCTAGGACACGTGACTTAAACGAACAATTAAACTCGCGGGACTTACACACTCCGCGGAACCCTTAAAATAATGCGTCTTCTAATAACTAGTTCCAGGCACGCTCACTAAAGAAGTCAGAATACGGCTGCCCTCAACACACACGAGCAACCCAGTCATAAATCTGCTTCCTTCCGTCCACACAGGACACGCGCTAATGGAACTAAAAACGCTTCTCAGTGCAAATCATGCACTCACTCAAATCTACGCGCTTAACCTTACAAAATCCAAAACCGCTTAAAAAGAAAGAAGGTTAAATAACACACGCGCTTTACCATAGGCCTTTCGACGATAACCTTGACCTTCAGGTTACTCACACACAAAAAAAAAGCCTATATACTTATTAATGAACATCTCGCGAGACTACAGGTTTACATAAAAACGCATCTTTCAAATCTCGAGCTTGTCGAACGAAAACATAAACAAAGCTCAAACCTTACACATTGAAAGAAATCCCAGTCTCGAATCGCGAAAACTTTCCGATGCCCAAAAATAAAACAAAACACTTCCTTTCTACGGAAGCTCTCCTGGCCTCCTTTTCCGAACGCTCATGTCTGACTCTTACTCTGAGCTGTCCCCGAGCTGGTCGCGGCTTGAAAACTACTCTGGCTGCCGAGGAAACACAAAAGGGCTGACTCACTATCAGCTCCCCCAAGACGTTACGGTCTCCTGCCAATTTGCGTCCTCGCGCCCCGCTTTCAACACGAACTCGATTGACCGCGTCGCTACTCCGCACCTGGTCTCGTCCTGCCACCTTGCGTTTCTTCGAACTGCACGCTGAGCTATGAAAAGAACTACGGAACGACGAGGAGTTTAACAGCCTCGTGCCCTTTGTCCGCGTCCGTGCAGAACATTCTTCGCGGTCCCCCTTTGACCTGTGGCTCGAACGTTTAGGATGCGTCAACATCGTCCTAGACGACCGCACCTTGTTCCTCGCGCCCTGCCCTTTTGGGTTTCTCGCCATTTTTGGCGGCGCTACATTAATTACCGACTTTCGGTCTTTACCGCGCTTCTTTTTACGGCGCTTTCTCTTTGCACTCGCCTTCATGTCGCCTTCTCGTGCCTCGTGCTGGCCGGTACACATTTCGTCGGCCCGGATCGGTCTCTTACCCGCACAGTCTGAGTGATTTACATTTAAATCTACTCTCACTTTGCCTCGACTGGCGGACAGCCCAACCGACTCTGGGACAATGCAGCAGGCTTTACTCGAGTAAGACAACTCGCACTCTTGCGAACTGCCCTCTACTACATTGCCCAGCTCACGCTGTGAATCGGCACACAGCCCGTCGGTATCGATCGCTGTCTCACGCGCACAGTCCGAATTATTAACAACTGAATCATCCCTATCTAGGCCATCTAGACTGGCGGAGAGCCGCACCGATCCCTGAACAATGCAGTTGTATTCTCTTGAGCTACGCAGCTCGCAATCCTGAGAATTACCCTCAACTGCATCGCTCAGCTCGCACTTCACTTCTGCACGCACATCTGGCTCTACATCGGTGCTCGCTTCCCTCGGGTCAGAAGTACCCTTTTCTTCGCTAGCAACCTCGCTAACCTTACCTGCGACACACACACGCGGTAACTGTGCCAATTTGTTCGCAGCTGGCCTAGCTGTCTCCACAGTCATCTGTTGGCACAGCACCTCGTCGCTCTCCTTGCGGCCTTTAACGGCCTCTGTTGCCACTAAGGCATCGTTAGCGGCTAGCCTTTCCCCTTCACTTATCAATCGGCAGCCAATCTCACAGGCACTACTCTTTTCGTCGGCTTTTGGTGAAAATCTGCTAGATGCGTCCTCATTCTTTCGCTCTGTACTACCTACAGAATTCAGCCGTTGTCTCTGTGCCAATAACTGATCACAATGCTGTATCTCTTTGATCAGTGCTGCCTTCTCTCTCTCATACTTTTGTTCAAGCTCAAGCTTACGTTGATTCTCACGTTCGTGACGCTGACACCTAAGAGTAAGTTCTTGAAGCTCCTGCTTCCGTTCATTCTCGCGTTCTTCACGCTGACGCTTACTCCTAATTTCACGACGCTCTCGCAAACGTACACGACGCTCCCGCTCCCGTGGCTGCTGTATCACCTCCCAAGCAAGCTTAATGCTTTCATCATCATTGCCACTATCTTGAATCGCCTTTATGATAGCTGGCGTTTCCATCCGTTCGTCCGCCTCAACTCCCAAATCGTCGCACACCAACAACAAGTCTAACCTCGTCAACCTTCTAAGATCCATGGCAGCTGCCCCGACAGGTGGTTAAAACTGTTTTCCTTATTAATTTGTGCAAACACACAATGCAACAAACTCCCGATTCCCAGAACTATCAAAATTGAACACACAACCTTTGAGTGTGGCGAATCATAAGGAAAAAAACCACGCGCTCACTTACGGTTACAGCACCCTGCCATCCGGTTCATTCGTCCGCTGTTGCCGGTTCCTCCGGACTCCCTGGGTCGAAGGCTCGCTCCTTCTTCGCTACTCCCAGTTTCTTCGGACCTCTTTCGACGAAGGCTCACTCTTCTTCGCTCTTCCCGGTTCCTTATGATCTCTCTCGACGAAGGTTGATCCGTAGCGCTGCCACCAGCTGATGCATTCGGAGGCGATCCTACCGCTGCCAACCAGATGTAGGGGTTGAAGGACGGACTTCGGGATGAAAACCCAAACTTGAGGAGGATTTATTCTACATTATTTACAAGGAGGTGAGCGTCAATTAACAGTCGTACAGTCATTACGGGCCGGCAGCAACTCGGACGCTGCGGCCCGCGGCAAGAAGTTCGAGAGAGGTGAATCAGGGAATCAGGGCATGTCCCACAATCCTCAGGTCTCTCTGGAAGGCTTCTTATAAACCCTTCGAGCACTGCAAGTCACGTCATGTTTGACCAATGGGAGAGTCCACTCCGATGACGCCACTTTCAGCCAATGGTAGGCGCCCGTGTCGTGGTGTCACACCTGGCGGCTTGCTGCGGTCTTGCCTCGCAGACCGGCAATGCACTTCGAACGAGGAGAAGGGGAGGGCTGCACCTGCTTCATTGTCGGATGCCCACCTGCTAATCCCGGCGGCGCACGAACTTGTTGGCACGTGAACTTGTTGCCTTAAACTTGTTTGCTCGGCCGCTCCTCTGGAATGTGCTTTCCTGCTTCGGCATTCCTCAATTAGCTGTGCTGCGATCCGATGTGGTCTGGGGAACTCGAAGTAATCGCAGGAAACAGCTCCATATCTAACAGCGTGTGGAGGCGGCCTAGTGCTGCCTACAGGAAAAACCGGCACAAGAAAGTGGAGAGAAACTACAGGGAGAATCTCACCTTAGCACCACGCTTGCGATACCCTGGGCAGCTGCATGGACAATTTTCTTATGTGTAGCTGAAGTTGAGAGTATGATGGAAGCCCGTCTGGTCGGGATGATGCATACTTAAAAGGAAGAAGTCTGGACACCGACCAAAATGATTTAAAATAGTTATTTACGTTTCGGTTCCCCCACAGGAGCCTTGTTCACAATGAAACAAGTGGCAGAGCTGGCGCCCCTTTTTATGTGTGGCTCAAAACATGACTAAGGCACCTGGCATACATCTATCATTTTTCATCATAGATGAAAATGACCGCGGCGCTGCGTTCGCATAAATAGCAAAGCAGAAGTGATACTAGGAGCTTCAATTCTGCACTTGACCGGCTACACTTTTTAGACTCTTCACTGATCCCGATGTCAATCGGTGTCACGTAACTGGCCAGACTAGAAGGATTCAGCCAAGCACGGGCGCATTTGCAGGAGATTTCTATGTCGGTCGTACAATCATACAAAACCATAAAAATTCAGGAGTCTCCCGGCCAATTCGGGAGACCTGGTAGGTATGATGTTGGCACATTGTGTCATCTACTTCCGGTTCTCACGGAGCGAGCGTGCGAAGCCTCTTCAACCTCTATGCCAGCTGCTTGGCAGTTGACTATAAGCGAGAGCTGTTGAAGCAGCGTGCGTTGCGAGCATTCAGTTGCAGTGTCGAATGTGTCTGGTATATCGGTAACCACAGGCGAGCTGGATGTTTCGTCAGATGGGTGAAGGAGAGTAGATGTACCCGAGCAGATTGACAAGTCTGCACGGTCCAGCCACCTGGTGGCACAGATATTAACTAGCCAAAGAGCTGATGTTGCTCTAACCAAGTACAAGACATTTTAAGCATTTACAAAAACAATGTGTTAACGATTACACTCCTTTGAAAATTTACACCAGCAGCAAAGAAGAGTACACTTCGTTACTGCTACTGTGTTTATTTGAGCTCTGTGGCACGTTTGCGCAATCACGTTTGGGCTTTTGCTCACCCCGTGAAACGGCACGGTCAAACGGCCAGGACCAGAGCCTTTGCGCTTGCCTTTACCCGAATACCGGACTTGAGAAACGTTATTTTGGTAGTAATCCTCCGGTGTAAAGTGATGGCCGCAAACGCACAAATCCTGGCACCGATGGGATAGCGAAAGTACGATGCACTGCACCCCCTCGACTCGTCTGCTGCCTTGCAAAGGGACACAATGTCGGAGCTTGATATATTGCAAGTCGCTATGTTTGCAGACCACAATGCAACAAAGGCAAACTCACATACTCAGCGACTAACTTTCCAAGTATTGATTGGCCACAGCTATCATCCCATTGTCACAAGTCGGCTGAATTCATTAACTTCAGATTTCAACTTATTTCAAGTTATCAGAGAGTCCAGTCGAGGAACTAATGTTCTAGACCTGATTTTCACTAACGCTCCTGAAACAGTCGGTCCAATTTCTTGTCTAGATGGTTTTAGTGACCATAAACTGCTTCAGTTAAAATTAATGTGCCTTTAAAATTAACGCGCCTTTACAATTTACGGGAGTGCCGGTTAACCCTTTGAGGGTTTTTGCCGTACATGTACGGCGGCGGTTTTCTGTCCCGCAAGGTCTTTGCCGTACGGGTACGGTTTCGACCCTCCGTTTGAAATTTCGCGCCATAATGACGATGCACGCTTACTGGGAGGTGCTGCCACCTCTTAGGTCTTAAAAGAAGCGTTTGAAAGTTGTGCTACCTTCTTGGGGAGATAAACAGAACTGACTTCAAGCTTCAGCGCGTCGCGCAGACTGCGGCCACACCCCTTTTGCGGTTTCGGTTTTGCCGCGTGATCGCAACGGAGGCGCGCGAAACGTAATTTTTCTCTTTGTCGGCACTCTCTTGCAAATGCTCTGGAAGTTGATTTCTATCTTGATTGGCACTGCTCTTAGCTTGTTTATAACCGCCGCTCGCGGGGTATTCTCGCTCTCAGCGGCAACGCGGTTTCGGTTCCGCCGCAACGGAGGCGCGCGAAACGTGATTTTTATCTTTGTCGGCACGCTATCGCAGGGGCGGCGGAAGTTGATTTCTATCTTGATTGGCACGGCTCTTAGCTCGTTTATCACCACCGCTCATGAGGTATTCTCGCTCTCTGCGGCTGCGCGGAGACTCGTGTTTCAAGGAGTACCACACTCTAAAATACTATTGAACATATTGCACTTCTGAGTGATTCCGACACCAAAATACTGTTCCCTAATTTTTTTTACTATTTATTCCCGACTTTATACATCTTGTACATTCAATATGTGCAATAAAATAATTTGACCCTCCGGGAAAGTTTTCTTCAAAATAATTCGACCCTCAAAGGGTTAAACAGATTCACGATTATAATAAGGCTAACAATGCTAAAATGAATACTGACCTGGATAAATTCTTAAACGAAACCTTCTTGTCTTCTTTCCAAAATCGTAACATTGATGATAACTGGGTACACTTTAAAAACGCCATTTCAGCTTAAATTTTCAAGTATGTTCCTCTAGTCACAATAACAAATGATAAATCTAAGCCTTGGTTTAATAAATATACTCGTACTCTACGTAAGAGAAAAAACACTTTTACAAACGTGCTAAGAAATGCTAAGAAACTAGTTGATCTTCTACTTGCGGATACTTTCCCAACTTTGCACCGCGGAAGGCCCGTCGCGACTTCTTTGTTGCCTGAAGGTTTTCTTGCTGACCTCGCCAGTAGCGAATGCTTGTCTCTACGACACTGAAATGCCTGCTTGCAGCACGGTTCCCATGCTCGAGTGCATACTGCACAGCTGCAGTCACTCTTACAGGAGTACTCACCGGACGACATTTTCAATTGCAACGACACCGGACTTTTTATAAGCTTATGCCAGAGAAGACTTTTGCCTTTACTGGTGACTATTGCCATGGTGGAAAACACAGTAAAGAATGAGTTACTGTTTTGGTTGGCAGCAATATGTTGGGGACAGAAAAACTGCCGATGCTCGTCATCGGCAAGTCGCAGGCTCCGAGGTGCTTTAAAGGCGTAAAATCCCTGCCTGTCTTGTAAGAGGTGAACAAGAAGGCATGGATAACAGCAGTTTTTTGAAAGCTATGTGAGAAAACCAGATCATAAATTTCATCTAGAAGGCCACAAAATTTTGTAGTTCGTCGACAACTATGACGCACACAGGATCGTAACTTGGAAGTTTGTGCGAGTCGAGTTCTCGCCGCGGAACACGACAAGTATCCTGCAGCTGATGGAATAGGTGTGATACGCAACCTCAAGGTGAGCTATCGGTCACGCTTGCTTTCGCGTTTCGTGTTGTGCCTCGACAGTGGAAAAGCCTATTTGGTCGATTTGCTCAGAGCACTTGGCATGCTCGCTGATGCGTGGAAGTCGGTGGCACCCACAACGCTGCGCTTTTTCATCGGCTTACGGCGACACGACGACTCGCCGAAATTCAGGCGGACCTGCTAGCACGCAAGCGAAGTTTGGTTCAGGAGACCATTAATCACTTTTTTGCTGCCTCTAACTCAATAGTAAGCAATAAATTGAGTTTTTTGGGGTCACATTTGTTTTTTCTAACATTTTTATGGTCCCTTGAGAGTCCGAAAAATCGATCGTCGACTGTACTCGGGTCCATTTGAGATTAACCGTAGGGTACCGTATTTACACGATTGTAAGTCAACCTCTTTCTTTAAATTTGAAAATCTGACTTACAATCAAAACCAAAACCTGGCATTGCACAAAAAAAAATCGAGACCAACAGTATATTAGGGGAGCTACAACGTAGTATATTTATGCTTTATGTTTTACAACGTAATTTTATGTTTGCTCCGCAACCCCACCGATAGCTTTCTGCTATCCGGTGCCCTTATCCTTTTCGGAAGGGTTTTTCAACGTTTTCGAGAATTTAACACCGCACACAGCATTCGTGTGGGGGTGTCAATAGTTCATCGAAGTGCCGCTGTTCCACTTGTGGCGGCACTCCCTGAACGGTAGCGCTTGCGGGGAGTATCGATAGTTCATGGAAGAGCATACACTGCTCGTGGCTCGCATGTTTCTCTTTCCCTGTGCTCTTTAGTTTCATGTGTTCGATTTGACTGCTGGCCACGTGCTAATTTCGTGCTTCTTCAGTCATCATGAGTGCTCCGAGTCCATTAAACATTCAGCGCTTGTTCGCAGTGACATTGACGTGGGCTGCCATCCTTTACGCTGAAGAAACAAATAAGTGCGCAGCGGGCCGCAAGTTTGATGTTTCTCAACGAGTGGTGTGAGAGTAACGATGGCAGCGAAGCAAGCGAAGAGGTTTCGGCGGGCCGAAGTCGGGACGCTTGACAGAGCTAAAGGCCAAGCTTGCGGTGTACGTCGCCGAAATGCGTGATCGGTCCCTGCCAGTGACGTGCAACATGGTCATGAGACAGCCTGAATCTTCGCCTTTTAGCCCCTTGGCTTCCGCGCCCGTTCCTATGTGGTACTCCGCGCCGAAATTTTTCCGCCAGTGGAACGCGTGCGGCGCTGTATAAAAATCGGAATAAATTGCGCTAAACATGTGGGACAGCAACAAACCTTGATTTATTGGATGCGCAATTTTTCAGTGCACCAGCACACTCAAAATGACTTCAGTGTGTGAAATGCCTTGTAACACACAGGCTTGTCAAGCACAACTTCGCACTTTTCACACTCCCATCTGCTCTCAGACTTTTTCGCTTGTGCTTTGCAGACGAAGCACAACCTGGATGGATCTTGCTTTACCTTATTTGGTGGTATCTCGCGAGGGAAATGAGCCCACTCGGCTGCCTGCAGCCGCATTCGTGTCGCGGCGACAGGCGGCTTTCTTTGAGCAACAGTGCTCCAAATCTCATCTCCGAGGAGGGCATTGAACATACCAAGAACGCTGGGACGCACACCTATTTGCAGTTGAATGCCTCTTGATGCCTGGCTGACCACTGAACGGGTGATTGACCACGTTTTCAGCACTGTCGTCTTCTTCCCGTTCCCACTCTTCCAAGTTTCTGCACCTTCATAGACAGTGGAGAAGAGTCCATGGGATCTTCATCTGAACACACATGCTCTTCATCATCACTGGCACTGTCATGATCACTTTGGCACTCCGCATTGTCTAGCTGAACATCCTCATTATCGCTGACGTCACTCTCGGCCTCACTGCTGAACACACGTTCAAGAAATTTCTCTTGCGTCAAAGAGTGTTTTTTTTTCCGCAACGCTATGTTTGCACGACACTGGGACATACTGGGACGCGAGCTTATTGCCTTCTAAAAAACAAAAAGTCAACCTTAAACAGTGGAGAACTAGGTCCATCTAGTGGAAAACATATGAAGCAAAACGAAAACACCTTGTTTTGTGCTCCCATCTACTAAATAAAGTCACAAGCAACCATTTCCTGAGCGGCAGGCGAATTGCCGGCCATAGCAACTTTGGCCTTTCGCGGCGCGGCCGGCGTTCCATCGGCCACGGAAGCCAATGGTTTAAGGACCTGCTGCGCCGTGAGTATGAGTGGCTGGCGGCAGAAGACCGTGAACTTACGCCTACCGGACATGTCAAAAGAGCCTCCCTGAGGGCTGTGTGGTTGGGTGCTTTCGGCGTGGACTTGTGTATGTATGCAAATGCGGAATTTCGCTGAACAGCGACGTGCTTCGGGACCGTAGCAGCAATGACGATGTCAGCACTAGTGAGGAGTAGTAGTCCAGTGACCATGCCAGCTACTAATAAATTTTCATTATGGAATGCCCCCGCAGGTATGCTCTTTTTTTTTTTTTCCTGTCACATGCGATATGGGGGGGTCGACTTACATTCGAGTAGACTTACAATCGTGTAAATACGGTAGGTCGCAATACTTTCAACATTGGAAATGGCAAACGTTGGAATGCATCCAAAGTTGTAAAGTGCCCTGCACAACAGGATTTTCTTGAAAACTTCACTGAAAAGAGTCACTCCAGTGACTACCCATCCTTTGATGATGGTTTCCCACGTTTTCTTCCAGTTACTACTGGTATAGGGGATACCTTGCGTTTCTTGTAGCGTAAACATGCCATACGCACATCATCACTACGGTACAAACCGTCATACGAATTTGTCTTTCCTGCCAAAGTTTTGAAAATTACAGTAAAAGCCCGTTAATTCGAACCGCAAGGGGAAGCCACTTCAGTTCGAACTAACGAAAGTTCGATTTGGAAGCAGTAGGGCATGTCAGAAATTTGGCGTGTCAGAAAGTGATGGCGTGTGCCACGGGCACACGCCATCTTTAAGTCGAAGCTCTGGGTCCGACTGTGCCACACCACCGATGTCCACCGAAACGAACGTTAGCCGAGGCTTAACACCATCACAATGAATCGCGACGGCCGATACCTCCTAAGCTGAAAACAGAGGTGCACAACCGATGAAGACTGCCAAGACAAAGACCCTGAACATGTGAAGGTGGTGAAGGCCCCGATTCGTTGGTTCTTGATTGCAAGCGCAGCTGCGACGTACTTGATTCGCTGTGTTTTGGCGCTTGCCGTGCCATCTCCGCACAACATTAGCAGCTGTACAAGATTTGCAAAGCCTCCGAGATTCGCAACGGGCAAGAAGTCTCGGAGGTTACGTAGAACGGAGAGGCGGCAGCCGCCGCTGCCTTCTGGCTGACCCGGCATCGGTTAGATTTTTTTCCGATTTTGCCTTCTCTCGCCGTTCTCCCCGTTTCGGAGGCAATAGAGCCTTGTGTGTAGGCAGTAGGCGCGTTTCTCTGGCCATGCGCCAGGCAAGCGTAGTTCGAATTATCCAGGAGGGAACCTTCTGGCGTTCGAATTAACAGACTTTTTTATACATAGACTTCTGTGGAGCTTGGCCGGACCAAATCGTACAGTTCGAATTATCCATAAATTCGAATTATTGAAGTTCGAATTAACAAACTTTCACTGTACTTAGGTCTTTAGCATTCCAATGAGGGGACTTTCCCAACTTCTTGGAGAGTAAAGTGCTTTTACGCACAATCTTCAATTCACGACAGCCACAGAGCTGTCTAGTCAGGCTCAGGGCGAATGAGCCACCCATCAGTGCTGCTCCAGGGGGCACAGATGACAGATGTTCATATTTTCTACTTGTACTCGGTGAACTCTTTTTCATGTGTGATCTGTGTGTGCAAGTGTGCATCTCGTCGTCTTCCCAAGACTGGTACTGAAACTCTTCAGAACTGTAATACAATTATATTTATTTTCAGTCTTCATGTTGTGCGTTTCTCTTAAAATGGGGAAGCCAATGATGTCATTTTCTATTGTATAAAGATGTCATCACCAAACACACATGTTACAGTGCTAACATGTGTTCTTCTGTAACTCATGACTTGCCTTTGTTGCAAGGACAGCGAGTAGCGCATTTTCCTCTCAAGGGAGAGGTGATGTGGTATCCTGTGTTGGCTTCTGGTTTTGGTTTTGGGTCGCTTACGTCAGGGCACCACTCAGCGCCAAACGCTGTAAGTTGCCTGCTGCATTTCCCCTCGCTGAAATAAAACGATTTTTTGTCTGGTCCCCAACTTGAGTAGTCCGGCTCTTTAGTCCGGTCGTTTAGGCCTCATGCCGTAGGTCCTCTGGCCGGCCGCCCTGTCAAAGCCACAACACCAGCCAACTGAACTGTTCTCATCAACCGCAGGTACCAGCTGCTGCCCAGTTCTTGAGTGTTCTTCTTTTATCGCTGTCTTCTACTTGCTTTTCTCTGCTTGGGCTTCCTGGGGCTATCAGATGGACTTGCGAGCTAGACATCTGGCGATACGAAAAAAATGTACGCATTCTCTCTGCACTGCAAGAACACAAGACACACCCACCCGTTTGCGATCCATTTGGAGTTTATGAGCACAAATACATATCCTCGCTGTGGCTTGAGGCATCATCATGTTTTACTGAACAAACATCGGGTGGCCACACATCACTACGACAGTGCGCCAGCAAGGAGGCATAATGTCATTTCTGACTTCAAGTTTAGATTCACTGACTGTGGCCTGAGGTGGCTTCTTACCACAGTAAGTGACACTTCACGGAACCAAAGTTTTGCGATGGCCGGCGCACAGTGCTGAACAGTACGCACGTAGAACCAGCCTATGTGCGACCATGGAACAGGTGTGGCCATTACAGCAAAGGAAATAAAAAAACTGCAAAAAACGGAGAACCTACTACATCATTTCCTCCACATTTTTCTCCTAGCGTGCTGAGGGGGTAGGGCCTCTCCCCAGTTTACATCATTTCCTCAACATTTTTCTCCTAGCGTGCGGAGGGGGTAGGGCCTCTCCCCAGTTTTCCTTCCTCCATGGCAACAACGCTGTGGCTGTCACATGTTGCCAGACGACAATTCAGGCTGAGTCAAGAACCGGTATATACCGTATTTACACAATTGTAAGTCGACCACTTTTTTTTAATTTGAAGATCTGAAGTGGAGGGGTCGACTTACAATCGAAACCAAAACATGGCACCGCCAAAAAAGCGAGACCAACGGGAGCTACGTAGTTACAAATTTATGTTTGCTCTATGGCCCTACCCGTAGCTTTTCGCTATCCGGCGTGTTTGTTTGCTTTTCAGAAAGATTTTTCAAAATGTTTTTTGGAGTTTTACAATGCACACAACACTCATGGTGGGGGGGGTGTGATGATAGTTGATGGAAGCGCCGCTGTTCCATTCGCGGCGGTACCCTCAGAACGGCGACGCTTGTGGGGAGTATCGGTAGTTCATGGAAGAGCAGACACCGTGCGTGGGTTTGTCTTTCCCTGTTGCGCTTAGCTTTCTCTATAGGCATTAGTTTGACGCGTTCCACTTGACTGCCGGCTACGTTCTACTTCTATGCTTCCTCGTCATGAGTGCTCTAGGCCCACTAATCATTCGGCACTCATTCGCAGCAGCGTTCAAGAGGGCTGCCATCGTTTATGCCAAAGAAACAAATCACGGCGCAGCGGGCCGCAAGTTCGATGTTTCTGAACAAGTGGTGCGAGAGTGGCGACTGCAGCGAAGCGAAATTTTCACCTGTGACGGCAAGTGATGAATTTTCCACGTGCTGAAGACTGGACGCTTTCCGGAGCTGTAGGCTAGGCTTGCGGCGTACGTCGCTGAAATGCGTGATCAGTCCCTGCCACTGAAGTGCAACATGGGCGTGAAACAAGCCCATATCTTCGCCTTTTAAGGAATTGCTCCACCATGAGTAAGACGAGTGGCTGGCGGTAGAAGACCAAGAATCGGCCAAAGAATGACCCCGAGCACATTCTTTTTCTCTGCGTTTGTCCTTCTCAGCCATTCGTTTGTTGCTAATTGGGCTGGGATTCGGGCTGAGCTCGTTCAGGATTGCTGCCGATGTCCTCCTATTGCCTGCGTTGAATTGCATCACTGCCTCTGCCACAGCAGCTTCTACAGTGAATAGTGATGCATGGTGCTGCTTTGGTACAAGTGACCAACCAGATTATGAAATGTAAACTCTCATTGTTGTTCTCCTATTGTTCTCCGATGTCCTCCTATTGCCTGCGTTGAATTGCATCACTGCCTCTGCCACAGCAGCTTCTACAGTGAATAGTGATGCATGGTGCTGCTTTGGTACAAGTGACCAGATTATGGAATGTAAACTCTCATTGTTGTTCCGAGTTTTACTTCTCCGGCACCGCTCAAGAAGCTTCCTTTCTGAGAGGCACTCATAAATTGGAAGCAATGCTTTGCACACATGAGGTGGCAAGTTATACCAGTGTTTGGGAGTAGGCTCGCCTCGAGCTACTGCTGCATTCTGCCGGCACCAAGAATCTGGGCCTGTTGGGCACAGACTGTGATTAGCGACTTTATCATTAGAAGTAATGTGGTAATATGTCACTATCAGAGCCTTTTGAGTTTCCTCTACAGCTCCTTTGTGTGATTTCAGCGCCCAACCATAGTAAGAGCTCAACTTTGTTGTGAGGTCACCTGTGAGCCTTCCTCTGCCAGCAAGGTTCTCTGTCCCCTCGTGTTTTGTGATCAAGTTGCGCAGGGATGTGCCTATACACTTCTGCACGTGGTTAACACACTCTTCTTTTTAAATTTTTATGTAACAGTAGACATCAGCCTCTTGCAAAGCAAGAAAAGTGCGGCTGTCGGCATTAGATAACACTGTCGTGTAGCGAAGGCCATTTTTCTTGAAGGGCTTCTCAAAAAGTGGAAGGCCAGCTTGCACCCCCATTTCTACAGCCTTCCTTCCTGTGTTCTTTTGGCTTAAATGGCTAGCCCTCCAAGCTGTGTACATTGGGTCATCCTTCTATGGTCCCCGCTTGCAGCCAGCACAAAAATTGCTTAAAACAACATAGTCCAGCACGATCCCCGAGAAAAGTTCCACAACTGCACATACCCCTATATGGGATGAGTGTCCACATGTCATCCACGAACCATCAAAAGATAGGGTGATGTTCTAAGCGTTCCCCTAGTTCAGCACACTGTATAGTTGCTGAACCGACTGTGCACTTTCAGTCATCACTTCTTCGACCGCACGAATTGCTGCAGGGGTCAATTTTTTTTTTCATAGTTCTGCCACGTTTTGTTGTTGAGACCACGGTTGGAAATGTTCATTCCCGAAAAAAATATCATTAAGTGCTGTCTGCTGGTTCCCAGTGCACTGCATAGCATGCACTGCGAAAATATTTACAACAAACGGGTTCACCGTCTGATCGCCGCTTACACGCGGCGAGCTCCACACGGACATGATGTCTCCGCAGTTAGGACACGAGAGCGCAAGTTTCACAGCGAGGCCATATTCTCGCTCACCTTTCTTGAACTCAACGTTGCCGCTAACACACGTTGTGCACTTTGCAAACCTCAAAAGCTGGTTTTGCAGATCCAAATTGACGATTGTGAATGCCGTCTCGTCAAGCGCACTGTCGACCACGCCGCTGTCTCAGCTAAAACAATCCGATTTCCGCCATTGACGCGAGTTCCTGGAGTTTTTCCTCGGCTCAAAACCTGTTCTGCTCCACACCGGAAGGCTGCAGCATCACCGTGTTACAGCAGATGCGGCCACTGTCGGCTTCACAAGCTGGTGCACACGCTGGACCCACACCGTTGTCAAGTTCAATGCCCTGTCCACTCGATGTAGCTTCTACATCACTCTCGCTGCATTTTGAGGAAGTGCAACGACCTTTAAAATTAGCAACCATAGATTTCTTCCGCTTTTTGCCAAATTTGTTCAGCATATGAAACTTTCTCGCTGACCCGAGCATTGTTGTGTTTCTCAGTCCCTGCCCGCAGTTTTTCAAAATGGCGTCTCAGCACGACGACGGCGCGCGGGCCAGCTCACTTAGCAGATGACACCAGCCAGCTCCACCAATCGGGTGGCGCGGTCTTCTCGTGTGGGCTCGTTCAGCCAATTGAAAACAAATGTGCTTTTCTTTATTGATTTATTTTGCACTATCCAATATGCAAAACTGAACAGTGGTGGCGGGAAACGTAAGCAGGAAGGCGGCTCTTTCAAACGAGACCGAGATGGCGGTGATAGGCAGCGTGAAACGGCAGCTGTGCGATGGGAAGGAAGGACTGTTTTGGGGTTCATTTTGGCTGGAATTCAGCCGGAACTCATTGCGCAAATTACCGTTTCACCTAAAATACTGATTCTAGAAACGAGAAACTTGGCAGATAGGTAAAAAAATAGTTGGTGTCGAAAATAACACTTCCAAAATCTTAATCTCTTTAGTGATTTTTTGGTTTTTAAGACCCGTGTCCCCTTTTAAACAAAAAACGCTATGAAAAGGCATTCTGCACGAATCACACCGAAGTCGTCATCGCTGCATACAAAACTTGCTAGGCTTGGCTGGCTGTCCGCGGCTCGCACACATCCCCGATGCTTTTTCGAAGTGATGTGGACCTCGACATCACACTTGCCGCCATGCGAGTTGTTGACATTACAGGCACACGTGGTGCAGAATCCGAACTTCTCCCCTTTCTTCGACAGCACAAAGCATGGAAATTCTGCAGTGTACGATTTCAAAAACCCTTGGAAGTATTGCTGGGCCTTCGAGCCCACTATTGCACTGCGAAGCCACTACAGGCTGGTGTCCAACTGCGCCCGACGCTGCAGCTGGTCACACAAAAGGCAAGGCCAACACTGCCGTGACTGAAGCTGACTAAAGTTCAAACCCACGTGCCCGCACGACCGCGCAAACAAAGACAACAGCATGGCAGCAGGTTGGCGGAGGTGCTAGAAGCGCTATCAAGCTTTGGATATGGATTTGTGACCCCCTAGTAGACGACAGAAGTCACTACAACTTTGCGGCTGCTGATGATGATGTCACGCATACACATTGACCTCTCGTGGCAGCGCAAGGTACCAGTGTGTAATTTTACTACATTAGCTTATCTTTTTTCACAAATAAAATGTTTTCCGTAACATTTCACACACGATTCATAAAATCGCAAGACTGCTCAAAATTCATACATTTTACGGAAAATTCGGAAGAGTTGGCAGGTGTGTATACAGTATCCCCGACAGCAACAGTCGGAGAATACGGCACACTTTTCTTTGCCACTTGTGGCATAAAGTCACCTATTTTCTGGTGAATCTGGTACTTAGGAATCCCCATTATCCAGGCCTTTCGATGGTCCCCATCAAGTCGACATTATAAGTCAAAAATAAATCGCAGAGCACGCCAGAGCCACGTGGTGGACGCTGCCAATCGGATACCTCAGAATGGCCTTCAAGCATTTGATATTTGCGCACTTGTTTTGGTGGGGAGGAGACAGCTGAAGCAGCAAATTTGAAGACGGAGAAATTTACGATCTGAGAAGACCAAGATAATCTGGATCAAAAAGGGTAGTACGGTAGCGCGATTACAAGACGGAACAAAAGAAGACACATAGGGACACACGCAGTGCTATGTGTCCCTATGTGTCTTCTTTTGTGCCGTCTTTTAATCGTGCTACCGTACTCTCCTTGAAGATGCATTACCAACAAGCCCACATTGCAACCCTCACGGATCTAAAAACACCAGTTTTTTTTTCACGGCTATCCCTGGCTGATACAACAAACTTTTTACAGCACTTTCAATTTAGGTTTTCAGTGGAGATGTTTCAGAATTGGGTAAAGCACTACACAGTAATCAGAAAATTATTCATAACTTTATTTTTTAGGCACTTTTCACGATGCGAAAGCCGCACCCACGCCATTTTCGACAGGAAGCTCCAAACTGAGTGAACATGTGTGCCTTGCAGTAACCAACTGGCCCGATCTTCCCGTGTTTTTGAAGTTTCACACCCCTTTTGTCACCGTTCCCTCTGTCAACGTCGTGTGATCATTTCTATCAGTGCTGCTGACTGACTGATGAGCCTTGTACCACCACTCGAGGTGTTTAACCAAATATACTAAACATTAGAACATCCACTATTTGATTAGATTCGGTGATATTCGAGCATTCGCACATCCCTACTATACTGCGCAAGCTTGTTCCCAGAAATACAAGCAACACTGACAGCAGTACCAATGACGACGGCAAGCACGATTGCTGGTTGCTGAAATCAGAGCTACCACTTGAACGTGTTTTACATGACTCATTCTATAAACGAATTCAGGCACAATCACCAGGAACTCACGTCCGCTCAAGAACATATACCGTTATTCCCTTCATGCACACTTCTGATTAGACAAATTTTCTTTCTTTATTTATTTATTTATTTAAGGGGGGACGCGGGGATCAAATCTTGAAAAACGACCCAAAAATCACTTTTTAGAAAGTTGCAGATATTGAATCTTTGACCCCTTTTCTATAAGTTTTCCAAGTATTTCCGCTGAAAACGACTGCTAAGTACCATAAATATATATATACATAAGGCAATACAGCGAAAATTTCGTGAAAATCGGTGGAAAAGTCGCTGTTTTCAAGCGTCCCTAGCTCCGGAACGGCAGTACGCGGCGCGGCCATGCTGGTACCGTTGAAGAGCGTGCTTCTTCGCCTTTTGACTCCTCCCTTTCATTTCCTGATAGAGAGAAGAGCAAGCATAAAAAAACAAAAAGTCTGAAGGTCGCGGAGCTGCTTGTCGCGGCCGCCGATTGGCTTGCTCCGTCACGTGCGTTGTATGAGCCGCCCCATTGGCCGGTTCCGGAGGCGAGCTGCTGCGGCGTCTGCTTCTCCCGTTTCTTCGCGCGCTGGCTGCTGCCCCTTTGTATACGTGTTGGATATTCGAGGTGCGCCGCCGCTTCATCGCTTTATTCGGATTTGAGTTTTCTATTTTCATTTTGTGGTTTCGAGCATCACTGGGCGGACGTGGACGACGAAATACGCGACCAAGCACCGCTTCGGCAGCCGCAAGCGCAAGCCGCCGAACTTCCGAAGGATAAGTAGTCCTAGCAGAGATGCGTCCGCGCGCGAGCTTAGACTATCGACGCATTGCCGGGCAGTTCGCAGACTGTTGCATCCTTGAGTTCCAGTGGTGATTATACCGAACTAATAACGGCCTTTTGCGATGCTTCCGGGCCTGCAACGCCCCGCAAATGCTCCGCGACGTACCCCGATTGTGCCACCGCCGTCACCGAGATGAACGACGAAAGTGCGGTCCAAGCGCGTGCGTCTGCGGGCCGTGAAGACGAACCGTGCATCAGCAACGGTCGCACCATACAGTCGCATCTTTAGTCACAAGTAATCTTGTCGGAGGTGTTGAATATGACCGCCGCCACTGTCCGCGCGTCACTTGGTTCTGTGCCGGCAAACGAACGGAAGATGGGGTTTACGGCTGGAGTGGCATGCTCGGTGGCGACGGACTCAAGCGAGTCG
The DNA here is from genome assembly GCF_038994185.2 of Dermacentor albipictus. Lineage (NCBI taxonomy): Eukaryota > Metazoa > Arthropoda > Arachnida > Ixodida > Ixodidae > Dermacentor > Dermacentor albipictus. The sequence goes on along the minus strand of NC_091823.1, from coordinate 180,109,726 downwards.
AGCGGCTAAGAAAGATGCCTTGTGCAAGAAGAGGGCACAAAAAGCACATGAAAGCAAGCATAAAAGATCCAAGAAGCCAAGAGATCAACCTGACACCTGCACCTACAAGGCCGGTGGTTTCTAGTCGAATAAATATGGCCCAGAACTTCGAACGCCTTTTTCTCAAAACTTTTTTCTGCCACCAAGGTCAACTTGCAAAGCCAATATCTCAGCCACCGTTATGAATATTTTTACACCGTTTGTTTTGTTACACTCATAGTGCACCACTGCACACAGTGACATGTTTTGTTTTCAAAATACTTGCTTCGATAATTTGTTATCTTTTGTTTTCACAGTCGAGATTTTCATGCAACTGAAGTAGATGCCAAAGAATGAAAATATAAAAAAATTCTGTTAAGCTAAAAAAATTACAGGAATGTCACTGTGTGGAGAATACATATAGGAGTGTTATCAATGTTTGCTTGAACTCCTAGCATCAATATACAGGTGTGCAGGCATTTTGCAAAAATGAAAGCAGAAAAATTTTGTAAACACTAAAGTACTTCAGATATTGCAGCCATATTTTCACCATATTTTCACAGTTTTGTTTATGTAGTATTATTAACACCTGTGCAAAATTTCATCAAGATCGGCTGGTAAATAAAAAAGTTAGTTTTGATCCCCATATCCCCCCTTAATGGTTACCTGCACCGCCCCGTAGGGCATTACAGCAGGGAGGTTACAGACTTGAATGAATATATGAACAAATTATTTTAATGCATGGAAAAAAGCATCATTTTCTGTGATGTATACAATGTTCAATGGCAAACTGTTCCAATCTCAGACAGGTCTAACAAAAAAGGAATAACGGAATACGTCACCCCTACAAGAAAATTCCCCGAGCTTCAAATAGTGGTCAAGTCGCTTAGGTATGTAGTGTGGTGCCTGGATCGCAGTTTATACCAGTTTTAGAATACAGTCGACTCCCGTTAATACGAAGTTCACGGGGACCGCAAAAAACTTCGAATTAAACGAACTTTCAGTTAAGCACAAAACACAAAAAACAGCACTTTATTTGTGGCGAAATCGAGTATTTTCTCTAAGAAAAATAGTCGGTCATCTTGCTTTGCTTCTTCTTGCCGAATCGCGCTGCTGAAAGCAAGTTCTGCAGGCTGTAGATGTGGCGGAACGCTTCTTCCGCGTTACCTTCAGCGGCAAAGAAGCGCTCCGCGAGAGCAAGTACCGCAGCTACATCAGCAGCCTTAGGTTGCGGCTCGCCTTCAACGTCATCGTCGCCTTCCTGGGTCGCTTCCTGGGGCCGAATAATCTCTACAATTTCGCTATCCGTCAGCGCACCGCACGTTTCGACCGCCTTGTCTACGGTGACGTAATCTTCAAAATTGATGTCCCCGAGAGCATCACCAAAATCAGTGCCGTCAAGCTCGCTTGTTGACGCTTCCTCCGCTGAAATTTCAGAGGCATCCCGAAGAAGCTGCCACAAAACCGCAAGCCTTGAAGCAGTTTGCGATTAATTCTTGCTTCACACGATCCCATGCTCGTGCCAACATGTGGATGGCACTAAGCAGGCTCACCTCGTACTTTCTGGAGCTATCCATACACAAAATCATGCGCTCGAGGAGGTGCCGCCTGTACAGGACTTTAACATTCTTGATGATGCCTTGGTCCATTGACTGCAAAACAGACGCTGTGTTTGCGGGCAAAAATGCGAGGCGTATTGCACTCAAGGCTGGCACATTCACGTGAGCACTGCAGTGATCGACAAGGAACAACACCTTGCGGTTCGAAGCAGCAAACTTGCGGTCCAATTTGCTTATCCAGCTCTTGAAGATTTCGGCCGTCATCCACGCTTTTTTGTTCGCCTCATAGTCCACAGGCAGCGTCTTCACGCCTTTAAGGGGGGACGCGGGTCTTGAAATCTCGAAAAATGGTCAAAAACGGCAATTTTCAAAAAGTGCGTTTTTGAAGTCTTTAATGTCCCAACTATGCCTCTACAAATTATTATGGCGCAATTCCTACTCGAAGTATTAAAAAAACGGCAATTTAGAAACGTCGGTGAGCCGAAATTGAACGCCAAGCGCGAGGGTTTGCCTCATTTTCAAGCTGCCGTAGCTCCGCGCGACGCGAACCGATCGGCGCCATCTTGGTCTCGTTTGAAAGCTGGTTTCCCGCTCTCCATTCTGGCGCCCCTCGGCACGCTGTAGACCCTCGTGCAGCGGAGCGATCGGCAACCCAGCAGGCACCCGTTCTCAAGCGCGAAATCGTCGCGAGACAGCCGCTGATTGGGTGAAACGGGCGCCTCCCCGAGGCGCAGCCCTCTGATTGGCCGTGACGCCTGCCGCGGCCCCGCGGCCGCGTTGTTCGACTCCTTCGCGTCGTCTGCTTTCGCCGGCGCGCACGTCATTTTTCGCATTCATCTTTGTTTCCTAGTATTTTTCGTTCTGCCTTTTTCTTTATCGTTCTTGTAGATATTTTGGCTATTGAGTCGCTTCTTTTAACCAAGAATTTCTTGCTTTTGCGTGCCTGGTGTCGTTGTTCCGCGTGTCACGATAACGCGAGACGCGCGCTTGAAAGCAAGCACGCGAAAAGCAGTCAGCAAAAAGAGGCGCGCATGGAATAAGCGCGCACATCGTCGAGAACTACAGCTTCGGTGATGCCGCAAGCTGCTGTGCCCTTGGTGGATGCGGCTGGACTGAGCTCGCCAACAACAGCTTCGCCGGTGGACGCGGCTGGACAGTGCCGATCGGTGTCAACTTCGGTGTTACCGCAAGTCTCTGCAGTGCCGGTGGATGCGCCTGGACTAAGCCCGTCGAAAATGCTAACTTTTGAGACGCTGCAAGTCGCTTCGGATTCCGTGTCGTCGAAAGCGGCCGAGCCGGCTGAGCTAAGCCTAACGTCGACTTCGGCGTTTCCGCACGCCGCTTCGGTGCCGACGGACGCGGCTGAACCGAGCTCGCGTGCTCAACGCTTCGACACGGTGTTTTGCGCGGAGTGCGCGGGGCGTGAAAAATACGCAGACAACATTAAAACTTCATTGGCGAAGAAGTCCGCGACTTCCCGCAAGTTCGAGCTAATGAACGTCGGCGCAGCTAGTGAAGACGACTTTCTGAGCTTTTTTTTTTTTTGTCAAGTGCCAATGCAATACAGAGGTTTTCACAATCTTTACATGAACAGATTTCTGTGAGTTTGGTGTTATTGTGTTCAGTAATGACTGGGCTGCATGCTAAAGCATTAAATTTTTCCATGTGATAGGTAAACAAAAGTGGCAGAGTAAGCAAAACTTTGAATGCAATTTTCTCAGCTTTGCTTTTTCGATCAAATGCCTTTGCCTTACAGAACTTTTCATAGTGTTTGCATCAATTGATTTTATTGAATTAGGTATCATTTTTTTCAGTAAAACCTCAGCTACATCCTAAAGCTTTCCATTTTTCATTAAACCCAATAGGCTAGCAATTAGGTCAGATGTAAGCTAATTACTCCTGCATTGTTTTTTTCTTCCTACTTTGTTATTCATTCACGACCTCTATGATCACTTTTTAAAAATTTCTTTAGCTTTAGGATGTGCAGTGGGCCCTTGGAAATGAAAGCTATTCTTTGAAACTAGTTTTTTTAATTAAGAAATTATCATAATGGCCCGTAAGAAAAGACCTATGTGGGATCAATTATTTTGCAATGTCTTCATTTCTAGAAGAGATATATAAAATCTGAATATATATTTGGGATCAGCATTCAAAGATATATCTGCATGCCAATTTTCAGGAAGATATGTTAAGAAATAAAAAAAAAGTTTTCAAGGCCCTCATCCCCCCTTAAAACATCTCACCTTCGCGGCTTTCCCGATCACAAGTAACCGACATCGTTCCGTGCCAGTCATGTTTGCCGCGATCAGCACCGACACTCTCTCCTTGCTGTGTTTGCCCCCAGCACAGTCGTCGTCCTTGAATGTCAGGGTCTTCTCTGGTAGAAGCCGATAGAAGAGTGCAGTCTCATCTGCATTGAAGATGTCTTCCGGTCTGTATTCGGCGAGATATTCATGCAGCTTTCCGTCCTTCCATGTGGCGAATGTTTCCTGGTTAACGGACGCCTTTTCACCACACACGCTCTTGAAAACCAGGTCATGGCGATCTTTAAAGCGCGTCAGCCATCCAACTGACGAAACGAAGTCATCGATCCCCAACATTGCTGCAAGCATTCGGGCTTTCATCGCAACGATGTCTCCGCTGAGAGGAAGTCTGTTGCTCCTGGCCTCCCTAATCCAAACCAGCAGAGCCTTCTCCAACTCTGGGTAAGCGCCGGTGCGCATTCACTTCCATAAGTCTTGAACTTGTCGTTCTCAAATGCATCCATTATTGTGTGCTTGTTCTTGATGTAGTTTAAGAGCGTGTTCGGCTTGATCTCGTACTTCCACGCTATGTCTTGTTTGGCGGCACCTCCCTTCTCAACTTCCTTCAAAACCTCGGCTTTCGTTGCCAGGTCGAGCGTGCGATAAGAGCCACGGTTTGCCATGGCTATAAACTGCGCGACTATGTACAGTCAATTCCGAATCACCAGTGGAACAACCTAGCCAACGAGCTACCCGCACAAAGGCGCTCGACCAACACACGCCTCGACATACGCTGAGCACGCTGCAAGACTAATCTCGCACAATCTCGCCACTGCCAGTATGCAGCGCTGCGTGCACCTATGGCACCCGCGCGGCCTCCGCAATCAGTTCCGGCCACGCGCGGCAGTCGCTTCGCCTCCCGCCGGAGTTGATCGCAGAGGCCACAGCAGCCGTAGCAATGAATAATCGCGCCGCTCCAAGAAGGATGGCGTTGCGGGCGGCTGCGGTGGCGATGACACCAACACGGAACTGTTGCAACACTTGAAAAATTGCCCATTCTACCAAAGAATGACGGTCACCTCGAGGATGCCGGCTGAAAATTAACTTCCAATTAAACAATATTACTGGATGAGGAATTCGAATTATCGAGCAATTTCTTCTATAGGATTACATGCAAAACTGACGGGACCAGCACTTCACTTCTAATTAACCGAAAATTCCAATTAAGCAGCTTCGAATTATCGGGAGTCGACTGTAATAAGTATCGTGGAAAAATTTTAATCGGATATGCCTTCTACGATCCTTCAGCTCTTGCCATTTAAGTTTAAGTTTGCTTTCTATCATGCTAAGCTGCCGGCTATAGTTACCAGGAACGAATCTAACAGCCATATTCTGGATTTTTTCTAATTTATTTATAAGTCAGATGTGTGTGGGTCCCAACAAACACATCCATATTCAAGTATTGAACTTACATGATTGAAATACAACTGCGTCTTTAAGTTACTCGGTAAATGACTAAAGTTGGGCCACAAGAATCCCAAAACTGATGCCTTATTTCCAATATAGTTAACATGCTTGTTCCATCATAAATCCGAAGTAAAAAAAAACACCTAGATATTTAAATTTCTTGCTTATATTTAGAGTTGAATCATGATTAGCTCGTTTTCTTGTGAGGGTGAGTGAACAGTTGTATTTATATTTAATGACACAACCCAATGCAAACACCAGTCTGCTATAGTATTTAGGTCAACTTGCAGGATTTGTGAATCGGAAATGGCATCTACAACTCCATAAGCAACACAATCATCGGCAAGCATCCTGAATGAAGGCTGTATAACAGTTGAAATATCATTATTACACAACAAAAACAATAGTGGCCCGAACACTAAGCCTTGGGGAACTCCCGACGTAACTGATGCATATTGCGAAGATATACCGTTCAGAACCACATCCTGTTTCCGCAATGACAAATATTCGTCATGCCACGCTATTATTTTACTATCTAAGTTATAAGCTTTTAATTTGGAGAGTAGGAGACAGTGTGCAACTACATCAAACGCTTTACTGAAATCTACGAAAACGCAGTCCACAACTTGTTGCTTACCAAATGCCAAGGCTAAATCGTGAATAAACTATACCAACTGTGTATTGCAAGATAAACCACGCCTGAAACCATGTTGGCTGGGGCTTAGAAGATTACCGTAAAAACCGGAATATAGGCCGAACTTTTTTTCAAATAACCATCGCGAAAAGTTGACCGACTTATATACCGGACATTGGCGGAAAAACTACGGAAGTCTTGCAACAATGGGCGAATGAAGTAAACAGCCGCCATCGCCATCAGCAACAGCGCGGCGTGGCGACATTGTGGCACCGGCACTTTGCGTTTCCACTGTCGCAAAGTTATATTAATAAAAGGCTGCATTTTCATTTTGTTTCAAAATGAGTGGAAGCCGATGTCAATTCACCGTCGCCTTCAAGAAAAAGGTGATTGAGTATGCGGAAGCCCACGGCAACCTGGCGGCACAGCGCGAACTTGGAGTATCCGAAAAGAGCATTCGGCAGTGGCGGAGGCAAAAGCAACGTATTACAACTTGCAGCAACCAAAAGAAAACGTCATTTCGTGGCCGGATCGCAGCGGACTGCAGAACTGTAAGGCAAGGTTGCGGAGTCCGTCCGAGAGCTGCGTGTAAGATCGCTGCCTGTTGTCGAATGCATTCGTTTGAAAGCGGTAGAGATCGCACACGCCTATGGACTAGGCAGCGAGAAGCATTCGTTATCTGACTCTGATCAAAGGTGTTGCTCTGATTCGGAGTAGCGCTTGCAGACTTCGTGCCCTTCTGTGTACTGTACACCCGACGAATTTTTAACAGTATCGAGAGACCGTCGATCCGCGTGTTTGTCAGCACCTTATCACGGCACGGAGCAGCGAAATAGCGAATGCGCGTATCTCGTTTGTTTCGCTGCTCAGCACCGTTAATACGGTGTTGACAAGCAAGCGGGTCGATGGTTGCGCGATACCGCTAAAAACTTGGCCAGGTGCACATGCGAGCAGCATTTAAATAAATACTGTCACCATTGTGCAACCCGCTGAGTCGCATTTGTTTCTAGGTAAGGGTGTCATGTCTTTCGGTACTTTTGCCACTGAAAAAGATTTTTTTCATTTTTAGAATTTGTTAGTTGGGGGATCGACCTATATTCCGGTCCGACCTATAGTCCGGTTTTTACGGTATGTTTAGTTAAATGGGCCATAACCCAACTGTATATTACATGCTCCATAATTTTGCATTTTATACTAGTTAAGGAAACGGGCCTGTAGTTCTGAACGGAGTTACGCACCCCACTCTTCTGTATGGGCACGATTTGTGATATTTTCCAATCATCAGGCATGTCGATTTCATTGTGGGACTTCTGAAAGAACCAGGCGAAATAAAAGCATGATGCATCCACACAATTCTGTATGATAGCGGCAGGAATGTCATCAGGGCCGCATGCCTTAGCCTGGTTCACATCTTTTAATGATTTTTTCGCCATAGAATAATCACCATAGGATCCGCAACGACAGCCAAAAAGTTCTGATGGAAGAGGGCGTGTCTCGTTATACCTTTACATTTGTTAGCCGGAGAAAAACAGCTGCAGGAATAACGTAAAGATGCCCATATTCAGTGGAACCCGGTTCATACGTTTTTCACCGGATCGGGGGAAAAAACTTAACAGCCGGGAAAAAGCAAAAGTGAGGAAAGCTCCGAAAATGAATGAAAAAAGTGCAGCTTCAACTATAGACAATTTATTTCCACAGAGTGCGCTTAGGACTTAAAAAATTCCAGAATAGTGGCTTGCCGTTTCTTTCACTCGCTAGAAATCGCCACACGTTTCTCAATAGCCTAGAAGGCCGCATTGCTGTCAGCGTCGCTGTGAGGTGCGACGTACCTGCAGAGGAGGCCCAGAGCCGTGACGGCTTCTCCAAAGCTAGCATTTGGCAACTCCCCGGCATCATGCGGCTCGTGCTCCTTGTCGTACCACACCACGGCAATGGCAACAGACGAAGGAATATCCGCGGGAAATTTCGCCCTCTTTAGCGTAAGCATGCTAACGTGCTAACGATTGTTTAGTATTGCTGCGGAGCATGCGCGTCCGAGCAGCCCGGTTGCGCGCGGCGCGGCGTGGGAGAAATGTAAACAAGAGAGGAGAGCTGGCCCGATAGGTGGAGCAACGCCAACTTCCGGTTTCACTTTAGCTTCACAGTGAGTGACGTCAGGGCCTCTCCCGAGTTTCCTTCCTCCGTGAGTCGACCCGTCCAACCATGCGGTGACCTTAATCACAGTGATGATAGTGAGAGCATTTTTCACAAATGTCCACTTAGTGGCGGCCTCTCGAACTGGCGTGCGGCTTCTTGCAGCCAGTTCCATAGCCAAGCCCGGCCAAGCCCAGCCAAAACTCGTCAAATGCCAAAATGGCGGTTGGAGAGCGTTGCCTACTTTAGCCCAGGCGGGTTCGCGGTGCTAAGTTGCAACGTATCATGCGGGAACGTTTTCACAGCTGCTACGTAACAGCGGGGTTCCTTATATATTGGATCCTATGGAAGCTATGCCGGGACCGGATGAAAACGACGTAGCAGCCGGGAAAACGCAGTAGTGAGGAACGTAACAGCAGGGTTCTACTGTAGTGGAAATAAATGGAGGTCGCTTTGCTTGCTCACCTTTCCCTTGAAGAGGTGCTTGTTGTGGTACATGGAGTTGCGGTAGGTGGCCGTGCGCACCTCATCCTTGAGCATCTCCTCGTGGATGCCAAAGTGGGCGTACGAGTCAAAGTAGTAGTCCTTGGAGGTCATTTCCTCAGGCAGGAAGGTGGTGAGGCCGGTCATCTCCTTCTGGCACCGCCAGCAGTAGATGGCCCCCGAAGGGCCCGCCTCCTCTCCACCCCCACCAGGTGGCACTGGGGCCGCATCATTCACGTGGTTCTGCTCAGCCTTGTGGGGTGTCACCTGCACAACAAAACAAAATGCACCCCTGCATGCAGAGGACTACGAGGAGAAGACACCTGGGAGCAGCAAACAGGTGCGGCTGACATTGCTGGTGGTACCAACGGAATACAGTCCAGACTGATAAATGTAAATCTCCGAAACCTGCACTCAAAACAGAACAGGCTGCTGCTCTTGAGTATAATGCACATTACAGTAACAATGTCCTGCAAGCAGTAATACGGCAAAAAGTATAGACAGCAGAGCAAGTTGGTATGGTCTCATTCTTGAAAACCGAGCACTTTAACAAGTGCAAGACGACTTACAAGTATGAGTGCAATCATCTTACGCTCGCCCAGTCTCTAACAGCACAGTTTTCAAGAGAGTAATGCAGTAATTACTCTGAAGTACTTGTCTTCCCTTTTTCCTGGTCTCTGCTGTTTTTCAGAACGTTGACTTTGTATAACTTCATTCTCAACCCTTCAGACTTTTTCAGTGTCTTTTTTTTTCTACTTTTCATGCAGGCTCAAACGACGTCCCAGTCACTGCTACACAGCAGCTAAGATACATTAGTGTAACACGAGCCAGTGACACGTCCTACCGCAACTGCTACATGTACCTGGGACAAAGCAATGAAAAAAGAAAAAGGCACAGCTTGCCTACTCAGAAAACAGGCACACCAGTGATTCAAATCAGCGTCAGCTAATGCTCAAAATGAGTGCAAAATGCAAGCAGCAACAGTGAAAGCCAGGACACGCACCATGCTTGGGCAGCATCCCTGGCAGCACATCGTGACAGAAGCCGCCAGGGGCTTATGTGAAGGAGCATATTTCAAACAAGAAAGATGTGCCCGTATCAGTACCCATTAGGGGTGTGCTAATGTGCTAATGCTTTTGAAAAATAAATTGAATAGCCACTATTTGCAAATATGAATATTTTTCTGACAGTTTCGAATACTTCACACTGTCAGCTGTGCACAATAAAAAAATAAACAAGCAATAACGAAGTGAATTTCACATTTGCCGCAGTGGGCATAAAGAACAAGATGTTACTTAAAGCAAGCGGCATCATCCAAAAAGCAAGACTTTTAAAGGAAAACTTTTTTTTTTTCAGCACAAGAAGGCAGACACACTTTTGAGCACTTAAGTGCTGTTAAGCACTTAACTGCAGTAAAATGCCATCTTGTTCAAGATTCAGTAACCACAATACCTTGTCAAATAAAAATGCAGGTCATAGCACTGCTTTAATGAATATGACTATGCTTGTTGGTAAATTGTAAATGTGAGAGATTGATTGCAATGGCTTTGGTGGGTCTTCCACAATGTTGGTAGGCAAATTTCTCAGCTGCTACTATGTGCACATTTTGACAGATCATCTACGACTTCCCTCACATCCTGCATTTTATGCTGTGAAAAAGTGTGCATGACTTCATCTTGAGATGACCACTGCTACGATGTCTTCTGCACTTTGCTACTCTCACACTCCCTAACTTGGTTTTCCACGTCTCCTGCATCATACTTTGTTGTCATATTTATTGACACTGCATGATAAGCCCTCAGCTCTTTGCTGATGCCCTGTTGCACTGAGATCTCTTTCCCATCCCCCCTTTTGCTTCAATGAAAAACCAAACAAAATAGAGGAAAGGATCAAGCTGGACAACTAAATGCCAGCAGATTTAAAAGGCACTTCTATAGTGACAGGTAAAAAACGGTCACGCACAAAATGTTGCGGTGAAGCACCAGTGATGCAAGATTACACTCTCTGTTCCAGTAAACCTCAATGTGTAATAGCAGGTAGCAGTTGACACTTTCTCTTGAAGACTGCATGCCTTTGTACTGTGGACTAAGGGCTGTTAGTCTCGGAGAGTGACACAGGCAGACAAACATGGAGCACCACCTTTACTCGGCCATGTCAAGGTATACCAACTGCTGTCAGCGCAGCTGCCCGGTACGCCATACACAGCACACACCGCACAGCACATGGCATCATCTGCACTATGTGCATTAATCAGGGTGTCTACCAAGTTGACATTTCCAAATTTCCCGTGTTTTCCAGGTTTTCCCCGAGTGCCTTTGCAAAATTCACTGAATGACGCAGAACTATGTTTTATGTCAAGACAGGCGAAACCATGTCGCCCGATGCTGTTACTCTCTAGTAAACATGTGATAAAAATGAAAAAAAAAAGTTGATCCAGTTTAACGCTAAGTAGTAGTAGTGTTTATAATATTCAAAAAGAGAATAGAAGGGAGGGGTTAGTAAAATGCACAAGAAATAAAATGTCTTAAAAAAAATTGCAAATCGAGGCGGACATTCTCAAATACAAATAAAAAGAAGATGCATAAAGCAAATATTTTCGAATATGAGCTATTTCTATCAACTGATAGCAAGCTCAGTGGTATGAGGCCTGAACTTCGTCACAATTGAGATTCTCTCTCAACAGCTTGTAAGTCAACCTCAACTGTCCTGACATACTCTCAGCCCGTGCACGATGCCTTGTTGTTGCCTTTCGCTGCTTTAAAGATTTCATTTTGGTTTGGATAAGGGACACCTGCATTTCGGCATCAGCCAACACTGTTTTTTGAGCACAAACTCCTTCAAATTGTGGCTGCACGCTTCCTTTCCCGTTCATTCCTTAATGCATAGGTCCTTTCCGTTCTCGTCCTCCTTCCACCGCTTGTTTCCCCACGGACCATTTGAGGCATCTTTTTGGTCAGTTGTACAGTCGACGTCCAATTTTTTTAATTCCCTAGGGGCCGAGAAAATGTCAGAGAAATCGGCCAGTTGGAAAAGAATGCATGTCTTTACTGCCCTTAAATGGGACACTAAAGCGAAACAATAAATCAGTTTAGACTAATGAAGCATTGTTTGAAAACCCTGCAGGCAGTCATTTAAAAAAAATAGTTTGATTATTAGATGAGAAAATGCAGGTCCACTATCAGTATTTGAATTTCGCACCGAAACCCCAGCGCCGGTACTTCAGCGCGACTTCAGGGACTCCAAAGTATGTTTTCACATTTGGGCCCCGTTGGCTGAATAAAGGTTCCCGAAACTTGGCATGTTTAATATTTGGTTCCTTTAGAACACAATGTAGTCAATCTGGACCGCTACATATAATTAGTAGGCCCTAGAAGATGCCATCAAAGTCCAAGACGTCACAGCCCCCAGGTCCGGGAACTTAAGTAGGGGTCGCCACGCGTATTTTGTTCTTGCGCTTTTTCTGGCTTACTAAACGTCTTATCCTTGCAAGAGTGGTGTTTTTGGTGTTGTAGAACGGTAATTTACTGATGCAGAAGAAAACATTTTTCTCTTTAGTGTCCCTTTAAGGACTCAAACTGCCGCAGGCACATTTGAAAAAGCTCTGAAGGCCTGTGGGTGCACGTATTAATCATATCGGTGCTCGTACTGTGACAGGAGATACGGGGTGCACATGTGTATAATTAAGGAATACATACTGTGTCCCGTGGAAATACACGCTTGTTATGCTTCGCCACAATACTTTTTGCATATGCTTCAGAAAGTAAATTTCTGTACAGAGGCAAAGCTGACTTTCGGGAACCGGCATTATGCAACGCACCATTTTGTCCAAGCTTCCAAGCCAATCGTAAGGACCACAAATATGGAGTCGGTGCCATTGCTGACAGCGGCGAATTCTTTCAATAAAAAACATTGCACCCAACAGCAAGAAGCTTAATGGCAAACGTCAAAGCAGCTAGGCATAGCGTTGTCGCAGTGGTGGTTATGGCTGCCAGCGGATCTGCGTGCAAGAGTGCCGGTTCAAGGTGGCGATGTAATCAAAACGGCAGCGGTGGTGGCTTTGATTAATGCCGTTTCGGACCAGCGGTCCCGGCAAAAAACTCGGGAAAATCGGACGGCGTGGGTTCTTGCGTCCGAAATTTCAGACATGGTGGTATCACAAAGCCGTCCGAAAAGTCGGTCGTTCACTGTACACTGGCAACTCCTCCAGCCAACGACAGGGCGTCAAAGATGATTCGATACGATTCCTGTATGTTACTCAAGCCAGCATTACCGCGGCTTTCGTTCCCTTTCAATAAATTTACAGCTAATTTTCCCTGATAGAAGCACAAATTCCCTGAGTTTTTCCAGACTACTCAATATCCCTGAGAATTCCCGGTTTTTCCAGTTGGTAGACACCCTGATGAATAACCTTGCAGATATCTTGCCAATGTTTCATTCATTTACATTCAGGTGTTACAGAAAGACATGGGTAAACAATGTAAAATAGCCAATCAAAATTTAACATATAGTTTTTCAGGGGTTATAGAATAAGTGACAGTACGACCATATGAAAATCAAATATAAAATAAGCAACTCATGCCAACAGCTACTCAGCAAAAGTAGTTTTCTTCTTCAGGCTGCTTATACATTTTAATGTAAACACAAATTTGCTAGAACACACTCACTTCAATGCAGTATTTGCTTCACCCCTATTTAAAATAATGGCCATAAGGTAAACTGGGCAGAGCAGGTTGCTGCTACAACACGCAAGTCTTGAAATGCACTATATAAGGGCATACCAGAAAGGACATCGAAGGGCCAAAGATTCGCTACTAAAGGTGCCCGAGGCAAAGATCGCTCAACAATAGGGAGAGAGTGCCATTGGATCTGTGCCTAACAATTGTTGCTTACACTGGCTGCTTCTTTATGGCATCTAATAGCACTGCCGACATTTTCAACTCTTACTTTGCTATAGTTTTTCTGGCCATGACTAATAGTTTCCTTTAGACATGAAAAGTAGAACAATTAGAATGTAGAATGCCTCATATAGCATCGAGTTAAAATTTATGCATAACAGTGTCAAGGCATCTATTACCCTGGCGCTTACGAATTCCCAGATTTCTCCCGCTTTTAGCCAACTTGTTCTTATGAAAATTCCCTGACAGTCTACAACACTAGACGTTGAGGTGCAAGGGGAGAAAACACAGCTTATAGCTCACCAAGTGGTTACCATCTCAGCCCATAATTTTTAACATTATTACCAGTAATATACACTTCAGAAGAATGGCCTGCTTGGAGAGTTAGTGTTCCATTCTTGAGGCGAGCAGCTCGAAAAAACACTTATTACGAAGCCAAGGAAGATTAACTGTTTTTTTTTTTTTAATGCGAGGATAAATGCCTCAGGGCATACAAGGGTATGGGATGGGGGTGAACAAGGATGATTAAATGAATGAAAATAGATTTGCTGACCTAATGAAGTCCAAGAGGGATCGATAATGCGGTCCCTGCGTCCAAGCAGTGTAATGGCTTAGATTATGCGGCGAGAGTCCCGCTGCTGCGAGGTGCCGGAGCCTCGTCGGTTTCAGAGCAGGGCAAACCCACAGCAGGTGGTGGATGTCGGCTAAGATTAACTGTTGGTAGTCAGCACTGTCTTTGTCTTCCTCGCCTTCGTAATAAGTTATTTTTCGTTCTACTCGCCTCAAAAACTAGCAGCAAGTTGTAAATCAGGTGGGATGCACTACGAGATTTGAGTGAATCGTGTTCTCCAATATTCCAACCTCCTACTCACAAAGCCAGCAAGGCACCATAATTTGCAGATTGAGCAGGTTCAGTTAAAAATCTTGCTTCCTTCTGGCATACCACTAGCTTTATACTATAACCACTGTAGGTACCAATTTCCTCAATTCACAGCAACTGGAGTGAAAATTCCATTTTCCCCCTGAATTTTCCAGAATTGATCAATTTCCTGAAATTTCCATGTTTTCCCTGACGATAGACAACACCGCAAGAATGAGTGATGCATAGCATTATTGCCACCAGTGTGCTGCCCGAGAGTGGTGGTAGGGGCTCACCTGGGGGCCGTTCACAGAGCCGGAGCCTAATCGCATCTCCTAGAAAGAGGAAGCAAGGGCTTAAGTGAGCGCACTGGCCGTGCTCCTCAGTCATCGTTCCTTTTGGCCCTCAGTGCTAGAACCACAACAAAGTGCTATCCCGCAAACCAAGCTGTCGAACCACTCCGCCTAGGCATAATAGCAAGCTAGGCCAATCACTGCTCCTTACGACAGCCAAAAGGAACCATAACTGCATGCTAACAAAGAAACCCTCCGGTACCAATTACTTGCCACATGAATATCCTTTTGCAGATCTGGGCCAGCTCGTTGGACCTCACTTTGAACATGCTTTTGATACAAGGTAAGACACTGAAGTGAAGCATACAGTACAAATGACTACCAGCTATTCTGCAACATGCAGCTTCAGTGACTGCAGAAAGAATCACAAAAATGAAAAAAATGCCTGTTTCAGTGCACCAACCTGCACATTGAAGAAAGGCAGCTCAATGTTCACTTCATTAAGCACGAGCAGCACCCCAACGAGGCTCCCCGAATCAACATTATTGGAAACAGCCTCGGTGGTCGCCAAACTGTCACAAGTGTAACAAAGATACTTGCTGCATGCACTAGCAACAGTTCCCATGTTCAACAGGCACTTTTTAACGGATATCGAGTCATGGCCTTGGAAATTCCCAAGCGCATCACTGCTACACACAGTACACTCAATTTTTATCACTTGATACCAAGTGCTTCAGGTGGCACCATCACAAATGATGATTGTGCACCAACTAAAGTGATTAGCACTAACAATACCCTAAAAGCATATTTTCACTGGGTTTCTGTGTGTCACACTGAAATCTCTAGCTACTATGTTTTATATGCCATTCGGTAGCATCTGGTGCATCTTGCACACATTGTTGTCCGTACAATATGCACAAACAGAGAATGAAGAAAGGAGCACGCTGTCAACAGTGTCACTTCTGGGAGTCACAATCCTTGCTTTCCCAACAAGCTTCAGAGTTCATGATTGACATCGTCATCAATCAACCAATTAATAGCCTGCAAGCAGCAATACCACTTGTTTTTCGCACAAGTATAATGTGTTATATCTCCCAACGCTTTCTTTACTTCTTCCGGCGTTACCTGTGGGATTTCGAATTCCTCCAGACTATTTTCTCTTCCATTATCGTCGTGGGTGGCACTGGTACTGTATAAATCTCTATAGAACTCCTCAGCCACTTGTACTATCTCATCCATATTACTAATGATATTGCCGGCTTTGTCTCTTAACGCATACATCTGATTCTTGCCAATTCCTAGTTTCTTCTTCACTGTTTTTAGGCTTCCTCCGTTCCTGAGAGCATGTTCAAGGCAGCGGGAAGGCAGCTGGGGAGGATCAGGTAACAGCAGATTTGTTGAAGGATGGTGGGCAGATTGTTCTAGAGAAACTGGCCACCCTGTATACGCATGCCTCATAACATCGAGCGTACCGGAATCTTGGAAAAACGCTAGCATAATCCTAATCCATAAGTAAGGGGACGCCAAAGACTTGAAAAATTATAGACCGATCAGCTTACTGTCCGTTGCCTACAAATTATTTACTAAGGTAATCGCAAATAGAATCAGGAACACCTTAGACTTCTGTCAAGCAAAGGACCAGGCAGGATTCCGTAAAGGCTACTCAACAAGAGATCATATTCACACTAACAATCAGGTGAGAGAAATGTGCGGAATATAACCAACCCTTATATATAGCTTTCATTGATTACGAGAAAGCATTTGATTCTGTCGAAACCTCAGCAGTCATGGAGGCATTACGGAATCAGGGTGTAGACGAGCCATATGTAAAAATACTGAAAAATATCTATAGCGGCTCCACAGCCACCGTACTCCTCCATAAAGAAAGCAACAAAATCCCAATAAAGAAAGGTGTCAGGTAGGGAGATACGATCTCTCCAATGCTATTCACAGCGTGTTTACAGGAGGTATTCAGAGACCTGGATTGGGAAGAAATGGGGATAAAAGTTAATGGAGAATACCTTAGTAACTTGCGATTCACTGATAATATTGCCTTGCTTAGTAACTCAGAGGACCAACTGCAATGCATGCTCACTGACCTGGAGAGGCAAAGTGGAAGAGTGGGTCTAAAAATTAATCTACAGAAAACTAAAGTAATGTTTAACAGTCTCGGAAGACAACAGCAGTTTACAATAGGCAGCGAGGCACTGGAAGTAGTAAGGGAATACATCTACTTAGGGCAGGTAGTGACTGCAGATCCGGATCATGAGACAGAAATAATCAGAAGAATAAGAATGGGCTGGGGTGCATTTGGCAGGCATTCTCAGATCATGAACAGCAGGTTGCCATTATCCCTCAAGAGAAAAGTGTATAATAGCTGTGTCTTACCAGTACTCACCTACGGGGCAGAAACCTGGAGGCTTACGAAAAGGGTTCTACTCAAATTGAGGACGATGCAACGAGCTATGGAAAGAATGATAGGTGTAACGTTAAGGGATAAGAAAAGAGCAGATTGGGTGAGGGAACAAACGCGAGTTAATGACATCTTAGTTGAAATCAAGAAAAAGAAATGGGCATGGGCAGGACATGTAATGAGGAGGGAAGATAACCGATGGTCATTAAGGGTTACGGACTGGATTCCAAGGGAAGGGAAGCGTAGCAGGGGACGGCAGAAAGTTAGGTGGGCGGATGAGATTAAGAAGTTTGCAGGGACGGCATGGCCACAATTAGTACATGACTGGGGTTGTTGGAGAAATATGGGAGAGGCCTTTGCCCTGCAGTGGGCGTAGACAGGCTGATGATGATGATGATGATGTGTTAAGGATTCTCCAGTTCTGATGACTGCTGCTGTCTTGCCAAATTACATGCATTTTGCACTGTTCTTCCTCTGCAATTAACTTAATCCAAGGTCCAGGATGAAACTATTCCACCAAAGAGGCTAATATCACTACAAGTGTGAAAACACTTGTAGTGATATTATTGTAGTGATATATAGTGATAAGTTGCATCCAGAGTTATTGCAGAGTTGCATCCAGCACAGTTATTGGCTGACTGCACACGACACTGCTGATGTCGAAGAACTCCCATTTTAATGCCCTCGAAACACATCCTTGGTCAAATCTGCACCGCAGTTTTAATGCAGTGCCTCGCACAAGGAATCAGTCCCATGATCTGAAGGCTGTTCATGTAGGAACAAAATCTTTGTGTGGTTTACCAGAGGAATCTTTGCTGTATAAGTACTAGGTAGGCTGTAAGATCTGCTATAATAGAAATTTGACGTTTCAATGGGAAAATGCCGCGACACTCTGAAGGGTTCATAACGCAAAAAAGAGGTGAGGCGCGCAGACAGGACACAAGAGTAGAGAAGTGGACAACACGAACGCAGACTATCAACTGAAGGGAGCACTGAGGCGAAAAAAGAAAAAAGACACAAAATTCATCTGCGCAAGCTCAGGAGTGGTATCACCATGTGTCAGTCGGGTACATGTGCCGGTCTACGTGAGAGATAACCGTTAAGGCACTTAATGTCTTCCTTATGTAAAGTAATCGAAGGCTGACTCACGCATGCACTTCCACCATTATAGATATGCCATGCCTCTACCATAAGATGCGTATCTTCATTCTTATGCCTGTACAACATTGCGCATTCATCTAACTGTGGCGTGCAGTTACAATCTTGGCAATGTAGGGAAAGATTAGAAGGCAATCCACCGATTAACGACATTTTATGTTCCATTAGCCTTTGATTGATACACAGCCCCGCTTGCCCTACGTAGAACTGGCCACAGCTAAGGGGAATATTATAAACCACACCCATACGACAGTCAGTAAACCTGTTGTTCTCATTGTGCTTCACTGGACAAATATCTGTTCTTTTTTTGCCTTTTACCTGCTCCTTTTTCCTCTGTACGGCAGCGCATATCTTACCTAGCTCATTGGGAGCAGTGAAAGCAACATTAACATCATATGTACTTGCAACTTCTTTAAGCCTGTGCGACACTGAATGAATGTACGGAACAGCCACTATTCTTTTTTTTGCTATTACTGCTTTCTGTAATCCCGTCCATCCCCCTCGAAACCAACTTCTTTGGGCGCTCAGCCGCAGCAGCCACTGCTACACTACAATAACCTGCTTCTAATAGGCGCCGGACCTGCGCATTAAAACTGGCGCTCATTTTGTGCATGCAGGATCTGGTGAGAGAAGACTTAAGGCACAACAAGGCAATTCTGTTTTTTAGTACTTTGGAATGCTTGGATTGATAGTTTAGCAACGGCTTCGAAGATCTTGGGGAGTACTGCCAACAAACGCGATTTTGAATTCCACGTCGCTGAGAAAATTCCTTGACACATTTTAATCCTCCTCGATAAAGTTTGAATTGCTCACTTACTGAGGTAGCAGCAGAATCGAATTCTTCCCTATTGCAGAAAATCAGGTAATCATCAACGTGACGAAATATCTTGATAACGCTATCACCTAAGGCTTTGTTTAAGCAGCTGTCAACCTTATTCAGGTAAATATTGCTAAGAATAGGGGCAACCTTTGAGCCAATACAAACGCCTCATTTCTGCAGAAAAATGCCATCTCTCCACCCAATCAGCGTCGACTTCAAGTACATTGAAAGAATTTCTATAAAAGCTCCCGTGGAAATACCGCATCTGTCAATAAAAGCCGACTCTTGCACTTGTTCTTTAATGCACTCATTTACGGAATTTACCAACCCGTCATGCGGCAAGGAATAACACAGGTCTTTGATATCCATACTAAAAAAAGCTGTACAATCACCACGATTTTCCTCTCTCAAATACTGAACTAGTGCCTGAGAATTACGCAAGCAAAAGGGGTCTGAAAAAACTAGTGAAGCTAAGCAGTTCTGTAGGTAACTAGCGACACAGACCTGCCACGTCCCTTTCTCTGACACTATAGCACGAAAAGGAATGTCTTGCTTATGGGTCTTCGCCAAGAAAAACAGTTCTAAGGTGAGGGATTTTGCTTTCTTGACATTAGAGACAATCCTATGAAGATTATGTCTTGACAGGAGGTCAACTGCACGTTGCTTAACTGCCAATGGCTTGAGTTTTATTGGCTGTAAATTCTTTTCTATGGCTGAAATCACTTTTTCTGAAACCATGTCATCTGGCATAATTACAAAATAGCTTTTTTGCATTATGAATCCTTACCAACTAGCTCAGCTTTCTGTCGTTCTAAACTCTGAAGGGCCTCTTTCATAACCAAACATTTATATTAGGGAGTTCACACTGTACAGAAATATATTTGGAACACAAGTGCACCTTTTGGAATTAATGATTCTACAGGGAAATAACACACCAAATGTACCTGTGCTGATGATGTGCATAACATCCAGGACATTATCTCAGACTCCTGCAACTCTAGCCATTCTTACGACTGTTTTGTTACCAACTAACGATGATGCGTTTAGTTACCAACTTTCAATGATGGGTTAAAAATGAGAAAAAAAAAAAGGCCCAGCCTCTCCAGAGGAACATGACCTATCTTCATTTTGCATTGGCGAAAGCATATACCATCGACAAATACTACACATGCTGCCACTGAAAACAAATAAATGCACATGTCGGATCAAAAGGTGGATGTTTAGAAACTTGCCTTATTGTTACATAGGCTGCATAGCACAGCAACAAAAATTTTCACTTTATTACAATACATCCTAACCATCTTTACGTGTTCATTTGAATGCAATAACTTGATGTGCCCTGTAGATGATATACACGCTGCTAGTCAACAGTCAATTGAAGCTGGAGGAAAATTAGCAAAACAAAAAGACAATGCAAACAGGAAGGGAAGACAAACATGTGCATTGTGTTTTGTTGTGCTAATTTTCCTCCAGCTTCAATTGACTGTTGACTAGCAGCAATGAAAGACCAATCAGTAATGAAAGACCAAATAACCCAACAGTAAGTTCAATAAGGATGCCAGTCAATTTGTTATAGATATAAGTGACAATGAGTACCACTTTGAAGTTTTACAACCAAATGACTATTTTGTTCTTCAGAGCTAACCAAGGGTATTTATTGCACCATAAGGTTGAAGAAGTGGTCATTCTGCAGCAGAGGCACTTTGGCTGTGGTCACTTCGAGATGAGAAAATTATGTCGACCCAGTGGCACCCTAACAGAATGGGGTCCCCACCCACCACAAAAAACGGATTATAGTAATTGCGTTATAACACATGGTGCCATGTGGAGTACGAGTAAGTTGCAAACTCATTACTCCAGTGATCCCAATTGTCCAGAAAGGCCAAATATAATGGCCTGCCCCATTGAAAGACCTATTCATAGTTGAATTCTCGTGCCCATGAAATTGCCTCTGTCATGCAAACTTCTACCTTTCTGCACCTCACTTAAAGGGACACTAAAGGTTACTATGAAGTTAAAATGATAAAGCAATGCTCTAGAATTAATACCCCTGTCACACGGGCACCCGCGAACTCCATTGACCTCCTTCGTCTTTAAGCCAATGGAGTTGCGCTCCCTGTCACACGGTCGCCCTTGCGCCAAGGAAGTTAAATGGAGATTTTGGGCGAAGGGAGTTCGGCAATGACCATTACGGTTGGATGGAGTACTCTCGTTCCAAGGTAGCTACAGTTCCGCAGAGAAACCACGCTAGTAAAATCGTCGTAACTGGTTAATTTCAAGTTTTAGCACTATTTTTTTTTTGCCTTGATATATATGCCACATAATGGAAGTTTAATTTGTTTTTAAGCGCATCAGTGACTGTACCCTCTACACCAATACTTCGCCACGCTGCATCGGGAAACGTCGTTCCGCCATTTCGTTTGTTTTTATATGCACGCGAGCCGCACGTGGTGTCGTTCAAGCCGCACGGGTAAATTCTCCGGGTGACACACATCATGAGCGATCCCGGCGCATTATTATCGCGAACACACAGACACGCACGATTACACAGCGGCATCACGGGTGCGATCTTGTACGCATTCCAAAATAGAACGGAGGCGGTCCGTTCCACCGAGCCACACACGATTGGTCAATTTGAACTGTGACGAACGCCATGACGTCAATTGTTGCCTGATATCTGCTGTCAACCATTCCGTGTCGTCTGCTATCGGGCGAAGGCAATGGAGCGGACCGCCCATTTCGTGACGTAAAGAACGGACCGCCTCCATTCGGTTTTGGAACGCATACAAGATCGCACCCCACAACTCGAAGCCCACCGGCCAAACAACGTGGCCCGCGCTGCCCACGCACGAAAGCAAACGCGCAGTGTGGCCAGCATCGCTTGCAACGTCACTATGGTTGGAAAACAAAAGTCTTGCGGTAACGTGCCGCAAAGTTTCTCGCTGTGATTTTATGTTACTACGTTCTGCCTTAAAAAAATACACACAGCTTATTTTAACGACGACCGTATACGTGAAAAGTTGCACGCGGAAGTAAGCGCAGCAGCGCCGTTTCTACCCCGTGCGGCGCCCGTCGAAAGCTCGCACTGTGCCGTGTAGCACGGCCGCAACTCCATTGCCATCAATCTCCGTTAGGGAGTTTCATGCTCAACGGAGTTCGCGGGTGCCAGTGTGACAGGGGTATTAGGCGTCAATATAATCGCGAACAAAGCATTAGTAACCGAGAATTTTAGGTAAATACATGACACGATTTGAGACACCCCAGCGAAATTTCGGTACTAGCCCGATGACGAAGGCACTCACTCTTCATCATAATTTGTCACTAGTACTCAACTACTCACATTAAAAAGATCATTTCATTAGATTATAAGACGGAAGAAAATGCTACTTGTCTGCTTCAATTCTAAGAAAAAAAATTGGAGGACGCTTAAGCTTCGCCTTCAAGAGTGGAACGCGACAGCGTTCCCGTCGACCCGCCAAGGGGTGTAAGACAATGGGCTACAGGGCAGCCATCACTTACGAGGCGCCCCGCATCGGACGCGGTGAGCGTCGAGCCATATGGTCGAGCAACGCGGCGTTCGGCGCAGCAACGAAACGTGCGCCTGAGCAAGCGGTACGAACCAAAGAACTCGGTATCTCGGAGGGGGAAATGATGCACGCCAGCCAAACGTCGTGATCGGCACGGGCAGAGAGATAGACAGATAGTGATCTAAAGAAAGGAAGGACGCTTGATTCTGCGGAGCGTTGTCAGGGGAGAGAGAGTCCGGGCAACGACCCCCCTCGCACCGGTCCTCCCACAGCTCCAATGCGCGCGTGGCACGCCATCTGTCGAGGCAGCGCCCTAGATGGAGAGGAGGGGGTCTTCTGTGTTTGCCGCAAGATGGCTCTGCGTGTGCGGAAAGCGCAGAAGAAATGCAGCGGAAACGCACTTCGCTACTCGTGTAATTGCGACTTCTGTAAGTTACATGTTCATAATTACCAATATACACTGGTCATGAACTTTCCACGGCTCGTTTCGAAGGCAACACCGCATTCACTAGAGGCGCGTTTGTACCGCTTGGAAGCATCAAACTCGTGGCTGAGTGGTAACGTCTCCGTCTCACACTCCGGAGACCCTGGTTCGATTCCCACCCAGCCCATCTTGGAAGTTGCTTTTTATTTATGAAGTGCCTGCCGTGATTTAGCGCTCACGGTCAACGTCGCGGACGCCGACACCCGACCACACCGGCTTTTCTGCGACACGAGCTCCTTAACGCTGTCGCGTTAAAAGAATTGACATTGCCTTTGAGTAGTAGGGGTGATCGAAAGGTTTTGTTTTCGCTAGACTCTGCGCGCTCGACATTGTGCAGCACGCGCCTTGGAGTTTCAGTTGTTTCGTTATCGCATTGTGCTGCGGTGGTCCTGCTGGCTCGCGAAACTTGCATTTGCAACAAGCGAGAATGCCACGTCCATGTGATGCCATGGGATGCGCGAACGGTCCGCGGAACTTGGCCAAGGGCAGTCGCAGCGGCGAATCGAATGTTACTTATCAATGTGTGCCAATGAGTGAACCTCTCCGTTCGAAGTGGTTAAAGGGGCACTAAAGTGAAAAGTGATTTCATCTGCATCAGTAAATTACCGTTCTACAACACCAAAAGCACCACTTTTGCAACGATAAGACGCTTGGTGAGCCAGAAAAATAGCAAGAACAAAATACGGGTGGCGACTCCTACTTGAATTCCCGCACCTGGGGGCTACGACGTCTTGGATTTTGATGGCATCTTCTAGAGCCTACTAATTACATACAGTGGCACAGATTGACTACATTGTGTTCTAAAGGAACCAAATATTAAACATGGCAAGTTTCGGGAACCTTTATTCAGACAACGCGGCCCATATGCGAAAACATACTTTGGAATCCCTGATGTCACGCTGACGTACCAGCGCTGGTGTTTCGGCGTGAAATTCAAATACTGATACTTGGAATTTCATTTTCTCGTCTAATAAACTACTTTTTTTAAATGACTGCCTGCAGGGTTCTCAAACAATGCTTTATTAGTCTAAACTGATTTATTGTTTCGCTTTCGTGTACCTTTAAGTGCCGTACCTCTGCCACAGCGCGCTGGCAAATGGCCGAAAAATCACGTAGTGTGCTCACTGCACTTTCGTCCAGAGGATTATGAGTTCAACGCCGACTTACTGAAGTCATGTGGAGTGCCTTTCAAAGCAGGCCACCGTCGTAGTAGTACGCAACGACGCCGGCAGCGCGAGCCCTCAGCAGCAGGTCACGTTCATCAGTGCTTAAATCGCTGAAGTCGAGCCCAGCATCGCGAGCCAATGTGTTGTTGTCACGGTGGTCCATTGCAACGAGCGTCGAAGTTGACGTCATAAAATAGTGAACCAGCTTATCTCGTGCTTTCCCTTCCGCTAGCCACCATAGTTCCACTTTCGCGCTGCTGTCGGCTCCGTCTTGGCTCCGTTTCTGGCCACGCGTTTGCGTTTTGCGCAGAAAAGCCGTAGCACCGTCATCAGGCGCCGTTTTACTCACCGAAGGCGCAACGCCACTATGAGACCATGACATCACCACTCCTCGATCGGAGGGCGGGCGATTTGAACTGCGCTAGAGATACGCCGACGCTTCAGAACGCATTTCCTCATTTTAAGTCTCTTCTTCGCACGAAACAAGCGTTTTGACGTTTCTGGGATGGTATTTCAACAGTCCACGTTGACTTCATACTAACCTTTAGTGTCCCTTTAAGGCTCGGAACAACCCTGTCAAATGTATTACATAAAGAGCGAGTTGCACAAAAAATAATCCACCCTTTTTATCAGAAAATGCTTAACCTTCTCTGGCCCAATCTTTTTTAATGAAGTAATATAATAATAATAATAATATTTGGGGTTTTACGTGCCAAAACCACTTTCTGATTATGAGGCACGCCGTAGTGGAGGACTCCAGAAATTTTGACCACCTGGGGTTCTTTAACGTGCACCTAAATCTAAGCATTTAATGAAGTGAACATCTTATCAACGACATCAGGGAAGAATAAATAACGTCCACTGAAGTGTTGCCAATAAGTTTTTCGCACTGTCGAAAATTCAAATGTGTTGTAAGCGGCATGTGTTTTTCTTCAGACTTGGAACTTCACAATCGTAATGGTTTAAAATATGGCCACAGATTATTTAAAGACCATTTTTGTGCTGCCCAAGGCAAGCTATATGCATTAGGCTCTAAAAATAAGAATCTCAGCCCGATGCTACACATGAAAATTAGTGAATTTTCAGGGAGAGCCTGACTATATCTTCGGGACAAATTAATGTAATTAGCATTGCTGACACATTTCTGAATATAGTTGTTTTCCTTGATGTTGGATATTTTCTGCATAGAATTATTGTTACTGGAACCATTAGACCAGAAAGCGTTGGAAAAACCTGAAGTTCCAGCACTGGCTAGCTGTGGCCTCACCAATTTCGATGGTCGGCGCAGTTAATTCTTGGTAAACACGAACTATGCTGTATTCTCGAATATGAGAAAACACATTGACATATGCAACATCACCGAACGTAATGGTGCTGAGGTTGACAAAAATAGAGGACCTGATCACTCAAAACTGACTTAGAGTGTTTGTATATTAGGGACGCAAACAGTTCCATAAAATTCACGCTGTACACCGTTTATGTGTTTGCTTATTTCCACACCCACTAGGAAATGCACGTGCCTTCAAGGTCTGATCAGTCTTGTATTTTGCACGCCATGTCAACAATCGACTTGTACCTTTACATTCTGTATACAGTCACACCCACAACAGTACAGATAATCGAGGAGTGCAGATTATTGGGCTAGTTGGTTTGTTGCATCAAGTCATAGCGCTGGATTGACAGGGACATGAAAGACGACAGGATGTGCCCTATCTATCAACTGAATTTACACGCCGCGGTTGCCCAGTGGCTATGGTGTTGGGCAGCTGAGCACAAGACTTTGCTCAGGGGTGGTGGCGACGTAAACAGTCAGCTCGTGACTAACCCCTATCAACTGACTTCGCTGATTACTGCCCAAGTGTGGTAACCGATCGGCGCCTGCTGCCCCGTTCACTTCAACGCCATATCAAGAATTGACAGTGTCCCCAACGTGACGTACGTCCCCGAGACGCTTCTACAAAAGGCACTATCCAGACACCGGAGGACCATTTGCTTAGCGGTGGTGGCGACGAAAACAGTCGGCTCGTGACTAACCCCTATCGACTGACTTCGCAGGTAGGTGTGCACTGTATGTACACCTCACTAAGATTGTCGTCCGCCACTGCCACCGCCGCTGTTGCAATAGCTTCCTGTTGGTGATCATTGTAGCTTCCTTTCAGCGACCACTGTTACCGTGAGCCTTTGTTTTTTGCTCTGTTTGATATGGCCGAGTCCGATGCCTGCCTAGTTTGTTTTGAGCCACTCCTAGATAGTGGCACATATCCAACCTGCTCAGAATGCAAATATGGCTATCACCTGGGAGCATGCTCGGGTGTGAGCAAGAAGACCTTCAAAAACGAGGATGCCACAAAGAAACCATGGAAGTGCCAGACATGCCTAGTTTTGGCAGCCCGAAGGGCACGTGGTGAAAAGAGCCACACCGGCAAGCATAAATTGGCCTACGAGAAAATACTTATTGAGATTAATAAGGAGCTGGCCCAAATACCTGACATACAAAGCAAGGTAGATTCACTAATGGTACTAAAAAATACAGTGGGCGAATTGGAGCTGTCTGTTCAGCATTTGTCTGATCAATATGATTCAGTGCTTGCTGAAATGCGAAAGCAATCAACTGAAATAGCCGCCCTTAAAAAAGGGGCAGATTACATAGGGACATCTAACACCAGCATGAACGTTCTTGAGTTGCAAAAGCAAGTCAATGCCCTAGAGCAATATAGCAGGTGACAAAATATTGAAATCCATGGCTTACCTGCCATCCAGAATAAAAATTTGCTCGGGAAGCTGAATAATTTAGCAACTAAGTTTACCCATCCAGGATCGACTAGCTCCGAAGTCGCAGGCGTGCATAGACTGCCGCCAAAAGCTGGCAAAGTTCCTGCCGTGCTCGTCCGTTTCACATCACGTGTCACGCATGATCAATGGATGGCTAAGAAAGCCGAATTAAAAACCACTCATTCTGGCGTGTATCTTGACAATCTGACGCCACAGAATGAGAAACTTCTCTGGCTAATGAAAGCAAAAGCTGAGGAGCATCATTATCAGTTCGCGTGGTACAAAAATGGCAAGTTTTTTGTGTGCAAGGTGCCTCGTGATTGAGCACTGCGCATTGACAGTGAAAGTGACCTTCATAAGGTTCGCTGAATGGCTTCTTTTCTTTCATCCTTTGCGTTATTTAAATTGCTAGTGTTACTGCTATGGCTATTTTACATGAAGCCATACATCATGATGCTGAATCTTTTAAATCTCTTGTGCAGTGCCCCTCTTTTAAGAAGCAGGACAGAATGTCGATTTTCCACTTGAACATACGCAGTCTAAGAAATAAACAACCTGATGTGCTGCTTGATTCATTAGATCATACGTTTCATTTTTTGGCCTTCGCTGAGACCTGGTACTCATGTGCGTTCGATGTAGTATTTTTCGAAGGATACAAACATGAAGGTGTGAATAGACCGAATCGCAGGGGTGGTGGAGTGTCACTATATATCAAAGAAGATATCTTGTGTGAGGTGGTTCCTGAATTTTGTTGTGTTTGCGCACATTACGAGTCTGCGGCTGTTCATTGCGTAACATCTCTGATTGCCTCAGTGTATCGCCCCCCATCAGCGGGTACTCAAGAATTTTTTGGATTTATAACTACAGTTTTTGAATATGCGTCCTTAAGGAATTTGCATATTGTCCTTGGTGATTTTAATATTGATCTGCTATTACTTAGCCCAGATAGCAGACAATTTTTAGATGTTGTTGAGTCAGTCTCATGCACAAACTTAATAGGATTACCTACCAGAATAACAACTGTAAGTGAAACTCCACTAGACCTATGTATAACTAACCATGATAAAAATTACGTCAATGCTGGTGTGCTAACAACTGATCTGAGCGATCATTTATCAGTGCTTTGTTTTTTTCCTGTGACAAAGAAAGAAAAACATCATAACGATGCTCCTGTTGCATATCACTCAGTCAATACCAATGCCTTGTCGACATTTCATACTAGCATTGAAAGCATCGACTGGAGTGATGTGTACAGTGACCAAAACCCTAACGTATCGTATTATCTGTTCCTACAACATGTAAAGAACTGCTATGATGCTGCCTTCCCACTGCAATACTACAAAAGGCACAGCAAGTCCAGGAAACCATGGATTAACAGATCTTTACAATAGAATTAGAGAATGAGATAAACTATACCATAACTTAATTAGACTAAGAGACATTTCATTTCAATGAAATGAAATGGGACATATCTCTATTACATGAATACAAAAAAGTTTGCAAACAAATTAAACACAGATTTGAAGCGAGCTCATATTCAATATTATCAGGCAAGGTTTGCTGGGGTCTGCTGTAATGCCAGGAAAGCTTGGAACGCGGCATGTCTGCTCATAGGGAAAACAAAGGCTAGCCTTCGTACGACACTAACCATTGACGGCGTTGAATTCACTGAAGCCAACCTAGCAGACAAATTCAATAATCATTTCCTAACTTCTGGTGCAGCAGGTCAGGCAAATAATACAACAAATGACTGAACAATACATTTCTTCTTCCTGTGCACAATCTATTTTTTTACTCCATGTAGTAAATTAGAAATAGTTACATACCTGAAATCGTTAAATAAAAATACTGCCACTGGCTATGATGACATTTAGGCTGACCCAATTAAACATGTTGCTGAATTACTATATGGCCCACTTCAGCACATCTGCAATCAAGCTTTCACCACGGGTACTTTTCCTGAAGGCATGAAGATAGCCAGAGTAGTAGTCATTCACAAAGGCGGCTCTCATAATGACTTGAATAACTATCGGCCTATATCTGTGCTACCTTTATTTTCTAAAGTGTTAGAATATACATTAAAATCATGATTATTGAAGTTTATTGGCGACCAACAAATGCTTTCCAAGCAGCAATTTGGCTTCTGTGAAAAGAAATCAACCGATAATAATAATAATATTTGGGGTTTTACGTGCCAAAACCACTTTCTGATTATGAGGCACGCCGTAGTGGAGGACTCCGGAAATTTGGACCACCTGGGGTTCTTTAACGTGCACCTAAATCTAAGTACACGGGTGTTTTCGCATTTCGCCCCCATCGAAATGCGGCCGCCGTGGCCGGGATTCGATCCCGCGACCTCGTGCTCAGCAGCCCAACACGAAATCAACCGAAACGGCACTCTTAGATATTAAAGAAAAATTTGTTAATAATATTGATAATAAGCAATACATTCTTGGTTTATTTCTAGACTTTAAAAAGACGTTTCATTCTATTAAGCATCCCATTTTGTTTCGCAAGCTCCCTCACTACGGTGTTTGGTATCAAATCTGATACACAGTTATCTATCCAACAGGGTGCAATTTACTAGCCTAAATGGTTACCGTTCCCAATTACAGCCAATAAAATATAGCGTACCGCAAGGCTCTATCCTTGGACCATTATTCTTTATATAAATGATCTTGTGAACATACCGCGAACTCCTGACATAGTTCTCTATGCAGACGACAAGTATTTTTTTACAGGTAAACACTTATTTGAACTTGAAAAGGCAGCTAATAGATGGTTAACTAATTTATCAAACTGGCTGCATTGTAATCCACTTCAATTAAATGTAGAAAAGACTAAGTATATTATTTTCAAAAGCCGTAATAAGCCTGATGACTATAGTACCTGTATTAGATTTAAAAATTGTGCTATCGAACAGGTTTCTACTTATAAGTTTCTAGGTGTCGTCTTAGAAGAAAACTTGGGCTGGACATCACATGTAAACAAGATACATGCAAATATGTGCAGGTCAATTTCTATATTGTATAATACCAGAACCTTGGTGCCAAAATGGTTAAAACTACAGCTATACTATGCCCTTGTTCATTCACATATACGCTATTGTCTACTAATCTGGGGTACAACTACTAAAACAAATTTAGATAGATTAATAATCCTATAAAAAAGAGCTGTGCGTTTAATGATGGTATAGTTGCGTTTATAAATGCAAATGATACAAGGGAGATTGTAGAAGCAAGCTTGATTGAAAAAGAAGGTGCAAACTGCGTCAGAGCTTCGCCGATCTCTCCGAGCAGAAAGGAAATTACTTATCCGGAAAATGCTGGGCTGCGCATTCGATGATTTTCACGTGTGTGCGCCTGTATAAATACCATACTTTTCTGAAATAAAATTCAGTTGATAGTGCACGTTTTGTCGTCCATGTCCCTGTCAATCCAGCACTATGACTGCAATTGGGACAGATAATCCCCCGCCTGTAATCTGTTTTGTGCAAGTGAGAACAGTCCACCTCTACCCGTGGTTCTACATGCCTTGCGAAGTGCCAAAAGATTAAACAAGTCTCAAGGACACATTAGCAAATGGGATGTCAGCTTGCAGCCCATTTTCCTGTCTCTTATTCGCGAATTCAAAAGGCACATAGATTAAGTGCAAACATGGCAAGTGTGATGGGAAAAAGGCTGCCCCACAGTTTTACTACTGATGTGCCTGTGGAAACAGTGACATGGGCAAATTGTCAACTCTTTGCAATTATACCTGAACTTGATAGAAACGTAAATTCTTAAGCTACTGTCCATAATGTTTGTAAGTGACAGATACGCGGCACGACCTGAGCACTTAGCTGCCGCAAGCGCGCCTGGCGAGCCATTCCGCTGGCGCCATGAAATGACACAGCTAAGCCCACGCGTATTCGCCAGATCCTGGTTTGCTTTCCGCATGTCCGCCGCAACTACCGTAACCAGTGAGGCATTTATTTCTCTTTTCTTTTTCCACGACAGCAGACGCACCGGCAAAAGCTTCAACAGTCGTCGCCGCCACAAAGAAGCAAGACGCGGCCACCAAACGCCGTTGTTCAATCCTCTGCTGCACAAGGAGAGGCAGCAGCACCACACAAATGCGAGACTGGGCCATAGCGAAATGCCGGCTACAAGGCACCGGTGGCCAAACAAAGGAACAGCTCCGGCACTTGCGGTGGCGGACCTCAGCTACAACACAGCAGCGGCAAATACTTGGTGGTGCCGATACCATTTCTTCGAGAACAAGCGCAGTTAAAAGGTGATTTGCGGATGCCGCTATGAAAGGATTCGAGACACGATCATTCATTCGCGCCGAGGCGCGTCGCTGGCCCCAAACTACGGCCCGCACCCACTACTAGCCGCAAAACATGGTAAATGATGAGGAGATAATGCCCCGTTATCCGTGGCCTTGTCGGATGCTGAACCGCAGACGATAATGTCACATTTCATATCTTATGTGAAGAGAGACAAAAGAGCGACTCACGTCCATTTGCTCCGCCATAGCGTCCATTTGCAGTAACGTTTCCCACGTGGTTTGCGCTACGAGGCGGCCGCCAGCTCCGCTAGCTGGCTTGCGCTTGATTTTCAAAAATGTTTCACATGTTACGCTTACATAAAAAGGTAATATGTCAAAATGTGGCCGTATTTTAAACAATTATTAAGCGTATAAAATATTTGTTTAGCCAAGAATAAGTTATCTCCAATGTCACACTCCATAAGGTGGCGCCCTCTGGAGCCGAAACGCTTGGGATATGGATAAACAAAGGGCATATGGGCATCTTGCGCTGGAGTTTGAGGTATAGTAGCGGCGCCTGGTGGCAGCGCAGGAAACGGCATCTGGGTTGTACCAGCTTGGGTCGAGTTGAGCCCTGGCTGTGGCGAAGCACGTTTCTAGGCCGAGTTTTGCGTCGATTTGCACTTTTTTTTTTCCCTGTTCCGAGTGCGAAAAGGCTCGCCACTTCTCACAGACCACGCTGCGAGCTCGTCATTAGCCCCGAGAACGAACGCGAGTGGCGCTGCGAGCGTCGCTCGCGTGACGTGAGGGCACGGACTCGCGCCTGTCGTCTGCTACAGTTCGGGCGTTGTCCGGGCGCTTTCTGCGGTGTTTTCGTTTGTTCGCCCTCGTTCTCTCTGCTTGTATACTTATGGTGGTCGTCTCAAATATATTTTTACGACATCTTCCTTTGCGAACATTTATTCAAAGAGCTAATTTCTTAGACAACAATGCAGCTCTCGAAGGCAACGCTACAGTGCCAGCCGAAGCGGCGCAGACCAGCCCATTGCGGGTTTTTCTAACGCGGATAGACAATCGCAAAAGCATAGCCTATAGGAATCCAGTTATGATACCATACCTGCCGCGGTGCAACAAGTATGTCACAAAGCTGGCTATATATGACTTCTACGGCAGTTACGTTGATTTTATTCCGCTAAAACAGGTTTGCTCACGACGAGTAGTTCATGGTATAATATCGAATTTTTGCATTTCCTTACAGAAACGCTCGTCAGTAGCAAGGGGACTTAACTAATACTGGAGCTTAGATTCTACACGCCTCACTTGCTTCTTTAACTGCTTGTCAACATTACGCAGTTGTTCACGTGTTTATTTTTTTAAGCGGCGCACATTTGAAGTAAAGTTAATGAAGGCTTACAGCTATTTACAGAGTACAAATAGGAATGTACCAATATATTTTCCCTTTTCCGTGCTGCACGTTCAACTCACCTCTTTAGAGCGCGTTTGTTAATGATTAATAATGTATGTTATGTTCCCCTTTTTTTGTCTATGTTACCAACTGTATATCATTTATTTATTTCAATGCCGCAGTGTGTTTTGCATTGTTGTTGTGAAAATATTTCACTGTTCTTTCATATATTGTATAACTGCAATGTTTATGGCCACTATATAAATGTAATTTATATGGCGCTTGATGTGTTACCCCATGCAGCCATATTGTACCTAAGGGGGTGAGGTTACCTCAAGCCGCGTCTGTGCGGCTTTTTTCCCTCATCTACCTCCATTTACCACTCCTCTGTACATGTGTGTGTGTAAATGGAAATTAATAAATCAAATCAAACTCACTTGAGTAATTTACTAATGCTTGTTGCTTGAGGAATATACATGACGAATCTGTTTGGCGAACTGACACAGGCTGCTCGGCCCAATTTTTTTAGTGAAGTATGCCTGCTGGACCGCATAGCTGCAGCCAGAAAGAAGTCGAAGCGTCAATGACTAGTAGTATGGGACATATTGAAGATATCGAAATTCCCCCGGTGGAGGGTCAGAAATCAAGTGAAAGTATATGCAAGGCTTGTGGTGCTTTCTTTATGAATGTTTGCGATTGGATTGGAGCAAACTTAATTTAGCCTGCAAGGTTCTCTTTTATGTACCGACGAAGCGAATAGTTATCCGTTTGTATAATTAAATAACGCTGGATCGAGACATGGTGAGACAGAAGGTGCTTGAATTTCCCTTTTGTAGGCAATCTAAGCTGCGGTGTAGTAGCTCGAGAATACTTTAGCCATTCCAGTTGGCGCTGTAAAAAAATGCTTTATGGTTTTAATTCGAAGTTGTAGTGAACTGGTGGGTTTCGCGAACATAGCGTGCCTCGCCATACGGACAGTCGATTGCTACCGTTACGTGATCAGGGGTGTACGTGCCATATTGTCGATAAAGGCTACTGAGGGCCACTATGAAATATTTCGTCACTTTCAATTGAGTGGCTCTCGATCTTAACAACGAAACTCTTCTCTCAGGTGATTGCTACTATGGTGTTTGTGAATTAACTATGTATATACTCTACATGACGCGCCGTCGTGTTAGCAGCCATGAGCAATTCGTTTTTTGGAGGCCTGTTTTAGAGGGTGATGAAAGTAGCAGCAAACGTTTTCATAAGAAATGCACGCCTAACTATTTTTTTACGCATTAATGGATTGCCATATTTCAATAGAACAACACACCAGAGTAATGGGAATCATGATGACAGCTTCGCTGGGCAGTGTCTTTATAACATCGGATAACATGTTGACGCCAATTACCAAATTTTTCTTCCATGTAAAATGCAATGCCTCTCATAGCTAAATACTAAAGGAATGATAAGTGTTTAGCGAAGCATCATACACAACTTCGCGCGATGAATTTGCAGATTTTCTTTTTTTTAGTCAAAATTTACCGATAGACACGGCGCATATATGCATTGCCAAACCTAGTAGACCCCTTTAACGCTACTTAGCTTGCGATATCCAAGCCGCAAAGTTTCTCGACTCACACGCTTTTGAAGAAGAAACTGTGGTTAAGGTATGGCAGCTGAAAGAAGCCGACGTATTCTTCGGTACGTACGGCTCGAGCCACCCATACCCCAAGCATACACGAAGGGAACGAGCGCGCGCGGCAGCCGAGCGAGCCCGAGCGAGCGGCGTCCTGGCCGTGACGTCACTCACGAGAGGACGCCACTCCTAATTCTCGCCGCTAATAGTTTAACGAAAACGGACTCTCCGTGAGACCGATTCTGCCGATTCCGTGAGGAATCGGCGACGCCGATCCGGAGAGACCTAGCTCAACCTCGAAAAAGCGTCACCGTCGTTACTTCTGCGTCGTGGGCTGCCATGAACAAGAAGGCCTGAATCCCAACATCAGATTCTACCGTTTTCTTTCAGGGCCTCACGAAGCAGAGCGTCGGGCGCGCTAATTAGCTGCAGTTCGTCGCGCTGGGTAAACGAAACTTCGCGCCATGCTGACTGATTCGCGTCTTGAAACTTGCTTATGTGAGTTCAAAAATTCGGTCTTTTGCACCTACAGTCCCGACGGCAGACCGACGTAGCAGCAGGCATGGCTGGTGATTCACGATTCGAGACCCGGCCACAGCGACAATTAACAATTCGACCCGTGCGAAGTGATGCGTGCAAATGATCACAAATGGTCGGGCTGATCCAGTGACAGTTCACTACCCCACTACGAGCAGCACAGGTTAGAGAGTTAAATGTGCTTATCCTTGACCTCAAGCCAGCACGTTGAGAAGGCGCAGCAAGGTAATATTGATTGCAGCACATGGATGTTCGAGCGCTGTCATTAAAAGCTACATCAAGCGATCAGCGCACGAGCTCGGGCGATTCGCACGTACGTTACTGCGAGCTCATAGCATTGCATCAGTTATTTATCAATTACTAAAGGGACAGATGGCCGCTACTACAGTGCAGCGCAGGCATATTAACTACTTGTCTAGCGGCATGCAGTCAACAAAGACTGCAGGAGGCCCGCCGTTTCGCGGCATGTCGAAAGACCGCTGCCATCGCGGCGCGTACGATCGTGCGCTCGAGCAGTTCGTACATCGCGGCATGCTGAAAGACCGCTGCCGTCGCAGCGCGTACCGTCGTGCGCTCGAGCAGTTCCGCACACATGATGCCGGCTTATTCATTTATAGCAAGCATTTGCTCACGTTTGTGCGCCTGAATCTAGCAGCGTGCAAACCTTACCTGAAGTTCAACTTCGTACGCGACTCGCTTCACTTACGATTGACACCGCGCTAAAACTTCGCCGCTTATTTCTTGAACGGCGTACACGTATTCGGCGTTGCATAAGTTATTGCCTTTACGCAGCGTGCCACCCGTGAAAAAAATCTTCGGCGCCCGATATTCGCTGCAAGCCGCGGTACAACAAAACCGAAAGTCGGTCCATATCGGCGGGTCCATATTGTAAATGTGCTTTCCGGAGCAGACGACCGAGCTTTGGTATTAGCCAGTTGAGGACAGAGGGCGCTTTTTAGCACCCTTTTCGCTTGGTGGCGCAAGCCACCGCCCCGTTCCAGAGGGGACGCTCATAACATCCATCCATCCATTCGCAGAGCCCCCTTGGCATGCAAGAGCCCCATGTACACGGAACGTAGAGTTTTTGTAGGAAACTCTATGACATGGAAAAGCCCGAACCATAGAGTGCCCGAACAGTCTCTCATATGAGAGCTTTCGTCAAAGAACATCAGCTGATGCTTCTACAGGCGGACAAGGAGGGAGGATTTGCCGTGCTACCAAAGGGGATGTTTCACGACAAAACCGTTGAGGCCGTCGGAAGGAACTTTGTCCCCCAAAACGTGAAGACTTCCAAGGTAAAGGCTCAAGCCATAGAACTGTGCAAGGACTTGGCTTTAGATAGACTTTCAAGAGCTGTTAACAACTGTAAGCGCAATAGCCTAGAACGGTTTTTTACCGTGAAGACGCACAAAGATGACAAGCCGCTCCGGTGTATTGTGAGTGAAAGGGATACGTGGCAACGAGAGATTAGCTCTTTTCTCCAAAAGTGTTTAAGGAATTTAGTTATACAAGACCCTTTTGTTGTGAAGAATTCAGGTGATGTGGTTTCTTTCCTACAGGGTTCCTCATCTTTAGGTTACGCTGTCTCTTTTGACATAGAAAACCTGTTATTTTCGATACCGCATGATGACCTATTTTGTGCAGTTAGGTCTTGCATCGACGAAAATGGTGTAGTAGATTTTCAGAATACTAGCGGCCTAACCGTGGACAATTTTATGAAGCTACTAGAATTTTATCTTGAGTCCACTTTTGTAACTTTTGACAACCATTTTCATGTTCAACGTCAGGGCATTTGCATCGGATCTTGTGTGGCACCGGTACTGGCTAACATTTTCCTGGCCAGCATTGATCGTGATCTAGTGTGTTATTTGGGCGACAAGATAGTTCCGAGAGTTTTTAGATACGTGGACGATTATTTGGCGATTTTTAAGAAGCAACCCGGTTTGACGCACACGGTAAAGGCCAGAATACATGGAGCGAACTTTCACGACGAAGTTCGGGCGGCAGAAAATCTGCCGCTCCGCGACGCCGTATGTTCGTCGGGCTGCGCTACATGAAGCGAAGACACGGCGGCCGCCGCTGGTGAGTCGCTGCGTTCTTATCGGTGCGGCTAGGCAGTTTGATTCGCGCTAAGCCAGTACTTCAATTATAGACGAGGCAAATCCGCTGTAGTGAAACACATGACACAAAAAAGGAACTTTAACGACAACAATTATCGCTTTTCAATTGCGGAACACTCTAAAAACGCGTAAAAGTTTGTTTAGAAATGATTTCTAGTGTTTTTTATGTGTTCGAGAGATTCATGTGCCGATGTAGTTTAAAGAAAGCGGCGGTGCTATGCGTTGTGGCAACACTTGGCGGGTAAACAACTTTCGGCACCCCCAACTTCGCGGCTCTGTTCTGTGGCTCAACGCGCGCGTGGCCGAAGCAAGCAGACCCGAATGTAGCGCACGTGAGCTTGTCTAACCATGGCTGTTATTAACTTATTAAGCGCTTTGGATGCCATGAGTACGAAAAGCAGGAGACTGGCGTGAACGAGAGCGGGATCGGGATACACGGACAAGCGGGGAAGCCTAGCCGGAAGTCGGGGCGGATAGTGAGACCTGATTGGCTCGCTTTGGGGCGCCGCTCGTTTGCCGCTTCCGGTATCGTCGCCGCCCGACGAACTTTTCTGTGCCAGCTGGATCGGCGGTGACGACATAGAGAAAAATTTCAACAAGAGCGGACACTCCCATAGAGCCCAGCGGCCGGATCGACTGTAGCACACCAAGCGGATGTTGTTGACTCCTTCCGGTTTCGGTTTTGGGCGCGCGCGTTTTGAAAACCAGTTGGTACACGCCGCACCGGCTCCGCTGCTCGGCGCGGCATTCATTTTTTTTTTTTCGCTTCCGCTCAACCTCGCGTGGCCTTCGCATGGAATCGTTTTAAGTAGAAACGATTGCGATTGACCTTTACAAGACTGCGCCGAATCTGTCAGGTGCAATTTCATAAAGAAAACGAAAGACGTCTTCTGAAATGATGGAATGTTTATTTTGCTCTATATAAATGCTCGTTTCGGGCTTCTGCATTCATCCAAAGTTTGTGGGACCAGGTAAGCAGCAGTCATTGCCGTACATGCTCCACCGGATGCCATCAGCTGAAAGAAAGTAAATTACAAGCATGTATGATTTCCGTATATTGACCTAACAGGAGTATTGCGTGTAGAGGCGAAACGTGCGTAAGTGGTGAATGAGCGTCATTACAGATAAATTCACGTTTACGTACATTTCGCAGCAAAGACTCCTCCGAAACAATGCCATAAAATCTGAACATCCGATTTTCAAGCACCCCTCCTTTCCCGGGCATTATTTCCTGCACTTTAAGTGCACAAATACACGGGTGACTGCGCGTTTCCAAAACAACTTGGCCTCGGCCGACACGATGGTACGCCAAGTACACAAAGGTAGCTACAACACAGGCTAGGCCAGACCATGTTACACGCTCGCAGAATGCCTTCTAATCGCACTCAAGTCAGACTCGTCGGTGCAATGCCTCTTTTCAGTCGCTCAGAATACATAAATGTCAAGTTTTTGAGCTCCTCCGTGTTATCTTTTACGCGTACTGCCGGCGCATGCAACACTCCCGTGTTATCACTCTCGGCAATCGCTCGTCGCGTTTTCGAGAAGCGTGAGTACCGCAATGATGTATATGTTGTTGCAGGGCTATAAAATGCGTCACAAACTTTTCCCACTAAAATTCAGTACACGCAAAACTAACTCACTGTGGCCGCGGCCGCGGCTTGCTTTTTTCGCTAACAGCTTCGCAACCCCAGGCGCGGCGAGCAAGCCTCAAGGTATCCCAAAAAGTTACCAAATAATTTACAATACTTTTTTCGGGTCAGAGAATGCGTCACGAACTTCTACCAGTAAGATTCAGTACACGCGAAACTGCGGCACACAGCCGAGCTGCTTTTCGCTAACTGCGTCAATAAGCAGGGCGCGGCAACCGTGCTTCTAAACTACCCCAAATATAACGACGTTAGTTACAATAATGTTGGGGGGCCACAGAATGCGCGAAAACTTGTCTGTCTCAGGCGCTACGACGTAGTGCACGCATGCACACGCGCAAATGCCTCACACGGCCGAGCCGGTTTTCGCTAACTGCGTCAATAAGCCGGGCGCGGC
This sequence comes from Dermacentor albipictus, assembly GCF_038994185.2. NCBI lineage: Eukaryota > Metazoa > Arthropoda > Arachnida > Ixodida > Ixodidae > Dermacentor > Dermacentor albipictus. The sequence continues at coordinate 180,070,825 of NC_091823.1, read as the reverse complement.
AAGCGTACACAAATACTACCGAAATAAGTTACAGTAATGTTGCGGCTCATAGAAAGTGTCGCAAACATCTCCCAGGACGAGGCATTAACTCAAATTAACTGCGCCAGGACGGCGGTGCTGTTTTTCGCTAACTGCGCCACTCGAAGTAAGCCTAAATGTGATTAAAATGCGCCTCACACTGTCAAACACAATTTCTCACCTTGCCGTAGTCCAGTAGTGCAATGGTGCCGTGTGGAAATGCAGACGACACGCAAGAGAAGCATAGAGAAGGCCGGGAGCCCCCAAAAAATGGGCTATATCCAAAACAGACGGGTCGCCGAGCACGCAATCTTCGCCCGTACGACCATCCTCGCTCACTCCTGCGGCTTGTCTGGCGCATGACGTATGCACTAGTAAGATCTTGATGAGGGCTAGTTGGTTCATACTTAGAACTGAGGTGAAACAGCGCGAAAAAGACAAGGACACAAGGAAACAAATACCACAGACAAGCGCTGACTGCCAACTGGAAGTTTATTTGAAAATCACCGGACATTTATAGCTTTCATCAGCATAGGCATGCGCACATCATTCACAAAAACATCTGCAAATCATCATTTTAATCTTTCTTCCAAAAGCTGTCGGGAAAAGAAATAACATTTTTGGAAGAAAGATTAAAATGATGATTTGCAGATGTTTTTGTGAATGATGTGCGCATGCCTATGCTGATGAAAGCTATAAATGTCCGGTGATTTTCAAATAAACTTCCAGTTGGCAGTCAGCGCTTGTCTGTGGTATTTGTTTCCTTGTGTCCTTGTCTTTTTCGCGCTGTTTCACCTCAGTTCTACGTATGCACGCGCGTCTGGCGTGCCGCTAGCTTGTTGCTAGGCAACGCAACAAAAAGTTGCAAAGTATAAGTTCATTTACACGCAAAACTTTTTCACTTTTAGTGGGAAGAAATAAAAAAATAAAACGTTGTCTGGAAGTTTATTTCACATTCTTTTTTTTTTTTTGATGCTCGCGTCAACTAACGGACGTTGTTGAAACTAGGCGTGACGTGTTTCCTGTTGCCAGTTTTTGAAGAGTGTCCCCTCTTGTTGGTGACGACGTTTTCTCCGCCGCCGCGCGTCGCGCGTACGCCGCCGGGCGTCGAACGCCGACTATATCGTCGCATATTCGCTCCATGTATTCTGGCCTTTACCGTGCAAGAGACCTTATCTGTCTTTAAACGACACGGGAGGGGTCTAACCTTCACCCACGAATTACCTGAACAAGATAGATTGCAGTTTTTAGATATTAAGATCACTTTAACACCAGATCACACGTGTTGGATGTACTCACCACGAGCCCGGAAAGGCCTGTTGCCTTTTGAGTCCGCTCATTCTAAGACGGTAAAACGCGCCATTGTTATGCTGTGCCTGAAGGAAGCCCTGCAGAAATCATGTGTTCACCTGGTAAAGGACAGCCTCGACAATCAGATTGGCAGGTTACAGAAGGCTGGTTTTCCCGTTTCCGTCGTGGCTGCTGTGGCAGAGAAGCTTCTGCAAAGCTTGAAACCTAGAACACCTCAAGAAGGTGGCGGTCAACCGAAGACCAGACCGGCGGTTCTCCCCTATATTCATAGGGTCTCCCACAACCTAAAGAATGTAGCCAATCGCTACGGTGTGCCGGTGGTATTTTCTGCCCCGCGCAAGTTGGCGTCTTTGTGCCCCCGGATTGTCTCCGGCGAGGAATGCGTGCGGGACTGCACGAAACGTCACGCCACCCAGTTTGTCAGGTGTTCGGTCGGGGCTGTGTATGAAATTCCCCTGACATGTGGAAAAGTTTACATTGGCCAGACGGGCCGTTGTATAAATGAACGACTAAGGGAACATAAGCTTTCTATGGTTAACGAAAAAGGGTCAAATTTGCCCTTACATTGCGGCGCATGCCCTTTGGCTACACCTGATAAAGCATGCCAGCCTTTGCTGGCTAGAACCAAAATCTTAAGGCGCACACGTAACCAGGTAGCACGTGAACTCGCAGAGGCTTTTCACATTGATAAGTCGGGTGATAAATGCGTAAGCGATTCTAGTATCAATTTGTATGAGAAAGAAAACGTTCTTGGCATGTGCGCTTAGGCAATGATTGAATAAAAATTTAGGTATATATATATATATATATATATATATATATATATATATATATATATATATATATATATATATATATGTATGTTTTTTCTGAATAAAATCAGTCGTGAGTTTGCGCCCGTCCATGTCCTTACTCGTCCGTGTCTTTTTTAGCGCAATTCCCTTCTTTAAGTATGTACGACCGACTCGCCCAACAACGTGCTCTCCTTAGCTTATTGAATGCACCAGAAAAGGTTGTGCATTCAGACGAAAAAGACAAAGAAGGGTCAGCATACATATATGTTGCACCGGCCTGCTAAGAACAGTATAGCTAACTTTAAAGTGCAATTTCTTTTTTCGTCGCGCTTGAATTCTCTTCACTTAGTGACACCTTTACCGTAAAAGTGCAGCCTTGTTAGGACATAAAACGCACAACTTCTGATGTGAAATCATCAGCATGTAATTTGCAGCCTATATGGCATAGGCAAATTTAAAGCTTTCACTTCAATCATGACATAAACTACAATGTCGCTGCAAAGCTCCTCTTTGCTGAAGAAGGTTGTAAATATATTCTCTCAAGTTTCTTTAGTGCTTGAAAAGCAACTTGGAGGCACACAGCGCAACCATCCCCTGTCACAAATTTTGTGAATTTTGAGACTGCTACTGACACTAGAGTTCTGCAAAAGAAGAGAGCGGCAGTCCTCACATTTCTTGCGAATAAAAAATTTCTGCGCGACATACCTTACCATATATAATGGATGAGGCGGTCATCGCACCTTTCCTCCACATAAGCCCGGTGCTCTGCCGGAGAATTGTTTAGCCTTTGCTCTACCAGCGTCAGATTTCCAGCTTCAACTAACTCGTCAATTGTGACGCAACGTCCTCTTCCTTGTCAGAATTATCAGGTGAGTGAAGTAGCGATAACAAATCTTTACTGACCTCTGTGTTTCCTGTTTGCATTGCCTTCGCCAAGATATAAAAAGGCAATTCCCAACAATCAAATATTGAGACGGCTTTGAGTGATGGTTGGATGCGCGCACGACTACCTCACAAGAAGTTCTCCAACTTTTATTGGCTTAGTCTAGATGTCAATAGGTATTTAAAACCCTCTCCTTCCAAGTATTCTAACAGAGCCAAAGTGCTGAACAATGTCACAATGTCAATGTCGACTGGCTCAAGCCGCAAAGTCCTTTTGCAATGGAAAGCATATTTAGTGTCAGCGAACAAGGACAGAAGCGAGACGACAGCACAATGCGCTAACTTCAACAAGTTGATATTCAGGAAACACCCACCCATATAACACATGCACAGTTAAATAGGTGGGTGTTTCCTGAAAATCAAGTTGAAGTTAGCGCATTGTGGTGTCGTCTCCCTTCTGTCCTAGTTCGCTGGCGCTAAATATGCTTTCCAAGTCAGTCTACCAACACGCCCAACAAATGGCAATCCTTCTGCATGTGACTCCCAAGGAGACAGAAACTCTAGGAATTCCTTCAGAGCCCTTCAGAGCAAACACATGTCAAGCACGCTGCAACTGGCTGCAACACACGGAGAACGCGTCCGTACAGCCCGTGCGACTGCAGCGCCGCCGCATATATCCGGGACCTGTCTACGCACCCGGCTTCAAAGCGGTGCGTGGCGCGCACCGCCGTCTGAACACACTGCCCCTATCTAGTACACTGTAACGCAACGCACCCATTCGAACCACCGGGTACGCGCAACGCCGGCCAAGGCGTCCTGTCTCTACGAGAACGATGCCAATCCGAATCAACATTATACCGGCATTCCCATGCATACCACTAGTGTTCCTGTATATGCTCCTGTGGGAGCATATACAGGAACACTACATACCACAGCGCAGCAGCGCCAGATTTCCCTCTAGGTGATGTAGTGAGAAACTCTATGGCTACTTGGCTACTTTTTTGGCTACTTTTGAAATAGCTTGACTATTGTAAAAATTGTATAGAAACTTGTGTAGCTCACATTATGCAGCAACATTAGCAAATATTTAGGCCAACCCGCAACAACGACACTTCAAATCTTTTCAAGCTGGTCCATCATCATTGTCAATCTGACTGTGGCGCTTTCATTTCATGCAAAGGATTTCGCACTGGTGACGTCACAGCGTGTTCCATCTTCGCATTGACGTTCCGCGTCAGGCCTTCCACCTTCCACACACAGGGCTTCTTCGATTTTCGGAGTTCTGGCAGCCCGCTGGCATCCAGACGGCAGCCAGCAGGGGCGTAGCCAGGGGGGGGGGGGGCTTATGGGGCTTCAGCCCCGCCCCCCGAAATTTTTTCGTGCTGTCCATGCACCGCCGACCAAAGCAACCCCCGGCGCCGGGAATCATTCTGGCTTTTGTCTAGAGCGTCTTTTTCAAGATAAAAAACCAATTTCACCGTGAAAATTGTGAACTCGGGCTGAATTTCGCGGCAACGCCGATGCACCGAAAGGCACATAACGCAAGGAGCCCCACCCGAGCACAACGTTTCAAGGATGTTTTGATGGTGAACTAAAGTCCCTTGATGATTTGAAAGTAGCGACACTCTTTGAACTCTGCCGCCGCCGCGCGACCTCCTCGCCTCCTCCTCGCCCCTTGCGCGTTCCCCCCGCGGTAACCAGTTTCGCCCCCGTTTTTCTGCACGACAATTGGTCTCCCTGCCGTTGCCCTTGGAAACGCGCGGATCTTGAGTTTTGCTTGTGTTTTTCTTTTTCGTTCGCGCCATTTTCCTCCTGAGCACGGCTGGCTCGGCGCTTTAGCTCGGCGTAGCGAACGTTGCACGCCGTGTTTCCTGCGCTATGTGCTAGCGCTATGCCGGGCTGTTGCGCATATAACTGCAGCAAGAAGCCTGAAGATGGTTGTGCCGTTTTTATGATACCACAAGTAAAGCGTGACGGCTTGCGCAGGAAGCAGTGGCTGCATGACATTGGCCGAAATAACTTTGTTCTGACAAAGAACAGCGTTGTTTGCGAGCTGAGGCGTCTTTCTTATAGCTCGTAGCAAAGCATCCCGTAATGCTGCATTTTTTTTCATTCTTCCGCTCACCACGCCCACCACGCTCATAAACGCTCACCAGCGTTTTTGTTGCGGTTGTCCTCAGTATGCTTAATATTCCCCTCGCACGTCGCTAACTGTTGTTATTCAGTCGGAAGTGCAGCATTATAGATTCTGCTTTGCGCCCTGAAAAAAATTTGTGGCAAGTATACCCGTGTTATTGCAGGTGATGAGCGTTAGCTAGTCAACGTTGAGTTGTTTTTTTTAATTTTAAGGCGAAAGCCTTTAGATCTCTGTTTCAAGGTCGCGTTGTAAACTGGAAGTATCACGTGACCCAAGGAAGGCCAGAGGTGACCCAAATCATGTCCACCCCTGCATAAGAGAATGATTACCCAAGTTAATTAATGAATCATTAGTGATTGACATAAAATGGATTAGGGAGGATTAATGATTAGCGTGTATTAAAGAAGATTAATGCGTATTAGAGTGCCTTAAGAAGGATTAAGATGCATGAATAAGGAATAAAATGGGTGGAGGAGGATTAAGGTGGATTAGGGTGGATTCAGGTGAAGGGTTGATGAAAGGGTATTAAGACCGATTAGGGTGGATTAGGGTGCATAAACTAGGATTAGGGGGATTAAGGTGGATAAAGTATGATTAAGGGCGAATAATTTGGATTAAGGTGAATTAGGGTTGCTAAAGGAGGATTAAGACCGATTAAGGCGAATTAGGGACCATAGAGCTGGATTAGGTTTGATATAGGTGGAATAGGGTGTATTAAGGTAGATTGGGACTATTAAGCAGGATTAAGGTGGATGATGGAGGATTAAGGCGTACTATAATGGGTCGTGGTTGATAAAGGAGTATTAAGAACGTATATGGTAGGTAAGGTGCATTAGGGGCAATATCGATTGATTAGGTTGTATTAAGGTGGATTTGGAGTATTAAGCTGGATTATGGTGGATGAAGGAGCATTAAGATGGATTAGGGTGGAGTAAGGTGAATAAGGGTTCATTGAGTAATAAGACTGATTAGTCTACCATAATCCTCCTAATGCACATTAATCCACCGAATCCCCATTCATCGACCTTAATCCGTCTTCATTCACTTTAATCCACCATAATCCACGAGAGTCCTCCTTAATGCACCCTAATCCAACTTCATCGACCTTAATCTACTCTAACCCTCCTTAATGCACTTTAATCCTCCTTAACCAACCCTACTGCTCCCTCATCCACATTCATCCACCCTAATCCTCCTTCATGCACCTTAATCCTTCTTAATCCATTCTCATCCTTCATGCACTTTAATCCACTATAATCGTCCTTAATGCACCTCAACGCACCTTCATTCACCCTAACCCACCTTCATCGAACTTAATCCAACCTTGTCCTCCTTTATGCACCTTAATCCACTTTCATCAACTTTAATCCACCTTAACCCTCCTTAATACACCCGAATTCATCTTAATCCAATCCTAATCAATCAATACTTTGCTAATCATTATTCATCTATGCGCGGCTGCACATGCTTCGGTTCGCTTCTCGCCTTCCTTCTGTCACGTGATATTTTCTGTAGCCCACAACGGGACGTTGATACAGAGGTCTAAGGCTTTCGCTTAATAAGCCACACACAAAGGGATGTGTCACAAGCAATACTACATCAGACGCACGAAGTAAAGCATCTCATCATGCGGCAGAAAAATTGTCTGGAGTATAGAACTCGCCTCAAAAGCTCCCTTTACATCGGTATACCCCGTTCATACGGCTTTAGGAAAAAACCAACCTCGTCATAAATGTTGCCTCTAGCATTATCGATGCTGTTATTAGCATTTCTCAAAATTTTCAACTCCACTGGGGCACGCAACTGACCCAAAATAACACGCCTCCATAGAATCCTGCGGCCCGTCCGCGGGAGCCCAGGAGGAATAGCGTGCCGTGCGCAGCCGGCGGGTGAGGAGAATTGAGGAGGAAAGCGCCGTGAGGAGGAGAGTGTCGCTACTTTCAAACATCAAGGGGTTTTATGGTGAACGGGCTCGCCGCGGCATCTCGCGGAGGCGCGGAATCTACACTCTATTATGGAATTTACGGAGCGCGTGGATATCAATTCCCTAAACTTTATGGGTGTAAAGTTTTCATAAACTTTTGATGTGACAGGTGCTTTGAGATTTCCAAACGTGTGCTTTAGATTTTCAATTGCGGAACTTTGTAAGTTTACTGCTCCCATGAATATTTGACGCCAAAGGTGCATTGACTTTTCCCAAATAGTACATCGGGCCATACAACGAGACAAGCCAAATGAACGCGCCATCAGACAAGTTGACAAAGCCCGCAGCGAGGCCCGATGGGACGAAGCGTTGTGGTGGTTCATTCGTGCCGTCATGTCACATAAAAAAATGTCAAAATTTTTTTTTCACCTGCGCCGAAGCATCCAGTGCAGACACTAAAGTCAGCTAAGGTAACTACGTTCTTATTTATTTTTTCTACTTTGACTTTTAATCGCGAGAACACATTGAGCCTCTTCAATTTTTTTGTTCACCCTCCCCTACCCGCGCGCTGCTACAGCCAGCCAGAGCGCATGCGTTTTTCTCGCACTGTTGCCAAGGCGGATTTAAATTGCTGTTGCCCCGACCACCGCGCGGCGCACTTCGGTGCGCGTTCGGTTTTCTATGGCCAAGTGCATTTTCGCCTGCAGTGCTTTGGACGCTTTCTAGTTAGCAGACGAGAAAAAGGAACAATGGTCGCTAGCCGCCATCACTGTGGGGACTCGACGGATTGTACCGCGTTCGCTTGAGCGCAACCTCTTCAGAAAATCTTGTCTCGCCGGTGTAGGGTACCGAGCAGTATGCGCATGGTTCTTGGTGGACCAAGCTTCTCGTGTTTTCTTCGGCATTCCTTTATTAGCCATATTAGTTACCCAAAGGAGGGATTCGATTGTGACCAACATACTTTGCCTTTCTTTTTCATTGCGGTAACTCGCCAAACAAAAGGAAGAAAGAAGCGTTGTTGCGGTGCAGCGAATTGTCGCATGGTGAAAGTTCTATTTTGTTACTTCTTTTGCGGAAAGTAATGGGCCATGGGACGCTTCAGTTGCCGAATACTCTTACTCTAAGTGCATTCCTACCGTCGCCGTCGCCCTCATGTTCCGCATAAAGTCCAAGTGCAATGACATCGTGACCCCGCGCTGCATGCTGTATTTGCGAGTGAAAGCGTGTGGGGGGTGGGGGGAATGGGTGAGCCGACGATGGTGGCTCAGTCTTGTGTGCGCAAGGGAGAAAAGCGAGGAGCAAGCGCGCTGCCTTCCGTCGCACGCGATACATCGGCGGGAGTGGATGGAATGGGGCCAGGATCTAGGATTTTGCGAATCTGTGATTGCGCAACACGTTTATTTGTCTTGTTTGACGCATTATATGCCTTGACTTTTTCTTAGATACGTAGATTTATTGGAGGCTTATTTATACGTATGTTTAAATATCTTGCTGCGAGGTTGTGTACGCGTGCAGTGAACTTTGTTTCCAGTGACACTTTTTTGTCCTTTATCAAGCTGTACCTTCGCATTTGTATATTCCATTATATCTTGCATTTATAATGTACAAGGGCGAGTCAAATGAAAGTGAGCCCACCCAACCCGCGCAGTTATGGTTCTGTTCATTATCTGCAAGGCCTGCGCGTAGCACACAGGCATCTCTCATTCACAAAAGTGACACGCAGTTGTGAGGATAAATGTTCTTTAATGCTCTCATACACTGGGCTGAACATGGTTGCGTGCCGTAATGCACGCTCCAGAAGTTGAGCAGCGTGGTGCCGCGAGGTTTTTGACAGCTGAAGGTGTTTCTCAAAAGAGAAATTTGTCGCCGTATGGCTGCCGTGTACATGGAACATTGCATTTGATTGGTCACTCTGAAGCGTTGGAACACACGGTTCAAAGACGGACGTGAAAGTTGTAGAGACGATCCCAGACCGGGCCAAAGACATCGTGCAATCACCCCTAACAAAATGACAAAATTGCAAAGCTTTATGAGCTGATGAGACAAGAACGGAGGACCAGCATCGATGAACTGGCAGAGCGTGTGAACATCAGTCACAGTTAGGTTCACGCCATAATTCATGAACATCTCGTTTATCGGCTCTTGTGTGCGCAAAGGATGCGCAAGACTTTGAACCACCGCCAGAATACGGAGAAGATCGGCGCTGCCTTTACTCATCTGATCCGGTATCACAATAAGGGTGACAATTTCTTGTCTGCAATTGTGATCGGAGACGAACCATCATGCCACTACTGCGAGCCTGAAACACGACGGCAAAGCTTACAATGGAAACATTCGAATTCACCACCCCCAAAGAAAGCAAAGGCCGTCATTTCCGCCAGACAGGAGTTGTCAACTTTTATTTTTCGATCGTCAGGGCCTATTACTGATAGAATTTGCTAAATCTTGAGAGACGATCAATAGTTTCCCATATTCCCAATGGGCCATGAATGTCCACTGGATATCCAGCGGACAACAATTCGTGGACATTTGGATGTCCTGCGGACATCCGCACATATCCTCCGGATGTACTATGGACATCCGTTGGAGCTTAAGGCGCAACCAAGGTGGCCATCCAGCGAATGTCCCATGGACGTCAAAGCCGGATATGTGGATGTCCCAGGGATATTTACAGCAGGCTATTTGCTCTTTCAGGATGTCCACGGGACATCCGTTGGATACATATTTTGCTAATATGGGATGTTCGAGGGATATCGATTTTTAAAATTTGATTGGACGTACCATGCTGGCACCAGATGTGGTCTTCAACCTCTTGGGTCAGTGCCATATTCAATGTTGTTGCAGCATTTATATGCGTTTTTACTGCAATATTTATTAAATGCTACAACACACAAAGAATTAAGGCATTGATCCTGAAGGAGACCCGTCATACTGGCGCACAGCTAGGAAAAGACAATGTTACAGCTTTCATTTTTATTCACAGTAAAGCAAAAACAAGCAAAAAAACAGTGGGCTCTGGTCTTGTGTTATCACAGTAGAAGAGCTTCTGCATCCAGCGAACAAGCACTGCAAAGCCTACCTCCAATGCTTAAGACAAATAGCCTGCAAGTGGATATAGCGTCATCAGCTCTAGTGCATCAGAAGAAATCTAGGAATGTAGGGGGTGATCAGCAGATCAACTCAAATTTTTACACATTTTCTATGAAACTATACTTTAGTAAACCTAACACAAAGACAACACCAAGCACTAAAAGTATAGAACTGCAAAGCACGACTTGTCTCTTGCCACTAGAAACAATAAATATGGGCCCTTTTATTCACAGAAACATGCCATAAATCTGTCGCAGCCGTTATTCTCGTCAAGCACAATATCCGTACAAATGGACATGGTTATCGTTCAATAGCTTCTACATATGCAAATAAACCTCTAAAGCAACTTTATTAAAAGATGAGTGCATAAGACACATCTAAAAACATTTAAGGGCATTAAATTCCAACATAAACACAACGAGCTCTGTTGCATCAACCCAGTTACAAAGTGAGTGCATAAAACAAATAAAAGTTCAGTTTTATGATGTCAAATTAAAAACCACCAAAAAAAACAAGCATAGCTGGGACATGTGGATCAAGCCCATCATTAGCTTGCAGATTCTGACTAGATTTCACTAAATATATATACTCCAAAGCACGATATGATGAGAGACTTGTCTCTTGCCACCAGAAACAATACATAAGGGCACTTTCCTTCAAAGAAACATAATGCCATCAATCTGTCACAGCCCTTATTCTCACCAAGCACAATATCCGTACAAATGGACATGGCTTCTACATATCAAAATAAACCACTAAGGTAACTAAAATATGAGCGCATGAGACATACATCTAAAAACATTTAAAGACATTAAATTCCAAAACAAAGACCAGAGGCTCTACTCTGTCAACCCTACTAAAAAGTGAGGGCATAAAACATTTAAAAGTTCAGTTTTATGACAATAAATTAAGAAAAACCAAGCATAGCTGGGACATGTGGGCCAAGCACACCATTAGCTTACAGATTCTGACTAGATTGGATTAAACATACACATAATTGCACACAGGCCACCTTGTTTCAGCATAACCAATAAAAAGAACTACACACTACCTCAAAAAAAAATGCAGCCACTGCCACTCACGATGGGAAATACCAACGTTACTAGACTAGCTTCAGTTGTAAAACTCCCCGCCCGCGCGCTTACAGCCGCTGTCGCCACTTCTGTGACAGCCGCCAGGTGGCAACGCTGTTCCATCGGGCTCCACTGCAGACGCCTCGGCACAGCCTTGAGCTCGTGCGGATAGGCAGTTTGCGCGTGTTTCACGCTCGCTGGCGTTCTCCCTTGTCCAAATTAGTGATACCACGAGAAAGCGGTATTCACCTACAGCAAGAAGATTTCGCGACAGTTCGTTAATACTGAAAGAAGGGTAAACTGTACGAAAGGAAGAAACGCATACAGCGAAGCGCAGAAGCTGCGTTTCTAAATGTCGTGTGTTTCTTCCTGTCGTCTTAACATTTCGCGCAGTTTAGGCTCACGAGCCTAAATATCTGACCAAAGTGCGTGATTGTAGGATGATCTTCATCCCCACCGAAGCTTCTCACCACGCCAAAGAAGCGCTGCAAAAAGATAGATGAGGTCGGTCTTGGTGCACACAAGCCACAAATAAATAAATAAATAAATAAATAAATAAATAAATAAATAAGTTGGATTTTTCATTCCGGGATGATGCTTAATCAGCGGAGCTGAAGCGTGCGGCCCCTGTGTTTATCACTGGGTTAATCCCGAGGGTTCATTGAAGTATTTCTCAGTCATGAGGTTACACACACAATCGGCTGCGACGGAGAGAACGACGTCACTGACGGTATGCCCGCAGTCCGCAGTTGTCGCTTGCGCTCGATGTCTGGAGTTTGCTCGGCGGCGTGGTTAGCAGCCTTCGTCTGCGATTTGCCGCTTGCGATTCTTCGAAATTATTTCTTCAAAATTAAATCGTTCTGTTATGTAAGACCATGAGTGGCTCATACTCCCTTAAGCAATGGCTCATACCCCCGTAAACGCGGCCTCCCCATTACGACGACAGAAGTGAACTGAAATTCTACGGTGGAAAAATGAACGGCCATGCAGCCAGCTGTGGAAGATGACGACGAACGCGGGAGCAGTGGCACGAGCACGTGCCGTGGATTTTGCAGAAAGTTCGCGGTCGGCACGAGGAATCGCTCTGTTTCACGCCGAGCGCAGCGTCGCATTGCTGAGAGCACAGAAAAAGTGGTGCACCGAACTGTCGACATAATAATAATAATAATAATAATAATAATAATAATAATAATAATGCCTTTATTTTCCATCCCAAGGATGTGGGACGGGGAGAGAAAAAGCTGCATATCCAGCTTGACGGGCTCTCGCCTCCCCGATACAAAACATGATGTTTAGAAAAAAAAAAAGGCAAACAGTACAAGCATATGAGTACAGACAAAAAGGAATATCACAAATGACAATTTTTACAAAAATGTACAATTCCAAAAAACATAGTGATGTGCATAATATCATGTCGTACATTTCAAACAGAAAGTGCCGCCCTTTCACTTTTAAGTGAAACAAAATGACGCAAATCTTTTGACCGGGTGCGTTGGAGATTTAAATTGTAATGTTGGCACAGGTTTAAGAGATGTGGAAGAGTGTTTCTGAGCATATGTTGTCCGTAACCTGTTCTGAATGAATGTATGTGCCAAATATCGGTGTTTCTGGTACATCGTTCCGATAGCGGCCTATGCAGCCAGGCACGCAGCACTTCGGCATCGTCTGCTGATATTCTTAAGAAACTCGGCGAAGGCTACGGTTCCACGGATGACATGCTTGCTGAAATTCGCTGTCAACAACGAACCACAGAATGCACAAACGCTGCACCGCGTGCTTAGTCCGGCCTGCCCGCGTAGCCGGCTAGTGAGGAAGTGGAGCCGGGCGCGACTGCAGCGCCACAAAGGCGCGGGCAGGTGGCGGTTCCGCGCAACGGCGCCGAGTTTTAAAACTGAAGCTAGTCTAGTAACGTTGGGAAATACTGCATTATATAGCAAGAGAAGTTGAATAAAGAAATTTAACATTACTATTGCTAAGAATAAAAATGTATCGCATCATTTGCAACAGAGAACAAGTCATGTAAGAGCTGTTGAGCTTACTATGAGTAAAGTGCTTTAGTCATCACAATACAGCCACTAATTACACTTGGGGAGTGACTGTAGTTTCCTAAGCTCTGCAAAGCAGTTGAGGGCTATATTAGCATATTACAATACAGCTGCAGCAGAAGAATTTAACTTTTAGAACTGTTTTCACAATATCTGAACATTGAATCCAGTTAACAGTGCAAACATATAACCACGTACTTCACTATGTGCACAACTGCAGAACAAAGTTCTGTCAGTAGCTTCAAAAAGAAAAAAAAAGTGACCTTTTCGAGTATGAAATTACTTGCTTAGAAATACAGAACTCTGCATTCAAGAGTTTGGTAGCAAAACTTATAACACAGATACTGCCTCAAAGTGCTAGAAACTGTTACAAATGGTAAACATACATGCAAGAGCGATATTTAGCTTAAATTCCTATTTAAAAATTTGCACTTATTGGTTCCCTATCCTTGCTCAAACTAGGCAAAAAGAGCATTTTATGGTCTGGATCATTCAATTTAATACATGGCAGTTAGTTAACTGGCTTTTAAGTAAACAATGTAAAGTTGCCTTCGTTTCCAGGAATGCAAGCTGCTTCCAAAGTGGCACCAGCATAAGCTTGTGTTGCTGCCTGAAGGCAGGTATAGAAAGTAGCAATGGAAGGAGAGTTACCGTGTGTTCCAGAGGAGTGGGCAATACGTAGAAACTAGACTTGTACAGCTTTTACAGCTGACTAGACATTTTCACCTATCTCGTATGACGGCAACAGTCTCCAAAGCACTTGGTAACAATGCAACAGAAACTGCACATGATTTTGAGGATCACAATAACAGTGGATAACATACATACATTATACAGTGGACACAAGTCAAAAGTCAAACTTGCAATGTACTTTAGTTCAGCTGTATCTTTAAAAAAAATTATTCATCAAATAAAAACACTATGTCGCCCATAACCTCAAATGCCTAAAGTGGATGCTACCTGCAAAACACGAATTGTGACAGCACCCTTCACATTTTTTAAAGGAAAGGTATTATACTGAAGCGTGGAGGTGGCACATCGGTTGAGAAATACCACCATGAAGTTGTGGTTGAGCTGGTTGCCAACAGTGCATGGTCCTTGTCTTTGCCATTGGCTATCTGCTGCCATCAATATCCACAGAATGACCAGAGAATCAGAAGCTGGAAGCCTTGGCCCCTCTGCCGTGGTGACAGTTTCAGTCAGTATCTGAAACAGCAAACATGCCATGACAAAGACGATTGTCAGAAGCTACTTGTGAAATGGGATTGTTATAGGCATCTACTGTGCAACATCTCATTATCATGGTTTCAGTCGGCTGCAAAGTGCGAACATACATTTCTACACGACTAAGAACAAGGGCAGCAACAGAGGGTAAAACAAGTAAGGAACTTTGGGGCCTTTCTTCCGAGCCAGTTTGTGCAGTGCACAGGAGTCTGGCAGATTATACAAAGAGTATAAAAGTCGGTCACAAGCTCAACACAGATTTCACCATATCGACTGCTTAGAACACTTGCACATTAGGAATACTGGCACAACATACATTTTTGTGCACAGTTCAGGATTTTACATGATGCCACAATGTAAATTCCATTACCTGCTGCCTGCTCAAGTAGTCTTGGCTTTGACTTCTGAAACTTGGTGGCAACGCGCTCGGGAGCATGCCGGAGCCACGATTTGATAGAGGCCTCAACGTCAGCAGCAGTTGCATTTGGCGCTTTGCGAGCAGCATCTGAAATTTACAAGATTCTTTAAATCATCTCAACAATAACAGTTGTCTTGGTGAAAATACAAATTTCAAGTCGTACAGTCTGCTGAACCTGCGAAAAAATTGAGAAATTACTGCCTACTCAAAGTCCTTCCACACATTATAAATTTGTTATATTGAATAGAGTTGGGCATTTCAGTTGCACTTGCTTTTTCAAATGATAATGAGGCAGAACACCAGCCAAAACGGTCTAATGATTGCTTTGCATTTTTTATTTAGACTGCTATTTCAATCATCTCACAATGCCTTGCACTGAAGGGCTGCAGGGTGGTCTTACACTCTATTTATTCCCTTTGCTTTTTACCCAACAAACTATAATATTATAAGTTTTTAGCTTCTGAAGCTAAGCCTGGACCTTTAGAGTGTTACCAAATTGTTCATTTTTTTACCATGTAGGCTTTTTTAGTCAACATTAAAATTTAAGTACACAGTGAAATTGCAGCATCCTTGCAGTGTTGAAATATGCAACCCATAGCTATGGTGATAACTGACACTGCAAGCTTACAAAATAGATAAACAGGCAGCATTTAAAAAAAACAGACATTCGTATTTGTATGTGGCAAAAATTAGAACAATGAGCATGTTTTCGTTTTTCCTGAGGAAGGCTAATTCTGCGTAAAACACAAAAGTAAGGTGTATTATAGAGCACACCTGCTATGGCTTTAGCAATCTTTAAGGCGGAGAAGCTCAGTTTTCCTTTTCGACCCATCCAGGAAAATTGTGCTGCAACCTCGTCTGTGATGCAATATGACAAGATTCTTTTTGTTGCGCAGTAGGCATCTTTCCCGCCAAGCTGTGTCAACTCATGAACCTGTGTACAAAAGAGAAGAAATTCTTTTCAACAAAGAAACTTGTTGGATGATGTGAATGTTTTAGAATATGAAAAAGAGTATTAAGTCATAAAGCAAGTAAGCAATGAACGAAAACCCATGGCATTCTTGATATTGCAAAAGTTCAGTGTTTCAACATCTAGAATATTCTATGAGTTTGATGAACTGAAACAAGAAAACAATGAAAAAAAAAGAAACATAGCTTACCAGGATCTTAAATTTTCCAGCATCGAGCTTGTCGTCAAACTCTTGTAGTTCTTCAAGACTGCTTAGTGGATGGCTTAAGAGATCTGCGCATTCGGTGACTGAAGAAGTAGGCAGCATATCACACAACTTGTTCAGGGTGTCTGCTTGTTGTTCTAGCATGAAGCGAAGCGTGTTCAGCAGTCGTAGTACATGCCGCTGGAAGTCTGAAAAATATAGTAAACAAACGCTATTAAAACTTAGTATGATTCAAGAAGATTTTAAGCAAACCATTTTACTGAAAACTGCATTCATATCTTTCAAAAGGTGCGTACTCTTCTCTACACAACAATGATGAGGTGTGTTTTGTGGCCGTTCTTGCTCTATCTGTTCACCTGAAAAGCACAATTTCAATTCATTAGTAGTTTGGGGTAAATGGTTAATGATTTATTTAACTTTGACCTTCCTTATCTGGCACATACCTGCATCAACAGAGTGGTTATCAGACATGCCTTGTGACGAGTTTGTCTCTGACAACTGGGTCCCTGCAGTGTGAAAGAAGAAAGCAGTGAGCCACAAGAGCCGCTCCACTAGTTGGAAAATCTTATATGCAAGAGATAGTGAGAAAGAGCCTAGCAGAGCAAAGAAAGTTACCAATAGCAAAGGTTTACCAGTTCAATTATAAAATTGAATTATGGAGGTTAGAATATTTTGCTTCATCTTACTTCTACAATGCTTGAGAATTAATCTATGCATGGCTCTTAAGAAGCTTTACAGCTATCTGTGGTTCTAACCTATAGGTTAGAATCACAGAAAGTTAAATTTGTTACACACAAAAAATAATAAATAAGCACATAAATCCTAATTTTGTAATGAGGGAGCTGTATATGTGTGAGAATACCTGGTGTGCCTTTGTCTCCCTGGCCAAATGTGGGCAGACTTGTTGCTTCATTCGAGGTTATTCCTAGAAAGCAACACATGTAGTCCATCATGTAATGATTCCTATTAGCATTAATCACAGCCATACACTGGCCGTGGAGCGCAGTATACTCCTATATAAAACACACTTACAAGAGCTCCAGTATTTACATATATACCGAACTTCAAAGTTACAATTCCGCAGTTCAGTGTTGCAGGATGAATTTCCTTTGTAGCAATCTGCTACAATTGCATGAATGTCACAATTCTATTCATGCTATACCCCATGCTAAACATTTCTGGCAAGTGAATAAATGCCAGAGGGGCAACTAGCAAAGTTTCGGTGTATATGCAAGGTAAATACGTTGTTCACACTTCTTGAAAACATATGCTGACTAGACATTCAATGTGAAATTACGAGGAGGCATTCCAAGCTTTGCTTCTATTTTACTATGAAGTTGCCAGTGCACTGCTGAAACACAGGGGAAGAGCGAAATGGACAAAGCGCTTTGTCCCATCTCATCCTTGTGTGTTTCAACCGTGCACTGCCACCTTCGTTATCGATTATTACCAACATGCCCACTCGCCCGTCATCTTAATTTTACTTTTTGGAAATGCGCTTTGTAAATTTAAAAATCCTATTGATAATGGCACATGAGCATTGTTAAGAACAGGCTAGCTATGAATGCAGCTACCAGCCTGCATTTTTCTTCGAACGAGCAGTTCTTCATGGCTGGTGTGCAAATATTCAATGCAGATGAAAGAAAGGAGGTGGTACATTGTAACATCAAAGGGTTGAGAAAAAATTGGCCTCATGCACCAACTGACTGCTTGCAAGACTAAAGCTACGTCTTTAATGCAATGCAAATCACAGCTGCATCTTGAAAAGTAATGGCAAATACATTTTACAATACCAGATGGAAAATTATTTGGAATGGCTGGCAGTCTTGGCTGGCTTGTGGCAGTTTCTCCCTCCTCTTCTTCACTGTCAGAGTTGCTCCAGGCTGCTGGTGGCCGTCTACGCCTCTTCAATGGGGGCATTTCAGTTTCACTGGCCAGGTCTGAATGGAACTGACTGTCATTTAGCTTTTTCCGGGCATGTTCATAGGTAACTGAAAAAGTGCAAAATGTGATCAATGTAATCACCCCTGGCTTAAGACTTAAGTCGACTGAAATGCGCTTACCAAACAAACCTTTCACAGCAATTTCATACTGCTTCCACCATGACTGTGGTGGATGCTGCTTCCGTGCCATTTTCCCAGCCTTCTCCACTTTTACATTATGCGGCCAGACGCACATGCTCCCGGTGACCCAAGTAGTTGGCACAATTTCAACCTCTTTAGAGGCAGTGAATTCCACAATAGCATAGCTCATCTGTAAAAGAATTCTGAATTGTAGTGCCAGCATTGCACAAAGCAGCACTTCCTAGTTAAGCACATTGTTGCTTCAAATAAGAATAGTACCATGGAAACTATGTATATAACTTACCATTACATGCTCAATCATGATCAGGCTTTCACAATTACACAATAGCAGAGAGCTAATCAAGAATTAAGTTGAACATAGAATACACTGACCTGGTCTAGGAGATGCATGTATCAAAATAATTTTTCAAGCTTTGTCAAGCTATAGCTCTCAGTGTTTGGCCAGAAAAGCCAGACATCTACCTATACGACAAAAACATAGTCATGCTGGCTGTTCAAAAATAAATTTTGAACCAAAATGCCTTCATCGCCACATAATAAAACCTCAAGACAAAACATTGTTGACAAGCCATAGGAAATGTATTTGCAAATGAAGCCAGACCTTTAGAATCAGGAGAGATTAAAAGTTTACATGGCAACAGCAGAAAACAAGCTCCACACTTCCTTCAAAGTTCAAGTAATATAGCTGTGGTAAATACCAAAATAAGATGCTACATAGGGAGGCCACAGCAGTTTTTATAGAACTGTTGTCAATGGTCCTGCTAAAACGCTTCAAAGGATCCCCACGTAAGACGCTTGGAAAACAATCTATACTCCTCAACATTTCTTGGGAATCGAAACAAGCAGCTATGAGCTAACAAAAGAAATACACACACTTTACAACAGCTGCAGGTGCCCAAATTCCTCACTATTGTGGCACTGTCTAGTGGCCTGAAGAATTATTTTACAACAGCCAGAAAAAAACTTCCAGTCAGGCTTCTCACCACACTCATACAAGAGCTTGTGTGAAGGCAGATAAGAGTGTTCAGGGCAAAGTCAGCACCAGAGCAAGTTCCTCACTGCTACAGGGAAAAAGTACAGAACACGACACTAAAATGAGCTAATCTTGGAACACATACTAAACGGTATGCAACTCTGGCATTACTACAAACTGCTTCTTCCATGGGAGCTTGACCATTTTTCGCACATTGCTCACAGGCCACACTTTGAGGTCTGAAAGACCTGAAACAATATAAATATCAAGTCTTGAAGATTCAAAGGGGTATGTGTAGAAATCTTCTTTATGCAAAAATTCTTGACCAACGATGCAAATCTCTTCTGTACCCCTCATGGAAGCAATGTTTCTTGCAATAATAATATGTCCACCCTGCATGTAGCAGTTGTCCGGCTCTTCTGTGCTGAGCACAAAATTTTGATACTTCAGAGTTTTGAAGCATGGAAGACAGCACGTGGGAAGGAGTGGACCATTTTCACAAGGTTGTCTGGGAGAAGGATCATATCGCCTGCAAGGCACTTCAGAAGCAGCTGAATTTGCCTCTGCCATTCTATTTGCAAGTTGTTGTAATGGTTTCCCACGTTTGCGAAGGTGCCTCTTTAATTGCTTCATATTGTTTTCAAAGGGAAATGCACTGAAGCAGTCTAATGCGCCATGGCGTTTGACGTCATCAGACAAGTGTGACAGGCAATGGACACTGAACGACATGTGCTCTTTTCCATACAAATGGGCAAAACTGGCAACAAAATGTTTCAGAAGTGCCCCGGCATAGTCAGCATGATGACTGCACAACTGCTTGTTAACCAAAATTGACAGCGAGGCATGGAGAAGCAAGAAATGTTTATAAATGTCATCTGTGAGAATGCCGTTGAGAAGAAGAGGCCCTGTATAGAGCAGAAGAAGCCTAAATTCAACAGCCTTCCACCTATCTAATTCATCGACACCCCTAGGTTTACGTGGAAATTCGTGCGGGATGTAGAGACGCAAGGCTGTGCTTTGCCCATTGAAAGTATGACGTTGAAGTGGTCCCAGTCGAACATTTAAAGGACCTGAAAGCCACAGGGAAAAAAGCTTTTTCACAACACCTAACAGAACAACATGCATATAGTCGAGAGGAACATCACACACAGTGTCAAGAGGCAACTCAACAAGAATTGACGTTCCTCTGTGATGCTCGGAGTCGTGCTGCTGCCTGAAGCTAGCATCTGTGCGGAGGGGACAGTCTGAATCGGGGAACACAACCTTGCCTCCAATGTATGCACCCTCAATGCAGCACTTGGGGCAGCCACTGTAGCCACTGTGGCCTTTGGTCATCATTACGAAAGACCGTGCTGGCGCATCACAAACAAGAGCCTTCAGACAAACCTCGATTGGCTTGCCATTGACAACAAGCCCATTTGCCAGCAAATACTGCAACTCATCAACGAAAGCTCTCAAAAAATCATTGGATGAATGCGGCTTTGAAGGTCCGGCATAAGCCCCAATAACAAATGGCCCAAAGCCCTCACCACAGTTACTAACTCTACATTGTATAGGCCAAAGTTGCATTCTTGAGCTTTTTGCAAGGGGCAGGCCATCTACATTGACAATGAGTGAAACAATACTAGGAGGGTCTTTCACGAATTGCAACGAATGTTTAAGCCCGGCAGCGAGACCAAAATGACAATATTCGCCCGGAGACAGGGCCTCCACGGGGTACTCGGTGTTTTCTAGTCGCGGCGTTTTGAGGAGTGCACGCGCGTCATCAGGGAGGTCAAGTTCGGAAAAGATGCTGTAACGTTTGTGCAGCTTCAATAGCTGGTTTAATGCTTTTCGCTTGATGTTATTCTCAACTGCCCATTGACGCAGTGCCTCTCGAAAGCTTTCTTTTTGCGGTGCTACTTCATCTGATGAAACAATGGGCACAGAAGAAAAATGCAAGTTTTGAGATGAGGCTCCAGGCAAATCATCTGAATCACCTGACGAACTATTTGACGATTGTGTAGAATCGGCATCACGACTCGCAAAATGTGCGATTTCATGCGAGGCACTAGTAGAATCACTATGCACAGCTAAGTCATCATGTTTTGCAACTGCCAAGCGTTGTGGCTCTTCTCGACATGGCTGGGTGGCGGAGGCCGCACACGCATTGTCTCCCAAACACTCCGGCAGAGCGCACAAGGGATCAATTAGCAGATGTGTCCTCCGTGCTTCCCGCGATGCCTTTTCCGTAACGAGCTTTTTGCGAGGCCTCTGCATGTTTGTAGAAATCCTAACAAAATTCGATAGTCACAACTGTCACCTGGCTTCTAGCGACTACAAGCAAGAAAGCACTGGTTGCATACATGCGATCACAGCCTCAATTGACAAGCGCGCGGTCCCGCTCACCTTGGTCGCGTAATCCTCAGACAAGGAGCTCGTCCACGGCCGCAAGTCGGACACGGGATCTCCAGTCGTGAAGAACCTCTACCGAGCGCGAAGCCAGGTTCGCAGTTCTAGAATAGGAAGCTGTTGAAAAGCCCGCGAAAGCACACAAAAGAAATGGCGGCCGTCCTCTACAGCGTGGTATCCCGCGCAGAGTGACTGGTGGCAGTGATGATGATAGACGCAATTTTAGTTTTAAAACGATATAAACGTGAGCTCAATAAAAATGTGTAATAACTCTACTTTATATAATTTAAAAGTTAGAAAATGCGGTAACAACAAATTTACTGGCAGCTGAAATGAAAAACAGTGGCGATTAAACAGTAGCGGCCCACGTTTATGGATGGCGGTGGCAGTTATAACAGTTGGCAACTATGATTAAGTAATGGCGGCGCGCAGCAACAAATTGTAAACACGCAAGTGTAGTGGTAAGAAATGCGTTAATAGTCAGATTTTTTTTTTAATTATTCATTGCACGTTACGTACTAATAATAAAAAGTTGCTGGCTAAACCGTCTCGTAATGCTTATTGCGCTGACGACATGCGGCCTCTTGCCAGTTAGATTGAAATATTTGGAAGTATTATTTCATGCGCGGTTCCCCAAAAAATAATGTACGTATGCAGTTCTCAGGGTTTGAAACGTGACATTCGCACGGCATGGCATCCGGCGCCTTTTTCTTAGCCACTAGTGAGCATTGGGCGATCAATGGGATGCTGAATGCAGTTACATTGCAACACAAAGGCACGTAATACTTTTCATGTAATGCACAAAATACATGTACGCGCTCCGTGTATCCATTGCTCAGCACCATACGTTTTCTCTAGGGCTGGGTAACGTCGAAACCAAATCCCTCTCAAAGTGTGGAATAGCAGGCTAGAGGAACTTCACCGAGTCTGACTTCTCGAGACACCTTTCTGGTACTGAAAATTCTCTTTTACCTAACTGTGCTTAGGCTTCATCAACAGCTAGAGCGCTACCTGCGTGTGAATTTAGGGGCTAATCTGAGGCAAATAAGGGTATAAAGCAGCGAAAATAGCGCTAATGGCACACGGTTGGTCGACTCATTATTTCTGTTTCAGCCTCCGGTCATGCGTAGACAAAAGATCTGATGGCACGCTGCACTAAGTTACACGACAAAATGCAGTCCGGTTCAAAAACGTAGACCTATCTATAATTGTAGATAGGTCTACGTTTTTGAACCGGACCTTAAGGCCATACAGATATATCTTTTCGAACTTGCATGTGATAAAACGATGCACTCGGGTGGGACGGGAGGCGACGTCCTTTGGCGGTCCCTTGGTTATCCGGTTTGAAAACATCCGCTATGAATCCAGTGAGGACATCCCTGGGACGGCCGAGAAAAGAACCAAACGGACGTTCGGAAACAGCCGAACACAAACATCCGCTGGCTGTCCTACGGACGTTGGGTTTCGGACGTGGACGTTCGGCTTTAGACGGGACGTCCAACGGACATTCATGGCCCATTGGGTTAACGCCGGATCGGCTGCGTGTCCCAATCAAGAATAAACCACGTCGAAAATTGACGAATGGGGTCATCTTGTTCCACGACAATGCCCGTCCCCACGTCGCTGATGTGGTTAATACAAAACTGGCAATGTTCAAGCGGGAAACGCTGCAACATCCGCCATACAGCTCAGACCTGTCGCCTTGCGACTTCCACCTTTTGGGGAAACCGAAAAAACAGCTCAAGATTCGTCTCGGACGATATCGCGAAAGTCAGTTGCAGGCGTTTTGAAGCAGCAACCCAAGCAGCTTTATGAGACGGGAATTGCGCGACTCGTTAGTCAATGGGACAAATGTCTAAATGCTCATGGGGGCAACTTTTAATTAAAGTGCCCCGTTTGCCATATATTCGCATTGGCTCACTTTCACTTGACTCGCCCTCGTATATCCTGCAGAACTCGTACTTTTTATACGTGCCCTCTGTTGCGACTATAATTTTGGTGCAATTACTCACGATACACGACCGGTGACAGCTGCTGCTGCGTAATACATTGGAACAAATGACAGCGTCATTGATATTTTTCACTGGCCGTTGCACATGTACAAGAATGTAAACAAGGACCTTCAATGACAAAGTGTCATTAATATATTTGTTCTCAACTTCTTCATTTCATGGCCTTTACATTTTTCATATCAGCCGCATGCACTGCTTTGCTGGCTTCGAACTGATGTAGTTCTAAAGTTCGTGTGATATTGTCACGTGGTAGTGACGGTGAAGAAAGAAGCAGTACGGTGGAATACAAAACTAGCTTTTATTGGGCGAACCTGTGCCCACAAAACAGGCTACACTTATAGCACAACGAAAGCGGCGAACACGCTCGGCGATCGTCGAAAATCTCATCAGCGGGTCAAGCGCGTCGGTTTTTATACAGCTGTCGTCGAATGTTCCAGACTAATCGTTCGGACCCGCGTGCCTTCCACAAAGTTCTACAGCATTCGTGTCAAGCGAATAAATCAGATAACACAAGGTTCGGCGACAACAGACAGCGGATAGAAGCATCGATAACTTTCCAGAAACTTCTTTTACATGCAGGCGCGTCCTGCGCTGCACGATAACATTTGTTAGGCGGCCAAACGTGGTCGGCCGATAAAGATAAGTATACGTGTCAATATTTTCTTTACCTATTAAATAGACAAAAATATGGAAGCATTCACATCAGTTATGTTGGGCACAATTTTTGGCACTTACGAGTATATTCTTCTACGAAAAAATACATATTTTACTTGTATTGACAGTGCGCAGCGTTCAAGAATTCGTTTGCAGCATCTTTGGCAATGACAATGCAGTTATTATTCGTGTATTTGATCCCTAGGCAAATTATTTAAGAGGAAGCTTTAGCTCGGGCCCAACTCCGACGCTGCCTATTCAGATACGTGTAAAACGCAGAAACGCTTTTCTGAGATAACTCCTGAATCGCTTTCAATTAAATTTGTTGCATTTGAGAGAGTAAGTCAAATTCTAGTGTCTTTTGGAAGCGGAATTTCGATTTAGGGCCTGAACCTTGTTTAAACTATTTTGAAAAATTCGAAAGTACGGAAAAAATAGAAGCACGAAGTTTACAAATTACTAGCTCTGCATAAAGAACATATATCGCGGTTCTGTAAACGGCATCCATCACACCATTCAAAGCGGACAAATTCGATATGTCAATTTGTATCTTACGTGAATTGGTTATGTTATGTACAAGGGTTCTGCAAAAGCCATATTTCCATAATACTTAATTTTTTGAGATTCATGTGTAACATATCAATTTTGTCCGTTGTAGATGCACTATTATGTGCAATTCACAGAATTGTGATATCAACTCTCATTTCTGATTTACAGAGTTGTAAACTTAACTGTGTCGTTTTCTGAAACTTTTTGATTTTTGCCACTTTTCAATAAGATATTGACGACCTAAATCGAAAATTCGAGGCAAACAGATATAGTCACTATAATTTAAGTTTTCCTTTTAAATGCAACAAACCTCGTCAAATTTGGTGCCATGGTTGCCGAGAAAAACGAATTCTCCTCCAATATGTATTTAGATAGGAGCATCCGACCTAATGTTTCCTCTTAAGGAGGAGGCCGAGTTGCAACGTGAGCCCCCCCCCCCCCCCCCCCCCCCCGAACGAAATTTCTGGCTACGCCACTGGCAGCCAGCTAGTGCCGGTCCTGATGGGAAGGCAACGTGAGGTGGGATCCTGAGACAACCCGAAGCTGCCCGAAGTTTGCAAAATCTATGGCGAAATCGAACACTAGTTGGACAGGTGGTCACGGGATAAACGTAAACATGCTACCAGCGTGTCAGCGGCCGGTCTGGCCGGCGCGCTCTCGGCGTAGTCGGTCCATTTATGTGTTCCCAGCTTGAAAATATACAGCTGTATTCTGGAATACGATCACTTTTGCGAGATTTCGTGCGACTGGGCATCTTACTTTGCAGAGCGTAACAAACGGCCTGCGACGCGTCCGATGCCAAGACGCAAAATCGCACGTAAATAATCGCGAAAGCAATCGCTCGAGGATGCCTTGAGCTTTGACCTTCTTCGAGAAATGTGCGCCAAGATTAACTCAAACATTTACACTGTGATTCTGATTTGAGATAATATTCTAGTAATATTACGTGCTCATCAAAGCGCTCTTAGCTCTAGTCATTTATACGCGTTTCATAATATTTTTTGTATGATCCTACAAAATGCAACGTTTTTCCATGCAATGGCTACTTTTTTGGCTACATTTCTGTATGTGGCCAAAATTGGCTACTTTTCTGGCTACTTTTCACATTTTGGACCTGGCAACCCTGGGCCGTGGTTACGCTAATATGAAACCAAGTGATGAAACTCTGTAGCTGCGCCAGAAGTAGGGGAGCGTGGTAATTAGTCGTCTGTGTTCTTACTGGCGTGTAAACTCTGATGACTTGCATGTGTTAAAATGAGCAACATATACATACAAGAACCGCCAACAAGCGGAAAGGTAAGCTGTGCTAACGTGTCGATAGACTCGTCGTGAAAGCTCGGCTGTTGCTGGTCGTCTCGGGAACAACGCCAATGTGAAGAGAAATAGATTTGCATTAAGCGCCCCCCTCCCCCCCCCCCTTTTTTTTTCTGTATTGCTTTTCCTAATCAGGTAAAAGCAACGCCAAGGACATGAGTGAAGTCGCGTAGAAATCGTCTTGTCAGAGCAACGTGTCGTGCTCTTCAGTTTGACCGTCCCGCCTGAATATGAATAACCGACTAGCTTTCACGTTCATTTACTTTTCTGCTCATTCCCGAGTGATTGCTCTTTTCTTGCAGTTCTTTGCGTGTCAACTGCAATTTCGCCTTCTCATGTCGTTGTTATCTTGGGCCATTCCACCGCGAGGTCTAGGTTTCGGTCGATCGGAGTTCGACTTATATCACTTATGTTATGTATTTGCAGTTCCTTACGTGACCCACCGAGGGAGCTTTGAGTAGGGGAACGGAAGGAGGTTATAGAAAGTTTTTACAGTAGGAGCACAATACATTAAGCATTAAAATATGTTAGACTGGTAATTATAGCAAAGACAGGTAATCAATCAATACACAGAGAACCAAGAAATGCGCAGTCATTATTACATTATTTTAAAGCAAAGCCAGGTGCTGAGTCGGTCAATATCTCGGCAGATATACATATTTGTGGATGTAGATAGAAAGGTTATGTGTGGCCAGGGCGGCCGCATTTCGATGGGGGCGAAGTGCGAAAACACCCGTGTACTTTGATTTAGGTGCACGTTAAAGAACCCCAGGGGGGGTCGAAATTTCCGGAGTCCTCCACTACGGCGTGCTTCATAATCAGAAAATGGTTTTAGCACGTAAAACTCCATAATTTAAAATTTTTTTAAGGTTAAGAATAAAAGTATGGGTGGACGAGCTTATAACCTATTCTGTATTCTGACCGATAATGTAGGGCAAGTAAGCGCATCCATATTGGCTCCCTTCAATGGTCAGGCGGCACAGCGATGGATGGATGGATTTGGATGGATGTTATGAGCGTCCCCTTTGGAATGGGGGAGTGGGTTGCGCCACCAGGCTCTTTCTATTATACAACTTAATGTCCTACCTACCTTAAAAAAGAAAGAATGAACACTATGAACTCCCACAAACAAATTTTATCATCCCTTATTGCGAACTGTGCTATTGTACGTCTCCGTCTTTTGTCGCTTCCCTACTTTTCTTCCACCAATCTTCCAATCTCCTCTTACTAATCTCTATTGCGGGAGAGAGAGAGAGAGAGGGCTCTTTATTAGAAAAACAGATAATTTTGCCGGCGCGTATATAACTGCTGGCATGCTACTCTGTATAGGGATGGGGAATGGGATTAAAAGATTCCAGAAAAGAGTGGGAGAAAAAAGAAGGATAAAAATAAATATGAAATGTCCGAGTGGACCTGATACTAATTTTTACACGTGACATGGCGGGTAAATTTAGGCTTTTGTATAGGAAGGATGCAATTTTTAAAGCTTTCCTATTTGACCAATTTCTGTCAGGTATTTGAACACTAAATCCAAAACCCGTCGCTGTTTTGAAGGGCCGGGCATTGGACCTAAGATGCTCGGTAACGTTAACGGTTCGTGGCAAATCATGTCCATTTGGTGCTCAAAAAATTGTCTCTCGTCGCGGTACGCGGGGCATTCTAGTAATATGTGCTCAATTGTCTCTAAGTTGCGACAGTTATCACAGTATGGGTTAGTGGTAAGTCCTATGCGGTACAGATAATTGTTCGTGTATGCCACGTTCAGTCGAAGACGATGGTACAATGTCTCTAAGTGTCGAGGAAGTGGTCGTGGAATTTTCGGTCTCATTTCTGGGTCAATGTAACGTAGGAAGTTATCGTGGTGAAGCGGCAGATTCAAGATGCGCTCTTTTTCTTGATAGGCATATTTTTTTGCCATGGTTGAAGCGTTGGCTTTTGTAAAATATGTTCTTCTGAACTTGCGGTATTGGAGTCCATTTCTGGCAGCTTCGTTCCTTCTTTCATTTCCCGAAATGCCGGCATGGCCAGGTATCCACTGGAACTGTATGCAATGCCCAGCAATCTTAGCCCTGTGGTGAAGATAAGCAATGTCAAATGCTGCTGGTTGATTATTGCAACGCTTGTGCCTATTCCACATATTTTGTAGGACTGCTTTTGAGTCTGTGAAAATTACCCATGTCTTTGGCGGCTGCTGTCGAAGTATATACACAAGGGCCTCCTTAATGCCATATAGCTCCGCTGAAGTAGATGATGTCGCTCGCTCAAGACGAAACGAGAATCGTCCTGTAGAAGG
This sequence comes from Dermacentor albipictus, assembly GCF_038994185.2. Taxonomy (NCBI): domain Eukaryota; kingdom Metazoa; phylum Arthropoda; class Arachnida; order Ixodida; family Ixodidae; genus Dermacentor; species Dermacentor albipictus. The sequence continues at coordinate 180,042,464 of NC_091823.1, read as the reverse complement.
AACAAAAAGTCCGCATGATGAAGGATGTGGAGTTGTAGAGCCATCTGTGAAAATGTGCGTTGCGGCTGCGTATTCTTTGTGCATATATTCTAAAGCTATCTGATAAGTCGCTGCTGGAGGCATTTTCTTTTTCGCACCGATTCCAGGTATGTATGGCACGATTTCCAGTGGGGACAGTGTCCATGGTGAAATGTTTCGCGGCATAATTTGTGACGCCTGAGCAGGAATCGAAATAGATATGCTTCCGACGGCCTGCCCAAAGCTAGATGTAGCACGGGTTCTGGAAATATCCTTTAAAAAGTGAGTCTTCGTATGAATGACGTGGCGGAGGTGTATCCGAAGTGTCTCCTGCGAACATAGCACGTCCAGAGGCAGGCATCCAGCTTCTGCTACCGTCCCTGAGTGGGACGACCCTTTCGGAAGGCCAAGACATACGCGAAGGCAGTTGTTTCGTGCTGCCTCGAGTTTTCTCTTGCTTGTGGGAGATATTTTGTGCAGGATCGGGAGGTAATATCGTAGTGTTCCGTTGACGTAGGCGTTATGGAGGAGCACCATTGGTCGACAGGTGCTGCCCCACTGTGATCCGGCTAAAAATCGGAATACGTGCGACGCCGAGGAAATCTTCTCACTCAGTTTTTTCACTTGGGGCGACCATGTGAGGTTCCTGTCGATCGTCACTCCAAGAAACCTTTGCGTCTTGACATATAGAAGGGCGCGACCACCCAACACTAGTGGCTATTTTTCCATACACCTCCGCGTGAAAGCCATGGCAACGCTTTTGTTGGGGGACAATTTCAGCCCCTTGGATTTAGGTAGGCCGATATATTTGCTAGCGCTCTCTGGAGGCGTTGTTGGGTGGTACTGCGGGAACGCGCCGCACTCCAAATGCAGATGTCCTCCGCATACAGTGTGATTTTGACGCCAGGGGGCAGGTTTCTTTTCAGATGGATGAGGACTAAATTAAATAATACCGGGCTTAACACAGCTCCTTGTGGCACTCCCTTCTCGACGGCATAAAGCGCCGTGGGGCCATCCAGGGTACACATGAAAAGTTGGCGTCCTTGAAGATAGTCTGCAATCCATGCATAGAGCTGTCCTCCAAGACCAAGGGTTTCCAAAGCGTCAAGTATTGCTGTATGATAGACTGAATCATATGCTGCCTTAATGTCTAAAAATAATGCAGTAGGTATGTTGCCAGAGACCAATTCCTCTTCAATTGATGAGACCAAGGCAATGACATTATCAATTGCGGATCTATTTTGCCAGAAGCCATTCATTTCCTCCGGGTAAACTTTTGGAGTTTCCAGGAACCAATTTAGTCAATTGTAGATCATTTTTTCGAATAGCTTCCCTACGCAGCTAAGCGGGAAAGTTTACTTTTCCCCTACTCTCGCTGAACCCAAGGGCTTCAAGGAGGCCAGTGGTACCTAAATCGACCCCTTGGCAGACGTCTTCACATTCTAATAAAACATGCTCCATCGTTTCCCTAGCTTTGCCGCAGCAAGCACTCGTTTCTTCTTTCTTCTTTTATATCGCTTTATAGATGCGTGTTCTAAGGCATCCCAATCTTGTTTCGAAAAGTAATGAGCTTCCCTTTGAGTGGTCATAAATTGTTTCTTTCCTGATTTCATTTTTTCCTCTTAAGTAGTTACTCACGGCAGGTTTCTTTTCCATTGCCGCCACCCATGAGATTATTTCAGCCTCTGACTTTCCGCTTGACCTTCTTTGTTGCTGTGTTGCCCACCCCACAGGCCGCACACTTGCTGGTAAGCTTCCTAGTTCTTTTCCTCCACGGTGAACCAATGTTTTTCCTGTACAGATACCTGAACACTCTCCCAGCCCATTTACTTTCTTCCGTATTCCTCAGCCGTTCTCCATACTCAATTTTACTGCGAGCTTCCCTCACTTCAAAACTAGTCCAGCCCATATCACCCTGCACAGCTTCATTTGTAGTATTCCCGTGAGCGCCCAATGCGAGGCGTCGCACTGACCTTTGGTTTCCATCAAGTCCTGATTGTTCCCGTGATTTAAAGCAAACAATCACTTTCCCAAAAGTAAGTTCTGGAACCATTACACCTTTCCACATACCCTGGAGCACCTCGTACCTATTGTATCCCGATAGTGCTCAGTGCTTCATTATGGCTGCATTTCTCTTCCCCTTCACTGTTATTGTTTTTTTCTGTGTTTCCATACATCTATATTGTTTGTTTATCCATATACCAAGGTATTTATATTCAGTTACCCGAGGTATTTCCTGGCCCTGTATTGCCACTGTGTGTTCACTGTTTTCATTTAATACCACAACACCTTATTTTGTAACACCAAATTTCAAACCTAAATTGTTGCCTTCCTGTCCACAGATATTAGCCAGCTGTTGCAAATCGCTTTGCTTGTTAGCTAGCAACACAATGTCGTCCGCATAAAATAAACCTGGAAGCTGCTGCTCATCTTTTGTACCTGCCTGTTGGCCTGAGAGATTAAACCCGAAATTACTTCCTTCTAGCGCCCTCTCCATCCTCACCATGTACATCATAAACATCTGTGGGGATAAAGGGCACCACTGCCTCAGCCCTTTGTTGATACCAACTATCTTCTCGCTCCTCATCTCTTCCCATGCAAGGCAAACAGTATTTTCTAGGTAAACCTCTCTCAAACGCTGTAGACAATCGTCACCTAGGCCTTTCCCTTCCAGAATATCCCACAAAACGTTGCAGTCTACGTTGTCATAGGCTCCTGTAATGTCTGAAAAGGCCAGGTCGTACAGGCACCTCCGGCACCGTGCCCACCACAATCTGCACCCTGAGGGGACAGCTCGCGCAAGTGATCCACCCCTTCACCAAGCGCTGGGCTAGTCCTGTCCCTTTCCTGTTTAGGATGTCATTTAGCCCACCTGCTACTATGACAAGGTTGCACACGTGGGCATTTTCTGTTAGCTAATAATTTTATGTGGTTCCAAAATATTCTAGATGCAGCTTTCTTTTTCTCACGTATTTCTGACAAGCAACATTCACTTTCACCTTTTATCTTTGCTTGCACCAGTATTTGTACCATAGACTTTTTCTCCCGGTATATTTCCCATTTACTAGCTACTTCATCCTGCGGCAACTGCACCTTCTTTGCCTGCCTGTGCTCTCGGGATGCTTTCTGTCGTTCGGTGATCGCTCCTCGTATCTCCCTGTTCCACCAGCTTTTCACTTTCTTTTTCCTTTCCAACAAACATGTTGTTTCTCTTTCCGTATTTCTGTCATTATTACACTTTGCACTCCTTGCTCTCTTTCCCAACTACATATCCCATTTTCAGAATTATGCGTTTATGGTCACTCCCTATGCTGGTATGCCCTTCCTCATCAATGACCATTTCTCTCAACTTATCGTGAATTCCGTTTTTCATCAGACAGTAATCGATGGTTGATTGCTGGTTTCCCATTTCCCACGTGATCTGCCTTTCACACTTTGGACCTGTATTCACGATAATGAGGTTATGTTGCTCACAAAGGTCTAGCATTGACTTCCCGTTGTTGTTGGTTTAGCCATCTAAATCCTGTATGTGGGCATTCATGTCACCTAATAGGACAATTTCAGCACCATTCCCGAAACCCTTAATATCCCTTAATAACCCTTAATATTTTTGCGCTTATGCATTCCACTAACTCTTTATTCTTCTCTGTGCAATTATTTCCCGTCCACAAATACGTACCGCCCAGGCAAGTTTTTTCTCCACTCATTGTACCTGATAACCATAGATGCTCTTGGCATTTTGAATTTACTCTTTTCCATTTTGCTCCCTGATGGATGAGCATTCCGATTCCCCCTCCCTTTCTTTCCGACTTAGTTCTGTTGCAGCCTTCCCAAACATAATTCTCAATCACTGCTGGCTCTTCCGACTCTCTAAGGTGCATTTCTGTAACTGCACAAACCCCTATTTGGTCTCTATTAAACTGCTCCTCAATCTCTGCCCACTTTTCCTTTCTTCTGCTGCCCTGCATGTTTATGTAGCCTTTTGCATGGTGAGCTCTCTTTCTTGCTTTGCTTCTTTTTCTGTTATCGATGGCAATGCTATACTGAGGTTCCTTGAGGGGACCTTCTTCATTACTACCTACTCTGGCTTCCTGAGCACCCGTGGGCCCCTAAAAAAGCAACAGCGTGACTAGCAAGTCGCCAGCCCACTTCTTGTGCAAGCCTTTAATTAAAGTGGGTCCCGTGTCGTTGAAAACCACCACACCTTCTCATTTCCCTGTTTACTTCGTCAACCTCGAAGCCTTTCTCTTGGCTCATTTTCCATATCGCCTCATTAGCAGCTACTACGGCTCTTTGTACGTGACTGTCACGTACAGGCACCTCTGGCACCGTGCCCACCACAATCTGCACCTGAGGGGACAGCTCGCGCAAGTGATCCACCCCTTCGCCAAGCGCTGGGCTAGTCCTGTCCCTTTCCTGTTTAGGATGTCATTTAGCCCACCTGCTACTATGACAAGGTTGCACACGTGGGCATTTTCTGTTAGCTTTTGCTCGCTCCACGGCAGAACCCAGTGTCCGCCCTAGAAATGTCCCTTCCGCCACTCTTCTATTGCCTTCCACCCTCTCCACAATTGCTTTTGAGCAACTAGCCATGTTTGAGTCGCCGGCAATAATCACCCTTTCACTCTCTCCTACCTTTCCCTGCGTCCCTTTGTCCTTTTCCTCGTGATTCGCACTTGAAAAGGGGCATTGACCCATGCGCTCCTGCTTTTTCCCCGTGGCGGCCTCAAGGTAGGTGCTGCTCTTTCCAGCTAACCCTTCACCACTTTGCCCACATTCCACATACTTTGCTGGCCCGCCCTCTCCTGTCACGTCGGGGGACTGCATTCCATTGTCACAACCATTCTTGTTCACAATGGTGGCACTGTTCAGCTTTTCCTCGGCTGCTTTAAGTCTTTTTTCAACTATCTTTCGTGCATCACGCTTCCTATTTAGCTTATTTTTGAGCTCTTCCACCTGCTTGACAAGCTGTTCCTGGAAAGCCTCAATTTTCTGCAGCCTAGTATTGACATCACAGTGTGTGCCGATTGACTCGATTCCCTCTCCATTCTCATCCGTCCCCTCATCTGCCTTGAGGGACCCCTCACACCCTGCCCGCTTTCTCGGCTTTCTTGCCATGATTGCACGGCTTTTTCTGATGCTAATACTATAATACTAAAATAATGCAGAGTGCATGCTTTTTAGAAAAAAACAATACGCACAGGATCCAAATCCTCAATATGTCGCAAAGCAACTCTCACCAATATTTGAAAAGCAGTCAATGCTGTGGAGACCCAAGGTATGACATGCTCTCGCACGCGCTCAACCATGTGGCCACGCTCTCACTTCCCTACCAAAACACACGCAGTAAAACCACTAATAGATATTAGTCTTGCCACTTCCAAGTTACTATTTAAAGGCTGTAAAGACTCAACGTCCCAACCGGTTGCACATGCTGAAGCACGCAGCGCGAAAAAACGCTCTTACTATCCTGCAAAACCAAATGTGCACGAAAAGTACCCGCGCACACAAAAAAAAGAGGCTAAAAAAAAAAAACTACCCAATTATTATTTAAAGGCTAAAAAAATCATCAAAGCAAAAACAGAAGCAAGCTTAAAGCATGCACAAAAACTTTGATTTCGTTGCCACCATGGAGCCCTAAAAGACGCCTCCATCCACCACAGAGTCTCAAGCCATGTCCCGCGCTGTTGTTCTGATCGGCTCAGCCGTCAGTGCGAACCGTGTCAGTTTCATCCGTGATGCTTCAAATTGTCCATTGGGCGAACGAGTGGTGGAAGGAGGACAAGAACAGAAAGGGCCTACGCATTGAGGAATGAAGGGGAAAGGAAGTGGGCTGCACTCATTTTGAAGAAGCTCGAGCTCAAAATACAAGTGTTGGCTGATGCCGAGATGCAGGTGTCCTTCATCCAAACCAAAATAAACTTCTTAAAGCAGTGAACCACAGCACTAAGGCGTCGTGCCCTGTCTGCGAATATGTCAGGACAGTTGAGATTGACTTAATTGCGAGCTGTTGAGAGAGAATCTCAATTGTGACAAAGTTTGGACTTCATACCACTGAGCCTGCTATCAGTTGATAGAAATAGTTCATATTCGAAAATATTTGCTTCTGTATGCGTCTCCTTTTTATTTGTATTTGAGAATGTGTGACTCCATTTGCAATTTTTTTTCGAAGACATTTTATCTGAAGCATAACTGCGAGTGGGCCTAGTTGGAACAGATTCACCCTAAAACATTTTGTACGCAAACAAACAGGGACGAAGAATAGGGGCAACACAAGGACGAGCGCTTTCTAACAACTGGTTTTATTTCTGAAGAACTACCTGCTTAAATACCCACAGATCTGCGTGATCTAGTCAACAGAGCATGCCTATAGCGCATATGATACCCGCTGATCTGCGCGATCAAGTCAAGAGAGCACGTCAATAGTACATATAACACTTGTGATAGAAAGACGTGGACAAAAGCCACTCGGTCAACGTAAAAACAGCAAGGTGCATAAAACAACCACTTACAATAAAATATGTTAAAGATGTGATGATAGAAGCGAATTTTCTTTTTGTTTTTCAGTTCGGTGTGCTTCCACAATTTCCCTAGCGGTTTGATTGCTATGCCTATACAAGATGTCTGTTCTACTAAGACAACGTGAGCAATCATGTTCTTGGCAATGCATTGCCAAATGCGTACTAGGGCGACCTTTCAGACTAGACAAGTGCTCCCTTAACCTCGTGTTAGTGCATCTCGCAGTCTGCCCTGCGTACACATGACCACACATCATAGGAATCTGGTACACAACGTTCTTCGCACAATCAACAAATTGGTTCTTGCGCGGATGTTTAACGCTACATTCTTTCTTTACGTCATCCTTACTTTCGAACTTCTTTTTTACCTTAGAACACACACTACCTATTTGTTTTTTGCCCAAAATACCACTTTTACTGCATAACTACCAGCCACCTTTCTAAGTCTGTGTGACCGCTAATGAACTATGCCTCAAACCATTCCAGGCTTGTGAAGAATGGGATAGTCATTTCGTGTTTCCGGTCAGCGTTGGTGAAGTCATGCCACCACACTGTAAAGATTGCATTGTGTGAGCAAGTTGATAGGTTGAGAAAGGCTGGGTACCCGCTCGCTGTGATGCTGGCGTCGTGATCTAGACTAATGAAAGAACTTAAAAAGGATAAAGGACAATGCACAAAGAATCAAAGGCAGAAGGATGTAGCTTCCAAGGTTTCAGTGATTCCGTATGTGCACGGCCTTTCACACAGACTTAAGAAAGTGGCTGGTAGTTATGCAGTAAAAGTGGTATTTTCGGCAAAAAACAAAATAGGTAGTGTGTGTTCTAAGGTTAAAAAGAAGTTCGAAAGTAAGGATGACGTAAAGAAAGAATGTAGAGTTAAACATACGCGCAAGAACCAATTTGTTGATTGCGCAAAGAACGTTGTGTATCAGATTCCTATGATGTGTGGTCATGTGTACGCAGGGCAGACTGCGAGATACACTAACACGAGGTTAAGGGAGCACTTGTCTAGTCTGAAAGGTCGCCCTAGTACGCATTTGGCAATGCATTGCCAAGAACATAATTGCTCACCTTGTCTTGGTAGCACAGACATGTTGTATAGGCATAGGAATCAAACTGCTAGGGAAATTGTGGAAGCACACTGGATTGAAAAACAAGAAGAAAATTCGCTTCTATCATCACATTTTTAACGCATTTTATTGTAAGTGGTTGTTTTATGCACCTTGCTGTTTTTAGGTTGACCGGGTGGCTTTTGTCCACGTATTTTTATCACAAGTTTTATATGTACTATTGACGTGCTCTGTTGACTAGATAGCGCAGATCTGTGGGTATTTAAGCAGGTAGTTCATCAGAAATAAAACCAGTTGTTAGTAAGTGCTCGTCCCTGTGTTGCCCCTATTCTTCGTCCTTGTTTGTGCACAAAAAGTTTTAATATGAAAATTTTATCTGCTGTGCATTTTTTAACCCCTGCCTTATATTCTCTTTTTGAATAACGTAAACACTACTCCTTAGTATTCAAATTGGATTAAATCGTTTCTTTTAAAATTTTTTTCATATGCTTAATTAGAGAGTGACAGCATCGGGCGATATGGTTTCAGGCCGTCGTGACATAAAACATAGTTCTGCATCACTCAGGGAATTGTGCAAAGGCACCCAGGGACAACCTGGAAAACTGAGAGAATTTGGAAATATCGACTTGGTAGACACCCTGATTATTCAAGGCAACATCTGTTGTTTGTGTAATATGTTGCTTGAATGGATGAAATAAAGCTTAGAAATAATAAAACACACAAATTGAATGTCTGCGTGCTTTTTGTTTTACTTCGCACCGAAGGAAGACAGATGTACTTCCGCTTTGTCTGCTCGTTCACACGGTCTTGCAGTCACGTGTGCAGGTACTGAAAGCACGGGATTACGCTCTGTGATCCACTTGTGTCTGCCTCAGTATTCGTGCAGCACTGACTTACATAGCTAGTCAGGTGTCCTTGTACATCATCATCATAATCATCATCACCAGCCTGGTTACGCCCACTGCAGGGCAAAGGCCTCTCTCATATTTCTCCAACAACCCCGGTCATGTACTAATTGTGGCCATGCCGTCCCAGCAAACTTCTTAATCTCATCCGCCTACCTAACTTTCTGCCGCCCCCTGCTACGCTTTCCTGCCCTTGGAATCCAGTCCGTAACCCTCAATGACCATCGGTTATCTTCCCTCCTCATTACATGTCCTGCCCATGCCCATTTCTTTTTCTTGATTTCAACTAAGATGTCGTTAACTCGCGTTTGTTCCCTCACCCAATCTGCTCTTTTCTTATCCCTTAATGTTACACCCATCATTCTTCTTTCCATAGCTCGTTGTGTCGTCCTCAATTTGAGTAGAACCCTTTTCGTAAGCCTCCAGGTATCTGCCCCGTAGGTGAGTACTGGTAAGACACAGCTATTATACACTTTTCTCTTGAGGGATAATGGCAACCTGCTGTTCATGATCTGAGAATGCCTGCCAAACACACCCCAGCCCATTCTTATTCTTCTGATTATTTCCGTCTCATGATCCGGATCCGCAGTCACTACCTGCCCTAAGTAGATGTATTCCCTTACGACTTCCAGTGCCTCGCTACCTATTGTAAATTGCTGTTCTCTTCCGAGACTGTTAAACATTACTTTAGATTTCTGCAGATTAATTTTTAGACCCGCTCTTCTGCTTTGCCTCTCGAGGTCAGTGAGCATGCATTGGAGTTGGTCCCCTGAGTTACTAAGCAAGGCAATATCATCAGCGAATCGCAAGTTACTAAGGTATTCTCCAATAACTTTTATCCCCATTTCTTCCCAATCCAGGTCCCTGAATACCTTCTGTAAACACGCTGTGAATAGCATTGGAGAGATCGTATCTTCCTGCCTGACGCCTTTCTTTATTGGGATTTTGTTGCTTTCTTTATGGAGGACTACGGTGGCTGTGGAGCCGCTATAGATATCTTTCAGTATTTTTACATACGGCTCGTCTACACCCTGATTTCGTAAGGCCTCCATGACTGCTGAGGTTTCGACAGATTCAAATGCTTTCTCGTAATCAATGAAAGCTATATATAAGGGTTGGTTATATTCCGCACATTTCTCTATAACCTGATTGATAGTGTGAATATGGTCTATTGTTGAGTAGCCTTTACGGAATCCTGCCTGGTCCTTTGGTTGACAGAAGTCTAAGGTGTTCCTGATTCTATTTGCGATTACCTTAGTAAATACTTTGTAGGCAACAGACAGCAAGCTGATCGGTCTATAATTTTTCAAGTCTTTGGCGTCCCCTTTCTTATGGATTAGGATTATGTTAGCGTTTTTCCAAGATTCCGGTACGCTCGACGTTATGAGGCATTGCGTATACAGGGTGGCCAGTTTCTCTAGAACAATCTGCCCATCATCCTTCAACAAATCTGCTGTTACCTGATCCTCCCCAGCTGCCTTCCCCCTTTGCATATCTCCCAATGCTTTCTTTACTTCTTCCGGCGTTACCTGTGGGATTTCGAATTCCTCTAGACTATTTTCTCTTCCATTATCGTCGTGGGTGCCAGTGGTACTGTATAAATCTCAATAGAACTCCTCAGCCACTTGAACTATCTCATCCATATTAGTAATGATAATGCGGGCTTTGTCTCTTTAACGCATACATCTGATTTTTGCCAATTCCTAGTTTCTTCTTCACTGTTTTTAGGCTTCCTCCGTTCCTGAGAGAATGTTCAATTCTATCCATATTATACTTCCTTATGTCAGCTGTCTTACGCTTGCTGATTAACTTCGAAAGTTCTGCCAGTTCTATTCTAGCTGTAGGGTTAGAGGCTTTCATACATTGGCGTTTCTTAATCAGATCTTTCGTCTCCTGTGATAGTTTACTGGTATCCTGCCTAACGGAGTTGCCTCCGACTTCCATTGCACACTCCTTAATGATGCCCATAAGATTGTCGTTCATTGCTTCAACACTAAGGTCCTCTTCCTGAGTTAAAGCCGAGTACCTGTTCTGTAGCTTGATCTGGAATTCCTCTATTTTCCCTCTTACCGCTAACTCATTGATTGGCTTCTTATGTGCCAGTTTCTTCTGTTCCCTCATCAGGTCTAGGCTAATTCGAGTTCTTGCCATCCTGTGGTCACTGCAGCGCACCTTGCCGAGCACGTCCACATCTTGTATGATGCCAGGGTTAGCGGAGAGTATGAAGTCTATTTCATTTCTAGTCTCGCCGTTCGGGCTCCTCCACGTCCACTTTCGGCTATGCCGCTTGCGGAAGAAGGTATTCATTATCCTCATTTTATTCTGTTCCGCAAACTCTACTATTAACTCTCCCCTGATATTCCTAGTGCCTATGCCATATTCCCCCGCTGCCTTGTCTCCAGCCTGCTTCTTGCCTACCTTGGCATTAAAGTCGCCCATTAGTATAGTGTATTTGGTTTTCACTCTACCCATCGCCGATTCCACGTCTTCATAGAAGCTTTCGACTTCCTGGTCATCATGACTGGATGTAGGTCACTATGCACACTATGCACACTATGTCCTCGTACATAGTGTGCAAAATCATGCGCTGTGCGAAACAAGACAATCACAACAGCTCGGGCACAACGCCGTTAGCGCAAGTGCGCAGTGTCACAAAAAAAAAAAAAAGCGAGGAGAAAAAATACGAAGGCGGAGCTCATGTCGTACGTGTCGCACGATCCTCGAGGTTTGGTGTGGGAGAACGCAGGGAAGGAATTTTGCTTGCGGAGGTTAGATGGGGCGAGTCGAGCTTGCTTGGCAGTGGAGCTCACCTCCTGAAATCATGGGTTGGCAGCACTAAAATATTTGGCAGCACTAAAATATATGGGCGCTGCACTAAAAATGCAGCGCCCATAGCTTGTGTTTACATCGGTTCCGTCTTCTCGAAATGTTTTCGCCGCGATTTTCTGTGCATACCAGCCCTAATTTTGTACCATTCGAACTGTGAGACCACCAGGACTCTGTAGATACCAAGTTATCAGGTGGGACATTTATTTTTCCGGGACCGCGACCACTTTTGTGTTACGATCACGCCGTCGCCGCGCTAAGGCTAAGCGCGTGCACCAGGTGCTCGGCCTACATAGGCTACCTGGCACGTTCCCGCGCATGTCCGTGCGAGCTCTGCTACGACGCACAAGCCCCTGGCCACATCTGCGAAGCATGGAAGTCCAAGTATGTGGCAAAGATATTTCCCCAGAAGAGTTAACCGCCGAGATGGGCTGGTGTACCGCCCGTTCCCGTCGGTGTACCGTCCGTCGCCCAGACGAGCAGCGGGGCCGAAAACTATCCCAAGAACAACCTACGACGCAAGACTCTCGCTCTCGCTATAGACCCAGGCAGCAAGTTAGAACTCTGGTTCTCAAGGCTGGGCGCATGCTCCCACTACCAGCAAATGAGATCAAGATCATCGTCAGACCCAAAGGAGCACTCAATATTTCCAAGATCGGCAGCCCTACAGTGACTGCAGCTATTCTTCAAGCAGCGCAACACTACTCAGAAGACAGTCAACACGACACAATATGCTCGAACAACCAGCAAAACATCATGGTGATCAGCACGCCCAGCCCGCAAAATGCGGACCGGTACGTAAGAATCAAGTCCATCCAAGTCAACGGGGTAACCCACGAGGTCAGCGCGTACGAAGCCGCCCCAGCTAATACCACCAAAGGAGTCATCAGAGGCATCCCTCTCACCGATGACGCCAGACAAGTCGATACTAACATCATAAATGATCGCAATCCTCTAGCCCTGGCCGCAAAGCGAATCGGTTCCACCACGACCATCGTCATTGCCTTCGACGAACCTGACGTACCATACATGGTTCGGTATGGCGCAACACTAATCCCATGCTCCCTGTACCGCAAGCAGATCGATATCTGTTACCACTGCGGCCGTCTCGGGCACCGCATGGACGTTTGCCCGTTCCCTAATAACAAGATCTGCCGGGGTTGCGGAGCTCGCAACCCAGATCAAGATCATCAGTGTACACCCAAGTGCATGTTGTGTGATGGACCCCACCCCACAACGTACAAATCTTGTACTGCCAGATACAAAACGCCGTATGTTACACGAAGACGCCTCGGAGAACGCCGAGTAGCACAGCATTCAGCCCTTCAATCAGAAGATTTCCCGTCCATGGAGACCAAGCACCGGTCCCGGTCCCGCTCCTTCTACAGACCGAGGTCGGTCCAGATCAAGATCCACGTCGACTCCAGAAGCCAGACATACCTCAGAAAAGGTGAGCTTCGCAGAGGCCCTGACGGGCGTCTTGCGAGAGGGTCACGTAAAATCCCCCCCACTGCCTAAACCCAACACAGACAACACCGACATCGAACACCTTAAGAAAGAAAACGCAGTTATGCGTGATTTAATCCAAAAGCTTACCCAGGAGGTTCACAGCCTCAAACAGCCCAAAACCCAACCTACACCTAACACCCCAGAACCTGCTAACAACAGCCAAACCGAAGAACTCTCAAGACCAGCCCCCAAAAAACGTGCACTCCAAGAAGGAGCTCAGGGCCAAGTACGCTCCGAGGTCAAGGATATGCTCGTCACACTCCAAAGCACGGTGGAAGCTTCACAGAATTCTCTAATCGCCCTTATGCACAGAGTTACCGCCATGGAAGCTAATATTCAAACCCTTTTCACACAAACCGCTTCCGCCGCTCAAACCATAGCCATGGACACCACAGGAACCGTCGCCGCCACCCTGCCACCTGCGGCATCCCCTATCCTTCATCATGGCCCTCACTAAAGCTGACACAACATTGTGGCAGTGGAACTGCCGAGGCTACCTCCATAAACAACCCGTTCTTCGTCAACACCTCCGTACTACTTCATGTCAACCCGACGTAATCTTGCTCCAGGAAACGCACAATACTCCGGTCAGCCTTCAAGGATATCACTCTTTCACTGCGAACAACGCTCCACACGGAGTCTCCACACTCGTTCGAAAAAGAATTACCGCAATCGAACACGATCTCAACGATCGGCGCACTGAACACCTCTTCATTGAGCTCATCCCGCACAGAAAACGAAAGGAAGGAATATTTATCCTCAACATCTACAATACTCCATCTCAACGCCATAGCCGATTTCTAACCCTCTTCAAAAAGGCCCTTAATATCGCAGGCAGCAGCCCCCTTATCATCGGAGGTGACTTCAGTCTCCCGCACACAGGATGGGGCTACAGACACAGCTCTGCCGCAGGTCGTAACTTATGGCAAGACTCCCATGATCTCGGGCTTACGCTCATTACTGACCCAGCCTTCCCCACTCGCCTCAGCACTTCTACTGAACGAGACACGACGCCAGACCTCACTTTCACCAAAAACGCGAACAACGCCCATTGGCGCAACACCCAACACGACCTCGGGAGTGATCACTGCATCATCGAAATTACTCTCCCACACCTAACAGCCGTTATGAGAAGAACGAGGGACTTTACTTGGACGGACTGGGATGCGTTCCGTAAACGCCGTGTAACAGCAACGACGGACACTCCCATTACCGACATAAAATCATGGTCATGCGATCTACGGTCCGATACTAAATCGGCCACCCGCATTATCACAACAGACGCCCCAACTGAGCGCATGGACAGTAGACTCGCCCACCTTATCGAGGCCAAATCATCCATCCTCTCTAGATGGAAGGGACAACGGCTCAATAGAAGTCTTAGACGGAAGGTCGCACTTCTCAACAAGGAAATTGAAACTCACTGCCGTGTTCTAAGTCAACAGCAATGGACAGAGCTCTGTCACTCTCTAGACGGGCAACTCCACCACCCCCACACGTGGAAAATCCTCAAACATTTGATTGATAGCACCACCACCCGCTGATATCAACAAGATCGCCTCACCAAGCTTTTATTCACAGAAAGCAAGATGCATTGCCAGGACCACGTTAAGAATAGCTAATGTCAAAAGTACATCCCATCTGGGCCCACTCAACCTCACGGCCCATACACAGAGACCTCCAACCCTGACCTTGATGAAGATTTCAGCGTGGCAGAGATTCATGCTGCCCTACATAAGCTGAACAGCCGTTCGGCGCCAGGCCCAGATGGTGTTACGAATAAAACACTAAGAGATCTAGATGACCCCTCGGTGCAACAACTCACCGAATACATCAACACCTGCTGGCGCCAGGGATCCATTCCCCCGACATGGAAAACAGCCAAAGTAATTCTCATCCCCAAACCCGGTAAGCCATCTAGCCTCGCCAATCTCCGGCCCATGTCATATCACTAACTTCATGTGTAGGCAAGGTCATGGAGCACGCACTCCTAACCCGTGTAAACACTCACCTTGAAGACACATGTGCTTATCCCCACTCGATAATTGGCTTTAGACAGCATCTTTCCACCCAAGACGCTATGCTCCAACTTCAGCATCAAATCCTAGATGGCAAATCCCGTCACACGAAGGCGATCTTGGGCCTCGACCTCGAGTGCGCCTTCGATAATATAAGGCACCCCACCATCCTTCAGCGCATCTCCTTGCTCAACCTTGGAGAACGCACTTACAACTACGTAAGTGACTTTCTATCCAATCGAAGGCCTTCCTGTCGGTTGGAGACATTCGATCGGAGGAACTCTCCCTCGGCAGCACGGGCACACCGCAAGGCTCTGTCATTTCCCCAATACTGTTTAATCTGGTTATGCTTGGATTAGCACAAGAACTACAAAAACTCGACGGCATTGAACACACCATATACGCCGATGACATTACAATCTGGGCTGCAAAGGGCAGTGACGGCCAAATCGAAACTGCCCTACAAGACGCCATTGACGTCGTAGAAAATTATCTTGAGTGCACGGGACTCCGCTGTTCCCCTGAAAAGTCGGAGCTTCTCCTATACCGCCCCACACTCCGTGGACGCCCCCCGCGGGGCTCCACAACTAAACGCCAATACGAGGAAATAGAGCTCAACCTGAGGGATGGCAGACCTATACCCGTGGTCCCTTGCATCTGCGTTCTTGGTATGACCATAGAAGCCAGCGGAGCTAACTCTACGGCTATCTCAAAGATCCTTCGACAGACCGCCAATACATCCAGACTGCTGAAACGAGTGACCAACCGGCGAGGGGGTATGAAGGAAGACAGCCTCATCCGCCTTGTCCAATCTTTTATCGTCTGTCAGATTACTTATGTTGCGCCCTTTCTCAACTGGTACAAAGCTGAGGAGACTAAACTGGACATCATCATTAGAGGAGCCTATAAGCAGGCCTTAGGACTACCCAACCACACCAGCACGGAACTTCTACTACAATTAGGTATCCACAACACGCTAGACGAGTTAATCGAGGCCCAACGTCGATCTCGACTAGAGCGGCTTACTCTCACGGAAACGGGCCACAGCATTCTAAACAAGCTTAATATCGCCTACCACCGTCAACATGGAGACAAACACCCAATACCACGCGTCATTCAGCAATGGATACATGCCGACCCTATTCCGAGAAACATGCACCCAGACTACAACAAAGAACGCAGGAAGGCAAGAGCTGCTTCCCTCATCAAAGCTTACACCAACACCGCGGGCGTCACCTTCGTCGACGCAGCTGAGTACCAAGATGGACGGCACTTTGCGGTGGTTACCACAGCAGGCGGCTTGCTCCGACATGCTGCCAGCATCATTACCAAAAATGCCGAGACGGCCGAGGAAGTGGCCATCGCCCTGGCCACTCTTGACCCAGCCAGTCACACCATAGTGAGCGATTCTCGCGCAGCAGTCACCAACTACATCAAAGGTCGGATATCTCATCAATCACTCCGCATCTTACAACAAGCCCCGCATTCGTCTGAAAATCAAATCACCCTCGTCTGGATCCCAGCACATGCCGGCGTTGTCCACCCGCACCTCACCAACCTCAACGAGGTTATACACTCCGTAGCACGAGGACTAGTCAACCGTGCCGGAGACGGTGCAGGTGCACCCGCAGGACGCGACCGCCTTACAAGTTACAACGACCTTGTAAAGTCATTTTACCTCGCAAGAAGAACCTTCCCCACCCCTCACTGCAAGTTAAACAGGGCACAGGCAACCACCCTTCGCCTGTTACAGACGAATACATACCCCTCCCTCACACGCTATCACACTATATACCCCGACATCTACCCGAGCCAGACGTGCAAGGTCTGTAAAACTGAATCGGCAACACTCCCCCACATGCTATGGGAGTGCAAACACCAATACCAGGACCTTAATCCCGTGACCCTCTTGTCGAGATGGCATGCCGCCCTGCGCAGCTCCCACCTCGACGACCAACTCTGGGCGACCCAGCAGGCCTACGAAGCGGCGAAGAGGCAAGACCTCGAAGTCCCATCGTGGGAGGCCTAGGCCCAGCCGACAAAACTGCTGGTGCTTATTAAAGTTCACTCTCTCTCTCTCGGCTATTAATGAGCCGATTTGAATTTTTTTCCCTGCAGAACGCTCTTTAGAGGACACGTGACAACTTCCAGCATATAACCAAAATTGGTTATGAGGCCTGGTGAGGTGCCTTTTAAGGGCAGTAAAATACATGCATTCATTTTTTCGAACTGCCCTATTTTTCTGATGTTATCGCAGCGCCTAGGGAGTCCGAGAAATCGGACATTGACTGTACAGCTGACCAAGAGGATGCTTCAAATGGTCTGTCGGGAGAACTCGCGGCAGAAGGAAGACGAGAACGGAAAGGACATATGCATTGGAGAATGAACAGGAAAGGAAGCGTGCTACTGCTTCTTTGAAGGAGCTTGAGCTCACAAAAAAAAAAGTAGTGTTGGCTGATGTCGAGATGCAGGTGCCCCTTGTGAAAACAAAATAAACTCTTTAAAGCAGTGAAAAGCAACACTGAGGCGCTCTGCGCAGGTTGATAGTATGCGAGAACAGTTGAGGTTTACTTAAAAGCTGTTGTGAGAGATATTACTTGTGAGAAAGTTCCGGCTTCATACGAATAAGCTTTCTATCAATTGATAGAAATAGCTCGTATTGAAAATATTTGCTTCTACGTGCATCTCCTTTTTATTCGAATTTTTGAATGCTCAAGTTGATTTGCAATGAAATTTATCTTCTTTTTTCGAAGGTGTTTCATTTGCTATGCATTTCACTAACCCCTCCCTCCTGTTTACACTACTCCTTACTATTAAAACTGGATTAAGTAGTTTTTCTTTGTTTTTAAGATACTTACTAGAGAGTGACAGCATAGGGTGACACGATGTCTGTCCATCTCGAAATAAAACAAAGTTCTCTGTCACTCAGGGAATTTTACAAAGCCACTCAGGGAAAACCTGGAAAACTCAGGGAATTTGGAAATCTAAATTTGGTAGACACCCTGCTTAAGGGCACTTGCACAAATAGTGTCAATATGTATATCCCAGTTCAGGCTGTTAGTGATTTAAACTCCGAGGTATTTTACAACTGGTGATTCTCTGGGCGTCACTCCACCTATAGTGTATGGATATTGCAGAACTGTTTTCTTTTTACATATTCGGAGTACTAAGTGCCTCTCAGGGTTAAGAAACATGCTCCATCCAGAGCACCAGCTCGATGTTTTACATACATTATTGTTTAGCCTGTTTTGATCCTCTGTGGAATTCACTGTTGTATACAGAACACATCATCATCATCATCAGCCTATTTTATGTCCACTGCAGGACAACGGCCTCTCCCTGTGATCTCCAATCAGCCCTGTCTTGTGCCAGCCGATTCCAACAAGCACCCGTGGATTTCCTAATTTCATTGCTCCACCTGGTCTTCTGCCGTCCTCTATTGCGCTTCCCTTCTCTTGGTACCCATTCCGTAACCCTAATGGTCCAACAGTTGTCTAACCTGCGCATTACATGACCTGCCCAGCTTCATTTTTTTTCTCTTAATGTTAATTAGAATATCGGCTAGACCCGTTTGCTCTCTGATCTAAACCACTCTCTTTCTGTCTCTTAAAGTTATGCCTAGTATTCTTCATTCCATCGCTCTTTGCGCGGTCCTTAACTTTTTCTCAAGCTTCTTTGTCAGTCTCCAAGTCTCTGCCCCATACGTCAGCAATGGTAAAATGCACTGATTGTACACTTTCCTTTTCAGTGATAATGGAAATGATAATGGCAAGCTACCTGTCAATGTCTGCCTTATGCGATCCAACCCATTTTTATTCTCCTATGAACTTCCTTCTCATGATCAGTGCAGAAAACAGTCGTCTTCAAAAAGTTTAATTTTAACTTCAGAATCTACCACATTCACTATGTCATTTATATAGAATAAATATAGAATAGGCCCCAGTACCGGTCCCTGAGGGACACCAGATGAGACAGGAAGGGCATCTGAACATTGCGTTATCGATTTGGACGTATTGAAATCCGTTATCAAGATGATGATACGGAACAGCTGCCACAGTGTGGCTGCACTGAGAAGGAAGAAGACGACGTGTGCCCGCTTGATATAGCGCCGCCATTTTGGCCTCCATTAGCTCCCCTGTAAATAAATTGTAAATAGCATTGGGCATCAGCTACACGTAACATTAATTAGGTGGAAGCGGATGTTTCCCGTACCCATCATGGTGCTCCGCAGTGGTCGCAGCTGCGACAGTGCAACTTCGGCTCCTGCTGGTGGCAGCTTATCTACGCAAGCATCTCCACCTGCAGCCCCGACCTACAGCGCCGTTTCCCCCCCTCGGGATCCTGGTGTTTTCACCGGAGTCGGCAGTCCTGATGTTGATGACTGGCTCTGCTTATATGAACGTGTCGGCAGCAGTCATAGGTGGAATCCAACTATTGCGCTTGCCAACATTCTTTTCTACCTCGACGGAGCTCCACTAGCATGGTTCCAGACTCACAAAGAGGAGATCTCGAGCTGGGATCTCTTCAAAAAGCAGCTTCACAACCTTTTTGGCAATCCATTCGGTCGCCAAGTCAATGCCAAGAAAGCCCTTGCCACACGTGTACAGACGTCGACCGAGTCCTACGTGTCGTACATTGTCGACGTCTTGGCCCTTTGTGCTGTGGCTGACCTGAACATGTCTGAGGATGATAAGGTTGATCACGTCCTCAAAGCATTGCTGACGACGCCTTCAATTTACAGGTGTTTACGAATATCACCAGCATCGATACGATCCTCAAGGAGTGCCGCCGTCTCGAGCATGCTAAAAGCCGCTGGGTATCCCAGCATATCACGCAACTTCCCAACACACCTGCTGTGTCATCTTGTGATGACCTCTTCCACCAGCCGTCGCAATGTGACAACTTGACCCACATCATTCATCGTGAGATCGAAACAGCACAACTGGCGGCCCCTTCATTCCCATCACCTGATCATTCTGCGGTGACAATCTCCTTGATCCAGGCCATCGTCCGTCAAGAGTTGTCCAACGTCGGCCTGTAATCCATTCGTTTCGTACGCTCGGAACCTCTTTCTCCTCGCACGTCCCCACCCTGCTCTTCTTACTGCTCTTATGGACAGCGCAACCCCACTGAATGGTGAACCGTAGACGAAAAGCCGATCTGTTTCTACTGCCGACGCATTGGACATGTTGCTTACCAGTGCCGCAGCCACTGGACTTCTCCGACGCGCTATTCTCCTGATTACCACCCTCATCCCTCAAGTGCATCCTTTTCCTTCGCTCCTTCTATACACGCCCCATCATCGGACTCTGCGACACCTTTGACATGACCCTGCTACTCCCGCTCGCCTTCTCCCTCCTGCCGTCAATCTTGTGCGCCTTGTAACACCGTTCTCTTTCTCCGACCTACACGCTGCACCCCCAACCGGAAAACTAGACAGTGCAGCTTCTGGAGGTGAAGCTGCAAAGACGACATTGGCATGAAATCCTCGCTTCACCTTACCCACAAACAAGACTCTTTTGGACGTTTTTCTCGCCGACAATGTTCCTGTGTGCGCATTGATTGACAACGGCGCGCATGTGTCCGTTATGAGTGCTGCTTTTCGCCGTCGGCTCAAGAAAGTTCTGACGTCTGTCCCGAACCAAGTTGCACAAGTCGCCGACGGAGGGACTGTCGCTATTTTTGGCATGTGCTCTGCTCGACTCACCATTGCTGAGAGACACACCGTCGTCCTCTTCACCGTCATCGAGCATTGCCCTCACGAACTCATTCTTGGTCTGGATTTCCTTGCCAATCATTCTGTCCTCATTGACTGTTCGGCCGGCTCACTTCGCCTTGACTCGCCTGCTCTTGCCGATCCTCTGTACCCACCTCCAAGCCATATGAGCTGCATGGATTTTATTTCGTCTACCGTTTCACTCTGTGACACACGTTGACTTGTTGTCCTCACCAGCTGTACGTGATGGCAATTAAGTGGTCGCACCAATTCTGGCCGTTATACTTACACATGGTGTTACCGTGCTGCACACTGCTGACAATCACTGGCAACCGCACCTGCCTTCCCCTTGTCAATTTCGCGCTAGCCGTGCAAGTTCTGCCTCAGAGGATCTCATTGGCTATACAGCATAGACCATTTATAACGTAACCGCCTATAGTCCAGGACCCCATGTAATGAAGCTTTATGTGACCACCAGTGCGCCTCCCATAGAGTTTAATGTGTCAGCCTACCGCTTAGTGCACGGTCGCGCACGATGGAAGACCGTGTATAGTGCGGTTTCTCTGAAGAGAAGGGAGCGCACTCCCCAGCACTACGATGCCCGCGCCCTCTACAGAAAGCGAGAAGAAAGCCATGAAACCCATCGCAAGAGGGGAGAAAAATAGAGGAGAGAGAGACTGTACAGCGTGCGAAGAAAGAAGTGCAGCTAGTGGCCTTATCTTTTGCTTTTCTTTGTGCAGCGCCATGAGGGCGGGGCCGAGCCAGACCGAGCACTCGCGCCGTCGTCGTAACAGGGTGGGTCCCATTCAGAGGGCGAGAAGGGGAAACGTTGGGAAGGTCCATTTGCTGGGAGTGGTCGGTTGACAGGCTGGCTTTGCACATGCGCCAGTCTGCTGCTTTTTCTCCTGTGTGGGTGCACACGAGTCGTCGTCTTGCGATACCGAAGTGCGCTGCTAGCGTCGTGGGCCTAGCTGCAGGAAAACGTGTTTCGTTGTCTTGCGTTTGTGTCGCGCTACTTGTGTCGCGCTGGGCTAAGTTGCCATGCCGCCTGATCCTTCCAACTCAAGAAACCGGCAAGCTTTATCTCTGGAGACGCAGCAAAGCATTATTAAAGATGTCGAAAGTGGCCTAAAGAAGGTTTCTGTTGCGCAGAAGTACGGCATTGTTGACACAACAGTGTCGGCGATTTGGAAAAACAAGGATAAGGTGCAACAGCAACTGCAAAAAAATTGTGGATCACTAGCAAGGAAGTGGATACGTTCATCAAAGTATGAAGATGTCGACGCCGCTTTGTTCAAGTGGTTCTGCGAGGTGCGAGCCCAGAATGTGCCCGTGAGTCCAAATGACCAAATGACCTGGCCCGTGAGGCCAGGTCATTTGCAAACTTGTTGGGCCACGATAGTTGCAACCCATTAAATGGGTGGATTCAGCGGTTTAAGGACCGGCACGGAATAAGCTGCCATGTTATCTCCGGGGAGAGCGCACAAGTTGATGATTCTACTGTTCAGGCCTGGCTCAGTATAAACATTGAGACCATGCTGGCGAAGTACGTGAAGCGGGACATTTGTAATGTGGATGAGGCTGGCGTGTTTTACAATTTGCTCCCACACCACACACTCGCACTGTCCCACGAACGCAGCTCCGGTAGAAAGGCTTCGAAGGAGCGGTTTACTGTTCTGTTCTGCGCCAATATGGATGGCAGCGACATGAGGCACTTATTTGTTACGGAAGGTCGGCGCGGCTGCGCTGTTTCAAAAAAAGAGAGTGCCTGCCGATTACATATAAGGCCAACAGAAAGTCATGGATGACTTGGGAGCTAGTTGCAACTTGGCTTCAAAAATTTGATGAGGACATGGTGTCAGAAAAGCGACTTGACAACTGCAGTGCCCATCATGTAAGTTTAAAGCTCAGTGCAGTGAGCCTCAAGTTCTTGCCTGCAAATACGACAGCCAAGAGCCAGCCGATGGACCAAGGCGTAATTGCTGCCGTGAAAGCGCATTATAAGAGGCGCATATGCGAAAGAGTGCTGATTAACCTTCAGCGAGACGAAGCAATGAAGGTAAACCTGCGAAGTGCCATCGACACGATCACGGCATCTTGGTGGCAGATAAAAGCATCAACCATCGCCAAGTGTTTTGCAAAGGTGGGGTTTCTGCGCAAGTCCGTGGTCAGCGATCCTGATGTGAGGAGCGAAGATAGCCACCGCGGCGACGATGTCGACGAAGTCCTCAACGCGGATGATGTGTGGTCGGATCTGGTGAAAAAGAACATGGTTGGACAGGATGACACATTCGAAGGCTTTGTGAATGAGGATTGCGATGAGTTTGTCTGCGAAGAAGCAGGCACAGACGAAGCAATTGTAGCAGCAATGCGTGATCACGATGACGACGACGAAGGAGACAGCACACCGGAACTTTCACATAGAGATGCACTGGATTACATCAGCAAACTCAGGACGTACTGCGCGCAGAAGGGCTTAAGCGAGAAAGCTTCCCAGCGTCTGATCGCTGTTGAAGATGAGATGGTGCATAATTCGGTGAAGGCTCAGTGCCAGACAAAGATAAGGGCATTTTTTCATTGATGAAGAAAAAAAAAAACTTTTTGTTTAGTGTCCAATTCTGGTGCTTTATTGCACATTAAGTTGTAAAATACATAATAAAAGGTGGGTTGACCATATTTGTATGTGAATAAGTCTAAAAATGGCGTATTTGATATAGTGCAGTACCGCTTATAATGCGGATTTTCCTGACTCCCGCGACCTACGTTATTTATTTATTTACACAATACTGCAAGCAGCAATGCTGCCCAAGCAGGAGAGGGTTTACAAAAGATGCTTTGTCAACATATTTTCAAATGAAACATAAGAAATGCATTCAACAACACATTCCGGTAAATGATTCCATTCTTCGCTCGTAAGTGGAAAAAATGATTTCTGAAAGATTTTAGTTCGAGCAAAGTATGACCAAACTAGTTTAGAATAAAAAATATGCGACTACCTTTGTGGAGCATGGGTAATATATGTGGCTTTTGCTAAACCTGTTTGATTATGAAAAAATGAGTAAAAGATTTTAGCCTGGAGATTTTACGGTGCACGTGGAGCGGATCCAGTCCAAGTTGGCCTAACATGCCAGAAACTGATGAAGATGTTTTGTAATCGGAGCAAATAAACTGTGCAGCCAAGCGCTGAATTCGTTCAAGTTTGTCAATTTCCTTATTAATGAACGGGCTCCACACTATGGAAGCTTACTCTAGGACTGGGCCTACGAGGGAATGATAAGCCTGCAGCTTGACAGATGAAGGGGATTTCTTTAGCTTTCTACGCAGGAAACAAAGTTTTTTGAAAGCTTTGTTGCATATGTTGTTAATATGGGTGTCCCATTTGAGGTTACTTTTAATTGTTATACCTAAATATTTAACAGAGGTAATAGATTCAAGGTTCCGATTGCCAATGTGGTAAGTATAAAGTAGCGGTTTTCGTTTCAATGTTATTGTCATTGACACAGTTTTGGAAAAGTTTATTTGCATTCCTCAGTCGTCGCACCAGTCCGCGAGTTTACAAAGACTATTGTTAAGTGTATCCTGGCATGAAGAACTCCTTACAGTGGAATAAATGACAATCATCAGCAAACAATTTCACCTTGACATTAGGATCCAAATTTTTAGCAACATCATTTACATAGATAAGAAACAACAGGGGTCCCAACACTGACCCCTGTGGTACACCGGATAAAACAGGCAGGCTATTAGATTTCACACCATGGATTTCCACAAACTGAACACGATTCGCTAAATAAGCTTGAATCCAATGCACTATATCTTCTGGTAGTCCAGGTGATTTAAAAATTTCAATTAGATTTGTATGTGGCACACGGTCAAATGCCTTTGACAAGTCTAGGAAAATTGCGTCAATCTGCAGGCGGTCATCAATGGCACTGGCAAAGTCATGTAAAATGGATAACAATTGAGGTTGAAAATTTTCTATGAAAGCCACGTTGAAAATCAAAAAAATTATTGTGGTTAGATATGTTATTAGCGATAATATGCTCCAAGAGCTTACAACGTGTGCTTATGAGGGAAATACATCTGTAATTGTTAGGAATAAGTTTATCACCTGATTTAAAGTTATAAGCGGTCCAAGCTGTAATTAGTGCTTTGCAGGATGATGAGGTCGAGCCATTCACATTGGAAGATTGTTACAGCTCAGCCCATACCATGACATTGTCGCACGGTACTGACGTCGACATTGAGAAGATGGTTTTCTCTGACCTTACACCCGCCTTTGCCGCATTCTTCAAAGCTATCGCGACATTTTTTACTTTGACAATCGACCCTTAGGTCAAACATCTGTGATGACCCATCGCATAAATGCTGGTGATGTGAACCCTATTTACCGACATCCATATCGTGTTTCTGCGTTGGAACGAGCTTTTATCCAACAGGAAGTAAAAAAAGATGCTTGAAAAGGACATTATTGAGCCTTCCTGTAGTCCCTGGGCTTCTCCTGTCGTACTTGTCAAAAAGAAGAATGGAACGTGGTGCTTTTGTGTAGATTATCGCCACCTGAACAAAATCACAAAAAAGGACGTGTATCCTTTGCCACGTATTGATGACGCTCTAGACTGCCTGCATGGTGCCACCTATTCTTCTATCGACTTACACTCCGGCTACTGGCAGACATCCGGCGATGACATGGACCGAGAGAAGACTGCATTTGTTAACCCTGACGGCCTTTATCAATTCAAGGTGACGCCTTTCGGTCTCTGTAAGGCGCCCGCCACCTTCGAACGAATGATGGACTCTTTGTTTCAGGAGTTCAAGTGGTCCACCTGTTTATGCTATCTGGACGACATCATCGTTTATTCGCCCACATTTTACACATATCTAGACCGTCTTTCTGTGATTATTGACATGTTCCGCGGTGCCGGTCTCCAGTTGAACTCGTCAAAATGTCACTTCGCTCGCTGCCAAATCACTGTCCTTGGACACCTCGTGGATGCCAGAAACGTGCAACCTGATTCGGACACAATTTGCGCCGTTACGAACTTTCCTGTTTCGAAGTCTACCAAGGACGTTCGTAGTTTTGTAGGGCTGTGCTCTTATTTCCGACACTTTGTGAAGGATTTTGCAACCATTGCTTGTTTCCTTACCGACCTCTTGAAGAAAGACGCCCCTTTTTTTTGGGCCGCATTTTTTTGCAGCTCACTACTCTCCTTACCACGCCTCCAATTCTGGCCCACTTTGACACGTCTGCCTCAACAGAAGTTAGAACTGATGCCAGTGGTCACGGCATAAGAGCAGTGTTAGTGCAACGCCAGCGTGGACATGATCGCATTATAGCCTATGCCAGCCGACTTCTATCACCCGCCGAGCGCAATTATTCAATCACAGAGCGCGAGTGCCATGCTCTTGTGTGGACTGTTGCCAAGTTTCGTCTATACTTGTAAGACGGCTATTCTGTGTCATCATTTATCACCACGCTCTCCGCTAGCTATCCTCGCTCAAAGACCCCACGGGACGGCTCGCTTGCTGGACATTACGCCTGCAAGAATATACCTTCTCCGTGGTATATAAGAAAGTACCCTTGCACCAGGATGCCGATTGTTTGTCTCGCTACCCCGTCGACGCACCGGCTGATGCGGACGCTCTCTTGTGTTTTCTCTGTGTCCCAGTTGCTTCAAATCGGCAACGAGCAACGCCGCAATCCTTCATTACGAGCCCTCATTGACCGTCTGGAGTCAATGCCTGGTGGTGCCTCTCTCTGGATGTTTCTCCTCAAGGAGGGGACATTATGCCGCCGCAATTTTGATCCACACAGCCTTGACCTTCTGCTCGTCATTCCATCACACCTTCGTTCGACTGTCCTCCACCAACTTCACGACGCTCCCTCGGCTGGACACTTGGGCGTCTCGCGCACATACGACCATGTATGCCGTCGATTCTTTTGGCCGAGTCTCGCCCGCTCTGTGCGGTGCTACGTTGCCACTTGTGAGCCCTGTCAGTGCCGGAAGAAGCCCTCCACACTTCCAGCTGGATGTCTCCAGCCGATCAACATCCCACCCGAACCTTTTTTCCGTGTTGGTCTAGACCTTCTTGGACCATTTCCTCTCTCGGGCTCCGGAAATAAACGGGTCGCCGTCGCTGCTGATTATGCTACGCGGTACGCAATCACCAGAGCCCTCCCAATAAGTTGTCCACTGATGTTGCTGACTTTCCTCTCTATGACATCATTTTAGTGCACGGTGCTCCGCACCAATTACTCACTGACCGTGGCCGCAGGTTTCTCACAGCAGTCGTCAAGGACATCCTCCGCTCCTGCTCGACAAAGCACAAGTTCAGCACATCCTACCACCCACAGACCAATGGCCTTATGGAGCGCCTCAACCGGAACATCACCGACATGCTTTCATTGTATGTTGCGACCGACCACCACAACTGGGATCTTCACTTACCATATGTGACGTTTGCGTGTAATTCATCGTGTCACAACACTGCCGGCTATTCACCATTCTATCTCCTATATGGCTGAGTACCCGCATTGCCCTTGGACACTTTGCTGCCTTCCGCCACACGTTCAGCCACTGAATACGCCCGCGACATGATTGCACACGCCGACCACACACACCAGCTCGCCCGCACCCGTCTCAAGGCCTCACAGGAGCATCAGAGCCGCCTCTATGATTGCCACCATCGCGACGTGCATTTTTCTCCGGGTTTTCTGGTGCTTCTCTGGTCACCCATCCGACGTGTGGGCCTTTCTGAAAAGCTGCTGTCGCACTACACTGGCCCATACCGTGTGGTGTGACAAGTGACGGATGTCACGTATGAAATCATCCCCACCGACCTCTCAGCGTCATCATCAGCTGCAAGTGACATCGTTCACGTGGCGAGACTAAAACTATACCACACTCTTTTCACTGTGGATGTGTAGATTAAGCACCGGAACGGTGTGGCCGCTCAATATAGCGTCGCCATTTTGGCCTCCGTTAGCTCCCCTGTAAATAAATTGTAAATAGCATTGGGCATCAGCTACATGTAACAATATGCTTTAATAAGATCAATATGGTTGGAAGAGATTCCGTCTGCGTAAAGCTTTTCTGTGAGTTTACTATGGGGAACCTTATCAAAGGCTTTTTGGTGAAGTCCAGAAATGCGGCATTCATTTGCTCTCTATTGTTGACTGCGATGAAAAAGTCATGACAAGAAGTAACCAACTGAGAGACAGTCGATAAACCGCATCTAAAACAATGTTGCACATCAGATAAGAAATGAGTCTCATCTAGGAACTCAGTCAAGGATCAGCAGATTACATGTTCAAAGATTTTTCAGCTGGTTGCGATCAAGGATATTGGGTGGTAGTTGGACACGCAGGAACGATTGTTAGCCTTAAAGATGGGTATAACATGACCGGTTTTCCTATCAGATGGGACAGAGCACTGCGCCAAACAGGTGTTAAAAATCACATACGGGTAATAGGATATCCATTCTGTGTATCGGCGCAGGAAAGCTGCAGGGATGTTATCAGGACTATTCAACTTTTTAATGTCAAGCTTCAGGAGTAGATTAAAAATACCTTCGCGGGAAATAACGTCTGGCATAGAAGTGTAGCCTTCTGGTTTATAACAAGAACTGACATCATTGTCAGCATACACTGAATGAAAATACTCATTAAAGATATCTGCTACAGCTTTTGGATTTCTAAGAGGTGAATTGTTAACTATTAAGGAGATACTACTTAGTTTATTACCAGTAATGTATTTCCAGAACTTATCTGGTGCTTCACTGAGAAAGTTGCCTAAACTAACAGTAAAATAGAGTTCTTAGCTAGCTTGATCTTTTTCCTTAACTGACTACTTAGTATGCTCATGCTCGTTTCATTACGTCAACCAGACCTTCGCATCTGCTTTAGCCTTTTTTTCATGTGAATTATGTCCCGCGTGATCCATGGGTTGCATTTTTTCTTTTTCTTTGTAACATTCGGAACAAACATCGACAAACAGTCAAGGCAAATCTTCTTAAATGAGTACCTCAAACCATTTACATTCTCTTCAGCGCTGAAGCCATCAAAGTGACTTTCTAGAAAATCCAAAATCTCTATGTCATCAGCTCTATTGAAGTCTTTCACAACAATGGGTTGTTTTTAGAGCAAACATGCGCTGAGAGTGAAAAGACTTAGAAAACGAGGCTATGGTCCGAAACACCGTTCATCACATCAACAGAAATGCACCTAAGAGCAGTTCTGATGAACCCGAAGTCAACAATGTGGGAGACTGATGAACAGGTTCTAGTTGGCACCTCAATGATCTGAGTAAGGTTGCACGAAAAAGCTATGTCCAGAAGAAGCTCATAATGCCTAGAAGGAGCACCATAGTATTTATACGAAAGCAGTCGATATTGGGCAAGTGAAAATCACCTCCAAAGATAAGCTTCACTCAGTCACCCTAATAACGTTAAATATAATTGCTCAACTCCTGAAGAAAAGCAAGACCAGAATTACGAGGTCGATAGACCAGGCCCAATACGATAGTGTTGCCACAGAAATCTATCTTACAAAAAAGGTTCTCATGGTTAGGAACATCCGGCAACACTGCAGTGTTCATGCTTTTCCTCAGGACAATTGTTACTCCTCCTCCACGAGAAGGTCTATCACACCGTAGAACTCTTTAGGCAGGTGGCACAATTTGCCCATCAGGAACATCAGGGCGCAACCACGTCTCGGTCAAAAACCGTATGTGCGGGTCGAGATCATAAAGGAGCGCCTCTAATTCAGTAGTCTTATTCCAGATGCTTTGGGTAATGAAAGAAACAAGCTGCAATGGCCGGCTATTATCTACCCGTCAGTCCTGAGTTTTGCCGTACTTTCATTGGGTGACCGTATGGCTCGACGCCGAAGCAACTCGATCGCTATCACTATCTTGGCCTGCACTACTACCGCTATCTTCAATAAACCTGTTAAGCTTCTGTCTTTCATTCCTCGCCTCATCCCAAATATGTGTCTCCATTGAAGACCAACTTGTCAAATTTTAGATACACCTTATCCTCGGGTTTGTGAATATCTTTGGCGGTAGACCAAAGGTGTTTTCTTATGTTCTGAATTCGAGGAGAATAGTCTTCCGATATCGACATTTTTGTAAGCTTGAGTCTTTTTGCATTCCTGAGAAGGTTAATTTTTTCATTAAAGTCAAAGAATCGCATTATCACTGGCTGTGTCTTATTCGCTGATTTCTGGCCCAAGCGAGGAATGCGTTCAATGCTTTCTGCTTTAACTCCCAGTTTTCCTTCAAACACTTCTGTCAACACAACACTTCTGAGGCTATTAGATGTTTCTTCGTCATGCTCCTTTACCCCATAGACTATCAAGCTACTATGCCGACTACGATTTTCTAGTTCGTCAACCTTGCTCGACAGTGTCACAATAAATTCTGTAGCTTCAAAACAGAACTCTCACAGTCATCTACCCATTTTATTGTTTGTGCGAAAGATTCAGTCTATTGCTCAATAGAAGCCAACCTTTGGTTTGATTCCATGATATGACGTTCTAACCTCTCCCGAATAGATTTCAAATCAGGTGAGGATGAGTTCTGATTTTCAGTGATAATTTCCAGCTGTTCAGCGCCACTGGGACCTGGGTTGATTTCAATGTCCCCACTCAGCATGAGCACAAGACAAAACTATTCATGACATCCCGCAACACAATCGCATAGCACTTCTGGCTAAGGGAGCACCATCAAACATAAGGAAATGTTCTTGAATTCAAGGTTGTGGAGTTTCCTACTGACCTGCACAAAAATAAGACGAACCACTTTAGCTGCGACCGTGTCCTACAGTTGCTCCTTTTCCCACTGACGAAAAACGCTTGGGGGGTGGTGCTCGATGGATTCCACGATGTTGATGTCACTCGGCTGTGCCCACGAGGAGTAGGAAAAGGTTCCGATAAACAAACTTTGCTGGTACTTGGCACATGACTGTGATGCTTGAAGATAGTCGAAACGGGAGCGTGATTTGCAGGCTGGTAGGTACGTGGCAGGAAATCCGGGGTGATGACAGCCTCATGGAACCAGGTACTGTGGCATGCAACAAAGCCTGTATAAAAAAGACGAGCCACTTTAGCCGCGACTGCATCCTACAGGTGCTCCCTTGCCCACTGCAATATACAAGGTACTCCCTTGCCATTTGCAATATACACCATAAAGTAATTCATTTAGAAGTTACTTAGCAAATGTATTTGTTATTATTTGTTAATTAGTCAAATGTTCCCTTTGCTTACTCGTGCAAATAGTGCCTACCTCAGAGAGTAATCTAGCTCAAGAAGTAGAATTGTGCTATGTGCAATGGGTGATTTTTAAACATTCTGTTGACAATCGGGAAAAAAGACGCCTTGTACGAATAGAAAGAGCAGGGGAGGGTGGTGTGAGAAGCAGCATAGCTTATTACTCATCTAATGCAGAGTTTATGTGAGCTGCCAACTGTCTGTAAAACCACGAAAGGAGCAGATGCTCCTCCGGAACAGATGCTCCTCTGGAACAGGGGCTGGCCGAGCAAGGCTGGGTCAAGACATGGAGCAGCATTTAATGCGGCCTGCTGGCCGACCAGAAGAAACAATGAAAAGCCAAGACACAGGTAGCGACAGTGTTGCAGCTTTTAACAACAAGCCAGACCAATGAGCAGCTGGAGAGAGAACATCGTTTCTTGGTAGTGTGCGCGACGCTATAAAGATTCGCAGTGCAGCTTTCGCTTGCCTTAGTGGAGTGGAGTGAAAGCGCAACAGGTGTAACTATAGTTGACAGTTCTTCCTGTGAACTTTGCATGTTCTGGCCTAACATGCCCGGCCTGACAGGGACAATAAATTGCAGGCTTTGCTGTAGTGGGCCCTTGTAGGGGGAACTGTTCACGCTTTTGTAGTATATTTTGTGACATACTTCTATTTAGGTCTTACTGCGAAAGCAATTATATGGACACGCCAGGCGAATATCTGCCGTTGGCATCGCCGTGAGGTTCCGTATAAAGTCCAAGTGCGATAAGATCATGGCCATGCCCCATGCTGCAGAGAAAAATATTGAAGAAATGTTTGACGAAACGATGTGGCGAAATGTTAAAAACATAAGAGGCGTAAGTGTGAAGGAAAGCATACAAGGGTGATCCAAGAAAGATGGTGGCTTGGTGCAGCAGCGTCTTGCTCGCGCAAGGGAGGAAGATGGAGACGGTGCACACCATCCCTTCATGCACACAAGGGGGGCTGCGGGAGGAGGAGTGCTTCTGCTCTGGCTGTGCATGGTGTTGCTGCGAGTGTCCTATCTTGGAAGTAATCTGTGGCAGGTTCAAAGGCTCGAAGGCAACAAGAGATGGCTTTGTGTGCACTGTATACTCACGCGCCTGGTTCACATTGAAGCAAGAGGCAGTAGCAAGTGGAATTCGCTCGTCACTGCTGCTGCTCTTCATCACTCTAGCATTCTGACAATGAGTGTACATGGTCATTGAGTGAGATGTGTTTTTGTTTGCTTGTGTATAGCTGTGCAACCCTGCTGTGTATAGCTGTGTAATAATTTGCTATCGCCATGAATACTTGGCAATTGTTTTAATGAAATCGGAAGCCTATTGTGGATAAAACTTGAGGTGATAAAGTAAGTGGTATTCATACGTAGCGCCTATATGCGGAATGTTGTATTGTGGGAATAAATTCTGTGCATGTGCTGTGTAAGTAACGCCAGCAAAAAGTGTTAGCACTTTCTTCTGCAGGGTTAATAAGTGTGTGGTGTTGGTCTTTTATGTGGTTCTTGTGATAGCGTGACAGTAGTCAGTATACATTTGAAATATGACATGATAAGTTCTAAGCTTTAGTTTTGGTGCCAGGATATGGACAGACCAGCCCACAGACTATGACAGTTAATAACGGACAATAAGTTCCACAGCCACTTATACAGCTTGTTCAAAAAGGACTAAACGCATATGCTTAACAATAATAGGCTGTATGATAAATAGTGCATTTTTTCCGTATTGATAGGACATATGTCTAACACATTTCGTGTGTGAGCTCACAACAATCCCCAATTATTTAAAATTATTAATAATTTCTATTTGGTGCTTGTAATGAAGTTGTTTACCTAGTGCATGGGAGATGGCCCTTTTAGTTTTCTTAGTGTTAGAACAGTTGTGCTGGGCACTGAGCACAGTGTTCTTTTATTTCATCAGCACAAGAGCCACTGAGGCTTGTGCCATCTGCACATGGTAGATGCACTGCTGATGCCAACTTGGGGTGAATACGTGCCTGTTTGTGAAGCAGAAGCCTTTGTCAAGCACTTCTGCCTTTATTTTTTGCTGGCGTTTCTGTATACTGAAAGAATCGAATAAAAGCTCAGCTTGACCCTGTCCTCAAATAATGTGAGCCAATTTATAAAGAAGCATTGAGTGTTTTAAAACATGCAGGTTTTGCTGGTGACATCTGTTGGCGACATCGAAGTTGAGCTGTGGTCCAAGGAGGCACCACGTGCGTGCCGCAACTTCGTGCAGCTCTGTCTTGAAGGCTACTACGATGGCACCATCTTCCACCGCATAGTCAAGGGCTTTATTGTGCAGGGAGGTGACCCCACAGGCACTGGGAATGGTGGGGAGTCCATTTACGGTGCGCCCTTCAAGGTGAGAGAGGCGTACATTTTCTCACAGAGTGCAATTAAAATCTGGGCTGAGTTTTGCACTAGCCTCAACAAATTGCAGAGTATTGTTGCAGTACAACGCGAACAGTAGACAGGGAGACGTTCAAGAGCCGCAGGACAACTTGTTCAAAATACAAGAACAGGCCAGAGACACGTCTTCGTCCTCGCCGAATCCCACTGACCCACTAGACTGACCCACATTAATGTCCCTATCTTCGTTGTTGTCTGCATAGAAGAATAGACGCACGCGTCATTTGTCCCTCGCTAAGAGAGCATCGTCCCGATGCTAGACCAGAAGTGTCACTTGCGGAATTAAGGGTCTTTCGCATAGTTATTCGCTCACATACGGCTTCATGCGGACAACGTGCACAAGTTCAGGACGGTGCGTGCGGCGCCGCGTACAATTGGGACTATCGGGGACGACCTCGTACGTGACGTCACTGAGTCGGCGCAATACTCGATATGGTCCGAAGTATCGCCTTAACAGCTTCTCGGAGAGGGCTCGTTTTCGTATGGGTATCCAAACCCACACTCTGTCGCCGACGTCATAGATTACTTTTCGACGGTGAAAGTCATAGCGCCCTGCGTCGTAGTCTTGCTGCTGGCAGATCCGCAAGCGTGCGAGTTGCTGAGCCTCTTCTGCGCGTTGCGTAAACACAGCGGCGTCCGTAGCAGTGTCGTCAAAGTCATGCGGAAGCATAGCATCCAACATCGTTTGTACATCCCACCCGTGAACAAGGGTGAACGGAGTCATGCGCGTTGTCTCTTGTTTCGCCGTGTTATATGCAAAGGTGATATACGGAAGGGTGTCGTCCCAATTTTTATGTTCAACATCCACGTACATGGAGAGCATGTCTTCAATTGTTTTGTTTAGGCGTTCTGTCAATCCGTTGGTTTATGGATGGTAGCCGGTTGATTTCCCATGCGTCGTTCCACTTAGCAGCAAGAAGTGATCTAAAAGCGCAGCAGTGAATGCAGTTCCTCGGTCTGTGATTACGACGGTTGGTGCGCCGTGTCGCAACACAATGTGCTCAATGAAAAAGCGCGCCACCTCTTCCGCTGTGCTTCTCTGGATTGCCTTTGTTTCAGCGTAACGTGTGAGATAGTCGGTTGCTACGATAACAAAGCGATTCACTGCAGTAGAAGTAGGAAGCGGACCCAATATATCCATTCCGATTTGGTCAAATGGTCTTCGAGGAACCTGGACAGGTTGCAGGAGGCCGGCTGGTTTCGACAGAGGCGACTTGTGCCTCTGGCAGTCGAGGCAAGTGCGAACGTGATGTTTCACATGGTGTTAAGTCTCGGCCAGCAGTATCTCTGCTGCACTCTGGCCAACGTTCTCATGTAGCCTAAGTGACCAGAAGTCACCTCGTTGTGACAGGCTTAAAGTACTTCCGTACGAAGAGCTGCAGGAATGACGAGCAGATAGGGGGACCCGGTTGAAGAAAACTTTCTTTTGTAGAGGACTTTGGCCCACAAACAAAACGACAACAGGCATCTCGTTAGGTCTTGGTCTTGCCGTTAGGAATTGGTCTTGCCGGCAACGAGTATGTTCACTTCAAAAGGATTACATGTTTTCAGCCCCTCAATTACCCGCGAGCTCCATCCTGACGCAACTTCACCGCAGATCTCGCAAACTACAGTCAGTTTAGTAGTGAGACCGCAATACTGATCACTTTGCACCAGCTACACAGAACCACCGCAAGTATTGCACGAGAAAACGCCAAGATTGTTCATTGCTGCAAGTCTGACGACAACGTAAAGAGCAGCTAGGTTTGCGACCGAGGCTGTTGCACTGTCAGTGGTTGGATCTTGAACAAAATGTCGAATCTTTCACTCTGTGGCCGTCGTAGATGCAATCTTGTTGAGCATAGCTTGCTCATGTGGTCTTGTTCACTTCCTCTTCAGTTATGACAGCTGTGTTCAGTTCTTTTATACACAAGTGTAACTCGCCTGTGGATATGCGTGATGTGGCAGAGCAGTTGAGGCATCGACGTTTGTTGGCGGTATGACTTCAGCAGCGAGCTGCCGGGTACCCTGTGCTGACTGTGACAACGGAATCCCTTTTGGAAGTTTATTGCCCCTTGCAAGTTGCCGCCCGTAACGATTCAGGGAACGAAAC
The DNA here is from genome assembly GCF_038994185.2 of Dermacentor albipictus. Lineage (NCBI taxonomy): Eukaryota > Metazoa > Arthropoda > Arachnida > Ixodida > Ixodidae > Dermacentor > Dermacentor albipictus. The sequence goes on along the minus strand of NC_091823.1, from coordinate 180,007,116 downwards.
TTTGTCAGACCTCCAGCATATGCAGCGTTACAGTTGCGAGACTAACACAGAATGGCTGCTATTTTCGTCGTTTAAGTGCTCATGGCCCTTGGACACATCTTGGTCACATAGTGAAAGGGGCCAACAGTAGTGTGTGCGACGAAGTTCGTTGCTGTTTTTTTTGTGTGTGTGACCGCAGCTCCTACAATGTTGCCGACTGACGAATAAAAAAAAGCCAGAAACGTGACCTGTCAATTGATACCAAGATGGCACTGGTAGAATGCATAGTTATTGAGTTATGCGAAACGAAAATCGAGCGTGATTCGTCCCCAATTTAAAAAGCAACACTTGTGGATTTGCATCTTTAGGTCATGGTAATAGAATTACGCAGTATTTTGTTACCAAATTTTAAAGATAGGTGCGGGAAAGCGTCACGAATGCGGAAATTAAAAATTGAAAATTTTAATTTTGGGCTGATTTTCTGTCCCAAAGACCTGAGTCCCGCCCTTAATTTCATCACCCCACCTCGTCTTTTGCCGTCCTTGACTGTGCTTTCCTTCTCTTGGTGCCCATTCTATAACTCTAATGGTCCACCGGTTATCTAACATATGCATTACATGAGCTGCCCAACTCCATTTCTTTCTCTTAATGTCAATTAGAATATCGGCTATCCCTGTTTGCTCTCTGATCCACACCACTCTCTTACATTACGCCTAACATTCTTTGTTCCATCGCTCTTTTTTCGGTCCTTAACTTGTTTTTGAGCTTCTTTGTTATTCTCCAAGTTTCTGCCCAGTATGCCACCACCGGTAGAATGCATTGATTGTATACCTTTCTTTTTTATGATAATGGTAAGCTTCCAGTCAGGATCTGACAATGTCTGCTCAATGCGCTCCAGCCCATTTTTGTTCTGTAAATTCCTTCTCATGGTCAAGGTCCCCTGTGACTAATTGACCCATTTAAATGCACTCCTCCACAGATTCTAGAGGCTGACTGGCGATCCTGAACTCTTGTTACCTTGCCTGGCTATTGTTCATAATTTTTGTCTTCTACATAATGTTCTACATAAAGTGGTGCAGCGGTGGCGTAGAGGTGGAACACCCGCCTCGCGTGCAAGAGGTCCGTGGTTCGAATCCCGGTGCCGGCAATTTTCCACCGGATTAAAAAAAAAAAATCCGCGTGTTGATAAAATTGCATAAACAGGCCTGGAGTGTGGCCTGATCCCGGTGACCAGAACCGGTAACGCACTCCCTCACCAGAGCAGGATTGGCCACCCTGGTGCAGTACTTGGCCACAACCTCCTATATGAACACAACAATTAAACCCCGGCCCTCAGTCCCCAGCAGCTGCAAAGCAACTGACCACGGCGGTAGTCAGACCTGTGACGCAGCAGGGGGTGCTAAGAATCACTGGCTCCGGATAGGCCGCCATTGGAATATGAACCTGGCAACGTTTAACGCTAGAATGTTATCTAGTGAGGCGAGTCTATCAGTGCTATTGGAGGAATTAGAGGGCAGTAAATGGGATATAATAGGGCTCAGTGAAGTTAGGAGGCCAAAAGAAGCATATACAGTGCTAAAAAGCGGGCACGTCCTGTGCTACCAGGGCTTAGAGGAGAGAAGAGAACTAGGAGTCAGATTCCTGATTAATAAGAATATAGCTGCTAACATACAGGAATTCTATAGCATTAACGAGAGGGTGGCTGGTCTTGTTGTGAAACCTAATAAGACGTACAAATTGAAGGTGGTACAAGTCTATGCCCCTACATGCAGTCATGATGACCAGGAAGTCGAAAGCTTCTATGGAGACGTGGAATCGGCGATGGGTAGAGTGAAAACTAAATGCGCTATACTAATGGGAGACTTCAATGCCAAGGTAAACAAGAAGCAGGCTGGAGACAAGGCAGTGGGGGAATATGGCATAGATACTAGGAATAGCAGGGGAGAGTTCTTAGTAGAGTTTGTGGAACAGAATAATATGCGGATAATGAATACCTTCTTCCGCAAGCGGGATAGCCGAAAGTGGACGTGGAGGAGCCCGAACGGCGAGACTAGAAATGTAATAGACTTCATACTCTGAGCTAACCCTGGCATCACACAAGATGTGGACGTGCTCAGCAAGGTGCGCTGCAGTGACCACAGGATGGTAAGAACTCGAATTAGCCTAGACCTGATGAGGGAACAGAAGAAACTGGCACATAAGAAGCAAATCAATGAGTTAGCGGTAAGAGGGAAAATAGAGGAATTCCAGATCAAGCTACAGAACAGGTATTCCGCTTTAACTCAGGAAGAGGACCTTAGTGTTGAAGCAATGAACGACAATTTTGTGGGAATCATTAAGGAGTGTGCAATGAAAGTCGGTGGTAACTCCGTTAGGCAGGATACCAGTAAACTATCGCAGGAGACGAAAGATCTTATCAAGAAACGCCAATGTATGAAAGCCTCTAACCCTACAGCTACAATAGAACTGGCAGAACTTTCAAAGTTAATCAGCAAGCGTAAGACAGCTGACATAAGGAAGTATAATATGGATAGAATTGAACATGCTCTCAGGAACGGAGGAAGCCTAAAAACAGTGAAGAAGAAACTAGGAATTGGCAAAAATCAGATGTATGCGTTAAAGAGACAAAGCCTGCATTATCATTACTAATACGGATGAGATAGTTCAAGTGGCTGAGGAGTTTTATAGAGATTTATACAGTACCAGTGGCACCCACGACGATAATGGAAGAGAAAATATTCTATAGGAATTCGAAATCCACAGGTAACGCCGGAAGAAGTAAAGAAAGCCTTGGGAGATATGCAAAGGGGGAAGGTAGCTAGGGAGGATCAGGTAACAGCAGATTTGTTGAAGGATGGTGGGCAGATTGTTCTAGAGAAACTGGCCACCCTGTATATGCAATGCCTCATGACATCGAGTGTACCGGAATCTTGGAAGAACGCTAACGTAATCCTAATCCATAAGAAAGGGGACGCCAAAGACTTGAAAAATTATAGACCGATCAGCTTACTGTCAGTTGCCTACAAAGTATTTACTAAGATGATCGCAAATAGAATCAGGAACACCTTGGAGTTCTGTCAACCAAAGGACCAGGCAGGATTCCGTAAAGGCTACTCAACAATAGACCATATTCACACTATCAATCAGGTGATAGAGAAATGTGCAGAATATAACCAACCCTTATATCTAGCTTTCATTGATTACGAGAAAGCATTTGATTCTGTTGAAACCTCAGCAGTCATGGAGGCATTACGGAATCAGGGTGTAGATGAGCCGTACGTAAAAATACTGAAAGATATCTATAGCGGCTCCACAGCCACCGTAGTCCTCCATAAAGAAAGCAACAAAATCCCAATAAAGAAAGGCGTCAGGTAGGGAGATACGATCTCTCCAATGCTATTCACAGCGTGTTTACAGGAGGTATTCAGAGACCTGGATTGGAAAGAATAGGGGATAAAAAGTTAATGGAGAATACCTTAGTAACTTGCGATTCGCTGATGATATTGCCCTGCTTAGTAACTCAGGGGACCAACTGCAATGCATGCTCACTGACCTGGAGAGGCAAAGCCGAAGGGTGGGTCTAAAAATTAATCTGCAGAAAACTAAAATAATGTTTAACAGTCTCGGAAGAGAACAGCAATTTACAATAGGCAGCGAGGCACTGGAAGTGGTAAGGGAATACATGTACTTAGGGCAGGTAGTGACGGCGGATCCCGATCATGAGATGGAAATAATCAGAAGAATAAGAATGGGCTGGGGTGTGTTTGGCAGGCATTCTCAGATCATGAACAGCAGGTTGCCATTATCCCTCAAGAGGAAAGTGTATAATAGCTGTGTCTTACCAGTACTCACCTACGGGGCAGAAACCTGGAGGCTTATGAAAATGGTTCTACTTAAATTGAGGAAGACGCAATGAGCTATGGAAAGAAGAATGATGGGTGTAACGTTAAGGGATAAGAAAAGAGCAGGTTGGGTGAGGGAACAAACGCGAGTTAATGACATCTTAGATGAAATCAAGAAAAAGAAATGGGCATGGGCAGGACATGTAATGCGGAGGGAAGATAACCGATGGTGATTAAGGGTTACGGACTGGATCCCAAGGGAAGGGAAGCGTAGCAGGGGGCGGCAGAAAGTTAGGTGGGCGGATGAGATTAAGAAGTTTGCAGGGACGACATGGCCACAATTAGTACATGACCGGGGTTGGTGGCGAAGTATGGGAGAGGCCTTTGCCCTGCAGCGGGCGTAACCAGGCTGATGATGATGATGATGACATAATGTTACGGGCATGTAGGGAGTATAAGACTGTATTTACAATGTATATACTAACAGAGTCAGTGGGGTTAAAATGGCTGACTAGTAACAACACGCAGCAGCCAGCGTCTTGCGATCTTCTTCTTCCTCTCTCTCTTCTTTCATCCTTCTGTAACAATATTAATCTTCTACCCAACTCTTATACTCTCTCTGTTAACGTCCTCAATCATTCGTTGTAACTCATCTGCAGTGTTGATGAATAGAACAATGTCATCTGCACACCGAAGGTTGCAGAGATATTCGCCGTTGATCCTTACTCCTAAGCCTTTCTAGTTTAATAGCTTGAATACTTCTTCCAAGCACGCAGTGAATAGCATTGGATAGATTTTGTCTTGTCTGACCCCTTTCTTTATAGATATCCTCTTGCTTGTGGAGAATTAAGGTAGCTGTGGAATCTCTGTAGATACTTTCCAACATATTTGCGTAAACATCCTGTACTCCTTGCTTACGTAATGCCTTTATGACTGCTGGTATCTTGACTTTAAGCACTTGTTTATCTGCCTGGGGTCCATGCACATGCGTAGCCTTCTGTCCTTTTTCTGAACATGAATGAGGGGGCTTGCCCAGTTAATTGGTTCCTAGACCTTTTGCATGATTCCTGCTTGCTCCACGCACTGCAACTCTTCTCGTAAAGGTTCTCTTAGCACGAGGGGTACTCGTCACGCTGGTTGCACAAGTAGCGTTGCCCCTACTTCCAACTTGATTTTATACTTGCGGGCTAAGCACACAGTGCCATGCAACAACTGCGGGAAGTCTTTAAAAATGTTGTCCACTCATGCGGTGTTCATGACATCAATTGACTCAAACACTAGCTCTTCGCTCGCTAGTTGTCCCAATATTGCAGGGTTTCTTTTTTTGACAATGAAAAAGCTAATATTGCTTGCTTAATCATTTATAACTCGCAGCTTAGCTACTCTGATGTGCTTGACAACGTGCCCGCTGTAGGTGCGGAGGACCGAGCCACTTGGTCTCATACTTGGTTTTTCCCTGCATCTTTGATAGACTGAATAAAGCAGGAAGTTCCCATGAAGACCTGTGCCTACCTTAAATAAAACAGCTTGGCAGCCTACATCCGCATTAATCAGCCATTCAGCCTTGCTTCCGATAGCGTCGACACTGACTCTCAAAATACTGAAATGGTATTTGTCTTTTCATGCGTCGTGCACCTGAGGACTTCTTTTACAGCACACCGTGAAATGATTCCTTGTTTTGCACAGAAAGCACACGTTGCCAAATGCTGGGCATTTCCCACGTTCGTGCAACCAGTTGCATCGGCTGCATTGTTGACCCAGTTGACTTCGGATGCCAATCCACAGTCGCCACTTGTCTTTCTGGTGATGCCCATGCCTCATTTTGATGTGCTGCTACTTCTGCGGCTTTACACATCTGTTCTGCTTTTAGCACTGGGAAGTTCTTCTCCCGGATAATTTTTTTTGCAATTTCGGGTCGTTGGTGCTGAAAACAATCTGGTTGCAGATCATGGAGCCAACTTGTTGCCTGAAGTTGCATTTGCTGGCTTGCTTCCGTAAATCTTGCACAATATGCTCGAAAGGTATCCCTTTGGCTTGAGTCCTTGACTGAAACAGGTAACGTTCATGCACCTCATTTTGTTGCTCTTGAAAGTACTCTTAGAATTTCTTCGCAGATGTGGCATAGTCCCCTTTGTTTTTGCTCTAAAAAAAATGTAAAATTAGATACCTCAAGTTCGTCGTCCCTGGCACCACTCAACAGTAGAGCTCTTTTTGCGGCTTCCAACCTCGGTTATTTTTGGGATTCCGTTGTCATAAGAAACAGGTCTAACTTCTGTTTGAAGCAGTCCCAATTTTTCGAAATGTTGTTGGCTGTAAGCAGCAGATCCGGAGACTTCACTAACTCCATCTCGTCACTGTCTTATGTTGGTTCGACACGTCAGGTTCCGCCCCCAGAGAGCAAGCCACTTCTGGCACCATGTATCATGGACGAGTGCAACCAAACGAAGAATGTTTATTCAGATAATGCTCGCGTGTAAAGGGGTACCATGGCTGATATGCATCCGCAGACGCCACTGCACATGACATGCTTGATACAGGTGCTCAAGCTCTTTGCAGACAAATGCGCGACTTACCACAAAATGAGTTCTGTTGCGCACCACCCAATTCTTAATAATGTTTTATAATCTATATGCAGGGTATGTAAAGACTTGGAAATAGCCCTCAATGTAGATAAATGAGTTTTCCCCTGCAGGAGTATCTCCGTCAGCAGCCGTTTGGTGTGTTGTGACACCACGGACCTGAGCACACCACGGTTGGACCTTCCTGCGTTTAACTGTGCGCAGCTTAGCCATGTTTGGGGAAAGGGGGATCTTGTGGGTTGAGCTGATGCTGAGTGCTTCGACCTTCTAGGCTCCTCGGCCCTTTGGCCTCGGCTTCACGTAGACGGCACCCCCAGACTGACCCTTCCGGAGGAAATTGCTAGTTGCCTTTTCCTGTCCTCCTCTCCAAACTTCGTCTTTGTCTCTCACTTTTAATCTTTCTTGTCTTCTCTCTTCTGCATTACTTCTGATTTTCTAGGCAGCGAGGGTTAACGCTGTCTGAGTAGCCAACCTAGGTTATGTCATATTTGTTTATAGTGGTAACATACGCCTGGCGCTTGCAAGAACCGTCTCACAGGTCCTGCAGCGTTGCCTTGTAAGGCTTCACGGTGGGTGGCTGGCGTTACTGTTGAAAAATACACATTCACTTATGGCTATTTCCTTCCCCCCACTATCTGATCTCTCCCTGAAGAGGGGGTGCATTGATGAAATGTTCAACTTCCGAAAGAAACCAATAGAAACATTTCCTAAGTACCATGTGATACATAGCCAACATGAAACAGACTGTCCGTACGATATCTATTTGTGGTTGCAAGAGAGAGAGAGAGATAGCAAAGAGATGAACTGTGGTTGCAAAATATTTTACAGAAGCAATGAGTTCACTTACAATGTAACGAAGATGGCAAATGACGACTTTTTTCTACAAGTGCGTGACAATCTCCAGTACAACTAGCTGTCAAAACGCATGGAGTCTGGGGACATTCCTGTCTCAGTGGGCCCACACAGGTCAAAGAACACTGTTCGCAGCGTCATGTCTGATGATGACATGCTTGAACTTGGTGAAAGTGAGCTGTTGGATGGATGGCAAGACCAGAATGTGGTAAAGGTCCAAAGAATTAAGATAAGACACAACAATATGGAAATTCCAACCAAACATGTAATCATCACCTTTGGTACAAGCGACCTCCCTGAGTCAGTTGAAACCGGACATTGTAAGCTTCATGTACGAGCATACATCCCAATACACGCCTGTGCTTCAAGTGTCAGCATTTTAGGCATGGGTCGCGAAGCTAATGAGTGCGCTCTACCTGTAGCAGTGGGCACAAAGTGTGCATCTAACAGCCATTTTTCAGAAATGGGCACTTCCGCAATCCACTGTGCCAACTGTGATGTAGACCACCACCCCGCCTATTCACAATCATGCCCGTTTTCGAAAAAAGAGAAAAAGATAATAGAACTCAAGGTGAAACTAAACCAGGGTGTCTACCAAGTTGACATTTCCAAATTCCCTGAGTTTTCCAGGTTTTCCTTGATTGGTCTTGCTAAATTCCCTGAGCGACACTGAACTTTGTTTTATGTCGAGACGGGCTGACACCACGTCGCCCGATGCAGTCACTCTCTAATAAGCATGTTAAAAAAAAGTTGCAGCTTCGCCCGAAAGGCGAAGCATCGATCGCGATAGCAAACTAGTAGACAGCTATACGAAGTAAGGCTAGTAGTTTTATTGGCCATATAAGTTTGTAACATTTACTTACTAACTAAATTAACAAGCATGGTGTCACGCATGCAGAAGCAACTGTGAGCACATTTCACTTGATGACCACGGAAAATCGCTGTCACAACGGTGGAGTGAGGAAGCGCGGCAGCAGCAATGAGCGAATTGACTTTCGTGCTGCCTCTCGCTTCAACGCGAACTAAGCGTGGTAAACAGCGCACGGCGGACCCTGTCCCCGTCGCAGATGGCTTTCAAGATACAGCGGCCCGGTCATGCGCGCGCGGCCGCCCGAAGTAGAACGCCCCCTTCCCCTCACCGCCACCACCGTTACCCACGAGACTGAGGGATCGCCATCCATTTGTGCGCAGGCGCGAGTAACAGCGGGCGTGAGAGAGACAATCTGGGGGTTTTTGCTCCTTGAAAATACGACTCTGCCCAGGCACTATGGATGAGGTTTCTTGGCGCGTGTTGTACTCGTTTGTCCCTAGACATGCCGGCTTTGCGGAGTGCGGAGTCCGCGGGCTGCCCGCACGGTGAAGCAGTGGGCACGGACGCCCCATACCTATGGTGATCGCTGTTTCTGAAGGGGCAAGGTTGTATAAGTCGCGGGTCGCTTTTTTCGTCGCGACGATAGATGGGATTTTTTGACAAGCACTTCTCCAGGAGCGCACATGTAACCGGCAAACGGAGGACTCAGGAGAGCTCCTTAGGTGATAATAAAGCAGACAGCGCAGGATCTCCAGGGCACCCAACGGGTAGCTGGGGGATCCAAGCTGGAAGCAAGGCGCCCCGTGGGTTGGTGCCGCGGAGGCCGAAGCGTACCAAGGGGTGTTCGCATAAAAAAGTGGCTGTCCGCGATAGCGGACATCCCATGTTATACACCCCAGGTACGCGCTGGCCTCAGCGAGCCCCAACCCATGGACCAGTACGGGTTCTAGCTTTGGTGTCCTGGAAGTGCCGTCAATAATGAGAAATAATGACACGCTGTTACAATTAGTAAAGCAGACGATTGAATACAGACGCCGACCGATTTTCCGGACTCCGAAAATTCGGACATGCCCGATTATTCGGTCAGCTTCGCGGCACCGCCATTCTCCCCATAGACTATAATGTATAACAACTGCCGAAAGTTCGAACACCTTGCAACCTCTCATCTGATTTTTCGGACACTCCTTAGCACCATGCACCGACTCTGACCGGTGCATGGTTCGACTTGCTGAACGCCATTTTTATTTTGAACGGAGCTTCCTTGCTGCCCCACGAAGTGGCGCTACTGGAAATCCCCGCTCATCATCATCGTTTCTGCCTGGTTAGATAGAGTGGCTCTGCAGCAGTTCCGGTTTCAGCTTAGTAAGCCATGTCAAGGCAATCCAGCAGCTGATTTGTTTCTTCGCGCAAGACGCTGCGAGCAGGCCGCGTTTTTCGTTTGTGCGACTCTTGTCGGTACGGTGGTGTTTGCTTTGTGTGCTATGTCGAGGTTTCGGTGATCCAACGCGGCATACGTAAACATTGCGTCAAGGGTCTAATGGCGCAGACTGCGCTGACGCGGGAAATGTTCTGCCGAGACCTGCACAGTGTTGCATTGCGATTCCGGACACCGTCTCATTTGACAGTTTCATAGGTGCTGGCACTGCTGTATTGACATGCGCAGAACTTGACGACGGCAAGATCATTCGTCAGGTTTCTGCTGCACCGCCGGACGATGACGAGTCGGAAGATGACGCACCATGTGCTGCGCTGCCGTGGCATGCGGAGCGTATACAAACAGTGACTGTGCTTTCAGCCGCTAATAGTGACCGTACGACCCTCTCCGAGATTCAGGCTTATCTGATAGCGCGTAAACGGAACAGCGTGCAACGGCGCATTCACGATTTCTTCCAAGCCTACTGCCGAGCCCGAATAAGTGCGTGGAAATAAAGGATTTCATTCTTTTTTCTTAATCTGATTTTTCGGACACCTGTTTATTCGGACATTTTCGCAGACCCCGTGAGGTCCGAATAAACGGTCGGCGACTGTAAACATAATTACGTCCAGCCGTCAACTTGTGACGCTAAGCCCGAGCACACCCGCGCCCCACGTACGACTTTTGCAACACCAGTCAGAACTTTGCCTCTGAAGGTACATCGGACAGACATTCTCGCGCCTGCGGCGCTGGTGCCGAGTCAGTCATCGTCACCGGCGGCCTTTCAGCCACTTGCGCTCAACTGACTGAGCACGACCGCCGCAGCCGCGAGACAGCATGTCCGAGACAGCGGTCGCCACATCGGGCGTCAGTGCCCGCTGCTACACCTATTTTGCCGCGCCGGCAGCCAGCGTCCGTGCGTAAACAAACTCGACTCCACTCCGCAATGCCGGCACGCCTAGGGACAAACGCCTACACATATGCGCTAAGAAACCTCCTCCGTAGTGCCTAGGCAGAGTCATATATTGAAGGAGCAGAAGCACCCAGACCTTCTCTCTCGCGCCTGAACACAAACGGAAGTCGATCCCTCAAATGAGCGTCTCGTCCGTTCCCCTGGTGCCTTGCCCGCGACAGTGCACTTCCTCGCTGCTTTCCTCCGTCGAGTGCGCGAGATTGAGCCGCTGTCGACGGCTCACCCGCACATACAGCATGCGGGGCACGCCGACGATTTTATCGCCCTTGGACTTTATACGGAGACTCACGGCGATGGCGACGGTAAAAACGCACCTGGAGTGTCCATGTAATTGCTACTGCAATTATAAAAACACATAATCTAGTTTGAATAGTAAGGTGTAATGTTTACTTCATTCAAAAAGAAAACAGAAGGGTTAGTAAGATGCAGAGCAAGTAAAATATTCTCGATAAAAAAATGGTAAAGCCCTTTGCAAATTGAGTCGAATATTGTCAAATACGAATAAAAAGGAGGCGCACACAGAAGCAAATATTTTTCAAAGTGAGCTATTTTTATTAAGTGATAGCAACCATCTTGGTTGGAGGCCCGAACTTTCTCACAAGTGATTCTCTCTCACCAGATACAAAGTGAACGTCAACTGTCCTGATATACGCTCAGCTCGCGCACAATGCCCCAGTGTTGCGTTTCACTGTTTTAGAGAGTTTATTTCAGTTTGAATGAGGGACACCTGCATCTCGGCGTCAGCCAACACTTTCTGTTTTTTTAGCTCGAGCTGCTTCAAAGATGCGGCGACACGCTTCCTTTCTCGTTCGTTCTTGAGTGCGTCGGCCCTTTCTGTTTTCGTCCTTTCTAGCTCCTCCTTCCACCGTGCGTTCGTCCCACGGACCATTTGACGCATTCTCTTAGTCACTTCTACGCTGGCAACTCCTCCAGCCGATGACACGGAGTCAAAGACGATTCGTTGGGCGACCAGAGATTGTTCCTTCTGATTTTCAACAAGACAGCCCTTGTTAACAGAAAATCCCCGCTCCACAGACGCATTTCCGTGCGAAAGAGATAGAATCATCTTGGCAAAAGTGAGTAGTTCCTTGTGTGAACCACAGATGCCTGCCCAAAGGGTATCCAGCCGATCCGTGCTCCTGTTAAAATTTTTAAGCGCTGCTTGCGCCGAGGCTAAGGAGCACACATGCTTGTAGGACTGCATTGCCCGATCAGCTTCTGCTCCGGTCATCCATTGGTGTTCCGTCGCAACTTCGAGTGCATCAGTGAAACGCCTTTCCCCAAGCTCCGGAATCAGAGCGCACGCGGGATTCAGAGAGGACGATCCCCTCGTCAGCTTAAATTTCAACGGCGACCTTTCCACGATTTTTTTGACGCAGTTCTTTATGAAAGCGGTGCAGTCCCTTCTGAACTAAAAAATAGTACCATCTGAAAGTTTTGGGGCCTTTCGGAGCGCATTCTTCGTAGCAAAGCCAAGGTCGATCTTGGGCGTCGCAAGAACGTTCGCATGCTGGTCCATGTCAACTTTTATCAACTCCAACAGACTGTCCGCTGCCATCATCACTTCTTTCTTCACTATTCTACTCATTAGTGATCGCAGAAGATTTTCCAATGCTGTACCAAGAAATGGAAGCATAGGCGAATCCGTCTGGAACTGAGCCAGGAACGGCTGCAATTCTTCCGCGATACAAAGCATAAAAGTTAGCTTTGCAGACAACAGAGGATCTTGGATGGATGTTTCGACGACGCCGTAACTGGCGCTGGTCGGTCGCTTGTTCTCGTTTCGACACAACTCAACGTACACCTTTAGGTGAGGCAGGACCTCAAGAGCCCTCGAAATTACTCGAACATTTTCAAGCCATCGCACAGAGCAAAACTTCAAAGGGTAAATGTTGCTCCCGGTAATGCGTGCGTATTCAGCACGTCGGGCAGGTACGCATTTAAATAAATTGTACATAGCCCGGAAAAATTCCGCAAGTTGCCATCCTGTTGCCGCATGTCCAGTTTTGAACGCGCCGTTCACCACATGAAGGCCACAGCTTCCAACGTCGAGAATTTGGCGGCCGTCATTGGATTCACACAGTTCTTGCTTGATCTCACGGAGAAACTTCATGTTGACGTTTGGCCCGTCCATTGATATCTGAAGAATTTTCGAACGTGAGAGTCCATCAGTGGCACTTTTAAATGCGGACACCAATTCTTCAGCTTGCGTGCGCCCAAGAAAGCATGACGTCAGGTAGCGTGTTTTCACGCTTCCCTCTGCATCCGACCAAAAGCGAACCAACACGTCCATTTGCTCCTTCTGTGCAACTTTGTTTAACGATTCGTCAAACGCTAAGACGAGGTAGGAGGCTTGGTTCAATTCCGACACGAGGCTCTCTCTAAAGAAAGGTGCGAGGCCATAGACAATAGTATATCCCACATTATCTTTGCCAAGCTGCACTTTCTTGGCAGTAGCTGATGATGGGAACATCAACGGGAACAGAGAAGCCGATGCCGCGGCAGCACGGAATGATGTGTGCGTCATGACAGCATTGAGACACCACATCACCTCAGCATTTAACACTTCTGTGTCACGTTGAAAAATATCCTTTGCCGCACGCTCGGGTTGAATGTCCGTAGCTGTGGTTGAAGAAGATGAAGGCGGCGCAGAACCTGACGCCACTGGCCCAGCTTTGGTCACAACAGCGCCCGACGGTTCACTTACTGGCGGCGTAAGAAACGAAGCTACAGAAGGTGTCCTGGCTCCGTTTGCAGCAAGTCGGTGCTTCTTACTTACAGCGTGACTTGTCAGCGCTCTTCTTCCCATGTTGCTCAGCGAAAGCTGCTTTCTGCATAGCGTACAGTACGCCGCGTTCACATTATTTTCAACGGGCCTAACCCAGGTGGCAAACTCACAATGTTTCGGATTCGTCCAGTCCTGGACGAAAGTACACTTGGATGCGCTCATACTTGACACCGAACAAAGCTTGCCTGCTGCACCACTGCTGTAACTAAACCAAGTCGGGTCAGAACGGGGTCACTAAAACTTAAAAAATGCGACACGATTCCATACTTTGTATCTCTGCCAGCATCGGCAGCTCGCGGCAGCGTTATGGCAGGGCGCGAAGCTATAGTCGCCCTCTGCTTTGCCGCCTGCGTCCCGCGCGTGCCACCCCTCAAGGTAGAAATGGACGCTTCCATCGAAGCATTGCGCAGGAAAAGTTGGTTTAAGACTCGTACTGGAAAGCGGAAGCGTAGCGACAACTTTCTGTGGCTCTGCAGGGAAAGCTACGGAGGCAAAGCGCGCGCAAGTGAGCCTTTCTGAAGAGTCCCGCGTTTTCATCCACGTTAGTTTAAGCTGGGGAAGAGAAAACACACATCTTATTAGAAACAGTTAAATAAAACAAAACACACCACTGAACGTAAAAGGTTACTTATTTTGCGGCTTTTCCCTTCTCCGTCTGGACAAAAGGGAACCGCCGCTCGTGGAAGCGCGTCGATTCAGCGTCTTCTCCGAGCAACCGAAAGCACTGTCAAGCGCTGACGGACTAGTTGGTGCGGTAACACATGGGCAGAAGCTCCGCCCCCGTAGAAAGTTGTCCGCGAGTTTATAGTCTCGCTTGCAACTCTTTCTGCCGCCTCGCTGTAGCTTTTTCGGCTGGGAAACAACAAGTGGGGGGGGACGCCGGCGACCGTCGAAAAACTTGATTGCGAGCCTTACGAAGCCCGTTCTCTGCAGTACGTGGCGCCTGGAAGTGTCCGCATAATTTCGACTCGCTTAGAAATTTGAAGTGCTGCGCTTTTTGCCGCTTTCCTGGCACGTTCTCTAGAAAGTACAGTGCGGGAGCCCGGCGATGGCTGTGGAGAAAACGCGCTTCATACGAATCGTATAAAGTGCGTCCTGTCTGTTACTCGAGCCAGCATTACTGCGACTTTTCCCTGAGAAAGGCACAAATTCCCTGAGTTTTCCCTGAGTTTTTCCAGACTATACAAATTCCCTGAGAATTCCCGGTTTTCCCGGTTGGTAGACACCCTGCTAAACATCTTTCCAGAAGTGTGCAAGTGTTTTTCTGCTTTCAATCAGTCAAATCCATCCTACTCTGATGTGATGTGCTAAGGGCCGCCCGAGTCATTCGGCAGCCGTTGGAGTTAACACAGAGTGTGACACTGGTCCCACTCCGTGTAACTCAATATCCCCCCCCCCCCCCTCCCCACTCCTCCTGACAGGAGCAGCAAGCGCTGCTCTGCCTACAGCCAAGAAGGGCCAGCAGATCCAGGCCTGCTGGTCCCAGGGCCAATGCCTATGCAGACAGGCCTGAAAAACCGCCTCTGAAAAGGCGATGGATGCAGCCAACGCCCCTCCGGTGTCTCGAATACCGAAGGAATGGTGTAGCTCTGTGGAGTGTGCCGGGAAAAAAAAATCTCTTATCACGGGGCCTGGAAAGGCCTCATGAGCTAACTTGATCTACCTCTCTTGATACACAGCACGAAACACTCCCAATGTGGCTGCATATTGGAAGTGGCTACATACAATACATAAGGGGTCTACTCCGCAATCTAGATGACATAAAGGAATTCCTACACAAGTTTAATCCAAGCGTGCTGTGTGTTGTTACGGTTCACTGTGTGCGGTGATGAATGGAATGGATGCCAACTGCCCGAGACACGACATGCCTAATCATCATGCTCATCAACTTGAAAAACTTATCCGTAGAGTGTGTGCAACGTGATTATGCAACAGTGCAAATCCTACTCTACTCTGTCGTCCATTCACCACTTCTGTGCCGAGCAATGGTTTCTCTCCGTATTCCTCTGTGTGGGCTGACCTCCTGACGTGACTTCTGCTCACCACCTTCTACTGGTATGAATTCTTGCTGGCATTATCAGATTACACGTTGGCGCACATTAGTGGATTACTAATTATAGCTGGAGATTTTAATCTCCTAGCAATTGATTGGGCTTGCAGCACCACATCTCACCTGCTCGACAATACAAGATATAATGCTGGCAGGTGACTTAGTTCAAGTTGTTCATGAAACCACCCATGAATCTGAAGGGGGTGGTGCAATATGGGATCTTGTCAGCAGAAGTATTGTTATGTCGTTCATGTAGAGGGCCGTATATCCAACCATAAGTTAGTTTTTTCTTACACCCTAAATAACTGATTGAAGACTCGGCCCGAGAGCAAGACTGTCAAAAACTTTAATCAGGGAAACGATAATGCGATTCTGGACGAGCTGTGGGCGAGCAGGTAACTTGCGAAACCATGATGTTATTACTTTGTGGAATAAGTTTAAAGAAACTGTTAAAAAATGCATTTACAACTTTGTTCCTACGAGGCATATTAAGTCAAGTCACCACAACCCGTTGGGTTGATAGGAACATTATACAATTGAAAGGCAGGGTTAAGCGGGCAAAAAAGAAGTCACCAATAACGAATCGCTGCGTCAACTACAAGAACAATTACACCGTGCATTGTCATGTGAAAAAACAAATATTTCGAGATTACTTTGCCTAGTTTTATTAGAACAAATCCTCACAAGTACTGGCATTTTCTCAGGTCAAAATCTTAATTAACAAATTGATTAAATAAATAACATGGATGTGCCTATAATGGAGCTGAGGGGCATAGCTGACGTGTTAAATGAATACTTCATTCCGTATTCTCTCCGGCTAAAAGCGACATCCAGTCATTTGGACCTTCATTGTTTGATGATAACTTTATATCTGTTGAAGGTGTCTTCTCTCTCTTATTGAACCTTAAGGAAAGATCTTCAGGTGGCCCAGATAACATTCCCAATGCTTTTTTGCGCCGATGTGCTGAGCCTGCACCACATATTCCCACTGTGATTTTTCATTCCTGTTTAAGACTGGCTATTATTCCACATTATCGGCATGTCATCTGGATAGTGGCAGTGCACAAAAAAGGAGACTGCTTACAAAAGGAAAACTTCTGCCCAATATCTCTGACTTCAACCTGCAGCAAAATACTTGAACACATCCTCGAACTTTTCGTAACCGAATTCCTTGAACGTAATAAACTGCTATCTAATAACCAGCATGGATTTCGCAAAAACCTTTCAACAATTACACAGCTTCCTACTACTATTCATGAGATTGCTTCAACCCTCGATTCGGCCGGACAGATTGATCTAGTCTTTTTGGATTTCAGCAAAGCTTCTGATTGTGTATCCCACAGTCAACTTCATAACAAACTTCACAGATTTGGCCTACCATCTTTTATTATAAATAGGATCAAACAGTACTTGTCAGACCAAACTCAGTTAGTGCAGGTCGATGGGTACTCGTCCACGCGTTTGCCAGTTATGTCTGCATGCCTCATGTCTCACTTGCCAGAATGACCAGATTTCATTAAACTGAATACAAATATTTGGGATTGACAATCACTAAACCCTTAAGTGGTCCTCCCACATCGAAAACATTTGTACAGCATCTACTCGGAAACTCTGCTTACTTAGACACAAACTAAAAGGTGCGCCATCAGATAAAAAGCTTCTTGCCTACAAAACTTTTGTTTTGCCTAAAATTGAATATGCGAGTGTACTTTGGGATCCCCGCTATCAAAAGATTAGCATAGGCTCGAGATGGTCCAGAGGTGGGCAGTAAGCCTTATAGTTAACAAATATAAGAGAACAGATTCACCGTTGTCCATAATGCTGGTAAATAAGATACCAACTTTAGAGCAGTGCAGGAAAATAGCGAGACTTGTTTTACTGATGCAGTGTTATTTCATAATGTGCGAATCATTGACTTTGCACGCCCAACATATTTCAGGAGAGAGTTCCTTTATTTTTGCATCTTCCTGCTGTTATATGTATTGCACTCAATTGTGAGCTGTATTATTTTATCTGAGCAGGTGGCACCGTTTTTTTTTATTGGTTCTAGTTACACTAATATGTTTGCTTTATATTATCTGCTTTGTGTGCTTGCGTGCAGCGCAGCTTTGTTCGTGCCACAAAACTGTGCAATTGTACAAAAAAAAAATTTTCTACTGGCATGGTCCTTCCTGACCTCAGTATACTGTAAATAAATAAAATAAATACACTCATTACCTATGTGCCAGGGCATTCCTCTCTCTGCATTTCTCTATGTGGGTTGACCAGTGCGCTGACAAGGCCCTCTACCAGGGAGCAAGAAAGAATGAGATTGCCCGCATGGTATAGGGTATAAGAAGGCCAGTGAGGTTCCACGAAGATAGCTTCTCTGCCCTTGTGTGCAGGAGCACGCACGCTGAACGTTTCTGTACTTTTTGCCTTGGAGCGCCCCGTTCACCCGTAACAATGTATTAAACTTCTGTTTTTTTGTTTTTACATCATCTCCTCTTCCCTGCCAGACCCTCTCTGGTGGTCAGTCTGGTTCGAGCTCCAAGCAGATCCTGTTGAATGTCGCCGAAACCTCGTCCCCATACAACTGGTGGCAGCCGTAACAGTGTGCATTTAAGAGACACCACTTCAATTCTATACGCATAAACTTTGTGCAGCAGTATGCCATTTACCGCAAATACTGTAATGACACTTTTGCTTTATCGGGTGGTCTCACCATAATAGTTGATATGGGTGTCAGCTGCCAGCATCTACAGCTGCAAACGCCCCTTTAGGCCGTTACAGTCAGACAGTGCTCTTTGGTAAGCTGTTGACATTTCTTTATACATCCCACCCGGCTATCAGCTCTCCAGAACAGAATTTTAAAGTTTTATTGCACAACTTCTGGAGCCCTGCGTTGTCGTTGAAAACCTAAATGCACATAATACCTTGTGGAGCGACTGTTGATGTGATGCCAGAGGGCACCTGATAAAAAATTTCCTCTTATGTACAGGTGCATGTTTGCTAAATAAGAAGACCACTTTTTACAGCTTCGTAAAGGAAACATTTTCATACATAGATTTAAGCATTGCATCAAGTACAGTTCTGCCGCACTTGGAGTGGGAGGTGGTTAAGAATCCATATGGGAGTGACCATTTTGAGATTATTTTATAATTAACAAAACTGGATGAATGCTCTCCACGTGTACCCCACGGGAAAGTCGACTCAGCGGACTGGCAGTGATATGGAGAGCTGACATATTTGACCTTGGATGACATTCGTATGCTTAGAATTCACAATAAAGTTGCACATTTAACAGCATTTATTGTTGATGCAGCGTCAATATTGTTACTTGTAGAAAGACACAGACGAAAGAGGCTATTTACAGGCTATTTACACTGGACTGGAGCCAGAGCGCCAGGCCGACATTCACTTGCGCCAAGGGCACAGACCCACTTCGTCGTCGTTCTCGTGGCGGCTTGTCCCTTGAGCATCACGCGATGATATTGTAATACTACCCCCCGGCGGCAAAAGCGCCGTCACGGTGCTGTTAAATATCCAAGGGGCAGAGAGAGTTGTAGGGTTTGAGTCGGGCGACGTGGACAATGTCGCTGGTTGTCACAGCAGAGGACGTAGTGGGCGTGGCTAGAGCGATTTCGTAGGTGACATCGGTCACTTGGCGAAGCACGCGATATGGGCCCGTGTAGCAGGAAAGCAGTTTTTAACAAAGGCCAACTTTACGCGATGGTGACCAAAGCAACACGAGGGTGCTGGGCACAAAATTGACATCACGGTGACAGAGGTCGTAGAGCAGCTGCTTTTGTTTGTCTTGAGAGACTTGTAGACAAGCGCGCGCAAGTTGGCGAGCATGGTCAGCATGGGTGATAGCATCACGGGCATAAGCGCTAGTTGATGCTGTGGTGGACGGAAGCACAGTGTCCAGTGGTCATACATTGTTCCAGTGGTCATACGGCCATACAAGAAGTAAAAAGGAGAAAAGCCAGCAGTGTCGAGACGGGAAGAATTGTATGCAAAGGTGATGTAAGGTAGAGCCTGGTCACAGTCACGGTGGTTGTCCGAAACGTATTTGGATAGCTTGTCTGTAAGGGTACGGTTCAAACGCTAAGTGAGGCCGTTCGTTTGAGGGTGGTAGGAGGTGGTAAATTTATGCTGTATTGAGCAGGCACGCATGATGTCGTCAATGACTTTGGCTAAGAACGTACGGCCACGGTCTGTGAGCAATTGACGCGGAGCACCATGAATCAAAATGATATCATGCAGAAGGAAGTCCGCAACATCAGTTGTGCAACTGGTCGGAAGAGTGTGGGTTATGGCGTAGCGGGTTGCGTAGTGTCCACCGCAACTGCAACCCACTTGTTTCCTGATGTAGATTCCGGAAATGGACCGAGAAGTTCTAAGCCGACACGATGGAAGGCCTCGGCAAGGATGTCGAGCGGCTGCAGGTAACCAGCGGGGAGCTGGGAAGGCTTCTTGCGTCGTTGGCAAAGTTCACAAGCGGTGACATAACGTTGTACGAAACTGGCAAGGCCCAGCCAGAAAAAATGGCGATGCACACGGTCATAGGTTCGAGATACGCTGAGGTGTCCTGCCATTAGTGCGTCGTGAAGCTCTTCTAGAACGGTTGAGCGGAGGTGTTTAGGTATGACAAGTAGAAACTCAGAGCCGTCCGGATGAAGGTTACGACGGTACAGAGTACAGTCGCGGAGGACAAAGAGGCGTAGTGTGGCGCCGGCCGGAGAGTGTTCAAAATGGTCGATGAGTGCTCTGATGTAGGCGTTACAACGTTGCTCATCGGCGAAATGAAGCAGCTGTGACACAGAGAATACGCAAGCAGCACTGGTAATATTGGAGGAGTCAGGGTCGTCAACAGGGTAACGCGACAAGCTGTCAGCGTCTTGGTGCAGGCGGCCAGACTTGTAGACCACGGAATATGAAAATTCTTGCAGCCTCAATGCCCATCGACCAAGTCGGCCTGTAGGATCTCTTAGCGATGAGCGCCAGCAGAGAGCATGATGGTCGGTGACTACGGAAAAAGGGCGACCGTAAAGGTAAGGATGGAACTTCACAACCGCCCAGACTACAGCAAAGCATTCTCGTTCCGTAATGGAATAGTTGCACTCTGATGGTGTGAGGAGGCGGCTCACATAAGCAATAACGCGATCCTGGCCACGCTGACGCTGGGCTAAGACGGCACCTACGCCATGACCGCTGGCATCTGTACGCAATTCTGTAGGGGCATCAGGGTCGAAGTGGGTGAGAATAAGTGGTGAGGAGAGAAGAATAACGAGACGAGAGAAGGCGGTGGCTTCTGCAGTACCCCACGAGAATTGTATGCCTTTCTTGAAAAGATTAGTGAGGGGTCTAGCAATCGTCGCAAAATTATGAACAAAACGACGAAAGTACGAGCATAGCCCTACAAAACTTCGAACGTCTGCGGCTGTCTTCGGAACTGGAAAGTCTCGGACAGTGCGAGTTTTGTCGGGACCAGGCTGTACTCCGGAAGTGTCAACGAGCTGGCCCAGAACAGCAATTTGACGGCGGCCGAAACAACATTTGTACGAGTTAAGTTGCAGCTTCGCCTTTCGAAATACATCAAGTATACCTGTTACACGCTCAAGGTGAGTGTCGAGCGTGGGCAAGAAGACGATGACGTCGTCGAGGTAACAGAGACATGTGGATCATTTGAAACCTCGGAGCAAGGAGTCCATCATGCGCTCAAAGGTGGCAGGGGCGTTGCATAATCCAAACGGCATTACTTTAATTTGGTATAGGCCATCAGGTGTGATGAACGCGGTTTTTTCTCTGTCCATATCGTCAACAGCAACCTGCCAGTATCCAGAACGAAGATCAATAGAAGAGAAATAGCTGGAACCGTGGAGGCAGTCAAGGGCGTCGTCTATACGTGGGAGTGGGTAGACGTCCTTCTTAGTAATGTTGTTCAGATGACGGTAGTCTACACAGAAGCGCCACGTGCCATCCTTCTTCTTAACCAACACTACAGGTGACGCCCAGGGATTCGAAGAAGGCTCAATGATGTTTTTGTCTAGCATTTTGTTCACTTTGCTTTGAATTACTTGGCGTTCCGATGCAGAAACTCGATACGGTCGTTGGTGAATAGGAGTAGCATCGCCAGTAAGAATCCGATACTTGACCGCGAGCGTCTGGCCTAAAGGGCGATCGTCGAAGTCGAAAATATCTCTTTAGGACGATAATACTTGATAAAGGTCTTCAGCTTTCGCAGAAGACAGGTCCGTCGCAACCATTTTCTATAACTTGGGATCGGCGGCCGAAGCTGGCACGATGGGCCTGCTAAGCTCGCAAGAAGCATCGGTCGATAAAGTCGCTACATGATGGTCGCCGAAACAATCAACATTGGCAAGGCAAATACCTTGCGGTAGAATTTGCTTTGCCAATCCAAAGTTAAAGATAGGCATGAAAGTGCGGTTCGCAGTAATAGTAAGTATACTGTGAGGCACGGTAACGTCATACTATAGTGGAATGTCGGGCAGAGGAGTGACGAGGTACTCGCCATCAGGGTCTGGTGGGGAAGACAAGAGTTCAATATAGGCTATTGATTTTGGCGGCAGGCGAATAAAGCCGGTGGGGCATAGGCAGCATTGGGGTGCGTCAGAAGGTTCTATGAGAATCGGCAACTCAAGGCGAAGGGTACTGGCAGAGCAGTCAATAAGAGCAGAATGCGTGGAGAGAAAATCGAGGCAGAGAATGAGGTTCTGGGGGCAATGAGCAATCACGGTGAAGAGGACAGGAGTGTGGCGGCCGGCGATGCTAACACGTGCCGTACACATGCCGATGATAGGCACAGTAACGCCATCCGCAACGCGGATGACGCTGGGGTGAGGAGCTTGTTCAATCGTCGTCGGAAGGCAGCACTCATAATAGAAAGATGTGCCCCTGTATCGATGAGTGCCGTGACAGGATAGCCATCAATGTCAAGAAGGTTTTGGTTTGTGTTTAACGTGAGCAGAGGATTTGAGGGCAGTGTCGACAATGCAGCTTCACCTCCAGAAGGTGCAGTGCCTAGTTTTCAGGCTGGATCCGGGAGGCGATAGGCGGCGAAGAGAAGCGAAGGGGTTGGGGCGAACGAGACTGATGGCGTCGAGGTTAAGGTGAGCGGCTATAGCGAAAGTTCGGAGCAGGACCACCAGCGACAGTGGGTTCTCTGTGGGTGGTATAGGGAATGGAAGGTCCAAAGGGGCGGGAATAAGCCGCGGCGTATGTCTGAGGAGGTGGTGGCCATCGGTTGCGGCAGTGACGAGCGACGTGGCCGATGCGACAGCAGTGAAAGCAGGTTGGTTTGTCATCAGGGGTACGCCATTCGGACAGGTTGTGGCGAGATGTGCCGGAAAAGTACTGTTGGGGATGAGGGGGGCCGGTAGAGAACTGGGGAACGCTGGGCGCTGGGTTGAGATGTTGAACACACGGAGTTCAAACCCATGTTCTCAAATTCCTGTCTGACTACGCCCTGAATCATGGCAATCGTGGTTGCTGGTGGATCGGGAGGCGTTGTAGAGAAAGCTGGCGAAAAGGCGGCCTCGAGCTTGCGGCGAACAATACGGGTGACGTCGTCACAGGTGGTAACATGACGCGATCGACCCTCACATGTCAACGTAGCAGCGGTGTTGGGTAGCCGTGTGATGTGGTGTGTGATATGGCAGCTCTTGGCTTGTTCAAGGCGACGGCATTCTTTAATGATGGCGTCGATTGTCGAGACGTTGCCGAAAACAAGCAAATTGAAAGCGTCGTCGGCGATGCCTTTTAGGACATGTGACACTTTATCTGATTCAGACATAGCATCGTCAGCTTTGCGGCATAGAGCCAAGACATCGACGATGTATGAAACGTATGGCTCTCTAGATGTCTGAACACGAGACGCAAGAGCCTTTCTCGCGGCAACCTTGTGGCCAATGGGGTCGTCGAACAGTTCCCGTGAAAGTGTCCCAACTGCTTATCTCGTTGGCATGCGTCTGGTACCACACGCGTGGTGTGCCGCCAAGATAAAAGATGACATTGGTGAGCATAATGGTTGGGTCCCACCTGTTATTAGCGCTGGCATGTTCATATAGCTTGATCCATTTGTCAACGTCCTGTCTCTCCAGGCCAGAGAACACACCATGGTCGCGATGTTGGGCAACTGTGACCATTGGAGCAGTCGGGCCAGCCGAAGCCATTGCAGAGGCGGGCTCGTCACCGGGAGGCATGGTGTCAAGCTCGATGTACTGACCACTCCGGAGTTCCGTGGCGAGGACGGGGATTGCTGACCTCCACCAGAATGTTACGTGTAGAAAGACACAGATGAAAGAGGCTATTTACAGGCTATTTACACTGGACTGGAGCCAGAGCGCCAGGCCGACATTCACTCGCGCCAAGGGCACAGACCCACTTCGTCGTCGTTCTCTTGGTGGCTCGTCCCTTGAGCATTGCTCGATAATATCGTAATAATATGTATCCCGTAAACAAATGGATCGGCTTCTAAACAACATGTTCCCTTTTCCCTGGTCGAGCAATGAATGTAGGGAAGAGCACCATCATCATCATCAGCCTGGTTATGCCCACTGCAGGGCAAAGGCCTCTCCCATACTTTTCCAACTATCGCGGTCATGTACTAATCGTGGCCATGTTGTCCTTGCAAACTTCTTAATCTCATCTGCCCACCTTTCTTTCTGCCACCCCCTGCTACGCTTCCCATCCCGTGGGATCCAGTCCGTAACCCTTAATTACTATCGGTTATCTTCCCTCCTCATTACATGTCCTGCCCATGCCCATTTCTTTTTCTTGATTTCAACTAAGATGTCATTAACTCACCTTTGTTCCCTCACCTATTCTGCTCTTTTCTTATCTCTTAACGTTTCACTATCATTCTTCTTTCCATAGCTCGTTGCATCATCCTTAATTTAAGTACAACCCTTTCAGTAAGCCTCCAGGTTTCTGCCCCGTACGTGAGTACTGGTAAGACACAGCTGTTATACATTTTTCTCTTGCGGGATAATGGCAACCTGCTGTTCATGATCTGAGAATGCCTGCCAAACGCACCCCAGCCCATTCTTATTCTTCTGATTATTTGTCTCATGATCCGGATCCACAATCACTACCTTTCCTAAGTAGATGTATGCCCTTACCACTTCCAGTGCCTCGCTACCTATCGTAAACTGCTGTTCTCTTCCGAGTCTGTGAAACATTACTTTAGTTTTGTGAAGATTAATTTTTAGACCCACCCTTCTGCTTTGGCTCTCCAGGTCAGTGAGAATGCATTGCAGTTGGTCTCCTGAGTTACTAAGCAAGGCAATATCATCAGCGAAGCGCAAGTTACTAAGGTATTCTCCATTTACTCTTATCCCCAATTCTTCCCAATCCAGGTCTCTGAATACCTCCTGTAAACACGCTGTGAATAGCATTGGAGAGATCGTATCTCCCTACCTGACGCCTTTCTTTATTGGGATTTTGTTGCTTTCTTTATGGAGGACTATGGTGGCTGTGGAGCCGCTATAGATATCTTTCAGTATTTTTACATACGGCTCGTCTACACCCTGATTCCGTAATGCCTCCATGACTGCTGAGGTTTCGACAGAATCAAATGCTTTCTCGTAATCAATGAAAGCTATATAATAAGGGTTGGTTATATTCCGCACATTTCTCTATCACCTGATTGATAGTGTGAATATGGTCTAATGTTGAGTAGCCTTTACGGAATCCTGCCTGGTCCTTTGGTTGATGGAAGTCTAAGGTGTTCCCGATTCTATTTGCAATTACCTTACTAAATACTTTGCAGGCAACGGACAGTAAGCTGATCAGTCTATAAACTTTGCAGGCAACCGACAGTAAGCTG
Source organism: Dermacentor albipictus (assembly GCF_038994185.2). Lineage (NCBI taxonomy): Eukaryota > Metazoa > Arthropoda > Arachnida > Ixodida > Ixodidae > Dermacentor > Dermacentor albipictus. The sequence continues at coordinate 179,981,996 of NC_091823.1, read as the reverse complement.
ATCTGTCTATAAGTTTTCAAGTCATTGGCATGCCCTTTCTTATGGATTAGGATTATGTTAGTGTTCTTCCAAGATTCCGGTATGTAGAAACAAAATAAGGCTTGGAATCGCTTCCATTGCACTCAGATTACCGAAAACCTTTCAGCTTCAAGAAAATAAAGTCGGAAGGTAGAAGTACGCCACTATGCCAAAAGGGAAAGCTGTCAAAAATACATCTGACATAAATTCTTATGCTGACGAAAGAAAAGTCTAGAACTGGGCAAGCAAAATAAAAGGCAATGAAAATCATCTACCATTAGTAAAAACACAAGGAGACACTGTTGAAGACCATGCTGATTGTGTAAGAGCACATATCGAGTACATTTTGAGTACATCCCATGACACAGATACATTTCTAAGATACTAGTGACGAGCAGGGCGCTGGGGCTCTGAGTCAGAGACACAGCCAATGAAGCATACAATCGTCCATTTAGCATGGCGGAGTTTCAGGCTTCACTGAATTGTTGTAACAAGCCCGATCCAGGAATTGCCAGAATACTAGTATATGAAATGATCAAACACTTATACCCTGAAACCCACAGAACACTGCTGTCACTCTTTAAAGGGACACTAAAGACAAATATTAAGTCAAGCTAAAGTGATAGATTAGTGCTTGAGAATCTCTAAGGCGTCAATATTATCGCGAACAGAGCCTTAATAATCGAGAAATTGAGGTAAATGCAGGACATGGTTAGAGACTCCCCCAGGATATTCAAGCACTTGCCTGATGAACGCACTCCTCAGTTAAATTCTGTGACTAGTGCTCAACCATCTGTTGCGAAAAACGTCGTATTGTATCATAAGATAAAATGCTACCTTCCCAGTTCTATCTCATATATTAAAAAACGAACTCATTCAAATTACCCTTGGCTTGATGCGGGTGGTCGAAAGTTTCATTTTTGCTCGATTCTGTGCCGTCCACATTCTCGTGTTTCACTAGTTTTGCTATCGCATAGTGCTACGCTGGCTTTGATGGCTTGCAAAACTCGCACAAAATCCAAGTAGCAAAGAATTCAACTTCCATGTGATGTCCCAGGATACTGCAACGCTCTTCGCCACTTGACCAAAGAGCTGCTGCAGCGGCGAATCCACCCTTCTGTCTTGGCTCGGTAGTGCCATCTGTCTGGCAGGGTTTTACTCACTGATGGCAGCAAAGGGTGGTGATGGTGTATGCAACGTCCCTACTTTCCCGGTTTGGTGGCGGGAGATTTGAATTTCGAAACAGGCATTCGGACCCTTCGGATGCAATTTTCTCGTAAACTAAGTATGTTCTTGACACGAAACAAGCATTGTGAGGTTTCTGGAATGGTATTTAAACAGTCCACGCTGATTTAGCATTTGCCTTTAGTGTCCCTTTAACTCCATGTACTCGGCCGGCTACATTCCATTTGCCTCGAAAGAAGCAATCGAAATTCCTATTATCAAAGAGGGCCAGGACCCTTCCTTATCCAGTAGTTATAGGCCTGTGGCTCTGACAAGTTGTCTATGCAAACTCTCAGAAAATTATTAACCGGCGCCTCATCCATTTTCTTAAAAGCCACAAAATACCCTATCCCTTACAGTGCAGTTTCAGGAAGGGTAGGTCCACAACAGATCACCTTGTCTGCATCGAGACAGATATTCTTGATGCCTTGTGTACAGTTTTTCTTGTCAGTGTTCTTAGATATGGAGAAGGCATCCGACACAACTTGGCGTTTTGGAATTCTCAGTGACCTGGCTGGTATGGGAGCCCGAGGCAACTTGCTAAGCTACCCCACTTATCACATATTCTATGTTAGAAGTTGATTATGTCCTGTCTCAACCATTTAGGGAGGAGGCTGGTGTACCACAAGGTGCTGAGCTGTACTTTAATTATTTATTGTCAAAATGAACTTGCTCCGAACTGTCATATATACCACGTATAACATTTTATTCTGTATATTGTTTGATTCTCATCCGTGCTCTTGGGACAAAGGAACGACAACACAGTAGTGCAAACAATCACAAGGGCATTTACTGCACCTTTCATAGATCAATGCCTGCTAGCTGAGTTCCTATTCACAAAACATGCCGATGGGCGCGCAACAAATCTAAGTCCGACTCGCCACGACCGGATAACGAGTGAATATGTTCGCCCCATGCTGGATCCCAACGCCTGGTCGTTCGCGCGTACGTTCACGCGAACGGTGGCGCGTTCGAACGTGGCCTCACGAAACGGTCTCGCAAAAGCATGGATTGGCGCACTTGCGGAACATCCGTGCAGCTTGCCGATTTCGAATCAAAGAGGAAGCGCTTTCTCCTTTCCGCACCCAAGTAACCCCACCATGAGGTGGCGTTAGCAGCGCAACACTCGCGCCATCTCTCGTACTGCGCTTCAACCACCGACTGCTGCGGGCCCCAGGCCACGCGGCGAAGCCGGATTACAGGAGACGGGAGCTATGCGGGAAAACAACGTATCAGGGGACGCGTGAGAGTCGCGCATCCCCACGATATATGCGGATGACATCCAAATGGGTTACAAAGCAGCTAATCTTTGTATCTGCAGACAACAAGTGCAGCTTGGCATAAATAAGTTGTCTAAGTGGGCGGGCGAGAACAGTTTCAAACTAAACCCCCCAAAAGGTATGTGCATCCTCTATTTCTACAAGGGAGGTGTAGTACTAGATCATGCTATAGAACTTCATGAAGAGTGATTACAGCCTAGCTTGTTACCATGGCCCACATATAACAGACTTTTGGATATAATGGACCATATTTCAGCTTTAGTTTGCTCTACTTATTTTATTAATGCAACGAAGTTCACTTTTAATGGACCGTGCTACAATGAACTATTTGCTACAGCAAACGAAATTAGCGGCAACTTTTCAGGAAATCGGCCATGTAAAATGGACCTTTGCCATGTTGACACAGGCTGACAATTGAGTTGCGAGGGTCAGCCAACAATCGCCGCTCAATATCGCACACGAGAGGGAGGAAGGTGGAGTGGAAGCGTGCCTTTCTTTTGTGCATGAAGCATGAGGGAGGGGAGGGAAGGTTCCACTTCGCCAGCTGCTGCTTACGGCGTGGGCACCCTATCTTGAAAGCGATCTGCAATGTGGACAAAGTGCACCCAGTGCCAGTAGCTTCGCATGTGCTGTGCTTTTGACGTTTAGTTTGCCTTGAAACGAGAGACTGCACGAAGGTCAATTTGCTCGCTGCTGCTGCGCTTCCTCACTCCAACATTTTGACAGAAACTTTCCACGGTCATCAAGTGGGATGTGTTCATGTTTACTCGTGTGCGCGTGACACTGTGCTTGTTAATTTAGTTAGTAAAGAAATGTTTACAACTTTATACAGCCAATAAAACTACTATCCCTTCTTCGCATAGTCCTGTACAAAGCATGTACATTGTGTAATGAATGGTCTCTACACTTCCAAAGGACATACATAAGCTCCTCCTGTGCTTTGAAGGGGAAATCAGACAGATAATCTGTGCCATTCAATTACTCACAATTTGTTCACGGCCAGGCTGTTTCGTAACTGCCCAGCCGCTAGGTCTCCTCTTTCCCTCCGGTTGGGAGCAGTGTCAGAAGAAACGTTCTAATGCCCTAATGGTTTCTACTTGGCTTCCCACTGCCTTGGGAGTGGTAGACTATCCAGTGTGATGTCTTTCATAGAAATATCAAAATGAGCTCCTGAAGCACACATACATTCACATTTTCTTGAACTTCAGGATAAGTATTCCTGTGCTGAATTTTATACAGCTGCTTTGAAGTCTCCTGCTGGTGTTGCTTACGCAGCTCTAGGACCATTGTTTTTAATACCTGGTACATTGAGTCCATATACAAGTATTTTCACGTCGGAAGCATATGTAATCCTTTCTGCAGTTAAACACATAAAGCAAATGAATCTCACTAGGGCTATTGTGTTCACGTACTCATTGAGTGTAGTCTAAGCCCTAATAAACTTACGAAAACAACAACAGACTTCATCGAACTATATGCACTGATATGTTCAACTTATATGGGCAAACAAGTTATCATCCTATACTGGGTACTTTGTCACAGTAGAATAAAAGGCAGTGAAGCTGCTGATGAGAACATCACCGCAGAAGCTTTTAGTGACACTAACACAAACATACCCATTCCAGCCACAGACCTTAAACCATACCTATGTCATTAGCTGAAGAAGCACTGGCAGAAATAGTAGGATGTTCATGTACCCAATAAACTCCACTTGATCAAGCCTAAATTAGGGCACTGGATATAGGAGAGAACAGCACAATACAAACAAGTGCTCCTTTGCCGAATAAGAATAGGTGATACCTTCGACATCCACTGTTACCTACTGACTGGAAGTGGTCCTCCGTCTTGTTGAACGTGTGGCGACAGCCTTACAGTTCCTCATGTCCTTATCCAGTGCAGGTAAATAGAAACTGAGTGTAAAAAGTACTTTCATTCTGTTTATCACCAGCATATTCCAGTTCACCCAGCATTTTTCTGAAGCATTGAACTGCTTTTGGAGCACAGCTCTTAGGCTCCTGCGTTGAGCATTGCCGTGCCTCGGCGGTGTAACTGAGCCAATGAGCATAGGGAAAGATGAAAGAGCAAAGGCAGAGCGCAGCGTGGGATGAAATGCGGTGAGAGCAAAGATAGTGTGAGGAAGAGAACGGAAGAAGCCACCTTGAGGCACCACCAGATGTTGCTCTTGTCTGCACATCCACAGTGGTAGTGGCACCAGCTGTGCAGAAGAAAGCAAAGAAAAAAAAAATTTGCAGTTCTCCCCGAAAGGCGAAGCACCGACTGCGATAGCAAATTATGTTGTAGATAGCTGTATGAAGTAAGGATGGTAGTTTTATTGGCCGTATAAACTTGTAAACATTCGCTTACTAACTAAATTAACAATGATAGAATGTGTAAGTGTGACTCAACTAGGACGTAGGAGCGCTGCCCTAGTGCGTCTGCTTCTTTCTATGTCCTTGTTCAGTTGCGCTTACACATTCTATCATGGATTCAAACCAACTAGCCCGTCAATATGTTTGAACTAAATTAACCAGCACGGTGTCATGTGCGCGCAAGTAAACATGAGCACATCTCACTTGAGTGCGGAGACTCACTATGAAAATTCTGGAGTGAGGAATCGCGGCAGCAGCAAGTGAATTGACCTTCATGCATCTCACGTCATTGTGAGCAAAACATTGAATACACAGCAAATACAAAGTTACCAGCAATATGTGCACTCAGCAAACATCGCAGGTTGCTTTGAAGATGAGGCCCACGCAGACACACACTTTGACCACGTCGCAGATCACTTTCAAGAACACGAGCACTGGCAATATGCCCTTAGGGCGGCCGCCCAAGGCGTCTGCTATGGCGTCCACGATTCGTGTGGCCAACGCCGTAGTAGACGCTGTAGTTGTCTCTATTCTGTATGGAGCGGCGGGTGAGGAGGACATCGAGGCACCCTAGCAGCCGCCGGAGAAGAATGTCTCTTCTCCTTCGCCTGACCCCCCTGCCTCGGGCGCGACAAGAGAGGGCATACATCCAGGCCGCGTTCTTCGCTCACGCATGCGAGATTGAATTGTGTTCGCCGGCTCATCCTTGCATGCTTTCACTCATATGGAACCTCATGGTGATGGCAACGGCAGAAATGCGCCTGGAGTGTCCATATAATTGTTATCGCAATATAGTATTATAAGAATGTAAACACATGTGAATATAACTGGAACACATTTCACTCTACGACCATGACATCTGCCTTGTGGTCACTGAAGTAGGTTGGCAATGGTAGGCAGTGCACTGGGGAGGCAACACCCTTTCCAAACACATGATCCAAGCAGGTGTTGAATGCAGTCGGCTGTGTGACGTCTTTCAGGTAGCGAAGTCCAAGGTTGGTATCAAGGAACGCGACAAGCCACTTGTTTTCATGTCGAAGCACATTGACATTAAAGTCTCCAGCAATGATCAGCGGCGCATCCTCAAAACACATTGCACGGAAGTTGTGCAGCAAGAAGTTAGTGACGTTGGTCCGCGAGTTTCCTGGTGAGAGGTAGACTGCTGCAACGATGAAGCCCTGTGATGTTTGAATGGCACACGCATCGCCACAACTCATCTGGGGCAGTAGGTTGAGTTTGTAGGGAATGCTTCACAGTAAAAGCATGGTTCCATCAAAGTGTTCGTAAGCGGCCACTCCAGCAGCTTGGCGATCATGTCATTTGTTGAGGCTAACGCAATTGCATATCGACGGCAGTGTCTGTCCACGTTTCTAATAAGCAAAGTTGTGGTACCTCGCAGACGACCTGGTCGTGCAAGACATCGAAGCCGTGTGCAGGCAATGAGCATATGTTGATGTTGCATAGTGCTAAGGTGTGCGGTGTGAGTGGAGGACGACAAAGCACTTGGCAGTGATGGTATAGAGTGGATTGTTTTGCAATCGACGAAATTTGCCCAAGAAGGCCTGGTCGAGGTTTCCTCTGCCATGGTACAAGGTGAAGTCTTCAGCAGGGAAGAAGTTTGGGCGTGTTGGTAGTTCAATCGTAAACTGGGATACATAGCACAAGAACGACACAAAGCCGAAGCAGGAACACAGTTGTTTAGCGTTCGTCCCATGTTCCTGCTTCGTCCTTGTGTCATTATTGCGCTATGTATCCCAGTTTACGAGTGAAGTCTTCATCTGTGTTCATTTAGTACAGTCTGTCCAAAGTGGTGGCTCAACTTAGAGCAACGTAAATGAGCTTCTGTGGATGATGCCCGTGACAATCATGTTGCACTTCACTGCGTGTTTCACCCTGAGATTGATGTATAATGACAGCGCTCGCTTGCAATATAGGGAACTGCTTGCGATGGCAGGACATACCTGTTTTCTTGTCCAAAGTCACAGTGGCAGTGCGCAGTTTGATCCGAACAGAATTGACAGGAATGACAGAATTAGCAGCTTGACGAATAGGCCTGGACTTGAGGCAAGCAATGTCGCCAGTCGCTTGAGAGTGAAAGTGTAGCCAAAGACGTTTGGGAGAGGCCCATTTCGTTCATTTGCCTGCGCTTGATATGACCCACCGCTCCATTAACCAAGCCGTCGAATACGTCAATGTTGAGGGTAAGTATGTAGAGCTTTCCTAAGCATAATACGCCTTTTCATGAGAGTTTACCAACTTCAGCAGTGGTAAGCAACTGTAGCCGACGTTTGTGCTCTCACAGTCAGCATCGCTATTACAGTCAGCATCTGCATTTGCCTCATGAATAGTGTCCACATCTTGGAGAGTGTCCTGCGTATTCTACACCTCGGTGTCCTTGTTGGAGTAGAACAGCCTCACGGCGTGAGGACAGCTGTAGTTTGCGTTGTATTTGGAAACGAAGTGGGCCTGAAACATGTCGACTTCGTCAATTTCCAGTGCACGACCATTGCCGATCTTTGATAGTGCGGTGGAGAGAGAGTAAAACATCTTTATTGGTAATATTTGAATGGCGAGAGCAGTGAGAGAGCTGGCGATGGCTGACCCAATGTGCCTCTAGCAGCTCGCCTAGTGTGTTATGTGTCCCTAAGTTAAGGAGACGGCGTGTGGAAGTATAGTTCGGGAGGCCATGGGCCAGCTTCGTCGCTTTGTGAATCATTGCGTCTATGCGAAGTTGTTGCGCTTGGGTCAACCGCTGAAATAGGAGATGGTATGTAAGGTGGCTGATCACACATGCCTCCACCACGCGCAGCAGGTCCTCTTCTCGAAGGCCCGAGCGCCTGTTGGAGACCCTCCAGATCATGGCCAGAATTCGCTCAATCTGTCTGGATAGAAGGGAAACAGTGTAGTTTGACCTGCCATCTGCTTGGACGTGTAGGCCGAGAATACGAGCACGATTAACCTGTGGTATCGGTGTGCCATCCACATACACAGTGATAGGCGGAACGGCTCCGGGGGCGAATGGTTATGAGCTCCGACTTTTCCGGAGCACATCTGAAGCCGCATTTTCTTGCGTACTCGGAAACTGTATCGACTGCTTGCTGCATTCGGTCGTGGATGGCTCCGTCGGAACCCCGTGTCGACCATATAGTAATGTAGTCTGCATAATAATAGCATGGGCGACATCAGGGATCTGGTCGAGTAGCCGGGGGAGCCCTGCGAGCGCAATATTGAATAGAGTAGGGGAAAGAACTGAGCCCTGGGGTGTCCCACGTCCTACAAGGCAAATTGTACCGGATCAATGCGGTCCCATTCCTACGGTGGCTGTGTGATCTCGAAGAAATGCGCGGATGTAGTTGTACATACGAATTCCACAATGTGAATGTGCAACATTGCGAAGGATGAGATCATGTTCAACATTATCGAATGCCCCTTTTAGGTCTAAGGCGATGAGTGTTCTCATTTGGGCGGACAACGGAGGTCCTATGACTTCCTCCCGCAATTGTAAAAGCACATCTTTGGCAGACAGATGAGCCCAATATCCGAATTGAGAGTTAGAAAAGAATGATTTTTCTTCGAGGAAGGGCTGCAGACGCCGCAAGAGTACATGCTCCATGAGCTTACTAATGCAGGATGTTAGGGAAATGGGTCGTAAGTTTTCAACCTTAACAGGCTTGCCCGGTTTGGGGATCAGTGTTATGTCGGCGTGTCGCCATGCTAGGGGAAGCATGCCTTTGCGCCAGCAATCATTGAAGATATGGGTGAGGTGGTTAATATCCGCGTCACTGAGGTTACGAAGGGTGGCGAATCGGATGTGGTCGGCTCCCAGTGCCGTGTTGCGGCGTAGGTCTTGTAGGACCACCCGCGCCTCGTCAGATGTGATGTCCGCATCGAGCAATTCGTTTGCCTCGCCTACATAAGGATAGTCAGGGTACTGCGGCGGCGGGCCTGTGGGTATGAAATACTTCTCTAGCTCTCTGAGGAGTGTCAAGACATCGTCCCTGTACTCGTTGTGGGGAGCACACGCGCCCATCTTCCCCCGCGCCGTCGCGTCGAGCGCCGGCATAGACAGGGGAGAGGCGCACTATGCCCTCTCCCGATTCTCCCTCGCTCTCGCGACGCGCGCGCGTCCTTCTTCCCCCACTCGCGGGCGGGTAGCTTACGGGCGAGGAGGAAATTCCCCTCGCCCAGGTAAAAAGGTACAAAACAGCGCGACCGGGAGAGACGCTCTCTATGAGGCCGGACCCCTAACCTGCCGGAGACCACGTTGCCTGACTATCCCGGGCAACGAGGCCAGCCTATTTATTACTATTACAGAGAGGACATCCCTCTGCCAGTGTTCTTTATTGCCGGTAGCAATAAACGTTCTTACAGTTGACGCCGCTGGTTGCCTTATTCGTTCGAACCCGACGTAGCCGCGGTTCCCGCGCTACGGGTTGGGGAGTACACAAAGCGACTGCGTGGGGCTAGAGCCGGAGCTCGCCTTCAGCCCTAGCCGCACGCAGAGTGGAACCCCCACATTTTGGCGCTACCAACGTGGATCGAATTCGGCAACACGGCTAGTCTTCGGGTGTGTGTTGGCGCCAGGACTACCCACGTTTCAGCAAACAATGGCGGCTGGCTTGTCTGACCTCTCAGATTTGTTCGTGTTGTCAAATGTAGCGTCGCAAAGTCAGCAGCCTATTGCTAACGCGGCGGCAGCTGCTGAACAAACCGGCAGCTTTGGTTTTGAGTGTTTCACGCAGAACAGTCAGGCTGGCACAAACACCACGTGGACAGAGGTTAACCTTGATACGAGGCGTACCACGTCGAGCCCCTCGCCGCTTCGCGATGCGGACACAGAGGCACACATGCCACTAAATAACTCGACTCGGGCGGCGGAGGCATCCGGCCCCTTGGGTGCGAGTTTGCCGTCGAGCGAGGCAATGCTGCAAAACGCGTTGCCAATCATGCAGAGCTTAGCCGGCGCCTTGCAAGGCACAATGCAGGCCTCGTCGCGGAGCGAGCGACCACGGATTAAGGTAGACATGCCTACCTACAGTGGGTACCACGATCGCACGAGTGCAAGTGAGTACCTCGACCGTCTGCTGCATTACCAGCAGGCAACCGGTGTTAGGAATGGCCGTACGGGGTGGCAACGTGCCAGCTTTCAGCCCGCTGCACGTGTTCCAAGCCCCCCAGACGAGGCGCCTTCCGAGAACTGCGGATGGCCGGCAGCCACGTGGCGCACAGTCAGCTCTGGAATGTGGTACGCCGCCGCACCACCCGGGACGGAGCACAGTTCTACGAGGCCCTCGGTCGACGACACCGCGCGCTATGCTGTACTGAGAGTTCTACAAAGCCCTCTGACGTCGACTCCGGAGCCTTTGTGTGTGGGCTCGAACTTGTGTGCATTAGTGTGTGTGGGCCATACTGCGGGGCGGCGGCAAGTTTACAATGATTGGACGAACATTCCCGACCACTCGTGCTCCGTCCACGCCGAACGATGACGTCAAGCGGAGAGCTTATAAGCAGCGTTTGCCGGCTGCTAGAGCATGCTCGTGTCGTGCTCGTCATTGGGAGCTGAGTGCTCGTTGTTATGCTCAAAATGTAGTAGTGAGCTGTGTGCTCGAATGCTGTTTGCTGAATGTTAATCTTGCGGGCTCCATATGGGAATCGCGCTAGACTGCCGATGTATGTCTTGTCTTAAAATATGTTAATCTGCAAATAAATCCTGTTCACCGAATTCATCTCTACGACCTTCGACTCCTTCAAATGGTGGCAGCGGCGAGGTAGTCCGACGAGTCCTACATCTGCTTGACAGCGGTAGGATCGTCCGACGAATCTAATACCGGGCTTTCAGACGCCGAACTAGTCGCGCGCGTGATCCCGGTTTCACTGACTGACCAGGCGTCTCGATGGTTCCGACTGACCAGACACCGATGCCGCACGGTAGAAGAGTTCCGCGCGAACTTCCGCGAGGAATTTCTTCTGCCCAATTACGAGTGGCGTTTGAGGAGAGAGTTGGAGCTTCGTACCCAACATCCGGACGAGTCCCTGCTGGAATATGTTCAAGCGATGGACGAACTTTATTGTCTCGCGAACCCTCACGCCACCGATGCAGAGGAAGTTGAGTGTGTCACACGGCAGGCACACCCCACTTTCGCGGCCTACTTCAGAGGATGTAGGTTTACAGACCTAGACGAACTCGCCGCCGAGGCGAAGCGCATCCAGGGGGACATCCTCGCGGCGCGAGCATACCGTCCGCCTCCACCCGCGGTGCTGTCACTCGAGCCTCGCTGCGCGTGGAACGGCGGCGCGATCACTTCCCACTCGTCTAGAGTCGACGCGTCGGCATCGTTCGCGGAGCAGCAGGTCCAGCGTAGTTGGGAGTTATCAGACCGCGCTTTGGACCCGTACACCTAGGCGCTGAGAACAGCACCGACTAATGGCGCACTCAGCGCGCCGCGACAGAAACAAGAGGCCGATGCGAGACTGGAGGAGCGGTAGGCTTGGAGGTGTCCGGAATGCCCAAGATGTTCTCGGAGGTTTGCGTCTTAGCGCGCGTTTGACGGATGCGTCGCTTATGTATGACTGTCTTCCAACAGCCACCTGTGTAGTCGTCAGTTTTGTCGTCGTAAATGTTCGGGGCAGCATCTTCCTCCATTCTTTCCCTGGTCGGAGTGTCCACCTCTCGCTGTTGGGGGGAAAATTGGTGACGATGGGATCGGCGGCCGCTCCCGCGGTATCCACCTCGGGCATCTTCGTTGTTGTCGAGGAACGCGTGGCGGCGTTCTCCGTCACCGATTGCGTCTCCTTCTCGTTGGAAAATGACGTTGCAGTAGATAAATGCTCCATCGAAACAGAGCGGTGAATTGGCCGAAGGCCCTTTGCACGCCCGTTTAGGACATGGGCCTTGTAAGAGCTGGTCGCTTGGCGCTCTTGGTTCATGGTGTAGAAAACATGCCAAGGCAGCTATGGCCCTGGCAGGGGTAGCCGCGTTGGAACTGCTTCAGAGCTGTAGAGGCGCGGGGAGCGGCAACAAAGTCCCGGGAAGAAAAAGCGGTCGGTGGGAAACGGCGAGAAAGCCGCTTCCCATATGACTCCCGGCGAAAGCGGCCTGGGCAAGGGCGGTCAAGGGCGTTCGGTGAAGGTCGCGTAGTCTCGGTGGTTGCGGAACGCGCCGACGACACGTTCGTTCACTTCGGCCGACCGATTGGAACTTCTGCGGTGGAGATTCTGGCGTCACTCTGGTGGATGACTTGCACAGGCAAGAAGTAGGAAAAGTAATGCCAAGTGACGTCGGTGTTGAAGATGATGCTCGTTTTACTGTGTTTGTACAGTTCGCTGGTGCGGACCGGGGCAGCTGGCGCAAGTCACCGCACATGAATAAGTCCAAGCGGCTTTGCAGTGCATCGTGGCATGTTGAGCATAACTCAAAGGAATGCACATCCTCCTTTGGAAACTCATCAGTGAGCAGGGGCACGTGAGCAATGCAGATAGGGGCAGGTCAACTTTAAACCAAAGATGATCACAAACATCACCGGCATATCTGAATGGGTAATCGCAGAACTGCCTTTCGAAATGCATGGTAGCTGCCGCTAAATGTGTCTGTGGGCAGGAGGTGGTCACTTGGGTCAAGCGCTGCTGTCGCCTTACGTCAGCTTTGTGTTCTCTCACTGCATCATTCTCATGGCGGGCACGATGCGCGCCTGCTTCATGCTCGAGAACTGCACGGTCTTGTCAGCGTTGCCGGTTCGGGTCAGCCTCATGTTCCAGCACTGCGGCATCCTCACGGCGAGCACGATGTGCGTCTGCTTCGTGCTCCCGAACTGCACAGTCTTGTGAACGTTGTCGCCTCATGATGGCCTCGTGTTCGTGCACTCCAGCATCCCCACGGCGGGCACGTTGTGCGTTGGCTTTGTGCTTGGAAACGGCAGGGTCCTGTCGACGTTTTCGCCTCACCTCGGCCTTGTGTTCCCGCAGGGCTGCGTCTTGGTGCCTCTCGCGCTGCGTCTTGGTGCCTCTCGCGCTGAGCTGCAGCGTGCCTTGCACGCGCAGCAGCACGTAATTCCTGCGTCTGAGCACGTATGCGAGCCCGCCTTGCTTCAGCGCGACTAGCATTTTGTTGGAGCTGTTCAGCCGCTGTTCTGACAAGTGGGGGCATGACAGTGCAGAGCAGCACGTGAGGGACACATTGCAAGGCTGCAGAAAGACCGGCCACCCGGCAGCTACTACTGGAGATAGTACGAGTGGGGAAATGCTGGTGCAGGCGTGTGGGGTCTGCAGAGACAACCTTCAACCCGCGACGACGACGAAGGTGTGGTGGCGCTGCCATGAAAGGTGATTTATCAACGCAATGCACTGTGGTGGCCTGGCGTCAAGCGCGCACAGGAAAACATGAACATGTCTTGCTCGATGACAGTGGAAACTGTCTGTAAAAACACTGGAGTTTGGAATTGCAGCAGCAGCCGCGAGCCAATTGACCTCCGGGCATCTGTCACTTGAACCCGAACGAAATGTCGAAAGCACAGTGCATATGAAGCTACTGGCACTGCATGCGCTCAGCTAGCATTGCAGATCGCTTTGACGGTGAGGCCTGTGCATGTGCATACTTTCGCCATGTCGCAGATGGCTTTCAAGACATACGAGCGCCAGCAACGCGTCCCTTTGGCGTCCACCAAATGCATTTACTATGGAGTCTGTGATTTTTGTGGCCAACACTGTAGTGCAGGCTGCAATTGTCTCCACTCTCTACGGAGCAGCAGGCGAGGAAGACATCGAGGCACCCTAGCAGTTACTGGACAAGGATGCCCCTCCTCCCTTGCGTGACACCCCGGCCTCACACGCTACAGGAGAGGGCGCGTTCCTCGCTCACACACGCGAGATTGAACAGAATTTGCCGGCTCACTCTCGCACGCTTTCACTCATTAAAACTTCTTTCTGGGTGAGTTGGTGCATACTTGAAATAAAATTTGTAATAGCACCAACACATGCATCCACGAAGTAACAAGCACGAGACACAAGCGCTGATTGTCAACAAAATTTTATTGACAGGAGACGGATGCCTTATATAAGGGGAAAGGCAGAAGGGAAGAGGGAAATACAATCGGGGAAAATTACATTGCGCATCGATGAACCAACGTGCCGGCAGCCAACGGAAACAGACGCAAGAAAAACAAGAAAACTAGAAAAACACTCGAAAAAAGGCGAGGGATACTAAAATACAGTCAAATCAGTAAGCAGTCGCTTCCAAAAATTGAAGCTCTGCAGCAAAAAGCGATACAGAGGGGGTGCTTACACACTTGCTGCCATATTTCTGTATGTGGAACGCTTCCAAACTGACGCGCGCCGTCGTGTTGGTACTCTTACCGAGAATCTTCGTCTCTCCCAATCGAGCCTCACAACCTGTGCATTCAATTACGTGTGCGACCAAATGTGCGTACTTGTCCTATAAGTTACTTGAATTTTGGGCATGACCCCCCTAGTGTTCATTAACGCAGCGGCCGGTTTGGCTGACATAAGCCTTTCCACACTTCAGGGGAATGGCGTAGACCACTCCTGTGGAACACTTGATGAATGGTTTTTCATGTTTTAGCTGACAACCTCTTTTTTTAGAGTTGCAGATATGTGGGCATAACTGCGCCAGCTTGTTGAGTGCCGAAAAAACAACGGACACCCCATGCCTGTTGACTACCTTCTTCAAACTGTGCGAAGTCTTGTGCAGGTATGCACAACGAAAGGCTTGTTGGTCTTCCGACAGTCATCTTTTCTTCGTGTTCCTTGTTTTAGCTTCTGAAGGAGGGTCTCGGACACAACAATCAAGACCGAATAGGGGAACCCCGCCGCCAAAAGTCAGCTGGCCTAATTCTCAAAACTTTTCTGCATTAGGTGCGGGCACGACTTCTGAAGAGATAATTTCAAACAGTGCAACGCTATAGCTCTTTTTCCAGTTTTGGAATTCCAGAACTGTGAATTCCAGAACTCTGGAGAAGAGGGCAATTATGTCAACATGGGGACACCCCCTTGGTCGATGTCCAGGCTTTTCTGCCTTTGCTGGGACGAGGCAAATCATCTTGTCATGGGAACGTATGCCTGAATGTCTCTCATACTTGACAGGTCGATCATAACAGTACTCATCATAATCATGCTGCAAGTCAAGGATGTGGCTGTAGCCGTACTGTGGGGACAGGACTATGGCAACACCGCACTTTGCAGTCACTGTCTTTGGACAGTGCAAGGGGTTGTGCACGCAGGGCACAACCAAAGGCCACTTATTAGGCTGCTTTGTCACAGCCTCCCCTCCTTTCCTGGCCACCTTTAGCTCTTTGATGAGGCTTTCAACACCTACTGCAACCATTTTTTTGCAAGCAGCCAGCCTTTTTCAGGCATTCTAGCTGGCCAGTTGCACTCATGGCTATCTTGTGCCAGCCCGATTTGCTGAGAACGGCACACAAGCAACCCAGAGAGATCCCTCTTTCTACCACTTCTGAATTGGCACAATCTCTTTTTTGGAATGTGGCTGATACATCCAACATACATGCTCGTTATTTAAAATGAGTGAGATGGCAAGAAACTGCAAACGTCCCCTTCTTGGCACCTTGTGTGTGAATTTGAGGCATGAGGAATGCTTTTCAAAAAGTCTACAACAGCTTCGACCACAGGGGTGCAATTACCAGTTTGAGGAGGATTAAAAACAAGTGAAGAACCGTCTACATACCTAAAAATTTGATTACAGTGGTTGCACCCGCCGTGGTTGCTCAGTGGCTAGGGTGTTGGGCTGCTGAGCACGAGGTCGCGGGATCGAATCCCGGCCACGGCGGCCGCATTTCGATGGGGGCGAAATGCGAAAACACCCGTGTACTTAGATTTAGGTGCACGTTAAAGAACCCCAGGTGGTCGAAATTTCCGGAGTCCTCCACTACGGCGTGCCTCATAATCAGAAAGTGGTTTTGGCACGTAAAACCTCATAATTTAATTTTTTTTTTTATTACAGTGGTTGAGGAAATACGAGAATCAATAAGCTTGTCACAACATGCTTAAATGGCTGCTCACCAGGTCAGGCCATTTCGAACGGGCAAGTGTAGTGCATACAATGCCTGATAACGATTGTGCCTGCAAAGTATTACACTGCTACATGCTGCAAAAAGAGCAGAAGTTTCATACGCCCTGTGCCCTTCTCCTTACAGGCACTGTGCTCCCAGCCGGAGAGTTGACGTCAATCGCAGAAGCATGCCTACGTAGTTCGTTGTGCTCTGACGTCACTCACAGTGGCATGTGACTTTGAGATTTATTCAAGGCAACAGCAGTTATTTGTTTGATCTGTTGCTTCAATAGACGAATTAATGATTAGAGAAATAATAAAATCTACAAACTGAATGTCTGAGTGTCTTTGTTTTACTTCGTACCATGGCTAGAGTGATGTACTTCCCTTTTCGTCTGCTTGTTCCCATGTCGTAGTCATGCACACAGAGAGTGAAACTATGTCATCTTCTACTGCGTTCCAGCACATGATCATGCTCTGTGATCCACTTGCGTCTGCCTCGGTGTTTGTGTAGCAGTGACTTATACCACTAGCTACGTGTTCTCATGCACAGCGTGCAAAATCGTGCGCTGTGTAAAACGAGACAAACTCAACAGCTTGTGCAAGAGACCATCAGCAGAAGTGCACCGCACAGCAAAAAAGTGAGAGAAAAAACAAGAAAGGTGGGGCCTGTGATGTGTGCGTCACGTGATACTCTAGCTCCAGTATAGGAGAATGCAGAAAACGAATTTCGCTTGTGGAGGCTAGACAGGGTCAAGTGGAGAGAGTGTGTTATGTTGGTGGTGACACTTGCATCCTGAAATCATGGGTTCATGGCACTGAAATATTCCTATCTCGGTTATTATTGAACTAATTTGAAAAATTATTGCAGTAGAATGCTCCACAGAGGGTACGTAACAACTTGCAATACATAACAAAAATTTGCTGTGTGGCTTGGTGAGGGACCTTTTAAAGCAGTGCAATGAATCCTCTGGATGTCTTCACTTTATCGTAACTTCAGTTTAGTCGCACATGTCCCAGGGTCTTGCAGACATGCTCTTGTTCAGTGACCTTATATTTTTCTTGGTTGCTTGAAGCATGCCAAATGCACAATGCCTGTTACAAATCTGAATGCTAGAAGCAGATTTATACTGCAATATACGTATATGGAAAGCCATTTTATTAAAAATTAAACTAGTTTGGTCATTTTTAGCCAGAATATCCCATGATCCCTATCTCATGATCCTCGTTCAGTCGCGCTTATCCACTCTATCACGGATCCACTCTATCAACGTGTTTTAACCAATCTCATGATGTGCATAAAGCTGGCTCTGCTATGTATATTGACGGTCTCAGTTAAAATTGATACCATATCTAGTATATAGATGTACGTTGGACACTGTGCCAAAAGGTCCAGTGGCTGTTGCAACACTGTGTATTGTATGACACCATTACTTGTGTGTTATGACTACTTTAATGATCAATTTGCGCAGTTCTGTGTCTGGCGCAAGTCATGGCAGCTGAAGATTCGCTTGAACAAAACATTTCTTATGAAATTGTGGTGATTGCAGCATGAAATATCAGAACTTACAATGTAGAGCAAGCTATGTTGCTCAGGGAGCAAAACTTGACTGGCTAAACAATCATTTGCACTCTCCCCAAGGAGGCCTATGTATGTGAACTAACTGCTTACTTGTTCCTAATGCTCCATGTGTGCTTTTAAAAATAGCACTTCACAACGAGCAGTGTAATGGCCAAAACTTGCCAACGCTATCAACACTAGGATGTGTAATGACTAATAAAAAACAAGCCCCTTGGATCACTTTCTCACTCATTGTATAGCAAGGGCCTTGAATTTGGCAGTAGCAGTTGCTAGATTACATGGGAGTGGCGAACATTATTGCAGGGCTAATCTTGCACCCAAGAAGAAAGTGGGAGTGAGGAGAGTGAAGCACCACACAGGTCACCTACTTTCATTTTCCATTACCTTATTATTTAAATTAAACATGACAATGAACTTTCCGTGTGCTTTCTCCAACTTGGATGTCTGTTACTTTGTATGTTTCGGACCAAAAAAAATATCATGCCCCTTAGATCACCGTATTCTTGTTGCTCATTGCAATAGATTACACAGCTTGAAAGTAAAGACCATTGTATGCGCCTCTTTTAGTTGTGTAAGATTTAATTAACAGCTTCGCTTTACGTAGATTCGAACATGTGGGATGGACCTGCATAATTTTTCGCGCGAGTGCCCCTAGTAAACTAGTGACCTTTTCTTCCCTTGCTCAGCACGTGCTTGTCAAAATAGGTGCAAACAGCAGAATGCAGTGCATTGTAAAATGAAGTGGAAAATGTGCCTGATGTGTTTGACATTGTGCGCAGGATGAGTTCCACTCACGGCTGCGCTTTGTCCGTCGTGGCCTGGTGGCCATGGCATCGGGTGGTGCTGACGACAATGGCAGCCAGTTCTTCTTCACCCTTGGCTCCTGCCCTGACCTGCAGAACAAGCACACCATTTTTGGAAAAGTAAGCTTGCCCGGCAGTTGCTGCAGATATTATAAACAATGTGCAAAAGAAAGACGGCACCAAGCAAGGTACTGCAAGAATGTAGTGCTTTCATGACTGAAGAAACATTTATTTCAGTGCAAGTGGCAGCATTTAAACAAGAAAGAATGCAGTCACATGTTAAAAAAAGTGTTATGTGTACACGTACTAAACACGTTTGCAGACACCTTGCATAATCATTAACACCATTGAGTCCATGTCATGGGTGAGTTCATGATGGGAAATGTTTAACTGATGAGACTGTCATTTTCTTTGCTTTTAAAGAGCCCCTCGCCAGGCCACCTAGCGAATTTTGGTTATAGGCTGGCAGTTATGTACTGTCTAGGGAACGTTCTGTCACAAGAATTTTTCAGTTTGGTTCGTGAATAGCTGCGACAAAAATATTTCAGTGCCGTGAACCCATGATTTCTGAAGATGAGCTTCACCGCCAGCCTAAAACCCTCTCCACTTGCCCTCTTCAGCCTCTGCAAGTGAAATTCCTTCCCTGCATTCTCCCATAGAGGATCACTTGACGCATACGTTATGGGCCCCACCTTCTTTTTTATTTTTCCCCGTTGCTTTTTGCTGAGCAGTGCATTTCTGCTGACAGTCTCTCGCGCGAGCTGTTCCATTTTTTTTCGTTTCATGCAGCGCACAATTTTGCACGCTGTGCACGCGTATACCTTATAGCAGTATACCATATTTGCATGATTCTAACACACACTTCTTTAAATAAAAGATTCTTCAAATTTTCATGCGCATTATAATCATCATCACTGATTCTGCTCAAGATCAAAAATGAAAAAAGAAAGAAAAGAAAGATAAAAAAGCTCAGTGCAAGGTAACTAGCCATCGAACGGGTTGTCTGAAGAAAGCGACGCTTGGAGACATTGCGAGGTGGCTCCATGGTGCGTGCAATGCGCTCCTACAGACAATGGTTGTGCAAGCCTCCATAAAGCGCATTTCTAATGCAATAAATGTAACTGAAGATGACTTTCTGTGGTCAGTAGACAATGAAAAGGAGGTGTCGTTGGACTCTGATAGGCACTAGCCACTAAGACTCAGCTTCGTGCATGTCTGTGTGTGTTTGTGTCTTCCATAACATTGTTTCAACACGTATGCATCGACTCAGGTTTTGTTACTTGATGAGCGCGGTAGAATCGTCACCAAGATATTTTTTTACAGCAGAGCTGTATATGGCTAGCTGGTTTGTCCATCTGTCTTACGCCTGTATGCCAAAAACTCATCTGGTGCAACCCCTTGTGCATGCGGAAAAAAAAAGGAGAGAGAAAGAGCTGTGTGATTGGCCGCGCCAGTAATGTCGTTGTTGCTCTCTGTCGCAGCGTAGCACGTGTGCAGCAGTTTCTCTCTGGCTCCGAAATGTGTAGGCATACTCAGATCGTTACTGGAAGCTTATCATTATCACAAAAGAAAAAGGTGTACAATCGGTGCATTCTACCGGTGCTAACATATGGGGCAGAAACTTGGAGACCTTGCGAGGAGGTGCCATGAAAGGTATCAAAGAGTAAACACAGGTATTGACGTTACGCAGTGCTCATGTCACATAACATGACAAGTGGTATGATTCGGTGCTGCTGCTGATGATGATGGTGATCTTTTGGCATCCCATTTGAAACAGGGCAGTGACATGCAGTCACCTAGCCTGTTTGATCTGATCAGGTATGCTATAGATGTTTTTCATTCTAGTATTTTTGTATACATCTCCTTAATCTTCTTTTTCTTCCTCAAGACAATCCATCCATTTCTTGGCGAATACCCCATAGATGGTAGGAGCCACATGCATGATAGTAAACACAAACTACCTTGTACCTATCCAACTGCTGTATGGCAAGTCAACTGGTGTAATAATATGCAACTGCGATGCAAAGCTGGGGAAGACGTGAATGCACCGATGCAAAGCTGAGCCATTCGTCCACGTCTTCCCCAGCTTTTCCGGCGAAGGTTCGTGGTTTGATGTAGGGCTGCTTTGGGTAGCTTGAAGAAGGTGGCAGGTTGTCGTCGTCAGAAGCCATCTGTGGTGGCAGACCAGCAATTCAGCGACTTCGGCGAAGCTCCATGGATTGCGCTTCTGTGGGTGGTTCGTCGTCGTTCTTCGGGGGCGCCATTGTTTTACCCCGCACCTCCACCGAAACTGTTACGATGGGGTGCATTTATTTAAAGATGAATTGGTGAAAAGGGGCTGCGCCGACACCGAGCCGCTGCAAAGACAAGCGCACTTCGTTCTCCTCTTCCTCCGTTCTCTCTGTAGCTTTAGTGTAACACTATGTTTCATCAGAAAAAGGAGCACTTCAGAAACGAGATAGAGAAAAAAACGACTGAGCAGTCACCTCGAGAAGAGACACCGCACGGGGCCATACTGAAATTATGACTGCGTGCACCCCAGTGTACAGAAATTTGCAAACCGCAACTGATAAAGGAAACACAACCAAAGGCAAAAAAAAAAAAAAATTCTGAACTTCAGTCGCTGGGGGCCATATTTAAGGGACTGACGACTGGCCAGAATGTGTTGCAAGTTGTTTATGGAGATGAAAGGACCATGATTTATAGTGATGAAATCCAGCATGCTGTTTACAATTCAAGTAGGAATTGTAACTTTAAATTGCCTAACAAAGTCTCAAAAACCAGGAAGTGGCGAGGCCTGGCGGTGAAATTTTAGTAGCTTGGATGTATTCTATGAGATCACTGTACGTAAGTCGACTGTTATTGAGTATAGCATAACTATTGCATAAAATTGCAGTTGGTATATTATTAGACACTCGCACTTCATTTTGGGCTTTGGAAATGAAAAGCGCACGCATGGCTGCGGCAACACGCTGAACTGTGTATCACGTGTGAAAGTGTAGTTTCATTTTCTATCCAGGTTGGTTTCGTTTTGACTAGTTAAGTACCAAAGCAGTTGGAGAGGAGACCATGAAAAGACATGGCTATTATTGCAGAAATACTTAAACACTTCAGAAAATGAATCACAGGAACATCGACTTCATAAACAAAATAATACTTTCTCACAGCTACGGCCACACCTATCATCTGCCTGTCAAATGTTGCCGTATAATCGATATCACACTTACTTATCACTGTTTTCAGCATGCTTCCGTTGAACGACTACATCCTCATTGCAGATTGAAAGATTCTAATAAAGAATGTTCCATGGGCGTTTTCTGACTGGTAAGCTTTACATTGCACAAAAAAAAATATATATATATATGGGTACCATGAAAATTGGTTGTCAGTCCCATTAAGCTACAGGAAACATGGTAAGGGTGGCTGTAAATAATTATAGCCTTCATGCACCCTTTGGAGGTAGCAGACGACATGACGTGGCCACGTGAACAAGTGCTTGGAAGTAAACAAGTCGAGTTATGCGCCCCACTTGCAAAAACAGAATTTCAAATGATTTTAGATGACTCCATAAAAATAGCAGCACCTCTCAACAACCAGTTGTGTTGAATAAGCAGATCAGTGCCACATGTGTGCATGTGGGTCGGATCAGCCATACAGGTACAGCAAAAACCCTCAGTTCAGTAAGTGCCCAGGATCACTGGGAAGTTTTACTGTGCACACGTTTGGCGTAGTAGTTCAACGGCTGGGCACACTCTCAGTGATGGTTGGCGACGTTCCCAGGTGGTTGGGGAAACACTGTACAACATGCTGCGCCTTGAGGAAAGCCTAGTGGATGCAGAAGACCGGCCGCTACATCCGCACCGGGTTATCGCCACACAGGTGAGTGTCCTTAATATAAGCTGGAACAGCGAGACAAAAATGGGGACACGCCATACAGGACAAGTGCTGACTGCCAATTCAGTTTTATTCTTAGAAATGCTGGGCGATGGAGTGCATATGCTAAAACCTAGAAGGCCAAGTTTTTAAAGAGAAAAAAGGAAGCAATAGCAGGAGCATTTTGCTTAAGAAAGCCAAAATGTAAATACGCCCTCTTTTGCATTGTTAGAAAAAAAAAGGTAGACTTTCTGCGTGCGAAGTTGCCTTGTACCAGTGTACACGTGCTTGTTCTGGGCAGACTACAAAAGGCTGGCATTCTTAAGTTTGATTTCTAGCCCAAAACTGTATCTTGTGACTGTGACTACGACATAGACTGCTCATAACGTAAGTTGCTGGAGTTGCGTATTTCTACACTATAAGATGGACCGCACTATAAACAAAACATTTTCCAAAGGTGCATGTGCTAAACATGTATATCAAAAAGTCCCATGTGTCCAGGAGTCTAAGCATATGGCCAGGATGTGCCTTCACTGCAGACAGCATAGGCATTTCTCACCCTTCTTCCAATGACGAGCATGGAAATGAAGTGTCCAACAATTCAAAGAGAAAATAGCATTCAATAATGGGATTTACAAAGTAGCGCTTCAGTGGAAGCCTGTCATCACAAATCTAGCAGACAACTGAAGTGTTGCACTTGGACGCCTTCAAGGTTTATTTCGGTAATTTGGCACTAATGAGGAGCTTCTTCAGCATTATGACGAAGCAGTCAGACAGTATGAAGGGGGTGATCACGCTGAAAAAAATCAATGGACAAGATGCAGTAGAGAGGTGTTATTACATGCCACAGCATGCCGTTATCAGAGGATCATCCTTGGTGACATGGCTGACGGTAGTCTTGGTGCCTCCTGGCATATGTAGAGCAGCGTCTCTGAATGACTTATTAGAATAAGGATGCAAGATCAACTACATCATGGTTAAAATGCTTGTGTATTTCAGACTGCACATGATTGAAATTACTGCCAATGTGCAAAAAGTATTTCTTCAAATCAGCATTCAAGAGCCTGATCGCGACACTTGCAGTTTTTATGTTTTGACTGCATGCCGATGCCAAGCGAACCTGTGCCAAAAATAGGATAGGAAAGGAAAGTATAGGATGACACGAGTTTAATTTGTAATTACACCAAGTCACCTTTGTCACCAGCACTCCAGTATCATTCAAGCGAATCAAATCTGTGCTGAGATCAACTGCAATGCAGCTTGCTCAAAATTTCATGTTGACGACCTCATCGCAGGAGTTCCTTCTTCAAAAGCTTTCTGTCTTTATAAAGAAGCGAATCTCATGATGAGCAAAGCGGGCATGAAGCTGCAAAAATGTCCCACTAATGATGATGAGCTAAGGCGGCACATCACTGATGCATTGTACTCTGTCCCAGCAGTGGCTCCTACCAAGGTTCTTGATGTGCTATTGGGAACAGCAGCTGACAAGCTTATTCTAAACATTGAATCGTTGTTGCAGCTTCTTGTAAAAAAAAGTGACACCAAGAGATGTGTCCTTCAGACAACCGCACCATTTTTCTATCCATTAGGTTGGGTATCACCATTCTTTGTTGCGATAAAAGTCCTCTTTTAAAGATTGTGGGAGCATGGCACAGCGTGGGAAGAAGTTATGCCTGAGCCACTTAGACACGAATAGGAAACTTGGTCCAATAAGCGAACATTGTTAAACTGCGCGAACAAACGGACCACAGAGACAGCATGGAACAAGGACGGGCGCAGTCCTTGTCCCATGACCGGACTGCACCCATGACTGGACAAGGACTGCGCCCGTCCTTGTCCCATGCTGTCTCTGTGGTCCGTTTGTTCGCGCACTTTAACAATGTTCGCTAATATGTACCAACTCGCCCAACAACAAGTTCTTCTAAACTACATTGGTCCAATAAGCTGAAATGCTCTCAGGTGTTTTCACTCTCCAGGTGTGAGCTGTAGTTATTAAATGGCAAGCCTACAAGCTGACAGCTTCATGTATTTGCGTGTGCCAGTTCTAGTAGATTATCTGAGACTTGAAGATCTGCGTGGTAATGTTGACGTTCAGTTTCTTTTTTTGTAGTGTAGAGTACCTACAATCAAACAGAACACATTACCATGTTTGGAATTGGTAGCCGTAGTTTTGGATTCTAGAGTCCTAAAGTTCTTGCGAGAGGCTCTAGAGTTGAGGCACTGGAAAATAGACAAGCACCTGTGGGCGCATTCAACTGCAACGCTTTGTGGGATACAAAGCTCAGCAACCAAGTGGAAGCAATTTGTCTATAACAGAGTTAATGAGATACCTGAACAAGTCATACCAGTGGCATCAATGGTTTTCACACCCTTCAAATGAGGTGAAAAATAATACGCCTGAAGCTCCTTTACTCCTTGATAAACCGTAAATTTTCTTTAGATCCTAGTCCATACATAACTCTTT
The DNA here is from genome assembly GCF_038994185.2 of Dermacentor albipictus. Classification (NCBI taxonomy): domain Eukaryota; kingdom Metazoa; phylum Arthropoda; class Arachnida; order Ixodida; family Ixodidae; genus Dermacentor; species Dermacentor albipictus. The sequence continues at coordinate 179,957,363 of NC_091823.1, read as the reverse complement.
CTGCATCCAGGAAAACCTGTCATTCCCACCCCCTCGCTCTCTCCCCTTACGTTGCCAGGAGAAACCTCTTTAAATTTTCATTGTTTCCTTGAACTATAGAAGAATGGAACCTCATCCCTTTCCATCATCTGGACTCCCCTGAATCAATTCAAACTCATATTATTAGTATTTCCTAACTAACATTGCTGTTTTGTGCTATATTGTTTAATTTCATGAATTTCATATTTTTGCAATTCTGCCTTTTGTACGCGTACTTTTTTATTTGTTACCCTGCCCCTCATGCTTGGGCCACACAGCTTGCAGTATGATGTAAATAAATAAATAAATCACCATTCCTAATGACTGGCGTACAGCCAAGGTCATACCAATTTTTAAATCTGGCGATCGCTCATCACCGCTTAACTACCGGCCTATTTCATTAACTAGCACCGTTTGCAAACTACTCGAACATGTCATACATTCTCAAATCATAAAATACTTAGAAGAACATAACATAATCTTCAAATACCAGCACGGCTTTCGCAAGGGATATTCATGCGATGGGCAACTTGCAGGGTTTACTAATGACTTGCTTTCACGTATTGACGCTGGCAACCATGTCGACGCGATATTCTTAGATTTTTCCAAAGCTTTTGACCGCGTTCCTCACCACAGGCTACTACTAAAACTTAAACATTTTAACATTGACGCACAAGTCATTGCATGGATAAAAGATTTCTTGTCATTTCGAACTCAATTCACAAATATTAATCATTGTAACTCCCCTTTTATTCCTGTCACGTCCAGCGTTCCACAAGGGAGCGTGCTTGGCCCTTTGCTTTTTCTAATTTATATTAATGACTTGCCTAACTGCATATCGTCCAGAGTAAGACTGTTCGCCGATGATTGCGTAATTTACCGTACCATTTCTACTGACACTGACCCTCAAGCATTGCAGTCAGACCTCAACGCAATAAACAGATGGTGTTCAGACTGGCAAATGACTCTAAATCATACTAAAACTAAGTGCATGTCATTTACGCACTCCTCTTCCCGTATTCCAACTTCATACCTTATAGGTAACAATGTTGTCGAACTTACTACCACGTACAAATACTTAGGAATCAACTTGCAATCGGATCTAACATGGCATCATCACATCAACGTTACTCTTGCATCTGCTAACCGTACTTTCGGAATCATGAAACACAGACTAAAGCAAGCGCCTTCACACCTAAAGAAACTCGCGTACACCACGTTAATCAGGCCTAAAATTGAATATGCATGTGCCATCTGGGACCCGAGCCAAGACTACATTGTACGTAACATTGAATCCCTGCAAAGCCGTGCTGCTCGCTTCATTTTTTCAGATTTTTCTCCGCACTTCAGTGTTACATCTTTAAAAATTCATGCCGAACTGCCTGTGCTATCACTACGACGGAAACACGCCCGCCTATCTCTCTTTCACAAACTTTATCATCATGATCGTTTGCGCGACGACTTCTTTCAGTCACCTCTTGTCATTTTTCCTCGCCGTGATCACCCCTGCAAAGTCAAACGCCCAGCTTGCCACTCGGCCCATTACGCACAATCATTCATCCCCAAAACCATAGCTGACTGGAATAACCTACCATCTGATATTGCCACTGAAGTTAACACCGATCAGTTTCATCAAATGCTGTGGACTCATTTCAGAATTTGATGTCTCTGTGCGTCTTTGGTGTTAGCTATTTTTTTTTCAGGGCTAATTTAATACCTTTGAATCTTGTTTGACATCGCATTGCAGTTTTTTCTCTTTTTGTGTTATCCTTGAACCCCCGGTGTTTCAATTTTCACACTTCATTCTTATCTTTATTCAAACTTTAATCCACTTCCAATATTGGTGTATGAGTATTTTGTGGTGTTCTTACTATGTTGGCTGAATTGTTTATTCTTACTATTTTTTTGCATATTCTTATTAGTGTGTTTCGTGTGCCCCCCCTATGTAATACGCTCTCCAAAAGGGCCTTTAGGGTATTTGAATAAATAAATAAATAAATCAGTTGACACGAGATCCATCTGCAGAGATCCTATTCCAGTTTTACATATTTTATAAAACTGCATTCAAATTACACATGTTTCATATTCCACCATAAACAATACATCAGGTGCAATACTCCTACCTACCGAGAGCCAACTGTTTTTCCTGTATGAGGGAGGGAGCTCAGTGAAGAAATGGGTGTCCCACTCCTCGATCATCACTTAATGGCTTCAGCAAAGCCGTTGCCAACATGGCACTGGCGGGTTATAGAATGTGACACATTGTTTATTAGGCATTACAAAACGTGCTCCAGAAGCATATAGTTCCTCAAACATTCCTCAAACATTCCTCGGACATTTCCTCAAACTTCAGTCAAAATATTTGTGCCCAGAGTTTTATTGACACATCTAAGGTTCATACTTCCATTTGTTATGCAGCCTTCACTATATCATTTTTGGAGTCTAATGTTTTGCACCCGGAAACAAGTACAGTTAAGCTCGATCTAATGGGACCTGATTTTACGAACTTCCTGATCTAACAAAGAAATTTCCATTCCATGGCAAGTGCATTGTACGACAAATACAAGTACAAGGCATTGAACACATAAAGTTCACGGTTGTCATCAACCCAAATTAATGAAACTAGCTTGCATTAAACCCGATTTAGAGAAGTTTTTCCAGAAATAAATGAGTAAAAAAAGCTGTGATTTCTTTCCAGTTTTGACGCAGATGAATTTTTCTTCAAGCATGCGCTCTAAGGCTCTCTTGTTAAAACATCCCTTCATCCTAGTCGCCACCCTAGCTTTATTTCGACGAGGCTGCACACCACGCTCATGCACAGAACAATGGACTCGGCAGTTATTTGTGTTCTTACGTACCAGGAGGCGCTAGGGGTGGCAGTATTTGGCCACCCTCGCAGACTTGCGTAATCTGATTGCATGTATGCGCGACGCAAATTGTGCAGAACTTTCTGTAAGGCATGCAGGCACTAGCGACTACTCTGGAACCTACAATGACACGTGTATAAAAGCCGACGCGCTTGACCGGCAGATCAGATTTCGATGATGCCAACTATGTTCGCCGCTGTTGCTGTGCTTTGCTATCGCTGTCCCTGCTTTTGTGGGCACAAGTTCGCACAATAAAAGTTAGTTTCTTCATTCAGAGGTTGGCTGCTGTATTATTCACTGTCACTACTACGCAACATCTGATGGAGGTGCTAGTACGTTCATGTACTGAACACCCCACAATGCTGTGAGCCAAGCCCGACTCACGAAGATGACACTGATGTGGCCAAGGACCAGCAAGCTAGTTGCAGGCTGCAAGGTTGCAACAAGGCTGCAGGCTGCAAGTGCCCTGTAGCATGGACTTTTGCCTGAGAAGACAAGAAAGCGCACGGCCACGACAGCAGCTACAATGACAGCCCTAGTGCCGCCAGCACCAATCATGCTGCAGTGGCCCAGGCAGCTGCCGACTTTCCACGGTTCAACATTCGAGGGCCTGGAAAGCTGCCTGGAGACGTATGAGAGGGTTGCTACATTTAACAGCTGGAACAGCAACAAAAAATTGCGACATGTCTTTTTTGTATTGAAAGACGCTGCCATGAAATGGTTCGGGAATCGAGAAGCCACCTTGACGACGTGGGACCTGTTTCAGAGCGGCTTCCTGCAGACATTCACAAGTGTTTTATGCAACGAGCAAGCCCAAGCTCTACTAGAAACTCGAGTGCAGCTGCCCAATGAGACCATCGCGATCTTCACGAAGGAGATGGCTCATCTCTTCTAGCGTGTTGACCGAGAAATGTCAGAACAGAAAAAAGTTCGCTTCTTGATGAGGGGTGTCAAGCAAGAGCTCTTTGCCAGGTTGATACGCAACTCGCTCAAGACTATTGCTGAATTTCTCTCCGAAGTCACAACCATTGAGAAGACGCTCCATATGCAGACAAGGCCATATAACCGCCGAAACGGGGGGGGGGGGGGGGGGGGGTACGCTCTGCGTGCTGCTAGGGTGAAGGCAAGCCGCGGATCTCGCCACACAGATTGTCATTCCGTGGTATTCCCCAACCTGTAGTGCTTGTATTCGCAGCTACGTCATGTTCAAACAAATAAGGCAATCAGTAGCGTCAACTGTAGCATCATTTATTGCTTTGAGCAATAAACAACACTGGCATAGGGAAATCCTCTATCTAATAAGTAATTATTATTATTATTATTATTATTATTATTATTATTATTATTATTATTATTATTATTATTATTATTATTATTGCGAGACAGTTGTTAAGCCTCAACGGTTTATTTCGCAGCTCGTGCGCTAAAGAAGATGACGCTGACCATGATGATGAATATATACAGATGAAGAAGATGAAGGGTTAATATAATGCTCACACAATTTCTTCCGTGCGTGGAAGCGGCCAACCTGGCCGCTGGTTATGGCGGGAAATGCTGTGTGAAAGGCTTTAAACGCGAAACATGCACGACCTCTATGGCTTGGCAGCGGCCATCCAAAGGCGGAACAACTGGAGTGACACGATAGTTCACTGGCGAAGTCTGTTCCTGAACAATGTAGGGCCCGATAAAACGGGACTGAAATTTCTCGCACAATCCAGGAGCGCGAACTGCGGTCCTCAGTAACACTTCGTCTCCAGGGTGGAAGGAAACGACACGGTGAGATGCATCATAGCAAATTTTTCGGTCTTGTTGACTGGCGTCGATGTTGAGGCGGGCACACTCGCGACACCGGGCAATGCGCGAAACGTACTGCTCGTGCACTGATGTGGACGAAGGCACGGGGACATCGAAGAAAGAAACGTCGAGGATAGTGAGCGGTTGGCGACCATACACAAGGAAAAAGGGCGAGTACCCCGTATTGCATTGGACGGCCATGTTGTATGCGAAAGTGACTAATGGTAGAATGACATCCCAATTGGTGTGGTCAGGGTTGATGTACAGTGCTCACGGAATGAAACGCGTCAATTTAGGGCTAAGTAATGCGCATACTTTCGTTTCAACCGGCTGGAGTTCGTGTCACATCGACGTAATTCTGGCGCGTACACTTACATCGAGGTCCTCGTCACCTTTGGTGACCAAATTATTAGCGACATGACATGGTGCTCCCGCGTACTTCGCACATATGTAGGGTTCTACTAAATGCTCCGTGTCCCATTTCATTCCATGAGCACTGTACATAGATACCATGTCGGACAGCTTGCGATAAAAGCGCTCTGTGAGACCATTAGTTATAGGGTGGTAGGGGGAAGTCGTTTTATGGATGGTATTGGACGCACGGAGAACATCGACGAGAAGTTTAGAGAGAAAGGTCCTGCCGCGGTCACTCAAAAGGACACATGGGGCTCCGTGCCGTAAAAAGATGGCTTCCAAGAAAAAGGTGCAACCTCCTCTGCAAATCCCGAAGACAGTGCGGCTGTTTCAGCATTCTGTGGCAAGTGGTCTACAGCTGTGACAATCCATCGTTTACCGCCAGTGGTTAGGGGTAGCGGTCCATAGAGGTCGATACCAACGAATGCGAAAGGAGCTTCAGGACACGGGACAGGTTGTAACAGTCCAGCCGGAGGTGAGGTCAGTCGTTTGCGGTGTTGGCAGAGCGAACAGGAAGCCACGTATTTTGCTAGGCTGGTTGCAAGTCCAGGCCAAGAGAAGCGGCTGCGAATTCGCTCATAGGTTTTATGGAAACCAAAGTGATCCAAAGTGATCGTCGTGAAAGGTCTCCCATATCTGGGCCTGAAGTGATCGGGGAACAACAGGAACCCAACCCTTCGGGACGAAACACATACCGGTATAGTATCGAATTTTCAATCTTGAAGTTCTTCAACTGGCGACGGAGCCGAGCGTTAGGCGTGCGAGATGATCCGCGATTACGTTCCATAACGGAGTGGCAGTAGGAGTCACTACGTTGGCAAGATGCAAACGTATGAGAATGGCTGGATGGTAGTCGGTCAAGAGCTGCGAGCAAAGGGAATGCAGATGACGCGGCCTGCGGTTTGTTCACGGACGGTGGTAAGCAAGCAGCGTTTGAAGATGGTAGTAGGGGACGAGAGAGAGCATCGGCATCCTGGTGTTTCTTTCCAGAATTGCACGTAACCTCGAAGTCATATTCTTGTAGACAAAGTATCCAACAGCCGAGATGTCCCGTCAAATTCTTTAGCGTTGCCAACCAGCACAAGGCATGGTGGTCAGTAACGACCGTAAAGTGGCGGCCGTGCAGATAAGGCCGAAATTTTGGACAGACCAAACAACAGCGAGACATTCTTGCTCGGTAATCGTATAATTTTTCTCTGCGGCTGTTAGCATGCGACTTGCGTATGCAACCACATGTTCTTCAGAATTTTGCTGACGTTGCAGAAGAACTGCGCCGATACCGTGTCCGCTGGCGTCAGTATATAGAAGAGTGGGTGCGGTGTTGTCAAAACGACAAAGCACAGGGTCGGACGTGAAAGCACGCTTGAGGGCGCCAAAAGCAGTTTGGCATTCGTCCGACCATACGTAGGGAGCTCCAGAAGGAAGGAGGTGATGGAGCGGCGCCGCAATGGTGGCAAAGTTACGTATGACGCACCGGAAATACGAAGCTAGGCCAAGGAAGCTACGCAAGTCTTTGGCGCGTTGAGGCCTGGGGAAACGGAGGACAGTGGTAATCTTATTGGGGTCAGGTCGAAGGCCCTCCTTGCTGACAAGGTGTCCGAGTACTTTAATGGTTTTGCTGATGAAGTGGCACTTTTTGTATTCAGCTGAAAGGGAGCAGCCGAGAGGCATGTCAGGACTTCATCGAGGCGCTGCAAGTGCTGATGGAAGGTCGACAAAGATATGATGGTGTCATCAAGGTAGTATAAGCAAGTCTTCCACTTTAGTCCCCATAATACGGTGTCAATCATCCACTCAAATGTGGCGGGAGGATTACACAGGCCGAAAAGCATTACGTTAAATTTGTAAAGTCCATCAGGTGTGCAAAAGGCAGTTTTCTTCTTGTCTACTTTGTGCATGGGGATCTGCCACTATCCGGAGCATAGAACAAGGCTGGAGAAATACTCCATTCCTAGTAATGAATCTAACGCATCATCAATTCGGGGCAGTGGATATACATCTTTGCGCGTTATTTTGTTCAAGGCACAGTAGTGTATGCAAAATCGCGCTGAGCCGTCTTTGTTACGCACCAAAACGACAGGTGACAACCAAGGGCTTTAGGAAGGGCAGATTATGCTGCCTTGCAGCATGTTGGCAACGGGGGTATTGATGACCTGGCATTAGGCAGAAGAAACACGATGTGTCCGCTGGCGCACGATGGAAGTTCCATCTGTGTGTGTGCGATGAACCGTCGTAGAAGTCTGTCCCAGAAGAGGAGAGCGTACGTCGAAGGAGTCTTTATGCTTGGATAACAACGCCAGTAACTCCCCTGCCTGCTGTGGCATTAGATCGGTGCTGATGGCACTAGTGAGAACAGAAGCAGGGACCAGATCTATAGCTGTGGGTGGTTGTGAAACAGCAGTAGTTGTGGTAAGCACAGAGACAGGCTGAGTGTCCAAGGCATATATGACAACAGTGCCATTAGGAAGCAGTACTGGCTCAGTGGTTGTGTTGAGTACAGCCAAAGTGGCCATGCCGTTGGTGAATGAACAAGCCTGGGTGCCAGAGCAATCCCTTTGGATAGGCAACGGGCTGACAATGCAACTAAAACGTCACCATCGGTGATGTCAGAGTTATCTACAAGGAGTTGTTTGCAGCCAGGTGGTAGCATACAATCGTCAGCAGTTCGTAAGTGAAGGCACGTTTTGTACACGTTGTTGGAATGGTCGCTCTCTGTCAAGTTAACGAGGCGTTGACGGCACGAGATGAAAGCAGACGCCTAAGAGAGAAAGTCCCATCCTAGTGTAAGCATGTGAGCACAGGAAGTCAACACTGCAAACTGGATATGGTGGCGTATCCCGTCGATCAAAACTCTAACAGTGCATTGCGCCGATGGCCGAATCACAACATTATTTGCACCACGAAAAAGAGCTCCATTGTAAGGTGTAGTAACTTTGCGTAGCCGAGCGCACAAGCCAGCATAAATAATGGAAATAGCTATTCCCATATCAAGCAATGCTAGGACTGGTACACCTACACACACGAATAATGTATTGGCCGGTTATGCTGGAGGAATTGTGGTCTGTGTGAGCCATGCAGCTTTCCCTCCAAAAACTGCACCATCTAGTTTTTCGAACGGTAGTCAGGAGTGCGGGTGGCCGGTTGCAGGGGTGAAGTCGAGCATCGGCAACCTGGACGGTAGTTACGAGGTGCCTCAGGAGGTGGAGAAAGTGAGCGTGGGGAGAGCCTGCGCTGGTAAGGACTTGGAAAAAGCAATGGGTATTTCTCATAAATATCGTAGCCACGGCGTTCGTCCTGTTGTTGTCTTCGGCAAAAACGCGATATGTGCCCCCGAATACCGCAATAATAACAAATGGGGCGAGGCGTAGGCCGGGTAGTGTAAAATCCTGTGGCAGGCGGACGGGGTGGTAGAGTTGATAGATGGGTGGGGCCAGTAGCAGGAGCAGGAGGCACTGTCCGAAAGAATGCTGGTTGCTAGCCACAACCTGAGCATACGTGGTGGATGGCAAAGCAGGGCCACAGCTCGCAGCGCAGGTCATGGAGGACAGCTCCTCTTTGATGATGTCGCGCAGGCCAGGAACTGAAGGCTGAGGCTGGAGAACGGGAGGACTGAGCAGGCCACACGCTTGGAGCTTTTCGCTAATGAGAGTCCGAATCAGCAGATGCAGGTCGGTATCCTATGAAGGAGGCGCATCACCGGCGACAGGTTGTAAACCATTGGCCTGCAGTGCGTCCAGGTGTTGGCAAGTCGCGATCACATCGTTTACGGTATTTGGATTCTTGATCACCAGTGCGTTGAACGCGACATGGGCAATGCCATTTAGGATGTGACAAACACGATCAGATTCTGTCATTGTGGCGTCAACACGGCGACGAAGGGCGAGGACGTCCTCGATATAAGAGGTATATAAGAGGTGTTTCCCCGGGAAGTTGCATGCGTCCATCAAGCTTTTTCTTGGCGACCTCAGAGCAAACATTGGGAGTGCTAAAAATCTGCCAAAGCTGGTGTTTGAATGCCGCCCAGTCAGGCAAGGTGCTCTCATGGTTGAGAAACCAAGTCCTGGCAACGTCAGTGAGGTAGAATGCGACGTTGCGAAGCTTGTGCATGTCATCCCACCGGTTAGAGTCACTCACGCGGTCATAATTGTCCAGCCAGTCATCAACGTCGTCACTGCAAAGGCCAGCAAACATGGTGGGATCGCGCTGCCGCGTGCTGACGGTACATGAAGGAACGGCCGGTGGGGCAGAGACGGTGACGCCGGAGGCTCCTGGAGGATCTTCTTGGGGCATGCTGGCGGAAAGGCGGAGCAAGCGGCGGCCTGAATGAAGCTCCAGGGAAACTCGAAGTCGTAGAGGACCAAGGGATCGAAAGCAGCCTCCACCACTTGCGAGACAGCTGTTAAGCTTCAACGGTTTGTTTCGCAGCTCGCGCGCTGAAGATGACGCTGGCCATGATGATGAATATATACAGATGAAGAAGATGAAGGGGTAATATTATGCTAACATTATTATTATTATTATTATTATTATTATTATTATTATTATTATTATTATTATTATTATTATTATTAGTTTGCCTCGTTGCATGGTATAGTCAGGCAAACGTGGTCACTCATGGGTTACAGCAGGTAAATCCAGCATGTTAGAGGTCAGCCACAAGAGAGAGAGTCTCCACCGATGGCGTACTTTTATACCTCTTCCTTTTTACCTTTTGCGAGGGGAATATCGTCCTCACCCATTGGATACCTTTCCTTTTCCTGTGAGCAGGGTGGGGGAAAGGGGTACGAATGTCACAAGAGTGACGGAGAAAGGGTGCATAGTGCCTCTCTCTCGTGTCTGCACCGGCTCTCGACGTGTCCGCAACGTGCGAAAAAGATGACGTGAGTACGTGGGAGGAAATGGGAGCAGTGTTCTCCACATCCTCTTCCCCTTAAGAAGGCCCTCCTGAGCGAAATACTCGGACACATGTTAATTCCTCCAGGATGGCCCAAAAGCTAGCCTCCACATCTATTTCTTGTGGTGCCTCCGGCTGCAGTGATGCGTCCGGGGTTGTTGCCGCCGCTGCCTCTGATGCTGCCTTCCCGCTGTTCTGCACAGGAGCCGAGGGCCGAGGTGGACTACCAGTAAGGCGTAAACCAAAACAATGTTTCTTCCCACTCCTCAAAGCCCCTTATATACAAGGTCCTTTCACATTGTAGCACCACCTTATATACACAGGTGGCAACCTCTACACCCGCCGCCGTGTCCTTGGGCATTATGCCCGCTGTCATCCTCGGGGCTGGCTATACATATGTTGTCGACAGATCCTCACCATCCTGGGGCGTCCATGTTGCCACGTCCTGGGTGCCACTGCCTGGTTGCCTGAGGGTCTTCGGGCCGGGCTCCCTCTGTGGGATTGACTGAGCCTCGGACGGAGAGGCCAGGCAGCGAGGTGATGGGCCGGTGGGGAAACGGTGCCATGGTGCCTCGCGGGCCAGCCTTGCAGGCATCTGGGGTGAGGCCTGGCAACGCCCTGGTGGGTCAAAGGCCCTTATCTGCACTCTTCAAAGGGAGAGCTTCCCAGCGCTTAGAGTGGCAGTTGTGCTCCATCTGCATGGTGGAAGTCTGCACAGAAGAGGTTCACACTTGCATTGCGCGTAATGTCTTGCACTCTGTGCAAGGCAGCGAGGCGCCTTCTTGATGTTCCCTCAGGACTGCGTCCAGAAGTACTGCACGCCCTACGTGATGATCGAACCGCTGGGCACCTCGGATTCTCCCGGATGCTATCGAGAATACAGGGAAGGTACTACTGGCCGCGCCTGACTGCCGATGTCGCCTGTTACGTCAAGACATGCCGAAACTGTCAGCGATGCAAGACACCACCGACAAGGCCAGCAGGATTACTACAGCCGATCAAGCCTCCTTGCCGACCATTTCAGTAGATCGGAATGGATTTGTTGGGACCCTTTCCGACGTCAACAACCGGAAATAAGTGGATTGTCGTGGAGGCGGACAACCTTATCCCCTTTACTGAAATAAAAGCTCTGCCAAAAGGTAGCGCAGCTGAAGTGACGGAAATTTTTCGTCGAGAACATTCTCCTGCGACATGGTGCCCCAGAAGTCCTCATCGCTGACAGTGGAATGGCCTTTACAGCAGAACTTACCCAAGTCATACTGCAACGCAGCCAGAAAAGCCACAGGAGGACAACTGCCTACCACCCACAGACGAATGGTCATATGGAGTGCTTCAACAACACCATCGCCAACATGCTAGCAATGTACGTCGACGTCGAACACAAGACATGGGATGCGGTCCTGCCATACATAACCTTCGCTTATAACAATGCATTGCAAGAAACAACTCAAATGATGCTGCTCAAGCTGGTTTATGGAAAGAGCTCGACAACGACTCTCGATGCCATGCTGCCATATGTCACCGAGGACCTATCGCCACCTATCTGTCACCACCTATCTCCAGTGTGCTAGAGAACCTGGAAGCTCGCCTGACTGTGGATGAAGAACCAGCAGAGGACCGACAGCCGACACTACAACCTTCGACGATGCTACATTGAGTACCAGCCCGGTGACCGTGTTTGGGTTTAGACCCCAATAAGCTAACGAGGACTTAGCGAGAAGCTTTTGCGCCTTTTTTTCAGACCCTACAAGATCATGCAACGCATTGGCACACACGACTATGAGGTCGTGCCAGACGGCATTTCGATATTACACGGCGCCACTGATGACCATAGTCCATGTGCGACTTAAGTTGTTCTACCGGCGTTAACGAAGTTAGGGAGGTTGCATAGCTGACTTTGGACTTTCTTTTTTTTTGACTGTGTGACTTTGAACTTGGTTTCTTGGTTGTTTTATTACTTTTTTTTAATAAGCGTCCTTTCCTTTTTTGCTCTCCTGTTATGTTTAATATCAGGACAATGCTTTCTAAGAGGCTTGACACATGTACTTGTTTATCTTTTTCGGGTGACCACTTTTAACCGTCTAACAAATGTTATCGCTCAGCATACGAGACACCTGCACGTATAAGAATCTTGAATGTTACCGATGGTTCTGTGTGCTATCTGTTGTCACTGAAGCTTGTGTAATCTGACTGCGTGTGCAACGGGAATTGTGTAAAACCTTCTGGAAGATACATAGGCTCCAGTGACATCTCTGGAACCTTTGATGATGCTTGTATAAAAGCTAACGCGCTTGACTGGCAGATCAGATTTTGACGATTGCTGACCGCGTTCGCCGCTATCACAGTGCTTTGAGTGTAGCCTGTTTCTGTGGACACAAACTTGCCCAATAGACGTTGGTTTCATCATTCAGAGATTGGTCGTTTTATTATTCACCGTCACTACTACGTGACAATATTTATTTTAAGCATTGTAAGGTCCTTCATGAGATTCTATGAATGCAAGAATCCTATAATCAATGAGCTTTATTCAGTCCTGTGCACAACATATGTCTAACCAGCATGTCATATGGTGGGTGCCTGGGCACAAAAACTTCGAGGGTAATACGCTCTCCAACCATATTGCTACATCCATAATAACATAACCAAGCAACTCTACCCTAACGGTCCCTTGCACAGACTTTAAACCTTTCCTATGGAAGAAACTTAGGTGGTATGGACAACACACGCGAGACACTGAAACCCTTGATATTATTACAGCAGAGCGGCCAGTTGGGCTAGTTGGTGGAAGTTCATCTTGTAAAACTGTTGTGCTTTCCATTGTGCTTGCTGATTGGAAGGTGCAATTTCTGGATGCAAGATTGTGACAGCAGCAATTGTGGAGGGCCTATCAGCATGATGACGTCATTTTGATCATTGCATATATGTGTGTCATCTTTCACCCAATAATATTAAGTTGTAACTCTGCGTGCATCCTGTCCTTTTCTATTTCTCTTGTGCTTGTGTTTTAGCGCAGTAACCCTGGTTTTCTGTGTTATTAAGCCAAACTTACGTAATTGGCTACCTATAACGAAAATATGATGAACTGAGGTTATTTTCTGTCATCTTTGGATAGGGCACACATATGGCACCCACTCTTACCTGTTGACCAGGGACGCATCTCCTGTCTGTGATAGATGCGGCAAGATGCTGATGGTCCTTCACATCTTGTTAGAGTGTGGGGAATTGGAAGGTTAAAGGAAAAAGTATTTTGCCCCAGCATACAGACAACTTTCCTTTTCAACCTGCAATGTTCCTCGGCACAGAACCGTTCTTTGACACTAGAGTAGTTTTGAGGTTTCTACAAGTTACTGAAGTATTAAAGCGCCAAACAGATGACACAAGAAGAAACACAGACGAGCGCTTACTAACAACTGATGCTTTATTGTCATAAACACACAATATATACATAAATCTGGCAGCACAACTCACACGTTGTCGAAAATCACATGGTAACCAGGCAAAATATGATAAAACGATTGTAAAAGATGACATTCGCGACAATGACACATGGTGTATAGGGCCAAAGGACCATAAATGATAATGGTTGTGCGATACACAAAACACCGCCGATTTGACCTCATCTTGAAATGTGCCTGTTGATGAGAGTGGAAGGAGCAAAATGAGCTTGGCTGTTTATGGCAGTTCTAAACATTACGATACAATCTTAGTGTCTCCATGCTGATTCTAGCAAATTGACCATCAAAGTTGAGCACACGTGGGCTACAACTCATGCGTTTAAAACACTTTCTAACTATGGACTTTGCTAATCTTAGAAACACACTGAGCAAAAGTAAGACCCCATTTTTGCGATCCACACAATGGCTTCTGTTCTGATCCGGTGCAGAGCAAGCATCAGCCCAGATGATGAAGGCTCTTGTTGGCTTTGGCCAAGTCTTTGTTTGTTCATCTGCTGTTATCTGTGACCACTCACATTATTCATCTTTTGAGAATGCAACTATTTTCGCTAAAGTGAGTTGTGTAAGTTGGGAATTTTGTGTGCAGGTTCTAGTGAACCCATTTGATGACATCATTCCCCGCAAGGCTCTGCAGGACACAGCTGAGGAGCAGCTGGCACCTGCTGTTTCCACTGCTGCTGCAACCAGGCAAGCATGGCCCCTTCCTCTTTTAGTTATGGCAGTCTTCACAATACCCACTTCATTATTTTTTTTCCATGACATCATTTAAAAGGTTGAAGCTGATTTGCTTTGACATTTCGTTACACTGACATCAGCGTAACATCTATTACACTTGCACGTCTATATTCAGGTGTGCAATTGGGTCTTCAGTAGGGTAGGAACTTTAGCCATTTGGTGTAGCATAGTTCAAGTTCTATAGAACAAGTGCTTAGATGAAGTGCACAGAAGGGCACCTGTGTGTGTGTTGCTCTTTTCTGTGTGCTTAATTTGTATGAGCTCTTGTCCTCTAGAGTTCGAACTTTGCAAATTGTAGTCATCTCTGCAATACCAAACATTTTACTAAGCAGCCATAAGCTGCGAGGTGGTTTGTTTTCCAAGTAAGGAATGTATGGTTAGGAAATGTGCAGATATGAAGGCACTCTGTGGGGTTGCTCGATTGTGGTTTTTCATACGCCTACAGGTCTCAAGTTAAGGCAAATACGAGCAGTAAACATGGCACATTGCCCATCAGGACAGACAAGACACATCATCATCAGCCTATTTTTATGTCCACTAGCACGAGTGAAGACCTCTCCCAGTGATCTCCAATTACCTCTGTCTTATGCTAGCTGATTCCACCTTGCACCTCTGGAAATACTTGCGAGTCTCTGGAAACTTGTGAGTCTGGAAATACTCTGGGAAAACTCGGGGAACTTGTTCTTTTATCAGAGAAAATTCGCTGTAATTTTATTGAAAGGGAACAAAAGTTGCAGTGATGCTGGCTCAAGTAAGAGAGAGGAATCGTAACAAATGGTCTTTGATGCCATGTCGTCAGCTGGAGGAGTTGCCAGTGTGAAGTCAACGGACGGCTTCACGTCACCACCATGTACCCAATCGGTTCAGTGGATAAGAACTTCTGAAATTTTGGATGCAAGAACCCTTCACCGTCTGATTTTCTGGACATTTTGCCGTGATCGCAGGTCTGAAACAGCATTAATCAAAGCCATCACCACCGTCATTTTTATTACTTCGTTGCCTTAGGCATAGCTGCTTCGACGTTCGCTATTAAGCTTCTTGCCACTTGATACTGTGTTTTTCATAGAAATAATTCGCCGCTGTCAGCAATGGCACTGACAGCGCCTTTGTGGTCCTCACGATTGGCTTTGAAGCTCGGAAAGCATGGTGCGTTGCATAATGCTGGTTTCTAAAAGTCAACTTTGCCTCAATACATCATTACGCTGTGAAGCATATGGAAAAGTATTTGCAGTGAAGCATAATAAGCATGGGAAGGGGCAATTGTAAAGGGACACGGTATCATTCCAGCGACTATAGGCGGCGCGACGGTAGGTCAAAATGGCTGCCGAGACAGTGATAAGGCGATCTCGCAAGCGTGTGCATCTCGAGCAGCAAAGCATGTCAGACCCTCTGGTTTTGCTGCAGACCATACTTTGTCTCGCTAAAGAGACGCAGAGGTGCATAAATCAAGCCGCAGCTACGTTCAACGCCGGTCACATCATATGCTGCGGCATCAAGTCCATTGCGGACACTGAAGTCAGTGTCGAATCGCTCTGCCTGCAGATGAGCGTAACCAAGGGCCTGCCGCACTGCGTTCACGTCGCAGTACGTGAAGATACAAGCTCTGAAAGGTCAGTATGTCGTTACTAGCATTGAAAATGCTCACAGGCATGAGGCCATATATTTATGTTTTCGCAAACAGTTTGTAAGCGCAAGTGCATACCGGTAACAGACAATTGTTTTTCAAGCGCTCCTGTTTTCAGCAAAAAGTAATGCTGTGCAGTAAGAAACAAACTTTAGTGCATTTTCAAACGTAAACTTGAAAGAAGAAACGACTGTAAAATACAACAACTTACGAAACTCGTAATGCACAGGGGTGATCACACTCATCCAGAGCCTCGGGCAGCGTACAGCGGAGCAAATAAACTGAAACTTAGCGTAGTTGTTTGACTAGCGGCACGGTTTGAGCACTGCAGCATGCTGCACATGCGATTACTATTCGCTTTTTTCCTCTTCTGCGCATCCATGACTACCGCGAGACCGGACCGCCAAACTACATCGCAGATTTCTATTACCGGGTGACTGCATTGGAGGAGAGCTGCGGGGTGCCGCCTGCGTCACTGAAATGACCGCACCATCTCCTATTAGTACGAGCACCGATATGCCTAATAAGGGTACTGGTAGGTCTTCAGAGCTTTTTCTGATGTGCATGTGACGATTTGAGCCCTTAAGGGCAGTAAAAGACATGCATTCATTTTTTGGAACTGCCTAATTTTCAGGCGTCTTCGCGGCCCATAGGGAGTCTGAAAAAACTGGACGTTGCCTGCACAACTGTCCAAGAAGACACTTCAAATGATCCGTGTGGCAAACATGCGGTGTAAGAAAAAGACAATGGGCGGGAAATGGATGGATGGTTGTTATTAGCATCCCCTTTAGAACAGGGTGGTGGGTCGCGCCACCAAGCACTTGCTATTATACTGCCTAATGTCCTACCTAGTTTAAAAAAAGAAGGAAAGAAAAAAGCACGTGATGAATTCCCATAACCAAATTTTCTGATCCCCTATTGCGAACTTTGTTTTTGTATGTCTTTGTTTTTTTTTTACTTTTTCCATACTTTCTTCCATCAATCTTCCAATCGCCTCTTACTAATCTCTATTGGGGACATGTTTACTTTCACCCTGCTTTCCCTGAACCCAAGGGCTTCAAGAAGTCCAGTGGTGCCTAACTCGACTGCTGGGCAAACATCTTCACATTCTAATAAAACATGCTCTATTGTTTCCCTAGCTTTACTGCAGAAAGGACATGCTTCTTCTTTGCTGTCTTTGTTTCATTTAAATGCACAAAGTTTAAAAAGCAAACACGAATCTGTCTGCATGCTTCTACATAAATTACAGTATGAATTTGATATTTTAGCGTTCTCTGAGACTTGGTTCTGCGGCGAGTACGATGCTGTACACTTCTCGGGCTATAAGTGTTTCACTGTCCCGAAAACATAAGAAAGGGGGTGGTGTAGCTTTTTATTTAAAACACAATCTATGCTTTGATGTGATTTCTGAGTTTTTTGTAATGCACAAGCACTATGAATCCCTCATGATAAAGTGTGCAAATACTGTATATTTGTGGTTATTTACAGGCCTCCATCCGGTGTTGTATCCATGTTGTTAGATTTCATTGAATGTATGTTGGATTTTTGTACACAGCTTGGCACTCCCCTCATTGTAACAGGCGATTTTAATACTGACCTGCTCTCAATGGACTGATCCAAACAAGCATTTCTGGATGTTTTCTTTTCATTTGGCTCCGAAAAAGTTTAGTAATGTTCCAACCAGGGTGACGAACAAATCTGGAAGCCTACCTGACTTGTGTTTTACAACGTGATTAATTGGCTTACAGTCGGGTGTGCTCATCTCTGATGTAAGTGATCACATGCCTATTTTCCTGTTTTTTACACGTGAAACGAAACTTTGCCGACAGCGCAAAAGTGACACGTGCTCACAGTACACATTGATAACCAATAACACGATTGCTGATTTTGAAGCGTCACTCAGCAAAGCGGAATGGTCTGAAATATACGCGTTGACAGATCCTGTCAAGGCATTCAATCGCTTTCTCGGCATAATCAAAGACCTTTATCACAAAGCTTTCCCTCTATGAGAAGCTAGAAGAAGCAAGAAATGCAGGAAACCGTGGGTTGACACCGCGCTTCTAAAACGAATAAAGGAATGTGATAGACTTTTTGCTACTTTTATAAAGACAAGGCAACCAGAGTACTTAATGAAATATAAAGAGGTCAGGAATAAATTAGGCTGTGATATAAAGCTGGCAAGGGAGAGGTATTCTGGGAATAAGTTCACTCACATTCGCAATGATCCAAAAAAAAGCTTGGAAAACATTGAATGATCTGCTTCCAACAGTGACCGTAATCCTGTTTTTGAGGTTATAGATAAAGGCGAATCTTTCACAGGGACTGCACTGGCCGATAAGTTTAATCAGCATTTCTTACAATGTGGCGCGTCTGATGCATTTGATGCTGATAGTCTAACTTACAGGTCTTATATTCCACGTAGTATGAGCAGATCGCTATTGCTTACACCAACAGTTGAGGCTGAAGTAAGTAGCTTATTTCTGAGGTTAAAGAATTCCACAGCATGTGGTGTGGATGGCATAAAGGCAGAACCAATAAAAGCTTTGGTGCTGCCTACCTGTAATGTCACACATATGCAATTTAATTTTGTGCACTGGCGCATTTCCTGATGAATTAAAGATTGCACGGGTATTGGTAGTTGTTTAAAGGGGGAGACAGGAATGACGTGAGCAACTACAGACCGATTTCAGTTCTCCCAATCTTTTCCAAATTAGTAGAGCAGGTCATTAATTAATTAATTAATTAATTAATTTATTTACAGATACTGCAATCCTGTTACGGGATTTTGGCAGTATGGGGATACATCATTATGACATGATTAGCAGGGCAAACAAAATAAAAATTTCATGGACTAGTAAAAAGACAATACAGATATCATGAAATAAAAGATACGCTTTGAGTACAACTGAACCAATGCATCTACTGCAAGTGCAAATGTAACAGAGCGAAAATAAGAAAATTACGCAATATGGGAGATAAATTGGACGCAAATAAACATAATATTGTTTATCTGTCTGGTGTACCACGTCGAAAACCAACATCCATCGTTTACTAACCTTGCAGAAATGCTTGATTCGGGTAATTGAGACTGCATCCTATAGAAGCCACTCCGCTCTGCTTTTCAAGAAGAATTGTATTTTAACATTAGAAAACCTCATTAACAAAAAAACAGCCGTGCAATATTTAAAGTTGTAGGACTCAATGAAAGCGCCTTTTTTAAAGCATACCTCCCGAATGAACATAAATACAACACAAGGCAATTAACTTACAACAAGGGCAAGATCCGTACAAATTAAGGCATGCAAAAGCAGGCATTCATAGTTGCAGATTTCCTGAATCCTGGCTTACTCACTATAATAAATGAATCACCGTCCCTAAGCACTTTAAAAAATAAGTAAACATGTATTTGCTCTCACTTCAAGTATGACAGTTCATTCTTTTGTACTCAAATTGCATTCAATATTTCGGTTACGTATTTCATGTACTTTTCATTTTTTCGTGTATGCATCCACTTTGTGTGCCATGCTTGCCCTGTGTGCTTGAGTGTTTTGTGCAGTGGGAACGGGTCGGGCAAGAGGACTGACAGTCAGGCATTCGGGCCTTTTTGTCAACCTCGTAGATTCTTTGTATTTTTTTCTGTCAAAATAAACATTCATTCATTCTTCTTCCTTCTTTTATCTCGCTTTATAGGTGCGCATTCTAAGGCATCCCGATCTAGCTTCGAGAAATAATGAGCTTCCCTTTGAGTTTCCATAAATTGTTTTTTTCCTGATTTCATTTTTTTCCTCTAAGTAGTTACTCATGGCAGGTTTCTTTTCCATTGCCGCCACCCGTGCGATTATTTCAGCCTCTCTGACTTTCCGCTTGACCTTCTTTGTTGCTGTGTTTCCCACCATACAGG
This sequence comes from Dermacentor albipictus, assembly GCF_038994185.2. NCBI lineage: Eukaryota > Metazoa > Arthropoda > Arachnida > Ixodida > Ixodidae > Dermacentor > Dermacentor albipictus. The sequence continues at coordinate 179,937,661 of NC_091823.1, read as the reverse complement.
CCACACACTTGCTGGTAAACTTCCTAGTTCTTTTCCTCCACTGTGAGTCAATGTTTTTCCTGTACACTCTTGCAACCTTTGTTCCAACTTCCTTTTATATTTCTCAATTGTTCTTCGAAATCAATTTTACTCTCAGCTTCCCTACTTCAAAACTTGTCCAGCCCATATCACCCTGCACAGCTTCATTTGTAGTCTTCCCGTGAGCGCCCAATGCGAGGCGCCCCACTGACCTTTGGTTGCCATCAAGTCTTGATTGTACCCCTGATTTCAAGCAAACAACCACATTTCCAAAAGTCCTGGAGCCATTATACCTTTCCATGTACCCTGTAGCACCTCATACCTATTGTATCCCCATTGTGCTCTGTGTTTCATTATGGCTGCATTTCTCTTCCCTTTTACTGTTTTTTTTTTCTGTGTTTCCATATATTTATTGCCTTCGTTTATCCATGTACCAAGAGATTTATATTCTTTTACCCAAGGTATTTCCTGGCCCTGTATTGCGACTGTGTCTGTTCACTGCTTTCGTTGAATTCCATAACACCTGATTTTCTAATGCTAAAATTTCAAACCGAAATTCTCGCCTTCCTGTCCATAGATATTAGCCAGGTGTTGCGAATCACTTTGCTTGTTAGCTAGCAACACAATGTCGTCCACATAAAATAAACCTGAAAGCTACTGCTCTACTACTGTACCCGCCTGTCTGTATGAGAGATTAAACCCGATATTAAACGGTTTGTAAAATAGCGAGCGCCATCTGGCGCACAACAGGGAGAGCTGCAGCACTCTGTGTGTGAAAGTATGTGGTTAGGAAGCGAGTTTTGTTGCTTGGCTTCTGCCTGGCCTCTGCTGTGGCAACCGCATATGTTCACTGTGGCAAAAAATTATTGAAGACGCCGTCACTCCATTCCAGTTTTCGTACATGACATGGACCTTTGACTTCTCGAGGCGTACCATTCAAACTGATCACATGGGGCAATATCTTCTTTCTACAACTACCACTATTCGCCTGGCTCATCGAGGCTCAGCACTGAAGGCAGAAGATCACATTAAAATTATTGTATCTATGGAGGCTGCTGATGCCAGCACGGGACTCATGTGAGCAACATGCACTCGTTCAATGAAAAACGGAGTGCACATCATCGAAACACGCTGCCGATGTGTCGCCGAGTGTCCACACTTGGTTTCGTAGACTGGCCACGCGCAGTTACCACCGTGCAAGGCGGCTCGCCTTATTTGCTCCTTGCTGCCAACAGAGTATAGAGAGAACCAACTCTGTGGTTATTTAACTACGACATAATTGTCCAGATGCCAAGATGCTCATGAAAATAAACCTTCATGACTCGCGGCGTTTTCATTGCAAGCTCCGTCGGCTGCTGCTTTGACAACCGGGAGCTAGGCCTACTGACTTGAGCGATTGGCGGCTGCTGACAAAGTCAGTGCGCCGAGCGTTCACTTAGAAGAGTTTACCGTACTGATATGGTCCATCTGCAGCAAAGCAAAGTTTCACAACGCTGTCTATCTTATTACGACGGTCCTTTTTTGCATACGGTAAATACGGGAAGGTCTCGTATGGCGTGCTGTTCTCTCGACTGTATGTACTGACTGCCACCTATGAAGACGGTAGGCTTTACTTGCTGGCCGTGGGTGTCGCCAGTTATGGAGAAGCTTCTGCTTGCAATTGAAAGCATAGTTTTTTGCGAACTGTTTAATGCATGCATGAAAGCAGCAAGAGAGGATGGAATAACAGTCGATTTAATCAAAGATGGAGGAGACACAATGCTAGGAAAACTGGTGGCTCTCTATACGAAGCGTCTAGTGACTACAAGGGTCCCAGAAAACTGGAGGAATGCAAACATTATACTAATCCACAAGAAGGGCGACATTAAAGAACTAAAAAATTATAGGCCCATTAGCTTACACCCAGTATTATATAAAATATTTACCAAAATAATCTCCAATAGAATAAGGGCAACACTGGGCTTTAGTCAACCAAGGGAGCAGGCTGGCTTCAGGAATAGTTACTCTACAATGGATCACATCCATGTCATTAACCAGGTTATTGAGAAATCCACAGAGTACAATAAGCCTCTCTATATGGCTTTCATAGATTACGAAAAAGCATTTGATTCATTAGAGATACCAGCAGTCATAGAGGCATTGCGTAATCAAGGAGCACAGACCGCTTAAGTAAATACCGTGGAAAATTTCTAGAGATTCTACAGCCACCTTAATTCTACACAAGAAAAGTAGGAAGATACCTATAAAGAAAGGGGTCAGACAAGGAGACTCAATCTCTCTAATGCTGTTCACTGCGTGCTTAGAAGAAGTATTCAAGCTATAAAACTGGGAAGACGTAGGTGTAAATATCAATGGCGAATATCTGAACAACCTTTGGTTTGCCGATGACATTGTTCTATTCAGCAACAATGCAGACGAGTTGCAACAAATGATTGAGGACCTTAACAGGGAGAGTGTAAGATTGGCAATGAAGATTAATATGCAGAAGACAAAGATGCTGATAAATAACCTGGCAAGGGAACAAGAGTTGAAGATCGCAAGTCAGCCTCTAGAGTCTGCGGAGGAGTACGTTTACCTACGTCAACTAATCACAGGGAACCTGGACCATGAGAAGGAAATTCACAGAAGAATAAGAATGGATTGGATTGCATATGGCAGTCATCATGAGCTCCTGACTGGGAATTTGAAAAGGAAAGTATCATTGAAAAGGAAAGTATGCAATCAGTGAATTTTACCGGTGCTGACATACGGCGCAGAGACTTGGAGGCTGACAAAGAAGCTTAACCCATTAAAGACCAGCGTGACCATATGGTCACGTTAGACTGCACAGTGGATTTAAATTAATTAAGATTAGCAAAACGGCACCAAAATCGCCTTTGACGTGCCGTGTGACAGATTAGAGTTCCCTTTACGGATACCAAGTGGCAGCAGCTGTCAGTCGTTTTGTGGGAGCCCCTCGCAAAGGCGGGAATAAGTGTTGCTGTGTGAGTAGCGCTGCCGTGCATTGCTCCAAGGGGTAAGTGTGTTTTTTTTTTCACTACTTGTTTAAGCTATAGTCAGATATCCTTACCTCCGTATTGCTCTTTGAATATGTGACCTTTGATGAGAATTTGCGAAATATTAATGTTTGATTTATCCATGAACAAACGTGTTATCTTGTGCATTGCCATATGGTCACGCTGGGCCTTTAGGCTACCTAACTTTTTGTTTTTTTAACTGCATTCTCATCTCTTGCGCGTCTTCTGGCGCGTTCTCGCAGTGGTTATTCCTTGTGTTACTGTCTGAATAGGTTGATGTTCAATGAAATAGCGAAGATACTCTTAGAGGAAGATGACGACATGTCAGTGATTTATATCGAGCTGCCAGAGACTAGCACCTATTCGGATGAAGACTCGGCCGATGAAGACTCAGGTGGGCTCATTGACAATCTGAGCAGGTGGTAGCTATGAGCCGGTGCTGAAACGCGGAAAGCCTATCCGCTTCGGGTATAAAGTATGGTGCCTAAATGTCGAGAACAGATACCTTGTAAACTTCAAAGTCTATCAAGGCAAGCAGGAGATCCCGGAACATCTGAAAATTATGAAAAGTACTTCGGAAAAGCAGCGGCACCACTTCTTCAAATGGTGGAAAACTCGCAGTAAAGACGCACAACCTTCCTCTCTTTTTTCTGTTTTGATAATTTATTCACAAGCATGCAGCTACTCAGGCATCTCAAGGCACAGGGCTACGAAGGCATGGGCACAGGGAAGCAGCACCGTGTTCCCAAAGAGTGCCCCATCACTTGACCAGAATTCGTCAAGCGCCAACCTCAAGGGCACGAAGATACCGTGCTAAGCGACAATAGGATAATGTCTGTCCGCTGGATGGACAATTCTGTAGTAACGATCGTAAGCACCATTCATGGCGTAGAGACAATGTCATCTGCAGACAGGTATTCTCGTGTTGAGACGAAGCGAATCAAGGTGGCCCGTCCAAACACTGTTGCTCAGTACAAGTTTTATATGAGGTACAGACCAGATGGATGCAAATGTAGGTGCCTATAGGATCGCAATCCGTGGCAAAAAGTGTTGGTGGCCGATTTTCACTTGACTTTGTAATGTATCTATCAGCAACGCTTGGGTGCTAATTCGTAGCACACGGTTCAACGTCACGCAGTGGGAATCCGCAGGCAAATTGCACAAAGCTACCTGATGCGATGGGACAATAAGCCTAGAGGGCCTGGTCAATGCAGAATCCCAGAGACTGGTGATGTCCTGAATGGTACACGGTATGACCAAGTGGCCCACTTTGTTGCACCAATACCTAATGGCAAGAGGTGGAGGTGTGCATGAGATAATTGCAACAGCGCGGTGCACACACAATGCACAAAGTATAACGTCGGCATGTGTGTTCCACGATTTAAACCATATCACACTAAATAAGTGCTCGACTATTCGCTATGTATGTTTTTTGTGTTGTTTCATGGCTTGAAATAAAGGTATTTACCTTCGCGTATTTTGCTGTAGCGTAAGGGCCCAGTATGACCATATGGTCATGGGCTATATTTTAAAAACTAATTAGGCAAGAGTAATAAATTCTTGCATGTGAATTATTAGTATAAATGTAAGCTAATAAATTAGATTTCTTTCAACATAGCAAGAAAAAAAAGAAACCTGTCCCTAATGGGTTAAGAACAAGTTAAGGACGGTGCAAAGAGTGATGGAACGAAGAATGATAGGCATAACTTTAAGAGACAGAAAGAGAGCGGTTTGGATCAGAGAGCAAGTGAGTATACACGATATTCTAATAGACATTAAAGAAAAAAATGGCACTGGGCAGGTAATATAATGCACAGGCTAGATAACCGTTGGACTATTAGGGTGACAGAATGGGTACCAAGAGAAGGGAAGCGCAGTAGAGGACAGCAGAAGACTAGATGGGTGCGATGAAATTAGGAAACTTGCAGGTGCTTGTTGGAATCGGTTGGCGCAGGACAGGAGTAATTGGAGATCGCAGGGAAAGGCCTTCGTCCTGCAGTGGACATGAATATGTTGATGATGATGATGATGATGATGATTAAGAGTATAAATGAAAAATACATTTGGATATCTGTACACCGTTGGCAGAAAAGAGCAAACCAGGCCAACTCTGTTGCAGGATGGTCGCTCCGTGCTGCCCGTCCGCGGCACCAACTGCCCTCCCTCGAATGCTGTGTTTCGATCACTTCAGTGGGGTAGTACTGGGTGCTCATTGTCATATGAGGTGCACTTTCGACATCACTTTATAATATTTATTATAATTACATGTCAGATACAACTGAGTGACACCACTGCACTTTTGCAAGCGCTGTCCATCCTGTTCACCTTGAGGTTTCCACATTCCAGCAAAATGCGGCTGCGTTTAAGGGCACCTCGAAGCTTTTAGGCCAAAATAACCTCGCGGCGCTGACGTATCACACTTCAGTAGCCGCAAGTAGTGCAATGAGAATTGGCTCTGTGAGGAGCAAGCAAGTTGTGCTGTGATGGCATCTCCAGCTGTCGTTTATTGTCACGCATAGGTTAACGCCAGGTGCGCTTGCTTGAGCAGGCAGAAGGAACACACGAACGCAAGATGCAGCACACACGTAACATTAATTCAATAGGCTATTTTAGCAATAGGAACACATGGTAAGATTCAACACTTATTACACCCAGAATGCGTCCTCCCTTGCTAAGCTTTCCGCTCGCACTACCGCGTTTACTAACATCTGTGCGGCGATCGTCTATTCGCTGTAGTAGAGGCGCTTACAGTACCGGTTCTGTTCGAGGTGGGTATCGGCATCCCCCGGTCTGTGGTCCATCGTTTTGATCTGGTCGTCGTCAGTCGTTGTTAGCGTCCGGCGTCACCAATGCCCCAGCCGACGTGACGAAGGCACGGTCGCTGAGGAGCTTTCGCACTCTGGCAGAGCAGGGCTCATGCCGGCTGGCGCTCCCGGTGCGCGCCGGCCCAGCTTAGTTCTCTAGACGGGACGGTGACTGGCTGTAGCCAGCCTCCGCGCGTCTACGTTCAGTGGCGTAAATGCTGATGTGTCCTGGCAGGTAGGTCCGGGCCAGCGGTAGTTCCGGGGACGTCGGACATCTGCTCGCCGAGCCTGGTACTCGGGAGGGACGTCGATGTGTCGCCTAAGAACTGGGGCAGGACCCAGAGAGGTGATCTCCAGCCGTCTTCTCCTGGAACGCTGCGCCCTGGCCACCACATCCTTCCCTGCGCGCGCTCCTCCTCCAAGATGGCAGCTCCACGCGCTCGCTCCACTCCTTCTTCCTCGTCTTCTTTCCTTGTTTACGCTTGTCACTCCTGACACTTATCCATGCTGCTTTCCTCACCGTATAGCTCTTCTCAGATGGAAACCGAAATAAACTCATGCCCCGTTCACTAGTGAAGCAATTTATGCACAGTAAGCAGCACAACTAGCCGGCCTTTTCACGAAAATATCGCGATCAAAACCACCACAAACTGGCATCTCAAGGCTCGCTAGGGCTGCATTGGTTGTTCATCTGCTTCTTGTATCTAACCATGTAGGGGGCACTCATGGCAGCCGTGTTTGACCATGCGCAACAGTATTTTTGCAAACCGTTCATTAAGAATGTACACTTTGAGGAATGAGCATGAAGGAAAGCATGCTGCTGCTTTTTTGAAGGACCTTGAGCTCAAAAAACAAGGTGTCGGCTGACACTGAGATGCAGGTGTCCCTCATCCATACCAAAATAAACTCTAAAGCAGTGAAATGCGTCACGGAGGCATTTTGCGTGGGCCTAGATTATGTCAGGACAGTTGAGGTTGACTTGACTTAGAAGCTGTTGTGAGAGAATCTCACTTGTGACAAAGTTCAGGCCTCATACCAATGAGTTTGCTATCAGGTGATAGAAATAGCTCATATTCACAAATATTTGCTTCTGTATGCAACTCCTTTTTATTTGTATTTGAGAATGTTCAACTCTATCTGCAATGGGTTTTACCATGTTTTTTGAAGATATTTTATTCACTGTGCATTTTACTAACCCCTCCCTTCAGTTTTCGTTTGGAATAAAATAAACACCTTAATTAAAACTGAATTAAGGCATTTTTTTTTACATTTTTAACATGCTTACTAGAAAGTGACAGCATCGGGTGACATGGTGTCAGCCCGTCTTGACATGAAACAAAGTTCTCGGCCACTCAGGGAATTTTGCAAAGGCACCCAGGGAAAACCGGAAAAACTCTGGGAATTCGGATATGTCAACTCGGTAGACATCCTTCTTCTGTAAATTTCCTTCTCGGGATCCGGGTCCCTTGTGAGTAATTCACCTAGATAAACATACTGCACAGACTCTAGAGGCTGACTGGCAGTAAAGAATTCTTGTTCCCTTGCCAGGCTGTTGAACATCAACTTTGTCTTCTGCACATTAATCTTCAACCCTACTCTTACACTTTCTTGGTTAAAATCCTTAATCACTTGTGACAATTCATCCCCAGATTTGCCGAACAGGACAATGTCATCTGCAGACTGGAGGTTGTTGAGATATTCTCCATTGATCCTCATTGTTAAGCCTTCCCAGTCTAATGGCTTCAATACTTGTAAGCATGCGGTGAGTAGCTTTGGAGGGTTGCAATGTGGGCTTGTTGGTAATGCATCTTCAAGGGGTGTACGGTAGCGCGATTAAAAGACGGGACAAAAAAAGACACACGGGGACACACACAGCGCTATGTGTGTGTCCCTGTGTCCCTATAGCGCTGTGTGTGTCCCTGTGTGTCTTCTTTTGTCCCGTCTTTTACTCGCGCTACCGTACACCCCTTGAAGATGCATTGAAAAGTTTATCTCCTTGCCTGACCCCGTTCTTGATAGGTATTTTTCCGCTTGTGGAGAATCAAGGTAGCTGTGCAATCTTTGTAGGCATTTCCCAAGATATTCACGGATGCCTCCTGTACTCCTTGATTATGCGTGCCTCCATGACTACTGGCATCTCTATTGTGTTAAATGCCTTTTCATAATTTGTGAAAGCCATACAGAAAGGTTGATGGTACTCTTCAGATTGCTCTATTACATGATTCATGGCGTGGATGGGATCCATTGTAGGATACCGTATATACTCGATTCTAACGTGCCCTTGACTAACGCACACCCGTTTTCCGTGACGAATGAAGGAAGAAAAAAAAGAACTCCCCCTATAGTTACGCGCACCCGTTTACTGTGGCCTAAAAAAGAAAAGTCCTTTACGATACCGCGCACCTCATTATTTTACACAGAAACACAACTGTCTCTCATTTGGAAAAACAAAGATTTACTCCCAATGCACTAAAGTTGCGATAAATAAAAAAAGTTGCAGTTTCGCCCGAAAGGCGAAACATTGATTGCTATAGCAAATAAGTAGACAGCTATACGAAAAGTAAGGTTAGCAGTTTTATCGGCCATATGAACTTTTAAACATTTGCTTGCTAACTAAATTAACAAGCTTGGTGTCACGCGCACACCAGCAAACACGAACACATTTCACTCAATGACTGCAAAAGCTTTTTATCAGAATACTGGAGTGAGAAAATGAGGTAGCAGGAGCGAGTGAATTGACCTTTGTGTGGCCTCTCGCTTCAACACGAACTAAGCGACGAGAATGCAGCGTGGTGCACCTAGATGCATAGATTGTCTCCATTGCAGATCGCTTTCAAGATAGAGGCAACACGGCTGTGCCTATGGAGCAGCCACCAGAGTAGAATGCCTCTCCTCTCTACGCCAGTCCCGCAGGCAAATTCTGGGAACTCTGAACGCCCGTGATGCAGCCCGATTTCCGCTCGTCTCCGCACATGTGATCACTTTCCTTTTAATTGCGGCATCATGATGAAAACTTGGCGTGTCTTCGCAGTCGGCACTTCCATGCTGATAGAGCAAACACAGAAAACAGGAAGACAGACAGTGGACTAACCTAAGCATACGTACTACAGCACATGGAGGAAGATATGGCAGCTAGGCTCAAAGCATGTACGTTGCTGCCATTTTGAAATGTCGATGGTGATATGGTAACACAGGTTTAGGGTCGTACTCGATTCTAACGCGCACGCAATTTTCGGACCTGTTTTATCAGGAAAAAAGTTTGCATTAGATTCGAGTAAATATGGTATTCTTTCCTGAAGCCAGCCTGTTCTCTTGGTGGATCGAAATTGAATGCCGCCCTGTTCTATTGGAAACTATCTTGGTGAATATTTTATACAATACTGAAAGCAAGCTAACGGGCCCATAATTCTTCAGTTCCTTAACATCTACCTTCTTATAGATTAGTATAATGTTGGCATTCTTCCTGTTCTTTAGTACACTTGAAGTCGTGAGGCATCATGTATAAAGGGCCCAAAGCTTTTCAAGGCTAATATCTCCTCCGTGTTTGATTAAATGAACTGTTACTGTATATATTTGCAGCCTTCTTCTTGTTGCCATTTGCAGATCCCAAGGATCATGTTTACCTTCTGCTCATTAGAGGAAGACATAGGGACTCGAACGAAACAAAACGCACCTTTAAACCTTTGCACTGACGTCAATTCGCTTTTGTGGTGATAGGTTTTGTGGCGAAAAAAAAAAAAAACATATATGCACTTTGTCTACGCTAAGACAACAGCTATCACATCTTGTTTCCAGCTAACACAAAACGTGGCAGGTTACTTTGGCCATGGCACGGCAGAAGGGCACTATAGTCGGATACAACTTAAATCTTCAGTGAAACCCTGCCCATGCACCATAACCGCCAGTCACTGTTCCTCCATGAGGCTGCAAATAGTTCGTATTTTTCCTGTTACCTAAATAAGACGGTAACACAAAAACAAAGTTATAAGCGCGTAATTTTATACGTTTTCACCCATCAATTATAGTGGAACGGCGAAAGCCTAATTCTTTATTGAACTGAAATAAAATGCTTGCTTCGCTATAGCTATTTGCTGACAAGTTTCACTTCAGTTGGCAGTGAAGTTTCACGAGTAAAATGGGCTCAGCTGTGAAATGAACTGTACCAAGGACTTTTGAAGAGTGAAATGCTCAGACTCCATACACTTTGTCCATGTCTGTTGCACACCTCATCGCTTCCACCGATGAAAAGACTTCAAGAACAGCAGACGCTGCAAAGGTACCAAGTACGATGCCATTTTGAAAAGCTTCTGTGATTGGCTAGCGAAGTCACACAACGCTGTGCGGTCCATGTGCCTTGGTTACCAACTGCTGTTTTTTTTAAAGTTGTGTCCTACTATAGCTTGATCACGATGTTTTTCTTTATTTCCTTTATTTTTTTCTGAATAACTTAGAGAGAGCCTGTTCGAGCGCACTGCTTTATGACCCGGTTGGGAGTGCAGTCACGTGGTATTCTCTATACTTCATGGGATTTATTTATCAGTCGGAAAAAATTAGTATGCCATTAGTACATTGCTGAAAATTACCACAGTTAGATTCCCTTGGCTGTGCCTTCAAATGCCTCATTGATGCTTTGATAATTAGGATAGTATGTCTCGAGTTGGATAATTAATTACATTTACCTAATTAAATCTCAGTAAAGAAAAAATTACTGGCAGCTACTTCATTGTACTGTAAACAATATGCACTAGGTTTTCTGCGAGTAATGCATTGCTCTTTCTTTTAAATCTTGGTGCATGGTAGTCAATTGGGACACCCTGTATATATTTATGACCTTTGCATGCAAGTGACAATGTTTCCATCCCTAATAAATGTTGTAAATTATTAGAAATGTTTTTTTTTCATGAGTTGTTAGTATTGCTTACTGGAAAGAGAAGCAATACTGAGACACACAACATTCACGTGCATTTCACAAGCCATTGATAAAAGACTCTGCCGAAGGGGTCACTGAAGTCTATAGGTTTTTTTCATGGTCAAAAAAGCATGCAAAGCAATTTGAAGTGTGATGAACATACAGCAACATATTCATTCTTTAGGCATAGGCTGTCCATACCTTTAGAAATAAATTTCAATTGGCTACTTCCATCTCTTTCAAAAATATAATGAACTTTGTCCTGTGTATATATTTAAATATATTGTGCATGTGCAGGGTTTTTAAAGTGGAAATTTAAAACAATGTTGAAGAGAGAAAATCCGGATGAGGCAGCCGCCACTAGTGATTTTAATGCTCGTGTCCTCCTGTTGTCAGGATTTGCAGAAATAAAGCGAAAGTATGAATTTAAAGCCGTGCACGTCCGCACCAACAATGATGCAGTATGCTATTAGCTCCAGTAAAATTTCAAGTGAAAAGGTCGAGGAAAGTCAAAAGAAACCTCAAATGATGTGGGTGACAAAGCTCTTGTAATGGCACTTTAGGAGTTGTGTGTAGGGGGAGGGGGCTTCGACATCGTCCCGGGGGGGTGGGGGGGGGGTGGCAAGGGGGGAGGCTGAGAAACTTTGCTCTGACATTCTGTATCTCTTGTCATCTTCTGGCACATTGACAAACGAAAACTTTTGCAATTTTGAAGCAGTTGTAAGCCTTCTGTCATGGCTCACAGTTGAACGCCGAACTGCAACTTACTTGCCGACGTAATCGGTGTAACTACGAGTCGATGGCAAGTGAGACAGACAGGCCCTTATTTATCAGGTCTTTTTTTATTTGTCAGATTTGTAACGGACAAGATTAGTCTGCGCCTCTGCAGCATCACCACTGGCATGAGCTCGTGGTTCCTGTTCCTAGCAAAACGCTTGTCACTGCTGCCCATTTACCTGTGTCCAATGCTAATAAATCTCATAGCAAGTGGTGAAGTTTGCTGGGTTTCGACCACCCTGGAACTTTGGAGTCGCATTCTACCCTCCATCATGTTGAATTCATTGTGCTGCCCTTGTGTTTCAGTGACATTATATTAGGCTGGGACTTCCTTGCAAATAATAACGCCGTTAGCGACTGTTGTCATGCCAAACTCAAGCTTTCTGCACTTCCCAACGTTGAGACTTTCGAAAACTGCCCTTCTAGTTATAAACTGCTTGTGTCCGAAGACAATGCCGTCCCTCCATGATCTTCCCTGCTTGTACCGGTGTTGTCCACGGCTATTTCTGATGGCCCTGCTCTCTTTATGCCCTCTGACGTGTTCATTCACTGCAGATGTTCTGCGCTGCCCTTTGCTCTGCTTACTCTCCACGGTGGCGGCACGAAGATGCTCATCGTCAATCCCATGGCGTGCCCTTTACCTTTATTTCATATTGAATGCCTAGGCCTCGTTCAACCGGTCTACACCTTTCGCATCTTTGACACTCCTGCCGCTTCTACTTCTACAGACCATAGCACACTTACTTGTGACACTGCTGTTGATCAGCCACTCGACGATTTGCACTACTCCATAACCAGTGAAGTGTCATATTGAGAACGAAGCCAGCTTATCACTCTCCTGTAGAAGGTCCACACTTCTTTTGACAGCCATGCTCCTGGTTTGGGTCGCACATAGACCAGTTTTTACCAGATAAATACAAGCAGTCAAGCACCTCTACGACAACACCCTTACCACATATGCTGCACGGAGTGCTGTGTCATTGACAACCAGGTTACTGACATGCTGAAGCATGGCCTTGTGCAGTCTTCAAACAGTCCCTGGGCATCACTCGTTATACTTATTAAGAAAAAGCATGCGCTATTCGGCTGTGCTTCAAATACCGCTGTCTGAACAAGATAATGTGCAAGGACGTTTACCCGTTACCACACATCGACAACATCCTCGACTGTTCGCAGGCAGCGGAGTTATTTCCTTCGCTCGATTTACATTCGAGATACTGGCAAGGCCCCATGGCACCATGTGATCGATCTAAAACAGTGTTTGTAACACCTGATGGATTATACGAATTCACTGTGATGCCTTTCGGCCTGTATAACGCTCCAGCCACTTCTGGGAAGATGATGGATAATATTTGACGTGGTCTCAAATGGAACACATGTTTATGCTACCTGGATGACATAGGCTTCTTTTCTGCTGATTTCCGCACATGTCTCAGCCATCTCGAGCACGTTTTGAAGTGCCTCGCTGGTGTGGGACTTCAATGCAACATGAAAACAATGTCGTTTAGGTGCCCAAAGGCTCACCACTCTTTGCCACGTTCTATAGCGAGACTGCATTCTTTCAGATCCAGCCAAGCTCTGCGCCGTCGGTGACTTTCCGTAACCAAAGAAATTAAAGGAGCTTCAATGTTTCCTTGGTTTATGCTTGTATTTCCGCCATTCCATTAGAAATTTAGCCTCCATAAGTGCACCCCTGACAGACCTTCTAATCGGCGACAAAGAATTTTCAGCTTGTTCGTTCGCCTGCAGTAACGCCTTCACGAAATTGTGCTGCCTTTCAACTTCGCCACCTATCCTCCACCACTACGATCCTGCAGCCCCTACCGAGCTCCACACCAATGCCATCGGCGTTGGACTCAGCTCCGTACTTGCGCTACGAAAAGTGTGTTTCTATGAATATCTTGCAAGACAGCTCAACTGTTTATTTAGCAGCTTGCGCACTTGAGACGATGACGCTGGCCATGATGATGAATATAGGCAGATGAAAAAGATGAAGGGGTAATATAATGCTCACACAATTTCTTCCGTGCGTGGAAGCGGCCAACCTGGCCGCTGGTTATGGCGGGAAATGCTGTGTGAAAGGCTTTAAACGCGAAACATGCACGACCTCTATGGCTTGGCAGCGGCCATCCAAAGGCGGAACAACTGGAGTGACACGATAGTTCACTGGCGAAGTCTGTTCCTGAACAATGTAGGGCCCGATAAAACGGGACTGAAATTTCTCGCACAATCCAGGAGCGCGAACTGCGGTCCTCAGTAACACTTCGTCTCCAGGGTGGAAGGAAACGACACGGTGAGATGCATCATAGCAAATTTTTCGGTCTTGTTGACTGGCGTCGATGTTGAGGCGGGCACACTCGCGACACCGGGCAATGCGCGAAACGTACTGCTCATGCACTGATGTGGACGAAGGCACGGGGACATCGAAGAAAGAAACGTCGAGGATAGTGAGCGCTTGGCGACCATACACAAGGAAAAAGGGCGAGTACCCCGTATTGCATTGGACGGCCATGTTGTATGCGAAAGTGACTAATGGTAGAATGACATCCCAATTGGTGTGGTCAGGGTTGATGTACATAGATATCATGTCGGACAGCGTGCGATGAAAGCGCTGTGTGAGACCATTAGTTATAGGGTGGTGCCTGGAAGTCGTTTTATGGATGATATTGGACGCACGGGGAACATCGTCGAGAAGTTTAGAGAGAAAGGTCCTGCCGCGGTCACCCAAAAGGACACGTGGGGTTCTGTGCCGTAAAAAGATGGCTTCCAAGAAAAAGGTGTAACCTCCTCTGCAAATCCCGAAGACAGTGCGGCTGTTTCAGCATTCTGTGGCAAGTGGTTTACAGCTGTGACGATCCATCCTTTACCGCCAGTGGTTAGGGGTAGCGATCCATAGAGGTCGATACCAACGACTGCGAAAGGAGCTTCAAGACACGGGACAGGTTGGAGCAGTCCAGCCGGAGGTGAGGTCAGTCGTTTGCGGTGTTGGCAGAGCGAACAGGAAGCCACGTATTTTGCTAGGCTGGTTGCAAGTCCAGGCCAAGAGAAGCGGCTGCGAATTCGCTCATAGGTTTTATGGAAACCAAAGTGATCCAAAGTGATCGTCGTGAAAGGTCTCCCATATCTGGGCCTGAAGTGATCGGGGAACAACAGGAACCCAACCCTTCGGGACGAAACACGTACCGGTATAGTATCGAATTTTCGATCTTGAAGTTCTTCAACTGGCGACGGAGTCGAGCGTTAGGTGCGCGAGATGATCCGCGAATACGTTCCATAACGGAGTGGCAGTAGGAGTCAATACGTTTGCAAGATGCAAACGTATGAGAATGGCGGGATGGTAGTCGGTCAAGAGCTGCGAGCAAAGGGAATGCAGATGACGCGGCCTGCGGTTTGTTCACGGACAGTGGTAAGCAAGCAGCGTTTGAAGATGGTAGTAGGGGACGAGAGAGAGCATCGGCATCCTGGTGTTTCTTTCCAGAATTGCACGTAACCTCGAAGTCATATTCTTGTAGACAAAGTATCCAACAGCCGAGATGTCCCGTCAAATTCTTTAGCGTTGCCAACCAGCACAAGGCGTGGTGGTCAGTAACGACCGTAAAGTGGCGGCCGTGCAGATAAGGCCGAAATTTTGGACAGACCAAACAACAGCGAGACATTCTTGCTCGGTAATCGTATAATTTTTCTCTGCGGCTGTTAGCGTGCGACTTGCGTATGCAACCACATGTTCTTCAGAATTTTGCTGACGTTGCAGAAGAACTGCGCCGATACCGTGTCCGCTGGCGTCAGTATATAGAAGAGTGGGTGCGGTGTTGTCAAAACGACAAAGCACAGGGTCGGACGTGAAAGCACGCTTGAGGGCGCCAAAAGCAGTTTGGCATTCGTCCGACCATACGTAGGGAGCTCCAGAAGGAAGGAGGTGATGGAGCGGCGCCGCAATGGTGGCAAAGTTATGTATGAAGCACCGGAAATACGAAGCTAGGCCAAGGAAGCTACGCAAGTCTTTGGCGCATTGAGGCCTGGGGAAACGGAGGACAGTGGTAATCTTATTGGGGTCAGGTCGAAGGCCCTCCTTGCTGACAAGGTGTCCGAATACTCTAATGGTTTTGCTGATGAAGTGGCACTTTTTGTATTCAGCTGAAAGGGAGCAGCCGAGAGGCATGTCAGGACTTCATCGAGGCGCTGCAAGTGCTGATGGAAGGTCGACAAAGATATGATGGTGTCATCAAGGTAGCATAAGCAAGTCTTCCACTTTAGTCCCTGTAATACGGTGTCAATCATCTGCTCAAATGTGGCGGGAGCATTAGACAGGCCGAAAAGCATTACGTTAAATTTGTAAAGTCCATCAGGTGTGCAAAAGGCAGTTTTCTTCTTGTCTACTTTGTGCATGGGGATCTGCCACTATCCGGAGCGTAGAACAAGGATGGAGAAATACTCCATTCCTTGTAATGAATCTAACGCATCATCGATTCGGGGCAGTGGATATACATCATTGCGGGTTATTTTGTTCAAGGCACAGTAGTTTGTGCAAAATCGCGGTGAGCCGTCTTTGTTACGCACCAAAATGACAGGTGACAACCAAGGGCTTTAGGAAGGGCAGATTATGCTACCTTGCAGCATGTTGGCAACGGGGGTATTGATGACCTGGCATTAGGCAGAAGAAACGCGATGTGTCCGCTGGCGCACGATGGAAGTTCCATCTGTGTGTGTGCGATGAACCGTCGTAGAAGTCTGTCCCAGAAGAGGAGAGCGTACGTCGAAGGAGTCTTTATGCTTGGATAACAACGCCAGTAACTCCCCTGCCTGCTGTGGCATTAGATCGGTGCTGATGGCACTAGTGAGAACAGAAGCAGGGACCAGATCTATAGCTGTGGGCGGTTGTGAAACAGCAGTAGTTGTGGTAAGCACAGAGACAGGCTGAGTGTCCAAGGCATATATGACAACAGCGCCATTAGGAAGCAGTACTGGCTCAGTGGTTGTGTTGAGTACAGCCAAAGTGGCCATGCCGTTGGTGAATGAACAAGCCTGGGTGCCAGAGCAATCTCTTTGGATAGGCAACGGGCTGACAGTACAACTAAAACAGCACCATCGGTGATGTCAGAGTTATCTACAAGGAGTTGTTTGCAGCCAGGTGGTAGCATACAATCTTCAGCAGTTCGTAAGTGAAGGCGCGGTTCGTACACGTCATCGGAACTGTCGGTCTCTGTCAAGTTACCGAGGCGTTGACGGCATGAGATGAAGGCAGACGCCGAAGCCACGGCGTTTGTCCTGTTGTCGTCTTTGGCAAAAATGCGATATTTGCCTGCAAATACCTCAATAATAACATATGGGGTGGTGCGTAGGCCGAGTAGTGTAAAATGCTGTGGCAGGCGGACAGGGTGCTAGAGTCGCCAGATGATTGGGAGCAGTAGCAGGAGCAGGAGGAGCAGTCTGAGCGAACACTGGTTGCATAGCTGCAACCTGATCATACTAGGTTGACGGCGAAGGAGGGGCACAGCTTGCAGCGCAGGTCATGGAGGACAGCACCTCTTTGATGATGTCGTGAAGGCCAGGAATTGAAGGTTGAGGCTGAAAAACAGGAGGACTAAGCAGGCCACATGCTTGGAGCTCTTTGCGTATGAGAGTCTGAATCAGCATGTGCAAGTCCGTATCCGACGAAGGAGGCGTGTCGGAGGCGACAGGTTGTAAACGGATGGCCTGCAGTGCATCCAGGTGTTGGCAAGTCGCGATCACATCGTTAACGGTATTCGGATTCTTGATTGCCAGTGCATTGAACGCAACGTGGGCACTGCCCTTTGGGATATGATGAATACGATCAGATTCTGTCACTGTGGCGTCAACACGGCAACAAAGGGCGAGGACGTCCTCGATATAAGAGGACGTCCTCGGAGGATGTTTTCCCGGGAAGTTGCATGCGTCCATCAAGCTTTTTCTTGGAGACCTCAGAGCAGACATTGGGGGCGCCGAAAATCTGCCGAAGCTGGTCTTTGAATGCCGCCCAGTCACAAGGTGCTCTCGTGGTTAAGAAACCAAGTCCTGGCAACATCAATGAAGTAGAATGCAACGTTGTGAAGCTTGTGCATATCATCGCACCGGTTAGACTCACTCATGCGGCCATAATTGTCCAGCCAGTCGTCAACGTCGTCACTACGAAGGCCAGCGAACATGGTGGGATCACGCTGCCGCGTGCTGACTTTCCATGAAGGAACAGCCGGTGGGGCAGAGAAGGTGACGCCGGAGGTTCCTGGTGGATCTTCTTGCGGTATGGTGGTGGAAAGGCGGAGCAAGCGGCAACCTGAACGAAGCTCCAGGGAAACTTGAAGGCATAGAGGACCAAGGGATCGAGAGCAGCCTCCACCACTCGATGGTTTATTTAGCAGGTCACGCGCTGAAGACGATGACGCTGGCCATGATGATGAATATATACAGATGAAGAAGATGAAGGAGAAATATAATGCTCACAATATCGTTGTCTACGCCAGCCAATCTCTGACAAAGGTTGAGGCTAATTTCTTAGTCACAGAGAAGAAGCCCTCATTCCAACCACTCTCTGGTTTTTGCTCTGAGGCAGACAGCTGAATTTGCAAAAGTCAGGCCAGGGAAATGCACAGATTTCCAGATGTCTCAGACAATAAGAAGTTACACCCCCACAGGCTTTTCCGACATAGAATCTTTGCTGCTCTCTGTGATGTTTTGCATAGGTTCTCCTCGTGCGTCAGTCCCCGCATACTGGTTTTGCAAGATATCCATATTGGCGGCAGAGAAATCGAACCCACTTGTACCACAGGGTTTGTTAGCCTGTTATGCAGGTAGACATCTGCATAACAGGCAGACATAATATGGATTTCTTGCAAAACCAGTATGCGAGGACCAGGAGTCCAAGTAGACAGTGGCCCTAAAGACACAGGTGTTTGAAGAGGAGACCATGAGATGGCGGAATGCAATGGTGGCTGAATCTACCTTGTGGACGTACAACACTCACAAAACCAACATTAAAATGGAGGAGCTGTACGGTGCAGGCAGTGTGCTCCTCTTTGAGGCACGAGCGGGAGCACTGCACATGCTGACGCCACTTTGACCCTTCCGTTGACCCCATATGTCGGACCCGGAGGAGGGAAACCTGGAACGCTTAGTCCTCCTGAGTGCCGGTTTGTGTCCACGACACACAGAGGGCACCATACTTCTGCTAGCACTGGGATTTGGGAGTGAGACAGGAGTGTGCTATTGGGGTTGTTTGTTTCCACTTCAATTGTCCATAGCATTGTGAAACTGGCAAAACAGCTATGCGGTCAAAGAAAAAAGCTTGCATTCCACAATGCAAACAAAGTCTGTTTTGTCGAGCACTGTGCACCGTCTACACAGCTGATCCAGGATAATCTGCTGCTGTCATGTGGCTCTGCTGTGTGTAAGAAGGCTGACATGCCCCGTCGCGCTGGCTTACCTTCAACGACTTGTGGCCTCTGAGATTGCACTGGTGTGAGTGTGATCTTAGAGGCTACGTCTATTGGAACCAGCCTGTGCAGTGCACCAAAGTAAAACAGAGGCGTGGATGATACACTGGTCTTTCTCACTGCCACGTTCAAGCAGCAACTCACTATCGCCATCGCACTTTACTTTCTGTATGTGCCACGTCATGCGGGCTGGCACAAATTGAGAGCAGCTGGGCATGGCCTCCGAGGTTGCACCACTGCAGTTTCAAAGGTCACACTTAGCTGCACCAGCCTGCTTGGCACTGCAGTGAAAGAAAGAAGTGCAATGGTGATAGTGAGCAGCTGCTTACGCACCAGCGTTTGACGGTGTGTCCAACATGGGGATGCAGGAGTTATAAATTTTGGCACTGAATGTGTGCCGAACCCCGTGAAAAGTGCAATGTGTTCGACATGCAAGAATTGGGTATTTTCTGGCTGTGGGGACCAATCTAGTTCCCAATATTCATTGGTAGCACAGCTTTACTGGGTTAAAACAAGGTTTAAATAGGTAAATCTCTGTGGAAATTTCAAGGGAAATTCTACTTATATTATTATATCCACAACTTCGTTATATCCCATTTCATTATGACGAAGCTTGATTGTATGCCCTAAAGTTGAAGTGTAATCCACAATGCTGTAACTGCAATATGTTTTTCTAAATATGGTCACAACTGAGACCCAGTTAGCAAAAACCATTTACCTTACATTCTTATGCCTCTATTTCTAAACTTACATATCCACTTGGTTATATATTGCGACACAGGCAAGACAGATGAAAATTATTTGCTAAATATTTACAGTGAAACACAACACAAATGGCTGAAGGGCCACACACCAAGCGTTCCACAAAATCGTAGTTTTCATTGCTCACTGAGTTTATCCAAGTATGCACATTGGTACATGGTGGCAGAATCATTGTTGCGGCTCTTGCTGTGATGTGCTTTTAGTTTCGCAACATCCGTCGGCAGAACAAGCAAGGCCCAGGGGTAATTGAGGTCACCGAGCTGATGCAATATGCAACAAGAGAGAAGCCTCTCTGAACGACAGAAAGCTGAGCTAGTTGGTATGGATCCATTATGCAAAAAAGAAGAGGTGTGCAGACAGGACGCAAGAGTAGAGAAGTGGACAATATGAACGCCGTTCATGTTGTCCACTTCTCTACTCTTGTGTGCTGTCTGCATGCCTCTTCTTTTTTGCATAATGAAGCCTCTCTGATAGGCTAATGCGGTAGCATGGTGGCCAGAGGAAGATCTGAAATATTCTGTGCTTGCTATTGTAGCACGTTTCATGGGCTGATGCAGAGAGTCGGTCATGGGCAAGTTGACAAGCTGCACAGGCTCAAGCAATCAATCAAGCTCAAGTAGCACAAAACACATCTTCACTCCTGGACCTCATTCTAACGTCATCGCCGGATAACTTTTCTGCGGTGACACACATGCCCGGACTGAGCGATCATAACATCTTGCATTTTACACTTACAACAGCACAACAAAAAACATACCGACAGCGGAAAAGTTCCGAGGTTATAAAAAAGCTAACTATCAAGCCTTCAACAGAGAACTATGCATATTTCTAGACACTTTCCTACCACTTTATCTGCAACGCTCCATAGAAACTAACTGGTCTATTTTCAAAAATAAAATAAGTGAGCTTATCACCAAACACATACCCCTTCAATCCGTCTATGCTAACAATAAAGCACCATGGTACAGCACATATCCTAATCGGTTATCGAACAGGAAAAAACGTTTATTCCGTACAGAGAAACATTCCTCAAAACGAGACACATTGGCTAGCATATAAACACGCAGCAATTTCATATATTAAAGCCCTAAGGTCAGCCAAAGTTTCATTCCTTAATTGTACACTTCCAAATTTATTGAATACTAATCCAAAACGCTTCTGGGAAGCCATACGAGGAAACAACCATAAAACTGGAATATCATTGCTAACAACTTCTGGGGACCCAGTACCTGACCAATTGTGTTCTACTGTGCTTAACAATACCTTCACTCAGTCATTCTCATCACCTCAGACCCCTGATCCGATGCCCGAGATAATATCAACTAACTACCATTTCATGGAGCCCATCGTTTTCGACTCGACTGGTATCAAAGCCGTAGTACAAAACTTAAAACCTAAAGCATCATGTGGGGTAGATGAAATTAACACTATATTCTTACAAAACACAGCGGAATACTGTTCAATCCTACTAGAATGCATTTACTCACAATCTTACAACTCTGGCACCTTACCGTATGATTGGAAAATTGTCAAAGTAATCCCCATTCACAAAACCGGACCAACCCATGATCCACAGAACTATAGACCTATTTCACTTACATCTGTACCATGCAAAGTTATAGAGCATGTAATATACACGCATCTGGTTAATTTTCTTGAAAATAACAACTTCTTCACAGTTATGCAGCATGGATTCCATAAAAACTTCTCCTGTGACACTCAGCTTATCCTCTTCACTAATGCCCTACATGCCAATTTAGATTCTGGTTTTTTAACAGATTGTATATTTCTCGACTTCTCTAAAGCGTTTGACAAAGTGAACCATGCATTGCTTCTTCATAAATTAGGCGTAGACCCATACGTAATTAATTGGATTCGCGCGTTTCTGACATCACGTGTTCAATTTGTAACCTCTAATGACGCTAACTCACCTTTAGCCCCAGTTGACTCCGGCGTCCCGCAAGGGTCTGTGCTCGGTCCTTTATTATTCCTAATTTATATTAATGACTTGCCCACTCACGTTTCTTCGAACATTTGTCTTTTTGCGAATGACTGCGTCTTGTATCATAAAATAACTAATTCTTCAGATATTCTACTAATTCAGGAGGATCTCAATAACATAAATGAGTGGTGTCATACGTGGCGCATGGAATTAAACATTAGAAAGTGTAAGACTATGAGGATTTCTCGTACTAACGTCATCTGCCCCACCTATACGCTAAATACCATCCCACTAGAATGTGTAACGTCATATCGATACTTGAGGGTTCACATTGCCAGCAATCTATCCTGGAAAACTCACATTGATCACATAACATCTAAGGCCACTCGCACACTGGGATACTTTCGTCGAAAATTTTCTCAAGCACCATCATCACTAAAACTCTTATTGTACACAACTTACATTCGTCCACAACTAGAGTACGCGTCATCAGTATGGGACCCTGGTCATGACACCCTCATACAGTCTCTAGAGGCAATACAGAATCGATCAGCCCGTTTCATTCTCACCAACTACCAAAGAACTGCGAGTGTCACTAACATGAAAGCTCTCCTTCACCTCCCGCTGTTATCAACCCATAGAAAACTATCTCGCATATGTCTTTTCCATAAGATCTACTACCATAACGCATATTTACATTCTATCTTTGCCCAACCACCACCATACATTTCATCTCGCATAGACCACCGTCGAAAGGTAAACGTTCCGCACTGCAACACCGTCGGCTTTTCATATTCATTTTTTCCCCAAACGAGCAAAGATTGGAATAACTTACCCGCATTACTTACAAGCATTATTGACACCAATAACTTTAAAAGCACACTTCAAAGCTTCATGTTATAAATTATTGTTGTGTTTGCTTGTTCTGTATGATAACTGCTTTTATGTCATTGTTTTACATATTGGCTTGTATTTTTATATCGTATGTTCTTTCCTTTGTTTATTTTGTTAGGCCATGTATTTTTGCACGCTTACAAGTTTCTATTTACCATTCTTATTTTGTATACGATGTTTTTTGCCATGTTGTTTGCCTTCCTTCCTTATTTTGTGATTTGCCTCTGTATTTACTTACTTTGCCCCGCCCCTCTGCAATGTACGACTGTACCTTGAGGGTATGATAAATAAATAAATAAATAAATAAATAAATAAATAAATAAATAAATAAATAAATAAATAAATAAAATGTTGTCACTGGCTCATACAGTAGATAAGTGACCAGCCTAAGGAAGGAGAGTCTCGAATGGCAAAACATGGGGTTGGCCAAACAGTAAATAAAACGGTGAATATTCAGGTGCGTCATACTGTGACGAATTGTACGCAAGGTTAAGAAATGTTAGTGTGCTGTCCCAGTCACAGACACCAGGTGAAACATTCATGGACAGCATCTCAGCTCAGAACTGCTTGTTGGCCTAGTTGGTGCTTGCTGAAAGACATGTTTTTTGCCGCAAGTTAAAACACACACAAAAGGAAGACACATAAAGGCAATGCGGGCCCGTGTTGTCTTCATGTGTCTTCCTTTTGTGTGTGTTTTAGCTTGCGGCAAAAAATGTCTATCTCAGCTCAGTTTAGGTGCTCGATAATCCATTAATCTGTGGATGATAAATGAGGGTGAGCTTATGCTCAGTGGAACAGGAACTGAGGATGTCATCCGTTATTATTTAAAGGAAGTAGCTCCTGTGATTGGTGAGGAGCTGCCAAGGAGCACCATAATGGACAGTGACATCATGGAGCAGTGTAGAACAGCTTGGTGGGTGCTGCCTGGGTGATGGCGAAGCACATGGTGTAGTCTGTCGCAAGGAGTACATAAGGAAGAGGTCTAGGAGGTGAAGGCCAACCCGAAAAGTGGTTCTGCTGATATAGCAACAGGATGTAGCTGGCCAGCGCTAAAGGGTGCTTGTGACTTTGGCAGCGTTCACATGCGGCAACACAGCAGAGCACAGAATGGTACATGCCATATCTGAAAAATATACCATACGTGGTCGTACATACTAGAGTGTTTCTTTCTCTTAAACAGTTCTTCATTGTCGTCAACAAAGTGTTCTTATGCTGTTGTTATTGCTGTCATCATGTTGTTTGCAAGTGGAGGAGGAATGGAGTTAGGCACTAAAAGTGAAAGTTATGGATTAACAGCAGCTAATCAGCATGTGTCTTTTGTTTTGTGTTATAAGAGAATGAAAGCAAATGACCTATGCACAGGAACTACAAGCTGCTTTCCTTTGGTGATGAGGCTGAGGAGGAGGAGGAAGAGCTTATGGCTGTCGTCTCCAAGGTAAGCCTTTCACAGCTGAGCAGGCAGAAAAGTGAGTGCAGGCCAGGCATCCATGCTTAATGAAGGCTACTTTGCCACACATGCTGGCGATGTTGCAAAGATACAGGGAGAGACAAAGAAGCTGTCAAAGTATTACTATTTGAGCTGTGCTGCGTAGATCGCAGAAGCAACAGAACAGTAGTTGCATAAAAAGTAATGGTAGGATCAGAGTGTTTGTCATATCTGAGAACCACGAGGAATTAACAGGGTACTGCGGGGCCTGTTACCTGTTAACATGGCATTCAAAGGAACAGAACAGTTTAAAAACGGCTGCTGTAAGCATAGAAATAAAGGCTGCAAGATAGAACTCTGCAGGTGTACCTGAATTTCTCGTAGAGGCATTGAAGTCCAAAATCAAGAAAGGGGCTGACTGATGGAATAGCACACTGTGGTATAAAGTTTGTAAACAGGGATAAGATGCCTAAGAAAGGCTGGCCCACATTTCGATAGGAGGGCCTGTTTTCGTCAAAGGCGGCCTCGTCATCCTCGGCATGTTAGTTTTAGAGGTTTAGTGCAGTGACGTCACATGCGGTTGTTGTCGGTGGTGGTTGGTTATAAAGAGAGAGACATTTCAGAGATGAGCGCTGTCGCCTGACGTCTGTGAGCGTGGTTCCCAAGACGAGGGGCAAGAGCTGGAGAGTGGGAAGGCGGGGAGAAGAGAAAAGAAAAACAAGGGGGGGGGGTGACACCAAGAGGAAAAAGAAAAGAAAGAACAAGGACAAAAAAAGAAGGGGGGCATGGGAGGGCGTTGGGAAAGCGAGAGGTTAGGGAGCATTCAGGGTGTCGTTGCCATGTGTTTGTGGCTTTAAAAGAGCCAATCAGGCGGTCAGTGCACGAGTAACACAAAAGACCCCCCTAAAAAAAGAATTTCGCCCTCGAACGGCTCGAGCCTTCCGTACAGCGGCATGGCGGCAGCAATGGGGGGCGGTGTTTCGCCGCTCTCAGCGGCGTGGGACAATCCATGGGTACTCATCGCCAGTGTCACGCATATCCCATCTTCGTCGCCAGTGTCACGATCCACCCGGGTTCGTGAACATGGGAGGGCTCTAGGCACCCTCCGATAAACGGACACTCCGCAGCGTGGTGGTGCTGAATGATGACTGACCGACGAGCAGCCGTGCTCGTTGGTGTTTATTGCGGTGTGGTGAACAATGTTGCCTGCCGAGCTTAGCAGGCCACTGAGCCTAGCGGCGGACGAACATTTTGCCTGATGGGGCGTCACATGCTTGCTACACTGTGACCAACAGGAAGCTCTCAACTTTGATCGCGACACCATCGACGCTGACCTTCGGCACAGCTGGCAACAACTAGAACTACCGCCAAAACTGGATTTTCTCAGTAAAGTGTACAACCATGACAACCAGTTCATTTGAAGGTAGAGAGGCAATAAGTAAACTAAAATTTGAACAGAGACTCCCAGCACTGGAGGAAAAAAGGTGGGCAGGAAAAGTGTACAAATATCTTTACATGAAAAGTTTGAACACAAAGTGGACACTCAGAACGAGGAAGTTGAGGAATAGATACCTACAGCCGAGGGAGGGGGTCCAAAGTGGTTCTAGTGTGGGAAAGGAGGTGAAGGAGACGGAAAGAAAAATGTGGGAAGAAAGAATGCTCGGAAAGCCATCGCTATCAATGTATAGGTCACAAAAACAGGAGATTAAGAGAGAGCTCTTATTTGATAACTCGCGGGGCAGCTCACTATTATTCGAGGCTAGGACGGGGGCTTTGAGAACGAAAACATACAGGGCTAAATTTGAAGACGTGGACCTTCGGTGCACAGCTTGCAGAGCCGAAATGGAGACCACTGAGCATATAGTGCTGAGATGCACAGCCCTTCGCCCGACCCTGGCAGAGGGAACAGTGGCAGATATGGAAGGGGCATTAGGTTTTCCCGGGGAACGAGAGCAAATAGACGAGAAAAGAGTGGCAGTAACGAAGGGGAGGCTAGAGGATTGGTGGAGGAAGTTAAGGGATAGATAATAACATAAATCGGGGACATAATGTTTCCTCTACTGTTTTAGATAGTCATCTTGGGGGGAGGAGGGGAGTAAAAACTAGGTTGAGAAAAAGAGGACATATAGAAAAAAAAGAATAATATTAAAATAGGAGGGGGAGCAAAAGGCTAGGTGGCGCCAGCCGCCGCCCGTTACAAAGGGTATAGCCGCCATCCATCCATCCATCCAGCAGCCAGACTGGATACACCACCACACTGCCTGCTCCATGGATTTTCAACACACTGCAAACCCCAAGGTCGTTTCACGGTGATGCGTTCGATGATGTTGAGGACTGGCTGGACCACTTCAATCGAGTTGCCAGCATCAGTGAATGGGATGACCACCGGAAGCTCCAGTATGTCTACTTCGCCCTTGAGGATTTGGCGCGCATCTGGTTCAAAAACCACGAAGCTAGTTTGGCAACCTAGCAAGAATTTTGTAACCAGCTGCGCAATACCTATGGAAGTTTAGACCGGAAGGAACAAGCAGAATGTGCTCTCAATTCCAGGAATCAAAGACCAGATGAGAGTGGCGCCATATTCATTGAGGACATGTCACGGCTGTTCTGGCACGCTGATCCCGGAATGACAGAAGAAAAGAAAGTATGCTTGTTGATGCGGGGCGTGAAAGAGCAGTTGTCCGCAGGTCTAGTGCGCAACCCACCAGGTACCATAGCCGAATTCCTCAACGGTGCAACAATGAAGGAGCGTATGCTATACCAGCGGTCGTCGCAGTACGGGTCCCAAGCAACTTCACATCTCTCGTTGTCCAGGCCATCCCTGGTTTGACGACCCTAAGGGAGCTCGTGTGCTGTATTGTATGCGAGGAGCTGGCAACAAGTTCATGCAATGTCTCCGCAATCCCATGTGACTGCTTGAAGTGGTGTGGTTCGCAAAGAGGCCAGGAAGCTGGTACAACCGCTGGTCACGCCACCTGTCACAGCCCCTCTCCTGACGTACACTGAAGCCTTAAGATCTCCTATGCCAGCAGTCGGCTCTCTGTCCCGCCCACCCACGCAACAGATGACACAGCACTTCTTGAGCCCTCAGTACTTTTCGAGCCCTCTGCCTCCCGCAAGCCCAAGTCAAAAGGTGCGGAAATCCACTGTATGGCGTACTCCAGACAATCGGCCACTCTGCTACCATTGTGGTGAAGCTGGTAACCTATACTGAGAGTGTACATACCGCCAGATGGGCCTTCCTGGGTTTTTCACAGATGCACGTCGACCCCGTGATGGTGAGCGTCCCCGAGCTATTGCTGAGTACTTGGCGAGCCAGCAGTCCCCGACTCTTCCATGATGGCAGTCCCACTCCATCTCCTCGATGTTCTATGTCATCTGGCCAGCACTTGCCGATCGCTCATGGTGTTGGGGGAAGATCCATTAGGTCCTCAAGCCGAGCCCAAGGAAACTAGGAGCAACGACCTCCGGAGGTGGGGCTGCTGTTAATGGCTCTACAAAACATCCTGCTCCCCCGATATGCCAGTCGACCGCCAACGATTCCCTTTCACCGCCGCATGCCGTCGACTACAAGAGTGTTTCCGCAGACATCCCCGTTCAAGTCGACAACTACCCGCTCACTGCCCTCGTGCACACTGGCGCCTAGTTATTTCGTTAGGAGTGCCGGACTAGCTGCTGAAGTGAGAAAAGTCACGACGCCATGTCATGGACCAAGTCTTCGGACAGCAAGTGGTCATCTCTTGCCGCCGATTGGGAAATGCACCGCCAGGCTCCAAATCTTATCAGACAATGTACGTTGCTTGGTTTATCAAGTTGCGCAAGTGCTCGTGGAAAGTCATCGTTGGGATGGATTTTCTTTGCGAGCACGGTCCTGCTTTGATCTTTGGGAGCTGGTTATAACATTTTCCAACAACTGTGCCCTGGTACTGCAAGGTAGTAACCCACGCAAGACAGCACTGCGTGTTGTTGATGACACTGTAACACTCCCGCTGTGAACTAGTATGTTCGTAACTGTTGAATGCAACTGCGACCATAATAGTAGTGGTATTGCTGAAGGAAATTTATCGGTGCTCTTGGCTCGGCAAGTCTGTGTCGCCCGCAGCATTATTCAACTGAACCGCTGAACGACTGAGATTTTAGTGAACTTCAGCGGCGAGTACTAACACCTGGCAATGCAAATGGCCATTTCTCACTTTGAAGATATTAGGGGTGCAATAAGTCACGCTTTCTGAGCTTCCTGCAACTGCCAAGAGTAACACTGTGGTTGTCAGTACAGTCTATGTAAATCTTGAGCTGTCAACCACACAGAAAGAGCGAATACAAAGTATTTTATGCATGTTCAGTGATTGTTTCGCATCCACGTCAAAAGTAACACAGACCCCCATCACAAAGCACCGTATTATAACGTATCCAACCGACCATCCTGTGCGTCAGCATGCCTACCGCGTGTCAACAGAGGAGCAAGAGGCGATTCGTTGTCAAGTGAAGCAAATGCTAGGTGACCCTCAACCCTCAATCAGCCCTCAATTCAACCCTCAATCAGCCCATGGGCATCGTCTGCTGTACCTGTCAAGGAGGGCGGCACTCTTCGGTTTTGTTTGTATTACCGCAAACTGAACAGGGTGACGAATAAAGATGTCTACCCTCTTCCCTGCAGGGTGATTCCACGAGAGATCAACACGGGTCAAAAATTTAATATTTTAGATTTCATTGAGTATTTTATATTTTATGCGCATATTACTAGGTAGCACTAAAGTGAACGTGGCTTCTTTGCCAAATGAATATTTTAGGAGTAAAAAAAATAACGAGATTCTTCAGTGTGGAGGTGCCTATTTAATGCACAAGGCATTATCACAAATTCACAACGATGTGAAATACAGTATGTTACAGCTACAAAGAATACATTCTTGTGTGTAAAACCTAGACGTAAAGAAGGGTCATCTAGCACTGTTTCAGGCTTCCGTGCAAAATGGAAGTGTTTTAAAAAAATTGCTTAATTTGCTACCATCTTCAAAAGCTGCTATATTTCCGATTTTTTATCAACTAAACCAATACATGCAGCCTTTTGAAATTTGCTGCACTGTGAGACATTAACCTATTCAACAATTGTGCTGAATATTCTTGTTGTATCACAAATTATCATCTCTACAATTCGCCTCAAATTTGAAGTTTTGGCAAAAATGAACGCTATATAAAAATGAAAAAAAAAACCATCGTAAATTTTTCTCAAAATCTCGTAAACAACTATTCACAGGCACGTGAAAAAGAATATTAAAAAACATGTTGCATTATTTTGTTTGTAATCACAATACAGGTGGTAGAAATGAGAGCTTTGCCAGAATGCAGCAAGGTGCTGAGGAAAAAGGACATCGGGGTAAAAAGAGCGTGCATAAGGCTCTGACTTGCCTAAACTTGACCATAATGGCGACATAAACCAGTTTTGACCTTATAATTAATACTTCTGCATAAAAGTTTGTTTAGTACACTACTTATTCGCTTGAATGGGAATACGAAGCGTCAGCATAACCATTACGTGGCTCATCTTATTTAACAGCAAGTGCGTGCGCCTTGCAGCATAGATAATTTGTGCCTTCTGTTAATGCAGGGTTTTTATTTCTTTCTGTGCTACAGAATTAACAGTTAACTCTGTATAAATGTACACAGGTAACAGAATGTACGGCAGGTAAATGCCTAAAAAAATGTCGTACTGGTCATTACATGAATGTCATTATACAACCTAAGAGGCGATGCTGGGAGTGGCGATGGTGTTGGTTAAAGCAGGATTAGCTGGCAGATAGCTCCAGCGATTGCTTATTTTACCGCCTCTGAAGAAAAAGAAAAAAAAGGAACTGTTCGAATACTATATAATCAAAAGTTCACAGTCCCTAAGGATCACCACTTGTCGGAAAGTGCACAGTTTTTTAGAAAAGCTGGAAAGGAGCACGAGACTTCCTCTTTCAGATACGTGGGTCTTTTGCGAAACATTACCTGCTCCGCGCACTCTTGAGGAAATTGCCTTCTGTGCAAAGCCTCAAATAGAGCATTTATTTCTTCATTGAAGTGTTGGCAGGACCAGATGAACTCTCGGCCAAACTTGCTGATATACAGTGTATGGGATAGTTGTTCAAGCACCACTGACAAATGCTAAACGATGATAGCGTGCTGAGAACACGTCCTAAGTTTACGAAGCGCTGCAGTACTGGCAGCTCTTTCCGCATTTTTCTATAGGACCAGCTGATCCAGAGGGTTAGATCCCGCAGTTCTAATGGATCGAATCCAATACGCAGTGGCACAGTTGCTTGCCTGTTGACTTACTGACCTGTCAGTGCACACTTGATGATCCGCACATGCCGTATGGAGGCAGGAAAAGGGCACACGGAACTTCGAGCATACCCGCTGTATACGCTCAGAAAGGCTTGATCCTTTTCCAATTACGTGCAGCAGTACGAGACACTAATACAACGCGATCGAGATTGGCGGCGTCTGGCTCGCTTAACCAAATGTGCCATAACCGTATGCCCGGAACACGTGGCAAAGATTTCCACTGGTTACTTTTGAGGCGGCGAAAGTTCTCTACTTCATGCACATCTGCATAGAGCAGTTTTACGCTTTTCAGCGTTGCGGCCATCTGCGCCACCATTTCAGAGGCTGACCTAATGACTGTAGTGCCCTCTGCTCCGAGATTGTACAGCGAGGCTTGGTGCTTTACTAAGCCACCAACACCATCGCAAGCGCTTTTGCCATGTCCTGTGGCCGAAAAAAGCCACTTTGTTGACGCGTGCTCCTTCTGTGACAGCTGCTAAAGCTGATACTTGTTTTTGAAATGGCTACTGGCGCCGTCAGACACCTATGTAGCATGTTTGCCAAGCTGAAGTTCTTCCTTCATGCACTCATAGATTTTTTCCAGCGCAAAGCAAGCGTGTGCAGCATCATGACATATGTCATCACTGAGAATCGCAAAACATTAATTGAGTGGATCCGCTACTCGTGACGACACGAGTAAATAGTGAGACCTGTTTTTTGTGCCAATGGTATGATTGTACGTTGTTCGATACAACAGCTGTCCAATTCTCTGCAAAGTCAAAGACACGGGATCCGTGCTGTTGATTCCGTTTGGCGTCGTGTATTGCTGATGCTTGAATGCCCTTATATAATCATGGGTGATCCACTTGACAAGCCATGCACCAAGCTCCTGGAGAAAGGTAGTAGTAGCCTGTGCTGTCTTTTTGACGAGATCGCCATTTTCCCATACAGTATTGTTTACGTTTGTCTCTTCAGGGATTCCCAAAGTTGTAGTAGTAAAAGCATCCTCATTTGCACAATAATCACAATCGCCCAGGAAAGAATCGGTCGTGGGCGAGGTGCAAAGACATTTGAGGTGGGTAATTGTGTAGGCACCTTCAGTGAGTTCTTCTAGCACGGAAACACACTGTGTGGCATTGGCGCAATACATGCAAAGGTACACTTCTTGTTGTGGAGCAAGAAGAAACCATTTCAGCCGGAGAGAATAAAGCTTTGATAGCCCAATAGATGTATCCGGATTGGCTTCCTTAAAGAGACCACATGTCTCCTGTACCGAGTGGGTCATGAATCTCTTGGCAGCATACTGTTTGTTTCCATCAATCGAAACAGATACTACATCCTTTTTGTTGGGACTCTGCCGAGCACATCCATGCTCTTCTTTGGTATAATATTCCACAGCGGTCTAAACGTCTGTTGGGTTCAACCGTGTTCTCTCAGGTGCGTCTGGTGCTGACCATATTCCACATTTCTCGCGCCAACGTCGGGATTTATATGTCATGTAGGCTGACAAATTTGGAATGAGAGCTTGAACTTTTCGGCGCAAGCTGGCTTCGCAGTAGAGTCGACAAACGCACTCGCTTTTCGTACGAAGAGCACATGTCATAGGTTTCTCTAAATTTGGCGAACCATTCAGTGCACATGCTGCATTTGGTACCTGAGGGGTCCAAATGGCGCTTGCACTATACGAAGTAAGATTTGGACGTTGCAGTGCCACCGAGTTGAACTTGCTTTAGCACCGGGCGAAAGTTCCTTCGTCACGAATCCCACTTCTGCTGATGAACGTGAGGCAAAGTTTCAAGTGGCACTTCTTTCTACCTCCCAATTCGTCTTCTGCCGGTAAGAATTCATCGCCTCCCGTGGATTCACTTCCCATTCTTCTACACTCTATCAACTCGATCAAGAGAGACGATTTTTACAGCAGCCGCATCTGAAAGCGCGAACTAAATATGGGCGCCAATGATGGCCGAGGAGAGGCATGACTCCAAGAATTTATGTCGGAAATTCTGACATTTTAGAACGGCGTGGTTGAAATAATTATAGTTTACCAAAACTGCCTTTACGTCGCAATTACGGTAAAGTTTAGGCAAGTGAGAGCCTTATGCACGCTCTTTTTACCCCGATGTCCTTTTTCCTCAGCACATTGTTGCATTCTGGCAAAGCTCTCATTTCTACCACCTGTATTGTGATTACAAACAAAATAATGCAACATGGTTTTAATATTCTTTTTCACATGCCTGTGAATAGTTGTTTACGAAATTTTGAGAAAAATTTGACGATGGGGATTTTTTTATTTTCATTTTTAAATAGCGTTCATTTTTGTCAAAACTTCAAATTTGAGGCGAATGGTAGAAATGGTAATTTGTGATACAGCAAGAATATTCAGCACAATTGTTGAATAGGTTAGTGTCTTGCAGTCCAGCGAATTTCAAAAGGCTGCATGTATTGGTTTAGTTGATAAAAAATCGTAAATATAGCAACTTTTGAAGATGGTAGCAAATTAAGCAATTTTTTTAAAACACTTCCGTTTTGCACGGAAGCCTGAAACAGTGCTAGCTGACCCTTCTTTAAGTCTAGGTTTTACACACAAGAATGTATTCTTTGTAGCTGTAACATACTGTATTTCACATCGTTGTGAATTTGTGATAATGCCTTGTGCATTAAATAGGCACCTCCACACTGAAGAATCTCGTTATTTTTTTCCTACTAAAATATTCATTTGGCAAAGAAGCCACGTTCACTTTAGTGCTGCCTAGTGATATGCGCATAAAATATAAAATACTCAATGAAATCTAAAATGAAATTTTTGACCCGTGTTGATCTCTCGTGGAATCAACCCGCATAGCTGACCCTCTAGACAGTCTTCGACATGCCCAATGCTTCTCCTCAATGAATTTACGTAGTGGATACTGGCAGATATAAGTTGATGAACGAGATTGCGAAAAGGCTGCTTTCATAACTCCTGACGGCCTGTACAAATTTAAAGTGCTGCCTTTCCGATTATGCTCAGCTCCCACCACCTTTCAAAGGATGATGGACACTGTGCTGTGAGGTCTTAAGTGGGAATCATGTCTCGTCTATTCAGACAATGTCATTGTTTTTTTTCTGACATTTGAACAACACTTGTAGTGACTTCAGTCCGTGTTCCTTTGCCATTCGATCTGCAGGCCTGTCATTAAAACCTGAGAAATGCCATTTTGGTTACAGGAACTGAAGTTCCATGGTCACATTGTTGTCACATTTCCACCACCAGCCAACAAATGTAACGTGTGCCGCTTCTTGGGCCTCTGCTGATACTACAGGCACCTTGTGGAAAATAAGATCGGAGAATCCCTCACTCGTTTAGCAAAGGAGGATGTCCCATTTGTTTGGGATCTGCAGCAAAGAGCTGCCTTCTCCGAGCTTCAGCAGCACCTCCAGACACTGCCCTTATTTTGATGGAGATGCTGACACTGAACTGCACACTGATGCTAGCAACATCGGCCTCGTTGCAGTCCTCATGCAGTGGCAAGATACTGTTTAACATGCTATCGCTTATGCTAGCCGAACTTTAACTTCTGCAGAAACGAACTACTCTACCACCGAAAAGGAATGCTTAGCTGTCGTCAGGGCGATAGCTAAGTTCCGGCCATATTTATAAGGTAGTCCATTCAGGGTGGTTACCTACCATCATGCCCTTTGTTAGCTAGCCAATCTCAAATACCCGTCAGGACGTCTTGCCAGGTGGAGCCTTTGTCTTCCAAGAATTTGATGTCACAATTTTCTACAAGTCTGGCCTGAGGCACATTGGTGCTGACTGTCTTTCACCCGCTCCACTTGCAAAGGTGTGAAGTGATCCTGATGATGGTGGTTGTTTCTTTGCGCTGTCAATATATATGACTTGGCTCAGCAAAAGTGGAACGATTTAATACTCGGGCAACTTGTCGACTGTCCTGAAGGCTGAAATTCGCAACCTCCTTGGACATTGACACGTTCACCATCATTGTTCTGTCTCCGCATCAATGTCTTGTATAAAAAGAATTTCTACCCATCAGCGACTGGACATCTCTTTGTTTCATCCATGCTGCATGCCGATATTCTGTCCGCCTGCCACGATGAGCCCCCTTCAGGCCACTTGGGATTTGCGCGTACCTTAACCCAAATTTGGCAACACTACTACTGGCCTTAGCTTGCCGAGAAAGTGAGGCATTACGTGAAAACTTGCTGCGACCGTCAGCGCCTAAAGAAGCCACCTCAGTGATCAGCCGCTTTCCTGAAGCCTGTTACACCGCCAACACAACCATATCCATAAATTGGCATGGACTTTCTCGGACACTTCCCTAAATGTTTTGCTGCCAACCGGTGGATTGTGACTGCAACTGATTTCTTGAAACGATACAGCAAAACTCGAGCCTTTCGGCTAGCCACTGCCAGTGACATCGCACACTTTTTCATCCACGTTGTCCTCTGGCATGGTGCACCAGCAGTAAGTCATAACAGATCGTGGTACAGCTTTCACAGCACAGATGATGCAAGACATCATGACACTGTATGGAACAGCTCATCCCCGAGCCACTGTATACCATCCCCAGACCAACGGTCTTATGGAGAGGTTAAAAAGACAATTGCTGACATGCTTTCCATGTATGTCAATAGCAAACACACGAACTGGGACGATGTTTTGCCTTACGTTACATTAGCCTACAACAGTGCTGTTCAAGAAACTACTGGGATCATTCCTTTTCATTTGCTCCACGGCCATGAGGCAACTACCATGCTGGATGCCATGCTCCTCCCCGAAAAATATGAGATTACCATTGACACGGAGAAATTCACCCGGCTCGCAGACACAGCCTGTAAGCTCGTACATGAGCGAATCCAGAATTGGCAATCCATAGACTCCCAGAGGTATAACGCTCGCCATTGCGAGGTTGTCTGCCAACCCAGTGATCAAGTTTGGGTATGGACCTCGATTGTCCAACGCGGCTGGTCAGAAAAGCTACTGCGCCAATACTTGAGCCCTTTCAGAGTCCTCTGTCGCCTCAGTGAGGCGAACTATGAAGTTCTCCTTGAAGACACTAGTCAGCAATCCCATCACATGCAGCCTACGGACATTGTCCATTTTTCCGGGAGGAAACTGTGCCACTCACGTTCATTAGGCCATTCTTACTTGCACCTGCCTTCATCCCACTTGTGTGACACTTTCCTTTTTACAAACTTTATCAGTGTTGCCATGTATGCGCTCCCCCCCCCCCCCCCCCCCTCTGTTTCGCATTTGAAGCATCGCTGGCTGTGTAGTTGGTCTGCTGCTTCTGCAGAAGCTCAGGCTGACAACGACAAAGATGCACTTTCAGTGAAGGTGTCGGATGGGAACTATCTGTTTCCATGATAGTTTCCATATAGTTTTCATGATATATATATAGTAATGTGACTATATGACATTGAAGTTGCCCACGTTCCTGTGCGCAAACTGAGGCACACACTCGTGAAGAACAAGCTGCTTAAAGAAACCTTTCTTGGTCTCGTTTAGGAGATTCCAGTTATGACTGTAGCCGAGTAGTTCCGAGAAGCAAACCCACTTTGCGGTCCTCGTCAACTGTTACGACCAATGAACAGAAACTGACAACATGTACTGCAGCACGACTGTACACTCGGGATCGCGCTTGCAACTCATCCTGTGCTGTTTATTTTCTCCGCCTTTACACAGTGGTGCAAGTGGTGCCATGCAATGGACAGTGCTATAAATCGGCAGTGCTCTAAAATGAAACTGTAACAGCCCTCCCCCCCTCAGATCATTCAAGAAAAACATTACGGGGAGCAGCACTGTACTGGCTGGTGGCTTCTGGTGCTTCGCAACTGAGGCGTGCTGCATACTGAGTTGGGGCAGTTTACAGCAAATTTTTCTGTTCCACCTTACTCACAGACAACTTTCTGGGGCAACATGTGTTACAGCGCCAAGTAGTTCGCCCGCATTTTACAGTGCTTTTGGTTGCTCAGAACAGACGTTGAATCGATGCAGCTTCACATGTGACAGCTTCGCATTTGCGAAGTCGTGAAAGGGAAAAGCCGCAAAATAAGTAAACTTTTACATTCAGTGGTGTGTTTTATCTTATTTAACTGTTGCTAATAAGGTGTTTATGTTTTCTCTTCTCCAGTTTAAACAAGCGGGAATGAGAACACGGGTTTCTTTTCAGAAGCACTCTCACTTGTGCACGTTTTGCCTCCGTAGCTTTCCCTTCATTGCCACAGAAAGTTGTCCGTGAGTATAGTCACATTCACAGCTGGCTCTGAGTTTGCAAAAACAACCAGATGAGTATCGCACACGGTTGTTGGACAGTTAGCAATGTCTGGTGTTGTAGGAGGTTCAGGATCCAATAGTCCCACAGTTGACGCAGAAGCTTTTTCGCATTGAGGACTTAGGTGGTTGCCGTGCCATCGCTGAGACAGACAGTAGCTGCTGACTGACCTGTGGTGCTCTCTACGCATGCAGGTACTCATGGTGGGCTTTGATGGAAATTCTTTGCAAGTATGTTGTCTCCCACATTTGGCAGTGGAGAAGAACGGCACCCTCTGTTGGCATGCACCTTCTGCTTAAACTGTCATAGCAGGACTGATGTGTGTAAACTTGGGCGAAGAATGTTTAAAGGTGTCTTGAACATCCTTCCCATGAGCATTTCACACGGTGGTCTGCCAGTGACCTCATGTGGTATGGTTCTATAATGAAATAAGAAGCTTGAAATTGGGATTTAAAAGGATCCACAATCGCTCTTCTTGATTTTGTTCTTGACAGTCTGTACGACACACTGTGCCACACCATTAGAAGCTGGATGGTAGGGTGGTACAAGCATTCGACGCATCCCATTCCGTGTCGGGAATTCCAAGTATTTCACTTGCAAAGCTAGGTCCATTATCAGACAGGATGATGTCCGGCAGTCCATGCGGCGCAAATGCTGTCCACAGTGCTGTGATGACAGCATCCGTTGATGTTGATGCCACTGGACAGGCTTCAACGCACTTTGAATAAGCCTCAACAATGACGAGGAATGTTTGTCTCAAGAACAGGCCCCCAAAGTCAACATGAACTCTTGACCAAGGCCTCTGTGGAAATGGCCAGTGTGTGTGCTGAATGTATTGAGGTGTATGCTGATAAGCTTGGCATGTAGCACAACCCATGTCACCATCAATTCACTGTCATGTCACCATCAATTCCCAGCTACCAGACATGGCTTCTGGCTGTCAACTTGCTTTTCTCAATGCCAGGATGCCCAGTATGATGAAGAGTCAGGACCTTGCCTTGCAGAGATTTTGGGATCAAAACACTGGAACCTCATAGCAAGCAGCCTTCGCGGAGGCTGAGTCACTGCTCCTTGCTGTGAATGGATTGCCCTCTGGTCCGACTGGAAGCCCTTCTCCTTACAGGAGAGCAAGAACTGCGTGAATCGGGAGTGGATCATTTCTTGTAGCCTGTGCTACGACAGTTGGTGGCAAGAGTACCGGGTATGCTTGTTTTCAAGCATGAAGATTTCAGCAGGTGCAAGCAGATAACGCTATTCGTTGGCAGCTGTAACCAACTGAGGGCACCAGCATGGCCCAAATCCAGACCAGGCTTGTACACAAGCTTGCACTTGTAAGCAGAAAATTGCAGTGCCCTTCTGACTAGTCCTGGTGAAGCTTGCTCAGGAGCAGGCTTATCAGCACTCGACAGTCCCAGCAGTGGTTTATGATCCATGTAAGCAGTGAAAGGAATGCCCCAAAGCTACTGGTGGAACTTTCAAACTTCGAATATGAAAGCTAGTGCCTCATTGTCAATTTGGCTGTAGTTTTGCTCTGCACTAGACAAGCTTCAGGATGCAAGAGCAATGGGCAGTTCTTAATCATCAGCTTCTTGATGTGTCAAAAGTGCGCCAATCTCATACGGAGATGCATCGGAACTGAGACACACTGGTTTCTCTGAATCAATATGTACTAGGACAGGAGCTGATGTTACCAACTGCTCCACCATAGTGAATGCATCTTCTTGCTCTTCTCCCCACACCCATTTTTTCTCATTCATGAGAAGCGAATGTAGAGGTGCAGGCATCCAGAAATTTTGGGAAGGAAATGCCTGTGGAAATTCACAAGCCCAAAAAACCTTTGGAGTTCCTTGATATCACAGGGGCAGGTGCGTGAAGGATTGCAGATACCTTGGTGAAGCATGGAGATAGCCCTTTTTTGCTTATGATGTGCCATAGGTACTCCACCTGTGGCACAAAAAGTGACACTTCTCGAACTTCAACTTGAGTCCAACATCACAAAGTCGATAGAGAACAGCACTGAGGTAGCAACGGTGCTCTGAATCATTCAGGCCAGTGACAAATATGTCATCAAAATATACTGCAACATGTGGCAGTCCTCGAAAAACATTCTCCATTCCTCTTTGGAACAAGGCTTGTGCCAATGAAGCGCCAAAAGGAAGACGTGTATACTGAAATAGCATCATAAGTGTGGAAATAGTAGCATACTTCCTAGAATCTTCAACAAGAACTATTTGCTACTAGGCATCCCTCAAATCCAGTTTGGTGAATTTTTCACCCCCAGACAGCATGGCCCAAAGGACCTCAATTCTCGGAATTAGGTACTTCTTCTAACGTGGCCACAGGATTAAGAGTAAACTTGAAATCTCCACAAATTCTGACATGGGCATCCTTCTTAACCACTGGAACAATAGGAACATCCTAAGCTGAAGAGGCACCTGGCTCAAGAATGCCCTCCCTCTGTAGGCACTGAGGCTCTTGTGACACCCCATCCTTCAGGGCAAAGGGCAGGGGACGTGGCTTGAAAAATTTGGGTACCACATCTTGCGGAATCAAAGTTCCAAGGCTCTGTTCAAATAGCTCAAGAAATGCTTGAATGACGTCCTCATTAACATCAGAAACAGCAAGAACGTCTGCTTACCGGATAGCAACGTCAATGCCAAGTTCTCGAGTCCAATTGCGACCTAGCAGTGTTGGGTGTTCCCCAGTCAGGAACGAAGACGTGACACAGCTTTTCTGTCGCGGAATTGTCCTGCGACATCTTTTGCCTTGAACTTTTGTGAGCTCACCCATGTAGCTCCATAGGAGCACATCTGATGGCATGACAGTCACCGAAGATAGTGGTTTTGAAGACTTTTTTTTTTGCAATAACAGAAACGGTCGCATGGTGTCCAGCTCCATACGGAGCGGCTTGCCGCAAACACTGATGGTCACAGTGAAGGGCGGTGAAGGCGCGATGGTGTCGAATGGCCACAATGTGAACACATCAGCAGGTGCGTTGCTGTCAACTGTCTTGACTTGGCGTGTTTCACTTGACATTTTAGAAGCTGGAGGCACGGAACCTTGTAGTCTTGTAGACTTGCCCTTCTGCGATGAAGTGTGTTTTCTCTTCAAGTTGCACACTCAAGCAATGTGTCCCTGCTTTTGGCAGTAGTTGCACGTAGTGCTGCTGTGCTTGCACTCGGTCACAAGGTGTTTCTCCCTGCATTGGTAGCATGAAACATGCCCCTTCGATGCCACAACCTTATGCATAGGAAACAAACTTCTGCTGGAACTGGCTATCTCGCCAGCATCTTTCTTTGCAGCTTCCATGGCAAGTGCAGTTTTCACGGCGTCTTCATACTTAAGGTCTGCTTTCTCAAGCAACCTTATCTGCACAGCTGTGTCATTGATGCCGCACACGATACGGTCCTTGAACATATTGTCAGGCTCAGTTCCAAAGTTGTAATATTCCGAGAGACGTGTGAGTGATGCCAAAAAATCACTGATGGACTCTCCCTCCGTGAACGCGTGTGTGGAACCTAAAGTGCTGAACAACAGCAGATGGCTTGGGGCAGTAATGGTCACCCAGAATGGAAATAATTTCTTGCAAGGTTTTGTCTCACGGCTGGGCGAGTTTAACGAGATCCCGCAAGAGAGCATACATCTTCTGCCCACAGCAACTAAAGAAGACTAAGTTCTTTTTTTTCGCTACAATGTCATTGGTGATGAAGAAAGCTTCAAGGTGTTCAATGTAGCAGGGCCTCGCATCTCCGTCTCCTCTGTCGAATGCTTCGAGGTTGTCGAACGTTGGCATGACAAAGTGATGTGTCGAATTCACTGGATGAACGGTGAACTCACATGCGTAGAAGTGGGCGTGGAAGAATAACGCACTTGAAGAAACTTGAATTAGAAACTTGGGTGGTTTTTCCCTCGTCGCCGCTTGTTATGAGTGTAGCCGAACAGTACCGAGAGGCAAGACCGACTTCGCGGTCGCCGAAAATGGTTACGCCCAATGAACAGAAACCGACGTGTACTTGCAGCACGATTGTACACTCGGGATCGCTATTGCAACTGATCCCGTGTTGTTTAGTTTCTCCACCTCTGCAGTGTGGCGCAAGTGGCACCATGCAAAGGATCTAGATAAAACCATCTAAAATGAAACCCATCTAAAATGAAACCACAACAATCCCCTGTGCATACGGGATTGTGATTACGTCTACATTGGGGAGACGAGCAACATTAAACAGCGGCTGCGCCAACATTAGAACTATGTAGATAAAAAAGAGTGGCGTCAGATGCTTTGGCAGAATACCAAGCAGTGACCAAGCACAATATTGTGGCTTTTGGCCCCACCCTTTCGGAAAACTAAGCAATGCAGCCCTCGGAGGTAGTGCTGCATTGCCTACTACTGCGGCAAATCCTCTTTCTGCGCCCACAAAGAGATTAATTGTAATTGATGTTAAAGTAGACAGCGTACCTGTCCAAGCACTCATCGACACTGGAGCCCACGTGCCTGTGATGAGTGCTAGCCTACGTAGACGTTTCAAAGAGGTCTTCACCCTAGCAGCTGCCGATCGAGTGCTTCGTGTGGCCGATAGCGGCGTGCTGGTTGTTCTTGGAATGTGTACTGCACGTTTAAATATAGCCGGCCGCCCTACTTCTGTTCTGTTTGCTGTCATCGACAACTGCCCTCACGACATTATCCTTGGATTGGACTTTTTATCCAATCATTCCGCTCTCATTGACTGGGCAACCGGCGTTCTTCAGTTGGATCTGCCTCAAGTCGCCGATGCTCCGAGCACCGCCCCACCGCACTTGTGCTCGCTTCAAGATGTGCACCTGTCCCCTGAGGCAGTCACTTATGTCGCTTTGACCGCACAGCCACACATTCCTGACGGTGAATATGTCCTTCGCCCCATCATTGACGTGCTTTTGAACTGGAACGTTACTCTTCCGCATACGCTCGTGGCGATTACTAATAACGGCATCCTTCTTCCAGTTCTGAATTTCAGCCTGTGCCCTCAAGTGCTTCCAGCCGGCATGTTCTGGGCCAGCTTTTCTAATACTTCCAACTTGACATTGAAAGTCTGAATGCCAAGAGTTGTTTCTTAGCGCCAATTATAGCTAATGGCTCTGGTTCACTAACAGATGACTTCACGAAGATGACTGCACCTGACCTCACCTCAGCACAGGCCATGGACGTACCGTATTTACACTATTGTAAGTCGACCCATTTTTAAAGATTTGAAAATCTGAAGTGGAGAGGTCGACTTACAATTGAAACCAAAACATGGCACGGCCAGAAAAAGCAAGACCAACGAGATATCAGGAGGGTTTCAGGAGTTTTCACTATCAGGAGTTTTCGCTATCCCATGCGTTTGTTCGCTTTTCGGAAGGGTTTTTCAACATTTTTCAGAGTTTTAAAGCGCACACAACACTTATGGGGGGTGGGGGGGTGTCGATAGTTGCTGGAAGTGCCGCTGTTCCATTCGCAGCGGCAATCCCAGAACGCCGGTGCTTGCAGGGAGTATCGATAGTTCATGGAAGAGCAGACACTGCTCACATGTTTCTCTTTCCCTGTTCAACTTAACTGCTGGTAACGTGCAACCTGTGGTGCTACTTCCATGCTTCCTCAGCTGGCATGAGTGCTCCAGGCCCACTAAACATACGGCACTCGTTCACAGCAGCATTCAAGAGGACTGCCGTTCTTTACACCGAAGAAATAA
This sequence comes from Dermacentor albipictus, assembly GCF_038994185.2. Classification (NCBI taxonomy): domain Eukaryota; kingdom Metazoa; phylum Arthropoda; class Arachnida; order Ixodida; family Ixodidae; genus Dermacentor; species Dermacentor albipictus. The sequence goes on along the minus strand of NC_091823.1, from coordinate 179,895,384 downwards.
ATCACTGCGCAGCGGGCCGCAAGTTCAATGTTTTTGAACGGGTAGTGCGAGAGTGGTGACTGCAGCGAAGCAAATGTGACGGCAAGCGAATTTCCCACGGGCCAAAATCGGGACGCCTGCAAGCTTGCGGCGTACATCGCTGAAATGCGTGATCCGTCCCTGCCAGTGGAAGTGCGACATGGTCATGAAACAAGCCCGTAACTTTGCCTTTTAAGGATCTGCTCCGCCGTGAGTACAAGTGGCTGGTAGCAGAAGACTGCGAACTTACGCCAACTGGACCTGTCAAAAGAGCCTGCCTGACGGCTGTGCGTAGTTGGGTGCATTTGGCGTGGGCTGCTATTCCACAAGACGTCGTGTCGTTTGCCAAGTGTGAAATTTCGCTGGACGTCGACGCACTGTGGGACTGTAGCAGCGATGACGATGGTAGAACTAGTGAGGACAATGGCAGAAGTGAAGACGAGTAGTCCAGTGACCATACCAGCTACCAATAAATTTTCGTTATCGAATGTGCCCTCGGGTATGTTTTTTTCCCCTGTCACATGCAATATGGAGGGGTCGACTTACATTCGAGTCGACTTACAATCGTGTAAATACGGTACGTCTCCTCCTCGAATCGTACCGTGACACCTTTGATTTCGGTGACAGGCCATTAGACCAAACATCTGTTGTTCACCACTGTATAAACACTGGAGACATGAATCCTATTTGTCGGCTTCCCTATCGTGTATCGCATGCTGAATGTCGAGTCATCGAATCAGAAGTAGACAGAATGCTCCGCAAAGGGGTCATCGAACTGTCAGCCAGCTCTTGGGCTGATGGTCTGTCAGGTGAAGCTGGCGCTCTTGTGAAAAGAAAAGATGGTACCTGGTGTTTTTGCGTCGATTATCGCCATTTAAACACGATCACCTGAAAGGAGGTCTACCCACTACCACACATCGATGACACCTTGGACTGCTTGCATGGAGCTTATTACTTCTCGTGCGTCGATCTTCGATCAAGCTACTGGCAGATTTCAGCTGATGAAATGGACGCGAGAAGACGGCCTTCATCACGCCGGATGGCTTATATCAGTACAAAGTTATGCCCTTTGGCCTATCCAATGCTCCTGCGACATTTGAACGTATGATGGACTCTCTTCTGTGAGGCTACAAATGGACCACCTGTCTCTGTTACCTTGACGTTATTGTTTTTTCTCTCACGTTCGGCAGCCGCTTTACCCGACTCGCTGCCATTCTTGCGGTGTTCCGAAAAGCCGGCCTCTAACTGAACTCCACGAAGTGTCAGTTCGGGCGCCGTCAGATTACCATGTTGGGACAACTCGTTGATGCATCCATTGTCCAACCAGATCCGAAAAAAGTTTGCGCCGAACTTATTTTCCCTGTACCACATTCTGCTTCTGACGTGCGCTGCTTCGTCGGCCTGTGTTCTTACTTTTGCCGTTTCGTCAAAAATTTTGCCGACGTCTCGGCCTTTGACAGATCTTCTAAAGAAAAACATGCCATTCTCATGGGGCCTGGAGCAGGCTCACGCATTCGCCGCTCTCGTCGGGTTTCTGACCACCCCTCCTATACTTGCCCACTTTGATCTATCTGCAGCGACCGAAGTCCACACTGACGCAAGCGGCCATGGCATCGGCGCTGTTCTCGCCCAACAACAGAATGGTACCGAGTGCGTGATAGCTTACGCCAGCCGCCTGCTGTCACATGCTGTCACCTGCTGAGCGAAATTACCCCATGACTGAGCAGGAGTGCTTGGCTTTAGTTTTGGCTGTTGCCAAGTTCCAGCCATATCTGTGCAGCCACACGTTTTTGGTCGTTACAGACCACCACACACTCTGCTGGCTGTCTTCCCTCTGGGACCCGACAGGACGGCTTGGTCGCTGGGCTTTGCAGCTCCAGGAATTTTAATTTATTGTCAGTTACAAGACAGGACGCCTCTACAAGGATGCTGACTTCCTCTCATCACCCCGTAGATCCCCCTGATCCGGCTGTGCATGGTCCGGTGACCTGCATGATGACTTTTAGTGACATGACCGACATACGTACTGAACAACAATGTGACAAATCCTTACAGTCCATCATCACTGGAGTGCAATCTGGCAGCACCGACGGCTTAGTGCCACATGTTCATGCTGCATGACGGCATCCTCTACCACTGCAATAGCAACCCCGACCGCCCTGAGTAACTCCTTGTCCTTCCTCATCATCTGCGATCCGTCGCTCTCGAACAACTTCACAATGTTCCGACGGTGGGACACCTTGGAGTTTTGCGTACATACGACCGTGTATGATGCCAGTTCTTCTGGCCGGGTATCTACTGCTCTGTCCATCGTTATGTTGCAACTTGCGAATTGTGTCAGATCTGGAATAAACCTTCCCTGCCACCTAACGGACGACTCCATCCAATTGAAGTTCCCTCTAAACCGTTCTCTTGCGTAGGCCTTGACCTGCTTGGCCCTTTTCCGACAAAGACTAGAGGGAATAAGTGGATCGCTGTCGCTAGTGATTATGCAACACGCTATGCGATAACAAAGGTGTTGCCGACTAGTTGCGCAACAGACGTCGTCGATTTTCTCCTCCACGACGTCATTCTCCACCACGGTGCACCTCGACAGTTACAGATCGCGGCCGCTCGTTCTTGTCTCGAGTTGTCGACAGCCTCTTCCGCTCTTGTGCCACGAAGCACAAGCTGTCCACCGCCTACCACCCACAAACAAATGGTCTTACAGAACTTATCAACCGAACAATCCAGAGATGCTGTCGACGTACGTTTCCAACAATCACCGCGACTGGGACGCCACGCTCGCCTACATGACATTCCCGTATAACTCGTCCCGACATGACACCGCAGGATATTCACCCTTTTATCTTTTGTATGGTCGTGACCCCACTTTGCCGTTTGATACCATCCTCCTTTCTGTGCCATGTGGTGCAACTGAGTTCGCTCGTGAAGTCATCGGTCACGCTTGCATGGCACGTCTAGTCGCCCGATCTCGTTTATTAGCCTCGAAGCATATATAAAAACAGCGTTATGACCGGTGCCATCGCGATGTTAAGTTCGCGCCAGGTGCTCGGGTGCTCCTTTGGTCACCATGTCGTCGGGTCGGCCTCTTCCAGAAGCTTCTCTCTTACTAAACAGGGCCTTATGAAGTCCTATTTATTTATTTATTTATTTCGGATACTTTCCTGGCCCGAAGGCATTACAGAAAGGAGTGGTAAGTGAACAAAAAAAGTACATAATTATACAATAATAGGTATTACAAAACTGCAGAAAATACAGCAGTTTTGAAGTTGCCAACGTCAGAAATGGCAGCGATGGAGGGAGGAAGGTCGTTCCAGTCGGCGCTGGTTTTAGGAGTAAAAGAACCATGACACATCTTTGTTCTAAAATATGGAACACCAACTTTAAACATGTGATCGAAACGGGATGAAATGTATGAAGGGCGAGTAAAAAGATGATCCTTTAATAGTGGGTTGTGGTGATACAGCCTGTGGAAAAGACACAGTCTAAAACATTTACGGCGCAATGAAAGCTCCGGTAATGTAAGTGTGTTTTTCATGGAAGTAATGCTGGCGTAACGGGAATAGTTAGATAAGATGAAACGTACTGCGCGATTCTGGATGGATTCTAGAGTGTTTATCAGTGTGAGTTGATGGGGATCCCATACGGTGGATGCATATTCTAGCTTTGGTCGCACTAATGTTTTGTAGAGGGTAAGCTTTATCGGCATAGGCGCAGCAGAGAAATTTCGACGCAAGTATCCAAGAACCCGGTTAGCGTTATTAGTGACGTGTTTGATGTGCGTATGCCATGATAAGTTGCGTGAAATATGGACACCTAGGTATTGTACGAGTTGACGGATTCAAGAGAGGTATCGTGAAGTAAGTAAACACGCGTATTGTCAGTGTTAGTGCGGCTTGATACGTGCATTGTTTTACATTTATTAACGTTTAGTCGCATGAGCCATTTATCGCACCAGTTGGATATGCTTCTAAGATCGTCTTGAAGCTTATCAGTATCAGTGTGGTTAGTTATTTTGCGATAAATGACTCAGTCATCTGCGAAAAGCCTGATAGATGAATGGGAAATGCATTTAGGAAGGTCGTTTATGTAAATCAGGAAAAGCAGAGGTCCCAGTACCGATCCCTGTGGTACACCCGATGTTACGGAAGTGCGAGAGGATGAACATTCATTAGCTGAAACGTACTGAGTTCGATTAGACAGAAAGCTTTTAATCCAGTTTAGTACATTAGGGTCAATGTTAAGCATGCTAAGTTTAAGAATGAGAAGATCATGTGAAACAGTGTCGAAAGCTTTTGCATAGTCCAAAAACACGCAGTCTACATCGAAGCCCATATCAGTATGGGTAAATAGGTCATTAGTAAAACATATGAGTTGTGTTTCACATGAAAATGTTTTCCTGAAACCGTGTTGTTCAGTCGAAAAGAAGGAATTAGACTCAAGGAAATCAATCAGATGAGAATGTATAATATGCTCCAATATTTTGCATGGTATACTTGTCAGTGATATAGGACGATAGTTATCGGGGGAATGAGTGTTACCTGATTTAGGGACCGGAACAACCTTGCCAACCCTCCAATCGCTTGGAAGAACTGAGGAACCTAGAGACTGGGAAAAGAGCATCGAAAGCATTATGGAAGAATATGGTTCAGTAATTTTAAGCATTTTACAGTTAATTGAGTCTTCACCTGATGAAGAAGATATTTTCAGGTTTTCAATCAACTTTTGTATGCCGACCGAATCTATATAAATGGAGTTCATTGGTAAATAGGAGGATTTAGTTACCGACGGTAGAGTGGCAGGAGCACATTTGTGAAAGACAGAAGCAAATACATAATTCAAAACGAAACAGCACTGGTTCGGAGGGATCGCGACATTGTCAGAACGGGCTAGTTGGATTGTTTTGCTTTCTTTGCCACCAACAATATTCCAGAATTTACGTGGATTAGACTGCAAAAGTGATGGGAGGATGTTATCGAAAAAAATCTTTTTTGCATTTGTAATAGCGATAGTATATTCTGCGGGAATGCAATGATATGCTGCCCAGCGTTCGGGAAGATTAGTTGCTTTTGCGCGACGAAAAATACGTTACGTTTTGTTGCGCAGACGGCGTAGAATTCCAGTAAACCATGGTGAGGAAGGACTCGAAACAATCTTTCTTTTAGGTACATAGCGATCCATTAGTGTTAGCAGTTTGTTCTTGTACAATGACCAGTTCTCTTCAACGGTACGTTCAAAAAAGTTGACTGTGTAGTCAGTAATGAATGATTCTAGCTCATTTAAAATGGATGTGGTATCGTCGGCATGGTAATCACATATAGTTTTAACTGTTTTCTTCGAGCGAACTTTCTTCTTAAGTGTTAAGTGAAGAAGCGAGTGGTCACTTATTCCTGTAAGGTATGTTGGAGGAGAAACCAAATCTGGAGCTGTTGTAAAAAAGAGGTCTAAAGTATTAGACGAAGTGCTGGTAGTGCGTGTGGGTTCATGAATCAGCTGGGTTAGATTAAAATCAGCGCAAATGTCCAAAAAATGGGTGCTCTCGGAAGATGACTGCTTAAGGGAGGGAACACCATTTTGCCACACTATGTTTGGAAAATTGAAATCACCTATTAAGAACAAATGTGATTTTGGGTATCGAACAACTAATTTGTTAAGGACGTCATGAAGGTCAGTGCAGAAATTGGTAGTGGAGGATGGGGACCTATAACACGCGCAAAAGATGAGGTCGCCAGTGGGAAAACCAACACGAGTGCAAACTATTTCTAATGGTGAGTCAGTGAGGATAGTGAAGGAAGGGATAGCAGAGCTCACGGCAATCAGTACAGCTCCGCCCGTACGGAAATCGCGATCGTACCTGTAAAAGTTATATGTTTTTTGATAGTCTAGTATTTCACTATTCTTAATTTTTGCTGAAAGCCATGTTTCGGTGAGCACAACTATATCAGCTGAGCATGCGTCGATATGTGATGACAGTGATGTGCGTTTGTTGGCGATACTTCGGACATTTGTAAAAAGAAGTGATAAGGAGTTTGCTTGCTTTGGAACACGAGATAGCTATGCTGCACCCAAATGTGAAGATTGTGGACCCGATGGTTTGTTGTTTGTTGGGGTAATCGCGCTCCTAGCTGGTCCAATCTCGCATACTTCATCTGTAGCTGCGCAATAAACGTAACATTTTTTACCTATGATTAGTTTGTTATGTCGCAAAGAAAAAGACTGGCCGTTGGCCTTGCCAAAGTCATTTAGTGCTTTCCGTGATTGACGAGTGGCTTTGCAAAAGTCTTCGCCGACTGAAATACCATCGGCTTTAAACTTCGCTTTTTGCGACAGTATATGGTCTCTGATTTTGGAAGACACAAACTTAGCTATAACAGGCCGTGTCTTGCCGACAACGTATGTGCCTAGCCTATGAGCCCTATGGATAGCGACTTCCGAGGGAGTCATGTTGAGACAGTTTCTAAGAAAGTTATGGATCTGGGCTTCTGATTGAGCCCACGTTTCTGATACGTTGTCTGAGATATCATAGAAGATCAAGTTGTCGCGTCTTGAATGGTCCTCCAGAACGTCTAGACTTGACGCGAGCGAAGCGCTTTCATTTGAAACTGCCTCATGGACTGCGGTAATGATATCACTTCCTGAAGGCATATTTTCAAAAGACTCAACCGCAACTTCCACAGCAGTCACTCTATTGGAAAGGTCTGAAACGGTCTCAGTAAGGTTTTCTTGGTTAGCCTTTAGTTCAGCTATGGCATTCATCATCTCGGCATGTCGTGTGTCAAATTTTAACGACAAAGCAGCTATGGCCGCCATAACTTCATTGTGCTTATGCTGAGCTTCAGTATGGGGACCAGGGTTTAATTCTACATCCCCGGAATGTAAGAGCAACATAGCAACAGAGACACAATCACTCAGAGTGGCAGCCAGCACTTGTGGGCAAGGGAAGAGCAGCAAACCAACATTGTTTGTACGTTTACAAAAAAGCGATTCGGACTGACTAACCTGCACAAGAAAGCAGAAAGGAGAGCTTAGCAGCGACCGCATGGTAGCTGCTCTCCCGTGCTCACTGGAAGCGCCTTGCTGATGCCAGTTGCTTAAATCTGAGTGCTGCAGTGCTGCCGCTGGCGGCAGTGTCCGTGTCCCGCTTGATACCAGCGTGAAGATGATGACGTCTTCGATGCTCAGATAATCAAGGCTGTTGTCAGCTGCTTGTGGCGGTGGATCCAGCAGGAAATTCGATTGAGATGTAGACGTAGCACACGTGCTAGACGGTGACGACGATGAGCCGAAAACAGCAATCTGCACAAGAAAGCAGAAAGGAGAGCTTAGCAGCGACCGCATGGTAGCTGCTCTCCCGTGCCAATGACGTAAATTATGAGATTTGACGTAAATTTTGAGATTTTGCCGCTACAGTTTGATGCATCCTCAAGTCCGACGCCTTTTGACGTGCATGTTTCGCGGCTGAAGCCATACTTCGCTCGCAATTCTTCGCCTACCATGCGCCGAGATGGCGCTTCACCACCTGGGGGTCCTGTTAGGGAAGATAGACAGAAGAGAGAGGAAAAAGATTGCAAGATGCTGGCTGCTACGTGTTGTTGGTGGCCAGCCATCTGAACTACTCTGACTCATCTTGTATATATTGCCACATGGTGTTACACAGCAAGGGTTTAGTGGGTCAGAGTGAGATTGGTTGATGACGAAGAAGTCGTGTCTCTGCTCTGTTTGTTTTTGAACAGATTGTCCTGTTGTTCATGAAGAACGCCTCCCTGTGTTCTGTCTACGTTGTACTGCGACAATATATAGGCCCATTTCATGCAGAAGAAGAAAAAGATAACAAGCACTCGCTACTAACAAAAAATAAAAAATAATAAAGAAAAAACAAAGGTTTCAGAATTGACCACAACCCATGACACAGCTGGGGTAAAGTGTATATGGATTAGTTGCAGACATCAGAGCTTTGAACTTCAGGCGTTTCTCATAACCGAGAAGTGATATATTAAGAGCCATTCAAAACGAGGCTAAATGCCCTGTCAAAAGCCTTTAATGCTCACAGACGTCAGCTTGTGCAGTCACCATGCAGATAGCTGAGGCAAGCATACACCAAGCGTTATACGCCGCAGGTCACATTTCGTTGCCACTGATAGGAGCAACAGCCAATTCCGTGCAATGCGTGGATGATTGCGTGACATTTTTTTTTTAAGGCGCTGTGACCTGCTTTTTAACAATGACCCCTTTGTTCAAAGCGTCTAAACGCAATTAGACTTTGGCAGCTTTACTCCACGTACTCTGGCTTAGCTTTTCGCATTTTTTCTTTTTTGTTCAGAGGGGGGCATCGTGTACATCAGTAACAACAACCTAACGTTTATCGTATCTTCTGTACTCTAGACGAGATGACCAAGTTTAAACGACTCGCTGTGGTTGCTCAGTGCCCAAGGTGTTGGGCTTCTAAGCACGAGGTTGCAGGATCGAATATCGGCCAAGCCGGGCGCATTTCGATGGGGGCGAAATGCGAAATAACCCGTGTACCTAGATTTAGGTCCACGTGCAAGAACCCCAAGTGGTCTAAATTTCCGGAGTCCCCCACTACAATGTGCCCTATAATCAGAACGTGGTTTTGGCGCGTAAAACACCATAATCTAATAGCCTAATCTAACTTTAAACATGGAAGGGCTCACTCAGCTTTTCTTTTTTGTTTGTACGCATATTTTTAGTATCTTTTCGGTTGTTGCTTTTTGCTGCTTTGTACATGACCATTCCTTCAATGTTTGTATTATTGTTTGCCCCCCCTCCCCTTATGTAATACACCACATGGGGTCCTTAAAGGAATAACAAATGATAAATGGGGATAAATGATGATGATAAAGGTGCAGTGACATCAAGCAAAAAAAAAAACACAGTGATCACTCTAAAACTGCAGTAAACAAAGAGCGATTGCTTATCTTCTCCGTCGAACAGCCGCAATCTACTTCCATCATCGCTCTTGTTCGCGAAGCAGCACCGGAAACTAAGTGTGTGCCTGGAAAGTTTTCATATGTGTTAAAGTGCCCAACTACACAACAGTTGCTTCAATACATCGCTGAAGGCTGACAGAAGCGTTAAATTAAAATCGAAAACACAAGCATGACAGCACGCTAGCGCTGATGGGAACAGTGCTCGCCTGAGCCCACCTAAGCTTCGCAGCATTGGCAACAGGCGGCGCTGTCGGCATTTTGGGCATGGCGTGTAGACCATCTCTGACACTATAAGAGAAACTGGTAGGAGGTCTCATCAAACCATATGTATATATTGTGGGCATTTATAAGCTATTTGTCATCTGTACATGACCATCATCATGTGGGGTTCACATGGGGTTCTTTTTCATTATTGCTTGTGGGGCTTTCTCTTAAATGTGATCTGCGCTTTGGGCATGGTTGGTTTGCTGTATCTCCGATGCGTAATAAACGTGATAACTGCTGTGTCACAAGTCACAAGTGGGGGAGTGTGCTCTTCGGTCCTCCATCCTCTGACTCCCCGCTCAACCTCCTGGAGCTTCGATCAGGTTGCTGATTGTGGCAGCTGTCTGCCAGCATGTCTCAGGACAAGCCAGCGGGCACTTCTACTTTAAAAGCATTACGTTTTGGGTGATTTGGTTGTACATGGTTCTTATTAGACTTTTGTGTACACAAAAACAGGACATCGAACAAAGGGACACACAACATGTGCAAACTTCAACTGGCTTTTATTGTGAGAGCGACATATATATACGCTTTCACAATCAGAAAAAAAAATCCTGTTTCTCTTTTTCTGATCGTGGAAGCGTATATATATATCGCTGTCACAAAGCCAGTTGAAATTTGCGCATGTTCTGTGTCCCTTCTTCGTTCGACGTCCTGTGCACTGCTCGTATTTCTATCAATATACTTCTGCATTACGTACAATTTGCAGTGCTAAGCTCGTGTGCCCAGCAGCTCATATTGGGGTGGGATTTTCTTTCTACGGCCTCCACCTCCATCTCCTGCTGGCAACCCGTTCTCCACATGACCGACACAACCTATTCACTACATGCAGATGATGCACCACTTCACTTGCTTGCTGCAGAAGATACCGCGCTACCTCCTCGCCATCAAAGAATTGTTACTATCACGTCTGATGTCATTGACCACGGCGACGTGCTCGTACTACCATCTGCACGCTGTATCGCAAGAGGGATTGGTTTGATAATGGCTCTGCACTTCTCTACGCTACAAACTCAACATCCTAAAAGATTGTCGGACCTAAAGGTACTACATCGGCTTGTGCCACTGAATCGGAGTCTATCTCTGTCGTTTCCTTTAAAGCAGCTTTCTCTGAAGTTCCTTCTATTGGACGGGCTGCATCTCCTTCAGCTCTTGCAGTTGCCATAAGTTCTGACCTGACACCTTCACAGTCACAACAGTTGCTTGCTTTGCTCCAAAAACATGAAGCTTTGTTTGACGTGCATTCAGCTTCGTTGGGAAAGACTTCGATTACCACGCATTAGATAGACAGATGGTGCATTCAACGTGCGCCGTCGATTGTATCACGTACCGCTAGCCAAAAGGAAAGTCATTGACGAGAATGCCACCGACATGCTCCAACGGAACATAATATGCCCCTATGCTAGCTTTTGGTCATCCCCCGTTGTTTTGGTTTGCAAAAAAAAGATGACTCTGTTCGATTTTTTGTCGACTACCAAGCACTTAACAAGATCACATGTATGGATGTATACCCTGTGCTGCGAATAGATGATGCCTTGGATTTCCTACAGGGTGCCGAGTACTTCTAGAGTCTTGGTCTTTGTTCTGATACTTATGGATGAGGACGATAAAGGGAAAACAGTGTTTTCAATACCAGATGGGCTCTACGAGTTTAATGTCATGCCCTTCGGCCTCTGCAATGCGCCGCAACGTTCGAGCGCATGATTGACACCTTTCTTCGTGGCCTGAAGTGGAAGACTTGCTTGTGCATTCTGGACGATATTGTTGTTTTCTTGTCAGCCTTCTCTCAGCACCTGAAATGTTTTGGATGAAATTCTCACGTGCCTTGCCAATGCTGGACTTCAGCTAAACACCAAGAAATGCCATATTGAGAGCAAGACAATCCAGGTATTAGATCACATTGTGAGCAAAGACGACATTCGTCCTGATCCTGACAAGGTTTTGGCAGTTTGGCACGTCCCTTGTCCCAAAAAGACCAAAGATTTGCGTAGTTTCCTAAGCCTCGCTTCCTATTTTCGCTGATTCATACGACACTTCGTCTGAATAGCGTCACCTCTGCACAAATTACTGGGTTCTAATGTTCCTTTTGTGTGGTCTCCCGAATGTGAATCAGCGTTCGCCCATCTGAAGCGCGCTCTGACATCTGAACCAGTACTTCGCCATTTCGATGAAGCTGCTCCTACCCTTTTGCATACGGATGCTAGTAGTCACGGCATTGGTGGCATTCTCCTATAGCGAGACGACACTTTAGGTGACAGGGTCATCGTGTAAGCAAGTCGCATTCTGACAAACACTGAAAAAAATTATACCATCACGGAGCAGGAATGCCTAGCTATTGTTTGGTCTGTGCAGTAGTTTCGACGTTATCCCCACGACTGCCATTTTACCATCATTACAGACCATCATGCATTATGCTGGCTTTCAACGCTGAAGAACTTGTCTGGACGACTTGGTCTGTGGATTCTTCGTCTGCAAGAATATCACTTTACTATTACCTACAAGTGCAGTAAAAAACACCAGGACGCAGACGCGCTTTCTCACTGTCCGCTTCCTACGACACCATGCAATGGACCTCCAACTACCTTCCGTGACCAGCTTCTTCGTGACCAGAAATGGACAGACAAATCAACTCTCTTCTCAAACTAGGAGTGATATTGCTACGGAACAGTGTTTACAATGACGAAGAGGTAAGCAGTGAGAAGACGACAACGACAATTAGAGGCTAGCGCGGGCTGTTGCCTCTTGGCCACGGTGTAGGAATAATTTAGGTGCTGACACTCGCCGCTCCCCGTAGAGAGAACGCGCGGGCAGATTGTGTTCGCAGATGACCTTGAATCGGCGGTAGTTTTCGCCGCAAGGGTACAGATGGCGCTGTAGTATGGGAGCCCAGGGGCCCGCGCTGCCCGCTCGGGTGCGTTCAGAAATTTTCACGCCACGCGCGGGGTGAATACACGTGGTATAGGTGCAGAAGTGTACTTGCTGAAACTCGTGTGTGTGTGTGTGTGTGTGTGTGTGAAGGCTTCTCCGGATTCTCGAAAAGTGTTTGGTTGTGCCTGTCAGTCCTGTGAGTGCATTGTTCGGCTGATTGGTATTCTGCTGGGATTCACTCAACGTATACCACGCCGCGTCATGTGACGCCGAGTGCAATTAGTTGCGCTCAGGCTTGCTGCGCTTCAAAATGGGCAAGAAGTGCTTTGTACCGAATTGCAAGTCGGGGTATCGGACATGCACGGAGCGTGTGTCGCTTTTCAAGGCTCCGCGTGAACCCGAACGTTTAGAAAAGTGGCGACGGGCGATTCCGAGAGCAGACAGAGTTTTGCAGCCTACCGACCACGTGTGCGCGAAGCACTTCCCGAATGAAGTGATCTCTGCAACATATCACGCGGAATACAAGGGGAACGTCCTTCTGCACGCACAAAAAAAGCCGGTGCTCTCACCCGACGCTGTGCCTAGCATTTTCCCGAATTGCCCAGGATACTTGACTGTGCAGCAAAAAACGAGAAAACCTCCGCGGAAACGGCAGGCTCTGCCGCCGACTTCTCAGAAGCCTAAGAAGCAAGGACAGCCAGAAGCGTCGAATGCTTCTGAAGAGCTACACCTGGCCGTTGAAAATACACCAAGTTTATTGCTGGTTGACACAACGAGTTCAAAATATTCTGATGCCGAATCAACAGACGCGCCTTGTAAGAGGCCACGCTTGGATTTCAGCAGCGTCGCGCCCCCTCCACGTGAAGAAAAGGATCCTTTTCAACACGATACTGACACATTGAGTGGCACATGCACTGCCGACGCACCTAGTCACACAGCTGAAAAGGTAATTTCCTGTTTTAAATTCAGGTGGCATTCCTCCAGCCGCTTCACCTAAGCTCACTAGGCGCAACAAATCATGATATTGTTCTACAATACCTACTGAGCGGAAATTATCGTAAATACGATACGGTTGCTGCAGCCGTGTTTTCTTCCCTTCAGTATATTTATTTGATTATAATTAATTAGCCAGGATCTCATTGGACATCTAAGAGCACAGTGTGCTAGTAATCGCATAAGCTTTGCTCACTATTAGGTGCCATCCGGAAAGTGCACATTCATTTATTTAATTTCAGCGCCGTTCAGGCGTTAAAGAAGAGGTTGGTAACAGGAAAATTTTAGATTAATAAGAAATAATAAAATAGTAAGAAACATATAACACCGACTTGTTAAGAGAAGTAATGACATAATATAGATGACGTAAACGAAACTTTGGCTTAGTTCGGACGGCAGAAACATTCCTAATTCTATCATTTCTTTTCATTCAGCAACAAGTTTCTTCCTCATCTCAAAAAACTACGGAGCAAGAGAGAAGTCATGGACCAACGCAAGAGCAGCGACCCACCGAGTCCCTGTTCCTCCAGGACGGAGGACAGCAAATGACAATTTCCGCTCTGTCAGGCTGTGCTTCCAGCCTTAAACTCCCAAGTGAAGCCTGGGCAGTCCAAGTTTCTGACAGATTTGGGGTTAAATCTGTTGTTTTCAGTGAGCTAGAATTGCCGAAAGAGAGTAACCAGGCGCCTTTTTTCACTCCTTGTCAGTGAAATGTTTTGTTTATGGCCGTTTTGTTAACGTACAGACCATAAGTTCTGGTTTGCCCATGAATTCCCTAGCTGATATAGAGTGTGCAGTACGGGTCTTTCATGAAATGCATGTGTGTGCAGGTGGTCCCAGTGGTGAAATGTACAATAATATACGCCCCGAGTGCGCATATATTGACAAATGTGGAACCTGGCGGCACAACCGTTGCCTACTAGTGACAGAGAGTACAAGTTGCAATGCATGTGCTAAGTTAAAAGATGTACTTCGTATTCATGCTGCACGAAAGAAAAAGAATTCTCAACTGAAACACATTCGCATTCCGGCCAGTCCATCGAAAAAAACACGCATTGAAATGTTGCGGCGCGCCAGGATTGCCTGCTACAAGTCAAAAGTGCGGCTTCAAAAACAAAAACATAATCTTGAACAAGAATTGGCTAACTGCAAATCAAAACTACTAGAAATCAGTAATGAAACACTCGAACGCCTTTCCAGAGAAGCAAACCTTCCTGAAGCGCAAAAGCTGGTGTTGAAAGAGTGTGTAGCTGCAGGCAAAGCTCGCTCAAAAAACGGTAGAAGATACTCAGATGACTGGATCTTGCTCTGCCTTCTCCTCCATATTAGGTCACCTGGAGGATACAGATTCTTGATGGAGAGTGAAATTCTCGCCTTGCCTTCAGTACGAACAATACACCGCTACATCTCATTGGTGGGCTTTAAAACAGGCTTTGATAGTAAGTTCTTCATAGCCTTAAAAAAGAAACTTGAAAAGAAAGATGACTTCAAGCGGCACGGTATTATCATCTTTGATGAGATGCAAGTCCGTAAAAGTAAGGCTGTCAACTCAAAGACAATGACCTACGTCGGTCTGGCATCAGAGACGGAAAACAGTACCGAGCTTGCAGACCATGCTCTTGTTTTTATGTTCTGCCCTTTTGGTGAAAGTTATGCTCAGCCAATAGGTGTTTTTGCAGCAAAAGGTGCCACGAGGGGTACTATTCTTGCACAGTTGCTCCTTCAGGCAATTTTACTTATGGAGGAAGCTGGAGCAAAAATTCATGGGTTTGTTTGTGATGGAGCTTCGACAAACAGGACTATGTGGCGAACACTGGGTATAAGTGGGTCACTAGAAGCCTGCCGGAACTCCTTCACACATCCAAGCGACCCCACACGAAAAGTTTTTGCATTTTCTGATGCTCCACACCTCTTTAAATGCATCAGGAACCGTCTTTTGCAACAAAGGTACCTGAAAAAGGAGGGACGTTGGATTAGGTGGGAGGACTATGCAGCAGTTTATAAAGAAGACCAAGCGAATGTTGGAGCTTTGAAGGTGTGTCCAAAAATAACACATTCCCACATTTATCCAAGCAACTGTGAAAAGATGCGGGTAAAGCTTGCCACGCAAGTGTTCAGTCGCTCGATGGCAGCAGGTATTGAATTTTACAGAAACCGTGGCGTGCGCAGTCTGGGAGACACTGAAGCCACGCAAGAATTCACATTGTTTCTTAATAATCTTTTCGATGCCTTGAACCAGCGGTTTCCTCATGAAGGTGTCACAAAGCAGGGCTCTGACCTAGGCATTCTGTCACGTGGGGTAGAATGGTTGGATAACTGGGAAAAAGAGCTGCAGAGTGGAAATATCACGAAAGATATGTTCCTGACAAAAAGCACTTCTGAAGGGCTCCGAGTTACCTTGAGATCAACTAAAGAGCTTTGTGAGGTTCTTTTGCATCAGTACGAGTTCAGATACGTTCTTACAAATAAAATGAATCAAGATCCGATCGAAAGATTCTTTGGCAAGATAAGACTTGCTGGAAGCCAGAATGACCATCCTTCAATGCCAACATTTATGCAACTGTACAATACAATGTCCATTTACAGCCTTCTGAGGCCTCCCAAGTTTGGCAATTGCTGCGTGGTCGATGAGAAGCCATTACTAGACGCATCAGACTTCAGAGCCCTGATCGAACTAGGCAGTGCAAGCAACTCTTCGCCTGGCTTCATTGATCAGCTAAAAGAAAAGCTTGATAAACTGATTCTTGTTGAGGACTGGGAATGTGAGGATGTTATCACAGTAAACGGAAAGGATACAGCGCAAGTCGTTGACTGCATACTTTACTATGTGGTTGGATTCTTGAGCCGAAAGTTGATGAAAGCCACCACGTGCGATTGTTGCCGGTCTGCTTTTACCATTCCGCAAAACAGCTCTGCTGAAGCATCCCTGACCAACACAAAGAGCAGGGGTGGACTGTTGCACCCCAACGCGAATCTCTTTGAGCTGTTGAGAGTAGCTGAGGAGCACTTTGCAAAAAATGCCGACAGTCAGTCTGTATACTGGGAAACGGTGGAGCATGTGCTTGACACAAAGACCTTGACTTTTCCATGTGCTCAGCACAAAGAAGAGGTCATTGCACAAATTCTGCACTATTTCTTAACCATGAGAATGAGGCAGCACTGCAAAGCTGCAACCATGAACTTGAAAAAACAAGCTCAAGAGAAAAAAAAAGCTTGCGAAACTTTGTTCATCCCGAATCGTGTTGCCAAGTTTACAGAATGTACTAATTTTGTTAGATTTTTTGTGAATGTATGTATTAAACAGTTTGTGCCATGCAATGTATAGTTTTGTAACAGAATAAATTATATGTTCAGCCCCCCTTTCAGCATGCCATTCCTAATATTCTACACAAATGTAAGAGCACTGTACACACCACCAGACCTACTTCAGGTCGGACATTTTTTTTTCTAATATAAGAGCGCGCATTGTTCTCTTGAAATGACAGAGTAGAATAGAAAAATTATGCCCATTCATGGGCAACTAGCGCAAGATATACTGCTTTGAGAGTTGCGATGGATTTAGCCGTGTGACATGCCCTTCATCAAGCTGTACTGCACACGGCTTCATCGCCTTAACACTGAGCAGAAGCCTGCGTAGGGGTCGCGTGTCGAGCGAAGTTTGTAACCAAGTACATGTGTAAGCTAGAGGTGCAATGGTTCAAGGTGCTTTGAGGACGTTTATTTTGTAAAGAGGAAGATGAGCAGCGGCGGCAGCCGCACCGCCAGCGCACAGCGCAAGATTGCTGGGTTGACGACCGAAGCTCGGAACGGCATTTTGGCTAGCTGTCCTTACGCTATTTCCCCGAAAATCCGGCTACAATTTATTTATTTTTGCTTTAATTAGCTAACATTGGCGGGCGCAACTAGAAAATACGATTGATACACTGGCTTCAACGTATGCTAGATACCAGATCTATAATAAAAACGTCGAGAAATCAGTTGCATATTCATTTAGATAATCAGTCTTGTTACTGCAGAATCCCGGTGTATTCATGCCTGTGCATACTTTTCTATATACCCCGATATCGAGCTCGACAAACGAGCAACGCTTAGCATCGATAACCTACGCAGCGCAAATCCGAGAGCCTCCACCTACTAGCGCCACCTGTCGCCGGGAAACGGAAACAGCGCCGGCGGCGAACACAACCAGGACGGTGCGCCGGCCGCAGTGTCAACACCTAAATTATTCTTACACCGTGCTCTTGGCGAAGTGTGGCGTATTCCCTTGTAAATATACTTGCATATAGCTTTTTGTCTGCGTCTTCCTACGTAACATATCTGGTGGAGGTGGACATTCCCTGTGCCTCGTCACGGAGCTTCGCAGTGGATGGTACGTCGAGCCTTCCCTTCATGGCTCCCGGTGATGACAACTCGACTCCGCCGGCTCCGACACCTGCTGCCACTTCGACGACCTACATCACTCTCCCCACTCCCCGTGATCCTGGCATATTCTCGGGCAAAGATGGGGAAGACATTGATGACTGGATCAGCCTGTACGAACACATGAGCCGCAATAACCGGTGGGACCATACTATCATGCTCGCCAACGTAGTCTTTTACCTCGGTGGCACACCTCAAGTTTGGTTTCGGACGCATGAAGATGAGCTCACCAGTTGGGAATCGCTTAGGCATAAGCTCGTAGACTTGTTCGGCAACCCATACAGTCACCAACTTGCCGCACAAAAGGCGTTATCCGGCCACGTGCAGACGTCAACGAAGCCCTACGTCACGTACATTCAGGACGTCTTCGCTCTGAGTCGGAAAGTGGTTATACACATGACAGAGTCCGACAAGGTCTCCCACATCCTCAAAGGCATTGCTGATGACGCCTTCAACTTGCTTGTTTTTAACAACGTGGCGACGGTGGATTCAGTTATAGAAGAGTGCCGCCGCCTGGAACTCACTAAAACCCGATGTATTGACCAGCAATTTGCCCGTCTGCCCCACACCCCAGCGACATCTTCCTGTGCCGACACTCCTCATCCCACCAACACTGGCGATGTTACTCGAATTGTCCGGCGTGAGATCGAGGCCGCCAATCCGGCTGCCTTTGACTCCAGCCCCTCTAACGCACCTGCAGTAACGGTTTCCTTGATCCAGGCAGTAGTTTGCCAGGAATTCGCAAACATCGGTCTTGACACCATCTACTCGGCCCATCGCCCTGATAACCATCCGGCTTCATCGATTCCGCCCCATCCGGCATCTTATTACCCACCACGTTTCCGCAATCCATCTCAATGGCACACTGCTGACGACACGCCCATTTGTTTTCACTGCCACCGCATCGGGCACATTTCTCGGCACTGTCGAAGTCGCTGGACTTCCCCGACCCGGCTGCTTATACTGCCTACTCTCGCCCCTCAGGTGGCCCTTCTTGTCCCTATGCCGCACGCTCCGATAATGCCACCACTGACTCTCCTGCGCCGAACCACCCCTATTCTCGTTCACCTTCGCCCCAACGATGACAATCTCGCTCTCCCCAGCCCCTCCGCTCCTTTTCGCCGACTCCCTTCGGACGCCGCTCCCAGCCGGAAAACTAGATGATGCAGCGCCTCGAGGTGACGCTGCATTTCTCCATACGCCACCACATCTTCTAGTGGCGTTGCCCACTCATCTGAACCTTCTTGACGTGCAAGTTGATGGTGTTTCTGTATCTGCTCTTATAGACACTGGGGCGCATTTGTCGCTAATGAGCGCTGACCTTTGCAACCGCCTGAAGAAAATATTAATGCCTACCACGACGCCTGCTATCCGTGTGGCTGATGGTGGAACAGCCCCCGTAATTGGTATGTGTGCCGCCCGCGTCTCCTTCGCCGATCGCTCCACTATCGTGCTATTCAGTCATTGCCCACTGTACCCACGACCTGATCCTCGGCTTAGACTTCCTCTCCGCACATTCTGCTCTCATCGATTGTTCCGCCAGTACTCTTTGCCTTGACCTGCTCTTCTGGATTCCGCTGAACCACACCCAAGTCGCCTCAGTTCCCTCGACTTCGTTCGCTTGCCACTTTCGGCACTGACTTACGTTGGCTTAGTGTCATCCCCACCAGTGCCCGATGGTCACTACATCGCGGCTCCTATGCAAGACGTCCTCCTTACATACAGGATCACAGTACCTCATACAGATCATGGCGAATTGCGTCTGCCTGCCAGTGGTCAATTTTGGCTTGACGACACAAGTGCTGCCATGCGGGATGTCTCTGGCCCAACTTTGCTCAATCGAGGATCACGCAGTAGCATCTATTGCAGTAGACGACAATTCAGCTGATCCTCCTCTACCATCGCCGTCGGCAACTTGTACCATCGCGGACTTACGGAAAATGATTGCGCCCAACATGCCGTCCGAGCACGCTCGTGAGTTCTACCGCATTCTGTTTTCCTACCACAATATTTTTTACTTTAACGATCTTCCTTTGGCCCAAACTACAGCTGTTTAACATCGCATTAATACCGGCAATGCCCCTCCTATTCATCGCCGACCGTATCAAGTGTCACCGGCTGAGTGTCGAGTTATTCACGCAGAAGTTCGCAAAATGCTTGCCAAGAACATTATTGAACCATCATGTAGTCCATGGGTGTCACCTGTTGTACTGGTAAAAAAGAAGGATGGCGCATGGCGCTTTTGCGTGGATTATCGGCACCTTAACAGGGTTACCAAAAAGGATGTGTATCCCCTACCTCGGATTGATGAGGCCCTTGATTGCCTCCACGTTGCTTGCTACTTCTCTTCTATTGACCTCTGTTTCGGCTACTGGCAGATTGCCGTGGACGATCTCGACCACGAGAAGACAGCTTTTGTAACACCAGACGGTCTTTATCAATTCAATGTGATGTCGTTCGGTCTATGTAGCGCTCCTGCCACTTTTGAACGCATGATAGACTCCCTTCTTCACGGTTTCAAATGATCCACATGCCTGTGCTACTTGGACGACGTTATAGTATTCTCCCCAACGTTCGCTATGCTCCCTGAGCACCTCTCAGCAGTCCTGGACATTTTTCGGCGAGCCGGTCTGCAACTCAACGTATCGAAGTGCCAATTCGGCCGTCGCCAGATTACCGTCCTTGATATCTCGTTGACGCTTATGCTAAACTCATGCATATGTGGGAGGCCCAGCGCAGCTTCCACGCTCGCTGGCTCCTAAGCAGACACAACCGCCTTCTCAAGCTCCGCCTCGCTCGACTCCAATGAGAGATCGAAGCCTACTTAGGAACAATGGCACCCCAAAACTTAGGAACAATGGCATCAGACTTGCGACCGACTCGACGGGCAGTTGAGATGCAAGAACACATGGTTTCTGCTCCAGCACTTGCTTGACCCGACCCACACCAAGTCTGCATCACACAAGAATCTCAACTGCGTCATACACATGTTTCCATTCACGAACCAGGAACTCCTCGCTACCTTGAAAGACAAATACTTAAACACCTCCACCGGCATTCCCACCCCCTTAAATTACAAAGGCTCCCAGAACCCAGACATGGACAGAGACATCATGGCGTCGGAAGTCCGCGCCGCTCTCAACCGCATCAAGACTACCGCGGCTTCCGGCAATGACTATATCACCGACAGTATGCTCCGCAACCTCGACGACTAGTCGGTCGCAGCACTTGCGGACCTTTTCACCCACCACTGGCATGAAGGTCGCCTTCCAGACCCCTGGAAGCATGCCAAGGTAATCTTCATACCCAAACCAGGCAAACGACTCGATCTGGGCAACCTCCGGCCCATCTCGCTCACGTCTTGCCTGGGGAAGGTTATGGAGCACTTAGTTCTGAACAGACTCCACACTCACGCAGACAAGGAGGATCTCCTCCCTCCCCACCATGTTTGGGTTCCGGGCTGGACTCTCTACCCAAGACATCATGTGGCAGATACAATATGACATACTCGACCCGGGTCCCATCCGGGCGACACGCACCCTTCTCGGCCTCGACGTCAGTAAAGCGTTCGACAACGTGTCGCACGCTTCTATACTGACCAATCTCTCGCAGACGAATGTAGGCACTCGCACCTACAACTATATTGCCAACTTTCTTCACAACTGCACTGCTGAACTCCACATTGGAGACCTCTGTAGTGACAAAGTCATTATGGGCACCCAAGGAACACCACAGGGAGCTGTTTTGTCCCCGTTAATATTCAACATTACTGTGCGAGGCCTTCCCACACTTCTCGACACCATACCCCACATTAAGCACTCAATATACGCCGACGATATTACCCTCTGGACAAACTCTGGCTCGGATGGGGAGATACAAGATTCACTTCAACAGGCAATCGACACCATCCACACTTACGTGCAGGCAAACGGTCTCGTTTGTTCGCCCACCAAGTCTGAACTGTTAGTTATACGAGACAGACGTGTTCGCCGACCTATCCCCGACCCTCAAGAGCCGATCACGCTCCACACTGCCACCCACCCCATAGCCCCCGTACAGACAATCCGCGTGTTAAGCATGCTGGTGCAGAACAACACGCAGAACTCGGAAACCATCCAACGCCTCCGAACCACAGCCCACCAAATCAACAGCCTAATCCGCCGCATTGCCACTCGCCGCAGGGAAATGCGGGAGACCGACCTCAGCCGCCTCACACAAGCCTACCTCATTAGTAGGATTGTCTACACATACCCTTATTACCACCTCCGCCGCAAAGACGAAGAGGTGGTAAATAGCATCATCCGCTCGGCGTACAAGGCGGCAAAGGGACTGCCCCAGTCCGTCAGCACACACCGTCTCCTCCAGCTTGGAGTATACAACACCCTCACAGAGCTGATAGAGGCACACAAGACTGCACAGATACACCGTCTTTCTCGCACCGAACATGGTCGTTACATTCTTAATCATCTTAACATCAACCCTACAGGTGACATCCACCCCACTGCTCCCCTCCCAACTGGAGTCTTCAGTCGGCTGGTCATCAAACCCATGGCCAAGAATATGCTACCCGGCCGTCACGATAGGCGCCGCCAACTGAAGGCACAAGCCTTAGACGTCACCTACTCCGCCGACGAACATGCTATGCACGTGGACGCGGCGAAATGCGACTAACACATACGTAGCCTGCGTAGCGACGCCAACCATAACTCAATCCATAACCATAACCATAACCAATCAATGCTGCTACAGTGCGCACACACTCCTCCACCGCTGCCAAAGAGGTCGCAATCGCGCTAGCCATCGCGGATCCCCGCACAAGCACGGTTCTCAGTGACTCTAAACAAGCCATCCAAAATTTCTCAAAAAACTCACTCTGTCTCTCCGCCGCACACATCCTCCGCGGTTGCGCTCTCGACACAGCTGTAAGTTTAGTGTGGGTACCTGCACACGTGGGGAACTCTGGGAACGAAGGGGTCGACCGTTTAGCCCGAGGCCTAACTAATCGGGAGGCCAGCCCCTTGAACCCAGATGCGCTCGCAGAGGCCCCCAAATGCTATGCTGACGTTACCAACTTCTACAAGGAGACAAGACGCGTGTACTCACCTCCCCACCCCGACCTCGAACGAGCGCAAGCCACCATGCTTCGCAGACTGCAGACCAATTCAATTCTCAGTCATTCTAGGCTTTATTTAATCACTGGAGGGGATTACGACCCCATCTGTACTAAGTGCGACCATGGAGTGTTTGCCACTCGGGCACACATTCTCTGGGGATGCGAGGGTAACCCTCCCCCACAATCATTACTGCCAGCTCCCTCCGAGGAGGGTTGGAACCAGCTGCTGACAAGAGCAGACAAGAAAATGCAACTCGCACTTGTCTCGTGGGCCCAGGACGTTACCCCCACCTGGGAGCCACACTAGGCCTACCTGCCCTAACTTCCTACCCTGCAGTGGCAAATAAACTTGTTTCTCTTTCTCTCTTTCTTCGTATTTCCGCTGTTTCGTGAAAAATTTTTCGGCCATAGCACGACCACTAAACGAGCGTTTCAAAAATGATGCCCTTTTCCAGTGGGGCGATAACAAGACCACTGCATTCTCACATCTAATCGACCTTCTCACAACGCCTCCCGTTCTGGCCCATTTCGATCCTTCTTCACCTACCGAAGTCTGTACTGATGCCAGTGGTCACGGAATTGGCGCAGTACTGGCCCAACACCAGCATGGCAACGGCCGTGTTATCGCTTACGCCAGCAGGCTCCTCTCACCCTCGGAACGTAACTATTCCATCACTGAGCGTTAGTGTCTGGCCCTAGTTTTGGTGGTTGCGAAGTTCCGCCCATACTTATATGGCCGACCCTTTTCCGTTGTCACAGAACATCACGCGCTTTGCTGGTTATGCTCACTGAAAGATCCTACAGGAAGACTTGGTCGCTGGGCGTTACGCCTCCAAGAATATTCATATACTGTCACCTACAAATCTGGCCGACTACACAAGGACGCTGACTGCCTGTCTCGTTACCCGGTAGACGAGCCTGACGACGCCGACAGTAGTACCGCCAACGGCATTTTCTCTGTGTCTGCCTTCGCTAACATCGCCGATGAGCAGTACCGAGACCTACCACTGCGAGCACTCATCGAGCGTCTGCGCTCTACACCTACCGACGCGTCCGTTCGCCGCTATGTTCTCCAGGGCGCATTCTGTACCGAAGGAACTTCCTCCCTGACGGATCTAATCTTCTTGTCATGCCAAAACATCTACGGCAGACTGTGCTCTTTGAGATGCATGATGCACCCACTGTGGGACATCTTGGGGTAACCAGCACGTACGACCGCGTCCGCCGCCACTTCTATTGGCTTGGTCTCGCTCGCTCCACCCGACTCTATGTTGCTGACTGTGATCCCTGCCAGCGTCGGAAAACACCTCAGGTGCTACCTGCCGGTCATCTCCAGCCGATCACCGTCCCTGTGGAACCGTTCTTTCGTGTTGGATTAGAACTCCTCGGTCCCTTTCCTACGTCATCCTCTGGGAACAAATGGGTAGCCGTCGCAACTGATTACGCCACTCGATATGCTATCACACGGGCTCTCCCTACCAGTTGCGCCACTGACGTCGCGGACTTTTTCTTGCGTGACATTATGTTACTTCATGGCGCCCCGAGACAGCTGCTTACTGACCATGGTCGTAACTTCCTCTCGAAAGTTATCGCCGACATTGTGCATTCCTGCTCCACTCAACACAATCTGACTACCTCATACCATCGTCAAACCAATGGCCTGACAGAGCGGTTAAACTGTACTCTTACAGATATGCTCTCCAAGTAAGTTTCCAAGGACCTCCACGACTGGGACATTGCCCTTCCTTACGTCACATTTGCGTACAATTCTTCCCGGCACGACACCGCCGGATTTTCTCCATTTTATCTACTCTACGGTCGCGAACCGACCTTGCCCCTTGACACGGTACTTCCTCCTGCTGCGATCTCAACAAGCGAGTATGCGCGCGACGCCATTGCCCTCGCCGACCACGCACGCCAGCTTGCCCGTGCTCGACTGACGGACTCGCAAACCACTCAGCAGCGTCAGTACAACACCCGCCACCGTGACGTGCAGTTTTCGCCTGATGTGCTCGTGCTCCTGTGGTCGCCCTCTCGTCACGTCGGACTTTCAGAAAAGCTCCTTTCGCGATACACAGGGCTCTGCCGCGTGCTGCGCCAGGTGACGCCTGTGACGTACGAAATTGCTCCTGTGAGCTCAACCTCGTCTTCTACTCTGGCCTCTAGTGACGTCGTGCACGTCAGTAGGCTCAAGGCCTACTACACTGCTTCCGAGTCCGACCTTTAGTCGCTCCGGGACGGCTCTTTTGCCGACGGGGGTAGTGCTAAGGAACAGTGTTTACAATGACAAAGAGGCGAACAGTGAGAAGACGACGACGAGGATTAGAGGCTAGTGCGGGCTGTTGCCTCTTGGCCAAGTGCGAGCCGCCGTGGTTGCTCAGTGGCTATGGTGTTGGGGTGCTGAGCACGAGGCCGCGGGATCGAATCCCGGCCACGGCGGCCGCATTTCGATGGGGGCGAAATGCGAAAACACTCGTGTATTTAGATTTAGGTGCACGTTAAAGAACCCCAGGTGGTCGAAATTTCCGGAGTCCTCCACTATGGCGTGCCTCATAATCAGAAAGTGGTTTTGGCACGTAAAACCTCATAATTTAATTTTTTTTGGCCAAGTGCGGCATATTCCCTTGTAAATATACTTGTATATAGCTTTTTGTCTGCATCTTCCTACGTAACAATATGACTTGCTCAGTGGCTATGGTGTTAGGCTGCTCAGCACAAGGTCGCGGGATCGAATCCTGGCCATGGTGGCCGCATTTGGATGGAGGCGAAATGCGAGAACACCCGTGTACTTAGATTTAGGTGCACGTTAAAGAACCCCAGGTGGTCGAAATTTCCGGAGTCCTCCACTATGGCGTGCCTCATAATCAGAAAGTGGTTTTGGCACATAAAACCCCATAATTTAATTTTTAACAATATGACTGTGTACATGACCATACGCTGCACCAGCGCTTCTGGCCGAGAAAAAAGGAGAAGGACGCACGTGTCTCTGCGCAGATTACCGCAAGCTAAACGCAGTGCCCAACTATCAACTCATCCCTCGCATCGACGACATTCTTGACTATCTCGGGAAATCAACGTAATTCTCGACGTTAGACATAATGTCAGGTTACTGGCCCGTGAGGATACATCTGGCAGACGTTCCGAAAACGGCCTTTGTCACACGTACCAGACACTATGAATGGCTTGTCATGCCTTTTAGTCTCCGGAACACTCCAGCCACTTTCGAATGAGCTGTCAAGTCCGTCTTGACCAAACACCACTTGACGCACATCACAAACTACTTTGATCACATTGTCGCCTATTCTGACACTTTCCCAGACCATTTGAAGCATCTAGATGCCACTCTAAATGCTTTTCGAAATGTGTGCATTAAACTGAAATTGAAGAAATGTCGGTTTGCACAAACATCCTTTGTGTACCTGGGACACAAGTTTCAAATGGCACAGTCACTTTGAAGCAAAGCAAAATGGAGGCAATCCTGCGGTTTCCCACGCTATCGCGCCCTAAAGAGTTAAAGCGTCTTCTTGGCACCGTCAATGTTTACTGTTGATACATCGCCTGCTTCAGTGAAATTGTTGATCCACTGACACGCCTACTCGGCAAAGAGACCACCTGGAACTGAGACCCTGACTGTGAACTGGCTTTTACTCAGCTTACGAAATGTGTAACGGTAGAGCCCATTCTTGCCATATACGATACCACCAAATCTTGGGTGCTCTACTGCGATGTATCCAATAAAGGTGTTGGCGCCATCTTGAAGCATGCTGATGATGAAGGTCAAGAGCATCCAGTTGCATACTATTCACGCAAGCTGCTAAAACCTGAAAGGAATTACGCCTTCACAGAACTTGAATGTTTAGCAATTATTGATTCTATCCATAAATGGCATTGTTATCTACATGGAAAACCTTTCACTGTGATCACCGATCACGTGGCATTGCAGTGGCTTAAAAACATCAAAAATCCTCGAGGCCACCTGTTCCGATGGTCCTTGAAGCTGACCATGTACGCCGTAAACATCAAGCACCAAAAGGGCATTAACAACATCGAAGCCGATGCAGTGTCTAGAAACGCTATCATTCAGCTCCTATCTGCTGAACAACTACGAGAGCACCACCACAACAAACCGCCTTGCAAGCATACCATTGAGAATGGGATGACCATAGTGATGCGCAGAGGATACGAAAATTCTACATTCCTTTCGCTCTCCAGTCTTCCCTTCTTCAGAAAGCTCATGGTGCTTTCGGTCATGTCAGAGTAGAGAAGACATTGCGACTTCTCTCTTCACAATATTATTAGCCTGACATCGTCACCGATGTTTCCGAATACGTTCGACACTGCAATACTTGCCAGCGCTGCAAGAATACGAAAACCAAATGTTTTGGTTCCTTGGAATCGTTACCACCCGCAGAGCAACCATTTAATCTTCTGGCCACGAACACTATCGGAGGTTTTGCCAACTTAGGTTCCTCCAAGAGATTCATCCACTTGGCCGTTGACCATGCCACCAGTTATGTATGGGCTTTTGCACAAACATAACCACCACATAACCGCACACATAATACATGTAATGAGACCTGCAACGCCTACATTTTCTGTCTAAAGAGTATCTTCATTGCTGGAAAGCCTTGGAAGTTCCTTTCTGACTGTGGCACAGGATTCATCGCTGATAAATTCAAGCAATTCCTCAAATGCAACAACATTCATCCGTTTTATATAAGCTCACAACGCCCGCAGTGTAATGGCTTAAATAAGCGCACTAATCAGTCCAGAGTCACTCGTCTCCGCTGCAAGGTCTACGATGAACCCTGAAAACCATGGACGCACCTCCTCTCTGACGTTCTCGACGAGTACAGCAAAACCCGACAAGGTCACGGACTGCCCACCCTGCTTCCTTATGTATGGCGCACCATCTTACCCCCAGCTCCTCTCCAACGTTACTGAGAACCTGCAGGAAACTCGCGCAAACATGGCCCGCAATTCCCTGGCATATCACAAGAAAAACAAAATCATATATGACAAGAAATTTCTTCCCTCAGAGCTTCAAGTGGGGGACTGTGTTCTGTATGAGACATCCTGGCCTCCCAACCGCGTTAAACTCAGTGCAATAATGGAAGGACCTTATACGATTATGCACAAAATATCTGCTGTAAATTATGAGATCGACTGCAGCGTGACCCTACTCGGCAGACTGACATCGTTCATGTGGGGAGATTAAGACGATATCACCCACCCTTACACCTATGACTCTCTCGGGGGGAGAGAGAAGCGTGTGACGAACCGCAAGGACGGTGCGGTGCAATAGTGGTGAAAGAGGAAGACGAGGTCTGCAATAAACCGAGCTTCACACCACCGGGATGTCTCCTGCGTTACCTGCCTCCGTTGGCTCCTGTGTGTGTGTGTGTGTGTGTGTGTGTGTGTGTGTGTGTGTGTGTGCGTGCGTGTGTGCGTGCGTGCGTGCGTGTGTGTGTGTGTGTGAGTGAGTGAGTGAGTGAGTGAGTGAGTGAGTGCGTGCGTGCGTGCGTGCGTGCGTGCGTGCGTGCGTGCGCGCGCGCGCGCGAGCAGAAGGTTACAGACGGAGGCAAACATGGTCACCCGAACACTGCCTTTATTTCTCGTCTACCTCTTTCTCCACTATTGCACTGTACCATACTATTGTGTGGTTCGTCACACGCTTCCTCCTCCCCCTGAGAGAGTCGTAGCTACAGGGGCCAATGATACCATCATACTTCTCACATGAACGATGTCAGTCAGGCAGTCCGGTGACGTCCAGCCGAGCTCAGGGGGCCGAGGCTGGCTGTTGCACTCCCAGACGACATATGCATGCCCCAATGAAGGAAGGTTTGGACACATGGAAGCTGTGGGTACTCGGATGTAGTAGGCGTCGGCTCACTCTTCGCGTTCTGTGGACACGCGGAATCTCCTGCCCGAACATTCGGTGGTCTGAGTAGTGGAGGCAAAATCTTAGTTTGTCCGGTATGCCATGGAAGTGCCCATGCTGTTTTCGTCGTCATGCACAGTGTTGTCGCAGGAATCCTTGCGGTGGGAGCAGTCCTGGTAGGTGGTGCTGAAGGTGCACTCGACGATGTTTCCTTCTCGCGAAACATCATGTTTGTTGAGTCAGCCGTGGGTTTAGTTGACTTGTGCACTGATGTTTTCCTCGTTGCAACTGTTCTTGATGTTGTTAATATTGATCTTTGTGAGGTTGTTGCGACAGTTGTTGATGTAGCTTCTCTATTGGAATATGCCTTTGACTGCTTGAGCAAATTGACACAGAGATGATGTGTAGCTTGCATACTGCTCCTTCTTGCAAGACTTGTCTGGTGGCGAGTACAGTATGCCAGGCTTCTCAAAAGACTCTTCCAAGACTCCTGCGACGTCATTCGGAATGAACGCTTTTATCATTTGACAGTGTGCGATGCTGCTCGGCACGTGCGAAGCTCCTGAAGTGGCAGTGGCTTGTTGACGTGTAGTACGCAGAAGAAGGCTTGAGAGTTACGGAGCACCTTGATCTCTATGTGTACGTTGCTCCAAGTTGTCTTCACCTTTAAAGTTACATGTGTTGGTACTGGTACTTATATTCTGGTTTCGTCTTTGCAGTAAGCAATTTGGCTTCGTTTCACGAGAACAACTGACTGTTGCGATATTTTCTCGATTCATGTTGCTGATATAGAAGTTTGTGTCCATGCTGTTTCGAATTCCTGGGTATTGAGTGCTGGAGGATGTCGCAGCGGATGTGGCTCGATCATGTTCTCTCAAAGAAAGGTCATCAAAGAAAGGCCAAGGAAAGGGCATCGGCACTGCAGCTTGCTGAAGACGTACATATTGTTGACTGATGTGCGGCGGTCAAACCTGCTTCAATGTTGGGTTTCGAAGGAACGAATAGGCATGCGGATCATTTGGTGCACAGTGGCTTTTCTTTTATTGGGAATGTCATGTTTGTGCTACACATGCAATTGTGCGTCCTCTTCGTGGGAAAATCGTGGCAAGGAAAATTCGCCGAGGATCTGCTAAAATGGGGCTTTGTTTCGGAATGCTGATGATCGCTACGTAAAAACTGTGTTGGACTGCGGTGAGCCATTTGAAATGTCTGCTGCTCGTGTATAATGGAGGGGTCATAAACTTTAAATTAGCTGATCATTTCGTCTTTGATTATGTTCCATGATTCATCGGTTTCAAGTATGTGCGTGAAGTAGAAGCAAAATGCCTTACCAGTGACTTAATCATTGAAAATTTTTACCATATCCTGTTGCGACCATGATGCAGTGAACACGTGGAACTCAAAGAGGCAAAAGCAATCTTCCACGGGTCCATCGTCCGCTGATCCTGATGAGGATACCGCGGTAGCCGATGAGGCTTGCAGTGATGTGGTCATGAGGCTGGTCGGTGTCAGTGATGGAGCTGTGCTCTCTGGATCCTGTCGACTTGTGTGATGCGAGCAGGAGGTTGTGGATGGAGACAAACATGGTCGCCCGACTATAGCGCCGTACCGTACTATTTTTTGGTTCGTCACACACACACACACATTATATATATATATATATATATATATATATATATATATATATATATATATATATATATATATATATATATATATATATATATATGCCATCTCTGGCACTACGACAGCAACAATGTGATTAAACACTTATTCGGCATTTGTCCAGAAAATTTAGCTGCACAAAAGTTATCAAGTGCAGCGTAGTAGCAGAGTTTGAGGTGGCACAGGAAACAAGTACGGTAGTGCATAGAACTAGTGCTCATGTGTAGTATTGTGTTGTGCAGGATAACAAAGGGCGCAGCAAGAGCAGCCATGACCTGACAGATGATGCTAGCTTGAGCTCAGTGCCTGCGGTAGGCGAGTTCAAGCGGCCTGTCGAGCCTGAAAGTGCAGTTGACTTGGTACGGCAGCGGATGCGCCAGGCTGCTCTTGCATCTACCTCATCTGTGGCAGAGCAAAACTACTTCGAGGAGGAACGCCAGAAGGCCTCTGCACAGCGCATGTGAGTAGTGGGGATTTTACCTTTTTAGGCTTCGCTCGATTATCCCTCAATATTTCAACATCATTTCAGGAGTAGTAATGAAATAAGTGATTCCAGATGTACATAGTGCTGCTAATCTCACAAGCATGGAGGGCATGTACAGTGAAAATGGGTTTAATATAAATATTGTAAAACACAATGCAATACAGTGTTACAATTACTATACATCAAGTAAATTGCGACAAAACCTAATTACGAGAGAAAAGGCAACCGAGGGGCCTGATATTTATTAATTATAAGAAGCCAACAAAAACACCAAGGACAACATAACGGAAATTACCTGTACTTACTAATTGAATTAAGGAAGTGATAAATCAGGTGGGGATATGAACCCACGTCTTCACATTACGCTTGCGTTGCTCTTACCATTTGAGCTACCACGGCACTGATCTCTCATCCACTTTCTGGGGTATTTATGTTTTACTACTAGAACTAATCCTGGGAGTGTTAACCCCTGCCACGACTCACAAACTTAGGCAGCGGATGTGGAGCACCCTTTCTGCTGCAGTTGTCGTGAGTATGCAATCTATTTGGGTGACGGCAACTGGTTAGTAAATTCGCACATGCTATCTGAAGGCATCAATGTTGCCGGATTTGAGACCCTGTTAATGGAATGAACGAGAAGAAAGGGAACTGAGGGGCCCTATCATGAAACAGGAGACCAAGAAAAAGAAACAAACAAAGCTGCAGTTTCACCCAAAAGGTGAAGCATTGATTGCGGTACCTAATTGCAACAGTGATATTGTCACGTGGTGGTGACGTTGAATAACACAGTAGCAATACTGTGAACGACAAAACTAACTTTTATTGGGCGAACCTGTGCCCACAAAACAGGCTACACTTATAGCACAACGATAGCGGCGAACACGCTCGGCGATCGTCGAAAATCTGATCAGCGGGTCAAGCGCGTCGGCTTTTATAGAGCAGTCGTCGAATGTTTCAGACTAATCGATTGGACCCGCGTGCCTTCCACAAAGTTCTACACTATTCGCGTTACGCGATGAAATCAGATAACACAAGGTTTGGCGACAACAGACAGCCGGGTAGAAGTATCGATAACTTTCCAGAAACGTCGGATGCGTCCCTCGCTGTGCGATTACAGTTGTTAAGCAGCGAAACGTGGTCGCCCGATAAAGATAAGTACACGTGTCAATACCCCCCTCTTAAAAAGCATCGACCCGATGCTGCAAACAAACGAAGGTAATAAACAAAATCACTCGTAGCAAAGAAACGAACCAAAATGACGAAGTTCGTCAGCGTCCGTAAAAGGGTTTAAGGCGCACCACGTGGACCACTTCAGATCGTGCGCGGCGCCGCTGTGAATGCGAAATGCCGTCTGGCACGACCTCATAGTCCAGAGCGCCAATACGTCGGATGACCTTGTAGGGTCCGAAATAGCGTCGGAGTAGTTTCTCACTGAGTCCTCGTCGGCGTATCGGGGTCCAGACCCAAACACGGTCGCCAGGCTGGTACTCGACGAAGCGTCGTCGGAGGTTGTAGTGTCGGCTGTCGGTCCTCTGCTGGCCCTTGATTCGCAAGCGGGCGAGCTGTCGGGCCTCTTCGGCACGGTGGAGATAGCTAGCGACGTCAACATTCTCTTCCTCAGTTACGTGCGGCAGCATGGCGTCAAGCGTCGTCGTCGGGTTCCTGCCGTAAACCAGCTTAAACGGTGTGATCTGTGTTGTTTCTTGCACCGCCGTGTTGTACGCGAAGGTTACGTACGGCAGGACCGCGTCCCACGTCTTGTGTTCTACGTCGACGTACATTGCTAGCATGTCGGCAAGCGTCTTGTTCAGGCGCTCCGTGAGACCATTCGTCTGCGGATGGTAGGCAGTTGTCCTCCTGTGGCTTGTCTGGCTGTACTGCAGAATGGCTTGGGTGAGCTCTGCTGTAAAAGCCGTTCCTCTGTCGGTGATGAGGACTTCTGGGGCACCATGTCGCAGCAGGATGTTCTCGACGAAAAATTTCGCCACTTCGGCTGCGCTGCCTTTTGGTAGAGCTTTAGTTTCAGCAAAACGGGTGAGATTGTCCGTCGCCACGACGATCCACTTATTCCCGGATGTGAATATCGGAAACGGCCCCAACAAATCCATCCCAATCTGCTGGAATGGTCGGCGAGGAGGTTCGATCGGCTGTAGTAATCCTGCTGGCCTTGTTGGTGGTGTCTTGCGTCGTTGACAGTCTCAGCATGTCTTGACGTAACGGGCGACGTCGGCGGTCAGACGCGGCCAGTAATACCTTTCCTGTATTCTCGACAGCGTCCGGGAGAATCCGAGGTGCCCCGCGGTTGGATCGTCGTGTAGGGCGTGCAGTATTTCTGGACGCAGCGCTGACGGTACAACAAGAAGGTAGCTGGCGTGGACTGGTGAGAAGTTCTTCACGAGCAGGTTGTTTTGTAGCGTGAACGAAGATAACCCGCGCCTAAATGCCCTAGGGACAACGTCGGTGTTCCCTTCCAAATACTCGACGAGGCCTTTTAGCTCCGAGTCGGCTCGTTGCTGTTTAGTGAAGTCTTCCGCGCTTATTATCCCAAGGAAGGCGTCGTCGTCCTCGTCGTCTTGCGGCGGGGGATCGATGGGGGCGCGCGATAAGCAGTCGGCGTCGGAGTGTTTTCTTCCGGACTTGTATATTACCGTGACGTCATATTCTTGTAGTCTGAGGCTCCACCGCGCCAGCCATCCTGAAGGGTCCTTTAAGTTAGCTAGCCAACACAATGCGTGATGGTCACTGACGACTTTGAATGGCCTGCCATAGAGATAAGGGCGGAATTTAGCTGCAGCCCAAATGATGGCGAGGCATTCCTTTTCCGTCGTAGAATAGTTGCCTTCCGCTTTTGATAGCGACCGGCTAGCATACGATATCACCCGTTCAAGTCCTTCTTTCCTCTGGACTAGGACGGCACCGAGGCCTAGGCTACTGGTGTCAGTGTGGATTTCGGTATCGGCGTCCTCGTCGAAGTGTGCAAGTACCGGCGGCGACTGCATGCGTCGTTTGAGTTCTTGAAATGCCTTGGCCTGCGGTGTTTCCCACTTGAACGCGACATCACATTTGGTTAGATGTGTTAGCGGCTCCGCGATGCGTGACAAGTCCTTGGCAAAGCGCCTATAGTAGGCACACATGCCAAGGAATCTGCGCACTGCCCTCTTGTCGGTTGGCTGTGGGAACTTTGCGATGGCAGCAGTCTTCTGTGGGTCGGGGCGTACTGCTGATTTGCTGATCACGTGGCCTAGGAACAAAAGCTCAGCGTAAGCGAAACGGCACTTTTCCGGCTTCAGAGTGAGCCCTGATGACTTGATGGCTTCTAACACTGTCGCAAGCCGCCTAAGGTGATAGTTGAAATTTCCGGCGAAGACAACGACGTCATCCAGGTAAACAAGGCACGTCTGCCACTTCAGTCCGGCTAACACCGTGTCCATGACGCGCTGAAACGTTGCAGGCGCCGAGCACAGTCCGAATGGCATGACCTTGAACTCGTAGAGGCCGTCTGGCGTGATGAAGGCAGTCTTTTCGCGATCTCTCTCGTCGACTTCTATTTGCCAGTAGCCAGACTTGAGGTCCATCGAAGAGAAGTATTTAGCGTTGCAGAGCCGATCCAATGCGTCGTCTATCCGTGGAAGGAGGTACACATCCTTCTTCGTGATCTTGTTCAGTCGACGATAATCGACGCAGAAGCGTAGGGTTCCATCCTTTTTCTTTACCAGGACTACAGGAGAGGCCCACGGGCTTTTCGACGGCTGGATGATGTCGTCGCGCAGCATTTCGTCGACTTGTTGCCTAGTAGCTTCACGTTCTCGCGTCGAAACTCGGTAAGGGCTCTGGCGGAGTGGTCGAGCGCTTTCTTCGGTTATTATGCGATGCTTTGCAACTGGTGTTTGTCGAATCCTCTATGACGTCGAAAAGCAGTCTTTGTATCGTCGGAGAAGACTTCCGATCTGTTGCTGCTTACCCATAGGAAGACATGGATTCACGTCGAAGTCTGGTTCGGGGACTATGCTCATCGGGGTAGATGCGGCTGAATCCGAGAGGACAAAGGCATTGCTGGTTTCCACAATTTCCTCGATATATGCGATTGTCATGCCCTTGTTGATGTGCTTGAACTCTTGGCTGAAGTTGGTTAGCATAACTTCCACTAGCCCTCCGTGGAGTCGAGCGATCCCTCTTGCGACGCAAATTTCACGGTTGAGCAATAGATGTTGGTCGCCCTCGATGACGCCTTCTACGTCAGCGGGTGTTTTAGTGCCGACGGAAATAATAATGCTGGAGCGCGGCGGGATGCTCACTTGATCTTCGAGCACACTCAAGGCATGGTGACTACGACAGGTCTCCGGCGGTATCGCTTGATCTTGTGACAGCGTTATCGATTTCGACTTCAGGTCGATGACTGCGCCATGTTGATTCAAGAAGTCCATGCCGAGAATGACGTCTCGTGAACACTGTTAGAGGACAACGAAGGTGGCAGGGTAAGTCCGGTCATGAACGGTAATTCTTGCCGTGCAGATCCCTGTCGGCGTAATCAGGTGTCCTCCAGCGGTCCGAATTTGAGGGCCTTCCCATGCAGTCTTGACTTTCCTCAACTGGGCGGCGGTGTGTCCACTCATGACGGAGTAATCGGCTCCTGTGTCTACTAAGGCGGTGACCGCGTGGCCGTCGAGAAGCACGTCGAGGTCGGTGGTTCTTTGTCTTGCGTTACAGTTAGGTCTTGGCGTCGGATCACGGCTGCGTCGTGTTGAACTGAAGTTGGAACGTCGCGTCGTCAAGTCGTCTTTCATCGGTGTAGTCTTGGCTTCCCGATTTCTTCGGGACGGCGGCGTGTCGTTATGTCGTCGAGGTAGTTTCTTCGGTGTCTTCGTCGGCGGCGGAGGATCTTCGTCAGTTCGACGAACAGCAACCGCACCTCCATCGGTTGCTGCTTTTAGTTTTCCGGATACGGGCTCGCAGAGCGGCCCCGGGCTGGGCCAGTGTATGGTCGGCGCTGCGGCGACAGGTAGCGGCCTGGAGATGGTGAAGGCGATGGTCGTCGAGAGCTCCACTGAGTAGCGACGAGGTAGTCGGCGATATCGCAGGGGCGTTCACCTTGCTGCGGGCGCGGAGCGTTCACGGCGAAACCTCGCAGTCCCATCTCCCGGAATGGACATCGTCGGTAGACATGGCCCGCTTCTCCGCAGTGGTAGCAGAGCGGGCGGTGGTCAGGAGCGCGCCAAATGTCTGTCTTCCTCGCATAGGTGCGCTGGGCGACGGGTGGTCGTGCTGGTGGTGGCGGCGGCGGACGACGGAACTGCGGCGTGACAGGGCCCTAGCGCGGTCGCGGAGGGGGACCTTGACGGCGTGCGACGGTGGCGTAGGTCATCGCTTGCAGCTCAGGCTGGGGCGATACAGGGGCTACTCCAAGTTGTTGTTGGAGCTCCTCACGCACGGCGTCGGCAATCGAAGCCACTTGTGGCTGTGATGGTGGGAACAGCTTTTGTAGCTCCTCCCGCACGACCGCTCGGATAGTCTCGCGCAGGTCGTCGATGGCCAGCGATTGAACTCCGTCGTAATTTGTCGAGTTCGTGCAGCGGTCGAATTGCCGGTTTCGCATCTCGAGTGTCTTCTCGATGCTGGTGGCCTCGCGAAGAAACTCGTCGACGGTCTGCGGTGGGCTTCGTACCATTCCGGCAAAGAGTTCCTCCTTCACACCACGCATCAGCAGGCGGACTTTCTTCTCCTCGGGCATTTCAGGGTCGGCGTGGCGGAAGAGACGGCTCATTTCTTCTGTGTAGATCGCGGTCGTCTCATTAGGTAGCTGCACCCGGGTTTCTAGTAGCGCTTGGGCTCGTTCTCAGCGTACGACGCTTGCGAATGTCTGCAGGAAGCCGCTTCGGAATAGTTCCCAGGTCGTTAAGGTGGCTTCTCGGTTCTCGAACCACGTCCTGGCCGCGTCTTCCCAAGCGAAGAACACATATCGCAGTTTGTCGTCGTTGTTCCAGTTGTTAAAGGTAGCGACTCTCTCGTGCGTCTCAAGCCTGCTTTCCGGGTCCTCGAAAGTTGAACCGCGGAACGTCGGAGGCTCCCTGGGCTGCTGCAGCACGACGGGTGACGCTGGGGCCGCCATTGGGGTGGACTTGGTGGCCATCCTCCTAGTCGTCTTGGGCAAAAGTCCGTGCTCCGGGGGCAGTCCTTGCAGCCTGCGGCTACCTCGCTGGTTCTTGTTGACGTTGGTGTCTTCCGAGTGAGGGCTTGGGTCACGGCTTTGTGGGGGCGTCCGGTGCATGAACCCAAAGCACCTCCACCAGATGTCACGTGGTGGTGACGTTGAATAACACAGTAGCAATACTGTGAACGACAAAACTAACTTTTATTGGGCGAACCTGTGCCCACAAAACAGGCTACACTTATAGCACAACGATAGCGGCGAACACGCTCGGCGATTGTCGAAAATCTGATCAGCGGGTCAAGCGCGTCGGCTTTTATAGAGCAGTCGTCGAATGTTCCAGACTAATAGTTTGGACCCGCGTGCCTTCCACAAAGTTCTACACTATTCGCGTTACGCGATGAAATCAGATAACACAAGGTTTGGCGACAACAGACAGCCGGGCAGAAGCATCGATAACTTTCCAGAAATGTCGGATGCGTCCCTCGCTGTGCGATTACAGTTGTTAAGCGGCGAAACGTGGTCGCCCGATAAAGTACACGTGTCAATATGAACTAAGGATAGTAGCATTATTGGCCAGATAAACATGTAAACATAGGCGTAGCTAGTATACTTGCTGACAACTTTCTGTGACTACGAATCGAAAGCTATGCATGCATGGCTGCTGTGCATGTGTTACCACGCCAAGTAGTCCGACAGCATTTGACAGGGCTTTTGATTGCTCAGAACAGATGCTGAATCAACGCAGCTTCCACATGCGAAGGTTTCAGGTTGCCCAGACGCAGAAGGGAAAAGCCACAAAATAAGTAAACCTTTGCACTCAATGGTGTGTTCTGTCCTATTGAACTGTTGCTAATAAGATGTTTGTTTTCTCTTCCCCAGCCTAAACTAACGTGTATTGAAACATGGCTAAATTCAGAGTGCAAACTATTGGGACACAAGCTAAAGCACAAGAAAAGACAGGATATTGACGGTGTCATGTCTTTTCTTGTGCCTTAGCATGTGTCCCAGTGCAGTGGAACCCCTGTTGTACGTCGCCCGGTTTTGCGACGACCCGGGTTTTACGACTGATTAGCGCAGTCACGGCAAAGTCCCCATAGAAGCAATGCATTGAAGACCCCAATTATCCGACGCAATTTTACAGCTGACGCGCTTTATACGATGACCCTCGCAAAGCGCAGGACGGAACGGCGGACGGACGAAAAGTGCCGCGGGTCTCTTTCCCCACTGTCTCAGTCTTTTCTTCTCCACAATCACTTTCTCCGTCTCTTCTTGGCGGCGTCGCCTCTCATCGCATTGAGGAAGCGTTTCTCTCCTTCCAGTTTCCCAGCAGCAGATCGCTGGCAAGGTAGCGCCGAAAGGCCTAGGTTTATCGCACATGTTCTTCATCGTAATCCTAGCGACCAGCATTCAGCGGAGGTTTTGAGTTGTGTGGAGCAACGCGATGCACGATGTCACGAAAGCGGACAGTTCTGTCATTCGGCAATAAGCTGAATATTATCGAGGAAGCAGAAAAGCGGCATGGAGCCATGAAAGCCAGCATTGCCTGGGACCTTAAGTTACCCGAATTTTCGCTTAAGGTGATCCTGGGAAACAAAGCGGTGATATTGTTACGTAGGAAGACGTAGACGAAAAGCTATGTACAAGTATATTTACAAGAAAATACGCTGCGCTTGGCCAAGAGGCAACAGCCCGCGCTAGCTTCTCATCGTCGTCGTTGTCTTCGCACTGCTAGCCTTTTCGTGATTGCACATATTGTTCCGTAGCACTACTCCCGGCTGCAAAAGAGCCGTCCCGGAGCGACTAACGATCGGACTCGGAAGCAGTGTAGTAGGCCTTGAGCCTACTGACATGCACGACATCACTTGATGCCAGAAGAGAGGACGAGGTTGAACCCACAGGAGCAATTTCGTAAGTCACAGGCGTCACCTGGCGCAGCACGCAGTAGGGCCCTGTGTATCGCGAAAGGAGCTTCTCTGAAAGTCCGACGTGACGGGAGGGCGACCACAGGAGCACGAGCGCACCAGGCGAAAATTGTACGTCACGATGGCGGGTGTTGTAATGACACTGCTGAGTCTCTTGTGAGGTCGTCAGTCGAGCACGGGCAAGCTGGCGTGCATGGTCGGCGAGGGCGATGGCGTCGCGCGCATACTCGCTTGTTGAGATCGCAGCAGGAGGAAGTGTCGTGTCTAGGGGCAAGGTAGGTTCGCGACCGTACAGTAGATAAAATGGAGAAAATCCGGCGGCGTCGTACCGGGAAGAATTGTACGCAAATGTTACGTAAGAAAGGGCAATGTCCCAGTCGTGGTGGTCTTTGGAAACGTACACTTTGGCTGAGGCAGGTGCCTTGCCCCTGTCACTACTTTTCATACAACAGGGGCTACGACACATTGATCGCCTACACCATGCCGCAGATGGTCAAGCACTCCTGACCCGCCTACGTTACCGCCAGCATCACACATGGGACGGCTTTGTGGCCTCTATAAGGAGGTCATAGGGGACACTCCTGCAAACGCTGTACAGCCTCGCCCACCACATCGACCACCCATCCCTATCTCGACGGAGCTGCCAGGTGTCTCGAAGAACCGTTTACCAACATGTGCCC
The DNA here is from genome assembly GCF_038994185.2 of Dermacentor albipictus. NCBI lineage: Eukaryota > Metazoa > Arthropoda > Arachnida > Ixodida > Ixodidae > Dermacentor > Dermacentor albipictus. Next base: position 179,855,978 of record NC_091823.1, on the reverse strand, counting down.
TGCAGCAGACGGCAGCCTCTCTCCTTCAAGAGAGACTTGGGGACCACCTTCACATCTTCGTCGATGGATCCGTGATACCGGAGACTGGCTCATCCACAGCAGCCTGCGTCGCACCGGCCCTACGAAAGAGCAAGCTGTGCCGTCTCCCGGGGCACGCAAGTTCTACCGCAGCAGAGTTAGCAGGACTCCACCTTGCTGTGGACCTACTTTCAGAGGAGCTACCAGCGACCCCGGCAGCCATCTTCTGCGACTCCAAGGTGGCGATGTTCTACCTGCAGAACCCTGACAGGGCTAGTCTTGGAGTAGCGCTACTCTCCTCAAGACTGGCGGCCCTTCAGGACGCAGGATGCTCAGTATCTTTGCATTGGCTAACGGCACACGTGGGGATCCCGGGCAATGAAGAGGCAGACACTCTGGCAAAAAGTGCCCACCACTCAAGCGTCCCCCTCAGCCCTGCTGTAACGGCCGCAGACTTCTCGAGGCACAGGCTGCGCCGGCACATCATCGCCTGCCACCCGGACAAACGGGTATCCGTGGGCCGGCCTCCACGGCCTCTTCCACAGCACGGCCTCCTACGAAGGGATGCCTCGTTGCTGCTCCGACTGCGAGTTGGCTGCTACTAGACGGCAGCCCGCCGGCACCGCTTTGGGAAAGCCACCTCGCCAGCCTGTGCCTCCTGTGCTAAACCAGAAACTCTGGAACACCTCCTGCTGGCCTGCCCTGCTCACCTGCAGCACCGCGGTCGACTTCTGCAAGAGTTCCACCGCCTGGGGCTCCCATGTTCACGACAGGAAGATATCCTCTTCCCCTGTCGTAATCAGCTACCAGCCTTCCTAAGTGTCGTCGAGTACCACGACTCGTCCGGGCTCTCGGTGAGACTATAGGACATTCCTACAAAGACGGATGGCCTAACGGCCATCCCACCACCTCGGGCTTCCTGATCGGCCACTACTTCGCTTCCATCTCTACGACCCTCTACCTTTCTCCCTCCTACCCTCTCTCTCTTTTAACCCCATCCCCTCCACCCTGCTGGCGCTGAGCCGTGCTCCCGCATGGGTCGCAGAAAATAGCGCTAGCCTTTTCTCCCTCCCCTCAAGAACCACTTCTCTCTTTGGAAACGTACTTGGACAGCATATCGGTAAGAGTACGGTTTAACCGCTCTGTCAGGCCATTGGTTTGAGGATGCTATGAGGTAGTCAGTTTGTGTTAAATGGAGCAGGAACGCACAATGTCAGCGATAACTTTTGAGAGGAAGTTTCGACCACGGTCAGTAAGCAGCTGTCGCGGTGCGCCATGAAGCAAGATAATGTCACGCAAGAGAAAGTCCGCAACGTCAGTGGCGCAACTGGTAGGGAGAGCCCGAGTGATAGCGTATCAGGTGGCGTAATCAGTCGCGACGGCTACCCATTTGTTCCCAGAGGATCACGTAGGAAAGGGACCGAGCAGGTCTAATCCAACACGAAAGAACAATTCTACAGGGACGGTGATCGGCTGGAGATGACCGGCAGGTAGCACCTGAGGTGTTTTCCGACGCTGGCAGGGATCACAGGCAGCAACATAGCGTCGAACGGAGCGAGCGAGACCAGGCCAGTAGAAGCGGCGGCGGACGCGGTCGTACGTGCGGGTTACCCCAAGATGTCCTGCAGTGGGTGCGTCATGCATCTCAAAGAGCACAGTCTGTCGTAGCTGTTTTGGCACGACAAGAAGAAGATCAGAGCCGTCAGGGAGGATGTTCGTTCGATACAGAATGCCGCCCTGGATGACATATCGGAGAACGGATGCGTCGGTAGGTGTTGAGCGCAGACGCTCGATAAGTGCTCGCAGCGATAGGTCTCGGTACTGCTCTTCGGCCATGTTTGCGAAGGCAGACACAGAGAAAATGCCGTTGGCGCTACTACTGTCGGCGTCGTCAGGCTCGTTGACCGGGTAGCGAGACAGGCAGTCAGCGTCCTTGTGTAGACGGCCAGATTTATAGGCGACAGTATACGAATATTCTTGCAGGCGTAAGGCCCAGCGACCAAGTCTTCCTGTAGGATTTTTCAGTGAGCATAACCAGTAAAGCGCGTGATGGTCTGTGACAACGGAAAAGGGTCGGCCATATAAGTATGGGCGGAATTTAGCAACCGCCAAAACTAGGGCCAGACACGCACTCTCAGTGATGGAAGAGTTGCGCTCCGCGGGTGAGAGGAACCTGCTGGCGTAAGCGATAACACAGTCGTGGCCATGCTGGCGTTGTGCCCGTACTGTGCCAATTCCGTGACCGCTGGCATCAGTACGGACTTCGGTTGGCGCAGAAGGATCTAAATGGGCCAGAACGGGAGGCGTTGTGAGAAAGTCGAATTAGATGTGAGAATGCAGAGGCCTCGTTATCGCCCCACTTGAAAGGGGCGTCTTTTTTCAAAAGCTCGGTTAGTGGTCGTGCCATGGCGGCGAAATTTCTCGCGAAACGGCGGTGGAAGTACGAAAAAAGGCCGATGAAGCTGCGCACATCCTTGACACACTTCGGAACAGGGAAGTGCGCAACAGCATGGATCTTGCCTGGGTCCGGATGCACTCCGTTCGCGTCAGCGAGATGTCCAAGGACGGTAATCTGGCGACGGCCGAATTGACACTTGGATGCGTTGAGTTGCAGACCGGCTCGACGAAAAACGTCTAGGACTGCTGAGAGGCGCTCAAGGTGCGTAGCGAACGTTCGGGAGAATATGATAACGTCATCCATTTGAAACCGTAAAGAAAGGAGTCCATCATGCGTTCAAAAGTGGCAGGGGCGTTACATAGACCGAACGGCATCACTTTGAATTGATAAAGACCGTTTGGTGTTACAAAAGCAGTCTTCTCGCGGTCGAGATCTTCCACGGCAATCTGCCTGTAGCCGGAGCAAAGGTCATTACAGGAGAAATAGCGAGCACCGTGGAGGCAGTCAAGGGCGTCATCAATCCGAGGTAGGGGATACACGTCCTTTTTGGTAACCCTGTTAATGTGCCGATAATCCACGCAAAAGCGCCATGAGCCATCCTTCTTTTTGACCAGTACAACAGGTGACGCCCATGGACTATATGATGGTTCAATAATGTTCCTGGCAAGCATTTTGCGAACTTCTGCGTGAATAACTTGACGCTCAGCTGGTGACACTCGATACGGGCGGCGATGAATAGGAGGGGCATCGCCGGTATTAATGCGATGTTTGACAGCTGTAGTTTGGGCCAAAGGTCGATCGTGTAAGTAAAAAAATATCGCGGTAGGAAAACAGAATGCGGTAGAGTTCACGAGCGTGCTCCGACGGCAAGTCGGGCGCAATCATTTTCTGTAAGTCAGCAATGGTACAATTTGCCGACTGCGATGGTAGAGGAGCATCGGATGAAGTGTCGTCTACTTCAATGGATGCTACTGAGTGATCCGCGAATGACCAAAGCTGGACCAGAGACATCCCGCGTGGCAGCACTTGTGTCGTCAAGCCAAAGTTGACCACTGGCAGGCAGACGCAATCCGCCGTAATAGATAAAACTGTATGAGGTACTCTGATCCCGTGTGTAAGGAGGATGTCTTGCATAGGAGCCGCGATGTAGTGACCGTCGGGGACTGGTGGGGAAGACACAATGGCAACGTAAATCAGTGCCGAAGGTGGCAAGCGAACGAAGTCGACGGAACTTAGGCGACAGCAGGATCCAGAACAGGAAGGTCAAGGCGGAGAGTACTGGCGGAACAATCGATGAAAGCAGAATGTGCGGAGAGGAAGTCTAAGCCGAGGATGATGTCGTGGGGACAGTGGGCGATTACTGTGAATAGCACGATTGTTGAGCGATCGGCTAAGGAGACGCGGGTGGGTACACATACCAATTACGGGGGCTGTTCCGCCATCGGCGACACAGACAACAGGCGTCGTGGCGGGCGTGATAATTTTCTTGAGCCGGTTACGAAGGTCAGCGCTCATTACGGACAAATGCGCCCCAGTGTCTGAGTGCAGACACAGAAATACCGTCGACTTGCACGTCAAGAAGGTTCAGATGAGTGGGCAATGTCAGTAGAGGATTTGCCGGCGTAGGGAGCAATGCAGCGTCACCTCGAGGCGCTGCATCGTCTAGTTTTCCGGCTGGGAGCGGCGTCCGAAGGGAGTCGGCGAATAGGAGCGACGGAGCTGGGGAGAGCGAGATTGTCGTTGTTGGGGCGAAGGCGAACGAGAATAGGAGCGGTTCGGTGCAGGAGAATCGGCGGCGGCGTTGGAGCGTGTGGCATAGGGACGAGAAAGGCCACCTGGGGGAAGAGAGTAGGCGGTTTAAGTAGACCGGGTCGGGGAACTCCAGCGACTGCGACAGTGCCGAGAAATGTGCCCGATTCGATGACAGTGGAAACAAATGGGCTTGTCGTCAGGAGTGCGCCATTCAGATGGGTTGCGGAAACGTGGTGAGTGAGAAGGTGCGGGATGGGGCTGAATCGAAGAAGTCGGGCAGGTATCAGGACGATGGGCTGAGCAGATGGTGTGAAGACCCATGTTTTCGAACTCTTGGCGGACAACTGCCTGGATCAGTGAGACCCTGACTGCAGATGTGTTGGTGGGACTGGTGTCGAAGGCAGCCGGATAGGCGGCCTCAATCTCACGCCGGAGGATCCTGGTAACATCGGCAGTGTTGTTGAGACGAGGAGTGTCGGCACAGGAGGATGTTACCGGGGTGTTGGGCAGACGGGCAAACTGCTGGTCAATGCGTCGGTTTTTAGCGAGTTCCAGGCGGCGGCACTCTTTTATAACAGCATGCACAGTCGTTACGTTGTTGCAAACGAGCAAGTTGAAGGCGTCATCTGCAATTCCTTTGAGGAAGTGAGCAACCTTGTCTGACTCAGTCATGTGGGTGTCAACTTTGCGGCGCAGAGCCAAGATGTCGTGAATGTACGTGACATAGGGCTCTGTTGACGTCTGCACACGGCTGGAAAGCTCCTTCTGCGCGGCAAGTTGGTGACCGTGGGGGTTGCTGAACAAGTCTCGAAGCTGTGTCTTAAGTGAATCCCAACTGGTGAGCTCATCTTCGTGCGTGCGATACCAAACTCTAGGTGTGCCACCGAAGTAAAAAGACTGCATTGGCGAGCATAATAGTAGGGTCCCACCGGTTATTGCGGCTGACTTGTTCATACAGGCTGATCCAGTCATCGACGTCTTCCCCATCTTTGCCCGAGAATACGCCAGGATCACGGGGAGCGGGGAGAGTGATGTAGGTCGTCGAAGTGGCAGCAGGTGTTGGTGCTGGGGGAGTCCGGTTGTCGTCGCCGGGAGCCATGAAGGAAGGCTCGACGTACCGTCCACTGCGAAGCTCCGTGACGAGGTACAAGGAACGTCCACCTCCACCAGATATGTTACGTAGGAAGACGTAGACGAAAAGCTATGTACAAGTATATTTACAAGAAAATACGCTGCGCTTGGCCAAGAGGCAACAGCCCGCGCTAGCTTCTCATCGTCGATATCGATTCCTAGCTTCTGCCATGGTGCCGATGGGAATTCAACTGGCTGCAGGGGTGGTGTCACCAGTTTTGCAGACTTGTCAACTGATTGGCATACCCCGCAAGATGCAGTCAATTCTTCTACCTGCTTGCACATAGCAGGCCACCAGTATTGTTCACGTATTCGTTGCTTTGTCCTTGTTATCCCCGGGTGGAACTCGTGGGCTGCGTCAAGAAGCCGTGCTACAAGGAACGAAGGTACGATGATTTTTCTCCACGAAGCAGGAGGTCTCCAATGACTGAGAGCTCAGTCCGCACCCGGTAGAACGGAATTGCCTCGGGAGGCAACATCTTCACTGCAGGCCATCCCGACGTCGCCCACTTTATGACCTGTTGAAGCAGAGGGTCCTGCATAGTTTGAACGACAAACTCCGCATGACTAACGCAAGTTGAGACAACACAAATGCTCTCCTCTCTCTCTTCCTCCTCCACATGACTTGGGAGGGGCATCGTTGAAAGAGCATCAGCAACATATTCCTGTCACCCTTATGGAATTCAGTAGTAAAGTTGTATGCCATCAGCCGTGTCACCTTGGAATCCGGAACGGACGTCGACCTACTTCTTATGTACTCAGGAGTGTGACCAGAGCCTGGTGGTTGGTGCGCAATGTGAATGGGCGGCCCGAAAGGTATACTCTCCAATGTTCGCATCCCACAAACAAGGAAGGGCCTACAGTTCCCCAACGGAGTACTTCTGTTCCTGTGGGGCAAGCCTGGGAGAAGCAAAAGCAATCGCTACAAGTTCATCATTTCTCGTCTGCTGCAACACTGCTCCCAAACCAATGGACGAGGCATGTGTAGTGACGATAATGTCACCTGCAGGATCAAATAGGTGTAAACATTTTGTGGCTGTCACGATCCACCCCGGGTCGTGAACAAGGGAGGGCTCGCGGCACCCTCCGATTGACGGACGCTCCGTAGCGTGGTGGTACTGAACGATGACTGACCGGCGAGCAGCCGTGCTCGTCGGTGTTTATTGTTGTGCGGTGACCAATGTTGCCTACCGAGCTTGGCGGGCGAACCAAGCTTATGCCCGAGAGGGCGTCACATACTTGCTACACCCCCTTACCCCCAGTTTGTTTGTTAAATGAAAAACAAACGTCCATGTTCACAATATGAGGCTCTGCCTCCACCCTAGCTGGTTCGACGGTGCCTGCTACCCAGGCGAGTACTCCGCCTGGGCACCGGTGTTGACGAGTCGGGTGTGGCAACGCCGGGTGCTGCCTGAGCCAGCCTTGCTCCATCCGAAGGGTTTGTAGTGGCCCGCCTTGCGAGTGGTGCTGGGCTCGACACTGGTCCAACGGGCACCGCACCACTGGCTACGGTTGCTGCCTCCGAGGTGGGTGGTACTCCGCTGGAAGCGACTGGTGCTGCCGCTAGTCCTCCTGAGGGCTGAAACTCAGTGGCAGTCGAGGGTGCTGGCCAGGTCCCGAGGCGAGGTCTGACATGGTCGGCGTGTCTGTGCCACATCGCCCCATCTGGCATGCGGACGAGCAGCGATGAGGCGCTGGCAGGAGACACCACCTGTCCGGCAGACCAGGGTGGGCCAGGACAGAAGTTCCTGGCGAAAACTGGAGCTCCCGACTCTGGCAAAGGCCCGGGACGGCACCCTTGGTCATCAGCCAGCTTCTGCTTCAGCTTCTGCGTCTCTCATTGGGCCTCGCACAGCTTGCGCATGCTGCGGGAGACCTCGCTCTTGAGCTGCCTGTTGTGGCTCTGCAGGCTCGTTATAATGTGCCGCATCTCCCGGTTGATTGGCTGAGCCTGCTCGCTGGACATCGACGACGCCTCAAACTCATTAATGTGCAGATTCTCGTACTCTCGACAAATCTTCGCGATGTTGTCCTCGAGGCGGATGACTGCCGAGTGAAGCTTTTTCTGGACAACCAGCTCCTCGCTTTCCGTCTGCTCAATCTGGTGAAGGTGTGAGCTTTTGGCTGTCGACAGCAAGGAGCGACACTCGTCCAGCTGAGTCTTGAGTTGCATGCTCTCGTTGTACAGCATGGAGAACTGGCTCTGCAGGCACTTGTACTCGGCCGTGCTCACCACCAGGCTCTCGGGCAGCGACCGCAGCTCTAGCCGCAGCCGCTCCATCGTCTTCAGGGCCTTCTTGTGGTCATGTTGAAGCTGCTCCAGCAGCCATGCCGATGCCAGCTCCCGCTGTTCCTCGAGCTGTCTCTGCAGGTCCTCCAAGCGCAGGGAGGCTGCTCTGCCACCAGCGCCAGAGCCCCCGCCAGAGGCAACCAGGGGCAAAGTGTCGACGCCGTCCACCTGGAAGTTCTTGATGCGCTGCAGGCAGTCGGCCAGGTTACAGTCAAGCTTCTCCTCACGTGCGCGCACCTTGTTCAGCTCGCACTCGAGCTCTTCCCCTCGGTTGTGTAGTTCGTCATTCTTGCTCTGCAGTGAGTCCATCTGGTCCTGGTGCTCCGGCAACTTGAGGTTGAGCTTGTGGCTCTTCTCGTGCAATGGGGTGACCAGCGCATGCAGATTTTTGTTCTCTGTCTGCAGCTCTATGTTGGCTTGCTGTACTGCCTCATTCAGGTCTGGCACCGGACCAGTGTCCATCACTGGCTCCCCGAAAACGCAGGCACTCGCTAACCCTCGTAGCGCAGCAACGAACTGCCCGAGGGTCTCTCCTTCCCGGCGGCTCCGGTTGTTGAAGTGGAAACGCTCCATTAGTGGGGACTGTGCTGGGTTAAAATATGAGTGCAGTATGGCAAGCAGCTCACCCAGCGTCTTAACGTGAGGCGTGGCTGGCTTGAGAAGGTCGAGCAGGAGGCTGAAGACGCGGGTTCCGCAGCTGGCCAGGAAAATGTCCCGCTGTTTGGCCTCGGGTGTGTCGTTTGCCCGGAAGAACACGTGGACTTGCTCCTCGTAAATTTGCCAGGCGGACCCATCTCCCTCGAACGGCTCGAGCCTTCCGTACAGCGGTATGGCGGCAGCAACGGGGGGCGGTGTTTCGCCGATCGCGGCGGCGTGGGACAATCCGCGGGTACTCGTCTCCATCCTCGTCGCCAGTGTCACGATCCACCCGGGCTCGTGAACAAGGGAGGGCTCGAGGCACCCTCCGATAGACGAACGCTCCGCAGTGTGGTGGTGCTCAACGATGACTGACCGGCGAGCAGCCGTGCTCGTCGGTGTTTATTGTGGTGCGGTGACCAATGTTGCCTACCGAGCTTTAGCAAGCCACCGAGCTTGGCGGGCGAACCAAGATTATGCCCGAGGGGGCGTCACATACTTGCTACAGTGGCCAAGGAACTTTTCAGCTTCTTGAAACAAACTTGTCTCGCATCATTCCAAGTGACTGGGGTATTCTAACGTAGCAACTCGCGGAGAGGCTTGACAAGCACCGCATAGTCAGGCACAAACTTGGCGTAATAGCCCACCATGCCCAAGAATGAGCGCAAAGTGCCAATATCTGTTGGTGCCGGCGCAGCCTCGATGGCGTCAGTGTTGCTTTGTAAGGGGCGTATCCCCTAGTGACTGATCCTGTGATCAAGGAAGTCTATTTCTTGTACATTGAAAATGCGTTTGTCATTCAGCTTCAATCCAGACTTTGCAATCAAGTGCAAGACTTGTTTCACATTCTCGAAGTGTTCCTCACGTGTGCTTCCATACACAGGGACATCATTGATGTAGCACAAAGTGTTCTTGAAGTTCTGCAACATAGTGACCATCATTTTCTGAGAGGCAGACGGTGCCGATGCAAGGCCGAAGCAGACGCATTTGAATCTGTATAATCCACTATTGGTGATGAAGGTAGTCAATTCTCTGCTTTCAGGACTCGGCAATACTTGGTGGTAGGCAACTGCTAAATCAATCTTGGAAAAATACCTTGCTCCGTGAAATTTGTGCAATAATTATTCGGTGTGCGGCAACGGAAATTTGTCAACAACAATCGCTTTGTTTGCTTCGCGCAGATCGACACAAATTCTTATCTTGCCGGTTTTTTTTTTTGCAACTACTACAATTGGCGATACCCATTCAGACACATCAACCTTTTCGATGACATCATCATGCTCAAGGCGCTGCAGCTCTTCACGTACAGCATCTCGCACCGAAAATGGCATGCGCCGCAACTTAGCAGCAATAGGCGTTATTCCTTTTCTTATCTTGACCTTATGAATAAAATGTTTTGCCAGACCTAACTTTCCCTCAAGCAAGTGCGAAAACTGAGAAAAAAGTTTCGGATCAAGGCCTTGCGGCGCTTGCGTAATGTGGGTGCATTGCAGTGACATACTGTTGATGTGCAGCCGTAGTGCTTCGAAGGCATCGATGCCAAAAACGTCAGTGGCGTTGTTGACGACGCAGAAAAGTATGTCGGCGTGTCGACCCTGGAAGACAACTGGCGGTGTCAAACACCCCTCTGTGCTTATCCTTTGCCTAGAAAAATCGTAAAGTGAAGCTGATGTTGGTTGCGGCAATTGGAGTGTGCTGGTGGGCTGGTGGAAAAGCCTCTGCAACCTGCTTGCGGATGGCCTGCTTCACGGCCGAGGACAGAGGTTGGACGGGTTCCTGGGTGAGAGGGAGCAGCGAAAGCTGGCAGGCCACCTCTTCATGAATGAAGGCTCTGATTTGAGGCAGCAGAAACCCGTCATCGGTCTGCCTGGGAGCAGTTGCCAAACTGGAAAGGGAGTCCATGCGAGAAACAGTGTGACAGGCTCGTTGCCGGCGTAGTTCGTCGAAGCTTTGGCAGTAGGTGACTACGGCTGCAACGGTAGTAGGATTCTTAGCTAGGAGCATTTGAAAAGCATCGTCTTCAATGCCGTTGAGGATTTGTTTGGTCTTGTCTTCCTCAGTCATCGTTCGGCTTGCTCGGTTGCAGAGATTGATGACGTCCTCGATACAACTAGTGAAATTCTTGCCCGGCTGTTGCACTCATTGGTGGAGGCGCTTTTCGGCGTGAAGGTTTTGCACAGCCGGACGGTCAAATACCTCCACGATAGCACTTTGAAATATATGAAATGACTCCACTTATGCAATGACTCCACAAGTCATTTCATATCACAATAGTGGCCTCGTGGTTTCGGAACCAGAGGTTGGTGACATCCACAAGATAAAAAATAATGGTGAGTTTTGTCGGATCGTCCCATTTTTTGTGGTTGTTCACCCACTCATACAATGAAAGCCAGTTGTCGACGTCAGTATCAGCAGTGCCACTGAACACAACTGGGTCTCGTTGACGAACGGCACTGCAAGTGATTGGTCCATTTGACGAAGAGGGTCGCTCACCAGCGTTGTCTGGCATGGTCGTGGTGGTAGCGGTGGGCAGAGTACGGCTCCAGAGTTCCAGGGCGAGCTGTTAGTGTACCCCACACTTCCACCAAATGCTACAAGGTTTATTGACTATTAGCGGGAATCGCAGCCACGTCGGCTCCAGCGCACAGAGCAGCCGAGCAATCCTAGCCAAGCGCCAGCACAAGCAAGAACAGCGACACCGACCCTTTGGTCTTTGTCTTTCTCACTTCTGGAACCATGCGGCTGCAAAAACATTTGTGCTATCTTCGTTCTTACACTGTCAGCACTCGTGAAGGAATTACCTTCGATACCATGGTGGCAGAGAGTGAAGACAAAGAGATAAGGAAGCCTCCTAATGACAAAAACCGCTGTCAGGCTGCAATGGATGCAGATTCTGGGATCAGACGATCAGATTTGCTGCGACACCTCCACAGGCAATCTATGCATTAGCACAAGCTCTTGGGCCAGTTGGTGCATGATGAACTCGAAAAATGGGTACCAGCGAAACACAAGGGATGCACACACAAGGAAAAGGCGTTAGACATGGATGGACGCTGGACACAACCTATGCCCCTTCGTGCTCACCAATCTACGTCACCGTGTCTTTCTCTCGATTCACAAGCTATCCCATCCAGGAATAAATGCTATGCAAAAGTTGCTCACTGCAATGTCCATCTAAACAAATATCAATTGGGACGTTCATTGCTGGGCAAGATGATGCTTATCGTGTCAGCACACCAAAATCCATCGCCATACTGTGACACCGTTGACAATGTTCTCACCTCCCGACACACGATGTGAAAATGTACACCTCAATATTGTTAGACTGCTACCACTTTGCCAAGGACGTGTGTATTTGCTGACATGCATCGACAGATTCATGCGCTGGGTGGAGGCCGTACCTATAATGGACATCACTGCTGACACCATTGCCCACGCCTTTTTGCACCACTGGGTCGCTCGTTTTGGTGCACTTTCAAATATAATAGTGGACCGTGGAAGGCAATTCAAATTCACACTTTTTGCCACCAACACATGTTTTATCGGTGCTCCACACATTAGAACAACGCATGGCAATGGCATTAGCAATGGCATGGTGGAGCGCTTTCATTGCCAGCTGAAGACTTCACTCACTGCGACAGACAAGTGCAGCTGGATGGAAACACTGCCACTGATTCTCTTGGGCGTCTGGGCAGCCGTGAAGACAGACATGTCCCCAGGGCTGACCTCTTTAAATTTTATTTCTTTCCGCAGACCATATTGGAGTGGAGTTTGTTACTGGCTGAGGTTGCGAGCCAAAACTCTGTCGATTTGTTTTACTCTGTATTATGCTCCTCGCAATAATGCCAATGGCACTGCGAGTTTTGCTTGAATAAACAATAAATTAAGAATGTAGCCGGCACATACGAGGACGCAGACAGCATTTCACCTCCTCCAGCATCTGTGGCACCATCCGCCAAGGCTCAAGTAATGCAAACACGTGAAGTTACAAGGACATGTAGTGGACACCTTTCCAGGGCACCTCGTCATATGGACCTTTCATGCCTCGGCGTAAAGGCCTTTGAATATCATTGATTCTGTTAACGTTCACTGACTCGCTACGAAGGGAAGTGATGTGGCGGCCGTACCGCACTGCAGCAGCCAAGACAGTCCCTACCATCTTTCACCATCGTTCAAATGTTATTGCATTACATGCAGGGAAAGAAGGATGGTGTGAGGATGCGAAACCGAGCTGCCAAGGTTGGAAATAAAGTCAATTGTTCTGTTTCTTTGAGATGCATTATTCGCTTCTGTCCAGCCGTGCTAGCGTCCCTCACTACACCATATTACCACACTCAGGGATTGGTTGAACAATCATGCAATAAGCCAATAAATTTGTGTCCAGTGGCGCTAGATGAAGGCATCTGTTCAAAAAGAAGAGTGGCATTAGTAAAGTGGAAGTAATATTTTTTAACATGCATTTGTCATAGGACTTCATCTGATAAGGTAAAACCTGAATATTTATGCTCAAGAATTCGAGTCAGAGGCTTGTAATAAGTAGTGTAAGGGAAGTCAGATATGTTTCTTCCTAGTCATTGTCAATGCCTATCTGTGGCACAGACGACGAGGACTGTACGTTGAACAGCAGGCTTGTCACATGAGCCTCCTTGGTTTTATAAGGAGCAGTGAGCCTTATGAACTCATTTAATGCCTAGGCCCTGAGGCCATCTGGTGATGTCTGGCTAGTCTTGTAGTTAATGGGCATGCATATGGAGCAGGATGGATGGAGAGTTTGTTATTCTTGAGGAGAAAAAGAAATTTAGGCCTTTGAATTTTTCGCCGTAGTTTTAATGTCTGTATACCATGATTGTGCATGATAGTTGTTGGTGAGTTGGCTATGCGTTACTTGGAAAAAGTAGGCCTAACTGGTTTATGCTGAAGCATTTCTAGTGCATTAATAGTACGTTTATTATGGTGATACCAGACAGTGCATGCTTGTTCCATTTTCAGCCTAATGAGTGATCTGTATGTATGAAGTTTAGTTTTGGGGGGCGCTTGTTTTAGTTTATGATGCAGAATGCTGTGTTTGCAAAATGAGGCAGCACATATTTTAGAGATATGAGAATTCCAACTTGGGTTGTTAGTTATTGTCACATTTGAATATATTCAGTTATTTCAATGAGAAGATGAGTATGAAGACTATAGGGAAACATCCAGCTTTCTTGGTTATCTGCATGTATACTATATTTTTTTTTCATTCAGCCTTATGTCCTATTGTTTACACCATGAATAAATATTATGAAGGTTAGTATTCAAATGTTCCAAATCTTTTTGGCAAACGATCTCATAAAACAAAATGCAGTTGACTGCAAGTAAACGAATTTGTACTGGTTCAATAGTAGCGTTAACAATATAATTGATAAAAATCAAAAATAAGAGTGGTCTCAGTATGCTACTTTGCGGTATCCTGGAAGTAAATGGCTAACGATGCGAGTGATGATCATTAACAGAAATCGACTGTGCGCTGTTTTCTAAGTAGGCAGAGATCCAGTTTATTATGAAGGAAGGAAAGCCAATGTATTTTAGCTTGAAGATAACTTTTGATGTGTAACAAGTTTCACAAGTTATAGTTTCAGTGCAAAAATATTTCAGTACTACAAACTTAGAATACTAAACTTTTCAGAATAGGATTGTTATTCAGTTTCCATGACATGTTAAGACGTCAGTACTATGAACTAATATTGAGAATTCTGGGGATTCTTTGATTTCTGGGCATCCTATACGGCAGCCGGAACAGTAGGCTAGCAGACGAGAAGGCGCAAAAAGCGGACGGCGACGCACATGGGTTCAGAAAACTCAAGACGGCGCTGGAGGAAAAAAAATGCTGGGAGGGGACATTTTTCTTTTTTTTCTTCTTTTTCTTTCTTTTTTTCTATAGGTGGTGTCTAAAACCCAACATTTATGATGTGTTTCCAGCTACCAAAACTGCTTCTGCCACATTCGGCTAGCAAAAGCACAGCCTTTGAAACCTGCATTTTAAACCCAGAAGGTGCCATCCTTATAAGCTATGGATATGGACACTACCTATTGCAGAGGCGTCAACACATCAGGTTTTGGGAGCGCATGCTTCGCCCAAACCAGTGTCGCCTTTCACGGGATTCACATCCATGTTCGCACTCTTTGTTGTCCTCTTTTCTTTTCGCCATCCACATCACTTTGTTTCATGCACTACACTCATCGCAGCGGGAAAACTAACTTCTGGAGCAGTTTTGCGTTGCTTGAAGTTTGATATATCGGCATTGACTGGGATTTTTTTTTTAAATGTAACCATACCTTTTGCTATACATTCCCACTGCAATTTTATGCTGTTCAGAAATTGTTCAATATAAGTCGTAATCCGATATAGTCGGGTTTAACTGCAATGCATGCTCCCACCAGTCTTGTCTTCAGTGTGTACTCAACGCCAACCCACGCACGTAGGTACGTGGACTTTCATTCAGTTCATCCGACAGCATGCAAATGCTCAGTGATTCATACATGAGTTCAGAAGGCACAAAGTACCACCTGCTCTAATGAAAAAAGTCTTCATTAGGACCAATGAAGCCAAGTGCTCAGTCATGAACAAACCAGCCCAAATACAGTTTATACGAATTTTATTGTTCCCTAAAATTACCTTTTGCCCCCATCGTTGTCTGGTTTCACACTATTCCAAAGTAGTTTATGCCTACAAAGCGTGTCACTGCAATAGTCATCCTGGATGTAGAGTAAAACCTCATTCGTACATCTGGAGAAAAAACATAAGACAATATTTACTAACCGAGAAGACGTATGATCCGAGGTGCCGTATTTACACAAATCTAACGAACACTTCTTTTCCGATAAAATGGGTCCACAAATTGCCTGTGTGTTAGAATTGAGTACAACCCTAAATCTGCGTTACCATATCGGCATCAGCATTTCAAAATGGCCTCCTCGTGCGCACTTCGAGCCTAGGTGCCGTAGCTTTCGCCATGAGCTGTATGTAGTATGTGTGCTTAGGCAGTGCCTCCTTTGGCGTAGGTTAGTGTACCGTCTGTCTTCCCGTTTTCTGAATTTTCTCTGTCAGCATGGAAGTGCCGACTGCAAAGACATGTCGAGTTTATCACAATGCCGCAATTAAAAGGAAAGCGATAACGTGTGCGGAGACAGACGGAAATCGGGCCGCATCACGGGCGTTCGGAGTTCCCGAAACTTCCATGCAGGGCTGGCACAAACAGGAGACGCGTACCACAACGGCAGCTGCTGCGTATGGTGTGGCTGTGCAGCCCCTATCTTGAAACTGATCTGCGATGGAGGCAAGTCTACGCATCTAGGCGCACCACGCTGTGTTGTCACTTAGTTCGCATTAAAGTGAGAGGCCGCATAAAGGTCAATTCCCTCGCTCCTACTACCGCACTTCCTCACTCCAGCATTTAAAGAGTTTTCGCGTCATTGAGTGAGATGTATTCATGTTTGCTTGTGTGCGCGTCACACCATGCTTGTTAATTTAGTTAGTAAGCGAATGTCTAAAGGTTTATACGGCCGATAAAACTACTATCCTTACTTTTCGTATAGCTGTCTACTAATTTGCTATCGAAACCGATGCTTCGCCTTTTAGGGAAACTGCCACTTTATTTATTTATCACAGCTTTAGTGCATTGGGAGTAAATCTCTTGTTTTTTCCAAATCAAAAAGTTGTATTTCTGTATAAATGAATGAGATGCACGGTACTGTAAAGGGATTTCCTTCCTTAAGGTCATGGCAAACGGGTGCGCGTTGCAATTGAGGGCGTTTTTTTCCTTTGTTTTTGGTCACGGAAAACCGGTGTGCACTACAATCGAGGGCATGTTATAATCGAGTAATTACGGTAACTAATAAATTTGGCTCACTCAACTGTAGTTGATATCATCATAATGTGAAGTACTGTGCAAAATGTTGCAGCACGAGATGCCAACGCATGCAAAGCTTGACGGGCTTGAGCTACCCGAGATGCACATTGTTGTTTTAGCAACTTCGGTAAGCTTACATTTACACTCCTCGAATTGGACCTAGGTCAGCAGCTTCTTTGGGCAGAGTATTTTGGTGGGAAGTTTTGACGTGCCCACTCGGCGAGAATCGTTGTGACACGAGATGCCGGCGCGCGCTGAGGTGGTGAGGCCCCAGCAGCCTCAGACGAGTGTAGTCGTTTTAGTGTTATTGTTTTCCTGTTCTCATTTTTCTATTACGTAGTGTTTTGAGATGGCAACGGTAAACCGAAATGAAATCGAGCTGGTGAGCAGCACCAAAGTACAGTGCCTCCAGACCAAAACATGACGCTCACTTTGCTCTGCCTGCAACAAAGAATTGTGGCATGTCTGGGTTAGCGCTTATTAAAAGTGTGCAGTACTCTTCCAATGGCACTATCACACACGCCGTGAGACAGATAGGTAAAGACGGCTGTTGCATAGCTGTGAATTTAATGTGCAACAGCCTGCGAGGAAATTTGCTGGTACCAGGAAAGGCAACCAAGTGCATGCCAGCATTTTCGTGTGACACGAGCAGGTGAGTACTGTGAGGAAGCTGCCAAGGCGAGCGCTTATTACTCGCGATCACGTGGGCCTCGTGCCTTTTCTTGCGCACATAGGATATAGTGGTCGGAAAACATATCCTGAGATCACAGTTTGGCAATGTACTGAACATTGGTGCCGAAAGATTGTGTTTTTCGGGAACATATTGTCATGGTGCCACGAGAGCGACAAAGAAGATGGTCGCCAACAAGATGATCAAGATGACAAATAGTGGGGCTAGCCTAATGGTCCGCCATATACGGGAGTCAATATTTACGACGATATTAACCAATAAAAAAGAAGTGTAACTGTACTGGGACATTCTAAGTGTTCTCGATCGCGAGCGTTGGTGCAGGAAAATCGTACGAAATGAGGTCGTGTCAGTGAGGTTCTACATTATATCTGTGTGCCTTTCATTTCAAGCATTGCTTTGCATTGCTTCTTCTCTGTAGTCTTCAAAATGCAAAATAATTGGTCGTTTTGTTCCTTGCTTTCCAAGCCTAAGGATGCGACTAATAGACAAACTGCTGATGCCTATATTCTCTTGAGATACAATTAAACCTCTATAAAACTAAGTCGGTAAAATCTGCAATTTGCTTTGTTATATCAAAATTTTGTTCTATTGAAATTCGACCTTTTGTGTAAGTTCAGTCACCGATCGATTTTTCTTCCACTGGAAGGGGCCGCAGAATTTTCCTAACTATCGAGCAATCGAAAAAAAGTAAATTTTAAGGAGGAAACAATTCATTTTGATGAATTTAGGGTTCGGCTATGAATTATACAGTTTCATGCCTTGTCAACGATATCTTCACGTCGGTGGTACGAATTAAGCAAAGCCAGCCATGCTTTTATGTGCACTCTGCCCCCGCGGCTGATAGCATTGCCTTCACTGGGAGGACGCTATCATCTGCCTTCGTTGGCCTCTAACTCCAACAGGTGGAAACTTGAGATTATGCAATCTCCAATATTAAACATGCTATAGACAGCTTACATGATGCCACGCACTCTCGGAGCGCCCACTCTTTGTACACGCGGCAGATTACCTCTAAAGCAGGGTGCGCGGCTGCGTATGTGCTCAGCCACGCTTACAGCCTTGCGCAACCACGGCTGAGACCATAAATCGAGATGTGCGCAATGTTACACCCCACTCCCTCCTTGTCCCCTTGCATGCACTTGATATTACCCCATTGCTTGATCGCATTACCACGAGCTCGCTCCCCTCCCACTCTCTCTCTTTGCTCATGCAGGAAGGCAGCACCCGTGAAGCCACCATGTTTCTTGCCTTACCCTCGCACAATTTCACTCTCACCTAAAGCCCACAGAGCGTGGAGCACGATATGATCTTATCGCCCTTGGACTTTATATGGAACATGATGCAGCTCTACTTTGGTGGTTGCTCTTGTTGTGCAGCGCATTATTTGAGAGGTGCGTTTGCAAGCAGGCGCTTGTAATTCAATCATGTGACCATCTACGTCTGCAGAAGTTTCAACTTGTTGTCTTTGCATTAGTTTGCGGTGGCAGTGAAGTTTTGTTATATGAAAACACATACAAACACATTTCGCTATATACAGTTGAACCCACTTAAACAGTATTCAAATGCCAAAAAAATTCCATCGTTATAACCACGAATTGTTATAACCGGGTTGCATGAAAAAATCAAAATAGGGAGTGGCAGGGCTGATGTAATACTGTAATGGCGGGGAGGCCAGTGCCCCTCCCACCACCTTCTTCCATCCTGCTACTGATTGTGTTCATTCGTTTAACTGCTTCCTGGGTGCTTCAATCACGTGTAACATGCTGCGGCTGTCGGCATTAAAGAATGACACTGCTATAACAACTGCAAAGAGGGGTCACGGGCGGCAAGCGATATGCGAGCTCTACAAAGACATCGCTTTGGTGGCCCCATAAGGGGTCTTTTAAAGAATGCGAGAAGGTTGATGCGGCAGCCTGTCAGCTTGTGAAATCCAGAAGAAATGCTCAGGCCAGATTCCACAAGCATCTCGCCACGTTGGCTTGCACAAGAAAACCCTACGTCCGTCAGCCGTGCATGCTTTGCGTCAACCTTGCCAACGTCCTTCTCCAAGGCATGCAGGTGCTCCACAGAAGATTCCTCGTGAAAACGAAGCCCCACAGGGAGGGACTGAATTGTTTGCCGGCCCTCATGTGAGGACAACGTTGAGGCAGCCTGCCCTACCGTGTCATTGGTGCCCTCGTCGCCATCGCTATGTGATGCAAGCACGTTCGTGACAATCGCCTCATCAGTTAGAAGCTCTTAGTTTCCATGTTTATAGCCGTGCACTTTCTTTTAACTGGCAACGTCGTGCATTGCCGATCAGTGGGCAAATCAGCCATCTTTCGTTTCGGCAGCGAGGCACACGAGGCTGAGAAACCATGTGACCAGAAACGATTTCGACCCAACCAACAAAGGCGAATGCGAGCGGTTAAAACTGTTTACAGAACTGCGCCGAATGAGGATCCTGCAAGCAATCTGGGAACAGCACATTTGGCGCAGTCCATTCGTGTTTCAAAGGGCGGTGCAGTGCAGAGCTATGGGTACAGCTATTCATTCGTGTCCAGAGGGCTGGAAGGGCGACGGAAGAGAGGCACATGGAGAAGGCTGGAAAATGAGGGCATGGCAGCTGTTCTGGCAGCAGGCCAACATGCAGCAGCTTGAATTTTCTGGGCTTTTTCTTTCTTTTGAAGGGTTTCACATTTCACTACCTTTCGGCCAGACACCGAGCAGCCAGACTTCATCATTATAACTGATAATGCAGCATCGGGACATTGTAGTAAGTGGGTTATTTTACCATGAAAAACATACAAAAGTTGGCAGTGCAGCAGTTTCTCATTGTTACCGTATTTTCGAAATTCTCAGCACCCCCCGATTCTAAGCACTTCCCCTCTTTTCCCGCGAAAAAATTGGGAAAAAAGTTTGCATGCGAATCTAAGCACACCCCTATTTGTTAGGAAGAGCACGTAGCCAAGGCCGCCAAGCGCTCTTGCTCACTCTGTCATCAAGCCGGAGCTGTCGGAGTCCCGAGGTGGCCCGGCGTCCGCGGCGCGATCTCGCCGCACAGCCGGACTGTACGGCTGTACGGCGAAAGCTGCAGAAAGCGTACCCATCAACCATCCCAAGTGTATTCGGACGCCTGGAAGCGGAGCCAAGTGGACGTTGTGGTCAAATCATTTAAGATGTGCGCAATCACAAACCACTTCGACGAAACGGAAGACGACCTGCCGTGGGATACTGAGAGCGGCGGTTCAAGCTGTGCGACGAACTCGAGTGGCAGTGATTGTAACTGAGCATCCGACACAAGCGGTGGGTTCACTGTCTGCACCGATTTTCTTTTGAATGTTTATAATATAATATGTTATTTCTCGCACTCATCTCGTCACGATGTCGCAGCGAAAAGAAGGAGGGGGGTTATTCTAGATTTTTTCGAATCTAAGCACCCCCCCTCACTTTGGGCATCGCGATCGTGAAAAAAAAGGGGGGGTGCTTAGAATCGAGTAAATATGGTATAACCAATACATTGTTAAAACAGATATCGTTATAAATAGGTTTGACTGTAGTCGAACCCACTTATAAAATATTCAGGTGCCTCGAAAATTCTATTGTTATAACCTATATTTGTTATAACCGAGTTGCATGAAAAAAAAAAGAAATCAAAATGGGGGATGGCATAGCTGTTCCGAGAAAACTATAATAGCGGGGAGGCCAGTTCTTCCACCACCTTTCTCCATCTGGCTTCTGATTGTGTTAGTTCGTTTAACTGTTTAACTCTGCTTCCTGCATGCTGTGATTGCGTGTTGTTAACAGGCCGTGGCTGTTGGCATTCAACAATGGCACTGCTATAACCACTGTAAACAGGGGTCATGGGTGGCAACTGACATACAAGCTCCGCCGAGGCATCACTTTGGTGGCCCCAAAAGGCGCCTTTTAAAGAATGCAGGAAGGTTGCCGTGGCAGCATGTCAGCTTGAGAAATACAGAAGAAACGCTGGGACAAGATCGCCACAAGCAACTATGTACTTCCCACTGCCTTGCACGAGAATACCGCATGTTTGTCAGCCTTGTTTGTTTTATGCAAAGCTTGCAGACATCCTTCTCCAAGGCATCCCAGTGCTCCACATAATGAAGCAGAAACCCCACGAAAACAAGCCCATGAGGGACTGAATCATCTACAGGACCTCCCATGGGAACAGTGTTGAGGCAGCATGCCCTACTGCGTCAGCACTGCCATCCTGGCCATCACTGTCGCTATCCGATGCAAACACGTTCACGATAGTTCCCTCATCGGTTAAAAGCACTTTGTTTCCAAATCTATAGCAGTGCACTTCCTTTTCACTGGCAACGTTGTGCATTGATCAGTGGGCGGATCAGCCATGTTCTGTTTCGGCAGTGAGTCAAATGAGACCGAGAAACTACATGGCCTCTATGTGTTTCCTTTGTAACAATTGCTACGAACGGGTGGATGTCTGATTTTTCCTTCATTAATTACTTCTCTGCGCCCTGTGGGTTTCTGCAGAACTATTATGTCAAACTTTTGCCTTTGCTTCGAGTTGTTGACAAATTCGACTTCGCTCTACCATCTGCTAGCCGTCTGGTTAGCTCAGATCGTAGAGAGACTGCCCCGTAGAGGCGGTGGTCCCGGGTTCGAGTCCCGGACCAGGACAAATTTTTCTTCAACTGCGAGGCTTTTCTTTCGAGGAACCCATATGGGTTTCCTTTGTAGCAATTGCTATGAACGGGTGAATGTCTGATTTTCCATTCATTAATTACTTCACTTCGCCCTGCGCGTTTCCGCAGAACTATTATGTCATATACACACGATGTGGCAACGCAATTTAATATTGTTGGAAGTCAGCGCTGTGTATGTCGTCTCTCGCAGTCCTTCTCCCTCGCGCTGTACATCATTTTTTATCATGAATTACCAACTAGCCTAAGCAACCACCCTATATTTTGGATGTTTGTGTGGATGCCACTATTTCCGTTATTGGCGCCTACGATGTGCCAAATGTAAGCCAAACACTTCTGCGAGTCATAGTGTGCCAGGGGACTTGTCACAGCACACCGCGGCTGCCACAGTATCTATGCTATGTAGCAGACTGCAGCTACATGCAACTACGTGTATGCACTGTGTTTGCTTTGTGAAACACAGGGCTTAAGTGCATGCCCATTCTCATATGTTCGAGTCTTGCTATGCTACGTGTCGCGAACTTGCTTTGTCTTGCACCAGCTTGGTGCATTTTGAAGAGCTATCAACAGCTCAATACGAAGCAGTCTGCCAAGGCGTCTAACCACGAGTGGCCAGGAGTGAGCGTGCGTGGGCAAGTGTGCGTGTGGTTTGACGTTAAGTTTCGCGTGGTTCGAGGCTAGTTGATTGAGTGTTCAAAACGTGTTGGAATGGGGGAGACCTGATGGCTACGACACCGATAAGCAGGGTCGCCAGAGTTTAATTCCCTATGCAGGCGGGCCGCGGCCAAGTGTGAGCAGATGATAGTTGACTTCTGGAAGTATGTAATTAATATCGAAATTCGAAAGATTTTTGCTTACTTCAGCCTGTTTAATATAACAACTTTGTCAATAAGTACACACAGTAAGAGTACGAAGAAGCACACTGACCCAAGCTATTGGTCAATAGCAGCCGCGTATGGAAATCTGCTATATAACGAAATAAAGCATCCAGAAAAGAGTAAGGAGCCTACTTCTGTTAAAAAAAAAGCATTTAAGAGAAAGGTGACTTTACGCTCCTCTTGTGAGCTCCACACGCCACGCACAAATGCAAAATATTGCTGAGATGATATCACAGCGGCATATGTTATCGGGGGACTGTGTGTTTCATTAAGCCCGTGGGGTGGTTCAGGACCTCTCTGAGCCATATTTTACGTAGTTTTGGTGATTGTGTAATGGAAAAGGGATTGGGTAACCAGTACCAAAGCTGTCGTTAGGTACATAGATGTCTATGTGGTGGTTTGGAATGTATATGGAAATTCGACTAAAGTAGATTATCTACTTGGGTTTTTAAGTGTTGTGATAGAGTTAGAATTTTCCAAAGGAAATTGCATTCAATTTTTATACCTTCATATCACCTTACTCTGGGCACACATTTGTTGGGCCTACTCACTGTGATCAAAGAAGGCATTTTTAATTACAAGTCCAGCCATTCCAAGTTAGTCAAACTTAAAATGGCTATGCCATACCTGATGTCATCAGGGGTGGGACTCCGGCGCCAATAGTGCCATTTCGATACAAATACAAATTCCTGCACCATGCTGCGCCAGAACAGATTCGGTGTGTGTGCTCTGGCAGTGGCCATGAACAGCAAGCAGATTCGTTCTCCGAAAAAGAGCGCAGCCATTCACATTCCGCACGATGCGCGATGATGTCTCTTGCACAGTCTTGTAATTTTCGTGCTTATAACACTGGACTTTGCGGCTCTTCTGGCAAGTGGCTGGCATGTGTGCAGCCACTCCTGGATATTATTGCTGCTGTCTGCCAGGGTGGCTGTACTTAGAGCGAATACGGCCAAGCGGGCTGAGCAGCGCAGTGCTTACCTAGCCGAGGCGCCAATCAACGAAGAGTAGGTTGAGGGCACTGCCAGCGAGCTACATAGGTATTAGGGAGGCACGCACTGCAGTGGCTTCAGCAGGCAGGTGTCTCTCTCCCAGGGCCAGTATAAGTAAAAATATCCCAATATGTCTTTGTACCCATATGGGCGAGGCCTGAGCCATTTTGACCTTTCACGAAGGGCTAATCGCAGATTTGGAATAAACAGTCGCAGTTTCGCCCAATGAGCAAAGCATCAATTGCGATAGCGCCTTATTAGACAGCTGTACGAAGTAGGGATAGTAGCTTTATTGGCAGTATAAATTTGCAAACATTCGATTACTAACTAAATTAATTGGCATGTTGTCACGCGTGCACAAGCAACTATAAAGACATCTCACTCAATGACCGTGGAAACTATCTGTCAAAACACTGGATTAAGGAAGCGAGTGAATCGACCTTCATTCTGGCCTCTTGCTTCAAAGCAAAATAAGCGGCGAAGACACAGTGCACACGAAGCTATCAGCACTATCACTGTGTCCCCATTGCAGATTGCACTATGTCTCTATCACCATACGCAGCAGCCGCCAGAGTAGAACCCACCTCGCTTCACTCCTCCCAGTACCTTGGTGTGACGGAAGACTCACCAAGGTACGTTCCTACCTACTTTCCTCCCTTGCGCGCGCGACATTGAGCCACCATCGTTTGCTCGCCCTCGCATACTTTCAGTCGCGCATACGGCAATGAGGTCATCGCTAACTGGTCTTTATGCAGAACATCACGGCGACGCCAATGGCAGAAATGCGACTGGATTGTTTATATAATTGCTATTGCAATGAAAACAGCTTGGAATAGTTCTACGTTATACCAGCCCAGGGTGGATTGCAGCTCTCTGGGCCTGCAGTGTTAAAAAAATACCAGATCGCAGTGACATATATTACAGTGGTTCGACAAGTGCGAATGGTTATCTTTACCGAGAGAACGTTCATGTTCTTTTAGACGGGTGTTTATGCACCGACGAGTTTGTCCTATGTACTTGTTGCCACAGGTCAACGGAAGCCGGTACACAACACCTACTCTACATTTGGTGAATTTTTGATCGTCTTTTAGGCCGCAGCTGCATTTTTTTCCCCTATTGTCTAACTTATTGGAAATAGCTTGGCACAGTTTTTGCACCTTGTTAAGAGCGCTGAAAACCACTTCAACGCCACACCAGCTGACAACATTCTTTAGGCTATGGGAAAAATAATAGACGTAAGGTACAACTGCAAGGCGCTTTTTGTTCGTGCTGAGCCTGTTCCTTGAATCTGTGGGTTGTACGCCCTTTACTATTTTAATTACCTTTTTGGCCGCTCTGACTATAATGTGTTCCGGGAATCCCACCGAAGCTAGTCTTGTTTCCTGATTGGCAAAGCTTTCTTTTATTCGGTGGCAACAAGATTTTACTAAAGCAGCCCGAGGGCAACACACCGCAATTCCGCTTTTTACAGTCTTCGAATGTCCTGATTTGTACTGTAATATGGGCTTTCTTGATCTAGGGCTGTACATCCAGCACGTGTGATCGGGTAGCAATTGCAGAGAAAGATCTAGAAACTGTAGTTCGTTTTCTTTAGCAATCTCATGGGTAAACTTAAGGCCTAGGCCACATTCATGGAACACTTTCAGTACATTAACCACATTACAGCCATGTTCATTCACATGAAAAATAACCAAAATATCATCAACAAATCGGAAAATTTTTGCCAAGCTTCCTAAAGCTCTGTGAATACTTTTGTCTACACGAGCTAAAAAAATGTCGCTTAGTATTGGCGCTACCTTGGAACCTATACATAGACCTGATTTTTGCACATACATTGCTTCATTCCAGCCGACAAAAGTGGAACTAAGATAAAAGAATAGTATTTCCATAAAGCTTTCCACAGGTGCTCCGATGTCATTTCTAAATTTTACTTCATAATTATCTTCGCAAATACACATTTTAACATTTTTTAACAGCTCTGTGTGTGGAATCGAGTAAAATAGTTCTTGTACGTCAACACTGAAGGTGCTGCGTTGCTTTGTTTTGTTTTTCCTCAAATATTGTACAACAGCCTCAGAATTACAGATTGCTAACGGATCGGGGATTCTTAATGAGGAAAGCTGTTTCTGGATAAACGATGCTACCTGCTGCTGCCAAGTGCTTCTTTCAGTAACAATGGCCCTGAACGGCGCTCCAGGTTTGTGCGTTTTTACATGACAAAAACACTTCAAGTTGCATTTGCTTTTTTGACTGAGGCACATAGGGGCTTTCTAGATTGAGGGAACGCAGTAATTCAATAGCATGCTGTTTTTGTTTGGCAGGCTTAACATCAGTATTCTTGAAATTTTTATCGCTAGCTTCACAAGCTTTTTGACGAAACATTCCATCAGGTAGGGTTACATGTTCTTACCACCGATAAAGAAGGATGTTTTGTTGTCCTGCTGCTGCTGCTGCTGTTGCTGCTGCTTTTTTATGTCCCGTGCCGCCGCGTAAGGAGCGCCTTTCCACCACGTGTCACACCACTACGCAACAATGCACGAAACGTTTAGCCTTGGAAACCGCACGTGCTGGAGCTGAATATTCTGCCCTGCTGCCGCAAATTGAGCAATACATCCGCGAAGAAGCGGACCACCAGCTCTCCCTTGTGTAATCTGTTCCCGAGACTCCTACCGCATAGGACAACCCGCTCCATCGTGTCATTCAGACGCATGTCACTGAGGCACTGCCATCCCCTGCAGCACTGCCGCACTTTGCGCAGTGCCTCTCACTGCCTTTATGCCTCTTAGTGCCTTTATGAAAACGAACATGCGAACGCGTGGCCTGTGCTCTGCGGAGGCTGCTGAGCGCCAGCAACAGGCACCAAGATGAAGCATGTCCGCTTGTGGCGTCGTCTATTGGCGGCCGGAATAAGCAGGCACGGCTGATAGGCAAGCGGCTGTGGACTGCCTCCCACGCCAGGTGGATGTACAACAGGCGGGGCCTGCAACGCAGCATCTGCTGCTATCAAACCGCACTCAGCACGCTAGCACATTGGCAATGTGGAAGGACCAACATATGCCCGCTGGTTAATACATACTCCTAGCGTATTTTAATGCTCAAGCATTGTTTGGCGAGTACCGCAGCGGAAAGTGTAATGCCCTGTATCTGCACAAAAATGCGTAATGTGCGAAGTTACAACATTTAATCATTATAATAGTGTAAATATTTTGGTGATAGGTAGCTTTATAAGCAATGAGGAACAACTGAAAAAAATTGATTTGAGAGGGTAACCATACATAGGGTCCACAGAAAATGTATTGGGAAGCCTATAGTAGGGGTGGGCCGACTTGAAATTTGGGTGTATGCCAGCATAAATTTGGTAATAGGGCAATTTAAATTTCTAAGTCCGCCAACTTAAAATTTGGGGGTGGACCAGCTTTAAATCTTGGGGGTGGGCCAACTTGAAATTTGGAGAAATTTGGAGTGGGCTAACTTGAAATTTGAGGGTGGGCCAACTTAAGTTTGGTAATGGGGCAGGTTGAAAGTTGGGGGTGGGCCAACCTAAATTTGGGGGTAGGCTTATGCACACTTTGACAACCCAGCAGAGTTACTGCATACTTTTTTGCAGTAGAGAGCCCTGGTTACCCACTCCCCCCATAGCATGAATAGACCTCACCTGATTCAGAGTGGTTTAGGACAGCAGTGCACTCAGGTGAACCTTCAGCTTAGGTAAATAAACATAAATATTTTTTTTATAATTCAGGCTTAGTTATTTATATTGATGACATGTTCTTAATTATCTAATTAACCTCCGTTAAAGTTATGACGAAGACGTTTGTATCTGTAAATTATAATTAGGATGACTTAATTCTAACTAATCTCAAGGTACCCTTAATTCTTGATTAGGCTCCGTTGATTTAACTTAAGTAACTTTTGATTAGTCTCATAATTCAACAATAATTGATTTTAATTAGCCTCAGTATTCGTGCCACCTTCAGCTCACATCGGTCGCCTTCACCTTGCTGCCGCTCCATTTCCCCCATGCTTCGGCGGTTTAATTCTCTGCCGAGGGAAAACTAACTACCGCGGTTGCTGAGGCAAGAACTGCACTGTCGTTGAAATGTTTGAGGCCTCATACTTTGCCCCCTAATGAAATCACAGTGTTTATAGATGGTTCCGCGACCAAAGCTCTTTTCGACACAGCTGCCGTTCCTGAGATAAGTGAACTACTGTGCCGCAAACTGAAAAAAG
Organism: Dermacentor albipictus; assembly: GCF_038994185.2. NCBI lineage: Eukaryota > Metazoa > Arthropoda > Arachnida > Ixodida > Ixodidae > Dermacentor > Dermacentor albipictus. Next base: position 179,828,412 of record NC_091823.1, on the reverse strand, counting down.
TGACGATACTGGTTCCTGACCTGTCATTACGGATGGCGAGCTCGCAGCACGTTAAGCCTTTGGCTGCGTGCACCGCTCGTGTTTTGATTGAAGACGTGCTGTATGTTGTCGAATTTGTCATCCACTCGTGTGTATCATGTGTTGTTATCCTTGGGTGGGACTTCCTTTCCAAACATCATGCTGGAGTCGATTGTGCCCGTGCACAACTTGCCCTGTATCCGTTCAGTATGATAATCGCAGACCCTACATGCCTGTCACCTAAAGTGGTCGTCGCTGCCGATATCGTCATTTCTTTGTTCTCGGCTGCCTTGGTGTCCATTCGCTGTGGCTCTGTCACCTATTCAAGTGCTTTTTTACGCCGTCTGAAGATTATGCTCGTCGCCAGAACCTCATACTTCCGTTTGCAGTCATCGAACTTGCTGATGGTTGTGGTGCCGTTTATGCATGCAATCCCTTTCCCTGCCCTTCAACTTTATTACACGGTGAATGTCTTGGCCATCTGGACGCTTTTCATGCCATTTTCCCAGCCCAGGCATCTCCTGATCTGGCACTACTGCCTCTTGATGCAGTCACTTCTGCCACCACACCCGCCGAAGATGACCAAGTCATCTTGTTGTGCAGCATAGATAACGCGCTCACTCAAGCCCAGTGCAGCCAAGTCGTTCAACTACTTGAACGTTTTTGTGCGTTTTTTTATCTCGACCAACCTTCCTTGGGTGCGTGCGTCTGCGGTTGATTACTGTATTGACAATGGTGACCATGCTCCACTGCGCCAGCATCCCTAACGGGTATCACTGACTGAACGCCATGTTATTTGCAACCACGTCGATGACACGCTGAAATGTGGCGTGATTGAAAAATCCCACAATCCCTGGGCTTCTTCAGTCAAGTTGGTGCGTTGTTGCATAAAAAGGATGGTGCAATCAGGTTTTGCGTCGATTACCGCCGACTAAACAAGATTACACACAAGGATGTCTATTCGCTACTGCATATTGACGACGCCCTGGATTGCCTTCAAGAAGCCGAATATTTCTCATCGTTGGATCTGCTCTCCAGCTATTGGCAAGTGCCCATAGCTGAATCTGAACGCCCAAAAACAGCTTTTGTCACCCCTGATGGTTTATATTGTTGCGTGTGGAAAGACAAACAGAAGACGCTATTTACAGGCTATTTACACTGGAGCCAGGCAGCCAAGCTGACACTCGCTCGCTCCAAGCACACCGACCAACTTCGTCGTCGTCCTCGCGGTGGTTTGTTTCTTGAGCATCGCTTGATCATATCATAATGCTACACCCCCGGCGACAAAAGCACCATCATGGTGCTGTTAAATATCCAAGGCGCGTGGAGAGTTGTTGGGCTTGAGTCGGGCGACGTGGACAATGTCACTGGTTTTCACAGCGGAGGTCGTAGTGGGCGTGGCTAGAACGATTTCATAGGTGACATCGGTCACTTTGCGGAGCACGCGATATGGGCCTGTGTAACAAGAAAGGAGTTTTTCACATAGGCCAACTTTACGCGAAGGTGACCAAAGCAACATGACGCTGCCGGGCACAAAGTGGACATCACGGTGACGGAGATCGTGGCTTCTGCTTGTCTTGAGACACTTGTAGATGAGCGCGCGCAAGTTGGCGAGCGTGGTCAGCATGGGCGATTGCATCATGGGCATATAAGCGCTAGTTGAAGCTGTGGCGGACGGAAGCACAGTGTCCAGTGGTAGCGTTGGATGGCGGCCGTACAAGAGGTGAAATTAGGGAAAAGCGAGCAGTTTCGAGACGGGAACAGTTGTATGCAACGGTAATGTAAGGTAGAGCCAAGTCCCAGTCACGGTGGTCGTCGGAAACGTATTTGCATAGCATGCCTGTAAGGGTGTGGTTCAAGCGCTCAGTGGGCGTCTTCAATTTTCCACTTCTGGCTACCCGCGGGCTGCCAGAGCCAGCCAGAGCGCCTTCGTTTTTCTCGGGTTGCTCCGCCCACCGCGCGATGGACTCCGCCGGGCGTTCGTTTTGCTCGGGCTGGATGGTTCTGGCTACCCGTGGGCTGCCAGAACCTGCCAGGACGATTTTGGTCTGGCTGCTCTCTGGAAGTTCTCTGGCTAGCAGCCGACTAAAAGAGGCGATGGGCGCTCGCCGCCATCTTTGCTGGGACTTCACGGATTGCAACGCGGGCGCTTGAGGACTTACATTTATCTCGCTCAGCCAACTGTCTACGGTCATTTTCGGACTTCCTTACTTCTAGCGTTATCTTTTTAGGTGCTAACGCTCCGTTCCGCATCGCGAAGCGGTGTGATACGAGCCGTGGTGAGCCGTTTGAAGCTTTTGTGTGTGTGTATATGTGTGTGTCCCCTGGTTGCTTCTTCGCGGCGGTGAAGAGCGCCGCGCTCTCATGCGTGCATGTTAACTGCATCGTGTTCCACGCAAGTTGTAGACGCTCATTCACACATTGCGGTACATTTTGGGTTCGTCTTTCACTGGTGGCGTTCCTTTTCACATATCTTGCGCATGTATATCTCTCCTTTCTCTGCAGTTAGCGAAACCTTTGCAGCTAGCCCGTGTTCGCTCCATCTCTCCGTCGTATGCTCAGGTGGCAGCTCGAAACCGATATGTGTTCGAACTGCAGGCGGTTGATATGAGAATACACTGATTGCACTCGGTACATTAGACACACATATATTGGCTTATTGCTCTCATGATTGCGACCAATGTTTTTCGTGTGAAACGTTTCGCTGGTCACAGGCGACGTGCATTTTCATGCGCCAGCAGCGTCCCCAGCTCCTTAGAGTCAAAATGAGAAGCACCATCAGCCACAACAAACTTTTTGAAATCGAAGCCCAAGCAGGTCGGTGCGAAATTTTATGCGTATGAGAAGTACCCGATAACCTGCTTTTTCATGTTTTGTGATGACACATCGCCAACTCATCAATGTCGCCAGTGGGCGACGTGATCACTGCGAACAGGGATACTCTAGCTATCGCTTTCGAGTATACAATCACGATTTTGCGTCTTGTCATCCGCCGCGTCGGAGGCCATCTGTTGCGCTGTGCAAGGCGAGGTTGGCCCAGTACGCGTCCTGCGCCGAGTCGCGCAAAAGTGATCGTATTCCTGAATGCAACTATATATTTTCAAGCTGGTAACGCATAAATGGGCCGACTACGCCGAGCGCGTGCCGGCCTCGCCGGGCACTGCCATGCTGGTAGCATGTTTACATTTGGCCAGCTGTGCCGGCGTTTGATTTTGCAAACTTCAAGCAGGTTCGGGTTGTCTTAGAATCCCAGCCCACGTGTCTTCCTGTGAGAACCGGAACTAGCTGGCTGCCAGCGGGCTGCCAGAACTCCGAAAATCGAAAAGGCCCAGTGAGGGCGTTCGTTTGGGGATGGTAGGAGGTGGTAAATTTATGCCGTATTGAGCAGGCACGCATGATTTCGTCGATGACTTTGGCCAAAAACGTACAGCCATGCATCAAAATAATATCATGGAGGAAGTCCCTAACATCAGTTGCGCAACTGGTCGGTAGAGCACGGGTTACGGCGTAGCGGGTCGTGTAGTCCACCGCGACTGCAACCCACTTGTTCCCTGATGTAGATTCCGGAAATGGGCCGAGAAGGTCTAAGCCGACACGATGAAAGGGCTCGGCAGGGATGTTGAGCGGCTGCAGGTAACCAGCGGGGAGCTGGGAAGGCTTCTTGCGTCGTTGGCAAACTTCACAAGTGGCGACGTAACGTCGTACGGAACGGGCAAGGCCCAGCCAGAAAAAAACGGCGACGAGGTTTCCTGCCGTTGGTGCATCGTGAAGCTCTTCAAGAATGGTGGAGTGGAGGTGTTTAGGTATTACAAGCAGGAACTCAGAGCCGTCCGGATGAAGGTTACGACGGAACAGAGTACCGTCGTGGAGGACGAAGAGGCGTAGAGTAGCATCGGCCGGAGAGTGCTCGAAATGGTCGATGAGTGCTCTGATGTAGTCGTCACGGCGTTGCTCGTCGGCGAAATGAAGCAGCTGTGATACAGAGAATACGCAAGAAGCACTGGCAATATTAGAGGAGTCAGAGTTGTCAACAGGGTAACGCGACAAGCTGTCAGCGTCTTGGTGCAGGCGGCCAGACTTGTACACCACGGAATATGAAAATTCTTGTAGCCTCAAAGCCCATCGACCAAGCCGGCCTGTAGGATCTTTTAGTGAAGAGAGCCAGCAGAGAGCATGATGGTCAGTGACTACAGAAAAAGGGCAACCATAAAGGTAAGAACGGAACTTAGCAACCGCCCAGACAACAGCAAGGCATTCTCGTTCCGTAATGGAATAATTGCGCTCCGATGGTGCTAGGAGGCGGCTTGCATAAGCAATAACGCGATCCTGGCCATGCTGACGCTGGGCTAAGACGGCACCTACGCCATGACCGCTGGCATCTGTACGCAATTCTGTAGGGGCATCAGGGTCGAAGGGGGCGAGAATGGGTGGTGAGGTTAGAAGAGTGACGAGACGAGAGAAGGCGGCGGCCTCTCCAGTGCCCCACGAGAATTGTACGCCTTTCTTCAAAAGGTTAGTTAGGGGTCTAGCAATTGTCGCAAAATTATGAACAAAACGACGAAAGTACGAGCATAGGCCTACAAAACATCGAACGTCTGCGGCTGTCTTCGGAACCGGAAACTCTCTGATGGCGCGAGTTTTGTCGTGATCAGGCTGTACTCGGGAAGCGTCAACGAGATGGCCCAGAATAGTAATTTGCCGGTGGCCAAAATGACATTTGGACGAGTCAAGTTGCAGCTTTGCCTTTCGAAATACATCAAGCATAGTTGTGAGACGTTCAAGGTCAGTGTTGAACGTTGGCGAGAAGACGATGACGTCATCGAGGTAGCAGAGGCATGTGGACCATTTGAAACCTTGGAGCAAGGAGCCCATCATACGCTCGAAGGTGGCAGGAGCATTGCATAATCCAAACGGCATCACTTTAAATTGGTACCGGCCATCGGGTGTGATGAACGCGTTTTTTTCTCTGTCCATATCGTCAACAGCAATCTGCCAGTATCCCGAACGAAGATGAATAGACGAGAAATAGCTGGAACCGTGCAGGCAGTCAAGGGCGTCGTCTATACATGGGAGCGCGTAGACGTCCTTCTTAGTAATGTTGTTCAGATGACGGTAGTCTACACAGGAGCACCAGGTGCCGTCCTCCTTCTTAACCAACACCACAGGTGACGCCCAGGGACTCGAAAAAGGCTCAATGATGTTTTTATCGAGCATTTTGTTGACTTCGTTTTGAATTACTCGGTGTTCCGACGCAGAAACTCGATACGGTCGTCGGTGAATAGGCGTAGCATGGCCAGTAAGAATCCGATGTTTCACCGAGAGCGTCTGGCCTAAAGGGCGATCGTCGATGTCGACAATATCTTGGTAGGATGATAATACTTGGCAAAGCTCTTCAGCCTGCCCCGAGGACAGGTCCGTCGCAACCATTTTCTTTATATTGGGATCGGCACCCGAGGCTGGCGCGAGGGGCCTGCTAAGCTCGCGAGGACCATCGGTCGATAACCTTGCCACGTATTGGTCACCGAGACAATCAACGGTGGCAAGGCAAATACCTTGCGGTAGAATTTGCTTTGCCAATCTAAAGTTACAGACAGGCATGCGAGTGCGGTTCCCAGTAATATGAAGTATACTGTGTGGGGTCTCCTCCGTCTCAACCATGCTCTTGGGACAAAGGAACGACAACACAGTAGTGCAAAGAATCACAAGGGCATTTATTGCACCTTTCATAGATCAATGCCTGCTAGCCGAGTTGCTATCCACAAAACATGCCGATGGGGCGCGCGACAAATCTAGAAATCCGACTCACCGCGACCGGAAGCGAGCGAATATGTTCGCCCCATGCTGGATCCAAACGCCTGGTCTTTCGCGTGTTCGGTGACGCCAACGGTGGCGCGTTCGAAGGCGGCCACGCGAGGCGGTCTCGCAGAAGCATGGGTCGCCGCGAGCGCGGAATGTCCACGCTGTTCGCCGACCCGCCGGGAAAGGGCCAGCCCGTTCTGCCCTGCGCCCCCAAGTAACCCTGCCGTGCGGCGGCGTTAGCAGCGCAACACTCGCGCCATCTCTCGCACTGCGCCCCAACCACATCGACCGCCGCGAGCATCACGCAGGCCACGCGGCGAAGCGGCATTACAGGAGACGTGCTATGCGGGAAAACAACATTTCAGGGGATGCGTGAGAGTTGCGCATCCCCACAACTGTGAGGCACTGTAACGTCATATCTTATTGGAATGTCAGGCAGAGGAGTGACGACGTACTTGCCATCGGGAACTAGTGGGAAAGACAACCGTTCAGTGTAGGCTATTGACTTTGGCTGCAGGCAAAGAAAGCCGGTGGGACGTAAGCGGCAGTGGGGTGCGTCAGAAGGTTCTGCGAGCATCGGCAACTCTAAGCGAAGGGTACTGGAAGAGCAGTCAATAAGAGCAGAATGTGCGGAGAGAAAATCGAGGCCGAGAATGAGGTCGTGGGGGCAATGTGCAATTACGGTGAAGAAAACAGGAGTGTGACGGCCGGCGATGCTGACGCGTGCCGTACACATGCCGATAATAAGCTCAGTACTGCTATCCACAATGCGGACGACGCGTGCCGACGCTGGGGTGAGCAGCTTGTTCAGTCGTCGGAAGGTAGCACTCATAATTGAAAGATGTGCTCCTGTATCGATGAGAGCCGTGACTGATAGCCGTCAACGTTAAGGAGGTTTCGGTTCGTGTTTACCGTGAGCAGAGGATTTGAGGGCAGGGTCGACAACGCAGCTTCACCTCCAGAAGCTGCAGTGCCTAGTTTTTCGGCTGGATTCGGGAGGCGATAGGCGGCGAAGAGAAGCGGTGGGGTTGTGGTGAACGAGACTGACGGTGTCGAGGTGAGGGCGAGCGGCTGTAGCGAAGGTTCGGAGCAGGAGCATCAGCGGCAGTGGATTCATGGCACCTGGTATAGGGAACGGAAGGTCCAAAGGTGCGGGAATAAGCGGCGGTGTATGTTCGAGGAGGTGGTGGCCATCGGTTGCGGCAGTGACGAGCAACGTGGCCGATGCGACAGCAGTGGAAGCAAATCGGCCGGTCATCAGGGGTACGCCAATCAGACGGGTTGCGGTGAGATGTGGCGGAAAAGGAGTGCCGAGGACGAGGAATGCCGCTAGAGAACTGGGGAACGCTAGGTTGAGACGTGGAACACATGGAGTTCAGACCCATGTTCTCAAATTCCTGTCGGACGACGGCCTGGATCACCGAAATGGTGGTTGCTGGCGGATCGGGAGGCGTCGTGGAGAAAGCTGGCGAACAGGTGGCCTCGAGTTTGCGGCGAACAATACGGGTGACGTCGTCACAGGTGGTGGTCTGACGTGGTCTACCCTCACATGTCAACGTAGCAGCAGTGTTGGGTAGCCGCGTGATGTGGTGTGTGACTCGGCGGCTCTTAGCTTGTTCAAGGCGACGGCATTCTTTGATGATGGCGTCGATAGTCGAGATGTTGCCGAAAACAAGCAAATTGAAAGCGTCGTCGGCGATGCCTTTTAGAACATGTGACACTTTATTGGCTTCGTACATAGCATTGTCAGCTTTGCGGCATAGAGCCAAGACGTCGAGGATGTAGGAAACGTACGGCTCCATAGATGACTGAACACGAGATGCAAGAGCCTTTCTCGCGGCAGCCTTGCACCCAATGGGGTCGCCGAACAGTTCCCGTAGCTTCTCTTTGAAATTGTCCTAACTGGTTATCTCGTCGTCATGCGTTTGGTGCCACACGCGTGGGGTGCCGCCGAGATAAAAGATGACATTGGCGAGCATAATCGTTGGGTCCCACCTGTTATTAGCACTGGCATGTTCATAGAGTTTGACCCAGTCGTCCACACCCTGTCCCTCCAGGGTAGAGAACACACCTGGGTCGCGATGTGGGGCGACCGTGACGATTGGAGCAGTGGGACAAGCCGAAGCCGTTGCAGAGGTGGGTGCGTCACCGGGAGGCATGGTGACAAGCTTGGTGTGCCGACCACTTCTGAGTTCCGTGGTGAGGACGGGGATCGCTGACTTCCACCAGAATGTTTCGTGTGGAAAGACACAGACAGAAGACACTATTTACAGACTATTCACACTGGAGCCAGGCAGCCAGGCCGACACTTGCTCGCGCCAAGCGCACTGACCAACTTCGTCGTCGTTCTCGCGGCGGCTCGTTTCTTGAGCATCGCTTGATCATATCGAAATAATATGAATTTAATGTGATGCCTTTTGGCCTTTGCAATGCGCTTGCAACTTTTAAGAGGATGATGGACTCTATTCTTAGAGGATTCATATGGCAGACCTGTCTCTGCTACTTAGACGGTATATTAGTATTCTTAGCAGATTTTTCCTCTCACACCACTCGCCTTGAACAAGTTCTCGAACGTCTCACTGTCGTAGGATTACAGCTGAACTTGAAAAAATGTCATTTTGGCGCCCATAACATTGTGATCTTAGGCCACGTAGTCTTGAAAGAAGGTATCTTACCAGAGCCTGCGAAGCTTCGTACGGTTGCCAACTACCCCAAGCCCTGTACTCTAAAGGAGCTCTGTAGCTTCATCAGCTAGTGCTCATATTTCCGGCGTTTCATCCGCAATTTCGCCTCCATTATCGCTCCCTTGATGCAGCTTCTTGCCGGCAGCACTGACCTCCCGACTTGGTATCCCGAGTGTGAGGAGTCATTTACAACGCTTCACAGACTCCTCAGATCCCCTCCAATACTGTGTCACTTTGATCCTACCGCACCACTGAAATACACACGGACGCTAGTGGTATCGTACTTGGTGCCGTACTCGCCCAATGCAAGCATGGTTTTTATGAGTATTTTGTGGCATATGCCAGCCATACAACACAGGCAGAGTCAAACTACTCCGTAACAGAAAAGGAATGCTTGGCCATTGTTTGGGCAATTGGCAAATTTTTTACTTGCCTTTATGGTCATCAATTTGACGTTGTCGCTAACCACCATGGCCTGTCTTGATTATCATCATTGAAAGATCCCACTGGATGCCTCGCTCGCTGGGCTTTACGCCTTCAAGAAAGTAATATTCATATTATTTATCCCGCAGGATGAAAACACTCGGACCCTGACACCCTCTCCTGTTCACCACTGCCTTCTGAACCTGTCTGCTCAACAACTTCTACCTGCGATTCGTCATTGCTTACCATCACCGACATGCCGGCAGAACAGTGCAAAGATCCCTGGATTGCTTCGCTGCTTGACCATATATCTCGACCTTCGCCTGACCCAGCCTCGTGCACCCTTCATCGTCAAGCTCCATGCTTTGCCGTTCGCTAAAGCTTGTTGTATTGTCGCAATTACTTAACCATTTGCAGGTGGCTCCTTACTCCTCGTCATCTGCACTCGGACATTTGCAGTGTTTTCCACGATCACCCCCGATGTGGCCATGCTGGCACATTCAAAACGTACTCCCATCTTCGCCTGCAGTACTACTGGTATGGCATGTATCGCTACGTTCGCCAGTATGTTTGGTCATGCCCTACGTGTCAGCGCCGCAAGACAACTCCTGATAGCACCGTCGGTCCCTCTACAGCCATTGCCTTGCCCTGCCCGACCGTTCGACCGCGTTGGAATCCATCTTTTCAGTCCGGGGAGTGTTGTACTGGAGCATTTTGGCGTCAGTTCTGTGCCAGCATGGAGGAAGACGTTGACGTTCATGTGTGTCTCGCTCTGTCAGTTTTTCAGACTGTGGTTGCCTTGTGTTAGTGGCCCTTTTTCAGACACCGTGCCCACGTTGCTGAGACGAACAAACCTGTTGCAATATTATTAAGTGTAATTGATTGATCTTTAAAGCTGTAAGATCAGCACAAAAAGGAAAGATATAAGAGTTGATTGTACCACACTGTAGTTGAACAGCCAGGCACGTGGAAATATGAGGCAGCATGAGCGCTGATATGTGTACCGCACTTGAATGCATACAATCCGTCCAGCACCATCTGCGCAGGCATAGACACCCAGACGCGCGCTTGCACGTATCGGCAGGCGAACGTGTGGACAGGCCTTAAAAGTGCCCTGCAACGCCGTTTTGAGGTCATCATATTTGCTATTAATCTATTCTCAGCATGCATAGAACACAGAACAAAAGTCAGAAGTCAAATCAATTATAAAAATTGATGGACACGAACGCAAGTTATGGTCAGAGAAAATTCGAAATACAAGCGGAAGTCAGCTTTAGGGTGCACATTTCAGTCTTTCATGACGGCATATGGTACTTCCTGATAGCAGCGTAGCATTGGCGGAAGTCGGCACTCCATAGTTGCCAAGCCTGCTGAGCCTGCTAATGCTGTTCCATGGTGTTCCCATGGCCTCCATGATCGGGTGGCACGTGGTCTGATTTCGGAGGCCATGGTGCCACTTTTATGGTTACAACAGCTTCTACGAGGCAACCATTAACTTGCCAAAGTGCTCAGTATGTGATGTGTCATTCCCGTTGTTGCAATACCTCACCTGTGGCTCTGTGATGCCTAAAATGGTTGAAAAATGTAATGCTGTACCTTTTGTCGCAGTACTCTCAATGCTGTGTGAACAAATATCACACGTGACATTTTTGACCAATCATCATAGTGGCACTCTCATTCGTCACAACCCGTTTACGAAGTACCCAAGCTCGCCACATTGAGGCGATGCCATTCGGTGCATTCAACAAGCTTTCTCTAACACGTTGCAGGGCCCCTTTCAAACATTAAAAGCATAAAATCAATGCCTCATTGGTTTTATTGAGAATAACCAGCACATATATAATTGACATGGTTCACTACCCATTGAAGCACTGTCCTGTCTAAATGCTGCTCATTTATGTCGCTAGTGTTTCAGGTGTCAGTAAACCACATGACGAGCTATATTTTGTACCTGCATCTTTGTCGCTTTTTGTTGCAGTGGAGAGATCCGCAAAGAGTTCAGAGAGCTGAGGCGCCAAATGCGGTCCAAGGAACAAGCCAAGCTGCAGCTAGACCAACAGTCATCTGGTACAGTGACCTTACCACAAAACAATGCATCACTGATATGTGCCGTTTTGAAAGTCATGTTGGTCTTTAGAAAAAGTGAAAAACAAAATACAAAGTTTATAGGGTGCTTAGGCACCAACAAAATTTGCTGCCTAATTTAGAAATAGTTAGGTGTGAGGATCAATGGGGAAAATCTCAACAATGTACAGCTTGCAGATAACATTGCCCACTTCTGTGATGTAAGAGATAGGTGGCAATCTTCACCACCTGCATAGACTCTCTCCACTTTTCCCCTTCTAGCCTTCGCAAGTGAAATTCCTTCCTTGCATTCTCACATACCAGAGCAAAAGGATTGTGTGATAAATATGTAACGGGCCCCGCCATCTCTTTATTATTATTGTTTTCTCACGTGTTTTTGCTGAGTGGTGCAGTTCCAGTGGCAGTGCAAAATTGTGCAGTGCACAATTTTGTTCGCTGTGCATGAGAACACCTGATTATCTGTATAAGTTAGTGTCACAGTGACAAGCACTGAGGCAGACGCAAGCGGATCAAAGAGCACAATCGCGCATTGGAACCCAGTAGAAAGTGGCAGATAGTTTCGCTTCCTGCGCGCATGACTGCACGATGTGGTAACAAGCAGACGAAACGAAAGTACGTTCCTCTCGCTACAGCACAGATTGAAACAAAGGCACGCAGACATTCGGTATGGTATGGTATGAAGAACTTTATTTGGTCCTGAAGGTCAACCATAGGTTGACGCGGGCCGCTCCCACGTTGGGACTGTCAGGCCGAGCCCTTCAGCCACATCGCGGGCCTTCTGGACTGCCCGTAATTGGTCAGAGAGTGATTCGCTGTGCAGCATTTACCGCCACCATTCTTCTTCCTTGTCACAGTCTGTGAAGACCGCGGGGCACTGCCAAAGCATGTGGTCAAGAGTAATGATGCCATTGCACTTATTACAGTTGATTTGAATTTCCCTCTCAGGATAGATCCTGTTAATAAAATCTGGACTTGGGTATGTTCTAGTCTGTAGCAAACGGTTTGTACATTCTATTATTTCTCTGAAGTGTAAATCATCATATGAAGCAACAGCTCAAACAAATGTTGCTTTGAATAATTCTCAATTACGTGCCACTGTCAGTGATGTCGCAGTACTGCAATTAACATAGGCGCACTTGTGCAATTGATGTCGACTCTTCAGCTGGGAGTGCAGCACCCACAAGGGCATTTGACATGAACTTTCAGCTCTTTTTTACAACACGTAGTGCCATAATACTTTGCAGACACAAGCGCAGTGCATTGTATGCACTGCGCTTGTGAGTTCTAAATGACTAGGCAAGACAATTTTCACCGAAAAACACATTTTCTAATTTTGTTTGTTTTGGATTCCTAAGCATATAAAGAAGCTCATCACTAAGTTTGGTAATCATTTACACAATAGAAACGAAAATTGTCCTTTTCTTTACTTGGCGATGGCATGCGTTTTCTGTTAAAAGCACCTACAAGCACTGTTTTCAAGGTGTTGCTGTAGGATGGGAGAGGAGCCTAACGCAGAGTCAATTCACCTATTAGAAAGCTAGTTTTTTGTGCATTTTGGGCTTAGCAAGCCAGAACTCACAGGACGTTCGCTGATGCAGATGTGAAATTGGAATGAATCGTTGAGTACTGCCTGAAGACAGAGCTCGCATCTCTGAGAACCGCAGCATCCTTCGCTATATTCAAGTTCAGCAAAGGAGTGCAGGGCATCAGGAGAGTGCTAGAGCAGGTGGATCTTGGCTATGGTGTCCAAATGAGAAAACACAGGGTGCAAGCTACTAAGGCCAGCATCTGACGAGCACAAAGCTGAGCACTAGTCAGCTCGAAAGCTGAAAAGAAAAGAGAGCTTGAGGCAGTTGCCGCTGAGCAGCTTTGATTTGAAGGAGGGGGCCTAACCTATGCAGCCGAAGCATCTTATTGAGCACCATTGCCTGGAGAATGAAATGACATGTTTTGAAGACTTAGAATAATTTTTCTCTGTTTGCACTTTTTTATCAAGGCACTTTTTGGCCAGTATGCGCTTTTCAGAAAGCAATTGTTCCGATGCTGTTTTAAGCGATGATGAAAACTGTTTTTTATTTATTTATTTTATTTATTTACACATACTGCAACTTTGGTGAGGCTGTTGCAGGAGTGGGCAGTGAGGGAATGAAGAAAAAAAGAAAGCGAGAAAACAAAATACAAGCGCAAGCAAATATGAATATCAAGTAAATGCAATGGTTTCCAAAAATTCTTGCATAGATAAAAAGTGGATGCTTCCAGGTAGTGAATTCCAGAGTTCAATGGCCAATGAAAAGAAGCTGTGCTTGAACATCTCTGTTCGGCAAAAGAAAAGGGTGAAGTTGAGATTATGAGAACTCCTAGTGATTGAAGGTGGACTAAAGTTCAAATAATTATTTAGTGTAATAAGGCGCTCAGAATGAACCAGCGTGTGTAAAAATTTCATGCATTCTAAGCGGCGGTGGGATGAAAGAACTGTAAGACCTGTAGCTGTATAATGAGAAGAAGGGGAGAAATCTCAACTATTGTTGCGAAAAATGAAGCACACTGATTTCTTTTGGACTGATTCTCATTTTTTAATATCAGATTTCTTGTAAGGATTCCATATGATGCAGCCATAATCAAGAAGGGGGCGGATATGTATTTTATACGTCAGCAGTTTGGTATCCTTTGGAGCCTTACGCACTGAACAATGGAGGTAACTGAGGTGTCTAAAAGCTTTTTTACATATGATATCAATGTGTTTCGACCATGACATGTCATGGTCGAAACACATTGATATCATATGTGTTGAATATTATGCTCCGAAAAAGAAGAGAAGACGAAGTGAAAAGCGAGCGTGGAGCCGAGCGCGCACCTGCATTTTTTTAGTTGTTTTTGCCAGCGTCGAATAAAGAAGACGTTCTCTACTTCAGCTCCGCTTCCTGATTTTCAACATATGGTGCCGTGACCAGGATATCAGACCTACAGTTGAAGACCCCTAACGATGAAGCGAGCTACCTGAAGAGGACAACCTACCGACGCGATCAACGCGACCACGCTGCGACAGAGTCGAAGAACGATCCACGTCATCACGAGGCCTACCATTCCCGACGTGACGACATGGAAAGAATACGACGGAAGCGTGCTACCGTTCGAGCGGCGGTCACCAGGATCATCAACGACATGACAACTCTTATGCAGACGGAACCAACGCCATATGGTGAGCTGACCGACCATCTTAACCTATTGAAGATAAAGGAAACTATGCTTACGGACCTTGATAACCAAGTAGAAGAGCATGTTACGGATGATAACCTTGAGGATGAGCTTCAAAGCGTCGGAGAGTATCAAGAATCTATCGTCCTCGCGAAATCCCGCACTGAGCGCATTTTATCGGATCAGCAACCAACGACTGCGCGCGAATCTCACGATGACTTTCTTCAAGCATGCGCACACGTTAAGCTACCGAAGCTCGATGTGCCGAAGTTTCATGGTGACCCCATTAAATGGCCAGAATTTTGGGATCAATTTGAGTCTACTATTCACCAGAACCGATATATTACAGACGTAGACAAATTGAAATATCTTCGGAGCTACTTGATGGGTAAAGCGGAAGGTGTCATCAGCGGCCTGTCGACAACTAACGAGAGCTATAGCACAGCTATAGAACTTCTCAAAGAAAGATTCGGTCAGAAGTCACTGATTGTTAACGACCACATGCGTCGCCTTCTAAACCTACGTAAAGTTCGTTCTTGCGAAGATTTCGAAGGGCTTCAAAGGTTGCATGAAGAAGTGCAGACTCGCGTGAGATCCCTGCATAACCTTGGCGTTGAAGAAAAAGAATATGGAGTGCTTCTGAAAACTGCTATAATACAAAATCTTCCGCAAGAAATGGTGCTCCGTTATAATCAGCTCATCTTGTCTTCGACAAATACAGGCGTTACTAGTGACAGGGTAAATGAAATGTCTGTTCTTCCAGACTTCTTGAGCCTTGAAGTAAGAAGCCGGGAACAGACTATAATGATGACTTCTGACAAGAGAGAACAAGCCTCAACAGCAAAACGACAATCTAATGAGCATTTCCAAGGTTCTGCATCTATGCTAACCGTGAAACTGACTCCAGAGAGTTGTATATTATGCGGAGACAAAAATCACTCGGTGGATGTCTGCACAACGGAACTAACATTACACGGAAAGAAAGAGAAACTACGGAAATTAGGATGCTGTTTCCGCTGCGCTAGACAATTTCACAAAGCTAAGGAATGCCGAAACTGGAAGAGACTAAGCTGTGCGAAATGCAAGGGACGACATATCACCACGATGTGCGACCCAAAATGGAAGCAGAAGAATACAGAATCGCAGACAACTGTTTCCAGCTCATCGACGGACTCGCTAAAGTACAGAGTTCTTCTGCAGACCGCACAAGTTTGGGCTCTGGGCACTGGAAGCAAATGCTTTGTAAGAATGTTGATTGATGGTGGCAGTCAACGCAGCTTCATCACGGAAGAATTATCTAGGAAGCTGAAAGCCACCGTGTTAGCCGAAGAGCAGCTTACAATCAAGGGATTTGGAAACGTTTCAGCACCGCGGAAATATTATCGGAGAGTACGAGTCACGCTGCATAGCCAGTACGACTCAAACTCACTTGAAGTAGAGGCGATAGAAGTTCCCGCAATATGCAATGACTTGTCAGCATTAACAGAGATAAATGTACTTGCAAAGTTGAAAAACAAGAACTTACGTTTGGCTGACGTCAACGCAGTTAAAGTCTCGCCTGAGCCTGGAATAAGCGTCCTAATAGGTGCAGACTATTACTGGCAGCTTGTCAGCGGAAGAATTCATCGACTGGATGACTCCTTGACCGCCATCGAAACTGTCGTAGGATGGACACTTCATGGATATACCAGAAGTCCACCTAAGTTCTACAAGCCGGACACCGTAAGGAACTTCAACATATGCCTAACGGAAGACAATGTTTCCCAGCAACTGAGGTCTTCCTGGGAAATAGAACATCTGGGACTGACTAACGAAGACAGACTTTCGAAAGATGACGAACACGTCCTGAAGAACTTCGTGAAAACAACTATTAGACA
Source organism: Dermacentor albipictus (assembly GCF_038994185.2). Classification (NCBI taxonomy): domain Eukaryota; kingdom Metazoa; phylum Arthropoda; class Arachnida; order Ixodida; family Ixodidae; genus Dermacentor; species Dermacentor albipictus. The sequence continues at coordinate 179,812,331 of NC_091823.1, read as the reverse complement.
CAATGATCGCGATAAAGTTGAACTGCCGTGGCGCAGCGATTGTTCCCAGCCTAAAAATAACCGGGATATCACGTTAAAGAGGCTGGAGACCTTGCAGAGAACACTACATCGAGAACCAGAGTTTCAGAAGGAATATGACACTGCCATTAGGAGCTACTTTAACGAAGACTTCGCTCAGAAGGTCACAATGGACAGTACGAGTGAACATATCACGTACTATATGCCACACCGAGCAGTAGTGCGACGCGACAGAACTACGACTAAAGTACGGGTGGTATTCGACGCCTCTTCTCATGCTACGGAGTCACCTTCACTCAACGACGTCTTGTGGACAGGACCGAATTTGAATCCCAACATCATCGACTTACGGCTGAAGTTTCGCAGCTTCAAGATTATAACTTCCGCCGATATCGAAAAAGCGTTTCTTCAAATATCGCTGGCTGAACAAGACCGAGACGCGTTTCGTTACTTCTGGTTTGAAGAAGGATCTTCCAATATTAACGAACTGCGCATCACATGGGTTCCTTTTGGTGCCTGCAGCAGTCCCTTTCTCCTTGCTGCAACTCTGCGACACCGCTTACAACTAGTACAAGACAAATCCCCTTCTACTGCCAAACTATTGAAAGATCTTCACAGTCTGGAGGCCACCAATAGTGTGTCGGCTACTCAAGAACAGTCATGGAATTCTTGGGCCGAAACTATCTGCTTCAAGAGTCCAGAAAACGAAGAAAACGATACAGAGGCAGAGACAGCGAAAAGAGAAAGCGATGCCATGAAATTAAGAAAAGAGGATATGGGACTTTTCGGATTTTGTCTAGCGTGGGATGATATCTCTTTAGTTGTGTGTGAAATATGTAACCAAGTCACAAAACCACAGGCTCTGCGAAAGCACTTGGAGCAGCGGCATGGGAGCATCGACACCTTTGGTAGGGGTGACCACACTGCTGACACGTGCGTGCTCCACCCGGCGGGTGTAGGGAAGTCGTCGGGGCACAGCTCCTTGTCATCGTCGTCCTCATCGTCGTATTCAACGTTATCGTCTTCCGCCCTGCGACACTCGAGCGGGCTTGCCGGGCGCCCGTCGTCAACAACAAAGGCTCCATCTGGGTCCTCACTGTCAGGAAGGCACAGCAGTGGGGTGAAAAGGCTAAAACGAAACAACCACACGCTGGCCCCCGTGGTCCAGGTGGAGCGAATACCACTTCCACGACAGCCTGAAGCCATGGCCGCCCGCAACCGCTCACCAGGCCTTGAAAAAGAATTACCTTCACCCCAGCAGCCACTACCTTTAACGCCTGGTGGGCTAGGAATGCTGTCTGGGCCGGGGCCAGGGCAGGCCAGTCACATAACACCCGACGCATGCACCATCAGCCCGTCAGCAAGGGTGGCTGCGAAGGCTTCCACTGCGGCACCTACGCCCATCAGGAAGACACCTGCCAGCAATGGTTCCACCACGAGCAAATCAAAGTGCTCATGGTGCCGACGGCTTTGCCGACGGCAAAGTTCGCTCATGCAAACTGCGCACTTCTAGTGGCAACACGTTGCGGAGACCGGCACAGATGCGGTACCACCTAGAATCTGCTGGACAAGCTCCGTCTTGAAAAGAAACAAGCATACGCTAATTGTTCGGCCGGGAGCTGTTGAATATTATGCTCCGAAAAAGAAGAGAAGACGAAGTGAAAAGCGAGCGTGGAGCCGAGCGCGCACCTGCATTTTTTTAGTTGTTTTTGCCAGCGTCGAATAAAGAAGACGTTCTCTACTTCAGCTCCGCTTCCTGGTTTTCAACAATATGTAACAAAGCAATCATGCAATCATGTCATGAGAGAAATTAAGACCAAGGTATTTAGATCCGGTTAGGGCCAATTCACGCTTGAGCCGCCCATCGCCGCAAGCCGCACCGCACGCGTGCGGTCGTGCGAAAGATTGCACGTATCAAACACTTGTGCACAAATTTCGGTTTACAGTGTGTAAGGTATACACTGTAACGCAGTGGAAACGGTAATTTGTGCACAAGTGCTGGATACGTGCAATTTTTCGCGCGACCGCAAGCGTGTGGTGCGGCTTGCGGCGATGGGCAGCTCGAGCATAAATCGGCCCTTACTCTTTTTAAATCTTGACCATGGAAAGTGTACGTGAAAAGTGATGGAAATGGGCGTCTGGAAAAGGACATGGAAACAGTTTTAGAGAAATTAATGTTCATTTGCCATTCCTTGTACCACCTACAAAATTTTGCAAAGGAGTCATTAAGTAAATCATGATTCATTGGTGTGTTAATATTATGATATAATATAATATATAATAGAATATTATAATATATAATATATGATAGAGGATGCAATCATCAGCATAAAGACGAATATTAACGGACACGCAATGCGGCAAGTTATTAATATATAATAAGAAAAGAAGCGGGCCTAAAATGGAACCTTGTGGGACGCCGGACTGACAGGAAAAGAAATAAAGCCATTAAGTGCACAGACAGAGAACGCTGGGTTAGGAAGCTATGTATCCAACCAACCAGAGAAGGGTTATTTATAATGGAGTTAAGCTTGTAGAAAAGTTTTGGTTGTGGGACGGTGTCGAAATCTTTGGATAAGTCAACAAAATGCCATCAATCTGTCCCCTTAAATCTAATGACTGCCAAATATTGTGCGTGAATTCGATTAGTTGGGTAGTGGTGCTATATCCGCGACGGAAACCGTGTTGGTAATTGGATAGTATATTGTGGCTTTCAAGAAATTCCGTGATGTGTTTAAAAATTATATTTTCGAGTAACTTGCATGAATGGGCAGTTAAGGAACTGGATCTGTATTTCTGCAGAAGTTAAGCGCTACCAGGTTTGTATATCGGAATGACCTTAGCAAGCTTCCAGGATTAGTGAACAGTGGCGGTGGATAATGATTTATTTAGGAATGCAGGATGTTCGTAGTCTTGCAGCTGACAATTTTTTGGCCTAAAAATCTTGTCGATTCACTCATGATTGCTTCCGCTTTTAACACCTATTTTCATATCATGTTCACACAGGATAACTCTTCACTTCCACCTTTTAGCTGTGACTCGTACCCTCCTATGGAAGACATCGTTGTCTCTTGTTCAGGTGTTCTGAACATAATCCTCCATTTAGATGCTAAAGCTGCGGCCCAGATTACATACCCAATTCCTTCCTTGTTCGCTACTCACTTTGGACAAGCAGATACCTCTACGTGTACCTCTACGTGTTCACTGTGCCCAACAAGTTGGGAAGGATGTGCAAAAAAATAAACGAAAGCCGGAGAACACCTGGACTGTGCAATAAGCAACATGTCGCCAAGCCTTTAGATTGCAGTACCAATGTAGTGTATTCCATTCCCACCTCTTGCGGCTGCACTTACATAGTGCAAACAGGACGCTGTATCAGTGAACATTTGCGTGAGCATGCGCACTGTGTCAAGATTAAGACTGGCAGTAATCTGGCTGTTCATTGTGCCAAGTGTGGCTGTTCTCCACTCCTTGACGATACACGTGTGTTGAAAAGGTACAGCAATCAGATGGCCAGAGAAATCTTTGAGGCATTTTCAATGTGTCGGTTAGGAGCCACCTGTGTTAGTTCCCCTTCCATACCACTTTGTGATAAAGAATTTAAGTTCTTTCGAAGTTAAGCAGTTTGGCCTGTGTCCACCATGTTATAGTTTCTTTTATATTGTTTAATGTTATTGATACATGCGAAGCAGTTGTTGACCAACGATGACTCGCCTTCCTCTCCCCTTCTTTCACTCTCTACTCCGTGTTTTTTGGCGCTGTTTTAAATATGAATGATCCGTACCAACTAGCTCGCACCCAAACCCTTCTGAGCGTGCCCCGATCCATGCTTCTGTGAGAACGTCTCGCGAGGCCACGTTCAAACGCGCGTACGACCAGGAGTTGGCGTCCAGCATGGGGCGAACATATTCGCTCGTTATCTGGTCGCGGTGAGTCAGACTTCCGCGATTTGTCGCGCGCCCATTGGCATGTTTTGTGGATAGCAACTCGGCTAGCAGGCATTAGTCTATGAAAGGTGCAATAAATGCCCTTAAGATTGTTTGCACTACTGTGTTGTCGTTCTTTTGTCCCAAGAGCATGGGTGAGAACCCCGCATCTGGCTGCCTAACGTGGACCTCTTGGGGCATCGGACGATAGTTTTAACAGTGCTTCGGTCGAGACCTTTGTTTGAACCGAAGCGTAGGGCTAGCGTGAATTTTGATCGCTAGCGTTGGCGGCGTGCTTTCATGGGTGAGGCGACGCTGGCTGTAGTGTTTGAACTTTTCAACTTGCTAAGCCTTTTCGCAAATGATGTTTTTAAATGACAATCGTCGGTACGAGAGCCACGTGGTTTACATCCTGGGAGAGCGAGGCTTAGCGCCCGCAGAGCATTGGCAAGCTTGAAGCGAGTGAGTACCGAAGCCTCATAGGTGGTTTGAATTTCTTATGTAAATAGCTTCTTCTATCTCTTTGACTCTGATGAAGTCGCGGCTCTGGGAGCCAAGTGGCCGCGGGCCACGGGTGCCGCTACAGGCTGACTGGTATTGCGGCCTGGCACCGGGCGCTCCGACACCGTCTGGGACGGTGGGCGCCGTCAGCTCGGATGCTGTGTGCAACGAGCGGGGTAGGACCACCTAACAGAGCTGACGTCTTGTCGCGGCTGCCTGTTTTGTGCCCATTTTGGTTTTTTTTTTATGGCGGTTGTTGTCAGGGTAGCGACGCTTTAGGCCTAAGGCGTTACGAAGCTGCCTATTGCACGTGGAGAGACACAACCTGGTGGACCGTGGTGTTGAGGTGTTGCACTTTGCTTCCCTCATTCTAGTTAGCCTCGCACGAATTGAAATTACTCGTTCGACTCAAGAAAGCGAGCTTCGTTCACGTGAACTTAGCATCTGAATAGCCGCCTGATCTTTCGCTAGCCGAGTTGAACATTGTACTACGTGGGCGATGCGCATGCAGAATTGTTCTCCCTTGCACTGCTTTAGTGTTTGCCGAGTGCGTTGAGTGTAAGCAGCGTGAGTGGAGTCACCCCTGGTTTGCTGTCACCTGCACATCATCTGCACTGCTGCCCCGGACTACGATTGAGCCACCTCGGGCAATGGTGATGCTGTGGCCAGTTCGGCGCAGTGACTTCGGCGGCCGCCTGTATCCAGCTCGCAACCCTCGGCGGCGGACAAAAGAGCCGGCGGTCACCAACAGCTATGGCGGCATGGCGGCTCTTGCCAGCAGGGTGCGTCGGTGCGAGCGACGCTTGCTCGTAGCAACTACTGCGTCGGCGTTTACGGAGTCCTGGCTGAGAATCGTGCCTTCGCGTCTGCAGAGCTGCTGCTGTGACCAGTGGACGCCAGCGGTGTACCCCAAGGGCAATGTCGGCTCGCATGTTATGGACAGCGTGTGGACATTTCCTTGGCGCGGCCACTGTTACATATACTACCTTGTTCGAAGCATGCATTGATGTTAGACCGTGTGACATGTTTTGCCGGAATATGTAGTAATCTAAGGTTGGGGGGATGTGGCGATGCGCGACTCTCACGCGTCCCCTGATATGTTGTTTTCCCGCATGGCTCTCGTCTCCTGTAATCCGGCTTCGCCGCGTGGCTTGATGCCCGCTGCAGTCACTGTGGTTGAAGCGCATCGTGAGATGGCGCGAGTGTGGCTCTGCTAACGGCACCTAACAACAGGTTACTCTAGCGCGGAACGGAGAAGGCTCTTCCTCTTTGGCTCGGGGTTTGGCAAGCGGCGCAGACATTCCGCGCGTGCACCGATCCATACTTCTGCGAGACCGTGTCGTGAGGCCTACCTCGGAACGGACGAACACAATCATTCGAACACGCCACCATTCGCGTGACCATACGCGCGAACGGCCAGGTGTTGGTGTCCAGCATGGGGCGAACATATGCGCTCGCTATCCGGTCGCGGTGAGTCGGACTTCCGCGATTTGTCGCGCGCCCATCGGCATGTTTCGTGGATAGCAACTCCGCTAGCAGGCGTTAGTCTATGAAAGGGGGAATAAATGCCCTCGTGATTGTTTGCACTGCTGTGTTGTCGTTCCTTTGTCCCAAGAGCAAGGGTGAGAACCCCACAACGGGAACCACTGGGTTTGTAAATATCTTTGTGTGCTTTCGTGTGTTGGTGTCAGTGCGCGTTTGTTTTCTACAGTGAAACCTGGCAACTGCCCTTCTGGCTCGTGCAACATAAAAGGAATCCCATGCAACCCACCAGGCACAGTGCAGGGGTGGTATTGTGTAAGAGTCCACCTAGTGGACTGTCCATTTCGGCCGCTGCTGATTGGATGCAGCTGTACGAGCGAGGAGATGAGCAGCCCTAGCCAATCAGGAAAGGCCGAAATGGACAGCCCACTAGGTCGACTCTTACAGAATACCTCCCCTGGTGCTCCTTCCAGGCTTCTTATCATTGAGTGTTTCGAAATACTAAATACACATGTATGCTTACCAAATAGAACGAGTAGATGAATGTTTGTTTGTCTTGTGCAACTGAAACGCTAAGCAGACAATCAGGAACACTGCATGATCTGAGTTTGGAAATCTGCAAGCTTAGAAGTCATTATTGATGTATCCTAACAGTTTGCAGCGTTTGTTTTTTGTGAAATATATTAATTTCAATTGGTTTGAGAGAATTTTAGTTTATGAATGCAGAAAGTTTTGCACAACATGTTTAAATTTCACGCGCTAGGTACGCGATTGACACTGCCCCATTCAAGTACACCATACTAGAGCTTTGTCACTCACAAACATGTTTTTTGCCTCGGCCTCCATTTGAAATTTTTCTTGGAAACAAATGGTGAAAGAGTGGTTTCTGTGGTGGTTCAATGTAGTGACTATTGTGTGCCCTCTAGTGTGTGATGCAAAGGAGGATGAGGGGGATGATCCAACAAACCAGCTGATGCGTGCCTACCGACAGGAGCAGCGTGTGTACACAGAGAAGAAGCAGAATGTGCTCCCTAAGGGGGCTCAGAGGGAGCAGAAGGTGAGCATTCTTTTGGCTTCTCATGTGGAAAGTGGTTGGGCACACACCTTTCCTCCAACTTTTGCCTATTCTAGTTGCCGTGCTTATGTTCTAGTGAACACATTTTTCTTAATAACAAGCAACATTTTAGCACACTGCAGCCAAAGCCTTGTCAGCCAGCCAGGGAAGATAACGTACAGCCACATAGCAACCTTCCATGGTATGTTTATCCGCAACCTTATTGCCTTCTGGGGAGAGCAGATGCCACATAGTACATGCAGTTTCATAGTCTCTTGGAAGCAGTATTCCAACAGATGAGGGTGACAGCTTGTCATGTGTTTATTTTCTTTCAAGGTATGCACTTGCAGCACACGAGTTCAAGCAGAGTCCTTCCATGTTTTATGGTCACGAAACTCCGCCATTACACTCTAGGAGAGGTTCGTACACTGCTCAAAGCTGCCATGCCATGGCACCACTGTGCCTCAGCGGGCATCGTTCGCGTACTGAAACGCTTGCATTGTGCGACACGAATGATTGATATGGTGCGTTCTGTGCATGTGTTGTGCCTTTTTTTGAGTTCTTGACCGTTGAGCTGAATTCGCGGGCTGGGACGACGATGTGGAACAATTGTTGCATGCCGGGGTGCCGTTCCGACTAAATGGAACAACCAGAAATGTGTTGGAGTGACAAGGACCAGCACGAGAAATGGAAACGGGCCATATTGCAGCAGGAAAGTGTCAGTTTTAACTTTGAATGCAAGTATACACGTGTGTGCGAAACACTCTGACGCCTCGGACATCATCACTGCCTACAATTTCAATATAAACAGCAACGCCATGTCTCTGGAGCATGAAAAGCCGACACTGACGCCTAACGCCACCACAAGGATTTTTGAAGACCTTCCAGCGTATCTCACGAAGCCCAAACCTTGGTCCTGCTCTTTAGCGGTTCAACTCTGATGCGAAGGACCACATGAGTCATCAGGTATGATTGAAGGGAAGCGCAGTAGAGGATGACAGAAGATTGGATGGTGCGCCGAAATTAGGAAATTTCGGGGTGCTAGTTCGAATCGGTTGGCGCAGGACAGGGGTAATTGGAGATCGCAGGGAGAGGCCTTCGTCCTGCTGCTGTTGTTGTTGCTGCTGCTGCTGCTGCTGCTGCTGCTGCTGCTGCTGCTGCTGCTGCTGCTGCCGCCGCCGCCGCGTTCGCACCCGAAAGATGGTGAACTACGTGCCCGGGCAGGACTAGGCCAGAGGAAACTCTGGTGGAGGTCCGAAGCGATTCTGACGTGCAAATCGATCGTCCGACCTGGGTATAGGGGCGAAAGACCAGTCGAACCTTCTAGTAGCTGGTTCCCTCCGAAGTTTCCCTCAGTATAGCTGGAGCTCGATGGGAGAGCAGTCACACCTGGTAAAGCGAATGATTAGAGGCATTGAAGTCGAAACGTCCTCAACCTATTCTCAAACTTTCAATGGGTTTACGGGAGGCCTTCTAGGTTGAGGCCTCCCGCTGCGATGAGAGTGCCAAGTGAGCCACTTTGGTAAGCAGAACTGACGCTGTGAGATGAACCAAATGCCGGGGTAAGACGCCCGAGTCGGGACGCTCATGAGAACCCATGAAGGGTGTTGGTTGCTTAAGACAGCAGGATGGTGGCCATGGAAGTCGGAATCCGCTAAGGAGTGTGTAACAACTCACCTGCCGAAGCAACTAGCCCCGAAAATGGATGGCGCTCTAGCGTCGCGCCTATCCCCGGCCGTCGCCGGCAGAAAAGCACGAAATGTGGGGGTGCTAAGCCGCGACGAGTAGGTGGGCCGCAGCGGTGGACGTTGAAGGTGTCGGGCGTGAGCCCGCCTAGAGCCGCCACTGGCGCAGATCTTGGTGGTAGTAGCAAATACTCAAGTGAGAACCTTGAGGACTGAAGTGGAGAAGGGTTCCATGTGAACAGCAGTTGAACATGGGTCAGTCCGTCCTTGGACATGTTAGACTGCTGCTGCTGCTGTTGCCGCCGCCGCCGCTAATCTTTATTCTGAGGCATATTGACCACAAATTCAGACAGAACGAATCCTACAACCTGACTTTTAACATTACCGAGCTGAGAGCCTCCTTGACTGCATGGAAAGAAGCCCTTGTCGTTCAGATTCTGAAACAAGGCAAGGACCCCACTTTAGTAACAAGTTACTGCCCAATCACCCTCACAAATTCCATTTGCAAACTTTTTGAAAAAATGATTAACCGTCGCCTTTTACACTTCCTTGAGTCAAGCTAATTTCTTGATCCATATTGTAGCCTCAAAGCCCATCGACCAAGCCGGCCTGTAGGATCTTTTAGCGATGAGAGCCAGCAAAGTGCCTGATGGTCAGTGACTGCGGAAAAAGGGCGACCGTAAAGGTAAGGACGGAACTTTGCAACCGCCCACACAACAGCAAGGCATTCGCGTTCCGTAATGGAATAGTTACCCTCCGATGGTGCTAGGAGGCGGCTCGCATAAGCAATAACGCGATCCTTGCCACGCTGACGCTGGGCTAAGACGGCACCTACGCCATGACCGCTGGCATCTGTACGTAATTCTGTAGGGGCATCAGGGTCGAAGTGGGCGAGAATGGGTGGTGAGGTTAGGAGAGTGACAAGACGAGAGAAGGCGGTGGCTTCTGCAGTACTCCACGAGAATTGTACGCCTTTCTTCAAAAGATTAGTTCGGGGCCTAGCAATTGTCGCAAAATCTGGAACAAAACGACGAAAGTACGAGCAGAGCCCTACAAAAATTCGAACGTCTGCGGCTGTCTTCGGAACCGGAAACTCTCGGACAGCGCGAGTTTTGTCGGGATCAGGCTGTACTCCGGAAGCGTCAACTAGATGGCCCAGAAGAGTAATTTGTCGGGGGCCAAAACGACATTTGGATGAGTTAAGTTGCAGCTTCGCCTTTCGAAATACATCAAGTATAGTTGTGAGACGCTCAAGGTGAGTGTCGAACGTTGGCGAGAAGACGATGACGTCGTCGAGGTAGCAGAGGCATGTGGACCATTTGAAACCTTGGAGCAAGGAGTCCATCATACGCTCAAAGGTGGCGGGGGCGTTGCATAATCCAAATGGCATTGCTTTAAATTGGTATAGGCCATCAGGTGTGATGAAGGCGGTTTTTTCTTTGTCCATATCGTCAACAGCAATCTGCCAATATCCCGAACGAAGATCAATAGACGAGAAATATCTGGAACCGTGGAGGCAGTCAAGGGCGTCGTCTGTACGTGGGAACGGGTAGACGTCCTTTTTTGTAATGCGGTTCAGATGACGGTAATCTACACAGAAGCGCCACGTGTCGTCCTTAACCAACACCACAGGTGACGCTCAGGGACTCGATGAAGGCTCAATGATGTTTTTATCGAGCATTTTGTTCACTTCATCTTGAATTACTCGGTGTTCCGACACAGAAACTCGGTACAGTCGTCGGTGAATAGGCACAGCATCGCCAGCAAGAATGCGATGCTTGACCGTGAGCGTCCGGCCTAAAGGGCGATCATCAAAGTCGAAAATATCGCGGTAGGACGATAATACTTCGCAAAGGTCTTCAGCCTGCGTAGAGGACAGGTCCGTCGCAACCATTTTCTTTATGTTGGGATCGACGCTCGAGGCTGGCGCGATGGGCATGCTAAGGTCGCGAGAACCATCGGTCGATAACGCTGCCATGTATTGGTCGCCGAGACAATCAATGGTGGCAAGGCAAATACCTTGCGGTAGAATTTGCTTTGCCAATCCAAAGTTACTGACAGGCATGCGAGTGTGGTTCGCAGTAATAGTAACTATACTGTGAGGCACGGTGACGTCATACTGTATTGGGATCTCGGGCAGAGGAATGACGAGGTACGCGCCATCAGGAACTGGTGGGCCAGACAAAAGTTTAATGTAGGCTATGGACTTTGGCGACAGGCGAAGAAAGCCGGTGGAGCGTAAGCGGCAGTGGGGTGCGTCAGAAGGTTCTGCGAGCATCGGCAACTCGAGGCGAAGGGTACTGGAAGACCAGTCAATATGGGCAGAATGGGCGGAGAGAAAATCGAGGCCGAGAATAAGGGCGTGGGGGCAATGAGCAAATACGGTGAAGAGGACAGGAGTGTGGCGGCCGGCGATGCTGACACGTGCCGTACACATGCCGGTGATAGGCACAGTACCGCCATCCGCAACGCGGACGACGCCTGCCGACGCTGGGGTGAGGAGCTTGTTCAGTTGTCGTCGGAAGGCAGCACTCATAATAGAAAGATGTTCTCCTGTATCGATGAGTGCCGTGACAGGATAGCCATCAACGTCAACGTCAAGAAGGTTCCGGTTAGTAGGTAACGTGAGCAGAGGATTTGAGGGCAGGGTCGACAACGCAGCTTCACCTCCAGAAGCTGCAGTGCCTAGTATTCCGGCTGGGTGCGGGAGGCGATAGGCGGCAAAGAAAAGCGGCGGGGTTGGGGCGAACGAGACTGGTGGCGCCGAGGTGAGGGCGAGCGGCTGTAGCGAAGGTTCGGAGCGGGGACATCAGCGGTAGTAGGTTCACGGCGGGTGGCATAAGGTACAGAAGGTCCAAAGGTGCGGGAATAAGTGGGGGCGTAAGTCCGAGGAGGTGGTGGCCATCGGTTGCGGCAGTGACGGGTGACGTGGCTGATGCGACAGCAGTGGAAGCAGATAGGCCTGTCATCAGGTGTACGCCATTCGGACGGGTTGCGGCGAGATGTGGCAGAAAAGGACTGCCGGGGACGAGGAGGGCCGCTAGATAACTGGGGAACGCTGGGTCGAGACGTGGCACACACGGTGTTCGGACCCATGTTTTCAAATTCCTGTCTGACGACAGCCTGAATCATCGCAATGGTGGTTGCTGGCGGATCGGGAGGCGGCGTGGAGAAGGCTGGCAAACAGGCGGCCTCAAGTTCGCGGCGAACAACACGGGTTACGTCGTCACAGGTGGTGGTCTGACGTGGTCGACCCTCACATGTCGACGTAGCAGCAGTGTTGGGTAGGCGCGCAATGTGGTGTGAGATACGGCGGCTCTTGGCCTGTTCAAGGCGACGGCATTCTTTTATAATGGCGTCGATAGTCGACACGTTGCCGAAAACAAGCAAATTGAAAGCGTCGTCGGCGATGCCTTTTAGCACATGTGCGACTTTATCTGCTTCGGACATATGATCGTCAGCTTTACGGCATAGGGCCAAAACATCGAGGATGTAGGAAACGTATGGTTCTGTAGGTGACTGAACACGAGAGGCAAGAGCCTTTCTCGCGGCAGCCTTGCGCCCAATGGGGTCGCCGAAAAGTTCCCGTAGTTTTTCTTTGAAACTGTCCCAACTGCTTATTTCGTCATCATGTGTTTGGTGCCACACGCGTGGGGTGCCACCGAGATAAAAGGTGACATTGGCGAGCATAATCGTTGGGTCCCACCTGTTGTTAGCGCTGGCATGTTCATAGAGCTTGATGCAGTCGTCGACATCCTGTCCCTCCAGGCCAGAGAACACACCTGGGTCGCGATGCAAGGTTAACAAGCACGGTGCCATGTGCACATAGGTAAACATGAACACATCGCGCTCGATGACTGTGGAAACTTGCTGTCAAAACACTAGAGTTAGGAAGCATGGCAGCAGCAGTGAGCAAAGACCTTCGTCTTGTCTCTCACTTTAACACGAATTAAATGTCGAAAGCACAGCACATACGAAGGTCCTGGCACTCGGTGCATGCACTTTGTTCGCAGAGCAGATTGCTTTCAAGATACGGCGGCCACTCGCTGTGCTTCGCGCGTATGTGATGGCGTGCTTCCGCCCGCCTTCCTCCCTCACGCGCGAGATTGAGCCGTGATTGTCGGCTGACCCTCACGAGCTTCCACTCACAGGTACAGTGCACGGCGCGTGGTGATGATGTTATTGTGTTTGGACTTTATACAGAACATCACGATGACGGCAGAAATGCGCTTGGAGTGTCGATATAATTGCTATCGCCATAATGAACGAAATTCATAAACCTCAGTCACTGTGATAATGTTGAATTTGATGAAAAGCAGTGCTGTGGTGAAGTAAGGCGCTTCAGCTATAATTTGCATTGCAGGTTTCTGCAGAAAAAAAGTTTCTGTGTGTTAGTTTTCATAGTGGTGCTTCATACAAGCACGCAATAGTTGATGTGCATCAACTATTGCATGCACATCAGTGCCTGATAAATTTGTAATTTAATTTTTCCAGGAAATAAATGATGACAGTGTGGCAGTGCATGCGTTGCTGATGCCAAGAACTTTGCCAGCACGTCAACATGACGTTTCCAATCCATTGCTGCATTAGAAATGACAACTACCTTACGCTCACAAACAATCTCAATAGTATAAAGGGGTGGAAAGACACGCACATAGTGGAACACAAAGTTCCCGAAATAACAAGGAGCCACTTCCAACCATCGGGCTGCTAGTTGCGTCGATAAAAGAGGTTATCCCGTACAATGAAATGAGTAACTTGGCATGGCTCAATGAGTAGCCAAGTTTGCGCTGTGCAAGGAATGTGCCAAGGCCCACTGGCATCGTATGCACTTCAATTGGTACGGCTGGGTTGTAGTGTCGCAGTATGGGCACGTTGCAAGTGCTAGGCGGCGCCCTGTTTTTCCGACCCCTAGCGCCATCTGACGAATAGTTGCGCGAATGTGGTAGGATTACTCACGGCGTCAGCAGCCCGCGCTGCGTGTTTGGCGCCCTGTCAAACCGTAGCGATGGCGCGAAACAGCGTGCCAATTTTAATTTTAACCGGGTTTCGGGAATTACAAGATCTCCACAGCTTTTTTCGTGGAAAGAATTTAGAGAAAGGAAGTCGTCTATTGGAAGTGGGGCACGTCTACGACGTGAGGGAAGTGTTGAACTCGCACTGATCGGAAGTGACTGCTAGGTGTATTCCGCAAACGAAAAATAACGCACCAGCAAGATGCGTGAAGCTCAGCGTAAGTTACTTCGTTATCTACGGTGTGGACGCATGAAATTATAGGCGACATTAATTCTTGAAGATCAGCAACAGCAGACAAATGCTATCGGGGAGCTGCGATTGCCGTGCTGGCATCGCAGGGAAGTGCAAGGACGCCGTGGTAGTTTCCCTGTACATCAGTGGCGTAGCCAGAAATTTTGTTCGGGGGGGGGCTACGCCACTGGCCCAATATATATATATATATATATATATATATATATATATATATATATATATATATATATATATATGTAGCTGCATGTTGCAGCTCAGCCTCCTCCTTTAGGAGCACCCGAGCTTTAGCTCGGGTGCTCCTATTTAGGTACATGTAGAAGGGGAATTGGTTTTTCCCTGCAACCACTACACCAAATTTGAGGAGGTTTGTTGCATATAAAAGCAAAATTTTAATTCTAGTGACTACTGGCTTCGAATTTTTCATTTAGGTGGTCAATTATTTATTAAAAATTGGTCGAAATTGAAATTTTTCAGAAAACGAAACTATCAAGTTTAAAACTCCGTGACTCAACAATGAAAAATGATATCACAATTCTGTGAATTGCATCTAATAGTACATCTACAGCGGCCAAAATAGATATGTTACACGTGAATTTCAAAAAATTTAGTATTGAGGAAATACGGCTTTTGCAAAACCCTTGTACACAACGTAACCAATTCCCGTAAGATACACATTGACACAGCAAACTTGTCCGCTTTGACTGTTATAATAAATGCCGTTTACAGAACCATAATATCTGTTCTTCATGCATAGCTATTAGTTTGTAAACGTGGTGCTTCTATTTTTTTCAAACTTTCGAATTTTCCAAAATATTTTAAACAAAATTCAGGACCTAAATCGAAGTTCTGTTTCCAACAGACACTAGGATTTAACTTTCTCTCTCAAATGCAACCAATTTCAATAAAAGCGATTAGCAGGATTATCTCAGAAAAGCGTTTCTGCGTTTTACAAGTATCTGAATAGGCCGCGTCGGATTGGGCCCGAGCTAAAGCTTCCTCCTAAACAATTTATCGAGGGATCAAATACATGAATAATAACTGCATTGTCATTGCCAAAGATGCCGCAAACGAACTCTTGAAAGCTACGCACTGTAAATACAAGTAAAATAGGTATTTTTTCATAAAATATTATACTCGTATGTGCCAAAAATTGTGCCCAACATAACTGACGTCAATGCTTCCATGTTTTTTGTCTATTTATTAAGTAAAGAAAATATCACACGAACTTTAGAACTATATCAGTTCGAAACCAAGAAAGCAGTGCATGCCGCTGATATGAAAAATTGAAAGGCAATGAACTGAACAAGTTGAGGACAAACATGTTAATGAAACTTTGTCATTCAAGAACCGTGCTTACATTCTTGTATATATGCAATGGCCAGTGAAAAATCTCAATGACGCTGTCGTTTGTTCCAATGTATTACGCAGGAGTAGCTGTCCCTTGTCGTGTATCGTGAGTAATTGCACCGAAGTTATAGTCGCGACAGAGAGCACGTATAAAAAGCAGGAGTTCTGCAAGATATATGAGGGCAAGTCAAATGAATGAGCCAACAACGGGGTACTTTATTTAAAAGTAGTCTTCATGAGAATTTAGACATTTGTCCTATTGACTAACGAGTTGCGTGATTCCCGTCGCATAAAACTCCTTGGGTTGCTGCTTCAAAAAGTCTGTATCTGGTTCCCTTGAGCTGTTTTTTCGGTTGCCCCAAAATGTAGAAGTCGCAAGGTGACAGGTCTGAGCTATATAGCGGATGTTACAGTGTTTCCCACTTGAACTTTGCCAGTTTTGTATTAACCACATAAGCGACGTGGGGACAGGCATTGTCATGGAACAATATGACCCCATTCGTCAATTTTCCACGTTGTTCATTCTTGATTGCAATACGCTGCCGTTCTGGCGTTTCACAATATCGGAAAAAATTGATAGCCTCTCAAGATTTAGCCAATTCTATCAGTAATGGACCCTGTCGATCGAAAAAAAAGTCAACACCTTTCCAGCGGAAATGATGGCCTTTACTTTCTTTGGGCATGGTAAATTCGAATGTTTCCACTGTAAGCTTTGCCGTCGTGTTTCAGGCTCGTAGTATATAGTGGCACCAAGGTTCGTCCCCGATCACAGTTGCAAAAAAGAAGTCGTCATGCTCATTGTGATACCCGATCAGATGAGTCAAGGCAGCGCGAAACTTCTCCGTCTTCTCGTGATAGATAAAAATCTTGGGGATCCATTGCGCACCAAAGAGCCGATAACCGAGAAGCTCATGAATTATGGCGTGAACCGAACCGTTACTGATGTTCAGACGGTCTGCCAGTTCATCGATGCTTATCCTCCGTTCTTGTTTCAGCAGCTCATGAACCTTTGAAATTGTGTGGGGGGTGATTGCACGATGGTTTTGGCCCGGTCTTGCAATGTCTTTGCAACGTCCTTTGAACCGTTTGCTCCAACGCTTCACAGTGGTAAATGAAATGCAGTGTTCAACGTACACGGCAGTCATATGGTGATTACTTTCTGTTTTGAAAATACCTTCAGCTGTCAAAAACTTCGCGACACCGAGCTGTTCAACTTTTGAAGTGTCCATTATGTGACGCAACCATAGTCAACCCAGTGTATGAGAGCATTAAAGAACATTTCTCTTCACACCTGCGTGTCACTTTTGTAAATGAGACATGCCGTTCTCCTGCGCGCATGCCTCGCAGATAATGAACCGAACCATTATTGCGCGGTTAGGGTAGGCTCATTTTCATTTGACTGGCCCTCGTACATTAGAAATTCAAAGATACAATGGGATATTAAAATGCGAAAATACGGCTTGATAAAGGACAAAAAAGTGTCACTGAAAACAAAGTTCACTGCATGTATACACAAAACCTCGCAACAAGATATTTAAGTATACGTATAAGTCTCCAATGAGTCTATGTATGTAAGAAGAAGTAACTGTATATAATGCGTCAAACAAGGCAAATAAACATGTTGCACAATCATAGATTCACAGAATCCTAGATTCCGCCCCCATTCCATCCACTCCCCCCGATGTATTGCGCGCGACGGAAGGCGCTGCGCTTGCTCCCCGCTTTTCTCCTTTGCGCACACAAGACTGAGCCACCACCGTCGGCTCACCCATTCCACCTCCCCTCCTACGCTTTCACTCGCACATACAGCATGCAGCGCGTGGACACGATGTTATCACCCTTGGACTTTATACTAAACATGAGGGCGACGGCGACGGCAGGAATGCGCCTGGAGTGTCCATATAATTACTTTCGCAATAATACAATAAACGTATCCGGCAACTGAAGCGTCCCGTCGCCCATTACTTTCCGCAAAAGAAGTATCAAAATCGAACTTTCACCATGCGACAATTCGCTGCGCCACAGCAATGTATTTTTTTCTGTGAGGCGTATAGGAAAAGAAAAACGCATAGGAAAGTATGTTGGTCAGAATCTAATGCCTACTTCGGGCACCTAATGGGGCTACGGAAGGAATACCGAAGAAAACATGAGACGCTTGGTCCATTGAGAACCATACGCATACTGCTCAGTATCCTACAGCGGCGAAACAAGACTTTTCGGAAAGGTTCCGCTCAAGGAATGCGGTGCAATCCTTCGAGTCCCCACAGTGATGGCGGCGAGCGACCATTGTGTTTTTTTTCTCGTCTGCTAGCCAGAAAGCGTCCAAAACCCTGTCCGGTGAAAATCCACTCGGCCAGAGCAAACCGAACGCGCACCGAAGTGCACCGCACGGTGTTCGGGGCCATACGAGAAAAACGTATATTGCGCTCTGGCTGGCTCTGGCAGCGCGCGGGTAGGGTAGGGAGAAAAAAAAATTGAAGAGGCTCAAGGTGTCCTCGCGAATAAAAGTCAAAGTAGAAAAAATAAATAAGAACGTAGTTACTTTGGCTGGCTTTAGTGTCTTGACATGGATGTTCTGGCGTAGGTTAAAAAAAATGTTGATATTTTTTTATGTGATATGACGGCACAAATGAACCACCCCAGCGCTTCGTCTCATTGGACCTCGCTCCCTGCTTTGTCAACTCGTCTGCTAGTGTGTTGATTTGACTTGTCTCGTTGTATGTTCAGATCTAAGACTTTAGAAAAGTCAGTAGACCTTTGGCGTAAAATGTTTATAACAACATTAAACTCGCAAAGTTCCGCAATTGAAAATCTAAAGCACAACTTTGGAAATGTCAATGCAGCTTTCACATCAACAGCTTATGAGATTTATACCCATAAAGTTTCGCAATCGATATCCATGCGCTCCATAGATTCCGTGGCGTCAGTGAGATGCCGCAGCGAGCCCGCTCACCATCAAAGCGCCCTTGAAGCTTTGTGCTCGGATGGGACTGCTTGGCGTTATGCGATTCCCGGTGTATGGGCGTTGCCACGAAATCCAGCCCGAGTTTGCAATCTTCGCGGTTAAATGTCTTTTTGAGCGTCAAAAAGACATTCTAGACAAAATCCAGAGTGATTTCCGGCGCCGGGGGTCGCTTTGGTCGGCGGTGCATGGACAGCACGAAAAAATTTCGGGGGGGGGCTGAAGCCCCATAAGCCCCCCCCCTGGCTACGCCCCTGCTGTACATACAGGATGGCAAATACGAATCCAAAACATCTCTTCCAAGAACGTGGGGCGTACGAACGACTCGTAAGACCTACCCGAGGTATTCTAACGTTGCTCTCCCCAAAAACAATAAAAGGGGAGGAGCTTACCAGTTGTGTTAGACTACGCTGGGAAAATATTTTCGCCCAATTTACTGGAAGTGCGATACTTTTATGTTGCGATTATCCAGTGCGTGCAAAGAAGGTTCCAATAGACTACGCCGTGAAAAATTTTGGTGATCTCAACTGCCCCTTAGTTAATATGCTGGGCGCAGAAGCGTGTATGCCAGCTCAAACAGCTGCAACCCCTCCTCAAATCTCTCAGCAAGCCCTAGCGCTCTTTGAATGGGAGAGGATTGGGAAAGAGTTCCACTGCTTTACTGAGGTACAGTGTGGGAACAAATTACTTTGTTTGCTGCATATCCTCGTACGCACTGCAGGTGTCCCGTTCCTGCCATCATTGCTGTAAAAGCAAAGAATTCAGCGTTAACGCGCTTGGCATAACGCCGGAACACAAAACAGCTTATGCTGTCGGACGAGCGCTATCCAGTGTTGACGCCGTTCTGCTTCGTACGGTCGACTTGGAAACCTGTAAAACTTTGTTCCTCGTGAGTTGGTGTACGTGCTGTTGCAGCACACTACGCAGCAGCTTGTATTGCACTTCGCCATTGCTCAGAAAAGGCAACAGCTACGCGTGAAACAATGCCCATACAGGCTTTCCGAACGCAAGCGGGCCGGTCGTATCCTGCCAGTTCCGCGCTCGCCGCCGCGAGGGGCGCTCTTGTAGGCGCGGGAACTACGTTCGCAACCTGCCTATAGGCAGAGACATGAGGAGACAGCGTAAGGTCACATGCAAGAAACCAGGAGGATAGGTCGTTGGCAGCACTTAAGAGTTGCGATAGAGGTCAAGTTGTTGCGTATACCCTGCTGTAGTATACACGCTAGATGAGGATCCAGGCGTTTGCACTTTATGAAACGTAAGCGTCGACGCGCGATGCCAAGACGAACCTTGTTCCCCTCTTCTTCAGTCCCCTTGCTGTGCCACACCATGTGGCATTACCCCCTCTTAAACAAAATAAAAATAAAGGAAAGCATACGTAGGCTTGACGTGAGAGCGCCGAGGTGGCCTGGCACGAACACATACGCCATAGTCACAATCACTGTGTTGTGCGATATAGTCAAAAGGCACTGTGGGACGAGCAGCAACAAAAACTAACCTAAGCAACTGAAAACGTCAAATATTGGGGGCTATAGTACAGTTTGAACCACACAACATGCACAATGTCAGATTGCGGTTGCTGAATTCGGGGAGGCTGGCTTACGTCAGGAAGGACTTCGTAATTCAAGTCACTAATTCACTGCAACACTCTGTAAGGTCTGAAGTAGCGACTCAAAAGCTTCTGGGATAGTCCTTTTTGGCGCACGGGAGTCCAGACCAAAACTTTATTACCAGGTTGGAACTCGACTTGTCGATGGCAGAGATGGTAATGGTGCGCATCGGTGCTCTGTTGTTTCTTTATGTGCACTCTGGCAAGCTGACGGGCTTCCTCCACGCATTGCATGAAAAGTTCGACATCTTGGGCAAGGTCGAGATCGATGTTGTCTCACGGCAGCATTGCTTCTAACATAGTCTGCACTTCACGGCCATAAACGAGGAAAAACGGCGTGAAGCGTGTTCTTTCCTGCGTAGCAGTGTTATAGACAAATGTTACATAAGGGAGTATCTCATCCCACGTATTGTGCTGTACATCTACGTACATAGACAGCATGTCAGTCATCGTTTTGTTCAGTCGTTCGGCCAAGCCGTTTTGTCTGCGGATGATAGGCAGTTGTCCTTTGATGGGTCATGCAGCTGAGTTTAAAAACCTCTTCAATGAACTGTGCTGCAAAGGCTTTGCCTCAATCTGTGATGACGTGTGATGGAGTGCCATGCCATAGGACAATGCTCTGTATGAAAAACTGGGCAACCTCGGAATTTGGCCAGCGCCCCCACGACGCCAAGACACTCTTTCTTTATGGTGGTGTAGTTGGTCTCTGCACGTGACAGTGTGCGACTTGCGTAGGCGGGCACTCTTTCAATACCTTCTTGTCGTTGTACAAGCACCGCACCAAGACCAATGTACTGGCATCTGTATGAACTTCCGGGTTCGCCTCCTCGTCAAAGTGGGCCAAAACTGGTGCTGACATCAGATACTGTTGAAGCTTAGTGAAAGCAGTCTGTTGCTTTGAGGCCCAGACAAACGACACATCGTCCCTCGTGAGGCGAGTCAGCAGCTCCGCCATCTTCAAAAAATTTTTGATGAAACGCCGGTACTATGCGCAAAAGTCCAGGAAGGGTCGGACACTTTTCTTGTCGGTCGGTGTTGGAAACGTGGCTACAGCGACAGTTCTCACAGGAATGGGGCTAACGCCTTCCGCGCTGATCACGTGTGCCAGAAACATCAGCTCCTTTTAACCGAAATGACACTTCTGAGGCTTAAGGCTGAGGTTAGCCGATTGGATGGATTCGAGAACTTGCTGCAGTCATTTCAGGTGGTTGTCAAATGTCACCGAAAAAACAACCACATCGTTGAGGTAGACGAGGCAGCTTTGCCACTTCAGACCAACGAGAACGGTGTCCATCATTTGCTGGAAAGTTGCTGGTGCTGAACAGAAACCGAAAGGAAGTGCTCTGAATTTGTAAAAGCCACCTGGAGTGACGAAAGCAGTTTTTTCGCGGCCTCGTTCATCTACTTCAATTTGCCAGTAACTGCTCTTTAGATTGAGAGACGAAAAATACTTAGCTCGCCGCAACCTGTGTAAAGAGTCATCGAAATGTGGTAGTGCGTACACGTCTTTCTTGGTAATATCGTTGAGGCATTGATAATCAACACAGAAACAAAGTGTTCCGTCTTTTTTCTTGACGAGAATGACCGGGGAGGACCACGGACTGTGCGAAGGCTGAATGACACCATCACCTAGCGTCTCCTTGACTTGGGCTTGAATTGCCTTACATTCTTTCGGTGAGACATGATAAGGCTGTTTGATGGGGCATGCGTCGGAAGATGTCGTTATTCGGTGCTCCGTGATTGGCGTTTGCCCAGGAGTTCCTGCAGTGTACTCTTTTGGTCGTCCATAAGCTCAAAGTTTACATCGATGCCTTTGAGCGAACTGTCATCTGTGTCCATTTCAGAAGTAAAGCACTCGACAATGTCCGTTGATGGTTCGGCGCAGGCAACAGCAGTGCCACGAAAAATATGCCGATGCTCAAAGGTAAAGTTGGTAACTAGGATCGCTGTCTGGCTATCGCGAAGTTCCACAAGGCTTCGCGCTACACAAATACCTTGGGTCAGCAACATAGAAATATTGCCTTCTACAATGGCTTCACCGTCTTGTAGCTCGTCGGACTTGACTGGAACCAGAACACACACATGCGGCGGTATGGTGATGCTGTCGTCCGAAACACGAAGTGCGGATCTGTGTCCAATGGCGTTAGTCTGTGTTGTTGCCCTTTGTGTCGAGAAAGTGATGCAGCACTGCGGAGGTCAATAATGGCGCCATATTCCCAGAGAAAGTCCATGCCAAAAGTTAAATTGTGGAAACACCCGCGTAGAACCAGAAAAGTGGCAAGAAAAGCAGCACTGCGAATTTCTACTCTGGCCGTGCATAAGCCAAGCGGCGTGACGACGTGGCCAGCTGCCATACGAACTGGTGCCCCATTCCAGGGCAACGTAACTTTTTGCAGAACGCTCGCCAGTTTGCCACTAAGAATGGAGTAACCGGCGCTGGTATCTACAAGTGCACTCATTTTTCTGCCGTCGATCAACACAGGTATATCCAGTGAAATCTTGTTTATGGGAACTGGTTCTGGCGTCATCGTGTTTTCGTTGTTCTGCAGTTGGCATGATACAAGGTCTTCAGCGCATCGAGTATTAGCGGCCCCGCTTCGGAAGGTCACTGACGTCAGTTTTCTCAGCGTGGACTTGGTGATCTCCCTTGCGTTGTCCTTGAGGTGGTATCACGAGCGGGGAAATATCGCTGCGGTGAAGGTGAGCGTGACTGCCTCTGCGATGCGCCCGGCCTGGGCTGCTGTTCGAGGAATTCTGCGATGTCGGGAGGCCTTTGGCCGAACCTAGGTCGAGGCAAATCAATAAAAAAAACCCGCAGTTCGAGTCGTCGGTAGGGGCACTCTCGATACACATGACAAGCTTCGCTGCAGTGGTAGCACAGTGGTCATCAGTCGGGTACTTGCCAAACCTCTGATTTCCTCACGGGTGTTTGGCGGTCGTCGAAGTACGGTAGCGGAGTTGTCGGAGCGGCTTGCGCCGATTGCAACGCAACTGCCGACGCAACATAAGTCAAGTAGAGGCGAAAGCTTCGGTGGGCTCAGTAATGTTTCTGCGTATGTCTTGCGCCGGAGCTCGCTTGGCAGAGGTGGTGCTTCACTGCTGGAAAGAGGTGCCTGCAGTGCCTGCTGTACTTCATTGCGTACGACGCTGGCAAGGGCGATGACTGGAGGTGGCGACGAACCGTGGCGCTTCTGCAGCTCGTTGCGAACCACTGAGCAAATCAGCTTGCAAAGCAAGGCGACATCGCACCCGAAGCCTACTGGCGCATCCGGAGTGCAGGTGGCATTTACTTGTCGGTTCTGCATGTTTGACTGTTGCTGAAGCGTCTTCTCCATCACGGTGGCTTCGGTGAGGAATTCTGCAACAGTCTTGGGCGTATTCTGAAGAAGACCGCCAAAGAGCTGAGCTGTTCCTTTACGCCTCTCGTCAGATGACGCACCTTCTTCTCTTCCAGCATGCTGGGATTGCCATGCTGAAAGAGACGCGTCATGTCCTCCACATACATTGTGATGCTCTCGTTGGGCTTTTGAACGCATGGCTTGCTCCGCTTTTTCCCGGTCATCGGTGCTGGACTAAGTCTCCAGTAGCTTGCACTGGAACTCAGGCCAGGATGACAGGGCACTTTCGCATTTCATAAACCACGGGCAAGCACCATCCTGGAGGCTGAAGTAGACGTTCCTGAGTTTGGCGTTGTTGTCTCACTGGTTAAACGCAGCCACGCGCTCGAACTCCACCAGCCAGTCTTTCACGTCTTCAAATTTGTCGCCATGAAAAGCCGTCGGCACTTGGGGTTTAGCAGCGTTACGTAAGTCGGTGTCACCCTTTCCGTAGAAGTCGCAGTGGTCGCAGTCATCACTTTTTCCTGGAGGTTGTGTTGATCAAGGATATCAACACTTGCCTAAAGCGAAAAAGATGCATGCTCCATTTTAGGCTGCGCAAGATATTGTTCATCATTCGTTCAAATGTTGCAGGCGCATTGCATAGTCCAAATGGCATCACGTTAAATTCGTATAAACAGTCTGGAGTAATGAATGTGGTTTTACAGCGTTAAACTGCTGACTTCAAGACCTGCCGGTAGTCTGAGTGCAACTCCAACAAAGAGAAGGATTCAGCGCCTTGGAAGCTGTCCAGAGTGTTTGCAGTGCGCAGTAGAAGGCACACGTCATTTCGTGTTATCTTATTAAGACAATGATAGTTAATGCAGAATGATATGGAACTTTTTTTGTGACGAGTACTGTGAGGCTTGGGCTGAACGCAGGAAGACTCGCATAGTAGGGAAACGGTTTAATGTGGGTTAAGGTTACATTTAACACACTCCAGTGGCAATGGCTTGACTGACTCGCCCATCGCGGGCAAACAGCAAAAACAAGCGAGGCTCCCGGAAACGGAAGCAGGACAAGGTAGGTGACGATGTCGGTGCGGCTACTTGTTGCGCAGGTCACGTTGCGCCATCTGTAGCAGCCCACACCAACTGGGTCAAACATCATCACGTCACTCACATTCCACCCCCGTCCTTATGACCAAGTCCCTTGGTCTAACTTGGCGTCCATATAGTAACTCTAGCACGAAGTCTCGCAAGTGACGGGGAAGGTGGCGCACACGCTGTTGGCGCTGAGGCTGTGTTTGGTGGATGGCAGTTTCATCATCAGGGACTGTAGTGGCGGATGTTTCCCCTTCAAGGCTGGACGAAAGGTGTGCCACAGGAGATGACGGAGGCACATACAACTTAATTTTCGAAACATGGACAGTTCTTGGCTGGTTAAGCAGGCGAGCTGTCATTCCTGACACACGCAAAGCCTTGAATGTGGATGCAGTCAACTGCTCAATGAGACGGTAGAGCCCTTTGAAGCGCGGTGCCATTTTCTCGTGGGGCGCTGGCGCTTGACGTTTGATCCGTACTAGGTCACCTACTGTGAAGCTATGAGAGCGATGGGTACTATGATAGTGGCGTTTGCGGGAGGCTTGAGCTGCTTCTGAATTTGCAGATGCCTCTGAACGTTGCGCTGTTACATCAAGGACGCGCTCAACAAGGCCGGTTTGTCGGAGCGACCGTTGTTGCTGGAGAGGAACCTTAGGCACGTAGCTGAAGAGTAACTGGAATGCCGAAAAGCTGGTACTCGAATTCACCGAAGTATTAACCGCAAACGCTGCCTCATGGAGCTTTGCAGGCCATGATAAAGGTTCCAAAGCACATATTTTCCGTAATACTGTAGGTAATGTTCCATTGCTTCGTTCAACGAGGCCATTCCCTTCAGGTCGGTAGGCTGTTATGCATGAACCGCTTGAACTCTGTCGACTCAAAGGCCGACCCATGGTCTGTGAGACAGTGGTCAGGTGCACCATAGCAATGAAATACTTTAGGCAAAGTCTGAATAACTTCGCGTGCCGAGGTTGAGAGAACGGCTCCTGGAGCAATAAAGCGAGTTGCAAAATCAATCACGTTCAGTATGTACCGTGATGAGTTGCTGGGAGGCATAGTTATGTGGTCGATAGCAATGCTCGAGAATGGAACATCTGAAGTTGGCATTTTGCCAAGAAAACCAACACTTCTTGAGGTTGGACGGTTATACTGCTGCCAGCATTGGCACGATTACACGTAGCTCTTGACTGCCTTTTCCAAAGCTAGCCACCAGTAGCGGTCTTGCACTTTGTGTAAAGTCCGCTTGACGTCGAAGTGACCTGCACCATCATGTAGTGCCTGGAGAATGGCGGGACGCAATGACGATGGCGCTACAACAGCATATGTTCCTGAAGGCGTCTGATGGTATAGCACGTCGATTAGGTTGAACTTGGCCGGGGCATCTCCATTAGCAAGGTTTTGAAGAATTGCACTGCATTCGGGGTCTTTTTCTGGAGCGGTAACCAGCGCTTGGGCGGAGTGTGTGACTGCACACGAAAGTCGAGACAAATGGTCAGCTACAACATTCTGCCGTCCAGGCAAATGTCTCACCGAGAAGTCAAATTCAACCAGGTCCATGAGCATGGAAGTAAATCTGCGAGATGGTTTCACACACTTCGTGAAGCAAGCAACAGTCCAGTTATCTGTAACTAGGACGAACTTGATTCCGATTAGATACTGACGAAATTTCACTG
Organism: Dermacentor albipictus; assembly: GCF_038994185.2. Classification (NCBI taxonomy): domain Eukaryota; kingdom Metazoa; phylum Arthropoda; class Arachnida; order Ixodida; family Ixodidae; genus Dermacentor; species Dermacentor albipictus. The sequence goes on along the minus strand of NC_091823.1, from coordinate 179,786,386 downwards.
TTATTGCCCAATGTACTGCGATGCCTTCCCACACGTTACTGTGAAGCTTGCGTTCGTCTAGCGTGAGGGATCGGCTAGCATAGGCAATAACACGTTCTTTGCCATCCTGAAATTGTGACAACACTGCTCCTATGGCTTCACCAGAAGCATCAGTGGTTACTGTTGTTGCTGCATATTGATTGAAATGAGCAAGTAGGGGTGGCTTTGTAAGGGCTGAGCGAATAGCTTGGAAGGCACTTTCGCATTCTGAGGAGCACAGAAATGTGGACGACTTGACAAGAGCTTGAAGAGGGGCTACCACTTTGGCGAAGCCCTTGATGAATCGACGGTAAAAGCTGGCTGTCTGTATCCAGGAAAGGACTTCCTTTAGGTTTCGGGCAGTTGCGATACGGTACATGGCAGCTGCTCTTTCTGGATCCGGGCGATGGCCTTCGCTTGAAATGATGAACCCAAGAAATTTGATGCAAGTGAGACCGAAGGAACATTTCTCAAGTGAGGCCTTAAGTCCACTGGTGTGCAGCAACTGGAGGGCCTCTTCCATCAAGTCTGCAAATGTGGCGAATGACTCTGCATAGATAAGGAGGTCATCGAGATATACTCGTATGCCGCATTTATCCGGGCGAGGCTGAAGGTCTTGGAATACCAGTTGCATGGCTCGCTGAAATGTGGACGGCGCATTCTTGAATCCGAATGGCATTCGGGTCCACATGTAAGTTCCGTGGTGGGTGATGAATGCGGTTTTCTCATAGTCCTGGGGTCTCAAGCTGACTTGCCAGTAGGCGCACTTAATGTCCATTGTGGCGAAGTAGGCGCAGCCAGCGATGTCCTGAATGATGTCATCCACCAGAGGTAGGGGGTGCACAACCTTGATTGTACGTTCATTAAGTGGAATGTAATTCACACACAAGCGTTTCTTTCCACTGCGAGACACCACAACGACTGGGAATGCCCACGGGCCAGATGCAGGGAGGATGATATTTTGAGCAAGAAGCTTTTTAATTTGCCTTTCGAGAAATTGCCTGTCTTCTAGCTTATATCTGTAAGGGCTGCGGCTGTACGGCACAGTATTGGGCAGCAAATCAATGCGATGTTGAGTGTCAGTAAAATGACCAATGTCATCTTCATGGCGAGAAAAGACGGCATTGTTCTTGGCCAGTATGTCAGCAATGACAGACTGCTGTTCAGGGGAGAGCTGGCTGCCTAGGCTGGCTGGTGGGAGTTCGGGGTGAATGGTCACAGGCACCGTAGTGCAGACTTTAGTGTGGCAGTGCTGCTTTCCAGCGGCACTGTCTTCGTCGCCAAAACTTGCCAGGGAGGCTCTTCTGGCGAAGGTAAGGGTTCTCATTTTGGCAGTCTTGTGACGTTGCTTCTGCCGGCACAAAAAGTTTTGAGCGGGCTAAAATGACGGCATTGGCCATTCGCGGGACCAGACGCTGAGTGGCTAGAAGCGTTACACCCGTGGCTGGATGTTGTAGCTGAGTGGGCTCTGGTGGCTGGAAGATCAAGCGGGCTCGCGCTACCAAAAACCAGTCTTCACCCAAAATGAGGGGTAGGACGTTGTTCTCCAAAACTGCTGCCTCAACCAAACCAGTGATAGGGCCAATAGTTATCTTAAGGAGGGCGGACTCAACTGGTAGCCCTGTACCACCTCCAACGACGGCGAGAGGGAAATTAGTCCATGGCAAGATCATTGCGGAAGGTAGGATGGCTTTAGAAATCAATGTCACGTTCGAGCCAGAGTCCGGATATGCTTCATGTTCTCCGACTCCTGCAATGGCCGCCGTGAAAAATGGACATTGATGTTGGGAGCCTTCAAGTTTTTCAGGCATACTGTGAAAAGCCCGTGGCTGTTGGGCATGAGGGACGGTTGACGGTGGTGCCCTGTTACTACGCGAGGGACATGCCGACGCCAAATGCCCTGACTATGCAGTTGTAACAGGTTGCTTGTGCGATGTCTTGGCCGCTCCGGAATGCTGGAGCCCTATACTGTGCAGAAATGGCTTCGTATCTTCGTTCCTGTTGTTCCTTGGGCAACTCGGAAATGCGCTGTCTTGGCTGTGCTGTTGTAGCTGTTGGCTGGAAGTTATATTGCTGACGTCCTGAATTGCCACTTTGAGATGAACGAGGGGGTGGCTTCTGTGGAAGCAGCGGTTGCTTTACGCTTGCCCTGTCATGGGCACATTGAGTGCACTTGTCTAGGCTTAAGCACGTGGACATGAAGTCACGCACTGTTACTGGCCTATTAGCACGATGGCTGCAATGACATGTGGTTCTTGAAGACCTTGTAGTAGGTAATCAATCTTCTGGGCGTCGGTAAGGGTGACGGGGCAGCTTTCAACCACACGCAGCTTTCGTAAGCGTACTCTTGTAGGCTCTCGCCTGGGCCCTGTCTGGTCTTTATGACGCGTTCCTGCCATTCGATGAGGGTCAGCTCCGATGAAAATGTTTCCTTCAGGGCGGCGCTCCATGTTTCCCAGGTTGAATGGTGATTTCCAAAAGCGAGGGGCCAATTACGAGCTGTGCCTTTCAGTTTACTTGCGGCAACGAGACGGGTGGTGGCGTCGTCCCATGCGGCAAGCTGCTGTACCCGGCGGACGTCATTGAGCCAGACATTAACGTTTTGTGCTGGAGACTGATCAAAGTAAGCAATCGATGACGACAGGTCTGGCAGTGTGGTAACTGTAGTCGAGAGGCGTGGCAGCTGTTGAAACAGAAGTGCCAGACTTTCGAGCGTCGCGGTATCAAGGGTCAAACCTGAGTTGCCGGCAGTACCCGCCCTTTCCACACTTGACCGTGGCGTTGCCTCACGACGTCGGTGAATGTCGGCTTCGAGGCGCTGAATGAGCTCTTCCTTAGAGCCGGTGCTCTCTAACTCGTGTCGGGCCAATTCATCGCGGATAAGGTCAACTCCGAGCCGCGACATGGTCGTTGAGTCAAGCTCCTCCCAAATGATTCCTGGCATGATGCACCGCAAAGCGAGGCTGGGCGCACGGGAGACTAGGCGAGTGAGCGCTAAGCCACAGGTTATGCGCGGGATTCAAGTTAGTTCCGGGCTAGTTGTGCACATTCACGGCACTCTTCAGCTGACGGCCATGCTTTTTTTTGATGCAGAGTGAACACAGACGAGCGGTAAAATGGCAGAAGTATCTTCAGGAATGAGCCTTCGGCGGCGAGAGGGCGCGAGTACAATGACGAATGCGGCTGAAGAGGCGTACTGACCGTCGTTCTTGCGCTGCCGTGGCTGAATGGCTTGACAGAGGTTCGGGGTCGACTGCACCAGATGTGAGGCTTGGGCTGAACGCAGGAAGACCCGCATAGTAGGGTAACAGTTTAATGCGGTTTAAGGTTCCATTTAACACACTCCAGCGGCAATGGCTTGACTGACTCGCCCATCGCGGGCAAACAGCAAAAACAAGCGAGGCTCCCGGAAACGGAAGCAGGACAAGGTAGGTGACGATGTCGGTGCGGCTACTTGTTGCGCAGGTCACGTTACGCCATCTTTAGCAGCCCACACCAACTGGGCCAAGCACCATCACGTCACTCACAGTACCACCAGTGATGCCCACAGGTGGTACTGTGAGTAATGATGCTATGCTGAAGCATGTCGTCAACATGTGCACTGATGACCTTGACGCTCCTTGGCTGAGACGTGGTATGGGCGCTGCTGCAATGATACGTTGGAGCCAGTGACGATGTGGTGGCTGATGGTTAATGTGTGTCCCAGAGTAGGCTGAGCGACATCAAATACGAAACTGGGCAAGCTCGTGAAGAAGTTGGGAACGTTGCTCGTGAGGTCACCGGCAATGAAAGGAGTCAACTCGTCAGGTGGTGGCAGAGCAGAAGTGGAACGTGCACCAAAGTCATTGAGCTCTGCATATTGTCACGTGGTAGTGACGCCGAAGAAAGAAGCAGTATGGTAGAATACAAAACTAGCTTTTATTGGGCGCACCTGTGCCCACAAAACAGGCTACACTTATAGCACAACGAAAGCGGCGAACACAGTCGGCGATCGTCGAAAATCTGATCAGCGGGTCAAGCGCGTCGGCTTTTATACAGCAATCGTCGAATGTTCCAGATTAAACGTTGGGACCCGCATGCCTTCTAAAATGTTCTACACCATTCGTGTCAAGCGATGAAATCAGATAACACAAGGTTCGGCGACAACAAACACGGGGATAGAAGCGTCGATAACTTTCCAGAAACGTCGGATACATGCAGGCGCGTCCCTCGCTGTGCGATTACAGTTGTTAAGCGGCGAAACGTGGTTGCCCGATAAAGATAAGTATACGTGTCATTACCCCCCTCTTAAAAAGCATCGACCCGATGCTGCAAACAAACGAAAGTAACAAAGAAAAGCACTCGTAGCAAAGAAAACAACAAACTAAGGAAGTTCATCAGCGTCCGTAAAATGGTTTAAGGCGCACCACGTGGACCACTTCAGATCGTGCGCGGCGCCGCTGTGAGTGCGAAATGCCATCTGGCACGACCTCATAGTCTAGTGCGCCAATACGTCGGATGACCTTGTAGGGTCCGAAATAGCGTCGCAGCATCTTCTCACTGAGTCCTCGCTGGCGTATCGGGGTCCATACCCAAACACGGTCACCGGGCTGGTACTCGACGAAGCGTCGTCGGAGGTTGTAGTGTCGGCTGTCGGTCCTCTGCTGGCTTTTGATTCGCAGGCGGGCGAGCTGTCGGGCTTCTTCGGCGCGCTGGAGAAAGCTAGCGACGTCAAGATTCTCTTCGTCCGTTACGTGCGGCAGCATGGCGTCGAGCGTCGTCGTCGGGTTCCTGCCGTAAACCAACTTGAACGGCGTGATCTGTGTTGTTTCTTGCACCGCCGTGTTATAAGCGAATGTTACGTACGGAAGGACGGCATCCCAGGTCTTGTGTTCGACGTCGACGTACATCGCTAGCATGTCGGCGAGGGTCTTATTCAGCCGCTCCGTAAGACCATTCGTCTGCGGGTGGTAAGCCGTTGTCCTCCTGTGCCTTGTCTGACTGTATTTCAGAATGGCTTGGGTGAGCTCCGCTGTAAAGGCCGTTCCTCGGTCGGTGATGAGGACTTCTGGGGCGCCATGTCGCAGCAGGATGTTTTCGACAAAGAATTTCGCCACTTCGGCTGCGCTACCTTTCGGCAGTGCTTTTGTTTCAGCGAAGCGGGTGAGGTAGTCCGTCGCCACGACGATCCACTTATTTCCGGTTGTTGACGTCGGAAAGGGTCCCAGCAAGTCCATCCCGATCTGCTGGAATGGTCGGCAAGGAGGCTCGATTGGCTGTAGTAATCCGGCTGGCCTTGTCGGCGGTGTCTTGCGTCGCTGACAGTCTCGGCATGTTCTGACATAACGGGTGACGTCGGCGGTCAGGCGCGGCCAATAATACTTTTCTTGTATCCTCGATAGTGTCCGGGAAAATCTGAGGTGTCCAGCGGTCGGATCGTCATGTAGGGCATGCAATACTTCTGGACGAAGTCCTGACGGGACAACAAGAAGGTAATTGGCGCGGACTGGCGAGAAGTTCTTCTTCACGAGTAGACTGTCTTGAAGCGTGAAGGAAGATAATCCGCGCTTAAATGCCCTGGGGACAACGTCGGTGTGCCCTTCCAAATAATCGACGAGGCTTTTAAGTTCCGGGTCCGCTCGTTGTTGTTCGGCGAAGTCTTCCGCGCTTATTATTCCAAGGAAGGCGTCGTCATCCTCGTCATCTTGCGGCGGCGGGTCAATGGGGGCGCGGGATAGGCAATCGGCGTCTGAGTGTTTTCGTCCGGACTTGTATGTTACGGTGATGTTGTATTCTTGTAGATGTCGTATTCCGGCATGTCGAAATGTCGTCAAGGAGCTAAACACGGCCAAATGCTTTGCCATAGAGAGCCTTCAGTGTTGTAGGAAGCGGATTGCCGACAACTATGGAGCTGAGACTGGCTGAAATGTCAAGCATGGCAAAATGGAGGGGAATATCTTTGCTGGTTATGAAGATTTCTGAAGGAGTGAAGAAGACAGAACCTTCAGGGGCAGCGCCGCAGAACACTAAAACCGGCAGATGAGTACGGCGATATAGCGGTGGCTTCCCGAAGGATCAGCTTAGTGGGAAGAAAAGTGGTGCCAGCGGGGGGTACATCACACAGAGGGCTCGCCTTCAGCATATGCACAGTTGATGTCGGCGTTATTTCAATATGCAAACTCCCAACCAAATATAACATTGTGACAGCAGGACAGCAGAACCACAACCTCGACAATAAAGAACGCCCTGAATAACAACTCTCGCTATGCGTGCTACTGAAGGCTGAACTGGCTAGGCGCTTACTTTGCAAAGAGAAAACCCAGAAAGTGGCGTTGTAACTTTTCGTAGAGCACGAGAGAGGCGTTTCTTTTGTGCAGACACAGCTGCATCAGTATCAATTAGCGCAACGGTAGGGACACTGTCAGCAGTAAGGTCAAAAACGTTCGAAGGTGACAATGGAGGACTTGTATAGATTGATGGCGGCACAGTTCCTGCCTCCTGAACTGTGGTGCTTAGTTTTCCTCTTGCACGGGTGAAGGACGCCAACGTATGGGAGACAACGAGCGGCGACACGGGAAAGGTGAACGATGTGCAAATAACGGGCACTCAGTGGGTGGCCTGCTCGGCTGCTGATTAAAATAAGTGTCGTATAAGATTTGCACATCAGTGTAGGCACGTGTCTGCACAAAGCAATAAAAGTGCAGCATGTGGTGGCGGCAGAGTCGTGCAACATGTCCAGGCATACCGCAGGCATAACATATGGGCCTTTTTTGCATGCGCCAAGGATTTACAAAGACGGGAGCAGGTCAGTTAATCGGAGGATGAATGGGTGCCAGCGGCCGTCGGTGTACCACATTCAGTGGATGGCGAGGAGGCTGCACGGCGACGGATGCGTAAGTGAGTGGAGGGGCGACAGGGTACTGCTGATGCTGCATTGGTAGAGCCTCAGCAACTTGCTCTTCAATAACCCGCCGGTGCGTCAGGACGAGGCGGTTTATTCCGCCTCGCCCCGAATGCTGAGTATTAGGTTTCCATTTTCTAAGCTTTTGATTCTGAACTTCTGAACAAGCAGTGCAGTTTCGATAGATTGCCCTTGGTGGTATCCACATTTACAGTTATTGAATATCATCATCAGCAGCCTGGTTACGCCCACTGCAGGGCAAAGGCCTCTCCCATACTTCTCCAACTACCCCAGTCATGTACTAATTGTGGCCATGTTGTCCCTGCAAACTTCTTAATCTGATCCACCCACCTAACTTTCTGCTGCCCCTTGCTACGCTTCCCTTCCCTTGGAATCCAGTCCGTAACCTTAATGACCATCGGTTATCTTCCCCCCTCATTACGTCCTGCCTATTCCCATTTCTTTTCTTGATTGCAACTAAGATGTCATCAACTCACGGTTCTTCCCTCACCCAATGTGCTCTTTTTTTTCTTTTTATTGAGTATAAATATATGAATATATATGTTTTGAATATATATGTATTGAATATATAATGTTTTAGAAAGAAACAATTTAGACAAGAGGACATAATTTTTGCTCAACCCTTGGAGGATACCAGCAGTATTGAGATCAGTCTGTAAATGCCTAAGTCATTCTTGTCACCGCGACACTTTGGCTTTTCTTATTGTGGCAGGGAAAGAGCCAGATTCAAGGACCACGTTAAATATTTATGTTAAATGGGGTACAATAAAATCGATGATGCATGTTGCAGGACTAACTTGAAGCCCATCAATGTCAATCGCGTTGCTATATTTTAGTCCAATAAATGTGCTACAGACTCCTGTATTGTCTGTTGGCTCCAAGAAAACAGTTTTCAGGCACTGGTGTATGATCCCCGTATTTGTTTACCTCAATGTAGTTGCTACCATACTTGTGAAGTGCTGACTAAAGGTTTTGGCTGGAGGGTTACCAGAAATTGTCTCATTATATAGTTAGTTGACACTGAGCAAAGATGATGTTTATTGGCTTAAGTGTGTCCAATAATTTTCCAAGTTTTTGGGGTTTCTTTTAGTGTGCATCACAAAAGAGCTGATGATAGTAAGATTCCTTAGCTTTCTTGAAATCTTTGTTTGCTTTGTTTCTATATTTCTTAAATGTTGCAACATCACAAGCCTCATGTGTTCGCAAAAACTTTTTGAATACAGTTAAACCTCGATATAACGAACTCAGTAAAATTATCAATTTGCTTCGTTATATCAAAATTTCATTGTATTGGAATTTCACCTTTTATGCAAATAGGTACAGTCACTGATCTATTTTTCGTGCAAGGATAGGGGCCAAAGAATTTTCTGAATAATCGAGCAATCGAGAAAAAAAACTTGAATGAGAAAATTCATTTTGATGAATTTGGGAATCAGCGACGAATAATATGGCTTCATGTCACGTTTACGACATCTTCACATTGGTGGTACAGATTAAGCAAAGCCAGCCACGCTTTCGCGTGCACTCAGGCGCCGTGGCTGATAGTGTCGCCCGCACTGGGACGGCGCTATCATGAAAGCTCTGGCAGTCGGGAGCGTATGCTTCATCTGCCCCTTGCTCCAATGGGTTACTGGAAGACGCAATTATGCAATCTCTAATACTAAATGTGCGGGAACACAGCTTGCATGATGCCACTCCGTTTCTGCACGGCCACTCTGCACACGTGGCAGATTACCTCTAAAGCAGGGTGTGCGGCTGCGTATGCACTCAGCCGTGCTTACAACCATGTTTAGCCATGGCCAAGACACGCACAAGGAATAGAGACATGCAGAAACTTAATTTCCCTCTCCCCCACCCCGTCACCTGCACTTGATCGCATTACCCCAAGCTCGCTCCCCTCTCCCTCTTCGCCTTTGCTCACGTGGGAAGGCAGCACTCTTGAAGCCACCATCTTTCTTGTCTCACCCTCGCACACTTTCACTCGTGCCTAAAGCACACAGTGCACAGGCGTGATGTGGTCTTATTGCACTTAGGCCTTATAAGAAACATGATGTCAGGGCTCCACTTTAGCAGTCACCCTTGTCACGCGGCACGTGATTTGAGAGGTGTGTTTCCAAGCAGCCACTTGTAATTCAATCATTTGACCATCTGCGTTTGCGGAAGTTTCCATGTATTTTCTCAGCATTCCTTTGCAGCGGCAGTGAACTTTCATTATTGTGAAATTGCTTACAAACACACCTCGTAATATTGAGCATCTAAACACATGGTGTTCTATGGACAAGAGGTTATGAAAAGTAAAATACTTTGTTATATCGAGAATTTCTTTATATTGAAGTTCATTATATCAAAGTTTAACAGTAGCTTGCTTTTTCATTGATAAGTGATTTTTTTTTCATAAGTTCTCAGATTGCACCCAATGCTTTCAGATGTCTCTTTTCAATTTCACTGTTTTGTACGGAAATGAAATGTCATACAGGCAATAAATCAACGGGAACTGACTTTAGGCTTTAGAAGCATCTTTCTTGCAGATATGAAAGACCAGTCACAGTTGGTCGCACGTGCACGAAACGAATAGATATTTTTACTTGACATGGTATTGTATGTTATGGTGGACTCATTTTTGTGAACGAATTAACAGTACACAACAAAAGCTGGACAGTGGTCACAAGTAATGGTACCGACCGCATGAATCGAGGTGTCCACGCCCACCATAATATTATCAAGACTAGACTGACTCCTTATGGATTCACGAATAGGCATGGTGACAACACCGCAATAACCATAGCACTCAGTGTGATGGAAAATTTGCATAAGTTGGTTTCGAGCACATTAATATCCATTCACCACCAAGAAGTTAACAGTTCAAGGCAGCATAGTGTAGCACTTTTTCATGATATTCCGAAAATTGTTCAGCATTTCAGGAAGGTAGGTGGTACACAACCATTAATAAAGTGCTGCCAAAGCTTACACAGAGTGTTTCATAATCTGTAGTGACACATGTAAACTCGTGCAGAAGGTTGCACAGCATATTACGCTTAATGTGCATAGCCACCCCGCCGCCACCTCAGGTCACTGTTCTGTTTACAAAAAATGTGCATAACCATCTATCACTAACATGTCGCTGTCTTCATGGTATCAAGCTTCGGAAACATAATTACATCAAAAGCAAAATGGGAGCCCGTTAGGAAAGCAGAAATGTTATCTTGGTTGCGTATAAGAGAGCAAGCTTTTATGTGAATTGCAGTAACTACGGGTTGCATGTGCACAGGTAACGTGATTTCAGATGGTAAACGATATTCGTGATGTATGTTTATGCTTTGAAAAAAGAAAGCCGCAAGCACAGATATTGTAATTGTACACAGTTTCTTGCAAGTCACTTTCTGACGGAACGTGCACTACCCTAGCTGCTTCCGATTTCCGCGCAAAGATTTTTCCATTTCTCATCCTTGCAAAGCACCACTGGGACTCACGTTTCCTTGCTATAGTCAATGAAAAAAGCTTTTTCATAGCTGGTCAAAGATGCTTGTTTATGAGTAACTGCACATCTTCAGGAATTCCGACTTGGCTGTTGCTTATTCTTGTCGTTCGTGCGTTTTCAGGAACATTATCTCCTGTTGGCTTCTGAACTGTACATTAGATTTGCCTGATTCCCTGGAAGGCACTTGGTGACATAATTCAACGTCTCAGGCAGTAATAGGCTGTCCCATCACTTCAATTTTCCTCGCAAGGTCACCGACATTTTCGTTTCTCTTTACTACAAGTCCTTGTAGTCCTTTACTACAAGTCCAGTGTGTGTGTGAATACTGCACACACTGAACAAGTCTTTTTTGCAGCTGCTGAATTTCACCTTCATTTTCCTTGCACTTTGCATGGAGGCTGTCGTTATCTTATCTCAAGATCTCTCCTGACAAGCTTCCCTCAGTTTTTTTTTCATATCCTCGAACTTGGCCCCCTTGAATTTCATACTGTTTGTTACCGCCTTCTGATCAGTGTCCTTTGTAGAAATTGCTACGATTGGGTAGATGTCTGATTTTCGCTTTATTCATTGCTTCTCTCTATCTTGCGGGTTTCCACAGAACTACCACGTCAAGCGTTCCCACTCGTTATTTCTTATCTCTCTGTTTGCAGTGCAGAAAGTAACAGCGTAAACAGTTGCAAATTGAATAGCACTCAGTGGCTCATACACCTGGTGACTGGGCAGCTGAAGATTTATGGCATTGGCAATCGGGGCAAGAGCAAACAAACTTTTGAACATATCTATACATGCCTCGCCAGTAGTAATGCTGTCAAAGACGTTGGTAATTGAAAACTCCCGAGTGCACACACTGTGGATCAGCATGGAGGATGCGCAGATTTTTGGACGCAGGCTTCGTGGTATTACCAGTAACCATTGCTCACCGTTTCAGTAATAATTATGTCAGTGAAGCAGGTCATCGCGAATAGCGAAATTGGCGAGCTTGACGAGGCAGCATGTGAATGTTGTTTTGACAAATCGGAGAAAAAAGTCTATAAGGGAAGAAGTGGTTTTAGGCGTGAAATAAGACACACACAAGAGAAATGGACAGGCGCACACTTGCAACTGATCTTTTATTTTTCCCGATGCTTCGCTTCATATACTCTCAGGAATGTGCACAAGAACAACACAAATGAGTTAACATGAGATTGATACCAAGCTTAATCACATCCTATCAGCAAGAAAACTAAACACATTCTTGTAGAGCGACAATGACGAAACGCTGATATACTGGTCTCCAAATTTTCTTATATACATAGCCTCAGCTTGTTGCCGTGCCACCATATCTCCTTTTCCAGAATATGCATGCGTTTTCCAGCAAACGTTCACACGTGGACACTTTGCAATGAAATGGCAAATGCGAGCCTGTCCCATTTCTGGTCGATAATGCATACTCTCGCTAGGGATCCTTTATACAATGGCCAGTTTGGCCGATTGACCTTGCCACAGCTTAAAGGAATCTTATAAACGACCCCGGCTGAACATTTTAACATCTCCCTTTGGCGAGGCACACCAGAGCACACAGGAGCACACAACTGATGGATAAGGAGGTGCCTACGGGTATGCATCGTCAGGTATGGTTGACAACATGCTGTATCTGTATTCTAACTGAGACGATTTCAAGGCACCCACCCGACACCTTCCACCAAAATTAAAGAGGTGATTGACTGGGAATTGAGAGCGGCTAATGCGATGGTAGAACAGAACCAAGAGCCCCAGCACGAGTAGCGAACCTGTGTCTAGCGCTAGTATGATGATTTGTCAGCATTCATCTTCACTACAGTCCAGTCAGGAAATTGTGTTTGCAAAGTAAACAGTATATAATTTTCTTGCTGCATTTTCAGCATTGTCTATGGCTTTAAAGAAAACTACTTCCTGATATGATGATCATGAGAATGTCTCGAGATGAAATTACAATGGCCACACGCACCGGGTGTCCTCAATGCTAGAATACGTATATAGTCCCAAACGTGTACAAAGCATAATGGTGGAAGTTCTCGGAACACTCTACTCAAAGCAGCATGAAGTACGGATCAGGGCATGAATAGGCTAGCTAATGAACTGCTCGTGTATATTTGAAGCGTTCGTTGCACTGCGTTGATCCTCGTTTTATGAAAAGAATCTCGACGATAAGCGCAAGTAATGTGTGGACAAGCTGCTGGAAGAAATGGACTGAGAAATTTCTTGGATGTCGACTCAAGTGACAACAAAGAGGATGCCAGAGATGGTTTTGTCTGTTCTGCAGATGAAGAGAATACACAAGATGGAAATTTACGGGTATATTTAGTGTGCAAGAAATTGCGAAAGAACCTTTCGAAACCTTCCATCAACACTGCACTCAGTGTTGATGGAAGGCTTTCACCCAAATGCCAAAGATTTCTTGGGGCACATGCGCGACTTCATCTTAAAAGTTATTTTTGAAGTGGCAAATACAACGGTCAAACAAATCATGTGAGTATGAACATGACTTCCACAAAAAAGAAGACCATGGCCAGGAGCTTGCTGATTGCTGCCACAAACAGCCAGTTCAGGGCCCTCTAGCACTGAGGGGAGAGCTCCTCGAAAAAACATTTTTTAAATACTTGTATGTACTAGAGATTTGAAAATCCGCCCACTCATAAAGCATTACAAGCAGATTTCAAATATGTTATTAGTTTCTGTGTAGCCACTATAGTTCTTGAGTTATATCCTATTCAATAAGATATAACTCAAGGATAGGAATAGGATATAACCACTACCACGAAGCCTTCCCGCTTGTATTCCGCGGCGTCCACGTACCAGGTGTGCGGGTCTTGGGCGTGTTGTTCGGTGAGGGCCTTGGCCCGCGCCTGCCGCCATTCTTGGTTGTACTCTGGGTGCATGTTCTTCGGGATGGGGTCCACGTAAATTCGTGCCCGCGCCTCATCTGTGATCTCGCACGGTTGCCGGCTGGGAGCTTGGGGGTTGTAACCCAGGGACGTCAGTATACTGCGGCCCGTCTTGATCGTAGTCTTGATGGTACTTGATGGTAGTCTTGATGGTACTTTATCGCGTAATAAGTTTTCATAAAAGGCTTTGTGCTGTACCTTATTTAGCTCTTTGTAGAGCGCTAAGCGCCAATATTTATTCAAACACCATCTACAATAACTGAGGCTGCAAAAAAAAAAAATTAAGGACGCTTCAATTTTTTTCACAATCACATGAAAATAACCTTGTACATTTATAATAGTCGTGTAATAATGAAATTTGGCATACATACGCTTGAAGATATGTACAGTGCTGATGCCTACCTAAAATTCCAATATCTCCCAGCAGTAGTTGTGAAAGCACAAGGTTACATTTCAGAGAATCGAGAAGAAAAGTTAGCTGAATTGCTATAATCTTTTTGCATAATTCCAGTAATTGTACACACTGTTTGGCTAGATATCGACACTTTATAATCTACGAAGAGCTAAACAAGCTACAGCGCGATGCTTTTTGTGAAAATGTAGTACATAAAAAAGTGCCCACAAAGAGGACTACGTTTTGCCATTGTGCATCATGCAACTCAAACACTATAACAGCTACAGAAAAAGTAATGACATATTTGAAATCTGCATATAAAACTCTATAATTGGCTGAATTTGGATACCTCTAGTACAAGTAATAAAAAACAAGTTCTTTCGAGGAGCGTCTCCCCTTAAGTCAGAGGGCTACAGAGGCCAATTGAGGGTGTGCCACTCTGTCTGACAAAAAAGAAAAAAAGAAAAAGAAACAACATGACTACCAGTTTCCATGCCTGAGATGCAGTGTTGAATTTGGTGACCACCATGATTTGTACACAATAACTGTAAAAATAAACAGTTGTAGTTTCTTGGTTGCAACTGGCCTATATACTTTCATTGAAGCATTACTTGGGTGGCTTATTGTGAAAATGAAGATTGTTCTCGCCAAATGGTGAGTAGCATCTGAAAGGGTTAACCAGGGACCACTGTAGGAACCCATGCCTTCTTCTTTCTCTCTTTATGTTATATTGCCATTCCAGGTCTCATCCAGTTGAATTAAAAAGAGACATGGCTCTCAAAACTATATTTGTTGTTTTCAGATGAAATAAATGAAATTTGACTGCCTTATTTAGTTTCTTCAGCTGATTCCAAATCTGCAATTATATTTTGGATAGCTGCATTGGAACAAGGAACGAAAAGAAGGGGAACTGAGGGGGCCGACTTTTGTTAGCTACACCTATATTAAGCCAAAAGATTATGAAGCCATGTAAAGGACAGGAAAAATTATTTGCAGTTTTTAATTCAAGTGCAGTAGTTATGAGCTAAAGGGAAATGAAAGTGGATGAAAAAACAACTTACCTCCTGTGGGATATGAACCCACAACCTCCACATTACGCCTGCATTGAACTGCCAATTGTGTTACAGCGCCGTTGTTCCCACGGCCACATTTCTGGGTATCTATCGGTACGAGGTAAAACACTGGGAGCATTAGCCAGTGCCACTCGAGGCCACGGCAACGAATGTGGAGCATTATTTTTGAACATTGGCTTCACGTAGCACATAAACTTTTTCAAAGCGGTCAGCTGGCCAATAAACCCTCGTGTGCTACCTGAAGGCATCAAACCTGCTGGAGTCAAGATCCTCGTTATGCAATCAATGAGGAGAACTGAGTTACCCAATTTTTGTTAGCCACAGCCATATTAACCCTTTCACTGCCAAGTTTCTGTCCAACTTTCTTTTAACCCCCTACTGGGTTTTTCTACTCACCCACTACCAGCGTAAACAAACATTCAAAAACCTTGAGCTCACTGGATGTCGCTGTGATGCTATTGCAGATTCCTGAAGATGGGTCGAAAGCATGCTCTGAGGGCTTGAATACTTCCTTCTTCCAGGAGAAATTTGTTGGGTTTTCTCTTCTTGCTCGGATTCTTAGGTGGCAACCTTCATGCGACAAACCATTTAGTTGAGCTGCTTCATCGTTGTCACTTTCATCCGAGTCCGAATTCTTCAACAGTTCCTGAATTTTTTTTGTCCTTCAAAGCGCAGTTGCACGTAGAATGCTTGCCTCACCATGGCTGTGCTGCTGAGACGAAGACGAAGCGACACAGATGCAAAACATGCCCTTCATCTGTTGTCCAAAAATTTAACCTACAAGTTTCATGTGTTTATGCGACCTCTCCATAGATGGCGTGACATGGCCACGAGTTATTTTACACTAATTCGGGAGTGGCAGGGAGTGAGTTGAAAAATTGCTGACTCTCCCGTAAACAAGAGTAGATCTAAGCATGAAACGTCAACCAGCAAAGCAGATTGGTTCAAGATGATACTAATGACAACCTTAAAATGGGTGTAGTGCATGTTCGCAACGGCACACCACACCACACCGTACCACGCTATACTGCGCACTGATCCATATGAATGCTGCCTAGCTAGAAGAAGATTGGCTGAAGGTGGCACGACAGGCAGCGAAAGATGCCAGGGTGACAGGGCGCACTGCTCAGCTAAACGAAGAAAATCGCCTGAAGGAGTAGCAGGGGGTTGTACGTGTGTGCAACACAAGATAACTCGGGAGCGGCAGTGAAAGAGTTAAGCCAACAGATATTGAAGCCAAGGAATTCACAAGGAAAATTATTTGTAGTTTTTATTGAAGTGTAGGAATGATAAGCTGGGGATAAATGAGGAGTCTGAACCTGCAACCTCGTCCGCTTCGATTTCAAATAAACCATAGGTTGGAAGTTGGCATTAGTCCTATGCTCATCATTTTTGTCTCCGTTGCGTGTAGTGCCTAGTACCTGTTACACAATCATACCAGCAAGGCCGAACTCTTCTCATGCGAACTGACCTATGCAGTACCACTGGATCTTGTAAGGTACACAATTGTAAAAACTTGGACAAGGGCGTCGTGTATCCAGGCACAAAGCAGGTGCTTTCATGGACTTGTCGCTTTCTTCCAAATGTGATAAGCTTGACTCACAGCTGCAAAATGGTGGCGAAATTCTTTTATTTCATCACTCATAATATATGGCTGCACATTGCTAAGGACTTGGATTCAGGTGTCTCTCAGTAAAAAATACTTGCTGTTAAAAGCATTGGTTACTGATTACTTCTTTGTCAGTAACTAGTGGTGCACTCCAGCAGCCACCTCTCAGTGGGCTGTCACTCTCGTTAGGCTAATATATTAGTTTGTGATGTGCAGACACTGGAGGCCCTTGCCCAGTTCCAAACCCAGATGGCCGAGCACCTGTCAGTGAAAGATGACACCCACCGCAGAGTAAACGATGAAGACAGTCCAGATGACATGTCAGACCGATGGTGAGTCTCTCATCCCTTGCCTGCTCGAAACAACATCATAAAATTGTGTGTGCAGAAGTAGTTGTCTGCATACATTTTGACGCGATTAGCATTCTTTTGGTACGGCTAATACTTTTGGGGGGCTCACTGTCTGTTTCTAACAACACTACAGTTGACCTTAGGCGTACAATTGTACGCCTA
Source organism: Dermacentor albipictus (assembly GCF_038994185.2). Lineage (NCBI taxonomy): Eukaryota > Metazoa > Arthropoda > Arachnida > Ixodida > Ixodidae > Dermacentor > Dermacentor albipictus. Next base: position 179,769,498 of record NC_091823.1, on the reverse strand, counting down.
AGATCCAGTGTATTCTGCAATATGATATCAGTCCACAGATTTTTTCCCTGCTGCTAACTACTCTTCATGCCCCTTCATGCTTCATGGTATTGCAAAGTATGTGGAATCGTTAACACATTTCCACAAAAAAATGATAAAGTGGTACACTCGCATCTCACTGCGACCAGTCCATTTGTTCAAAACAATGCAAAATGAGTTTTGTAGCATGCCTAAAACATGAAACAGCAACAAAATCAAAATTATTTGTGGCGAATGGATGGTGTGACTGTCACATATTGTGCACTCACCAAGTGCAGTCGATAATCTTATTACAGTGCAAAGACTACAGTGCAAAGTCAAATGCTTCTGTACATCACCAAAAATGCATGCCAGCATTTACAACCGCACTTCTACTATAGAACAAGAAGTCTCTAAAGAATAAGCACACTGTACGTGCACATGTACATCCATCCACAATGACGTGGTCAAATGCATGTTGCTGACTATTGTATGAAGTAAGTCACACTATCTTTTCTATTCTGCTTGATTGAATAATTAGTAAAGATTAATTAACCAACTTTGGAAGCAATGAGCTTAGGCAAAAATTGCAATTCGAAAGTTGTAGAGCGGTTTGCAAAATATCCGATTAGGCAGTTTCTAACTTTCTATTTATTAGGCATTAGGGTTTTTCTGCTTACTGCACATGCCTCCAAAATAAAAAAAACATGACATGTCCGCTTGCACGCCATGATTGCAGCGCTGCCAAACGCTCTGCGTACAAACGAACATAGCATTTAGCCGAGTATGCTGCCGCGGCGCCTTCTTACCGCTGTCATGAACCACCGCAAGGGAAGCACATCGGTGGCATAAATTGCACAGGCAATGCCTGCATCACTGCCCTGTCGCCTTTTAAGTGGCAGCAGACCCTGCTAGATGCTATGTTCGTTTGTATGAGAAATGCTTGGGAGCTGTGTATCACACCCTGCAAGCGGACATGTTACATGGTATTTCTTTTTTCTTTTTTCGCGGGCATGTGCAGTAAGTGGAAAAACTCTAATGCCTAATGGATAGAAAGTTAGAAACTGTTGAATCAGACGTTTTGCAAAGCACTCTACAACTTTTTAATTCAAATTTTCGCCTAACTTCATTGCTTCAGAAGTTGGTTAATTAATATTGACTAATTATGCAATTAAGCACAATAAAAAATAGCATGACTTCATACACTAGTCAGCAACATGCATTTGGTCACGTCGCCTGAGAATGCATCGGCGTATTTTTAGACTGGCTAAAGTTAGCTGGGACACCTTGTATATGCATAAGGCCATGCATGCTGGCACAACCACTATGAGCATTTTTTTTTCTTCCCAAGCACATGTCACGACCTGCCTGGATTCGTGAAAAAGGGAGGGCTCGAGGCACACTCTGTTAGACGGACGCTCCGCAGCGTGGTGGTGATGAATGATAACTGACCCCGAGCAGCTGTGCTCATCGGTGTTTATCGGGTGCGGTGATCAATGTTGCCTACCGAGCCTGGCAGGCCACCAAGCCTGGCGGGCCAACTAAGATGATGCCCGAGGGGGCGTCACATGGTTGTCATACCCTCTTACACACAGTTGTTTGTCGGCAACAAAAAAACTTCCAAGATCAATGTACGAGGCTCTGCCTCCGTTCTAGCCAGGTCGACGGCACTTGCTATCCAGGTGAGTAACGGTCCGGTGGCCTCCGCCATCGAGTACTCCACCTGGGCACCGGTGTTGACGGGCCGGGTGTGGCAACACCGGGTGCTGCCTGAGCCAGCCTCACTCCATCCGGAGGGTCCGCAGTGGTCGGCCTTGTGAGAGGTGCCGAGCTCGGCACCGGCCCAACGGGTGCCACACCACTGGCAACACTTGCCACCTCCGAGGTGGGTGGTGCTCCGCTGAAGGCGACTGGTGCTGCTGCTAATCCTCCTGCGGGCTGGAACTCCGAAGTGGCAGTCGAGGATGCTGGCCAGGTCCCGAGGCGAGGCTTAACATGGTCGGCGTCTCTGTGCCACTTGGCCCATCTGACATTGGACGAGCAGCGAAGAAGCGCTGGACGCCACCTGTCCGGCAGACCAGGGTGGGCCAGGACGGAAGTTCCTGCAGACCTGGAGTTCCCGACTCCGGCAAAGGCCCGGGACGGCACCCTCGGCCAGCAGCCAGCTTCTTCAGCTGCTTCAGGAGCACTGTGAATCGGAGGTCCGGGTGCAAGACGTCTAAGGATGTCTTGGCCATCCGACCCAGCAGGAGCTCACAGAGGGCACAGCCAGTGACATCGTGGGGGGTGGTCCGGTACTGGAACAGTATCCGGGCAATCTGCATTCGGAAATCCCCAGTCTGGCTCTTCTTGAGCTTGTCCTTGATGGTTTGCACCACCCGCTCGGCTGCACCGTTTGAAGCAGGGTGGTACGGCGGAACCATCATCTGGCGGATTTCGTTCTTCGTCAGCAAGGCCAGGTACTTTGTGCTGGCGAAAGCAGGACCATTGTCGGACACGATGACGTCTGGCAACCCCTGGGCGGCGAAGACCTGTCGTAGCGCTGCAATGGTCACGCCTGCTGATGAAGTGGTGACAAGCAGATCCTCCACCCACTTCGAAAAGGCGTCCACCACCACCAGGAAGTAGTGGCCCTTGAAAGGCCCCCCAAAATCCACATGCAGGCAGGACCAGGGTCTCTGTGGCAACGGCCAGGGCGTGATTTCCACATGACGTGAGGCCCGCTGATGCTCCTGGCAGATTTGGCAGCTCTGCACCATGTGAGCCATATCCAGGCCAGGCCACCAAACATGGGACCGGGCCACCATCTTTGTCTTTTCCACGCCGGATGACCCGCATGCAGCAACTGCGGGACCCTGGATCGGAGACTTTGTGGGATCACCAACCTGGAACCCCACAGTAGGTAGTCCTGCTGCAAGCTCAGCTCAGCGGCCTGCTGAACCAATTCCTCCCCACACGACACCGCCTTAACCGCCTGAGGCAGCACTGGGTCCCGGCTGGTCACTTGCGATACCGCAGATCTCGAGAGCACCTCTGAGTACACGTGCTCCAGCATGAACACTTCAGCAGGTTCCGAAACAGCATCTGGCACCTCCGGCATGGGCAGGCGGCTCAGGGCATCAGCAGGTCCCAGGCCCTTTCCCATACGGTAAACCAGCTGGTAACTGTAAGCTGCCAGCCTCAATGCCCAGCATACCACTGGAGATGATGCCTGCACAGGAACTGCCTTGTCAGGCCCCAGCAGCCCCAACAGCAGCTTGTGGTCCGTGACTGCCTCGAACTTCTGGCCCCACAGGTACTGGTGGAAGCGTTCGACTCCGACCACGAGGGCCAGACCTTCCTTGTCCATCTGGCTGTAGCGTTGCTTTGCAGCATGAAACCGACGAGAAGCAAATGATACCGGTTGTTCCTGGCCATCTTTGTCCCGGTGTGTCAGGACGGCTCCCACGCCGTGCGGCGATCCATCTACGGTCTGGAGGACAGGCTTGGCAGGATCGAAGTGTACCAGCACTGAAGCCTTGGTGATTAGCTCCTTGCTGCGCCGGAAAGCCCGGTCCTGCTCCTTCTTCCAGACCCATTGCTGGCCATCTCGAAGCCGAAGATGCAGCGGCTGTAGATGCTCCGACAGGGTCGGCAGGAAACTCCTGTAGAAGTTCATGAGGCTGAGGTAGCTCTGAAGCTCCTTCTTGTTCTGGGGCTTAGGCGCCTTGAGCACACCATCAACTTTGCGTGGAGCCGGGGCTAGGCCAGCCTGGGAAATGACATGCCCCAAGTACTCAACACTGGGCGCCAGGAAAATGCACTTTTAAAGCTTGAGCTTGAGGCCGGCGTCCTGCAGTCTTGTCAGGACATTGTGCAGGTTTTGGAGGTGGTCCCCGTCGTCGCTGCCAGTAACCAGGATGTCATCCAAGTACACCACCACATGCCTCCTGCCCCTGAAGAGGTTGTCCATCTCCTCTGAAATATGGCTGGGGCTGATGCCACACCAAATGGTAAGCGCATGTACTGAAAAAGAGCCAAAGTTGTCGATATTATGAAATACTTCCGGAAGGCATCCTGGAGCACCAGCTGCTGGTAAGCATCTCTGAGGTCGAGCTCGGTAAACTTCTGTCCACCGAACAATGCTGACCAGCGATCTTCAATCCGGGGCAGTGGGTACTTCTCGATTGTAGCAACAGGGTTGATGGTAACCTTGAAATCTCCACAGATCCTGACACTGCCGCCTCGCTTGAGGACTGGTACGATGGGAGCGGCCAATTCAGACGTCTTGACGGGCCTCAGGATGTGCTCTATCTGCAACTGTTGCAGCTCCTGGGTTACCCTGTCCTTCAGGGCGAATGGCAGTGTGTGAGGCTTGAAAAAACATGGCCGGGCTCCCTCAGGTACATAGATGCCAGCTGTTGTACCGGCGAATTTGCCCACCCCTGGCTGGAACAGGGACTTGAACTCGGTCAGGAGGCTGGGGACGTCTTTCACCACATGCAGGCTGGTTTCCTGGTACTCTGGCAGACAAACACCCAGTGCATGAATCCAGTTTCGACCCAGCAGCGTCAGCGACGACCCCTTGGTTAATTAAAAGCGAAGGGTTGCCTCCCTGTCGCCAAAGCGAACGCTGACCTGTGCCTGACCCTGGACCTGGGAGAGCTGCTCGGAGTAGGTGCTCAGCACCACGCCCGAATCCTTGACGGACACGCCGGGGAAGGTACACTTGAACCGTTTCCCAGCCACGACAGACATGCTGGCCCCTGTGTCCAGCTCCATGGAAACGAGGTGCCCGCAGATTTTGATGGTCAGCATGTACGGGGGCACAGACGACGGTACAAGGCCTGTGTGCCACATGTAGAAAATCGGCAGGTCCTCGGCCACGTGGAGCCTGGTCGCGCAAGAACTTGAGCCCGCTGCCGCACGCCCCCACCGCGTACCCTTGCGACAGCTACCCTAACCGCAGGCTTGTGTGGTAGCTGGGCTTGAACCAGGCTGCTGCTGTCGTCCATTGTTGGTCTTCCGCTTCGGCATACACGTGCCAGGTGCCCAGTTTTCCCGCACGTAAAACATTGTGCTTGAGAAAACTGGCACTGTGAGGGGGAGTGGGCACCACCACAGCGATCGCAGGTACTGCCCTTTGTCGCCAACTCGTTGACCACAGCTTCTGCCGACGGTGAGCCAGTCGCATGGGAAATCTCACCGGCGGCCTTGGCGGTAGCTTCCATTGCCAGCGCTCCCTTCACGGCGTCGTCTAGCGAGAGGTCAGGAAGCTCCAGGAGTCGCGTCTGCATTTGTTGATGCCACAGAGGAAACGGTCCCGGAGCAGTGAGTCCAGCGGGTCCCCGAAAATGCAGGCACACCCTAACCCTCGTAGCGCAGCAACGAACTGCCCGACGGTCTCTCCTTCCCGACGGCTCCGGTTGTTGAAGCGGAAACGCTCCATTAGTGTGGACGGTGCTGGGTTGAAATGCGAGCACAGTATGTCGAGCAGCTCACCCAGTGTCAACATGCGGCGTGGCTGGCTTGAGCAGGTCGAGCAGGAGACTGAAGACGCGGGTCCTGCAGCTAGGCAGGAAAATGTCCCGCTGTTTGGCCTCAGGTGTGTCGTTTACCCGGAAGAACACGTGGACTTGTTCCTCGTAAATTGGCCAGGCGGACCCATCTCCCTGGAACAGCTCAAGCCTTCCGCACAGCGGCATGGCGGCAGCAACGGGAGGCAGTGTTTCGCTGCTTGTGGCAGCGTGGGACAATCCGTGGATACTCGTTGCCAGTGTCACGATCCACCCGTGTTCGTGAGCAAGGAAGGGCTCGAGGCACCGTCCATTAGACGGGCGCTCTGCTGCGGGTTGGTGATGAACGATGACTGACCCCGAGCAGCTGTCCTCGTCGGTGTTTATTGGGTGCGGTGACCAATGTCGCCTACGCCTGGGGCCTGGCAGGCCAACAAAGATGATGCCTGAGAGGCCGTCACATGCTTGTCACACACGACATGCCACAGACAAAATGCAAGCGAAGTGCCTACAACGTCCTTAAAAGGTATGCAGAGGCCGTCGACACTACCGGCCAAAGTAGCATAGCGTTTTATGACTGAGTGAAGTGCAATAAAGGCTGGTTTTGGCACTAAAAGGAAGGTTAGGTGAAGTTTTTTTCTTTTAGGATTTGTAGTTCGTAAAAGTTAAGTTTAGAGAAATTTAATGCCCTGATATGGAGGTAAGGACGACATTTTGCGATCAGTATACAAGTGCACATGATTGTGTTTCTTCATGACAACTGAATTAAAATAGTTAATTAGAATGCCTTGAGAGGGTAGTTAGTTCATTCTAATGACTGATTGCGAAATGTGCAAAATTGAGATACAGAACACAACACAAGAAGAGACACAAAGAAAGGATAAGCGCAGACCGAGTGCAGTTAACATAGGTGTGTGTTATGTACCAGTGTGACTTATATACAAATTTTTTTCTTCGAAACTCGTGAAAAGGGGAGGGAAGGGGGGCAAGCAGTGCAACTTAACAATGTCTTAGCGTTCAATCGAAAATGTAATCCTAAAATAAATTAGTTTTTCACTTCTGTTTTAGACATTATGCCAGAAGGTCAATGGTGATAATTAAAATAAGAAATTACCTTATTAAAGCATGTGGAAAAAATGTGTTTTGTTAAAATGAGACAGATTGATTCATTCATCAAAAATAAAGTGACTAATCAATTTTATAGACGCGTGCCGAGGAAAGAAAACCATGCTATTTTACTTTATCATTATCAATGAATACCCTTTTTCAGCGCCCACCACAAGGGGGCACGCCGCTATCACTAGCAATGCAATGCAGCCCCTGAAGTGTGCAGAATGGTGCGCTCATAAAGTTAACCTGTTGCAATACGTCTCTACACACATTATGTTGTTTTGCTTGTCGACATTTGCCTTAATTTGGTGGCACGGGTAGTTTTATCGTTTGTTAATGTGTTCAATCAAAAGCAGGGAGTAAGATCTTTCAGGTAATTATTTAATTTAGCTGTTCTCTTAGCATCTGACTTAGCACCTGACGATGGGACCAGTACTCTACACCCAAAGCTTCAGTCAGCCTCCAAAGAAATGATTTTCTTTACAGGGTGTGCGATTTTGACACTCGCACGGCTGACCTTCTGCTGCAAAGCTTTTCGCCCTGAAAGCTCGAAATACACATCAAGTCGAATGGCGGGGCATTTGAATATACAGCTTTAATGCAAGCCACAAAAACAAATTTGATGCCTTTGAGAACAAAATGACGCCACTTCTGTTTTTAACTGTTATGGCATCAGATTATTTCTTCTTCCTCCGGAAGTGCTCCCTCATCACCCATATGATGCTAAGCCCCATGAACCACCGATGAACCACCGTCTTTTGAATGTATGGGCTTCTGTGGAAGCTTCGCTACCAGGTATATTTACCTTGTTGCTACTTCAAACTAAATTTATTATTCATGACAACCCACATATATACATTCACCATTCATAGTACAGTCACAGCGCTTGCATCAGAAAACATTCAATATCAGTATTATTGACCTTACACCATTGCCCATCGAGGCGATGCCCGAGCTGCACACTCACAGATAAAAACGATGTCCACTTAGAAAACAGCACCACGATGACAGTATAAAACAAAAATAGCAGAAAACAAAAAGTAAAAGAAAGGCAGATTTTATCACAAAAAGGAAGATGGAACGGAAAAAAGGTAATGCATAAACTGCATAAAAACAAACTAGCCCCCTGAAATGCTAAGATGCTTTCCAAGGGAATAAAAGTTAGAACAGGCGGTAAAAGCAGTGCAAGAAGCCTAGGCACCAAAAAGACAGTGCATGTGTAAAAGATCTAAAACAAGAAGAAAGAAAGAGCTAGAAAGAAACATAGAAGAGATTAATCGAGCAAGCTGGTGCGCTGTATCACTTAGCATTGCAAATAATCGAGTGCTTTCCTTGAGAGCATCACAGAAGGGGCACTGGCGCAACTAGGCTCAAGCTGTTGAATACACGACGCTTCAAAAATCTCTTGACCAATCAAGTTCTTTCCTGAGAGCATCACAGAAGGGGCGCTGACGCAGCTAGTGCCAAGCCATTGAATACGAGACGCTTCAAAAGTCTCTTGGCCACTAGTAACTCCCAATTATAACAGCCTGGTCTAGAAAAAGTGAACACCCTTACGTGGCACAGTGCAAGGCCATATTGCTGCCCGACTTCGACTTCAATTAGCTTGATTGTTCTCACAGGCAATCATTGATACAACAGCCTTTTTGACCAGTGTAAACACGTCCTCAAGAAGGCGGCATTTTGGATTTCAGTGTGGATTTCTATATTGGCGTCCTCGTGGAAGTGCGCAGGTACCGGTGGTTTCTGCATGCGTCGTTCTAGTTCTTGAAATGCATCGGCCTGCTGCGTTTCCCACTTGAACTCGACATCACATTTGATTAGATGTGTCAGCGGCTCAGCGATGTGTGAAAAATTCTTGACAAAGTGCCTGTAGTAGGCACACATGCCAAGGAACCATTGCACTGCTTTCTTGTCAATGGGCTGCTGGAACATTGCGATGGCAGCTGTCTTCTGCGGTTCAGGGCAGACACCACATTTGCTGATGACGTGGCCAGGAACAGAAGCTCATCCTAGGCGAAGCGGCACTTTTCCGGCTTCAGAGTGAGCCCTGATGACATGATGGCCTCAAGTACTGCCACAAGTCCCCTGAGGTGATCGTCGAAATTTCTTACGAAGACGACGACATCTTCCAAGTAAACAAGATAGGTCTGCTACTTCAATCCTGCCAAAACCATGTCCATGACGCGCTGGAATGTTGCAGGCGCTGAGCACAGTCCGAACGGTATGACGTTGAACTCGTAGAGGTCGTCTGGCGGGATGTAGGAGGTCTTTTCGCGATCTCTCTTGTCGACTTCTATTTGCCAGTAGCCAGACTTGAGATCCATCGGTGAGAAGTATTTAGCGTTGCAGAGCCGATTCAATACATTGTCTATCCGTGATAGGGGCTATGCGTCCTTTTTGGTGATCTTATTTAGTCAACAATAATCGACGCAGAAACATAGGGTTCTGTCCTTTTTCTTCACGAAGACAACAGGGGATGCCCATGGGCTTTTCAATGACTGGATAATGTCATCGCGTAGCATTTTGTCGACTTGTTGTCTTATAGCTTCACATTCTCGCGTCGAAACTCGGTAAGGGCTCTGGCAGAGTGGTCGAGCGCACTGTTCGGCTATTATGCTATGGTTTGCAAGTGGTGTTTGTCGAATCCTCGATGACATTGATTAGCAGTTTTTTGTATCGTCAGAGCGGACTTGTGATGTGCGCTGTTTACTCATGGGGAGACTTGCATTTATGTCGAAGTCTGGTTCGAGAACTATGGTCGTCGGGGTAGATGCGGCAGAATCCGAGAGGACAAACGCGTTGCTGGTTTCCACAATTTCCTCGATTTACGCGATCGTCGTGCCCTTGTTGATGTGCTTGAACTCTTGGCTGAAGTCTGTCGGCAACACTTTCGTTTTTCCTTTGTGCAGTCGAGCAATCCCTCTTGCAACGCAAATTTCACGGTCTAGCAGTAGATGTTGGTCACCCTCGATGACGCCTTCTACATAGGCAGGCGTTTTGGTGCCGACGGAAATAATGCTGGAGCAAGACGGGATGCTCACTTGACCTTCGAGTACACTCATGGCGTGGTGACTATGAGAGTTCTTGGCGGTATCGCTTGATCTTCCGACAGCGTTATTAACATCGACTTCAGGTCAATAATTGTGCCATGTTGGTTCAGGAAGTCCTTGCCGAGAATGACGTCTCATGAACACTGTTGGAGGATAATGAAGGTGGCAGGGTAGGTCCAGTCAGGAACGGTAATTCTGGCGGTGCACATTCCAGTTGGCATTCTTAGGTGTCCTCCAGCGGTCTGAATTTGAGGGCCTTTGCAGGCAGCCATAACTTTCTTCAACTGGGCGGCGATGGGTCCACTCATGACGGAGTAGTCAGCTCCTTTGTCGACTAAGGCAGTGACTGCGTGGCCGTCGAGAAGCACTTCGAGGTAGTTGGGACACTATGTAAAGGGCAGAAGGCGATATAATGAGTGTCCTAGTTCTTTTTAGTATTTTTTGTGTTTGTCTTTGAGCCTTCCCATTGGCTGTCACAGCCTATATATGTGTTGCTCCTTCCATTAATGTACCAGTTGTAGTTCAGCGCTTTGCCCTGTTCTTCACTGTCCCCATCTGTGTGTGCTGTTAACCCTTTAAGTTTCACTAGCATGCCGGGAAACGGAGAAACTTTATGTTGTGCTTGTGTTGAAATGCAGGCTGTCACACAAACTTCATTTCGCTGAGCAAGGCCCTGTACTGGCAAGAGACGCAAGCGTGATGGATGCCGAGGAGGCGTACAGCATTGACGACCCGCGTAATGCCATGAATGAGAGGCGCCGCAAGCGAACACATCAACACAGCGGTGATAGGCGCCACAAGCGACACAGGTAGCAGGTGCTGTCGGACCAAAGACTCATCTTTGAATGCAACATCTTTACAATGTTTCAATTTGGCCTAAAGACAAATGTTCGATGCACCTGGTATTCAGGATGTGTGAAGAAAATGATCAATACCCCACCTTATAAAGCCGTTCTTACTTTTGTGGTGCCTTGCAGTGATGCCTGTTGTGAAGTGTTGTATGCTGCTGCCAGTGTTTTGCCACCTCAGGAGATAGCATGGTTTTGCTGTGTTCTTCTTAGCCAAGCATGGCTGGTGGTCTATTTCCTTTTTTGGCTTGTTTCCAGAATTCTGTGTTTTAATTATCAGTGGCAACCATTGAAGTGAACCACATTGCAGCAACGCATAATGTTTTCTCACTATGTATAAGGTAGCAAGACAACTGTTGTGTTGGTCGCATCATGGCTTGTAAATGAATGGTTTCTGCACTACCCACATCATCGAAATTGGCTGGAAAGCCACATGCTCTTTGTCTGTGCTTGTTGTTCACAACAAAATAAATTGTCTTTTTTGTTCAATAACAAAATATTGTACACAAGGAGTGATTTGTGGGAATGTCGGTTCTTATAGCTGCATAAACATTTAGTGCATGTTGCTGAGTGCTTTGTCACTTCAGTATTATATTGTTGTCTCATGCTTCCTGAATTTTATCAAACACTGTGTTGGTAAGAAAGGGTGTGAGCGTACAAAGCAATACCTAGATGTCTCTGAGCTTTTGAGAAAGGCTTATCATGTCAACGTAGCACACTACATGCAAGGTAAAGTAAGGATGCCTTAGTTTCTTTATTTAATGATAGGCCTGTGTGAATATTCGATAGTTTTGTATATTGAATCGAATATTATGCTATTCAATATTCCATTTGGCTCGAACATTAGTATTCAAGGTTCGGTCAAATATACCTACATATCTTTTGTGTATAAGCCACATTCCCAATACAACACCCCGAAAAGAAGGAAGATTTTCAACTCAAGACAGAGCAGAAACCTGGACGCTTACGAAAAGGGTTCTACATGTACTTAAATTGAGGACGAAGCAACGATCTATGGAAAGAAGAACGGTGGTGTAACATTAAGGGATAAGAAGAGAGAGGATTGGGTGAGGGCACAAACGCAAGTTAATGACATCTTAGTAATACTTGTTGGGGGGTTAGTTGGTGCATGTTTCCAGAAGAGGGTTGTACCGCCGAAAAACAACACACAGCAAGCGAGACGGGACAGGCTCAACTTCCAACTGTTTATTCACCGCGTATGTGAATGAATATAAGGGCAAATCAAGGTGGGTAGCAAAATCCACACATGCGCGTGAGGGTTTTTACACATGCGCCTGTCCCGTCTCGCTTGCTATGTATTATGTTTTTTGGTGCTACAACCCTCTTCTGGAAATAATGACATCTTAGTTGAAATCAACAAAAGAAATAGGCATAGGCGGGGCATGTAATGAGGAAGATAATCGATGGTCATTAAGGGTTATGGACTGGATTCCAAGAGAAGGGAAGCATAGCAGGGGGCGGCAGAAAGTTGGGTCGACGGATGAGATTAAGAAGTTTGCAGGGACAAATTTCTTGGTCTCATGGTGTTGTTTCATGAGCACCGTGAGCCTCCAGACCAACTAGGAAAGGAGGTTCGTGGCAATCGCTTCTGAACTGTATTGCCACCAAACCAACGGTGCCCTCAATGACAACTTTTGGACAGTAGAATGCTTGCACCCAGCAAAGTCTAAGAAGGAAGCATTCAGGATGGTGCAAAGTGGGCCTTTTGCATTGCTGAAGGGGCTGTGCCTGTCTGTCCTTTCTATAGATACACAAAGATGGTTTCATCTTTGAGGGGGATTGTTTCGGAGGTCATTCCATGGCAAAAGTGCTAGGTGTTAGTAGCAGAGAAGCTTGTCTTTGCCCACTGTCAATAATCTGTTCCTTCTCCAGTGCCCCTGTGAAGTGCCTACTTTTTGGAGGCAATGTGCGCTTCATGCATTTTTGCATCTTTAGCTTGTAAAGACGTCCATTACCCCTTGCCTCAAGCTGGTCCTTGCTGATGTCACCCAAGAAGGCATTGGGGAGTACAGCCATGCACACTTACAAAACACTGTTGATGCCAGTGAGACCAGATTAATGGAGCTGCTGTTATTTTTGTCCACTCCATCCTCGTTAGTTACATAGAGCAGTTCTTTGTCCGAGCAGAAGGCATATGTAGTTGGTCGTGCATAATCATCAGCCTGGTTACGCCCACTGCAGGGCAAAGGCCTCTCCCATACTTCTCCAACAACCCCGGTCATGTACTAATTGTGGCCATGCCGTCCCTGCAAACTTCTTAATCTCATCCGCCCACCTAACTTTCTGCCGCTCCCTGCTACGCTTCCCTTCCCTTGGGATCCAGTCCGTAACCCTTACATGTCCTCATTACATGTCCTGGCCATGCCCATTTCTTTTTCTTGATTTCAACTAAGATGTCATTAACTCGCGTTTGTTCCCTCACCCAATCTGCTCTTTTCTTATCTCTTAACGTTACACCTATCATTCTTCTTTCCATAGCTCGTTGCGTCGTCCTCAATTTGAGTAGAACCCTTTTCGTAAGCCTCCAGGTTTCTGCCCCGTAGGTGAGTACTGGTAAGACACAGCTATTATACACTTTTCTCTTGAGGGATAATCGCAACCTGCTGTTCATGATCTGAGAATGCCTGCCAAATGCACCCCAGCCCATTCTTATTCTTCTGATTATTTCCGTCTCATGATCCGGATCCGCCGTCACTACCTGCCCTAAGTAGATGTATTCCCTTACGACTTCCAGTGCTTCGCTGCCTATTGTAAATTGCTGTTCTCTTCCGAGACTCTTAAACATTACTTTAGTTTTCTGCAGATTCATTTTTAGACCTACTCTTCTGCTTTGCCTCTCCAGGTCAGTGAGCATGCATTGCAAATGTCCCCTGAGTTACTAAGCAAGGCAATATCATCAGCGAATCTCAAGTTACTAAGGTATTCTCCATTAACTTTTATCCCCAATTCTTCCCAATCCAGTTCTCTGAATACCTCCTGTAAACACGCTGTGAATAGCATTGGAGAGATTGTATCTCCCTGCCTGACGCCTTTCTTTATTGGGATTTTGTTGCTTACTTTATGGAGGACTACGGTGGCTGTGGAGCCGCTATAGATATTCTTCAGTATTTTTACATACGGCTCGTCTACACCCTGATTCCGTAATGCCTACATGACTGTTGAGGTTTCTACAGAATCAAACGCTTTCTCGTAATCAATGAAAGCTATATGTAAGGGTCGGTTATATTCCGCACTTTTCTCTATCACCTGATTGACAGTGTGATTATGGTCTATTGTTGAGTAGCCTTTACGGAATCCTGCCTGGTCCTTTACTTGACAGAAGTCTAAGGTGTTCCTGATTCTATTTGCGATTACCTTAGTAAATAGTTTGTAGGCAGCAGACAGTAAGCTGATCGGTCTATAATTTTTCAAGTCTTTGGCGTCCCCTTCCTTATGGATTAGGATTATGTTAGCGTTCTTCCAAGATTGCGGTACGCTCGAGGTCATGAGGCATTGCGTATACAGGGTGGTATACAGGGTGGTCGTGCATAGCTTGTGCACTAAGGCTTGTTGGCGTGTTATGACAGAGACTTGCCTGAGAACCTTAGCACAGTGCCTGTGTGTAAAAACCTTCTGATGTTTTGCCGACTTCCTTCTCTTTATCACACGTTGCCTGATGAAACCAGCAATTGGGTCAACCAGATGTTCAACAGGCTTCCCACTAGTTTTCCCAGTTTCTCCTTTACCAGAGTGCTGCTCATATACATGTTTTCTTGACCTTGCACTGCACTTCAACCATGGCCACACCTACTGAACCTATAGCATGCAGTCAAAAAAGTGCTCTACATCATGTTGCTCCAAACTCGTGACATGTGCTACAAGGCCTTGAGGAACACCCTCATTTATTTACTCATCATACTGTATGAAGCTTTGCATGAATTGCGGGACAATTAACATCTGCTGGTTTTGCAGTGTTATTCCTGTCCAGCTTCCTGAAAGCTATCCTGAGTGTTTGAAAAGCAAAAGACTGCTGCCGGACAAGAAGTGCATAAAGCAAAAGTCGCTATAACCAACTATGTCACATGAAATGAGGAAGGCTACTGAGTATACAGGCGGTTTACTTCATATCCAACAAGCTTGGTTCTCCCTTTGCAAGTGAGTAAACTCAACTTTCCCCGAATACATGGCCGGTGACAAATTATGTGCCAGATGCTGTGTCCCCTTCAAAGCTGAAGATGGGTATGGGATCCTGACACCCCGCAGCGGCTTCTACACTGAGCAAACAGGCTACTATAAAAACGACTGCCTTTACTAATATGTTAATAACATGAAAATGGGCAGAAATTTGGCAATTCATTCGGCCCAACTGCAGGTGCAAGCCACTCTTCCACCAGATCTGTGTTGTTCACAGGAACTGGAGCTATACAAATGCAGATAAAAACAGTGATGTTTGAAAGTAGTAGAGTTGAACTATATTCTGCACAAGCAGTGCTACCTGCAGCGATGGTACCTTAAAGCCACAATTAATGGCTGCACCACCATGCAAACGCAGTATTGAATTATTAACTTCTATTTATTATATTTCTGGCGGCCATATATTGCAAGCACATATCATCCGCATTGTGTGCAATATGGTGTTAAATTATGTCAACTATGATAGCCATTCCTAATCTGAAATGCAAAGGCAACAAATTGTAATTCAAGAAGAAAGACAACCAGTGCACAGGATAAGTGACAGACTTTCTTTTATTGATAAAAAAAATGTGTCATGCCACCAGCAGTGGGTAGCAATCTTTCAAGCGTGGGTGACAGAGGGAGAACTCAGCAAAATACTATAATCCCACTCAAGTTAAAATGGCCTTGGACCCAAAAAACCGACATCATATTGTACAGAATGAAAGGGCAAGACCCCATCTAAGAACAGTCTATGGCACCACATACTTGACATGTGTAAAAAATGTTGACATGCCCTACCCATTGTAGGAGTTGAAGACGGACTTCGGGATGAAAAAAACTTGGGAGGTTTATTTTACATTATTTACAGTGAGATGAGAGTCTAGTAACAGCCGTACAGTCATTACGGGCCGGCAGCAACTCGGACGCTGCGGCCCGCGGCAAGAAGTTCGAGAGAGATGAATCCGGGAATGCTCTGGGCTCTCTGGAATGTGCTTTCCGTGTTTCTGCGCTTCTCAATTAGCTGTGCTGCGATTTGATGTGGTCTGGGGAACTCGAAGTAGGCACAGGAAACAGCCCCATATCTGACACCATAAAGAAAAAGCAACACAGAAATCACGCCTTAAAATGCAGTGTGCAGAGTCTGAAACCAAGAAAAAACCCGAAAAAGGTTTCACCAAGTGTTTCAACGAATAAAATTTTCAAACTGTCTCATCACTTCTTAATGAACCTGCACAGCTGAAAAGGAAGGAATTAAAGCCCACTAGCAGGGCTGCAGAAGATGTCACCGAATAAATATACTTTGCTTACCAACGATACCTGTGGTTTAGTTGTGGTCTGCGTATAAACTAATTGTGTATAGACTTGTTTAGAATGGTTCAGCAGATTGGGAAAAAATGACCATAAGGGCGCCAGGTGTATGCACAGTCTACGTACAAAAAGCCACTGCTTTCCTACTTTTTTTTCTCTACTACTATTCACGAGTATTTAAGTGCCTTAATAGCACTGCTAACATCCTACTGCAAAACACAAAACTGGGCAAGTTGTGGCATAAAGAAAATTGCAGTTTCACTCGTAATGTGAAACATCATGAGGGACCTCTCGGTAATCTTAAAAAAAGTCAAATAAGTAAGAGTCGTATTTATTTGTGGGAGTTGTGCCGCCCAGTGTTGAAGTGAAAAGACTCGGCTTTTCTTCCTCCTCTTTCATATCCGGACTTGGCCACTGGTCTACAGCAAAACAACCCTTTAGCTTCTTACTGCTGAATTCGTTTTGGTTTTCTCAAATCTATATTTGGGCTACCCATTACTAGGTCTCATGCTTAATCAAAGAATGAATCAATGAAATGAATCTATTCTCAAAGAGCATGTGCAGTCCAGCCAAAAGCAGGGGCAAGAATCCGCATTGTGCTCCTGCATTGAAGGTGAATAACACGTACCATAATGGCGAATGTGCTTTAGTAAGCTTCCCTGCAATATAAATTTGTAATGTACAAAGAATTGTCAATGAAGCTTACCACGAGCACAGGCGCACTTGCAAATTACGTCACAATTGCAAATAATGAGCACAGTGTAAACCTATGTGCCCTTTCCACTCTTAGTATGCTTTACTGCACGATTATTATTTACACCCCTGTATTGCAGTGTAGCAAGCTACAAAAGAAACGTTGCATGATTAGGTTTTTTATGATTATCTTTCTCGCAATACACTAATATTTCGCGGTGAAGCCTAAGCAATGTACTGCGGTGAAGCATAGTAAAAGTGGAAAGGGGCCACTGTCACTGGACATAATTAGAGTTCTTTAATCATACGCTCGAGCACCCGGCGCTTTAGGTCGCCTAAGTGGAAATACTATGCTGGCTGTAGCGGCCCCTTCCCACTTTTAGTATGCTTCACCGCGTAACTAAAATGTACTGCGGCGAAGAAGCCGCACATTTGTATTGAGTGGATAAACAAATGGTTTTTACAACAGTACAGAAATAAACGCGCACCATGCATCAGTCTACCACACGGAAGAGCGTCGCAACATACGGTAGCTGATTCACACAGGCCGCGTAGCTCACTTATCAGTCGTGAAGGGTATTATGGGTAATTTAACATTTCAGAGACACACATGTGTTTATGTTTACGTTCGCACTCCTTGCGTAATAAGACTCCAAGAACTTCCAGAATAGAAAGTAATTTACAACACACAAACGCGAAGAACACAGAGATATGTCTCGTGTTCAACTCGGCCGTCATGCAAATGACATATAGCGCGGAAAAACGTGAACATGCTGCGTGTTAGCGTCGTAAACTTCATACTAGGCAAGCAGCTTGCACATCACAATCCCGCGACAGCCGCTAATGAGACCAAGACGGGAGCACATGTCTGTGAACGCGCAAACCCTAAGCCACTCTGCTCCTCCGCCACCCCCGCTGCATGGCTGCACCACTCGTTTCAAGCACAGCACACCAAACACACATTCAGTGCTGAACAGTGGGCGGTCGACGCAGTTGCATTTACATGACTTGCAGCGAACAGCACAAGCACATCCCTCGATGTCCGTTAAGCAAAGTCGGACACGGCGACGCCACATCGCGGTTCGCAGAACTTCGCTGCCGAGGCGCTAGGCCACTTCGATATTTCAATTGTCACCACCGTCGGGTTCTCAAAAAAGCACGGGTCACACAACGCAGATTCTGTAGTGCCAGAGCTCACCGAGGCCAAAGCCGCACTGCCGCACCGCCACTAGGCCTACTCTCATGTCTGCTGTGACCGGGGCACAGCAGACGAAAGGTGTACATTCATCTATGACGTCACGTCCGCTATAACCCATGATGTCACATCCGCTCATTACCATGTAGCCGGCCGCGCTGCGAAGCGGTCCGTATTCTGTGCCCACTTAGAGCGTGAGTAATTCATCTTTCCACGCTATATGTGTAATAAAGGATTGGGGCTGTGAGCTGTTTGATGCGTTACCATTGGGTACCTTGTGCGCATATTTTGCCTCCTGGCCGCGTCAAATTGCAGCCGGCATGTGGAATGGGCCGTGGCATCTTAATGGAGCTGCTCATGTGAGTGGTAGGCCGTGTCTGCTGTACCCGGGGCACAGCAGATGAAAGGTGCCCAAAATGTCTACGTTCACCCATGGCGTCACGTCCGCTATAACCCATGATGTCACATCCGTTCATTTCCATGGCGTCTGTCTTACGGGACCGGTTGCGCTGCGAAGCGGTCCGTATTCCGTGCCCACTTACAGCGTGAGTAATTCACCTTTCCAAACTATATGCGTGTAATAAAAGCGTGGGGCTGTGAGCTGTTTGATGCGTTACCGTTAGGTATCTTGCGCGCATATTTTGCCTCCTGGCCGCGTCAAATTGCAGGCGGGATGTGGAATGGGCCGTGGCATCTTACAGAGCTGCTATGTGAGTGGTATTGCCTCCGTCAGGATAGTCAGTGCGTTCGCAGAACCATTCAGTAGTCTGGTTCAGGGGAGGATGCGCGAAAGAACGAGGACGTAAGGAAACACTGGCATGACGAGCTATTCCGTCAGATCGTGTTACATCGCGCTTTTTTTCTAAGTCCATCTCGCTCGAGCGAGAGGATCTTACAACAGCATTACTACTGCTTTTTACAGCTTTGCCGCGGCTCATCTAATCATCACCTGCATTCTTTTAATAATACAAATGGCATCGCCGCGCGGAAGAGCGTCTTTTGAAGTTTCCCAACAAGAGCCAATGCCGCCGTGCCTGCTGCATACACGCTTACCTTTCCTAACGGCACGGCACCAGCTCTGCTACTGCGTTATACAGGGTCACTATTATAAGAAAACTAAAAATAGCAAACGAAATTAATGCATAAGATGTGGTCTAACGTTGCCAAGCGTGATAAACGGACCTGCCTCGCTAGAGAAGTTAAATAAATCGATGTCCTAAAGTCAGTTTCGCCGCAGTAGACTTGTGTTACGCGGTGAAGCGAACCCAACAGTGTTGCAGTGAAGCATGTCAGAAGCGAACAGTGACTGCTTTCACGCGACATACATAATATGTGTTCCTTAATGATGTACGCGTGCACCTGCTGTCTCCTGTTACATTACGCGCACCGAAGCGCCAAATAAGTGTACTGGCAGGCCTTCAGAGCTATTTCGCACGTGGTTGTGACGCTTTGAATCGTTTTGTCGACCTCGTAAACCAATGCTAACACGGTCATTTTTTTCTGAACTGTTCATTTCTTCGATAATAACTACGTAATTTCGTAGGTTCCTGTCCAACTGCTTTGTTCCTATGCAAGTCAAGATCTTCTTATTAGCCGAGCGCAGTTTCGAAAGCGAAAAGACACTTTTGCACCAGCAGTGCCGTCACCCATTTACAACACAGTCAGTAAATGTCATTTTTATGTCACTGGGAGACTACCGAACGCGGGGTGCTTACTCGCACGCGTGGAACTGCATAACTAGCCATGGGATCAGCATGCCTCTGAAGCTGTTTGCATCAAAGGCCAGGCAGCCTTGCTATCATCATCATCATCATCAGCCTGGTTGCGCCCACTGCAGGGCAAAGGCCTCTCCCATGCTTCTCCAACAACCCCGGTCATGTACTAATTGTGGCCATGCCATGTCTGCAAACTTCTTAATCTCATCCGCCCACCTAACTTTCTGCCGCCCCCTGCTACGATTCCCTTCCCTTGGGATCCAGTCCGTAACCCTTAATGACCATCGGTTATCTTCCCTCCTCATTACATGTCCTGCCCATGCCCATTTCTTTTTCTTGATTTCAACTAAGATGTCATTAACTCGCGTTTGTTCCCTCACCCAATCTGCTCTTTTCTTATCCCTTAACGTTACACCTATCATTCTTCTTTCCATAGCTTGTTGTGTCGTCCTCAATTTGAGTCGAACCCTTTTCGTAAGCCTCCAGGTTTCTGCCCCCTAGGTGAGTACTGGTAAGACGCAGCTATTATACACTTTTCTCTTGAGGGATAATGGCAACCTGCTGTTCATGATTTGGGAATGCCTGCCAAACGCACCCCAGCCCATTCTTATTCGTCTGATTATTTCCGTCTCATGATCCGGATCCGCCGTCACTACCTGCCCTAAGTAGATGTATTCCCTTACGACTTCCAGTGCCTCGCTGCCTATTGTAAATTGCTGTTCTCTCCCGAGACTGTTAAGCATTACTTTAGTTTTCTGCAGATTAATTTTTAGACCCACTCTTCTGCTTTGCCTCTCCAGGTCAGTGAGCATGCATTGCAATTGGTCCCCTGAGTTATTAAGCACGGCAATATCATCAGCGAATCGCAAGTTACTAAGGTATTCTCCATTAACTTTTATCCCCAATTCTTCCCAATCCAGGTCTCTGAATACCTCCTGTAAACACGCTGTGAATAGCATTGGAGATATCGTATCTCCCTGCCTGACGCCTTTCTTTATTGGGATTTTGTTGCTTGCTTTATGGAGGACTACGGTGGCTGTGGAGCCGCTATAGATATCTTCCAGTATTTTTACATATGGCTCATCTACACCCTGATTCCGTAATGCCTCCATGAGTGCTGAGGTTTCGACTGAATCAAACGCTTTCTCGTAATCAATGAAAGCTATATATAAGGATTGGTTATATTCTGCACATTTCTCTATCACTTGATTGATAGTGTGAATATGGTCTATTGTTGAGTAGCCTTTACGGAATTCTGCCTGGTCCTTTGGTTGACAGAAGTCTAAGGTGTTCCTGATTCTATTTGCAATTACCTTAGTAAATAATTTGTACGCAACGGACAGTAAGCTGATCGGTCTATCATTTTTCAAGTCTTTGGCGTCCCCTTTCTTATGGATTAGGATTATGTTAGCGTTCTTCCAAGATTCCGGTATGCTCGAGGTCATGAGGCATTGCGTATACAGGGTGGCCAGTTTCTCTAGAACAATCTGTCCACCATCCTTCAACAAATCTGCTGTTACCTGATCCTCCCCAGCTGCCTTCCCCCTTTGCATATCTCCTAAGGCTTTCTTTACTTCTTCCGGCGTTACCTTCGGGATTTCGAATTCCTCTAGAGTATTTTCTCTTCCATTATCGTCGTGGGTGCCACTGGTACTGTATAAATGTCTATAGAACTCCTCAGCCACTTGAACTATCTCATCCATATTAGTAATGATATTGCCGGCTTTGTCTCTTAACGCATTCATCTGATTCTTGCCAATTCCTAGTTTCTTCTTCACTGTTTTTAGGCTTCCTCCGTTCCTGAGAGCATGTTCAATTGTATTCATATTATACTTCCTTATGTCAGCTGTCTTGCGCTTGTTGATTAACTTCGAAAATTCTGCCAGTTCTATTCTAGCTGTAGGGTTAGATGCTGTCATACATTGGCGTATCTTGATAAGATCTTTCGTCTCCTGCGATAGTTTGCTGGTATCCTGCCTAACGGAGTTACCACCGACTTCCATTGCACACTCCTTAATGATGCCCACAAGATTGTCGTTCATTGCTTCAACACTAACGTCCTCTTCCTGAGTTAAAGCTGAATACCTGTTCTGTAGCTTGATCTGGAATTCCTCTATTTTCCCTCTTACCGCTAACTCATTAATCGGCTTCTTATGTACCAGTTTCTTCCGTTCTCTCCTCAGGTCTAGGCTAATTCGAGTTCTTACCATCCTGTGGTCACTGCAGCGCACCTTGCCGACCACGTCCACGTCTTGTATGATGCCAGGGTTAGCGCAGAGTATGAAGTCTATTTCATTTCTAGTCTCACCGTTCGGGCTCCTCCACGTCCACTTTCGGCTATCCCGCTTGCGGAAGAAGGTATTCATTATCCTCATATTATTCTGTTCCGCAAACTCTACTAATAACTCTCCCCTGCTATTCCTAGTACCTATGCCATATTCGCCCACTGCCTTGTCTCCAGCCTGCTTCTTGCCTACCTTGGCATTAAAGTCGCCCATTAGTATAGTGTATTTAGTTTTCACTCTACCCATCGCCGATTCCACGTCTTCATAGAAGCTTTCGACTTCCTGGTCATCATGACTGGATGTAGGGGCGTAGACCTGTACAATCTTCATTTTGTACCTCTTATTAAGTTTCACAACAAGACTTGCCACCCTCTCGTTAATGCTATAGAATTCCTGTATGTTACCAGCTATATTCTTATTAGCGAGGAATCCGACTCCCAATTCTCTTCTCTCCGCTAAGCCCCGGTAGCACAGGACATGCCCGCTATTTAGCACTGTATATGCTTCTTTTGGCCTCCTAACTTCACTGAGCCCTATTATATCCCATTTACTGCCCTCTAATTCCTCCAATAGCACTGCTAGACTCGCCTCACTAGATAACGTTCTAGCGTTAAACGTTGCCAGGTTCATATTCCAATGGCGGCCTGTCCGGAGCCAGGTATTGTTAGCACCTTCTGCAGCGTCACAGATCTGACCGCCGCCGTGGTCAGTTGCTTTGCGGCTGCTGGGGACTGAGGGCCGGGGTTTGATTGTTGTGTTCATAGGAGGTTGTGGCCAAGTACTGCACTAGGGTGGCCAATCCTGCTCTGGTGAGGGAGTGCGTTACCGGTTCTGGTCACCGGGATCAGGCCACACTCCAGGCCTGTTTGTGCAATTTTATCAACACGCGGATTTTCTTTTCTTTTTTTTTTAATCCGATGGAAAATTGCCGGCACCGGGATTCGAACCACGGACCTCTCGCACGCTAGGCGGGTGTTCTACCTCTACGCCACCGCTGCCACCACCCTGCTATGCTTCACCGCAAAACAATCTGTATGTCTAACCGCTCAACATATTTGTACTGCGGCGAAACTAACCTTACGAAACCGAATTTTAAAACGCTTTTTAGACTCCTGCCTCTCTGCCAGCGCCTACCATACGCTCGTCGGTACGTCACTTGGCAAATGTCTTACCAGCTAATTCTCCCCCATTGGGAATGAAGGCATGCTCCCCTGTCGAAACATTTGCACCAGCATCTTCGACCACTGTTCGACCATCTTCGACCACAACGAGGAATGCACAACCGAGGCTGACATATTAAATGCTTTTAGTGATCATTTTACCACTTGCCAGAACACGCTATCGCCTAGTGTTTTACGCCATCTCCCACGTTGCCCTCAGTCATTTTTTCTTCGACCGGTTTCTTCCGAAGAAGTTTTAAAGGTAATTTCTTCTCTTAATGTTACTGGACCTGGCCTAGATTCTGTTCAGCCTTGTAGAATAAAACTGGTTGCGGCAGACATATCATTTGTTTTTGCAGGTATCGTTAACAAAATTTTTAGCACAGGCATATTTCCTGATTTGATGAAACAGGGTAAAGTAATTCCTGTGTTCAAAAAGGGTTCTCGTGAAAGCATTAATAACTACCGCCCAATTTGCATTTTGCCGTTTTTTAGTAAGGCCATTGAAAAACCTATTTACACTCGTCTAATGCACTATCTCAATAAATTTAATCTTCTTTCTCCAATCCAATTTGGTTTTAGGCAGAATTATTCGACAGAATTGGCATTAATTAACTTCACGGATAACATTAAAAGCTTTATTGATGAAGGGTTTGTTGCAGGAGCCATATTCATCGATCTAACAAAAGCATTTGACACTCTAGATCATTCTATTCTTCTGTATAAGCTCGAATCTTTTGGTATTACTGGCCCACCTTTAAATCTTATTCGTAGCTACTTGTCTAACAGGCCTCAAGTTGTGTATCTTAATGGCCAATTCTCTTCTACTAAAGTAATTAACTGTGGCGTTCCCCAAGGCTCTATACTAGGCCCATTGTTGTTCTTGTTATTTTTAAATGATCTACCAAATGTACTTACCAATTGTAACTGTTTGTTATATGCTGATGACTCTGCCATCTACTCGTCACAGAAATCGCTTACCGCACTTCAAGACACACTTAACACTGAGCTTAACAATGTGTATTCCTGGTGCACTGATAATAAACTTCAAATCAATCCTTCAAAAACAACCTTTGTACTATTTCATAATCCACAAACACCGATTTTTTCTCCAATAACTGTCTCGTTAAATACTTATGTTATACCGACATCTGACACTGTTAAATTTCTGGGTATTACTCTCGACAAACGCCTTAAATTCAATAGCCATGTCAACTCGCTAATAAAGAAGGTTTCATTTGACATCCGCATTATCATTAAAACATGCGCATTCTTCAACCCTCATATTATTAGATCGTTGTATCATGCTTATATTAACAGTCATTTATCATACTGTTTATCCTCATGGGGTAATACATATGCCATTCATCTCAAACCACTTCAACGTCTTCAAAATTCAAAATAAAATTAATGACCTTTAGCTCATTCCGGTGCCATTCTTTACCTATCTATCAACATCTTAACGTTTTACCTATTCAACAGCTGTTCTATCATAAGTTGTCACTCATTACATTTCGTCTCTTTCATCGTGAAATAACCTTAGACAGTCTTCCTTTTGATAACCTCATGAACAATAATAATACTAGGTTTGCAGAACGCAATAACCTTCTAATACCTAAAATCAGATCTAACTATGGTACATTTACACTTCGTTTCCATGGTATTTCACTTTGGAATCGCATCCCTGTGAATATTAAATCATCTCTTTCATTGCAGTTTTTTAAACACAATATGAAAAGAATACTGTTAGCAGAAGCATCTTTTCATTTGTCATAAAAACATTCTCATATTTATTACATTTTCTTTACATTACTTCTATTATTGTATCGTTGGGTTTCATATTTCTGTAAAACACTTTGTATTTTTCTCTGTTCGTAATATGCAGAAGAGCCAAATTTTGTTATATTACTATATATTCCTGCTTATGATAATTTATTGTGATATTACTGTATAGCGCTGTTTTTACTATATATCTAATTGTCTTCTATTTATTTGCACTTGTTCCCTACGAATTGTATTTTTAACGCGTTTTTTTCTTTTGTTTTGTTTGTTTGTTCACCCTCTACTTGCTGCTCTAACACTCTTATGCACCCACTAATGATAGGAGGTCCCCCTGGCAGTTTCTCACTCTGGGACCTCCTGATGCTGTATATAATATGTAAGCCCGTTCTTTGTACATGTCACAACAACAATAAACTTGAACTTGAACTTGTTATCACCGTAACATATTTCTGTGTTGCAGTGAAGCACGCTGATAATTGGAAGAGTTTACGCGAATCGGGTATGTAGGGTTTCAGTCAGCGACGAACCCTGCATGCATGACCGGGAGCCTGTCATGTGTTTTTTTTCTTCACTGTTGTCTACAAACTAATGACGTGTTACTGATGGCTCTGTCGCTGTCTGCCAGGCCCGATTCTTGCACTGTAATATTCTCAAGCCATCAATAAAGTATTATTATTAACCGAATGTTCTAGTCTCAACAAAGCAGATTTTCACGGCAGGATGATGTTTCGACAACTTTTGTTGGCTAAAGCCTTACATAAATGCCAGGTTAGCTGTTGTCATTATTAGTACGCTGTACCGCAATACAGAAGATGCCTCACTGCAGGACACGCCCGCCGTAGTTAGCCGAAACCCTAGTGACAGGTTCACCTTTGCCAGTGTTAGTATGCTTCACTGCAAAGCACATTGTGTTTTGTGTTGAAACATACTACAGCACATTTGTCAGTTTAGAATGCAAAGACCCTTGCCATTCGCTTTTGTGATATGACACTCAGTAGAATGAAGACATATTCACTGCTAAGAACATCCACGTTAAAATGGAGACATGAACATTGATGGCAGCATGCGTGATGTTTTATCCTTTTGCTTTGTTGTGTACCTGTCATATTGTCACTATTAAATGTTTCTGTACTTTGTAAGGTGCAGACGTACATAACATACATAGAAAGGAGTCGCTATGTAATTAGTAGCCTTGTTATATTCAGAGACCGGTGTAATGGCTTTCCTGAAGAGAGGTGGGGTTATGTATCTGTGAAGGTTTTTTTTAGAGGGGTAGTTTTCTGAGAAAAAATCTGATGCCGAAAAACAGACCTGTGGTAACCTGGGTGCGAGTATTTAACGGTGGAAAGGATGCAGAATACATTAATATTTTTTGCCTGAATCCAAGAACTAACCGAAATATATAAAACGTTTTAAATAGCATCCATGAGTAACCACAATCTGTGCAAGACACACTTCTCTTGCTCCACTCCATGGAAGCCATCAGCTGCTTTGTTGGAGCCTCTAGTACATTCTCAGTGGCACAGTCATTTTTGTCTGCGTTTTACTTAAGTGAGCCCTAGACATAATTGAGTGATTTGCATTTGCAACTGGTCAGCAGCCTCAGCTCGGGAAACCAGTGGTAGGGCATATTTAATAAAACTAGGTGACACATAGCATTACCATTCCGAGCAGAGACCTGCTTAAATGTTTGTCACACCTGTATTTTCTACCACGAATTCAGAAAATCTATAGCATATTTAGAGCCTTGATTTTAAATGCTGTATAAGTTATCTTGTTCACTGCAGTTGCACTCAGCTTCTGTCTAAATGCGAGAGCGCTTCTGCATAGCTAATCAGGGAACATTCTTATTTACATACCTTCCTTTTATTTATCTCACCTACAATTGAAGATCAAATGTATATAGCACATGAATGTGCTGTGAATCAATCTAACTTGCACTGCCATGTTCATCAGTACAGTGCATGTAGCTGGTGTTAATTCAAGCTAAGCATTACTACAGCGTGTAACTGCAGTTATCAAGGTGTGCGAACAGAGAAATGGAGACCTAAAGACAGTTGGGCAAGGTAAAACATCTTTTTTGTTTATGAAAAGGTGAAAAATACACCAAATGGGACAGAACACCTGCACTTTAATCTTTTCTCGCGCAAGAACAGTGGGAGGTTTAAGGTTTCTTCACTGTGCCATGGAAACTATATGTTTCCATGGCACAGTGCACTCTTACTATATGCACTCAAAGGTAATTCTGATCTGATGGATTTGTTCTTGAATGTGTTTTACCTGTTTCAAACTCATTTTGTTTTCACATATGAAACATGGTTTGACTTTCTGGTACAGGATACTTGCACTCGGCATGGAGTGATGAAGCCCAGCGGTGTACGTCGAAGTGCAGATTTCCACAGTCAAGTAGCAGTTCTTCATCATCAAGAACATCTGTGCTGAAAATAAAGTGTTCCTGCCCACATTCTTGGTTGTCTAATTACTGATCAGCATCAATTACTATGATTCTTGCGCCTCGTTGTTTTCTATGCCAAAGCCACTTCTGCGGGAAATTGTCTGTGATAGTGAATGCTAGAGCACTCATGAACAGCCTTAAAGCCTTTCTATGGGTGGCATGGTAAAATGTATATGTACAGTAAAACTGAGGTGCAAGGCAGAATAGCAAACACCTTGATGCAGCATTGGTAGAACTTATAAATTGGCAATTGTTGTAAGGAACAAGATTTTCTTCAGTAGTGACTACTAGCCCTAAATGGCTTAGAAGTACAGATCTTTCAGATGGGTATACATTGCTACAAGCTTTTTACAGCCAGTCCCAACAGAGATGTTGAATTTAGTAAGAAACTTCAGGTGCTTAAAGTGCTTGCTTCTGGCTAGCAAAAAGCTGCTATTTTTCTTTGCTTTTACATTTGCTTTAAGGAAAGACCAACACCCTTGGGGCCCAATTTGGTAGCAAGTGTATACTCCTCACAGGATTCTCAGTAGCAAATAAAAAGTGCAGATGCTGAGGGACCTTTTTTTTAACTGCTAAAAAAATCTAACTTGGTGGTGGAAGGGGGCTACCTGAATAACAACTCATTATACAATTAGAAAATTTTCTGTCACTACAGCTTTAATAATGTTGTAATAAAATAGAATCGTTGCAGTGATTTGATTTTCCTTCAATTGGGTTAATTGACTTTAGTAACAATAAATACAGTGTAAAAAAGCTAGTCCTGTGCCTCTTTTATGTTCCTGCCTTTGCATTTGCCGGATGAACTAAGTAAAGGTTTCTTAAAATGTGTCACTTAAATTTTGTGTAAAGAGAGACGTGTGTGAACTATGCAGACTCGATGCACGTATTGGAATATATATGAAGTGAAAAATGTGTAGTAAGGAAGGCAATTTAGCGCTATATTACTTAATTCAATGCATATGACTGTGTTCGTTTTAATGTCGTGCAGCATGCAATGTTTATGCACCCCAGCGTTCACACGATACATAGAAATGCAAGCAGCAATTCATGCAGATCCACAATGTGAGACGTCGATGCAGCAATGGCACAAGGGTGAAGGCAATGTTTGACGTTCATTCCGGGAGGACAGGTGTAAGGAGAAAAGTTTGAAGCATATGTAAAAATGCATTTAGGGCTTGTATGCTCCTTGTGTCGAAGTGGCACATATTCAGTGGCTCTGGAATGAGGGAGGATGTACATGATAAAATTAAAGAAGCCAATGAAAATTATGTGCTATTCCATTAAGAAGTGTCTGCACTTTAGAGAAACCCATAAGTTGACATTATATTTACTGGTTTTACGTACTAATTTATTGTTTGAAAATGAAGAGCATATGTGCACTGTGTAAACAACACAGAAACTTCAAGGGGGGCAGGGGAATGCACACGCCTATTGTTATCATTGGACGTATGCTTGATAAGTAACTTGCACGTTGATCATATATAGCAAGTGGTTTGTGATCAAACAATTAAACATACATGCCGAGTTAAAACTACCAAAGAGAAGTGCAACACAAAATAAGTTTTTGTAAGTGTCTGCAATGTGATTTCCCTAAAATACTTTCTTAAATGTTATGTCATTGCCATTGCTATGTGAAGCTAATGAATAGGTTGAATAGGTACTGTAGGTTAGGCACATACTCTGCTGTTGACATATGTGCCAACAGTGCCACGTGAACAAGATGAACAAACTTTTCAACCGGTGGCAGCTTGCAGAGTGACTGCCGACATATGATCTCGTTGCTTAGGCATTGATGTTAATACGTGAATTCACACTTAAGTGTGCTGAGATTACTGTACTTCAGTGAAAAGATTACTCCTATCGTAGAGGCACCAAAACCATTTTTGATTACAAGGCCATTTGCTCATAAAGGAAAAATATTGCTACAGAGTTGAAAATTTGGGCACAAGTGAAAAAGAAAAACCTGCTGAAATGGAACAACAGTAGGAAAGTTGTTTCACATGAACCTATCACACAGACAAGACAATAGGTGTAGCAACCATGAAAATTGCCTAGTAAAGAATGTACATAAATGATTAGATGGAAGAATCTAAACAGACAAGGTTAGTATACAACAACCAGCGACAAAGAAAATTTGTTTGGAAAGTACAGGGAGAATAAATTTTCAATATCAGAAAGGCATGGAAGTTGGCATTAGAAGCTTTGCCTCTGTCCTGCTACTCCACATGTGTGATGGTGGAGAAAGGGAACAAAAAGGAAAGAGTTCAGATGATGATATGTCTCCTAAAGTAAAGCATAGTAAATGAATGGTTTAAAGGCTGTGAAAGCCTGTGTAGATTGGGCCATTTGGTCGTGACCCATAACACGAGCTGAGCAAGACACACAGGAGTGCAAAAAGGCACAAGAAGGCAAAAGCCAGTGTTTCAGCCATTTAGCTCAATTGCCTGCTTTTGTATGTCACATTGTTCACAGGAAATGCTGCCATTGTGCATATAGTTAATGTAGGTCACAGACCAAGGTCAAAATAAGAATAAAATTTTAACAATTTCATTTTTATTTTGACCTTGGTCAGTGACCTGCTTCATCTTCTAACAGTGCTTTTACCTGATTCCGTCGAACTTTTGACTACATATAATCAGATGCATGTTTTGAAGTTTCTAGGTATGATACCACAGCACTGTATATTATATTAAAGGAGTCCAAACATGGTGAGGCTAACTGAATAATAAATCGCCTTGTCTAAATCAAGACACCAAATTTTTAGGCGGTATAAGGCAAAACAAGCTTATAAATGACTGGAAACTTGTGCAGGCTTTTAAATAAAAACTTGTTCATATGCATAACAGTTATAGTTTTCCTGAAGCAGACTCATTTGCAAGTGTCACATCAACCTCTCTCTCTCTAGACTGCAGCAACTGTTGTTTTTCCTTACATTGTAATCAAATGAAATGAATATTTTACAACATTGAATAGTCAATTCTCAAACTGAATAGCAAATTAAAGACTAATCAATTCCTATTGAAAATTTCAAATACTCAAGCACCCTACACCAGCCTTGTACATGTTACAGGAAAAAGGTAACTGATTGCAATTACTACTTTCAAAAATGTCATTGATTACAGTCACCATGCAATTACTGCCCAACTATATTAATTGAATAATTAGTAAAACATTCGTCGATTACTTTAACATTACTTTCCTCCCTACTTTTACTAACATTACACAAATAAAGTAAATAAAGCGAGCTGGCCCGGCTCGTTCAGTGCATCCTCTGCAGCCCTTTACAGGTTTTTTTTCTTCACTAACGATTGCTTTTAAAAATGTTATTTTGTTATTTACCCTCATTTTCTTGCAAAGGCATCTGCACTGACACTGAAAACTTGCTTGATGTGTGTGCTGGAAAGAAAGGCTGTGTTGTAATGTATCAACACCTTGCACACAAGATTGTGGTTACTCAATAGTACTATCATTGGGTTTGGGTCCTCTATGAACCACAGTGCTTCACTGTTGTTGAGTCTAGATGAAAGTGACCTCAGTAGGATCAGTGAAAAACTAAAAAAACGCCCATAGGTTACCTATTTCCCGGCATCAACGTCTGCAGTGGCCATCGCTATCAATTAAGTCACAGAAGTGCCGTTTATATTTGTCAGCCAACATCTGCTGGACTTTCTCCCGGCTCCCTCTGCTTGTTAGCCATTTAGGCTTAAACATGCGCATAGACTGGACGATAGGCCATTCACAGGAGCAAATATCTTGGGAGCCTGGCCTCACATTTCATTAACCAAGAAAGCCATTCGAGAGCTAGCTTCTTCACTCCCTGAAGACAACAAACATCAGTGCCCGACTGTAGATATCCTGCAATTAACTTAGTGCAATGTGTGAAAGTGTGATGTAGACTGTTTTCTCTTTCTTCCTTTCACTCCCCCTTCACCTCCTCACGTGTAGGGTAGCAAACTGGACTCAGTCTGGTTAACCTCCCTGCCTTTCCTTCTTCCATTCTCTCCCTTCCTAGACTTAAACAACTAATTGTACTGGACCCCAGCAAATGTTCATGTTCCTTGAAAATGTGGGCAAGTGTGTAATGTAATTTAATATGAAGCTGCATCATATTCAGCCCTAAAAATACTGCTGCTGTATCACAATGTATCACAATCGCATATTTGGTATATATGAATCACGAATATATGAGACAGAAACATGCGTGTTTAATGGCCAAAAGCTTCTGTCTATATCAGAAAAGTCATACAATTCACTAAGCAAACAATAAGAATTGACAAGCAGCTTCTAAAGTGCTTATAGGTGAGAGAAATATATATATATATATATATATATATATATATATATATATATATATATATATATATTAGAGAAAAGCTGAGAGCTTGGACTTCCAAGAGAAGCTTAAAAATCAGAAAGTCTGCCATGTTAAGATGGTTAAGGCACAGCTGCAGGATGCTGATTATGGGAAGGAGGTGACCCTGATACATGTTTTCATCCTTTTGGACACTGTAGTTCCTGCTATATTTAAGTACCCGAAGTTGCACCGCTCACCTGTTATAGCTTGTTTGTGAGAAAGACAACCGGCTATATGTAATTGGTTATAGAAAATTTTTTAAAATTACAGCGAGCATTACTGAGTAAACAAAGTAATTGGTAAGTTACAAAATTATAATAATAATAATTATTTAAAAGAAACTAAGCACACTTAATTTATTGCGTACAAGTCTGCCCTGTACTATAGTGTATGTGCCACCTATTAGTCCCAGTAATGTCCCATCTTTATGCATTGTTTCTTCATGACAAATGCTTATCAACCAGCCCAACTTTACCCTTTGCTGCTACTAAATTACCTCACAAACTGTCATTTCATGCCATTTATCTACACACACAGATAGAGACATACATACATATGTATGTGTGCATACTCACACATCAAATTTCCTGATGACAAGCATGCAAGCCTGTATTATTTACCCAGCAAACTGACATTACCTTTCATAGAACTCATTATTTTAGTAACTGCAAGTGGTCCTAGGAACGTTTCAGTCAATTAGCTTAGTATCCCATTTATGTAGCACTCACAGAAACATTAATTAAATATCCTCATTATTTGAACATATTTATGGATGTCCCCTTCAAAACCTGGCCTCTGAGGCTACAAACATATGAAGGCTGTAGGCGAAAATTCCTTTGGTTCACATACCCTGTTATCCTCCTCCCCAGGGCCTGCATATTGCGCATATAGTTTAATTGTATTATTAATTTGTGTAGTGCTATATGCTGACAATAAATAATATTCTCAACATGTGTTCTCATATGCCCACTTTGTATGAGTTTGTCACCTATGATAATATCGTTACTGAAACTTAGCACCCAACACTGTAGCTGTTATCACTCAGTATCAAATAGCTTACTATTTCAATCGTAACATCTGATTCAGCGAACAACAGGGGACAAACAATCTTTAAACAATTTCTTTGTCTAAAGGGACGGAATTTATTTCTCATACCTATATTCTATGATTGCTATAAAACATAATTAATATAAAGCATAAATAAAGGACAATATAGCATTATATGAAACTTGAATTTATTACTTGTTGACATATCAGGCTTTCATATGGCACTTGTGTGTTTAAGTTAGGCATCAGTTCTAAAGGGAAGTACATCACTTTTCTGCACTCTTGGTTTTGCTTTCTAAAGGATATTTTAATCTGTTAGAATATATGACAGTGGCGTAGCTAGGGGGCTGCATAGCTGGCATGTGCCCCTTCCCCCGAAATTTTTTTTTTGTCAATATGCAGCCTGCCCATCTCTCCTACCCCTCCCTCCCCCTCCTCGTCCCTGGACACCGAAGGCGCACCCCCACCCCCCTACTGAAATTTATAGGTAGCAAAACGGCACCTGCCCTGCCCAGCACCATGCCCTCTTCCACCCCGCCCCTTCATATGCCATGACTGCGATCAAGTGCATGCCCCTCGATCTCGAAAAAGTTTCTTGCTACACCAATCACTTGCAAGCTTCGCGTGCCTCATAATTTACATTCTATATGGTTTTATGATCGTGAACAAGGCAAATTAAGCAACAGCTCAAGTAAACGTACGGCATTTTAAAATATATTGCTGTGAGCTTAAATTAACTCATCAAAAATGCAGTTAACGAGGAATAATTCTTCGCGCAGTTCCATTTTTAAGTCCACATGCTTCTTTTACTTTTCTGTAAGTTTAATCGATTCATGCACTCACTCCCAAATGTATTTCTTTCCATGAGCTGACCAGCCGCCCGTGGTTCATGCATATACGGCGGCCGCATTTTGACGAGGCCGGAATAAAAGGTCGAGAGCTTGAGTATCGAGCTTTTCTTTCTTTGTTTATTTAGCGGGGAGGAGGAGGGTGTCAGAGTTATAAGGACAAGGCAAGGGGTCGAATATGATTCGAAGGTCTCCGGACATCTCTCGCCGCGTGCGGCACGGGCGATTTTTTTCCACCGCGCTTTCCCTTTCACCCACAGCCACTGCAGCAATGCGGCAACCGCAGCCACGACCGAACTAGAAACATCCAAATAATTTGGACTCCGGAGCACGAAGCCGCCCCCGGCAATGAGGCGCCAGACGAGCTGACTCGAGCTCTCTACCGGGGCCCCTCGATGACCGAGGCGGTGGAGAGCGCATTCTAAAATATGGAAAGATCACGCAGCATTATAGATTGGATCGTAGACTGGTGTCCCCGCCAGACCCGAAATTAAACAACAGACAAGCAGACGCGTGGAGACGTCGGCAAACTTATACGTATCCGCACCCGGGTGCATGCCGAACCACGTACGTGTTCCCCGAGGCCAGGAGCGATAGGTGTAATCTTTGTGCGGCGAGAGATACCCTCGACCCTCATAATATGGGAATGCCCGTACTTTCCCGGAGTGACGCACAATATTAGTAGTAGAGACACCTGGGAGACCCTGGTGCGCAGCTCAGACTCTGAGCTCCGGTTCCGGCTCGTCCAACTGGCTGAAGAGGCTGCATGCATCTGAGGCGGCGGCACCCGCCCCTGACCTGCGTGTCGGGGGATGGATAGATCGCCTTATCCGTTAGAGAATAAAGTTTATTCCTGTATTCTACCTATCTATCTACGAC
Source organism: Dermacentor albipictus (assembly GCF_038994185.2). NCBI lineage: Eukaryota > Metazoa > Arthropoda > Arachnida > Ixodida > Ixodidae > Dermacentor > Dermacentor albipictus. The sequence goes on along the minus strand of NC_091823.1, from coordinate 179,735,098 downwards.
CGGACTGAGTTCGGCCGCGCAGAACAATTGAGTGAGTTCAAAGGCGTGGCCTAAGCAGGCGCGCATTTTTCGTCTGCTATACTCTGAAGCGCGAATCACGTGCCTTTCAAGGTTAGAAAAGGCTTGTTTTAAATTTCGCGCATTTAACTTCGCTTGGGTTTTAGTCAAGGATGTTCGGCTCGAGTAATGTAGCTGCCGCCATGAACGTAGGCTCAAAAGGGGTGGATAAAGCAACTGGAACTTAAATGTAGCTACTTTACATCTGTATGTCAGAACCCTATATAATTGACTGGGTAAGTTGGTATTGCATTCATGAGGCAAGCAGCGCGAAAAACAACGACAAAAACAAAAGGCGGATATATAATCAACGCTGCCTTTGTCTTCTTCGATCCCTCATCTCGTTTTTTGATTGCGCTGTTCAATTGCTTCAAGTATGTGCATTCTTATTGGCAAAATACATTGCCATACAAAACACCACACGGTCATGCACAAGGTGCACATTTGTGGCGCCAAATAGTACGCGCGCTGTCCTTTTGGTATAACGTTCGTTTATTCGATCATTCTTGGTTAGTCATTTGCTTTCCCGCTGTCTTCTATCTTCTATCCGCTATCTTGTCTTCTATCCGCTATCTTGCAGGATCTTTCACACTGGGTCCCTCGGTAGATGTCGAGGTGCGCTCATTCAGTGGTGTACGCATCGAGAAGTTGTTTCCCTTGATCACCGATAGCCTGGCAAACGCGCACGTGGTGGTTCTTCATGTCGAAACTAACAATGTCGGCGAAGAACCACTCACGCGGAGTGCCAGGTTCCGGGCACTAATTGATCGCATTATTGATGTCAACCCATGCATCCGTGTGGTGGTGTCTGCAATTCTGCCGAGACAGACGAGTTTTCTCAAGTGCCGGTGGGCGCTAACTGGTCGGGAATTGGAGACATCCAACAGGGATGCTAGGGAGACGAATGTCATTTTGCAGGCGCTGTGCCAGAAGAATGGCTACAGGTACCTGGACAGCACTCGCGAGTTGTCGGGGATGCTGAAGGCCGACGGCGTGCACCCGACGCCACGTGGTAGCCAGGTGAGTGCCTTGCAATTAATTTCATTTATTTATTTTACTTATTTACACATACTGCAGCCTCGGTGAGGCTATTGCAGGAGCGGGCAGTGAGGGAGTGAAGCGAAAAAAGAGAGCGAGAAAACAAAATACAAGCACAAGAAGAATGTAATGGTTTTCAAAAATTCTTGCATAGGTAAAGAGCGGATGCTTCCAGGTAGTGAATTCCAGAGTTCAATGGCCAGTGGAAACAAGCTGTGCATGAACATCTCTGTTCGGCAAAAGAAGGATGTGGTTAAGATTATGAGAACTCTTAGTGATAGAAGGTGTACGAAGCTGTATAATGGGAAGAATGTCGGCTATAGTTGTGAAAAATGATGCGCACCGATTTCTTTTGGACTGATTCTAATTTCTTAATATCGGATTTCTTATGAGGATTCCATATGATGCAGCCATAATCAAGAATAACGTGGATAAGTGTTTTATATGTCAGCAGTTTGGTATCCCTTGGAGCTTTACGCAATGAATGATGGAGGTGAGCGAGACGTTTAAAAGCTTTGTTACATATGATATCAATGTGTTTCGACCATGATATGTTATGAGAGAAATGAAGACCAAGGTATTTAAATTCGGTTACTCTGTTTAAATCCTGGCCGTGGAAAGTGTACGTGAAAAGTGATGGAGATAGGGTAGGCGTCTGGAAAAGGACATGGAAACAGTTTTAGAGATATTAATGTTCATTTGCCATTCCTGCACCACCTACGAAATTTTGCAAAGGAGTGATTAAGTAAATCATGATCCATAAGGTATTTAGATTCGGGTACTCTTTTTAAATCCTGACCATGGAAAGTGTACGTGAAAAGTGATGGAGATAGGCGTCTGGAAAAGGACATGGAAACAGTTTGAGAGAAATTAATGTTCATTTGCCATTCCTTGCACCACCTACAAAATTTTGCAAAGGAGTCATTAAGTAAATCATGGTCCATTGGTGTGTTAATATTATGATAGAGGACGCAATTATCAGTGTAAAGACGAATATTAACAGATACATAATGCGACAAGTCATTAATATATATGCGTGTATTACATCTGGCGGATGTCACTATCACGATCGTTTAGCCGTACTGTCCGGCCGCACCATGAGATATCTTGCATGTGCGCCATGGAATAATTATGGGTACTTGCTGGATACAGTGCGAGGACATGTTGATCAAGGCCATTTGTGCGGCATTTGCTATGAGGAATATATGTGCGCAAATAGAGTGTTCGATTCCATCTAGGCCCTACAGCAGGCAAGAAAATCAGGCGGCAGATTGAACTAAATCAACTTTTCAAAACAAAGTGTGTTAAAAATTATGCAATATATATATATATATATATATATATATATATATATATATATATATATATATATATATATATATATATATATATATATATACTTAATTGAGGTGCTGACAAGCGATAGCCCTGTATTATAATTTGAGCTCATCAGAAAATGCATTTCTAACATGTGGAAACAGACAGAGTACCTCAGAGCACAGCCATTTATGTGTGGGTCACAGAAGTTTCAAATGGCAACTGTCGTAAGACGTCCTTGGTAGTATATGCAACATTTGGATGTCTTGTTCCCAGAGCAGTGCATGGATACCAAGACATGATTTCGGTGTCCCATGGATGAAATAAACCCTACACTGGGTAGTTTAGCACGAAAGCGTTTATTTTCTCTATGTACACCACATGAATATCCAAAGCATTTCTTAAATATTAGATCCCTGTGTGTGTTTCTTCCTGTTTCAGTTGCTGGGGCGCCTGCTGCGTCACACCATCAGGAGTGTCGTTGAGGACATGGGTAAAAGCCATGGTGAGGTGGCGTGGCAGCACCAGGTCCAGGAGGAGCATGAAGAGCTGCGCTGCCAGCATGGTGACCAGTCTGATGCGTTGTTACAGCACTGGGGCAGTGACAACAACTTTCCTGTGCTTTCTTTTCACTCAGGAACTAATGTAGCTCCCACAGGTTGCAGTGCCAAAAAGACAAGGGCAGCAGTAGTGCGCAAGTCTTCTTCTGCCACTGTGCAGCACTGCACTGCTGTTGCAGTGACGCCCACAGTCACTGAAGCAGACCCTGTGCTTGCGTACCCCGCACTGTCGGTGACTGCTGGGGCAAGTACCAGGGACTTGACTGGTGCTGTTGCTGCACAGCCAGCAGGAAGGTGCCCTGTGCGTGCTCCTGCACTTGTTGGTGGTGTGTGGGTGTACCACAAGGCACGCAAGACCGTGCCAGCTACCGTGCCACCGCCCTCTGCAGCTGCTAAGCAGAGCTCAGCTTCTGGCCGTGGGACACTTGGTGCTTGCTGCACGACACCCAAAGTGAGCCCCCAGCCAGAAGCTGAAGTGCTAAGCGAGGGCAGTGCCACAGCAGCAAACAGCTCTTCTGGACCTTGCGGTAAAGGCCAGGCAGAGGTAAAGAAAAGTACAGACGTAGACCAGAGCACAGCTGCATCAATGAAAGCTCATGTAGCAATGAACAGCATGAAGGAGTGGCCTGCATGTGCTCCTGCACTTTTTGGTGGTGTGTGGGTGCACCACAAGGTGTGCAAGACCGTGCCAGCTACTGTGCCACCGCCCTCTGCAGCTGCTAAGCAGAGCCCAGCTTCTGGCCGTGGGACACTTGGTGCTTGCTGCACGACACCCAAAGTGAGCCCCCAGCCAGAAGCTGAAGTGCTAAGCGAGGGCAGTGCCACAGCAGCAAACAGCTCTTCTGGACCTTGTGGTAAAGGCCAGGTAGAGGTAAAGAAAAGTACAGACGTAGACCAGAGCACAGCTGCATCAATGAAAGCTCATGTAGCAATGAACAGCATGAAGGAGTGGCCTGCATGTGCTCCTGCACTTTTTGGTGGTGTGTGGGTGCACCACAAGGTGTGCAAGACCGTGCCAGCTACTGTGCCACCGCCCTCTGCAGCTGCTAAGCAGAGCCCAGCTTCTGGCCGTGGGACACTTGGTGCTTGCTGCACGACACCCAAAGTGAGCCCCCAGCCAGAAGCTGAAGTGCTAAGCGAGGGCAGTGCCACAGCAGCAAACAGCTCTTCTGGACCTTGCGGTAAAGGCCAGGCAGAGGTAAAGAAAAGTGCTGGCCTTGAGCAGAGCCAAGCAACAGTGAGCTTAGAGGGTAGCACCACAGTGTGCGGCAGCAAGAAGGCAAAACGCCGGCGTAATAAACATATTAAGCTTGCAAAATTACAGCAGGGCCATGTTCACACAGGTGGAGGAAATCTGTCTATAGGTAGCAAGTTTACAACATATAGGGCCAGCTATGAGGAATGGAAGAAGGAAGGGTGCCATCCTATGCGTATTTCAAAATCGGGTAAAAATCCATTTTGCACCGACAAAGATATAAGTGAAGCAGAATTTCCGTACATCCGAGTTGCATTTGTCTGTTGCAATACAGGGCATGCAACTCCGAGAGGACAGAATATTCGGCCCAATCAGCGCTTCAATGGGACAGGATGTAAGGTTGAACTAAGACTTGTGCTGCGGTCTACACCACAGCCATACTATGGAGTCTTAAACATATCAGAGGTGCACAACCACAAAACAGGCCCTGAAACTTATGTATGGTATGCTATGAATCGTGCACTAACTGCTTCAGAAAAAGACCAACTTAAAGATTTAATTTCCTGCAATGCAACATCGAAAGACATTAAGGAAGTTGTTCTGGAAAAAACTGGAAAATTCATTACTTCACAAGATGTCAGAAACTTAAGGCATGCAACAGTTCAAAAAATAAAGGACAGTGCACATCATGGCGCGCTTCTGCTAGAAATAAATAGATAAATTGTTTTCCGAAAACACTGGGTGGAAGGTGCATATAGAAAAAAGTGCAGATAATGACCTTTTGTACATATTGCTGCAGTCGAAGCACATGGCCCAGTTAGCAGAAAAATACCCTGAAGTATTGTTTTTTGATGGCACCTATAAAGTAAATAAAGAGGGGTATATCTTGCATTCGGTTCTGTGTGAGGATTGAACTAGCCATGGCAGGTCCGTGTGTTATGTATTTGTTCAGCGGGAGACATCTGAAATATTAAAGTCTTTCCTGGAGACATTCCTGTGTTTGAATCCTGTCGTAAAGAACAAGTGCAAAGTTGCAGTAATGGACAAAGATCTAAATGAAATGAACATAATTACTCAGCTTCTGCCTGAATGTAGTATATTGTTGAGTTCATGGTATGTACTAAAATATTTACACACCAAAGTTATGCAACATATGATTCAAAAAGCATTGATAAAATGAGTGTAAAAGATGTCATTACCAAACTGGTTTTTGCACACACTGTGGACATTTATAAAGAGAATTTACTAAATTTGGAAACATTACTTAAGGATGACAGAACCCTTCTGGAGTTTTTTTACAAAAACTGGCACAGTTGCAGGAGCATGTGGGTTCATGCTTATCGTTCTAATGTGCACAGTTGAGGAAATAATACTAATAATCAGATGGAAAGTCATAATAAAAAGCTCAAGAGATATTTACGGCGTGAAATGCACTAAGTTGAAGCAGTGAAAGCTTTGGTACGTTATGTTACCCATGATGCTCTTTCAGTTAGCCATGCCCAGTACAGAGAAACACAGTTGCGCATTGACATCAGGAAGACTGACACATTTTACACGGAAGTTTCAGCAAAATGTACAGAGTATGCAAAAAGATTGGTATGTAAAGAGTACGAAACATACAAGAAAAATCCAGGAAAATGTTCAGCTTCTGGTGACAAACACGTTGTTTCTGTTAACAACAAATGCTATGAAGTTAGCGATAGAATGAGAGCCTGCATATGCACATTTAACATGCAGTACAAGCTGCCTTGCAGGCATATCTTTGCTGCTAGGTCAGAAGAAAGAGAAATTTTTCGATGAGTGTTGTGTACCACAGCGCTGGCTGAAATCTGATTTTGATGACATTGATCTGACAATGTCGCCAAACAAACTAAACATTCTCACAACGAGCATAGCAAAAAAGGCACAACCAAACCTTGATACTCCAGAGGCTAGATATAAATATGCATATGCACGACTCTTAGAACTCTCAAAGGCAACTGCAAACATGTTAGCACAGTACAGCGAAACTGAACCTAATGAAAAACTGGGAGAGTGTGAGGATTTCTTTCACAACCTTGTGACTTATTCTAGAAACAAGAAAGAGCATTCAACATTTGATGAAATGGCACAAAGCAGTGAACAAGAAATTAGTATACAGGAGGATGTAGAAAGTGAAGGAGAACTGAGCATTTCAAAGAGTGATGTAGACCCGGATGACGGCATTCCAGTGATGTCTGTAAATGATAACTCCACTGATCGATACTGCATTTCAGATGAATCACAAGACCTACCAGATGTAAATAACTGTACAATAGTCTCACATGCTCAAATAATATGTCAGGCTCTTGCGAAGGGATCAGACCCAAACCTCATGCCTAGTAGTAATGCTGCTCAGCAGCTAACAGTGCTCAGCATCCCTCTTGTTCAATCAGCTCGTGGCCGAACACGTAAGAGAAGACGTGTGGATCATACAAACGAAAGAGAAAAAAAGGTGTCTAACTGTTTATGACAACACTAAATTTAAACAACAGGCCTCATTGCCGATGTTTCTAGCAAAACAGCACAAGGATGTATTGATAACATTGCTGAAGCTATTTGTGGTTCGGATAATTGCAACCCTTACACAATAAACACCTCTGAATTAAAGGCCTTGCGAGGCACAGGGTGGCTGTCAGATGCAAATATTAATGCAGCATTATATATTATATCACTTCAATTTCCTGATATAGGTGGGTTTCAGGATGTTCTTCTTGGGGAGAGGTTTAAATTCAAGAAGCAAAACACCTTTATTCAAATCCTACACGTTCCTGGACATTGGGTCACTGTTACAAACTATGGAGCCCCTAAGGATACTGTTTTTCTATAAGATTCATTGGATCAGGCCATTCCAGTTAGTGCAGTACATCAAATAATCAACATCATGCATCTTTCTTCTAATGCTCTTAATGTTCATGCTAAAGCAGCTCAGCGTCAAGAGAATAGTTACGACTGCGGTGTTTTTGATATTGCAAATGCATTTACCATTGCATCTGGCGTCGACCCCTGCACGGCAACTTTTGACAAGTCCAAAATGCGCAGGCACCTAATATCATGTCTAACAGATAATGAAATGATTCACTTCCCTTCTTCTGCCTTGCCAGTGCCTAGGGTAGAGCCAAAGTGGAATTGCTTTTTTTGTTCCAGAATGAGTTTGACTATTAGCAGGAAAAACCTAAACTTTGGGCTGCCTGACAGCGCAAAATCCAAATTTCTCCCCGCACTTTAAGTATAACACCCAGTTTGTTCCAGTCAAGTTTGAAATAATATAATGGCCGAAGGACAATACTTATACATTACATGTTGTGGTTGCATGTACATTTTAGATTTGTTATCATGTTTATATGCCTACACTTTTAGCCATACAGCCATTGATTTTAGGTCTTTGTACAGCTGTCCTTGCAACTTTAGCTTACTCAGAGTAAATTCTTTTCATTAAAAAGCCTTGCTGCACAGCCTTTGACCATACCCTTGGAGGTCTTTTGATGGTGAAAACCATACTGGTGCCTGCCTTGAGTGTGTGTTCAGATAATGTCAACAAAAAAGTTACCGTGGCCTAAAAATTATGTGTAGCTTGTCTGTGCATTCTTCGAAGTTTGCTGTTGCTTGTGTTCTGCATCTAAAAGTAATTCATGTTAAATGAGGTGCACATGTATGGCTGAAAAGGTACATGCTAAGGGTAAGCTTTAAAAAAATGTGAGCTATTTTTCTCACTTCCAGTGTTGTGTCCGCAGCATTTTCTCTAAATGTCATAGTTCACAGGTTGGCAGGTAAGACTTAGTGACATGAAACTGGAAGAAAATCAGACGACATAAAAAAATGTTTGCTGAAATCTTATTGTTTATGCTAATTCTTTGTATGCTAGTGGAGTTTAGTATTAAATATTACACTGTTTTATTAAAGTGCCTGTGATATTAGAAATTGCAAATGGAGATACTTCTAAAATCCTTTTTACCATTCATGAGTTATTCATAGTGATGTTGTAGGCACTCGCTCAGCAGAGCAGTTGAGATTCGCATCCTTGATGAGCTGCAACCTGAGAAGTAACTCATATGTGAAGTTATACCGCAGTCACGTGTGCTCTTTCAAGGACCATAAAAATCAATGGTCATTGACATCCATTAGTTCCATTTGCTCCCTTTCACTAGCTCACACAAATGAGCCAACTGAGGAATGTACGTTTCAATGGCCATTGGTTTCACTGATCCCTGAAAGTGAGTGAGTGACTCTTATATTAAACACTTTTGCTTTCTGATACCTCTTCCAATATCTTCACGAACCCAAACGTTCCACAAAATATTAAGTTAGCAAAACTTAAGGCATTGCAAAAATTAAAACTGCTACTGTACTGAGTCATGGCCATTTAACATGTAAGTGAACTAGAATAATGGCAACAAACAGTACATGCCAGCGGTGCTCTCGTTTAACACATAAACTGCAGTCCTTTAAAACAAAGTTATTATTTAGTTTGCCTTTTCTTTTAGATTTCATTTTAGGGTAACTTTTCTCCTGGTTACTAACTAAAAGTCATGTCAAATGTTGGGTGCACTGGTTTACTATACTTGCATTGATGTGTGACAACTTGCACTTGTATTCTAGATTTGAAACAATTATTTTTGCTCATTCCACTGCTTTTACCCTTAAAATTTCATAAGATTGCATTTTTTGGTCTACACCATCCAATAAGACAATTTTTGTGCATGTCTGGTTGTCTAGAAAAAAAGTTTATATGGCTACAGTATATTCAACTTGCTTTATGAAACGTAAGCTGTTGCATAGAGCGCACTAGTTTTGATGCCTGTTGGCCAATAAAATTCCGAACAAGCCATGCAGATGGTGCAGGCCAAGAACTTTAACTTCATTGAAGTATTTGGTGAGAATAAAGCAATAGTGCGTGTAAAATTTCTTTAAAAGAGTTTTGAATATATAAACACAGGTCACTATACGCAAGTAGAAAAGCAGGAAAGAATTGATTCTATTTGAATGTGTGTGTAAGAGTCCATTTGCCCAGAGATGCAAGGTAGGATTCTGCTTCAGTAGGCTGAAAGCAAATGCAGGCAGCAGGTGACAATTTAAATTGCTGTTTCCAGGTGAAAATAGATGTTTAAATATCATATTACAATATATATCCGAATTTATTTATAATTCTTTTTTCAAACAAAGCATCACTGTTAATACAATATTCATAATTATTATATTCTGTTTATTGCTAGGAAGGATATTGTAGCAGTTCGATGCCATTACTCTGGCTGCAATTCGATACAACTGTTTAACACAGCCTGTATTAGTCTCAAGCTACTAAAGTCTCTCGGTGGAGCCTGACCGCTTGAGAGCGCGTTCTCGGGTGACGGATAGAGAAACGTTCCATGATATGAAACTTCATAAAGCTGTTTCATTTCATGGAGCAGGCATTTATGCCCGCGGACCAACAGGCGTATACCCTGGTTTATAACCACAACGTTCATAATTATTATTGCTGTGTATATTGCCTTTGTTTTATGTTCATCACTTTTAAATGAAGCCATCGCCAATACATGCACATTATAACGGCTAAATGACCATCAGCATGTTACTACACAACCTTAGGTTGCAAGTTTAATGCCTGGCAGCTGCAACTGCATTCTAGTATATGTAAATAAAAAGTGAAAACATAATATTGACGCAAGACGATTTCAAATTACGTGCCTGCCGCCTCCTGCGTCCGTCCAGCTGCTTACTGCTACCTGCGAAAGATAGCGGCAGTGAAGCGGGCAACACGGGCCCGCAAGGCACGTGCAATCGGAGCAACGTGCCATCAGCGCGGGACACGAGAAAAGAAGAAGAGGTGCGGGTCTCTTGCGAAAACGGCTGTGGACGTTCTAGTGAGGCTTTCGTTTAGCTGTTTGTCGGGCACAAGTTCGCCCAAGGTGAAGTGATCAAAGCACCGTCACTCAACTGTGCGTTACAATATATTTATTTTATGATAAGGGGAACTCAAGTTCAAGTTGCTGCCTCTATTGCTGCCTTCACTGCTTTGAATGCTATTATGACAACCGATACTTGTCTTTCGTGTTGTGAAGAACTTTCAAATGATGAGGAATCCATGAAATGTATTGAGTGTTGTCAATACTACCACCTAGGCAAATGTTCTGGCATAAGTGAACGCGCATTCAAGACGAAAACTGAGGAAGCAAAGAACACATTGAAATGTCCGACATGTCGCATGACCGCTTCGCGCAAAGTGCACCGTAACAATGACTTACCTTCAACTGTCCTTAAGCAACTTGCTGCAATTAATGGCAGTCTGGTAAATCTAACTGCCAAAGTGGAAGACTTGTCAAACCTAAAGGAAACTGTCGGTAACATTGAAAAGTTTGTTCAACATGTGTCAGACAAGTATGATGCTCTCCTACAAACGTCTGACAGACATGAGGGGCAGATCGAGAGCCTTAGCAAGAGAGTAGAAGTCTTAGAGGCACACCAAGACAAAAATGAAGTTGCAAGGCTAACTAAGGAACTAAACGAATTGCAGCAATACAGTAGGCGTCACAACATGGAAATTCACGGTATATCTTTCACCGACAAAGAAAACCTTCTCGGAAAACTGAATAATCTTGCTCAGAAACTCGAGCTTCCCCTGCTGAATGAGTGTGATGTGGACGGTTTGCATCGCCTGCCAGCACGTGTTAACAAAGTGCCTATCATTCTCATAAGGTTCTCCCGCCAATCTGTGAAAGTAAACTGGCTTGCAAAGCGTAAAGTTGTGAAGAAGTGTGATAAAGACATTTCCTTTTTCGATAACCTGACGGCACTGAACAGAAAGCTTTTATGGCTTGCCAAATCAAGAGCAGGTGAACAAGGCTACCAATTTTCATGGTGTTCCGATGGAAAGGTCTTTGTAAGGAAAGAACCTGGCGCAAGGGCAATAAGGATTGCCTCCGAACAAGACCTTGAGCTCATTGCTTAAGTTGGTTTCTTTTTTATTGCTGCTGTTATTGTTAACCTTCACGATGTATTATACTAGCGACTCCCTTAACACGTTCATAAATGAAAATAGCGATTGCAAACATTTTTCCTTATATCATTTGAATGCACAAAGCCTCAGAAATAAGATTGCTGAAATTGAGGCTGATCTCGAGCTCATAAAATGTCACTTTGACATAATTGGATTTACAGAAACATGGTATATATCAAATAGCGATGTTACACAGTTAACAGGTTATGACAATGTCTCTGTATTTAGAAAAGAAAGACGTGGCGGTGGCGTATCTTTGTATATAAAGCAAGACATTGATTATGGGGTTCTTCCGGAATTCACCGTAGTTTGTGATGACTTTGAGACAGTTGGTGTGACCAATCAGAATACAATTATACTTCTCACGTACCGACCCCCTCACGGATTAGTTAGCACCTTTCTTACTTACGTTGAGTCCTTTCTTGAATATGCTACCTTCACTAAACGACATGTTATTATATTTGGTGATATGAATATTGATTTTTTAAGAAGCAACGCTAGCCAGGTGCATCTCCTCGAGTTGATGTTATCATATGGTTGTGAAAATATTGTAGATAAGCCCACACGAATCAGTCAACACTCTGAAACGCTCATAGACTTGTGCTTCACTAATTTACCTTTAAATAAAATAACATCCGGTGTAATTTTGACGAGCTTAAGTGATCACCTTCCTTTTTTTGCCTTCTTTTCCTTGGTGAAAAAAATGGATAGAACTAATTTCCTCCGACGAATAATCAATGAGAATAACATTGCGCAGTTCCATTCATTGATGGCTGACGTAGTCTGGGATGATATATATAGTGAAAGCAACCCGTGTAAGGCATATAACATTTTTCTAGAGAAAGTGCTTCGCCACTATAACAGTGCTTTTCCACTCGTGGCTATAAAAAAGCACAGGAGGATAAGAAAAGAGTGGATTACTCCGGTATTATACAGACGTATAAACAGAAAAAACTGGCTGTTTGCTCGTTTCATAAAAACGAAAAATCCGGTTCATTTCACGGATTTTAAAAAAATTCGTAACAACTTAACTTCAGATCTTAAGAAAGCAAAATCAGCTTACTACGACAACAAATTTTCCACAGTCATGAACAGCCCTAAACTATTGTGGCAAACAGCTAACAACATCATAAAAGGTGGCAAAGCACGCATTCCGCTGGATTTTTACATCGACGGTAAAAGATTTTCAGGGGTACCACTTGCAAACAAGTTTAACGAACATTTTCTCAATGCAGGTTCGCCAAATTGCTCACGCATGAGCCAAGCGTTAACGCCTATCACTTCATATGTTCCTTCCACTAATAGCAATTCACTGTTTCTGATACCTACATCGGAGGAAGAAGTTGTAGGTATTGTAAAGGCAATGAAGGGTGGGTGCTCGCCAGGAAATGACGATATTAGTGTACGCCCCATCAAGGCCGTACTTCCATTACTTGTGGGTCCTCTAGTACATATTTGTAATCTCATATTAGAGACCGGTATATTCCCTGAAAAAATGAAAGTTGCACGCGTAACCTTAATATTCAAAGGAGGAGGAAAAAATGATCTAAATAATTATAGACCTATTTCTGTTTTGCCGCTCTTTTCTAAGATCCCCGAACGCATAATATACACGAGGTTAAACAAATTTTTAAATGCTCATAATATAATATGTAAACAACAATATGGATTTCAGGCTGGAAAATCAACGGAGACAGCACTGCTATTCATAAAGGACCGTATTTTGGAAAACTTTGAACAAAAACTATATACACTGGGTATTTTTCTTGACTTCCGAAAAGCCTTTGATTCTATTAAACATGAAATTCTTATGGAAAAACTGGGAAAGTATGGTATCAGAGGAATAGCACATGAACTGATAGACAGTTATCTCAAAGGAAGAAAACAATACACTAGTATGAATCAATTTCTGTCAGATATAGGAATAATTAAGTACGGTGTACCGCAAGGATCTATTCTTGGGCCTTTGTTATTTATTTTATACATCAATGACATCGTTAACATCCCCCTGACACCTGATATTATCCTTTACGCGGATGACACTAATGTCTTCTTTTCTGGTTCAAATCTAGCCTCACTTGAACAACATGCAAATCAGTGGCTGAGTCAGCTACAGATCTGGTTAAACAACAATGAACTTGACTTAAATATAAAGAAAACACAATATATTATTTTCCGTCCCAAAAATAAGCCCTTGAATCATCACGTCCAACTACAGATCTATAATACCAATCTGTTGCCAACAAATTCTTGCCGCTTCCTGGGCGTCTGTTTCAAATATGACTTAACATGGACAGATCACGTGGATCAGGTCCGTTTGAAGGCATCTAGGTCCATCGGTTTGTTGCAACGCGTAAAATATCTTTTACCTCTGTGCTTGAGAAAGCAGATTTATTTTTCCGTAGTTCACTCCTACTTTATGTACTGTCAGCTAGTTTGGGGTACATGTAACAAATCAGATTCAGACCGCCTTTTCTCGCTTCAGTTCAGGGCGTTGAAGACGGTATTCCGTTCCGCACCTGTTGTCAAGGAATCCCTGTACGACGCAGTTAAGGTACTGCCGTACTATCAACTTTACAGCTTCTCATTGGCTGTACTCATTTTTCATTACATTAAGCAAGATTTTACATCCTTCCGCACTAAGTACTTAAACAGGAACCTTACCCATAACTTGCGCACTGTATCTATGGTTTGGTCTAAGCCACGCACAAATTATGGTACTCACATCATAGACAACCAAATAGTTACACTCTGTAACACTTATCCTTCAATGATCAACTGCATAAATGATTGCCAAACCCTTTCTCAATTAAAAAAAAAAATGAAAATGATGCTTTATTCTCCGGCCTCTTTTGCTTAGAATTGTACCTTTCTTTTATTTTGATCAAGTGCTATTTGAATGATTCTCTACATCATTGTTTCCGTGAATTAGAATGATGAATTTCAATGTATAATATTAAATCATAGGATAATTTGTCATATGTGACACAGTTTTGTATTTCTGAACTTCCACTGATTTCTTTGACTTTGCAATGTAGTGAGATCTGCAGAATGCAGTATTTTGTCGTGCCGACCTGCTGTCATAATGTGATCCCGAGGTGAAGACCCTGTCAGGAGGCATTGTTGCCTCCTTTTGTCGCGCCTCGTGGACATTCTGTACTATCTCTATGTCCGAATAAACTGAATTGAAATTGAAAATTGAAATTGAAAGTGACAAATTAGTGTTCTAACATGTTCAAAGCATCACTTTTCTTAAGCAGTTTTCGTAAAGAAGAAAATTATATATATGTAGGACATGATTGGTGTGGCCACTGTGAGGATACTTCACCTGCCGCCAAGGACATCCAATGTCCTGTTAATAATTTGCGTGTAGATGCCAACCACTTATAGGAAACAATTTCATCATATTTACCCCACAAAGTCCGAACAGCATTCCAGATGATAGAAAAGTTGAAGTTATTCACCTTACTTTTTGCTCATGGAGCAATACATCAATACCAAGAAACAACAAAATGTTATTTTAGTAAAAATCTTTGCATAATAATATTTAGTCAAGAATATGCCTTCTGCCTTCTGGACAGGCCGCCATTGCAATATGAACCTGGCAACGTTTAACGCTAGAACGTTATCTAGAGAGGCGAGTCTAGTAGTGCTATTGGAGGAATTAGAGGGCAGTAAATGGGATATAATAGGGCTCAGTGAAGTTAGGAGGCCAAAAGAAGCATATACAGTGCTAAAAAGCGGGCATGTCCTGTGCTACCGGGGCTTAGCGGAGAGACGAGGACTAGGTGTCGGGATTCCTGATTAATAAGAGTATAGCTGGTAACATACAGGAATCCTATAGCGTTAACGAGAGGGTGGCAGGTCTTGTCGTGAAACTTAATAAGAGGTACAAAACGAAGGTTGTACAGGTTTACGCCCCTACATCCAGTCATGATGACCAGGAAGTCGAAAGCTTCTATGAAGACGTGGAATCGGCGATGGGTAGAGTGCAAACAAAATACACTATACTGATGGGCGACTTCAATGCCAAGGTAGGCAAGAAGCAGGCTGGAGACAAGGCAGTGGGGGAATTGGCATAGGCACTAGGAATAGCAGGGGAGAGTTATTAGTAGAGTTTGCGGAACAGAATAATATGCAGATAATGAATACCTTCTTCCGCAAGCGGGATAGCCGAAAGTGGACGCGGAGGAGCCTGAACGGCGAGACTAGAAATGAAATAGACCTCATACTCTGCGCTAACCCTGGCATCATACAGGATGTGCAAGTGCTCAGCAAGGTGCGCTGCAGTGACCATAGGATGGTAAGAACTCGAATTAGCCTAGACCTCAGGAGGGAACGGAAGAAACTGGTACATAAGAAGCTGATCAATAAGTTAGCGGGTAAGAGGGAAAATAGAGGAATTCCGGATCAAGCTACAGAACAGGTATTCGGCTTTAACTCAGGAAGAGGACCGTAGTGTTGAAGCAATGAACGACAATCTTGTGGGCATCATTAAGGAGTGTGCAATAGAAGTCGGTGGTAACTCCATTAGACAGGATACCAGTAAGCTATCGCAGGAGACGAAAAATCTGATCAAGAAACACCAATATATGAAAGCCTCCAACCCTACAGCTAGAATAGAACTGGCAGAACCTTCGAAGTTAATCAACAAGCGTAAGACAGCTGACATAAGGAAGTATAATATGGATAAAATTGAACATGCTCTAAGGAACGGAGGAAGCCTAAAAGCAGTGAAGAAGAAATTAGGAATTGGCAAGAATCAGATGTATGCGTTAAGAGACAAAGCCGCCAATATCATTACTAATATGGATGAGACAGTTCAAGTGGCTGAGGAGTTCTATAGAGATTTATACAGTACCAGTGGCACCCACGACGATAATGGAAGAGAGAATAGTCTAGAAGAATTCCAAATCCCACAGGTAACGCCGGAAGAAGTAAAGAAAGCCTTGGGAGATATGCAAAGGGGGAGGCAGCTGGGGAGGATCAGGTAACAGCAGATTTGTTGAAGGATGGTGGACAGATTTTTCTAGAAAAACTGGCCACCTTGTATACACAATGCTTCATGACCTCGAGTGTACCGGAATCTTGGAAGAACGCTAACATAATCCTAATCCATAAGAAAGGGGTCGCCAAAGACGTGAAATATTATAGACCGATCAGCTTACTGTCACTTGCCTACAAACTATTTACTAAGGTAATCGCAAATAGTATCCTAAACACCTTAGACTTCTGTCAAGCAAAGGACCAGGCAGGATTCTGTAAAGGCTACTTAACAATAGACCATATTCACACTATCAATCAGGCGATAGAGAAATGTGTGGAATATAACCAACCCTTATATATAGCTTTCATTGATTACGAGAAAGCGTTCGATTCTGTCGAAACCTCAGCAGACATGGAGGCATTACGGAATCAGGCTGCAGACGAGCCGTATGTAAAAATACTGAAAGATATATATAGCGGCTCCACAGCCACCGTAGTCCTCCATAAAGAAAGCAACAAAATCCCAATAAAGAAAGGCGTCAGGCAGGGACATACGATCTCTCCAATGCTATTCACAGCGTGTTTACAGGAGGTATTCCGAGACCTTGATTGGAAAGAATTGGGGATAAAAGTTAATGGAGAATACCTTAGTAACTTGCGATTCGCTGATGATATTGCCTTGCTTAGTAACTCAGGGGACCAATTGCAATGCATGCTCACTGACCTGGAGAGGCAAAGCAGAAGAGTGGGTCTAAAAATTAATCTGCAGAAACCTAAAGTATTGTTTAACAGTCTCAGAAGAGAACAGCAATTTGCAGAACAGCAGCAGAGAACAATAGGTAGCGAGGCACTGGAAGTGGTAAGGGAATACATCTACTTAGGGCAGGTAGTGACGGCAGATCCGGATCATGAGACGGAAATAATCATAAGAAAAAGAATGGGCTGGGGTGCGTTTGGCAGGCATTCTCAGATCATGAACTGCAGGTTGCCATTATCCCTCAAGAGAAAAGTGTATAATAGCTGTGTCTTACCAGTACTCACCTACGGGGCAGAAAGCTGGAGGCTTATGAAAAGGGTTCTACTTAAATTGAGGACGATGCAAAGAGCTATGGAAAGAAGAATGATGGGTGTAACGTTAAGGGATAAGAAAAGAGCAGATTGGGTGAGGGAACAAACGCGAGTTAATGACATCTTAGTTGAAATCAAGAAAAAGAAATGGGCATGGGCAGGACATGTAATGAGGAGGGAAGATAACCGATTGTCATTAAGGGTTACAGACTGGATTCCAGGGGAAGGGAAGCATAGCAGGGGGCGGCAGAAAGTTAGGTGGACGGATGAGATTAAGAAGTTTGCAGGGGCGATATGGCCACAATTAGTACATGACTGGGGTTGTTGGAGAAGTATGGGAGAGGCCTTTGCCCTGCAGTGGGCGTAATCAGGTTGATGATGATGATGATGCCTTCTGTACTATCAACAACAGCTGCAACAACTGCATCATCTCCAACTCTGTCTGCAGGACATGTCTATCAGATGGTCAGGTTGACCTACTTGATTGATGCGATCAAGGTAAGAGCAGCCATTTCATTCTTACACATTGCAACCCCACTGCACCTTACAGATTGTGATGACAGTGTGGCGACACCAAATATTGGCTGATTTCATTCAGATGCAGAAGATTTGCTGTTAGGTTCAGGTTTCGGAAGCTGTAACTTTGAGTGAGAAGGCAAATGTATTTTTTCAAGTAGGGCGATGAGGCAAGTTGGTTGGTGTTTACTGGTAACATTCAGGGCAAAAAAACTACACAAGGATTAAAGGGAGAATCACCCAACACAAGCGTTGTGTTGTGTGGTTAACCTCCCCACCAGGATTGGGAGGTTAACATACTAAGATGCTTTGAGAGGAGTGGAAATGCTGCATGCAGCATTTTTTTAATATTAAAATTGTTAACGCTTTAAATACTGTCCAGTGTGGCACCAAATTATAGGCACTTGTCAGAAAGAAATATGGCATAATTTGTATAAATGGGACATATGCTGCAATGCATTTCGGACCACAAACTAAAGATAAAAAGTTTTGCTTTTGATATGCTTGGAAGTGCTGTGCTAACATGTGTCAAACATGATTCGTTCTTTTGTGTTACGTCATAGGCAAGCAGCCTTTATATATAGTTCGTTGCCTCTGAAATAAACGTGTTGTGCGTTTGCTCTTGGGCCGTCTCCGTCACTCCGTCACCCACTACAACAGTGGCGACGAGGGCGACCACCCCACAGAGCCCCCGGCACCAACAGTGGCGTCTCGGTAGCGCTGGGAGTCCTGGTGAGTACGATCCTTGGTACCCCAATCATCATCATCATCATCATCATCATCATCATCATCATCAGCCTGGTTACGCCCATTGCAGGGCAAAGGCCTCTCCCATATTTCTCCAACAACCCCGGTCATGTACTAATTGTGGCCATGCCGTCCCTGCAAATTTCTTAATCTCATCCGCCCACCTAACTTTCTGCCGTCCCCTGCTACGCTTCCCTTCCCTTGGAATCCAGTCCGTAACCCTTAATGACCATCGGTTATCTTCCCTCCTCATTACATGTCCTGTCCATGCCCATTTCTTTTTCTTGATTTCAACTAAGATGTCATTAACTCGCGTTTGTTCCCTCACCCAATCTGCACTTTTCTTATCCCTTAACGTTACACCTATCATTCTTCTTTCCATAGCTCGTTGCGTCGTCCTCAATTTGAGTAGAACCCTTTTCGTGAGCCTCCAGGTTTCTGCCCCGTAGGTGAGTACTGGTAAGACACAGCTATTAAACACTTTTCTTTTGAGGGATAATGGCAACCTGCTGTTCATGATCTGAGAATGCCTGCCAAACGCACCCCAGCCCATTCTTATTCTTCTGATTATTTCTGTCTCGTGATCCGGATCCGCAGTCACTACCTGCCCTAAGTAGATGTATCTTGATTGATACATCTACTTGATGTATCCACTTATCTTGATTTTCGTAGTAGTTTCTACGAAAATCAAGATAAGTGGGATATTTACTTTACTTGAATGGAGGCATTACTTGAAGTGAATGATATTAAGACAGATGATGAGAAAAAGGCGCTCTTGGTTTCGACACTGTCAACAAAGATGGTAGGCATTCTTGCTGGACACTGCGCCCCCCCCCCCCGGAAAGTAAGTGGCCTGAGTTACAAGGAAGCACTTACCTTCGTAAAAGACCACTATGCGCCAAAGTGTAATGAGGTTGCCATAGGGACCAGGCTGCTAATGAATCTGTCCGGGACTATGTTGTTGAGTGTAACTTCGGCACCAGCTTGGACCGCATTGTTTGTGGCATCTGAAATTGTGCGGTGCAGTAGACGCTGCTTGAAAGAACTGAGCTCACACTTGCCCAATCTGAAACGCTTGCCACAGCGGCAGAGACAGCCGCACTGGAAGTAAGCACCGTGACCAGACCTGATAATGAGGCAGCGTTGTGCAGTGTAGTGAGAAAATTGCGCCGATATCAGACCTTCACTTAAGATAAGCAAAGCCATACTGATTACACATGCTGGAGGAACTACGATCATGAAGCAAGCGACTGTCCACACAAAAAAGAGCAGTGTTTTCGCTGTCGGAAGACTGGTCATTTCACAAGAAAATGCCGCTCCCAATCGGGGCTCCGGGCTTGTCGTAGGCGCAATGGTGCGCTAACGCAGTTCATTATGAGAGCGCTGTACCAGAAACGGAGGAAAGTGATATTTCAGCAGTATTCACATTGCAGGAATGACGACAAAAGAAATGTTTGCTCCAGGCATTCCGCAGAGTTATCCGCTGGGGTGGCGTGCCCTTGAACATCATTACTGACACGGGATCACCGTTTTCTATCATTCTGCAGGAGATGTATCTAAAGCACCGTCTGAGTTGGCCATGCTTATAGAAGTGCAAACACACACTCAGCAGTTACTTGGGCAAGCTACTCATTGTTGGTGAACTGCACCTTCAAGCCATTTTGCGGGCAAGGCTGTACCTGCCACAGTGATTGTTATAAACTGTTCAGGTCCCAGCCTTTGCAGAAGGGACTTCTACCAGGCGTTTTTGCTTCTGCCATCCGGTTTTCGCGCTACGGTTTAGTCGACATCAGCAGATCCCGACAGCCTCAGGACTGAGTTTTCTGCCCTTTCTGAGCCAGGGCTTGGAAACATTTAGGGGCCACCTGTGAAATTCCACATTCGAGAAAGCGCCCAACCGAAGTTCGACAAGGCGTGGTCAATCCCTTATGCTCTTCGAGAAAAAGTGGAAAGGGAGCTGGACCGTTCAGTGGAGTAAGGCGTATTATCACCCATAGCACATTCTGAGTGGGTGGCACCAATCGTACCAGTACTGAAGAAAGATGGATCCCTGCCCATCTGCAGCAATTTCAAAACCAAAAATCAATGCTGCCTGCATAACTGAGCAGTACCCTTTACCAAACGTTGAAGACATTTTCACGTCGCTACATGGGGGATCGTTTTTCACAACACTGGCCCTTAAGGATGCATATAGCCAACTCCCTTTGGATGAGGAGGCGAGGAAGTTGACCGTGATAAACACTCACAAGGGGTTCTTCTGCTATGTTGAACAAATAAAACTCGCCGCCAGACTCTGTGTCCTTTCCAACTTCCTCTTAAGCGTCACTTGATGGGGACTCCAAACAATGGCTGAATATTCTGGTATCATCCTAATGAAGGTGGTATATGCAATAAGTTTTACATTACGTGATGCGCGTTCCGGTTCTTTTTTTTCTCAGAAAATATAACTTTTGATAGGAAGGCATGCAGACGTTATCTATATGTTGGTTCCATGTCAATTTTGCTCATATTCCTGTATTCTCTTCAGCAAAACCACTTATATGGAGAACTGATCATGATAAGTGCTCATGAGCATTTTAAAGAACAGCCTTGAACCCTACTCATGCTCTGGTAAAATGTATAGATGCAGTGAAATTGAAACAGAAGGCAAAATAGCAAACATGATGCAGTATTTGTCAGACAATTATGTCAGCAATTTTTGCATAAAACGATTTACTTAGAGCTTAATAGCACTACAAAGCACCCATCTTTCTTGTTAGGCATACATTACTACAAGCTCTTTAAAGGTGGTCTCAAGAGAGACGCTGGATTTAATGAGGAACTATAGAGGTTAAAGGCAGTCATGAAAATGTATTAAGGAATTATGCAATGCGTAGCATTTACTCAGTCAGAGAGCTTCCAAAGTTGCCATAAGGCCTTGATAGCTGTGGATGAGGGAACAGTTGTAGCCCTATTTGGAGCATGAGAAATGAACATTAAGATCGAAACATAAGTAACAACTCGTAATGCAATTAAAAAATCTTGCTATACTTTTAAAAAGACAGTGAAATGAAATTAGTGACACAATTTTTTTTCTTTTTACTTCATTTAGGTTCAATATACTGATTTTAGTAACACAAAAAAGCAGAGTGGTGAAGAACATAAGAAAAATGCCAGTATGTTTTTATATTTTGCCTTCTCTAAATCCAAAGTTCAGTAAAGTTAACTTAGAAAGCTACGGTGAAGCCATTGCTTCAGCCTGTATGGTGCATAACAGCAGCAATCGCCAGCCTAACTGCTTGGGTTTACAGCGCCTTATTTGTATTGTATACCTTTTAAGTGCTGAGCTACTGGAAGATTGATTAAGGCGACCAACATGCTGAACCAGCAGTTCACTGAGTAAAATACATGGAGAAGGGTGGAAAGATAGGACAGAGCGCAGGGGATGTATTCCGTGTCCACCTAGTGAAAATCTCCATTTCATCCGCTCCTGAAGTTCTGATTGGCTGGGCTGGGGTATGCATGAGAAGAAGACATGCTCCCCCAGCTAATTTGCACTTCAGCAGAAGAGGATATGGATATGTCCACTAGATGAATACTTGCAAAGCTATTTAATAAAGTACTTCTGTAACCATCATGCCTGCTATGCCATCCTTGCTTTCAATGTCTGTCTTACTAAAAGTGTGAAAGAACCAGGTTTGTGCATGAAAAGTTTTCCTGAGGGTGTGTGCCATGAAGATCATAGTGGTAATCACAGGAAACGGGGGTGGATCCAGAGTAGCACCAAAGGGCAATCCTTCATCGAAACAAATATGGAGGGAAGTAACTGCATGCTCAAACTTGTCAGCTCACAAGTTTGCCAAGGCCAAGTGATATCAGAAGTTGATGAAGCCTACATGGTTAATGTATAACCGCTTAGGCCAAAATTATTTAGATACTTTTTATGAGGACTACATATTTACTGGAAATCTCAAAATAATTATGTTAGTGCAGAATACCTTCCACTAGTTGTGACGTCCTTGAAAGAATGAAAATGTTTGAGTTGTACTTGTGTGGTGCAAGAAGTTACTTAAAAAAACAACAACTCAGCAATGGAAACAAACTGCAAAAAGTAGTATTTGAAATAAATTGCCACCTCTTTAGGGCTAGATGAATTCAAATAATAATAAGCAAATGAAGATCGGGCATACACGATAGATGTTTCGGCTCCCACTTGAAAGCCTTGTTCACAAAGATTGTGAACAAAGCTCCAGTTGAACCAGCTCTTATTTTTCATATCTATGGTTGGCATCTAATTATAAACTACTTACCGTGCCTCTTTTGACCAAGCCAGACAGGCTGCCGTCAAACTCTTCATTACTTCAATGCAAATAATTGGAGGTTGGCAAACACATTTTTCTAATAGGAATAGTAGGTAACGAATAGTCAAACACTGATGCATACAGTTACTGCAGGCATATTTATCCTGGAATTAAGCACCATGCTTATATTGTCTAGTAAAAGAAGGACAGCTATCAAGGAAGATTAGGATTATTTTGAAGCAAAAGTAATTATACCTCATATACTTGAAGCAGATGTAGTGCTTCTGAAGAATCACGTCCAAACTGCAGACACTAAAACAATAAGCTGGGATATTCACAAAGACAAGTACATATTTTGCTTGCCAAGTGACTTTTAGTGTGCTCAATTATGTAAAATGTGCTATTATATGATTAATGTAATTTGCTAATGTAAAGAAAGAACAAGTCAGGATCTCTTGCTTCATATATATGCGCTGAATCAAGAAGGTAATTAAGGAAGAAGAACACCACAAATGAACACGAATATTTGTTTGCTTCCTGGCATAAAATAATTCTCATGTAAGCCACATAACATGCTTTCCAAAGCATCCCTTACTTTAACTTACAGCTGCATCACATGAAGGCAGTTTCTAAGAACACACATGCTTCATGATCATTCACTGTGTTAGTGACTCCCACTGAAGTAGACTGAGAACATATCTGGGCATTGCATTCAATAGCTGATGTAAAGTGAAAAGACTGCTGCTTGTAGGTATGAGTGAACCAAGGGAATAAGAAATATAGGTTCTCAAACTTCTAGTAGTAAATGTGGCAGCACTTAAGAAAAACATATTGCAACTAAAATTGCAACACATGATGAAATAACTGAAATACCTAGGGAGAGTTTAATAGACCAATAAACAGGAAACTGCAAATTTTCATCATTTCTGAATACTTTTCTTCACATATACTCACCTCATAAGTATGACTTCCCTTAATGCTCGAACCTCTGCCTTAATTTCATAATTCCCCATTCTCGCTGCTTCGCTCATGCTGATTGACATCTAGCACAAAGGTTGGCAAAGGTAGCTGAGCATGTGCATGTGTTTTGAGGCAAGCTGCCCACATCTGGTAGCCGCATGCCAATTCCTCAGAGTAGATGAAAGGGAAGCCTTGAGGGTAAACCATAGAGATGACGGATACCTTGTTTCAATGATAACTGAAAACACCAACATGGAAAACTTGGACAGCCCACAGAATCAGCAGAATTGACATAGTTTGGAAAAACTGAAAAAATACATTATGATATTTATGTTACACAGGTTCCCGTCAAGTTGAAGATTTTCACTGTCTAATAAACTTATAAGACAATACATGACCATCAATACTGTATGGAACCTAAACAAGTTTAATAAAGTCAACTGGAAGTCAGGATGGAGAAGTGACTGAATTGAGGATGCTAAAATGGATGAGGTGGAGGCAGATTGCGAAGACAGGTCTTAAAAAATTAACATTCAATACACACTTAAGTTGGCAAAGATTGTACTCAATGTTCAAGAAGAAATTGACTAAGATAATTTATTGGTATACATACATGAGAGAGCAGCAACAATACAGCAGAGATAACTGTCATGCAAGAGGAAAGGACGTCAGTCTAAAAATTAACATTTGATCAGAAGAATGGTTATGCATGGGCTCAGGCTCATGTACAATTCTGTACGGTACGCATGATGTCAGAGCTACATCGCATAAGGAACTGTGGCCTGACATGCCTCAATTATGAAATGATGTTGGCCAAGAGTGGAACAAGGATAGCATCAAGAGGGGGCCTCCTCCAAAAGGAGCACGGTAGGGCAACGGGCCGAGAGAGATTTCCTATGCAACAGATACAGAGTCATATGAGTCATAGTCATATGAGTCATAGTCATAGAAACCATGACCCAAGGAGCTGCACAACAAGGTATATAAATTCAAATCTCTATACAGTTAAACCTCAGTATAACGAAATTCTCGATATAACGAAGTATTTAACTTTTCATAGCCTCTTATCCATAGAACACCATACATTTAGAGCCTCAATATAAAGAAGTGTGTTTGTGTGCAATTTCAATATAACGAAATTTCCCTTCTGCCGCAGAGGAGTGCCAAGACAATCAATGGTAACTTCCGCGGACGCAGATAGTCAAATGATTGAATTGCAAGCGGCTGCCTGCAAACGCACCTCTTAAACTGCCTGCAGCGCGTCAAGAACAACCGCCTGCAGCCACATCATGTTCCGTATAAATTAAGTCCAAGTGCGATCAGATCCTATCGCACCCCGCGCCGTTGTGCTTTAGGTGCGAGTGAAAGTGTGCGAGGGTGAGACAAGAAAGATGGTGGCTTCATAAGTGCGGCCTTCCCACGCGAGCAATGGCAAAGTGGGGAAGGAAAACGAGCTCGCGGTAACGCGATCAAGCGCGCGCGAGGTGGCGGAGTGGGGGGTAAGTTGGCGCGCGTCTCGGCCATGACTGCGCGTGGCTGTTAACGCGGCTGAGCGCATACGCAGCAGCGCACCCTGCTCTAGAGGTAATCTGCTGCGTGTGGAAAGAGCGGGCATGCCAAGACGTCGTGGCATCATGTAGGCTGTCTTCCCGCACGTTTAGTATTGAAGGTTGCGCAATCTCGAGTTTCCGTGACCCTTTGGAACGAGAAGCAGACGAAGCATTCGCTCCCAGTTGCCGGCGCTTTTCATGATAGCGTCGTCGCAGTGCGGCCGGGCGACGCTTTGGGGGCGGAGTTCACGCGTAAGCATGGCGTCACTTAATTCATACCGCTGATGTGAAGATATCAACGTGGCATGAAACCGTATCATTCATCGCTGACTCCTATATTCGTCAAAATGTTTTCTCATTCAAACTTGCTTTTTTTTATTGCCTAATAATTCTTAAAATTGCATGGCCCCTTTCCGTGCAACAAAAATCGATCGGCGACTGTACTAATTTGCATAACAGATCGAATTTCAATACAACGAAATTTCTATATAACGAAGTGAATTGCCAATTTTACCTACTTTGTTATATCAAGGTTTAAGTGTATAACGAAATTTCCCGTTTTCTACAAGGGTGGCAATGTGGGCTTGTTCGCTGATCATCATGGAGCGACATATGTACTGTAGCGCAGCAAAAACAAGAGCACAAGAAGAAATGAAACACGGACACAAGCGCCTAATTATGTCTGTGTTTTGTTTCTTCTTGTTTCCTTGTTTTCTTAGCACTACACTACAATTCGCAACTCCAGCAATTCATGCGACACCTAGCGGCAGTAGGGAGAAACGCCATACGGAGGTCCAGTCCCCGTGTGTGCCGTAGAGGCTGCTGTCGTGGACGGAAGAATGGAGCTGCTAGCAAAGAAAAGGCGAATGGCCAAGCAGTTCTGCTGTGTTCCTCGGTGCGTGCCAGCGAGATGGAAGGACAGCGATATTTCCGTTCACGCAGTTCCCTCCGAGTCGAAAGGCTGAAGCCGCAGAACCAGGTGGATCGCTAACATCGGCAAGGCTGTGACGCTGACAGTGACTGTTTGCTCACGGCATTTTGCACGGGATAATTTCTCCTTACCAAGTGAGACACTATTGTGAACTTGTGAACTCGAACCTAATGCATGACTATTGTGCGTGGCCATTATACATGTCGCTGTGTCACCTTATGTAAACACGTTTCACATTGCCAGCAATGGCGATTGGGCTATGCATAATTTGCTGCATATGTTAGCCGCAACGCGAAATTCGAGCACAGGTTCGAGACCTGTCACAGCGGTTTCTCCGAGGAACGTCACCTCTGCGCTCGTTGGCTACACCCGGCTGTAACTCGGGAGGCTTTTGATGCCCAGCACGTCTCGCGCAACTTATACGGGCGTCGGAGATTCAAATGTTTACGAATGATATACTAGCAAGTTTGGGAAGTGTTGAGTGTAAACGTGCCACGTATGTGGCATGCTAAAGCGGAATAAATATCATGCGTGGCGCGGATGAACTTGCAGCACAGGCGCACTGCACACGGGCACTTCCCAGCGCGACTGATTACGAATTTGCCACTTGCACTTGAGAATCTCAGACGCGCTCAAGAGTGGCCATATGACACTGGTATTTCGCACCGACGGCGAGCCTATCACGTTCATTGCAGAAGTTTGCCACTTACGCGACAGCCACATGTCAATTTTACACGCGTTTGCTAGTTGCGAGGAAAATTTACGGCGTCCGCCGTCTACTGACGTGTCGCATATGAATGTGCGATATTAGTACCTAAGGTAGCTTTATCTGTGTTATTAAATCATCCCCAAGTCAGTGGCAAAACTACTCCGGTCATGTGGTGGTGTTTGCACCTGTGTACTTTGGGTTATGATCAGCTTTCAACTACGTTTTGCAGATGCTACATTCGGTGTACAACGTTGCATAGCCGTGCACACTCAAACCGTGCTTCATTTCCTTGCAAATGCTTTTTTATAAATATTGTGGCCTTGTTTCTGAGGTAAAAAGAAAAAAATTCTGGGTGCAGCCCATATTGAGGCACAATAAAGCATAAACAATTCATTTATTTTTTCAGATGTAGCATGTCAAAGACAGCGGCTGAAAAAAAAAATGCAATGCCAACTGAAAACCTACCAAGGACATCATGTTATGATGAGAACAAGGATGCTCATATGAAAGAGCTTTCACTGGCAAGACTTCGCCGACGTGCGTATCGGTCAGCCAGAGTAAGTTAATTTGACTGCCTGGTGCAGCACTTATAGGCTTATGGTACATACACCATGTCTACAAGCATGCAATATATGTCAACACCTTTTAATGCACTACAGAATGAATCAAGCACAGAAACTGCTGCCTCCCCATTAGAAGCAAAGGTGTTGATCGATGCACCTGTCAGCACGACCACGATGGTAAATTGGCTGCCTGCAACTTGTGCACACATTGCTTCACCACTAATTCCTTGGGATTAAACTCTGACATTGCAGGACGATCTCCCATCCGCTGACAGCAACAGCATGGACCAAATAAGTGACAAAGGAAATATGGTAATTTCTTTTTGTATATGTATGCGTTGTGGTAGCTGTCTTTACCTAGACGTTGGCATGCTTTCTTGATTTACATCGTAAAAGCATTGTAGCACGTGGTGTGTGATGGGTGCACATTACCTGCAACTTGTGCACACATTGCTTAACCACTGGTTCCTTGAACTGAACTCTATCTGACGTTGCAGGACGATTTCCCATCCCCTAACAGCATGGACCAAAGCCTTGCAAACACCATAAGGGACAAGGAAATAGCAAATATGGCAATTTATTTTTTCTATATATTTGTGATGTGGTAGCTGTCTTTACCTAGCCGGCAGCATGTTTTCTGGATTAACTTCGTGAAAGGATTGTGGTGTGTGATGGGTGCAAATTAACTGATGCAAAAAACCCTGGCTTTCCTACTTCCAACATTGAATTTAACACATTGACGTGCATTATTGGAATGACAAAAAGAAGCTGCATCTCGCGTCAGATATGTCAGACATTATAACTCTTGCTTTTGTTTTGTGACAGGAATGTGCTTGCCAACCTGGCCCCCGGACATTAATGGCAGAGTACTCAAGAGAAGAAAAAGACGTGGCAAAGATCCTACTTGAAATGGCTTCAAGGACAAGGCTTAGAGAAAGGAAGGCTGTCCAAGTGACATCGGGTACTTTCCCACAAAAGTTTGTGAACACGATAAATAGTAGCAACGTAAATACATTCACAGGCCTGCCATCAGTCGATGTTCTGAATGCTCGTGTGACGTATTACACAAAAATTCATCCACTTTCAGGACGGCACCAGTTATGTGTAAAAACAATTGCATTGACATTGGTGAAATTGAAACATAATATTTCCACTGCATTCTTGAGTCACCTTTTTAACTGTTCTCTAACTCCATGTAGCAACATAATTGCAGAGACTGCTCAGTTGATGTCTGAAATTTTAAAAGTAACTGTGGCTGTGCCACCAAAAGATGATGTTGAACATTTGCCTGTCTGTTTTAAACACTTCAGTAATGTGCGTGTCATTGTAGATTGCACCGTAATTCCTATTAGCCAGCCCAACTGTTTGCGATGTGCATTACAGACCTACCCCTTCTATAAGAAAGGTTTCACGGTTAAATATATGGTGACTGTTACAACAAGTGGTCTTAGTGCCTACATAAGCCAAGGATATGGAGGCCGCACCTCAGACAAGGCCCTGTTTGAGCAAAGCTGCCTCGTCAAGCAACTAGACCCGATATCAGATGCCATAATGGCAGACTGTGGCTTTCTTGCAAATCTATATTGACCGCAAACAAGACGGGGACATAGGAAGAAAACACATAAACAGCACAGCTTGTCCCCGTCTTTTTTGCGGTCAATATGATT
The DNA here is from genome assembly GCF_038994185.2 of Dermacentor albipictus. NCBI lineage: Eukaryota > Metazoa > Arthropoda > Arachnida > Ixodida > Ixodidae > Dermacentor > Dermacentor albipictus. The sequence continues at coordinate 179,705,942 of NC_091823.1, read as the reverse complement.
TGCAGTAAATACCAACTAGGCCAAACTGAAGTTCTTCTGTGGCTTTCTTATTGATGACATTTGTGCAGACAACCTAATTGAGTTAATCAGGTCTCCATTCAGAAAACAAAAGCAGATGTCAAAGGGTGATTCACTTAGGACACAAAGGATAGCATCAGCAAGAGCTTATGTAGAGCGTGCTATACAGCTAATGAAAATATTCCGTGTTGTCAACAAGAATCCCATGGAGCATGGTGGGATTACTTGAGGACATTGTCATAATAGCTGCAGGCATCACAAACCTTTCATCACCGATTTTAGCAACACATCGATTTTTGTGAGTCCTGCATCAATACATTTCCCAAACGTATTATGTGCATCGTAAAAGTGTTTCGTGCTTTTCATGCAAGGAATTTTTTAAAAAAACTTTACAGGAGTGGAAGCGCCATATTCCTTACCAGCAGAGGTGAAGCCAGCGCTTGCCCTTATTTTACATTTGAAATAGACCTTCGTTGGGCTGTCCTCTTACAGATCAAGTGGTTTGGCTCTGGTAATGTAATTGCGTGGCTAATTAGAAACTAAAAGCCTGTTGTTCCTGTCAGAACTATTATCTTCCTCTGAGTATTGATTACGTTATTTCTGAAACAATTTACCAAGAATTTCAGGCTTCATCTTAAAACCAGTAACACTAAGATACACGTCAGCCAGTCTCTGTATGGCAAAATAAGTCACATTAATGGGGTTGAGACATCAAATTTTCGGCTTGCGCGTTCTTTGTTTCAAAAGTTTCTTATTGCTCCAGGAAGCATGGAGCGCACTCGAATGCTCTCATATTCTGAGTAAATAAGTTAATATCGCATTATTTATGTGAAGAATTTTCAGTTTCGGTTTGTGCGCGCAGAGTTGGACAGTGATGTCAATGTCTAGGAAGCTTGGTCACGTGGGCCCACCAAGCTGTGACGCGCACACTGCTGCATCGTCTGGTCTCGCACACACATTCTGTACCAGTGCAGGCAAACAAAACCACGCCGACAGTTGTCTTGGCTAGCTGCGGCAGCTCCAATTATGACTCTACGACTGACGTGGCTCATTGCCCTCTATACTTAAGCCTCTCTAGGCTTGCCCGGTGCCGTGGGTAACCACTCATTGCACGTCACTCTAATGTGGTGTGATGTCACTAAAACTTTCGTTGTGCTTCCAACACAGTGACATCGGTGTCAATCGCGGTAGCGATGGGTTTCGATCACGAGAACAAGCATTTAGGCACTCTTTGGAAGAGAATGAAAACATACTTTAAACTTTTCTGTGTCCTGCACTTCATGTTGAGTGTCTTTGCATACAGAGGAAGCCTACAGTATGCTTTTTATAGCCTCAAAATTTGGTGTCTCAACCCCTTTAAACTAGTGGGAAGTGTGAGGAAAGCACTTCTTTTCCTTCATTGAAAAGTAATCTTTTATAGTGCCGTTCCTAAAATGGTGGGGTTGGTTCACTTTTGGCACATAAATTCCCCTCCAACAATTTTTTATATTCCTTGTTTCCATTGTGTACTTCCTTACTATAGCCTGTTCTAATGTTTTGTTTGCTTTTTTTTTACATCTCCACAATCTTGTGTATTGTTGCAGCCCATTTGAACTTAACATGTGTTGCTACGTTGCCCGAGTTTATTTTTCTTTGTTAGGAAAACTTAATTGTGCATGGCCTCGTAAGGGCCCCTCACCAGGCCCTAGTGCAAATTTTGGTTATACACTGGTATATGTAAGGTGTCGTCTAGAAAGCCTTTTTTTCGAAGATTTTCAAATTAATTCACCCGATGTCACTTGGGCAACCTTGGTTTCTGTAAGCCAAGTACCTGAAGCCATTTCTAACAGGAAATTTGCCACATCTTGGGAAACGGAAGAACCTGTCCTGCTACCATGCTGCCAGAAGGCAAGCGTTACTACCAGCAGACATTTTGTCTCTGCCTCGACTAGGGTGCGCAAGTGTTCTTTCCCTGCCTTCTCCAATACCAAAGCAAAAAGACCGTGTCACATGAATGTGTCGAACCCCGCATTTTTTAAAAAAACTCTTCACAATTCCAGTGGCACGTTTGCATAGTCGGCATTAGATGATTCACCTGAAGTCGTGCCATGGCTGGCGACATTGCAAGTAGCCTGTATTGCATAGAGGCATTTGTGCGTGTGACCTTGGCTCCGTCAAAGCGTGGCAGCCTTGAGAGTAAGTGCGGTCTTCTGTTTGGAAATCCAGCATTTTTTATGCCACTCAGCCATTTCATACTTTTCAGACACGGTCGTTGCCATGTGATCTACATGCTGCACTTGTTTGCATTGGCCAAACCTGCAGACTTCAACTTCAACACACTTTTTGTAAATTAGCAATGCACATTCTTTTGCAACTTGTATTCTTCATTGAAGTGCTGATTTACGCTACGCATTCTGATGCAAGTTTTGATCTTATGGTATTCCGAGATATTTGTAGTTCACTTATGATCTCTGTGCATAGAGTTGTGGTTATTCTTCAGTGGCTGTTTGTTGTCCCTTGCCTTACTTGTATTTTTTCACGCAATAAACCACATGCACTCCATTTTTTTTTTCACCGTACTCAGTGTCAAGGTGTTTGCCTCATACGTTTTACTCAAGCCCATTTTTGTTGCACTTTTTAGCATATGAGGATATATCTTGCAAACAGAACATGAGAAGTAACATGGAACAGTGTCAAACCTGCATACGATGAGTATTTAAAAAGTTTGGCCACCAGAGTTGAGTACCCTGAAAGAATGGTTTGATTCAAATGACCCCAGCTGGTATATGTACCATAATTTATGCTTCTTCCCAATTTGTTGAATACAGTGCAAATGGCTGTCCTGGGAAGCATTATAAACCACTGGTAATACAACATGGGGAGACACTAGTGCAGACTTAACATCAGTGAATGATAATTATTGACCTCCAGAGAGCATATAGAGCTGTCCTTACTATCAACAAATCAATAAATGGAAAGTAAGTGACATAAAAGTTTGACATGCACTTAAAGCACTTAACAAACCCTTAAAGGGGCACTGAAACACTTCCGACTGATCATAGTGACCTCACTACAAGAGGACATCGCCTGCTGGAAAAATTTTTCGAATCATTGAAGTGTAAGCGGAATTAGTAGTTATTGCACCGACGCATTGCTTTCTCCTTTTGTCTCAGCTAGTGTGCCGGAAGCTACACGGTGCATGGCAAGGGAGCAAGGTCCTGGTCAAGTTTTTTTTTTTGACACATTGCTACTTGTGGTTCAGGCATGTGTGGCACTCTCTAATCGCGAGGTGGACGCCTGGAGCTACATCACTTACAGAGACCAATCAATACACACGGCTGTCTCATAGTCCTGCGAACAGAGCTTGTGGTGGTCGTGGTATCTATATTATGCAGCATGCCAGTTTCAGGGCCCCTTTAAGAAGGGCACAAACAAAGACAACAAAAGTTGGTTTCATGAGTTCTGCCTGAGTCACCACTGATATCACGCAGTTGCTCGTGCACAAATTGTGAAAGAATAACGTATGAGCCATAGGAAACGAACAGTCATGTCGGCAAAAAGAAAAGCAGCTGCTTCTTTTTTACATATATCCTAGGATATGTATTGTACATATATTGTATATTGTACATATATTGTACATATATTGTACATATCCTAGGATATGTACATATCCTAGGATATGTATTTTTTACAATACATATCCTAGGATATGTATTGTGATAGGTAACCTCAAGCGCCACAGCACAAGGTGAAGCTAAGTTGCAGTTTGGCACATAATAGGATCTCTTCTGCTTACAACGGTGGACGCACATGAACATTTCACTTTATACGATCTTTGCAAAATGAACTGCATTGAAACGCAATGTAGAGATGAAACATTAAAGGGACTGACAACTACACCAAATGTTCCACGATAAGGTTTGTTTCTTTATTTGTTTATTGACAAAACAACGCTCAAGAGCGGTTTGTCTTGGTGCCAAGGCAAAAGGCGGCATTAAAAGCCACCAGACTAGGCCTTTGACACCAGACAGCACGCGCAGCACACAACATGAGCGCAACATGCTTCAAAACACACTGCATAATATCAAACACATACAAATAAAAATGCATGTACAGAGTATCAAACACGATAAAGCAAGATAAGGAAGAACGACAGAATTAGTCGTCAACACATTCATCATCAACAAGACACCGAACTATTAAGGCCAATGGACTACAATTGTATTTCAAGAGAACAAAACAAATGTACAACAAAATTACAACTGTTGGAGGAAATACATTTTGGTTAGTTTTCTGAAAGCAAGCAAGGAGGGAGCACTCTCCATTGTATCTAAAAACGATGGATAACAATTCAGTCGGTTCGGAATTTGCCATTTTAATAATTGCACACCGTATCTAGTTCTCGTTTTAATCTTTACAAAGTTCTTATTCCTGAAATAATATGGTGTCTCCGTATTTGTATATGTATGAAAAAACAGCTCACGATTTGCTTTTAATTCGAGAATTATCATTTCCAACAAACGCTGTTTATATAACATTTCTATGTGAAGTATCCGGTTCTCGGCAAAGTATGGGGATGTATGATCACGACTGGACAGGTTTTGAATGAATCGTATACTTTTCTTCTGCATTATGTGTAGTCGTTCCAAATTATACTTTGATGTAACCCCCCAAACTAGTAGACAATATTGTATACGGGAATGTACAGTACTAAAATAAAGTTGCCGTTTTAATCTTATTGGCAACAACGTCCGAAATCTATTTAGCATTCCAATTGATTTAGCAATGATACCCTTTATAAAATTCACGTGACTTGTCCATCGAAGATTTTCATGAAATATTACCCCTAAAAACTTGTATTCTGAGGCTTGCTCTAATGGACGTGATTTAAACGTTATAGAACTATCAAGGTGAACTGGTTTATTAATGGATGAGAAGACAATGTATTTGGTTTTCCTAACATTCAATAAGAGTTTATTTGCATCTAACCAGCAGGACAAATTTTGAAGCCAGAAGTTAACAGTACGAGTGAGAGACGAAAGGTTATTAGATGTAAAAAAAACATTTGTATCGTCTGCGTAAAGGACAATGTCTGTGGTCAGGGGGATGCTGACAATATCGTTTATATACAGCAAGAATATTGATGGTCCTAATATAGATCCTTGCGGAACTCCATAACTTATGAATTCCGTATCCGACTGTACATTCTTAATTAAAACAAACTGAGTACGGTTAGTCAGGTAACTACGCAGTAACTTAAGTGGAAGTCCTCTTATTCCATAATAAGGTAACTTTGCAAACAGTATGGGATGTTTAATAGAATCGAAGGCTTTGTTAAAATCTAGGAAAATGCCAATTGTATACAGTTGATTTTCTATATTAGTTACAATTTTTTCTCTAATGTTTAATAATGCTGACTCAGTCGATTTACCTTGTTGAAATCCGTACTGATATTCGGATATTAGGTTGTGCTTACATAAATGCTGAGAAATTCTAGAATTTATAACTTTCTCTGCTATTTTGGAAAATAGCGGAAGTACTTATATTGGTCTGTAGATAGAAATACAGTCAAGACGACCACCTTTATGCAGAACTGAAACCCTAGCAACTTTCATTTTATCCGGAAATATTCCTGTCAACAAAATAGTATTCATTAAGTGGCAAAGTACGTCGGATAACAAATCCGAGACCGCTTTAATTGGGGCTGCTTTAATGCCATCGAAACCACACGAAACATTACTTTTAAGACTCTTAATTATAGCAGCAATTTCAACTTCGGTAACCGGGTAAAGAAATAAAGTTTGTGGCAAATTGTGTTCCATATATTGTTCAAAATCCTCACAGGTGGTCCCTTCCGACGCTCCAAAAGTCAAAAAGTGGTGGTTAAACTCATTAGCGAGAGCCTTACCAGTTAATCTGTGCCCATCTATTTTCATTTCTTGGGGGACGTCAGTTCGCGTTTTCCGTAGTAAGTCTTTCATAGTGCGCCAGGTTTTCTGAGGGTCCTAATATATTTCGGCAAATTTACTAGCATAATAAAAAATTCGGGACTTCTTAATATCTGAGCTCAGCTTATTTCTGATCTTTTTAAATTCTACAAGCATTGCCAAGTCTCTGTGTTTCATAAATTTATGGAAGAGTTTATTTTTTTCTTTTATTCGACGCAATAGCTCTCGGGTTATCCAAGGTTTTCTTGCTTTCTTACATTTCTTAATTATCTTGATCGGAAACGCACGATCATATGCTCCAATAATTTTATCACGAAATCCATCATAGAGGTCATTACGATTAGTCTCTTGCATTAATGTACCCCAGTCTATCAACGATACAAGTTGTCGAAAATTATCAATACAACTCGACGTTATAGGCCTAACAGTAATGCTTGTAGCTATGGGTGTCACCCTATGCACCGAGCGTTTCGGAGCAAAACAATAAAGAGACATATGGTCACTGATAGCAGTAGTAAGTACACCAGTATTAACATCGCTTTTATCGAGATTTGTGAGGCATAAGTCAATCAGAGTCTCAGAAGTGGCCGTTATGCGTTTGGGAACAACAATAACATTCGAAAAACCATTTACCGTTATAATATCGACAAATTATATGTATATTCTGTAGCTAAATCCGTTTGGTTCAAAATGTTTATATTGAAATCCCCTAAAATAATTACTGCCGATATGAAAGATGAAAAATACTCCAACATTGGTTCAAAAAATCGGTAAAACCCTTCCAAGAATCCAGAGGGCGGGCGGTAGATAACTCCAAGTGTGAATACGTTAGCTGTATTGAAAAGGGACTCAAAATCTGGATTAACAACAGAGTATTCGGGTATAACATTATATGAAAATTCATTTTTGATGTAAAGGGCCACGCCACCACCCCTCCTGTTTTTTCTACATAGTGCCTCGCAATTTTAGCCATCGAGCTGTACGACATCCCAGTCACAAGTAAACCACGTTTCACTAAACGCCAGTACGTCAAATTTGTAGTGTACAGAAGACAAAAAAGAGTGCAGTTCTTCCTCTTTGTTCCTTAAGCTCTGCGCATTTAAATGGTAATAAGAAAAAAAACTTGATTGCTTCTGTTGCACAGATACAACGTTGCGGAAAGATGCGATATCATGATAACGGCAGGAATCCTTTGCGACGAGCATTGGAAATCGCTATCGCATTTAAAGAACAAAGGCTTAACCACGTATACCATTTTGTCGAGGTCATGTTCGTTACGGATACGAATGTCGCCATCGCCCTCGTCCTTATACGGACAAGCACATGCCCATTCTTTTGCCACACAAAACGGTAGCATTTTTCTTTAGCCTTCTTTCGCGCAAGCCACAGGAGATGTTTGTCGAAAGCAGTCATGTTTTCAAAGATACGCATGTTAGGCTTTTTTAACTTAAGGACAGAGCGGCTCTGTAACCACGCTTCCTTAAGGGTGGTTGAACGAAACCGAACAATTACAACAGATTCTTTACCGGGCCGTGCTGGCAGTCGGTGAAGGGCGTCAACGTCGGAGCTCGTTATCTCGGGCAGTTCCAGTGTTCGGGCCAGGTCGTTAACCTTTTCGAGCAAGTTTTCATTCTTTTCATTCTTTTCATTCCATTCAGTTGATGCTTCATTTGCTCAACTACTGGTGAGGTACCTGATTCAATGCGTTCTACCCGCTTCTTCAGGGAAGTAACATCCTTCTCTTGTTTGTTAACTTTGTCCATTATTTGGCCGTACTTTTCAGAGATAAGAGCGAGTGATTATTCAATGCCGGTCACTTTCGTGACCAGTTCAGGAAGGGCGTCTACTTTTGCGACAAGCGGAAGGAGCGTGGAAAACTTATCGTTAAGCTCAGTTAGTTTGCGCTCAATGTTGGAGGCATTTGATTCACCAGGGACACAAGCGCTTCTACTACTAGCCACTACGCAGGTTGCACAGTTCCAAGTAGCCTTCAAAGAGTCCTTTTGTTTGCGGAATTTAGAGGCGCTAAGGCCAGAGCAATCTCCAATGTGGTAAAGGTAATCACAGGAAGCACACATTATGAACAAATCACCCTCAGACACTTGGCCATGACACTTTAGGCACTCGATCAAGCTTTCCTTAGACATCGCAGAGAAAGTGGCAGCAGCAGCAGCAGCAGCAGCCGCAATGGTAGCACAAGAAATAACTTATAGTACAGAAAGGCCGAAAAGCAACCAACCTGCAAAGTAGTTGGGCAAAAATTAGGCAACGTTGAACGTGCGCCCGTTGCCGCTGCTGCGTGAGAAATGTCAGAGCCTCCGGTGGTCCGTTCCTTTATACGCTTCCAGCGTCCGTCGTCGATGCTGTCGGCGCCATGCAACTTTCGCCGAGCCAGTAGCTTGTTATCCGGTCCGTAGGTCAGGTGACGGGGATAGCGCAGCGGATGCTTCTGCAAAGTAGATGGGCAAAAATTAGGCAACGTTGAAGCATGCGCCCGTTGCCGCTGCTTCGTGAGTAACAGCCCTCCTGGCACCTCACGCTGCAGCGTGAGGTGCCAGGAGAAACAGCCGAGATGTGCTAGCACTTTTGCGACAATCCAGCAGTGCACGAGCACTTTGCCTCCACGATCGATGGGTCCCGGAATGCGTCGGCGATTCTCACCACAATCTCGTGCGGGTCCGCTGTCACGCCGGAGGTTTGCACACACGCGCGACCACTTCTACTTAATTACTCACTGTACCACTGGTACCGACTAAAATGAGGTGCTAAGCGTCCACTACCCGTTCTCCCCCCACAAAACAGCGCGAATTACCATCGCAGTGCAACAAACTTAATATTTTCACCAAGGACAGCGTACGCGGGGACCTCCGTAAAGCCGCCATACTGCACAGTGTAGCCAGACCGGGCCAGGCTTCGCAGCGCGCCCTAATGTTGATTTGAGTTGCGATGAGCACTGAAAACCTAGAATCAACTAATATCTTGCCAGATTTTCCAAAAATAAAAAGTAAAATGTGGGTATATTAGGTCGAATTGAGTTCTGGCGATTTTAGTATCACTGACATATAGCTTTTAAGAATGCCTAATCGTTTCTCAACAACAAAGAAAGCAACAAAATCCCAATAAAGAAAGGCGTCAGGCAGGGAGATAAGATCTCTCCAATGCTATTCACAGCCTGTTTACAGGAGGTATTCAGAGACCTGGATTGGGAAGAATTGGGGATAAAAGTTAATGGAGAATACCTTAGTAACTTGCGATTCGCTGATGATATTGCCTTGCTTAGTAACTCAAGAGACCAATTGCAATGCATGCTCACTGACCTGGAGAGGCAAAGCAGATGAGTGGGTCTAAAAATTAATCTGCAGAAAACTAAAGTAATGTTTAACAGTCTCGGAAGAGAACAGCAATTTACAATAGGTAGCGAGGCACTGGAAGTGGTAAGGGAATACATCTACTTAGGACAGGTAGTGACGGCGGATTCGGATCATGAGACGGAAATAATCAGAAGGATAAGAATGGGCTGGGGTGCGTTAGGCAGGCATTCTCAGATCATGAACAACAGGTTGCCATTATCCCTCAAGAGTAAAGTGTATAATAGCTGTGTCTTACCAGTACTCACCTACGGGGCAGAAACCTGGAGGCTTACGAAAAGGGTTCTACTCAAATTGAGGACGACGCAACGAGCTATGGAAAGAAGAATGATAGGTGTAACGTTAAGGGATAAGAAAAGAGCAGATTGGGTGAGGGAACAAACGCGAGTTAATGACATCTTAGTTGAAATCAAGAAAAAGAAATGGGCATGGGCAGGACATGTAATGAGGAGGCAAGATAACCGATGGTCATTAAGGGTTACGGACTGGATTCCAAGGGAAGGGAAGCGTAGCAGGGGGCGGCAGAAAGTTAGGTGGGCGGGTGAGATTAAGAAGTTTGCAGGGACGGCATGGCCACAATTAGTACTTGACCGGGGTTGTTGGAGAAGTATGGGAGAGGCCTTTGCCCTGCAGTGGGCGTAACCAGGCTGATGATGATGATGATGATGATGATGATGATGATAAATCGTTTCTCCCGTTAAGGCAGAGTACATGCTCAACTGCTACAATAAGTGTGAACATAGGCAAAAACTACATTTTTGGCCCTTGCGTCAATTTTATGGCATGTTGCATCATCTAATCAAGTAGTAATTCAATTTGACGAAGTTCTCGATTTAACCAAATAAAACCTCACATCCCAATAAAATTTATTAACTAGACTTACTGTACTTTATAACCAAAGTACTGTATTACTATAAGCAGCTACAGCCGCCATGAGTGGCGAGCAGAATTGAAATGTCGAAACACGCCGAGCTCTGTTGCTAAAGTACGCGTCATTGGGTAACTGCGGGAACCGCGGTACCGCACGCAGTTATTCAAAGCAGCACATAAAAGTGCCGCGGACTCAAATTGGTTAGTAAATGCATTCGGAACCAGTCTTTCGATTACTCAATTAATATATCAGCCACACACTTGCATAGCATGGCCACGTGGCAAACGCTGCCATGCGGACGCTTCACTATGCACGGATCGGCTGGTTGCAATAGTGGGGCACTCCATGGGTGCATGTTTAAAGCACAGCGTTTTTTGCCTATCGGGTGGTCGTTGCAGGTGCTCCATGGCCGAGTGTATTGCATGGTACAGAATTGGCCGCAGTACCAAAAGTACACAGGTAGGGCGGTCCGTGCAGATGAAGCGTGAAGGCGAGCTCAACATAACCACGTCGCCATTATTCTGTAGGAATTATTTATGCGAAAGCGTCAAATGACCCATTGAGCAAAAAAGCCGGCGTCTGTCGTCTCAGCGAAACAGCGCCTCAAATCCCATTGGCTGCGACCACGTCACGAGTGCGCCTCGACGGAACAGAGCGAGTGAAAAGGTACACCTGCTGTCGCTATAGTGCACCAGGTGTTGCGTGAGGGGAGAGGGCGTCGCCGCGACGCCACGTCATCCTTGCTCTCGCAAGCCGCCGCCCGGTCCGTATCTCCCCCCTCCACTGGGCTTAACTGCTGCGCATGCCTGCCGGCCTTGGTGGCCACTGCTGTTTCCTGGTCTCTGGTCGTGCAGTTTGTCGGTGGCATGCGGTGTTGGCCCCGCAGGCTGCTGCCGCTTGCTAGCTCGAGCCAAATGTAGCTCTAGGGTGCATCACTTGCAGCGTAGAACTCGAAGGACTGCTCAGCGGCGTTCAATTGGGCATTAATGCTTTCGCAATCACAACTCAGATAAGACATGCTTAGCTGTTCTCATATGTTTTTCTTTAGTTGCCAAGTAGACGCATCATTGTTCACCATTCACAGTCTTCAATCAGTCGTCATCGTTGCATTGTCATTTCAAATTAGTTGTAATATCACGCCGTCGGATGCTGCCGCCTTCATGCTGTGTAGTAGATACGCAGTCATTGCCATGCATGCACTCATCATCCCAAAGTCATTATGCCTCAATCGTGATGACTCTAGAATTGGCATCCCATCGTCGATCATGCCATCGTTGTCACCGCATCAGCATCATACTGTTCTCGGATTCGACAGATGCATTACACAGATTAGCATTACCTTTTCAGCTTCTAGAACAGAATGCACGTGGTGATCTACCGCAGTAATATTATGAGAGACACTTGGGCGGAACAATTGCTGGGCTTAATCGCCAAGCCTCCCTGCCACATCATTTATTTCAATCTCCACAATAATCCTAAATTGTGTCACAAAACTTCTACAACAAATGTCAACATGGTCGCCATAAGACCTTGTCTCTCATGAAAAACACAACTATATTGTCACGTTCACTAACTTGATCTCCTCCATTGAACTTAGTTCTTGCGTTGAATGGATGCTTTTAGCGTTTTAAATTCTGCTACTTTTGGCCACTGCCTCCTTCTCCTGAATAAGCTAACTTAATATTGATCCACATGCAATTACTAAAATTCACTGAATGCTTTCTTCATGACTAAACACAATTTGTATGTTAACAACTCCTATTCACAAATCTGTCTTTTGTCACTTCTGGCATGCCACAATGCTTAGTGTTGAGGCCCTTGATTTTTCTCATTTTAGATCTCGCAAAGAACTTAACGTAGAAAACTAAACTTTCTGTTGATGACTGTGTGTTTTGTTGTGAAACAACCAAACTCTGGCAGGTCCGTTTCTGTTCAAACAAACTAAAGAAATGGCCCACTGAGTAAAAAAGCCAGCGTCTGTCGTCTCAGCGAAATGGAACCTCAAATCCCATTGGTTTTGACCACGTTGCCGGCGTGACTCTACGGAGCAGAGAGGGTGAAAGGGTACATCTGCCGTCGCTCTAGCGCGCCTAGTGTTGCGTGAGGGGAGAGGGCGCCGCTGCAATGCCACGTCATTCTTGCTCTCGCAAGCCGGCGCCCAGTCCATAACTCCTCCCCTCCCCTCCCCCCCCACCACTGGGCTTAGCTGCTGCACGTGCCCAGTGGGGCAATGTCTCCACTAACACTAATGTCTCTCCGGAGTGCCATCACTAGTTAAAAACCTAACATCAGTACCCTAGCAAAAAAAACTGATAGAAATTTCTACAAGTCTCTTAAGAATATGTGTAGGTTGTACGGGTCCTTCTAAGAGTGATATATATTCCTACCTGACCCATAGAACTCTTTACCAGACTGGCAGGCAGCAGATAGATCTCACTGTGCTGCCTACAAGACCAAATAGCATGATGTATCAGTCTTTTTAACCCAGATAGAGATCATCATATGACACATAGAAATCTGATTGAGGCACTGATAAAACATGTTAGAAATAGCACACATGCCAGTGCCCACACGCCTGAAGAGACGTTTTTAAAATGAAGTGAATATAGAACCCTGAATGCATTGCCTGCCACGTGAACAGATTGACAAACACATTTGGGATATTAGAGTATCAAATAAAAATGAAGTGTGTAAACTGTGCAATTATCAAAACTTTTTACAGCTTGTATGCAGATATATTATCCTGAACATGTTTCAACATAAATTAAAGCACACGTTTTCAAAGCACAGCAGCGTTACTTAGCCTGTGAAACTACATTGGGGAAGTTGCATGAGAAAAGTATCAGTCAATCTTTGTAGCAGGTGTGCTCCAGTTCTTTTAATACAAAATTACATTTACAAATTTTGCGAGACGGATGTGCAACATTTAATGCATATCCAAAACAGAATTACTGTCATCATCATCATCATTATTTTATGTCCACTGCAGGACGAAAGCCTCTCCCTTCGATCTCTAATTACCCCTGTCCTGCGCCAACCGATTCCAACTAGCACCCGCAAATTTTCTAATTTTCGCGCACCAGCTAGCCTTCTGCCATCCTCTACTGCACTTCCTTCTCTTGGTACCCATTCTGTCACCCTAATGGCCCAACTGTTATCTAATCTGCGCATTACATGACCTGCCCAGTGCCATTTTTTTTCTCTTTATGTCTGTTAGTATATCATCTATACCCGTTTGCTCTCTTGTCCAAACTGCTCTCTTTCTGTCTCTTAAAGTTATACTTAGCATTCCTCGTTCCATCACTCTTTGCACGGTCCTTAACTTGTTCTCAAGCTTCTTTGTCAGTCTCCAAATCTCTGCGCCATATGCCAGCACCCATAAAATGCACTGATTGTATATTTTCCTTTTCAATGATAATGGTAAGCTCCCATTCAGGAGCTCACAATGTCTGCCGTAAGCGATCCAGCCCATTTTTATTCTTCTGTGAATTTCCTTCTCATGGTCAGGGTTTCCTGTGATTAGTTGACCTGGGTAGACGTACACCTTCACAGACTCTAGAGGCTGAGTAGCGATCTTGAACTCTTGTTTCTTTGCCCGGTTATTTATCATTATCTTTGTCTTCTGCATATTAATCTTCAGCCCCACTCTAACAATCTCCCTGTTAAGGTCCTCAATCATTTGTTGTAACTCGTCTGCAGTGTTGCTGAATAGAACAATGGCATCGGCAAACCGAATGTTCCTGAGGCGTTCGCCGTTGATCCCTACTCCTAAACCTTCCCAGTTTAATAGCTTGAATACTTCTTCCAAGCACGCCGTGAATAGCATTGCAGAAATTGTGTCTACTTGTCTGACTCCTTTCTTCATAGGTATCTTCCTACTGTTGTAATCAAGTTTATTTAGAAAAGCACCACAAAGCACTTTCAAGGCTGTGCATACTAACTGTAGCTCTAACATGTCAGGCTGAGTTTGTGAATGCCATAAATTAGACACTACCAACGTGATTTCATTAAAGCTACTTTCTGGGCTAGTTGCTGCATACTTGATTTGAAATTATAACAACGCTAATGCATCCATCCACAAAGGAACAAGGACAAGACACAAGCAACATGACTACAAACATGACTAGGGTTTATTTTACACTCCATTACCTAAAGAATAAGCAAACTTTAGCCACATTTAAACAAACACATAAGAGGAAGAACACAGACCGAAGCACCAACTTCACCATGCCCATTTGTGCTCACAGATGCTATATTAGAACACCAGGTCTAATTGGCACATGCTTTTATAATATTGTTACGTCCAAGCGCGTCAAAGGGACGCGGGGATCAAGAAGAGAGGGGAAGAGGAGAACGAAGACTGTGCAGCGGCCATTCCTGTTGTTCGTAGCCTGCCGTTCCTGCTCTCGCACGCCTCAATAAACCCCTTTTCCCCGTGTTTGTAACAAATTGGTGGACAGTGCGGGGTACACCTCGTAACCACGGAGCCTACGCTGCTACAACTTCGCCGAAGCCGTCGACTTGCCGGACTTCCGCCACCCTCACCTGACATGCCTGAATACGCCTGCCAGACTCCCGAAGGATCTGACGCGGCTTCTAGGCCAGCACCTGGTGTTCCGTGACAATACTACCGCGTGCCACTCACTTTCGGAGGAAAAGCCGGAGAAGATGTCGACGAGTGGCTCACGAACTACCGAAGGGTGAGCCGGTCTAACGGTTGGAACTCGACCGCACAGTTGTCCAATGTTGTATTTTCCCTTACCGACACTGCGCTCGTCTGGTACGAGAATCACGAAGACACGCTCACTTCGTGGGAGCTTTTCGTCGAGGAGCTCAGAGCGTGTTTTGGAGATTCTAGCGCAAAAAAGAAACGCGCTGAACAGACGCTTTCGCAACGAGCTCAGATTCCCGGCGAGACCTGTACGACTTATATAGAAGAAGTGCTGAAACTGTGTAAAATAGTCAACTCTCAAGTGTCTGAAGATGACAAAGTTGGACATTTGTTAAAAGGAATAGCCGAAGACGTCTACAATTTTTTGATCGGCAAGGAAAGCTTGGATTCCGTGTCTGACGTCATTCGCCACTGCCGAACCTTTGAGACGCTGAAGATGCGACGGATAATACCGAAGTTTGGTCGCCTGGCTAATGTCACGACGGTGGCGAGTGTAGACCCAAGCTCGTGTGTTGACCTTCCATCCACTATACGGCAGATTGTTCGCGAAGAGTTGCTCCATCAGGAAGAGATGTACCGTTGCACACCCGGCATCACTGGCGCGTACTCACCACACGAGATGAGAAACACGGCCGTTTCGACGACATGGCAACCCATGGTGAACTCAGCGACCATCGAGTATAGGTCTACCCCACAAACGAGAGGGACCATGAGCTATCAAGGTCATGACTACGACCAACGCCCACGCCGCACACACGCCTCCCAGCGGCCGATGCCTAGCCATGATGAATGTCACCCACCTACTGTCTATGCAGTCGACAGCAACATGCGCGACTACATGGAAGAACATCGCAATTTGAGGCATCTGCCGGTATGTTTCCAATGCGGTGTCGCGGGCCACATAGCGAGGTTCTGCAATCGTCGCCCAACGACGTGGAATGGTCGATCCGGATCTTCAACAAGGCCCACACCTCCTACGAGGACAACTCAACAGCCGTACACCACCTCTTGGTCAGCTCGCGTCCCTTCTGGCAACGATTACTGGCAGAGAAACTTCCGGAGCCGCTCGCCCGCATCTGACAGGAGTTTGACGCCACCGCCGACTTCTCGTGCACCGCGTTTACGTCAATCTCCATCGCCAGTGCGCCGCTCAGCCTCGCCTTCACAACCGGAAAACTAGCTAGCGCGGCCGATGGGGGTGAGGTCGCTCGACACGTGCTATCGACAGAAATGCCCCCTGCAGTTGCTATGATTAAGAACAAAGTGCATGTACTTGTTGATGGTGTTGCTACAATGGCTTTAGTGGATACCGGAGCAACTGTATCCGTAATGAGTCTCGGTTTTAAAGGTCGGTTGGGGCGTAAAGTTGTATTTCGGTGGGACCAGGCTGCAACGTTTTGTGGAGTGAGCGGCGAGTCGTTGCGCCCTGTTTGTGTGTGCACTGCTGACGTATCCTTGGCTGGTGGAGTTTTCGCGACGGAATTTGTAGTTATTCCCCGATCGACGCACGAAGTGATTTTGGGCATCGACTTTTTGCGACAGTGTGGTGCGACCGTCGACTGTCGCACGGGGGAAGTTTGCGTGGGTGGCCATGTTTCGTCCGGGCTCTTAGAGGAGACTTGCAGTCAAGGTGAACTTTGTGTATCTGCAGATACTGTTGTGCCTGCGTCCACCTCTGTGTGCGTGCCGGTTGTGTGTCGCGGTGAAGTGCCAGACAGTTTCGATGCCTCCGTAGAGCCAATGCATCTAAATTGTATGAAGAAGAACATTTTTGTCCCTCATTGTGTGGTATCCATCGGCAAGGGGCGTGCTGGCTTGTGGACGGCCAACTGCTCGGCAGAACCCGTCCTGCTTCCAGACGGCCTGAAACTCGCCTACTTTACAGAATACTCGTCCTCGTCTGTAGCCGTACTAACAGATCCGCCGTGTGAACCTGCTGACCTTCGCCACGTCTCAGACAAAAAGCTTCTGTCTATGATAAACAAGTCACTCAGCACGAGGGAGCGCCATACCTTGGTGGATACGCTTTCTAAGCATCTGTCAGTGTTTGACTTTGCGCAGCCGGACAAAGCGTTCTCGATTCCCGAGTCACGAACACGCCATACTATAGATACGGGATCTGCGCGCCCGATCAGGCAAAAGCCTTATCGCGTGTCGCCTAACGAGCGGAAGATAATCGGGGAACAAGTTAGTGACATGATGAAAAATTGAATAATACAAGAGTCCTCGAGTCCTTGGGCAGCTCCGGTCATACTTGTCAGAAAGAAAGACGGTAACTGGAGATTTTGCGTAGATTATCGAAGATTAAACGCCGTGACTAAGAAGGATGTCTACCCCCTGCCCCAGATTGATGATGCAATTGATTGCCTGCATTCGGCCTCTTATTTTTCTTCAGTGGACCTGCGCTCAGGATATTGGCAAATCCCTATACACCCGGCAGACAAGGAGAAAACAGCCTTCATAACCCCGGATGGATTATTCGAATTCAATGTGATGCCATTTGGGTTGTGCAACGCTCCAGCAACCTTTGAAAGGTTCATGGACACCATTCTGCGTGGGTTAAAGTGGAACATCTGTATGTGCTATCTTGACGACGTTGTTATATTTGGGCGCACATTCAATGAGCACAATACGCGCCTGGATATTGTCCTCGACTGCATCAAAAACGCTGGCCTGGTTCTGAACTCCAAGAAATGTCACTTTGGTGACCGTCAAACCCTTGTGCTGGGTCACCTTGTTGACAAAGACGGTATCCGGCCTGATCCCCTCAAGACGGCCGCGGTCGAGGCATTCAGTGCACCGCAGTCTGTGAAGCACCTTCGCAGTTTTCTGGGCCTTTGCTCTTACTTTCGCCGATTTATTCCTGGTTTTGCTGACGTCGCTTATCCTCTGACAAATCTGCTACATAAAGACGCACGGTTTGACTGGACACACGAGTGCGATTCTGCATTTCGTCAGCTGAAGTTCCTGTTAACCTCCCGACCTATCCTTCGCCACTTCAATCCTACTGCGCCGACAGAAATCCACACAGATGCTAGTGGCGTTGGTCTGGGTGCCGTATTGGTCCAACGCTATGACGACCGTCAGCACGTGATTGCTTACGCAAGCCGCTCATTAAGCAAACCTGAACGGAATTACACGGTGACAGAGCAAGAATGCCTCGCTGTAATCTTTGCGGTTCAGCGATTTCGCTCGTACTTGTACGGACGCCCATTCCAAGTCGTCACAGACCACCATTCCCTGTGCTGGCTCGTGAACCTTCGCGACCCTTGTGGTCGCCTTGCGCGCTGGGCTTTGAGGTTGCAGGAATATAACTTCACTGTTTCCTACAAGAGTGGTCGAAAACACGCTGACGCAGACTGCCTTTCCCGTATGCCGCTTGCCACGACGGACTGCGACGCAGACGATTTTGATCATCTCGTCGCTTCTGTGACACCCGCTTTTCCGGATATCGATGCGTTCAAAGCAGAACAACGGACAGACACTAAATTGGAGCCACTCTTTACTTCTGCCCATTCAAGTGCAACAATTGCAGCTACTGTGTACGTGACGGGCTCCTGTACAAAAGGAACTACTCAAGCACGGGTGCACGCTTCCTTCTAGTGGTGCCGGAGCGTCTCCGGCCAGCAATCCTTCAGGCTATGCACGATGACCCTACCTCCGGTCACTTGGGCACTGTGCGCACACTTTATCGCATTCAAGAACGCTTTTACTGGCCCCGGATGCGACATTCGGTTGAGTTTTATGTCGCCAGCTGCATACAGTGCCAACGTAGGAAACGCCCAACCACTGCCCCATCTGGTCTCCTTCAACCTGTGCCGCCTTCCAGCTCACCCTTTCGGCAAGTTGGAATTGATCTGTTGGGCCCTTTTCCAAAGTCATCTAAGGGGAACCACTGGATAATTGTCTGCGCCGACTATTTCACCCGCTATTGCGAGACGGCGGCTATACCATCAGCAACTGCCACCGAAGTGTCGCTTTTCTTACTTTACGCTATTGTTCTACGGCATGGACCGCCTGGTGTTATCATAAGTGACCGGGGACGTCAATTCACGGCGGATATCGTGGAAGAACTTGTGCGTTTATGTAACTCGCACCTCCGGCACTCGACGCCGTATCATCCCCAAACGAACGGCCTCACTGAGCGCACTAATCGAACAATCACCAATATGCTTTCCGTGTATGTTGCGTCCGATCACAAGAATTGGGATGAAGTTCTACCGTTTATTACTTACGCCTACAACACCGCCAAGCACGAGACAACCGGCTACAGCCCCTTCTTCCTTCTATATGCTCGGCCGCCCCGGTATACGCTCGACACTGTCCTCCCTTTTTACGACCACGACAATCCTACGGTCGCCGATGCGCTATGCCTCGCTGAAGAGGCTCGGCGACTTGCGCGTCTTCGGACTTTGGCATCACAAGAAAACTCCAAAGCCCGCTACGACGCACGACATAGGCCTGTTACATATCACCCTGGTGATCTCGTTTGGCTTTGGACTCCCACAAGGAAGCGCGGTTTGTGTCAAAAGCTGCTGGCAAACTACGATGGACCGTATGTTGTCATCGACAAAGTCAGCGAAGTTAACTATACTCTCGCGCGCCTCACGAGCACTGGTAGACGTTCTGCTAGGACACAAGTCGCACATGTCGCACGGTTGAAATCATGCACGCCACGACAAGCTAGTTGACTCGCCCAGGGGGCTTTGTCTGCGAGGGGAGGCATGTTACGTCCAAGCGCGTCAAAGGGACGCGGGGATCAAGAAGAGAGGGGAAGAGGAGAACGAAGACTGTGCAGCGGCCATTCCTGTTGTTCGTAGCCTGCCGTTCCTGCTCTCGCACGCCTCAATAAACCCCTTTTCCCCGTGCTTGTAACAATGTTACAACTTCATATGAAGCTATTTTCTCTAGACTAGGCACTTTTGCATTCATCCCAAAAGTGTTGTGATATGTGACAGAACACAAGTGAGCTTGTGCAAAAAGAACAAACTGGCATGGCACACTGACAGGAAGCAAGGAAACAGGACAAGCATCGCTATTGGTACAAGATATACAGCAATATATCAGAACATGGTAATACAGCAATATTATTTAAGCAAAAGTGAGTACAAATCTGAGAACTTACTCAAGTAAGAACATGGATTTACCCTTTTTAAAACCATGCATTCATGAACAAAAACAGCTAAACATCAGTGCACATATTGCAAAATCAGAAGACACAATTCTTCACTGGGTGCTAGTTCAACCACCGCACGTCGAAATGTGTAAAAGTAGTTTAACCTGTGTAGCTTTCAGCGCGCGGCAGCAAAGAAGACTATCAAAACAGGCTTCATATATAGTGTTTGAAGTCTTTGATTCAAACCGTAATAAACCGTAATACACTGTTACCTCTTCACCGTCTGCTAGTGAAGCACTGTTTCACTGTGATCACCCACTCAAAACAGTCACTTGGTTAAGTAGGGCCCTTCGCTACATGTACGGACACCGACCCGAAACTGTGCATAAGTCCAGTAAAATATTGTCATGTTTTGGCTACTGCAACTGTTCATCAGCAGCTCCATCACTACTGCCAACATGCAGACCATGCAATTCCCCAAGCACTTAATCAAGAAGAGTACAATAATGAAGAGTGGCAAATTGGGCTAGCTGGTTCATTAGGAAAACAAGAAGCTACCGCAAGAAAAAATAAACACTCTAGAATTTTGGTGGCTTTGGCTTGTTTAATATATTCAAACATCAAAAAGCTGATTATTACAGAACGCCATAAAGCATGGTGTACTGTTACCAACTGTTGTTTTTTAAAGCTATAACCTGTTATTACCAGACATTCATGTACCATGGCTGAAGACATACTGTTCATCGTTGCCATGTCTTGAGCATGGGAATTAGTCTCTTTCACAAAGGTTTCGTATTTTCCATTCAAAAATATTGTTGTCTATTTCTATAAACACATAAAGGCGCATAACTTCGCTGGGTGTTACGTAAACTAGTGGCTCCTCTCTTCTGACGCAGACTGAAAGGTGCTTTGCATGGAGAATTTCAACAGGAAATAGTTTCTTGCATTTCAGAATTATGCGAGAATTCGCTCCAGTAAGAATTCTACAAATGAGAGAAAACGCACCTGAGAAGCTGACATATGCACTGTTTTTAGTCTTTATAGTTCAAGTGTAATGGAGAGAGTGGAATGTTTGTTGGTTGATGACCATTCGGTAATATTCAGTGACACTTGTTGAGTCACAGCCACGGTTGTGGACTACAGCCTGTTTTTCACTTTCATCCAAGTTCAGGCACAGCTTTCCAGTGCCTAGCAAAACTGTCTGCTGACCAGCTCTCCTCTCCTGTACACCAAAAAAACTCACTGCTTCTTGTGAAAGATTTAGGCTAGCTTTAGCTGCCTGTAACTTTCGAGCAAGTACATGACATTCCAATATTTGTAAAGGAACATCATTAGCTCCGCTGACCAATGTCACAAGAAGTTCATTTCCGCCTTCAAATACAAATGAGGAATGCGACCAATGAGGTCCTTGTTTAGCCGCACTTTTAGGAAGATGCAGGATTTGGTGTACATTGTATGTCATTGCACCCAATCCATACAAAGACTGTGCTCTCACAACAAACTCCGAGAGAAGATCAGATGATCTCATTATGGGCACGTTGCAAGTGCTAGGCGGCGCCCTGACTTTCCGACCCCTAGCGCCATCTGACGAATAGTTGCGCGAATGTGGTAGGATTACTCACGGCGTCAGCAGCCCGCGCTGCGTGTTTGGCGTCCTGTAAAACGGTAGCGATGGCGCGAAACAGCGTGCCGATATTAATTTTAACCGGGTT
This sequence comes from Dermacentor albipictus, assembly GCF_038994185.2. Classification (NCBI taxonomy): domain Eukaryota; kingdom Metazoa; phylum Arthropoda; class Arachnida; order Ixodida; family Ixodidae; genus Dermacentor; species Dermacentor albipictus. Next base: position 179,684,258 of record NC_091823.1, on the reverse strand, counting down.
TCGGGAATTACAAGATCTTCATAGCTTTTTTCGTGAAAAGAATTTAGAGAAAGGAAGTCGTCTATTTGAAGTGGGGCACGTCTACGACTTGAGGGAAGTGTTGAACTCGCACTGATCGGAAGTGACTGCTAGGTTTATTCCGCAAGCGAAAAATAATGCACCAGCGAGATGCGTGAAGCTCAGCGTAAGTTCCTTCGTTATCTACGGCGTGGACACATGAAATTGTAAGCGAAATTGATTCTTGCAGATCGGCGACAGCAGACAAATCCTAGCGGGGAGCTGCGATTGCCGTGCTGGCATCGCAGGGAAGTGCAAGGACGCCGCGGTAGTTTCCCTGTACATACAGGACGGCAAATACGAATCCAAAACATCTCATCCAAGAACGTGGGGCGTATGAACGACTCGTAAGACCTACCAGAGGTATTCTAACGTTGCTCTCCCCAAACACAAAAAAAAGGGGATGAACTTACCAGTTGTGTTAGACTACGATGGGAAAATATTTTCGCCCAAGTTACTGGAAGTGCGATACTTTCATGTTGCGATTTTTCAGTGCGTGCAAAGGAGGTTCCAATAAACCACGTTGTCAAAAATTTTGGTGATCTCATCTGCCCCTTCGTTGATACGCTGGGCGCAGAAGGGTGTATGCGAGCTCAGCCGGCTGCAACCCCTTCTCAAATCTCTCAGCAAGCCCTAGCGCTGTTTGAATGGGAGAGGATTGGGAAAGAGTTCCACAGCTTTACTGCGGTACAAAGTGGGAACAAACTACTTTGATGCATATCCTGATACGCACTGCAGGCAGTGGCGTAGCAAAGGGGGGGGGGGGGGGAGGCCGTGGGCTCCGGGTGCAAGGGGCCAGTGGGGTGGGGGGGGGGGTGCCATATACGTCCGGAGACACACGGAAATTGTTGATATCCTCGCCTTCCTCCAATAAACCCGGGGTAGAGGGGGGGGGGCACAGAAGTCCTATGGGCCCCGGGTGCCAGACGACCTAGCTACGCCACTGACTGTAGGTGTCCCATTGCTGCCATCATTGCTGTAAAAGCAAAGAATTCAGCGTTATAACGCACTTGGCATAACGCCGGAACATAAAACAGCCTATGCCGTCGGACGAGCGCTATCCAGTGTTGACGCCGTTCTGCTTCATACGATCGGCTTGGAAACCTGTAAAACTTTGTTCCTCGTGAGTTGGTGTACGTGCTGTTACAGCCCACTACTCAACAGCTCGGGTTGCACTTCGGCATTGCTCAGAAAAGGAAACAGCTACGCGCGAAACAGTGCACATGCAGGCTTTCCGAGCGAAAGCGGGCTGGTCGTATCCTGCCGGTTCCGCGCTCGCCGCCGCGAGGGGCGCCCTAGTAGGCGCGGGAACTACGTTCGCAGCCTGCCTATGGTCATCTGAAGTTACGGTGTCCAGTAGAAGTATATAGACACCCTCCACAAGCAAACTGGAATGTCTGACATACTTATCCGGCAAAAAGCCATGAAGGCATGGTAATTAATAATGAAGAACCCACCACTTCCATTCACTAGCTTTCCAGATTGTGAAGTCTGATAATCTTCGTGGTGTATGTGTGAACCAATTCGGTGGCTTGACTGCCAATAACCTCCTGTTTAAAGACGCTAAACTTTGTTGTGAACCAATGTAAACAGCTTTTCTCTTTTAAATGTGATCACATTTTTATTCTTCTTAAACTGTTGTATGGTGTATATTTGTTCCAACAATCTTTCCTTTCTAAATCCTGGCCTTCATATTGGATTTATATGTATTGTCTTTTGTGATAATATAAATGCATTATTTCTGACTCATTTTTTGGGCAAATGAGGAAGCTTGCTTCTCCTTGAAGCACATTACACCTATACAACACACATAGATACTGAGAGACCATAGATCTGGCAAACTAATATCAATACTCTACCACACTAATAAAAAAAATACACCAGCAGACTTGTACAAGCAGAATAGCACAGATACGTCCACAATAGAACTAAAAGTAATTTTATTAGTGTATCAGTTGTATCTTTTGATAATGCAATAGAAAAAAACTGATATAATTTTTATAAGGTTGCCCTATCAGATTTTTTCCTAGTGATATTTCAGTGTAAATGCATATCAACTTTTTGACTAATGCTAATAACTGAACACATGGCTTTTTGTGCTGCAAGTTTTTTTGGACTCCTGCTTCCCTTAAACTTATACTGTATAATATGCTTGCAAGATCAAAACTGGAGTATGCTTCATCAATCCGGGATACACCGACAAAAAAACAACTCTCATATTTAGTTAAAGCCACACAAAACCAACCTGTAAATTTTATTGTAGCTGCTTATTCCCATACCGCAAGCATATCAACAATTAAAACTTGTCTTGATTGGCCAGGCTTGTCAACAAAAAAACTTACTCATTTATTTCCCAAATTCTCAATTGAAACATATGTTCTTACCTCCTTGTAGCTCATTGAGAATGAACTACAACCTCAAGATACAGGTGCCAACTTGCCAAACCAATCTTTACTATTCCTGTAAAAGGCAGCCTCAGAACACACACACGCACACACATATATATCAATGAGCTACAAGGAGGCAATAAAAAGCAACACACACAGACACAGTAACTCTAATGCTCCATACGATAGAAGATACGATAGAAAATTGGGCAAGTTGTTGAAGCTTCATGGCAGCTACTGCATGACAGATGCCGACAAAAGTAATAGAACGGGACAGGATACAGCACTATCAAATGAAGTTTGTTGAAAGAAAACAACCAATATATAACACACATCACGTGACCAACACCCGGCCCCCTAGCATATGCAGAAACATACCAAAACAACCTTCACATCAACGAATGCACATGTTTTGACGGCAACAGACATGTCACGGCTGATTAATCAACGTAAAAAAACAATTACTAAGGCACAATGCAACTCAGTGGCTTTACTTAAGATCTAACACGGCAACCTCGCTATCTTGCAGCGAGATGGATGGCTGGCTAACACATAGAGAGCCTTTCTTTCTAATGTGATATGCCTCCATTAATTCATGTAAGAGCTTTTCACACGGTGTGAACAGCAGAATAGCACTTTCAAAAACTGGATGACGTCCAATGTTGCAACAATGCACAGAAAGGTGTGGATGCGCAAGATCCCTTAAAAAAACTATAGCACTTCCTTAGTCGAATGATATATATATATATATATTCACCATCCAGGGCCAGGGAACAAGAGAAGCCAGACACCACTGACCAATTTCTGACTAAAAGAATTAATTTGTGACCTTATACATCTGGTGTTTACTGTACATGTCCCTCACCTCCATCCAGGTTTCCAACATTTATATCTAAAAAGCTTGTCTGTCCTGAAAGTGATGCCAGTAAATTTATTGTGATGTGACTGTATGTCAGAGCCGTCTAACTGGTTGAAACTAGTAGTGACGGAATCCAGCTAAACAGTGGTCCGTCACTCAGTGTGCTCTGAACATCGGAGAGTGTTGGACGGGCCTGTCCATGAGAGCTGTTTTTTGTTCTTGTGCAAGTGAAAATGCAGCGCTCAATATAACAAAGATTTGCGATGAAGATTTGTGTGAAACTTGGCAATACTGCTGCGGAAACTGTAACTATGCTCAAGACTGCTTATAAAAAACATGCCCTGTCAGATCGTCAAGTGTTTCGGTGGCACAAGGCCTTTTGGAAGGTCGGGAAGACATCCACGGACTGGTTCATCATGAGTTTGAAGAACCTGGAACCACTGTGAACTCCAAATTTTATGTGAATGTCCTCTAAAGACTGAAACGCAGGGTTCAACATATCCGGCCGGACATTGCACACAACTGGAAGTTGCACCACGATAATGTGCTGGCCCATAGTGCCTTCATCGTCACCGACTACCTGGTTAAAGCAGGGGTGTCAATGATCCCCCAGGCCCCGTACAGCCCAGGCTTGGCTCCCCCCCGATTTTTTTTTCTATTTCCATGCCTCAAAACACTCCTGAAAGACAATCATTTTGGGACAGCGGACGTGATCAAAGCAGCTAGCACCACAGCATTAAAGGCCATTCCGGAGGAGGACTACCGAAACGCAATCGAGAGCTGGAAGTCTCGTTGGAGCCGATGTATTGACGCAAAAGGAGAGTATTTTGAAGATTTTTAAACTTTTTGTAACAACAAATTCAATAAATGATTTTTAATCGCCTTACTGACATTACTCTCAGGACAGACCCTGTACATGCACCTTGAAGGTATGTATGTGGAAACCATTTCAACCTCTGCTTGCTTTTCTGGCATGGAATAAAACGGCCTTTTGTCTCTAACCACTTACTATTCCGTTTGGTTCAATTTTCTAACTTCTGCAGAGTTGCATTCACAACTTTCATAGTTAACCGGCTCCGTTTTCATTCTTGCTTCCTAAAATATGCCCTCCTGTCATGCGTAATTTGGAAGGCCTTCTGTTAGCTATGGGTATTGTATTTCAAGACTATCACTGCAATGTTGCATGAAGAAACCTATTCTTGGAGTGAATTATTGTTCAGCTTGATATCATGATACTGCTGCATGGTTGTTATTTAATTCTGCAAGAGAATGGTCTTGCCATCCTACCAAGAGTGCATTTCATGGGTATGACTCTCTTTCTTTTGACATTAGTTTATGAGGCTCACAGATATGTATCTGTGTCAACAATAACACCTGACATATAATTTTGTGCAACATGCACTACATTTAAACAGATAAAAGTTGAATGTTTTGTCTCTTGGACCAGTCGGCTCAGTGGTAGGAGGTCGAGACCACAAATGAGAATGGCTGGCCAAGATCTGTGGTGTATGTCCCATGTTATGACAAGATTTCATGGTGGCAAGAAGACATGTCAGACATGATGTGGTCTTTCTAGTTATTGTGCACAGAGTTATCAGCATGATAATATCCTTAATGCTACAAAGAGTACCTCCAGTAAGCAGTCTATATGCTTATGCCTTTTTGTTGCTTATGGCTACAAAATCCAACATCCTTTGAAACATGCTCACTTGCTGTCTGATGCACAAAATGAAGAACGCTGCCTTCTCTAAATTTATTAGCAACAAGAAAGCCACTCTGGAAGCAATTATATACATACACAGCAACACACACTAAAACCTACAAATGGGAGAAAAAACACAAACTACGCTAACAATAAAAGAAACCTGACACCCAACAAGTGTTACATGTTACTCAAGTATGCACATTCAACCTGAGTTAGAGGGATAGATGGTCGACTCCCACACTCCTGTGCATGCATGTGGATATGTTAAGCCTCAGCTACTCTTTCTATATCATAACTATGCCCATGTTTGTGAAATCTGGTGTACAACCACAAGAACAATGATGGCTTGACAGTGGTTCACCTTTCAATGAGTTCTCTAAGGAGGATGCATCAACTCTTCCAGCCAATGTACACATTACCACATGAAAGCAGCGGCTTATAAACAGCACAACAGCATACAGCACAAATTATATATTTGCCACGTGTTATTAAACTTACATCATTAAAGCTCATTAGAATTTGTGCTAAGGCTGGTGCACTTTAACCAATCATAAATAATGCAGGAGCTTGGAATATATGATTGACTATTCTCGGAACTGCTTTGATAATACAAAAGTCAAGGCTTTGTTTTTGACATCACCCACTCCAATTCGTTTTCTTTTTTTTTCAATTGAAGCATTGGCAAGGTTTGTGCTATGCGCTTCGACCGTGATTTTTCCTTGTTCGCGCACGGCCATGACCATAATACAAGAGAATCGTCCCAGTAACGCAGTGGTCCCTGCCTACTTTTTCATATACTTTACCACAATATATTACGTATGCTTCACCGCAGAACGGGACTGCATTGCGGCAAAGCTGATTTTATGGAACTGACATTATGTAACGGATCTTTTGTACTTCTGCTGCTCGCATGAGCATAAGCTCGAAAAACCACTAAATACAGACTTGGCTTGCTGCTGGTTGATTTCTAGCTAACATTTCGAGACGTCCACGTTGTTTACGAAAAAATCGGTGAAGTTTCTCGCGCTCGGACGCGCTTCAAAAGGCAGCGTGACCACCGTGACCACAAGCGGCAACGAAATCCACACAAGGTACATCAACTTCCACAAAGCTACTGGGCAACGCCATCAATAACTGGCACAGGGGCCACCCAGGAGCTGGCAAACGCTGCGATGACACCCCACACAAACCACGTCGCTTTCCACAAAGCTATTGGGAAACACGATCAGTCACATGCAGGCACAGGTGAAGTCCGCAAAACACTACATGGGCAGAACTACTACGGCCATACTTAATCACTTCACCCCAAGCTCTCACATTAACAGCTACAATCACTTCTCCACAACCACGGACACAGGCGAAGACCGCACGGGCAGAACGGAAGCACCGATTCAGGGCTCTCGTAGCGTTCATCGCTTTAGCGCCACCTATTTAAAAATAATACACGGAGCCAAGCCAAACCATTATGCCCCAACCACTGGCACGCGCCGAAGGGTCAAATGCATCAAAGCGTCGGTCGGGAACTCGGCGAAGCGGAACGTCGCGCAGCGATTATATGTCTACTGCCGATGCTAGAAGTTTTCCGACGCGCGGCGAAGCTGCGCCGGCGTGCACCAATGAGAGGCTGCGACGCCTCGCAGGCGTCAACCAATCGGAGGCTGCGGAGCCTCCTGCTGCTATGCCTGTAATGGCCGACGATGCGAAGTGCGCCGGCACCACCCAGACAACGCACTGACGTCCTGAGTATGTCCTCAGTATGCCCCCTCAAGGACATTGCAACGTCCTGAAGACATCCTCTACTGGTCCTTGCAAAGGCCTAGAAAGGTCCTCATGTCCGGCCTCGGCACATCCTCAGAACATCCTCAGATAGCCCATAAGGATTTTTCTAGGATGTTTTGAGGACTTATTAGGGTGCACTGTAGGCTTCCTTGAATGCAGAATTTTTGCATTCAATAACGTCATTTAGCTTTTAACAGAACATAACACTAAGGCATGCTTATGGGCTGCACATATTGCTGCGTCCAGAAGTCGATCATAATGAATGGAATGCCTTGGTAGCCTCGGCTTGCTGGGTAATATACAAGGCTAATTTACACATATTGAACAGCCAATGCTGACAGGGCATTACGTGACAAAAGTAGCACAAGCTCTTGCCGTGATCAGCTAGCTTTCAACACATATGCACAGTAAGATTTGGTGCTGCTTAATTGCCTGACGTGTGGTTGTAAATTGAATTGGCTACTTCATTTATCGCACGAAACTCAATATTGAAGGTGCCATCAGCACCTTGCCCAGATAATGTCAATTCTGCCTTTTGCATCATGGATGAAATTCTGGCTGCAAGAAAATGTAATTTTTCTGTACCAACGAAAATGAATCTACCTGGTAACGCCTCCCTAACAGGGGAAGGCTAACCGTTCTGCAGGCGTTCAGAACAAAGTTTCGTCACTCACTCACTCACTCACCTGGTTATAAAAAGTATCTGTAGCAGGCAATGCATACGGGTGATAGTCATGGCACCTGCTAAAGCAAACACAAATATAACCAGTTTCCCAATGACTAGAGTTTATTATGAAAGACTGTGGTGGCACTTGCCAAAGCCAACATTTCTTCAACGAAGTGCAGTTTCCTGACTAGAATATAAATGACTGTGCTGGTCCTTGCCAGGGCCAGCAAAAATTCTTGAACACATTGATTCCTCTTGAAATTGGGCTTTGTACTTGCACTTTGAGGCATTTAATCTGAAAAATCTGAGTGCACATCCTGTGAGCCTAGAAGAAAATGTATACTGTGATGATGAGCACTGATAATGACAATGGTTCTACAAGAATATAAATATTTCAAGTACAGCAAAGTGCAACTTCTCAAACAGGCAGCCCATGCAGCTATGTTGGGTGCCAGACAGCATCCAAATTGTCATATGGGGATCAAACCCATAAGCACGAAAACACTCGCCTTCAAATGTTAAGTGTTCATGTAGGATAATAATGTTTTGAGTATTTTTAACAATAGTCTGAATACCAAACTCACCTTCAGATGTGGCAGCCTTGGCCTGCTGTTTTCTAAGTTTTTCACCAGAGTGGCGCAGCCACACCTTAATTATACTTTCTACATCACTTCTTTTTGACGTTGGAAAATTTTGCATTACGGCCCCTGAAAGATCCACTGGAGATTACTTATACAACATTGTACATATACAAGCTCAAAGCAAAACATTAACAGTATCCAGAAACAACAGGAAATTACATATTAGCCATCTTAGCTTGCCCAAGTACAATAGTACTTGGCTCAGCTGGTTTAACACTCCTCAGCTTGACATTTACGAAGTATGTGTACCTGTACAAGTTTGACTTTTGAAAGCGAGAAAGGAAATTATTCTACCAAGTTTCTTTTTACCGACAATACTATAAACATTCAGGCCTTACTTGTGATTGTGTCAGCCACCTGCAGTGCAGAGAAACTTTTCTTTCCTTTTTTGCCGAGCCAACTGTACTGCACTGCCACTTCTTGGCTTAGCAAAATTCCTAAAATGCGCCGTGTTGCGGGTCCTACGCTGCTGCCTCCAAGACCATGAAATTGCTGCATCTGTAAAACATGGGTAGTGATGGGGAGGGGGCTTGTTGGTGAATCATCAGGAATACTTTTGATGTAGCGCTAAATGTAACATGGACACTAGGAGGCACATACAAAGATAACACACAGTGCTACTAGCAACAACCTATTCTCAAAACCAGACCGCTTATATACCATCAGTGGCAAGCAGACATAGATCACGTGGAAGCACTGAGACATGCACTATGAAAGTCGCACTGTCGAACCATATTCACGACCCACGATAATCTACCAGAACAAATTGTCACCGCTTATGCAGGAGGTCTAACTCCTTGCGAAACAACACTATTGATGGCTTGCTAATGCAAAATTCACTAAGTGCGTCGATATGCTCGGCCTCAGCAATCTGGCCAACAATAACCATGTTTTCGCCATCATTGTTGCTCGATATAAAGGTCACCTTATTGATTGTTGAGGCAGAGCATATCGGCATACTTGGTGAATTTTGCATTAACAAGCCATCAATAGCGTTATTTCCCAAGGAGTTAGCTTTCCTACGTAAGCAATGACAATTTCGATGGTGTGATTTTTATAGCGCATGTCTCAGTGCTTCCACGTGATCTATGTCTGCTTGAGGCTGATGGTATAGAAGCAGTCTGGTTTTGAGAATAATCATTGTTGCTTGTAGCGCAGTGTGTTGTCCTTTTTACGTGCCTCCTAGTGTCCGTGTTATGTTTTGCTCTGCACTACTATTCCTGTAAAACGTGCACCGAAATGTCAGTTTCATATATGCAAGTACATTTGATAGAGGAGGTAAAGAGAAGGAAAAATATCAGACCAGGCGTGTCCTTGTTCCTTCATTTGTTGATATCTCGGCATCAAATTCTTCGAATGCCTTGATGTCCTCGAATGGTTTTGGGACCACATCCTTTGCGGGCCCAACTGTCAAAGGGCCACTGCATAGCTGTTGTGCAATGGCATCAAGTTGGCGCCCTTGGTGCTCAACCCTCATTAAAATTGTTTGCAAGATCTTGAAGACCTGGTGTTCAAAATCTACAAAGATTGAGGTAACAATAACAATGTAATAAAAATCTGCAGCTTACCGACACATTCGAAAAGAAATGTATGTAATCATTGTATTCTGCTAGCACTAGCCCATGGAGCTAGAACTTTGGTAACTAAGAAAATTGACAAAAAAGGCAATCATGCAATTAGCAATGAAACAAAAAATTTACATGTAAATGCAGAAGGTAGGCAAATGACATTCTAGTTTAGAATAAAGGGAAGTGAAACTGGAAAAGTTGTCTCATGTATGTAATGGTAGACCAGATGAATGGTGATATATAAAGGGAAGAGTAGGCAGTTGAGGGCAGCAGAGGATTATGCAGAGTGATGAGATTGAGAAATCCGCAGGCATAGGTTAGGTTTCGCAGATAAGCATACAGCCAATTTGAGATGCAAGGTAGAGGCCATCCACCTGTAGTAGACAAGGCAAGCTGACAATGAAAACTCGGATGATGCACACTCGTAGTTTCTTGTCTATTTCACATTGACAGCAAAAATCCATGCGCACAAAAGTCTTAAATTTTAGGGTGGTTGCTTGGGCTAGTTGATAATTCATGATCAAAAATAATGTTCAGCGCGGAGGACAGGGACTGCAAGAGATGACATACACAGCGCTGGCAAGGACTGCGAGAGATGACATATACACCGCTGTGTATGTCGTCTCTCACAGTCCTTGTTCTTCGCGCAGTACATTATTTTTTATCTTAAATTTTGTCCAGGGTGTCACACTCAACTGTGATTTTGGATGCTAACCATTATGTTAAAAAAAAAGCCCAAAGAATCCAGGCATGCATTATGCACAGGCAGAATACATAGCACTAGAAAGCATCTCAAATTAGAACACCAGTCTAATAAAATGTAGTTTATCGCTTACCAGATGGCCCATTTATGGTTGAAACCGACCTGCTTGTGGGCCTTGAGGTAGGTGCTGCAAGTTATTTAGCCACTGGGAGTTAATTTCCCGCACAAGGTTCTTTGCCAATGAAATGTCCATCCATTGCAAAACAAGGTTTCCTAGTTCACAAGTTTGCAGTTGCATAGCATGTGAACGTCGAGGTTGCATTATGAATGGAATTACATTTTGCAAGCTCATTCAGCAGTATTGCCTAATTAAATTGCAAAGGAATCTACTCTCTGCTGTACCAAAATGTAATACTGCAATAGTCATGCAATAGTCATGCCCTGTTGAATGAGAGAGCATGGCCAAACTTAGCATTCAAATTATCACTTAGTATGAACTAAAAGTAACATGCACTTACTAGACAGTACATCAGCAGTGGGAAATGAAGCCCTGCTCAGCCCATATGATCCTGCATGTTATGGCAAGATAAGTAACAGCAGTGCAATCAATATACTTAGTCTTACCTGATCGTGAGAAGTCATTTCTTGGCTGAGAGGCAGCTGTGAGAGGCGAGCGGGCATGGGTGCTAGTTTTCTGGCGTCTCTCCAACCCTATTCGCAAAGACAAGTGTCGATGCAACAAAGGGAATAAATTGGCACGCCATGGTACTAGAACATGATGCACTCAACCTACCTAAATGTTCATGCTCAAATGGCTGGCTCCTACAGTCGTAATGGCCTTCAAAAGAAACAGCACAAATATAGTATTGGAGCTGATTTCGATAGCCATGCATACCTTACCTGAACTTGGTGTCGGCGTTCGATTAACACACGGCCACAAGCCTGGCAAGTCACTCTGAGCGTTGTCTGCAATGTCACCAAAATAGAAGCAATACACTGCAGTTTCGAATAAAATTATCACATAGACAAAATGTGTGCATTTTAGAACAGTCTGCAAATTCAAATCTACCTTCTCAACATGGCGTTGAGATGCAACTTAAACTGCTGTTTTCTGCAATGTAACGTGCATTTAGCGTTGGACTCATAATGAGCAATTTTGCAGACTCAATATAAATGGCTCAGTCATCTACACCCCACTGCTGGTAGCAAAGAAAACCTGCCATTAAATGTGAGAACATGTAGTGAGAGTATGTCTATAGGTTGTATTCGTTTACTCAAAGTGTTGAAATATGTACACAGGCAGTGAGCATACGGTAGCATAAGTAGCAACTTTCGGGTGACCACTCAGACTACACCGAATCCATGCAGCCATCGTATTAAATTTTTGTGCAGCTGGCCCCTTGTGAAAGGATGCTTGTGGGTTTTTGAGTAAATGAAAATTCTGAGATATCCAACAAAGATTTAAAGATTTGCCCCGTTGGCACCTGCATGATACATAACTTGTTTTGCTTTGTGGTGATTTTTGATTTTGTCAGTTAAATCAGCAACACAATATGTATTAGTCGATGATGGACAAAGACTTTAAAAATATTATACACAATATGCAAGGTTAAACTTTGTTCAGCCACTTTAAGACAAACTAGAGGTCTTACCATCACATTCAGGACGCCGTGGAAAGCTCCGCTGCAGTGGCTCCCTTGCAGAACACTCAGGACTACCATGCATTCTTTCTGCACAAGAAGACAAGGCAGCACTTCAGCTGGGCCCAATTGCTTGTAATTCTTAATTTAATTTTATGTAATTCACAATTCTTAATTGTAATTGCTTGTAATTTATAACTAAATGCCAGAACATGTGGTAAAAGTTTGTAGGTTGTATTCATTTATGAAAAGTGTCAAAGTATGTAAACAACGAGAAGGGGATTAACTGAGGGGCCCCGATAATCACGAGAAGCCTACAAACAAAGACACAAAGGAAAACACGGGCGAAATTACTTGTAGTTACTAATGGAATTAAAGAAATCATTAATTAATGGAAATGAAGGTGGATGAAAAAACAACTTGCCACAGGTGGGGAACGATCCCACGTCTTTGGATTATGGGTGCGACGCTCTAACCAATGGAGTTACCGCAGTGCCGTTTCCCCATCCACTTTCTGGGGTATTTACCTTGGGAGTGTTAGCTAGCGCCGCCACTCACAAACCTTGCCAGCGGATGTGGAACATCCTTTCTGCTGCAGGCGTCACGAGTACGTGATCTTTTTGGGTGAAGGCAACTGGTCAATGAACCCCCACATGCTACCTGAAGGCACCAATCTTGCCGTATTCGAGACCCTCAAGTGGTCAATAAACCCATGCATGCTACCTGAAAGTATCGATGCTGCCGGATTCCAGACCCTCGTTGAGGGTCTCGAATCTGGCAACATCGATGCCTTCAGGTGGCATGGAGTGTCTCGAATCTGGCACATTGATGCCTTCAGGAAGCACGCGTGGGTTTATTGACCAGTTGCCTTCAACCAAAAAAATCACGTACTCGTGACCCCTGCGGCAGAAAGGATGTTCCAATCAGCCGCCAAGGTTTGCGAGTGGTAGCACTTGCTAACACTCCCAAGGTTACTTGTAGTAAAACAAATACCCAAGAATGTGGATGGGGAAATGGCACTGCGGTAGCTCAATTGGCTAGAGCATCGCATGCGTAACGCGAAGACGGATCATTCCCCACCTGTGGCTAGTTGTTTTTTAATCCACCTTCATTGCCATTAATTTATCATTTCCTTAATTCAATTAGTGCATACAAATAATTTCCCTAAGTTGTCCTTGGAGTCTTTGTTTGTTGGCTTTTCAAAATATGTAAACAGACACTTCACAGACACATTCTCATTTATGTTGTACCAAGATAATTTTTCTATTAATAACGAATGTGGCACAACATGAAATGCTTTTCAGAAGTCAAGAAATATACAATCGACAGAATGTCCTATATCCCGTGCACTCATTAAGTGATGAACGAATTCTGTAATCTGGGTGACACACGAGTAACCGCTGCGAAAACCATGCTGACGGGTATTTAAAAATGAGCATGCACTAAGATGACTCATATTAGTATAAAACTTCTGCTCTAAAACTTTAGATGTCACACTGGTCAAAGACACTGGTCAATAATTTGAAACAACATTCAAAAGTCCCGATTTAAGTATAGGCACAACGTTTGCAAGTTTTCATTCATCAGGTAAAAATCAGTCCTATAATGACTTGGTGAAGAAAATCTGCAGCTACTTTGACAAAGAAAAAGCACAAGAAAAGAGCAGGACCGTGGGTAAACTGTCTGGTGTAGTAGCACTGTTTTCTTTCAAGCATTCCTAAGAATGACACGATTCCTCGCTCTTCAAATAGAACAGCTGCCATTGGTTTGGTACTGATAAAGCCAGGGCGATAGTTGGCCGGGCAAATGTTGCTTTCAGCAGTAGAAAATACCAAGCTGAAAAATGCCTTAAGGCACTTTACTTTCTCCAGACTATAGTGAACAATAATTCCGTCATGATGAAGTGGTGGGACGGACAACCCACCCTTCCTATTTTTTAAAATATATACTGCCAAAATCCTTTAGGGTGACCAAAGGACTAGAAGTAGGCAAATTTGACTTTTTGAACCAAGCTATTCATATCTTTTGTAATTTTTTTGAACTGATTCTTGCAATTATTTTCTTTTTAGGCATGCATATAGAGGTCTCTGTTCAACGCATCTGCGCGCCTTTTTTATAAGCCATGGCTTGCTTTTGGTGCGACGTTTCGTCAACACCCATGACAGCACGTATCTTTCGAGCAGATTTATTTATTTATTTATTTATTCAAAATACCCCCAAAGGCCCTCATTACGAGGGTATTACATGGGGGGGGGGGTCAATCACAAGCACTGGTAGTTTGTACATACTAAAAACAAGAGAGGTTAACAGAAGTAATAATATCAAAAAGGTTATCTTTCAGTGTGCTGAAACACAAGCTAGTGGTCTTACCATTATATGCAGAGCGCTGTGGAACGTTCCACGAGTGCAGTGGCTCCTTTCCAGACCGCTTTGCAGTACCATGCATTCTTTCTGCACAAGAACATAAGGTATAACTTGGAAAGAATTCTGCTCGTTGCAATCAACAGCGGTACTTGTTTATAGTATAAAAACATTTTGTAATACTAATGTTTCAGGTTCAATATTTAGACCCGTTAGGTGCACAGACAGCTACATAAACGTTAGTGGGCTTGACATCCCTGCAGCCAGCGATGTTAAAATTTGCTACGTGCTGTGATACAAGCTCTCTGTGATGACAATTGTGAATGTAAATGTTACATAATAACAAATACGAACATGCAGCAAATGACATGCCACAACTCTTTCAAGCAACAAGTAAAACCGAAATGTGGTTCGATGGCCTGCACATCACATATTGCACCTGCATAGCAAAACAAGTGATGCAAAAATTACCAGATTTGGTTGCAATTACCAAAAATTGTGGCAATGCAATCAGCAGCTTTTTTTGAGTTAAACAATGAGATGTTTAAACTACATTATAAAATTGACAACTTCATTTATGCACCATAAATGCATGCAAGAAACCATACCATTATATGCCGAGTGCTGTGAAACAGTCGAAATACTTGGCGGTTCCATCCTTGCAGATCTTTCTGCAATACCATGTGTTGCTCCTGCATGAGAACACGACAAAATTGCCTAAGCACTCTAGGTGTAACAGTTGATTAGAGAAAGAGGGGGGGGGCAACACGTGCCTAGTGTGCCACTCCCTGGCTATACGTCCAGTGGCAATATAGAGCACCGCTGATGACTGTCATGCATAGCAGACTAGTAAACAGTATTTCACAAATCTAGTAACCCTCCAATATGAAGACCATGACATCTTTGTCACCTCTTTAAAGATAGCTGAAAAAAAATGCATACTTTTCTGCATAGACTGTGGTGGCTGCGGGAGTGGCATCTCGTCTTCGTCACTGTAGTGCCTTCTTTTCTTTTTCCTTTTTCCTCTGCCATGTTCACTTGCACTTGCGATGTCTGAGTTGTCTTCAGCCTTTCTGAGGCCCCGTACAGCATCATCGTAATTGGCTGAAATTGGCAATATTATTCCGCACTGGCTTTAAAAATACAGGACATCACTGGAACTTTAAATGTATTCAAACTGCATATGTATTCAAAAAGGTTACTTGCCACAAGCAGCAGTTACCTTTTTGTTCATTTTCATGTCTCTTTACTGCATTATTTCTACACCTCAATTAACTATAATTTCACCTATGCCCTCTCTGGCTTAACTGATTTTTCATATGAGTAGGACATTAAGGCAAAAATGAAAGACAAATATGGCATAAATATAAATAAATGGGTAGCATTAATTTGCAAATTTTATTTGAATGCGCGCAAGAATTAAAATACAAGCACCATTTAAAACAAAATCACTGCAGTTAAAGCCTCATCTAACTAAGCAGTTTATTGTGGTCCCACATTGTCAATAATGTGCTTTGACCTATAAAAGCAATTTACCCCAAATTCTCCGTATTGGTACCAATGGAATACGGGAGATAGTGACGGCATTCCTTGCGCTGTAAGCAACATAGGGTAGTGCTGTATGGAACTAGCATGCTGAACTATTATTGCAATGATCAACTATGGCCTACTTTGCTGGTGCAAAGTGGCAGAAGTAACATTTTCTATGTGAATAAAGATGCTCCTATTCTTTTGATAAGAACATTCAGCAACGAAAGTGTTTAGTCAGCTATGGTTAAACGCAGTACAACCACATGCCCCAACCAGTGTGGGCACTCACTTGTGCAGTTGTCCACAAAAAGGCCCTACAACCTAAAACTATTCCACTATGTTTTTATTCCAAATTGGTCATTAGCCGTCTCTGATAGGTCAGAATGGTTCGAGTACAGCCCATATGAGTGGGCGCCACACCAATATGGGGAGATCTCGAGCCATTTTGACCTATCACAGAGGGCTAATGGCCAATTTGGAATAAAAACAGATTGGAATAGTTTTAAGTTGTAGCTGCAATAGTTTGTTTGAAGACTTTCTATTAAAATTATCTGAACAAGTATGTACAAGACGCTTAAAAAACCGCATGTTCTTCCTGAAGACATAGTGGCCGACATTTAATTTGCAAGCTCAACATTCACCTTTCACTCGCTTGATCTGAAGCTTTGGTATGACCTATAGGTTCTATCATAAACAGGTGGGGCTTCAGAATAGAATGCAACATAGTGCAAGCTGCATGCTGAATTAGTTAATTTACATGTTTAATAAAGCACACAAGAAAAGTCTACCTGTTCGAAGAGTACACAATCATTGCAATACGGCTGCAGCCTGCATATATAAAATGGACAAAATAATAAATATTACCAAATGCCTCAACCACTTCACAAGGCAGACTCCTCCAGTCATTTCCAGGCATGGCCCCAGCTTTTAACAAGCTTTTTATGTATTTTTTTTGTGGAGGCCACATGCAGCCGTTGCCATCGATCCAGTTTTTATGTATAATGGCAACAGCATCATCTTCTTCAGGAAATTTCACTACTATGTAGAGGCCACCTTGCAAAAGAAAGAAAGAAACCTAGTTTATTTCCAAAAGCATTACACTAATGAGGACAAATGAAATTGCAACATCTGCACAGCAACATGACAACTATTGCGGAACAACAGCATGCAAAAGTGGAAAAATAATATTTTCTCTCTTGAACAACACTCTCAGACATTTCTGAAGTATACTCTGAACTGGCCAGGACCGCAAGCCAGAAAGCTGAGATGCAATGCAAATCCCAAGCATTCTTGATTGACAAGGTTTTGCATACAAGTCTCTTCTTTGAAGGAACTCTCTTCCTATCACAAAGGGTGTGCCTGACTTGTCATGCACAAAGTTCTCCACAATAATAATTGTTCCATTATTTAGTGTGCAGCAGCTGTTCTTCTTACCAGCTACCAGTACAACATTGCCAGGTAATGTGGCCTTTTTATACTGTGTGCCTTGGAATGGCAGAATCAATGGACCGCAGTTATGTTCTACAGAAAATAGACCTTCTGATGGTACCAAATTCCTTTTTGGAACATTTCTTTGCTTTGACAATCTATTGCAGAGCTGCTCAAGGGGATGTTCAGGTTTCCGTATCATTCTCTTGATATTTGACATGTAGTTTTCAAATGGAAATGCACTCCAAGCATCCAGGGAACCTAGGTGCAACACATCAGATGCAATGTGGCTTAAGCCATGCACATTGTGCGACACTTGCTCTTGTCCATACATGTTGATGAAGTTTCGAAGAAAAATGTTTAACAAGTCACCTGCATAACTAATCTCACTTGCAGTTGAATTAGGTGAGGCTAGTATTGTAATGGCCACATGCAGTGTAAGGAAATTCTCATACATGTGGGAAGGGATTGTCGAAGACAACACTAAAGGCCCTCCGTATAGTAAGAAGAAGCGAAGTTCAGTTGCCTTCCAGCGATCTAGCTCCACCAGACTTCGCGGCTTCCTATTAAAATCAGAAGGAATGAACTTTGCAAGTTTAATGTTCCTCTCAGAGATTTCACTTCGAACTGTAGAGCCAAGTCTCACTTCTTTCGGCCCGCGAACCCACAGAACAAGGAGTTTTTGCATGACACCTAAGCAGACAAGGTGCATGTAGTCCAAAGGCACATCCTTTATCATATCTATTGGGAGCTCCTCCAAAATACTGCGGCCTGTGTGGTGTTGCTCCTGACTCTGGTTGCGAAAACTGTTATCAGTACGGAGGGTGTTAGCAAAAGTCGGGAAACAAACTCTTCCTGCTCTATACATTCCCTTGACGGTGCATTTTGTGCAGCTGAAATATCCTGTGTGGCTCCTGATATAAAGCACAAAGGCTTTAGCAGGTGCATCACAAATTATACTATGCAGCTTCACAGGAACTGATGCATCATGAACAGAAAGGCCTTCCGCCAGCAGTTCTTTGGCTTCCTCAACAAAGCACTGCAAGAACTCATTTGCATCTTGCGGTTTGGTTTTGCCGAAAAAAAACACTGACAACAAATGGTTCACGATCTTCCAAATTTCGGATGCGGCCGAGGATGATCCAGAATTGGTCTCTCGAACTCTTGGCTAGTGGCAGACCATCAATGTTAAAGCTAAGACTAAGCTCGGCAGGCAAGTGCTCAAGGCCAAGAAGTGTTTGCCGCAGTCCTGCCTCTAGGCCAAAATGGTGAAATTTCCCTCCTCCTAGCTCTTTGATGTTGAGGACCCTTTTTGGAGTTTGCAGAAGAGCTCTAGCAGACGACGGTAGTGACGAAAGGCAACTGTGGCTTCGCAGAACTGCCAATAGTGACGTGACCGCGGCCTGAGGGCAGCGCGATTCAACAGCCCAAGCTTGCAACATCTGCCGTATGGTCAACACATTGCTCTCGCCACTATCAGATTCAGAGTCCTGCGTGATTTGTGCATCACTGCTTTGGAGTAGGCGTTGTTCGTGTTGCAACAAAATGGTCGAAGGCGACGAATCCACGTCGCCATCAGATAAAGAACCGCTGACTAGGTCACTCACTAACTCAGTGTCCACTACGCCATGCTGACACACCACTTGCACATCGTCATGAACAAAACGTGCTAGCTCTGGACTCAACTCAGGAGATTGCGCTATCTCCCTATCATCCAAATTCATTTCACGCTGATTCTCCACGTGACCGCAGTCATCCGCGCCGGACACGAAAGACAGCGCCTGTGTGGACTCCGTTGCATGTGAGGCGCTGCACGCCGGCGCTGCGAAGTCATTGTGAACGTCTCTTAGGAAATGAACACACGCATCAACGCGCCGTTTTCGCTCCCGGCGAAACTGTCGTTCACTACTTTCCTCCATCACGAGCACAACAAACAACACGGTTTTCAGAAGGCTGGACAGCACTCACCGGCATTCGCATCTGGCTCGAGGTCATTTTTTGCTGTCATGACTTCATCAACGACCGCATCGCACTGCGCCATCTTTTTGATTGAACACCCCGCCAAAATGGAAGGCTCGGGCTTGGCTTGACTTCATCCCAGTGTTGCCAGCGGCAAAAAAAAAAACGCGGGGGCGGCGTTATTGAAAAAAATTTTATTCTTTACAACGCTTATTTTTTTTTGCCAAGCAGTCCGTAAGGGAGGCGGCTAAGGAAAAATATAGCTCATTTACCAAAATTGCATCGACGACTTATTTAAATTATGCCGATGTTCGTTCAGTTTAGGCAAAACGTCAAATTAGGTTATCATCGTAACTTCATATCCTTTTATACATAACCAGCTATTTTTAATTGTATTTCGTAATAAATCAACACTTAAACGGCATTTATTTCACAACTAGCAGCTTTCCAAGGGATTAACAGATTTGTTATCCTGAACACGTCCTTTTGAGGACAATTCTAGGATAATCCTGTAACTGTTATCCTCAGGACATCTTCAGAACGACGCAGAACGGACGAGGACGCCTCTACCTTTTCATGACGTCCCCAGGACATCCTCAGAACGACACAGAACGGACGAGGACGTTTGTACCTTTTGAGGACGTACTCAGGACGTCGAGTGTTGTCTGGGCAACGATCGTCCGAGTTTTTTGGACGCACGACGCGCGCGACAGTGTTCCTGAAAGACAGTGTTGTATTAGTAGGCCGACAACGACACGACCGACCGCCCGACGACCGTGGGTTGTGGCACTGCAACGTGGATCAGAAGCGACTTCGAACGACGCCGACTAATCCAACCTGCCCACTGGGTTCCGCCGGGCTCGGTACGATCGTCTGCTAAAACAGCCAACCGAATCACGATTGCCGCAACGTCTGTGCTTGTTGTATGTGCATTTTGTTGTGCTCAAAACGAATGGAAACACGTTTACGAGCTCCGAAGTCTGGATAAACAACACTCGCCTATCGCCGATGTTGTTTACGTTACGCCTAGGCCTAGCGCGTCCATCGAGTTCGTAAATGGCGAGTGAACGAACTCACCTGAGAAACTCCGTCGAAGGAAATGAATTTTCAGATCCGTTTGGTGCCGCAGTGATTTAAAATATGGCACTCTTGACTTCGTGTGACCTGTGATGTGGTGAATGAACCGTGTGGAAGTTGGGTTGGTCAACCGCGGCGTGTTTCGTGTGGTGTCGGTTGACTCAAGTTTAACGGGCGAGCTCTGCGCTGTTTGCCTCCGCTGAAGCTCCTCAGGATCAAATAAAGTTCATTTTCTGTCTGTTTGTCTCTGCGCTGTTTCCAGTGGTAAAGATAACTTCCGAAAGCGAAATACACTAGTAGCCGAACTATTGGAAATACTTACATAATCAGCCGTGCCGCCTGTTTCAGCTGACACTGCGCTCTTCTATTCGGCATGTGAATCCAGTTCAGTACAAGTTCACTGTACTCATTCACTCACTTCTTTCTAGTGCGTCCGTCGTTTGGGCTAGTTGGGCATAAATCGCTCGTGTAGCAATCAAGAACACTGACGCACTGAAGCATACGTGACAACGCACTCATGTTTGAGTCAGTGTGTCGTTACAGTTGAGCACTGTAAAAAGAAATCTGTTTGCAACGTGTGCCCTGTATGCAGTGCATAGCAGGACCTGCATCATGCAAGACCTATGCATGTAGCAGGCTGCGACGCCACGATTGCTTCGATGCCCGCTTCAGAAGCAACAAGTACTGAGTCAATGAAACTGTAATAAATTTTTTATCTCACTTTTTGCCTATGGAAAGTGTAGATGGTATGAGTGCATTGTGGGGAAGGTGAAAAGGTGTCATCAGTGTTTTGTGCAGTCAGTATGCTTAAACTGCTGGAATCCCTTCAGCCTCTAATAAAATGTTTCTTGCTGCGATACAATAAAATGTAGTCAGGACAAACATTACTCAAAACCAAGTTACTAATGCATCTGCGCAGAATGTGTTTGATTAACAAGTTAACGCTTCCACAACAACAATATGCCAATGCACAGCATATGTGCTTACTATAAATACATTCCGTAAAGGTGAACGACTGGGCCTACAATATCAAACTTTGTAGTAGCACCGTAAAAAGTGCTGCCATGCGTATCAGCCTCAACGAAACTGCTGCACGTCCAACCTTCATCCTTGGAGGCACTTCTATAAAGACTTATCGGGCCCTTCCCATTCTGGGTGTAGCATTTAGCTGTTCTCTCAGCTTTTCCGCATATGTCACCGGCACTGTATGTAAGCACCGGCCTTTTTCTTGGGTTTGTGTCCCGTGTCTTCCTTCCCTGATGACCTAAGGTTTTCCGAGCACTCTACACTTCTATCATTCTGTCACGACTTGAGTACTGCTCATCAGTATAGTTCCCGTACCAAACTCGCGACGCTAACAAACTTAAGCTTGTTCAGCGGCGGACAATACGCACCCTTTACTCCCGTCTTTTCGGTTGTCACAAGCTCATGCCCGCCTTCGAGGATTGCCTCAAACCCCTCAAGTAGCACACCCTGCAATACCAAAGCAACATTGCACTAGTCTATACTGCAGGGTGTTTGACGTCTCTCTGGACAGCACTAATCTTTCTTCAGTTTGTCTGAACAAGTGGTCAGCACAGCCTGAGCCCTCATCACGCCTCTATGGCCCGACACCACAACTCCATGATTATATCTGGCATGCAGAGCTTTCTCTCCACTCCCCTGGCGATTTGGATTCTCCTTCCTTGGAACCAGACTTCATTGGCACTCCTGTGTGTTGTGCACCTGTCGAATGTGTGCGTGTGTGCCATACTGTGTTATTGAGCAAGTGTGTGTGCACATGGAGGGGAAGGAAGTGTCCTCTGCATCCTGCAAAGTCCTGCTTAAGATGGCTGGCTATCAGATGCTCTAACATACAGGCATCAGCCTTCTTTTTAGTCTAGTGTGCCAAGTTACCACTAAGATTATTATTATTATTATTCACTTTGACCACATTGATTGTGTTGAAGCCAGCGTGACACATAATTCAAAATATTTCTGGAGCTTTGTGGGCTCTCTCTTCTAAAAGGAGTGCCAAAGATGTACGTCTTCTTCATGAAAATAGTGGTGTTGTCTCGAACACTGCTGATGCCTTTGCAGAACATTTCTGTTTGTTATATGGTGTGAAATATGCTTCAAGTAACCTTCCTTCTCAGTCTGGCGCAGTGTATGCTAACAGTCAATAAAAACCTCGTTTCCAAGTATATGAAGTGCCTTAAACTTTCCCTTGTGGTGTTCATGGTATTTCCTCCACAGAGCTTAACCCTTTGAGACGCTGTCTACACAATTGGGCACAGCAGGAGTGTGCATCAATAGAAAAAGCACTGATGAAAGTAATGGTATTTAAAATGTGTTTTATACATCTTGAAACACTTATTATTGGAACTGTGCTGCAATCTTGAATAATGTGCAGAATGTTTTAACAAAATGAGTGGGAAGGTAGACGGCTGGGTGTTGTTACTCTGTGTCAGTATGTTGTGTGTAGCGGGTCCACTTCTTTCATTGTTCTTTACAATGTCGTGGACCAGGCATAATTGTCAAGTGGCTGGATAAGTGCTTTTAAAGCTTTTCAAAACACGAAGTAGTACATGTTTTCATATTTTGTGTTCCTGTAGTGAGTTTTCACATGGAGTCGAAATTTTGTAAACTTGACAAAACTCGCTAAACAATTGAAAATTCTTAAATATTTGCTGCAGTTGTACACTTTTTACGATTCTGAGGATGCAAGAGATGTGGTGAAAGCAACTTTTCAATCAACGGGATAAAGTGGTGTCTGAAAGGGTTAAGACGTATGGAAGCATACTTGTTCCTCGTTCTCACAAGCATCTTCAATAGTTCCCTAAAGTCTAGTACTTTTCTAGCACTCGGAAGGTAGCATGAACATTTCCCATGCACAAATCAGGTGCTAGATGTGCAGTTACTAACTGCCGACCTATATCTATCCTCTTCAGTGCGTCAGGTGTTTGAATCGATAGGGGATTCATTAAGTGCTAAAAGCATTTTAATAAATGAACAGCATGACTTTGTGTGCCGATATTTCAGACTTTCAGACTATCAACAGTGTTCACCACTGCATCGACTACCAAAAAGACATTTTTTCACTCTCAGACTGGTGCAGAAGCAATAAGTGCTCTTGAACGCTTCCAACACTATGGCATTAAGTTATATGCACAAAACATGTGAAATTTTGATACACCCTACGTGATGCTCCACTCCTTAGGGTTGATGAAATGAAAGATTTTGGTGTGTACTTCGACAAAATGCTAAGCTTCTCTTCGCATAGATAATTACACAAGATGCCCTTCGCGCTCTTGGAATTGCATGCCGTATATTGCATGATTTCCACTCACCTGTTGTGTTTCTGAAATTCTGCTGTGTGCCTTGTGGGGTCCTCTTCCGTACTCTTGGGACAAAGGAACGACAACGCAGTAGTGCAAACAATCACAAGGGCATTTATTGCACCTTTCATAGATCAATGCCTGCTAGCCGAGTTGCTATCCACAAAACATGCCGATGGGCGCGCGACAAATCTAGAAGTCCGACTCACCGCGACCGGAAGCGAGCGAATATGTTCGCCCCATGCTGGATCCCAACGCCTGGTCGTTCGCGCGTACGGTCACGCCAACGGTGGCGCGTTCCAAGGCGGCCACGCGAGGCGGTCTCGCAGAAGCATGGATTGGCGCACGCGCGGCACTTCCGAGCTGCTTGCCGTACCACCGCCAAAGAGAGCGCGCCTTGTCTTTCCCGCACCCAAGTAACCGCGCAGCGGCGCGACACTCGCGCCATCTCTCGCACCGCGCTTGTACCACTCCGACCGCCGCGGCCCACGCGGCGACGCCGCACGGAGACGGGGGCTATGCGGGAAAACAAGATATCAGGGGAGGCGCGAGGGTCGCCCATCCCCACAGCCTCCAACTACTAGAGTATGCCTCTGTAGGAGGGGGGTGCAATGAGCAAATCTAATCCTGACCTCAGTGAACGCATCCAGACTAAATTGATGTCTATCTTCAAGCACCACTTTTGCCATTCTGGCGACCACAGTTGAGCCTTCTGAAATATACTTCATCTCGCACCTCTAGATTCAAGTCTTAATTAATCGCAGCTTTCGTTCCTGTATAAGGTGGTCCATGACATTATACATTCCTTAAAACTTCTTGATCATATGCATTTGTTTGTGCCGCAACAGTATACCAGATAGCATTCCACATTCGTTGCCTGGGCTTGTTACAAGAGTGTGCTAATAAGACTCGACTCCAAAACATACTTCAGGGTTCATTTCCTGTGTTTTGTGTATCTGTAGATAATCACGTAGGATTACCTCCCTTTTACTTTTCCGCGTTTCCTTTTTTCCCTATTTGTTTCTCTATCTTCCATTTTTTGTCTACTACATTCATGTTTTCTCTACATTTTGTCTCACATAGTGCTCGTTAAGTGCACTAGTACAAAGGCTCTCTAGCTGTTCCTGGGCTCTACAATAAAAATTTGAATGATTGATTATTATCGTAGTATAAAATTGTGCAATTTAAGTATGTACCAGTATACTATTTTAGTGCAGTAGCTTTCGTGCAATTAAAAAAAAGGGCATGAATTAAGAAGAGAGAGAGAAAATGATAAATGAAAGGTAGGGAGGTTAACCAGGACTGAACCCGGTTGGCTACCCTACTCACGGGAAAGGGAAAGGGGGACGGATAGATTAAAGGAAGAGAATGTCCACTGGGAATATCAGTCGGTCACTCAGTCTGGATCACAGACGCTGACTCAATCCGGTATCTTTCAAATATCGTAGCAGCGCTTTTGTGGCCTTTTGTAGCTGCGATATGCGAGGTCATGGTCCCAAGATCTTGTTCAAGGTGAACGGCTTTCCATCTAGCTGATTGAGAGCTCTGTAGAGGTCTTGCCTTTCATCTTCAAAAGATGGGTAGTAGCACATTAGGTGTTCTACGGTTTCCTCGACACCACACGCATTGCACTCGGCGCTATCAGCCATTCCAATCAAAAATGCATATGCACTGGTGAATGCGACGCCCAAACGTAAGCGGCACAGCACTGTTTTCTCATTTCGCAGAAGACCTGGTAACAGCCGCAGTTGCATAGAGGGATCGAGGGAATGCAATCGATGTTGAGTGAATTCACGTGTGTGCCACTTTTCCAATGTCAAAAGAGTGCGCTAGCTTGCCTAAGTGTTGGGCTGCGTCGGTCCGCGATAAAGGTACAGAAACAAGGGTTGCTCCTTCGTGGGCTTTCCTAGCAGCTTCGTCAGCGAGGTCGTTGCCGGAGATACCACAATGACCAGGCAGCCACTTAAACACGACGTCGTGTGCTTTCATGATCATGTGATGGTGCATTTCTCGTATCTCCGACACGAGTTGTTCACATGACCCGCACCGAAGAGATGACAGAAGACATCGTAAGGCCGCCTTTGAATCGCAGAATATTGCCCACCGATTAGCCGGTTGGTTAATATAATCAACGGCACCTCGGAGGGCAACAAGCTCCGAACCGGTCGATGTTGTCAAGTGAGAAATCTTGTATTGGATGCTTAGTGATCGTGATGGTATAACCACTGCGCTGGTGGAGCTGGTCTGAGTGGAAGAACCATCCGTATGGACTCGATCAAAGTAGAAAGTGTGCAAACAGTCCAGAGCTGCTTGCTTCAAGGCCAAGGTAGGCAGGACGGTCTTCTTTCTTATCCCTGGAACCGTAAGACGCACTTGAGGTTGTTTTAACACCACAAAGCTGAGGTTGACCGTGCTGAGGGTGTGAAGCCCGATGGTAAGGAGGCACGATGGATGCTGACCTTGATGGAAAAGGACGCCTGTGGTCGTCGTTCTGGCATGAATGAGGAAAGTGCAGTAATATGCTATGTGCCTGATCATATGCATTGTGCTATTAATTTCTTCTGAGTTTTAATAATGGCTGGCTACTGTATGCAGTGTTGTGCAATAAAATAATATGCCACAGCAATTATTGCGTGCCTCGCAGAACAAATTGAATATCTGTGATGGAACCAGATGTACATCTTAAACTGTTTGCGGATGACTGTTTATTTTATTCTATTAACTGACCAACTTAAGCTTAATAACTGTCTAAAGGCGTTAAGCGGATGGTGCAACAAGTGGAGTATGGAAATAAATTATTCTAAATCAACATATACACACATTACCACACAAAAAAGGGGCCGTGTTTTGTTTCCATATACTATTGGTGACAAGTGCCTGATGAATACAAGTCAGTTTAAATACCTGCGAATAACGATAACAGAAAACTTATCGTGGAGTATACATATAAATAATCTTTGTTCAAAAGCATACGGGAGGTTATATCTCTTGCGAAAAAATTGGAGGGTGCTACATGCGATGTACGACTTGCCGCATACAAAACTTTTGTAAGGCCACTTCTTGAGTACGCATCAGAGGTATGGAGCCCTCATCAAGTTTATTTGAAAACACAACTGGAGAAAATTCAGAGGTACGCGGTGCGCTTTATCTGCTCCCGATATCGAAGGACTGATTCAGTCACAGAAATGCTCCGTTTTTCTAAACTGGACCTGCTAGAAACGCGTAGACAAAAACATCGATTGAAATTATTATTCCAAATACTTCAAGGCCAAATAAATATTAGGAAGGAAACATACATACTAGCACCTGGCAAACGGAGCTCCAGAACCAACCATAACCGATTTATCCAAGCTTATACCACTCACACTAATGCATTCAGGCACTCCTTCTTCCCCGACGTGATTGAAATGTGGAACAAGTTACCGATGTGTGTAGTGGAACATACTGATTTGTCCCAATTCAAAAAATCTCTGGATGACTATCTGTGCGAATGCGCCGCTTGATTTCGATGTATTCTGTGTTTGTGATAATTGCACATGTTCTTTTCTTTTATATATATTTTTTTCATAACCCTCTCTGTAAGGACCCTCGCAAGGGGGTTGACAGTATTGTTAAATAAAATAAATAAATAAATATATCTTTCTCAGTCAGAACATCATAGCAGGCTGAGAACAATAAACTGCAATTTTTCTTTTTGTGGTGACGAAGTGTATAAATTGTGAAAATAACCTGTTTGTATATTTCTTATACTATGCAAATGAGCTGCTCCCATACATTCGAATAAGTGCTTCAATAGTACGACTTGGCAAAGGGCAACGAAAGACTCCTATTAAAACCCTCTAATTCTCAAGCTTGTATTACCTGACGGTATGTCATTTCATTAATGTAAAGAAAGGCAAACTTGATATGTAGAAACCAGTTACAATAGAACATGGCCCTTACACTGTGAAAATGTTTTGTAGCAATACACTCAATGTGAAGGCTTCCAGATGTGGTGTTGATGCATCAAAACAACCTAGGATAATAGAGGTGCTCCATGTGCTAGATTTGGCAGAATCAAGAATTGGGGGGAGTCAAGATACGAATTACATACATTTTAGCTATTCTAGTTTTTTTTAGTGCTACAGGTGTTTCAATTCTGTTTTGCTGATTTTCTCAGAACCCACTTTTTCACGTTTCTCTCGTGCACCAACAAGCATAATTATATTGACACGGATCCTTTATCTGTATCCGGTTACCGTATTTCACCGGCTGAAAAATGTTAAACGTTATCGCTCGGTGCAGGATGCGCCTGAACGTATCGGAAGTTTCGCGAATGTTATCGATGGTTCTGTCTGTTGTCGACGAACCTTGCTAATCTGATTGCATACCCCAGGTAGCACACAGTCTTGAAAACGTCGTATTAAGGGATTCAACGTCTGAAACGGATTTTTGACCAAAATCGACCCATCAAAGACGTTCCAAACAAGATAGCTTAAAAACGAGGGGTGAATACGTTTTGATAACGTTGGAAGCCAGGCAGCTTAAAAACGAGGGGTGAATACGTTTTGAAAACGACTCAAGGGGCCACCGCCACGCCACGGCGCGTCAGCCTCTTCAGCGGCTTCTACAATATTCAACAACTCATCAACGCGATCCAACCTTTCGCAAGGTGGCGATACCGTCGTCAAATCATGTGACCAAGGTGGCCACGTGATTCGTGATGCCGGGCAGCCGGGCGAGCCGGGCATTGTCGCGTCGTCATGGCGTCGTCGCGTCACCGCACTCGCATTGCGTTGTGATGTGTTTGCGGCTGTTCTGATTGTGCTGCTGCTGCCCTTTGCTATGTAAGTGCTGCAGTGTTTTGCTGTCAAGAAAACGATATTCTGTGATCAGTTAGGGTTGTGCGATATGTTTGTGTGGTTTTAATTTGGAAATCAGTAGTGTTTTCAATTGTTAGTGACCAAGGCGGCCATGTTATTCGTGAAGCCGGGCATAGTTGCGTTATCGCACTCGCAGCATGGCACTATGGTCTGTTTGCGACTGTTCTGAATGTGCTGCCGCTGCCCTTTGTCATGTAAGTGTTGCAGGGTTTTGCCGTCAAGAAAACGATGTTCTGTGATTAGTTTGGGTTGTGCGATCTGTTTGTGTAGTTTAATTTGGAAATCAGTAGTGTTTTCAATTGGAGGGCGCGGAGTGGAGGGCACTAATCAACTCTTCAAGTTCATTGTCATGTTATGTGAGGCGCCTTTTCACTGACGCTGTAATTAAGGCGTTAAGGGCAGTATAAGGACGAAAGTTAGCGGGACGAAATCGTGCCTGTGTGTCCCTAGCGTCGGGATTGGCCGCTATGCGTGATCCTAACAAGAAAGCATTTTGCAGAATGCGAAGAAAGGCGGCAAAATTTCTGTCTGTGCGCACCTTGCCGATCTCCGCAATGGAGCCGTCATCGTGGTATTTTAGTCTCCCGTTTAGCAAGAGTGTTGCAGACAAGGGAACTGGTTCAAACAGGCTTTTTTTTTAATGATTCAGTACTAGTGCGGTATCCCAAAAGGTGAGGTCACATGCTCGCCCTATTTTCGTCCCTCGCGCTACAGCGCACTGACAGAATTTTGCGTGCACCATACCGTGCTTTTATCGTTTGCGCTTCAGGTTCTCGATTGTGTTTTCACCCCCTTTACCCACGTGATGGGTATTTCATGCTATTACCGGGTACCACATGTGTCCATTTATTGTGTCCAATATATGAAACGGCCAAATTCGATTTTATTTGACGCCTCAAATGGTAGTAATGTATTGAGTCCCTTGTAGCTTTGTACTTGTTATCAATTTTACTATTTGGCGAATGGATACAGTGTGTACGCTGCATAACGCGCTTGTGGATACTGCATACGTGAGTCAAGTATGCCCTTGGTATAAAATAACTTGTATGCTTTAGGTAGTACGATTGTGTTTGCAGTTTGGGACATGCGTCGGAATGTACGCTGTGCGCCCTTCGCGCTTTACGGCGGCCTGCCGAGTTCGTGCGGGTGCCATGTGTGCGCATGGGGTTCGCGAAGCGCTCTCGCAGTTTATATATATATATATATATATATATATATATATATATATATATATATATATATATATATATATATATATATATATATATATATATATATATACACACACACACACGTGTTCTGTTCGCACGCTTCGCACAGCAGGGCATGTCGCAGTTCTTTGTCCTTGTGCAACACATTTTCCTAGCGTACGCCTGTGCATTATTTGATACCGGTTTCACACGGGGCTCTTTTAGCCGCTATCCAGTCCGTTACAAATCGAATTTCTTGGTCGTGATTGACTCCTCTGCGCAAGCTACGAGAGTGAGCCAGTCGCATCGATAATTTCGATCCGGATCGGGCGTGATCGCGATCGAGAGTGGTCGTGTGACACCGGTTTTACACATGGCTCCCACATAGGGAACACTTTAAGTTCAATGCTACTGAGTGAAGAGCAAGTGCATATATATGCCAGTGGTGGTATGTGGGCAAGTCTTTCTGGTGAAGTCAAAACTTGTGCATTCAAAACATTTCAATTACCAGCGTAGTGCATCAATGTGTCTACTTCGACAAAATGGAGCATTAGTGCAGATATCTGAGCATACCTGTCCAGGGCAGCAAGTGCGTCTACATTGAAGCCACTACCAGCATCTGCGGCAGTTCTATTTCGAGCAGCGGGACTGCGCAATAATCAGTAGGGTGCTCTCAAGCTGTTTATCTATGAAGCTCTGCCTGGACTATGTGCCAAATATTTTTGGACGTGAAAGTGGGGTGAAGTGGTAAACATCAGTGGAACTGTGCCTGGACTTTCTGGCAAATGTTTTTGGATGTGAAAGTGTGAGTGAACTGGCAAAGAATTTGCTCTGGGCTACATGTGTTAAACCTTTTTCTCATTCAGAGTGCTTTTTTTACTTTAGGAGACTGGAGATGTGCGCAAAGTGTGACATGTCTGTGTGCTAATTAATGTATTTGCTGGTTTGCAAATTATTCGTTGCAACTCTGTTTTTGCCAGAGAGTTACAACTTTGCCTCTTGTAAAGGGCTTTTTGGATAAAACACTTACTATTTATTATGACCATTGCTTCCTTTGTTACACAAATGCAGCTTCCAGTTTATTTCCATGTTTATGTAAGTTTCTAATATGAGGCTTCCATATTCATTTCTCACGTCCTGGAGTGGCAAGAAGCAGCATTACTGTCTCATCGTTCGCTGTATTACAGTAGTGTTCACTTGTTACACTGAATCTCCCGTTTAAGTATTCTGTACTAATTTCACTTTTTGCTTTTTTGTTGTATGGTTATTTTTTCTCGCCATTACCTTCTTTAATATATCCTAACGGCAATATTTCCAATTTCGCATTGTTCTCATTTTTTTTTATTTCTGTCACAGGATTGTTTTATGATGGTATGCGGTGGTATTTCTTTTGGTGCTCTTTTCAAGCTTCTAGCTGATTCGTAACATTGCTTGGAGGCAGTTACCATCCGATTCATACTCTTGCATTTTTCAGTATACTTCTTCCATTCGCTCCGATGTCACTTCTGCATAACTCTAGTCCATCTAATAGCACATGCACTTTACTATGATAAATTAGACACTTTAGTACACTCCAGGTTTTTCTGTTCATTTTTGTATGTGTACTTGGAATTTTGTTTATGTGTTAGTGAATGTTCACTTTCGAGTTCATTACGAATCCTTTCTGCGACTTTTGTCATTGTTGATGTAGCTTTACTTCTATTTGCATTTCTCACACAGTTTGTTCGAACTTTGCATAAGCATTACATTTTAATAAAGTGATTTTGCTTTGTCAAAATGTTCTCATTTCATGCACTCTTGGCATGAAGTGCTTGGTCTGGCCACCTGCCAAGACGTGGCCATTTGTTCTTTGCAGGATGTCATTCCCATTGTGGTTGTAAGCATCGTAGCTTACTAAAGGCGGTATTAAGGATTTATTATACCTAACAGGCTCATTTTCGTGCGACTTGGTAGAGGATGCGCCGGCCATGCGGGGAACAGTGCTTGGCACTGCGCCATGGCTCTTACAGTCAACACCGACGCTTCTACTCATCTGGGGCGCGATTGGAGATCGTTGTTCGAAACGCCCGATCAGTTTCACCTCACGCGATTGGCCTAGGCCGTGCCAACGGGTGCGGCTGACGACGTCTGCGCGGCATAGGCCAGTCGCATGAGGCGAAACTAAACGCGTGTTTTGAACAACGATATCTGATCGCGCCCGTCACCCGCGAAAATTACCTTCAGATGATCGTAAACCTTTCAAGACCGCTTCTAGACCAGCTTTTTGATAACGTCCTAAAAACGTTTAGAAAATGGTTACGAATAGTTTTGCCAAAGGGATTACTTGTGTCTTTCCCAATCCTATTTCTAGACCAGCTTTACGAATACGTCTTGCAGACCTGTTCTAGATCGTCTCAAGAAAGTAATTAAGCCGGACATTAGCAGAGATATACGACGTTTTCACGCCGAAGTTCTCTCATTCGTGTCTTCTTTAACCCGTTTTTATCGTCTTGGATAAACGCTACGAAAACGTTACGTATCTCTTTTGTGCTACCTGGGACGCGACACGAATTTTGTTGTAGTTTCTGGAAGGCGCGCGGGCACCACCGAATAGGAACTTTCGACGACTGCCGTATGCAAACCAAACGCGCTTGACCCGCAGATGAGATTTTCTACGATTGCCGACATTGCTCGCCGCTATCGTTGCGATTGAGCCGGCACTATTTATTTACCGCCACTACTACGTGGCAATATTTCCAACGCAGATTTTTTTTCAGTGATACATTGCACGCCTAATTCTTACATAGTTGGCTGTGCAATAAGCTACCAAAAAATGAAATGGTGCAACAGTTTTTGATACATGGCATCGTCGTGCAGGTGTTTGCAAAGCGATCTTGCAGACAGACGACGCGCGAGCGCTGATGTCGATAGTTTGTACACTATTGTTACTTCAAAAATAAAAAAACTGTTGCGGCAGGTGTATACTCATTATTCAAAGGTGTTTTTTATATCTAAAAGCACATACAGATCACTAACTTATTGTTTCAAGCTTAGTTTACAGCAGGCTGTTTTAGGCCGGACTTTGACGGATGAAGACGGAATAGTCCAGCAACAGTGCGCCGCAGCCGAGGAGCGAGCGAGGGCGCTATTCTGGACACGCATGGCGGCTGCGCGTGCGTCTATTTGTCTTACGAAAATCCCTCACGTCACCTGATCCTAGGTGCCTAGGGACAGCATCGTTTAGGGATTTTTTGAGAAGACGCGATGCTGGCGCCGGGCGACGCCGTGGCGTGTTCGTCCTCGGCGTGATCGTTCTCCGGACCGCGGCGGAAGAAGACGACGACGCTCGAGCCATTGCTGCCGGTGCTAGTTTTCCGTAGTTTTTGGGCTTTTTGACCCGTTCAACCCTACTGGACCACCAAAATTTTGGCTGGGATCGACGCCGGAAGTGAAGAGGACCACGAGGACCCCAAATTCAAACCGGTGGGTCCAATATTCTGGATTTTATCGGCATTTGAATTTGCCATGTGGCCGACCGGGTAGTAAGCCTAACAAAACCTAGAGCAATAGCGGGAATCCGCGGCCTCCCCGGCCTCGGCCCGAGGTAGAGAAGACCCGGAGCGATGTTCCAAGCAAGCAATCCCATCTACGACCGACCCTCAGCGACAGGCCCGACAAGAGTTTCGGCCGAATCGCAAGAAAACATGGAGGAAGACCCCCAAGACACCACCGAGGCGGCTCCCGAGCAGCAGTTAGTCCGCGGTGGACCCGCGGCGGCAGGCAGCCACCAAGCCCTAGACAGCAGCACCCCATCGACACAAAGCTCACAAGTAAGCAACAATGGCGGAACCGACACAGATTGGGAAATCGCCATGTCAAAAAGGCAGAAAAGACGCCAACGCAGCGATAACAAGCAGCAAGTTTTGGCGGGAACGTCGGGGAATGAAAATTCCCCAGGCGCGGTGAAGGTCACAGATGGTGCGTCAACTGCGCCGGAGAAGAAGACAGAGGGAGGAGGAGCGCCGAGGAGGAGACTGCCGCCGCTCCCCAGAGACGACCTTAAGATAGTCCTTCGGCCGAGGGGACTAGCTGTTAAAAGCCTGCAGACGCACCAGGTGGCGCGAGCGGTGGTTGCTGCCACCAAGCAAGGATGTAAGGCGGAAGACCTCATCATCCGACTGCGCAACGGATCAAATATCATCATCATCAGAACCGACAACGAAGAGGCGGCCCAGACGATCAGGCGCATCACGCAGCTGAGCTTCGGGGCAAGAACTACGCCGTCAACGCCCACGTGGCGGCGCCGGAAGGCACGTTGCGCGGGGTCATCCACGGCGTGGACCAGGGGACCTCACCGGAAGAACTCAAGACCAACCTCAGAGTCCGCACGCAAGGCGTTAAGGTCCTTGCAGCCAGAATGCTTGGGAGATCCAGCACGGCCGTCATCACCTTCGACGGACCCATCCTCCCGAAGCAGGTGCTGTACTACGGTGGGGAGATGTGGTGCTACCAGTATCGGCCAACGAGGCAGGTGTGCTACGCCTGCGGCCAACAGGGGCACCGAATGGACATCTGCCCGTGCCCGGAAACCAGGACCTGCAGGCAGTGCGGCTGCCAAAACCCGGAGGAGGTGCACCAGTGCACGCCCAAGTGCCTGCTATGCGGCGGCGACCACGCGGTGGGTACGAGAGACTGCAAACAACGCCTCAAGTCAGCGAGCGAGCTGCGATGGGGCACCCAGCAGCAGCTACGGCGCAGCAGAAGCCGAAGCCGAGGAAGAAGACCACGATGGTTCCGGGACGAGAGCCAGGGCCCAGGCCGGAGCGGATCGCGGAGCCGCAGCCGCGGCAGGAGCCGAAGCCGAAGCCGAGGGTCCGTCCGGGACGAGTCATACCCACCCCTGGGCAACACCGACAAGAAGCAGCTGCAGCAGAAACAGCAGCAAAAGAAGAGCGGCAAAGGAGTTAAGGTGAGCTGGGGAGACGGCCCTCCCAAATCGCTTATTGCACCGCACTCGAACAACACACAAACAACACAAGACAGACAACTAATTGAAGAAATCAAAAGTCTCAGGTGCGAACTCGAGCAAAGTCGTGAGGAATTGAGACAATTAAAAAAACAGCTAAACGACTTAATCAGGGAAAAACAAGAAATGATGGCAGCTTATACATCGACTAGCACACCTTCTCCGCCACCCCAGACCATGGAGCTGGCACAACAAAACAACGAGAAGAGGAACCCCATTGACGACCTCAGAAGTCTCATAATGAATCTACAGAGCCAGATGCAAAGTCAAATGCAACAGATGCAAAGCGAAATACAGCAAACACAACAAAAGTTTGCCCGGCAAGAGCAGTTTCCGAAATTACGTAAAGAATCAGAATACGCAAAGAACCACCAACGACGCCAGAGACAGACTATACAACGAACGTAGGTTCGGCGCAGAAACCCCCAACGCAACCAACAATAATCAGACATGGCAGAACGGAAACAACAACACTTAGAAATCTGGCAATGGAACTGTAGGGGGTACAAGCGCAAGCAGGGCCTCCTACAGCAATTCATATACACCAGAGGAACCCCACCAGATGTAATCATGTTGCAAGAAACAAACAGCACCCCAACGCTCAGGGGTTACACATGTCAAGAGAGCGGCCGCACCGCGACCCTAATAAGCAAACAAATAGTAACCATAGCACACAAAGAGATAGAGGATACCCAAATAGAGCACGTAATCACGGAGATAATTCCCAAAAAGAAAAGAAAAGCCAAGAGCACCTACATCGTAAATCTATAGAGCCCACCCAGACAAACAAAGGGGAACTTTATTAGGCTCTTTGCGGATGCGAAAAAGTTAGCGGGCAGAATACTCTAATCATTGCGGGCGACTTTAACGCCAAGAGTCCGAGATGGGGCTATACTAACGAGGACAAAAAGGGGCGCGGCTTCTGCACGGCGGCAGAGAACGTAGGGTGCGAGCTGCTAACCGACGAGAACCAACCGACCAGGCAGGGGAATAGCGTCAGTCCAGACACGAGTCCCGATCTAACCTTTATCAGGGGCGCCAAACAAGCGGAATGGGAAAACCTGCTCGAGAACCTTGGGAGCGACCATCACATAATAAGGATCAGCACGGTGGCGGAGAACGTCCGGAGGAAGATTGGCATGGCTCGGCTGACGGACTGGGACGCCTTTAGAGCGCACTGCAAGGAGATCGAAGGCAGCATCGTTTCGGCGGAAGAGTGGAGCCAACAACTCAGGCGAATCCAAGACCTATACACGAAGGAAGTAGACAGGACGGAACAGACGCCGGAGGTGGACAAGCGGCTCCTCAGGCTATGGGAGGCGAGACGCGGGCTCACCAGAGGTGGAAGAGACAGAAACTCAACAGAAAGCTAAAAAAGAAAATTGCGGACATCACCAAGAAAACAGAGGAGTACGCGACGCAGCTGGCCAGACAGGGGTGGCAGCAATTTAGCAATTCGCTAAACGGCACCCTCAGTACGGCCAGAACGTGGCAGATCCTCAAGGCCCTCATGGACCCGAGCAAAAACAAATCCGAAGGCAGCAAGTCGATACAGAGGCTAGTCCACCAGTACGAAGGCACACACGAACAACTCCTTGAGGAAGTCCGGATCAAATGCTACGGCAAAGAGCAGGTCGAGAGCTACAAGGAAGAATACCGCGGCGAAGAAAACCCTACTACGGACCGACTCATCATGAGAGAAGAGGTCGTCGAGGCGATAAGATCGGCCACCAAGACCACGGCGGTGGGGGCGGACAAAATCCGGAACTCGCTAATCAGAAATTTCGGCGACGAGGCCATCGACCAACTGACAGCCTACCTCAACAAACTCTGGCAAGAAGGAAGAGTTCCGGCGGAGTGGAAACACGCCGTCGTTGTAATGATTCAGAAGCCAGGGAAGAAACTCCAAATAGAAAATCTCAGGCCGATATCCCTAACGTCGTGCCTGGGCAAGCTGTACGAGAAAGTGATCACGAAGAGAATCCAGTCGCACTTGGAAAACGAGCTATGGTACCCGGACAGCATGTACGGTTTCAGAGCCAACCTCTCAACGCAAGACGTGCTGCTCCAACTCAAGGAGGAAGTGCTCGAGACGATGCCGAAAACGGGCGAAAACGTCGTCATGGCCCTCGACATAAAGGGGGCCTTCGACAACGTGAGCCACGCGGCCATCATGGAGGGCATCAACAACACCAACTGCGGGAAGAGAGTGCACGATTACGTCAGGGACTTCCTGAGCAACAGAACGGCGACGGTGGGGCTGGGCGAGCTGAGAAGCAACGTCTTCCCCACGCCGTGCAAGGGCACACCCCAAGGATCTGTCATATCGCCCGTACTCTTCAACGTGGCAATGATTGGCCTGGCAAGAAAACTTAAGGAGATCCGAGGCATCCAGCACGCGATATACGCCGACGACGTCACAATCTGGGTCACCCAAGGATCCCTCGGAGAGAAGCAAGAAAAACTGCAGGAAGCGGCGACCTGCGTGGAAAACTACACCAGAGAAAGGGGACTGCGATGCTCCACGGAGAAGTCGGAGCTCCTCAGGGTCGGCAAGCACCCAACGCAAGCGACACTGGAGGTGACACTCGAGGGACACAACATCCCGGAGAAGAACATGATTAGGATCCTGGGCATGTGGCTACAAGGCAGCCGGAAGTGCAGGCACACCATTAGCCTGCTGAGCAAGGCGGCGGAACAGGTGGGCCGCATGATCAATAGGGTGTCCCAAAAGAGATACGGAATGAAAGAAGAAGACACTCTGAAGCTAGTCAACAGCCTAATAGTCAGCCGAGTCACGTACTCCCTGCCGTACCACGTGACGACCAAGGCAGAAAGAGAGCAAGCAGACACCATCCTCAGGAAGGCATACAAAACGGCTGTGTGTCTACCGAGAAACACGTCGAACGAGAAGTTGCTCCAGCTGGGCATCAGCAACACCTTCAGCGAGCTCGCCGAGGCTCTGCTGGGTACGCAAACCGCGAGACTCAGAGGCAACCCTACGGGACGAGCGCTCCTGAGGAGGTTGGGTCGGGATACGAGCGGACTGGCAGACAGATACGCGGACGTACCGGACCACCTCAGAAAAACCATTAATGTGGGACCACTGCCAAAAAATATGGATCCCAACTTACACGAAAACAGGCGAAAAGCTAGGGCCGAATATGTTGAGAGAATGCTAGCCCAGCTAGACAATACACTATACACGGACGCCACCGTATATTCAAACGGAAGAGAACGCGTGGCCGCGACGGTAGTGGTTAATAGGGAAGGAAACCCGATCACGTATGCCACAGCAAAGGTCGCTGGCACAGCGGAGGCCGAGGAGATTGCCGTAGTGCTGGCGGCAGCGGAAGGTTATAGAACAGGCCGATCTCTCAACATACTGACGGACTCAAAAGAGGTGTGCAGAAACTATACGAGAGGCAGAATCAGCAAAACTGCCCTCAGAATACTCAGCGGAGCCACCTCCGCCGAGAAGGAAAAGCCCCGACACAAACTAATCTGGATCTCGGGTCACGTAGGCATAGTGGGGAACGAAAGGGCAGACAGCCTAGCTCGAGGTGAAGCGTTCCGAGCTGGGTGGTCAAATGCCCCGGAGACCCACCTACAGGCTTGCGAGGGGGGATACGCAGAGACCCTGAACTTACATAGAGGAACTAGAATTAGATATCCGCCACCCACAAAGACCTCTCAAAGGAGGAAGCCACCAGCTGGCGCAGACTACAGACAAACTCCTTCCCCAACTTACACGTGCTCAATAAGATGTTCCGACACAATACAGGGCCACCTGCCCTTGGTGCGGTGTCAAACCTACACTCTACCACATCACCTGGGAGTGCGAACGCAACAAAGCATTCCACAAACACGAACACCCGAGTGCGGAGCAATAGGAGAGTCGGCCCACCAGCAGCGAGCTCACGGCCCAAAGGGCCCTAGTGCAGCACGCGAGCGATGCAGCGCGACTCAGTGGAGCCTTGGAATAGGGGCCCACCCTTGCTGAAGAGAAGTCTCCAGTCGCCAGCGCCAAGAAGATGAAGACGGCGGAGACTTCGTAACCGCGAAACTCTCGAAAGACTCAAAAGTTTTCCCTCCCTCCCTCCCTCCCTCTCTGGACCGCGCGTTGTTCAACATTGCTCATATGATCGTGCGTGCGTTGCTTGTGTGTTGGTTGTAGGTTCTGGGTTACTTGGCGGAAAGCCGTGAGTAGTGGCGGTGCGGCAGTGCGGTGAGCTCTGGCAGTACAGAATCTGCGTTGTGTGACCCGTGCTTTCTTGAGAACCCGGCGGTGGTGACAATTGAAATATCGAAGTGGTCTAGCGCCTCGGCAGCGAAGTTCTGCGAACCGCGATGTGGCGTCGCCGTGTCCGACTTTGCTTAACGGACATCGAGGGATGTGCTGCTCACTGCAAGTCATGTAAATGCAACTGCGTCGACCGCCCACTGTTCAGCGCTGAATGTGTGTTTGATGTGCTGTGCTTGAATCGAGTGGTGCAGCCGTGCAGCGGGGGTGGCGGAGGAGCAGAGTGGCTTAGGGGCTCCGTTTGCGCGTTCACAGACATGTGCTCCCGTCTTGGTCTCATTAGCGGCTGTCGCGGGATTGTGGGGTGCTAGCTCCTTGCCTAGTATGAAGTTTACGACGCTAACACACAGCATGTTCATGTTTTTCCGCGCTATATGTCATTTGCATGACGGCCGAGCTGAAAACGAGACATATAGTGTTCTTTGCGTTATTTATTGTAAGAGACTTTCTATTGTGGAAGTTCTGGGAGTCTTATTACGCAAGGAGTGCGAACGTAAACACAAACACATGTGTGTGTCGGAAAGTTTGAGTTACCCATAATACCCTTTACGACTGATAAGTGGGCAACACGGCCTGTGTGAATCAGCTACCTTATGTTGCGACGCTCTTCCGTGTGGTAGACTGATGCATGGTGCGCGTTTATTTCTTTACTGTAGTAAAAACCATCTGTTTATTCACTTAATACAAATGTACGGCTTCTTCGTCGCAGTACATTTTAGTTACGCGGTGAAGCATACTAAAAGTAGAGGGGGCCGCTATCAGCCAGCATAGTATGTCCACTTAGGCGGCCTGAGAGGCGGCGGGTTCGCGAGTGTATAATTAAAGAACTCTTATTATGTCCAGTGACAGTGGAGTTCATTAACTGTAGCACCAAAGTAGTGGACCACTACCAGAACAAAGGCATGTAGTATGCCCATCTCAATTCTTGTGCTTATGCCAGTCTTCTTTTTTGCAGCAGTAGCTGCTATGGGCTAACTCCCCTGGTTGTTCTGATGTCTACTGGTGTTGTCACTAGAATTTTCGAATTTCCTGCTGGAATATTGCAAATAAAGTTCTCATTGTGCTGCGAGGATTCAAACATACGATCAAAAGAGTGGCAGTCCACAATTCTACATTTGAGCCACTCTGCTGGAGGTACAGTCGTGGGGAATACTGATCCCGGAGAGCGTGATCTAGGCAACAGGTGCCATGATTGGCTAACACCTGCTCAGTGTCTGCGTACCGTGTATAGAGCTGGCATCCAAACCTTCAAGTTCTTACACATCACCTTCCCACTTGTGAAGGCAGTCCTATGTTAATTTTTCGTCTTACATGTGATGACAATGATTGGGTGCATCTGCTTCATTAATCTCCTTCTAGTGCTTGGCTTCTCAGATTTACTGGATGGAGCTGTTGGTGTCTTGTTTTCCTCAAGCAAAGCGCGAGACCTAGCAATGGGTAGCCCAAATATAGATTTGAGAAAACCAAACGAATTCAGCAGTAAGAAGCTAAAGGGTTGCTTTGGTATAGATCAGTGGCTAAGTCCAGTTATGAAAGAGGAGGAAGAAAAGCCAAGTCTTTGCACTTCCACACTGTGAGGCACAACTCCCACAGATAAATATGACTTACTTATTTTACTTTTTTAAGGAGATTACCGACTTGCATTGGCAAGTGTTCACTTCAACAAACACTGCATGAAGTAACCTCCTGCACATATTTCACCAGCTACTGCATCATTGTTTCACATTATGAGTGAAACTGCAATTTTCTTTATGCCACAACTTGCCCAATTTTGTGTTTTGCAGTAGGATGTTATCAGTGCTATTAAGGCACTTAAATGCTCATGAGTAGTAGTAGCGAGAAAAAAAAGTAAGAAAGCAGTGGCTTTTTGTAGAAGGGTTGAAATCTGGGCCAGTTGGTACATACTTGAACGAAAAAACCAGTCAAAAACACACAGGACAAGAGGAGAGGTTCACACCACAACGACTGGACTATCAACTATAAATTGTGCGTAGACTATGCATACACCTGGCGCTCTTATGGTCATTTTTCCCTATCCGCTAAACCATTCTAAACAAAAGTTTATACACAGACCACAACTAAACCACACGTATCGTTGGTGTGCAAAGTTTATACGGTGACATTTTCTGCAGCCCTGCTATTGGGCTTTCCTTCCTTCCTTTTCAGCGGTGCAGGTTCATTAAGAAGTGATGATACAGTTTGACAATTTTAATCGTTGAAAGACTTAGCAAAACCTTTTTCAAGTTGTTTTTTTCTTGGTTTCAGAATCTGCACATAGCATATTAAGGCGTGTTTTCTGTGTTTGTTGCCTTTTCTTTATGGGTAGGGCATGTCAACATTTTTAACGCCATTTCAAGTATGTGGTGCCATAGACTGTTTTGAGATGGAGTCTTGCCCTTTCATTCTGTACAATATGATGTCAGTGTTTTGTGTCCAAGGCCATTTTACAGCGTGATTGTAGCATTTTGCTAAGTCTTGCCTCTGTCACCCAAGCTTGAAAGATTGCTACCCACTGCTGGTGGCATGAAACGTGTCACATTTCTTTTTCAATAAAAGGAAGTCTGTCACTTATCCTGTGTACTGGTTGTCTTTTGTCTCTTTGAATTGCAATTTGTTGCCTATATTTGCTCTTTTGTTACATTTCAGATTAGGAATGGCTATCATAATTGACATTTGACCATATTGCACACAATGTGGATGATATGTAATTGCAATATATTGCCACCATAAATATAATAGAAGTTAATAATTCAATAATAGTGTCTTTGCATGGTGGTGCAGCCATGAATTGAGGCTATAAGGTACCAGCGCTGCAGATAGCACTGCTTGTGCAGAATATAGTTCAACTCTACTACATTCAAACATCATTGTTTTTATCTGCATTTGTATAGCTCCAGTTTCTGTGAACAACAGACATCTGGTGGAAGAGTGGCTTGCACCTGCAGTTGGGTCCAATGA
The DNA here is from genome assembly GCF_038994185.2 of Dermacentor albipictus. Lineage (NCBI taxonomy): Eukaryota > Metazoa > Arthropoda > Arachnida > Ixodida > Ixodidae > Dermacentor > Dermacentor albipictus. The sequence continues at coordinate 179,642,262 of NC_091823.1, read as the reverse complement.
ATAGCCAAATTTCTGCCCGCTTTCATGTTATTAGCATATATGTAAAGGCAGTCGTTCTTATAGTGGCCTGTTTGCCCAGTGTAGAAGCCGCTGCAGGGTGTCAGGATCTCATACACATCTTCAGCTTTGCAGGGGACACAGCATCTGGCACATAGTTTGTCACAGGCCATGTATTCGGGGAAAGTTGAGTTCACTCACTAGCAAAGGGAGAACCAAGCTTGTTGGATATGAAGTAAACCGCCTGTATACTCAGTATGGTATGGTATGATGAACTTTATTAATGTCCTGAAGATCAACCCTTAGGTTGACGCAGGCGGCTCCCACGTCGGGACAGTAAGGTTTAACCTTACCGCCGTATCATGGGCCTTCTGGACGGCCTGTACTTGATCGGAAAGAACTCCACTGTGTAGGACTCGCTGCCACCAGTCTCTCTCCTTGTCACAGTCTGTGAAAGTCACAGGACACTGCCAAAGCATGTGATCCAGAGTAATGATGCCATTACACTTCTCGCAATTGATTGGTATCTCTCTTTCAGGATATATCTTGTTAATAAAGTTTGGACTTGGATAAGTTCTTGTTTGCAGCAATCTCAGAGTCACCGCTTGAGCTCTATTGAGCTTAGCGTGTGGCACTGGGAATTCCCTTCTGTTCATGTAGTAATGCCTTGTGATTTCATTATATGTAAGTAATTGGTCCCTGTTCTCCACCTGTATATTATTAAGGTCCTGGTCGCGTAGTGCACGGATAGTAAGCCCTCGTGCAGCTGCGTTAGCCATCTCGTTTAAATTCTTCCGAGATGGATCGACAGACCCCATGTGCGCAGGAAACCAGCGGATTTCGATCTCTAGGCTGTCCAACTCACCGATCAGCTGGGCAGCCCTTTTGGTTACAAAGCCATTGGTAAAGTGTCTAATAGCCATCTTAGAATCGCTGTAAATCTTCGTCCACTTATTATTCCTTAAAGCCAATGCTATCGCTACTTGTTCCGCGACTGTCGTGTCTTTAGTCATGATTGTAATAGCATCCCGAGTGAGACCATCTGCATCTACTACTACTGCCGTAAAGGCTTTCTTTCCTCTGACCCACGCAGCATCTACAAATGCCGCATGTTCTCTGTCGTGTTCTATCTCTTGCAGGAGAGCTTTGGCCCTTGCCTTTCGTCTTTCCAGGTTGTGCACTGGGTGCATATTTCTGGGGAAAGGAGTCGTCTTGATTATCTCTCTTATGCTATCTTTTAGTTCTACTGTGCCTTCACCTGAAATTTTGGATTCGGTTGGGCACCATCCTACCTCTTCTAGTATTGCTCTACCTGGCCTTGTTCCAGAGAGCCTCTCTCTGTGGGCAATTTGCTGAGCTTCAATTATCTCGTCTATTGTGTTGTGGAGCCCCAGTTTCATTAATTTGTTATCCGGGGTGTTAATCGGTAGCCCCACTGTTGTTTTGACAAGCCTTTTAATTAATCTGTTCAACTTGTTTAGCTCTGTCTGTGTCCAAATGAGCATCCCAGCTACATATGAGAAGTGGCACAAGGCGAAAGCGTGGACCAGTCTCATGGCGCTCTCCTCTCCCAGCCCTCTTTGTCTGTTAGTGATTCTCCTTAGCAGTCTTATTACCTCCACAGTCTTGCTTGTGATGTGTCGTATTGTTCTTCCATTTGCCCCATTTGCCTCCAGGAATAACCCTAAGACTCTTATGGATTCTACTTGCTTAATAGATTTGCCTGCCTTCGTGGTTAGTACTAACCGGGGTTCTTCTTCGGGAACGTATCCCCTCGGTTTTCTACCCCTTCTTCTGTTCTTGAGTACAAGGAGTTCAGACTTACTAGCAGAGCATTTGAGTCCCATGTCTTCTAAAATAGACTCTACCTCATAAATGCTCTTCTGAAGTCTGCTTTCCGCATGTCCCATACTTCCTTCAGCGGTCCATATCGTCACATCGTCTGCATAAATGGTAAAGTGAATGCCCTCTATCCTTTTTAGTCCCTTTGCCACTTTTGACATGGCCAGGTTGAAAAGCATAGGTGACAAGACCGACCCTTGTGGCGTCCCTCTGTCACCGAGATCCATCTTCTTTGATACAATATCCCCGAATCTAAGATGAGCTGAACGATTGCCAAGAAAGGCTTTAATCACTTCATAGAGTTTTCTCCCCAATCCCAGTTCGGAAATCACTTCAAGTATTGCTCTATGCTTAATTCTGTCAAAAGCTTTTTCGACATCCAACCCCAAGAGAGCTCGAGTGTTTGTTGGTTTAGCCAATAGCAGTTGATGTTTGATTAACAACATGGCATCTTGTGTGGACAAGCCTGATCTGAAACCAATCAGATTGTACGGTAGGATGTCATTGTCCTCCACATATTTCGTTAGCCTGTTCAATATGACATGCTCCATTGTCTTCCCTAGACATGATGTTAAAGAAATTGGCCTCAGATTATCCAAGTTGAGTTGCTTGCCCGGCTTTGGTATTAAGATAGTACTGGCCGTCCTCCATTCTTCTGGATATACCCCATCTTTCCATAGGTCATTAATGTATGTGGTCAGATATTTTATTGATTCGTCGTCCAAATTCTTAAGCAATCTGTTAGAGATTCCATCCGGGCCAGCTGCTGACCTACTATTCAGATCATACAGTGCCGTGCGTACCTCACTTTCGGTGAATTCCTGATCCATATATTTGCATTCTAACCCTAAGTAATCGGGATAACTCACATCCTGATCTTTCCTGAGAGGCAAGTATTTAGTAGCCAGTCGCTCCATTATGCTCTCTGCGCTTGCAGTCTGACTTTCCTGGTGTACCAGTTTCGCCACTGCCGTGCGTCTATTCGATTTAGTGCCTTTTTCGTTGAGCAGATGCCTGAGCAGACTCCAATTGCCTCCACGTTTTATCCTTCCGTCTACACAATTACAAACCTCATCCCATTTTTGTTTCTGCAAGTATCGTGCGTGTTCCTCTATATTCTTATTGAGCTGAGCAATTCGCTTCCTAAGTCTCCTGTTTAAGCGTTGTGATTTCCATCTTTGTAAAATCGATTGCTTGGCTTCGATCAAATGCGCCAATCTACTATCAATTTGTTCGACCTCTTCCTCTGTCTCTATAGCCTTAGTTGCTGCATTCAAGTCGTCCCTAAGCTGAGCTACCCACTCTTGTAGTCTGATGCGCCCCTTTCTATCTGTGTCTGCTCTGTCTTTTCTGATTTTTCTAAAGTGATCCCAGTCTATGTAAGTGAAATGCTTTACATCCACCCCCGTCGTTTCTACCATTATGTGTAGTATGTAATGGTCGCTTCCTAGGTCCGTGCCAGAGTTTATCCAGTCTGCCCTGGGTAAGTTATAAGTAAAGGATAAGTCCGGGGTAGTGTCCCTACACGTGGAACTGCCACACCTGGTAGGAAAGGCTGGGTCCGTGATAAGAGAAAGGCCTAAATCTGTGGCGAGATGCCAGATTCCATCCCCTTTCTTACTACTCCAGCGGTAACCCCAAGATTGGTGTGGGGCGTTGAAATCCCCTCCTATTATGAGTGGCGCAGTTCTGGCTACCCTCATGGTCTTATTAAAGATGGCTCTGAAGCTCTGTCTCATCTCTCTGGGACTGCTATATATGTTGAGGCAGAACAAGCTTTGCGCTTTACCTCTGTGCCGTTTTAGGACCAATTCTATAAATATGTATTCAATTTTACTCGCCCCTAATTTTAGATCGTGCTCTATGTAAGGAATTTTCTTGTCAATTAGGGTGGCAATTCCTCTGCCTGGTTCTTTGCCTTTGCAGACCGAGTTGAAGCCGGACAGCCCGATCTCCTCCGCTAGAGTTTCCTGCAACATTATTAATTTTGGCCTATTTTCAACCGTTTTGATTATTTGTGCTAGTGACGCTCTTTTTTGCTGAAATCCTCTGCAGTTCCACTGCCACACACTAAGTCTATTTCTGTTATCCATTATTATTGTCGTTGCCTCCTGACTTGCTACCCCCTGTCACTGTTCGCTTGACTGTACCACCTGCCGCTCCTGGGGGTGTTCTTGCGCTTTCGGCTTCCAAGGGCATATATTCTTCATCTTCTCCTTGGGCCTCTAGCTTTTTCAACCTTTTCTCGGCTATTAACTTCCACTTCCATGTTTTATCCACCTTAAGGTTAACGCTGTCTACCGTGTCCTTTAGGTCCCTAATCGCATTCCTAATCTCCTCCAGAACCGAGCACATCGATTCTGCCTCCGGAACTACAGCTCTCTTTTTGGGCGCCGGTGTGTCTTCTTCCTGGCTGTTCCTTATACACACCGGCTTAGCTATTGCCACACTGTCGCTTTCTGTCCTCAACCCTTTTTTCATTTCCTGAATCTGCTGCTTAAGTTCTTCATTTGCTTTCTTTAGTGATATAACCTCTCTGATCAGCTGTTCTACCCTGGCATCATTACTCTGTTCCTGCGAGGCTAGCGCACCTGTGACTTTCACAGTACCTTTGACTTTCTCGGCCCAGGTCGCTCCTGGCTCCTTTTTCTTGTTTATCTTCAGCTCCTGCTCCTCGAAGCGCACCTGCGCCTCCCGAGACCTGGAACGGTTTCTTCCCCTCGATGTTGAGCGCTGTCTTGATCTTGATGTGCTTCTCGAGCGTGAGCGCCTTCCGGCGCCTGGAGGGGTTTCCTTTGTAGGTTGGGCCGATTCCATCTCTGTCTCCACTTTGGAGCGTTGTCTTCTTCTTACTCTTACTACATATGGTATTTGGTACCGCTGCTTGCACGCCCTGTCACCTGTGGGGTGATCTTCACCGCAGAACTTGCATTTGGGAGAGCAGATATGAGCCTCCCCTGGGTCTTGCATACCACATCCCCTGCACTGCACAACATCAGGTGTTGGACAAACGTCTGATCTGTGTCCGATTCTTCCACATGCGTAACATACGTCAAATTGCTTCCTGTACAGATAGCACCTCACGAGGGTTGACCCATATTTGATGAAGTTGGGCACCCTGAATCCGTCGAAAAGGACAATAACCGATCCAGTAGCTTTGATACGTTGTGCAGCCAACGCTGTTGGGTTGTATTCATGCACAATCTTTTTCGTGATCACACTCTGACTGTCATTGAGGTTCACTCTTCTAATAACCCCCTTGCACGTAGAGTGGGGGGCTGTTTCATAAGCGCTCACTTCATATTCTGCCTCCATGATCGTAATGGACTTGATTCTCACATACCTTTCAGCATGAGAGGAGTCCGGTGTACTAACCACCACAATATTCTGTGTGAAGTTGGGGCAGACGATGTCTTCCCTCGCTTGATCTGCTGTAAGTCCGGCTGCCTCGACGATCGCTTCTCCAATAGCTGTGCTGACCTTGTTCAGGTTGAGGCCTCCCCGAGGCCTAACGATGATTTTCCTGTGCTCCTCCGGCAGTTGCGGCATTCTTGACGCCTTCACAATCCGGCGCTTGAGCTTGTCGGCCCCGGCAGCACCTTTGTTGGCGATCTCCTTTCCTTGTGATTCTCGGAACGAATTGGCGGCTCCACCAGCTGCCCAGGTCTTTTTCGCAGATCGCGATCTTCGGTTGGTGACCACCTGCCAACCCATTCTTTCCTCGCCGTCTTCTGTCTCCGAGGAGGGTTCGTCGTCCATGCGCATATCGAACATGCCGGCTTGGCGGGCTCGCGAGACCTACGTGGCGTTAGGCCCAGCGTGGCGCCCACGCGCGATGCACAGAAAAGAGGCTGTAGAAGTCCAAAAAATGCTGGCCCGCCTTGTCCAAAGGTATCCACCGATTCGGGTTAGCCTCACGAATCCGATGATAAGCTTCAATGCGTGGTCCTGCCAAAAGTGCCTGCAGAATCATTCAAAAAGACGGAGCCGATGCGGGGCACATCCGCTTTCTTCTGCTTCTTCTTCTTCCCCTTTCATGTGACATATGTGGTTATAGCGACCCTTGTTTTAAGCACTTCTTGTCCAGCAGCGGTCGTTTGCTTTTGAAACACTCAGGATAGCTTTCAGCAAGCTGGACAGGAATAACAGTGAAAAACCAGCAGATGTTAATTCTCGCACTTATCATGCGAAGCATCGTACAGTATGATGAGGGCGTAAATAAATGAGGGTGTTCCTCAAGGCCTTGTAGCACATGTCACGAGTTTGGAGCAACATGATGTACAGCACTTTTTTGATCGCATGCTATAGGTTTAGCAGGTGTGGCCATGGTTGAAGTGCAGTGCAAGGTCACGAAAAGAGATATCTATGAGCAGCACCCTGGTAAAGGAGACTCTCGGAAAACTAGTGGGAAGCTTGTTGAACATCTGGTTGACCCACCTGCTGGCTCCATCAGGCAAAGTATGATAAAGAGAAGGAAGTGATCAACACATCAGAAGGTTGTTACATATAAACACTGTGCTAGGGTCATAACATGCCAACAAGTCTACTGCAACTACGTATGCCTTCTGTTCGGACGTTGCTCATTGTAACTAAGAAGGATGGAGTGGACAAAAAAAGAACAGCAGCTCCATTAATTTGGTTTCACTGGTATCAACAGTGTTTTGTAAGTGTACATTGCCATACTCTCCAGTGCCTTCTTGGGTGACATCAGCAAGGACCAGCTTGAGGCAAGGGGTAATAGACGTCTTTACAAGCTAAAAATGCGTGCATGCATGGAGAGCACATTGTGTCCAAAATGTAGGCACTTCACAGGGGCACTGGAGAAGGAACAGGTTATTAACAGTTGGCAAAAACAAGCTACTAAACACCTAACACTGTTGCCATGTAACGACCTCTGAAACAATTCCCCTTAAAGAGGAAATCATCTTTGTGTAACCATAAAGAGGACAGATGGGCAAAGCCCCTTCAGTAATGCTGCTAGCTTCAAAAGCCCATTTTGCACATCCTGAATGCTTCCTTCTTAAGACTTTGCTGGGTGCAAGCATTCTACTGTCCAAAAGCTGTCATTGAGAGCACTGTTGGTTTGGGGGCAATAAAGTTCAGAAGCAATTGCAAAAAACCTCCCTTCCTAGTTGGCCTGGATGCTCACGGTGCTTATGAAGCAGCACCATGGGGCAAGCAAGGTGAACGGTTGCCTCCAAGCCCTTGTTCTTTTATCACACTGTTCTGTTAGTAACAACCACGACACTTGAAACCAACAAGCTCAAGTTCGGCACTCGCATGGTTACTGCGGAGGATCCATAAAAAGCACAAAAACAGAAAACTCAAGCGAAAGAATAAAGCACCATTTAACACAGCCCACCCCTTCTTTTATTTTGTCTGGTCGTGCTACATCTTTTTACTATAAATCGGCATGAACTTAGGTGATGTTCCCAATCAGTGTCCAATTTTTATATAACCTATGTGCTGGTTCAAAGAGGTTCGAAACACTGCAATGGAAGCTTCAAGTAGAAAAGGTGCCTGGAAGAAAAAAAGAAAGCTGTGCTGCAACCATTTCGGCAACATCTTGTCCCTTTAATAAAAATTGTGCTTCCTTATTAACTTGAGCCCTCCAGTTTAGAGTAAAGTACCAGTGCACTTATGAACAATGAATCAATTCTCAAAGAAGATGTGCAGTCCAGCCAAGAACAGGGGCAAGAATCCGCATTGTGCTCCTGCATTGGAGGTGAATAACACGTACAGTAATGGCAAATGTGCTTTAGTAAGCTTCCCTGCAATATGAATTTGTAATGTACAAAGAATTGTCAATGAAGCTTACCACGAGCACAGATGCACTTGCAAATTATGTCACAATTGAAATAATGAGCACAGTGTAAACCTATGTGCCCTTTCCACTCTTAGTATGCTTTACTGCACGATGCTTATTTACACCCTTGTATTGCGGTGTAGCAAGCTACAAAAGAAACTTCGCATAATTAGGCTCTTTAGGATGATCTTTCTCGCAATACACTAATATTTCGCGGTGAAGCCTAATCAATGTACTGCGGTGAAGCATACTAAAAGTGAAAAGGGGCCACTGTCACTGGGCATGATAAGAGTTCTTTAATCATACGTTCGCGAACCCGCCGCCTCTCAGGCCGCCTAAGTGGACATACTATGCTGGCTGATAGCGGCCCCCTCTTACTTTTAGTATGCTTCACCACGTAACTAAAATGTACTGCGACGAAGAAGCCGTACATTTGTATTGAGTGAATAAACAAATGGTTTTTACAACAGTACAGAAATAAACGCGCACCATGCATCAGTCTACCACACGGAAGAGCGTCGCAACATACGGTAGCTGATTCACACAGGCCGTGTTGCCCACTTATCAGTCGTAAAGGGTATTATGGGTAACTCAAAATTTCAGACACACACATGTGTTTGTGTTTATGTTCGCACTCCTTGCGTAATAAGACTCCCAGAACTTCCACAATAGAAAGTAACTTACAATAAATAACGCAAAGAACACTATATGTCTCGTTTTCAGCTCGGCCGTCATGCAAATGACATATAGCGCGGAAAAATATGAACATGCTGTGTGTTAGCGTCGTAAACTTCATACTAGGCAAGGAGCTAGCACCCCACAATCCCGCGACAGCCGCCAATGAGACCAAGACGGGATCACATGTCTGTGAACGCGCAAACGGACCCCCTAAGCCACTCTGCTCTTCCGCCACCCCCGCTGCACGGCTGCACCACTCGTTTCAAGCACAGCACACCAAACACACATTCAGCGCTGAACAGTGAGCGGTCGACGCAGTTGCATTTACATGACTTGCAGTGAGCAGCACATCCCTCGATGTCCGTTAAGCAAAGTCGGACACAGCGACGCCACATCGCGGTTCGCAGAACTTCGCTGCCGAGACGCTAGGCCACTTCGATATTTCAATTGTCACCACCGCCGGGTTCTCAAGAAAGCACGGGTCACACAACGCAGATTCTGTACTGCCAGAGCTCACCGCACTGCCGCACCGCCACTACTCACGGCTTTCCGCCAAGTAACACAGAACCTATTAACCAACACACAAGCAACGCACGCACGATCACATGAGCAATGTGGAACAACGCGTGGTCCAGAGAACGATCACGCCGAGGACGAACACGCCACGGCGTCGCCCGGCGCCAGCATCGCGCCTTCTCAAAAATCCCTAAACGATGCTGTCCCTAGGCACCTAGGATCAGATCACGTGAGGGATTTTTGTACGACAAATAGACGCACGCGGCGGCTGCACGGCCGCCATTATCCGCCATGTTTACTCTCTGATTGGCTGTCGAAAGGTCACGTGTGTTGAAATTTGTGCCGGGAAGCGGAAGTATTGCAAAATGCAATTTTGCGTTTTCATCAAGATGACGAAACGTGACGTGGAGCTGCAAATGTTATGGACTAATACATTTTTTGGTCCTTGGCAGATATATTGTGATGTTAGCGCTTCAAAAAGAATGTGAGCGGTAGCGTGCAGAAGCCAGTGCAATGCATCTGCAATTGCGCGAATATGTGGTGGCGATCGAAGATATGCGCCATGCCAGCTTGCTGATTGGCTGAAGGAATATCTCATGAGGAGCGTCACAGGAAGGGCTGTTTCGTAAACGTCATTTTGACGACGCGTGACGTTTCGCAGGGCCGCCATTGCTGAGATTTTCCGCCATAATTTTTGCTGCGACGAGCCGCGCGAATTATGCTAATGGGCAGCCATATGCAATGGCAGCCGAGAGGAATGCGTATCGCCACATTTTCCCCGTCGTTTGGCGCCACGAAAATCTTTTGTTCATAACGCGTGCTCATAGTATTTGCATCGCTCTCGGGTGGTGTTGGCATTTGTGTTTTGGGCCATCGTTTTTTAAAAGAACGCGTTTATACGAAATAATATTGGTTGAATATAGCAAACTTTCAGCAATGTTGTCCACTTTTCACTGCTGCATTTGTATTGTAATCGAGATTAATGCCTTTTCGCACAATCAAAAGTTATTACAACGGCCTTTTTCTAACTTACAAAAAGAAATGTACGCAAGGCGGCGCCTTGAAGTTCCCTCCCGCGGTGCGAGTAACCAGCGAAATGAACAAGAGATGGCAGCGCCGGCGCTTGCGTCGCTCTAGTGGATATCTCTGGCGCGCGCAACGCTATCGGTGATATTCGGCCGTTTCTAAGCCAGCCGAGTCGGGCTGAGTCACTTGCGTTTCACGAAATAGCGATAACGTGGCCTAGAACGTGCGCGCATCACCACTGGTAGGTCGCGTATGTTGTCTCAAGAAAGAAAACAAGCGCGTTGGTGCCAACATGCGATGACTCATTCCATTTTCCAGGGACCCGCATCCTAGCTATTGAAGCAGACGACGGAAGCGAGAAGCGTTTTCGACGGAATAATTATACGCTTTGAGATAGCTGCTTTATTTTTACTGCGGAGGAAAACTGTTTTGCTTTACCGATAACGCTACATTCAGTGCCTTCATTTCAGTTTCTTAGGCAAAACGTCAAGTTGGCGTCACGTTACGTAAGCAAAACCGGGCCACCAGCGCCATTTTGTTTGCGTCGCGCCTACGTCACGCATCGAAGAAAATGGCGGAATGTCCAGAATAGCGCCCCGAGTACGGCAGGGGCGCTATGGTGGCTAGACCAACGTTACTAGATATCTAGTAGCGATGGGCTAGACACCATAGGGGCGCTATTCTGGACATTCCGCCATTTTCTTCGATGTATGACGTAGGCGCAACGCAAACAAAATGGCGCTGGTGGCTCCGTTTTGCTTACGCAACGTGACGCCAACTTGACGTTTCGCCTAAGAAACTGAAATGAAGGCACTGAATGTAGCGTTATCGGTAAAGCAAAACAGTTTTCCTCCGCAGTAAAAATAAAGCAGCTATCTCAAAGCGTATGATTATTCTGTCGAAAACGCTTCTCGCTTCCGTCGTCTGCTGCGTACAAGCCATCGTCTGCTTCAATTTCGTACAAACGCGTTCTATTAAAAAACGATGGCCCCAAACACAAATGCCAACATCACCCGAGAGCGATGCAAATACTATGAGCACGCGTTATGGACAAAAGATTTTCGTATCGCCAAACTACGGGGAAAATGTGGCGATACGCATTCCTCTCGGCTTTCATTGCATATGGCTGCTCATTAGCATAATTCGGGCGGCTCGTCGCAGCAAAAATTATGGCGGAAAATCTCAGCAACGGCGGCCCATGGCGCAACGTCATGCATCGTCAAAATGACGTTTATGAAATAGCCCTTCCTATGACGCTCCTCACGAGATATTCCTTCAGCCAATCAGCAAGCTGGCATGGCGCATATCTTCGATCGCCACCACATATTCGCGCAATTGCAGATGCATTGCACTGGCTTCTGCACGCTACCGCTCACATTCTTTTTGAAGCGCTAACATCACAATATATCTGCCAAGGACCAAAAAAATGTATTAGTCGATAAAATTTGCAGCTCCACGTCACGTTTCGTCATCTCGATGAAAACGCAAAATGACATTTCGTAAAACTTCCGTTTCCCGGCACAAATTTCAAGGCACGTGAGCTCGCCACAGCCAATCAGAGAGTAAACATGGCGGATAATGGCGGCCGTGCAGCCGCCATGCGTGGGGCCGAATCTTATAACGGTTCGGAATACGAACCGTTCGCTTCGCCGCTTACGTCACTAGATGTGCCACTCCCAAGCCGGCGGTGGAAGGGGAGGACGCGACCAATAGATGAGAGGGTGCCACCTCTGAAGTGTACGTCATTATATGACGAGCTAATCGAGGAATTGCAGAATGTTTCCGCTTGCTAAATAAACGTAAAATATAAATTTAATATTATACGCCAAGTTCTGAAGTATAAACGTGTGGTGCCGGGCGTTTACGCAATGCAGAAATAATTTATTAATGTCATTATTTTTTATTCTCAGCCGACAGGCGGTATCGCAAGCGTAAATGAGTTGGCAGAGCGCAGCGCTATGTCGTCTGCTACCAGGAGCTCGCAGGATACACGCAACAGGAACGCACTGCCGGCACTTCTCAAGTAGCGAGCGCGACAAAACGGTGAACTGGTTCTTAGGGACACCTTTACTAGCCGACTATATCAATTTTCCATCTTTTTTCGCCCTTCGTCATCGGCTCGGACATGACTCGCTCGCCGCCGCGCTGCCGCCCCACGGCGCATCGCGTGATAAAAGCAATGGAACTTGAAATTGAACATTACGATACACGGGCTCTGCATTGCCTGCGCGAAGTCAAATCGAATAGTGTGATGCTGACGGTGCGCGCTGCGCCGTAAAATTGAGTAACAAGGTGCGGCACTCCCGAACCAGAGAAAAAAAGGCAGCCAAATAAGAGATCTCCACAATATCTTCCCGTCCTGACTGTATAGTTTTATCAGCCGAATGATGGAAGTGCTGAACCAGCCTAGGTTGAACCGTTCTGACTGCTGAACGGCGATCTGCAAGAATTCACGCTGGCGACAGCACTGAGAATTCGATCTCACCATGCAAATATCTCCTTGCCATTGGCTTTGAAGCTGAGGTCACGGGAAAGCTGACCCAGCCTTTCAACCGGCCAACACAGTAATTGCGAGAGCAACTTTGTGGACGGTGTCGGCAGCAGAGATCTAGGTCATTCCGATGAATGCTTCACGTCCGACCGACTTCTGGGAGCTGCAGGCCAGTGGCGATGAACCGCAGCGCGCAATATTCCTTCCTCTGCGTGGAATGGCCACTCGTACGCTTGCACCTGAGTCCCCTACATTTGATAGCGTAGCCTGCAAAAGGTTTACTTAGAAAGCCAGCAAGGGCGGTGCAACTCATTATCCGTCACTTCGAACGCGTATCGCGCTTCCAGCCGTGGTTGACACCGAAAGAGGAACGCCAAGCAGGCGACGAAGGCAAGTAACAGCCTCCGAAGCAACCAACGCACGCGCGCGCGACGCCTGCGTGTCTCCGGGGACGCGCGACCGGCGCGCGCGGCCAGGGTCGCAAGCCAACAGCCAAGCCACAGCAACGGAAGCCAAAGCGGACTACCCCTTCGCCGGTTCCTACGACCGGTTCGCTTTGAAGATGATTGACAAATGCGTGACGTATTCGAAAATTGCGATACCGCCCCGCTGCCTCTGACGACCTGTGACGTAATCAAAATTTTGGCCAATCAGGTGTGGCCAAAGGAACGGTTCCCCAACCGAACCGTTATAAGATTCGGCCCCAGAATAGAGCCCCAGGTACAGTGAACTAGAATATGTTCTAGTGGCACGAACGGCTACGCGCAGGCGGCCCGTTTTCGCATTGATGCCACGAGATGGCGCCACTGCAACTTTTCATACTGGTCTTCTTTCGAGGGCAGAGAGGCTAGGAGCAAGATAGCATTTGAGGAGCGATTGAGAAAAATGGGGGAAATTCGGTGGGCTAGGAAGGTTTTCAGTTACTTATACACGAGGAATGTTGACACGAGGTGGAGGGAGCGAACTAGAAAATTGACAAGCAAATACTTGGGCAGTAGCGGGGGAACAAGTAAGGAATCATCTGTCAAGAAAAAGGTTAAGGAGGCAGAGAGGGGTATGTGGAGTACAGAGATGCAAACTAAATCGGCATTGGAGACATACAGGACGTTTAAGCAAGAAATAGCCAAAGAAAATATTTGCGATAACTCTAAGGGAAGCTCATTGTTGTTCGAAGCCAGGACAGGTGTACTGAGGACTAAAACGTACCGAGCCAGATACCAGGAGATAGATTGGGTATGCGAGGCGTGTAGAGAGGAGGAGGAAACGGCGGAACACCTGATACTTGCTTGTAAACAACTTCACCCTGCAGTTGAATCCAACGGGGAACTATTCAAAGCCTTGGGTTTTAAAGACAGTGAAAGTAGAATAGAATTTGAACAGGTAGAAATAACTAAACGGAGGCTATCTGATTGGTGGACAATATCAACGCAAAAGTAAAGGAGTAAATACATAGGTATGCATGCATATAGAACCATTAAAGGCTAGGTGGCGCGCGTCGCCGCCGCCCGATTCAAAGGGTTGAGCCACAATCATCCATCCATCCATCCATACTGCTTTGGCGCGGCGGCCTACGGTTTCTGGGGCTTTTCCGCACGCAATAATCGCAGATTTCGAAATGATCGGTGCTGTTACCTAAACACACGCATCTTACAAGTGCGATTACTTATTATTTGCACATTTCAGGTAGTGAAATGCCGATAAATAATTTAAGCCCGAACATCGCGTTCCGCATTTTCAACCGAGTACAAGGCAATCGCCGGCTGCGGGTAGAAAAATTTTCATTCGATCGCCTTTCCACATCAGTGCGAATTGGACACAATTACGTTGTGCTGAACTAATACAAGCTGCCCAAAGACATGATCGGGCAATGAATGATCGATTTTGCGAAACTTACATCTTCGTCCTTGTAACGACGTCGTAGCGAAAAGCAGCAAACATTCTTGATGGGCAGTTTCTCAACACTCTTAAGGGCACGCAAATTCATTCAGTGTTGAGCTGCTCCAAGGGTGGTCCGGAGACCCTAGCTAGGAGGTTGCCCACCCTCGACTCACTTACGCCCACCTTCACCCTCCAGATAAATTCTTGATCGTCCAGTAAATTTTTCGCATGCAGTTCAGTATAAACGCAACGCTCTACACGTGATAGGCAGCTGCATCGTCAGAGAGTGGGAAATATGACTGAAATCCTCAATGTTCATGGCTCCTTTGCAAGCATAGCTTGCATGTGCATGTTTCAAAATATTGCTTGCATCAGACACAAAAGTCACCGCTTTGTCAGCACATAGCACACCTTGAATGTACATCTTCGCAGTAAATTCTCCTCCTGACGTTGTAAAACACACAGCTTTTTCATGCCACATCTGTAGTCTTTTCTCTATTTGGACAGATGTTGTTACAAATATTACGGCCTCGAGAATCTCCAACTCAATTCGGCACCAATCCTTGGACGGAGCTTCCATGGTCCGGAGAGAGTCGACAGATAATGAAGCACGGTCGGCTGCAAGCGAATATTCATGCTCTGGCGCTCCAGCATCATCCTCGCCGCTGCAGGACTGGCTCCTGCTTCGTTGGCACGTTCTTTTTTGCTTCACTTTAGTTGTTGGCAAAACTTTCCTCTTCCTTTCTGGCCTTCGTCGCTGTGTTGCAGTGGAAAGATACGTTGGGCAGCCTGGAAGCAATGTTGGTACCGCGTCCGGAACAAGCGACGGCTGCCCTCGCGGAATCCGCACTTCGTTGCCGTTTACCACGTGCACATAGTCGCGCAGAACTAAGTGTGGTTCAAAGTGATGCTCGCATACCGCCCAAGAAACGGTGAGAGCTTTATCCTTCCTGTGAAGGTTGCGCTCCCACTTTTTGCGGAGTTCGTCGTCTTTCGGTGCCGCGAACAACGACGCTTTGGGTCCGCTTGGGTAGCCCGTGCGGCAGCCCGGAGCGAAGCAGTGTGCATCTGTCCGCCTCTTCGCCATGCCGCGGGCTGCACGCGGCGAAGACGCACAGGGCGCACGGTCCGCACGAGAAGGCCCTTCGCACGAAACACAAGGCCAACCGCATGCACACCACCCTCAACAGTCTTGCGAAACGCAGGAGAGGCAGGCTGACGAATGCCTCTCCGTGCCCCACGCAAGCCCAGCCGTCCGCGCCGCAATATGAAAGAGAGCGGCAGCGCCTCTAGCGGCTTTCCGGAACGTAACGGGCCGCCGGAAAAGCAGGCGCGCCATTCCGGTCGTGTCACTGTAGCCCCTTCCTCCGTGCTGTATCCCCAGGTACAGTGGCTAGAAAGGTACCCCAGGTACAGTGTACTAGATAGGGGCAGTGTGTTCAGGAAGCGCTCGCCGCTGAGGCGCTTCATGTAGATAGCACGAGATGGCGCTGTAGGAACATGGGCTGTAAGGAACGTACGGCGCAGTGCCAGCGCTGCACGCTGATATTTTGATAATCGTTTTCTGTTGCAATCAAATAGACGTGCAAATGCTCGGCGGATGTTAAGATGCATCCCCGAAACTCACTACATATAAGAGATGAATTGTATGTGCACTCCTAGCGCATCTCAACGCCCATTAGACGCATTTACGACAGCAAAGGTTTTGCAGACACAGAAGTCATGGCGTAAAGCCGTTAAATTTGTTTTGAGCCACGTTGCCACGTAACCAGAAATTACTCGAACGGAAAAGTTGGCTGCAAATAACGCCGTAGTAAAAGACATCGAATTGATTTAAACCAACTCGGATTCCAGGTGCACACATTTTCTTTTGCGGTTCGCATTCATAAAGAAGCGGTCGCGGCATCCGCGACAAAACGTCAAGCGTTTAGTTCCTCAGCCGCTGTTGTAGAAGAGAAAGCAAAACAACATGCACGTACATAGCCCAAAGCCAAAGAGCTTCCCTGCTTGGCATTTACCTTCTTTCGCGATAAACATTTGTCCCTCGTTCTGTTTCGCGAGCCCCCCACAACTACATAAGTTTATTCGTGATTTTTTTTTTATTTACATCATGACGTGTTCCTGAACGTCAGGCCCATGTGCGAGTATGAGACACACCGACATCCTACACTTCAATGGAAGGAATGAAACAGCTAGGAAAGACGCTAAGTAAAAGGCATCTCTGCAAAACTACACACAGTATGCCAAAACACAGAAAAACAGTGCAAGTACATTCCTACCCAAACAATGGAGACCTACAGCGGAATTAATATGCGCAAATAAATGACTTAATTCATTTTTAATTATATTAACCAAATTAGCTTTCTGAATGCACCAGAAAAAGTTGCGCATTCAGATGAAAAAGACAAAGAAGGGTAAGCATACATTTGTTGCACCAGCCTACTAAGAACAATATAGCTAACTTTAAAGTGCAATTTCTTTTTTCGTCATGCTTCTCTTCACTGATTAACACTTTTTACGGAAAAGTGCAGCCTTGTTAGGACATAAAAACGCACAACTGCTGATGTGAAATCATCAGCATGTAATTTGCAGCATATATGGCATAGCCAAATTTAAAGCTTTCGCTGGAATCATGACATCAACTATGCTGTCGCTACAATGCTCCTCTTTGCGGAAGAAGGTTGTAAGTATATTCCCTCAAGTTTCTTTAGTGCTTCGAAAAGCAACTTGGACGGATACAGCAATCCTCCCCTGTCACAAATTTCGTGAATTTTGAGACTGCTACTGACACTAGAGTTCTGTAGAAGAAGAGAGCGGCAGTCCTCACATTTCTTGCGAATAAAAAATTTCTGCGCGACGTACCCTGCCATATATAATGGATGAGGCGGTCATCGCTCCTTTCCTCCACATAAGCCCGGTGCTCTGTCGGAGTATTGTTTAGCCTTTGCTCTACCAGCGTCAGATTTCCAGCTTCAACTAACTCGTCAATTGTGACGCAACGTCCCCTTCCTATTCAGAATTATCAGGTGAGTGAAGTAGCGATACCAAATATTTACTGACCTCTGTGTTCCCTGTTTGCAGTGCCTTCGCCAAGATATAAAAAGGCAATTCACAGCAATCAAAAATTGAGACTGCGTTGGGTGATCGTTGGAACCGCACGACTACCTCACAAGAAGTTCTCCAACTTTTATTGGCTTAGTCTAGATGTCAATAGGTATTTAAAACCCTCTCCTTCTAAGTGTTCTAACAGAGCCAAAGTGCTGCACAATGTCACATGGAGCACAACTGCCGTCGACTGGCTCAAGCCGCAAAGTCCTTTTGCAATGGAAATCATATTTAGCGCCAGCGAACAAGGACAGAAAAGAGACGACACCACAATGCGCTAACTTCAATAACTTGATATTCAGGAAACACCCACCTATTTAACCCATGCACAGTTAAATAGGGGGGTGTTTCCTGATGATTAATCAAGTTAAAGTTAGCGCATTGTGGCGTCGTCTCCCTTCTGTCCTTGTTCGCTGGCGCTAAATATGCTTTCCAAGTAAGTCTACTAACACGCCCAACAAATGGCAATCCTTTTGCATGTGACTCCCAACAAGACAGAAACTCGAGAAATTCCTTCAGAGCCCTTCAGAGCGAGCACATATATGGCAAGCACGCTGCAACTGGCCGCAACACCACAGAATGCAACACACGGAGAACGCGTCCGTACAGCCCGTGCGACTGCAGTGCCGCCGCATCCATCCGGGACCTATCTACGCTCCCGGCTTCAAAGCGGTGCGTGGCGCGCTGCGCCGTCTGAACACACTGCCCCTATCTAGTACACTGTACCCCAGGTAGGGTAGCCACCCTACCCCAGGGGCTCTATTCTGGACACGCATGGCGGCTGCACGGCCGCCATTATCCGCCATGTTTACTCTCTGATTGGCTGTCGAGAGGTCACGTGTTTTAAAATTTGTGCCGGGAAGCGGAAGTATTGCAAAATGCAATTTTGCGTTTTCATCAAGATGACGAAACGTGACGTGGAGCTGCAAATGTTATGGACTAATACATTTTTTGGTCCTTGGCAGATATATTGTGATGTTAGCGCTTCAAAAAGAATGTGAGCGGTAGCGTGCAGAAGCCAGTGCAATGCATCTGCAATTGCGCGAATATGTGGTGGCGATTCAAGATATGCGCCATGCCAGCTTGCTGATTGGCTGAAGGAATATCTCATGAGGAGCGTCACAGGAAGGGCTGTTTCGTAAACGTCATTTTGACGACGCGTGACGTTTCGCAGGGCCGCCATTGCTGAGATTTTCCGCCATAATTTTTGCTGCGACGAGCCGCGCGAATTATGCTAATGGGCAGCCATATGCAATGGCAGCCGAGAGGAATGCGTATCGCCACATTTTCCCCGTCGTTTGGCGCCACGAAAATCTTTTGTTCATAACGCGTGCTCATAGTATTTGCATCGCTCTCGGGTGGTGTTGGCATTTGTGTTTTGGGCCATCGTTTTTTAAAAGAACGCGTTTATACGAAATAATATTGGTTGAATATAGCAAACTTTCAGCAATGTTGTCCACTTTTCACTGCTGCATTTGTATTGTAATCGAGATTAATGCCTTTTCGCACAATCAAAAGTTATTACAACGGCCTTTTTCTAACTTACAAAAAGAAATGTACGCAAGGCGGCGCCTTGAAGTTCCCTCCCGCGGTGCGAGTAACCAGCGAAATGAACAAGAGATGGCAGCGCCGGCGCTTGCGTCGCTCTAGTGGATATCTCTGGCGCGCGCAACGCTATCGGTGATATTCGGCCGTTTCTAAGCCAGCCGAGTCGGGCTGAGTCACTTGCGTTTCACGAAATAGCGATAACGTGGCCTAGAACGTGCGCGCATCACCACTGGTAGGTCGCGTATGTTGTCTCAAGAAAGAAAACAAGCGCGTTGGTGCCAACATGCGATGACTCATTCCATTTTCCAGGGACACGCATCCGAGCTACTGAAGCAGACGACGGCTTGTACGCAGCAGACGACGGAAGCGAGAAGCGTTTTCGACAGAATAATCATACGCTTTGAGATAGCTGCTTTATTTTTACTGCGGAGGAAAACTGTTTTGCTTTACCGATAACGCTACATTCAGTGCCTTCATTTCAGTTTCTTAGGTGAAACGTCAAGTTGGCGTCACGTTACGTAAGCAAAACCGGGTCACCAGCGCCATTTTGTTTGCGTCGCGCCTACGTCACGCATCGAAGAAAATGGCGGAATGTCCAGAATAGCGCCCCAGGGGCCGAATCTTATAACGGTTCGGAATACGAACCGTCCGCTTCGCCGCTTACGTCACTAGATGTGCCACTCCCAAGCCGGTGGTGGAAGAAGGGGAGGACGCGACCAATAGATGAGAGGGTGCCACCTCTGAAGTGTACGTCATTATATGACGAGTTAATCGAGGAATTGCAGAATGTTTCTGCTTGTCAAATAAACGTAAAATGTAAATTAAATATTATACGCCAAATTTTGAAGTATAAACTTGTGGTGCCGGGCGTTTACGCAATGCAGAAGTAATTTATTAATGTCATTCTTTTTTCATTCTCAGCCCACAGGCGGTATTGCAAGCGTAAATGAGTTGGCCGAGCGCAGCGTTATGTCGTCTGCTACCAGGAGCTCGCACGATGCACGCAACAGGAACGCACTGCCAGCACTTCTCAAGTAGCTAGCGCGACAAAACCATGAACTGGTTCTTAGGGACACATTTGCTAGCCGACTATATCAATTTTCCTTCTTTTTTCGCCCTTCGTCATTGGTTCGGACATGACTCGCTCGCCGCCGCGCTGCCGCTATCTCTGCGATCTGCCCCACGGCGCGTGGCGTGATAGAAGCAAATGGATCTTGAAATCGAACATTACAGTATACGGGCCCTCCATTGCCTGCGTGAAGTCAAATCGAAGAGTGTGGTGCTGACGGTGCGCGCTGTGCCGTGAAATTCAGGAACAAAGTGCGGCACTCCCGAACTACAGAAAAAAAGGCAGCCAAATAAGAGATCTCCACAATATCTTCCCGTCCTGATTGCATAGTTTTATCAGCCGAACGAAGGAAGCGCTGAGCCAGCCTAGGTTGAACCCTTCTGACTGCTGAACGGCGATCTGCAAGCTATTCACTCTGGTGATAGCACTAGGAATTCGATGTCACCATGCAAATATCTCCTTGACATTGGCTTTGAAGCTGAGGTCACGGGAAAGTTGACCCGGTCCTTCAAACGGCCAACACAGTAATTGCGAGAGCAACTTTGTGGACAGTGTCGGCAGCAGAGATCTAGGCCATTCCGATGAATGCTTCACGTCTGACCGACCTCTGGGAGCTGCAGGCCGGTGGCGATTAACCGCAGCGCGCAATGTTGCTTCCTCTGCGTGGAATGGCCACACGTAAGCTTGCACCCGAGTCTCCTCCATATGATAGCGTAGCCTGCAAAAGGTCTACTTAGAAAGCCAGCAAGGGCGGTGCAAACTCATTATCCGTCAATTCATCGAACGCGTATCGCACTTCCAGCCGTGGTCGACACAGAAAGAGCAACGCCAAGCAGACGACGAAGGCCTCCGAAGCAACCAACGCACGCGCGCGCGACGCCCGCGTGTCTCCGGGGTCGCGCGACCGGCGCGCGCGGCCAGAGTCGCAAGCCCACAGCCAAGCCACAGCAACGGAACCAAAAGCGGACTACCCCTTCGCCGGTTCCTACGACTGGTTCGCTTTGAAGATGATTGACAGATGCGTGACGTATTCAAAAATTGCGATACCGCCCCGCTGCCTCTGACGACCAGTGACGTAATCAAAATTTTGGCCAATCAGGTGAGGCCATAGGAATGGTTCCCCAACCGAACCGGTATAAGATTCGGCCCCAGGTAACAAGCAGCGGCTTCTCAGCATGCGGAAGGTAGATAGTCGCAGCTTCGCACACAATATTGCTGCTTGAAATTAAGCTTGATAAATATACTTCGGAAAGAAATGTCGCTGTCTAATTACACTCAGATTATTTTTATTGTAGTGTTCTGTAAGTTTAAGGGCATATTATATATGCGGTAACAGAAACAATACATGTCGTTGAGAGTTATGTTGTCTGGCAACCCGGAAATCGCGGCACCATAGAGTTTCTCACTATAACACCTAGAGGGTAATCTGGCGCCACCGTCTATGGGAGTTTCTTAAGGGGGCACCGTGCCGTCATGGGAATGACGGTATATGTGTCTGCGAGGCTCGTGTTGGCTGGTGTTGTAAGAGGCTTCGTCTAAAACGTGGATATGGCTACGCAAATAACGCGTTCTCAAAGTAAAATCTTCATAAAATGTTTCCATTCACGCATATTACATCTTTACTCACCCACGATGCATGACCAAGCGAAGAAAAGCAAGAACAGACGACCAACTGTTTCAAAGCGAGCGCGAACCTTGTCGTCTGTACTCCAACTTTAGCGGCCCGCTGATATTTTTTTACGTAACATGTAGTCGTACACACAATAACAAGTTCTCATAGTTAAACAAAACATGTTTTCGCGTAATAATAAAGCTAAAACAGCTTTTTACGTGCTGCTCTAGTAGAAAATGAATCATTGTGACAGACGGAACGGTGCTTGCCAAGCGCGTCTTCAAGGTGTCCTGTCGCTACGAAAACGATGCCAATCCGAAGTCACAATATACCGGCATTCCCATGCATACCACAGCGCAGCAGCGCCAGATTTCCCTCTAGGTAATGTAGTGAGAAACTCTATGCGCGGCACGAAAGCGCCGCTCCTTTTTTTCGCACGGGTGCTCGCGCGTCGGCGGCAACACGGGCGTTTGCGAAAAACGCGCCATGCGGTTCCAGCTTCAGAAGGTGTTTGCCTCGTGCGATATGCATTCATCTCTTGCTTTTTCGTGTGCGTGTGTGTGAGCAAGTCGGTTCGCGTCAGAACGTGTTTGCCTCGTGCGATTTGCCTTAATCTCGTGCTTTTTCGCGTGTGTGTGCGTGAGCACGTTTGCCTGTGCTTGCTGTGCTTTCTTAAGGCTCTTCGGTGTGCGTGTGTGCCGTAGCCAGCCTCGTTCATGTGGTGCGATGTCGCGCAACTATTGTGTGCCACTCTACGACACAAATGCCAAAAAGGACCCGACTGTGAAATATCGCGAGTTCCCCTGCGTCTTGGAGTGTCGAGAAGCGTGGCTCAAAATATATCTCGCCAAGGAGTGTCGGGAAAAGGAAGCAAGTGGAAACAGAGCGATAGGTCTCTCGTATGTGCCCTGCACTTTACAGAAAAAAAAGAACACGAAACTTTGGCTGCTGCTTCCGAATGCGGTACCGACCGTGTTTTGCAAATAGTCACAGTACCTGCAAAAAGAGAATGTGCAGCCCGAAAAACGCCATCGAAGCAACTTTACTGATCCCACAGTATTTGAGGCAAGCGATAATTGCGGCAGCTCAGAAGAAAGCCCCAACATCGAAAGTGCCTCGCAGTTTCTCAGCGACGAGGTGGAAGCTCTAGTTCCAGAGACTGACTGCGTTAGAATCATGCTCTGAACGTAGCTTTTCTGTTGACCAGGCCTACCAAACTACATTAGATATTGTGGGCGTCTTGGAACAGTAAAAAAAAAGTAGTCAAGAGATTGTTAAAAAAAAAGTTGCCCGTCAAGGAGAAGAGTTAACAAAAATGCAGTCCGAACTGGACGCAATGAAAAACCGCCTCTCAGTTTATGAAAACAACAAAGAAATTCAGTCCTTTGTTCAGGTATTACAAAGAGCGGAAAAAGGAGACAAAGCGTTTTTTTTTTCATCTAAGTTTGCATTACTTGAGAAACTCGGTACAAGTTCTCCCTATGTAAAGTTTTTACTTTGCATACGTGTTCACGAAAAGTGAATAAAAGTACTGATAGATTTCTTCAAGCAGAACCTCTCGATGGAAGTGCATCACCCGGTCATGCATCGTACGGGCTACCGTCACGGATAGCGTTCAGGCGTATTCTAGAACAGATTTCCACCCGTACGTGACAATCTGTTGGCGTTTGTGGCGTAATCAGCACTTCCAATGACGACTTAAAATATTGTATCTGCAATTTCCAAATATAAAACGCATTATTTACGCCTTGACTGGAGTGGAGATCACGCGTGCCGACGCAGCTGGGAAGGCGCTCTCTATCAGCAGCCGATGGATGGATGGATGTTATGAGCGTCCCCTTTGGAACGGGGCGGTGGGTTGCGCCACCAAGCTCTTGCTACTGTACTGCCTAATATTCTACCTAGGTTAAACAATGAAAAAAGACACAAAAAAACACTATGAACTACCACGCCCAAATTTTCTGATCCCCTATTGCGAACTGTGCTTTTGTACGTCTCCGTCTTTTGTCGTTTCCCTACTTTTCTTCCACCAATCCTCCAGTCGCCTCTTACTAATGTCTATTGCGGACATGTTTGCTTTACCACTGCTCCCTCTGAACCCAAGGGCTTCAAGGAGGTCAGTGGTGCCTAAATCGACCACTGGGTAGACGTCTTCACATTCTAATAAAACATGCTCCGTAATTTTCCTAGCTTTACCACAGCAAGCACATGCCTCTTCTTCCTTCTTATATTTCGCTTTATAGGTGCGTGTTCTAAGGCATCCTGATCTCGCTTCGAAAAGTAATGAGCTTCCCTTTGAGTTATGTAGTTACTCATGGTAGCTTTCTTTTCCATTGCCGCCACCCATGAGATTAGAGAGTTTTAGAATAGGGGCCCCAAAGAGCTTTGCGGGTGTTAGCGTTGGGGCACGCAGGGGTGAAGAGTTTTAGAATAGGGCTTTGCGTTTCTGGATAGCGTCTGGCGGTGAGAGCGCCACTACGACGTCTAAGAAAAACGATTAAAAATAATTAAATAAAATATACCATTTTATGATATGAATAGTAATTTTGACTTGCGTGTATTCGCGTTTAATTACAATTGAGAGGTTATTCTTCAAGCAGCAAACAATTAGTTGTGCTTAGTTTTGAGCAACAAAACCAACTTTACGTGCCTTCACCAGCCAAGCTTAGCCGTGTTAGGCCTACGAGCCATAAAATCCACATTCGAATTCGGAATCAGCGGCGTCTAATGAATCAATCTTCATAACACACGCTAGTTGAGAGAAAGCGATAACTGCAGTCACTTCTCCTAGCTTGCGAACTTCACGCGTTACCGCGAATCGAACCCAGTTTGGTGCTAGGTTAGAGCCGTCGCTTCGATGGGTGCCGCCATGTTTGTTGACGCAAAGCTTTTGGGAACGCTATTTGAGCTCCCGCTAAATCGGTGAAATAGCATTCCCAACGCAAAACCCAAACGCAATTTGCGTCTCGCGCATGCGCAGTGGCTTCAACGCTATTTCTTTGGGGCCCCAAAACGTTTGGGGCACCTATTCTAAAACTCTCTATTAATTCAGCTTCTCTGACTTTCCGCTTGACCTTTGTTGTTGTGTTGTCCACCCTACAGGCCGCATACTTGCTTGTAAGCTTCCTAGTTCTTTTCCTCCACTGTGAATCAATGTTTTTCCTGTACAGATACCTGAACACTCTCCCAGCCCATTTACTTTCTTCCATATTCCTCAGCCGTTCTTCATACTCAATTTTACTGCAAGCTTCCCTCACTTCAAAACTAGTCCAGCTTATATCACCTTGCACAGCTTCATTTGTAGTCTTCCCGTGAGCGCCCAATGCGAGGCGACCCACTGACCTTTGGTTCCTGTCGAGCCCTGATTGTACCCCTGATTTATAGCAAACAACCGCATTTCCAAAAGTAAGTCCTGGAACCATGACACCTTTCCACATACCTCGGAGGACCTCGTACCTATTGTATCCCCATAGCGCTCTGTGCTTCATTATGGCTGCATTTCTCTTCCCCTTTACTGTTATGGTTTTTCCTGTGTTTCCATATATCCATTGCCTTCGTTTATCTATATACCAAGGTATTTATATTCTGTTACCCGAGGTATTTCTTGGCCCTGTATCTCCACTGTCTGTCCACTGTTTTCATTGAATACCATAACACCTGATTTTCTAACACTAAACTTCAAACCTAAATCGTTGCCTTCCTGTCCACAGATATTAACCAGACGTTGCAAATCACTTTGCTTGTTAGCTAGCAACACAATGTCGTCCGCATAAAATAAACCTGGGAGTTGCTGCTCTATTACTGTACCCGCCTGTTTGTAGGAGAGATTAAACCCGATATTACTTCCTTCTAGCGCCCTCTCCATCCTCACCATCTACATCATAAACAACAGCGGGGATAAAGGGCACGCCATCCCCGAGCAGTGGCGCCGCAGCGGGCGCACAGAGAAATAGGCCCGAGACGCCGTTCAGGCGCGACGCAGCGGGCCGCAACTTGTGCTTTTTGATCGAGCGGCCGTGCCTACAGGCTGGGAGTGACCAACGCTACTAGACTAGCACACTCTCAAGTTCAACAAATGGCCACAGAGGGCGAAAAAATCGACCGCGTGCCGTTACTAACAAAACTAGCCTAGCAGAATCACTTCGGGATGCTTACGTTAGTTCCAACCACGACCTACTGAACTGCAGACATGCACATATATCCGGTTTCTATGGGAGCCAAATGCCTTCTACATGTATTCACTAACTTTTAAAGTAATGCCACACATTACCTGTTCGCACATTCATCCAAATGCGTTTGAAAAAGGCTTTGAAAAAAAGCGCGTGAACTTAGCCTTCCAGCTATTTAGCGAGGAGTTACCAAAGGGAATTTTTTTCTATAAAATTCGTTTGGACAGGCCCTTTAGAGCAACTGAGCCGACAAAAGAGTTTGTGAAGCTTTCGGAAAGGTTAATACTTACAATGACTTCAAGAACACTATCTAAAAGCCTCCGAACCAACTCTCCAAGTGCAAAGTTTCTTGAAGAGTTAATTGCATTCCTTGCAGAATGGGAAGATATGCTGCCAAGCATGGTGGTGGATTTCTTAGGCCAGGAACTGCCCTTGGTCTGCGTGTGACCATAAAAAGCACTCTGTCCCTTTTAGACTACTTAAGTAGCTGACTAGGCTACAAGCGCTTGTTAACAGCTAATCTTAGTCAGGACAAAATGGAAAATATGTTTGGTGTCGTAAGGCAATCCTTTGGTTGTAACGACCATCCTTCGCCTGAACAGTTTTTAATTATAATAAACAGCATGTCATTATACAGTCTGCAGGGCCTCCTGAAAATGGGAACTCACCAGGAGACTTCGTAACCGCACTCTTAATGCCATCTGATATGGTGGAAAACGAAAGGCTGACCACCTAACAGAAATTATTGATGAGATATATTGGATGATGGCAATTTGGAGTGTGCAGAATCTGTGTTAAAAATACAAGGCGAGCAGTTGGATCATAACAACTGTGTCGAAAAGCATAGTGACAGTAGATTAGTATATTACGTAGCTGGCTATGTTGTCAGAAAGTCTTTAAAAGATTTTCCACCCCCAGAGTGTGCCTCTCGCCTTTGTATTTTGCCCCTACAAGCAGATTGTGATGGAAATTCCATACTAACAAGGCAGTTTGATCATGGGGGTTTGATTTACCCTTCTAATGCTGTTGAGGAGCTTCTTTAATTGTAAAGTTGATGACACATTTACTGCGTATCTCAGAAGGAATCAGCTTCATGCTGAAAGCATATAGTCTGCTTTTTGCATTTCCTTCAGGGAGCGAAGCTTGAAGAAGTCCACGGGTTGCAGTGAGCATGGGCGGAGTTTAACAACAAACATAATTAAGTTTTATGCGCTGACGAGGCTGCACTTCTTTGCAAAAGCAAAGAATATGGAACGGAACACACAAAGATAAAAGCCGAAGCTCCTGAAAATGAGGGGAGAATGACAGTCGCGAAAATGCTCCCCGCCTTTGTACTGTTTGAACCGCACCGATGGCACCGGCTGTTGGAATCTCAGCGCGCGGCCACCAGCTGTTGGAACCTCAGTGCTGACGCCCGTTATTGCAACTGGGTCGCAAGCCCCAAGGGTAGCGTTGGCCTGGCGGCCTGGGGCACACTGGAAGCATCCGAAGGTCCCAGCAAAGCATGAGGCGACTGCTAACAGAACAACTTGTTTATTCTAGCATCGCAAAGAGCGGGCGGTCAGGTCGACCGAAGTAGAGAGACGGGAGAGCACGTTACTCAACAGAAGAAATCGGAGCCTCTCTCCTGGCGTCCGGGAGCAGCTGCTCTTATACTCTCGGAGTTGAGAGCAAGAGGGAAGGTCACGGGACTACGTCACATGACAGCGGCGACGGACGGACTGAGAGACACGTTGGGACAAGGAGGTGACGCATCAGCCGGGCCGGCGCCGGTCAGACCTCCTCGCTTCACACTGGGGGAGCTCCTCTCCCCGGCTGCCGCGCTTTGACAAGCGTGGGCACACACACACACACGCACACACAAAGACACGTGGCACTGAACATGCCGGGACGCGCTCGGCGGGGATGCGTCGCGGCCGCTCCGAACGGGCCAAAATGTCCGCCGCTTTGAACGAAGCTCCGGCGTACGTTGCATCCGCGCTGGCTTTACCGCGCGTCGTAGGCGAAACGTAACAGTACATATATCTACCTTCGTTGTGCAATAATAAAAAAAGCTTGTATCATAGGTTTTGAAAGCGCTCCCCCATACAGCGTTTTTGCGGACCATAGTGCGCAATTTTGTAAAGCTGCAATAAACTATATGCGCGAGACCAACCGAATGCATTCAATTTCCTCTCTCCACATTTGTGGGCTGATTGGTGTCGCATCTCCCGTAGGAAAAAAAAAACAACCACCCCATTTTATTACGGCTGCTGCGTAGCTTCCGTCACTCTTGTTAAAATGGAGCACAACAGAGACGAAGGCAAGGCACATAGAAACACATGACAAGCGCACCGTCTCGTTTCTGTCTCTCTTCATGTCCACCGTCATTTTAGCGCCTTCACTTCAGAAATCATGCTTAACCAACACGCCCAACTATCCATCCTAACATCTTCATCTCAGTTACGCTGCCGTCATAACCAGCTCTAGGCTAACTAGCCAAAAACAAAGTTTTATTTCACCACTCGTCGCGATAAGCGTACTTGCTAATTTTGTAAGGTTGACTGGCCCTCTTAGATTATGGACAAGAATGGCATCGACAACGGCGCTGCTGCGCCGGCGTTAAGAGCGCCGCATGCGAAGCAAAATTCTATTAGCGGCCGGGTGGTACACACTCTAAGAACAGTTTACACCCTTTGGCTTGCCCCTTCTGCCACACAAAAATAATCGTCATCTGCCTTGATGCGTTTCCTTTCTTTATCGCTGCGAGCCCGGAACTTTCCAGTAACGAACGGCACGCGCGTTATCAGCATAGAACTGTTTACACCCTTCGGAGTGCCTCTTCTGATAACGCGCGTGCCGTTCGTCACTGGAAAGTTCCGGGCTTGCAGCGATAAAGAAAGGAAACGCATTAAGGCAGATGACGATTATTTTTGTGTGGCAGAAGGGGCACACTCTTAGAAAAATTTACACCCTTTGGGGCGTATCTTGTCCCACAACAATAATCGTCATCTGTCTTGCCCGCGTTTCCTTTCTTTAACGCTGCGAGCCCGGTACTTCCCAGTCACGAACGGCATGCGCGTTATCAGTGTGACGCAGCATTCTCGACAGGAAAGTAGCGAGCGCCGAGTTTCAAGAAAGGAAACGCAAGCAAGGCACATGACGATTATTGTTGTGGGACAAATATACACCCCAAAGGGTGCAACTGTTTTAAGAGTGCAAGCCAAAGGGTGTAAACTGTTCTTAGAGTGCACTCTTAGAAAAATTTACACCCTTTGGGGCGTATCTTGTCCCACAACAATAATCGTCATCTGTCTTGCCCGCGTTTCCTTTCTTTAACGCTGCGAGCCCGGTACTTCCCAGTCACGAACGGCATGCGCGTTATCAGTGTGACGCAGCATTCTCGACAGGAAAGTAGCGAGCGCCGAGTTTTCAGGAAAGGAAACGCAAGCAAGGCAGATGACGATTATTATTGTGGGACAAATATACACCCCAAAGGGTGCAACCGTTTTAAGAGTGTACCCCTATCCCATCTCCCGTTCGCACCGCCTATTGCCTCCTGCACTGCGCGTGTTTGGGCACGTTTCGTGTCGCGCGCGGTGTGTTCCTACGTGTGTGCGCGTCGACATTTCATTCGAAAGGCCATGTACAGTCTGTTTCACATGTAGGGGAAAACTCGGAGCGCATTGCATCGCGATGCGGCGAGCGCTTGAGTCAGGTGGCGGCAGCAGCTCGCGCAGGTGCTCGAGGGGCGGGATCCTGAACGGCGTCGTCTGCTACGGCGGCGCGCGCTGGCCGCATTGTCGGGAAACGTTCTCCCAAGCAACAAAAAGTCCGTGGCAACAAGTCTGCCCGACGTCTCCGGCCGACTGCAAAACGGTTGGACCGACTTCGGCAACCAAGGGCGGCCCAGCGTTGGGGATTGACATTGGTCTAACGTCGGCCGATCGTCGGCAATCGATGTAGGCCCGACCACTGTGGCCGACTTGGCCGTCGGCGTCCCATACGAGGGCCTACCAAGGTTTTAGGTACGTAGTCAGTCGGCCAGCCGTAAGGCCATTCTATTTGGCCAACGCAGCCGAGCGCATGCCACACGCGGGCCAGCCATGGCCCTGACGACAATAATGGTCGGCATTGCACCGGCCTGGTGCTGAAAACCGACGTTGCTTTTGACGCTCCGAATAATCGTAGCTTTTGCATCATGCATGCGCATCATGCATCATGCTTGTGTGGTGGCCGGCATAGAAGTACCACACGAAAGCGAACGCTTTTTTGTACTTTTCATGCCACATAAATGCCAGGCAAAATATTCTTATACAGGTCTTTATTTTTCGTATTTGTCTTGGATATATACACCCACACGTTCACAAAAGTTTCAAACGCTAGTTCATGGTGGGCTTGAAGCGGGGTCACGGCGCCTTCTCTCGTTCCGGCTTCCATACCTGTGAGCGGCTCCGACTAACCAGCGTTTCGTGACTCCAGCCACTGATACCAGTGAAGCCTCTGGGAAGGGGCTCCTCACAGATGCTGCAATAAAGCGGCACATATAAGAAAGCTGCCCACGCTTTATAGTTCAGTTGGTTAGTCGCATTCCATTTGAAGAAGTGAAACAATCAAAAAGATCATAAGCCAGATATATTCACGAAACATTAAAGAAACGATAACAAAGCAATATTAGGGACGTGCAAATCAGGGTCTAAGTTGTCAGGAAGAGTGGCTGGACGACACAAATCGTGTAAGTACCGGATAGTCGGTTATTTATATGTCGTTAGCAATAGGGGGAACTCAACATGGAACCATAGCAAAACACGCATACACAGTGGCTACTGTGTCTATAGGTAGCGCGGCTATTTACACCACGATCGGTCTTGTTGCTTTCCATGAGCACTGTATGAAACAGCCAAGTTGAAACGCTGAGACAAAGAACGCGCCGGAGCCCGGAGCGCCAAGCGGCACAAGGAGGTGAATAGGTAAATGTCTGGAGAGGCAACAGGGGAAGCTTATGGCATGATACATATACTTGCTGACGTGATGGCAACGATGATAGGTCTATGTTTTGCAGAAAACAGTTAGCATACATGGGTTAAAGCAGAAACAGCATATACAGCATATATTATATGGTGAAGCAAAACAAACTCCTCAAAAGCAGTGACAAAATATGGACGCCGCAAGTAGAACTCACTTATAAAGGCATTATTTTATTAAAGAAATACTGGACGCAGCAAGATGCAATAAGCAGCAGCTTGTTTGAACGAAGAAAAAAAAACTAAGCATGCAGTTGGTGCCGATGCTCGCAACGTGCACAAGAAAGCTGATTGTTATGCTATATTTCTTACTTAGAATGAGATTCGTGATGGCCGTGAGCTTCACGAAGGCATGCTTCCTAAAGGACTTCTTCTTGGGCAAGTTGGTGCTTAGATTTCCTAGGTATACTTTGTGGCGCAAAATACATTTCTGGAAAAGGGACAGAAGAAAGGGAGACAGTGAAGCTCCAACTGTCGCTTCACTGGCGCTTCACTGTCTCCCTTTCTTCTGTCCCTTTTCCAGAAATGTATTTTGCGCCACAAAGTATACCTAAGAAAGCATGCTTCCTCCCCTGCGACCCTTTCCAGCTGAACTGCAGTGCAGCTTCCTTAGTAAGTATGCCCTGCAGAAGAGTGCGCACGGCATGACCGGTGTCCGTTCCTCCGTATCTGGAAAAAAAGTTCACCTGCACGAACCAGCGGACGTAGAGTTAAACCAGACATCCAAATACGGGGTTATCGTGGTCTGTAAAAAATATTGGCCAGGATAAGAAATATGAGCGCTCTCGTTTTAAATGTATTAACCACATAAAACAAATATATCTAGAAACAACGCTCTATGACAGAACGGCATATGGCTGCGGTATTCTATGAATGACAAAATGAAAATCAACCAAATATTAAACATGAATACATAGTTTCTCTAAAAAGAAAACACAGCATGTCACTCACCATCTGTTCCATGCGGGAATCTGAAGCTAAATAGTCCTCTAAGATACGCTTTAGAGCCACCCAAGGAACCATGAGGACAGGAAGGATAGATATACTGACTTGGCTCAGAATATCATTGCAAAAAAAAAAAAATCATCCAGGCAGCGCGATAAATGAATACAACACATAGTTGCACAAACAAAATAGCACGCAGACTGCCACGAGACAAATGTATAGGTATACATAACGTCGAGACCGCGGTGACAAAGTATTACACGTAAACTACGAAAATGCAACAACAGAAAAATTGAGGAACAACTTACATATGGGCTATGCGCAGGGTTTCACATACGTGTCTTCTTGTCTGATGTTCATAGATCTACTCTAGTCCACATGCGGAGATGTGCCACACACAATCCATTCTTACTTGCAATGCACCAGACGTATATCGTACAGGCATTTACAGTTTTGTTTTTTCAACTGTAGGAAGGAACGAAAGCAACTTCTAATTAATTATGACTTTTCCGCAATGACAACCAGACAAGCGTCTTACCTGGTTACGTTGCAAAACCATTTACACAATATAAAGCGAGTTTTGTTCACTTGAAAAAGACAGTCATGCATTACACAACGTGAAATTAAAATGCCACTTACGAGTACACATATCTTGAACGGCGAGATACGGCGGCTCCATTGCATGGAAAGGGCTTGCGCTGTTCTTGTCTATGTCACTTTTGTGTAGTTTGCGTTTATATGCGCAGTCCATGATAGCAGAAATGCACCAACTAGTCTACCAAGAGACGCGGAACGAGCTGGCATCCAGAGCTAGCATTTGGCGGCAACTCACGTCACTGCTTGCGCCCCAGGGCCATTTGGCGGGATCTCGCCTGCGCCCCTGCGAGCAGGCGGCGTTGGCCTGACGAAGCAAAAATAGACAGCAAGGAAAGTCCCGCTTCGCTGGTGGTTGCTGACAGAGAGAATCGCCCGTCCCAGCTTTCCACGAACCTCTTCATTCCTTCTGGGAGAGGGAGATGCGACCGCAAGACGACCTCTGTTCCCCACACTTTTCCTTTTTTTTCTGTTTTTTTTTCAGGCGCTTCCTGTGAGCGCATCGCCGTTTCCTTTTGGTCTGTGTGCTGTGCACGTGCGTGCGCGTGTGTAATAAAAATCTGCGTTCTATATCTTGCAGGGATTGGTAGCTTTATACGAATATGTATACAGCTTATGTAGGCAATAATTTTGACCTCTTCAATGCGTCGAACAGTACTTTGGGTGCTATGTACGTTAGCATGTAGGTTCTGTTTTCTTTTTTGCGAGTATTGTATATTGTATAATCTTGTTTTGTTTCCTTTTGTACTTGCTCATTATTGTATACCTGTTATTACCGTGTGCGATTGTATTTGTTTTAAAAGTATCGCTGTAAAGGCTCTGCCAAGCGAAAGGGGGCTTCGGCTTTGTCAATCTGCATCTGAAAGCTTTTTCTGCGCCTCCGCTATCTGTGCCTTATTTCTGGCTGAAATAAATAATTTGAATTTTAATAAATATTTATCGTAAAAGCATCACGTCTATACGTGCACGAAGTTCGATATGTGCTTGCATGCATACACAGTCAATACGCTTTCCAGGGAGCTTTGCACAAAAATGGTAGATATGCTTCACAGGAGACGGTGCTTGAAAGAACACTCATTATATACCATTAATTTATTAATTCTTAACTGCTTGATTGTTGAATGTCATTAGTTCATTGAGCAAAAATTGGAAGAATTTGATCTAACTCCAGTTTTTCCCAATCAAATCCACGTAGGCAGCAGAAATGCTCCATTTTATGATTTACATTCATTGGCATACAGCCTTAACTATTCTTAGACGAGTCGACAATAGCTACAAAAATTGCAGATTTTGACATCTCTTCACAATTCGGCTTCGTATAATCGCTTCTTTCACCCTCCCCAGTGAAAACATCCAACTGAAATGTTTCCTAGAACTGTACATTCCACGAGTCGCCTGCGCTT
The DNA here is from genome assembly GCF_038994185.2 of Dermacentor albipictus. Lineage (NCBI taxonomy): Eukaryota > Metazoa > Arthropoda > Arachnida > Ixodida > Ixodidae > Dermacentor > Dermacentor albipictus. Next base: position 179,608,580 of record NC_091823.1, on the reverse strand, counting down.
ATATCGTTTGACGATTTTTGCTGTGCTGCGACAGGGCCGTTTACAATTAACACGCTGTTCGCGAACAATTCTGCTTGACTCTTTCCGCGGTTCAGATGACTATTACGAGAACTGTCTAATGCAATATCCACTTGATTAAATTTTGTTCCCCGTTAAATCGTTATTTTCTCGATAGTTTAACTACGAAAGAAGAAAGCAATAATGAACGATACATTAGTGTTGCAAACATATCCGCTTTTGAAGTATTGAAATCTTTTGCTTTTTGGTAAAGCAAATGTAATACTTACGCGATATGTCTTCTTCTTGCGACTTGCACACTGGTCTCCAGTACTCTTGCTCTCATAATAGTGGTCGTTGCATGCGCACCCGCATATATGGCGAAAATAAATTTGATTCTGATTTCATTATTCACTCTAATTAATAGAGTTCGATCAGTTCAGAATAAAGCACAGAACCGTCCTTTAGCCGGAAGCTGATCTAACTGCCAGATGAACTGTCACTAACGTCTGTATGCGATGGTTGCTGTTTTTCCCCGTGTGATCAACCGCCGTCATCGCTTTTGTATAGCTGGTATATATTCCGTCATTATATATATTCGTCCGTCAAAATTTGTTACGCAAAAGCAACAACAACAAAAAATTGCTGCCTCTCACTTCTTCAAAGCACTGCGCAGCCTGTCGGAACGCACTGGCGCGTGTGAACGCGCCAGTGCGTTTCAATTTCAATTTCAATCCTGAACCACTCGTGAAGACCTTTCGCGCCACGTTACTTTATCATGCTCGCTTTTCTTGTGACCGATGACAAGACATTAAATTTGGCAGCCTCTACAAAACAAAGCTGCATCAACACAGCTTCTTAACTATACGAATTGGCTCAGCGGCTGTCGGACAGTGTGCATGGTCCCTTGTGGCACGTCACTAAAAAACCAATTAAACACTTAGCGCGACCACTAATATAACGTGAGAGGGGACTTTCGGTCTCACAAATAACTATATATATATACATATATATATTACACGAAGTGACGCCGCAAGGAAACAGGAAACGACGTATAAAAGCGGGTGCTCGCAAGGCGCAATTTATTCCTCGTTACTGCAAACTGCCGTCGCAAAATGCCGCGAAAGAACGAGTGCCTGCACAATTACTCGTTGTTACTGCTGCCGTCGGCGATGACGGTTTCTGCCCCCCATGCGACCAAAGTTATTCGGCAGGCAGCACTTCAGAAATACCCGTAATAGAATCGAATACGGCGAAGGCACTGTGCGACGATTCTCCGGGCGACTTCGAAGGCCGCTCGCTTGGCGCGCCTGCACACCACCGCCGATCGTCTTGCGCAAGGTTTCGATTAATACGCCGTGACCATATTGATGCGGAACTAAGAGCGTTTTAAACCGGGAGGATAAAGGCGGCGCGAAATGAACAGTGAGAACTCCCAGCTCGCGTGCTCTTGCGCATGGTGAAATGTCAGTGTTAGATAAAGTAACAGAGAAATAGCACACGTTATGTTCATGTCAGGAACCCGAATATAATGCGAGGCACGTTCCAAGGCTTGAAATTTCGGGGAAAAAACTCGCGCTATATTCGTGCATATATCTCTCGTGTGTGGCCTCTTCTCTGGCTCACGCTGGTAGCAGCAAGTAAGGAACACCTCCTTTATAGTAATGTTATTTCATTACTTCAATGGTCAAATTACACTAGCATTCAGGCACTCCAGCTACGCGTGTCTCTGTTTGTGGTTGTACTCATTCGCTACATTATGTCATTAATTACAAATACTCATTTAGGCGTAAACCTCGTTTATGCATGATGGTATATGTCTTTATCAATTAGACGTCATTTCGGACGTTCGGTGGTCTCGATTTGTCACGTAAGTGCATCATAGCCCCATATAAAAACCAGAAAACATGTATGTTCGAACGCGGAAACCAAAAGTTCCATCACGTCAAACGACTGTTTTTTTTTTTTTCATATATGTGCCAGCTAGAAGAAGTGCGGGATATCTACCAGACGTTCATATGTAAAATATCCACAATGAGACTTCCGATGGATGCGATTTCGTATAGTGAGGCAGTACATGCATGAGTCATATATACTGTAATGACGAAGCTTTGCTTTAGATGAGAGCTATAGGTTACGTGGCCGCCTGCGTGCAGCGCGCAGTCTGCCATTAGGGAAGTGGTGCCATTGTCGAGAAGGCCCTTCCTCTTGCGCAAGAGCGATATATGAAAGCGCTATACGCGAAAACGTTTAAAGTTGACAGCAGCAATTGATGGACAAGAAAAAAAGAAAAAGAAAGTATAAGAAAAGAAAGTATAAGAAAAAAGAAGGTATATAATATTGCCGAATGTAAGCCGTTACATGTTTTCAGCCAGAAGCTTAACTATATTAGGCAAAGCTGTGTAGGTAAAACTATACTGATAAAAAATATTGCAATTAAACTGTACATTTGTTGCGACGCACTATAGCGTATGCATCCATGTTAATTATTCCGCATGCAAGTGCTTTTGTGGTGCTGCCTTGGGTGCGTTTCTGAATTTCTCATCTTGGGCTCAGATAGATCGAATCGTTTATTTAAAATTTACTGACAACAGACACCGCTGGCTTCTCGGCCGCAAGCGCAGCCTACAGCGACCGAAAAGAAAAGATTCCCGCGCCTCTCCGCCTGCCTTCCATGGTTGCGCACGTTTTGTATTTTTCTTTCTTCTTTTTCTTTCCCCTCCTAGCTCCATACTGCGGTTACGCTACTCGGTCCTCCCTTCTGGACCGCATTCTTCCCCGCCTCTGGACTATTTTCCTTTACTTTTTTTCCCCCTTAGTCCGAGTCGCCAGAGCCTACATCAGCTGGTCGTTGGAAGTAGGCAGGCGCGTTTACATTGCTTGTTCGTTGGCGCTCAAATTTCGCAATGACGTCGCATTCTTTCTTCTTGCATTTTTCACAGAGTGTTTAATTAGTATCTCTGCTTGCCACGGTTCATGCGAAAAAGACACCTCCTACCCAGTCGAACCGAACCAACTGCGAACGAACCAGCTTAAAAGCAATGCAAAGTGTTTCACCAATGCGGAGAAACAAAAAATGCCGCTTTTTAGCGAAACGTGAGTTGAAGCCAAGCAGCAACACGAACAAACACATAAAAAATTACCGACGATTACGTTACTTCCTAATGCGAAATTTGAGCGCAGCAAATAAGCTGTTTCACCTTTTCGATAGATTGAGGCAAAGAAATCGAGCAACACATGTATGCGCTATCACAGAATTTTTTTTTTATTTTTCACACGTATTCCTTTAACAAAGACTCCACTAACAGTTCTTGACAGTCATGAAGGAAGCTTTGTGGTCGGAGAAATAGGCTGATATATGTTCGACTTGGTACACCAATGCTTGATTCTCAAAGACGAGATCTATACAAGTGCCTCGCGAGGTTGTCACAGCCGTGGGACGCGTTACGAGCGAGAGGAACGGGATGTTCTCCCGCATTCTCCCACAAACCGAGACTCGCAGGAAGAGGGGGGAGGGGGGCGGCGTGTACACCCAGCGGCAAACGATGGGGGCAGAAGCGCGCGCAGCAAGCGGACAACACAATAAAGGGAGGAGGGAAGAGATAGCAGCGACTGACTGATGCCGCTGACGCCGATAGTGACTCAACCCCTATCCGCCACACAAGAACAGGGGGGGGGGGGGGACCCTTTCGTCCTCTTTCTGCATGGCGGCGACGGTGTTCTATGCAGTCACGTTATCTTGAATCTCTAGCGGCGTCAGCGGCATCCAGCGGTATCAGTCGGTCGCTGCTAGCGCTGGGGGGATGAAAGGGGGGCGGAGCTGGTTACGAGGCCGACGACAACGCCGACGCGAAACCCAGGAACGGACGCCAAAGAGCTGCGCTCTAAAAAATAATTTAAAGAAAAGTCCAGAGTTGCAGTCTGGTGCTTCCGCAGTGTGCATCAGCTGTGGCAGCATGCAAAATGCTTGTTATTATTGTAGTTGTGTACTTAGTGCAATACATTTTATGCTGTCTAACAAACAAACAAAAACATACGTGGAGCCAAAGTTCAGTCGGCAACTAAAGCCGGCCCGATGCATTGCCGGCTTGTCGCACCGACGAGCGTTTGGCGCGCTCGGCGTCCAGTCGTGCTCTGACGGAGGCCCAGCCCGTGTGGCCGGCCGCGTGCCGATGAAGCTGGAAGGAGGCGTCAGGCCGACTATTTCCGAACAATCGCTGAAATTCGCCGTCAACAACGAACCACAGAATACACGAACACTGCGCCGCGTGCTTAGTACGGCCCACCCGCGTAGCCGGCTAGTGAGGAAGTGAAGCTGGGCGCGACTGCAGCGCCACGAAGGCGCGGGCGGGTGGTGGTTCCGCGCAACGGCGCCGAGTTTGAAAACTGAAGCTAGTCTAGTAACGTTGCTAGCTCCATACTCGGTTACCCGGCCACGCTACTCGGCTTTGGGCTCGGTACTCCCTTCTTGCCCGTATTAACGCGATAGCGTTAAGGAGCTCGTGTCGCAGAAAAGCCGGTGTCGTCGGCGTCGGGTGTCGGCGTCGGCGGCGTTGACCGTGAGCGATAAATCACGGCAGGCGCTTCATAAATAAAAAGCAACTTCCAAGATTGGCCCGGTGGGAATCGAACCCAGGTCTCCGGAGTGTGAGATGGAGACGCTACCACTCAGCCACGAGTTCGATGCTTCCAAGCGGTGCAAACGCGCCGCTAGTGAATGCGGTGTTGCCTTCGAAACGAGCCGTGGAAAGTTATACTGCGGTGTATATCGGTAATTATGAACATGTAACGTACAGAAGTCACAATTACACGAGTTGCGAAGTGCGTTTCCGCTGCATTTCTTCTGCGCTTTCCGCACACGCAGAGCCATCTTGCGGCAAACACAGAAGACCCCCTCCTCTCAATGTACGGCGCTGCCCCGACAGGAGGAGCGCCGCGCGCGCATTGGGACCGCTGCCAGGCGCGTCGCGGGACTCCCTCTCCCCTGACGACGCTTCGCCGTGCTTCCGGTTTAGATTACTATCTATCTCTCTGCCCGTGCCGATCACGACGTTTGGCTGGCGTAGATCGTTTCCCCTCCGAGACACCGAGTTCTTTGGTTCGTTTCGCTGCGCTGCGTTGCTTGACGCTCACCGCGTGATAGGTGGGCGCTAAGTCGGATGCGGGGCGCATCGTAAGTGATTGCTGTGCCGTAGCGCATTGTCTTATACCCCTTGGCGGGTCGACGGGAACGCTGTCGCGTCCCACTCTTGAAGGCGAAGCTTAAGCGTCCTCCAATTTTTTCTTCCCCGCCTCTGGACTATCTTCCTTTACATTTTTATGCGAAGCATATTACGAGAGCTCAACCCAGCTCCTCAGGCGCGGCGGTGTCGCCTTCAATACCACGTGACACCGTGACGTCACGACAGAGGAGAAACGGGGCTCCAACTCGCGCCGTCGTTCGCGGCGTCGCGGCGGTATATAAGCAGCTGCGCTTGCCTCTGCTAGACACTCACGAGGTGAGATGCCTCCTGGAGACAGAGCTGCTCGTTGGAATGAGACGCGAAGGTTGCGGCGTGCTACAGAGACTGATTTTCTAGGTGGCTTTGGCTCAACTCTTGCAAGATGGGCTGGGTGGGAATCGAACCAGGGTCTCCGGAGTGTGAGACGGAGACGCTACCACTGAGCCACGAGTACGATGCTTCAAAGCGGTACAAAAGCGCCTCTAGTGAATGCGGTGTTGCCTTAGAAACGAGCTGTTTCTAAGGCTCAGGCGTGCGTCGCTTGCTAAGGCGCACATTTCGTTGCCGCGCCGAACGCTGCGTTGCTCGACGCTCACCGCGTCCATTGCGGGGCGCGTAGTCGCTGCGCCGTAGCCCATTGTCTTACACCCCTTGGCGGGTCGACGGGAACGCTGTCGCGTTCATACTCTTGAAGGCGAAGCAGAGTAACGCATGAGTTGTTTCTTCGTCTAGCCGAACCAAACAACAGCAGTTCACCAGGCTAAACAGTGGTTCAACAACTAAAATAAAGGCTAGTATGCTTCGCATCCTGGGCTTAACCTTAGCTAAGCCACAGCCATTTTTTTCCCCTTAGTCCGAGTCTGCAGACGCTATATCAACTTGTCGTTGAAAGTAGGCATGCGCGTTTACATTGCTTGTTTGTTCGCGCTCAAATTTCGCAATGTGGTCGCATTCTTTCTTCTTGCATTTTTCACAGAGTGTTTAACTAGTATTTCTGCTTGCCACGGCTCATGCGAAAAAGACGCCGCCTACCCAGTCGAACCGTATCAGCTGCGAACGAACCAGTTTAAAAGCAATTCAAAGCGTTTTAACGATGCGAAGAAACCAAAAATGCCGCCTTTTAGCGAAACGTGAGTTGCAACCAAGCAGCAGCACGAGCAAACTCATTAAAAAAGAATTTTAAAAAAGTCCAGAGTTGCAATCTGGTGCTTCTGCAGTATGCATAAGCTGTGGCAGCATGCAAAATGCTTGTTATTATTGCAGTTATGTACAGTCAACAGCAAAAGTTTGCGGGATGCGCGAGCGCGTGGCAAAGAGACCCTCCTCCCCTTCTAGCGGTGAACCCCTGTGTCGAGACCGTTGCCAGCGCGCATGCGCGTCCCTCCGATATTGCAGGCGTGCACGTTTCCGCGCTAGCTCTTTGCGCGCCGGTGATATCTGAATGCAGCCGCGAGGTAGCCCTCTTGCGATGTGCGCCGTGGCGGCTTCGACGGGCAGAACACCGTTTAGTATACAACGGAAATCAATTAATTGTCCACTTTCGTCTTGCCGGTCTCATTCCATAGACGAGAAAACCATGGCCAGGCGGCGCTACTGCGCTTCCTGGCATAAAACCCCTTGATGTTTGAAAGTAGCGACACTCTCCTCCTCACGGCGCTTTCCTCCTCGATTCTCCTCGCCCGCCGGCTGCGCACGGCACGCTATTCCTCCCTGGCTCCCGCGGACGGGCCGCAGGATTCTATGGAGGCGTGTTATTTTGGGCCAGTTGCGCGCCCCAGTGGGGTTGAAAATTTTGAGAAATGTTAATAACAGCATCGATAATGCTAGAGGCAACATTTATGACGGGGTTGGTTTTTTCCTAAAGCCGTATGAACGGTGTATACCGATGTAAAGGGAGCTTTTGAGGCGAGTTTAAACTCCAGACAGTTTTTCTGCCGCATGATGAGATGCTTTACTTTGTGCGTCTGATCTAGTATTGCTTGTGACACATCCCTTTGTGTGCGGCATATTAAGCAAAAGTCTTAGACCTCTGTTTCAAGGTCGTGTTGTCACCTACAGAAAATATCGCGTGACCTAAAGAAGGCGGGAAGCGAACCAAAGCATGTGCACCCGTGTATAAGACATGATTATTGATTAGCAAAGTTATGATTGATTAGTGATTGGATTAAGATTAATTCGGGTGTATTAAGGAGGGTTAAAGTCGATGAAAGTGGATTATGGTGAATGATGGTGAATTAAGGTGCATTAGTAAATATAAAGGTGTATAAAGAAGGACTAGGCTGGATTAAGGTGGATGAAGGTGGATTAGGGTGAATTAGGAGGGATTAAGGTACATTAGAGGGGATTAAGGCCGATTAAGTTGGATGAAGGATGTCTTACCGCAGTAGGCTTTAGAAGGCTTTCACGCTCGCTTCTCTTGGGCGATAAATAAGAACACCTGGCACCCTTTTTTCTTGCCTGTGCGCGTATGTGCACCGCAGTTAATATATTCAGCATGCCTTAATTAGTCGCGAGTGCATCGACTGTCCATGCCTTTGTCTTCACAATGTGAAAGTTATAGCTTTTTTGCTGTGGTCTGTAAACTGAATAGGACGATTGCGGAATTTCAGTGTGAAAAAGCGGTGCCGGCAACCGCTCATTGACTACAGTAGTAGAAGCCGAGGAAGGGCATCTAATGAATATTCTTTAGGGGTCGCCGTCAAGGAAGCGTTAAGAAATACTCGGTATATCTGTAGGAGAAGACATTCTATATCTTTAGGCAAGAGAAACGCCTTTGGATAACGTATTGTAATAGTTCACAACGAAATTTTGTTACATTATGTAGTAGCATATTTAAATTTGATTTGAATTAAGCATCACAAAACATTTATAGCAACGAAAATCAAACAGCATTGTCAGCAGAATGTTTTATTTTTATGTACACGCACTAACGTTGGTTGACAAGATACACGTAACCGAGAACATAAAATAGAATATTCGACAACAATAATAATAGTACTGAATATAATATTCAACATCAGAATCAATGCTAGTGTAGAATTATGAGAAAAAGAGACGCTCAAGAGAACACAGCAGTGGTAAGATATCATGAGAAGCCAACAAAGACGCGAAGGACAACATAGGGGAAATTACTAGTGCTTACCGATTGAATTAAACAAATGATAAATTAATGGCAATGAAAGTCAGCGAAAGCAAACTTTTTTCAGCTTCAGCTTTTTTTTCCCGAGTCTTTGTAATATGCGCGGCTCAAATTGGTCTTCAGTGAAATGTAGCTAGAACAATTAGAGAAGAGTTAGTCACTCAGGCAGGATGAGTAAAACGTCTTCATACATTTATAATAATACGTTACTGAGGGCAACCGCATTTTTATGCAACGTACAAATTGCCGCAACAAAAACGCTGGTGAGCAGGCCGGAAGAATTACTAGATGCATAACGATATGATTTGCTACGAGCAATGAGAGACGCCTCACCTCGCAAACAACGCTGTTCTTTGTCGGAACAAAGTTCTTTCGGCCGATGTTATGCAGCCACTGCTTCTTGCGCAAGCCGTCACGCTTTCCTTGCGGTATCACAAAAACGGCATAACCATGCTCAGGCTTCTTGTTGCAGTTATATGCGCAACAGCAAGGCATAGCGCTAGCTTATACAGCAGGAAACACAGCTTTCAACGTTCGCTACGCCGAGCTAAAGCGCCGAGCCAGCCGTGCTGAGGAGGAAAATGGCGCGAACGAAAAAGAAAAACACAAGCAAAACTCAAGATCCGCGCGTTTCCAAGGGCAACGGCAGGGAGACCAATCGTCGTGCAGGAAAACGGGGGCAAAACTGGTTGCCGTGGGGGGGGGGGGACGCGCAAGGGGCGAGGAGGAGGCGAGGAGGTCGCGCGGCGGCGGCAGAGTTCAAAGAGTGGCGGTACTTTCAAATTATCAAGGGACTTTATCCTGACAGCGCCCTAATGTGGAAACGCCAAGCAGCGCGGTCGCGTCGTGGCGTAGTTGGCGTAGTCTCCGCTTCGTTTACGTTGTGACGTCCGCGCTTTTCTTCGCTGCTCGTTCTCACGGCGCTCCGTTTTCGACGGCGGCAGATCGCCTGCTTGCGCAACAGCGATTCAAAGATTGCCGTGCGGTTTCAAGAAGGTTGCCGACGCCGACAGTTTTTTTTTTCGTGGCGGCAACCTCACGTTAGGGGAGCGTCTGCTTCCGAACGTGTACGGCGTTGAACAAATTGTGGACGGTGATGTGAGAGTGAAAGCCAAGTGCGTGTCACAGGTGTACGACAAGATCGTAGATGACGTCGAGTTAGAGGTACGCACCATGTTCAGAAATTTAGCCACTTTTATTTCAATTACAACATAAGCCACACTGGCAGCAGCAACTTCTGTTGTCATACTACTCGATGACTGCAGATTCATTGGGCTGCTTCTTGACGGTTCCGTCACTTCACAAAGGCACGTTCTGGAGTCTGTTTCACACGTGTCTTGCTGCTGCTCAAGAGCTGTGTCGCTGCAGTACGAAAGCACATGTCCCGGTTGTGACTGCTGAGAAGACTGTTGTGATTGCCATTGGTCTGTTTGGCGCCGCTTCCATCTGCATCGCATATAAATGAAACAGTATGCGTGCCTATTTGTTGTGGGGATTAAATTACTCCCAATAATGTGTTTGCAAAGGTAACGTTCCTGTGATTGTGTGCATATATTATTCTACAAGAGTGGTACCACTACAAGTTATGATACTTGCACACTTAGATACTTAGAAAGCATGGGCAAACAACAAACATAACGCGCACGTTTCGAGCGGCTGCTTTCCGATCTGCCGCTTCCCGACACACGCGACGACCGCGGCTTGCTTTAAATACGGTCTGCTACCACACAAGAGAAGCGCGCGGCCCCTTTCGTTACCTGCACAACTAGTAATGTAAGTTGCAGCGTTTGGAAAAAGGAAATAATTCTCTTGAGCTCGTCCATGCCGATCGCGAGGGAAGCCACAGTGCAATCAAATAAATTCGGGGGTTCTGATATAAGTGCCAAAACCATGCCAAAACCACGAAATCATTATTAGGCCCGCTGTAATGGGGAGTCTCAGGAATAATTTTAACCTCTGGGGGTTCTTTAACGTGCACAAAAATCAAAGCACACGGTAACAAGGAGGTTCTTGCATTTTGGCCCTATCGAAATGCGGCCGCCGTGGCTGGGAATCGAGCACGCGTCGTAGAGCTTAGCGGCGCAACACGCATGCATTTACTGCTAACAAACGGCGGATGCCAACACCATTCAACAACGCGACACGACTAAACAAACGGCCGTGCACTAAAAACAGGCATATGACTATTCCGCTTTCAAGATATTACACGCGAATGCGAAAGTATGAGACTTACTTGACTCGGCCGCGCACTGCAGTTATCCATGCTTGTCGTCTGTCCTTCTCGTACCACTTCCCAGGAAATCTGTAGAACTTCACGGGCGGCGTAGGACCTTTCGTGTTTTCGAGGCTGCTGTGGCAATCGACAACACATCAGTATTGCGTGCCACCTTTCCTGGCTGATGAGGTCGCACTCGGCATCGCAAAAACCACGCGCACGAGCGCTCCCGCCGTACAGAACACGGGCGCGCGCTAGCGCAGCGACGACCCTCGAAACTTCCATCGGTCCGCTAGGGGAGCATTCGGCGCTGGTGCAGCGCGGGCAAACTTTAGGTTGCCTCGTCTATAGTGCGCGTCTTCTGCGGTAGAACGTCACCGTTCGTAAAAAGAAGGTAACAACGAAAATTGGCCACGAGAGGGTGCAGCCCAGAAAAAAAAGAATGACTTGTTGCGTTCGCCACCGGGCCGGCCCTATGCGTCAGCGCTCGCGACTCGACAAAAAGCGGCCGCAGTAGCGCCCGCAAATTCACGCTGCTAAACACGTTTCACACAGTTTCGCAGTCGAAGCCGCCACATGCAGCGCATATCGCAAGAGGGCTACCTCACGGCTACATTCGGATATCGCCGGCGCTCAAGGAGGAAGCGCGGAAACATGCACGCTTGCAGTCTGGGAGGGACGCTGCCCCAACCATATGCGTGTAGGCGTCGGTCTCGTAACCGGGTCACCGCTAGAAGGGGAGGAGGGTCGCTTTGCCACGCGCATCCCGCAAACTTTTGCGGTTGACTGTACTCTGTACAATATATTTTATGCTGTCTAACAAAAAAATAAAATTAAAAAAATACGTGGAGCCAAAGTTCAGTCGGCAACTAAATCCGGCCCGATGCATTGCCGGCTTGTTGCACCGACGAGCGTTTGGCGCGCTCGTCGTTCAGTCGTGCTCTGACGGAGGCCCAGCCCGTGCGGCCGGCCGCGTATGGTGGCTAGAGCGTTCTCTCCTGCGACAAGGACGTGCAACCTCGTGATGACAAAAAGCCGTATCACTTGGTTGGTGATTTCTACGCTATGCTGCGCACAGCCAACCATATCCAGCTCATTTATTGACAGGCAGGAAATAATGCAGGATGCTGTCAGCCTTCAACTTGTTAAAGCTGAAACAATGCGTGAAGGCATCTTCCATCGCAGCAACCAAGTCTGTTAGTACCTGAGATGGGTAAAGTAGGCCACCTCTATCCATGTGGTTGGTAACGCACGACTCTTCCGGAAGCAAGCGCGAGCCTTTTGCTTGAACCAACAGCTAGAGAACACTATTCGCACTTTGTTCTCATTAGCATTTTCCTGGTAACATACCCGCTAACGTAGTAGGGTATGCGAGAGTAGCTATTTGATCCCACCATTTCACGATGATCTGGCATCGCATCACAATGCTTTACCACAGAACACCTATAGCTTTACCATCTCGTGAACTTCATTTAGGTGGCCCACATCCAGGAGATCATCCAGCTTACTCTACATACCGACCAAATTTTTCCAGTGGCGTGGGTCAAGAAGGTTACTTAGAACTCCTTATGACGAGCAAACAAAAGCGGGGAAGGCGAAGCTAACTTCACCACAGACTTCACGACGCGCGCTTGGAGCCGGAGATTGCTCAAACACATAACGCTAGGCATCACGAAGACGACGAGCGCGCCACCTGTCGCTGTCATGAAAAAAATTACCGACGATTACGTTACTTCCTAATGCGAAATTTGAGCGCAGCAAATAAGCTGTTTCACCTTTTCGATAGATTGAGGCAAAGAAATCGAGCAACACATGTATGCGCTATCACATAATTTTTTTTTATTTTTCACACGTATTCCTTTAACAAAGACTCCACTAACAGTTCTTGACAGTCATGAAGGAAGCTTTGTGGTCGGAGAAATAGACTGATATATGTTCGACTTGGTTCACCAATGCTTGATTCTCAAAGACGAGATCTATACAAGTGCCTCGCGAGGTTGTCACAGCCGTGGGACGCGTTATGCCTGTTTCACATGATGCGATTTTCGTCGCACCGGAAGTGCGATTTCCGTCGTTTGCGATGAAAATCGCAGTCGCAGTGCCGACCCCCCGATTTTCGGCTGCGACCAACCGGTTGGTCGCACAGTCGCACCGTCGCACCGATCGCTGCGATTTTCCGTCGAAATTGCGCGGAGAGCTGTCAACGGAGCTATTCCGCCGGTTTTGGAAAATGGCGTCTCGCACGACAAGTGCAATGCGCGGAGACGTGGATCGTCAAATTCGGTACGTACGCGAAGGGAGAATAAATAACTTGTACCGCATATTCGATTCTCCCATTTATGTACGTTTTTTGACACGCTACGCAGCAAATAAAGTGCATTTTCACGTTTGCTTCGTACGCCTATGCGAGTTGTCAGTGCTAGGAGGTGTTCGATCCCCAGCAGACGACGGGGTCGTCACAATTTTCTTTTGTTGAGTAGCACGCAAAAATCGCGCTTACGGAGCAGCTTGAATTATTTCAACCTCGGCAAGGGCAAATGACAAGACAGCAAAGTACCCGAAGTTTCAACGTTGCGCTGAACGCGGTACCGTTCAGTTGCATTTTCTTGTCGGTTTTCAAGCACGAATTTCCCGATGCATCTTGAAAGCTTATCTTGCCTATTATTAAATTTGACAGAGCAAAAGTGTAGGCTATCGTAATGAATTTGCTACGATAGCATTAAATCCGTGGCTTGAATAAAATATTACATGCACGTTTAGTTGCACCTCTTCTATGGAGAATTTTTTTTTTCTTGCACAGAAACCAATAAACATTGACTGTGTTGCGGACTTTGTATCCTTACTGCACCTGTATGAACACTTGCTCTGCAAGGTAATTAACTGTACAGCTAGTAGATTAAGTAAATTGCTTGATATAGTGGCGCAGTGACAACGTACCCTCCTGCACAATTATGTAGAACTCGTGGAACAATGCGAAAAGCAGGCAAACGGCCTGTTCTTGTGGGGATAAAACAGTATAAAAGGACACGCTGAAGAAAATTTAATCAAAACTGTGCAGTGAAGTCAGCCAGTACAAGCAGTTCTTGCAGGTTCACAGCTGATCAAGTGTGCAGAAACATTCATGCCTTACATGTTTCTAGTAAGTTTCTAATAAGTTTGTGATCTCATATATTAGTGTGTAAACCCATATAACGATATCCGCTGCGATTACTATATAAGTAATGAAATACCATGCTACTTGCAAGAACATATATCAGCTGAGGATTTTAGAACAAATTTCTGCATTTCAACTATACACAATATGTGGTTTATTCAATAAAAGACCACAAACTGGGCTTTTTTGCAATGACAAACTTATTCCAAACTTTACTTACATACAGGCAAGAAAAAAAATTATAGACAGAAATATTGTACTTCAATTTGTTCACCTGCCACTGTGGCTATAGCATTCTGCAGCTAACACAAGGCGGGGGATTGATTTGCCAGCCATGGAAGTTGCATTTCGATGGGAGTCATAGGTGAGAAAAAAAGCTCTTGCACTTAGATTTCGTTCATCACCTTTTATTGAACCCTTACACTTCAAAATACTATTGCATAGGGGTGCATGCTTATGCAAAATCTAACAGCAAGAGAAAGCAAAGGGCAGAAATGTAAAACAACCATCTTTCGTGATAATTCAAGTGTGTAAATATTCATTGCATCAATACGTATTGTTCAACAGCAATGCACAAATAAGCATGATCAGGTATAGCAAGTACTCTGTCAGGAAGCTGGTTCTACAGATGTATAAATGTCAAGGCATGAATGCTCATACTACATCGCACACATAGCACAAAGAAAACCTTTTTCAAGATTTGTTCCTTCTGGCAGATATGAGTGGGCCATAAGCAGCAGAAACTTTATTGCAGGACATTGTGTAATACCACTTATGAAGGAATGAAGGGGCTTTTAACAGCAGTACCTCATGCTGCTCTAATAAGAGGAACGATGAGCAAAAACATTTCTGGTAGAGCACTTAAACAGTAACTTTCTGAAAGACAGAAAATTCCAGGTGAGAGTTGGAGGTACATTTGGCCCACACACACCAACAACACAGGCATACTACAAGAAACACTACAGCCTATGGTGTATTACAGTCTATGGGAAAGCTATCTTATACAGAAATCAAGAATGATGCAACAAGCTCTTGACAACACTGCAGATTTTCTTGGCCAGTCTGGCCTCTCGCTTTCTGATAAGTCAGCTCATATCGACGTCGGAAAAAAGAGAATGACTTCCCAGAAGAACTACCCCAGATTGCACATTGTGATCCACATAGCTGGACAAATATGCCCGCAAGTCAACATCCACAAATCCTCAGCTAGTGTAACCCCATGACGCAGGGCCAGCACGTGGGTGAAACAATTATGCAATGCCTGGACGCAACTTCCACACCTGGTGAAAAACATAATCTTAAAATAATGGGGGTGGACGAGTGGATACTATAGAAAATCGCAGATGCTGTGCTTGTCCAAGGTATGGTACGGTATGAATTACCAGCAGCACACAAAAAAGACAACTCATCGAAAACAGGCATCGGGTAGTAATAACCGGTCTTACCAACTGCACCATGCTTGAAGACCTCTATGAGAAAGAGCTAACGAACAAGCACCTAGACAGAGTAGAGTTGCAGCCTGCAGCACAAATTCTTTGTCTCAAGAGCTCACAACCTCGTCCCGATACTATGCCAGCTAGCATATGAGATGCAAAGACGACTACCCCTCCCTTCAGAAACACAACCTCGGGAGTACCTGAACTTGAAACACAACAGGCCCATACTGTGGAATATGGGGGCAAACAATTAGGCCAGGAGACCATATGCAACTGCCATACACACAGTGGAGGTTGCTAATCATGAAGATGCAAGCAAACATAAGGCACATATAGTACACTGATCTGGCAATAGCAGTGTAACAGTAGTATGACACTACATAAATGTAAACCCCATATAATTGAGTACTATTCCAGGTCATCCTGCACCTAGAAAAGCTGAACTGAAAGCAATCAAAGCAGCACTTGTAGTGCAGATTACACCCTGCACAACACCCTGCATGGATTCACCAGAAACTGTCTGGGCCTGCACATCACACAAGATTTCAGGAAAATCAGGAGATTGACACGCGACTTGCAATCACATGGCCAGAAATTAAATTACAGGATACATAGCCATGCAGATATTCCAGGACACAAGCGGGCTTATAAGCCTGACATAATAACTGAAAACTAGATGAGTTTGTGTGTATTCATTATTAACTAAAGTGCAACAGATAGACGACAGACAAGAACGAAGCACTCTTTGTGTTCACTTCGTTCCTGTCCATCGAATTTCTGTTGCAGTATAGTTAATGAATTCATAAGGCTGCACAGGAGAAGAATGATACCTCTGCCCAAGGGCCCGATCTCGCATCCAAATCCACGCGTGTGCACACACACACACACACACACACACACACACACACACACACACACACACACACACACACACACACACACACACACACACACACACACACACACAAATGTTGCAAGAGTGCATAGCATGAAGCAGTATCAACAGGATGACACTAGATATGAATGAGGACTAACTTTCAACTGAGGTTCATTTGTAAAAATGTGGCGAGTTGTAAAAGGGCGATGAGCAAAACGAGAACAAGGTGAAAGCAGGAGCCAACGTTTCGACAGGTGGACTTGTCTTCTTCAAGGTCCACTTGTGGAAACGTTGGCTCCTACTTTCATCTTTTTCTCATGTTGCTCATCGTCTTGAATTTCCATCTCCTGCCTTCCCCGAGTTTTCCCCAGAAAAAGAAAGACATCTTTGAAGGATAGATAAAAATTGGTGCTTGATGCAGCCAAGCATAAATAAATATGCTACAGAAAGAAAATAGAGAAAAATTCCAAGTGCAGGAAAAAATAATTACAATTGCCAATCCTGCATGCCAGCACCTTTCAAGAAACACTGTTGTTATTCCAATAGACAGACTGACAGCTTGCTTATGCAATGCAAGCACATTCTTCCAGTTCCATGCCATTGGGAAAAAAATGAGTTTCCTGGAAGGTAGCCACTTGCACACTTGGTGATCACAATGTTTTTTTCCCTGGACTTGTATATCTTATATGTATTTTCCCCCTTTCCTGCTTTTATGTTTGGTTTCATCAAGCACTAGTCTTTATCAGGATTTATTGCTGTACTACTTTGTGGTAACCTTTATAGATCACTGCATTTTCAGAATAAACCTTTTAATTAGAAGTTAGCATACCCTGTTCTTACTGCTTCACACTGTACATTCTTGCTACATTGGCCAAATAAAAGATTTTATAAGGTATCATGAGGGCCATTAAAGTGACTTGCTGCAGTCTAAAAAAAAAACGAATAGCCTGGCTGCAAATGGCACCAAAGAACACATAGGACAAACAAGAAAACCGTGATGATCTAACAATCAAAACAACCGAGTAAATGCTCGCTGACAAGCAATAGACTGAACATAAACAAAAAGGAGAAGCAAAAATTCATGTGCATTTCCTGACGGGAAATGCATCCATTTCTAACGGAGGCCGTGATGACTAGATTAACCCAGCATTTTTAGATCTACAGCTTCCGTAATTTCTCTAGGCAGCCGATCTGCACAGAATGCTAGCTTCTTCCTCTACAATGCACGCTCAGATGTGGAGAGTGCATTGTAGAGGAAGAAGCTAGCATTCTGTGGAGATCGGCTGCCTAGAGAAATTATGGATGCTGTAGATGCAAATACACTGGGAGAATCTTGTGTCAGCATGGCCGCTGTTACACTTTCAGAGATGGATGCGTTTCCTGTTGGGATCTGTATGGACACGCATCAGATCTTGCTTCTGCTTTTTGTGTAAATTCGATTTATTGCTTGTCGACCAGCATTTACTCGGCATGGTCAATAAACTTTCATTTGTTAGTACACCTCATGAGATTATCTTGGTATCTAGCAGAAAGGTGTTCATTCTTTTTAGAGTGAAGCTGTATATCCCTAGGCGAAACACTCATGGTCCGATCACAAGAACCCTAGCGTAGGGGTATGAGCCATTGTTTCGGGGGTTGTGAGCCATTGTTCGTCTTACATGAGGGACGGAGACATTTCTTGTTGGGTAGACATAGAAATGCTTATGCATTTAACACATAAACATTTATCTACGCATCATTGCAAGGAAGGGACACAGAGTGTGACAGGGTTAATACAAGATCATGATGTCATAATTATCTTGCAGCAAAGGTGTGGCGGGCCATTGGCTACACCGATAGTGACGTCGTTTCTCTCTAGCAGCAGAGCGCGCGCGCAGAAGTCTCTCTCAGACTTCCCTATAGGTTCAAAAATGTGTCCCTGTATTTATTTAAATGAAATGTGCAGCCCCGGTGTGTCACTTGGTAACTACAGTACATAACTGAGTCATAAACATTATGATTAACGCATTACAAAACACAAATGCGTAACATAATTCAGAAAGACTTCGATGGACCACCTGGATTAACACAATGAACCGCTGCTCATTGCACTTTCGAAGATGGTGATCTTGCAAAGTGCAATGTGCGGCATTCCAAATAAACAATGTGATAAACCCAAGCCAAACATGTGCATAACCTCATTAAGAAACACAGACATAACCAATAATATAGAAAGACTTGAATAAGCCATTGGAATTAACCCAGTGATAAAAACCGGGGCTGCACATTTCAGCTTCGCTGGTTTACCGTCTGTACAGGGTGCATGGGCAGTAACTTTTTCTGTTATTGTTTGTTAAGTATTGCATAATGCTGTGCCAGTAAAACACGTTGGACTAGTTGGTGCAATGTAGTGGTACTGCTTTTTTTGCTGGTATTTTTCTTAATGTTGTTCCCTTCTTCCTTCTGTAACAACTTTTTTATTCCCCCTTGCATAATACTCCAACCTTGCAGCCTGCGAGGTATATAAATAAATAAGTACATAAGCACGTCACTCATTCATCTGCAGACACCTCGCACCATTCCTTGCTCAACAAACATCACTGTGTTGATGTCTCGCAGCGTGCATCTACATTAACTGCCGTTTGCGTTTCGGTATGGTTTGTGAACAGTGTAATGCATAAAGATTACATGACATTAAGGTTGTGACCTATGCGGTGCATAAGCATACCTTGCAAAAGATGACAAGTTGGATTGTTGAAAATAAGACAAATTGTACATATCGCAGTTACTTTAACAGCATTTAATTGACCACTTGACAAAAACTTCACTTCGCATAGATTCCAACACGTACACTGAATCTGCAGTTTTCTTTTTTGCTTATTAATGCAGTCGTTACTGCATGGCCACATTGTAGATTTGAAAACAAAGTGAAATAAATTTGTTTGTTGCAATATAACAATATGTGTAGATCACTGCGATTGTAACCCCAGAACTTAATACAAACATGCACACTATAGGACGCAGACAAATGTTCAGGACAAATTTCAGAATGTTTGCATCCTGATACTTATGAAAGTGAACAGTTTCATTCCATGGCTGTCAATGAGAGGGAGAGAGAAAACTTAATTGTGTTCGTTGAACAAAAACGCATTGATAAGCTTAGACATATAGTCATTGCTTAACACTTTCGAAATGAATAATTATAGCTTGCTATCGACATTGAAGCAGCCATTCGACAGCAAGAAAAGGAATCAGTTTTTCCAGCTCTGAACTTTGAATAGCAGGAAATGCAAGCAGGCATAAAATTCTGCCAATATAATGTTTAGGAATACCAAATTGGAATAAACATAGAGGCTCGCATTTGTACTTTCTCTGGCTGAGCAATCTAGTTTGAAATGACTCCCATAAGCATGTCGTAACAATGTTGATCTAATACAGGTTAAATGCATGACTAGCTTAAGAAATCTGGATGATTGCTATAAATTACAGTGAAGAAACTATAATATCTAATAATATTAATAATATAATATTAATATTTATTTCCACAAAACAGGCTAACCGTGAGAGGCGTGCGAGGCTGAGCAGAAAGCTGAAAAATTCTACGGCAAATGCGCCTGCCGTGGGCCTACGATCCTGTATTATGAATAGCGCGTATTGATATGGCCTTCTTGTTAGAAGTTCCGAGTATACTACCAGCGCGAGACACGGGACAACAAAGTGGACGAGAAGCGTGTCTTTTAGAATGCTATGTTACAACGTACAGGTTTCTACAAAAGCGACGGTCACTGCTCGAAACATTTGATGCGTCGGCTTTTGCGCCTTTAGAAATATTGAGAGGGAGCTCCCATATATATATTCGCAGCGCAAGCACGGCGATGGACGAACCAGGCTAGCGCTAAGGTTGAATTTCACAACGCAATTTTGATTCCACGTCGTAATCACAGATCGTTTGAGGGTTCGTTCAGGGGCACACGTGGGCGTTCGGGTTGGTGCTTCTTGTTGCGTTTGGCTTACGCCAAACGCAACAAGTAGTAGTAGTAGTAGTAGTAGTAGCACAATATGTAGTGCCTGCTCCTAGCCAATATGGCTAGGAGCAGGCACTACATATGCGCAATGACGGGCAATATATACGCATCATTTCTCTAGACGCTGACGCCGAGCACGGGTAGCGCGAGGATCTTGTTGGGCTGACACGACAACTTCGTGGCAGCCGAATTCCGAATACTGCATATACGGTGAGGGTAGCTATATGAACTTGTCGATAGGTCATCTTGCAGATTGTTGTAGCACAGGCAGAACGAAACGGTCATAGAAGGTAGATAAGACAACACACATCGCTGAACCACCTGCGAACAGCTGTTTACGTGCGCGATGTCGCACTGAACTACAGAAACCGCCGTCGCGCACCCCAAGACAAATCTTAACTAACGTTTTTAAATGAGTAAACGTACATATTATTTGCTTATAATCAAGAGAAGTCAATAATATTGGCACGCGCTAGTTACGCGAGCTGTCGAGGAAGAAGAAGTGTGCGTGGTAGCTGCTGCGAAAACGAACTGTAAACGGCCGTTCGCTTAGAACTGTCTGACTGGCTTTTCCTCTCGTGACAAACTGGTGGACGTGCTGGGTACGCATCCATCGTATGCCTACGGGTCCTCAACCAGAAGCTACCGACGCCAGTACCTCGGGGACGGCAGAAATCTATCGAAGCAGCCGTCGCCTCCAAGGTCTTCCACCGCAATACAGCCCCCTGGCAAGCTCCGTGAGGAAGATGTCAACAACTACCGCAAGCCAAACCGAGGGGATGCCAAATGCTGCCGTACCATGCATTCTCAACGCGCCTCGCACGCCTAACCCGTTCCATGGCGACGCCTTTGAGGACGTTGAAGACTGGTTGGACCATTTCAACCGGGTCGCCGCCTTTAACGACTGGGACGATCGCCGTAAGTTGAAGAACGTCTACTTTTCCCTTTTAGACGCGGCGAGAGTATGGTACGAAAACCACGAAGCCTCGTTTACCAGCTGGCAGGAGTTTTACCGACTGCTTTGCGAAGCCTTCAGCACTCCCGAAAGGAAAGAAAGAGCCGAACAGGCACTGTCTTCGAGGTTCCAAATGCCAAACGAAACCGTCGCCATGTTCGTCGAAGACATGACGCGATTGTTCCGTCGGGCCGATCCACTAATGCCAGAAGACAAGAAGGTGCGTCTGTTAATGCGAGGCGTAAAAGAACAGCTTTTCGCGGGCCTCGTGCGCAATCCTCCTACAACAGTCTCTCAGTTCATTCGTGAGGCAACAGTCATGGAACGTATGCTTCGGCAGCGGCTCTCGCAGTATGAACGCCAGACCACCATGACTGCTGCATGCTCTTTCGTACCTGCAAATGATGACAGGGAGTCCCTTACCGAGCTAATACGACAAATCGTTCGAGAAGAACTGCAGAAGTCCTATGCATCAGCTCCGGCACCTCCCAGTGCCGCGGTTCTTACGGATGTCATTCGGGAAGAAATCGGCAAAGTGGTTCATCCCTCGCCACCAACACGACCCGAACCTCCCACGTTCTCGTACGCGGATGCTCTTCGGGCTTCCGCGCCGTCGACGGGCCGTTTTTCGCAGCCGCCTGCTGGGATTTCTCGACGCTCCCCAAGTCCGATCCACCGCACGAACCCGCAAGCACCTTTTCATCCTGGTCCGCGCAAATCTACAGTGTGGCGCGCCCCCGACAACAGTCCGTTGTGCTATCACTGCGGGGAGGCTGGTCACATGTATCGCGACTGCCAGTACCGACGGATTGGTCTGCGGGGATACCATCCGGACGCCCGTTGCCCGCGCTATGGCGAACGCCCGCACGACATCGAGCAATACCTAGAAAGTAACCGGCTTCCTCCTGCCCAACAGCGAAGACAGTCACGGTCGCCTTCACCTCGTCGGTACGCGTCACCAAACCGTGCTCGACCCGCCTTTGATTCCGCTGGAGTCAACGGTGGAAGCCCGCGCCGGGGAAACTGAAAACGGCGACCTCCGGGGGTGAGGCCGCTGTCATGCGAACCGTCAAATATCCTCCGCCGACGCCATCTCCTCGCGACGTACCGCTGACGCCTTCATTCGAAACTGCAAAAAGAACTTCTGCTGTTATTACTGCTTCAATCGACGGTTATCCGGTAACTGCACTTGTCGATACGGGAGCTGACTACTCGGTTATGAGTGCCTCACTGGCCACTCGGCTACGCAAGGTGCTGACAGCGTGGGACGGCCCACATCTGATTACGGCCGGAGGACACCTCGTGTCACCCATTGGACGATGCACCGCCCGACTTGCAATTTCTACTTCGACTTTCGTAGCGTCTTTCCTTGTGCTGCCCAAATGTTCTCGACTAGTTATACTGGGCATGGATTTTCTCCAGGAGTATGGGGCGATCATTAACCTTCGTGACTTGTTCGTGACTTTTTCTAACTACGTTTCTTCTGATTCGAGTGTGGAGGATGAACATCACCGCGCGGCTTTACGCGTGGTCGATGACTGCGTGACGTTACCGCCTCGAAGTAGCATCTTCGTCCTCGTTGAATGCCCCCGAGAACAACTAGGAATAGGCATTGCCGAAGGTAACCTCGCCATATTGCTGGATCGCGAAGTCGGCGTCGCACGAGGTCTCGTAGAGCTCCAACATAGGCAAACCACGATTCTAGTTACCAACTTCAGTGGCGAATACAAGCACTTTGCGAGGCATACCACCATGGCCTACTTTGAAACGGTGGCCGATTCCAACGCCTGTGCTTCGGTAACGACAATCTCGATTCCGGAACCCAGCGATGTGGACTTGACCAGTCACATCAACGTCAACCCACAGCTAGACCAAAATGAGAAGCAGAGGCTCCTCACTCTGCTATCGTCATTTAGCGACTGTTTCGCCACCACGTCGAAGGTCAGACTCCTTTAATCAAACACAGAATCATCACTGAACCGACCGTCCAACCTGTTCGCCAACACGCTTATCACGTGTCGCAAAGAGAACAGGATGCTATTCGTCATCAAGTTAAACAAATGCTCGACGATGATGTCATTCAACCATCGACAAGTCCTTGGTCTTCACCTGTTGTATTAGTTAAAAAGAAAGATGGTTCACTACGCTTCTGTGTCGATTACCGCAAACTGAACAAGGTCACGAAAAAAGACGTTTACCCACTTCCTCGAATTGACGACTCCTTGGATCGCCTGCGACATGCCCGTTACTTTTCTTCAATGGATCTGCGTAGTGGGTACTGGCAAATTGAAGTTGACGAACGGGACCAGGAAAAAACGGCGTTTATAACACCCGACGGTCTCTATCAATTTAAGGTCCTCCCTTTTGGATTGTGTTCCGCTCCGGCCACATTTCAACGCATGATGGACACAGTTTTATCTGACCTCAAGTGGAACTCGTGTTTAGTCTACTTAGACGATGTAGTTGTTTTTTCCACCACGTTTGAACAACACATCCAGCGGCTTGAGGCGGTTCTTCAAGCTATCCGCACCGCCGGCCTCTCCCTGAAGCCCGAAAAATGTCACTTTGGCTACGAGGAGCTCAAATTTCTAGGTCATATTGTCAGCAGCACCGGTGTGCGCCCTGACCCTGACAAAGCCATGGCAGTCGCTCTGTTCCCGATACCGAAGACAAAACACGATGTCCGCCGATTTTTAGGGCTTTGCGCGTATTACCGGCGTTTTGTACCCAATTTTTGTGAAATTGCCGAACCTTTGCAACGACTCATCAAGAACGACGTCACATTTGTTTGGGGCCCGGCACAATCCGACGCCTTCCACGACCTTCAGCAACGTCTACAGACACCACCGATCCTTGGTCACTTTGACACCGAGGCTGACACAGAGGTGCATACTGATGCTAGTAACGTTGGTCTCGGAGCGACACTCGTACAGTTTCAAGCTGGTGTTGAGCGCGTTATTGCGTATGCCAGCCGAACCTTGTCTGCTGCTGAAAAAAACTACTCAGCAACTGAAAAAGAATGTCTGGCAGTCATATGGTCTCTCCAGAAGTTCCGCCCATACCTGTACGGACGCCCCTTCCGTGTCGTCAGCGACCACCACTCTCTCTGCTGGCTGGCGAATCTCAAAGATCCTTCAGGCCGTCTCGCAAGATGGAGCCTTCGGTTGCAGGAATTTGATGTGACCATCGTCTATAAGTCTGGCCAGAAACACACTGACGCCGACTGTCTCTCTCGCGCCCCCGTCGAACCCGCACCACTAGATACTGACGACGATTCGGGTTTTCTTTGTACTCTTCCGTCTTTAAACCTTGCTCAACAGCAACGCCAAGATTCCGAGCTCCAGCCCTTGATTGAATACCTTGAAGGAAGCCGCCCACAACCCCCACGGCAGTACGCGCGTCACTTGTCATCTTTCTGCCTACGTGGCGACATCCTATACAAGCAGAACTTTCACCCTACGGCAACCGCTTTCCTGCTCGTTGTTCCCGCTACTCTCCGCGACGACGTTATACGTGCATGCCACGACGAACCAACGTCTGGGCATCTTGGTTTCACGGGTACTCTCGCGAGGATCAAGCAGAAGTACTATTGGCAAAAACTCACAAAAACCGTGAAGCAGTACGTCAGAAGTTGTCGAGATTGCCAGCGTCGCAAAGTTCCACCTCTGAAACTAGCCGGTCTGCTTCAGCCTGTCCGACCTCCTTGCTCACCTTTTGAACAAGTTGGGATGGATTTACTCGGCCCATTTCCCAAGTCTTCGGCTGATAACCGCTGGATCGTCGTCGCCACCGATTACCTCACTCGATACTGCGAAACACAAGCCGTTCAGCGAGCTACTGCTTCAGATGTTGCTAACTTCTTCATCAAAAATATCGTCCTTCGACATGGTGCTCCCGCTGTCGTCATCACAGACCGTGGTACGGCCTTCACTGCCCAGTTGGTCCGAAATATCCTGCAGCTGAGCGGGACAACGCACCGTACGGCAACTGCGTATCACCCGCAGACTAACGGTTTAACTGAGCGTCTCAACAAAACGATCGCGGATATGCTTTCCATGTATGTTGCCACGGACCATAAAAATTGGGACGAACTGCTCCCGTATGTGACATTCGCGTACAACACTGCCCTACAAGAAACCACCGGGTTTCCTCCTTTTCGTCTGGTCTACGGACGCGACGTCACCACTATGCTCGACGTGATGCTCCTACCAACTTCGTCGCAACATACCGCACCAGATACAGACGCCTTTGTTCAGCGTGCCGAAGCAGCGCGGCACCTTGCGCGGCAACGAATTCTATCCCGACAACGTCATGATGCTCGTCGATACAACCTATGTCATCGAGACGTCACATACAACCCGGGAGATCTTGTATGGGTTTGGACCCCTATACGTCAGAAAAATTATTGCGCCGATACTTTGGACCCTACATTGTTTTGCGTCGTCTAAGTCCTGTCAACTACGAAGTTATTCCAGCCGACAGTTCGCCCCACTCCCGTAGACCACGTTCCTCTGACATTGTTCACGTTACCAGGATGAAGCCCTACCATTCGCGCTGACTCTCATCCACTAACTTTGTGATTCGGCCCCCGTCGTCTCGTCCGTTGTCTTTCTCATTTCTTTTATTTTTTCCTTGGGGCATTTAACATCTCCCCTACTTTATTTATTTATTTGTTTTTTTTTGGAGGGAGGGGTAATGGCACGCGCTAGTTACGCGAGCTGTCGAGGAAGAAGAAGTGTGCGTGGTAGCTGCTGCGAAAACGAACTGTAAACGGCCGTTCGCTTAGAACTGTCTGACTGGCTTTTCCTCTCGTGACAATATTATTGTGTAAACGTTTTATTCACAACAATAAAAGAATTATGCAGCGTGTGCCACGAAACCTGGCACTAAGCAACCCTGGGCGTCGCACTAGTCGCATTGTTGAAATCGCAATCATGTGAAATGAGCCCTCTAAAAATCGCATTGCGACGCGTGCGACAGCACCGATTTTCGTCGTTGCAGTCGCAGCATGTGAAACAGCCTTTACGAGCGAGAGGAACGGGATGTTCTCCCGCATAAGTGTTAGGAAATTGCTGTTTGTCTCTATGTCAACATTAATGTCCCCCACTACTAACATCGGTGTGGATCGATGGACGGTTAATGCGAGTTGCAGGAAGTGCACGACGTCTTTCGTGAGTGCGGTAGCGGACTCACGAAAGCGGTATCAGTCGGTCGCTGCTAGCGCTGGGGGGATAAAAGGGGGGCGGAGCTGGTTACGAGGCCGACGACAACGCCGACGACGACGCGAAACCCAGGAACGGACGCCAAAGAGCCATTTGTGTAGCCAGCCCTCCGCCACAGTCTCTCCTCCTCCCTTCCATCATCCTCCCTCGCCCGGAGAGCCGACAGCGCGCATGCGCGGCGGCGGAGCAGTTTCGTCGGCGAGCTGGTTACGAGGCCGACGACAACGCCGACGCGAAACCCAGGAACGGACGCCAAAGAGCTGCGCTCTAAAAATGCCGCACCGCCATACGCGGCGCAGCCCAGCCGATGCTGACACCTCCCCTTCTAGCCACCATAGCCGCGTGCCGATGTAGCTGGAAGGAGACGTCGGGCCGACTGTTTTCGAAAGTCGGGTGGCCAGTGAAGCCGGCTGCCGACTATTTCCCAACAATCGGCCAATCATGGGCGTCTTGCGCTGGAGTTTGAGGTATAGTAGCGGCGCATGGTGGCGGCGCGGGAAACTACATCTGGGGCGTACCAGCTTGGGTCGTATTGAGCCCTGGCTGTGGTGAAGCACGTTTCTAGGCCGAGTTTTGCGTCGATTCGCACTTTTTTCTGCCCTGTTGCGAGTGCGAAAAGGCTCGTCACTTCTCGCAGACCATGCCGACCACGCTGCGAGCTCGCCGCAGCCTATAGTTTACCGAAAACGGGCTCTCTGTGTGCCGTGGGACGTAATGCTGGGAGCAGACGGAATCGGTGACGCCGATCCGGAGAGACTTAGCCCAGCCTCGAGAAGGCGTCACCGTCATTACTTCTGCGTCGTGGGCTGCCATGAACAAGAAGGCCTGAACACCAACATCAGATTCTACCGTTTTCCTTCAAGGCCTCACGAAGTGGAGCGTCGGGCGCGCTGCATAGCTGCAGTTCGTCGAGCTGAGTAAGCAAAACTTCGCGCCATCGCCTGTCTTGAAGCTTGCTTGATTATCTGCGTTCTAAATTTCGGTCTTTTGCACCTACAGTCCCGACAGCACACCGACATAGCAGCTAGCATGGCTGGTAATTCACGATTCGAGACCCGGCCACAGCGACAATTAACAATTCGACCGATGCGAAGTGGTTAAGTGACCGTTGTTACGTTTCGCCTACGACGCGCGGTGTAGCCTGCGCGGATGCAACGTTCGCCGGAGCTTCGTTCAAAGCGGCGGACATTTTGGCCCGTTCGAAGCGGCCGCGACGCATCCCCGCCGAGCGCGTCCCGGCATGTTCAGTGCCACGTGTCTTTGTGTGTGCGTGTGTGTGTGTGTGCCCACGCTTGTCAAAGCGCGGCAGCCGGGGAGAGGAGCTCCCCCAGTGTGAAGCGAGGAGGTCTGACCGGCGCCGGCCCGGCTGATGCGTCACCTCCTTGTCCCAACGTGTCTCTCAGTCCGTCCGTCGCCGCTGTCACGTGGTGTCGTCTCGTGACCTTCCTTCTTGCCCGCGACGCCAAGAGTATAAGAGCAGCTGCCCCCGGACGCCAGGAGAGAGGCTCCGATTTCTTCTGTTGAGTAACGTGCTCTCCCGTCTCTCTACTTCGGTCGACCTGACCGCCCGCTCTTTGCGATGCTAGAATAAACAAGTTCTGTTAGCAGTCGCCTCATGCTTTGCTGGGACCTTCGGATGCTTCCAGTGTGCCCCAGGCCGCCAGGCCAACGCTACCCTTGGGGCTTGCGACCCATTTGCAACAACGGGCGCCAACGGTCCGGTTGCAACAACGGGTGTCAGCACTGAGGTTCCGACAGCTGGTGGCAGCGCTGAGATTCCAACAGCCGGTGCCATCGGTGCGGATCAAATACCGTTTGTGTAAATGACCACAAATGGCCGGGCTGATTCGGTGACAATTCACTGCCCCACTAAGAGCAGCACAGGTTAGAGTTAAATGTGCTCATACTTGACCTCATCAAGTCAGCATGTTGAGGCAGCGCAGCAAGGTAGTATTGATTACAGCAGATCGATGTTCGAGCGCTGTCACTAAAAGCTACGTCAAGCGAGCAGCGCACGAGCTCGCGCTGCAGCGCGATTCGCAGGTACGTGCGAGCTCATATGCATTGCATCAGTTATTACCAGTTACTAAAAAGGACAGATGGCCGCTACTACAACGCAGGCATAACTACTTGTTTAGCGGCATGCAGTCAACAAAGATTGCAGGAGGCCCGCCGTTTCGCGGCATGTCGAAAGACCGCTGCCTTCGCGGCGCGTACGATCGTGTGCTCGAGCAGTTCCGTACACATGATGTCTGCTTATCGCTGCTAAGGATTCATTTATATCAAGCATTTCCTCGCGTTTGTGCGCCTGAATCTAGCAGCGTGCAAACCTAACCTGAAGTTCCACTTCGTACGCGACTCGCTTCACTTGCGATTGACAGCGCGCTAAATCTTCGCCGCTTAATTCTTGAACGGCATACAGGTATTCCGCACTGCATAATTTCTTGCCCTTACGCAGCGTGCCACCCCTGAAAAAATCTTCGGCACCGGATATTCGCTGCAGGCCGTGATACAACACAACCGAAAGTGGCGGGTCCATATTGTAAACGTGCTTTCCGAAGCAGACGACCGAGCTTGGTACGACCCATTTTAGGACAGAGGGCGCTTTTTAGCACCTTTTTCGCAGCGCCCCCTGGGCAATGCAAGAGCCCCATCGGCAGTCGGCTAGGGTTGCTTCGGTATGGTGGCTAGAGGGGGAGGTGTCAGCATCGGCTGGGCTGCGCCGCGTATGGCGGTGCGGCATTTTTTCATGACAGCGACAGGTGGCGCGCTCGTCGTCTCCGAGATGCCTAGCGTGAACTGGTGACACGCGCGTGGTAGAAGCGAAATGCCATACTAAAACGCTGCTGCCACGCACGGAAGTGACGTCACAGTTATGATGACGTTGTTTAAACAAGTATGGCGTGTTCCGGTTTATAGTTTTGCTCGCGCTGCTGGAGCTGCTTCAGCTTTTCAGCTTAGCTAAAACACAATTTTACGGTTTCTTACTGTGTTGTGTGATAGAATGTTGTTTTAGTTAGTTGCCCTGGAAGAACCGGATGGTGTTCGAGCTTGCGATCTCGAGCCACACTTGGGCGCAACGCTGGAGCAGCTCGTTTCTTTATGCCTTGGAGCGCGTTTATGGTTGGTAGTGTGGTCTTGGGCAAAGTTCTGCCCACTTGCTGACATTGCCTTCAGGCGGGAACAGGCCTTTCTGTTAGATTCACGTTTCACGTCCAGGCTTTCGTTACTAGGCTTCTGCGCGCGTAAGGCGACGCGAAATGTTTGAATGCACTTTGCTCATCGACAAAAGGCGCCCTTACTTTGCACAGCGATTTGGAAATGTGTATGCACCCTACATCGACGTCAATGCCGACGCGCACCACTTCTGCGTTTTCGAGCTCGAGAGCAGTGTGTCAACGTGGTGTCCAAGGCCAAACAGGCATCCGACTTTGCCAGAAGGCGTACACACAACTTAAAGAATCGCTACATACGACACACCCTGCAATATGCATGATCCGTGTCGGCACCATATGCAGTCGGCGCTGTGCTACCACGACTCTTCGAAACCGACAGTCCAAATGAGGCGACATGTCGTGCTGTTTCGTGGATGCAGCACAGTTCGCTCGAAACTTCTGTAGCTTCGTAACGGCAACGTTATTCGTACTCGCCGATATTACACAGTGACCCAATATGCAGTCGGCGCTGTGCTACCACGACTCTTCGAAACCGACAGTCCAAATGATGCGACATGTCGTGCTGTTTCGTGGATGCAGCACAGTTCGTTCGAAGCTTCTGTAGCTTCGTAACGGCAACGTTATTCGTACTCGCCGATATTACACAGTGACCCAATATGCAGTCGGCGCTGTGCCACGACTCTTCGAAACCGACAGTCCAAATGATGCGACATGTCGTGCTGTTTCGTGGATGCAGCACAGTTCGTTCGAAGCTTCTGTAGCTTCGTAACGGCAACGTTATTCGTACTCGCCGATATTACACAGTGATTCAATACTACAGTACACACCACACAGCCACAAGGAATCGCAACGGTCCTCCCACTGCGTGCACGCGTGTGTAGCCGCCGACAGTCATTTTCGGTTTTAAAACGCAGCACAAAATAAATGCTTCATTTATTTAGGCGTAGTGTATTTAACAACAAAACGATAACGTTAGCATTTTATGTATTTTTTACTAAGTGTTCTTTTTGTGACGTCATCATGCGTGGCAGCAGCGGACTCCACTTGGAGTCGTCTGCTGCCACGCGCGTGCACCCAGCGCCGGCCTTTGAGCAAACTTTCCGGCTCCAAGCGCGCGTCGTGAAGTCTGTGGTGACGTTACGTTAGCTTCGCCTTCCCCGCTTTTGTTACCTTGTCATAAGAAGTTCTGAGTAACCTTCTTGACCCACGCCACTGGAAAAATTTGGTCGGTGTTCAGAGTAAGCTGGATGATCTCCTGGATGTGGGCCACCTAAATGAAGTTCACGAGATGGTAAAGCATTGTGATGCGATGCCAGATCATCGTGAAATGGTGGGATCAAATAGAGACTCTCGCATACCCTTCTACGTTAGCGGGTATGTTACCAGGAAAATGCTAATGAGAACAAAGTGCAAATAGTGTTCTCTAGCTGTTGCTTCAAGCAAAAGACTCGCGCTTGCTTCCGGAAGAGTCGTGCCAAACCACATGGATAGAGGCGGCCTATACTTTACCCATCTCGGGCACTAAATGACTTGGTTGCTGCGATGGAAGATGCCTTCACGCATTGTTTCAGCTTTGACAAGTTGAAGGCTGACAGCATCATGGGCCTTATTTCCAGCTGCCTGTCAATATAAGCTGGATATGGTTGGCTGTGCGCAGCATAGCGTTGAAATCACCAACCAAGTGATACGGCGTTTTGTCATCTCGAGGTTGCTCGTCCTTGTCGCAGGAGAGAACGCATCGAAGCAAGGGAAGCGAGAAAAAATTAAGTACCTTGTTGAGGCGAACAACATAACTGTATAAATAAGCAAGACCAACATAAGGCATTTGTATATGTAAAACAGGAATTGTTCACATCACATTGTATGCCCAGAAATATCTGCATATCTGAACAGAATTTCCCACCCGACAAATTATTGTTTGCACTGCACTAGTTCACCATTTCTGGGTATTGTTTGATCCGCACCGATGGCACCGGCTGTTGGAACCTCAGTGCTGACGCCCGTTATTGCAACCGGACCGTTGGCGCCCGTTGTTGCAAATGGGTCGCAAGCCCCAAGGGTAGCGTTGGCCTGGCGGCCTGGGGCACACTGGAAGCATCCGAAGGTCCCAGCAAAGCATGAGGCGACTGCTAACAGAACAACTTGTTTATTCTAGCATCGCAAAGAGCGGGCGGTCAGGTCGACCGAAGTAGAGGGACGGGAGAGCACGTTACTCAACAGCAGAAATCGGAGCCTCTCTCCTGGCGTCCGGGGGCAGCTGCTCTTATACTCTTGCCGTCGCGGGCAAGAAGGAAGGTCACGAGATGACACCACGTGACAGCGGCGACGGACGGACTGAGAGACATGTTGGAACAAGGAGGTGACGCATCAGACGGGCCGGCGCCGGTCAGACCTCCTCGCTTCACACTGGGGGAGCTCCTCTCCCCGGCTGCCGCGCTTTGACAAGCGTGGGCACACACACACACACGCACACACAAAGACACGTGGCACTGAACATGCCGGGACGCGCTCGGCGGGGCGCGCTCGCGGCCGCTCCGAACGGGCCAAAATGTCCGCCGCTTGGAACGAAGCTCCGGCGTACGTTGCATCCGCGCTGGCCTTACCGCGCGTCGTAGGCGAAACGTAACAGACCGCCCCGCCGGGGGAGGGAGATCCCGATGGTCAGGGGACTGCATCCGCTGTCCGGAGGGATTTCGCTCGATGATGCTCATAACCGAAGTCGGTCGTCCCCCGGCGTTTCTTGAGCGCAGCGCACCGAGAAGGCCTCGTTCTCACGTTCAGGTTCACAGAGGACACTGCAAAGTGACTTCGGGAGAGTTCTCATTTTTCTCTCGTTCCCAGCAAGCGTTAGAACTACGCCGAAACTCAGCCGCTCAGTCAGCAAGCACGGCACAACCCTCACTAAGCCATGCCAGGCTCTTTCCCCTTTTATACTACTGCCTAGTTCCTTACAGTAGTCTAGCAGCACTCAGAACGCGTCCACAAATCGGAAAATTGCACTAGAACACATCATCACTGTGAAACACTACACAAAAGCAATATGTTAAAAATCCTGCCTCAGGAAGAAAAACATCAATAACAAACAATTTTGAGGCTGATTCCCACGTTAGGGGCTTCGACTTAAGCCATCGGCGTTACCGTTGAGACTCCCCTTTTTGTAACGCACCTCAAAGGAATATTGTTGCAAAGCGAGGCTCCAGTGCAGGAGGCGGCCATTTGTGAAAGAGATGGTCTGCAGCCATTGGAGAGGGCAGTGATCCGTTTCGAAGCATGCGAAGCGGAGATCGCAGCGAGCGCCCGTACACTACCTCAGCTGGCGAAAACCCCGTAGCCGCATGCGGCGCGGTCCTCAATGCAAACATCACCCCAGGCATACACAGCTCCCAGTCAGTTTGTTGTTCAAACCACAACGCTCTCAACACGCGCTTAATGACGGAGAGGAGCTTCTCAAGGGAATTCGACTGTGGGTGGTACACTGAGCTGTGTAACAGCTTTACCCCGCACCTTTCGAGAAAGGCTGTCGTCAAAGCGCTAGTAAACACTGTGCCCTGATCTGATTGGATTTCCGCAGGAAAACCAACTCGCGCAAATATGGACAGTAGTGCATTGACTATCTCAACTGAGCTGAGTTCTTTAAGCGGCACTGCTTCAGGGAACTTTGTCGCTGGGCAGATCACAGTCAAAATGTGTCTGTACCCCGTGGCTGTTACCGGCAGAGGTCCCACTGTATCAATAACGAGCCGTCTAAAAGGCTCCGTAATGATAGGTACCAACTTCAACGGCGCCCTCGATTTGTCCCCTGGTTTGCCGACCCGCTGACAGGTGTCGCATGTCTTCACCAAGTGGTCTGCGTCCCGAAAACACCCTGGCCAATAGTACTCTTGCAAGAGACGGTCCTTAGTTTTCTTAACTCCTAGGTGTCCGGACCACGAACCCCCATGCGACAAGCGCAACAGATCCTGACGATAGCACTGAGGCACGATCAGCTGATCGAACTCCACTCCCCTGCGGTCTACATACTTCCGGTACAGGACCCCACCTCTTTCCACAAAGCGAGCATTTTTCTTGGCGATACCTTCCTTGACAATGCAGCGTATGTTTTCTAGGCTGCCATCCTTCTTTTGCTCGGCTATCAAAGCCGACCGGCTCACTTTTAGCAACCTATTAAGTCCGTCTGACCAGAGTCCTTCCATGCTTTTTTCTGGTCACGAAACTGCCGCCTCAGTTTCATATAGCGCCAGCGCCCGCCGCTAGAGGCGCAACCGTGCATGAGAGGGCATGCGAACGCCGCTACCGCTGTGGTTGTGTGTGGGGCCGCCTCGGTATTCTAGCTTTCTCAACT
Organism: Dermacentor albipictus; assembly: GCF_038994185.2. Classification (NCBI taxonomy): domain Eukaryota; kingdom Metazoa; phylum Arthropoda; class Arachnida; order Ixodida; family Ixodidae; genus Dermacentor; species Dermacentor albipictus. Next base: position 179,574,841 of record NC_091823.1, on the reverse strand, counting down.
TCCTCAACGATCGCTTTAGTTTCACGTAACTATTTTTAACATTGAATATAATTAAATTACTGCCTGAGCGTGTCTTCTGCGATGATATGAGCGCACAGGACGAAAAAAAAAGCCACTCATAACATGGAGCTTGCGGCGGTCTCAGACCGAAAAAAAAGAAAGATCTGGAATTTTAAGAGCCAGAACCGCGATACGATTATGAGGCACGCCGTAGTGGGGGACTCGGGATTAGTTCTGACCACCTGGGATTCTTTAAAATGCACCTAAATTTAAATAAACGGGTGTTTTGCATTTCGCCGCCGTCGAAGTGCGTCTACTGTACACGGCGGGGCGGTCTCGGTCCGGATTTCTTCGTCATCGCCGTTCGCCTCAACGCTTCGGTGGGCTCCGCTTTTTAATATTTGCCTTAAATTAAACACCGCGCATTCGCAACAAAACACCAGTGGTCCCACTTATCACCAGATGAGTAAGCGCCAATTCTCCGTTGCGCATAGCGACAGATTGTTCGCCGAGCACAGCTGTTCAGTTTCTGTTAAACTGTGGCAGAGAAGGACTCTGTGGGCAGTATCTTATAACGAGATCAAAAGAATGAAATTGCTATTGCAAAGGGCTGCTACCATAGAATACTTAATGACAAAGAAAAGGGAACTGAGCTGCTCCATGCGCTTAAGATTTCTTGCAAAGCGATGCCATTTCTGAATAAGATTTAGGTAGAATTAATGCAAGACGAACTTCGCTACTAAATGTCTTCGGTGCGGCTTTTAACAACGGATTAAGGCGAACCTGAAGTGTTAGGACCTGCACAGTTGAAACTAGCTGTAATTAGGCAATAGCCTTAGCAAGCAGTCGTTTAGAAGAGTTAGTAAGCCCAGCACTTATTCACGCTGCTCGTGGTTTCGACGCAGAAACGACGAGACTAGGTATTTGGGTTCTTAATTCGCAACTATTTACAATATGTTAAAATGTTGCAATCACCGGTCCTGATATTCTTATCATGGTCGAAAAATGAAAAAAAAAACTTTATAATTCGATTAAGAAAAGAAATAAAACGTGTTGGTGCAAAAACAAAATACAAGCACCATCATTTATTTATCATGTAAAATAAGCGGAGCGAAATACAGATAGCACAGAGACGTCCGGTCATAAATGGTCCACCATTCACAATGCAAGAAGTTTGTTAAAAGCATGACACTGATATAATACGCATAAAGAAATAAGATTAAACGTGAGAGGTATGCATTGGGAGGCAGGAAACAAACACCAGCAAACGAATGGCAATAAGTACAGAATGCATAGTCGATTGTTTCTATAAACAAGAAAGTGTCGAACTGTCGATGAGCGGGACCGAGGTTTGGGCTTCGTCAGGTACGCTGGAAGGCCTTCAAAAATCGTTGGAACGGCGTTAGTCTTCAGCGTCAGCTTCTCACGCTCCAGGGACACGTCGTCGCCGTTGATGTTGAAATTGTACGCAGTGACGATGTCCGAGGCGTCAAAGTGTTTCGCGCACACACGTGTATACTTCGATTCGAAATTAAAACAGCCACTTTCCTGCTGCGGTATGGCCCGCTTCCATTTCTCGCGCTGCTCCTTGTTATTAGGTAAACAGAACAACGACACCTTTTCGGTCGTGCCCTTGTTACCGGAACGGCACCCAGGCACGCAACACGTGTTCGGCATCGTTGTCCCACCCCACCACTTCAACCAATCAGCCCAACACTCGAAAAATAGCACAGAACGCACCCGATCAGTCAGCTCGCCTCGCACTGCGCACGCATTTCGGTACGCGAACGATGCCCTCTGTGGCACAGTGGCGCCGCGTCGCGGCACCTTTGGGCAGTATATGAACCTCTCCCATAGCGTGACGGCGGAGTTTCGTGACCAGAAAAACATGGAAGGACTCTGGTCTGACGTAGGCGCGATGAGCAAATTTTCAGATAGCTCTTCTAACTTTCCCGCATCGGGAATTTCCTCTCCAGTATCTGGTGCGTTTAACGCTACAGACTCAATTTTATTCAGTTCGGGCGTGCTCTGAATATCAGCTTGCTGCGCCTCTGACCCTTTCTCACCGTTCGACAACGTCGGCCCCGCAACTACCGCCTTTGCAGCGAGCTCCCGAACCTTCGATCTGGTTAAGGCCTGAACGCTAGCCTCACCAAACAAAAGCCCCTTCTCGCGCAGGAGGTGATCGGACCTGTTCGAAAATAGGTACGGGTACTGGGGGGGCAGCATAGATGACACTGCCGCCTCCGTCTCAAGTGCTCCGAAAGGTCCTTCAATAAGCACTTTTGCTACGGGCAGACACACGCTATGAGCTTCCACGGCTTGCTTGATCCATGCGCACTCGCCCGTGAACATATCGGGTTCTACGTAAGAGGGGTGAACTACATCCATTGTAGCTGCGGAATCGCGAAGCACTCGGCACTCTTTCCCGTTCACGAGGAGGTCTCGCATGTAAGGCTCGAGAAGCTTCATGTTCTCGTCAGTGCTGCATAATGACAAAAACACTACTTTTGCTTTTGTTTCCGGACACTGCGCCGAAAAGTGACCCGGCTTCTGGCACGTATAACACACGCGCGCTTGCCTCGTCTCGAACCGCTTTCTGCGTTCGGCTTCGGCTGCCGCCGTCTCCTTACGTTCGGTCGGACTGCTTTCACTCGCATCCGCAGTACGTGTGTCCCCCTTTGCTCTCATGGGCGTGAACTTCGGCCTCTCGAACTTAGAGCCAAATTCACCCTTTTGACCGTCCTTAGCTCCGCGAGCCCGACGCGTCACAAACTCTTCGGCTAGCTCAGCGGCTCTAGCCACCGTACTAACGTCTGGCCTATCCAAGACCCAGTACCGCACGTTCTCAGGTAACCGACTATAAAACTGTTCCAGCCCGAAACACTGCAGAACTTTCTCGTGGTCACCAAACGCTTTCTCTTCTTTGAGCCACTCCTGCATGTTTGACATAAGCCTGTAGGCAAACTCTGTATACGACTCACTTTTGCCTTTCTCATTTTCTCGAAACTTCCGACGGAACGCCTCCGCGGACAGCCTGTACTTTTTTAGCAGACTCGATTTCACTTTGTCGAAATCCTCTGCCTCCTCTCTCTCCAAGCGAGCGACTACGTCGGCCGCCTCGCCGGGTAACAAAGTGAGCAAGCGCTGTGGCCACGTTTCCCGAGAGAACCCCTGCTTCTCGCACGTTCGCTCAAAGTTAACCAGGAACAAACCAATGTCCTCTCCAAGCTTAAACGGCCGCATCAGGTCAGTCATTTTAAACAATACTCGTTCTCCTGCACCGTGTGCCTGACTTCCATTACGAGCGCGTTCCATCTCTAACTCGAGACGTTTCATTTCCAAAGCGTGTTGACGGTCGCGCTCTCTTTCTTTCTCTTGTTGCTCTCGTTCTATCTGTTCTTTACGTTCACGCTCATCTTTCTCTCTTTGCTCCTTAAGTTCGCGCTCCTGTCTTTTTGTCGTCTCCCTCTCCTCAGTGGTCTCAAGGCATTCCGACAGCTCGTCATCCTCAGCTCCTAACTCAAGAATAGCCCTTAGCAGTTCTGGTTTTCTGAGTTTGTCTGAGACATCCAAACCCAACTCTCTTGCAAGCTCCAGCAATTTCGGTTTGCGCAACGACTTCAAATCCATGGCTGCTCTGAATGCTGCTTTCTCTACTGCCTACTATTGTCTTGCCGCAACTAACCCGGCAGCAACGACAACCACAATTACCAGCTCTGTTTCTGACACTAACAAAAGCCTGGCAAAACTCAGAAGAAGAAAGTCCCGCACTCACCAAACCTCGCAGCCAAGATTTCAGCGCAGTCGTTCCGCTGCAGGCAACCAGTCATCACACAGGGCTCGTTGCACTGCTCCCGGATGGTCGTTGTGCTGCTCAGCATACAGTCAACCGCATTTCCTCGCTGCTGGCCTCCGTTGTCGCGATCTCACCGCTGGCAACCAGATGTTTGATCCGCACCGATGGCACCGGCTGTTGGAACCTCAGTGCTGACGCCCGTTATTGCAACCGGACCGTTGGCGCCCGTTGTTGCAAATGGGTCGCAAGCCCCAAGGGTAGCGTTGGCCTGGCGGCCTGGGGCACACTGGAAGCATCCGAAGGTCCCAGCAAAGCATGAGGCGACTGCTAACAGAACAACTTGTTTATTCTAGCATCGCAAAGAGCGGGCGGTCAGGTCGACCGAAGTAGAGGGACGGGAGAGCACGTTACTCAACAGCAGAAATCGGAGCCTCTCTCCTGGCGTCCGGGGGCAGCTGCTCTTATACTCTTGCCGTCGCGGGCAAGAAGGAAGGTCACGAGATGACACCACGTGACAGCGGCGACGGACGGACTGAGAGACATGTTGGAACAAGGAGGTGACGCATCAGACGGGCCGGCGCCGGTCAGACCTCCTCGCTTCACACTGGGGGAGCTCCTCTCCCCGGCTGCCGCGCTTTGACAAGCGTGGGCACACACACACACACGCACACACAAAGACACGTGGCACTGAACATGCCGGGACGCGCTCGGCGGGGCGCGCTCGCGGCCGCTCCGAACGGGCCAAAATGTCCGCCGCTTGGAACGAAGCTCCGGCGTACGTTGCATCCGCGCTGGCCTTACCGCGCGTCGTAGGCGAAACGTAACAGTATATACCTCCATTATATATTGGATCTGCGCTCCATTTCGTATCATATTGTTTGTTTGAGAGCTAACAACCGTGTATATAGAGTCGTGTGCATTATTTTATTAACAATAAATATTCTTTTTAAGGCATCTTTGCAGTGGCGTAGCTAGGTTGCCTGGCACCCGGGGCCCATAGGTCTTCTGGCACCCCTCCCTGCCCCTCCCCCCCCCCGGGTGTAGCCGGTGGAAAGAGGGGTGTCTTCAGACGTACATAACAACCCCCCCCCCCCACCACCACCACTGGCCCTTTGCACCCGGGGCCCACGGCCCCCCGGCCCCCCCTGTTGCTACGCTACTGCATCTTTGGCATTATTTGTGCGGTACTAAATACGCGAACTTAGTTCTTTGCAGGTTTCTAATATTGGAAACCAAATTTCCCTTAACGCTCTCATATTATGCTGAGTTTTGACCATTGGTGCCTACAGTTCTACCTTTCATTGCAAAATTAAATAAACTTGAAATAATCATGGTTCACTCGAGCGGCCCGTTTCAACTGAGGCGCGCACTTCAACTGAGGCGCGCACCAACCAGTAGACGATTAGGGGAAGCGCCTGTAGTTCAAGGCACTAATAAAGTCACGCCAGACATAACTGCATACGGCACCCCATAATAGTCCCTTAAAATGTTAAAGCGGCATTGGCAAACTGCAAACAATCGCCTACTGCGGAAGCTTTCTGTTTGGTGCAATTATGAGTTTCACAAGTGTTGCACTGAGCGCGAATTAGCTAAAGCGCGGCGATAAAATGACCAAAATTTAGTACATAGTACGTTAGGCCAGCTGCAGTGATAAAGTCGCCTAGCCTTTAAAATGATTTTCCGATGCGCGTATTGCGCCCCAAGAAGCCGCGGAGCTAGAAAGCACTTCACAGCGGAACCAAATAACCGCAGCGGACCTTAGCCAGCGTACGGGAGGCATCTCGGAGCCGACAGCAGCGCCGCCGCATCGTCCGGAAAAAATGCTGCCTCTCCGGCGCTCCGATGCCGACACCTCCCCCTCTAGCCACCATAGCTTCGGTAGGGACCTTTCCCCGTTTCAAAGGGGGCACTAATTACATCCACCCGTCCATTCATATGTCCACATTCTTGTATAGGCCCTTCGCGTAGCGCAAGTATGTTATTGAAATAATTGAATTTCTCAAAGCAAAATGCGTCAGGAAATTCGTAAAGTACGATCTTACACACAAACCTGCAGACATGATAGAATAGGAATTGTAATTCGAATGTGCGAGAAAACATAATTCTGTTACGTGGGGACTCAAACACAAAGCCTCCCTGCTGCCATTTGTTTCTGGGTGACCGCGCCACGAAAAATTCTGACCAACTAAACAGACTTATAGTTGCGTTGTAAAACGTCAGGATCGTCGGCATGGATGGGTAGGGAAGAAGTGAAACAGAGAATTCGTTGCTGATCGCGGCCGACTGCAGCCGACAGCAGTCGTCTCGCGGATAAGACAGCGACGCACAGCTACAGCCACTGTAGCACAGCTGAGCGCGTCACGTGACGCCCAAGGTCGGCGTCGTCGGTAAACAGCGGCATCGGAATTGCCCGACCTGCGGCGTTTTTCCGTCGTGAGCGTGCACCCACACCGCTGCGTGCTCCTCGAGCTCCGAGCCATTCGGTGAGCGACAGCAAGCTCTTCTCGCGCATCTGTTCGCGTGCCGCATGCCAGCCGCGTGCGACCTGTGCTTCAAGACCGCACAGGGGGATGCCCAAACATGTCTTCACTGCGCTGCAGTCCGACGACTGCCACAAACAAGGCCTGAGCGCGCGGCTCTGAATGCTATGATTACACTGCGTGACAGCGATGCCCTGTCAGTCGCACTAAACGGCAGCCAATTGCTCGCAAGGCTCAAGGGTCCCCGATTTGCTGTAGCGCAGAGGCCAGCCACTTATCGCCAGTTGCGATGCCGGGTAGCGCTCCACATCCCAGCGTGAAACCGTAGTCTAAACTTCGGCGTAGAAACGCGTCTCTGAATGCTGTGTCGGCCTGATTGGTGCGTTTGGCACCAACGGACACGTGCGACAAGCGGTCAGGTGAGGCGCACGTGTGGTGCGCACGCGCGCACTGTGTTAACGCTGGCCGTAATGAGCGCATGCAGTTTGTCTCCTGCTAAACTGCCGTTGATATTCCCATTGTTGCGCTCGCTACTGAACGTTGTGACGCATTAAACGAGGCTCAGTATTAGTACCATCGCGAATCTTGGTCAGCCAATTGGAGCTATTTGTTTTCTTAGCGGAAAGCTGCCGTTGTCGAACGCGCGCATCAGCCCGGCCGCGGTGATTGTCGTAATCTCTAGACATTGTCGTTTTTGTTATCTTGTCGCCTCGCCTTAGAAGAGCGGTGTTTATTTATTGACAGTGTAGCTTGAGCTAATTGTCGTGAAAGAAAATTGTTATTAAACTTCTGGTCCTGAGCCCTTTGATATATTCAATCTGTTGGTGGTGGTAAATTGCAGAAGACTGCTCAGCTGCTTTTAAACGAGAACATTTCCATAAAGGCACTATTGGTGCAATGTTATTGCGAAGTTTAGCTGCAGTGCAATAAGCGTCTTGTTTAGTGCAGTATTCATACTTCCATGAAGCACAACCGACCATGCACTATTCTACCATGCTCTTTCAGCAGTTTGTGTTAAGTGTCATTGTAATAACTGCAGGTACATTTAGCCTTGCGCAGTATTTGTAGACTTGCATGCTGCATCCATTTACTCTAAGCCCATACTAACCTGTTCTCACCACATGCATATACAAGCATGCATGTTGCAAAGGAGCAGTTTGCCATGCTTGTGGGTGCATGAATGACCGACTGCAAAAATGTTCTGCACATAAGCGAGAAATCTTCCAACCCAAGATGCTTAAGAATGGCAAATGCCGCAAAAATATGTGGTCGACATGCTCTCAGTGACTAGCTTTAGGATAAAACCTGAATATTTCTGCCGACCATGTCAGCAATACCTTGCTGAAGGTAACACTTTTGTCAGAAACAACCAGCATTTTATTTTTCTATTAGCCTAGAATTTACATTGACCGAGCAAAAGTACTTTATCTGTGCGCAGACTCCAGCAGCTAAGCTGGCTGAGAGGCGGTGAAATGTCACCGATAGGAAAAGCGGGGATGCGCCTTGTTTTCCAGCCAGTGCAGCCACAGTGCTGAAGAGGGCACACAGTATTTTGCAAGTTGCAGATTGTGTGGGAACTGCACCAACAAAATAGGACATGACTAGATCACACAGCTGCTGGCAACACACATTTGGAATTATAAAAGTGTACACAAGGGCACAGACGGTGAGGAATTTATCATATGCACACAAGGAAAACAATGTGGCAAGGTAAAATGCTAGCTGTGGCACAGTACTAAGATTGTCAAATTACCTAATTATGCCTAATCATGACTTAAATAGGCTGAACTCTTCTGCAAAGAAATTTACACCTGTGCCATCTGGGTCAGGCTAATGTCGTTAAAAGTCTAGGAAGTTTCTTGATGTCGCTATATCTTAAGGCAATCATTTTTTGATGACATTACACTTGGCAAATCACACTAGCAGCATTAAGTTCAGTAAGTTTGGTTGCAACTCGTAATATCATCAAAGAGCTTACTTAGCAAGCATAAGTTTAACCCTTTAACTGCCATGTGTTTTTCCATGTGCTACATAGCCCCTGCAATGTTTATTTCACATTTTGGTTCATTTGACATCTAATGCTACATTGAAGCTGGTGTTTGTCACCATTGTCTCCCATTTCAATATTTAGGAACTGTACATAAATTTTTTCATTTGTCAAGATGTACAGACATGCCACACTCATGATGGCCACAACTGCCCTTCCAATACTCAGTCCTTGCCATTTCTTTTTTTTCTCTCGTGGCCTCGGTGGACATTTCATCGGTGTCTTCCGATTCATTATTTGTCAAGTATTCATAAATGAAGTTCACCTGTCAAAGTGCAGACAGACCTGCCACCCTGGTTCGCCCTTGCGATGGCAGGCAGGGGGTGCATGGAAAATATAAAGCGAGTATATACGGCAGGGGATGGTGGGTCTTGGCAGTGACTGTGAAATGGTTACGAAAGGCCAGTAAAACATAAATACATCTATTATGTGGACTTATTCAGTTTGCATCAGAAATGTGCTTCTCATGTGCAGCTGCAACAGCTAACTTAAGAGTGAGGGTGTGCATTCAATGGCTGAATGAGTCGTGAGAATGTGGTACTCTGGTAGTGCCATTAAGCTTCTCTGTCTGCACATACGCAAATGACAATAAACTGTATGGCATTGAGTAGCTATGTGAATTTTTTGTGCCCATGTTGCACGGGCTTAAGTCAAACCCCGTGCCAAAGGCTTCATGCTGGTCAAGTTGGCATTCCATACCGATAAAAAATGGTGGTATAAACAAAGGGCGAGAAAAAAACACGGCATTGATGCAGTGTCATCCATGTCAGAACATGGGCCTCACTTCCAAATTGGGTGGGTATTTTTTGTTCCTGGGCCTAAGTTGTTAGTCTGCAGCCATGTTGTCTGGCCTTCTTTACAGCTGCCAAAGTAATCACATAAGTATGCATGTATTCGATTTGTTTGAGGTCACTTGTTTTGCGACAAGCCTTGACCTAGATTGAATAGGCAAACTGATTAGCACTGGGTACTTGCCGCTCTTCAGTGAACCTGTTTCCTGCCAACTGTGGTAACTGTGTATGTGCCACTAGGTGTGTGTCCGAAGGAAAGGGCGACAGGGGAGCCTGGCTGCAGTCTACACCTGATACGTGTTTTGCTATTCATGCTTGGATAGTAATCTTAGGGGACTTTTTCTTTTTGCTTTAATTATTCATATCAGGCAAATTGCACATTTGGTGGACGTTTTATTAGTATATCACACATGTTATGGTCGAAGGTGTTTCTGTAGCTGAAGCAGTTCATATGTGTCAAAATGACAAAGCTCAATGAAACATTCATTTGCTATCTATCTTGCTGCTGTGTATTTACGATTTTTCTGAAAATGAAATAAATGTGTTAAAACTAAGTTTTCAGGGGAGATTTAACTCACACTTGAAAATAAATAATATGCTGATTGGGCAGGCAATTTCATGTTACAAAGTTTTCTGCACTTGAGTGACTGCTGTTTCTTGGTCCTATGCAATTAAAGGAAGCAAATTTCAATTGGTCGCAGCTGTGGTTGTGTCTGTCAAAAAGCACTTGAAGCAATTATTATTTGGAAAGGGGTCATCCATGTGATTTTATTCTTAAAAGGAAAATTGCATCTCAAATGGTGTTTGCAGAATTGGCATGGAGGGGAACACCAATGTGCAAATGGCTAATTTTATTTTTTGATGCAATACAATCGGGATGAATACAGTCGAACCCACTTATAACGATACCGGTCTTAACATTATATCAGTTATAACAATGTGAAGCTGCTGCACTGTCAAATTTTGTATGTTTTCCATGGTGAAATAACCCGCGTACTACAATGCCCTGATGCTGCATTATCGGTTATAACAATTAAATCTAGCTGCTGGGTGCCCAAGCCGAAAGGTAGTGAAATTTAAGATCCCTGAAAAGAAAAAAAAAAAAAAGACAATGAGAAATTCGAGCTGCTGCACTCTGGCCTGCTGCTCCAACAGCTGCCGCATGCTCATTTTCCAGCCTTCTCTGCGCGCCTCTCTCCCGTGGCCCTTCTATCCCTCCGAACACGAATGGGCTGTGCCCATAGCTCTATGCTGTGCCACCCTCCGAAACAAGAATGGACCGTGTGAACTGTGCTGCTCCGAAATCGCTGGCATGTTGCTCACTCGCTCCTCATTCAGCGCAGTACTGCAAACAGTTTAATTGCTCGCGTTCGTCTTTGTTGATTGCGTCGAAATCATTCCTGGCTACAGGGTTTCTCACGCTCATTTGGCTCGCCACCGAAACGGAAGATGGCTAATCTGCCCGCTGATCATCGGCAATGCTCGACGTTGCCAGTGAAAACAAAGCACACGGCTATAGATTTGGAAACTAAGTGCTTCTAACTGATGAGGCAATCTTTGCGAACGTGGTTGCATTGGATAGCGACGGTGACGACGGCAGTGATGACGCAGTAGGGCAGGCTGCCTCAACGTTGTCAGAGGATTCAGTCCCTCTGGGGCTTCGTTTTTGCGAGGAACCTTCTGCTGCACTACGTGGAGCATCATGATGTCTGCAAGCTTCGCGTAAAGCACACAAGGCTAATGGACATAGGGTTTTCTCAGGCAAGCTAGTGAGAAGTACGTGGCGAGATGCTTGTGGCGATCTTGCCTCAGCGTTTCTTCTGGATTTCTCAAGCTGACAGGCTGCTACGGCATCCTTCTCGCATTCTTTAAAAGACCCTTTTTGGGGCTACCAAAGCGATGCCTCAGGGGTGCTCACATATCACTTGCCACCTGTGACCCCTCGTTCAAGTTGTTATAGCAGTGCCATTCTTTAATATGACCACTGCGGCTAGTTACACGCGATCAGAGCGCCCAGGAAGTAGTTAAACGAGTGAACACAATCAGCAGGCAAATGGAGGAAGGTAGTGGGGAGGGACAGTGGCCTCCCCATCATTGTAGTTTTCTTACACTACCTCTGCCATCCCCCTATCTTTATGTTTTCATGCAACCCGGTTATAGCAATTATCAGTTATAACAGTGGAATTTTCGTGGCACTTGAATATTGCGCTGATTGGGCTCGAATGTAGTATAGTTTGGCTGCACTAAACAACAGAGGAAAATACTAACTGAAAGAAATGTTATGAAGGGAAAATGAAACATCCACTCAAACGTAGGAAATTGCTACAAAGGAAACTCATATGGATTCCTTGAAAGAAAAGCCTCACAGTTGAAAAATTCGTCCTCGTCCAGGACTCTAACCTGGGACCACCGCCTTTCCGGGGCAACTGCTCTAATATCTGAGCTAACCAGGTGGCTAGCAGATGGCGGGATGAAGTTGAACTTATCAACAATTCGAAAAGGCAAGGATTTGGTGTAATAGTTCTGCAGAAGCCCGCAGGGTGGAGAGAATGAAGTAATAAAGGGAAAATGAGACATCCACCAATTATAACTTAATTCTTTTCACCTTACTGGCTTCCACAGAACTGTTATGCTGAAAGAAATGTAGTTCGAAAAATACTTATGTAACACTTGTGCTATCTAACCTTATTTGCAGCTTAATGGCAGTAGTTGTCAAAAGTTATAGGCTGGCTAGTAACTTGGCAAGTTAGAAACTGGCATTTTTTTTTCCTTGTGCCTGAACCTCCAGTGTTGTAGACAGCCAGGGAATTTTCATTTACAAGAAGGCAGGGAAAACATGGAAAAATTGGGGAATTCGAAAGTTCCAATGTGAGAGACACCCTGTGTAAATAAATTAGAAGAAAAAAAAAGAAAATAAATTGATGGCTTTGAAACATAGGTAAATAATATTTTGCTGGAAACCGCAATATTGTATTTTTGTCCACTACTGTGCGATGTCGAAATACGCCCTATGTCTACACACTGTGGTGGCCCAGTGGCTGGGCTGCTGGGCATGATTTAGCGGGTTTTGTTCTTGGCTTTAATGGCTGTATTCTAATGGAGGCTCTATGCGAAAATTGACGGCATGTCCATCTTTTAGAGATGATTGACTACATTTATGCTGTTAGCAGTATTTCTTTTGATATATATATAATTGGGTAATATCTTATATGTTATGAGGATTATTATGATGATTATTCTATCCTTATGCCAGTTATAAATCATTAAACCTTATGGGCACATCAGCAGACACGTGATGTGGCAATCCTACTCCCAAGCACAACGCCAAGTGATACCATGACAGAGTGTATCTTGTTGCAGTCATTGCACCCCAGTTCAAACTCCATAGCAACCCCCACTATCACTAGTGTCCTGGCTGCAGTTTGTTTCATCCATCATGTGCCCATGCTCAGGGCAGAGGTTGTAAATAGGGCGCTATCGCTTTGATATTCTGCAGCTGCACCTCGCTCAAGGCAGTGGAGACGTGCTGGTTCATCCTACATGCACTCATGCTAGGCTCTGGGTCCAGCCATAACAAATCTAGTTTTCGCTTGAGCCAGACATCCCTCCTCTGCAATTTACTCTGTCCAAGGCCCCACAGTGTGGTGACCCGAATGACTTCTCTACATTTTTGTGGGGCCATGTCGAACAAGCAGCCAACACTGCCCACCGAGGGCTAAGAAGGCACCATAGACCCCACGGAAGTTGCGCCTGTCACCATCCGACTGCCGGCATTTTGGGACCAGAGCCTGGCCACCTGGTTTCTTCAGGGCGGAATTCCACTTTCCTGTCACCGGCATTCACACCCAGCTGCGCAAGTACGACTTGGTAGTCTCTGCGCTCTCTGCAGCTGCCATATTTAACGATATCTTGTCTGGGCTGTTTTCCGCTACGCCATATGACGATCTCAAAACCGCACTGCTACAACGCATACCGCCATCGCCACGCAGTCATCTACAACAGTTGTTCTCCGTAGAAGAGATCGGAGATTGTCGGCCTTTGCAACTTTTTCGGCACTTGTGTTTGTTGCTGGCACTGACCGCGGCTCATATAGACAGCGCACTTCTGTGCGAGTTGTTCCTGCTGCACCTGTCGAAGAATCTACAAAGGGTCCTTACTGCTGCGGGTAACATCAGCCTTCCTGACCTTGTTTCTTTGGTGGCTACCAACATGATGGAAGTCACTGCATCATCTGTCTCAGCTCTCACCTCCATTTAAGACCCCATTCCTATGAGCAGCCGATCAAGCAACAAAGTCGTCGTCATTTGACAACCTCTGCGACCGCCTTGAGCATATTGTCTCTGTCGCAGAACATCGGCGCTCTTTGCCTTCTCACAATTTTCGTCGGTGCACCAGCAGTTCTTGCTGCACACATGCCTCCCATGCACGTTCCCCCACTTCACCTGGAGGGCGCTGATACCACAGCCGTTTTGGAGAGAATGCGTGCCACTGTCTGCGAAACCATTCAGCCCACTTCTAGAGACGATGAGTGGCTTGGCCTAAGGTGCGAGTCACCCGTACTACGTCTGTGACTGTGCCTCATGTTAGCAGTTCTTGGTCGATATGGGCGCTGAAGTCAGTATCGTTCCAGTGTAGCACATGGATCGTAAACAGCCACCAACTTCTATTTTCAGGCAGTAAACGGCACAAGAAATCCTGCCTACACATAGCGATTTCTCATCCTGAACTTGGGCTTACACTGTGCTTTCTGTTGGGCATTTTTTGTGGGCAGCGTCGGCCGTGCAATCATCGGAGCTGACTTCCTGACAAGTCATGGCCTCCTGGTCGATGTCACACGACGACTACTCGGCAGCGTGACTCACATGTTAGTCGTAGGCGTAGCCTCTACTTATGTGACTGTTACCATTGTCCGACGACTTACCACGCACAACTTACCACTGTCCCCGAGAGACTTTTCGTTGCACTGCTTCGAGAATTTTGGAGCCTCACTAGACCACCTTATTGGACTCAAACCTGCACAACACGATGTACACCTATGTACGATTTACGGCTCTATACCCCTTGTGTCACCTTGGCACATCTATTCTGAGGGATTGTACACCTACCAGTATCACATAGGCAGTTCTGAAGTTGTGTACTAGACCTGACAGCAGCCAGAACATACCTAGTGGTCCAAGCTAGTAGACAACATGGAGGTATGTGAAAGAGGTTAGATACGTACCGAAGACGGGCATGTTCCCCATGAATACTAATCTGATGAAGACACTCCTACACTGAGCATTGAGTGCAAGAACACCAGGTGGTCATCATTAACCCAGAGCTCTCCGGTACAGTTAAATGCACGAGACGAGGATGGTGAAAGAAGACACGAGCGCCTGTGTGTTGCCTGTCTTCTTTCACCATCGTCTTCTGGTTGTGCGCTTAAATGTTTTCTGTCATGTCTTACCAGCACGCCCAAACAGCCACATTATTGAACTATATCCCTGTATTACTTTGGCAGTCCATTGCGCAATGTGTGGGTGCCAGCCATTTGTTTCATCAACATGCATTTAATTACCATTAAATCCTGGCCCCAACAGTTGTGTACATCAGGGAGGCTTTTGAAGTTAATTGCACAGGCTTGCCATCACTTGCAGTTTTTGAAAAAGGGCTTTCACATGTGAACGAATGACAGCAGGTGCATGTGTTCATAGGTTGTTGTTGTTCCATTTAGTTTATTTTTTCTGCTTTCTTGTGGTGCTGACCAGTATACTGCAGTCACTGTGATAAAATTGTCATATTTTAGGTGGCGTTGTGTCCTTAAAGGAGCGCTGAAGCAAGCATCTTGTATCTTGTGTTTCCCGTTGCATTAAGTAGCTAATGACCCAGTCATCGTGGCACTAAAATGTGTTTGCTTCAGCGTGCGACGTTCAGTTATTTAGAGCCTTGATTATAGCATCTAGTCCAAAATTGAGTTTCAGAGAGCAATGAGAAAACGAGCAGAGACAGCAGGTTTTTAAACACAGCTGGTCACGTGATTGTATAAAACTGTAATGTGAATCCCGGTGTGAGATCATTGTTATTAGTTCTTTTTCTCCATCTATGTACAAGTGCCATGTGATGTCTTCATTGACATGCTCATTTCATCATCCAGTGGCGGCAAGTTACTGGAGACAAAGTTTGCTACCATACTAGACGTGGCTATAGGGCCTACAGTAGACTGCCTAGTGTGGTGTGAATGTCGGCGGCTGCCGCTAGTGAGTGCTGCACTGCAGGTGGGTGCCACCGCACCACTTGGTCTTCATAGCCTGCCGTGTTTCCACAGCATCAGCAAGCGGGCTGCTGCACTTTTTGTTTTTATTAAGCCGTAGCAGCAGCACGGTTCAAATGTGGGCAGCTGATTACTGATTAGGGTTTGTTTTGATTATAACAGGCTTCTTTAGCGCTCCACGCTTACGTGAAAGCTTGTGTTACCTCAGCTCGGCTTCGAGCTTGGAACCTACTGTGTTTCTATGCTGGCGAAGGAACCACGAAATTTTGAAAGCAAAAGCCTCAGATTTCCATTTTTCAAGGTCATGCTTTGTGGTACAGAACATATCATGCGACCCAAGGATGGCCAGAAGCGAACCAAACCATGTCCAGCCATGTATGAGAGATGATTAATGATTAACATATTTAATTAATGATTGATTAGTGATAGGATTAAGCTGGATTCAGCTGAATTAGGGGGATTATTATTAGTGTATTAAGTAAGATTAAGGTGTATTAGGGTGGATTACAGTAGGCTTTACAAGGCATTCGCCTTCGCGTCTCTTAGGCAATAGCTGAAGACAGCTGTTTTTTATTCTACTAATGATGGCAGCATAATTTTTTTAAAGGTAAGTTTTAGATTACCTTTTTATTCTAATAAAGTAAAAGAATGCTAACGTTATATTACTGCTCTGTTAATGTTATATTAATGCATAACCATTCAAGACCGCTGTAACCGATCATCTTTTGAAATGACTCGATCGAATTTCACTGTTTTTTCTTTTTATTTGCTGCTGTTTCTGCTTGTTTATCTTATTGTTTTCCTCATAGGTTTGACTGTTTTTGATTGTTTGTAAACCATGCACCCATCCCCTCATAATGCCCATTGGGCCTAGAGAGTATGATCATAAGTAAATAAATTAGCCTGTAAAATGGACTGCTGGTGTTCTGTGTGCTATACATTTTTTGTACCTGGTAAACACATGCACTTTTCTTTTTATGTCTGATATACGTGAACAAAAATAGGAAACGGAGCTTTTATTTAAGCGTAACAAAGATTTTATTCAAGCGTAAAAACAGTCAAATGCAGGCACAAGACAGGACTAGATGAGGTATACTACTGACTGTCTTGCCGGCAGCGGCTTTCCGAACAATACCAGTTTATCAGTGAAAAGGGTGGCAAAGTTATTTATTTCAGCTTCACAATAAAAGTAAGCTACTGATTCTGCTGGCAGAGATGGCACTTTCATGCACGCCATTTAATAAAGAGGTCACTGCACGGGTGGTGACTTTCAGTAGTGTTTTGCAGGCACTGAGCTCCATCATTTTGCGCGCTTGCTGCTTCAAAGCTACTGCATGGGGTGCACTCTTCAGGCACAGCAGCATTGTGGTGGGCACCTTCGAGGCCCTCCGATTCCGCACTCTGAATAACTGAGCACAGTTCAGAGGCAACTGACTCTGCACGTCTGTGCCGCTTTGCTGGAAGCTCTAGATCTTGCTCGCACCGGTTTCTTCTTTTTCTTTTTTCTGGCACTTAGGCACAAGGTGCTTAGGATATTAGGAAATATCATGGGTATGGTGTTGGGTTTCAGACAGGGTTTATCGCGAGGAATCTCGTGGACAACGCCGTTCACGGGGATAGAGAATGCGAGCTTGATTAAACTGCTTTCAAAATGTTTTTCACAAACCACAGCAGTTAGTGTCAGCCTTCTGTCCATTCTCCTGATCATTCTTGCCCGTTCTGCTAGCCACTTTGCATAAGATGGTGCACTGAACAAGGATACATGCACTTTGTTCAAGCGGTAACCGCTTCTACACAACTGCACAATGCAGGTCCTCTCGTAGCACTGTCTCATTAGCTTTGGTATTTTTTCACTGCCACCACATAGTTCTCATAATGACAGGCACACGAACACAGCAGCCATGCGCTCACTCTTTGACAGCACCAAGAACAAACACGCAACACTGTAATGACAATGAAAACGCAAACATAGAAACCAAAGCAACAGCTGCGAAACTGATGTGTGAAGCAGACGACGTGCACAGTCTTCACCAAGCTGCATGGCTGTGACCTCTGCCGGCCACCGTCACTGTGGCCATTAATCGCAGGCGGCTCCTCCATTGAAAAAAGCGGGTGCATGACACACTAGCCAGTATATTTTAGGCACTATAATGAGGCCGATCAACTTTAGACATAAGCACCTTCAAACCAACCGCCTTTCCCACGTGGCAACCCTGCTGGAACAACAACCTTTCTTTTAGCAGCTGGTTATAGGCAGCGACGCATGTTTGTGCTAGCATCGTCTTGGCAACAGCTGACTTCCCTGTAGATGAAGGCAAACTTGCATTTTTTTTTCTTGAATATCAGTCTAGTAAGAGCGCCATGTGTTATAATAAACCACCGGACAATAAAATATGATCTTTCTGCAAAATTTTAGTAAGGTAAAGCAGAGCTAAGCATGAAATAAATGTTTTCTGTGCTTGAAGTGAGGTGTGCAATTCGACTGCTCTTCAGCGGGGTCTATTTCTGCTGCGGAGGGCCATCGCAGGGCAACCTATGCATGAATATATACCCAGCCCTGAATGAGTTGGGCAGGAGCCAACAATGCAGTATGCACTCGGCATTGCGCTGTACTCATGTTTCATATATCATCAGTGCAACCCAGTCAACGCAGATAGTGTGGGTAATCTCAACGGGCATGACACAAGTTGTTGCAGCGACATGTCCCACTACGACTAACAACAAAGGAAGAGTGGGAGGGCAGCAATGAAGGGCTAGGTCATGGGATGCTCAAGGGCACATACAAGGGGCATGGTAGCCAACAGAAACTCGTGTCGTAGTGCTGTAACTGTTATGGCCTGCAATGTTTGCAAACCCACCTTGTTGATATTAATGCCGCGAGGTGCTCTGCATTGCAGTTTTCTGCATGCACATGCTTTAAAACAAATTCTAAATATGTTTTAAGCTACACTCGCGGTTGATATTTTCTTTGTGCTGTGTGTCTCCAATGAAATAAACCTCACAAGTTATCTGGACTTAAATATTTTGTTTTGATACTCCTTTAACTTGTTCTCTTGTGTGGGGATGTGCGACTCTCGCGCGTCCCCTGATATGTTTTTCCCGCATAGCTCCCTTTCCCTGCAATCCGGCTTCGCCACGTGGACTGCGTGATGCCCGCGGCAGTCGGTCGGGTTGAGGCGCAGTATGAGAGATGGCGCGAATGGTGCCCTGCTAATGCCGCCTCCGGTGGGGTTACTTGGGAGCGAAAAAGAGCAAGCTCTCTCTCTCTTTGGCGGTGGGCCGGCGAGCAGCGTGGACATGCCGTGCGTGCGCCGATCCATGCCTCTGCGAGACCGTCTCGCAGGGCAGCATTCGAACGCGGCACCGTTCGCGTGACCGTACACGCGAACGACCAGGCGTTGGGATCCAGCACGGGGCGAACATGTTCGCTCGTTATCCGGTCGCGGTGAGTAGGACTTCTAGATTTGTTGCACGCCCATCAGCATGTTTCGTGGATAGCAACTCGGCTAGCAGGCATTGATCTATGAAAGGTGCAATAAATGCCCTTGTGATTGTTGGCACTACTGTGTTGTCGTTCCATTTGTACCAAGATCATGGGTGCGGGCACCCCACACTTGTCATTGGGCTTTTCTGTTTATATTTCTTTTTCCACAATATTGACCTTATTTTGCCTCTTGAGTCCGAATGAGCTTGTTGTTGGCTTGCTTGTCATCTCACATGGTCACCTTCCCTAACTTTGTCGCTCGTTAGAACTCTTCAGTGCAACTGGTCTTCGCGATACCTGGCCTTGAGACGCTAGCTTTTATATTGACTTGCATACTTGTTTATCCTTCACTGGGAACCGTTTTTCACCAGCTAAAATCTATTACAGAACTATCGCATAGCTCAAGACGCGCATTCATATATAGGAAATTTATTTAATGTTGTTGCCAATCCTATGCCGAAAAAATTATCTGTAATCAAATTGCATGCAGCGCACAATCATTGGTCTACATTCTGGAGTGCGCCAGAGCACCAGTGATTATGCTGCACTGTATGACGAGTCATGTATAAATATATGACGTACTTAACCTGCAGACAGATTTTAACGACCAGGAGTGGGACTCATGTGCCAATTGTGCCATTCAAATCAAATCAACTCAGTTTATTATCATCTCAAGGATGAGGGCAGGCTCGGGATAAAAGTGACATCAGTCACTTGAGGGGAACCAGAGCCTCCCTGACACATGTAATGCATTGAGGACAGACGAACAAAATCCGTTCATAGCAAAAAGGGGTTAGTATTTTACAAGTCGTAATACATATAGATTCATCATGAACTGAAAATATAGATACACAGATTCCTTTACAGTTAAATTACACAGTACAACACATGAAGACAAATACCAATATACTGTGAAAGCTTAGTTAGTGATAAATAATATTGCATTGATTTCATGATAAAAGGGCTTCCCTAATAACACGTATGTCACATTCTTCAATTATTATCCTTTTTTGAATTAATTTGTGTAATAAAACAAGAACAGTGAAGCGAAGCATTTGTCGGCCAAAGTGTGTTCTGCACATAGAATGATCCAGTGTTGTTGGTGACGAGTAGGGTATGGGATAGTGTACAGTTCTAGTTGAAAAATATCCCAAAAAGCGTGATTGCTATTGAGCAGGGATTTTTTATATCTTATTGCTAGGTAATACTCGCAAAGCTGATGAATTGGGATAATGTTAAACCGCCTAAATAATTCACCCATGTGTGCATAATAGTCAACATTAGCAATGTACCTGATCGCTTTTTTCTGTAGTTTGTATAGCCTATTAATGTTCGTTGGTGTTGTACTTCCCCATACTAAAAAACAATAACTGACATGCGATAAAAACAAGCTGTTATAAAGTGTTATCTTAAAGGAGCAATGACACAAAAATTTGAAGTCGAGATAACTTCTGAGATCGATTTAGTTGGTCACACACACATCGCCTATAAAATATAAGCGGCGAATATCGCTTAGAACATATTTAAAATCAATTTTAAAGTTCCTGCGCGCAGCCAACCGCAAAACAGAGCACCTCGCGACTTTGACATCAACCGGGTTTGTAAATAGCCAAGAAAACGCTACGTCATGTGGCTACGTCGGAAATTTTTGTTGGCTGCCATGCGGCTTACATGTGCTCTTCTCCTCTGTTGTTGCTTGTTCTAGCTGTTGTACTTGTAGTGGGACGCTCTCCGTGTCGCTGCAACTGCAGTTTTTGTCGTGTCCATCGGGATATTTCCCACACTATCAGCTTGACTGCGCTGCCACAGCGTTCAACGCCGATTTGTTGTGTCTTACCATTGATTGTGGCCGATGCGAGGGTTTTGTTGAGGTTCGTCCTCGCCATTGCTGGCCGCAATATCTGAGTCGCTAAGTGATTGGCCACGTCTAAAGCGCGAGACACATGGCGTGATTTTCCGTGCGATCTGTAGTGCGGCGCGTCTTGTGCGACTTGCCGCATGTGGCGATTCTGGACACATGGTACAATTGAGCGAGCGGCGGCTTAGAACTGGCGCCCCTGCGTGGAAGTTCGGAATCCTGCGTAACTTCGAACAGAAAGTGAAAGCAACCGTATTTGCACAGCTATCTTGTTTGAAACAAACGATAACAATATAAACACGTCTATGCGAGCACTGTAGACGTGTTTCCGCAAGGCTGCGTTAGCAGTATTGGATCCGTTGACAGCCGCC
Source organism: Dermacentor albipictus (assembly GCF_038994185.2). Classification (NCBI taxonomy): domain Eukaryota; kingdom Metazoa; phylum Arthropoda; class Arachnida; order Ixodida; family Ixodidae; genus Dermacentor; species Dermacentor albipictus. The sequence continues at coordinate 179,553,761 of NC_091823.1, read as the reverse complement.
GATGGCCAAGAGCCGGCAGGCATAGCTCGCTGGGCCATAGAATCCGACACCGGTTGCGCTTGTGACACGATCGCTTGCAGCTCGTATAACGAAGCGCCTATCTTAGTCGCCACAACGTGTACACAGTTATGTCATGCTTAAATTGCAGCACATTTGATTTCTTCAGCGCCAACAGAAGCGAACGAGCATGCCAGGAGAGCTTGCGATTGCTGGGAGACGATGTAGGCCTAGCTTGCTGGCCGTCTATCCGGGGTCGAGGGTCCTTGCGATGCGTCCGCAGTTCATAATGAAGCGCCTAAATTGGTCAGCACAACCAATGCCTGAACATTTATGTTTCTCTTAAGTGAAAATGCGGTTAGTTTTCCCGGAGCCGTTAGTAGCGATGAGTAAACAGGCCAGTCAGGCGAGCCGCTTCGTATGCAGACGATTGCTGGCGCGTCTGCGCTTACCGCGTCTGAGTAGAAATCACGCCAACGATTTACTATTTTGCACAACGTTTTTTTAACTCGCACTCTTTCGAGGTCACTTTATTCTAGGAGTTATTTCGTGCCAGAAACAAGTTGTAGCCCATTTATGCGCCGTCGTTAGCGGCGAAAGAAGCCCACATTTCGACCAGAAAAAAAAAAAAAAACAGACATGATTGGAGCGGCGAGGCGCCCGCTCGCCAGCCCCGCCCCGCCAGGTCTACCACGTGGCCATGATGTTCACGCATCCGGCGCATTCATTGGCTGCGGTCGTCCGACAGATGCGGCAGTCGCACGACAATATTCAGCAAGTTGGTCGCGCACGCTGGCTGTGCATCAGAGCATACGTCATGGCTTTTTGCGAATACTTGACCACTTTGTTTACACTCCCGTTTGCCCCATCTCGTTGCTCTCTGGAACCGAAACTTCGACTGGTCGCTACAAAAAAGGCTGCAAATAATTACCTGTCACGCTCTGAAGTAAATGAGCTTTCGTACTGTGATTACTGGGTCATTAACTACTTATTAAAGCAGAAAAAACCACGTGGATTTTTTTTGTGTCAGTACTCCTTTAACGGAAACTGGAAGCAAGGAACGCAGTCGGGCAAGTGTACCTACACATTTGAAAATATTAGTTATTAGCTTATTAATTTGTGGTTCCCATGACATTATACAATTAAAAAACACACCTAAAGTTTTAACCGTCTCTACAATTTTGATCATCGCACTACCTAAGCGTAAGGCATCGCATGGAAAAGTAAGCTGCATCCGCGAGTGAAAAATAACAGCTTTTGTTTTTGATGCGTTAATCACTAATGAATTTTGCTCACTCCATGCATATAGGCTCTCTAATGTAGTGTTGATAAGTGTAATCAATGCACCCATATCATTACCAGTGAAGAAAATGCTAGTGTCATCGGCATAGATATTATATTTAGGTTTATATTATATCACGAATTTTTACAATATCGTAGATGTATAAGTTAAAAAGCTGCGGCCCTAAAATGCTACCTTGTGGTACCCCAGTAATTATCGGCTGAAGAGAAGAGCAGTTATTGTAAATTTTTACGCATTGCGATTGGTACTTAAGATATGATTTCAAGAGGGAAAGTGGTATGCCATGAATACCATACATTTCTAGTTTTTTAATTAAAGTGTAATGACAGAGACGATCAAAGGCCCTTGAAAAATCTATGAAGATTCCAATGCAGAGTTTCTTATGTTCAAAAGATTATAGAATTATTTCTTTTTGGGCTAGTAAAGCAGTCTCAGTCAACCTGCCCTTCACAAAACCGTATTGTGATTTTGTTATTATGGGAAATTTGGTGCAAAAGTTTATAACTCTCTTAAAAATAATTTTTTCAAAGCCTATTCAAAATATCGGTAATATAGAAATGGGTCGGTAGTTCGCAAGGTCATTTTTGTCTCCTTCTTTATATAGCATAGTGACAAGACGTTTGCATTTGTTTTGGAAAACAGCCTGTCGATAAAGACAGGTTATAAATGTGAGTGAACACAGTAGCTATAATATGAATTACATGCTTGATCGGAGATATCTGAAAACCATCTATGTCACACGCGCTGGTGTTTTTAAGCGTAGAGAATGTTAAGGCTATTTCTTGATCGTCGGTTGGTGCGAAAAAGATGCTGTTCGTTTCTGTAGTCTCTGCACGAGTTACTGTTGGCTGTAATTGTTGCATTGGCTGTACAACGTTTATGAGAAAGTGGTTACATTTTTCTGCAAGCTCTAGATCTTTAACAATGCAGCCATCTATTTCTATTTCCGTAATTCCTGAGCAAATAGGGGTCCTGTGAAGTAACGTATTAAGCTTCCTCCAGATGTTTGCACTCCCTCAGCAGAAGTCTGGATCGAATTGCTGACCTAAATAATTTCTTTTTTCTTTCCTAATAAACGAATTTACTTTGTTGCAGAATTCTTTAAATGCTTTAAGGTCTGACATGTCTGTAGTTCTTAAAAACCTTCTAAAGAGTCTCGTTTTCTTTTTGATCATTTTTAAACATTCATGATTTGTCCATGGTTTTCGATTCTTACGGCATTCTTTTACAACCTTTTCTTTAAAATGCTTCAAATAAATTTGTTTAAGGATAGCTATGAATGTCTCGTAGGCTGAATCTGCAGTTAATGAAAGGTAGACTGTACTCCAATCTGTTTGGGAAAGACTTGTGCTAAAAGCACCTAAGGTAAGAGGCGTGATGTCTTGAACTGATCTAGTCGGTAACTCCGTCGGTTTTTGGTAGTATTGTCTGTAATAAAATAGAGTGCTAGGTGGTCGCTCATATCGCAACACAATACACCTGACTCCATGTTATCTTTGTGTATGTTGGTAATAAAAACGTCAATTAAAGTTGCCGAATTTGATGTGATGCATGTAGGGGTATCTGTTACTATCTCATAACCATTTGACACAACCGTAGCCACAAACTTAGTTACGAGGGGAGAAGACTCTAGTACGTTGATGTTAATGTCGCCACCAAGAATTAGTCTTAAGTTGTTGTCGTTTACGTAGTTGAATAATTGTTCAAGAACACTGGTGAAATTATTTACAGATGAATCAGGTGGTCTGTATATGACAGAGTAAACGTAATTTCGTGACGTTAGAGTTAAGCATTCAATGTCAGAATTAATAAAAGAAAATTCTAGTACTATCTGAGAATCTATGTCAGTCTTTATTAAAACGACAAGGCCACCACCTTTTTTATTCGTACAGTTGAGGAAGTAAGTGTTATAACTATCTTGCCTGTAAACCTGGTCTTCTAGAGTATACCAAGTCTCCGTAATCATTATGATGTCAAAAGTAAAAGAAAAGGTGTTAAGAAAAGCAGATAGTTCATCTTCCTTGTGTCGTGCTGAACGAATGTTTAAATGAAAGCAGCCCAGTTTGTCGCGAAAGTGACTCGCTACAAGATTAGTGACGTCACGAGATGATATCGCCATGGTGAAAAAAAAGATGCATCACAACAGCGCACAGCGATTCTAAGCAGTCGTTTCAATGTCACATGTTTCACGAATGTGCGGAACACACGAGTTTTCATCTTTCCGTACAAGAATAGACCCATCATTCGTCTACACAAACTTCCAGTTTGCTGTTTTCTTTTTAGCTATTGCCATGCCAAGAAGTTGCTTTAAAACTGGCCATAAGTGTTCATTGATGAACACAGGCGTGTTAGAGGAGTGGCCAAGATACTTTGTTGAAATGCGTGTTTTCTTTGCTTTTTGAAGCACCGAATCACGTTTGGAGCGGCTCTTGAATTGGACTACTATGTTCAGGTTTGAAGTGGGATTTTTTGCAGGTACATGGTGACACTTTTCAACATCATCTTTTGAGATGGGAACATTTAACAGTGCGCCAATCTCATGAAGGTTACTAGGAAGGTCCTCATCAGCAAGTTTTGGTATTCCCTTAATTTCATGGTTACATTTCCGAGAATATTGTTCAGAGGCAGTGATCCTCTGATCCTGTTGAGACATTTGTTTTCTCATAGCTTTGCACTCAGTTGTTAGCTTTTCATTGATGCTCCTTAGAGACTTGTCCCTCGCAAGATCAATGTTTTCTCCCTTTAATTTTTCGACTTCCTCATTCAAAAAGCTCACACTGTTTTTTAGGTCTCTTAATTCTTTCCGTAGTTCTCTCTCAATTGCAGATTTGAATTCAAGCATTTCTTTTCTCATCTCTTCTCGAAACTTTGCTAATTCGCTCATATTCACAACACCAAATTGTCACTTTGGCAGCAGAGAGGCAGCAATTCGAATGATACTTGTGTAGTAAGAAAATGATTGCTGATGTGCAATAAACCAAAACAGGCGTGTGAGGAACGAACTTTCTCTGCCCTCGCTGCTGCCAAGTGAGGTGCAGGGCTGCAATGCAGCAGGTTTTATAGGAAGGTTCCCCCTGGCGGTGCCCTGCGTCGGTAGTGTCCCTGCTTCATCAGGCAGTGTTCGTGCCTCGGCGTGTGTCGATGCGTCGATTTGCCTCTGTATACCTGTGATGCAGTCAGCAATGCGTGGCTGTACAGTCGGTATACCACGTGTAGATGCATCGATTTTGTCAGCGCACCGCCAACTTTAATAAACGAAAACAAGTGTGTGAGGAACGAACTTTTGGTGCCCTCGCTGCTGCCAAGTTTTAAGTATTATGATACAAATGCAAATTTTTGTGCCAAATTGTGCTTAACACAGAAAATTGGCCGAAATTGCAGCATGCTGTGCCAGGATGGCTTCGGCGTGTGTACTTCGGCAGTGACCGCGAACAGCGAGCAGATTCGTTCTGCGAAAAAGAGTGCCGCCATTCACATTCCACACACAGCATGATGGTGCCTCCCGCACAGTTTCTCGCAATTTTCACGCTTATAACATTGTAGTTTTACGCACTTCTGGCAAGTGGCCAGTGTGCGTGCGCCCACTCTCGGCTGTTGTCGCTGCTGTCAGCACAGCCAGGGCGGCTGTATTTAGAGTGTACTAGAATACAGTTGAGTGGGTCAAGTGGCACGGCAATCCCTAGCTAAGGCACAAAAGAAATAAAACTGGGCTGGTGGTGCTGCAAGCAAACTAGATATTAAGGAGGTGCTGCAGCGGGTTCAGCAGGCGGGCATCTCTGTCTCCAGGGTTGGCATAACATACACTTCCAATTTGTCTATAAGCCCATTAGGGCAAGCCCTGATCAAGTTCGACCGATCACGAAGGGCTAACGCTGGATTAGGAATAAAAAAGTTGCAGTTTCACCCATTAGTAGACAGCTATACGAAGTAAGGATAGTAGTTCTATGTGCGGTATAAACTTGCAAGCATGCACTTACTAACTAAATTAACAAATAGTATCGTGTGACGAAAGCCTAAGCAAACAGGACAACATCTGACTCGATGACCGCGGGAACTCGCTGTTAAAACACTGGAGTGAGCAAGCACAGCAGCAGCAGTGAGTGAATTTACCTTTGTGCTGCCTCGCTTCAACTTGAACTAAACAGCAAAAACACAGCGCAGACGAAGCAACCAGCACTCACAGTCTGTCCCCATTGCAGATGTTATCGCCCCTAGACTTTGTACGGAACATTGCGCTGATGACGGCAAAAGAAAATATGCCTGGAGTGTCCACATAATCACTATCGCAACAAAAACACATTACAGTTCTTTTCTTATACCTGCCCAGGGCTGATTGTAGCACTCTGGGTCTGCGGTGAGACATGCATATCGGCCAAACTTCTCGATTTGTTCAGGAGACTCCTGAATTCCGACCAATTCTTCTCATTGCACAGACGTGGCCATAACTCTCCCGAAAAACTGTCCCTAGCCGACTGCAAATAAGAAAAAGAAATGAAATATTCATAAACAAACAATAATAATTAAAAAAATGCATCATGCAGCCACAATTTCATTGTTGGCCTTATACGTAGGGCAGCTAGCCGAAGTCAAATTTAAATCCGTCTTTTGTGCACAGCCAGTGTAGGACTAACTCAGTTCACTTGATATCGAAACATGCATTGAGGAGCTCACATGTCGCAAAGGTCAAATATGCATGGCCTAAAAACTGGTTCCTTTAAGTTAGCTTCACCATAGTTCAGCAGGGTTATGCGGTGAAGCATAGTAAAAGTCCAGATGGGCCACTGTGGGAGGACATATGTCCTCTCATAGTGGCCCATTTGGAATACGTACTATGCATTATATGGTACATATTCCTTAATTATACTGTGCACACACACCATCTCCTGTCGCAGTATGATGGCCGAGATGTCCTATAACTTTACTGGCAGCCATTCAGAGTTTTGTATGACCTTGCAGTGACCCGGAAAAAAGCAAAATTTTTTTCGTCATTGGTGATTCCTTCCCCACTTGGCATATCTCTTGAATTTCAAAGTTCCTGGGTTGGCAGGTATGCACATGGTGACCCAAAAATTATGTTACCACGTCGATTGGATGGCATAATTTGAGAAAATTTTCCGCTGTCATCATGAGCATGGGTGCAGGAATATTAACATGTGTACTTGTTTATTGGGTGACCACATTTCACCTTCTAAGAAATGTTATCGCTCAGCGCAGGATGCACCTGCATGTATCGGAAGTTTCTCTACTGTTATCGAGGGTTCAATCCCTGTCTGTTGTCACTTAACCTTGTCTAATCTGATTGCTTGTATGCGCGACCCAAATTGGGTAGGACTTCCTGGAAGACACCTGGACACCAGCAATTATTTTGGAGCCTTTGATGACTCGTATAAAAGCCAACGCACTTGCTTCGCAGATCAGATTTCGACGATCGCCGACCGTGTTCGCCGCTATTGCTGTGTTTGAGTGTAACTTGATTTTGTGGGCATAAATTCACCCAATGAAAATTTCATCATTCACAGATTTGCTGCTGTATTATTCACTGTTGCTACTACATGACATCTGGTGGAGGTGCTGGTGCATTCAACCACTGAACGCCACCACAAAGCAGCGAGCCAAGCCCAAGCCATGAAGACAACACCAATGTTGCCAAGAACCAGCGAGCTAGCCGCTGGCTGCAAGGACTGTCCCCAAAGCACGGATTATCGCCTGAGAAGACCATGAAGTGCACAGCCATGACAGCAGCTACAACGACAGCCCCAGTATTGCCAACACCGATCGTGCTGCAGCAGCCCAGGGAGCCACTGACGTTCCATGGTTCAACATTTGAAAACCCGAAAAGCTGGCTGGAGATGTATGAGAGGGTCGCTACATTAACAGCTGGAACGGCGATGACAAGCTGTGCCATGTCTTTTTCGCATTGGAAGATGCTGCCAGGACGTGGTTCGAGAATTGAGAAACCACCTTAACTACGTGGGACCTGCTGCAAAGTGGCTTCCTGCAGACATTCACAAGTGTCATGCACAAAGAGCGAGCTGAAGCCGAAACCTGAGTGCAGCTGCCCAATGAGACCATCGAGATCTTCACGGATAAGACAGCCCGTCTTTTCTGTCATGCTGACCCGAAAATGTTGGAGGAGAAAAAAGTCAGCTTCCTGATGCGGGACATCAGGTAAGTACTTTTCGCCGGACCAATAACGCAACCCGCGAAAGACCATAGCTGAGTTTTCGACGGAGGCATCGACGATTGAGAAAACTCTGGAAATGCGCGCCAGGCAATATAACCATCAAGCATTCATGCTGCAGTGCACCATCCAAGCACTGGGTTCTGATGACCTCCAAGAGACCATCAGGGCCATTTTGCATGAATAACTGCGCAAGATCTCGCCTTTGTCACAAGCCCAGGTGGCCTCAGTCATTGATATGGTCGAAGAGGAACTACAGCGATTACTTGGAGTTCCTCAGGTGCTGCCCCAATTGCCGCAATTCTTGCTAGAAGCGATGACATATGCCACTGTCACTCGCCGTCATGGCCCACCTCCGCCCCCGAGCCAGGGCCCTGCAGTGCTGCAATTACGTCGTCCACTGCCGTCGCTGCGAGCATGCCCGACCGTTGCCCAGTACAGCATTCCAAGAAAGGCTGATGTCTGGCGCACCCCCAACCACCATCCACTGTGTTATCACTGCAGTGAAGCGGGCCACATCTATCACCGGTGCCCATACCGTGCCACTGGCAGTGCTTATGCTATGCTGAAACAAATAATAAGCCTCACTTGATTAAGTCAAAACTAGGTTATTGGCCCTCTGCAACGAAAGCACAATGAACAGATGTCCTATTATGTCGTCTCAGAATAGGACACGCGTATGCCACACATATGCTAACTGGAAATGAACCACCAACCTGTAGTAGATGTGGTGAAAGGCTCCCCGTCCTTCACACCCTCCTGGAGTATCGGGAAGCCGAGACAGAAAGTAACACTTTCCGTTAGCATACCGGCAGCACATCCCCCTTCATCCTGTAATGTTTCTTGGTACAGAACCGTTGTTTGACAACAGAGCAGTCCTAAGTTTCTTAAACGATGTTGTCTTACATGTTGTTAGCCCTACGAATTTGTAGCTCATCCTTTTTCCAGAGGATGCTGCTGTGATAATATTTTTGTACAGCACATGCCTCCAGGCCCTTCCATTTCAAGGGCTCTCTTAAGGCAGTAGTGCTTCTTGCAAACTTTGGCTTCACGTATTTTAAAATATCATCATTCTGTCACAATGTATCTTTTGTGTTCTTAGTGCTCTTCATTAGCCATTGCCATAATTTTATTACATGTAGGTTTTACGTACTTTACAGAAATCACTTTTAGGCCCCTTTGCAGCTACGTCCCACCAACCTCTCTGAATTCATCTATCCACTGCAAACTCATCAACACTGACCTGGTGATCTTTGGTCATAATTGGCCCTTGCGCCATAAAACAACAAATTCATTCGGTGCCCATACCGTGAAATGGGACTACTAGGGTTCGCCATCAACGCTGTGCACCCGCAGCAAGGTGAACGCCTTCGCAATATCGCCGACTACCTCGCTGCCACTTAGCGGAGCCCTCAATAACCGTTCCATTTGCCGTCACCAGGCTGCTACCTTTCACTGCAGCGCTGACCATACACTGGCCAAGCCTAGGGCCGCTCGATCATCCCATACCTGGAAAACTAAAAGCAGCAACTGATAGAGGTGCAGTTGCTGTTCGTCAAACTGAAAAAGATTCTCCACTGCCAATGATGCAAAAGACACTATCTCGGCGACATAACAATGACACGCCACCATCCCGACGAAGCCTGGAAGCAAAGAATGCACCGACCAAAGGCCTTATGACCCGACATTCCAGCCACATGTCAATGCGATGCAGCCGTGATCCGGCTCTAAGACCGAACTGCAATGCACGACAAAGGACCAGTGATCTCGACATGCTTCTCAATGACCACCCAGTCACTGCCTTAGTGGACACAGGAGCCGACTACTCTGCGATGAGTGGACCCATTGTCACTCAGTTGAAGAAACTTCAGACTGTGTGGGGAGGCCTTCAAATCCAGACAGCTGGAGGACACCTAATAATGCCGACTGAAATCTGTACGTCAAGAATTACCGTTCCTGACCAGACCTAGCCTGCCACCTTCATTGTCCTCCAACAGTGTTCACGAGACGTTATTCTCAGCATAGACTTCCTGAACCAACACAGCTCAATCATCAACCTGAAGTCAGTCTATAATGCTATCTGAAGATCAGAGATACTGCCGGAGCGTGCTGATAGTCACCATGCCTTGAGTGTACTTGAGGATTATGTCAGCATCCTGCCTCATTCCAGCATTGTCGTTTCTGTTGGCATGGCAGCGAAACACCTGCAGACGTAGAAGGCGTTGCACTGAGGGAAAGTGAAGGTGATGCTGACAAACTTCAGCCAGGAGTTCAAGCACATCAACAAGAGCACGATGGTCGCCTACGTTGAGAAAATTGTGGAAGCCAGCAATGCATTTGTCCTCTTGGATACTGCTGCATCTACCCTGAGGACCATAGTTCCCAAACTAGACTTTGACATAAATCCAAGTCTCCCAATGAACAAGCAGCAAGAGCTCAGAAGTCTTCGACGATACAGACTGATTTTCGACATCATTGAGGATTCGACAAACAGCAGTTGCAAAGCATCGTATAATAACTGAAGAGTGCGCTCAAACACTCCACCAGAGCCCTTACCGAGTTTCGATGCAAGAACATGGAGCTATAAGGCAACAAGTCGATGAAGTGCTGTGTGACGACTGTATTCAGGCACCTAAAAGCCCATGGGCATCTCCTGTAGTTTCGGTGAAGAAAAAAGATGGAATCCTATGTTTTTGTGTTGATTATCACCGACTGAACAAAATCACGAAGAAGGATGTGTACTCTTTCCCATGGATAGATGACACATTGGACCGCCTCTGCACTGCTGAATACTTCTCGTCAATGGATCTCAAGACTGGCTACTGGCAAGTAGAAGTCAACGAGAGGGATCGCGGAAAGACCGTCTTCATCATGCGAGACGACCTCTATGAGTTCCAAGTTATGCCATTTGGACTGTGCTCAGCGCCTGCAACAATCCAGTGCATGATTGACATGGTATTAGCAGGATTAAAGTTACAGACCTGTCTGGTTCACTTGGATGACGTCGACGTCCTTACTGGAAATTTCGACAATCACCTTAGGCGGCTTGCTACAGCGCTAGAGGCCATCAAGTCATCAGAGCTCACTCTGAAGCCTGAAAAGTGCCGCTTCGCTTACAAGCTTCTGTTCCTGGGCCATCAGCAAATCTGGAGTCTGCCCTAACCCGTAGAAGACGGCAGCCATCGCAAAGTTCCAGCTGCACTTCGACAAGAAGGCAGTGCATAGATTCATGTAGATACCTTGGCATGTGGGCTTACTACAGGTGCTTTGTCAAGGACTTCTCACGCATCGCTAAGCAGCTAATGCACCTAACTAAATGTTACGTCGAGTTCAAGTGGGAAACACCACAGGCCGACGCATTTCAAGAACTCAAACATTGCATGCAGTCAACACCGATACTTGCACACTTTAACAAAGATGCCGATACAGAAATCCACACACACTAGTTAACTAGGCCACGATGCCGTCCTAGTCCAGTTGAAAGGCGGACTTGAATGGGTTATAGCTTACGCTAGCCGGTTGCTGTCAAAAGCGGAAGGCAATTACTCTACAACTGAGAAGGAATGCCTCGCCATCATTTGGGCTGCAGCAAAGTTCTGCCCTTACCTATTTGGCAGACCGTTCAAAGTCGCTAGCGACCATCACACATTGTTTTGACTAGCGAAATTAAAGGACCCTTTATTGCTGTGGACAATCCAGACATGCTCACATCGATGGCCTACTCACCACACCTTTGTGCATTACAGGGTGCAGTCAACGCTGGCTTCTCTGAACACTCAACGCGACTACCAGTGCCTGAGCTAATCACCAGGTTATTGCTGGAATCAGATCCTGCCAAACTGGAGTCGAGGCAGGCCTCCTGCGCCACTACTGCTGTGCAAAAGCCTTCGTTGATGCAACGGGGAGCATAAAAGCGTGCTTCACATTTCGACGGAGCCATTGCTGTGGACGATCCAGGCACACTCACATTGACGGCCTACTCACCGCACTCTTGTGCATTACATGTGTGTAAAACAACTTCATTAACTAAATATTAGCTTCGTGCCCAGGGTGTCTACCAACCGGGAAAACCGGGAATTCTCAGGGATTTTGAGTAGTCTGGAAAAACTCAGGGAAAACTCAGGGAATTTGTGCTTCTATCAGAGAAAATTAGCTGTAATTTTTTTAGAGGGTCAAAAGTCGCGGTAATGCTGGCTCGAGAGACAGACAGGACACGTAACGAATCGTCGTCGGCTGGAGGAGTTGCCAGTGTACAGTCAACGACCAACTTTCCGGATTCCCGATAACTCGGACGGCTTCGCGGCACCACCACGTACCCCAAAGAGTCAATGTATCATAACGTCTGAAATTTCAGACGCAAGAACTCTTCGCCGTCCAATTTTCTAAACGTTTTGCGTGATCGCAGGTCCGAGACGGCATTAATGAAAACCACCACCGCTGCTATTTTGATTACCTCGTCGCCTTGAACAGGTGCTCTCGCACGCAGATCCGCTGGCAGCCGTAGCCACCACTGCGGCAACGCTAGGCCTAGCTGCTTCGACGTTCGCTGTTAAGCTTCTTGTCGTTCGGTGCCGTGTTTCTTCATTTCTCCGCTGACAGCAATAATTTTGTCTTCGAAGCTCGGAAAGCACGACGCATTGCAACTTTCCCGAAAGTCTGCTTCGCCTCATTTCAGTCATGTAACGCGGTGAAGCGTAACAAGCGTAGGAAGGGGCAATTGTCGCGGGACACTGTATATATTCCTTAATTTTACACGTGTGCACCCGCCCTCACCTGTCACAGTAGGAGCACCGATATGCCTAATAAGTGCACTGACAGGCATTCAGAGCTTTTTCAGACGTACATGTGTCGATTTTAGCCCTTAAGGGCAGTAAAAGACATGAATTAATTTTTTCGGACTGCCTGATTTTTCGGAAGTTTTCGCAGCCCCTAGGGGGTCCGAAAAATTGGACGTTGACTGTAAATTGACCAAGAGTATTCTTCAAATGGTCCGCGGGGCGAACGCGCGGCGAAAGGAGTACGAGAACAGAAAGGATCGACGCACTGAGGAATGAACGGGGAATTAAGTATGCGACCGCTTCTTTGAAGGAGCCTGCGCTCAAAAGACAAAGGCTGATGCTGAGATGCAGGTGTCCCTCATCCAAACCAAAGTAAACTCTTTAAAGCAGTGAAACACAACACTGAGGCGTCTTGCGCGAGCTGAGAGTATGTCAGGACAGTTGCATGACACTGAGCATGCTATCAGTTGATAGAAATAGCTCGTATTCGAAAATATTTGCTTCTGTATGCATCTCCTTTTTATTTGTGCTAGAGAATGTCCAACTCGATGAGAAAATTTTTTTCGAAGACATTTTATTTGCTGTGCATTTTAATAACCCCTCCCTTATATTCTTTTTTTGAATAACATACACACTACTCCTTAGTATTCAAATTGGATTAAGTCGGTTTTCTTTAAAATTTTTTCATATGCTTACTAGAGAGTGACAGCATAGGGCGATATGGTTTCAGCGCGACTTGACATAAAACATAGTTCTGCATCACTCAGGGAATTTTGCAAAAGCACTCAGGGAACACCTGGAAAACTCAGGGAATTTGAAAATGTCAACTTGGTAGACACCCTGGTGCCTGGGTTGACCTCCAGCTATGAGCGATGATGGATCTGATGCGGGGAGCCAGAATATGGGCGAAAGGGTCTTCGAAAAAATGCCCACATTGGTGAAAGAACTTGCGGCATTGTTTTTGAAGCTGAGTGCAAAGATTGATAACATGGATAAGAACCTAAGCCATGACCTTGGTTCCTTTAAGAAATCTGCAGACTTTATGAGTGGAAGCTTTGAGGAATTCAAGAAAACACTTGGTAATGTGTAGAGGGAACTAGGCGAGGGGAAAATGGAACAAAGTCGACTCAAAAGTGAAAACAGCCGCCTCTCTAAAGAGTTGCAGGCTACTAGACATGAACTGATGGAAATACAGCGATACAGTCATAGAACAAATCTTGAAGTGAGAGGTATTCCCAGGGTACCCAATGAGTCACTGTCGGCAGTTGTTACCACCTTGGCAGCAAAGGTTGCTGCGCAGGTGACAATGGCTGATATTGATGTCGTACACCGTGTTCCAACAAAAAACAAAAATCAGTCCAACATCATTATCAAATTCAAGACCTGTGCCGCCCATGACAACTTGCTTCAATGTGTGAAAAAAGCCCGTCTTACTGCAGCTGATTTTGGCCTGACAGAACGTACACCAACGTTCAGAAATGAGCCCTTATGCACTCAGTACAAACTTTTACTGGCAAAAGCAATTGCTGCAAAGAAACAACACAACTGGAAATATGCTTGGGCATCGAAAGGACAAATATTAATGAGGAAAGCAGTGAACACCGATGTCCTCCACGTCTTCACTCTTCACGGAGGCTGACCTAGACCGTGTGGCATAATATCCCCAATATGCTGACAACTTCTTCTGTTGATAACTTTCATAGATTACATAGACAGCACTCACTGCTTTAATGCAATGTGAGAAGCTTGGGAAAAATTTTGATGCTCTTCTTACGCTGTTCGCACAGCACAATAACATGTATGACGTCATAGCCATCATGGAAACATGGCTAAAGCCTGGCGAAAGTTATAACATTCCAAATTACGTTTTTCTCTCGTATCCTAGAATTGCTGCAAACGGGAGGAGAGGTGGGATTCTATATTAGAAACTCACTCAGATACAGGTTTTATTCTTCTTTGAATAGACCTACTAGCAGAACTCTGGAAACACTCGGAGAGGTTTTTTGTAGAGTGGCACAATGTCATAATTGGTGTTGTATACCATCCCCTGCATACTGATTGTAGCATGTTTTTAAATGACCTAGAATACGCTCTCATTCACCTGGCCGAAAATAATAAGAAAGCTGTTATAGCCGGCAGCATGAATATTGACACCCTTAGTAGCAGACGCACTGAATATTCAAACTTACTCTCTTCGTATGGGTTCAGTTATATTGTCATTGGTCCCATGCGAATTACAAGTCATACCTCCGCTTGCCTTGATCACATTTTATGTAACTTTGGTGCAACTGGAAGCCTTTATGGAGCCTACGATACAGGTCCTGCTGTCCACTTACCGATTGTGTTCCTATTTTGTCTTGACGATACATATTTTAACTGGACAAATTTTTCCGGTACAACAAAGCGAATTGGTTATAAGAAACTGTCACTGTAACTTTCCAACATGTCATTCTCTGACTTGGACGACATAAACGCTAACATGCACTTTTCTGTGCTAATAAAAAGACTGAAGGGTACAATTGCAGAGTGCACTGAAAAGTAATGACATGATATACGCAACCATTATGTCCATGGATGATACAGAGTGTACTGAACTTAAAGTGCGAGATGTTTGGCATACTAAAGTGAAACAATATCGAGGCAACACGTACTACTTTAATCAATATAAGGAGCACAGAAATAAAGCCTTGGCAGCAATGCGAATACTAAAGAAGCTTTATTACAGTAACCAGATCGACGTATCATCCCACAATCCAAAAAAATTATGGGCTTTAATAAACTATATTATCAAACTTACAGTTTCAAAATGAATTCTCCCATCGACAGCTACAGGATGCGATGCTTCATCAGTAAGTGAAAAATTTAACCATCACTGTTGTACGGTTAGAACCGAACTTCTTTTTAGCATGCAAAGTAAGTTCGAGCCATCTTTGCCTGCTTGAAATTCATGTTCCTTTGGCTACATACATATTTCAATCCAGGAAGTAATAGCAACTACAAATCTATTAGAGGAAAAGGTACCTGGTTTTGATGGTACTGCGGTGTCCATAGTAAAAAATAATATAACAACCTTGGCACCTACTCTCACTAAATTGTTTAACAAAGTATTTTACACGGGCACATACCCGGAGGTATTGAAAGTGGCAAGAGTGACGCCTCTTTATAAAAGTGGGGACCCCAACGATTCTGGTAATTATTGACCTATATTGGTATTGAACTGCATAAACATAATTTTTGAGAAACTACTGGCTAGCAATATAAGAATATTTCTATATAAAAATAACATCCTTTCCCCGCGTCAACACGGCTTTCAAAAGTCTCGATCGACAACTACGGCTATTCTGTCTTTAACTAATGTAATCAATAGAACCTTGAACAACAACGAAATGTAAATAGGAGTATTTTTAGATATAGGAAAGGCATTTGATACTGTCGACTATCACATATTATTCATGAAATCGGAAAGACTTGGATTTCAAGGCATTTCCTTAGACTTTTTAAAAAGCTATCTTGATAACCGTAAACAAGCAGCGGTCATCGATAAGCACACCTAAAGTCTCTCTGACATTACTATGGGTGTACCGTAAGGATCGGTACTTAGGCCAATATTATTTACAATATATATAAATGACCTTCCAGACGGCCTAAATGAAGCACATGCCTCAGGGTGTCTACCAACCGGGAAAACCGGGAATTCTCAGGGATTTTGAGTAGTCTGGAAAAACTCGAGGAAAACTAAAAGAATTTGTGCCTCTATCAGGAAAAATTAGCTGTAATTTTATTGAAAGGGTCGAAAGTCGCGGTAATGCTGGCTCGAGTAACAGACCGGAATCGTAATGAACCATCTTTGATACCCTGTCGTCGGCTCGCGGAGTTGCCAGTGTACAGTCAACGACCGACTTTCCGCATTCCTGATAAGTTGGACAGCTTCGCGGCACCACGTTGTACCCCATAGAGTCAATGCATCAGAACGTCTGAAATTTCGGACGCAAGAACTCTTTGCCGTCCGATTTTCTGGACGTTTTGCTGTGACCGCAGGTCTGAAACGGCATTAATCAAAGCCATCACCGCTGCCATTTTGACTACCTCGCCGCCTTGAACCGGCGCTCTCGCATGCTGATCCGCTGGTACCCGTAGCCACCACTGCGGCAACGCTAGACCTAGCTGCGTCGATGTTTGCTATGAAGCTTCTTGCCGTTGGGTGTCATGTTTTTTTTTTGAAAGAATTCGCTGCTGTCAGCATTGGCATGGACTCTGCCTTTGTGGTCCTTGTGATTGGCATAGAAGCTTGGAAAGCGTGGTGCGTTGCACAATGCCAGTTCCTGAAAGTCAGCTTTGCCTTTATACAGAAATGTTACTTGAAGCATGCGCAAAAGTATTGCAGTGAAGCATAACAAGCGTGGGAAGGGGCTATTGCCATGGGGCACAGTATGTATTCCTTCATTATACATGCGTGCGCCCGGTATTTCCTGTCATGGTACGAGCACCGATATGCCTAATACGTATACCGACAGGCCTTCACAGCTTTTTCGAATGTGCCTGTGGCGGTTTGAGTCCTTAAGGGCAATAAAAGACATGCGTTCTTTTCCAACTGGCCAATTTTCCGGACGGTTTCTTGGCCTCCAAAAGTTCGAAAAATGGGACGTTGACTGTACAACTGACCAAAAGCATACGTTAGTGTGCTTCAAATGGTCCGTGGGGTGAACGAGTGGCGGAAGAAGGACAAGAACAGAAAGGATTGATGAATGAGCGGGAAAGGAAGCATGCTGCCGGCATTTTGAAGGAGCTTGAGCTCAAGAAACAAAGTGTTTGCAAATGCCGAGATGCAGGTGTCCCTCATCCAAACCAAAATAAACTCTTTAATTAAAGCAGTGAAAAACAACGTTGAGGTGTCTTGCGCAGGCTGAGAATAGGTCAGGACAGTTGAAGTTGACTGACCAGCTGCTGAGAGAGAATCTCAATTGTGTCAAATTTTGGGCCTCGTACCATTGAGCTTGCTATCAGTTGATAGAAATAGCTCACATTCGAAAATATTTGCTTCTGTGTGCATCTCCTTTTTATTCGTATTTGTGAATGTCCGATTCCATTTGCAATTTTTTTCGAAGACATTTTATTTGCTCTGCATTTTACTAACCCCTCCCTTCTATTCTCTTTTTGAATAACATAAACACTGCTCCTTAGTATTCAAATTAGGATAAGTCGTTTTTAAAATTTTTTTCATATGCTTACTAGAGAGTGACAGCATTGGGCGATGTGGTTTCAGCCCGTCTTGGCTATATGTAGTTCTGCATCACTCACGGACTATTGCAAAGGCACTGAGGGGAAACCTGCAAAACTCAAGGAATTTGGAAATGTCAACTTGGTAGACACCCTGATGCCTTCATGTATGCTGGTGACATAGCTCTTGTGGTCAGTAGCAAATCTTCAAACAACACAGTTAAAACAGTCAACAATGAACTTAAATATATTAGCAAATGGTTTAAAAGTAATCGACTTTCCTTATATACAAATAAAACTAAATTTGGTATTTTTAAGTCCTCATTTAAGAAAAAGCCTTTTGAAGAGCCATGTTGCATTACAATTGGCTGTGATGAAATAGAAAAAGCCGACTCAGTGCTCTACTTAGAGGTAACCCTTGATTTCGCTCTGAACTGGAAGCCTCATATTGATAAGCTGTGTGCTAAGGTCTCTTCCGCATGCTTCGTACTGACAAAGGTGCGGAGTAATTTCTGTTTCGAAACGTTGAGAACCTTATATTATTGTCTTGTTCATTCTCACTTAGCCTATTGCATTGAAGCCTGGGGATTTACATACAAAACATACTTGGAGCCTGTAATACGGCTTCGGAAGAGAGCTTTGCAAATACTCAACTATGCTAGTATTACTACACCTTCAAGAAACATTTTTCTTGCAAACGAAGTTATGTCATTATTGCACCTGCAAGATTACCGTGTTGCCTTGTTAGTGTGCTCGATATTGAGATGCAACATGCCATTTTCTGCTGCTACCTTCAATGAATCGACATTTAACAGTCGCTCAGCCTATCTCGAGAAATTTTTTGTCCCGATATGTCACGACCAGCACAGCCAGCGACGCATACATTATATAGGTTTTAAAATATGGAACTCGCTTCCGGCAAGCATTAAGCAGTCAGTAAATTTTAATACTACTGTAAAAGAATTTTTTCTTTCCGATCTAAACTGATTAGGCTTTAACGAAAGTTATAATGTCAAGAACTGGATACAGCGTCGAGATTACACTTGTTGTTTCTACGTATGTGTTTATGGATGTATAGTAACATGAGTGTAAATGCCCGTGTACCCTTGTTCTTACTCGACACACTGTGCATCAAATGTATATATAGCATATCAGCGTACATAGAGCATATCAGCGCTTGTCCTGTGTCGTTCTCCCTAAAGCGCCTGCATCCACGCACCACCGCCGCTTTCTTAAGTAGCGAGAACCTTTGTTGTGCGCCGCCTTTTTCCATTACACCAAATCCGGTTCCGGCATTTTCGGTTTTAAAATTTCCGATTCTGGCGTTTCCGCTTCCTGGAGTTGAGCTGCGGAAATTTCCGCTTCTACGGTGGTGAGACACCCGCGCATGCTTAGCAGAGCTGTGGCAGTCACCATAAGAAGAATGCAAAGGGGAAGAGCTGTTGTATTCTGCTGAAGTAGTAGTTCGCGGTCGCTGTTTTCCAAATGCACGAAAAACGGCAGTGGTCTCCAAGCGCCTGGGCACTACATTCCACTGTACGTTGTCGCTCGGGGCACAACCCGTCGCAAGTTGACATGAAGCAGCGAATATGAGCAGATCGCTGATTACCATCCAAGAACCACGGCAGTGGTTCTTGGATGGAATCGCATTCACAGTTTAAACTGCAGCTGGTGCAATCAAAGCCTCTCCATCGACGCGAAAGTAAACAACGCTAAAAAACATAGCGTCACTTCCACTCGGAACAGGAAGCTGCAGCTACGTAAGTTTCGCTTGACGCCGGAAGCTAAGGCGGTGAGTGGGATAGGAGCGTGGAGGAGGAGGGCAGGTTGGCGGTAGTTAACCTGGTCAGCGGAATTGTGTATGGAGGGGCTTTAGTTCTCCCCACTTGTGATCATCTTAGTTGGCGCTGTTCCTTCCTATTCAAGCATGCACCATCTAGCCCAAATCAATGTTGTCGTGTACATTCTTGCTGGTTGAGTGAATAAAAATTTCGTGTTACCATTCTGCAAACAGCTAAAGCCCCAAATGTTCAACCAATTCTTTTTGTGTAACCATTTTATGTATTCTTATCGCCAGCATGTATGTGTGCGGGCTGCCATAGGAGGGAGGCCATAGGTCTTGTCTCGGATACGTGCTACCTCACTGGTGGTGTGGGGCTCCTGTCGTGGGCGACACTTAGCAGTTTAGACAGCAACTAAGCTTTTTCACTTCTGGGTGCTGATGGCTGTGTCATCGACATGCGGGGACGACAGCGCGCGCTCGATCCGGCGGGGGCCGTGGCTTTTTCGCTCCTGCGGTGGTCTGCACCTTAGTTTCTTCTTTCCTCTTTCCATTTTCTTCTTTCCTATTTCTGTTTTGTTTGTTTGTTTGATCTAAAACAAGAAATGATTCTGGCCTTGTTTGAATGGTTTACTTTTCTTTGTATAACTGCATGGATCCATAACTAGCCTATGACTAAGGATCCAGACGTCACATAGCAGTTTTGGTTGTGTGAATAAAGCTACTGTTGAATTGAATTGAAAAGATGCCTGGCGCGGTGGAGCCCCAGATTTCAAGAATATGATGTCAATGTAATCTACTAGTCTGGACGAAAACACTCTGATGCAGGCTGCCTGTCTCACATTTCTGTGGACCTGCTGCCCCAAGATGACAAAGACAAGGACGCCTTTTCTGGTACACTGAGTGCAGATGACTTTGCCGAGCAGTAGTGAGCCGACCTGGAGCTTAGAAGCTTTGCTGAGTACTTGCAAGGAAAGACAGACTTTGTGCCATGGGTATTTAGGAGCAGATTGCCTTCGTTTTTCTTCCAAAATGACGCCCTGGTGAGGAACTTCTCTCCAGCCCACGCAAACTACCTTCACGTTGTGCCCGTAGCACTCCGGTCACAAGTCCTGCATGCCCTGCTCGATGATAAGACAGCCGAACACCTCGGGTTTTCCATGCACTCGCAAGAGTACCAGAGAAGTACTATTGGCCTCACCTGACTGCTGACGTCGCCCATTACATGAAGACATGTCAAGACTTCCAGCGACGCAAGGCACCGCCGAGACCAGCGGGATTACTACAGCCGATCAAGCCTCCTTGCTGACTGCTTCAGCAGATGGGGATGGATTTGTTGGGACCCTTTTCGACATCAACATCAGGAAACAATTGGATTGTTGTGGCCACCAACTGCCTTACTCGCTATGCCAAAACGAAAGCCCTGCCCAAAGGTAGCGCAACGGAAGTAGCCAAATTTTTCGTCGAGAACATCCTGCTGCGACATTGTGCAGCAGAAGCCCTTATTACTGACAGAGGAACAGCTTTTACAGCTGAGTTTACTCAAGCTATCCTGCAGTATAGCAAGACAAGTCACCGGAGGACCACTGGCTGCCACCTGCAGACGAATGGCCTAACAGAATGACTGAACAAGACACTCAACGACGTGTTAGCAATGTAAGTCGACGTCGAACACAAGACGTGGGATGCTGTGCTCCTGTTTGTCACATTTGCTTACAACACGGCAGTGCAAGAAACAAGACATCATGCCATTCAAACTGGTTTACGGAAGTAACCCGACAACTCTCAACGCCCTGCTGCCTCATGTCACTGACAGAAAAAACGTCAACGTCGCCGCCTATCTCCAGCATGTGGAAGAAGCCTGGCAGCTTGCCTGTCTGTGCATCAAAAACCAGCAGAGGATTGACAGCCGGCACTACAATCTTTGACGACACTACGTGGAATACCACCTTGGCGACCCTGTTTGGGTTTGGACCCTGATACACCGACGAGGACTTGGTGAGAAACTATTGGAACGCTATTTCAGTCCCTACAAGATTATCTGACACATTGGTGCACTGGACTGTGAGGTCATGCTAGATGGTATTTCGCAATCACAGTGACATGCCGCTCGCAACTTGGAATAGTTATGCTGCACAACTTAAGCCATTCTGCCAGCGCTAACGAACTTTGGGACTTTGTTTCTTTGTCGCTTTGTTATTTTTTCTTTTTTTACTAACTGTGCTTTTGTTTTTCGCTCTCCTGTTGTGTTTGCAGTATCGGGACGATAGTTTTTAATAGGGGGACATTGACATGTGTACTTATTTATCTTCATTGGGTGACCGCATTTCACCTTCTAAAGACTGTTACCGCTCAGTGCAGGATACATCTGCATGTATCGGAAGTTTCTCGAATGTTATCGAGGGTTCTATCTGCTGTCTGTTGTCAGTTAACCTTGTGTAATTTGATTGCTTGTATACGCAACGCCAATTCTGTAGAACTTTCTGGAAGACACACAGGCACCAGTGATTGTTCTGGAACCTTAAATGATTCGTGTATAAATGCAGACGTGCTTGCTCCGCAGATCAGATTTCGACAATTGCCGACTGTATTTGCCGCTATCACTGCACTTTGAGTGTAACTTGCCTTTATGGGCACAAGTTTGCTCAGTAAAAGCTAGTTTCATCATTCACAGATTTGCCACTGTACTATTCACCGTCACTGCTCTGTGACAGTATAGTTTGATGGCAGTGCCACCGATGTTTTTGGCGTTACAGGAAAGCATGCGCCATGCTACTGCTCGACCCACTCTTCTATAATCTAGTGCGTTATGGCTACAAAATGCACTTCTAATATGTGCTCATGTTGGTTTATTCTATGTTTCATTGTGGTTTTGGAGTGCGTGGCCATATTCCATATTCCATTATTCCACCGAAATTCAGATTGGCCTGCTCCAAACTGCTTCAGAATGAAATTGTATTTGCTCCATAATAAAACACGTGCTCTGGCGGTGTCTCTCTTTACGAAACCACTATCATCTCACCATGGTAGAAGAGTGGGAAGAGGCGCTCAAGAGCTCCAACCTCTCAACTTGGCTACAGGCCGTTGAGAGGGCCAGCGGCGTGGCCGTTTCGACGTGGGAGCGGCCCACAGCGGCTTCTCCCTCGTAAGGGAGTTTCGGAGTTGCTCCTCAGGACCTAAATAAAGTTCATTGCCTGCCTGCCTGCCTGCCATAATAAAATTTAGTCTGCTCCAAACTGCTCCAAAATGCATTTTTATGTGCTCCAGACTGCTGCAAAATGCAATTTTACTTGCTCCAAAATTTGCCACAAAATGACTTTGGGCAGTCCCACCCCTGATTACGACTGATGCTTCTGCTCGCTGCTATTTTTGTGCTTGAATGTTAATTGTCTTTTCTTGGCACAACTTCGTTCAATAAATAGTTTCATAACTTGCAATTGTGTCACTCGGATTCTTTAATGTCAGTACAATGTGGCGATACTTCCGCTGCAGGTGCAATGTCGGGGGTGCAGGTGTGCGGCTGCCTGAACTGGAGTGTCCATTGCCAGGAGGTGCAGCCCTGCGACGTCCGGCACTTGGCCCCAGCAGGGGACGACCCCTTCTTTCGGGATGGGGTTGTCTGTGCAAAGCTTGCTCTGCAGGGCATTACCAAGGTGAGCATGCCCACTGATGTAGTCAGACAATGAGGGCAAAAAAAAAAGTGTTCTGAGCTGGGCCTGTTGGTTTAGTGGTGAATTGTAGTGCAGATATGCACAATGACAGCAAAGATGAAACGACTGGTCTCGTGTATATGTGGGCTACAATCCACCACTATGCCAAACCAACAAGCCGAAACAGCCACATTACCGTTGGTTTAGGTTTATTATGGCGAAAGAGCACTGACAATGGGACGGCTGAAACAGACAATGGAAAGCATTGACTAGCGACCAATCTTTTTTTGCCACGAACATGCTTTATGCCAAGCCATACTGGATGTCTCGCCCATGTACACATATCTACCAAACATAATGGAAATCGCGAGATGGCAATACTTTGCCATTTTGTGCCTATCTAGTGGTCAGGTGCTGTTGATAATGTATACTCGTTGCATTTAGGATAGTGAGATATCCAGGTGTCTACCAACCAGGAAAACCGGGAATTCTCTGGGATATTGAGTAGTCTGGAAAAACTCAGGGAATTTGTGCTTCTATAGGTGAAAATTTGCTGTAATTTTATTGAAAGGGAACGAAAGTGGCAGTAATGCTGGCTCGAGTAACAGACAGGAATCGCAATGAATTGTCTTTAACGCCCCATTGTCGGCTGGAGGGGTTGCCAGTGTACAGTGAACAACCGACTTTTTGGACAGCTTCGCGGTACTACCACGTACCCCATAGAGTCAATGTATCAGAACGTCTGAAAGTTCGGATGCAAGAACCCATCGCTGTCCGATTTTCCTGAGATTTTTGCCAGTACCGCCGGTCTGAAACGGCATTATTCAAAGCCACCACTGTGACTGTTTTGATCACCTCTCCACCTCGAGCCGGCATTCTCACGTGCAGATCTGCTGGCAGCCATAGCCATCACTGTGGCAACGCTAGGCCTAGCTGCTTGGAAGTTCGCTATTAAGCTTCTTGCTGTTGGGTGCAGTGTTTTTCAGTGAAAGAATTTGCTGTTGTCAGCAATGGCACTGACTCCGCATTTGTAGTCCTCGCGATTGGCTTCGAAGCTCGGAAAAAACGGTGCGTTTTATAATGCCGGTTCCCGAAAAACCGCTTCGCCTCTGTACAGAAAAATTTTTTCGTGAAGCATATGCAAAAATATTGCGGTGAAGCATAACAAGCGTGTAACGGGGCTATTGCCACGGGACACAGTATGTATTCCTTAATTATACATGCATGCACCTGGTATCTCCTGTCGCAGTCCGAGCACCGATATGCCTAATACGTATACCGACAGGCCTTCAGAGCTCTTTCGAATGTGCCTGTGGCAGTTTGAGTCCTTAAGGGCAGTAAAAAACATGCATTCTTTTCTAACTGGCCAATTTTCCAGACGTTTTCCCGGCCCCTAGGGAGTTCGAAAAATGGGACGTTGACTGTACAACTGACCAAAAAGATGCTTCAGATGGTCCGTGGGGCAAATGAATGGCGGAAAGAGGACGAGAACAGAAAGGACCTACGGATTGAGGAATGAACTGGAAAGGAAGCGTGCTGCCACTGTTTTGAAGGAGCTTGAGCTCAAAAAACAAAGTGTTGGCTGATGCCGAGATGCAGGTGTTCCTCATCCAAACCAAAATAAACTTTAAAGCAGTGAAAAACAACATTGAGGCATCGTGTGCGGGTTGAGAGTATGTCAGGACAGTTGAGGTTGACTTACGAGCTGTTGAGAGAGAATCTCAATTGTGACAACGTTCGGGCCTCATACTACTGAGCTTGCTATCAGTTGATAGAAATAGCTCATATTCGAAAATATTTGCTTCTTTATGCGTCTCCTTTTTATTCGTATTTGAGAATGTCTGACTCGATTTGCAATTTCTTTCGAGGATATTTTCTGTGCGTCTTACTAACCCCCTCCCTTCTATTCTTTTTTTGAATAACATAAACACTACTCCTTTTAGTATTCAAATTCGGTTCTTTTAAAAAAAATTTTTTCATATGCTTACTAAAGAGTGACAGCATCGGGCGATATGGTTACAGCCCGTCTTGACATAAAACATAGTTCTGCATCACTCAGGGAATTTTGCAAAGGCACTCAGGGAAAACCTGGAAAACTCAGGGAATTCGGAAATGTCAACTTGGTAGACACCCTGCAAGAACTTCTTGTGAAACGTATTGTGCCATCCTCATGCCCTTGGGCTTTCCCAGTCGATGTTGTCTCTCAGCCTACAAAGAAGCAATTCTGTGTAAGCTATATACCACTTAACAAGCAAACCATCAGTGTCTCACAGCCCCTTCCGTGTACTGATGATATCATGGACGATACCGCCGGTTGCTCACTGTCTGCATGTCTCGATTGGAAGTTTGCTTATTGGCAAATCAGAGTATGAGGTGTGTTAAAAAATAAACCAAACTTTTGAAATACCTTGCTAACCATCAGAGGGAGCGCGCTGCGGCTACCGAGCTCGTGTAGCGGCAGGTTTAGACCACAAACTGCCATTTGCCGCGTTTCTCTCTGACCGTTAGTTGGCAAGCTACACTCGCTGAAGTGAGCACATGAACAAGCTGTTCTTTAAGTTGGTGCCAAAGTGACAATGAAAGAATTGGAAGAATAGCGTGTGTGTGTGAAGTTCTGCTACAAACTTGGGAAAACTTTCACAGAGACATTTCAGTTGCTTAGCCAAGCATACAAGGACTGTATGAGTCGCATGCAGGGCTGGGATTGGTTCAAGCATTTTGAACACGGAAGAATATTGGTCGGTGACAATCCCAAGCCTGTACGACCTTCCACAATCACAGATGATGACCACGTCGAGAGAGTTCGATCTGTGATTCGTGGAAATCGTCGTTTGACTGTTCGAGAAGTCGCTGATGAAGTGGGTATCAGCATAGGATCATGTCATGAAATTTTGAGGGACAAACTCGGGATGCGTCCTGTTAGTGCAAAATTCGTGCCACGTTTGTTGACTGACGAACAGAAGCAGACCTGTGTTGAAATCAGCCAGGAACTGCTCGCCGCTGCTAGTGAGGATGAAAACTTTCGTAAGAATGTCATAACAGGCGATGAAACATGGGTTTACGGCTATGATGTTGAAACGAAAGTGCAGTCATCGCAGTGGGTGGCCAAAGATTCTCCTCGTCCAAAAAGAGCACGCATGAGTCGGTCAACTTACGAAGGTGATGTTGGTCGTGTTTTTTGACCTGCAAGGGCATTGTCCAGGAATTTGTGCCACATGGTCAGACGGTAAACAAAGAAGTTTACCAGGGGTTCCTAGCACGTTTGAGAGATTCTGTGCTCAGTAAGAGGCCAGAATTGTGGGAAAATCAGGCTTGGATGTTGTATCATGACAATGCCTCGGCTCACGCATCATTCCTTGTCCGCAGCTGCGTAGCGAAACACCACACTCCTGTTGTGCCCCACCCACCATATTCTCCGGACCTAAGCCCAGCAGTCTTTGTTGTATTCCCCAAGCTGAGAATCGCCTTGAAAGGATGTCGTTGCCAGACCATAGAGGAGATCCAGGACAATGCGAGAAGAGACCTGTGCACCATTCCAGAAAGTGCATTCCAGGAGGCTTTCCAAAAATGGAATAAAAGATGGGAAGGGTGCATTGCCATTAGAGGGGACTACTTTGAAGGAGACAGCACTTAAAATGTAGTACCATAAGCAGTAAACATGTCATAGCAAAACTTCGGTTTCTTTTTGAGCACACCTCGTATGTCCACAAGATCAACCCAAAACACCATTCATCATACATTGTGGCTCATTTCAATGAATGCGTATAATATTCGGACTTGAGAATGCCCATGCTACATTTCAAAAGGCCATGCACACTTATAGAGCTTACAGCATTGTCACCCGAAATGTTTGTCACCCGAAATGTTTGTCACCAGCCTTGTTTCTCTAGACGGCATCCTCCTCTTCACTACAACCTTTCTGGAATTTACCTACTTTTTAGACGAAGTCCTCACACTCTTGCAGAATGCTGGTTTCAAAGTCTCACTTTCTAAATGCCAATTTCCTGTTATATCCTTGACATTTCTTGGCTTTGCCATCTTAAAAGATGGGAAAAGTCCACACCCAGCAAAGGTAGAAGCCATTTTGTAGATGCCTGTGCTGGCAACTGCCAAGGCAGTGCTTTAGTGGATTAAAACCATGAACTTTTACCAATGCTTCATCCCAAATTTTTCCAAGGTTGTAACTCTTCTGCAAAACATTGTAAGAACGGGAGTTTTTCAGTGACCACCTGACTGCAAGTCAGCATTCCATGCGATCTGTGCTCTTCAGCACGTATTGGTCATTTTCTACCGTTGGCCCAAACTACAGTAAACACGCCATCGTGCCATGAAGGTGGATTACGTTCTGCTTGCCAGGCTTGTGCTGTACAGTGAAGTCAAATTCAACCAGGTCTATTACTATACTAGTAAAGCACTGCGATGGTTTCATATTCGCTTGTATGTATATTTACTCGTGCTCAAAATGAGTCAGACATGCCTACCAAGTTGAAATGCACAAACTTCAAGCCGTGCAAATCTCAAGGCAATGCTGATCCTGTTCAGCAAATGTTAAGCTTGGTATCGTCGAGTTTGTGCACCCGCTGTAAGTGTAACGGCAGACCTGAACTGAAATGTAATCAGTTAGGAAGATGGGAACTGCCTTTATAGTTCGGTTCTGGCCTTATTCATTTGAAATCATCTACAGTCGAACCCACTTATGACAATATTCAAGTGCCACAAAAGTTCCATTGTTATAACCGATAATTGTTATAACCAGGTTGCATGAAAAAATCAAAACAGGGGGATGGCAGGGCGGATGAATGGCACTGCTATAACAACTGCAAAGAGGGGTCACGGGTGGCAAGCGATATGTGAGCATTGCCTCTAAGCATCGCTTTGGTGGCCCCAAAAAGGGCCTTTCAAAAATTGTGAGAAGGCTGCCGCAGCAGCCTGCCAGCTTGAGAAATACAGAAAAAACTCTGAGGCGAGATCGCTACAAGGATCTCGCCTCATACTTCTCATGGGCATGCACGAGAAAACTCTGTCGGTCAGCCTTGCATGCTTTAAGCAAAGTTTGCCGACATCCTTCTCAAAGGCATCCAGGTGCTCCACGTAGTGCAGCGGAAGGTTCCTCGCAAAAATGAAGCTTCGGAGGGAGTGAATGCTCTGCCGGGCCTCTTGTGAGGACAACTTTGAGGAAGCCTGCCCTACTGCATCATTGCTGCCATCGTCGCCGTCGCTATCTGATGCAAGCATGTTCACGACGATCACCTCATCAGTTAGAAACACTTAGTTTTCAAATCTATAGCCGTGCACTTCTTTTTTCACTGGCAACGTCATGCATTGCCGATGATCAGTGGGCACATCAGCTATCTTCCGCTGAGCCAAACCAACTGTTGGTCAAACGAAGCTGAGAAACCGCACGGCCAGGGAGGATTTTGATGCAACCAACAAAGACGAACATGAGTGAATAAGCTGTTTGCAGAACTGCGCTAAATAAGGAGCCAGCGAGCAATCTGCGAGCAGCGCGGTTGCTCGTAGAATGTTTCTCTTATTATTCTACATGAGCTTTTATTGGAAAGTTATTGGTCACTGGAGTCACTCTGGAAAGCCTTTAATACATGGTTTATGTGTGGACAGTGGATTTATCCTTTGGTAATCTCGCTTACCTGAAAATTTCTGTTACCATAATATCCCAAGCAAGCACCTCTCAGTGGTGAAAAATCTAGGAAAAGTGGGGAGCGGTGCCCTTGTTTGGCTGTGGACCGAAATTAAAGGGCTGTTGGTCCTGGATCTGGCAGCTAGCGAGCTAGGCCGATGCCATCTCCAAGCAAACACAAGCTCGCCTGGCTTACTTGTTTGCATTCTGTCTGCATCGATAAAATAAAATGTATTGCAAATTAAGAGTGACATAATTGTGTGCTTGTTGTGCTGATCAACATAGGTGCTTTATTACGAGCTGCGTGTGGTCATGTCACAGGTGCCACTGTTCTTTGATTCGATGGTGCAGTGAGCTAGCCTGCCGTCTCTTGCCATTGGCAGCGGTCAACGGAGCTGACAATTACAGACGTGGCCTTGTGGAAACACGTCTGCACTGCTCACATAGCCGTGTTTATATTGCCGCCGTTTGTTTAAAATGAAAGAGCTGTGCAGACACGTTTGTTTTCACTTTCTTTGTGAAGTTACGCAGTATTCTGAGCGTCCAACACAGAGGTGCTGGTTCTGGGCGCAGCTAGGTGCCGCTTGCTCATTTGTGCCATGTGTCCTGAATCGTCATATGTGCCAAGTTGGACTCCAGCGCATCGTACGACGGATCGCATGCAAAATCGCACCATATGTCTCACGCCTAATTCACATGACACTTCACACCTTTGACAAAAATGGCAACATTTGTGAACGATAAGACCTCGGCAGAAGTGCAGCTGAACGATAAATTTCTTTCTCACTAAATTGCATAATTTTATCTAATTAATATGCAATTTTGTAAAAAGTTAGAAAAAGCAAGTATAGCCAAGCAGTCCGGTGAAAATGCATGAAGTGGTGAACAGGTTGCCCGCTAGGTGGCACCAATGGGGACGGCAATGGAAAATAAACCTGCCATGAGTAACTACTTAAGAGGAAAAAACGAAATCAGGAAGGAAACAATTTATGATAACTCAGAGGGAAGCTCATTACTTTTCGAAGCGAGATCGGGATGCCTTAGAACACGCACCTATAAAGCGAAATATGAGCAGGAAGAAGAAGCATGTGCGTGCTGTGGTAAAACTAGGGAAACTATGCAGCATGTTTTATTAGAATGTGAAGACCTTTAACCAGCAGTCAATTTAGGCACCACTGGCCTCCTTGAAGCCCTTGGGTTCAGCGAGAGCAGCGGAAAAATAAACATGTCCGCAATAGGGATTAATAAGAGGTGATTGGAGGATTGGTGGAAGAAAAGTAGGGAAACGACAAAAAAATGGAGACGTACAAAAGCACAGCTTGCATAGGGGATCAGAAAATTTGGTTGTGGGAGTTCATCGTGTTTTTTTTTCTTTTTTTATTGTTTAACCTAGGTAGGACATTAGGCAGTATAACAGCAAGAGCTCGGTGGTGCAACCCACCGCCTCGTTCCAAAGGGGACGCTCATAACATCCATTCATCCATCCGTCATAGGTTTTTTTTTTAACCTGGATAAGACATTAGGCAGTATAAAAGCAAGAGCTTGGGGCGTGATCGGAGATATTCGTTCGATATGCGTTCTGTTCGGTTGCTGCAACGTCACACAGTGGCAGTATGCAAAATTTGTGACAGCGGGGCGGAGAGAGCAGCCAATCAGGAAGCGCTGACCCCCCTGGAAGTTTACTTCCATCGTTTGTCGTCTGCTTGCGGACAGTATACTACAAAACTACATGTTTCTCATCTTCCAAATGAATGAAATCTTTATCTAAAAAAATGTATTTTTTCTTCTCAAGTCCAAACACGTTTTCAAATAGTAGTACGTGTGACTACTGCAAATTATGACTATTAGTTTCTTTGCGTCGTCCCTAGGTGGTGTCGCGCACAGCGAGAAGAAAAAAGAAATAGAAACGACGGTAAGAGTGGCGCACTTTTCAAGAGGCAGCGACAACATTCCAGTGGCTCGCTGGCATTGATGATGGGGTCGATTTCACTGTATAACCAACGAATTACTTGTTTCAAGAAACGAAAATGACGCCGGAATTCACTTTCTGCCATTTCTTCAAACGGGTTTCACACTGCCACCCGCTCTCCTCCTTCCTCTAGAAACGCCAACGCAACAACCTAAGTTCCATATGGAAGCGCCATTTTCTTGAATTAAAATATAGATTGGATCCAAACGTTCCATGCCGCAGCCGCCGGTTTTATCCAGTCCAATCCACCAGACTCGCCACTCGAAGCCGTATGAAAGCTCCAAACTTCCCAGCTCCTGTCAGGTTCGGCGCCTAGCAGTCGAAATTCTCGGCGGGAGGATGATTGACAGGATCGTGTCGTCATTTTGACGTCGCCAAAAACGTGGCCGCGCCCCGTGGCTGGCGACGTCAGCGCGGAGTAGGCCAATCGCACGCACCGGTAACTGAATGAACGCGCCGAACAACCATCTCCGATCGCACCCTTGGTGGCGCAACCCACCGCCCCGTTCCAAAGGGGACGCTCATAACATCCATCCATCCATCCATCGAAAGTGGACGGGGGCGCTTGCTCGGGATTTTACAGTATCTCAAAATTTTTACCATATTTGCATTAACGAGGTCTTATTGTGCACTGTTATAGAATGGCTCTGTTGTTCTACGTGTCACTACCATATGGAAGATGCGTAAATGGTCTGATATCCCAAGTCCTTGGCCTTTTTAGGAAAGTGCCAATCTAGAGCTCTCACTTCACTGCACTTCCATGTATGATATCAGCTCAGTGCAACTTTTTCTTCTAGATAAGAAGCTCTGTGGACTCAGCTGTTTCCAGTAGACTGCTCCTGCAGATCTTGCAAAGAAAAGTTTTTAGTTTGAATAGCATTCTTGGCATTGTCAGACCAGTGTTCTTTCCGGCTGTCTAGCTATCTACCTATAGCACCAAAAATGTAGGTGATCCCAAAGGTTGTGCATTCTGTAGATGTGGGCCAGTTCCGAAGGTTGTACAGTCTAAAATGTGGTCCGTTTAAGTGGGCATGTGCCACTCTTCAAAGAACGTCTTTCACGCTAATGAACCTCTGGTGCCAACTTGTGGGTCACTGTATATGTGCCACTGGGTGGAGGTGGTAAAAACTTTAATTCGTTAACAGGAAAGGATTTCTGAGGTTAAATCTGGGCTTCTTGATGGCTTTGTGAGGTGGCCTTGGGCACCTTGAAGTCAGCAGTCAGCATGTCAGCAGTCGCACCTTGAAGCGCTGGCTTCAAGGTGCGACTGCTGGGAGGTGCAGCATGTCCAGAGGTGAATGAAAGACGTGAATGAACTCCGGGTCATCAGCACCTGAGTCTTTGTTTTTGGTGTTACTGATCTAATTCCAATGGAGCAGCTCGGTCTTATCGATAAACAAAAATGGTTTTCTTCTTTTGCTGCAGTTAAAGGCGTGAGGTGTTTACATATGAATGCTTGTAACAAACTTGGTGAACTAGGAACCTTTTTCGATGACATAAATGACCTCTGTGATGTCATTATGTTATGTGAAACCTGGTATTCAAATGATGTTAATATTCTTCGACTACCGCAAAAGAAAACACTTTGAACAGAACAACTCGACGTGGCAGTGGTGTCTGTCTGCTGGTGAAAAATTCCATACCCTGTGACATATTGGAAGACTTTACAACAATAACGCATAATGTCGAGTCATTGTGCATTCATGCTGATGGTGTTATATTTGGTGTGTGCTATCGTCCACCAGACGGTATCGTGTAGAAGTTCCTCACTTTTGTAGATCATCTGTTGGCGTATGCGTGCGAAAACAAGCAAAATGTGATCCTTGGCGGCGATTATTACATCGACATGAGTGCATGTAGTGCTAGACAGCATGACTTATTAAATATAATCTTGTAGAACTGTTGCATAAATGTTATAGAATTGAGTACTAGAATCACAATGTCCTCGGAGACTACGTTAGATCTATTTATTACAAATTATGAGCCTTCATATGTGAAAAGCGCTGTTTTAAGCAGCCCAATTGGTTATCATAATCCAATATGCATTTTTATTGAGCGCCAATTAAAAAGAGGTTAACAAAGATATAACTAGGGTATTTCAGAACATCAATGAGCGTACAATGGCAGCGTTTCAAACAGAATTATGAGTAAGTTGGGAGGACGTACTTGAGGAATATAATGCAGAAAGAGCCCACAATATCTTCATTGAAAAATTCTTAGTTGTGTATAAGAAACACTTCACCGTCAAACAATATAAACCCAAGTCGTGCAGAAAACCATGGATAACAAGAGAGCGATTAAAGAAAATAAAAAAACGCGAAAAGTTGTACGCCAGATTCATTAAAACTTGTGCAATTGCTGATCTTAAAGAATTTAAAGTTTACAGGAACAGTCTAAACAAGGAAATAAGGAAAACCAGAGATAACTATTATCTTACAATCTTTTTTATTGTGTGATGGAAACTCAGAAAGACTGTGGAGGAACCTTGATAATATATTAGAGCGGAATCAACGCGCAGAAGCTATTGAAAAAATTTGCCTAGAGGGTCGTGTACTGTCCGAAACAGACATGGTGAATGCCTTTAACGAATACTTCCTGAACAGAGAAACACAAGCACACACACGCCCGAAAACCACTCTCTCCCTCCCCAGAAACTCAAACACAATCTTTTTCAATCCAACTAATGTTGGCGAGGTCTGCTCTGTATTTATGGCAATGAAAAACTCTAAAAGTTGTGATTCAGACGACCTGCAGATAAAACACATAAAATATGTCATACACGATATAGCCCCCATTATAGTTCATATCAATAATACCTCTATTGCTGAAGGCATCTTTCCATCAAAAATGAAGGTTGCTAAAGTCATTCCAATATATAAAAAGGCAGACAGGCTCAATATTCAAAATTATCGCCCCATGTCAATTTTACCGCACTTTTGTAGTGGACTTGAAAAAATAATACTGATCCAGTTAACATCCTTCTGTGAAAAGTATTGCGTTGTCACGAAAGCTCAGTATGGCTTTCAAAAAAACAAATCAACACAGTTAGCACTACTATACCAGAAAGACCATATACTGCAAAATTTTGAAAGGAAGCAACTGACAATAGATATATACTTTACTCAGGCCTTCGATCATATTAACCATAACCTATTATTAACAAAGCTTGATACGTATGGTATCAGGGGCCTCCCACGGCAGTTAATTAAGTCATATTTAGAAAGAAGACGGCAATATGTGCACATAAATAACTCTAAATCGTTTTCTGGAGAAATAAAAACAGGAGTCCCACAAGGAAGCATTCTTGGACTGCTGCTTTTTAACTTATTATAAACGATATTGTTCTGATCTATCCCAAGGCAAAATTTATCATATATGCAGACGATACTAGTGTGTTTATTTCATCGGCATCTTATACTAGTTTAATAAACAGCACAAACGAGTTTCTCCAGAACATATCCTCATGGTCTATAGAAAATTATCTAAAATTAAATTCAAATAAGACAAAAGCCATAATCTTTTATGCGAAAGGCACAAAGATTCCACAAAGCCACACTTTAGAGATGAACAATGGGAGCATAGAAATAGTAAATGAAATTAAAGTATTAGGTACATACTTCTCTAGTACACTAAACTGGGATTGATAAGTAGACTCTGTAGTACAAAAGCTTAGCCGTATCACAGGAATGCTAAACAAGAACAGATATTGTCTACCAACATCTGTAAAAATATTAATTTACCACTCACTATTTGCATCACACATTAATTATACACACCTTGTGTGGGGCACAACTGAAACTAACCTCAGGAAAATACACTTACTACAGAAAAAGATCGTACGTATCATTGCAAACGTGCCATATCACAGTCACAGTGAGCACCTCTTTAAACAATACAACATACCTACAGTCTACTCTCTATACAACCACTCTCTCCTTTGTATATGGCACTCAAACTCAAACTCTGAAAACAGCGTATTTAATGAAATTGCTTGTCCGCAAAGAAATACAGCTACCTATATTACCTGTCACGGAGAATATTGGTCTATACCCCTTTCAAGAACCAACTACGGTTTGCAAATGATGAAAAATAAATTACCCAGACTGCTTAATTCATTACATGACGCTGGCATTGACATCATTAACATGACACGGTCAGAACTGTCGTTACTTGTCAGAACCTTCTCCTAAATAATGAATCAAGCGTAATTTCTTTTTCACCTGTATTCACATGTGTGTCTTGTTAAATGTTTGTAATGAGGTAATTTTTGCTCGTCCTTTTCTTTCTCTTAATTATTCCAATATTTATCGACCATCGTATCTTTTCACTTTTAATTACGCATCGTCAAGTGTACGCGATTTTCACTTTTATTTACGTATTGCCAAGTGTATGTAATGTGGTGGTGCGTACTATCTGCATTGCTTTTGTTTCTCCTTATCCCATTTCTTTGTTCCTTTCTTTTGTTTGTTCTGTTACAGAAAATTCTCTTGAATTGATTGATGATTGTAATTAATATTTATATGTAATGTTCTTTGCGTACAGTTGATTGCGCTACTCACTGCCACCATGTAACACGGGGGCTAAGGGCACCTCAAGCTGCCTGATTGCAGCTTTTATCTTAACCTCTGTCATTGTATTTTAGCAATGGAAACAAATAAAGAAAGAGAGAAAGAAAGTGTGCGAGAGGAGCCCGGCTGCAATGCACACCTTATATATGATGAGTCTCGGTTATTCACATACTTTGATGATCATCATAGATGAATTCTGCCCAATTTTGTATTTAAGTGTGGGGTTATTTTGCTATGTTTCACTGCACGTGAGTTTCATTCTTTGACCTTCTGCATTTCACGAGTGTCGACACAGTGTAATGCTGCTTCTGTATGCCTTGTGCATCACTTGCGCATGTGTTTGTTGCATGCAGAGACACTCGTTCCTGGAAAGCGTGCGCAGTGTGGGCGAGTGGGAGGTGCACAGCTGTCAGGGCTGCCAGCGCGATGTGTATGCACAAGCCTCTGATCGGAGCCTGCTGCTCAGTGCTGACCTTGAGGTAAAGTCTCCAAGGCTTCACTTGTTAATGTTGACACAACTGAAGGGCAATGTGCACAAAAAGGGGGGCACAGTGCTTGTATCAAGTGTATATATTTAAGGTCATCATCAGTCTCTTTTGTGGGCACTACAGGACAAATGTTTCTCCCAGCAATTTGCAGGTTCCCCTTTACTGCCTGATTCTATTCTGTATGTGGAGATCTCTTAACATCATCAAACCAGCTAACCTCACTTAAACCCAGTTCCACTTCCCTTGGCATACATTTTCTAATAGACTATCTTCTCAGTGCATTGCCTGACTCGGAGTTAAGATTGGCTCCCACATTTGTCCTAACCCGTACTTCCACCTTGCTCTCTGTTAAATGTTACATACTTTATTTACTCGAACCTAGGCTGGCCCCAAATCTGAGCTGACCCCCTAGAGTTCAAAGCCAAAAAAAAAAAACATACCTCAAATGTAGACCGAAGAACAAAAAAGTGGGGACATCATTGACAAAATGAAAACAGCATTTATTAAATAATGAACATGGCAAGCTCATTCTACGTCATCATCGCTGCTAGCTTCATTGCTATCTTCTTTATCACTATCATATTCAAACACTAAATTCCATCCTTGTTGCGGTGCATGCAAAATGCATCTGCCATTGCGCCCTTCAACGACACAACGTTTCACCATTCCTCTGTGGCTAGCACAACTTTTCATTTGAAAGTGGCACTATAGTGGCATAGCGTGTTCAGTGCCATTATGATCATGCCACGCCACACGCCGATACCATAGAATAATGTACCCGCTCCTGTACAACACAGGTCAAAATGAGGACGTTGCTCGTGTGCTTCAGTTGGCTACTGGTTCAGCTAGTAGCGGCTGCGGTACTGACTTTCCTAGATGGCACTAGCTATGCACCATATTGGTGCATAGCTAGTGCCATAGCTAGTGTGCTGTGTATGTCTTCGCAGTCCTTGTCTTTCGCGCTGTACATTATTTTTTATCATATGATTACGACATGATTGAGCGATGCTCAAGAGACGAGCCGCCGCGAGAAGGACGAAGAAGTTGGTCGGTGCCCTTGGCATGAGCGAGTGTCAGCCTGGCTGCCTGGCTCCAGTGTAAATAGCGTGTAAATAGCATTTCTCGTCTGTGTCTTTCCACACGTAACATTTCTGGTGGAGGTCAGCGATTCCCGTCCTCACTACGGAACTCCGCAGTGGTCGGCACACCGCGCTTGTCACCATGCCTCCCGGTGATGAGCCCGCCTCCGCTACAGCTTCGGCTTGTCCAACTGCTCCAATCGTCACGGTTGCCCCACATCGTGACCGAGGTGTGTTCTCTGGCCTGGAGGGACAGGATGTCGACGACTGTATTAAGCTCTATGAACATGCCAGCGCCAATAACAGGTGGGACCCAACGATTATGCTCGCCAATGTCATCTTTTATCTCGGCGGCACCCCACGCGTATGGCACCAAACACATGATGACAAAATAACCAGTTGGGACAGTTTCAAAGAAAAACTACGCGAACTGTTCGGCGACCCCATTGGGCGCAAGGCTGCCACGAGAAAAGCTCTTGCGTCTCGTGTTCAGTCACCTACAGAGCCATACGTTTCCTACATCCTCGATGTCTTGGCTCTATGCCGTAAAGCTGACGATCATATGTCCGAAGCAGATAAAGTCGCACATGTGCTAAAAGGCATCGCCGACGACGCTTTCAATTTGCTTGTTTTCGGCAACGTGTCGACTATCGACGCCATTATAAATGAATGCCGTCGCCTGGCACAGGCTAAAAGCCGCCGTATCTCACACCACATTGTGCCCCTACCTAACACTGCTGCTACGTCGTAAGTGAGGGTCGACCACGTCAGACCACCACCTGTGACGACGTCACCCGTATTGTTCGCCGCGAACTCGAGGCTGCCTGTTTGCCAGCCTTCTCCACGCCGCCTCCCGATCCGCCAGCAACCACCATTGCGATGATTCAGGCTGTCACAGGAATTTGAAAACATGGGTCTGAACACCGTGTGTTCTACGTCTCGACCCAGCGTTCCCCAGTTATCTAGCGGCCCTCCTCGTCCCCGGCAGTCCTTTTCTGCCACATCTCACCGCAACCCGTCCGAATCGCATACACCTGATGACAGGCCGATCTGCTTCCACTGCTGTCGCATCGGCCACGTCGCCCGTCACTGCCGCAACCGATGGCCACCACCTCCTCGGACTTATGGACCTTCTGTACCCTATGCGACCCGCCGTGAAGCTACTACCTCTGATGTCCCTGCTCCGAACTTTCGCTACAGCCGCTCGCCCTCACCTCGGCGCCACCAGTCTCATTCGCCCCAACCCCGCTGCTTTTCTTCGCCGCCTATCGCCTCCCGCACCCAGCGGGAAAACTAGGCACTGCAGCTTCTGGAGGTGAAGCTGCCTTGTCGACCTTGCCCTCAAATCCTCTGCTCACGTTACCTACTAACCGAAACCTTCTTGGCGTTGACGTTGACGGCTATCCTGTCACGGCACTCATCGATACAGGAGCACATCTTTCTATTATGAGTGCTGCCTTCCGACGACGACTGAACAAGCTCCTCACCCCAGCGTCGGCACGCGTCATCCGCGTTGCGGATAGCGGTACTGTGCCTATCATCGGCATGTGTACGGCACGTGTCAGCATCGCCGGCCGCCACACTCCTGTCCTCTTCACCGTAATTGCTCATTGCCCCCACTACCTTATTCTCGGCCTCGATTTTCTCTCCGCCCATTCTGCCCTTATTGACTGCTCTTCCAGTACCCTTTGCCTCGAGTTGCCGATGCTCGCAGAACCTTCTGACCCACCCCACTGCCGCTTACTCTCCACTGGCTATCTTCGCCTGCCGCCAAAGTCCATAGCCTACATTGAACTGTTGTCTTTCCCACCAGTTCCTGATGGCGAGTACCTCGTCACTCCTCTGCCCGACATCCCAATACAGTATGACGTCACCGTGCCTCACAGTATAGTTACTATTACTGCGAACCACACTCGCATGCCTGTCAGTAACTTTGGATTGGCAAAGCAAATTCTACCACAAGGTATTTGCGTAGCCACCATTGATTCTCTCGGTGACCAATACGTGGCAGCGTTAGCGACCGGTGGTTCTCGCGACCTTAGCATGCCCATCGCGCCAGCCTCGGGCGTCGATTCCAACATAAAGAAAATGGTTGCGACGGACCTGTCCTCTATGCAGGCTGAAGACCTTTGCGAAGTATTATCGTCCTACCGCGATATTTTTGACTTCGACGATCGCCCTTTAGGCCAGACGCTTGCGGTCAAGCATCGCATTCTTACTGGCGATGCTGTGCCTATTCACCGACCACCATACCGAGTTTCTGTGTCGGAACGCCGAGTAATTCAAGATGAAGTGAACAAAATGCTCGATAAAAACATCATTGAGCCTTCATCGAGCCCCTGGCGTCACCTGTGGTGCTGGTTAAGAAGAAGGACGGCATGTGGCGCTTCTGTGTAGATTACCGTCACCCGAACAGCATTACAAAAAAGGACGTCTACCCACTCCCACGTATAGACGACGCCCTTGACTGCCTGCACGGTTCCAGATATTTCTGGTCCATTGATCATCGTTCGGGATATTGGCAGATTGCTGTTGACGATATGGACAAAGAAAAAACCGCGTTCATCACACCTGATGGCCTATACCAACTTAAGGTTATGCCATTTGGATTATGCAACGCCCCTGCCACCTTTGAGCGTATGATGGACTCCTTGCTCCAAGGTTTCAAATGGTCCACATGCCTCTGCTACCTTGACGACGTCATCGTCTTCTCGCCAACGTTCGACACTCACCTTGAGCGTCTCACAACTATACTTGATGTATTTCGAAAGGCGAAGCTGCAACTTAACTCACCCAAATGTCGTTTTGGCCACCGACAAATTACTCTTCTGGGCCATCTAGTTGACGCTTCCGGAGTACAGCCTGATCCCGACAAAACTCGCGCTGTCCGAGAGTTTCCGGTTCCGAAGACAGCCGCAGACGTTCGAAGTTTTCTAGGGCTGTTCTCGTACTTTCATTGTTTTGTTCCAGATTTTGCGACAATTGCTAGGCCCCTAACTAATCTTTTGAAGAAAGGCGTACAATTTTCGGGGGGTACTGCAGAAGCCGCCGCCTTCTCTCGTCTTGTCAGTCTTCTAACCTCACCACCCATTCTTGCCCACTTTGACCCTGATGCCCCCACAGAATTACGTACAGATGCCAGCGGTCATGGCGTAGGTGCTGTCTTAGCCCAGCGTCAGCGTGGCAAGGATCGCGTTATTGCTTATACGAGCCGCCTCCTAGCACCATCGGAGCGCAACTATTCCATTACGGAACGCGAATGCCTTGCTGTTGTCTGGGCGGTTGCAAAGTTCTGTCCTTACCTTTACGGTCGCCCTTTTTCCGTAGTCACTGACCATCATGCTCTTTGCTGGCTCTCGTCGCTAAAAGATCCTACAGGCCGGCTTGGTCAATGGGCTTTGAGGCTACAGGAATTTTCATATTCTGTGGTGTACAAGTCTGGCCGCCTGCACCAAGACGCTGTCAGTTTGTCGCGTTACCCTGTTGACGACTCCGACTCCTCCAATA
Organism: Dermacentor albipictus; assembly: GCF_038994185.2. Lineage (NCBI taxonomy): Eukaryota > Metazoa > Arthropoda > Arachnida > Ixodida > Ixodidae > Dermacentor > Dermacentor albipictus. The sequence continues at coordinate 179,513,606 of NC_091823.1, read as the reverse complement.
TTGCCAGTGCTTCTTGCGTATTCTCTGTATCCCAGCTGCTTCATTTCGCCGACGAGCAACGCCGTGACGCCTACATCAGAGCACTCATCGACCGTTTTGAACACTCTCCGGCCGATGCTACTCTAGGCCTCTTCGTCCTCCGCGACGGTACTCTGTACCGTCGCAAACTTCATCCAGACGGCTCTGAGTTTCTGCTTGTAGTACCTAAACACCTCCGCTCCACCGTTCTAGAAGAGCTTCATGACGCACCAATGGCAGGACACCTCGGCGTATCTCGAACCTATGACCGTGTACGTCGCCGGTTTTTCTGGCCGGGCCTTGCTCGTTCCGTACGACATTACGTCACCGCTTGTGAACTTTGCCAGCGACGCAAGAACCCAGCTCCCCGCAGGTTACCTGCAGCCGCTCGACATCCCTGCCGAGCCCTTCCATCGTGTCGGCTTGGACCTTCTATGCCCATTTCCGGAATCTACATCAGGAAACAAGTGGGTTGCAGTCGCGGTGGACTATGCGACCCGCTACGCCGTAACCCGTGCTCTTCCGACCAGTTGTGCAACTGATGTTGCGGACTTCCGGCTACATGATATCATATTGATGCATGGTGCTCCGCGTCAATTGCTTACAGACCGCGGCCGCACCTTTTTGGCCAAAGTCATTGACGACATCATGCGTGCCTGCTCAATACAGCATAAATTTACCACCTCCTATCACTCCCAAACGAACGGCCTGACTGAGCGTTTGAACCGCACCCTTACAGACATGCTATCCAAATATGTTTCAGACGACCACCGTGACTGGGACCTGGCTCTACCTTACATTACCTTTGCATATTACTCTTCCCGTCTCGAAACTGCTGGCTTTTCCCCGTTTTACCTCTTGTATTGTGTGTTTACCTCTCGTGTGTTTACCTCTCTTGTGTGTTTTACCTCTTGTACCGACGCTACCACTGGACACTGTGCTTCCTACCGCCACAGCTTCAACTAGCGATTATTCCCGTGATGCAATCGCCCATGCCGACCATGCTCGCCAACTTGCGCGCACTCGTCTATAAGTGTCTCAAGACAAGCAAAAACAACGCTACGACCTCCGTCACTGTGATGTACATTTTGTGCCCGGCGCCCTCTTGTTGCTTTGGTCACCATTGTGTAAAGTGGGCCTTCGTGAAAAACTGCTTTCCTGCTACACAGGCCCATATCGTGCGATACGCAAAGTGACCGATGTCACCTATGAAATCGTTCTAGACACGCCCACGACGTCCTCCGCTGTGACAACCAGTGACATTGTCCATGTTGCCCGACTCAAGCCCTACAACTCTCCATGCACCTTGGATATTTAACAGCACCGTGACGGTGCTTTTGCCGCTGGGGGGGTAATATTACAACATGATTGAGCGATGCTGAAGAGACGAGCCGCCGCGAGAACGACGAAGAAGTTGGTCGGTGCCCTTGGCACGAGCGAGTGTCAGCCTGGCTGCCTGGCTCCAGTGTAAATAGCATCTCTCATCTGTGTCTTTCCACACGTAACAATATTTATCAATTTCAAAGAAAAATTGGTGCATTTCTTTAAAACCTCGCATCTAAGCCGACCCTAGAGTTTGGTAATGTAGAATCTCGGTGATACGATTACGGCTAATCTGAATTTTGCAATGGTAGAATTTCTAAGATGTTTTGGACGGATTATGTCACATAGATACGCTATGATTTGGGTTTACGCGCACAATTCCTCAAGCCTTCGTGGATGATGCAAACGCGCTAATGACTGGTGCACGCGAGCGGGGTGACATGGCTGGTCTCGGAGAGGGAGTCCAGCTACCATGGCTAATGTTCGGTTGCTGACCCTTTTTTGCATCCACTTCCCTTGACCTCCAGCCTCTGCCGGCCGAGCCGCAGCGGCTACCGGCCCTCCTCTCTACACCCACCTCCCTTCATCTGCACGTCTCCACCGCCAGTTGTGTAGCATACATAGTGTGCTTGGCACAAAACCTGACAAGCCTGAGCCATGGCGAGTCACGTGCTTGGCAAGGCTACAGCACCCATTTCCTGGCAGCTCATCGGCGTACGCTAGCTTCTTTTTTTCTACCTATTTTATTGCTACGCCAGCATGTTCTTGTTGTTTTTCCTCCCCTTTCTTGTTGATGCACTGCGCTTTTGCACAGGGTGACCCAACCTGAAAGGGAAAGCCGAACTGCCATCGCCATCATAGGCTGAGATGTGTGCTGCTGCATTCATGTGTTTAGTGTTCGCTGCTGTCGCCGCCTTGTGTATTTTGCATAACTGCTACAGCACTACAATCTGGACTACCCAAACGTGACTGACACAAGTTGAGTGCATGCAGTAAGGCCGAAGCATTGACTGTTCGCCATGTTGCATGAATGGAAGGTCCTTTCTTTTAAGGAGAAAATTGAAATCCTCAAGAAGGGTGACGAAAACCCTAAGAAGAAACGTGTTAACATGCTGCCTTGTGCTAATTTCGAACTATGCACCATGCAACATATTTAACACTGATGAGGCAGACCTATTTTTCAACTTGCAGCCGGAGAAAAGCTTGTGCGTGAAGGGCCAGGCTTGCCAGGGTAGCCAAAAAAGTAAAAGAGTGACCGTGCTTTTTTGAGTGAATCCCGACACCTCAGAGAAAATGCAGTTTACCTTCGTAGGCAAGTGTAAACAGCCGAGGTGCTTCCGATCGGCAGGATGTTTTCCTTGTTTGTACAAGGGCTACAAGACATTGTGGATGACCGCAGGTTTTTTCTGCAAGTTCCTCACAACCCTGGATCGTAAAACGGCAGCAAAGAACCGAAAGATTTTGCTTTTTATAGACCATTGTTTGGCCCATCCAAAGGAGACGACCTTTACTAACGTCACCATAAGGTTCCTGCCTGTTAACACTAAGAGCCATCTGCAGCCGCTGGTGGGGGAATAATTCGGAACGTCAGGCATCGCTTCAAAGGAGCTTTAGTAATGTGCCTGCTGGCAAAAATTTATCGCAAAGATGAGTTTGCGGATTAGTCTATTCGATGCGTGGAATTTCTTGGCCTTGTCTTGGGACTATGTGGCCTCGGACACAATCGCAGACTGTTTTTGCAAATGTAGATTTGGAACGGGACCGGATGCGGCTCTGACGGGAGATAACCAAGAGCTCGATGTGGACTTGGTGCTAGAAGGCTGGGAGAGTCTGGAGACTCAGGCATCCGCTCAAGACTTCGTCACCGCGGACGACAACGTTGCGACCTGCGGGCTAAGGTCCTTTGAAGACTTGCTTAACGAAGTAAATGAAATCGAGACTGACACTGATGGTGAAGACGCTGACGTGTGCGACCAACTGCCATCAACGTCAGAAACCCTTTACGCTCTCGATGTTCTGCACCGCACCGTAAGTGCCGGCAGCATGAGCTATGAAACTGCTGCATGATCTTATGTCTTTTAGGCAGGTTTTGTCAGTGACATTGAGGGCAAGAAAGTGCAAACGAACATTAGACTTTTTCGGTCAAAAGTGGTTGTCACTATAAAGTTTGTGTTCGTTTTCACGTTCAGCTTGGCTTGTTTTGGTTCATACAAATTCGGGATGATACGAATATTTCGCTTGCTCCCAAGAAATTTGTATCATCGAGATTCTACTATATATGAATATTTGAAAAAAACTATCGGCCTAGATTCGAATAAATGTAAATGAATAAATGTATTGCTTGACCCTTAACATCATGAGCGTTCTTTGTATATGTACATATATATAGTGCCCACCTGCTATGGTCTCAGTAGAGACTGGCAGTATTGCAAATAAATAAATAAGTGAGGTATATCATTGTTCCCACATAACTTGTTTTACAGCTTCGTTATGAAGTTTTCAAGTTGTCTCTCTCACTTGATGATGATAGCTGGATGCACTGATTACCTTATTTACGATTGTAAGTCGATTTGAATGCATGTCGACGCCCCCATATCGCGTGACAGGAAAAAGAAAAAAAAGGAGAGCATACCCGAGGGCGCATTCCATAACGAAAATTTATTAGTAGCTGACATAGTCACTAGACTACTCGTCTTCACTAGTGCTACCATTGTCATCACTGCTATGGCCCACAGCACGTCGTCATCCAGCGAAATTCCACATTTGGCAAATGACCACCCTACAACATCTTGTGGAACAGCAGCCCACGCCGAATGCACCCAACCACACGCAGCCGCCAGCGAGGCTCTTTTGACAGGTCAGGTTGGCATAAGTTCGCGGTCTTCTGCCGCCAGCCACTCGTACTCACGACGGAGCAGGTCCTTAAAGGCGAAGATCCGGGCTTGTTTCATGACGATGTTGCACTTCACTGACAGGAACCGATCACGCACATCAGCGACGTACCCTACAAGCTTTGCCTACGGCTCCGGAAAGTGTCCCGACTTCGGCTCGCGGAAAATTATTCGCTTGCCGTCGCAGGTGAAAATTTTGCTTCGCTGCAGTCGCCACTGTCGCACTAACCATTCAGAAACATCGAACTTGCGGCCTGCTACGCAACGATTTGTTTCTTCAGTAGAAAGAATGCCAGCCCTCTTAAACGCTGCTGGGAACGAGGGCCGAATGTTTAGTGGGCCTGGAGCACTCATGATGACTGAGGAAGCATGGAAGTAGCACGTAGCCGGCAGTCTAGTCGAACGAGTCAAACTAAAAGCTACCCTAGAACATATAAGCTACAGGTAAATAGAAACACGTGAGTGGCGTCTGCTCTTCCATGAACTATTGTTAGTCCCTGCAAGTGCCCCCGTTCTGGGAGTGCCGCTGCAAATGGAGTAGCGGCACTTCCATCGATTATCAAAACCCCCCATGAGTGTTGCGTGCGCTGTAAAAACCTTAAAAAATTTTGAAAAACCCTTCCGAATAGTGAACAAATGCGCGGGTTAGCGAAAACTATGGGTAGGGCCATAGAGCAAACATAAAATTGTAACTACGTTGTAGCTCCCCTGATATCTTGATGGTCTCGCTTTTTTTTTTTTGGTGGTGCCACGTTTTGGTTTCGATTGTAAGTCGACCCCCTCACTACAGGTTTTCAAATAAAAAAAAATAAAAAATAGGTCGTCTTACAATCGTTTAAATATGGTATGCTCTTTCTTTCTTATATGCGGGTTTATCCAGAAATAATGTTCCCAAAGAGCTCCAGCCACACGGGAAGGTGTGAGGTGAAATCGGGCAACACTGCTGCGTGCGGCTGTTCCCCCACTCTCGAATCCCTCCAGCCGTGCTTCGCTGTGCCGTTCATTCTTGGCTCAGCAGCCGTCCGATATGGAGGTTCCCATTTTTGATCCCGCCAAGTGCGAGATTTGTTTCGTAATTTGCTTTTTGCACACCAAAGGGACTCCACCCGTGGATATTCATCATCAGTTGACATAGGTGTATGGCGACAAGTGTGTGTCCGTTCAACACGTCCGAAAGTGGTGCAGGGAGTTTAGTGCCGGTCGGAAGGAAGTCCACGTTGAACGGAGTTGAAGACTGGCAGTTTCAGAGGCGGTTATCGAGATGGTCCAACACGAAGTGTTTCAAAACAGGAGGATCACCATCCAGGAACTTGTTGCTCAGATTCCTGGGAGTTCTTACAGTACAGTGGAAAGAGCTTTGACTGAAAAATTTGGGTAGCACAAGTGTTGTGCTCGATGGGTACTGCGGCTATTGATGTCAGACCACAAGGAGAACCGCCTTGACTGTGTTCGCCAGTTTCTTCAAAAGTGTCAAGAAGATAAAGAAGGATTGTTGGTCTCCACTGTTACGGGAGAAGAAATGTGGGTGTTGCATTTCACTCTCAAAACAAAACAAAAATCCGAACAGTGGCGTCACCCAGAGTCACCTATTGGAAAGAAGTTCAAACAAACTCCTTCTGCTGGCAAAGTCATGGCCAGTGTTTTTTGGAACCGTAAGGGGATACTGCTGATTAATTTCATGGAATGTGGGACAGCAAACAACTCGCACAGTTATTGTGTAACACTAAGAAAACTCAAGTGAGCTATCCAGCACCGCTGGGGAGGACCACTGGTAGCCGGTGTAATGCTGCTTCACGACAATGCCCGACCTCGCATCTCCCATAAAACCCAGGAACGTTTGACGAACTTTGGGTGGACTGTCATGCCCCACCCACCACACAGTCCAGAGCTCGTGCCTAGTGGTTATCACTTGTTCCCCAAGTTAAAGGAACATTTGAGTAGCCAACGCTTCCGGAGCTACGATGTAGTCAAAGAAGAGCTGAAACGCTTCCTCAACGGGTTGGCAGCGGAGTTCTATGACATTGGGATACAAGAATTTGAGCACCGTCTACAAAAGTGCGTAGAAAAAGATGGCGATTATGTAGAAAAATAGAGCAAAGTTTCATCTTTCCAATGATGTAAATTTCTGTGAGAATAAACAATGTTGTCTATTTCTAAAATTGATGGGAACCTTATTTCTGGATCAACTCTGGTATATTGGTAACCGGCTGTTGAAGGTGTGGCACCACCAAGCACAATTAAGAGCACAGCGTTTTTATTTGTACGTCCTTTCACTTGATCTATTCCATTGTTTCTAACTCCTCTTCCTCCTCTCTTCAGCCATACCCCACAACTCGCTCATGTCTAAAACCAGCAACTTGCCAAAAGAAAAGTTTGCCGCATATGGGCCCCCCCAGCAGACAAGTGTCCGTGGTCACTTGAAGAGGTGGTCAGATAGAGGTGTGATAACATGAGCCGGTTTGATCCTTGCGACAGCAACCGTGTCGTCACGCCTATTGCGTAGGATTGTGAAATGGTGTCCAGAATGTTTGGTGATGGAGAAAGGACTGTTGTAGCGGGGCTGAAAAGAATGATGAGGCATGTCATCACGGACAGAAGCCTGTTAGGATGTTTTTAGGTTTGGGGTTAGCAAAATGTTGCGCTTATTTGTGTGAACAGAGGTTGGCAAGGGGTGCAAGTTGTGCATGAAAATGTGTAGACGCTGGACAAAAGAAGATTGATCTGAAACATTCAGCATAGATACGGGGTTGACGAGTTCACCGGGCAGACGGAGGATGCAGGCAATAGGTGCGATACCGAATCCTCCACGTGAGGCTGAGTGGCAAGTGCAGCTTGCACGTGTCAATGTAGCCTCTCGACGATGCCATTGGGTGCAGGATTGTAAGCACTCATCCGAATGCACGCACAACCCAGAAGGGATGTTACAGACGTGAAAGTGCTTACTCAAACTGTCTGCCATGATCAGTGGTCACCATTGATGGCACACCAAAACGGCTAATTCAGGTAGACAGAAAAGTATGAGCAACTGTCTTTGCCATTAAGTGCTCAAGGAAGAGGTCCTCAACCCACAACCAGGCAGCAACAACAACATACTCCTAGCCCTCGATGTGGAAAAAGCATTTGATAATATAGCACGCGAAACCATCCTAGATGGCCTCGCCGCCATAAGATGCAGAGAGCGAGTATACCATTATACCGTGGCTTTTCTCAGCCACCGCAAAGCCCGCATCGGCATAGCAGGCCTACAATCAGACATATATGATCTACCGCAGAAGGGTACTCCACAAGGGTCAATAATATCTCCCTTTCTTCAACGTCGGACTTAGAAAACTTGCTTTACAACTTAAAAACACCCCAAAACTTGTATGTGCCTTCTATGCCGATGATATCACCCTATGAGCAACCAAGGGTTCATACAGCGACAGAGAAGACACATTACTTGCAGCTATCGGACACATCGAGTCATACCTAACCACAGCAGGAATGAGGTGTGCCCCACACAAGTCGGTGTACCTTCAAGTCCGACCCAAGCAAACTAAGGAACACCGAGCCCCGCCAATACATCCCGACATTGCCGAGCAACCTATAAAATGCATCCCGACCGCACGCTTACTAGGTATGCACGTCCAGGAGAACAGCAGCATAAAGGTGGCCTCAGCGAAATTGAATCACGTAATAAGAAGCACCACTGCATCACTCATCGTCAGAGTAGCGCGCAGCAAAGATAGTTTCGCAGAGGACGATATCTTAAGACAGGTACAAGCCCTCGTCATCAGCCGTGTCACGTATACACTCCCGTATCAAGTCAAGCGCAAAAGTGATACAGAGCGCATGGACACTCTCATAAGAATGGCGTACAGAACGGCCTTACAGCTACCCTCAAGCACAAGCACAAAGAAATTACTAGCGCTAGGCATATACAACACCTTTGTGGAGCTAGCAAGTGCCGCGCTCATAGCGCGGAGGGAGCGCCTCAACAAGACTCAACGGGGAAGATACCCTCTTCAGCGGCTAGGGTACCCGCTGACGCCTCGGTGCTCAAAGAGCTGACACCTCGGTACTGCAAAGAAGAAACACAACTCTTGCCTAACCACATTAGAGAGAACATTGTAGTAGACCCTATCCCCAAGAACATGCACCCCACCCACAATCAAGTGAGAAGAGCAGCATGTGCCCACATATTGCACAAACGCTGTTTCAGAGACCCAGATACATACATGGACGCTAGTCCGTATCCCTTGTCGCCACGTTGCGGGCCCAAATACACAGTCGCTGTTGTCAATCAGGGGAACCTGGTAGCCTCTGCTTCCATCCGTGCCACATGCAGTGCAGCAGCAGAAGCAGCAGCGATCGCTCTCGCACTTCGCGACGTCGAGAACAAAGGAAGGCCCGCCCGCATCCTTACGGACTCACAAGCAGCGTGTCGTTTATGCATGAATGGAACACTCCCTATACAAGCCATTCGAATCCTGGGTTGCTCACTAGAATGGACCCACGGTATCGTCTGGTGCCCCGGGCAGGAAGGCCTGCGGGATAACGAAGAGGCAGATTGCGCAGCTCGAGGTCTCACTAGCCGAGCGGCAAACCACACCGTTCTTGAGCCCCCAACAGACCGACAAGCGACCCACGAGTTATTAACGACAGGTCAACAAATACTACAGGACCAACGTCTCGGAAGAATGCAATACGCTCCCCCGCACAAAGCTCTCAATAAACTCCAGGCAAGGGACTGGCGCCGCCTGCAAACTAACACATACCCACACTTGTCTCGTCTACACGCAATCTCCCCAGACAGTTATACGTCCCGGACATGTCCCTGGTGTAGCAACCACACAGCGACACTTGCGCACATAACACACGAATGTCCCGACCGTCCGGGTGACGCAATTTCGCCACAAGTCACAACACACACACTCACTATGTGGTCTTGGGAGGCGACTCATCGAACTGGACCTGGGAAACCAACTGGCGACCCTCGACCAAGCCCGGCGAGCCGCGATCGCCAGTAAAGCCCTGTCAGAGGGAACCACCCAGGAATAAACCGTGTAACGGCTTCTGCAATAATAAAGTTCCTCCTCCTCCTCCTCAGGCATTGGACTTGCTTCAGGCCACCGTGTATACCTATCAATGCATGTAAGCAAGTACAGTAGAACCTCGTTCATACATTTTGTAAGAAACTACGAGAAAAAAATGTACTAACCAGGTAAATGTATGATCTGAAGTAACTAAAGAAGTTTGACATACTCAACTGTTGTTGACATCTACGTAATGCGAAGCATCGCGCGGATTGTTGCCGCACGAGACGCTACCGTATGTCGAGCTGGTGATGCTCTAGCGGCCCAAGACACGTTTTGCTGTTTTCTTATTGTGTGGTGTTTTAAGAGGGCAACGGGAAATCGAAACGAGGTCAACCTGGTCGGTGACGCCAGATTCTGCCGAAGTGATACATAATGCCCGCATAGTGCTGCCTAAGGCAGGGAACGGTGGCGCATTTGTATTATAGCCTAGTAAAAGCGTGCAGTACGCTACCAATGGCACTAAACGCACCATGCAATGTAAAAAATTGCCTGTGGTTTAGCTCTGGTTAACCTTAGTTGAATTGCGAAAGCAAGTTCTGCATGGCTATGCTTGTGATATTAGCTTGTGGTTAAGCGTTTGGTTTAGCTCTATAGTATAGACACGTCAAGACATACTGTTCAGGTAACGACTAGGCTTTTATGACGCTTCTCAAGTCATGCGGCGCGTTCTTCTGGCATCTCTTGAGCGCGTTGTCTTTTGCTCGCTGCATTCTGTCCTTGTGTCTCTTTCGCGCTCTCCATAACGACCAAATACACTGAGGTGAAGTGCACGTATACATGCCCCCCGCGAGGCGACACCTCCTCTCCCTCTACCCCAGCAGAGCACATCTGGTGGAGCAAGCGGCGACGGCAGCGGCATCGACGGCAGCGCCATCTGTTGGAGCGTGGCTGCGGCGTTGCTAGGCAATGGCGGCTCAAGGTCGTTCGTCGACCGCGGCATATGGCATATGCCGTGACGAGCAAAAATGGCTCGCTGGCTGACGTAGTAAAGCTTTCGCTTTAACAGATACGTGCAGATGCTTATCACAATAGATTTAGCAGTGATAGCTGTGAATGCAGTGGCGACAAGTTGGGTGTAGATTTGCTGGTACCAGAATAAGAACCTGAGTGCGCGTCTGCGTTTCATGTGAGAAAGGCGGGCAAGTATTGTGATGAAGCTGCTGTGGCGGGCAGCTATATACACTCTTTTATTGCATGTGCGTCGTGCATTTTGCATTTCTGCATTCAGGCGATCGAAGGCCTTCGATCGCCTGAACCACATAACGTTGCTAAAAAAACTCGAGCTGTATGGTATACGAGGCACACCCCTACGACTTCTAACCTCTTATCTAAAATTTCGTAAGCAAGCCGTAGTGATAGGTGATTCTCTTTCCTCATTTAAAAATGTGAATGCTGGTGTTCCCCAAGGGAGCATCCTTGGTCCCCTTCTATTTAACTTTTACATTAACGACATAATTAAGATAAGCGCGAAACCGACATTTGTTATTTATGCGGATGACATGACACTACTGTTCCGAAACTATGACACTACGACACTTCACCTCGATATAAACGATTGCCTTGACAAATTGAACTCCTGAAGCAAGCTAAATTCATTGGAGATAAACGTTAATAAAACAAAGGTAATCCTGTTTTCACGCAAACAATCACGTGCTGTGCTAGAAGGTAATCTTCTTCTCGGTAATGACATTGTAGAAGTTGTCGACTCTGTTAAGGCACTTGGTGTCCATTTTCATAAAAACATGTCCTGGGATCTGCACATCAATCACCTTATTACCCGTATTGCAAAGTCTGTTGGCATTTTAGCAAAGTTTCGATTCTTTTTACCTCAAGAGGTTAAACTAAAAATTTACAATGCTCTGTTTCTTTCTCATCTTAATTACTGTATCCTTGTCTGGGGGAAAACCACAACAACGAACTTAAATCGCATATTCGTACTCCAAAAGAAAGCTCTTCGACATATAGCCAATGCAGATTACCACGCTCATACTAAACCACTTTTTCATCGTTTTAATTTAGTTTCTACTCACAATCTTTACTTGTATCATCTGGCAATAAGATATAAACAAAGCATCAACAATCCTGGAAATTTATTAGCTTCCCTTGCAGACCTGACAATTCGAACGCCGATACATGACACTCGTAGCACGGAACCCTGGCAAATACCAATTTCGAGAACATCCTATGGGGAGCAAATGCTTTGCTGTTCTCTTCCTATGCTAATAAATTATCTACACAAACAGACATTAACGATAAAAAATAGTAATAGAACAAGGCTCCGCAACTTTTTTGTACATGTCGAATAACAACTTTACAAGAAAATGTAAAATTCACTTATATGTTGATAAGATTGTTTTCTTCTCATTTGTACGCCTGTACTATTGTAAACTAGTTATTATCTTGTTATGTATAATTGATTCTATTGTTTGTTTGTCGACTTGTCACCTTCGCTGTGCCTTGTAGAAGGGGGCCCGAACCCCCGTCAAGTGGACTAGCTTCCACTTTTTGTTCGGGCTTCCTTCCAAAGTTCTTTGGAAAAATAAGCATGATTTTGATTTTGATCTAGCAGCTGGAAAATGCATCATAAGATTCGACAACATACTGCAGTTCGACGACGTACTGAGCTGTGGTGCCAAAAAATCATGTTTTCCTGGAACATATGAACCAGCAGAAAATGAGCGTAACTCCATTGGGTCATTTTTCATGTTCTCAATTGCGAATGTAGGCGCCAGAAAAACTTACGTAACAGGAACATATAAATGAGGTTCTACAGTACATATAACCACGGCGTGGTGGCTAAGGTCCAACGACATCCAAATTAATGATATTGAAACGTGCATCTGGGAGAGGGAATTAGCCCAATGGAGGCTTCGTGTGTCATTGCACCTTGATACATTGACACGTTTACAAGTGCAGACCGAGTCTTGTAGATCAGTGTGTATGCACGGCCAAGCGTAACATTTGGTGATAAAGTGTTGCGTGGCACATACACATAGATGACAGATTGAGCTCAGTATGTCAAAAACAGCACGACGAAGAGCAGGAACATAAATGTGGGTACTGTTAGGTAAAACATCACACCAGAGTGTGACATCATGGTCGGGATGTTGATTTGCTCCAAATACAGGGATGTAAAAGATCAGAGTTGTGGAAGTCCATCGTTAGATACTTGAACGCTGCGAGGGAAAACAAGGAAAGTTGGGCAGTACTTGCCGTGGCATTGATGGTAATACAACTGAGAGTGTCTGCTGGCCCCGTTAAGGCTGCCTTTGATGTAGCACATGTCTGTTGTGAATTTGGCATTAAAAGTAAAATGACTGAGCTCTCTAGGAGTATGGGTGGCACTGCAGGAATGCAAAACCAAAAGAAGTGGTTTGTGACTGTAAGAATTATAAATCGTTGCCCTTCAAAGAAGCTCCTGAAATGCTCCACTGCAAGAAACACTGTGAGGAGCTCCCATCTGAAAGTACTGTATCAGCAATCAGTGTGGCGTAACTTGCTGGAGAAGGAGACGGGGGCCTATGCATCATTATTCCACTAATAAAATGTAGCTCCCACGGCTTCCAAAGAATCATCCGCTCCGCCATAAGGCTAGTGAGAGCGGTCTGTGAAGAGTGATGCAGGAAGGCAGCTTGTGCAAGTTTGGCCTTAACGGCGGTGAAGGCTTGATCAATGACCGTGTTCCAAGGAAGTGTGTCAGACACAGCTTTCGAAATGGAAAGGAGTGCTTCAAGAGGCTGCACCAACTTGAAGCTTGCAGTGATGAAACGGTGATAAAAATTGATGAGTCCGAGAAATCATCCCAAGCTACATGGGGACTTTGGCGTTGGTTTGCCGATGATGGCCTAAACCTTGTCAGACAAAAGAATGATGCCATGATTGGTGATGGGATGTCCTAGAAAATAGATCTCCGGAACCCCAAACTGATATTTGTCAACATTGATGAGAAGATTGTAATCCCGAAGTCGACTGAAAAGTTGACGTAGATGTGCTTTGTGGTTTTCAGCATCACTGCTGGTGACGAGATCATCTATGTAGGCAAAACAAACAGTAAGCCTCTGGTGACTTCGTCTATAAAATGCTGAAAGGTTTGAGCTGCATTGTGCAAGCTAAAAGCCATGCGTAAGTACTCAAAAAGACCAAATTGGGTAGTTATACTAGTATTTAGAATGTTGACTGGCTCAGTGGTGGTCTGGCTCAATGGTGTTCTGGGGATAAGCTTTCACAAGATAGGTTTTCGAATATATTGTTGCGCGAGTTGAAAAGGCAGTGCAATTATGAATATTGGGTAGCAGGTATCGGTCGGGAACAATTGCCACATTCAGTGCATGATATCACAACAGGGTCACCAATCATTGTGCTTCTTGTGCGCCATGTGTAGTTTTGACAAGCACGAGCTTGATGACGGACGAATGATTTTTAGTTGCAACATATACTCGAATTCATTGTGGACAACTTGAAGTTTAACAGGTATGAGTTGGTGGGGGCAGCAGTGGACGGGCGGGCCTGTGGTAACAATACGATGGGTTAACAGAGACTGTAGTAATCTAAAGGAGACTAGTAATCTTCGGGAACTCATTGAGTAGAGCTGCATGTGATGAGGTAGGCAGTTTGATGAAAATAGGGTTCAGAGCAGTAGCATGCGACAGAAAACCATTGACTGACAGAGCCATGATGTTATCCTTTGGGCGACAGCGGCTCATGTCCACGAGCAGATGAAAATGGCTCAAGAAATCAGCCGCTAAGATGGCATAGCAGACGTCTGCTATCCGAAATAGCCATAGAAACCTTCTCCTAAGACCAAGATTGAGAGTAAGAGACTTCTGTTCGTAAGTTGCAACTACGGAAGAGTTGATAGCTTGTAGGGGGGTTGACTTTGTGCAGAGATGCCAGTCAGCTTTGGACGCAGAAATTATGCTGACCTCCGTACCAGTGTTTTCCAACAAACACAATCCTGTAGTTTGGTCGGTGATATGGAAAAGGCAGCTTAATGTACGGCCATGATCGCCTGCCACTGTTATTGATGACCAGCCTGAGCGTTTTCTGTGGGCCATGAACAGGGTGACACACACCGACGAGCTGCGGCGCGTAAAGTGACGGTGGTATTAGCACAGGCCCTGTGATGAAAAATGGCACTCAGGTTGCTGAAATGGCCATTGCATAGAAGGCAGTGTGAGAGGCTGTTCAGTTGGATAGGGTTGGTCATTAAAGTTGCAAGTGCTGCGCAATTCCTGACGCAAGTTGGCGACTTGAGATGCGAGCTCTTTTACTGTTTCCTGAAGGTTATCGACTTCCGGAAGTGGAGAGCTGCAGACAGCGTTTATGACTGCTGAAGCGACATCCATCATATCGTCGGCCAGTTCGGCGAGTTCCGACAGGGTCTTATGGTTATCTGCGAGGTGAGCTATGCGTGCGTTGGCTGGAAGATGTTGTAGAAACAACTGACATGATATGGCCGTATCCAAGGACTCTAGTTGGTCACCAATGAGGGGTTGCAGGTGATGTAGAAACTGAGTTGGACGTCTGTCACTGAGCTCTTTGTTGTTCAGGAGCTGCTAAATACGCCAACGCGCAGGCGGGATTCGTTGGCGAAGAAGAGCCTTTTTGATTGTTGTGTATGGCGTTTCCTGATGTGGCTGGTCAGTCGCTGCAGAATTCGGCTCCCATTTCAATGCAGACGTGTTCCGCATGGGTCACTACTGAAACCTAGTTTTGGGCCTACATTGTTCCGCAGTACGTCACTTCACCCAAAGTTAAATAATGTGAGGTATCGAAGTGGAATAAACTGGTTTTAGCACAAAATAAGCAAACAGCTTAAGGTACGTACCAATGCATCCGTGTCTGCGATGCACGCGAACATACCGGTAAATTTTTAAATCCAGGCTACAGCCCCCGTGAGAGGTTGATGATGCTGAACGTTATTTTGCATTTAGAGTGACAAAACAACAACAAAGTTACTAACAAAGAGTGCAGTGCAAAATTAGGAATGATAATTTTGTACTCTTTGTCATGTAATAAAAATGCTTCGATAAGAGTGGGAGAAATTTTGTTGGTTAAAATTGTGCTTACTACGGTGCCTCCGTCAGTAGACATTAGGCTTACGCAGGAAGACTTCAAATGGCTGTACTATAATTGCTTTGTTAGTACAGTGAAACCTTGTTAAACCGTACCCACTTAAGCAATAGTTTCGTTTTAAAAGTAATAAAGTCAAATCCATGACTCAGCGGCCATTGAACATAATGTGTTTTGTATCCGCATAAACCGTACCAGGTTATTGCATACGTAATGGTTAACACATGCTGTTTCCACTTTTCGTCGTGCAAACATGGCGGTGTGTCGTCTCCATTGGGTGGCCTGACAGAACAACAAGCCTCAGAGATCAGAACGGCCTCGAAGCTCTCTGTGCATTTGTGCGTGAAGCCACATCAACATCAACATCATTTTGGCGCTGTGCCAGAGAGCATTGTGGCATCGTGCAAACAAGGATTCGCGTCATCGTGAAGCTTGGATAAAAAAGATGCTGGGAACTCAGCATAGAAGAAAAATTAGACCTTGTTCGTGCTATCAAATGTGACACGAAGAAGTCGTCGCTGGCACACGACAGGGATCTACTGTTGACTACTGTGTGTGGCATTTGGAATGCGAAGGGGTTGCTCAGCAGCGCTGCTGCGATCGCGAAGACATGTCGGCTTCGAGGTTTGACTTTTCACCACCGTTGCCTCTGTTGTTGCCGAAGTGTCGACTAGCGACAGTGATGAGGACGACACGGAAAGTGACAGCACGGACGATTCAGGCCCGACAGTGGCAGAAGCTGCGCGTTACGTCAGCCTCATGAATGCAATTGTCGCAACGAGAACAGCACCCCGCAATGAAAAAGGCGCCTTGCGACTTCTGCAGTGCTACCGCTTGCGTGCACGGAGAGCATGCAATGCCAACAAGGAATCTGCCATGCGAGTGTTTTCCGAGAAGAGAGGGCTGGCTGAAAAGCTGGCTTACAGCTTCAGTAAGTTTGAGGCCGCTGTCGTCGCTACTAGGCAGCCGCGGCATCAATAGAAAATCGCACTTTTGTCGTGTGAAGTGAATAAATACTGCATGTTTTTTTCAAAAACTCTTTCATCACACACTCTCCGATTTCCGTTTTTGCCAGGTAAGTGGGTGATTTCATGCTTTTTCGGCTAAGCAGTACTGCTGTTTCGTACATACTTTTTCCGAGCTCCGGCCAACTACAGTTTAACGAGGTTTCACTGTAGTGCATTGTCGACTTTTTCGCCCTCTGTGGCCATTTGCTCAGTGTGGAACTGGTGCTACCCATGGAGGAAGGAAAACCAGTGCTCTCGCATGCTAATCTGTTGGTAGCCATAGCTAGCCGTAGCTATGGCCATAGCCATTCGTGTTTATCCACATGTTTTTGGGTTAGCTTTAGAGATGGGGAAAACAGCTGACTTCAGTGAGCGGCTTGGAATGGCTCAGCACACTCAAATAAACCGGATCATTTGAATGGCTCACAGGTTCACTTAAATCTGTAACTGCCACTCTGTCTCATTTTCTTCTCTTTTTATACCGGCTCGGCCTCCTCCCCACCCTCTCTGCCATGCCTGCCTTTTGTTTCTTTTTCTTAAGCACATGTGCAATACTGGCGATCATGCCATCATGTGCCAGGACAAACAAAAAATGAAGTCGTATTACGACAGAACAGATCATTAGCCTCATTTTATTGATGTGCTAATGATACAGGCACAGAAAATTCACAGCAGTGGATGACATGGACTACATTTTCATGACTACACTAATTAGTACAAATGAAGACCAGGACGTAAACTGTACGTTCACCTGTTGTCTTTAAAGACACAGAAGCCTTCGCCTTCGAGGTGGTGTTGCACCAGCACACGGTGTGTGACCAGTGAGAGTTGTGAGACATTGTTCAAACAGCAGCAGGCAACGAATGCCGCCGTCCTTCGCCAATTAAGGCTTCTTTACTCCTCCCTTCGGTTGCATCGGGTGCCACACTATAGGACGCACACAAAACCAAAGGGACTGCCGCACACACCGCATACAGTGAGCGAGTACGAGTAGCACGAGTCTGCCCATGCCGGCTACCACTTATTAGTGAGAAATTGAAACCCAGCAGAAGACCCGGCTCTGACAGAACGGCTCTGCATGCTCACTCAACGAAAGCGAACTGGCTTGCTATTCGAAAAGAACCACCTCTCACTTTCACTGAACCACGGCTCACTTGTTGTTTAAGTAAAGCAGCTCGAAACATCTGGCTCGCTCCTGGGTAACCCATCTCTAGTCAGCTTTGTGATAGGTTGTGTGATTGTGTTGTGTCGTTGTGTGCTCTCTTTGAGGTTCACGCTTTCATCACCTTCCCGAATTTTGCGTTCGACAACCTGCACCGCCACTGGCATTTCGAATCCAACCAGGATAACTTTTGAAGGATTTGCCAACGCTGACAAAGATCTCGAATTCTGTGCAGAGTTAACTGATAATGAAAATGTCTGTCAACTGATGCTGGATTCAGACGACTCCAACACCGAGAATGAAGAGCCAGCGCCTCGACACAGACGAGCTCCGAGTTGACGCAAGCACTCATGACTCTGTCATCTATGTACTGTGATGAAATTACCCTGGCTGAAATTGAAGCAGACATAATCGCATGCAAGCAGAACACCATGCAAAAGAGGATCAACAATTTTTTTCGCGCTGAAGGCAGTAACAGGCAGCGTTGGCCCAGCTCAAGATGGTGCCGGCAACATTGACGGCACCTGCTGTTGGACTTTTATTTTCTATTTTTGTGAACGGCTCTTTTTAGAACCACGTCAGTGATGCATTGGCAGAGTTGTGCAAGTCCAATACTCCATTCTTGACCGTCTCCATCTGATAAATATCTATAGAATGGCGCACTTTCTGCATGCATTCGACTTTTCGGATGTTTTCGTGGTCCTTTGGGATTCCTAAAAATTGGATGTTGACTGTTGTTGTTTAAAAGGCCCTCACCAGGCCCCATAGCAAATTTCGGTTATATGCTGAAATTTGTTACATGTCCTCTAGGGAGCGTTCTGCCGCAAAAATGTTTCAGATCGGCTCATTAATAGGCGAGATAGAAATATGTCAGTGCCGCGAAGCCATGATTTCAAGAGGCGAGCCCCACTGCATAGCGAGACACTCTCCACTCGCCCCGTCTAGCCTCCGCAAGCAAAATTCCTTCCCTGCGTTGTCCCATACTGGACCTCAAGGATTGTGTGATGCATACGTCACGGGCCCTCCCTTCATTTTTTTTTGTCCTCGCTTCTCCTTTCCTTTTTTTTCGGCATTGCAGATTTTTGCTGATGGCGTTGCGCACAAGCTGTTGTGATTGTCTGGTTTTGCGCAGTGCACGATTTTGCACGCTGTGCACAAGGACACATGACTAGGGGTGTAATTCAGTGCTACAAGAATGCTGAGCCGTAACAAGTGGATCGCAGAGCATGATCACGCGCTGGAACACGGTAGAAAATGGCATAGTTTTGGTGCCTGCACATGTCACTGCATGACTGTAGAAACAAGCAGATGAAGCGGAAGTGCATGTTTTGTACATGTACATTCAAGCAACAGATAACACAAAAAACAGATGTCTTAAATAACTCTCGAAGTCATGTCGCCACGAGCAACGTCCCACTGCGGACCCGAGTATATAGGCGCAGGAACACCAATACGTTACCACCCAGCTTGGAGCGTGGTCACCACGAGGGAAAGAGACAACGGTGTTTGGATTGAAATTTCAGACCTTTCTGCAACACATAGTGATGTAATTCTTTGCAAACATGAACATTAGTGTTAACGTACATTGTATGCTCTGCACTTGTCACCTCAAAATGGGCAGACCTGGTGAGGGGCCCTTTAAGCATTCCATCTTCCATTTAGTGCTATTCTGGAGTTCACACGCCCTAAATAATAACTGAAAAGGTTAGTCAATGAATCATTACAAATTAATTAATAATGAACAATATAAGAAACAGTAGAAACTTTGATAACATTCTAGCACCAGCAGACAAGGACAAAAGGGAGATGCAGACACTACAATGCACTACCACCATGTCTTAGCCTCCCTTTTGGCCTTTTCTGTAGACACTAAAATGTTATTCAAGTTTGATCACCAACACATAGCAGTGCTGCATGATGCTTGTTTTGCTTACTACTAACAACATGTATCGAAAGGAAAGGCCTTGTTTTTGCTTGAAACCAGGTGCACGATAAATAGGACATGCCCTGTATATGATGTGTGTATTTCAAATTCATTGGGACAATAAACTTCAAAACTGCAGAAAGTTGGGCATATTGGTTATTCGTGACTATTTGTGGCACATGGTTATTAGTAAGACATGTCGCCCAGCTCCATGTGTTTGTGTTCTTCTGTGCATCCTTTCTACTTGTGCTGTACCTATAGTAATAAACTTCAAAAGCCACTACAGCCATCTGAGTGTATGAATACACCGTCACATTACACTCACTCAAATGCACAATTTAATGTTGGTGTTTTGAGCTTTTTTGCTAGCTTCATAATGAGGACATGTGGTTGTCGCATGCATCGCATGTGACAATCTAGCAGGGCCCTTAGTTTTTAGTTGGGTGTCCCGCCCTTAGACTTTTTAGCTTTGGGACATATTGTGCCACTTATTTTGTACTCTCTCATATGTGCAACATTACAATTAAAGCTGTATATATAATAAAGGGAAAATCAGACATCCACCCATTCGTCGCAATTGCTACAAAGGAATTTTCCCTTTATTAATTACTTCTCTCCACCTTACGGGTTTCCGCAGAACTACTACATCAAACCTCTATATATAATGAAGTCGGTGAAATTGTAGGGTGTCTGCCAACCGGGAAAACTGGAAATTATTGGGTATGTTGAGTTGTCTGGAAATACTTATGGAAAACTCAGGGCATTTGTGCTTCTATCAGGGAAAATTAGTTGTAATATTATTGAACTAGAACGAAAGCTGCGGCAATGCTGGCTCGAGTAACATAGAGGAATCGCAACGAATAATTTTTGACGCCGTGTCGTCGGCTGGAGGAGTTGCCAGTGTACACTCAACGACATACTATCTGGATGCCCGGTAATTTGGATGGCTTTCCGGCACCATCACGTACCTCATAGAGTCAATGTATTAGAACGTCTCTGAAAACGTATCTGAAATTTTGGATGCAAGAGCCCTTCATTGTCCGATCTTCCAGACCTTTTGCCGTGACCGCAGGTCCGCAACGGGAATAATCAAAGCCACCACCGCTGCCATTTTGATTACCTTGCTGCCTCAAACTGACGCTCTCACACGCAGATCTGCTGGCAACCATAGCCACCACTGTGGCAACGCTAGGCCTAGCTACTTCGACGTACCCTATTAAGCTCCTTGCCATTGAGTGCTGTGTTTTTCATTTAAAGAATTCACCGCTGTCAGCAGTGGCACTGAGTACGCCATTGTGATTCTCGCGATTGGCTTCGAAGCTCGGAAAGCACGGTGTGTTGCATAATGCTGGTTCCCGAAAGTCAGCCTCGTCTCAATACAGCAATCTTGCGCTGTGAAGCATACGCAAAAGTATTGCAGTGAAGCATGACAAACGTGAGAAGGGTCAATTGTCAAGGGTACAGGATGTATTCTTTATACAGGCGTGCACCCGCCATCTGCTGTTACAGCATGAGCACCGATATGCCTGATAAGTGTATTTTAGGCCTTCAGAGCTTTTCCGGATGTGCATGTGGTGATTTAAGCTCTTAATGGCAGTAAAATAGATGCATTCATTTTTTCAAACTGCCCAATTTTTCGGACGTTCTCGTGGTCTCTCAGCAGTCAAAAAAATCCGACAGCTATACAGCTGAGCAATAGAATGCTTCAAATGGTCTGTGGGGCAAATGCGTGGCGGAAGGAGGATAAGAACAGAAACGACCTACGCATTGAAGAATGAACGGGAAAGGAAGCAGCTTGAGCTCAAAAGACAGCGTTGGCTGACGTGGAGTTGCAGGTTTCCCTCATCCAAACCAAAATAAACTTTTTAAAGCAATAAAATGCAACACTGAGGCATTGTGCGCAGGCTGAGAGAATGTCAGGACAGTTGAGGTTTACTTACCAGCTGTTGTAAGAGAATCTCACTTGTGACAAAGTTTGGGCCTCACAAGAATTAGCTTGCTATCAGGTGGTAAAAATAGCTCATATTCGAAAATATTTGTTACGTATGCGACTCCTTATTATTCGTATTTGAGAATGTTTGACTCTATTTGCAATGGGTTTTACAACTTATTCGCTGTGCATTTTACTAACCTCTCCCTACTGTTTTATTTTGATTTAAAATAAATGCTGCTCCTTACTATTGAAACTGGATTAAGCAGTTTTTTTTTAACATGCTTGCTAGATAGCGACAGCATCGGGCGATGTGTCGCCAGCCCGTCTTGACATTAAGCAAAGTTTTGGGTCACTCGGGGATGAAACTTGCCAAGGTTGATGACTGGGCGTGTTGGTATAGTGTATTAGAGGTTGGATTGGGCAACGTTTTGATGAGACACACAGAAGAGAAACACCACAGAGCGCTACTTGCAACTATCGTTTTATTCTCCTGTCAATGGAATAAATACAGGAAGATACTCAGGGGGGCAGGGCAAAAGCGACAAAAAACAAACAAAAAATGTTTTGACAAACATGGCCATCTACCAGTGCCAAGCCGGCTTTGTCATGTGATCGTTTTTGCTGCACTCGACATCGCAAAAAAGGAACAGGATACAAAATTTGAGATTACCGCGTGAGGAAATCTATTTCCTTTGCACTAAGGGAGACTGACGGCGTGCTCACGCACACACTTTGCCAAGCATGGAATCTCAGTGGCTTCGATTATCTCTCATGTTATTTGGCTCCCATCTTTGCTCACAATCTTACAATTCTTAAAGAATGGCCGACATCCGCAATCTCTACAATGTATTCCAAGGTGTCCGGCAACTGCTGTTGAAACGTTATAATCATGCTCCTTTAATCTTTCGTTCAAACATCGGCCAGCAGCAAAAACGATCACATGACAAAGCCGGCTTGGCATTGGTAGATGACCATGTTTGTCAAAACATTTTTTCTTTTTTGTTTGTTTTTTGTCGCTTTTGCCCTGCCCCCCTGAGTATCTTCCTGTATTTATTCTATTGACAAGGGAATAAAACGATAGTTGCAAGTAGTGCTCTGTGGTGTGTGTTTCTCTTCATTGTGTCTCATCAAAATGTTGCGCAATCGAACCTCTAATCATTCAGGGAGTTTTGCAAAGGCACTCGAGGAAAAACGTGGAAAACTCAGGTAATTTGGAAATGTCAACTTGGCAGACACCCTGAATTGGCAGTTCGCTTCGTTATATCGAAATTCGGCCTGTTATAGAAATAAGTAGTCACTGACGGACATTTCTGACACGGAAAGGGCCGCAAAGTTTTTTGAGTTATCAAGCAAATGGAAAAAGCAAACTTGGATAAGGAAAAGAAATTCATTTTGTTGAATTGGAGAGTCGGCGACGAAAGGTGCGGTTTCATGCCGTGTTGACGATATCTTCACATTGTTCGTACGAAGGGAAACCAGCCTCGCTTTTGTATCCACTCCGCCCCCACGGGTGATATTGTTGCCTGTAGCGGTACGACGCTATTGTGAAAAGCAGTGGCAACAGGGAGTGAATGCTCAACTTCCTCAATTCAATACGTTTCTTAAATTTGAAATAATGCAACACCCAGTACTAAATGCGCTCTTTGCAAAGTGGCAGATTACATCTAAAACGGGGCTCGGGAGGTGCTTGTGTGTTCAGCTGCGCTGCCAGCCATGCATTGCCACGGCTGTGCTAGAAAAGAAGATGCGCCCCAACCTGACCCCCTCCAAGTGCTCATTTGATTGTACAGTTTAGCTTCGATATAACGAAGTCAGTAAAATCGGCAATTTGCTTCATTATATTGAAATTTTGTTGTATTGAAATTTGACCTTTTATGCAAATAAGCGTAGTTGCCGATCAGTTTTTCTTACAAAGAAAGGGACTGTAGACTTTTCCAAATTATTGGGCAATTGAAAAAATCAGTCTTGAATGAGAAAACCATTCATATTTATGAATTTGGGTGTCGGCGACAAATGATGGGGTTTCATGACACATCGGTGATATCTTCACATCGGCGGTACGAATAAGCAAAGTCAGCCACGCTTTCACGTGCACTCCGCCCCCACAGCTGATAGCGTCGCCCACACTGTGACGATGCTATCATGAGAAGCACCAGCAGCGGGGAGTGAACGCTTCGTCTGCCTCAACTCTAGTATTAAACGTGCGGGAAGACAGCTTACATGATGCCACGCTGTCTTGGCATGCCCGCTCTTTGTACATGCGATAGATTACCTGTAAAGTAGGATACGCAGATGTGTATGTGCTCAGTCGCACTTACAGCCATGCGCAGCTGTGGCCAGGAGACACGTGCCAGAAATCGCAACATGCGCAAGCTTACCCCCCTCCCCTTGTGAATCTCCTCGTGTGCACTTGATTGCGTTACTGCGAGCTCGCTGCCTCCCCCTCTTTCTCTGTGCTCGCACAGGAAGGCGGCACTCATGAAGCCACCATGTTTCTTGTCTCACCCTTGCACCCTTCAGTCGCACCTAAAGCAGACAGTGCACAGGGCGCGATAGGATTTCATCGCACTCGCGTGGGCCGTCATTTGAGAGGTGCGTTCGCAAGCAGTCGCTTGTAATTCAATCATTTGGCCATCTGCATCCGTGGAAGTTTGAATTCATTGTCTCGGCATGCCTTTGCGGCAGCAGTGAAATTTCGTTACACTGAAATTGCATACAAACACATTTCGCTGTATTGAGGTTCTATGTACAGGGTGTTCTGTTGATAAGAGGTTATGAAGAGTAAAATACTTCATTATATTGAGAATTTGTTATATTAAAGTTTGTTATATCGAGGTTTAACTATAACCATGAGCTCACTGCCCCTTTCCCTTTGCTCGTGTTTGAAGACACAAAACCAGATGTTACTCATCAAGCCACCATCCTTCTCAGCTCACCCTCGCAACGTTTGACTCACACCTAAGGTACACAGCATGTAGGGTGCAATAGGATCTTATCTCCCGTAGACTTTATACAGTGTAAAGTTATACTACTAATTGTCGAGGGAAAAGCCGAGGGAAGAAAGTGGCAACCGCAAAGGTGCCACAATGTTGCTAGGAATCGTTTTTGTAACACTAAAGATAGCCAAAACAATATGCAAAACAAACATTAAAGGGACCCTGAAACGCTTTTGACGATTTTCTACAAACGTACTGAGTCGTTAGAGTAGGTCCTTCTGATCATTAATTGACACATCTAAGTGCTCTGCATAAAGCGTGTAACTTATTATAAGGTTTTAAAAATGCACATCGCTGCCGATCGCAGCGCACTGCTCGGCGGAATTTTAAGCCGCCCCTACCCATATGACCGAAATCACCCATATTACGTCAGTGGGGCGAGCTATCTGATTGGCTGACCAGGGCGCGTGATCGATAATTTTTCCAACTTCATGGTAAACAAATGATCTTCGTAATAGTTGGAATGTTAGTTAATTTGTTTTTATGAAAAGAAAGTAACATAAAGCGAATGCACAAGAATAATTTTTCAGTACACTTAAGCACTTCCGGCACAGAGCAAGTGTCGTCTGCTTGTGTTACAACGTACTCCATTTTGACAAGAGCTCTGCGGTCAGAGTCGGTCTCAGTCTTTTCGCGAGCACTATGATTCGACTTTGTTGCCTTGTGGACTGCAAACATAGCGACTGGCAATATGTCAAGCTGCGACATCGTGTCCTTCTGCAAGGCAGCGTACGAGCGAACTGGCTGCTGCGCATCGGGCTGCTGCTATCCGATCGGCGCCAGGACTCCTGCGTTTGTGGCCGTCACTTTACACCGGAAGATTACTAACGCAATAGCGTTTCGCGGGTCCGGTATTAGGCCAAACGCAAGCGCAAGGGGACAGGGTCTGGCCGCTTGACTGTGCCATAACGGCATGAACCATGAGATGAGCAGAAGGGAAAATGTGAATGCCTGCACGGTGCAGCCACCTGGTGGCATGGAGCTCAACCATACGCAGTAGCAGCAACGAAGCGTATTCTTTGCTGCTGGTGCATATTTCTCGCAGGAGTGTAATCATCAACACGTTGTTTTTATCAATGTTTAAAATGTTTAACACTTGGTTAGAGCAATATTAGCGCTTTGTTTGGCCGGTTAAGCGCTGCACCAACAAGTGTCTGGACTGTGCAGACCGATCAGGCCGCTCACGTACGTCTACGCCAAAGTTCCTTCATCAGCTTCAGTTTATGCCTCCAGTCATTCGCCGAAATGACCAGCTTGCCTGTGGTTACCGGAATACCAGACACGTTCGAGGCTATGACAGAATGCTCGCAACGCACGCTGCTTCGATAGCTCTCGCTTGGGGTCGACGGCCAAGCGGCTAGCGGAGAGGTTTCGCGCGGGCGGGGGCGGGCTCCAAACAACCGGAAGTGGACGATGTGACGTCGCATCGTGACGCAGGACCAGTAAAGGCGGAGCTTAGCCCCGCTCGCTCGGCGAACGAGTTGAGGAGGAAAAGCATGGCTGGGGAGGAAGGTAACTTCTAATCGCTTGTAGCTCCATTAATACGTAACGCTTCACTTAAATTGTGGTGCGAATGTTCTACTTAAGCTGTACCCTACGCGTGTACAAAATTTGTCCGAACAGTTTCAGGGGCCCTTTAACACATAGCCTGTACATACGGACAATGTGTAAAGTTTATTCCATATATTTTTCAGAAAGATCGAATGGCAATTTACAAAATTTTCATGTACAATTTATAGTGTGTGATTGGATACATTTGCAGCCACCTGAACTAGATAGTGCAACCTTACTGAGGGAGGCTCAGGATCACATTAATAGCGCCTGTCGTCTGAATCGCAGCTTGTCGTCTGCACCTGCACAGAGTAGCAACATCACAGCACCCTTGTGGTTGCCGGTTTCAATGCATGTGCACTAATTAAATCTTTTCCTCTAGAGGTGGTTATATTAATTCTGTGTTATGTTAGGCGCATTCTGTGTCAGGTAACTTCTGTTAACTCTCTGTTAGGTACGTTCATCAGCAGCGACTTGTAATTCAACCATTTGACCACCTGCATCCACGGAATTTTCCATTTATTGTCTTGGTATTCCTTTGTGCTGGTAGCGAAATTTTGTTGTACCATTGAAATCATTTATAAACGCACTTCTTTATATTGAAGTTCTAAACACAGTCTTCTATGGACAAAAATGATATAAAGTTAGATACTTCTTTATATCACGAATTTTGTGGTAATAAAGTTCGTTATATGGAGGTTTAACTGTACTGTAATGAAATTTGAAATCATGTAGAGAGAGAGAGAGAGAGAAATAAATTAGATGTGAAAGGCAGGGAGGTTAACCCAAAGATATGAAATCATGAAAAATCACTGTGCTCACTGTGCTTGCATCATCATGTAGAGCGACGCCAAGCGTATCGAAGCAATGCGGGTGTCGGCCGACTACTCCCCTTGCTTCCACATTTTGCTGCCACCGCAAGCCGACAACAGCCAGGAAGGAGACGATGCACCAAATGTCACACCAGGTGGGTCAAGCCAAGGCTGCTCATGTCCTTTTTCATGCGATGTACTCTTACTTCTGTTGCTTGTCAGTCGCATGGGGATAAAATTGTTGTTACAACTGGCAGCAGTGTGCCTGTTGAATCTTCATTGTGCCAGTCTTAGGAGTGGTACTTGCTGATGGGCTAGTTGGTGCGTCTGGCTGAGTGACTAATTGGTATTTGGTATTTGGTAGTGAATTGGTATTTTATCATGGCATTCACTTTTGTGGCATTTGTTTGGTGCCACATTTTTTTTATTGCGACCAATTACAGTCAGACCTCATTTTAATGAAATGGGATGTAACAAAATAATGGATGCAACGAAGTATGTTAAATTCCCCTTGAAATCCTCATAGAGATTCATAGTGCAGTACACGCAATAATGGATATTACTAGAGCTGTGCAAATAGCTAGAACTTCAAATATTTTATTCTAATTGGTTAGTATTTTATACAGTTCGATTGACATTCTTGCTATTTGCAATATTTGAACCCCCAAAAATTGCTGTTGTTGGTCTTTTAAGTTTGCTTTCCCGCACTACAACCGTATTATGCGGCAAAGCATTCAGAGTGCTGCGGTGAAGCACAGTTGACGTGCAGTGAAGTATATAAAAAGTAAATAAGGGGAACTGTCACGGGCCCCTGCAGGTACTTATGGACCCACACTATGCTGCCTCTTCATGCATCTGGACAACAAAAGCCACCAGGTGGAAATCTCTGTGCCTGCAACTAATGAGGCTAAGTGCCTAAAAACACAGTTTCCAAACTACAAATTTGACCGAGCCCTCATTCTTATGTAGTTGAGTACCACCGGTATGCTTCAATCGCAGACTGGATTGAAAATCTGGCTTTAGAAGGAGCAAAGAAAATTTAAACTCCATGGAACCCAGAAATGTTCTCAACAATGAAAGCTTCTGAAGGGGCTGTTCCACATCAGCGCTATTGAAAGACTTCGATAAGCCCATCCACCAGGAGAAATTTTCACTTGTTTATGGCAGCAGTTTTTATTGCCACAAGCTCAGGTTAAAAGACGCGTGTGTGGTGAAATTTTGGGCCAGAAAGAAGGTCCACATGAGCGGTCGTGTAAGCATGGTGCCCATTGTTTACTCGGTTGGTGCAGAGATGCTTAATCAGGACAGTGAGCAGCTGTTTTCGGTGTCTGAAAAAAGTTGTGACAGGCAGGAGGGTGTCTCTGCTGCCTGAACATTTCGAGCATCTATCCCTTCATGACAAATATAAGCAAAAGTGTTGTACTAGAGAACTTTGTTGACCACAAAGCATAATTTTCTTGTTCGCTATTTGCTGTGCAATAAACTTGCTCTTTTTTTTAGCACCTCTAATTGATGAAAAAAATTTAACTTTTTCGACACCAATAGTATTGTGGTTTTAAAAACATTCGACACATTGTATTCGATTTAAACTTAGTTTTCATTATTTGAATTCGCTTCGAAATTGAAAATTTGATATTTACACACTCCAAAAATTAATGAAGTAATGGATCTAATGAAATAATTCTGGCTCCTACTTCAACTGCATTGTAACGTGGTTTTGCTGTATATGAATGCTCAAGGTGCATTTTTTTATTTTTTTTTATTTTCAAATACTGTTGGCCGTCTTGGCTGTAACAGGGTGGGTACAGCAAATTTGCATATAGCGTAAAAAATGTAAACACCTTACAAACGTAAATAGGACATGAAGCAATGAATGTTGAAAATACAATGCAAAACAAATAACGAAATACAAATACAATCTTCTGGCTAGGAAATATATGTTTGTAACATTGTGACAGTGAAATCGGAAACAGCATAAAAGAAAGACTACTGTATGTATTTCTAGAATAGCATGACAACGTTTACTAATAGTGTGACAACAACACTACTAAAATTCAATTTCATAAAAGGTTTTTAACGCATTCCTCAAAGATTTTAATGCTACATACTTGACTGCAAAACAGATGCCGGCAAACTGTTCCATTCCTTAATCGTTCGCGGAAAAAATAAATGAGCGTACATGTCCAGATATGCTTTTGGAATTGAGAACATGCAATGATTGCTTGACCTGACGTTTCTAGCCTGCCTGGGAGCAAGATAGGGTGTGGTTTCAATATTGAAGTGGCCTTTTGATAACAAAAAAAAAGAAATTTAAGTCTAGCCAACTTCTGCCGTTGAGCCAGTGGAGGCAAATCAAGCAACCGAAGCATTTCGGAAACAGAGTCAGTATGATAATACCGGGAAAGAATGAACCTTGCAGATTTTTTCTGTATCTTCTCAATGCGGTTTATTAATCCTGATTGAAACAGATACCAAATGACACTGGCATACTCTAACGTTGGTCTAATATAAGTTAAATATGCGAGTAGTTTGACGGGTGTGGTTGCTAGCTTTAATTTTCGGCGAAGAAACCATAATTTTTTTTCTGCAGCTCCACAAATTTTGTCTGTGTGATTTCCTACTTAAGTCTTTCGAAATTGTTAAACCTTGGTATTTTATCGTTTCAGTTTCGGTTAGAATTGTTGAGTTCATCTCATAATTACACTCAATAACATGCTTTGTTTTGTTTGTAATTCTGAGCATGACTGATTTAGATTCGTTAATTTTCATTTTACTTTTTGCGGCCCAGACTTCTACAGTTTCAAGGGTTTGACTAACTGACGCCTGATCGTTTTGGTTATTGATTTCACTATATAATAAACAATCGTCTGCAAATAACTGGATGGTTATGTCGTTACTTATGCGATGAGAAATATCATTTATGTAAACTAGAAAAAGAAGTGGCCCTAAAACAGATCCCTGTGGAACGCCTGAAGTTATTTTTAATTGGTTAGATTTGTTACCTTCTTTTTTGGCGTATTGTGTCCGATCTGTAAGATATGAGCTGATCCACATAACAACATCATAATTTATATTAATTTCCATCAGTTTGTTAATTAATTCATTATGTACGACCAGATCGAACGCATTCGAGTAATCTAAAAATATAGCGTTGACCTGCTATCTATTGTTCAAGGAAGCTGAAAAATCGTTGATCATTTCTATCAACTGTGTGACACTCGAAAGGTTCTGCCGAAATCTGTGCTGGTTGGGAAAAAAAGCTTTCTTGTCTTCAAGGTAGGTGTAGATTGACTTTGAAACTATGTGTTCAAGTAGTTTGCAGCATACACATGTGAGTGAAATTGGCCGATAGTTTCCAATATGTTGCCTTTCACCAGACTTGTGAACCGGAACCACCTTTGCGACTAGCCAGTCATCTGGGACCTGTTTTTGTTTTAGTGAAGTGTTAAAAATGATCTCTAGATAGTGAGCTACCCATTCCGCATATCTGCGCAGAAAGGCATTTGGTATGCCGTCTGGACCTACAGATTTCTTATCGTTAATTTTAAGCTAAAGAGCTACAGTGCCGTCATGCGAAACTTGAATATTAGACATTGGTGATGTGTACGGGGATTTTAGTGAGAGGGTAGAAATACCATCTGCAGAAATGTCAGTAAAGACAGGTTAAAAAAAATCATTAAAACACTGCCATACGCGAGTTGCCCAACACAAGTTCGCCATTATCGACAATGCCACTTGGACCTTCGTTATTATGCGACAAATGGCGTCAAAAACGGTGCGGATCGTGCTTCATAAAATTAGTTAATGTCACATCATAGTAATTTGTTTTAGCAGCAGCCATATTTGTGCACAATATAGAGGTTAGCGCCGAAATTTTATTATGATCTTTTTTTTTACTTCTGCCTCTCACAGTTAATTTTCCGCTTTAAATGTATAATTTCGCGAGTTACCCACGGGTTCTGTCTGTTTATTTTCTTCTTCCGACTTGGCACAAATCTGTTTACGCAATGAAAAAACAATATCTTTAAATGCAATCCACATGGCATTGACGTCATCTGTTGAAGTGAATTCATCAAAACACAGTGAAAGATGGTCAATAATGCTTGTGTCATCGGCTCTATCGAAGCACAACATGCGTAGTACTACCAGCCTTCGGGTATACAGCGGTAGACTTTATCTCTATATAAACTAGCTTATGATCCGAGAGGCCAGTTTCAACCGACACGTCGTAGTCTTCAAATCGTCTGTCTAGGAACACCAAGTCTAATATAGATCTTGATTTCCCAACTACGCGTGTGCACTCATGAACTACCTGCTGTAAATCCTTACTGAAAGCTATTTCTAGAAGCAGTTCACAATGAGCATCTTCGCGAGGCTGAACGCTAAACGGGGACCAATCAATCCCTGGCAAGTTGAAATCCCCAGCAATGATTATGCGACAGCTGCACTTTTTAAAGCTTTCTAAGTAAAGCTGCATATCTTCAAGATAGGAAATAGGTGATTTAGGCGGTCTATAAACAGTTCCAAGAATTATCCTTGTTTTATCTAGCTTAATTTCACGCTAGATGCTTTCATGTGTTGAAGTACCAGTCATTTGCACACAGTCAATATCGGCCTTGAATACAATAGCAACTCCACCCCCGCGAGCATCGCGGTCTCTTCGTATGATCTTATAATTAGGTGGTACAAGCTCTTGGTCTTGTATTTCGGGCCGCAGCCACGTTTCGGTTATTGTAAGCACATGAGGATCGTAAATAGCCAGGATGTATTCTAAGTCTCCAATTTTGTTTACTAAACTTCTAGCGTTCAAATTGATCAAGCGGAAGGCATTCGAATCACATTCTTTGTTCCGTCAGTCACCCCTACCAGCAGTATGACGTCTGTTAGGATACGGAAGCATCACACGACTGCGCTTTGATTGATCCCACATGTACACGTCGGAGTCCACATGTAGTTTGTCATAATTCAAGCGCATGCGATGCCCATCCTCCTTTTCTTGTTTCGCGGAATCCCAGAGCATTTTATGCTTTGCCAGCGTTTCTTTTGAAAAATCATCAGAAATGGACACGCCGCTGCCCTTCAGCTTTCTGCATTGCTTGTAAATTTTAGCTTTTTTCCTTTAGTCATACAACCTGAGAATGTGGCACTGTGGCCGTTATCCTGTTACGGACGGTGCATGCATTGCCTGTGCACATGAGGTTGTAGGCTCATATTAAAATAATAGCATGCACTTCAATTCTTGTTTGATACTTTAAATAAAATATATTAGTAAATAAATGTTGAGCTACATAGCGCCAAGAAATAGCATTTGATTGGGTGACCTAAAATTTGTTGCCCTTTTGAAAAAGGCTTGGCACCCAAAATGTTGATGCAGATGTCGTACATATTGAGGGGATATGTGAAGTTCAAAACGTTTGTGGTTTGATGACAGAGCTAAGATGATACTGGGTGGACAAGTCAAGTCAGTGCCTGCAAAGCCTTGATAAGTGCCTTTCCTGTTATATAGATCACCCTGACCTAAGTTGAAGGAGATGTTGATCATGGGGCCCAGATGAGTAGGGGCACACATAGCGATGATGGAATTATGACATTGGTATGACGATGATGGCATGACAAGAGTCGGATATTGAAGTTACAGTGATGATGGACTGTGATGGCAATCCACGATAGTCTTACAGTGAATGCATGGCGACGATGGCATGAAAGTGACATGAGGACAAGGGAAAGATGACCAGTGTATGACCACGAGTGTTATGACAATGTTAGTATATGACTATGGGATGGGATGACAGTTCTGAAGTTATGACTGTGGAATGGCAGCGTGATGATTATAGCATGATCTCAGTAGTCCGACTATGATGGCATGATGAGAGCTGGACGTAAAATTTACAATGTTGACAATTTAATAGTCACGACAGGATTCGACATTGGTATAACAATGACTATATGACGACGATAGCATGACAATGGAATCAAGTGTGTGATCACAATGCCTTGACGATGACTGTATCACGAAACCTGGATGACAGCATGACAAGACGGCATGGCGACAATGGTATGACAATGATGACATGACGATAGTCTGATGTCGAAGTTATCATAATGACAATGGAACGACCACGATGGGGTCCCAGTGACAATATGACGACTGTTTGATGACGATGGCATGAAAATAACATGAGTACAATAAGATGAAGAGTCTATGAACATAATGGTGTGACGATGACTGTATCTAAACCCCGTATGACGACAATGGCATGACGAGAGTCGGATGATGAAGCTGGAGTAATGATGATGGCACAACTATGATGCTACAATGAAACCAGAAAAGGAGTCAGAATGACGATAATGGCACAACCAAGAGCTCATGACGACGGTATCACAAAGGATCCGCGGTATTGTCTATGTGACAACAATGTTATGACAGTGGCAGCATTATCACTATTGAATGACGACAGCGTAATTATTACAAAATGATGAACAAGAGTTGATGTCAATGGATCGACGAAAGTGGTATGACAACAATGGTGTCATGACATTGG
The DNA here is from genome assembly GCF_038994185.2 of Dermacentor albipictus. Lineage (NCBI taxonomy): Eukaryota > Metazoa > Arthropoda > Arachnida > Ixodida > Ixodidae > Dermacentor > Dermacentor albipictus. The sequence goes on along the minus strand of NC_091823.1, from coordinate 179,480,297 downwards.
GAAGAAGATACTCGTGACCATGATGCCATATGAGAGTTGGATGTCGAACTTACATTAATGACGATGGAATGACCACAATGGGATCTTGATGAAGATACAGTAAAACCTCATTAAACCGTACCTGCTTAAACAGTAGTTTTGTTTTAAAAGTAGTAAAGTCAAATCCCCGACTCGGGGGCCATTGAACATACTGCATTTTGTATCCACATAAACCGTACGAGCTTATTGCGTACGTATTGGTTAACACATAGTGTTTCCACTCTGTGGTGTGCAACCATGGCACTGCATCATCCCCATTGGGCAGCCCGTCAGAACAACAAGCCTCAGTGATTGAAGCAACAGCCTCCAAGCGCCCTGTGTGTTTGTGTGGGAAGCCACATCAACATCATTTCGGTGTCGTGCATGGACTGGCATCATGCTGAAGCTCGGATAAAAACACCGGGTGCTCAGCATAGAAAATTGTACATCCTTCGTGCTTTTGAACATGGCACCATGGCACGAAGAAGTCAGCGCTGGCACGTGACAGAGATCTACCGTTGACTTCGATGTGGGGCATTCGAAATACGAAGAATTAGCTCGGTAACGCTGCTGTATCCGTGAAATGATTTCGACTATAAGGTTCGACTTGTCGCCATCATAGCCTCTGTTGCTGAAGTGTCACCTAGCGACAGTGATGAGGATGACATGGAAAGCGGCAGCACGGGCGATTCAGGCCTGACAGTGGCAGAAGCTGCGCGTTACATTAGCTGCATGAATGCAATCGTTGTGATGAGAACAGCACCTCCCCCCCTCCCCCCAACTGCGACATCTGCAGTGCTACCGCTCCCGTGCGCGGAGAATATGCAATGCCAACGAGGAATCTGCCATGCGAGTGCTTGCCGAGAAGAGGGGGCTAGCTGATAAGTTGGCTCGCAGCTTCAGTAAGTTTAAGGCTGCTGTCGTCGCTGCTTGGCTGCCATGGCATCAAACGAAAATAACTTGGCTTTTGTCACGCGAAATGAATAAATACTGCATGTTTTTGCCCTTTCATCGCACTCTCTCTGAGTTGCGTTTTTGACAGGTAAGTGGGCGATCTCATGCTATTTTGGTTAAGCAGTATTACCATTTAATGCATACTTTTTCGAGCTCCGGCCAACTACAATTTAGTGAGGTTTCACTGTATAACAATGCATACATGACAACAATGCAGTGATGACGATGGCATGACAATGACATGAGGACAAAAGGATGACGAGTGTGTAATGGGGATTTCGTGATGATGACAGTATCACAAAATCTGCATAATGAGAGTTGGATGACGAAGCTGCAGTAACGATGGTAGCACGACCACGACAGCATTATGACAAAGGTCTGACAATGGAGCTATGGAGCATGATTGGAGATTTTCGTTCGAAACTGAACATATTCAGTTGCTGCAACGTCACAAAGTAGGCAGCCCACAAAATTTGTGAGAACGGGACGGAGAGAGAAGCCATTCGGCAAGCGGTGAACACCCCAGAAGTTGACAGGCCTCGTTTGTCGTCTGCTTGGGTGCACTGTATTAGAAAACGAAATGTTTCTTGCCTTCTAATGAATGAACTATATCTTAAAAAAATTACGCAGAAACTCTTCTGGGAGTTGTGTAAGTATGCCTAATCATTGTGCCACTTGCCCATGTCACGCAGCCCAATATCGTTATCAATGTTATGAAATGTGATCCGATCAGTACAAACAACAGTGCTGCAGTGACACGAACTACTGCCGACGGCAGCACAAGGTGCATTGATGACGCAAGCAAACTACTGAAAGTGGCAGCGCCAGGTGCACTGATGACGTTTCGATCATTATAAGCCATTATCACTCTTTAGTACCTTATCCATGGGTATCGAACCATTATGATCTGTGATCAACCACGATCCAGCGGCAGCTGCATCTGGCGCGGCCACGACGGCCATATCTTGAAAGTGATCTGCGATGGTGGCTGAGAGCACTGACTGCTAACTGCCTCATGTGCTCTGTGTTCTCGCCACCGAGTTTGCTTTCAAGAGAGACGTGTGGGCCTTAATCTTGAAAGCAATCTGCAATGGGGGCTCGTGCACCGAGTGTCGACAACTATGTGGTGCTCTGTGTTTTCGCCGCGTATCTCGCATTGAAGTGAGAGGAAGCACGAAGGTGAATTCACTCGCTACTGCGGGCGCTGTCTTGAAAGTGATCGTCTTATGAGGCTTTTTTTTTTTCTCAAGCTTAAACACATTTTCAAATATTAGTACAGTGAAACCTCATTAAACCATAGTTGGCCGGAGCTGGGAAACAGTACGTACTAGACGATAATACTGCTTAACCGTAATAGCATGAGATTGCCCACTTAACTGTCAAAAACGGAACTCAAAGAGAGTATGATGAAAGGGGAAAGAAAAATGCAGTATTTATTCATTTTACGTGACAAAAGTGTTATTTTTGTTTGATGCTACGGCGGCCGAGCAGTGACGACAGCGGCCTCAAACTTACTGAAGCTGCGAGCCAGCTTTTCAACTACCCCCCTCTTCTCGTCAAGCACTCACATGGCAGATTGCTCGTTGGCATTGCATGTTCTCCGTGTTATGGGCGAGGTAGCGCTGCAGATGTCGCGGCATGCCTTTTGCATTGCGGCGTGCTGTTCCCGTCGCGATGATTGCATTCATGCGGCTGACATAATGCGCAGCTTCTGCCACTGTCGGGCCTGAGTTGCCCGTGCTGTTGCTTTTTGTGCCGTCCTCATCATTGTCGCTAGTAGAAACTTTGGCAAGAACAGAGGCAACGATGGGGAAAAGTCTAACCTCGTAGCCGACATCTCTTCACAGTCGTAGCAGTGCTGCCGAGCAACTTCTTAGCATTCCAAATGCCGCACACTGCAGCCGACAGCAGGTCCCCATCACGTGCCAGCGCCGACTTCGCGTCACGTTTGATAGCACGAACAATGTTTATTTTTCTTCTGTGCTGAGCACGCGGCGTCTTTTTTATCTGAGCTTCGGCATGATGCAAGTCCTTGTTTGCACGACGTCACATTGCTCTCTGGTGTGACGCTGAAATGATATTGATGTTGATGTGGTTTCACACGCAAATGCACAGGCCGCTTGGAGGGCATTGTTCTGATCTTAGCTTGTTGTTCTGCCGTGCCGCCCGATGGTGATGACGTACTGCCGTGTTTGCACGACAAAAACTGGAAACACTATGTTAACCGATACGTGCGCAATAAGCTGGTACTGTTTATACGGATACAATTGCTAGCCGCCTGGTTAGCTCAGATGGTAGAGTGGCTGCCCCGGAAAGGCAGTGGTCCCGAGTTCGAGTCCTGGACCAAGATGAGTTTTTCTTCAACTCCGAGGCTTTTCTTTCGAGGAACCCGTATGGGTTTCCTTTGTAGCAATTGCTACGAACAGGTGGATGTCTGATTTTTCCCTTTATCAATTACTTCTCCACCTTGCGGGTTTTCGCAGAACTACTACGTCAAACACTTATCCTTGCTTCGTGTGTTGTTGACAAATTCGACATCGCCCTGCCATCTGCTAGCCGCCTGGTTAGCTCAGATGGTAGAGTGGCTGCCCGGAAAGGCGGTGGTCCCGGGTTCAAGTCCCGGACCAGGACGAGTTTTTCTTCAACTCTGAGGTTTTTCTTTCGAGGAACCCGTATGGGTTTCCTTTGTAGCAATTGCTACGAACGGGTGGATGTCTGATTTTCCCTTTATCAATTACTTCTCCACCTTGCAGGTTTCCGCAGAACTACTACGTCAAACACTTACCTTTGCTTCGTGTGTTGTCGACAAATTCGACTTTGCCCTGCCATCTGCTAGCCGCCTGGTTAGTTCAGATGGTAGAGTGGCTGCCCCGGAAAGGCAGTGGTCCCGGGTGTGAGTCCCGGACCAAGACAAGTTTTTCTTCAACTCTGAGGCTTTTTTTTCGAGGAACCCGTATGGGTTTCCTTTGTAGCAATTGCTATAAACGGGTGCAGGTCTGATTTTCCCTTTATCAAAACACATTATGTTCAATGGCCGCTGAGTCGGGGATTTGACTTTACTACTTTTAAAACGACACTACTGTTTAAGCCGGTACGGTTTAACGAGGTTTTACTATACATTATGACACATGTGCATATTTATCCTTTGCTTGGAGACTGCATTTCACCACCAACAACTTAAAGTTATCGTTCAGTGAAAGACCATACCTGTATGATTTTTAGTTAGTCCGAATCAATGCAGGTGCTTCTTGCGGTGAGCGATAACCTTAAATTGTTAGTTGTGAAATGCGGTCCCAGAGAAAAGAAGGATAAATAACTACATGTTGCTATATGACTACTACAATTTATTAGTGTGTGTTTTTCTGCATGGTCCTTAGGGCGTGCCACACACAGCGAAAAATGAAAGTGATGGCAACAGTGGCATGCTTTTCAAGAGGCAACAACAATGTGTCATCGCACCGCAATGTCTGACTGGGCCCCTGGGTCTCGGTGCATTAGAGGGAGCTGTTCAACATACTTTTCGTTTCGAGAACTGAAAGCAACTCTGGAATTCACTTTCTGCCATCTCTTCAAACCCATTTCGCATCTCCAATCACTCTGCTTCCTCCTCGAGCAACGTCAACGCAACAACTGAAGCTCCCATTGCAAGTGCCGTGTTCTGAAATTAGACTATGGATTGGATCCCAAGTGCCATTCTCTAGCCAAAGCCGCTGTTTGGATTCTACAATGCAATCTACCAGACATGCCAGATGAAGTTGGTATTATAGCGAGTGCATGGCTGCTTGAACTGCACACCTTTCATCGCGTTCTGCTCCTAACAGACGACATGCTTGGTTTCAATATATAACTGACAGGAGTGTGTCGTCATTTTGATGTCATCAAAGATGTCGCCGCACCTCACGGATTATGTTGGCGCAGCCTAGGCCAATCACGCATGGTGAAACTGAACGCGCACTCCAAACAACTATTTCCAATCATGCCCATGATGGCAACTATCTGACAATGACGACATGAGGAGGGTAGCATAATCACGATTGAATGACAACATTATAATTACATTGCAATGACAAAGAAAGATTGATGTCGATGGAACGACGAAGGTGGTATAACGATGACAGCATGACATTTATGATGTGACTGAAGAGATGACAAAAATAAAATGACAGCGTGATGATGACAGCATGGCCACAATTGGGTGACGACCGTGGCATGATGACAATGCCATAATGAGAGTCGGATGACAAAGCTGGAATGACAGCAATGTAATGACCGAGTTTCTTTGGTCACCAGCAAGTGGTCAGTGCAGAAGGTTCTGTTGTTGCTCGTTTTCCTGCATGTGGTTAGTCAACCGCATTTTGCCGTGGAATTCGCCGTGGCCTGCCATATTCTTAGCTGGTAAGTCAGAAACACCTCTTTGCCTAGTGTGTTCTTTTCGTGGGATTCCTCATTGAACTTTGGCTTGCAGGCTTGCTCGAAGTGTCAGTTGCAGTTGTAATAAATGGTTTCTGAGGTACAGTGGTTGTCATCCATTGATTACTCAAGCTTGTATAGGGCCGCGGTTGATGAGCAGGCATGTGCCCTATCGCGGTATGCCGAGGCATAGCACCATTGGCATCCCCCCCTTATCCCTATATTTTGGTGTTCCCAACATGAGGCAAACTTTTGGAAAACAGGATGAAGATTGGTTTCGAGCAAAGAAGGATTCATCTAGACCGGTTAGGCCTCGCCCAGAGGCATGAATGCTAGCTAGGTTGGGCGTGTGCTTGCTTGAGTGCCAGTTAATGCTGCACCAGTGTTGCTGAACTTGTGTAGACATTGAGATTTGCAGCGAGTTTTTTCGTGAAGAAATCTACGGCACGTGGCACCGCGCAGAGCACGCCTGAAGCGAGAGTGTGCAGTAGCCGGTGCAATGGTCCAATTTTCCTGTACGTATGTAAATAGCCTCTCCTGTTAGTACCATATCTATTCAAATCTAGGCCGATAACTTGTTTCAAATAATCTTATCCAAACTCTTGGGTCAGTTTGGTTTCAAGGTTTTTAAAGAATGTGCAGTTCTTAATTGAAATTAATAAAACTGGCGCATAGCTAGCGCCATCTAGAAAAGTCAGTATTGCAGCCGCTACTAGCCACCTCAGTACACGAGCGACGTCACCATTATGACCTGTGTCATATTGGAGCAGGTTCTTTATTCTATGGTATCAGTGTGGCGTTATCGTAATGGCACCAAACAGGCGATGCCACTATAGGGCCACTTCAAATGAAAAGTTGTGGTAGCCGCAGAGGCATCGTCAAACGTTCAAACTGGGCAGGTCTTCCGCATCACTGAGAAAAACATCCATTGTTGGAGGGGACAATGTGAGATGCTTATTGCATGTGCTGCAATGAGGATGGCATTTATTGTTTGAAGCTGACATCGATAAAGAAGGTAACGACGAGGCTAGCGGGGATGGCGATCTAGAATGAGCTCGGCATGTTCATTATTCGATAAATGTTGTTTTCATTTTGTGAATGCTATTTTCGCTTTTTTGTTCGGCCTATATTCAAGGTAAGCTGTCTTTTTTTTTCTGCCTTTGTTCTTTCACGGGTTGGCTTAGAATCGGGGCCGGCCTAGATTCAAGTAAATACAGTACCTTTGGCTTGGGGAGCCAGGCACTGAAAATTCTGGCTAGGAAGGCAGTGGGGCGCAGTCCCAGTGATCGCCCGAGAATACTGCCCTAGAGTGTATGGAAAGTGCAAAAGCATGTGGGAAGATCAAACTGATTAGCCACCGGAAGGCACGCAGATTGTGATTAATATGCATGTCCACGCATGCAGTTCAAAGCTTTGTTTACACGTGAGGTCACAAGACTTCTTACACATCTCTCATTAGGTTTCTGGTTCCGTGCGGGTCGTGTGGGTTTCATAGGCTTTAGTGTGGACATTCTGTAATTCAAGGTGCGATGCATACAGAATGGCACTGATCACCTCAATTTGCTTTCGTGACGTGGTGCTATTTTGATGTTTTGTCCAAGAAACTAAAATGTAGGCAATGAATCTAAAGCTCTTGATAAACAAAACAGTTTTCCTTCTCAGTAAAAGTAAAGCAGCGAGCCCAAAGTGTACAGTTATTCCGTCGGAAGCATCTCTTCACTTCCTTCGTCTGCTACATTCAAGCCGTCGTCTGCTCCATCAGCCAGGTTGAATGTCTGCACGATGCTAATAAGAGCAAATGAAGAACTTGTGCAAAAAGAAAGTAAAATGACGAGTGCAGCAATGGAGGGCGTATGGCACGGGAGTTCTTTGTCATCTACTGGAATAAACGGCGACATAAGATGTGCTGCTCTCGGCTCTTCTGGTATATTGTCCTTCACCATACTTGAAGCCTGGCCTACAGGACAACGAGGTCCTTGGACTTTACGCATGAACCAGAATGAGTCATTGTGTATTGGCACCAGTGCATTTGTCTTCTACCTTGAGACAGCATACGCCACCAACCAGTGTTGGTGAGCACACGTTCTAGGCCGCATTATCGCTTTCTCATGAAACGCAAGTGACTCAGCCCAACTTGGCCAGCCTAGAAGTGGTTGAATATCAGTGATAGCGATGCACGCTACACAAGTATCCACTTGCATGACACAAGTGCCAGCACTGCCATCTGTCGTTCACTTCGCTGCTTACTCGTAACGAGTGATGAGACTCCAAGGCGTACACATTTTTTATAAATTAAAAGCAGGCGTAGTCATAACCTCAGATGATGTGAAAAGTCATTAATCTTGTTCGCAGAGGATTTGTAATGTTCAACCAACATTACTTCAAATAAACGCATCTTCTAAAAAAAAATTATGGCCCAAAACACAAATGCCAACGCCACTCGAGAGTGATGCAATTGCTATATGCATGAATTATGAATGAAATTCATGATTATATTGCGCTTAGCGTTACATTGACGAACATAAGGGACAAGACAGACGTATGTAGCACACGGACACGGACGTACTTGCACTACATACGTCCGTGTCTTGTCCCTTGTGTTCGTCGATATAGCACCAAGATATAATCACGAACGTCCACCAGCTAGCCCCTTTCATTGCTTTATTATATGAATGAAAGATTTATGTGGCCCGGAACAACAGGAAAAATTCGGTGATACTCACTCCTCTCTGTCACTGTTGCATAAGGCCGCTCATTAGCGTACTTTGTGTGGCTTATAGTACGACAAATTATGGCAGAAAGTCTCTGCAGTCGCGGCCCAGTGCAATGTCACGCAATGCCAAATTGCTGTTCACAAAACCACCTTTCCTGTGACACTACTCACTTGATATTCCTCCAGCCAATCAGCTAGCTGCCATGGCAGCTATTGAGAATGCCACCACATATTTGTGAAATTTCAAATGCATTGTACAAGCTTCTGTATGCGCTATCACCAGCAAACATTGTGTACCTTGTGCTTGTCTGTTAAAAATCATCAAACCTAGTGAGGGGTCCTTTAAAGCTTGTACTTCATACAGTAAAACCTCATCAAACCATACTCGCTTAAACAGTATTTTCGGTTTAAGAGTAGTAAAGTCAAATCCCCGGCTCAGCGGCCATTGAACATAATTTGTTTTGTATCTGCATAAACCGTGCCAGCTTATTGTGTACGTATCGGACGTAGTGTTTCGTCTTTTTGTCGTGCAAACACGGCGGTGCGTCGTCTGCATTGGGTGGCCTGGCAGTACAATAAGCCTCGGAGATCAGCACAATGGCCTCCAAGTGCCCTGTGTGTTTGCGTGTGAAGCCACATCAACATCAACATCATTTCAGCACCGTGCCAGAGTGTCTTGGCGTCATGCAAGCGGCAGCTCGTGTCATGTTGAAACTCGGATAAAAAGGATGCCGGGTGCTTAGCATAGAAAAAAAAAATTAGACGTCGTTCATGCTATCTAACATGGCGTGAAAAGTCAACTCTGGCATGTGACATGGGTCTACTGTTAACTACGGTGTGTGGCATTTGGAATGCGAAGTTGCTTGGCAGCACTGCTGCGACCACGAAGAGATGTCTGTTACGAGGTCCGACTTTTTGCCATCATTGCCTCTGCTATTGCCGAAGTGTCGCCTAGCTACAGTAATAAGGACAACGCGGAAAGTGACAGCACGGGCGATTCAGGCCCGACAGTGGCAAAAGCTGTGCGTTTTGTTAGCCTCATGAATGCATTCGTTGCGACGAGAACAGCACCCCACAATGAAAAGGTGCCCCGCGACTTCTGCAACGCTACCGCGCCTATGCACGAAGATTATGCAACGCCAACGAGGAATCTGCCATGCGAGTGTTTGCCGAGAAGAGGGAACTGGCTGAAGAGCTGGCTCACAGCTTCAGCAAGTTTGAGGCCACTGTCATCGCTGCTAGGTCGCCGCTGCTAAGCCGCCACGACATCAAACAAAAATAACATGTTTGTTGCGTGAAGTAAATAAGTACTGCATGTTTTTTCCACTTTCATCGCACTCTCTCCAAGTTTCGTTATCGACAGTTAAGTGGGCGATCTCACATTATTTTGGTTCAGCAGTACTACCGTTTAGTAAGTACTCTGCTGTTGGGCCTCATTACTTTTACGATCTTTTTTTATTTCATGAAGGGACTGAAAAGTGTTTGCTCGCCTTATTATTGTGGTTGCATTACATTCTAAGAAGTATGGTAGTCCATAGCCTTCAGCTATGATGTCTTTCCAAGTCCCTTTTGGTTTTTAAAGCACATAATTTATATCTTACAAAATTTGTGCTCTTTTCCTACTACGTAATCTCTCCATACACTCACTCCTGTTTGACCACTGGAAATTGTGTTCGATGAGATTCGAGGCCATCAGAAAAATTGTTTGCACCTCCTTTCTCTTGTCAGTCATGAGAACTGGGGGGCAAACATTCTCGTGTTTTGGTTGGAACCTTTGTCACGGGGGCACCTTGATGGAGAAGGTAGTCTTAGTGCTTGTGAAAGTTGTAGGTGGCAGCTTTCCTGTAGCCATCATTTTGATGCAGACCTACTGCAGCGATTAAGCTCTGAAGGAGAACTTCTCTGCTGTTTTAATTATTTTGACTTGGCTCGTGGGACCAGTGGTCATATCTCTTGTTGGCCCAGAAACTGCAGGCACTTGTCTGGCTGATACCACCTGTGTGTTTGTGTGCAGTTGTGACTGAGGGACAGGATGAGACCGTTCTGGTACGTCTGCACGTGCAGCAGTTGGCCGCACAGTTCCTGCAGCAGGAGCTGGAGGCCATGGAAGCACGCCTCAGGTGAGCATGTCCTTACTCAGACAAATGGATTGATAGATACACATCTAAAGATATGGGTGGATGGCCAGATGCTTTGTGTTGGAGCAACTACACCGGTCACCTTTTTGTAAACCATTTCATACATAGCAGGCAACGCTAAACTTCTTGCACTGCTGGCAGTTGCGCCAAAAAATCTACAAGAGAGGTATTAATTCAATTTACTATGAAGTCTCATGCATTTATAGAAATGCAGTTAAACCTCGATATAATGAAGTCAATAAAATTGGCAATTTTCTTTGTTATATAGAAATTTCGTTGTATTGAAATTTGATGTTTCATACAAATAAATGCAGTTGCTGAAACCTATCAGCGACTATGCCTATCAGTTCGATATAGAGCATAATTCAATATAAGCCTGCCAAATAATTGGATGTCATAAAACCACATACCACTTATAAAATAACTTAATGATGAAACTAGCTTAGTTTCGCATAAATTAATCCTGCATTTTCTTCTGCTTGGGCAATTTCACTGCCTCCGATGCACGCACTTCCCCACATTGTCTAACGAGTCGGGAGCAGCTGAGGCCGCAACCTTACACATTCGCGCAGAAGCACCGGACTAGTGCGAGTGCACCAATCACTTTGGAGGATGTGTGCAAAGGACTGTCATTGCTTTCCTCATTGTGCCCACTTTCATTTGTGCTCGGTATGATGTTGGCCATGTAGTCTTCGTTTTTGGGCTCTTCTGTGGTCGTGACACCATCATCTGCACTCCCAAACTCGTCCACCGTTGATTCGTCAGCAGCTTCCGAAAATTCTGACAGCTAGCTCCAAACTTCGGCAACACCAACAACGGCTTCGTCGCATTCATCAGAATTTACTATCATCACCGAGCACGTGGAAACCGGCACGTATGAAGAAGCACTTGTACATGGCTGTGCGTATGCGTTGGGCGCCACGAGCACCGGGTCACGAGTTTGGCCGCTTTAGCCCTAATCGTGGTGAGAGTGCTGCTCGGAATCTTGCACGCTGCGGGGACATCCGACTTCTTATCGTGTTCGACCCAATTTATCATTTTGAGCTTCACGACAAAAGGCAAACTCTGCCGCTTCATCACGGCAACACTGCGGCAGAAGGCCCACAAGGTGCAAACACAATGAACCAGAAAAGCAGCGACACAACTCACACTTTTGTCATCTTGCACGACGAGAGCAGAAGAGCCTCTGATTGGCTGTCTGAGCAAGCACTGCGGGCGGGCCAGGATCACTTTCTGTAGGGGGGTGTCGACAACTCGTTTGAGCAGCGCGAGGCAGCGCGGTCATGGTAGGGAGAGGTTCCCGCTACCACGAGGGAAAGCCAACTTCTGGGGGCACTTTTCCGCCGTTGACGTGCGATATATCAGGAGTCGCTGCTATTTTCGTTCGATGTAAGAGTAGTTTTTGCTATATTTACTAATTGTAACTATACCGTGAACAGAAATTGTTCGATATATGGAATAATTCTATATAAATTGGTTCGATATAGTCGGGTTTGAGTGTGCCTTATGCACTAGCTTCGTGTAGAGTTTCCTCTTGCACCAGAGAAGTAAGTTACTCCTACAAAACATCGAGTCCTTGCTCTAAAGAGCAAAATATTTCCACTCTGAAAGCCTGTATTTCTGCTTCAAACCGTGCTTTTTCCTTCTCTGAAAGCTGCTACAAAAAACCAAGCGCCACTTCGGTCACTGAAGCAGCATCTTGCTCAGTCTCCCTGCGGACAGATCATTTTGCTGGACTTTCCGTAGCTCTTGGCTGCTGAAAGTGATTCCAATTAACCCGAAGGGGAGGGGTCTCTTCCCACTCAGGGCTGCAGCCAACCCTACCGCTTGCATCATCGTCAGGGTTCGCATTCGAGATGCTCCTCCTCTCATCCGCTTTGCAGTTCTCTGCTTGCCTGAAGAGCAGAATAACAGGCTTACCCACCTGCGCACTCGCCCTTCTCTCTGCTCGGCGACTTGGCCATCATTTTGCCCCTGACGCATGCTAGCGCAAAGGCACTGCTAGCAGCTGTTGTACTTAGAGGAAGGCTCTCGGTAGAAAATGGGGCACGAGATAGCACGTCAACTACCACATTTGGTGACCCCTGTGTATCATCTAACTGAACTGCACAGATGGCGTGAGCGTGCTCTCAGTGAAGTGGCATTTCCTAGCACTTACAAAGGACAAAGGTCACTGGACCTAGCCAACATAATGTGGCAAGCCCGATTCGCAAAGGCGTACTGACTTGGCTAAGCACAAGCAAAGGCTTCATGAGCCTTTGAATCGGTGTTGATTTTGAGCCTCAGTGTGGGGTCTAGTATCTCACAGCCCGATTTGCAAAGACGTACTGAATCGGCTAAGCACAGCAAAAGACTTAATGAGCCTCTGAATCTATGTTGGACATCAGTGTGGGGTCTAGTATCTCACAGGAGGATCGACCATTACAGGTTCGGGTTTAGCAAGCCACAGGGCTGCATCAGCCATCACATCGCGTAATCTAGTGCACTGCAGTGTGCAGTAGTGGAGGGGGGGAACCGAGCACTGCACACCCAAGAAAATGCTGTATTGCCCTAAGTTAGCCGAAACAGTTTATTTGTCTCCGGTGACGTCCAACACTGCATAAACGCCTGCTCACAGGCTGGTGCAGGAATCAAAGGGGCGCTCGCGCCAAGGGCGAAAAATACATATGGTTGCTGCTAGCATATTGCTGCGGGAGCGTGACTCTTTGTGGCATTCCGCTAGGAAAAGTCCCACCAACTATGCTGCTTGCTCTTGTGTAACCAATGAGCCCACTTGGGAGAGCTCGGGCAATCGTTATCGGCTTAGGCTTCCTATAAGTGCGACTCGGTGTAGTATGGCCATGCATGAACACTGGGCACTGCTCTTTGGCTGTGTGTCCGGAGACGGAGCAAGAACAGGCACACGCACGCTGCAGGTGCAAGGCATCACAGATGAGCTGAAGTTCGATGGCCAAACAAAGAGGCCAGCGGGCGAGATGGAAAACATGTATGTACCGAGTGACGTGCCAGAGAGGGCTCCCCCATGCTCACTCTGGCCGTCGCGCTGGTCACACCGCCATAGCACTGGCGCCACCGCTGTCGACCGTGCAGTGCCTTCTCTGTGAACTGGTACGTGGCAAAGGCTGCCGCTGACAATCGTTGTGAGTGGAAAGGGAGAAGCCTAGGGATGACAGAACAGGTGATGATTGCACAAAGGTGCCACGGTACATCTCCATTCTCACAACGTTAAGTACTACAATAAATTTGGTGGTATTTGAGTATTCGCACTCCTAAGTTCTAACTAAAGCTTTAATTCTGATAAGATGCTATTTGTACACAAGAAACTTAGCCATACATGCACAGTAGCCATAATTCAATTGCATAACAATAAAAACTATAAAAGACAAGTAATAACCACACACTATGGCTAGTAGCTGCCCTCCATGCGTGAGTGTGCCATCTAACAGTCATCATCATCATCGCCATCAGCCTGGTTAAGCCCACTGCAGGGCAAAGGCCTCTCCCATACTTCTCCAACAACCCGGGTCATGTGCTAATTGTGGCCATGCCGTGCCTGCAAACTTCTTAATCTCATCTGCCCACCTAACTTTCTGTCGCCCCCTGCTACGCTTCCCTTCCCTTGGGATCCAGTCCGTAACCCTTAATGACCATCGGTTATCTTCCCTCCTCATTACATGTCCTGCCCATGCCCATTTCTTTTTCTTGATTTCAACTAAGATGTCATTAACTCGCGTTTGTTCCCTCACCCAATCTGCTCTTTTCTTATCCCTTAACGTTACACCTATCATTCTTCTTTCCATAGCTCGTTGCATCGTCCTCAATTTGAGTAGAACCCTTTTCATAAGCCTCCAGGTTTCTGCCCCGTAGGTGAGTACTGGTAAGACACAACTCTAATATACTTTTCTCTAGAGGGATAATGGCAACCTGCTGTTCATGATCTGAGAATGCCTGCCAAATGCTCCCCAGCCCATTCTTATTCTTCTGATTATTTCCTTCTCATGATCCAGATCCGCCGTAACTACCTGCCCTAAGTAGATGTATTCCCTTACGACTTCCAGTGCCTCACTGCCTATTGTAAATTGTTGTTCTCTACCGAGACTGTTAAGCATTACTTTAGTTTTCTGCAGATTAATTTTTAGACCCACTCTTCTGCTTTGCCTCTCCAGGTCAGTGAGCATGCATTGCAATTGGTCCCCTGAGTTACTAAGCAAGGCAATAACATCCGCGAATCGCAATTTACTAAGGTATTCTCCATTAACTTTTATCCCCAATTCTTCCCAATCCAAGTCTCTGAATACCTCCTGTAAGCACGCTGTGAATAGCCATGGAGATATTGTATCTCCCTGCCTAACGCCTTTCTTTATTGGGATTTTGTTGCTTGCTTTATGGAGGACTACGGTGGCTGTGGAGCCGCTATAGATATCTTTCAGTATTTTTACATACGGCTCGTCTACACCCTGATTCCGTAATGCCTCCATGACTGCTGAGGTTTCGACAGAATCGAACGCTTTCTCGTAATCAATGAAAGCTATATATAAGGGTTGGTTATATTCCGCACATTTCTCTATCACCTGATTGATAGTGTGAATATGATCTATTGTTGAGTAGCCTTTACGGAATCCTGCCTGGTCCTTTGCTTGACAGAAGTCTAAGGTGCTCCTGATTCTATTTGCGATTACCTTAGTAAATAGTTTGTAGGCAACGGACAGTAAGCTGATCGGTCTATAATTTTTCAAGTCTTTGGCATCCCCTTTCTTATGGATTAGGATTATGTTAACGTTCTTCCAAGATTCCAGTATGCTCGAGGTCATGAGGCATTGCATATACAGGGTGGCCAGTTTCTCTAGAACAATCTGTTCCCCATCCTTCAACAAATCTGCTGTTACCTGATCCTCCCCAGCTGCCCTCCCCCTTTGCATATCTCCCAAGGCTTTCTTTACTTCTTCCGGGGTTACCTTTGGGATTTCGAATTCGTCTAGACTATTTCCCCTTCCATTATCGTCGTGGGTGCCACTGGTACTGTATAAATCTCTATAGAACTCCTCAGCCACTTGAACTATCTCATCCATATTAGTAATGATATTGCCGGGTTTGTCTCTTAACGCATACATCTGATTCTTGCCAATTCCTAGTTTCTTCTTCACTGTTTTTAGGCTTCCTCCGTTCCTGAGAGCATGCTCAATTCTATCCATATTATACTTCCTTATGTCAGCTGTCTTACGCTTGTGGATTAACTTCGAAAGTTCTGCCAGTTCTATTCTAGCTGTAGGGTTAGATGCTTTCATACATTGGCGTTTCTTGATCAGATCTTTCGTCTCCTGCGATAGTTTGCTGGTATCCTGCCTAACGGAGTTACCACCGACTTCCATTGCACACTCCTTAATGATGCCCACAAGATTGTCATTCATTGTTTCAACACTAAGGTCCTCTTCCTGAGTTAAAGCCGAATACCTGTTCTGTAGCTTGATCTGGAATTCCTCTATTTTCCCTCTTACCGCTAACTCATTAATCGGCTTCTTATGTACCAGTTTCTTCCGTTCCCTCCTCAGGTCTAGGCTAATTCGAGTTCTTACCATCCTGTGGTCATTGGAGCGCACCTTGCCGAGCACGTCCACATGTTGTATGATGCCAGGGTTAGCGCAGAGTATGAGGTCTATTTCATTTCTAGACTCGCCGTTCGGGCTCCTCTACGTCCACTTTCAGCTATCCCGCTTGCGGAAGAAGGTATTCATTATCCTCATATTATTCTGTTCCGCAAACTCTACTAATAACTCTCCCCTGCTATTCCTAGTGCCCATGCCATATTCCCCCACTGCCTTGTCTCCAGCCTGCTTCTTGCCTACTTTGGCATTAAAGTCGCCCATTAGTATAGTGTATTTAGTTTTCACTCTTCCCATCGCCGATTCCACGTCTTCATAGAAGCTTTCGACTTCCTGGTCATCATGACTGGATGTAGGGGCGTAGACCTGTACAATCTTCATTTTGTACCTCTTATTAAGTTTCACAACAAGACCTGCCACCCTCTCGTTAATGCTATAGAATTCCTGTATGTTACCAGCTATATTCTTATTAATGAGGAATCCGACTCCTAGTTCTCTTCTCTCCGCTAAGCCCCGGTAGCACAGGACGTGCCTGCTTTTTAGCACTGTATATGCTTCTTTTGGCCTCCTAACTTCACTGAGCCCTATTATATGCCATTTACTGCCCTCTCATTCCTCCAATAGCACTGCTAGACTCGCCTCACTAGATAACGTTCTAGCGTTAAACGTTGCCAGGTTCATATTCCAATGGCGGCCTGTCCGGAGCCAGTGATTCTTAGCACCTTCTGCTGCGCCGCAGGTCTGACCGCCGCCGCGATCAGTTGCTTCGCAGCTGCTGGGGACTGAGGGCC
Source organism: Dermacentor albipictus (assembly GCF_038994185.2). Classification (NCBI taxonomy): domain Eukaryota; kingdom Metazoa; phylum Arthropoda; class Arachnida; order Ixodida; family Ixodidae; genus Dermacentor; species Dermacentor albipictus. Next base: position 179,463,673 of record NC_091823.1, on the reverse strand, counting down.
GGGGTTTGATTGTTGTGTTCATATAGGAGGTTGTGGCCAAGTACTGCACCAGGGTGGCCAATCCTGCTCTGGTGAGGGAGTGCGTTACCGGTTCTGGTCACCGGGATCAGGCCACACTCCAGGCCTGTTTGTGCAATTTCATCAACACGCGGATTTTTTTTTTTTTTATCCGGTGGAAAATTGCCGGCACCGGGATTCGAACCACGGACCTCTTGCACGCGAGGCGGGTGTTCTACCTCTACGCCACCGCTGCATGCACCGCTGCCATCTAACAGTAGAGTGCTTATAATGTTAAGTCACTGGGGCTGCGAATATCTGCACTATAAGCAGTGCCGCACTGTAGCTAAAACAATTTTTCAAAGGCTACTCATATGCAAAAGGTGTAGACAAAGCAGCCACATGTATCCTATAATCGAAGCATACAATCAGGATGTTTGTGTCTGTTTAAACTTACAAACATTGAAGGGTTAGTGTCAGAGGAGCCACCGTCTTCTCATGAAGCCGGCTGAGTAACACAGCTAGAAAAAAAAAATGAAGAGGAAAGTTGGTCGCCAACTAATTTTCAGACTTCAACACGACACTGCCACCAACTCCACAGAACCATTGTGGAATGGTGACCGAAATTTTGTACTGATCTGCATGCACAGTGTCGAAAACAGGGTCACGTTGAACCAAGTTGCCACTATTCAAATGCTGCCCATGCCACCCATGCCCTCACTTTCATCGTGGAGGTAGTTCCTACTTTTCCAAGTGACATACAGTGACTGTAAAGTGTGACTCGGCACCAAACTGCAACTTTGTTTGACAGCTACCAACTGTGCTGCATTGGTTAGGCCCAAACATGCCGTCACGGGATGCACGCCTTCTATCTATTTGTACCCGTAAATTAAATGGTGATCAGGCTTGAAATCACTCTCATGGATTGAGCTAACGGCGGCATCTTTGAAGCGGAGTTTGCGTCCATGGGCAGTCAACTGACAGTGAAAGCGCATGTGTGTACCCAACGTTCTGAACGGAATTTGCGGAACAGAGCTTGAACGGACAGCTTCATAGGGTCATGGTCTCACGCCCGATATCTGCACTTCGCAATGATGTACATCACAACTGTGAACATGAAATGCACCTGCTGTTAAGCTTTAAAATAGGTAATATTTCAATAAAATGCAACACAGAGAGGAATTCTGTTAACGATTTCTCCGCAGTGCTGGAGTTTTAAAAAACAACAAATTGATTTTACCGTTGTAATTATTTTTTATTTGCCTTCATTATTGAGACATTTTTGCAGCCCTGTCCATGTCATAAAAAGATCAATTGGTGGCTGCATTCATTTTCCACACACAAACTGAAGAGCCAGAATGTGACAATGCACACATGTGCGGTAAGGAATTTGCACCACTGACAAGCAGCTGGATCAGAGGTTTCTCTGTTGCCTGGGCAACCCTTGTGTGCCTTCAGAATACATATGTGCGTTGCTGCCATGGCTGTTTTCTTTTTTCGTTTCCCTGTTTGTTCGCTTCACGTTTTCTCCTCCTTCACATAGTTCTCCCCTCGGCCGGCACACCTCATTGAGAAACAAACTTGCTGCCTTGCTTGTCTGCATGTAAAGCAGATTGCTGTGCGCGTGTGTGTGCGCATGTGTGTTTGTGTGTGTTGGTTATCACAATCATGTCATTGCTGATTTGCTTTCTTAGCATTCAAAGACAATAACAGAAGTACAGAACCAAGCATGGCCCTATTGCAAATGGCTTGTATGGCTTGTATATCAAACTGTTATCATGGGGTGCGCTTACTTAAAGATGAATTGATGAAAAGGGGCCACGCCGGTACCGAGCCGTTGCAATGACAAGCACACTTGGTTCTCTTGTTCCTCCGTTCTTCCTGTAGCTATAGCTTAACACTCCTCCCTTCACAGACGAAGCCCCCTGGTCGAGCAACTGTTACGTCTACTCAGAGTCTCGGGGATAACAGTGTTTCAGGCGGGCGATGTGAACAAGCTGCGTCTTCGTAGACCGGTAGCCATTAGAAACGAGATGAGCAATCAAATAGGCCTTATCACTTAGGTGATTGGTGATGACAAAGGCCTGGTGTAACAAGCCAGAAACTTCTGGCACAGGCCGCGGTTACAAAGTGGTGTCCGAAGCCATACTATGTCCCCTTTGTCGTACGACACATTCTTATAGCGTGAATCGTAGCTGATCTTGGAGCAGTCCTGGAATGCCAACGTACGTAGCTGAGATATGTGGCGTGCTTACTCAGCACGGCTGAGAGTCTGGGCAATAGAAGAGTCCGCACGAGGAGCAAAAGGTAGAATGGTGTCAAGGAAGCTACGGGGTGGTCTGACATAAATAATATAGAAAGGACAGTAGCGAGTAGTTTCATGCTTTGGAGTGTTGTAGGCGTATGTGATAAAAGGCAAGATATCATCCCAATTTTTGTGCCTGGAATTGACGTATATCGAAGCACGTTGGTCAAAGTTCTGTTAGTGCACTCAACAAGACCATTTGTCTGCGGGTGATACAGGGTTGCATGGCAAAACTGGCCAGCACAGACACACAACAGCTCTTCGACTACATCGGCCACAAACTGGTGACCAGGATCGCTTGCAATAACATGAGGGGGTCCATGACGCAGTATAACGGAGGACAGGAGGAAGCTCGAAACCTCAAGAGCTGTTGTGGCAGTTGGCATCGCTGCAGTTTTGGCATAATGCGTCAGATGGTTGACGCAGACTATAATCCAACGGTTGTCGTGTTGAGCGTGGAAATGGGCTGAGAAGGTCCTTTCCAACCATTTCGAAAGAAAATGATGGCACCACAGGGTGAAGGAGTCCGACCGGAGCAGTACAGTGGAACCCCGATTTTACGTCCCCCGGTTTTGCGACGACCTTGGTTTTACGACAGATTCGCCCAGTCTTGGCAAAGTCCCCATAGAAGCAATGCATTAAAAACCCCACTTATTCGACGCAATTTTCCGCCTGACCCGCATTATACGACGACCCTCGTGAAGTGTGGGACGGTATGGCAGACGAAAGAAGAGTGCCGCGGGTCTCTTTCCTCGCTCCGTCTCTCTGCACGCGGAGCCTTGACACCGCTCGCCCGCGACGCTCGCTGTGCTTCTCCACAATCACTTTCTCCCTCTCATCTTGGTGGCGTCGCGTTGGGGAAGCGTTTCTTCACCCCCCCCCCCCCCCCCAACAGCAGCCGCCCGCGACGGCCGCTGTGCTGAAATAGCTCCTTTTCTTCTCCACAATCACTTTTACCCTCTCTTCTCGGCGGCGTCGCCTCTTGTTGCGTTGGGGAAGCGTATCTCTCCTTCCAGTTTCCCAGCAGCAGATCGCCGATAAGGTAGCATGGAGAGGCCTAGGTTTATCGCACGTGTTCTTCGTTGTACTCCTAGCGACCAGCGTTCAGCTGAGGTTTTGAGTTGTGTAGAGCAATGCGACGCATGGTGTCCCAAAAGCAAACCGTTCTGTCGCTGGGCGATAAGCTGAATATTATTGAGGCAGCGGAAAAGTGGCATGGAGCCATGAAAGCCAGCATTGCCCGGGACCTAAGATACTCGAATCTTCATTAAAGATGATCCTGGTAAACAAAGCGGTGATATTGCAGAATGCCAACAAGTCCGGGCTCAAGCCGAAACCGCTGCCACACCGGACGAGGACAACGACGACGCCACAGATGTTGTGCCTGTGCCTACCACGTTTGCTGAGGTGCTGCGGCACATAGACGCCGTCCGGAAATTCATCTGTGCACGCGATGCCACAGAGAACCTTCTCTTCTTGGACGTTGCCCAACTCGAGCGAAAGCTCTTGCTTCACGGATCAAACAAGGTCCAAAAGAAACTTACCGACTTTTTTTAATGTTCGCGCCGGCTGCTGGGAATCGCGGCAGTGGGCAACGGAGTGCCATAAAGGTTCATTTGAATAAAGCATGATTGGTACCTGTACTGCAGCATTAATTCTTATCGCATTTACTTTTTTGGCAATTTGGGTTTCTAAGCCCTGCAGAGTATATTAGTAGTTTACACTGAAGTTTTTCGTAAATTTGTCGTGCAACATGAGTAGTACCTTTATAGGCATAATTTATGTTCAGATTTTACTACGCTTTTCTGCGGTCACAAGAAAGTCGTATAATCGGGGTTCCACTGTATTAGGGCGCTTGTATTGATGGCACTTGTTACAACTGGCCACATACTTTTCTATATCCCGTCGCATACTAGTCCAGTAGAATCGGCCCTGAATGTGGTGGTATGTTCTGGTGAAACCTAGGTGCCCAGTGGTCAAGTCACCATGCATAGCACGGAGTACGTGGGTTTTGAAATTCTTTGGGACCACTAAGAGGAGGCGGGCGCCATCAGCCGCATAATTCTTGTAGAACAGGCCATCTTGGAGGACAGCCATTTTTACCTATTGGTTGAGCAGCTGAGGTGAAGAGGGCATCCAGGCTGCGATCGTCACGCTGCTCTTACCGAAATGTGGCCAGGTTGGGAAAAAGAATGTCATCGATGGCGGCTGGCAACTCATCAAAATTGTCAGTGTCACATGCACTTGTTGGTAGAGGGAGCCTTGAAAGACAATACGCGTCCACACGACGTCGGCCACTCTTGTCATCATCATCATCGTCATCATCAGCCTGGCTATGCCCACTGCAGGGCACAGGCCTGTCCCATATTTCTCCAACTACCCCAGTCATGTGCCAATTGTGGCCATGTTGTCCCTACAAACTTCTTAATCTCATCTGTACCCCTGACTTTCTGGCAACCCCTGCTACGCTTCCCTTCTCTTGGAATACAGTCCGTAACTCTTAATGACCATCGATTGTCTTCCCTCCTCATTACATGCCCTGCCCGTGCCCATTTCTTTTTCTTGATTTCAAGTAAGATGTCATTTCCTCGCATTTGTTCTCTCACCCAATCAGCTCTCTTCTTATTTCTTAACGTTACACCCACCATTCTTTCCATAGCTCGTTGCGTCGTCCTCAATTTAAGTAGCACCCTATTCATAAGCCTCCAGGTTACTGCCGCGTAGATGAGTACTGGTAAGACACAGCTGTTATACACTTTTCTCTTGAGGGATAAAGGCAACCTGCTGTTCATGATCTGAGAATGCCTGCCAAATGCACCCCAGCCGATTCTTATTCTTCTGATTATTTCAGTCTCATGATGATCCAGATATGCGGTCACTACCTGCCCTAAGTAGATGTATTCCTTTACCACTTCCAGTGCCTCGCTACCTCTCGTAAACTGCTGTTCTCTTCTGAGACTGTTAAACATTGCTTTAGTTTTCTGCGGACTAATTTTTAGACCCACCCTTCTGCTTTGCCTGTCCAGGTCAGTGAGCATGCATTGAAATTGGTCCCCTGAGTTACTAAGCAAGGCAATATCATCAGCGAATCGCAAGTTGCTAAGGTATTCTTCATTATTCTTATCCCCAATTCTTCCCAATCCAGGTCTCTGAATACCTCCTGTAAACACGCTGTGAATAGCATTGGAGATATTGTATCTCCCTGCCTGGTGCCCTTCTTTATTGAGATTTTGTTGCTTTTTTTATGGAGGACTACGGCGGCTGTGGAGCCGCTATAGATGTCTTTCAGTATTTTTACATACGGCTTGTCTACTGCCTCATTCAGTAATGCCTGCATGACTGCTGAGGTTTCGACTGAATCAAACGCTTTCTCGTAATCAATGAAAGGGTTGGTTATATTCCGTACATTTCTCAATCACCTGATTGATAGTGTGAATATGGTCTATTGTTGAGTAGCCTTTATGAAATCCTGCCTGGTCCTTTGGTTGACAGAGCTCTAAGGTGTTCCTGATTCTATTTGCGATTACCTTAGTAAATACTTTGTAGGCCACGGACAGTAAGCTGATCGGTCTATAATTTTTCATGTTTTTGGTGTCCCCTTTCTTATGAATGAAGATTATGTTGGCGTTCTTCCAAGATACTGGTACGCTCGAGGTCATGAGGCATTTCGTATACAGGGCGGCCAGTTTTCCTAGAACAATCTGCCCACCATCCTTCAACAAATCTGCTATTACCTGGTCCTCCCCAGCTGCCTTCCTTCTTTACATAGCTCTCAAGGCTTTCTTTACTTCTTCCGGCATTACTTGTGGGATCTCATATTCCTCTGGACTATTCTCTCTTCCATTATAGTTGTGGGTGCCACTAGTACTGTATAAATCTCTATAGAACTCCTGAGCCACTTGAACTACCTTATCCATATTAGTAATGATATTGCTGGCCTTGTTTCTTAATGCATACTTCTGATTCTTGCCAATTCCTAGTTTCTTCTTCACTGCTTTTAGGCTTCCTCCATTTCTGAGAGCATGTTCAATTCTGTCCAAATTACACTTCCTTATGTCAGCGGTCTTATGCTTGTTGACTAACTTGAAAAGTTCTGTCAGTTCTATTCTAGCTGTACGGTTAGAGGCTTTCATACATCGGCATTTCTTGATCAGATCTTTCGTCTCCTGCGATAGCTTACTGGTATCCTGTCTTACGGAGTTACCACCGACTTCTATTGCACACTCCTTGATGATGCCCATAAGATTGTTGTTCATTGTGTCAACACTAAAGTCCTCTTCCTGAGTTAAAGCCGAATACCTGTTCTGTAGCTTGATCCGGAATTCCTCTATTTTCCCTCTTACCGCCAACTCATTGATCGGCTTCTTATGTACCAGTTTCTTCCATTCCCTTCTCAAGTCTAGGCTAATTCGATATCTTACCATCCTGTGGTCATAGCAGCACACCTTGCCGAGCACGTCCACAATATTGTAACAATGTTAATAAAACAACGATATTTATTAAGGGCAAACTTGTGCCCACAAGTAAAAGTCACTGCGGTCATGAAGAAATCCCCGGCAGTCGCATTCTCAAAACTGGCCTCGAACCGTCTTCCTCTTTCTTCTTGCATGACACCTCGTGCACATGGTGCATGCGAGCCGGGTCCAACCGGCTGCCCGTGCCACGAAGATCGCTGCCTGTTGCTGAACACCACAGTACGGCGTGCACAGTGTCCAATACGAAGGGCGCGCAACTTGAATGCGACCAAGTTGTCGTGGCAATATTGTATGATGCGAGGGTTAGCGCAGAGTAAAGTCCATTTCATTTCTAGTTTTGCCATTCATGCTCCTCCACATTCACTTTCAGTTATCCCACTTGTGGAAGAAGGTATTCATTATCTGCAAATTATTCCGTTCTGCAAACTCTACTAATAACTCTCCCCTGCTATTCCTATAACCTACGCCATATTCCCCCACTGACTTGTCTCCAGCCTGCTTCTTGCCTACCTTGGCATTGAAGTTGCCCATGAGTGCAGTGTATTTTGATTTGACTTTACCCATCGCCTATTCCACGTCTTCATAGAAGCTTTCGACTTCCTGGTCATCATGACTGGATGTAGGGGCGTAGACTTGTACGATCTTCTATTTGTACCTGTTATTAAGTTTCACAGCAAGACCTGCAACCCTCTCGTTAATGCTATAGAATTCCTGTATGTTACCAGCAATATCCTTATTAACGAGGAATCCAACTCCTTGTTCTCATCTCTCCGCTAAGCCCCGGTAGCACAGTATGTGCCTGCGTTTTAGCACTGTATATGCTTCATTTGTCCTCCTAACCTCATTGAGCCCTATTATATCCCATTTAATGCCCGCTAATTCATCCAATAGCACTGCTAGACTCACCTCACTACATAACATTCTAGTGTTAAATGTTGCCAGGTTCAGATTCTAATGACGGCCTGTCTGGATCCAGAGATTGTTGGCGCTCTCTGTTGCATCACAGGTCTGGCTGCCGCCGTGGTCGGTTGCTTCGCAGCTGCTGTGGACTGAGGGCCGGGGTTTGATTGTTGTATTCATATAGGAGGTTGTGGCCAAGTACTGCACCACGGTGGCCAATCCTGCTCTGGTGAGGGAGTGTTTTACCGGTTCTGGTCACCAGGATCAGGCCGCACTCCAAGTCTGTTTATGCAATTTTATTAACACATGGATTTTTTGTTTTTTTTACTCCAGTGCAAAATTGCGCGGTGCTGCAATTTGAACCACGGTTCTCGTGCACGCGAGGTGGATGCTCTACCTCTACGCCATCGCTGCATCTTCATTTGTACGCAATCGTAGTTGGTGTTTCTTTTCTCCTTCAGCATTTGTGGAATGTGGAGGCGTGAATTTGTTCCTCCCAGATACACTGTCAATCAGGAATTTTACTTGGCAGTATTAGCCCTTTGAGGGTCAAGTTTTTTTGCCAAATGCAAACCTCCAGGGTTGGATTTTTTTGTTGCAGATTTTAAATCTCCAGATGGACCTATTTTGGAAAAAATCTCACATTTTTTTAGAGTGGCCATAAGGTGACAAAAAAAATTTCTGTTGGTAAACGTGCATTGTTTATTCATGAATACAGATGGGCTTCCATGAATACTTATAAATAAGAATAATAAGTAGATAAACTGAAGTAGATATAATCTGATGTGGCACTTGGGTAGTATCGGAGCAATTGCTGCTCGACTCACTTGCAGCAGAGCAATCAGTATGCACGCCCGTAGTGTAATCAAACGTGGTGGGTGAGCGCACACAAGAAAACTCTATTGCTGTGCCCCCGTGAGAAAAACCAAACAAGTCCCATACTTGCAGTAATCCTTCCTTCTGTTGCCAACGAGGGGCTATCAATTTTTCCTAGCCGAGTCTCTAGAAAAGAAACGAAGGCGATGCAGCATCGTTTGTATATGGTGGCATCATTTGTATATACCAGCGCCTTCCTGTGAATGGATGTAATCGCACCCCTGTGTGCCACAGAAGAGCGAGCATCTAGCGGTGACCCTTTGAGAGATTAAAAACCAGATAGACATCTGTTTTTAGGAGTGCAACAAATGGAAAGAGCCCGCGAGACGAAACCAAAACTAACCGCTGAGTGCCCTCGTGTGTGCGGATGCGTGAGCAATCGATGAAATTCTAGCGTAAGGAAGCCATGCAATGAAAACCAAGAAACTATGAAGCGTAAAAAAACTAAATATCATTGTATTCATACAGGGTGGCAGCGCTTGCTGGGCAACAAATAGTTTGAAAATCAGCACAGTATTCAAACATACAGACATCGCCGTAAATTTATGGCATCGACCATTTAGAACTTGTACATGGTGCCATATATTTACGGCATTGACCCTAAAAGCGTCAAGAAAGGCAATCAAGAAAGAATGTGTGAAGGAAATGCATGAAATTAAGCATTGCAAGTGATTGGTTTCTTCATCACTACAGCGCCACTGCTTTGGCTATGATGTGGTATTGAGCCTGTCAGGAGTGGGCCAGCATTACCCACGCCCCCATTCATCGGACTAAGCGTCCTGTAATGTTTTATTTGTAAAGAAGAAAATTTAACTGAACAAGGTTTACCATTGTGCATTATGTGACGATAACTTCACAGGGGTCACTGAACATTGTTAAGTTTAAGGAGTTCCAGAGCTGCTTCAGATAGGAGAAGAAAAAGTTGAACAAGTGTATTGACTCCGTCGGACATTATTTGAAAGAGAACTAAGTGATTTTTGTTCTTTTGAAATGATCCGTTTTATTTTTTATTTATTATTATAGTCCCCCCTTGTATGAAATATAAAACGACTGAACTTTAAAACACCCCACAGCACATTGTTCGGTCTCGCGGACTACGTTTGCACTGGTGCATGTAAGCTTGGGTACTGCTACAAGCAGAAAGAGGGAAGTTTTATTTGGTCACGTTGCCCATGCTTACCCGAAATGGGAAGGATGCTGCTGACCTAATGCTGCTGGTTGATGCAGCAGTCACCAGACAAGACAAGCTGTGGCTGGCAAGCCAGCACATATGCATGTATGCCATGCATATGTTGCACATGCAACATTTCTTGCCTAACATAATAAATAGCGACATGTTCTTGTGTGATGTTGTTGTTTCCGTTACGAAATTTTATTGGTCAGCAATTATCAGCCAGCTCCACACATTCTCCATGTTGACACAAGCTGCGATGAAGTGAGAGAAGTGCTGGACAATGAAACTTGTAAACCCATGATCATTTTTCTGGCTGAAAGAGGTCAACCTTTATTTGTCATCAGATGCAGATTTGGTGCAAGCTTTTACCGTACTATCCCCTGCCTATATCTATTACAGTGGCCGAAACATGGACTGATGTGTTTCCATGTGTAAAGCACTGCCTCCACATGCTTTCCTGGCCACTTGCGGCGACTTTTCTTCCCCGTGACAAATACTTTCTTTTTTTACTTACAAATATGTGGTCTTTCAGGCAATCCCTGCCAAGGCTGCATATTTCCTTAAATAATTGCCTTATGATAGTGTGGATAGTATATTCTTCTATTGGGTCCCCCAACTGCTTTCTCACCTTATAATCTTGACAGCCTTATAATTGTGAAAATCGGTGCCTTTAAATTTTGCATTAGGCAACTGTCAGATGCATAGAATATAAGTACATATAATTGGTTATTAGCTGAAAGAAGCTCAACTTTACAGCAAATTCAAGGTTAGAGAAGAAGTTGCTTTACAGTTGCCCATGCCTTCCAGTGGTGGATTGTGTCTTCTGTGCCCGCGCTGTGTGCAGGCTCTACCAGGAGGAGCAGGCGCAGGCCCTGGAACGGCTGCGGCATCGCACAGCACGAGATCGGGATGCCCTCTGGCAGATGCTCTTCAGCAGCAGCACTGGTGGCCGCCGTAGGCAGCGGGTGCCCTCTAGGGACCGGTATTTGGGTGCGTGGCAGCCTCCATGCTTGGCTTGCAGTGAATATCTATTGCATGAACAAGGGAGTCGGGTACACTGCACTCTTATGGCTAACGCACTGGCTCATTCACAGTGAAATTTTGCTCTAGCCCTTGTACAGTCGGCTGCCACTAATTCAACCCTTGCGGGACTACAAGATTTGGTTGAATTATCCAAAAAGTCAAATTAACAAACGGCGGCAAAGTGACCAAATTCAAATATACAATATACGCTCCTTATAATGCAGTAAATGGGCTGATAAAAACGTGGGAGAAAAATGCGCTCGTGTAGCCACGGCCATGTCGGCTCACCCAACTTTTGCATTTGCTGCAGTTTACCTCCAGGATAGGGTGCGTGTGCTGCCAACAGCTATGCATAGCCACGGCAGGGCTCGAAGAGGATACTGGCGCTCACCTATGCCCGCGTTCACCCTGGCACCTTTATTATTATTATTGTTATTATGACCTGTCATTTTTAGCACCTTCCCCCACATTTGTCTAGCACGCACTTTATCACAGTACTGCGCACTCGCCCCCCTCTCCAGCCCCCCTTGCTAGCATGGAAAAACAATCAAGCCACTATCCCTGTCGGCTCACCCTTCTATGTCTCTCCTTGCACCCACAAGTACAGTAGAACCTCATTCGTAGGTCTTGGAAAAAAAAAAATGCGAGGAAAAGCGTACTAACCAGAAAAATGCACGGTCTAAAGTAACTGAAGCTGATTGACAGAAAAAACATTTTAATCAGGGAAACGCACGATCCGAATTGACTAAAAAAATTGGACAGACTAAACTGTTGTTGACATCTACATAATGTGAAGTGTCGCGCGAATCGTTGCCGCACGAGACACTGACGCATGTCTAGCTGGGCATGCTCCGGTAGCCAGAGACGCGTTTGGTTGTTTTCCTATTGCATGGTGTTTTAGGAGGGTGACGGGAAACCGAAACGAAACCGAGCAGGTGGGCGACGCTGGATGCAGCCGAAGGAAAACGTGAAGCCCACATTGCGCCTCCCGTAGCAGGGAATGGCGGCATGTTTGGATTGTCATCTACAAAAAGTGTGTGGTACGCTGCTAATGGCACTACACACCACGCGTTGCAAAACAGATAAGTGAAGATGATTATCGCAATAGGTTCGGTGGTGATATCTGTGAATGCGGCATGCGACAACCTGGCGAGAGATTTTCTGGAACTGGAATAAGAAACTGTGTGTGCCTTGGTTTTCACGTGAGACGGGCGGCTATATACTGCTCTCCATTGCGTGGACTCGCACCTTTCCTTGTTCACACGAGATCTAGTGGCTGAAACGTGTGTGCGATCACAGTCTAGAGCAGGGAATGGCAGCGCGCTTCAGTTATTCGCTATTAAAAGCGTGCGCTAGGCTTTGCATGGCACCACACGCTGTGGAACAGATAGGCGATAAGATTGGCGGTGATAGCTGTGAATGCCACGTGCGCCGACCCCAGAGAAGATTGACTGGTACCGAAATGAGAAACAGTATGGGCCAGCATTTTCACGAAAGATGGGCGGGCAAGTATTACGGTGAAGCTGCCGCCCCGGTGGGCAGCTATGTACTGTTCTCGATTGCGCGCACCTTGCTTATTTTCTTGTTTACACGGGATGTAGTGGCTGGAAAATGTATCATATGATCGCAGTTTGGTGACATACTCAACGTTGGTGCCAAAAAATCATGTTTTCCAGGAATGTATTAACCAGTAAAAAAATGAGCGTTACTGTTTTGGGTAATTTTTATTTTCTCGATCGCGAATTTTCGCGCCGTGAAAACGTACATGATGGGAATGTACCAACAAGGATCTAGTGCATACGGGGCATGGGGCATGATAGGATCTTATCGCATTATGACTTTATACGAAACGTGATGGCGAGAGGGCCTTGCTGCTATGCTTCAGTGCGTGCTCTTTGTCACATAACACGCCTCATGTAGTTCAACCATTTCACCATCTTCACCCATGGCACTGTCCATTTATTGCCTCTGTATTCCTTCGTGGCAGCACTGAAATTTCATTAACATTGAAATTGTGTATAAACACACTTTGTCATATTTAGGTTCCAAATAAATGGTGTGCTGTATAAACAAAAATTATAGACAGGTAAATATGTCTTATAACGGGAATTTCACTATAAATTGAAGTTATTGCCTCTGTATTCCTTCATGGCAGCACTGAAATTTCATTAACATTGAAATTGTGTATAAACACACTTTGTCATATTTAGGTTCAAAATAAATGGTGTCCTGTATAAACAAAAATTATAGACAGGTAAATATGTCTTATAACAGGAATTTCACTATAAATTGAAGTTTGTCATATCAAGGTTTAACTGTAGTCAGTTCTAAACTACCTTGGCAAACTTTGTCAAAGATTGCCAATTGTCAAACTTTGCCAATATGTTTGTTGCCAATATGATTGTCAAACTTTGCCAATATGTTGGCCAAGTCTTGGCCAACATATTGGCCACATTTCGTCCCGAGGAGGGTGGACATATATGCATACATTTGTTGCCACTTGTAGAGATGTCTGGAAAAGCTTATCGAGGAGTGATCAGGGTGTATCAAGGCTGCCTTTGTAGGCTAAACACACTCTTGGTATGTGATACTGTTTTGGAAAATCGGGGAGTTGTTTTTCCTACTCACATTTCAACCATTGACTTGCCACTGCAGGTCATCTAAAACTACAATAGTTAAAAAAATAATAATAGGTGGGAAGTCTAGCAACATTTAAAACATAAAAAATGACAGAACTTCAAGCATGTCATCATCGCAGTCACATAACGAGTTTTCACTTAAAGTGGAGTGTTTTGGGCCACGATGTGGTAGCTTCATTTAAAAAGAAGTAACCAACAATGCTGCAGACACCCCTTGCTAGACATCCTCATGCATTCAGCAGGCGACTCCTCACGTACTCCTGTGACCTTTTGTGAGGGAACCTGTGGACCCCATTGATCTTGCTAGTGTCCTCAAAGGGCCCGCACACTTCAGTTAAGAAACGCAGGTCTAGTGATATTCTTCTGACATGGTTAAAAGCGCAAAATATAGACAAGGACTTGTCCTGTGCCTTATTTTTCCTTTTGTGCAATCTCCGTTTTCTGGTGCTCTTTAATCATATCAAATAAGCACCAACTATGCCCTCTGAAAGTCCTTTTACCTTCCTCTGTCATGTTGAAAAAAAATTTTTATTGTTATCTTGCTGCCTGGGCATGTGCTGGCCCAGTTTGAAACAAGCCATGGCCGTGCTGTTTGCAGTGTCCAATGTGAAGCAACAAACAGCAGCACCACACGTGGCTGATGTGAAGCGTAAATTGGCCACCACCAGGGGGCAGCGCGAAGGAGGTACGTTGTTGTCTATTTCATTGTTTCAGTGATGCATCTTCTGTAGTTCAGAATAAGAGGTAGTGCCAACATGGCATGCCACAGAATAGGTCGCAGTTTCGTTTGAAGCATAGACACGCTAGCTGGCACATTATTATGCACAGGAAGTCTTGCACCATTTAATGCTGCGGAACAGACATTTGCAGGCCCGTGCAAGCAATCTGATTCGAAAAGACTTTCGTCAGTTGTGCCGCTAGCCTGAGTTTTCCTTTGTTTGTATGAGTGGCCCTCCCCAGAGGTGGAAAAACGAAGAGGCAGCACTCTTACTTTGCCTTTTGCTCCTTGCCAGGGGGCTTTGTTTATATCCTTTCACCTTGGCGCTGCTTTATGGATAAGCAGCAAAGCATGACATTGGCCAACCATACTAAATAGCTCTAACAAGCATTAACAAGTGCTGAAGTGGGGGCCATGTATTTAGACTGTGGTTTTGGCATACGAGAGCCCAGAATTGAAATAATTTTGCTTATAAGTCTGTGCATTTTTCTCCAATTTCAGTGATTTCATTCCCCTGTTCTGGCTTTAAGAAGTCGAGACATTTTGCGTGCATGTAATTGTAGCCTTTATGGCAAGCAGCAGAAAGGAACAACATGGCCTGACAGGAAAAATTATAATTTGCATGCACTTTTTTGTGTGCAAACATTGCCAGCAAGGGGCAGAAAACACTGACCGCTTGGCATTGTGCCAGTACAGATGCCATGAGTTCAAGTGGATGATGTCATGTTCTGTTCACCGCTTTCTTGCTATTTGTCATCTGCCCTCCTCATCGCTCAAGTAGTCTTCCCAATTCTCATGTATGGAACTTGGTAGGTAGTAGGCTACTCGCAAGAACTTTAAGAACGGTGGCAATTGACTGAATTGAAACAATACAGTCGCAGAAACAATCTTGAATTGAAAGGCATCCCCTGCACTGAAAATGAGGTTCTTGACGAAAGTGTGTGAAAGATTGCAACGTTCTTGATGTTGATCTTGCTTATGGACACATTGATGCCATTCATCGTGTATGCAGAAAAGGTGATGGGCCACTTAATTCACTGTCAGGCATAATTCACGCCGAAAGCACGACATGATCCTGCAAGGCGTAAGAAAAACATGACCAACAGCAGCAATGCTTGGCTTGGAAAAAGCTCAGCCGCTGTATGTGAACGAACATCTATGCCCTGAATATAAAGCGCTACTCGCAGAGGCCATCCAAATGAAGCGAGAGCAAAAGTGGAAATTCGCCTGGGTATCGGATGGCAAAGTAGTTATGTAGAAGACAGATAATTCTAGGGTCACCAGTCCTACAAGTGAAGAAGATTTAGCCCATATAGTGTGATTCCATATATTTGGGTTGCCGTACAGATGTATTCTTTAAAACAATATGGCTTACACTTCAAAGGAAAGTGATGAGCTTTGTTTGAATAAAAATTCAACCATTTTTCATTGCAACATGCACAGTTTAAGAAAAAACGTAAACCTGTTAACCTCATTCTAATTGATGCAAAATTTCTTATATGACATCATTACAACAAGTGAAACTTGGCTTCTGAACAATGAAATCGTAGATGTGCCAGGTTACAGATTAATATCCCGTCCGTGTGTGTCACGTTACCGAGGGGGTGGTGTCGCCCTTTTCATGAAACATAATCTCTATTTTATGATACTGCCTGCAATTTCAACCAGCGATATTGAAGTGCTGTTCATGAAAATAGAAACTGGTTATATTGTAGGTGTAGTCTGTCAACCTCCCAAAGCGACCCTTGGAAGTTTTCTCGATAAAACGGAATCAATGTTATTTTGCTTACGAAACTACCAAGCTACGCAGGTTGTAATCGTTGGGGACGTGAATATTGATGTACTTAATCCAATACGCAAGGGTTATTCTTACCCCCTTAAAGTGTTCAATTTTCGACATGTAATACGTCAACCGACACATGTAACAAGCACTACGGCTACTCTAATTGATCATGCATTGGCAAATATTGAGTCTGGAATTGTTAGTGGAGTTAGTCAACCTCTTTCAGACCACTTACCTATTTTCACGGCATTCAACAGCCAAAGTCTCAAGAACAAAGATGACGGGAGGCTCATAACTAGATTAGATTGTAATAAGTTCAGAGATAAAGGAATGGAGGCCGACTTTGAGCAAATGTACAGTGATAATGTACGCATAGAGTTTTCCAACTTATTCAACTTAATTAGCATTTTGATAACTGAATGTAGCGGCACATATACTCGAAGTTCTTACAATCAGCCTATCTGACCTTGGATGACGACACAAATTTTGGAAATTCTTAAAATGAAAGAATACTGGTATAACAAAGGGAAGCACAATAGGAGTAATGCTTCCTACTTAGGTCAGTATGGGACATTTCGCAACAAAGCGGTGTCCATTATGGGGATCCGAAAGAGATATGTTAATTCGCAATGTTTCAGTCAAGCTGCCAGCGACTCAAAACAACTGTCATCATCATCATCATCATCAGCCTAGTTACGCCCACTGCAGGGCAAAGGCCTCTCCCATATTTCTCCAACTACCCCGGTCATGTACCAATTGTGGCCATGTTGTCCTTGCAAACTTCTTAATCGCATCCGCCCATCTAACTTTCTGCCGCCCCTGCTATGCTTCCCTTCTCTTGGAATCCAGTCTGTAACCCTTAATGACCATCGGTTATCTTCCCGTCTCATTACATGTCCTGCCCATGCCCATTTCTTTTTCTTGATTTCAACTAAGATGTAATTAACTCGCGTTTGTTCACTCACCCAATCTGCTCTTTTCTTATCCCTTCACGTAACACCCATAATTCTTCTTTCCATAGCTCGTTGCGTCATTCTCAATTTAAGCAGAACCCTTTTCGTAAGCCTCCAGGTTTCTGCCCCATAAGAGTACTGGTAAGACACAGCTCTTATACACTTTTCTCTTGAGGGATAATGGCAACCTGCTGTTCATGATCCGAGAATGTCTGCCATGCGCACCCCAGCCCATTTTTATTCTTCTGATTATTTCAGTCTCATGATCCGGATCCGCGGTCACTACCTGTCCTAAGTAGATCTATTTCCTTACTACTTCCAGTGCCTCGCTACGTATTATCACATGGTAGTGACGGTGAAGAAAGAAGCAGTACGGTGGAATACAAAACTAGCTTTTATTGGGCGAACCTGTGCCCACAAAACAGGCTACACTTATAGCACAACGATAGCGGCGAACACGGTCGGCGATCGTCGGAAATCTGATTTGATGAGCGGGTCCAGTGCGTCGGCTTTTATACAGCAGTCATTGAATGTTCCAGACTAATCGTTGGGACCCGCGTGCCTTCCACAAAGTTCTACACCATTCGCGTCACACGATGAAATCAGATAACAGAAGGTTCGGCGACAAGAGACAGCGGATAGAAGCATCGATAACTTTCCAGAAACTTCGGATACATGCAGGCGCGTCCCGCGCTGTGCGACAACATTTGTTAGGCGGCGAAACTTGGTCGCCCGATAAAGATAAGTACACGTGTCAGTATCGTAAACTGCTGTTCTCTTCCGAGACTGTTAAACATTGCTTTAGTTTTCTGCAGATAAATTTTTAGACCCACCCTTCTACTCTGCCTGTCCAGGTCAGTGAGCGTGCATTGCAATCGGTCCCCTGAGTTACTAAGCAAGTCAATGTCATCAGCGAATCGCAAGTTTCTAAGATATTCTCCATTAATTCTTATCCTTAATTCTTCCCAATCCAGGTCTCTGGATACCTCCTGTAAACATGCTATGAATAGCATTGGAGAGATCTTATCTCTCTGCCTGACGCCTTTCTTTATTGGGATTTTGTTGCTTGTTTATGGAGGACTACGGTGGCTGTGGAGCCACTATAGATATCTTTCAGTATTTCTACATATGGCTCGTCTACACCCTGATTCCGTAACGCCTCCCTGACTGCCGAGGTTTCGAATGAATCAAATATTTTTTCGTAATCAATGATAGCTGTATATAAGAGTTGGGTATATTCTGCACATTTCTCTATCACCTGATTGATAGTGTGAATATGGTCTATTGTTGAATAGCTGTTACAGAATCCTGCCTGGTCCTTTGGTTGACAGAAGTCTAAGGTGTTCCTGATTCTATTTGCGATTACCTTAGTAAATACTTTGTATTCAACGGACAGTAAGCTGATCGGTCTATAATTTTTCAAGTCTTTGGTGTCCCCTTTCTTATGGATTAGGATTATGTTAAGTTCTTCCAAGATTCCGGTACGCTCGAAGTCATGAGGCATTGCGTATATAGGGTGGCCAGTTTTTCTAGAACAATCTGCCCACCATCCTTCCACAAATCAGCTGTTACCTGATCCTCCCCAGCTGCCTTCCCCCTTTGGATAGCTCCCAAAACAACTGTGGTGAATAGCAAATGAGGTTATTGGTACAAAGACTTAAAAGTCTGTTTATCCCTCTGTCGATGCAGACACTGTTCAAGATTTCAACATGCATTTTGCTACTGTAGGTCCAGCACTAGCTGCTCAGCTACCACAACTAAATAGCGAAGCTCTTCCAGCTCCAAATCTAGTAGTAAATTCATTTATCTTAGGTGAGATTGAACTTAATGACATCATTTTAAACGTAATAAATACACCCAACAATAAAGCATTAGGGCCCAACGGCATTTCTGTAAGGTTGCTTAAGGATAATATTGATATCCTAGGCCCAATATTGTGTCGCATGTTCAATCATGCTATTACACAAGCAAATTATCCTAATTCCCTCAATATTGCCAAAATCATTCCAATCCGTAAAGAAGGTGATCTGTCTGACCCTTCAAATTATAGGCCAATCTCTGCATAATAAATGCTTTTTTAGAAAAAATTAGATCGAATCAGGTGAAAAAGTTTCTTTATAAGTACAATGGGCTCTGCCATCAACAACACAGCTTTTGACCTCATTTCCCAACAGCTACTGCAGTCATCACATTATCACAAAAGATGAATATGGCTTTACAATTAAATAGATTAATAGCTGTCGTTTTTTAGATTTAAAGAAAGCATTTGATACAGTGGATCATTGCATAATTTTGGGCAAACTAAAGCATTGTGGGTTTCGAGGCAAAGCTTTCGACTTCTTATCAAGTTTTATGAAAGATTGGTCTCAGGTCGTGAAAATCAATAACATCTTCAAAACAATATATTGTTACTGGAGTCCCACAGGGCTCCATATTAGGTCCCCTTCTTTTTTCCTTGTATATAAATGACCTGCAACAAATAATTGACTCTGTAGAAATATTGATGTACGATACATGCATTATAGTAACTGCGTATAATATTGCAGAACTTAGTCATAAGGTACATCTAGAGTTAAAGATAATTTCGGACTTGTTCTTGGGTAGCAAATTAACAGTTAACCCAAAGAAAACAAAATATATAATTTTTCAGTCGCGCTTCAGAATAGTAGATCTACACCTTTAAACATACATATAAATAACATTTTATTGGTGCAGACAAGTTCTTACAAATACCTTGGTGTAATTTTTGCTAAACAACTACAATGGGAAGATCATATGAACAGCGTCTGCTCTAGATTAGCATCTGGTTGCTATGGCCTAACTCTAGCCTCCGATTACTTTGACACCTGTTTTACGATTAATGTATTTTGCTTTCTTTGAAAGTCACTTGAGATATTTGAGGTATTGCATTGACTTGTGAGGATGGGCATATAAAACAATATTAAATCTGATTAACAAGCTCCAAAAACGCGCATTTAGTATTGTGTCTCATTCTAAGTACAGTGAAACCTCGTTAGATCGTAGTCGGCCGGAGCTCAGGAAAAATATGTACTAAACGGTAGTACTGTTTAACCAAAATAGCATGATCGCCCACTTACTTTTAAAAAACGGAACTCAGAGAGAGTGCGATGAAACGGGAAAAAACCTGCAGTATTTATTCACTTCGCGTGACAAAAGTGTTATTTTCATTTGTTGCCGCGGTGGCCTAGCAGCGATGACAGCCATGTCACACTTACTGAAGCTGTGAGCCAGCTTTTCAGCTAGCGCCCTCTTCTCGGCAAACACTCGCATGGCAGATTCCTCGTTGGCATTGCATATTCTCCGTGCACAGGCACGGTAGCATTGCAGAAGTCGTTGGGCACCTTTTCATTGCGGGGTGCTGCTCTCGTTGCGACGATTGCATTCATGTAGCTGACTTCACAGGCAGCTGCTGCCACTGTCAGGCCTGAATCACCCGTGCTGCCACTTTCCCAGTCATCCTTATCATTGTCGCTAGGTGACACTTCGGCAACAGCAAAGGCAACGGCAGAGTTCTTACTGGTGTGGTTTAAGTTTGTTGCCAGCTTTGCGGCTCAATGTTGCCAGACTGCCAGCCAAATTTGATGGGGAAAAACACCGTCAAATGTAGCGAATGCAACGACGCCATTTCCGAAGCGCACGGAGTTACCAGATCACAAGCACGCAGGCTCCCAGCTCCCGACAGTACCGGAAAGTTGCTGCATAACCCGCGCGCTTTCGAATCGCTTGCTTGTTGTGGGCCCTGTTCTCCGACGGTACGAAGCACTTTATTTCACTGCACACACTGTGGCTGGTCCGCGCGGGACGAGGCTTTTGCTGGATCTGAAACTGAGACTCGTTGCATAACACTCGGGGCGCGATATATCGCTGTGCGCTCTCGCTACAACGTTAGAAAAGGGTTGCATCGCCTTGATTTGCACAGGCAGTCTCCTAGCTTACGCTGCTCGCAATAAAGACTTTTCTGAAACTGAGACGCATCGCATAACACTCAGGGCGCTTTATATCGATGCACGCTCTCGCTACTTTAGAAAAGGGTTGCATCGCCTTGATTTGCACAGGCAGTCTCCTAGCTTACACTGCTCACAATAAAGACTTCTCTGAAACTGAGACACGTTGCATAGCACTCGGGGCGCTTTATATCGATGCGCGCTCTCGCTACTACGTTAGAAAAGGGTTGCACCAACTTGATTTGCACAGGCAGTCTCCTGGGGCTTACGCTGCTCGCAATAAAAACTTTTCTGAAACTGTGACATGTAGCATAACACTCGGGGCACCTTATATCGATGCGCGCTCTCGCTAGAACATTTGAAAAGGGTTGCATCGCCTTGATTTGCACAGGCACTCTTCTGGGGCTTACGCTGCTCGCAATAAAGACTTTTCTGAAACTGAGATGCATCGCATAACACTCGGGGCACTTTATATCGATGCGCGTTCTCGCTACTACTTTAGAAGGAGTTTGCATCGCCTTGATTTGCACAGGCACTCTCCTGGGACTGATGCTGCTCGCAGTAAAGACTTTTCTGAAACTGAGACGGATCGCATAACACTCGGAGCGCTTTATATCGATGCACGCTCTCGCTACAACGTTTCAAAAGGGTTGCATCACCTTGATTTGCACAGGCACTCTCCTGGGGCTTACGCTGCTCGCAGTAGACTTTTCTGAAACTGAGACACGTTGCATAACACTTAGGGCACTTTATATCGATGCGCGCTCTCGCTGCAACGGGGCAAAGTGTTTGCTGTGCCTTCATCTGCATAAAGAATTTTTCTGAAATGCGACGCAAAACCTCCGCGGCTTTGTTTCTGGCTACGTGCACAATTTCTGCTGCAAGTGCGTCACGCGCCAGCGCGGATCAGTCGCTACGTACCTGCAATTCATTTTTACCTGCATGCTTCTGCTTGTTGTCTGTCACCACGCAAGGGCTGCAGCTTAAGTGCTTTCAGAACTTTCAGTCGTCACAGCTGCGTAATGTTTTTAAATATTGTATTGCGAGCAGCGTAATTCCCAGGAGAGTGCTTGTGCAATGCAAGGTGATGCAACCCTTTTCTAATGTTGTAGCAAGAGCCTGCATTGATATAAAGCGCCCCAAGTGTTATGCGACGTGTCTCAGTTTCAGAAAAAGTCCTTATTGCGACCGGTGTAAGCCCCAGAAGACTGCCTGTACAAATCGAGGCGATGCAACCCTTTTCTACCGCTGCAGCGAGAGCGCGCAGCGGTATGTCGCGCCCCAAGTGTTATGCGACACGTCTCAGTTTCCGAAAAGTGTATTGTGAGCAGCGTAATCCTCAGGAGAGTGCCTGTGCAAAGCAAGGCGATGCAACCCTTTTCCAACGTTGTAGCAAGAGTGCGCAGCGATATATCGCGCCCCGAGTGTTATGCGACGCGTCTCAGTTTCAGAGCCAGCGAAAGCCTCGTTCCATGCGGACCAGCCACAGCATGTGCAGCGAAACAAAGCGCTTCGTACTGTCGGTGAACGGGGCCCACAACAAGCGAGCGATTGGAAAGCCCGTGGGTTATGCAGCAACTTTCTGGTACTGTCGGGAGCTGGGAGCCTGCACACGTGTGATCTGGTAACTCTGTGCGCTTCGGAAACGGCGTCGTTTCATTCGCTACATTTGACGGTGTTTTTCTCCGTCAAATTTGGCAGGCAGTCTGGCAACATTGACCTACAAAGCTGGCAACAGACTTAAACCACACCAGTCAGAACTCTGCCAAGGCAACGATGGCGAAGAGTCGAACCTTGTAGCTGACATCTCTTAGCAGTCGCAGCTGTGCTGCTAAGCAACTTCACATTTCAAATGCCACACACCGTAGTCAACAGTAGATCCCTGTCGCGTGCCAGCACCGAGTTCTTCGTGTCACGTTTGATAGCATGAACGATGTCAAATTTTTCTTCTATGCTGAGTCCCCGGCATCTTTTTATCCAAGCTTTGGCATGACGTGAGTCCTTGTTTGCACGATGCCACAGTGCTCTGTGGCACGGCGCCGAAACGATGTTGATGTGGCTTCATGCGCAAACGCACAGGGCGCTTGGAGGCCATTGTTCTGATCTGATCTCTGAGGCTTGTTCTGGCGGGCCACCCGATGGAGACGATGCACTGCGTGTTTGCGCCCTGAAAAGTGGAAATACTACATGTTAACCTATACATACGCAATAAGCTGATACGGTTTATGTGAATACAAAACACATGTTCAATGGCAGCTGTGTCGGGGATTTGACTGTACTACTTTTAAAACGAAACTACTGTTTAAGTGGGTATGGTTTAATGAGGCTTTACTGCATTACGATCATTTGGCCCCATTATTCCACCAATATCGAATATTGCCATTTGACTAACATCAGCAGAGCATTTCATTAATTGTTTATAAGGTTGTTAGATTCAAGCACTCATTCAATTCATCCATATTTTGCTTGTCATCACGTTGTACAAAAAATGCAACTGCAGGTCATTTTAATCTTGCACCATGTAGCCATATATACGGAGAGCGTATGCTACAGTTCACAGGTGTTAGAACCTGGAACAAACTTTCAGCAGGAATCAATAATTCCTCGAGCTTTCCTAACGGCATAAAACAGTATTTTCTTTCTTTGTCAAAGACAGAGTAATCATGAATTTCCTAATATTTCTGTACAAAGGAAAAACAATTGTATCTTATAAACTAATGTATTTGCTGCTTTTTTTATATAATTAGTGGCATACAGTTGTGTTGTTTTTGATATGTCATGTTACTCTGGTTTTTCTCATTATGTACTTATTGTTATTCAAAAATTATGTTTTATCAATCTGTTCAGTACTAACCGATAATTGTTTTGCATTGTTTGTGGGCTCAATTGACTAACCTTTTGCTGACTTGTGAGTTTACAATCAACAGCCTTGTATATTCAATTATTATTGCTGTTTGTTTATTCTTTGGCTGTGCTAGGATTTTCTTTATATTTATTTATTGGACCTTCAACTAGCCTTCGGCTACAGGTTGGGCAAGTGTTTGGTACTTGTGTACAATAACATGAAAATAAACATTTCACTCATTAAAAAAAAAAAAACCTGCGAAGCAATTTTTATTGCCGCCGAGTCAAGAAACTGCTACTTTTTTAATTTAGCAATTCGATAGCATAACTTGCCAAATGGATGGTGTTGTTTTATTGGGCTATCAACTGTATGTGTACCTAAAGAAAAGGCAAAGATAGATGCAGTAGACTTTCATTAATTGGGCTCCAATCGATTCGATCCCGATGGAAGGTCTCGGCCAATGCCCATACATTTCCATGGGTGAAAACTAGTGTTACTTTGACCCTGACATTGCCCCCCCTCAGCAGACAATTTGAAATACTTGGGTTGGCCTGACGTGCCTGGCCCTGATGGGCAGCCCAGTGGCTGCAGCATCTGTCTCAGCAGCACTAGAGGACATGAATGCATCAAGACAGAGCAAAAATGCCTATTTTCATTCCTGCCTTGGGGAGGTTTCAAGCGAAAATGGCAACTCAAACTGAATGACTACCATATTTTCATGATTACATGTGCCCTTTATTTTTGAGAAAATTTCAGAAAATTGTCTGCATGGTGCAATCATGGATACAAAGCCAAAACTGCACTCCCAGTGTTCTCAACAGTCTACTGTCAGAACAAGCATGATTGCCATTGTTATCGCAACTTGGCTACCGAAGGAGTTCCCTTGTAGAATTGCAGCAACAATGCTCATTCAAAAGATTGGTTACATTACATGCTGAGCTAGTGGCAATGTAGTTGCGTTACATGTTTTCAGCTTTCCAGATAATTAAATGTTTTGCAGGATGAACTAAGGAAATGGTCAGTCTAGGCGAAGGCCATCATGTTGTTTGCAGGTGTTGCAAAGTGGTTCAATAAATTAGGGATGTGAAGTGTGAAATAGACAGTGTAGAAACATGTTGTGGCCCATAGGCAGTGATAAAGTTATCAAACAAGATGTACAAGTACTGAAACGTAAGTGTGCAACTCTCAAGCTGCCTTAGGAGAACAGTCTGTCTGACAATGGAGGAATGATAGAAAGAACTGAAGTGGCTTACTTATAGCAAGCAAGGCAATGGAACCAGCCTGAATGTTTGCCTCTGGCATACATGCGGTTAGCATGAGCACAGTGCAGCCTTCAGAGCTCGCAGGATGTCAACTAATGCTGATAAGGAAAGTGATGAGGATCTTTTCATCAAAAGAGTGAGTCAGGCAGGTATAATAGCTGCATCAAGACTGGCACCAAAATTTCTTGGAAAGAAAAAAATTAGCCACCTGATTGTAGCACAAAGCTACAAAGGAAACCATACAGGTTTCTTTGTCATTTGTAAACAAGTATCTCATGTAGGAGCCAATATAGTTCATCATCAGCAGCCTATATCTCCTCTGCAGGACGACTCTTCCTGCGATCTCCAGTTACCTCTGTCTTGCGCCAAATGATTCCAACTTATGCTTGCGAATTTCGTAATTTCATGACCCCACCTAGTCTTCTGCCGTCCTCTACTGCGCTTCCCTTCTCTTGGCACCCATTCTGTAACCCAAATGGTTCACCGGTTATCTAACCTATGCATTACATAGCCTGCCCAGCTCCATTTTTTTTTCTCTTAATGTGACTATGTAAACCTTATAAATCTTTTGTGGTCAGTGTCTTGTCATATTTCGTCACACTTCATCACATGCTGGTTTCACAGAACAAAAGCTTTGCAAAAAATTCACCCTGGTCCGGGTTTCCTGTGATGCTTCATGCAACAGTCAGGTGGATTGCAATTTTTCCCTTTCATGAAGCTTGCTCCACCTTGCAGGCTTCCGCATAACAGATTTACCAATAGTCCTTGCTATATTAAAATTTGTATTTTCATTTTCTGTCTGCTTGCATTTGTTGTTATACTTTCTTTTATTCTTCTGCTTTTTGTTTTTAGGCTTAGAATGGAACTAGGATTGGATTTCAATTAGGTAATGTGGCCTACTGCTAGAATGTGTTTCCTAATTTTAACTTAATTTGAGGTAATTCACGTGTAACCCTGCAATGAGTGGTCTCTCTGTGCAGAGATGTTCCGACTGGACGGCTTTGAAGAAGACGAGGCAGCTTTCCCCTCTTCAGAGGAAGAAGACTCTGATGGTGAGAAGCAGCAGCATGTTTTTGACAGTGGCCATGGCTCATGCTTACTAAAAGGCCGTTATTAAGGATAAGAAAAACAATTTGGGCTTCCGTGCAGGAGCTTTATTCACCGAAGGAAGTGGCACTGAATGCCAACCTTAAGTTGAACTTGATGCTTTAAATGTCTGTCGCACATCTATAGGCATTAGTGATTGCATCCGGGCTGCAAAATTAGCACGAATCAAATGCTTTTTTAATATAGGAGCTATAAACTTAGTGTTTAAGTTGTTGCTGCCGGCTGCAGTGGAGGCTTCATAGGTCTACATGTTGAGTTGCTTTTAACAGTAAAGGTTTTTTTTTGGCATACAGCTACTGTGTATAATATACTATCTTTGAGTGGGGACTTTGCCCGAACAGGGGTGAGGTTCCATCGACCAGATAACGTTCTAAGAGCGTGTTCCCGACAGCCCTCTCCCGATTGTGGTAATCTATTGGCAGAGTGGCACAACTTATCACCGAAATGCGGCCTTCGAGAAGGTACCAACACGTCTGCAACATCGGAAGCCACAACCAAAAATCTTGTTACTGTAGCAAGCGCGGCGTTGCAGGCTGTATGAAATTCTATGGATATGGGTGTCATGTGTAAGAGTCATGCGGCGCAGAAAGGAAGAAGAGGACGATGTGCACACATCGGTCTGAACGGGACGAGCCCTCGAGACGCATGACCCGAGCTGTGATCATGGGAGAAGTGGTGCTGAGCTGGGATTATCGACGTGGCTCTGGGCCAAGAAAGTTGTAGAGTCAGCATTGTAGTGGCAACGGGAGCCATGGATGTTTCGTGAAGTCCCTGATGCTGGCAGTCCAGGGTGTGGCCGTCGACCTCGGCGACATTCGAGCAAGGCTCCTTGGACCTGCTGGCGCCTGTCACAGCAGAGCAGGGCACTCCAGGAAAAATCCCCCTTCAGAGACAGACCAGCATGTATGATTGTCCCCGGAGCGTCCCGTCGGCACTTGAAGAAGTAGCAGTTGAACCCAGAGTTAGGCCTGACCGGTGAGGCCAGGGTGCCAAGTCACTGAAAGAGTTCGGGACGCTGGCATGAGAGACAGACGAGTTGACTGGCCAATGCCAAGGCAGCAACGTTTACGGAGTCGGCGAGAACACTGACTATGATGAAGATCCAACACACTTATGACTCAAAAGATATGTGCGACGACAAAAGTCAGTAAGAACGGTCCTTTCTAGTAGCGTCGCAGCCATAGGCTAGAGTGGCCTGACTTTCGCGTAGCAAACGCCAAGGACTAAGATGGCTGGTAATAAGGACATGTTTACGGATTATTAAGTAGGTTGCGTAAGTGTTAGTATTTCCTTATTGTGTTTTAGTTTGAGCGACTTTTATTTTGAGTTTGGGGTAGAGTGTGATTAAAATCTGTTTGCGGTGCTGCTCTGTGTCTGCCAACCCCATCTCTCGTAACATCCACACGCTTCCGAAATCGGTGACACACGACAATGGGACGTGTCCTGACGTCTCTGATTTTGCTGAGAGATGCATTTCGGTGAGGTGTTTAGAGTTGTTCTTCACTCTTCTTGGGCCCTTTTAAGTGAGACTCGCAGGATTGCAAAAGAAACTCAATTATCAAGTTTACAACTCTTAAATTCAGCAATGAAAAATTCTATAATTTTGTAAAGTGCACCTAATGATACCTCTAAAGTGCACAAAATTGATGTCTCCACTGTGAAATGTATCAATAATTTGTAAGTAAAACTTATGCAAAACACTTGTGAACATTTTCACATTCATATCTGATTTGTCCGCTTGAGATGCTCTAGCATGTACAGATTTCACAACTACAATATCTGTCTTTAGTGCAGATTTGTGAATTTGTAAACATCCTGGTTCCATTTTCCTTAAGCACCCCAATTTCAGACACTTTTTAAAAACTTTGGGAGAGCTAAATCAAAAGTTACTATAACTTAAGCTTTCCTCAAGTGGAGCAAATTTCATTCTAATTGGCCCGATGGTTGCGTCGTAAAAGCATTTTTGTGTTTTGCATGTATTTGAATAGGAAAATCAGAGTTGAGCCCTCAGCTTGTGGAAAGCGGTGCGGAGCTGTAGCCGCCATGGCCACAGTTTATTTAGGCCGGCCAGCTACAGTGCAGCGGGATTTCGGGAGTGGCCGACACCGCATGTTCATTCAGCATATTCTATTCCTATACTACCTGCACCCAAGCCCTCTGCCTCTTTGCCAGTTTTGGAGGAGATACTAGTCGCGGTCCTACATGCTAAAGCTTCCTCTTAAGCTAAAGAGCCACAATATTGGATGTATTATAAAGCCTATGCATAATGAACATGCCTGCTACACTCAAAAGAATTGCCAACTACACAAAACACAAAAACTGCTTTTAAAGCTGGTATGTTTCTAATAGAGAAGCATGGAAAGAGTGCCTGCCGCATGTGTTTGACAAGCTACGGGGGGGCAGGAAACGTTATCTGGCAGCAATACTTCTAACTTAATTATTTACATTTGTAGTTTTTTTCTAAGTATACCTTGCTGCAAAATAGCTGAATTTGTTTTTATATTTGATTTTTCTTGAGGGTTTGAGGTGTGAAGATTCACAAAGACAGCTTTTCTCACAGCACTCATGTGTTCAGCGATGCTGAACATGCAAGCAATGCGTTGAAATTGAATTTTCGATAGACTGAAGCAAGTGGTGCTCGAAGGGAATGTAGGAATGTTGACTTTCCAAATAAATTTTCGTTAGTAGAGCAGTGGTCATTTTTTTTTTATCTTCTATACGTTCTGTTCTGTTGCTCTGTAAAGATGCATTGAACCCATACCCCCTAGTCCCGTCCTTCAGCTGTTTTGTGAAGCCTTACGGTGTCTACCATGAGGGAGAACCTGGAATTTGTAAATTCTTGAAAGTCCAGGACAAAGACAGGGAATTTCCACTCCAGTTGCTGTGAATTGGGGAAATTAGTACCTAGGATATTAGGTGAAGCTAGTGGTATAGCAGAGGAAAGTGGTAGTTTCTACTGAGCCTTCGTGATGTGCAATTATGGCATTCTTTCCTGGTATTGTGTACGGGAGCCTGGCCAGGTGGTCAGAACATGCCTGAGACATGGGATTCAGTCGAGTGTGATAGTGCGTTCCAACCGACATACATCGTGCTGGTAGTAGTTCAAGATTACAGGAGAGCAGAAACTTGGTAAGCTATAAACCTCCACTTCTTTCACTGCGTCTAACTCGCCAGTGTCCCACCTAACCTGCCACCCTGCCAGGGAATTTTCCTAGAAACATTCGAGGAAATCCGGGAAAAATCGGGGAATATTGCTACGGAACAGCCGCCACAGTGTGGCTGCACTGAGAAGGAGGAAGACGACGTGGGCCCGCTTGATATAGCGTTGCCATTTTGACCTTCCGTTAGCGTCTCTGTAAATAGAGTGTATACAGCATTGGGCTTCAGCTACACGTAACAATATAAAATGCCAACATAATAGACACCCTTGGATGGGCCCTTTGCCATGCAGATGGTGCAGGCGGAGGCGGCAACAGCAGCAGCAGCAGCGCCTTGGATGAGCCTGTGCGGCACTGTGCCTACTCACTACCAGTCGACATGCCAGGATGGCGCCCTCGGGATGACGACCACCAGGTAGCCTGGCTCTCCTTTGCCAGTCCTATACTCGGTTCCATACATAGCGGGCAGCGCTGTAGAGGCTAGCAAAGATTTCTGCAGTAGCTGCGTCCACAGAAAGAAATAGTCAAGCGTTTTTTACCTGCAACTATTTGACATTTTTTATTATTTAGGCTCAGTAATAAATGGGCAAACTGCGTTGTATGGCTTTTAATGGATTATTGGCGTTTTGTTGTTTTTCATTTGCAGCTCGTCACGGTGTCTCATGTACAGGCTTGCACTGAGCTAGCGCAAACATATGCAACCACACATCTTTACTACAAAATGTGCATAGCTTGACATATTGATGACTGAATGCCTTGCGTAGCTTCCAGTGTTGCACGCCAATTATGAAACAGAGTACAGTTAAAGCTGTGCTCTGTGTGTTTCTACGATAACACACAGATGAAGATCTGGCACCGTTATATGCGAGCTTCTTTAAGGGGGGACCCTGCACCTGAAAACTTTTTAAATTCTTTGTTGATTTTGATGAAACTTGCCGTGTTTATGTATTTCAATGTGCTAGTTTTAAATACACATCTTGTTTTCTTGCAGAATAAATAACTTTCCCAAAATTGAAGAAATTCAGCTTTATTGCATAATTTGCTTGGAGGTGAGCTATTTACAAAAGTATACATGGCATAATAAATATGGACATACGAAAATGATGTGGAACTAGCAGAGAGTGCAAATAAGCAAATATGGTATCCTATCCCAATGTTATATCGAATAAGAACATTGCAAACTTCAGTGAGAGAAATCCATCTAACTGCTAAGTAAAGAAACATTAAAAAAAATTTCTTATAAATTCAACGTTATTTCCTACATTTGCACTCTACACAGCTTTGCCTTTCTGGGAAAAAAAAACAATTACAGTGATAGCACAAATAGAAGCAGAGATAATGCACCTCCAATACGGCATCATCATCAAAACTGTGGTTTTGAGGAAACAAAAAACATTTCACAACTGATATATTGAAAGAAAGTTTGAAAAAATGGCACCAAAGGCCATCAGTAGGCACTAGGTATAATTCATGGCTGTTTAGCCGTTGCCGGTCGATAACATAGCATGCACTGCAAGTTCGTTCACTTCAAAAGGATTACACGTTTTCGGGCCCTCAATTGCCATCAAGCTTCATCCCGATGCAACTTCACCACAGATCTTGCAAACCACAGTCAGTTTAGTAGCGAGACCGGAATTCTGATCGCTCCGCACCAACTGCGCAGAACCACCGCAAGTATTGCACCAAGCAAGTATTGCGCGAGAAAACATCGAGAAGATTGTTCACTGCTGCAAGTCCGATGACACCGTATGGAGCAGTGGGCTTCGCGACCGAGGCTGTTGCACCATCGGCGGCTGGATCTTCAATAAAATGCCAAATCTTTCACTCCATGGCCGTCGTAGATGCAATCTTGTCGAACATAGCTTTCTCATGTGCTCTTTTACTCTTCCTCTTCCGTTATGACAGCCGTGTTCACTTGCAACCGGCGTGCGGATATGCGTGATATGGCAAAGCAGTTGAGGCGTCGACGTTCAGCGGCAGTACTTCGGCGAGCTGCCGGGTATCCTGTGCCAACTGCGATGACGGAATCGCTTTCGGAAGTTTATTGCGTCTTGTACATTTCCGCCAGTAACGATTCATGGAACAAAACTTAGTTGGACCTCCAGCATATCCAGTGTCACAGTCGCGAGACTAAGACAAAATAGTAATGGCTGTTTTCATCATTTGAGCGCTCGTGGTCCTTGGAGCCAATCATGGCTCGCCATCTTGGTCACATGCTCAAACTGGCCAATAACAGTGTGTGACGCAAATTTCTTTTTCTGTTGTTTTTTCCGTGACTGCAGCGCCAGCAGTGTTGCCGACCGACGAATAAAGAAAGCCAGAAATGTGAGCTTTAGAATGATACTAAAATGGCGCTGGCAGAGCGCGTAGTTATTGAGTTATGCGCAACGAAAATAGGGTGCGATTTGTCCCCAATTTAAAGGACAACCCTTCCGTATTCTCATCTTCAGATCACAATAACGGAAAAACTATGCGGTATTTTGTAACCAAATTTCGGAGGTTGGCGCAGAAACGTGTCAGGAGCAGGAAGAATAAAAATTGAAAATTCCAATTTGAGCCGATTTTCGGTCCGAAAGACCCGGGTTTCCCCTTAAGGGCACTGTGATGTGCCATGAGAATGCTAGGACATACAAGCGCGGTAATGACAGCCAAATCACTCAAAATTTTAAAAAAAGTTTGAGGCCCTTAAACTTCTTGAAAATCATTTCAATCCCTAAATCCCTTGAAAACTAAGGTTCAGGGCAAGCTCTGCACAGCAAAACATTTCAACCCAGCAATCTCCGTATACATGTTACGGAAAAGCTGTCTGTCAGAATGGGAAAAGGTCAATTTTTTCAATTAGTATAGTCATGATAGATGGCATATTTAAATCTGCATAAATTTCTTTCGCCTCCTGCGGTGACCTGTTCCCATACTATTATTGCAACATTGGCATTAAGTGAGTAAATCTAAAGGTAATTGACCAGTCTTACTTAATTTGATCGCTACTCGAACACTAAAGTCCACCATTCTGAAAGGATCGACAGCAAAGAAAGCATTATCTTATTGGGTAAATGTAAGTTCTTTAAAATTATGACAACTGACTGGTGTCAATTATCACCGTCAATGTGAATAGCATTAGGATGATACATTGGTAAAATATTTATACGCACTTTACACATGTTTTATGCAAAGTATTATCATATTTATTTTCACATAATTCCCATGTGTCCTTTGTTTCTTTGCACATCATCAATGAGTTCTCATTTTATTATTTCTTATTTGATTTCGATCATTTCTGATTCTCTTTCTACATTCTTGCTGATGTTGCCGCTGCTGTTGCTTGACTGACCACCATTACTTCCCAGTACGACAAGTTACGAATGGTACATGCTGCAGTACGAAACATGCTTAAACCTTTTCAAGTGGTCAGTGTCGTCTCCTTGTCTCATCTTAGGTATGAGGTCAGTGGTACACAGCTTCAAGTCGAAAGCCTCTTCCATGAAATGTGGGAGCCATTGGTTTTCTGGTTAAGAGTATTAGTCATTTGACCCTAACATAGGCAGCATAATTATGGTAAATAAGCGCAAAATAATATTGTTACGGGGATGTTGGGAGTGGTTACAGCTGTATTTACAATATATACACTGGATATGTCAGCATAGATAAGATGGCTGACCACCAACAACACGCAGCAGCCAGCGTCTTGCGATCTTCTTTGTCCTCTGTCTTCTTTCATCCTTCCGTAACAGGACCCCCGAGTGGTGAAGCGCCGTCTCGGCCCA
The DNA here is from genome assembly GCF_038994185.2 of Dermacentor albipictus. NCBI lineage: Eukaryota > Metazoa > Arthropoda > Arachnida > Ixodida > Ixodidae > Dermacentor > Dermacentor albipictus. The sequence continues at coordinate 179,430,729 of NC_091823.1, read as the reverse complement.
TGGTAGGCGAAGAATTGCAAGCGAAGTATGGCTTCAGCCGCGAAACGTGGACGATGTCAACAGGCGTCGGACTTGACGATGCATCAAACTGTAGCGGCGAAATCTTATAATTTACGTCGCTAGCTTGACGTAGGACTTCATAAAGCCCTGTGTAGCAAGAGAGAAGCTTTTGGGAGAGACCAACCCGACGACATGGTGACCAAAGAAGCAGCCAAGCACCTGGCACTCGGTTAACATCGCGATGGCACCGGTCATAACACTGTTTTTCTATATGCTGCGAGGCTAATAGACGAGATTGGGCGACTTGACGTGCCATTTGAGCGTGATCGATGACTTCACGAGCGTACTCAGCTGCGACATGAGGCACAGAAGGGAGGATGGGGTCAAACAGCAATGTGAGGTCGCGACCATAAAAAAGATCAAAGGGTGAATATCCCGCGGTGTCATGTTGGGATGAGTTATACGCGAACGTCACGTAGGCCAGCATGGCGTCCCAGTCACAGGGATCGTTGGAGACGTACATCAACAGCATCTCTGTGAATGTTCGGTTGAGACGCTTCGTAAGACCGTTCGTTTGTGGGTGGTAGGCAGTGGACAGTTTGTGCACAAGAGCGGAGGAGGTTGTCAGCAACTCGAGACAAGAACAAGCGGCTGCGGTCTCTAACTTAGTGCCGAGGTGCACAGTGGCGGAGAATGACGTCGTGGAGGAGAAACTGAGTGCCGAGGTGCACAGTGGCGGAGAATGACATGGTGGAGGAGAAAATCGGCACTGTCTCTTGTGCAACTTGTTGGCAACGCCTTTGTTATCACGTAACGCATTGCATAATCAGTAGCGACGGCAATCCACTTATTCCCTCTAGTAATGTCAGAAAAGGGCTTAGCAGGTCAAGGCCTATGCGAGAGAACAGTTCAGAGGGAACTTCAATTGGATGGAGTCGTCCGACAGGTGGCAGGGAAGGTTTTGTCCGGCGCTGACACAATTCGCAAGCTGCGACATAACGACGCAGTGAGCGGTAGAGACCTGGCCAGAAGAACCTGCGTCGTATGTGGTGGTATGTACTGTGGGGTTTTGATGTGGGATTCTCACACCGTACTCTTGGGACAAAGGAACGACAACACAGTAGTGCATACAATCACAAGGGCATTTATTGCACCTTTCATAGATCAATGCCTGCTAGCCGAGTCGCTATCCACAAAACATGCCGATGGGCGCGCGACAAATCTAGAAGTCCGACTCACCGTGACCGGAAAACGAGCGAATATGTTCGCCCCATGCTGGATACTAACGCCTGGTCGTTCGCGTGTTCGGTCACACCAACAGTGGCGCGTTCGAAGGCGGCCACGCGAGACGGTCTCGCAGAAGCATGGGTCGGCGCACGTGCGGCACGGCACGTCCGTCCCGCTTGCTGTCCCAAATCCAAGAGAGGGCGCCTTGTCTTCCGGCCCCACCTGTCGGCGGCGTCAGCAGCACAACACTCGCGCCATCTCTTGCACTGCGCCCCAAGCACATCGACCGCCACGGGCATCACGCAGGCCACGTGGCGAAGCCACACTACAGGAGGCACGCTATGCGGGAAAAACATCAGGGGACGCGCGAGAGTCGCGCCTCCCCACATCCCCCCAACCTTAAATCACTTCTTATTCCGGCGAAACATGTCTAATGGTCTAACATCAAGGCAGTGCATGCAACAGTGGCTGCGCTGAGGAAATGTCCACGCACTGTCCATAGCATGCGAGCCGACATTGTCCCTGGGTACACCGCTGGCGTCCGCCGGTCACAGCAGCAGCTTTGTAGACTCGACGGCACGATTCCAGGCCAGGACTCCAGAGACGACGACGCAGTAGTCGGTGCGAGCAAGCGTCGCTCGCGCCGACGCGCCCTGCTGGGAAGAGCCGCTGTAGCTGTCGGTGACCGCCGGCTCTTTTGTCAGCCGCCGAAGGTTGTGAGCTGGATACAGGAGGCCGCCGAAGTCGCTGCGCTGAACTGACCACAGCATCACCATCGCCCGGGGTGGCTCGATCGTAGTCCGGGGCAGCAATGCAGGCGATGTGCATGTGACAGCAAGCCAGGGGTGACTCCAATCACGCTGCGTACACTCAACACACTCGGCAAACACTAAAGTAGTGCAAGGGAGAGGAATTATGCATGTGCATCGCCCACGTGGTACGATGTTCAACTCGGCTAGCAAAAGATCGGGCAGCTACTCAGATGCTAAGTTCACCTGAACGAAGCTCTCTTCCTTGAGTCGAACGAGTAATTTCAATTCGTGCGAGGCTAAATAGAATGAGGGAAGCAAATTGCAACACCTCAACGCCACGGTCCACCAGGTTGTGTCCCTCCACGTGCAACAGGCAGCTTCGTAAAGCCTTAGGCCTAAAGCATCACTACCCTGACAACAACCGGCATCCAAAACAACACCCAAAATGAGCGCAAAACAGGCAGCCGCGAGGAGACGTCAGCTCTGTGAGGTGGTCCTACTCCGCTCGGTGCACACAGCATCCGAGTTGACAACGCCCACCATCCCAGACGGTGTCGGAGCGCCCGGTGCCAGGCCGCAATACCAGTCAGCCCGTAGTGGCACCCGTGGCCCGCGGCCACCCGGCTCCCAGAGCCGCGACTTCATCCGAGTCAAAGAGGTAGAAGAAGCTATTTACATAAGAAATTCGGACCACCCACGAGGCTTCCGTACTCACTCGCTTCAGGCTTGCCTGTATGCTCCGCGGGCGCTATGCCTCGCTCTCCCAGGATGCAGACCACGTGGCTCTCGTACTGACGAATGTCATTAAAGAAAACACTTGCGAAAAGGCTTAGCATGTTGACATGTTCAAACACACTACAGCCACCATCACCTCGCTCAAGAAAGCACGCCGCCGACGCTAGCGATTAAAATTCATGCTAGGCCTACGCTTTGGTTCAATCAAAGGTCTCGAACAAAGCAAAACTGTTAAAACTATCGTCCGATGCCCCAAGAGTCCCACGTTGGGCAGCCAGATGTGGGGTTCTGCTGTGGAATTCTCACACCGTACTCTTGGGACAAAGGAACGACAACACAATAGTGCAAACAATCACAAGGGCATTTATTGCACCTTTCATAGATCATTGCCTGCTAGCCGAGTCGCTATCCACAAAACATGCCAATGGGCGCGCGACAAATCTAGAAGTCTGACTCACCGCGACCGGAAAACGAGCGAATATGTTCGCCCCATGCTGAATACCAACGCCTTGTCGTTCGCGTGTTTGGTCACGCCAACGGCGGCGCGTTCGAAGGCGGCCACGCGAGACGGTCTCGCAGAAGCATGGGTCGGCGCACGCACGGCATGGCACGTCCGTCCCACTTGCTGTCCCAAATCCAAGAGAGAGCGCCTTGTCTTCCGGCGCCCAAGTAGCCCCACCTGTCAGCAGCGTCAGCAGCGCAACACTCGCACCATCTCTCGCACTGCGCCCCAACCACATCGACCGCCGCGGGCATCACGCAGGCCATGCGGCGAAGTCGCGCTACAGGAGGCGCGCTATGCGGGAAAAACATCAGGGGACGCACGAGAGTCGCACATCCCCTCACAGTACGCAAAACTCCAAGGTGTCCCGCCGTCAGTGCATCGAGAAATTGTGCGAGAGCGACAGATCACAGATGTCGAGGAAGGACAAGGAACCGCTCAGGGCCGTCAGGGTTCATATTGCGGCGGTAGAGGATGCCGTCGTGCAGCACAAACGTGTCATGTGCCGTCAATGCTGCCAGATTGCACTCCGGCGATGATGGACTGTAAAGATTTGTCACGTTGTTGTTCAGCGCGCATGTCAGTCATGTCAGTAAAAGCTATCACACAGGTCACTGGGTCATGTGCAGCCGGATCAGCGGGATCCACGGGATGACAAGAGAGGCAGTCAGCATCCGTGTGGATGCGTCCAGTCTTGTAATTGACAATAAATGAAAATTCCTGGACCCACAAAGCCCAGCAACCAAGCCGTCCTGTCGGGTCCCGGAGGGAAGACAGCCAGCAGAGTACGTGGTGGTCTATAATGGCCGAAAACGTGTGACCAAACAAATATGGCCGGAATTTGGCGACAGCCCAAACTAAAGCCACTCACTCCCGCTCAGTGATGGAGTAATTTCTCTCGGCAGGTGACAGCAAGCGGTTGGCGTAAGCTATCATGCACTCGGTACCATTCTACTGTTGGGGGAGAACAGCGCCGATGCCATGGCCGCTTGTGTCAGTGTGGACTTCAGTTGGTGCAGATGGATCAAGGTGGGCAAGTGTGGGAGGGGTGGCCAGAAACCCGGTGAGAACGGCGAACGCGTAAGTCTCCTCCGGGCCCCATGAGAATGGTATGTTCTGCTTTAGAAGATCTTTCAAAGGCCGAGCAGCGTCGGCAAAGCTTTTGATGAAACGGTGAAACTAAGAACAAAGGCCGACGAAGCAGCGCACGTCAGAAGCAGAACGTGGCACAGGGAAACTGCGTACGGCGTGAACTTTTTCTGAGTCTGGTTGAACACCGGATGCGTCAACGAGGTGTCCCAACACGGTAATCTGATGGCGCTCGAATTGACGCTTCGTGGAGTTCAGTTGGAGGCTGGCTTTTTGGAAGACCGCAAGAATGGCTGTGAGTCGGGTAATGTCGCTGCCAAACGTGGGAGAAAAAATAAAGTCATCAAGGTAAACAAAGACAGGTGGTCCGTTTGTAGCCTTACAGAAGACAGTCCATCATACGTTCAAATGTCGCAGGAGCATTGCATAGGCCAAAGGGTGTGGCTTTGAACTGATATAAACCATCCGGCGTGATGAAGGCCGTCTTCTCGCGGTCCATTTCATAAACTGAATCTGCTAGTAGCCGGATCTAAGATCGATGGACGAGTAGTATTTAGCTCCATGCAAGCAGTCTAAGGTGTCATTGATGTGTGGTAGGGGGTATACAACTTTTTGCGTGATCTTGTTTAAGTGTTGATAATCAATGCAAATACGCCAGGTACCATCTTTCTTTTTCACATGGACGACAGGCGAAGCCCAAGGGCTGGCTGACGGCTCGATGACTCCTTTGCGGAGCATTTTGTACACTTCTGATTGGATGACTCGACGTTCAGCATGCGATACACGATAGGGATGCCGACGAATAGGATTCATGTCACCAGTGTTAATACAGTGATGAACAACAGATGTTTGGCCTAAAGGCCTGTCGCCGAAATCAAAGATGTAACTGTGCGATTCAAGCAAGCAACGTATGTCCGTGGCCTGTGCCGAGGTGAGGTCGGGTGCAATCATTTTCGCGAGGTCATCTGTTAAGGAACCAGAGCTGTGAGCTGCAATTGGGACTAATAAACCATTCTTGGCATTCAGACTCTCAATGTCAAATTCGGAACCACTAGAAACGCTGGCCAAGAACATGCCGGCCGGAATCACTTGAGGGCACAGGCTGAAATTCAGAAGCAGGAAAATGACGTCGTTATTAGTAACCGTGACCAGCATATGCGGAACAGCAACGTTCCAGTTCAAAAGTATGTCGATAACCGGGTGAAGCACATATTCATCATCAGGAACCTGTGGCTGAGCGGTCAAAGTGACGTAAGTAACTGCCTCGGGTGACAGACGAACATCGTGAAGCGAGCACAAGTGCGGTGGGGCGTTGCTCGGAGCATCAGCGAGTTGAGGCAGTTCTAACTGAAGAATGCTGGTTGCGATGTTGATGAGAGCGGAATGATGGAATAAAAAGTTTGATCCAAGGATAACGTCGGGAGGGCAGTTGTCGATCGCAGCAAAGAGAACAGAAGTAAGGCGGCCGGCTATACTAAATTCGCAGTACACATTCCAAGAACAACGAGCACGCCGCTGTCAGCCACATGAAGCACTCTGGCAGCTGCTAGGATGAGGACCTTCTTTAAATGTCTTCGTAAGCTAGCACTCATCACAGAAATGTGGGCTCCTGTGTTGACGAAGGCTTGGACAGGTATGCCATCTATTTTAAGGTCAATTACGCTTCTCCTTGTGGGCACAGACAGAGGACTTGCTGCAGTAGTAGGCAATGCAGCACCACCTCCGAGGGTTGCATTTCTTAGTTTTCCGAAAAGTTGCGGCCAAATGCCACAGGGGACGAAAGGTGACGTGGTTGCAGCGAACGGGAAGATGGGCGACGTGTTTGCAGTGAACGAGACTGGTGTCCGCGCCGTGATGGTGAGCGAGGACTGTACCAGGTGTTCCTAGCAGAGTTGTCGGCACTGTTAGAATCGCTGGTGGGCAAAACATTGCGAACATTTCCATTGAAACGGCTCAGGTTGGTCGGTGTGCGACGTATTGAGGCCACGAGTTGCGACAGTATCGGGTGACATGACCAATGCAGCAACAGGTGAAACACATCTGCTGGGCATCCTCAGTTCTCCACTCAGTCGGGTTGCAATAACGCAGTGAGAAGCGCCGGGTGGAGTGGGCGTTCGTTAGCTCTGGGATTGGCGATAGCACAGACAGAATGTAATCCAATGTTTTCAAGTTCCTGGTGAACGATGGCTTCTATGAGGGGAACCGAAAGAGTGGTAGCATCAGGGCTATGCGAGCAGAAAGCTGTGGGCACTATTGCATCCAGTTCCCTTCGAACGATTCGCACCACGTCCTCTGATGGCGACGCATGCTGCTGTGCGGGTTGATCTTCACACGTCGACGTTGCAGCAGTATCGGGAAGTCTGCCAAATAGTTGGAAGACACGTTGGCACTCTTTAATGATGGCATCAACTGTAGAACAGCTTTTGCACATGATCAGATTAAAGGCGTCGTCAGCAATGCCCCTAAGCACGTGCCCGACTTTTTCAGCTTCCGTCATGTTGCGATCGACTTTATGACAGAGTGCAAGCACCTCCTGGATGTACGAGACATACATAGGACTCCGGGGGGGATTGGGTACAGGAGGCCAGTTCCTGCTTGTCGGCAATATTATGGCCAGCTGGTTTGCCAAACAACTCTGTCAATTTCTTTTTGCTTTGGTCCCAGCTGGTGAGCTCCTCTTCGTGGTTTTCGTACCACACCTTTGCCGTGCCTCATAGCTAGAACAACAGGTTAGCTAGCATAAGCATAGGGTCCTATCTGTTGATTCCACTCACGCGTTTGTATATAGCCACCCACTCTTCAATGTCGGCACCATCGGTCCCGCAGAAAGTTCCAGGATCCTTGGGTTGCACAGCCACAACCAAAGGTGACAGCGACGTAGGTGGCGACGTTAACGTTGGAGTTGGCAACGACGTTGATCCCGCGTGCTCACCGTCATTCATGGTGTGGACGGTGATGTGACATCCACTGTGGAGCTCCATTTTCAGCCATGGTACCCTGCACCTCCTACCATCATGTTACGGGGGTGTTGGAAGCATATAAAGGCTGTATTTACAATATATACACAAGATGAGTCAGCATAGATAAGATGATGACCACCAACAACACTCAGCAGCCAGCGTCTAGCGATCTTCTTCGTCCTCTGTCTTCTTTCATCCTTCCGTAACAGTATTATCTTCTCCAGCCGACCCGTCCTTACGGCCTTGCCCTGGGAGGTGCAAAGATGTTTTTGGGCGCCTGCATAGCAACTTACTTTTTTCACGTGGCAGCGGAATGGCCTTCTGTCCTCGGTATAGCAAGACAGGAGCGGCAACCATTTGGCAAAAACCAGTTGAGAAGCCACCTACACTGCCACAGAGACAATAAATGTCCGCTTTATGTAGTCGCATTCCCATGGTGTCACTGCAAGCACAGTTTAAACATTATAGGTGATCTTGTCATCGCACATGTTCAGAGCACAGTTGCTCCGGCAGCTGCCACACAAACGCCGCGTAAACAGCAGATGGTGAGTGACGTCACACAGGAGGTTAGATCGTTCACCCGTCTGAAAGCCGTCTTGCTTGCTAAAGAAATGCTATTCACATTTTAAAAATTGTCTGGTAGTCTATATTGGGTATGCAGCCACGTTGGGGTGAGTGAAACATCTTGTGCATGCTGCTAATGGTGTATGGGCACTAGGGTAGAGAAATGGCGTAGCTAAATGCGCAATTCACATTTATTCATGCATTACAAACCTTACATGCTTAACTTATGATACAGCTTGTGTTATGTTATGTTGTGTTATGTTATGTGTTGTGTTATGATACAGCTTGTCAGTTTGAAGTTAAGGATTTGGCCTGGCTGTTGTTGTGTGGCCCAGTTTAGGTGACTACAGCAAAGCACAGGACGAGTTGACACACTGCTGTATCAGCCAATAACCGGAAACGAAGGATGCTGGTGGGTTCCGCGAAAAGGGGACGCGGGAAACACCCCCGTGTGGAAAGAAATGGGATTAGTGGCTGCGCCGTAGAAGAGGCACCATATCTGCACCCTCGCTCGGAACAAAAGGGTAGACGGTCTGAGCTGAAGGGGAGCGTTTGGGGGGACAGGCGTAAAGATAAAAGGCAGGGGGTGCTTAAGCTCACCGCTGCCACCAATGCCCATGCGCTTCCCACATGTCCCGCCGACCATCTCGGTCACTGAGATTGGGTGACGCGACACTGCCTAGCCGGTTTAATTGAGTGCCTTCTGAGAATGCCTGCGAAAACGGCGGTAGCTTTATGACCACTTGTACGGCTACGACTGATAGGTGCTTTTGTGTGCGATCGCCATTGGGTCCCAATTATGGTGCTTGAATTTCGAGCGAACCGGTCCACAGCTGCATGAGGGACAGAGTATTCTCAGTAAGTTGCCAACTCCTTTTTCGGACTCCAAAAATTCAGACAGGCTCGATTATTTGGTCTGCTTCGCGGCACCGCCATTCTCCCTATAGACCATAATGTATAACAACTGCCGAAAGTTCGGACACCTTGCAACCTCTCGTCTGATTTTTCGGACACTCCTTGAGCCAACTCGATTAAGAGCACCATGCACTGACTCTGACCAGTGCATGGTTCGACTTGCTGAACGCCATTTTTGTTTTGAATGGAGCCTCCTTGCTGCTCCACGAAGTGGCGCTACTGCAAATCTCCGCTCATCATCATCGTTTCTGCCTGGTTTGTAGCTACAGCAGTTCCGGTCTCAGCTTAGTAAGCCATGACAAGACAATCCAGCAGCTGATTTGTTTCTTTCTTCGTGCACGACGCTGTGAGTAGGCCACGTTTTTCGTTTGTGCGACTGGTGTCGGCGTGACGGCGTGGTGATGTTTGCTTTGTGTACTGTGTCGAGGTTGCGGTTATGCAACGCGGTGTACAGAAACATTGGGTCAATTGTCTAATGGCGCCGACAGTGGCCGCGCAGACTGTGCCGGGAAATGCCGGCAAGCGCGTGCCTGGAGGCCTAGGATTTGTCGCCTTCCGATGTGATCCCTGCTGATGCCAAAAATGTTCTGCCGAGACCAGCGCAGTGGTTGCATTGTGATTCCGGACACCGTCTCATTTGACAGTTTCACAGATGCTGATACTGCTGTACTGACATGCGCAGAACTCGACGACGACGAGATCATTCATCAGGTTTCTGCTGCGCCGCCGGACGATGACTCTGAGTCGGAAGATGACGCACCATGTGCTACGCTGCCGTGGCATGCGGAGCATGTACAAGGAGTGACTGTGCTTTCAGCCGCCTATAGTGACCGTACAACCCTCTCCGAGATTCAGGCTTATCTGATTGCGCGTAAACGGAACAACGTGCAATGGCGCATTCACAATTTCTTCAAGCCAAGCCTACTGCCGAGCCCGAATAAGTGTGTCGAAATAAAGGATTTCCTTTTTTTTTCTTAATCTGCTTTTTCAGAGACCTGTTTATTCGGACATTTCTGCAGTCCCCGTGAGGTCTGAATAAATGGTCGGTGACTGTACTGGCAGAGCAGCCCACTGTCCGGCAGACATGCAGTCAATACGCCGTGGTTTCATGGAAACATTCTCGCAGCTTGCGTGGCAGCCGCTTGCAGGTGAAAAGAGGAGGACTTCAAGGGCCGATACTCGCAGCCTAACATAGGGGAGAGGGAGATGACAGTATCCTTGAGAGATCCTACCCCTGGCGTGTTGTAAAGAGTGCGACTGTTTCCACCAATGCCGTGTACGGCACGAAGGTGGTTGTGCTATCGGTTACAATGGTGTGAATTCGCATGTGTGATTGGCTGATTTGTGACTCCTTTGTTCAACTGAGGGCTTAAAAAGTCGTGTTTAGTTGTGTGGAGGGAGTGGAGTTTCGGGCTTGGACTCTGACAGACGCCTCGGTATTTGAATAAAGCGTCACTTTATCGGACAATGGCTCTTCCTTCACACTGCCACCGTGCACTCGAATCATCGAGGGGTGCTGACTTTGGACATTAAACACCTTCCTTCCTTAACTAGTGTTGATGCTACCAGAGGATAAAAGGAAATGAAATTAACTGGGTCTTACAATTTGCTCTTGCAGTTGGGCTCACTCCCTATAAGTGGTGCGCCCAGTGTGGTCAGAGGCAGCTGGCTTGAATTCACATCCTCTATCTTGCTATCTGAGTCTCTCCACATAATTTGTGGACCCTATGTATCAATCAAACGTGGAGGCGCCATAGCCAAGCAACCATCAAATTTCTACAACAAACCCTGATGATAACCTGAGCTCATCATGATAACTCATGATGAGCTCAGGTTTGAGGTTGATGGATTATGCCTATTATGGCCAAGCAAACTCTCTCACAAGACTACTCTTGCTTTGACCGACAAATGTGCTGCCAAGCTATGCCTCTCTAAACGCCTAGTCAGAGGTTAAATTTAGTTCTAATTCCAAGTTATAGTGCCATGGGTGCAAGTGCCCTGTGCATAATCGAGTAAAGGCTTTATTTCTTTACGATTCCAAAGCAAGGTGCATGAGTAGTGCGCGGTTGCAAAGATACAGTCAATCCCAGATATAGTAATCCCTCTTTATAACAAAATTGCTTTATTCGAAATATCGCTTATCCAAAATTTCTTCCGGTCCCAACCCAAACACATACATATTAAACTGCATTACTCAAAGCGCACGAAAAGCTTGACCTGCTTAGAGCGAAGTGGCAATCGGGCATTGCTCGGTAGCGGTGACCCTTTTGCGCATGCAATGTCAAATAATGCTGCCGACAAATTATGCTCATGCAGGCACAGAACAGGCCACAAAAGTACCAAACCCATGACCAATAACCGCCTAGTAACGGGTACCAAGCGAGTGCCAAGTGCTCCCAGCTGTTTACTGCAGAGCAACTGAAAGATGTCAAATTCCATGGTGCAGTGCACCCGAACCGTTACTCTCCGTTGCAATCGCATCGCTGGGGTCCCCTGTATAGAATCCACATGAAAATAAAGATTTCCTGACGCTTTGCGATGCCAGAAAATTGCGGTCTCTTGGATGCCGAAAAGTGTCCAAAAGATAGCAGACAGACTTGCACCATAGCATTCCATGGGGTGCGCTCGATGAGCAAAGCTTTACCACTCTAAAGAGCACTTCTGGCCCTCAAACATGCTGAAAAGCACGAAAGAAGTGTCCTTCCGATTATAAGTGCCATGTTCAATGCAAGGAGTGCGAGACAGCTGTACAGCCTCAACGGTTCATTTCGCAGGTCGCGTGCTAAAAGACGATGAAGCTGGCCATGATGATGAATATATACAGATGAAGAAGATGAAGGGGTAAAATAATGCTCACATAATTTCCCCCACACGTAGAAGCAGCCAACCTGGCCGCTGGTTACGCTGGATATGGCGGGAAACGCCATATAAAAGGCTTCAAATGCGAAGCATGCACAATCTCTGTGACACGGCAGCGGCCGTCCAAAGGCGGAACAACTGGAGTGACATGATAGTTAACTGGCGAAGTCTGTTCCTGAACAACGTAGGGCGTGATAAAACGGGTCTGAAATTTCTCGCACAATCCAGGAGCGCTAACTGGGGTCCACAGTAACATTTCGTCTCCAGGGTGGAATAAAACGACACGGTGAGATGCATCATAGCGAATTTTGCGGTTTGTTGACTGGCGTTGGTGTTGAGGCGGGCACATTGGCGACACCGTGCGCGAAATGAACTGCTCACACACTGATGTGGACGAAGGCACGGGGACACCAAAGAAAGAAACGTCGAAGGTAGTGATCGGTTGGTGACCATACACAAGGAAAAAGGGTGAGTACCTCGTAGTGCGTTGGACGGCCGTGTTGTATGTGAAAGTGACGAATGGTAGAATGACATTTGAATTGGTGTGGTCAGGGTTGATGTACATAGATATCATGTCGGACAGCGTGCAATGAAAGCGCTCTGTGAGACTATTAGTTTGAGGGTGGTAGCTGGAAGTCGTTTTATGGATGGTATTGGACGCACGGAGAACATCACCGAGAGGTTTAGAGAGAAAGGTCCTGCCGCGGTCCCTCAAAAGGACACGTGGGGCTCCGTGCCGTAAAAAGATGGCTTCCAAGAAAAAGGCTGCAACCTCCTTGGCGGATCCCGAAGACAGTGCGGCTGTTTCAGCGTACCGTGTCAAGTGGTCTACAGCTGTGATGGTCCATCGTTTACTGCCAGTGGTTAAGCGTAGCGGTCCATAGAGGTCTATACCAATTATTGCGAAAGGAGCTTCAGGACACGGGACAGGTTGGAGCAGTCCAGCTGGAGGTGAGGTCAGTCGTTTGCGGTGTTGGCAGAGCGAACAGGAAGCCACGTATTTCGCTTCGCTGGTTGCAAGTCCAGGCCAAGAGAAGCGGCTGCGAATTCGCTCATAGGTTTTATGGAAACCAAAGTGACCGGCAGTGGGATCGTCGTGAAAGGTCTCCAATATCTGGGCCCGAAGTGATCGGGGAACAACAGGAACCCAACGGTGTCCTTCGGGATGAAACACCTACCGGTATAATATTGAATTTTCAGTCTTTAATTTCTTCAACTGCTGATGGAGCCGAGCGTTAGGTTGGCGAGATGATCCATGAATACGTTCCATAACGGAGTGGCAGTAGGAGTCATTACGTTGGCTAGAAGCAAACGTATGAGAATGGCTGGAAGGGAGCCGCTCCAGAGCTGCAAGCGAAGGGAATGCAGGCGACGAGCCCTGCGGTTTCCTCACAGAAGGTGGTAAGCAAGCAGCGTTTGATGATGGTGGTAGGGGACAATGAGAGAGAGCATCGGCATCCTGGTGTATCTTTCCAGACCTGTAGGTGACGAAGTCATATTCTCGTAAACGAAGTATCCAACGGCCGAGACGTCCCGTTAAATTCTTTAGCGTTGCCAACCAGCACAAGGCATGGTGATCAGTAACGACTGTAAAGTGGCGGCCATGCAAATAAGGCCACCATTTTTGGACGGCCCAAACAACGGCGAGACACTCTTGCTCGGTAATCGTATCATTTTTCTCTGCAGCTGTTAGCGTGTGTTTGTGCGACTTGCATATGCAACCACACATTCTTCAGAATTTTGCTGACGTTGCAGAAGAACAGCGCCAATACCGTGTCCGCTGGCGTCAGTATGTAGAAGAGTGGGTGCGGTGTAGATTTTCCAGTAAAATAGATAATGCGGTCCACTGACACTCGCTGTCGCTGATTTTTGTTCGCTGTCTTGCTGGCATTGTGAAATCAAATTGTTTCTTTATTTAAACTTGTTTTTCAAATTGTTCAACTATTTGAACATTTTGTGGGCTCCTCTGCGTCTGCAATATCGATCAAAAACTGATCTTGCAAGATGTGTCTGTTTTTGCTGCAGCTGTATTCTTGGAATCTTAGGTAGCTGCAGCACTCGAAGGTTATTTTTGTCATACATGTTGTTAACTCCACGCAGCACTTAAGTGTTGTTGCGCATTCTTTTCACCTGTGTCTAAGGATGCGAAGGTGATTGTTGACAAGGCCACTGCCTTATGCATAGAAGATAAAGCCTGTTCTGTGGCATTGGAACTATGCCATTCGTTCTGTTCCTCCAATTTCTCATCCTTCTCAAGCCTCCTGGGTGGAACAGCTGACCGACTCTAACACCACTGGTCAAAAGTAGCTGGCGGCACGGGCAGAGACGGTAGCTTGCACACATAGGGCCCAGGACTTGGGGCTCCACCCAGTAGACACAGTTAAAAATATCTGATAAAATTGCTTATCCTACCTCTCTTCTTACGCTACCGACACAGACAGAGATAACACTCATGGAATGCTTTGTTATGACCGTGTAGAACTGAACCCGACACATGTTCATTTTTGTGCAGTTTGCTGTGGAGCATGACCGAATTGGTGCCGACATCGAAGCCCTGGCTCGCAGCGTGTGTGATGGCACTGAGATGTTTGGGGACCTGCCTCGACCCCGGCTGAACTCGATGCAGAGGCCCCTCTTTTGATTTGTTTCGACTTATTGAATACTTGCTTGTATACGAATAAGAATCTTCATTCGTTAAATGGCTGTGTTTTTCTTCCTGGTTCTTAGATTGTGTGCGATATGTGCCAATCCTGGCAACAACAGTGACGTCGCTTGAACCCATAATAACTAAGTTTACTTGCAGAGAATGCAACATGGCGACTCGTGTATTTGCCAAAATTGTAAGCCAAAATTAGATTATGTTATGTTTGCTCTAATGAACACAGATTTCACCTGCCGCCATTTTGTTGTCGCCCAAATTCTGCACTAGGATGGAATTTTAAACCTATATTTGTATTGTAACCCACATTACATGCTTATTTTCATGTTGTCCACTCTATCAACTAAGGTTTATAGACGCTCCTCCGAAGAATAGTCGAATCCCGCTACAACGCATGCCGTTTCAACAAAATTTCCGGTACAACAAATAATGCTCAGTTCCCCGTCAGCGGCTCAGAGGAGTCGCTGAATAAATATTCTCACCACAGCAAGCAGTGCCAAGGTGTCTACCAACCGGGAAAACCGGGAAATCTCGGGGATTTTGAGTAGTCTGGAAAAACTCAGGGAAAACTCGGGGAATTTGTGCCTCTATCAAGGAAAATTAGCTGTAATTTTATTCGAAAGTCGCGGTAATGCTGGCTCGAGTAACCGACAGGAATCCCAATGAATCGTCTTTGATGCCCTGTCGTAGGCTGGAGGAGTTGCCAGTGTACATGCAACGACCGACTTTCCAGATTCCCGATAATTGGACGGCTTCGCGGCACCACCACATGCCCCATAGAGTCAATGTATCGGAACGCCTGAAATTTCGGATGCAAGAGCACTTCGCCGTCCGATTTTCCAGACATTCTGCCCTGACCGCAGGTCCGAAACGGCATTAATCAAAGCCACCACCGCTGTCATTTTGATTACCTCGCCGCCTCGAACCGGCGCTCTCGCACGCAGATCCGCTGGCAGCCGTAGCCACCACTGCGGCAACGCTAGGCCTAGCTGCTTCGACGTTCGCTATGAAGCTTCTTGCCGTTGGGTGCCGCGTTTTTTATTGAAAGAATTCGCTGCTGTAACAATGGCATGGACTCCGCCTTTGTGGTCCTCGAGATTGTCTTGGAAGCTTGGAAAGCACGATGCGTTGCATAATGCCGGTTCCCGAAAGTCAGCTTCGCCTCTGTACAGAAATGTTACTTGATGAAGCCGATGAAGCATACGCAAAAGTATTGCAGTGAAGCATAACACGCGTGGGAAGGGGCTATTGCCACGAGATACAGTATGTGTTCCTTAATTATACACGCCTGCACCCGGTGTTTCCTGTCACAGTACGAGCACCGATATGCCTAATACGTGTACTGACAGGCCTGCATAGCGCTTTCGAATGTGCCTGTGGCGGATTGAGTCCTTAAGGGCAGTAAATGACATGCAGTTATTTTTCCAACTGGCCGATTTTTCCGACGTTTTCGCGGCCCCTAGGGAGTTCGAAAAATTGGACGTGGACTGTGCAACTGACCAAGAAGATGCTTCAAATGGTCCGTGGGGCAAACGAGTGGCGGAAGGAGGACAAGAACAGAAAGGACCTACGCATAGGGGAATGAACGGGAAAGGAAGCGTGCTGCTGCCGTTTTGAGCTCAAAAACAAAGTGTTGGCTGATGCCGAGATGCAGGTGTCCCTCGTCCAAACCAAAATAAGCTCTTTAAAGCAGCGAAACACAAAACTGAGGTGTCGTGCGCGGGCTGAGAGTATGTCGGGACAGTTGAGGTTGACTTACGAGCTGTTGAGAGAGTGACGAAGTTCGGGCCTCATACCACTGAGCTTGTTATCAGTTGATAGAAATAGCTCATATTCGAAAATATTTGCTTCTCTATGCATTTCCTTTTTATTTGTATTTGAGAATGCCTGACTCAATTTGCAATTTTTTTCGAAGACATCTTATTTGCTTTGCGTTTTACTAACCCCCCCCCATTCTATTGCTTTTTTGAATAACATAAACACTGCTCCTTAGTATTCAAATTGGATTAAGGTGTTTAAAAAAACATTTTTATGTGTGCTTACTAGAGAGTGACAGCATCGGGCGATATGGTTTCAGCCTGTCTTGACATAAAACATAGTCCTGCATCACTCGGGGAATTTTCCAAAGGCATTCAGGGAAAACCTGGAAAACTCAGGGAATTTGGAAATGTCAACTTGGTAGACACCCTGAGCGCTTTTTCTTGTGCTGTTCTGCTCGAACAAAATTTTCTCGGAATGGGTTGTTGCATCTGATTGCGACATGAGGAGGCAGGGCCGGCGTCTGTGCTTGTTGCTGAGCTTTTGCTCCGCTCATCATATTCTGGATGCGGAGCCGAATGTGAAAGTCACGTCGTGACGCTCCTGGGAAGAAATGGAAAGCAGTCGACACTGCTTGAATTTTGGAAATAAAGGTTTATGTGGTCTGCCAGTTCAGGTTAGCTATATTATAGCGTAGCTTTTAGGTACCCGTTCCTGTGGCGTGCGTCGGCGTCCTCGTAATCGAGTAAATTACTACAGTAAAAGGTTGAATGAGCAAATGTAGAGTGCAGATGAAAGAGAGCGATAGCAAAGAGCACGAGGAGGAAAGTGGAAGACGAGGGTGCAGCGGAACCATGAGGCGGAAGGCGGTATGGCGAAAGTATGAGAAGAATAGTGTAGTGCCACAAACAACGCGGGCTTTGCGGCGACAATGGCGACAAGATGGCATCAGAGTAGCGCCCATCGTCTGTAGGGAAACAAAGCACAACATAGGCGCAGGTCTCTTTGGCAGCTGCTGTGAGTTCCGTCCGCGTGTCACGATTAGCGAAGTAGTTGGGTCACACTACGCGGTGTTTGCAATGTGCCTCACGAGACAGATGGTCCGAGCCAGCCAGCATATCGCGAAATAAAAACACGTATACAGCAGCGCTAAAATTTCGCATTACACGGGGTATCGTAATGGTTGGTAAATTGTATTTTTTTTAATTTCACGACGCACTTTTCGCTTCAACAATTTTTTTATTGCTCAACATCAATTTCGTTGTAGCGGGACTCGACTGTAGTAGATTTGTATTTCCTCTTCCTGCTGACCACAACCTCATGAGATGAAATGCAAGTCGTACACGTTATCCCACGTAGTTAAAACAATTCACAGTCGTCCACTGGAAGGCTTTGCATTTCTTGGCAACCTTTACTGACTCAAGCAATCAAGAAATGCATAAAATCCCCCAATTTACAAAGTTATCTCTGTCTCTGAAGCACGCTGCCTCCAACAACTCTGCCTTCCTTCCCCTGACCTCACACTGCAAGTGTCCTTCACAGCTTTGGATAGAGCTGCCACATGATACCGCACTTTTTAAAGCAAGTCTTTCTTTGCCTCTTCATCTCACTTTTCGGGCGCTTGCTGCTGTCTTGCATGATTGGCCATTCCTGATGCGTATTTTACATTTTGCCGATGCTCTCACACGTGAGAGCAAGAAGAATGAGCGAAGAGGAATGTGTTCACATGGCCGGGCCGCTACCCGTGCCACTAGTGCTTTGTGTCGGTGAAGTGCTGTCAGCCGTGCACATTGGCAGCCGTTATATTAAAAAGCTAAACTCCTTCTTTTCAGCGTGACAACAAATTTCTCTTTGCTCTACTGGCTGTACAGAATGTCTCAACTCCACAAGCAATAGCTGGCTGCCCTCGGTGTGTGTAACACAAATTTTAATGAAAATAGCATTATTAAGGTACTTACGCACTTTCCATGGTCGGGCTGCCTGTCATTCTATTTGTCCGTCTGTCTATTTGTATATGTCTCGGCCGTTTCCCAGCAAACATGGGTCACTTGATGGTCCATGGCCTAATGCAGGGGTCTCCAAACTTTTTGGCCAGCGGGTCAGATTGGCAACCAGTAGTGGTGTCGAGTCGAGCTATAAAGAATTAAATAAGTATTAGTGAAAATAAATTTGTGAACAACGGCACTGAGAGTTGCCTAAAATAGTTATTCCAATTATTAGGGCAACAGCCTGGGATGGCCGGCTCATGGGTAAAAAAATTATTAGGGCAAAGTAGGCCATCAATTTCTTCATAAGAAAGCATAAATCTGAGGCGAAGATTAAACGTCAGAAAGACAAAGTTAAGGCACAATAAATTGAAGTATAGTTAACCAAGGCACTCGAACCCATGACCATTGGTGGGAGTCTAATCCACTTGGACCGGCCATATCTCAGAAGTTGGATTCCAATTCACGTTGTGAAGGTCGAAAGTGGAGCCCACTGCTTTTGGTGTTAACTAAAGCGAAGACACTCGAACCCACGACCTTTGATTGCAGAAAACAAGCCATGGAATGAACCAACGCTTCTGGATGAAAATGTCAAGTAATGTAATAAATGTCTCAGGAGTGCGAAGGCTTTTGCCTTCATCCTCTTCAGCGTATGCAGAGGTGAGTGAGTGAGTGAGTGAAGAAACATTTATTGTAGGTCCGGCGAGGACGCGAACCCGTCGCGCACCCGGCTAGTCCCACGTCGGGACCGGCAGGTCTAGCCCACCGGCCCGGTCGCGGGCACGCCGGACAGCCAGGATTTGCTTTTCCAGAGCGGGGCTACGCAGAAGCGAGTCCCACTCCTCCTTGATGAACTTGGGGTATGTCGACCCGTACTCCCACAGCATGTGCGCTAGAGTAGAGGTCTGCCCGCAGGAGGGGCAGGCGTCGTCGCGATACACGTCCACATATACAAAGCGGAACAATGAACTCATGGCTTTGTTCCACTTTGAAGGCATGAGTCCGATGCTTCAAAGCGGAACAAGAGCGCCTCTAGTGAATGCAGTGTTGCCTTAGAAACGTGCCGTAGAAAGTGATACTGCGATGTACATCGGTAATTATGAGCATGTAAATTACAGAAGTCGCAGTTAAAGGCGTACCGAAGTACGTTTCCGCTACATTCCTTTTGCGCTTGACGCGCACGCAGAGCCATCTTGCGGCAAACACAGAAGACCCCCTCCTCGCAATCTACGGCGCTGCCCCGACAGGTTAGCGCGCCACTCGCCCGCTTCTCCCCTTCGTCTCGCTTGAGCGCATTGGGTCCGTGCGGGGACCGGTTCGAGGATGCCCCAATGCCCTTGCATTTATTAAGTTTGCTCGCTCTCTCGCCTTGCAACTTCCAGCAAGGTAAACATACGTGGTAGTGAAGCTTTCATAGGAGCCCATACGTTCAAAACATGGCGGTTTATCGGCTGGATGGATGGATGGATGTTATGAGCGTCCCCTTTGGAACGGGGCGGTGGCTTGCGCCACCAAGCTCTTGCTACTATGCTGCCTAATATCCTACCTAGGTTAACCCATGAGAAAAAAAAACACACTATGAACTACCACGTCCAAATTTTCTGATACCCTATTGCGAACTGTGCTTTTGTACGTCTCCGTCCTTTGTCGTTTCCCTACTTTTCTTCCACCAATCCTCCAATCGCCTCTTACTGATGTCTATTGCGGACCTGTTTGCTTTACCACTGCTCCCGCTGAACCCAAGGGCTTCAAGGAGGCCAGTGGTGCCTAAATCGACCGCTGGATAGATGTCTTCACATTCTAATAAAATATGCTCCGTCGTTTCCCTAGCTTTACCGCAGCAAGCACATGCTTCTTCTTCCTTCTTATATCTCGCTTTATACGTGCGTGTTCTAAGGCATCCCGATCTCGCTTCGAAAAGTAATGAGCTTCCCTTTGAGTTATCATAAATGGTTTCTTTCCTAATTTCGTTTTTTCCCCTTAAGTAGTTACTCATGGCAGGTTTCTTTTCCATTGCCGCCACCCATGAGATTAATTCAGCCTCTCTGACTTTCCGCTTGACCTTCTTTGTTGCTGTGTTGCCCACCCCACAGGCCGCATACTTGCTGGTAAGCTTCCTAGTTCTTTTCCTCCACTGTGAATCAATGTTTTGCCTGTACAGATACCTGAACACTCTCCCAGCCCATTTACTTTCCTCCATATTCCTCAGCCGTTCTTCATACTCAATTTTACTGCGAGCTTCCCTCACTTCAAAACTAGTCCAGCCCATATCCCCTTGCACAGCTTCATTTGTAGTCTTCCCGTGAGCGCCCAATGCGAGGCGACCCACTGACCTTTGGTTCCCGTCGAGTCCTGATTGTACCCCTGATTTAAAGCAAACAACCGCATTTGCAAAAGTAAGTCCTGGAACCATTACCCCTTTCCACATACCTCGGAGGACCTCGTACCTATTGTATCCCCATAGCGCTCTGTGCTTCATTATGGCTGCATTTCTCTTCCCCTTGACTGTTATGGTTTTTTCCTGTGTTTCCATATATCCGTTGCCTTCGTTTATCCATATACCAAGGTATTTATATTCTGTTACCCGAGGTATTTCTTGGCCCTGTATCTCCACTGTCTGTTCACTGTTTTCATTGAATACAATAACACCTGATTTTCTAACACTAAATTTCAAACCTAAATTGTTGCCTTCCTGTCCACAGATATTAGCCAGACGTTGCAAATCACTTTGCTTGTTTGCGAGCAACACAATGTCGTCCGCATAAAATAAACCTGGGAGTTGCTGCTCTATTACTGTACCTGCCTGTTTGTATGAGAGATGAAACCCGATATTACTTCCTTCTAGCGCCCTCTCCATCCTCACCATGTACATCATAAACAGCAGCGGGGATAAAGGGCACCCCTGCCTCAGTCCCTTGTTGATATGAACTTTCTCCGCGCTCCTCATCCCTTCCCATTCAACGCAAACAGTATTTTCTAGGTAAATCTCTCTCAAAAGCTGTATACAATCGTTACCTAAGCCTTCCCCTTCCAGAATATCCCACAAAATGCTGCGGTCTACGTTGTCGTATGCTCCTGTAATGTCCAAAAAGGCCACATACAACGGCCTGCTTTCTGCTTTTGATATTTCAATACACTGAGTAAGAACAAACAAGTTATCATCCAAACGCCTACCTATTCTAAAGCCATTCTGAAGCTCTCCCAAAATGTCATTATTTTCTGCCCATGCTTGAAGCTTTAATTTGATTGCCTGCATTGCTAGCCTGTATATTACCGATGTAATGGTCAACGGTCTATACGAGTGAATTCTGTCTTTCTCCCCCTTACCTTTATAAATTAAATTCATTCTACTTTGTCGCCAACTGTCTGGTATTCGTCTATCTTTTAAAGTTTTTTCAACTGCTTTCACGAGAGCTTCCTTACTTTTTGGTCCCAGTTCATTTATCAGCCTAACGGGAACCTCGTCTAGCCCTGTGGCTGTGCGCTTAGGAATTTTCTCTTCCGCTTTCTTCCAGTTTAAATTTGTAAGCACTAGCTCCTTTCCCCCTTGGGTCTCTTTCATGCTCTTTTTTTCTTCAAATACAACCTCGTCCTTGCCTTGGAAAGATTCGGCTGTTACTTTTTGGATGTAATTTATTGCTGCTTCTCCTTCCAGTCTGTTTTCATCTTCGTCTAGGATATGTTGTTGTATTGTTGTTGATTTCCTGCCTAATAATTTTATGTGATTCCAAAATATTCTAGGTGCGGCCTTCTTTTTCTCACGTATTTCTGACAACCAACTTTCACTTTCACCTTTTAATTTTGCTTGCACCAGTATTTGAACCATATACTTTTTCTCCCGGTATATTTCCCATTTACCGGTTACTTCATCCTGTGGCAACTGCGCCTTCTTTGCCTGCCTGTGCTCTCGAGATGCTTTCTGTCTTTCGGCGATCGCTTCTCGTATCTCCTTGTTCCACCAGCTTTTCGGTTTCTTTTTTCCTTTCCAATGAACGTGTTGTTTCTCTTTCCGTATTTCTGTCGTTACTACACTTAGAAGCTCACCATATTCCCACCCCTTGCTTGGCGACTTGCCAATTTCTTCCTCCACTCTAGTGACTATATTTGCTATTTGTTCAGCGTTCAAATTTGGACTGGCCATTTTGCTTTCGTTGCTCTCTTTCCCAACTACATATCCCATTTTCAAAATGATGCGTTTATGGTCACTGCCTATGCTGCTAAACCCTTCCTCATCGATGACCATTTCTCTCAACTTATCATGAATTCCTTCTGTCATCAGACAGTAATCAATGGTCGATTGCCGGTTTCCCACTTCCCACGTGATCTGTCCTTCACACTTAGGCCCTGTATTCACGATCACGAGGTTATGTTGCTCGCAAAGGTCTAGCATTGACTTCCCGTTATTGTCGGTATAGCCATCTAAATCCTGTATGTGGGCATTCATGTCACCTAATAGGACTATCTCAGCACCATTCCCGAAACCCCTAATATCAGCGCTTATGCATTCCACTAACTCTTTATTCTTCTCTGTGCAATTTATTCCGGTCCACAAATACGTAACTCCAAGCCAAGTTTCTTTCCCACTCATTGTACCTGATAACCAAAGATGCTCTTGACATTGTGAATTTACTCTTCTCCATTTGGCTCCCTGATGGATGAGCATTCCGACTCCCCCTCCCTTTCTTTCCGACTTAGTTCTGTTGCACCCTTCCCATACATAATTCTCAATAACTGGCGGCTCTTCTGAGTCTCTAAGGTGCGTTTCTGTAACCGCATACACCCCTATTTGTTCTCTATGTAACTGCTCCTCAATCTCTGCCCACTTTTCCTTTCTTCTGCCGCCCTGCATGTTTATGTAGCCTATTGCATGGCGAGCTCTTGTTCTTGCTTTCCTCCTTTTTCTCTTATCGACGGCGATGCTCTTCTGCTGTTCCCCTAGGGGACCTTCTTTATTACTACCTACTCTGACCTCCCGAGCGCCCGCGTGCCCCCTAAAAAAGCAACAGCGCGACCCCCAAGTCGCCAGCCCACTTCTCGTGCTAGCCTGTAATTGAAGTGGATCCCATCTCGTTTAAAACCACCACAACTTCTCACTTCCCTGTTTACTTCGACAACCTCGAAGCCTTTCTCTCGGCTCATTTTCCATATTGCCTCATTGGCAGCCATTACGGCTCTTTGTACGTGACTGTCACGCACAGGCACCTCCGGCACCGTGCACACCACGATCTGCACCTGAGGGGATAGCTCGCGCAAGTCGTCCACCCCCTTCGCCAAGCGCTTGGCTAGTCCTGGCCCTTTCCTGTTCAGGACGTCATTTAGCCCACCTGCTACTACGACAAGGTTGCGCACGTGGGCATTTTCCGTGAGCTTTTCTTTTGCTCGCTCCATGACAGAACCCAGTGTCTGCCCTGGAAATGTCCCTACCGCCACTCTTTTGTCGCCTTTCACCCTCTCCACAATTGCTCTTGAGCACCCAGCCATGTTTGAGTCGCCAGCGATAATCACCCTTTCACTCTCTCCTACCTCTCCTGCTTCCCGGCTTCCTGTGGCTGCAGCGTCGCCTCCCGCGGGGCGTGTTGCGCTGCTTCGCTATAACTACGCCGATTCACCGGCGGCGAGCTGACTACCGCTTGCCCTGCCACCCTACCCCCGACTTCGCATGTAGGGTCTACCCTACTTTCTGTGCTTTTGCCACCGGCTTGGTGTCCCGACCCATCATTCTCCGCTGCGCGCGTCTCAAGCGCATCGAGACGCCTATGCAGTTCTGCTCTCCTTTCCTTCTCTTCTCCAAGCTCGGCCACGGTTCTTACTAATTGCGCGGCCTGCACCGCTTCCACCTTGACCAACTCGGCGACTTTCGCCTGCAAAGCTAACCGCCTCTCCCGCTCCTCCTTCAGGTCTGCTTTCAGCTCCTCGAACTTGGCTGTCCAATTTCCTTCCAGTTTTTGGACTGCTTCCCTGACCTTTTCGCACAGCCTGCACGTAAAGCTAGACTCTTCCGCGTCTGCTAAGCTCTGGAAACTGGTCTCGTCGAGGGAGCACCAGCGCAGGCACTCTTCGCACTGCACTTGCTCCGCATCCCCCGCGGCCTTCCCTTTGTTTGGTTTCATCGCTAGGCCTACTTCCTCAGGCTCAACGAGCACGTCCGCCAAATCACTTCGAAGAGCTAGCTGAGATAGTTACATAGGCCTATCAAACAGGTCCCGCCTAGCACCCAGGCCCAACGAGGGAAACCGCCAGACCCAGACAAAGCCGGCACGTTTACCACGCTTACCACGCTTACCACGAATTCAAAATTTGCGCCCCCGCTCCATGCAAAACAAAACTCTTCAAAAACATCAGCCAACAAGAAGAAAAAAAGACCACCTAGCCACGAACGAAGTCGCTGAAGCCTCGACACAGGGGCGTCCGCACGCCCAATTACTATTTAAATACAAAAAAACAGCTAATAAAAACAGAAGCAAGCTCAAAGCATGCACAAAAACTTATGATTTCGTCGTCGCCACGGAGCCCCGAAAAGCACGTCCATCCGCCACAAAATCCAAGCTAAGACTCTAAGCTAACTATAACTATAAGCTAACTATAAGCTAACTAACTATAAGCTAAGCTGCTTATGGGGCTTAGCGCCATCTGTATGTGGTGGGAACACATCCGGTGGAAGAAAAAAACAATGTGACGCCATATCCGTTGAAAGCAAAAGTGACGTCATTTTGTTTTCGAAGGCGCGAAATTTGTTTCGTTCGCCTGCCTTTGGAGCTATATATTCAAATGCCCCGCCATTCGACTTGATGGGCGTTTCGACCTTTCAGCGAGGCAAGCGATGCAGGAAAAGGCCAGCCGTATGGTTGTCGAAATCGCACCCCTGCACAGAACATACTTTCTTTGGAGGCCGACGAAAGCTTTAGGTGTAGAGTGATGATCCTATCGTCGGATGCCAAGCCCGTCGGCCAGCGCAGTCGCACGAAAACAACCACACAATTATCTCGCGGTCGTAACTCACTACTTTTGACTGAACAGGTTAAGAAGCGATGAAGCTACCCGCGTCACCAAATTCAGACACACTTCGACAAGCAAGAAAGCACAACGTGTGAGGGGGATGTATTTCAACAGGTGGGTGAACTTTACGAGCGCGCCTTTTTGCACATTTCAAGACGTGCATTGCACTGCGAGTGATAGTGGCGTCAACGCCCCCTGTAACAATGGGCGCTGAAAAGAAATGTATTTATTATTATTAATAAATTCAATAAGCTTGTATTTTTTAACTCGTCACGAATATAAAAAATTGACCAGGAATTTTATTTTCGTTGAATGAATCTAACTGTGTCTCGCTTGAATTAAAAAAAAAACGCTCTATTCTTTCCCAATGTTTGTTCCCTCCAAACGTAGTCGCGCTTCAATCGCTGTTCCCATAACCCCCCTTGCTGATGTCGGTGACAATTTGTACTGAAACGCGTTTCGCCCGAAGCTTCGCCACCTATTTGGATCGAACTTGCTTCCGGCGAGCGTCACTCGAACACTCGTGTTTAGGCGACGCGGCTCCTCTTTCCGCTCACAGCGCGATTCCTAGATGCAGCGTCCGATGCGGGATGCCTCTGACGTGATCGCTGTGCCGTAGCGCGTCTGGTAGGAAAGCGTCCCCTCCGATGTGCGCGGTACTGCTGGCGAGGAGTCGTGCGTCTGCGTGGTGCTCCCAAGCGAGATAGAGGACGATCCCATCGAGGCGTCAGCCCCATGATCGCGTGCGCCTTCATGGCGCGTCGCGGCCTGGCTGCCCGTGCCGATCCCGGTGTTTGGCTCGCGTAGATCGTTTCTCCCTCTGAAACACCGAGTTCTTTGATTCGTTCCGCTTGATCAGGCGCACGTTTCGTCTTTGTGTGACTCAAGAGCATGCCCAGCGAATGAGTTGGCGGTGCGAACGGGGTGCGATAACGCTATCGCGTTCCACTCTTGAAGGCGAAGCTTAAGCATCCTCCAATTTTTTCTTCACCCACTTCGACAGTTCCAATTTTATCAGGTACATTGTCATTCGATATGCCACCGACGTTACTGTAGCTTGCCTTACTAGCTCGTCTTATCCTTATCACATTTGCATTTGTAGATAAGGTTCTCCTTGCTTTCAGGCCAGCCAACAGGAATTTTCTTCGTTCTAATCACTTGTTCTATGGCGTTAGTCACCAGTGCCTTGCTCTTTCGACCGATGTTTTCGATTAGCTCTATTGGAATTTCGTCGGGTCTTGCAGCTGTGTTAGTAGTGGTATTTACTTCTGCTGTTACCGACGAAAGCTTTCTATACTAAATTTTTATCTTTCAGGCTTCTCTGTTGTTGCTCGATCTGTTTGAGTCTGAACTACGCTTTCTTTCGTGCTGAAGTTGCCCCTAGTAACGTCTCGAATATACCGCAGTGCTTCGTCTCCATCGTTTACGTTACCATCTTCATCCCTTATAGCCGTTAGCGAATTTTTATTGAGACCTTCGAGTACTCGTACATGCTTCCATAATGTTTTTGGGGCGCCTTTGTCTCTTTAGCGAATGCTATGCACTCAATGTTGACTTGGGCATTTAATTTTCTCTTGCACTAGCTCAATCACTAGCCTATTCGTTTCTGGGTATCTATTACAGTTAAGGAGCACCTCTTCGAGAAATGGCAACTTCCTGTCTTTTCGATGATCCCTAGACGCCTACTTACGCTTCTTTATAGCTTGCTTTATTTCCTTCTTCCGCCACTCACGTGGTTCTACCTTTCCAATCGAAAAAAATTTTCTTGCGTGTGTTTTGTTTCCTGCTGCATAACGTCTACCAGTTCCTTATATTCTGAGATTGGTGTAGGAAAAGCCTCCATTTCCGTATCTACATTTCTTGCGATGTCTCTTATCTGCTCTTCATTTATTTTGTAGAAATTCTGACGCTATTAGTTTGTGTTTTGCTTTAGTATCTGTCTGAACCTTTATTGTAAGAAGTCTGTGACGGCTACTCAGGCTATTTTTCCATGTTTGTCTACTATCATTTGGTCTAGCTGTTCGTAGCCCATTTCTGAGGCTAAGGCGTAGTCTATACATTACTGTCTGTTTCCGCATTGCCACGTTGTCTGTCCATGACACTTATTTTCCCAGTTAACTCCTATAAGCTTGTTTACTTATCACGCAGACACAGCACTAGAGAACCGTTGTAATCTGCATATGAATCTAAATGACCCATGGTTGCGTTCATATTTCCCAGTAATATCAGCTAGCCGGATTTATTGAACTTGTCAGGAAGAAGAAGTGCGCCGTGCAGAGCTCCGCAGCCGGATCGCCAATGCCTCTGAAGTGGGGCATGGGCTAGACGCTGTTCCTGGTTTTGTACCGGCTAAGCCTACGCTGTTGCGTCTTCTTGTCCACGTCCTTCGTGTCGTCCACAGCCGTGTCGGACTTCTTTGCCATAATTGGTGGAGGTTTGCTGGGTCTCCTGCAATCCTCGAATTGCGCAGCCGGACTCTCCCTGCCATCATGACCACCGAAAGCGCCACGAGCTTACCATCACCTGCTCCCCAGTCTACCGTATGCCCCGGCACGTTCCGCCAGCGGGACCCTCCTATCTTTAGCGGCACTGACGACCATGACGTTGATGACTGGCTCTCATCATACGAACGCGTCAGTCGGAACAACAAATGGGATGACATCACGAAATTGACCACCGTCCCTTTCTACCTCACCGGAATTGCCCACTTGTGGTTTCGGAACCACGAAAGCGAAGTTCCAAGCTGGACGGTGTTCAAGACAAAGTTCAGCGAGGTCTTCGGCCGCCCTGCTGTGCAAAAGCTTCGTGCCGAACAGCGCCTGCAGTCGCGCTCTCAGCAGCCTGGGGAGAACTTTACCAGCTATATCGAAGATGTCATCGATCTCTGTAAACGCGTCGATGCATGCATGACTGAGGGCAATAAAATCAAGCATATCATGAAGGGTATCGACGAGGACGCATTTCAGATGCTCATTTCAAAGAGCCCATCTACTGTTGCACAAGTTATTGAACTGTGCCAAAGCTATGACGAGCTCCGCCGTCAACGCCTCCTCACTCGCCGTCCTGTTTCCCATCAGGAATCGTTGTCCGGCTTGACCTCTCCTTTTCCAGATGCCACCCTCCTCTCGCAAATCAAGGCTTTCGTCCAGGAAGAAGTTGCTCGCCAGCTCTCCCTGATCTCCAACCCACCAGAGTCAAGTTCGTCCCTTAGCCCAACCCTACGACACGTTATACAAGAACAAGTGTCCGAGGTCCTTCCTCTGGAACGGGCGCCTCAACTCACCGCCCCATAGACTTACGCCGACGCCGTCGCACGACCACGACCACCGACCATCCGGGCTTCGCCTCCGATGCCTAGCCCTGTTTTTACGCCCACGCCGCCACGACCTCCAGCCCATCGAGTGATTAATCCCTGGCGCACACCGGACAATCGGCCCATCTGCTATTCGTGTGGTATTCCCGGGCACGTCGCACGCCTGTGCCGCCGCCGTCCACCTCATCCACGTGATGACCCACGCACAGCCGCGTACGACCATCCGTTGTCTTACGCTCCAGACCGCGATTTACCCCTTCCCCGCCCAAGCCTTCGCCCAGTTTCCGACCGCCGTTCTCCTTCTCCTCGTCGTCGCTCGCTCTCCCCGATGCGTCGACGTCCCTCTACCGCTGACACGGAAAACTAAGTGGCGCAGTTCCCGAGGCAAGAACTGCGTCATCGTCACAACGCTCAAGCCCTCTTCTTTCGCCGCCCAACGTTATTGATGTCGCTGTTGAAGGAGTCTCTGTGCTTGCCGTCATTGACACAGGTGCCGCCATATCTGTAATTGCCGAAAAACTATGCCGCTCAATACGAAAAGTCACGACGCCTTTCTTCGGTCCTTTACTCCGCACAGCCACAGCAGAGCACGTCCAGCCGGTGGCTGCGTGCACCGCCAGACTTGAAATTCAAGGAGTGGTCTACACAGTCGAGTTCGTCGTTCTTCCCCACTGTTCCCACGATATTATTTTAGGTTGGGACTTTCTCTCCCGTCACCAAGCTGTTATCGACTGCTCCCGTGCAGAAGTCGCCTTCTCTTCGCTTGGCAATGCCATATCTGATGCCGTTTCGCTTTCCTGCACCAAGTTGTCCCTCACTGACGACATCCATATACCTCCGCACGCATTCGTTCTGGCACCTGTATCCTGTTCCGTTGCCTCCGACTCTACCGTACTGTTCACGCCTTCGACTGCTTTCGTTCACCGCCACCTCTCACCACTCCCAACTGCGCTGCTTAGCCTTCAAGCTGGTGCTACTCACCTTCCTATACGCAACCACTTCCCATTCTCGATTGCGTTGCTTCGTGGTGAATCTCTCGGCACTGTGGAGCCTTATGACACCATTACCACGTCGGAACTTCCTGATGGATCGTCAGAGGTCACCGCCCTCTACTGTAGTCCCGCACCTGCCGCATCGCCTGAAGACGTTTTCAGCCACGTCATCGACAACGGCTTAAGCCCCACGCAACGCCATGACCTTCTCCGTCTCCTCGAGAAATTTCGCCCTACTTTTGACAGTCATAGCACTTCTCTGGGCCGAACGACGACTGTATGTCACCGTATTGACACCGGTTCTCACTCACCGCTACGGCAGCGACCCTACCGCGTCTCGTCGACAGAACGACGCGTCATTGATGAGCAAGTAGGTGACATGCTAAAGCGTGGTGTCATTGAACCGTCCGACAGCCCATGGGCATCGCCAGTTGTTTTAGTTAAAAAGAAGGATGGCTTGATCCGCTTCTGCGTGGATTACCGCCGCCTCAACAAAATAACCCGAAAGGATGTTTATCCATTGCCGCGGATCGACGACGCCCTCGACAGCTTACAAGGTGCAGAGTTCTTTTCTCCCTCGATCTACGCTCTGGTTATTGGCAGGTGCCTATGGCTGCAGAAGATAAGCCTAAAACTGCTTTCATCACACCAGATGGCTTATACGAATTTCGTGTAATGCCATTCGGACTTTGCAACGCGCCCGCGACTTTTGAGCGGATGATGGACACTATTCTTTGAGGCCTCAAATGGAACACGTGCTTGTGTTACTTGGATGATGTAGTAGTGTTCGCACCAGACTTTCCTACTCACCTTCATCGCTTGGAGCAGGTTTTACGCTGTCTCAGTGACGCTGGCCTCCAACTAAATCTGAAAAAATGTCACTTTGGGGCACGCAAGCTGACAATTCTCGGACATGTCGTGTCGAAGGACGGGGTTCTCCCTGATGCCGCTAAGCTCCGTGCTGTTAAAGAATTCCCGAGGCCAACGTCTCTAAAAGACTTGCGCAGTTTCATTGGTCTCTGCTCGTACTTCCGCCGCTTTATTCGAAATTTCGCTTCGATTATGGCACCTCTGACAGAGCTTCTTCGGGGAGACCCCAATCTTTCCGCGTGGTCCCCGACTTGCGATGATGCCTTCGCAACGCTACGTCGCCTGCTCACAACACCACCGATACTGCGCCATTTCGATCCAACTGCTCCCACGGAAATCCATACGGATGCTAGCGGTGTTGGTCTTGGCGCTGTGCTCGCCCAGCGAAAGCCCGGCTGCCAAGAATATGTTGTTGCTTACGCAAGCCGTACTCTGACGAAAGCTGAAGCGAACTATTCCGTCACGGAAAAAGAATGTCTCGCGATCATCTGGGCCATCACAAAATTTCGCCCATACCTGTACGGCCGGCCCTTCGATGTCGTCACCGATCACCACGCACTTTGCTGGTTGTCGTCTCTCAAGGATCCCTGCGGCCGCCTAGCCCGGTGGGCACTGAGGCTCCAAGAGTACGATATCCGGGTTGTCTACCGCTCAGGCAAGAAGCACGCCGATGCCGATGCTCTTTCGCGCTCGCCTGTCCACGCCGACATTGTCAGTGTGTCTGTCCTAGACGACCCACTTCTCCCATTCGCTTCTGTCGACATGGCTTTGGAGCAGCGCAAGGACTCCTGGATTTCGTCTTTGGTAGATTACATCTCTAATTCACCTGCACGCCCACCATCCCGAGCGTTACGCCGACAAGCTTCGCACTTCACCATCCGCGACGGAATTGTCTATCGCCGTAACTACAGTTCCGACGGCCGCAAATGGCTGCTTGTAATACCTCGGCAGCTCCGCACTGATGTATGCGCCGCTTTCCACGCCGACCCTCAGTGCGCACACGCTGGTCTCTTCAAGACCTACACCAGACTACGTCATAGGTTTTATTGGCGTGGTATGTACACATTTGTGCACAAGTACATTCGTTCTTGCACAGAATGTCAACGCCGCAAGCCTGATCCTTGCCGCCCTTCTGGACCAATGCAACCTTTGCCATGCCCTTCGCGGCCCTTTGACCGGGTTGGGATAGACCTCTACGGGCCTCTGCCATACACAGCTGCTGGCAATCGCTGGGTCATTGTAGCTGTAGACCACCTCACGAGGTATGCAGAAACGGCCGCTCTACCAGCCGCGACGGCTCGTGACGTTGCTTCCTTCCTGCTTCACCGCTTCGTTCTACGTCACGGCGCTCCCCGCGAACTCCTGAGTGACCGAGGTCGCGTCTTTCTCGCCGACGTCATTCAAGAACTTCTCGCTGAATGCCGCATCATTCATCGCTGTACCAGTGCATATCACCCGCAAACAAACGGATTGACAGAGCGCTTTAACCGAACTCTTGGCGACATGCTTTCGATGTATGTCGCCTCCAACCACACCAACTGGGACCTCATCCTTCCCTATGTCACGTACGCCTACAACACGGCACCCCAGTCAACGACGGGCTTTTCTCCCTTCTTTCTTCTATATGGCCGGGAACCATCCTTTCCCATTGATACTATTCTCCCTTACCGTCCCGACTTATCAGAGGGTACACCGGCTTCCGAAGCCGCCCGGTATGCAGAAGAATGTCGGCAACTAGCTCGCTCCCTTACAACGCAAGAACAAGCGCTACAGAAATTTCGTCATGACGACGGGCGCCCCCACCACCAGTTTTCGCCTGACGCTCTTGTTTGGTTGTGGGTGCCTCCTACTTCGACACAAGGTGTCTCCTCCAAGTTCGTATCCCGATACCATGGACCTTACCGGGTTCTACGCCAAAATTCTCCTGTGAACTACGCTATCGAACCTCTGACGCCCTCTACGGACCTGCGACGCTGAGGCCGCGAAATTGTGCACGTAGATCGGCTCAAGCCGTATCACGAGCCTTTCGTCCTCACCACGCCTTAGGCCTCCTGTGCGGCTCCGTCTTCAGCGAGGGGGGAAGTTGTAAGGAAGAAGAAGTGCGCCGTGCAGAGCTCCGCAGCCGGATCGCCAATGCCTCTGAAGTGGGGCTTGGGCTAGACGCTGTTCCTGGTTTTGTACCGGCTAAGCCTACGCTGTTGCGTCTTCTTGTCCACGTCCTTCGTGTCGTCCACAGCCGTGTCGGACTTCTTTGCCATAAACTCATTAATAGCGCTTCCAAGGCAATCAATGGATTTCTTATTTTGATCTCTGCTATCATTACCTGTTCATTGGTAAGCTACTTAAAGCCAAGTCTTTTTGCTTTTCCATGTGCCTCTAATCCGTAAATGCTCCCTACATGTCTATGTTACCATTTGACAATTCAGACCTCGCCTAATTAGCATGTCTACGTCTCAGTCTTTCTTGTCATTCCGTTTCACCCTTCACATACAGAATTGTCAGTAACAGGTGGCTGCTGAAAATATCGTGGATGGGTTTCGATGAAGTCGTACACGCCATTCTCTTCGTCGTTCAGCTGCGTTAGATTTCACGCCCGGTTTTCCTGCTTGCGATAACCCTTCCTGTTTATTTCACGAAGTTTACATTCTCTGTGCTTATAGTTTTAGCGTCTTTCCTTACCCTTCGTGGCCTAATTCTGCCCTTAATTTTGTAGAGACAGCGCGTGCGCCACCAATTGACTCTGCTCCACCAATAGGGACGCGCCCATGTCATCGCCTGCCCTCGCTGGAGGGCTCCAACGGAAGGATAAAAAAATGTCGCTGCCTTAAGTTTTATTCAGGTGGCTAAGCGGCAGGAGTATCAGCTTGAGAAGTGGAGTTGCGCCAAGCTTTATAGTTTCACAGGGCGATGTGATAGTAGTGTCTTGCATCATAAGATACACGATACATTATTTCATGTATCTGCAATACTAACAGCGAAGCGTCATCATCATCATCATCATCAGCTTGACTACGCCCACTGCATTGCAAAGGCCTCTCCCATACTTCTCCAACTATCCGGTCATGTGCTAATTGTGGCCATGTTGTCCCTGCAACTGAGGACGACATGGCCACAATTAGTACATGACCGGGGCAGTTGGAGAAGTATGGGAGAGGCCTTTGCCCTGCAGTGGGCGTGACCAGCCTGATGATAACGATGATGATGATGATGATGATGTCCGTGCAAACTTCTTAATCTCATTCGCCCACCTAACTTTCTGCCGCCCACTACTACGCTTCCCTTCTCTTGGAATCCACTCCGTAACCCTTAATGACCATCCGTTATCTTCCATCATTACATGCTCTGCCCATGCCCATTTCTTTTTCTTCATTGCAACTAAGATATCATTACCTCGCTTTTGTTCCCTCGCCCAATCTACTCTCCTTTTATCCCTTAACGTTGCACCCATCATTCTTCTTTCCATAGCTCATTGAGTCGTCCTCAATTTAAGTAGAACCCCTTTCGCAAGCCTCCAGGCTTTTGTCCCAAAAGCTGTTATACACTTCTCTTGTGAGGGATAATGAGAACCTGCTGTTCATGAACTGTGAATGCCTGCCAAACGCACCCAAGCCCATTTTATTCTTCTGATTATTTCAGTCTTGTGATACGGATCCGCGGTCACTACCTTCCCTAAGTAGATGTATTCCCTTACCACTCCCAGTGCCTCGCTACCTATTGTAAACTGCTGCTCTCTTCCAAGACTTTTAAACATTACTTTAGGTTTCTCCAGATTAATTTTTAGACCCACCCAGTGAAACACGTCTTGCCAAACGCATCATGATACAGGTACGAGATACCCAAAAAGTATCTAAGATAGTATCTAAGCTTTATGCATCTTTGATACTGACCAACACTGTGAATAGGTTAGCCGTTGCTGACGTTGTTGAGCGAGATATTGACACGTGTACTTGTTTATCCTTACTGGGCGACCACCGAAGGTTATCGCGTACCGCAGGTCACGCCTGCATGTATCGGCAGTTTCTGGAATGGTATCGATGGTTCCATCCGACGTGTGTCACCGCAGTTTGTGTAATCTGATCGCGTGTATGCACGACGCGAATTATCTAGAATTTTGTAGAAAACACGCGGGTCCCAGTAACTGCTCTGGAGCATTCGACGACTTATGTATAAAAGCTGATGCGCTTGACCCGCAGATCAAATTTTCGACGACGCCGACTGCGTTCGCCGTTTTCGTTGAGCATTGAGTGAAGCCTGTTTTTTCTGGGCACAGGTTCGCCCAATAAAGTTAGTTTCGCTACTCACAGTTTTGTTGCTGTGTCCTCAACCGCCACTACCACGTGACATCTGGTGGAGGTGCTGGTTCGTTCATGTACCGGACGCCCCCGACAAGCCGTGATCCAAGCCCGGACAGCAAAGACAAAACCTACGTCGTCCCGGATGATCGAGCATGTTGCCGACCTGCAACAGCTACCCCGAAACACGGACTTCTACATGAGACGACCAAGAAGATCGCGGCCAAAACAGCCCCAATAGCTGCCCCAGCGGCCCCCGTTATCCTGCAACAACCTCGGGATCCACCGACCTTCCATGGAGCAGTGACTGAAGACACGGAATCCTGCCTGGATACCTTGGAACAAATCGCGACTTTGAGCAATTGGGACTCCAATGACAAACTGCGGCATGTATACTTCGCCTTAGGAGACGCCACCAGAACGTGGTTTGAGAACCGCGAGTCGACCTTGACAACACGGGACCTGTTCCGTAATGGCTTCCTGCGCACCTTAACGAGCGTCATGAGCAAGGAAAGGGCCGAAGCTATACTGGAGGCACGAGTGCAGCTTCCTAACGAGAGCGTTGCCATCTTTATGGAAGAAGCCGTCTGTTCCACCACTCGGACCCGCACATGCCCCAGGAGAAGAAAGTCCACCTACTCATGCGTGGTGTGCACGAAGAACTTTTCGGCGCAATGATACGAAGCCCACCGAAGACCGTAGAACGAGGCCGCCAGCATCGAGAACGCTCTCGAAATGCGGAACCAGCAATTCAACCGCCGTCTGAACTCTACACACTACGCCGGGATGCAATCACTCGCCACCGACGATCTGCGCGAGACTATCAGAGCGGTCGGACGGGAAGGGCTGCAGAAGTTGTAGCCGAGGTTGCAGCCTCAAGTCGCCTAGATCGCCGACATCGTCGAAGAGGTTCAGCGATCCCTTGGAGTTCCTGAGGTATGACCACCATCACCGCAGCGCCAGCAGGAAGCGATGTCATACGCGGCCGTTGCCCGCCGTAAAGGCCCCGCTGCGCGACAGTGCTATAGCCCTTTAACGCCAGAATTCCGTCGTCCGCTGCCACCAGCACGCCCACCCGTCGCCCGCCGCAGCTATGCGAGGAAGACGGACATTTGGCGAGCTCCTCACCACCGCCCACTCTGTTACCACTGCGGAGAAGCGGGTCACGTCTACCGCCGATACCCATACCGGGAGATGGGACTGCAAGGGTTCGCCGTAACGGACCGCGACCACAGCTTGGGGAACGACCTCGCGATATCGCCGACTACCTCGTCGCCACTCAATGAAGCTCTCCACGACCATCCCGTTCGCCGTCACAAGGCCACTAGTTGGCGCCGCAGCCCCAACCATACTGTTCCAGCCTGGGGCCGGTCTGCGACCGCATCAAGCGATGGAGGTGTGGTTGCTGTTCTTCGAACTGATGAAGATCCTCGGCCGCCGACGAAGACGCCGTAAAGCCTACCTCGACAACATAACAATGACACGCCACCGTCCCGACGAAGTCTGGAAGCAAAGAATACGCCATAAAAAGACGACCTGACGACGCCACATACCAGCCACAGGTCAACGCGACGCAGCCGTAATCCGACGCCAAGATTTTAATGTAACGCAATCATTCGAGTGCAGTCCAGGCAGCTGCAGGATAGGACGGCATTTAACCGCAAACCTTTTTTTTATTGATATGATATAAGGAGATGTTGGCACACAGTTTAAGGCGTCGGCTACTCCTCATCTCTTGAGTGGTTCCGTCATACATCGTACAGGGTTCAAGGTTACATATCAAATAGTCTTTTCACGCAAGCATCAGGACTTATCACGCAACGTTTCCACAGGAAGACTATGACGTAAGGAATATATGGTACATACAATACGGAATGTAAATGTCTCCACACTTATGTAGATGAAAGTCTCAAAAGTACAAAAGATATTGTAGCCTAATAACACATTGTCTAGTCAGCGGGTGGTACATACATCATGTAAATGCATTATCACATACAGTCAAAACAGAAGAGTCAACATAACATAATTCACAAACAGATGAATATATACAGTGACAATGAAATGAAGGGAACAATGAAAGCGCTAATAACGTCCAGCAATGCCGCTGTCTTCAAAAAAAGTCTTTAGTGCTTTTAAAGCACTCTTCTGTAAGGCCTTTGTTGGCCAAGGGCCCAAAAGTTTCCTTAAACTGAAAGGTCTGCGGTCTAATTTAATTAGCGCTGATTTAAGTCGGCTTCTTGGTGTGTCGTGATGTGCGCAATCTAAAAGG
This sequence comes from Dermacentor albipictus, assembly GCF_038994185.2. Taxonomy (NCBI): domain Eukaryota; kingdom Metazoa; phylum Arthropoda; class Arachnida; order Ixodida; family Ixodidae; genus Dermacentor; species Dermacentor albipictus. The sequence goes on along the minus strand of NC_091823.1, from coordinate 179,393,992 downwards.
AGGTGATATATATCTTCGCCTACAAATCCACAATCACATTCGGGGGTATCCGCACGGCCAATTCTGTGTAAGAAATGCTTTGTGTAGGCAGTGTCTAGCCTTAATCGATGGATAAGGGTTTTCATAGTTCTATCTAATGACAATGAAAATTTGAATTCAATAAATGGATCAATATGATATAAGTCCGAGCTCTTAGAATTCTGGTCAAACCAAGTGTTTCTAGACATTTTGAGAGACGTTGTCCTTATTATGCAGCGTAATTCATCCTTTGATATTGGGAACGGCACCGTATCATCTTTGAGGTGCGCTTGTCGTGCTGCTTCATCGGCCGTTGTGTTGCCAGGAATGTCGCAATGCCCTGGTATCCACTGGAATGCTATTGAATGTTTCGATTCCTTTGTGAGGTTTTTAAGTGTTTCATATATTATACTGTCACTGAATGTTTTCCCTTTTGTGTTGCAGAGTGATGTTAGAGCCGCCTTTGAATCGCTGAAAATTACCCATTTTTGCGCATCTCTTACTGACAATATAAATTTTATCGCACATAGGATTGCGAACAGTTCAGCCGTGGTGGACGAAGTCGCACGAGATAACTTAAATGATTCTTGTTTGTTGAGGTGCGGTATAATGAATGATGAAGTTGAAGAGGTTGCTGTACTGGAGCCATCTGTATAGACGTGTGTGTATCCTGAATACCGCATATATATCTGGTACAGGGCTAGTTGTTGAGCAGCTCGAATGAACATGTCTCTTTTGCTGAATATCCCATCTACTGACAATTCGATTTTTGGAGCTGTAAGCAGCCATGGAGGATATTCGATGTCTGAATTCCAAAATTCATTTCTTGGCAATATGTGAAGATTTTCTTAAGTTTCTACATGAACGTAACTTCTATCTCGTTTCATTATGTCTAGAGCCAATGGGTGGTTCTTATGCTGGGTTTGAAGACGGAAATAATGCCGGCATGTTTCTGTAGTTCGCATAACTGGAAATGGTGATTGGCGAGCCTCAGTTATTACAAGAGAACTAGAAGTCGCTCGTGGAACTCCTAGGCATAGGCGTAGTCCTCTAGCTAAAAGCCTTTGAAGTCGCTCTTCTGACGTGTGGGAAAGTCCGTGTAAGATGGGCGCGGAATACGCAACTTTTTGTCGTATTAATGCATTGTGAACAATCAGCATGGACAATACTGATCCGCCCCATGATGTGCCAGCAAGTCTGCGAAGTACAGTCACTATGGCATTGACCTCGTTTTCGAGTTTTTTTTTTATGTGGGGTACCCAGGATAGCTGCCTATCAAGTATTATGCCTAGAAATCGATGCTGTGTGACAATCATTAGAGGGTGTCCTTCCAGATTAAGAGTGAAATTTTTTAACTGCCTTCGATTGAAGGTCAATACAGCTGTCTTTGCGTGTGATAGTACCATTCCTCTCTCTCTCTCAAAAATTTTTTCATTATACTTATGCTGTCTTGCAATGCCATTTGAAGTAGTTGAGCATTAGACCCAGATGTACAAATACACACATCATCTGCACACATTGAAAACTTTAACTGTGATGGCAGCCTTCTTGTTAAATCAGCTATGACGCAGTTAAAAAGGAAAGGGCTGAGTACGCTTCCCTGTGGTACTCCCTGTTTGACAACATGTTCAGAACTCTTTCCTTCACCCGTCTGAACATATATTTTGTGACCTGATAGAAATTCAGACATCCATCGCAAGGACCTGCCAGACAGACCAAGTTGCAACATGCTTAGCAAAACATGAACGTGACTAACAGTGTCAAATGCCCTCTTGATGTCTAGAAATACTGCTATAGTCATGTTCCCACGGGCACGCTCGTGCTCCACGCAGGTTACTGTATCTAATATTGCATCCATTGTGCATCTATGTTTTCTAAAACCTACTAAGCAGTTGGACAGCACATTCGTTTCATCACACCACCATTGAAGTCGCGCGTCAATCCTTTTCTCCATTACTTTGCATTCCCGCAAACTTGTCAAACTAACAGGGCGGAAGGATTCAAGGCACAAGGGCGTCTTACCAGGTTTTAAAATTGGTATGATTCGAGCGACTTTCCAAGAGTCAGGTACAGTTTCCTCTATCCATAAGTTATTATAGATGTCTAAGAGAGCATTTGTACCTGTCGGTCCGAGGTTTCTTAGCATATTGTACGTAATGCCGTCCGGCCCAGCAGCGGACTTTTGGCGACATGATGCAATTGCACATTGAAGCTCGCTTAATGTGAAAGTATGATCTAATTGAGGATGTTGGGCCCAGTAGCAAGCAGTAATTTTTCGCTTAGCCAACACTACTGAAATATCAAATTCTGCACATATCGATGACAAAGCAGGTCTGGAAATAAGCTCACGAAATTCATCTGCAACTGTTATTTCACATGTGTCCCGAGCTACAGCGAGAGCATGAAATGGGAAGCTCTGCGCTACAGGTCCGCTTAAAGAACGAATTGCTAGAAAAATTCGTGGGACAGCCGTGTGAGGAGACAGCGTGCCGCAGAAATCGCGCCAGCGCCGTTTGCCTAAATTGTCCATTCGTCTGCGCATTACATTGTGTATTTTCTGAGCGTTTCCGTATGCTTCTAAACTTTCGCTCCGTCGGTAAGTTCTTTCGGATCGACGTGGGATGGCTCTTAGGTGTTCATATTCTCCGTCAACTGCAGCATAATCTTTTGGAATTGGGACCTTCTTTGTGCATATGTTCATATTGTCCTGCGAAAATTCTGTAAATTTTTTCATTGTTGCATGTTGATTAATTTGATCCGTTAGGCGGTACCGAAAAGCTTGCCAGTTGGTTAGTCTGCTGTAACGCCTGATATCACAGTGCATGCTAGGGTGGTAAACAAGGATGGGAAAATGATCACTTCCGCGCGTTTCCATATCTGTTGTCCATCCCACACCATTCACTAGATCATGTGAGCACACGGTAACATCTATGCAGCTTGAGTAATTATATCCCCGAAGGAATGTTGGCGACCCATCGTTTAAAACAGTCAAGTTGCATTTATCCATGGCGCACTCAATAACGTTACCCCGTGCATCACAATGATCACTGCCCCAGATGGTGTTGTGTGCATTGAAGTCGCCACATATAAATACATTAGAATGAGCTATTTTGAAGATATCCACTAGCGCTTCTACTGAAATCCGGTTTGAAGGTTGTAGATATAGATTAATCACTGTTGTACAGAGTTTGCCAAAGGATACTTTACATGTGATGAATTCCGGGAAGTCTGAATCACTGGACTGAATTTGATAAGATGGTAGGTCCTTTCTGACGCACAGGAGCACTCTGCTAACAGCACCTTGAGGAGAAGTTTTGTATATCACATAATTTGAGAGGCGAAAGTCGTCATTGATTCCCGCCTCTTGAATGCAAAGTATTGCGAAGTTGTATTGCACAAGCAGTTTACGCAGGTCAGCACACTTCCTTCGAAGACTGTTGGCATTCCACTGAATTATGGAGACATTTTTGTAACGGTTATTCATGCTCTGCCTGCAGCAGTTTCGGCCCGGATTGTTGACACAATAGTGCTTCTAGAGGCAACAAGGCTTTCACTTCTGGTAGGTTGTTTGCTTCCGGCAGAGCAGACAGGTTTGCCTTAAGAGCTGCGAAAAGCATTGGCAAAATCAGTTGTGTCACCGGTGCTGTGGTATGTTCGCTATTAGCTGGGGTTACTTCTGCAGTAGATGAGTAAGGTTGCTGAGAGAAATGTGTGCGAGTACTGGAGCTTTCTTGTGTATTACTTTCTGCCTGTTCTCCTCTGGGTTTCCGTAGCACTGATGCATAAGACTGGGCACTTGACTGTGATCCTCTTGATTGGTCTCTTGTTTGCACTGTTGGTTGTTCTCTAGAGGAGGAATAGCTTGTTGATGCTCTTGGCTGTGGTGGTCCCGGTGCCCGCTGAGGGGGGTGATCTGGCACTGGATGAACAATCTCAAGGTTTGGGGCGGGTTCATTGCGTCGCGGTTGTCCTCCATGGATTAGTTCATGTCGATGCATTTGTGCCGCTGCTTTTTTTGAGGGCAGCCTGAGAAGGAGGCGGCATGGTTCCCCGCACAGTTTGCACATTTAGGTTGAAGAAGTGACTTGCACTCCTTGTGGTCATGATCTTCTGAGCAGATTTTGCATCGACGTGTGCTGCGGCAGGTTTTCTCCATGTGCCCAAATCTCTGGCAGTTATAGCAGCGAAGTGCTGATCCTAGGTATTCCTCGACAGGGTGACTGGTGAAACCCAAGTAAATTCTTCCTGAAATAGGGCGATCGTCTCTGAAAGTCAGAATTACCGTGTGAAGTGGACGTGACTGTACTGCTCCATCTTCTTGGCGGGAATATCTTATTTGTCTGCGTGCCTATATAACTGCTGCGTCTTTCAAGAAGTCTAGGAGTTGTTCGTCTGTATACTGCAGAGGCACATGTTTTACTTTCCCAACGTTTCGCGTGTATGACTCGGGGATGAAGGGCTTGACTTCCAGGCAGCCTACACTTGAGAGCATCAGAAGGCGTTTCGCCGACGCTAAGGAAGCAACGCTGACACTGAAGCTTCCATCTCTGTTCGTCCTGAAAGACTGTACTTTTTCTTTGGCAGCGGAAACTATTTCGGCAGACACTCTGTTTGGATTTACTTGCCAAAAAGTAGTACCTTCACTTGTTGGGCGAAAGACAACCGGAATGCCTTCGGCTCGCTTTTTCTTGTACGTGACCAAAGTAAATGGTGCATCTTCACCCATCTCTTCTTCATCACTTAGCTCATAATTCGATGTTGTGTCATCGTACTTGCTGTCTTCTAGGCGAGGCTTCTTGCTCTCGGCTTCACTGTCAGCCATTATTCCTGAATTCGCCGAAGTTGATTCCGAGTTGTGGAGAACCAAACGTGCCGGCTTTATGAAGCTTTGTGACGCTTGCAATGCCCCAGGCTTTTCATTACGGCCCGTAGCTTCATTCATATGGCTTGTTACGTTTGGACGAGCATAAGGCTGGTGATGATGTGCTCGGCTTCCGACCACCGTAGCGGCAGGGTAATAGCCAGGTCCTCAAAAAAGAAATGTCGTACCTGTAAGGCGCCTGGCTAGTTGAATCTTCGCCCGACGTCTTGTTAATCAATCGTCGTCAATGGTAAATGTCCAAAAACCAGAAAACTCAGAGCACCGCACAGAAACAGCGACTGAACAGATACACTTCTTCTTTCCTCAACCGCATACCTTACTTCACGCAGTGCATTCCATAGCACCACCCAGGGAACCTGTCTGCAACGAGGCCAGTAAACCCACTTCATATCGCCGTCCCATCGCGACTTGTCTCGCACGTGTCAGCGCATGGATACACTTATTAAGTTGGAAACTACGCTGGAGGCTGCAGACAACGCCCTCGGATGAAACCGTGACGTCATCCCAGGACTATGAAAGCACTGTACTGAGCGGGCAAAAGCATCATTCGAGAGCAGGCCAGGCAGCTGCAGGATGGGAAGGCATTTAACCGCAAACCTTACTTCACGCAGGTATGTGCTGAGGCATTTCTAAACGTTCTATTTGCGCGCACTGTTGCTCTTGGACAGCTCTCTGGGTGAAACTTATCAAAATGATTACTATAAAGGAGCTGGGTAAGGCAATGTCAGATTTGACTGCACAAATCGCAAAGAATCGCGAAGAATTAAAACGCGATCTCATCAAAGTGATTGAGGGCGAAATGGAATCAGTGAAATCGGCAATGAACTTCATTAATAAGAGTTTTGAAGAAATCAAATTGGAAGTCGCTGCCGTGAAGTCGGACAGCATTGATATAAGAGAGGAGAACAGCCGCCTGTCATAATAACTGAAGAATGTTAAACAAGAGCTTACTGCCGTTGCACAACACAGTCGTAATAGTAACCTGGAAATCAAGGGTGTTCCAATTAAGTCTGGAGAGAACATCGGTACCACAATGCAAGCCATCTCTACCCGCTTGAACGTAGAAATTAAAGACTGAGACATTGATGTGATACACCGCGTTCCTGCAAAGAATAATACATCTGCACCGAACATCATTGTCAAGCTTGCTTCTCGAAATATTAGGGACACAATTCTGAAAAAGGAAAAAAAAAAACAAAAAATTAACACGAGTCACCTGGGTTTTGATTGCGAAGCCACCCCGATCTTTGTAAATGGACATTTGTGCCATTCAAATAGAGCTCTTTTGGGTCTTGCACTGAAAGCAAAACGAGAAGAAAGCTGGAAACTCACGTGGGTATCGGACAGAAACATTCTAATGAGGAAATCTGAAAACTCACGTGTGGTCCATATCACAAGCACCGAAGATTTTGCTCAAATTGTATAAATACTTGGAATTACCAGCCCTAGTAACGATGTTAATTGGTTTAATTGGCTTATAACATTGACGAACTTGAAGACTTACATCGTAAGGAAGATCATTTTTCACTTTTGCACTGCAACGTACGCAGTATTGGAAAACACTTTGAAAGCCGATCAGCATACTTATCGCAGCATACATTTACTTATGTCATTATAGCTCGCACAGAAACATGGCTAAAAACGGGTGAAACAGTCCAGCTACCGGGATATGTCAGAGTGTCGCAACCCCGACTGGGGACAAACCGACGTGGAGGAGTGGCACTATTTATTAAAAGTAATATTAAATATGTTACGCTCCCTGAAAGCTCGATCTGTCTGTCACGTGCTGAAATTCTATTTGTTCAATTGAAGAGCGGTGTGAAAGTAGTAGTCGTGTACCGGCCTCCTTCTTCAAACATGAATAATTTTGTTGCAAGCATGGAGAAAATAATGATACCCCTTATTTCCTCAGATAACGCTGTAGTCGTTTGCAAAGATTTCAATGTTGACCTTATAAAACAGAATTGCTATGGTTACATGTTCTTACTTGAAAAACTCAACCTAAAATTGTCATTTCTTCTCCGAAACGTATTACAAACCACTTCGAAATTCTTATTGACCACATCTTGTGTAATTTTGAATTTAATGTATCAGCTAGTGTTTGCGATGTTACCATTGCAGATCACAACCCTACGTTTCGCTTCTTACCTCATAAATACCTGTCCTCCTTGTGTAATACACGGGATAGAAGACCTTCTTGTATAAATTGTGCAGTAGTACGAAGATTGCTCCAATGCATAGACTTTAAGAAAGTATTTGATTTGCGTGATGTTCATACTCAATGTGAAAATTTTATTCAATGTATCTGCAATGCCATTAAGCAATCTACAAGTGTATATGCGCGCCACAATTACGAGCGACCAGTGTGTCCTTGGATAAGCAATACTATACTGGAAACATTGAAGCAGAAAGACCCTTTTTTGCCGTGGATGGAAACGCAACAAATCATATTCATATTACAGGGAGAGCTTTAATTACTTTAAAAATATCTCAGTTAGTATGATTAGAAAATCGAAAAAGCAATACTATACCAACCTTATTAAGAACGAGAGTGGTAATACGAGAAGGATATGGGAAATCACAAAAGAAGTTTAGGGCAGGTACGGTATTAAAAGATAAAATATGGTTAGCCAAATTCGTTCCTATGTTAGAAAAATAATAGTTAAAATCATTAGCTACTTGTGTCCATGGTTTATCAGGTTGAATGCTCTGTGTTTTGCTTTTTCCTATACCTAGAATAGCTGACAACGACTTTCAGCTAGAAGAAATAAGTCATGATGAACTTATATCAACGATAAATCAACTTTTCATCTAAAGAAAGCGGCTGGTCATGATGGTATATCCACTAGGATTTTAAAAGACAATACAGACATTCTCCGCAGTCCCATATGCAATGTATTCAATCTAGCGTTAGCTTCCAGCTCGCATCCAGATATATTAAAAACAGGCAAAGTCGTTCACGTATGCAAGTCCGGAGATTCGAACCAACCAGAGAATTATAGGCCAATTTCCGTGTTTAATATGATAAACACTGTTTTTGAAAAATTATTTCCAAGAGATTGAAGCAATTTCTAACTGAAAACAATTAATTTGTCCGCAGCAGCCTGGTTTTGTTCCCTCCAGATCGACATCAACAGCAGTCCTAGCACTTTCGCAATTAATAAATTCTGCACTTCATCATAATAAAATATTTATGGGAATACTTTTGGATATAAAGGAAGCATTTGATACCGTTTCTCACTCTATACTATTGCAAAAACTTGAAAGTTATGGCGTCACAAAGGATTTCCTAAAATTTTTTTCCAGCTATTTATCCTCACAGAAACAAATGGTAGTAATGGGTGATTATTGTTCTACATACATCACAGTCACCAGTGGAGTCCCACAAGGTTCAGTGCTCGGTCCTGTGTTATTCTCATTGTCATTAATGACCTCCCTAATGCTCTTCAGAACTCACACGTGCTAATGTACGCAGATCACACAGCTTTTATTATTCACAGGAGACACACTTTCTGCACTCCAAACGCATGTGACGTCCGAGTTATCGAACAGTTCCTCATGGTTCTTAGAAAACAAATTTAAATAGCAATAAATACTTTAAATAGAATAAAGACTTTAAATAGCAATAAGACAAAATATGTAGTTTTTCGATCGAGGAGAAACAATGTTGACACCAGTCAAATAAATATCACGTTAAATAAAAGCCCCATCCAAGAAGTTGATTCGTTTAAATATCTGGGCGTCATATTTGACCAGCATATACATTCGGAAGCACATATTCATAATCTATGCAAGATGGTCGCATATCGTTGTTACTCCCTAATTAAAGCAAAGCAATATTTCCCTCACGAAGTACTCAAATCCCTTCACTGTGCGTTTTGCCATAGCCATATTAGTTATTGTTTAAAATCATAAGGCGTGACTTACATGACATACTTACAACCTTTACAAAAACTACAGAAAAGGGCCCTGAAAATAATTAGCGCTTCAAATTATACCAGTAATACATTTAATGATGTTTTTCAAACACAACATGTATTATCCGTTAATGCACTATGTAATGACAAGATCTCAATTTCAGTTAATAATATTTTATGCACTAACTTTCCTATTCCTCGAAACGTCTTTCCATTTCCAACTCGCAGTTACATTAAAAGGTAACCTCAACTTACCAAAGTGGTACAATGTGTACGGCGAAAGGTTAACTGAATTGAGTGGAACAAAAATCTGGAATATTTTCCCCCTAGAAGTTAAAACAACACGTAATTTCAAGCAGTGTAGCAAATTTTTTTCTTGATAACGAGAATCTCTAACTTACTTGAATTCATTATTTACGAGTATTTTCAGACTGTTTTTTGTCTATATAACATGATGACGTGTTCCGGAATACTGTGCTGTTAAAAATCTCGGCCTGACCTGTCTTTTGTAATTTGCCACTGGACCGCAAACTAGCCTTCCCCGTCTATCGGTCCAGATATCTGCATAACCACAATTATGTGAAGAAAAATAGAGCACTTGCTAAAACAAAAAAGAACCACCGACCTCGACATGATTCTCTACGGCCACGCAGTCACCGCCTTAGCAGACAGAAGAGATGATTACTCCATCATAAGTGAACCCATCGCCGTCCAGTTCAAGAAAGTTAAGACTGCACGGGAAGGCCCTCAAATTTGGAACGCTGGAGGACACTTCATCACGCTGACTTTAATCTGCCCGGCAAGAATTACCGTTCATGACCAGACTTACACTGAAACCTTCGTTATCCCACAACAATGTTCACGCGATGTCATTCTCGGCATGGACTTCCTGAACCAACACAGAGCAATCATCGACCTGCAGTAGAAGTCGATAACGCTGTCGGAAGATCAAGCGATACCGCCGGAGAGCTCTCGTAGTCACCACGCCTTGAGTATGCTCGAAGATCACGTGAGCTTCCTGTCGCGCTCCAGCGTTGTCATTTCCGTCGGCACCAAAACAACTCATCATCGAGTTGTCATCGAGTCAGCGAGGGTGACAAATTTCCACTGCTAGGCCGTGAAATTGGTGTCGCAAGAGGGATCGCTCAACTGCACAGAGGACAAACTAAAGTGTTGCCGACAAACTTCCGACAGGAGTTCAAGTACATCAACAAGGGCACGACGATCGCGTACATCAAGGAAATTCTGGAAACCAGCAACACGTTTCTCTTCTCGGATTCTGTCGCACCTACCGTGACGACCATAATTCCTGAACCAGACTTCGACATAAATCCAATTCTCCCCATGATTAAGCAGCAACAGCTCAGAAGTCTGCTCCAACCATACAAAGACTGCTTTTCGACGTAATCGAGGATTCGACAAACACCACTCGCAAAGCATTGCCTAATAACCGATGAGTGCCCTCGACCACTGTGCCCGAGCCCTCGCCAAGTTTCGATGCGAGAACGTAACGATATAAGAGAACAAGTCGACCAAATGCTGCGCGACGACATCATCCAGCCGTCAAAAAGCCCGTGGGCATCCCCTGTTTTCTTGGTGAAGAAAAAGGATGGAACCTTATGTTTCTGCGTCGGTAATCGTCGACTGAACAAGATCAAAAGGAAAGATGTATACCCCCTACCACGGATAGACGACGCATTAGATCGGCTATGCAACGCAAAATACTCCTCGTCGATGGATCTCAAATCTGGCTACTGGCAAATAGAAGTCGACGAGAAAGATCGCGAAAAGACCGCACTCATCACGCCAGACGGCCTCTACGAGTTCAACGTCATGTCATTCGGACTGTACTCGGCCCCTGCAACGTTCTCGCGCGTCATGGATACGGTGTTAGCCGGACTGAAGTGGCAGACCCTCTTGTTTTCTTGGGTGATGTCGTCGTCTTCCAAGGAAATTTCCACGATCACCTTAGGCGACTTGCGACGGAACTAGAGGCCATCAAGTGATCAGGGTTCACTATGAAGCCAAGAAAGTGCCGCTTCGCTTCCTAGGCGACTTCATCAGCAAATCTGGAGTCCGCCCCGACCGACAAAAGACTGCTGCCATTGCGAAGTTCCCACAGCCCATTGAAGAGAAGGCAGTGCGTCGATTCCTTGGCATGTGTGCCTACTACAGGCGCTTTGTCAAGGACTTTTCACGCATCGCTGTGTCGCTGACACATCTAACTAAATGTGCTGCGAGTTCAAGTGGAAAATGCAGCAGGCGGACGCATTTCAAGAACTCAAACAAAACATGCAGTCGCCCCCAGTTCTCGTGCATTTCTACGAGGACGCCGATACCCAAATCCACACTGATGACAGTAACCCACGCCTCGGTGCCGTCGTAGTCCAGAGAAAAGACGGACTTGAAGGCGGGATAGCCTACGCTAGCCAGTCGTTATGAAAAGCGGAAGGCAATTATTGTACTACCGCAAATTAATGCCTCGCCATCGTTTGCGCTACAGCAACATTTCACCCTTACCTAAATGGCAGACCATTTAAAGTCGTCAGCAACCATCACGCCTTGTGTCAGCTAGAGAACTTAAAGGACGCTTCAGGACGGCGGGCGTGGTGGAGCCTAAGAGTGAAAGAACATGACATCACTGTAACCTACAAGTCCAGACGAAAACACTCTGATTCCGATTGCCTATCAGGCAATCGACATCATGTTGACTCGCCACCTCCAGATGACGAGGATGACGACGCCTTCCTTGGTATATTCAGCGCGGAAGACTTCGCTGGACAGCAACAAGCAGAACCGGAGCTTAAAACCCTCTTTAAGTATTTGGAAGGGCACATCGACGTTGTCCCTAGGGCATTTAAACGAGGATTGTCCTCGTTCTAGTTTCAAAACCACGTATTCGTAAAGAAGAACTTCCCACCAGTTGGCGCCAACTACCGTCTTGTTCCGTCAGGGCTATGTCCAAAGGTACTGCACGCCCTACATGACGTTCCGACTGCAGACACCTCGGATTATCCCGGACACTTCCGAGGATAGAGGAAAGCTATTATTGGCCGCGCCTAACCGCCGACGTCGCCCGTTACGTCACGACATGCTGAGACTTTCAGCGACGCAAGACACCACCGAGAAGGCTAGCGGGATTACGACAGCCAATCGAGCGTCCTTGCCGACCATTTCAGCAGATCGGGATGGACTTGTGGCCATTTCCGACGTCATCAACCGGAAATAAGTGGATCGTCGTGGCAACGGACTACCTCTCCCGCTTCGCTGAAACGAAAGTTTGTCGAGAAAATCCTGCTGTGATGTGGCGCCCCAGAAGTCCTCATCACCGACAGAGGAACAGCCTTTACAGCAGAGGCAGAGCCATTCGCAATACAGTCAGACAAGGCACAGGACGACAACTGCCTAGAACCCACAGACGAATGGTCTTACGGAGCGCCTGAATAAGACCCTCGCCGGTATGCTAGCAATGTACGTCGACGTCGAACACATGACCTGGGATGCCGTCCTGCCGTACGTAACATTCGCTTACAGTACGGTGGTGCAAGAAACAACCCGCCGTGGTTGCTCAACTGGCTATGGTGTTGGGCTGCTGAGCACGAGGTCGCGGGATCGAATCCCGGCCTCGGCGGCCGCATTTCGATGGGGGCGAAATGCGAAAACACCCGTGTGCTTAGATTTAGGTGCACGTTAAAGAACCCCAGGTTGTCAAATTTCCGGAGTCCTTCACTACAGCATGCCTCATAATCAGAAAGTGGTTTTGGCACGTAAAACCCCATAATTAATTTTTTTTTTGCAAGAAACAACACAGGTCACGGCGGTTAAGCTTGTTAACGGCAGGAATCCGACGAGGACCCTCGACGCCATGCTGCCGCACGTCACTGACGAAGAGAATCTTGACATCGCTACCTATCTCCAGTGCGCCGAAGCCCGACAGCTCGCACGCCTATGGATCGAGAACCAGCGACTTAACGACAGCCGACACTACAACCTCCGACGACACTACATCGAATACCAGCCCGGCGACCATGTTTGGCTTCGGACCCCGATACGCCAACGAGGACTCAGTGAGAAACTATTGCTACGCTATTTCAGACCCTACAGACCCTACAAGGTCATCTGACGTATTGGCGCACTGGACTATGAGGTCGTGCCAGACGGCATTTCGCATTCACAGTGACGCCGCGCACGATCTGAAGTGGTCCACGTGGTGCGTCTTAAGCCCTTTTATGCATGCTGACAAACTTCCTTATTTTGTTGTTTCTTTGCTACGGGTGTTTTTCTTTATTACTTTCGTTTGTTTGCAGCATCGGGTTTTTAAAAGGGGGTATTGACACGTGCACTTGTTTATCTTTATCGGGCGACCATGTTTCACCGCATAACAAATGTTATCGCACAGCGCAGGACGCGCCTGCATGTATCGGAAGTTTATGGAATGTTATCGATGGTTCCGTCCGATGTCTGTTACCGAATCTTGTGTAATCTGATTGCATGTATACGCGACGCGAATGGTGTAGAACTTTGTGGAAGACACGCGGATCCCAGCGATTACTCTGGAACATTCGACGACTGATGTATAAAAGCCGATACGCTTGCCTCGCTGATAAGATTTTTGACGATTGCCGACTGTGTTCGCCGTTTTGGTTGAGCATTGAGTGTAGCCTGTTTTTTCTGGGCACAGGTTCGGCTTAGTAAAGTTAGTTTTGCTGTGGCCTCAACCGTCACTACCACGTGAGAATATCTTGAGCGCCACTTGTATCCTTTAAGGGTGGGAAACTGAAACAGTCCGTGTAGGCGTGCGTATAGTGAATACCGCATGGTACGGTACTAGCTGTTGCGCAGCTTTGATAAACGTATGTTTCGTTTTCTGTCTGATTTTATATAATTTATTGCCAATTCTATTGGCGGGGGCCTAAGCAGAAATGAATGGTATTGGACCTTTTATTTTCAAAACTCATGATTTAAAAGTATATTGATGCTTCTTAAATTTGTTTTCGGACGTAACTTTTGTCGCTTTGCTACATGCCTAAATGCAATGGGTGGTTTTCATGCAGGGTTCGTTGTCGCAAAAGAAGTAGTCGCATAATTCTGAAGTTCTCGTAACTGCGAATGACAGCTAAAAAAAAAAAAGACAGCTAGATGTCACTCGCAGAACTCCCAAGCTAGAGTTACTCTATATGACTCCCTGCGGGTGCCTATACAGTAAGTCTATCTTAAGTATACGCAGTAACCTGTCGCTAAGCGTCTTTGGAGTTGGTTTCCGGAATGAGGAAATGTTGCGTGAGGTGCGCGCAGAGTATGCTATTTTTCTGTCGAGTTAGAGCTTTGGGATAGTTGAACAGGGATGATACTGATCCGTCCAATGATGTACCAGCAAGCAAACGACGTACGTTGGCTATCACCATGACCTGATTTTTCGTTTATTTTGAAAGCCGGCCAGAACTCACTGCTCTTCGTTATTTTTGAACTGTTTTCACTAATGCCGCATATATACTCGCAAGGAATAATTAGAATTTGCGCTTTCATCTTGCTGATATCAATTTAGCATACCTTTCTTCCAAACTCCTTTGTCTCTTTAAATCAAGGGTAATCGTGGATTGCAGAATCCTTGTGACTGCTGAGGTCCGTTAGTGCATTTTACCCAACCTAATATCTCGACATCCTGCTCACAGCTGCGATCGCAACGTAGTGCAAAGCCGTTTATATATGATACGATATAGCCTTCATGGCATTGTCAAACAAGTTTTATTTCCGGATATCAAGCTATCAAGCTGTCTAGCTGAAAAAGGACTTAAGTCACTGTTTGTGTGCAGCTGGATATGTGGCACTCTGCACTGAACCCCTTCGACGCCAACTTCGTTCACCGGCTATGAGCCACGGTATGTGCTCCTAGTAAGATGAACCTCTATGACGCCCACTAGGGTGATTAGATATGTACCCCACGGGAATGTCCCGCTCTCCTTAACAGTCATAATAAGATATAATGACATATCACCATGATTTATACACCCATGAGTGCATAGATTGCTAATAAAATGCACAAATTGTATAACGTGTACATAAACCCTGATTTATTTATGCGTTAGCATTCTTAAGGTACTTCACGCATTTTTCGGTGCGTGTGGGCGCGTGTGTGTGTGTGTAAAACATTTTCGCTCCTGCCTGGGTCATTGGGTAGTCCGCGGTCGAATGGGTAGTGCATCGGGCTGCTGTTCTGAAGGAATTAAGTTCAAAACCAACCCTTGGATCACTTGGGTCACTGAGCATGTGGCAATGCTCACATATGTCTCGCTCTTTAACCAACCTTTTTCATGCCTCTTTGGCCACTGTAGATGCTGGACTGAGTAGGTACCGCTGTTGAATGACACTCTTTGACGCCGACATGGACACTGGGCATGTGCCACTCGGTTTGTGCTGGCCTTAACGAACATACTTGATGCCTACTTTGGTCACTGGCTACGTGTCAGTAGGTGTGTACCGTTCCCCGGTGAATATGTTGGCGCCAACTTGGGTAACTAAGTGTCACTTGGAATCTGCCGCTCTACAATGTTGAAACATACCTTAAATTTATTTATCGATGATGGGCGGAATCGCACCCACGTCGCAAGCGTTCCTCAAGAGCTGCAGCCCGATACATCAGCAGGCTGTGCCACAAAGGCACTAGATATGTGCCGCTTTTCAATGAGCCCCTTTCCCGCCGACACTGACGAGCTGCTACAGGAATGCACTGCTATGTGCCGCTCTTCAATGAACCTCTCTCTAACTTTCCCCACTGTGCGTGTACCTGATGGTGCTGCAAGCGAGGGAACAATTCTCAGTGTCCTCAGGCACCGGCCCACCACGCTCCTCGTTTCGGAATCCACGCGCGGACTTCTAGGCAGTACCGCTAAATGGCGCACCGTGTCCAGAAATAACCACGGGACAGAAGCGCGGTTCCTGCATGACGCGTTTCCCTGCTTTCGCACGCATCGAAGTCTATGCATTTTGAGACTATCGCGCAGCCTTCGCGGTGGCGGCGCTATAAGATATCGCTGAGTGTTCTTACGGTAGCGCGAAAGAGGTATCTGCTCCATAGCGTGCCTCACACGTAACTAATTTGACGGTGGCACCACGTTGTGTCGCCATAGTGATTTAGTGCTACACGCATTGCCATCGACAGTTACCGTGAGAGGGGTTCCGCCGAATCTCTTTCTGAATGAATTCATTTTCACCTCTAAAAGTGCTATTTGTATACATTGATAGTAATCATAGGTGAGTTCTGCTAGAATTTCACCCTCCGCCGCAGTGTGGAAGTAGTTTTGACGTTGCGCTGCTAAGCCACAGGGCCTGGGATCAAATTTTGACCATGTCGGCTGCATTTCAATGAGCATGAAATGGCAAAACCGCCCTGTACTGCTCATTGGGTGCACGTTAAGGAACTCAAAGTTGTCAAAATTGATTCGGCGTGCCCCTCTGTGGCGTGCCTAATAATGAAATCGTGGTATTGCTTTGCAAAACCCAAAAATATATATATTTTTAAAATTTCGCCGTAGACTAACATAAGTGACTGAAATGTTGCGCCCATAGGCATTACTTATGTTACATCATGCCATGTTCGCGCAGCTAACATTGATTGGAATTGCTACACGACACGTTGAGTGTCTTGGGCACGTATATCGCAGCATAGTAACCGTGTTGCGAATTTTGCTCTGGTCATTGGTCACATCTTCTCTTTATGTGCCCCTCACTTCGGAACAGCGTTCCAATTACTAGCAATGCTTAAGTTTTTCAAGTGTGCTCGGAACAGTTGATTCGAGGTATGACTTCCCTAGGCTGTTGCTCCCTGATTCGCAACGAAAAATACCTTGTCTGGAGTGCGATTCGAGAATGTAATGCTTATTCGGCCTCGTTTGGCGAAAACGTGTTCGTCTCATTACATTGTGCATGCGCCTGCCAGCTCAGCCAGTGAAATTTGCACAAGACGCGTTCCATTTGATCACTTTTTTCTTATTTCGTTTGGATATTTTTATGTCCACTTCTCAGTACAATTTTCCTCCAATGGCTGTAGTCATTACTTATAAGGTGTTCCTCTGTTTGACCAATACCAAAAGATATCTAAGTCGTCCATGAGTGCACTTAGTATAATAACTTGTGACCCTTAATATTGCAAATTAAACGTCTTTATATGCTGTCTACCAGCATATTATTATGAATAGATGTAGGATATTGGGCTTAAAGTGCGTGAAATTTATATATCAGATTCTGCATTACTAACTGCGACCGTCTCGTCAACGCTGAGAAATTCGTTGATGTTCCACAATACGGCCCTATGAACTGAAATTCCTACCCAGCATACGGGTTTCTCAAGAACATCTTGCGGCAGAAAGCATCACACAGCGCTGCATTTACCTAACTAGTCCTTCTGACCTCGCTAGTCGCTATGAAATACAAAGCAGCGCATAATAATTTCTACGCAACAGGTTGGGCCGCCGCCTTTGTGAGGGGCTCCATAGTCTCTAGAGATCGAAGGACAAGATTTTCTTGCGAGATTCACGTGGATGTAAGACCAGTAATGTGCCGAGGACTGATAACTGCTGTTTTGGAGTGTCCTTCGTCGCATTCCGCTCGGCATTACCTTAAAAGGAGAGGGAGAGACAGAGACACAGAGAAAAAAAGCTTTATACAAAGTCTTTGCTGGGGTCAAGGGAGGCGGGGGGCCAGAAGACTAGCCCCACAATAGCCTCCCTTCCTCAGACGGCGGTCGCACCTTGAGTCTTGGTGGCGTTGCCAGCCAGCCGGACTACCCAGGTTCGATCCTCTGCGCATTCGCTGAGCAGCATGGCCGCCCACTGCTCAGGCGTAGTGATTCTAAATGCAGGATCAGTGCCGTGATTGATGGTGCGTCGTACTGCGGGGCATGCCCAGATATCGAGATCCGCGCGTGGCACGTGGCATGTTCTGCAGCTTGGTGTAAAAGCATCGGGGTAGATATGTGATGATAAAGTGACGGGGCAGGAGTTGATGTGATGCAGGAGGGTCGCGAGTGAGCCACCGTCCGTATTCCAAGGAAGCCGATTAGTTGTACAGTGGTCCCTGGGGGCGGAGTCGGGGCTTAAGGTGCTAAGCACAGCCTGTAGTTCCGGAAGGGTAATGGGGCGTTAAGTAACGGGGAAAGGGTAACGGGGCGTTGTAATCTCAGCGCTGCCCTGGACTGTGTAGGTTGGTTGTTGTTTAGGTTTTTGTGTGCTAATGTACTTGGCGGATAGGTCCCGTAATAATTGATCGTCGGAGCCCGGGGCCACATGTAGTGTTTTCTGAAGATGCTGCCTTCGTGTTGTAATACTGGACGTGATCATCGAGGAGATTCCAGAGGATATTACAGGTTTTGTGGAGGTTAGGTTGCCGTTGCATACTTTCGCATGCAGCATGCCATTGCTGACTGGTGAGCTGATGCGCACAGTGCTCGATATCCCGGTTGAGTGCGCGATGAGTTTGCGGAGCCTACGGTTGAGTTTCTGATCCTGGTATCACCTGTGATACTAAGTCCCTCAAGCGCCTCTAACTTGTTTAGAGGTCGGTTGTCGAGTTGCTGTAGGCCAGCTTCTTCAGACACTTTTGATCGCTTTCCAGGCGTCCTCTAACAAACCCTAGCATGATTCCATTTCGGCAGAGCTATCGGTTGTCGTATAGTCCATTCCTTGAGGAAATGGAGGCGTCTTTTTGGATCGAATGAAGCTTTTTCGCGATGAGACATAGACGCCTAGTGAGAAGACTTTCCTCAAACGAATGCCGATGTCTCAGACGGAGTTAACACATGTGCAAGCTATCAGTAATGTGTTCAATTGTTGCTTGGCATCACTGAAATTGTTCTCCCAAATGGAGGAAGCTGGCTCTTTGACCTGTGTACTGCCTTTGCGAATGTCTTGCGATGTCGGATGCGTGATGAGCTTCTCCATTATTAAGACGTTACCTGCGTAGAAGAAAAGAACGCCGCTTATGAGCAAGGGTTCATTTTAGTTCAATGGAGAGCACTGCACTAAATTTGATGGGTTTCATGCCATTCTTTTTTTCACGGTGGCATCCTCTATGAGTATCAAACTATCGCAGATTTTGTTTTCCATTTGCTGCTAAGCTTGTTTCCATAAGTTCGGTGCCAATAATTCCATAGGTCTGCCGAGACCAGAATTCTCCTGCTGAGAAACTTGAGGATAGGAAGTGTTACGCTGAGGGATGTTTTTTTTTGTTTACGCTGAGAGATCTTGTTTTATTCACGATGACACAGCAGTAAATTTGTTGCTGCCGTTTACTATGACACAAAATGAAAAGCGGGTGGGGCAGTGCAGGTTTTTTACTTGCAGTGAAACTTAATTTTTCTTTATCGCGGTGCAAACATTGCAATTTTCGACTCTACCCTTTCATGCTGGGTACATTGGTGGCCCTGGAAGATCCCGTAATTTGCAATCAGTAACTATGAGTACGAATTACTGATGTAATACGACGGTGGTAGCGGCTGAGATATTGTCACGTGGTAGTGACGTTAAAGGGAAGCTCAAATGTTTTCCAGAAAAAATGAGTGAGCATCTGTACATAATGGTTTTCAACCCTCCGAATTCGAATATCGTATCGAAATTGAGCGAAAGAAAGCGCAAATATATTTTATTTCGACGAAAAGTGCAGCAGCGGACACGCCCAGCTCGCGCGTCTCGTTTCCGCCTGTGATTGGTCGGGCGCCTCGTGACGTCAACTCTAGTAACCGACCACTGCCGAGCCGATTGCGAAGAGCCGGCCTCTCGAAAAAGCAAACGATGCTGGTGCGAGCAGTGCTTTCGACGCGAACGAAAGCAAAGTCTTGGGATCTCCTCGTGTTGGAAATGCTCTTTGGTGAGTATGTTTTTTGCAAAGCGATCTAGTGATCTCGCCGATCTTTCGCCGATCTCGTGAGCTCGGTTCCGGTCAAACAACTGTAGTGTTGTGTTCCTGCATGCCTCCTCGTGAAACGTAAGCGGGGACGCGATCGTCGGCATTTGTGCGCTGTCCAAAGCTGTCGGCAATCTACAAAGACGGTTTAAACGCGTGAAAAGCTTCCCGGTTCATGCAGTACGTGTAGTGACCTTCATCTGTCGACTACCACGTTGACTACCACTCACGTTGATTACCACTCACGTTGACTACCACGCACGTTGACTACCACTCTACATACACGCAGATGCACCAACAAAGGCATGCAGGGTCGATCGAAGCAGATTACGATGGCACGCACGCAGAAACAAGTGCGGTCAGGCACGGTCGCGGACGCTGCGAAGGAACGAAACACTAGAGTTGACGTCACAGCACCGCGGTTTCCGGTCTCCGCTCGCATCGTCAGCGTCAGCAGCAGCACGCGGCATTCGACGGGGGGGGGGGGGGGGGGCGGAGCTACAGCGCAATTTCAACCGACGATTACGTCGCTCCTAATTGAAAAAACACCCCCCAAATTTTACCTACATGGTTTATAAGGTTCCCGCATCCGTATATGAGCGTCTTATTGAATTCGACAGACTCTTCAGCTTCCCTTTCAAGAACACAGTAGCAATATTGGGAAAGACCAAACTAGCTATTATTGGGCGAACCTGTGACTACAAAACAGGCTGCACTTAAAGCATAATGAGAGGGGCGAGCACAATCGGCGATCGTCGTAAAATCTGATCAGCGGGTCAAGCGCGTCGGCTTTTATACAGCGGTCGTCGAACGTTCCAGACTAATCGCTGAGACCCGTGTGTCTTTCACAAAGTTGTACACAATTCGCGTCACGCGATCAAATCGGAAACATAAGGTTCGGCGACAACAGACAGCGAATAGAAGCATCGATAACATTCCAGAAACTTCCTATACATGCAGGCGCGTCCTACGCTGTGCGATAATATTTGTTAAGCGGTGGAACGTGGTCACCCGAGAAAGATCAACATGTACATGTGTCAATATTTAATGTGCTCCTGCAACGTCAGTATCAAACGTAGCGCTGCGTGTCTACCACCACTGGATAGATGAACTAATGATCTCTATACTATACTTTAGAACCATCATTTAGAGCTTGATTATAAATCTCTAGAGGTTGATAAAATAGGTTACCATTGTCTTGTGAATATTAACCTTGTGGTCATAGCATCCACCTTTAGCTGCTTACGCGGCGCGCACTGCTCGCACATCAAAGGACCACCTCGGATTCGAGCACGCAGCGCCCTGTAAAGGCGCCACAACACGACGCTAATCGTATGCGCCTGACCACATGTCGCGCGTCTTCGATGCCGTGTGCGCTTGTTCTTAGGGAGATGCGAGAGCCGCGCACAAGTCAGGCAGCACATGATTTTGAGCATAATTTTGAGCGTAGGCAGTAGAAGTGGCTGCTTTTGCACCGACATCAAGTGGGCGGCATGCAAACGTCCGGCACGGATCTTGAAACAGGTTGTTTTGGTTTAGGAATCGTGCGGAGACGACGCGAGTCAGCACTGGTTTCGTGTCGCACAAGTACGATGGAAGCTAGCTATCAGTAATCAAAGGCTGGTCCCCTTTGTGTAGACTCAGCCTGCACTTTGGCCGGCGAGGAACGAGCGCCATAAGAATAAGCACTTGACAGGGTGCTTCTGGGCCGAGGTGGCGAGAAATGTGATTCCTAATGCTGCCGTAACAGGTAAGTGCTCAGAATTTTATAGTTTCAACCACGATCGAGCACGCGTCACACGCGTACGGCCTCGGAGACGCGTACGCTCACGTGCACGTATACGCTTAGCAGACGTGCATCCCGCGCTCCGCGTGGTCAGGCCTTTACACGCATCCTTGTCGTAGCACTGACAATGTGAGTTGATGCCCCCAAATCTAGACAGAAGGCTCCTAAGGCGCCACACTATGACCGCCCTCCCCCCCACTCACGCCGCCCTCACGTACACGTTTATCCAGACGTGTATCCCATGCTCCGTGTGGTCGGGCCTTTATGCGCATCCTTATCGTTGCACTGACAACGTGGGTTAATGCCCTTAGCTCTAGACAGAAGACTCACAAGGCGTGGCACTTTGACCCCTCTTCACCCCGCCTGCACGTGCACGCTTAGCCAGACGTGTATCCCGTTCTCCGTGTGGTCGGGCCTTTATGCGCATCCTTATCGTTGCACTGACAATGTGGGTTAATGCCCTTAGCTCTAGACAGAAGACTCACAAGGCGTGGCACTTCGACCCCTCTTCACCCCGCCCGCACGTGCACGCTTAGCCAGACGTGTATCCCGTTCTCCGTGTGGTCGGGCCTTTATGTGCATCCTTATCGTTGCACTGACAATGTGGCTTAATGCCCTTAGCTCTAGACAGAAGACTCACAAGGCGTGGCACTTTGACCCCTCTTCACCCCGCCCGCACGTGCACGCTTAGCCAGACGTGTATCCCGTTCTCCGTGTGGTCGGGCCTTCTTGCGCATCCTTATCGTTGCACTGACAATGTGGGTTAATGCCCTTAGCTCTAGACAGAAGACTCACAAGGCGTGGCACTTCGACCCCTCTTCACCCCGCCCGCACGTACACGCTTAGCCAGACGTGTATCCCGTGCTCCGTGTGGTCGGGCCTTTACGCCCTTCCTTATCGAAGCGCCAACAACGTAAGTTGGTGCCCCTAGGTGTGCACAAAAGACTCTTAAGGCACCACAGTTTGATCCCTCTCCCCCCCGCGCCCGCATGCACACGCTTAACCAGACATGTATCTCGTGTTCCGTGTGGTCGGGTGGTCGGGCCTTTACGCGCTTCCTTATCGTAGCACTGACAATGCCAGTTGATGACACTAGGTATAGACAGTAAACTTTCAAGGCGCCACAATTTGACCCCTCCCCGCCTACACGTACGCGCTTAGCCAGACATGTATCCTGTGCTCCCTGTGGTGGGGCCTATACGGACGTTTTTATCACAGCACTGAATGCGCCATACTGCATGGTACGCGGTATATCTTTTAGTGACGCTTTCGTCACAATCGAGCCAGGCCTACTCTCCCCCGTATACTCCGTGCGCTCAGCGCCTACACATTATCGCTTGCGCATCCCGCGGTGAGAGCTTATTTCCCATGAGCTTTTCCTTTATATTTTGAAGACTACAGGCTTCAAGATACTTTTCTGAAACTGTTGTATGTAAATCCTTTCTTGACTGCGCTGAACTCGAAGCACGTGAATTGTGACGACCTGAGGAGGGCCGGGGGCCTTTGTCAGGCATGACTGCCTTTAGCGCCCTTGGCACTGCAGTGCGCTTTGTAAATTGCTTACCATATAACAATTTGGGGAGAACATATTAGTGCATTAGGTGAACAGCTTGATGCAATGAATGGGATGAAAGATACCTTTCAGTCGCTAAATATGACTTGCTGCTGTTGAGTCTTTCGAACTTATGTAGCTTTCTGTAAATATGAGGGAACATCGCCCAAAAGAAGTTCAGCTGGTATAGCACGAATACTTACGTTACTTCTTTGTAGCCGTCAAACTAACACATTAATAATTCATGATATGGCACGGTAACCGACGTTCCACGGTTTTGCAGAAAGTATAGAAGTATTTAATGGAAGTTGACGCGCCAGTAAGCAATTCTGTACAGGACTTTCTTATATAATAAACACGATTCATATCACTCCGATTAGTCAATTAAAATCATTATTGCAATTTTCTATTCTTCCTTCTAGAGGATAGATTGATGGCTGTTCGCGTAGCACAATTACTAATGCAAAGCATGCGTAATGCAGAGATTGGGAATTCGTCTCCCACCGGCGTCAATTAATCTTTTATCTACTTTCATTTTCCCGCTTCCTTAACCCTTTACTGCACAATGTTTTGCTTCCTTAAAATATTATTCATGGAGCTGTAGGGAAGCATAACAGTACCTGTACTCCCATGGAAACTTACTTTAGCGAATGTCTGTGGTTTCAATTTGCAGAAAAAGGGTATGTTGCATATTTGCAATGATGTGCAAATGAAGAAGTTGAAAGTAAAAGATAGATTTAGTGCGACTCATACTCAGATGCTTATTTGCACGAGACAATCATTGGTGCACCTATGATTTAGTGTGGAACAAAGAGAAGCACTTGTACATGCTTGTGCAGCACAGGTGGTTCCCACACTTCGTGCAGTACGTGATGCAGATTCCCGTCCAGCCACGAAACAATGCAGTGTTTTCGGGTTATTGTCAAAATGCAGAACATCGAAGCACAGACGTCAAGCTGTGCCCGTGATGACGTGACACGGCAACGTGCGGAGGCGCAGCGTACTTTTGAAAAGGAAAAAGGAAATTCGACCAGAGAACATCTTGTCCACATATTGAATCGAAACGGACTTACACTCGTGGCTGTCGCGACAAATGGAATTGTCACTGCCTTCACTATCAGGAGGAATTGATGGGCCATACCAGCGTTTTTTTTGCGCTTTGTCTTATGGAGAAATACATCTACAATTTGTAAAACTTACCTATATCACTGCTCGCGGGCGCGCGCAGCCTCCGCCACGTTTGTTTTGGTAGAACATGCGAAGAATTAGCACAGATTGCAGCACAAGGTGCCGCGTTTTACATACCAATGTTGCGGATATGCAACAACGTGTACAGCAGCTCCAAACTGACTTTGCTTCGGTTTTAACGCCATTAATCAGAATGTTGCGTAAATGCAACAAAGTGCAGTAAAGGGTTAATATCTTCTACATTTGAATTTAAATCACGGTTTCCTTAACCTTGGTTAATTAACCCGTATGCTTTCCACTGCTTTATCGCCTGTTGGCTTTATGTTGTCTTGATTAAGGAAAATTTAGCCCTTCTCTTTCCCTGCATCTCGTTCATTCTTATCGAAGGTCTCGATTCTGGCCTCCTTGACGCCTCTAGGTAGCCTCTACAAGGGTTAATTGGCCACGTTCCTGCTCTCCTAAGTTGACACGTTACGTGACTCCATCTGGCGAGAAAGGTTGTTCCACATCCACCTGTCATCGATCTGAGCTGCGCTCACTACGACTCTCAGGACCAGCTCAAGAAATACCTGTAATAGTGGATGGATTGATGCCCGTCACTGTAGTACCACGCACGCGTAATGTAGAGGTTGTGGATTCGTTGCACACCGATGACAGCCCACTTTAATTTTTCCTTTTCATCATTATTTTCTACATCTGTATTTGAACCAAGGCTAATTACGCCTATGCTTCCTTGGCTGCTGGATTTCAACGGTCGTCATTAAAAAATAGGGGCAAACTCAATATACTGTAGTCATGGGTGACTTCAGTGCAAAAGTGGGCAAAAAGGAGGCTGGGGAGCAAGCAATTGGCGAATACGGCATCTATTCTAAGAATACTAGAGGGAGATGTTCATAGAATGGGCAGAAAAAATAATTTACTACTTATAATGAATACCTTCTTGAGGAAGTAGGCCTAGAAAACACTAATAGAGAAACAAGAAATCAAATAGATTTCACACTCTCTGCACTCCCAGCCTAGTGCAGGATTTAGAAGTGTTAGGTAGGTTAAAGGCCAGTGGTTACACGTTAGTAAGGTCAACGATTGCCCTCAGTTTGAAGGCAGGAAGCGCAAAACTAGTCAAGAAGAAACAGGCCAGCCTAAACACAGTAAACGTAAAAGGAGACGAATTCAGGCTGGTGCTCGTGAAAAAATATCTAGCTTCAGAACAGGAATATGAAGATACCATAGAGGTACAGATTGAAACCATAACTAGGCTGATTTAAGAAGCAGTAATTAAAATGACAGGTACGACTCCAAGGCACTGATTGCACACCTTACTTTTCAATAACAATGGTAAGCTTCCAGTCAGGAGCTGGAAATGTCGGCCCTATGCGATCGAACCCGTTTTCCTTCTTCTATGAATTTCCTTTTAATGATCAAGGTTCCCTGTGATTAGTTGACCTAGATAAACGTACCCCTTCACAGACTCTAGAGGTTGGCTGGCCATCCTGAACTCTTGTTCCCTTTCCCGGCTATTCATCTTTATCTTTGTCTTCTGCATAATAATATTCAATCCCACTCTTATACTCTCTGTTAAGGTCCTCGATCATACGTTGTGATTCGTCTGCATTGTTGCTGAATAGAACAATGTCATCGGCAAACCGAAGGATGCTGAAATATTCGCCGTCGATCTTTACTCCTAAGCCTTCTTAGTTAAATAACTTGAATATTTCTTCCAAGCACGCAGTGAATAGCATTGGAGAGATTGTGTCTCTCTGTCTGACCCCTTTCTTTATAGGTACCTTCCTGCTTTTGTGCAGAATTAAGGTAGCCGTAGAACCTCTGTAGATAGTTTCCAAGGTATTTGCGTAAGCGCTCCGTATTCCTGGATTACGTGATGCCGCTACGACTGTTGGTATTTCTACTGAATCAAATGCCTTTTCATAATCTATGAAAGTCATATAGAGAGGCCTATTATACTCTGCGGATTTCTCGATAACCTGATTAATGACATGGATCTGATCCATTCTAGAGTATCCCTTCCTGAAGCCAGCCTGTTCCCTTTGTTGACTAAAGTCCAATGTTGCCCTTACTCTATCGGAGATTATTTTGGTAAATATTTTATGTACTACTGGGAGTAAGGTAAGGTGCCTATAATTTTTCAATTCTTTAACGTCTCCCTTTTTGTGGGCTAGTATAATGTTTGCATTCATCCAGTTCCTTGCAGTCGATAGACACTTCGTATAAAGAGCCGCCAGTTTTCGAAGCATTACGTCTCCTTCATCATTGGTTAAATCTACTGTTATTCCATCTTCTCCTGCGGCTCTTCCTCCTTTCATGTCTTGCAAGGCCCTTCTGACCTCATCGCTAGATATAGGAGGAGTTTCCGGATCCTGTTCATTGCTGTTTCTAATTGAGGTGTCCTGACTCCTGTGGATACTGTACAGATCAGTATAGAATTATTCCGCTGCTTTTACTATATCTTTGAGATTGCTGATGATGCCCTGCTTATATTTTAGCGAATAAATCTTGGTTTCTCTTATGCCAAGCTTCCTTCTCACTGATTTCCGGCTGCGTCATATTTTTGCGGCTTCCTCAGTTTTTCTCCCGCTATAATTTCGAATATTCCTCATTTTGGCATTGTTGATCAGTCTTGACAGTTTTGCTAATGTTACCTTATCTCTTGAGTTGGACAGTTTCATTCTTTGTTACTTTTTATTAGGTCCTTTGTTACTTAAGAGAGCTTGCCTACTGGTTGCCTTAGAGCCTTGCCTTCCAGTTCAGTCGCTGCCTTTGAAGCTAGCCTAGTTACGGTTTTATTCACTACCTCTGTGTCATCTTATCTGTTCTAAGGCTGCATATTTGTTTGCAAGTACTAGCCTGAATTTTTCTGCTTATACCCTTACTGCATCTAGGTTGGCCTGTTTTTTCTTGACGGATTTTACTATTTTTCTCTGCAAATTGATTATTGCACCTTACCCTACCTAACACGTTTACATACTGTACTACGCTGGGATCAGCAGAGAGTATAAAATCAATTTCATTTCTTGTTTCACTATTACGATTTTTCCAGGTCCACTTTCTGTTGCTAGGCTTCCTGAAGAAGGTCTTCGTTATTTGCAGCTTATTTCTTTCTGCCAATGCTATCAGTATCTTTCGTCTAGCGTTCCTAGAATCGACACTGTAGTTGCCAAATGCTTGTTCACCAGCACTTTTTTTTCCACTTTTGCATTGAAATCGCCCATTACTAAAGTATATTGAGTTCGCACATTTCTCATCGTTAATTCAACTTCTTTATAACAGTGATCTACTTCAGCATCATCCTGAGTGGATGTTGTAGCGCAGGTTTGTACTACATTCAATCTATATGTCCTCATAAGTGTGATTACGACTACTGCTACCCTCTCGTTGATGCTGTAGAATTCGTCAATGTTTCCCGCTATATGTCTTTATGGTTAGGAATCCTACCCCGCATTGCTTCTTATCCGGGAGACCTCTATAGCAGAGAACATATGGCCGTTATTCAGCAATGTGTAAGCCTCACCAGTTCTTCTAATCTCACTAAGGCCGATAATATTCCAAACAACGTCTGATAGTTCTTCGAAGAGTCCTGCTAAGCTAGTCTCACTCGAGAGGGTTCGGGTGTTAATGGCTGACAGGGTCAGTTTCCATTGATAGCGTGTCGAGACCCAGAGATTCTTAGCAACTTCTGCTGCATTTCAGGTCTAACGGCTGCCTTGGCCAGCTGCTCCGCAGCGGCTAGGGACTGAGGGCCACGGGTTAATTGTAAGGATCGTGATGGAGGTAGTGACCGAATATAACACCAGGGAGGCAAATTCATGTTCTTGTGAGGGAGTGTCTTTGTTGAAGCTAAGTGGGCCTTCCTTATTTGGTTGTACCTGAATTAGTATAGCCTCACTCGCTCTTGGCATCTTTTGCCGGTGTCAGGCGCCACTGCAAGCCTGGAGACATCGGGACTGCCACCTCGTCAAATATGGGCCTAGTTTGTCACACCGAAAACGAGCGACCGAGCCTTTCCCCTCGTTTATCTATACGTTAGCACTAGAGAGTTTCGTTCAAGTACTAGACGGAACTGTGGTGCTACTGTCTACGGGAACTACAAGCAGGACGATTCAGATAGCATTGAAAGGACGTTTAGTGCATGGATTTGCCTCAAATTAGTCCTTATGACTTTGAAACGGCTTCATGACTGAAAACTGATCATTTAAAAAAGAACTGCGTCATAAGTATATAAATATTGTAAAATTGTCTGAAGACAGGATTTGAATAGAAGACATCTACAGAGAAGCCTGACACTGAAACCATAAATTTGTGAAAGCACGGACAAGCAGAACCACTGCAATTAGCAGCTATTAGGCGTGTTCGCAGTCTTACTGCCTTCTGCATTTAAAGGACGTATATATTGCGTTTAAATTGAGGCCAATGAAGGCAGAGAAAGTGTAATAAACATAGTCACAAGAATATCTGAAGCTACAAGCACGAAGATCACACAAACACACGTAATAATCATCATTCTCAGGGTGGGTGAACGATCGATGCTCCAGTGCTCCCTCTAGTAATTATTGTAGGAAACTCTATGGTTAGCACTATTAGGCACGCATCTTCCGTCATTATCGGGATCGAAGTCCAGGATATCAACTTGCGCAAGGTTCGCAGCGTACTAGACGTTGAAGTTCACATTTGAAGTCGCTGCTATCGCTGGCGCGCGGACACTTCGTCATGTACTATTTTTTACGTTTCGCTTTTTGTCCAAGAAATGCATTACGCAAGGTGTAGGTTGCTTTAAAATCTGTGAGCGTTCCTTTCTGTACACCCTCCACTTTTTCATTTATGTCTTATCAATTAACGAACGTGAGTAAATGTGAGCCAAGTAAACGTAATTACTTTAGCAAAGTGAAACAAAAAAGTGAGTACCTTTCAACTCTGTGACAAAAGATGACCAGTGAAGCTGTGTATGTGGGCCACCTAATGGCGGGCTGCACCTCCGCCATGGGTCTGCCGGCATTGTAATATCTTCGGGATCGGACCACGTATGGGCAGTGTTTGAGGCTTGCTTCACCTCCGCCGCGGGTCGATCCGGTATTGCACTATCTTCGGGATCTGCCCATGCACGAGGAGTGCTTAACGCCTGCTTCACCTCCGCCGCGGGTCCGCCCTCAACATAAACGGTCGGCGTTCGCGTGGGGCCCTGTGTCCTAATTTTTAATTATTGGCGCAATGTAGTAGGGGCACTCAGTATATTGAAAAGCTGGAGGTTCTTTGAAGGAACGACTTTTCGATTACACCCTTCTTTTTTGCAAGAGGCCTTTTCACATTTCTTTAGCCTTGAATGTGGATACAAAGTACGTACCGTGCACAGTCCTGTCGTCTGGTTGCAGAAGCCTTCGTCGAAACAAGAACTGCACGGCTGCCCTTCGCTGTAGACCGGCTCGGTGAGAATGTTGCCCCTGCGGTGACGAGCAGACATTAAGCATTGTTGCAGCTCGAGGTGGCGTTTGGGAAAGGAATCCACCAAGCCATTTGACGAGTACGTCCGGTTGTAGGAATGAAGGAAAAGGGGTTTATTTAACTTTTTTTTTACGGGCTCCAGATACGGAAGCCCACTCCAAGTAGGAGCATATTAAACGTCTGAGTTCACAACAGGACACGTGAGCAGCTCCTCACTGCGCCAAGGTCTCGAGTTTGAATACCGTCGCCTTTCCGATGTGTCTAAACTGGGGAATCTGATGACTGTATTGGGGCTAATGAGAGTCGTTGAATCAGTCGCAATATCCCGCCCGCATCATTCCGACGAACTCCGCCTTCGATGTTGTACCTTCGCCCCCACATATTTAGCAATCTCGGAATCTGAGGACGAAGCCGCTCCCACGGTAGCATTCGACGTTGGCCCTTATCATAAGTTAGTTCAGGTTATCAGGTTTAGGTAGAGGCGCCTTTTGTTGATCCGTCAACAGTCGGCGTCAACGCTGCGTTGACTTTTGGATAGGCGCTGATGGATGAGGGTGGTGGCCTCATGGTAAACATCTAATCAATGCCCTTGGCCATGTTTAGACGTAAGAGACCCTTCCGCCGCCAGGAAATTTGACCTCCGGATGACAAGCTGTCAGTTTGCCCGAAGTGTCGAAGTTCCCTTCTGAAGTAATGGCTGGGACCCACTGCACCGTTATTGTGGCGTTCTTGCTACGAAACACACACTATCACTGGCGTACTCGAGCGACATGCCTACCGGACACTATTACCACTTGACCGCTTTAAAAAGTTCTACCCCTCTCTCTGTCTCTCTCTCTTTGTCGTGGTCAGCCGTCGGCAAGACAGAAATTAGTTGCCTATATCAGTAATGTTTACAGCGATACGTACAGAACACGTTAAAAAACAACACCTTGGGTCCGTTGCTTAAAATACCCGGCTCAGACCCAGTGCATTGTTATTATGGCTCCCTTTCCCATACTTGAGCTTGAAATTGTATGGCTGGAAAATGAAACTCCATCTCAGCAATCTCTCGTTTTTTCTCATCATTTACTTCAGCCATGCAAGTGGCAATGGTCGCTCTCAACAGTGAATTTCGTGCCTTGAGTATAGCATCCTAGCTTTTGAATGGCCTATACTGTGCACAAGCACTCTTTCTGGGAGGCGCTAAACGCCTCTTCTCGTGGTGTCAGTTTTCGACTGAGATACAGCACGGGACGCTCTTCACCGCGTTGGTTAAGTTGCACAAGGACGACACCTAGACCACCGTTGCTGGCGTCACTGCGGAGAATGAATTCTCTGCGAAAGTCTGGCGAGACAAGCACAGGCTCTGAAGACAAAGCTTTCTTCAGATTCTGGTGAGACTCTTCCCTACTGGCGCTCCAAGTGACACCTTCTGGCTCACGTTTCCGGAGGCTGTCAGTTAGCGGACAGGCAAGCTCTGAATAACTTGAAATATAGTGCTCGTAATACCAACCATTGCCATAAATGATCCCAGATCCTTTTTTGTTACTGGCCTCGGACAGTTAACTATTGCCACCACTTTGGCTTTCATAGGTTCACGTTTTCCGTGTCCTATTTCGTGCCCCAAATACGTGACATGGGCCTGGCCAAACTGACACTTCTCGGTTTTGATAGTCAAGTCCGCCGCTCTGAGTCTTTCAAGCACCGTTCGGGCATGTTGTAAATGAGACTCCCAAAGGTTAGAAAACACGGCCACATCATCAAGATAGAGCGGCGCGAATTCTTCTAGCCTTTCAAGCAGCTGATCCAATAGTTGAGATACAGAACTGCGCGTTCTTCAAGCCAAAGCTCATGATAACTGACTGGCGAACCCAGAAAGCTGTCACAAAGGCCGAGTAGCGACTGGCTCGATTTGCTAAGGCCACCTGCCAATGTCACCTTACTAAGTCGAGGGATGAAATGAATGTAGCCATACTTACAAGTTATACTCTCTCTTCTATATTCACTAAGGGGTAGATTTTGTCCTTTTTTGAGAGAGAGTTCTTTACTGTGCATAATAATAAGGTTACAAATGAGGATTATACTTACATACAGAGGGAGGTCCCATAGTCAACATACTGTACAGGCGACCTTCCATTACAAATGAGTAGGATATGTAAATACAAAGCAGCTGTATGCAAACACGCAAGACACCGTATTAAGTTAGTCACTAGCTAACGCTGTAAAATATTTAATGACACACAGCACTTATTAATATAATGATAACGTTGAAGTTGTTATATTGAGTGCAAACATTTACGAAGGTTTGATTTGAATGTGAAAAAATGAGAGAGTATCTTAATATGACGCGGTAATGAGTACCAAAGTGTTGTGGCTGAAAAATTAATAGTAAATTTACCATAATTAGTTCTATGTTTTGGTAGTAAATAACTGTTGGTAGAAGCGAAACGGGTAGACGTGGAATGTGGATACTGGCTCTTAGTACTTACAGGGAATGGGAGCTTTCCCTTAGCATATTTATAAAGAGATATTCCAAGTGAGTATTTATTTAGTTTCTGTAACGATAAAATGTAGTTAGATCTGAGCAATGGAGATGCTTCCGATGTGTAGCTGCTACGTGTAATGATGCGAATTGCTTGATTTTGGCTGTGCTGTAGTGGGGATAAATGTGTGGGATACGTGTTTCCCCATGATGATATAGACACGTGCGCTTGCTTATCTTTATCGAGCAACCACGTTTCGCCGCCCGACAAATGTTATCGCACAGCATGGGACGCGCCTGCATGTATTGGAAGTTTCTGGAATCCTATCGATGCTTCTACCCGCTGTCTGTTGTCGCCGAGCTTTGTGTTATGATTTCATCGCGGGACGCGAATGGCGCAGAACTTTGTGGAAGACACGCGAGTCCCAGCGATTAGTCTGGAACATTCGACGATGGCTGTATAAAAGCCGACGCGCTTGACCCGCTGATCAGAATTTCGACGATCGCCGAGTGTGTTCGCCGCTATCGTTGTTCTTTGAGTGTAGCCTGCCTTTGAGGGCACAAGTTCGCCCAATAAAATGCTAGTTTCTATAATCGCAGTTTTGCTGCCTTCTTCACCGTCACTAATACGTGACATCTGGTGGAGGTGCTTTACATTCATGTACAGGACGCCCCCGACAAGCCGTACTTTAACCCCGGACCGCAAAGACAACACCAATGTCGTCCCGGAACATCGAGCAAGCCACCGGCTACAGCAGCTGCCCCCGGAACACGGAATTCTACCAGAGACGACCAAGAAAATCGTCAGAGAAGATCGCCGAGAGACGACCAAGAAGACAGCCCCGATGGCAGCCGCAGCGGCCCCAGTAGTTCTGCAGCAGCCCAGGGAGCCACCGGCGTTCCGCTGTTCCACATTTGAGGACCCGGAATGCTGGCTGGAGACGTAAACAGTTGGGACAGTGACGACAAGCTGCGACATGTCTATTTCGAATTGGAAGACGCTGCCAGGACCTGGTTGGAGAATCGAGAAGCCACCCTAACGACCTGGGACCTCTTCCGAAGCGGCTTCTTGCAAACATTTACAAGCACCGTGCGAAAAGAGCGAGCTCAAGCTCTACTAGAAACCAGAGTGCAGCTGCCAAATGAGACAATCGCGATCTTCACGGAGGAGATCGTCTTTTCCGGCACGCCGACCCGGAAATGTCCGAGGAGAAAAAAGTCCGCTTCCTGAAGTGGGGCGTCAAGCAAGAACTTTTCGCCGGGCTTATTCGTAACCCGCTGAAGACCGTAGCTGAGTTTTCTGCAGAGGCATCAGCGATCGAGAAAACTCTGGAAATGCGCACCCGACAATATAACCACTAGGTGCTCACGCCGCATTACGCCATCCAAGGACTGGGTTCCAACGACCTTCAAGAGACCACCAGGGCCATTGTGCGCGCAAGGTCTTGCCTTCGTCGCAGCCTCAAGTGGCCTCGATAGCCAACATCGCGAAAAATGTAAAGTGATCGCTTGGAGTTCCTGAGGTGCAACCTCAGTTATCGCAGCCCCAGCCAGAAGTGATAGCTTACGCCGCCGTCGCACGCTGTCTAGGCCCCCTCCTCGACCGCGCCAGGGCCCTATAACGCCGCAATTCCCTCGTCCACCACCACCGCCGTCGCCGGCGCGCACACCTGTCGCCCAGCGCACCTACGCGAGGAAGATGGAGACTTGGCAAGCCCCCAACCGCCACCCGCTCTGCTATCACTGCGGAGAAGCCGGCCATGTGTACTGCCGATGCCCATACCACGACTTGGGAGTGAGAGGGTTCGGCGTCAACGTGCCACGTCCACAGCTTCGGGAGCGCCCACGTGACATCGTCGACTACCTTGCAGCCACTCAGTGGAACTCTCGACGACGGCCCCGTTGGCCGTCACCAGGCCGCTACCTGTCGCCGCAATCACGACCATACGCTGGCCTAGCCCGGGGTGGTCCGTCATCCCATATCCGGAAAACTAAAAGCAGCAACCGATGGAGGTGTAGTTGCTGTTCGTCGAACTGTTGAAGATCCTCCGTCACCGACGAAGACGCCGAAAAGACTGCCTAGACGACATAACAACGACGACACACCGCCGTCCCGACGAAGTCTGGCAGCAAAGAACACGCTGATGAAAGACGACCTCACGCGACGTTCCAGCCACTGGTGAACGCGACGCAGCAGTGCTCCCACGCCAAGACCTAACCGTAACGCAAGACAAAGAACCGCCGACCTCGATGAGCTTCTCGACGGCCACGAAGTCACTGCCTCAGTCGACACAGGGGCCTATTACTCTGTCATGAGTGGAGACATCGCCGCCGAGTTGAAGAAGGTCAAGACTGCATGGGAGGGCCCCAAAATTCGGACCGCTGGAGGACATCTCATTACGCCGGATGGAATCTGCACGGAAAGAATTACCGTTCATGACCGGACTTACCCTGCCACCTTCGTTATCCTGCAACAGTGTTCATGAGACGTCATTCTTGGCATGGACTTTCTGAACCAACATGGCACAATTATCGACATCGATAACGCTGTCGCAAGATCATGCGATACCATCGGAGAGCTCTCGTAGGCACCACACCTTGAATGTGCACGAAGATCAAGTGAACATCCCGCCGCGCTCCAGCATTGTTATTTCCGTCGGTACCGAAACAGCCGCTGACGTAGAAGGCGTCACTGAAGGCGACCAGCATCTACTACTCGACCGTGATATTTGTGTCGCAAGGGGGATCGCTCGACTTCACGGAGGGAAAGCGAAAGTCATGCTAACAAACTTCAGCCAAGAGTTCAAGCACATCAACAAGGGCAGGACAATCATGTACACCGAGGAAATTATAGAAACGAGCAATGCCTTCGTTCTCTCAGATTCTGCTGCATCTACCCTGCCGACTATAGTCCCCGAACAAGACTTCGACGTAAATGCAAGTCTCCCCATGAGCAAGCAGCAACAGCTCAGAAGTTTTCTCCGCCGATACAAAGACTGCTTTTCGACGTCATCGAGGATTCGACAAACACCAGTTGCAAAGTATCGCATAATAACCGAAGAGTGCGCTCAACCACTCCGTCAGAGCCCTTACCGAGTTTCGACGCGAGAACGTGAAGCTAGTAGGCAACAAGTCGATGAAATGCTCCGCGACGACGTCATCCAGCCGTCAAAAAGCTCGTGGGCATCTCCTGTTGTCCTGGTGAAGAAAAAGACGGAACCATACGTTTCTGCGTCAATTATCGTCGATTGAACAACATCACGAAGAAGGATGTATACCCTCTTTCACGGATTTACAACGCATTGGATCGCCTCTGCAACGCTAAATAATTCTCATCGGTGGACCTCAAGTCTGGCTACTGGCAAACAGAAGTCGACGAGAGAGTTCGCGAAGAGATCACCATCATCAAGCCAGACGGCCTCTACGAGTTCAAGGTTATGCCGTTCGGACTGTGCTCGGCGCCTGCAACGTTTCAGTGCGTCATGGACACGGTAATAGCAGGATTGAAGTGGCAGACGTGTCGCGTTTACTTGGATGACGTCGTCACATCCGCCGGAAATTTCGACGACCACTTTAGGGAGCTTGCGGCAGTATTAGAGGCCATCAAATCATCACGGCTCACTCTGAAGCCGGGAAAGTGCCGCTTCGCTTACGATGAGCTTCTGTTCATAGGCCATGTCATCAGCAAATCCAGAGTACGCCCCGACCCGCAGAAAACAGCTGCCATCGCAAAAGTTCCCACGGCCCATTGACAAGAAGGCAGTGCGTAGATTCCTTGGCATGTGTGCCTACTACAGGCGCTTTGTCAGGGGATTTTCACGCATCGCTGAGCTGCTAACGCATCTAACCAAATCTGATGCCGAGTTCAGGTGGCAAACGCCGCATGCCGACGCATTTGAAGAACTGAAACGACGCATGCAGTTGCCGCCGGTATTTGCACATTTCGACGAAGACGCCGATACCGAAATCCACACTGACGCCACCAGCCTAGGCCTCGGTGCCGTCATAGTCCAGAAGAAAGACAGCCATTAACGGGTGATATCTTATGCTAGCCGGTCGCTGTCAAAAACGGAAGGCAATTATTCTACGACTGAAAGGGAATGCCTCGCCATGATTTGGCCTACAGCGAAATTCCGCCCTTATCTATATGGCAGGCCATTCAAAGTCGTCAGCGACCATCACGCGTTGTGTTGGCTAGTTATCTTAAAGAACCCTTCAGGACGGCTGGCGAGGTGGAGCCTTCGACTGCAAGAATATGACGTCACGGTGATCTACAAGTCCGGACGAAAACACTCATACGCCGACTGCCTATCACGCGCCCCCATCGATCGCCTGCCGCAAGACGACGAGGACGACGACGCCTTCCTTGGAATAATAAGCGCGGGAGACTTCACTAAACAGCAGCGAGCAGACCCGGAGCTAAAAGGCATCATCGAGTATTTGGAAGGGAACACCGACGTTATCCCTAGGGCATTCAGGCGCGGGTTGTCTTCGTTCACGCCACAAAACAACCTGCTTGTAAAGAAGAACTTCTCACCAGTCCGCGCCAGCTACCTTCTTGTTGTACCGTCAGCGCTGCGTCCAGAAGTACTGCACGCCTTACACGACGATCCAACCGCTGGGCACCTCGGATTCTCCCGAACGCTGTCGAGGATACCGGAAAGGTATTACTGGCCACGTCAGACCACCGACGTCGCCCGTTACATCAAGACATGCCGAGACTGTCAGTGACGTAAGACACCACCGACAAGGCCAGCAGGATTACTACAGCGTATCAAACCTCCTTGCCGACCATTTCAGCAGATCGGGATGGATTTGTTGGGACAATTTCCGGCGACAACATCCGGAAATAAGTGGATCGTCGTGGCAACGGACTTTCTCACCCGCTTCACTGAAACTAGAGCTCTGCCGAAAGGCAGCGCAGCCGAAGTGGCGAAATTTTTCGTCGACAACATCCGGCTGCGACATGGTTCCCCAGAAGTCCTCATCCCCAACAGAGGAACAGCCTTTACAGCAGAGCCATTCTGCAATGCAGTCAGACAACGCACAGGAGGAGAACTGTCTACCACCCGCAAACGAATGGTCTCATGGAGCGCCTGAACAAGACCCTCGCCGACATGCAAGCAATGTACGTCGACGTCGAACACAAGACGTGGGACGCAGTCCTGCCGTACGTAAGGTTTGCTTAGAACACGGCTTTGCAAGAAACAACACAGATCACGTCGTTTAAACTGGTTTACGGCAGGAACTCGACGACGATGTTCGACGCCATTCTGCCGCATGTCACTGACGAGCAGAATGCTGACGTAGCTAGCTGTCTCCAGCGCGGCGAAGAAGCCCGGCAGCTCACCCGCCCTACGGATCAAGAACCAGCAGAGGACCGACAGCCGACACTACGACCTCCGACGTCACTTCGTCGAGTACCAGCCCGGTGACCGTGTTTCGGTTTGGACCCCGATACGCCGACGAGGACTCAGTGAGAAACCACTGCGACGCTATTTCGGACCCTACAAGGTCATTCGACGTATTGGCGCACTGGACTATGAGGTCGTGCCAGACGGCATTTCGCATTCACAGCGGCGCCGCGCACGACCGGAAGTAGTCCACGTAGTGCGTCTTAAACCCTTTTACGGACGCTGACGAACTTCCTTACTTTGTTGTTTCATGGCTACGGGTGTTTTTCTTTATTACTTTATTACTATTGCTGCATAGTAGAGGGACATGAGTGTCTTCATATTAAAGAAATTGCGAACTTTAAATAATATTCTTATTCCATAATGCTGCCTTCTTTGCTAAGGATAAAACATGCTCGACAAATTTTAGGTGTTTATTTATTATGACGCTAAGAAACAGTACACTATCAGTAGGATAAAGTGCACTGGAAGCAAAGGTTAGCGATGGATACATTGAGATAGGCTTTTGTTTAGCTGAGATGACGATGAAGTTAGATTTGGCAGTATTAGTATGTAGTATGTTTAGTCGGCACCAGGTTACAATATTAGCCGCGTCGTGGTTAAGTCTGAGAAGATGGTAGTTTCGTCAGCATAAAGGATACAGTAAGAGGACTTTAGGTAATGTGGGAGGTCATTAATGTATAATAAAAACAAGAGAGGTCCTAATATATATTCTTGTGGTTCACCAATGATAGTTGTTTTAGGGTGCGAGTGAGTGCTGGATATTGATACACTATATTCTCTATCTTTCAAATAGTTACGTAGTAATCACAGTGCCAGGCCGGTTATACCAATAGAGCCTAATTTAGCAAAAAGGATGTTATGAACAAGTGAATCGCACGCTTTAGAAAGGTCAATATATTGCTACGGGATAGTATTTCCAATGACGAAGAGCCGAGCAGTAAGAAGACGACGACGACAATTGGAAGCTAGCGCGGGCTGTTGCCTCTTGGCTAACTGCGGAGTATTGCCTTGTAAACATACTTGTAAATAGCTTTTCGTTGGTGTCTTCCTACGTAACATATCTGGTGGAGGTGGGCGTTCTCTGTACCTCGTCACGGAGCTTCGCAGTGGACGGTACGTCGAGCCTTCCTTCATGGCTCCCGGCGACGACAACTCGACTCCGCTGGCTCCGACACCTGCTGCCACATCGACGACCTACATCACTCTCCCCGCTCCTCGTGATCCTGGCGTATTCTCGGCAAAAGATGCGGAAGACGTCGAGGACTGGATCAGCCTGTACGAACACGTCAGCCGCAATAACAGGTGGGACCCTACTATCATGCTCGCCAACGTAGTCTTTTACGTCGGTGGCACACCTAGAGTTTGGTATCGGACGCACGAAGATGAGCTGACCAGTTGGGATTCGCTTAAGCAAAAGCTTCGAGACCTGTTCGGCAACCCCTACGGTCACCAACTTGCCGCGCAGAAGGCGCTTTCCGGTCGTGTGCAGACGTCAACGGAGCCCTACGTCACGTACATTCAGGACGTCTTGGCTCTTTGCCGCAAAGTCGACGCACACATGACTGAGTCCGACAAGGTCTCCCACATCCTCAAAGGCATTGCCTATGACGCCTTCAACTTGCTCGTATTTAACAACGTCGCGACGGTGGATGCAGTTATAAAGGAGTGCCGCCGCCTGGAATTCGCTAAAAGCCGACGTATCGACCAACAGTTTGCCCGTCTGCCCAACACCCCAGCGACATCTTCCTGTGCAGACGCTTCTCGTCCCAACAGCACTGGCGATGTTACCAGGATTCTCCGGCGTGAGATCGAGGCCGCCTATCCGGCTGCCTTCGACTCCAACCCCTCCAATGCACCTGCAGTCACTGTTTCCCTGATCCAGGCAGTTGTCCGCCAGGAGTTCGCCAACATGGGTATTCACACCATCTGCTCGGCCCATCGCCCTGATACCCACCCGGCTTCTTCGATTCCGCCCTGTCCAGCACCTTCTTACCCACCACGTTTCTGCAACCCCTCTGAATGGCGCACTGCAGACGACAAGCCAAATTGTTTTCACTGCCATCGAATTGGGCACATTTCTCGGCACTCTGGCAGTCGCTGGAGTTCCCTGAACCAGTCTACATATACTGCATACTCTCGCCCCCCAGGTGGCCTTTCTCGTCCCTATGCTGCCCGCTCAGATAATGCCACCACCAATTCTCCTGCGCCGAACCTCCCCTATTCTCGTTCGCCTTCGCCCCAACGACGACAATTCCGCTCCCTCCAGCCCCGTCGCTCCTATTCGCCGACTCCCTTCGGACGGCGCTCCCAGCCGGA
Source organism: Dermacentor albipictus (assembly GCF_038994185.2). Taxonomy (NCBI): domain Eukaryota; kingdom Metazoa; phylum Arthropoda; class Arachnida; order Ixodida; family Ixodidae; genus Dermacentor; species Dermacentor albipictus. The sequence goes on along the minus strand of NC_091823.1, from coordinate 179,354,105 downwards.
AAAGTAGACGATGCAGCGCGTCGAGGTGACGCTGCATTACTCCCTACGCCGCCAAATCCTCCTGACGTTGCCCACTCATCTGAACCTTCTTGACGTGCAAGTCGACGGTGTTCCTGTATCTTCTCTCATAGACACTGGGGCGCATTTGTTGGTAATGAGCGCTGACCTTCGGAACCGGCTGAAGAAAATAATCACGCCCGCCAAGACGCCTGTTGCTCCGCCAGTACTCTCCGCCTCGACCTGCCTGTTCTGGATCCCGCTGAACAGCACCCTACCCGCCTCAGTTCCGTCGACTTCGTTCGCTTGCCACCTTCGGCACTGACTTACGTTGAATTCGCGTCATCCCCACCAGTCCCCGACGGTCACTACATCGCGGCTCTTATGCAAGACGTCCTCCTTACACACGGGATCACAGTACCTCATACAGTTTTATCTATTACGGCGAATTTCGTCTGCCTGCCAGTGGTCAATTTTGGCTGGCCGACACAAGTGCTGCCACGCGGGATGTCTCTGGCCCAACTTTACAGATTCGAGGATCACTCTATCGCATCGATTTCAGTAGACGACAATTCAGCCGATCCTCCTCTACGATCGCAGTCGGCAACTTGTACCATCGCCAACTTACAGAAAATCATTGCACCCAACATGCCGTCCGAGCACGCTCGTGCGCTCTACCGCGTTCTGATTTCCTACCAAGATATTTTTGACTTTAACGATCGTCCTTTGGCCCAAACAACAGTTGTTAAACATCGCATTAGGAGGGAATCAGTTGTTAAACATCGCATAGGAAGGGCATCGCCGTCGGCGATGCCCCTCCTATTCATCGCTGCCCGTATCGAGTGTCACCGGCTGAGCGTCAAGTTATTCACACCGAAGTTCGCAAAATGCTTGCCAAGAACATTATTGAACCATCATGTAGTCCATGGGCGTCACCTGTTGTGCTGGTAAAAAAGAAGGATGGCTCATGGCGCTTTCTTGTGGCTTATCGGCACCTTAACAGGGTTACCAAAAAGGACGTGTATCCCCTATCTTGGATTGATGACACCCTTGACTGCCTCCACGGTGCTCGCTATTTCTCCTCTATTGACCTTCGCTCCGGCTATTGGAAGATTGCCGTGGATGATCTCGACCGCGAGAAGACTGCCTTTATAACACCCGACGGTCTTTATCAATTCAAAGTGATGCCGTTCGGTCTATGTAACGCTCCTGCTACTTTTGAACGCATGATGGACTCCCTTCTTCAAGGTTTCAAATGGTCCACGTGCCTGTGCTACTTGGACGACGCTATAGTATTCTCCCCAACATTCGCTACGCACCTCGAGCGCCTCTCAGCAGTCCTGGACGTTTTTCGGCGAGCCGGTCTGCAACTCAACGCATCGAAGTGCCAATTCGGCCGTCGTCAGATTACAGTCCTTGGACATCTCGTTGACGCGAACGGAGTGCAACCGGGGCCAGGCAAGATCCATGCTGTTACGCACTTCCCTGTTCCAAAGTGTGTCAAGGATGCGCGCAGCTTCATCGGCCTTTGCTCGTACTTCCGCCGTTTCGTGGAAAATTTCGCGGCCATAGCACGACCATTAACCGAGCTTTTGAATAAAGACGCCCCTTTCCAGTGGGGCGATAACGAGGCCTTTGCATTCTCGCTTCAAATCGACCTTCTCAAAACGCCTCCCATTCTGGCCCATTTCGATCCTTCTGCACCTACCGAAGTCCGTACTGATGCCAGCGGTCACGGAATTGGCGCAGTACTGGCACAACGCCAGCGTGGTCACGACCGTGTTATCGCTTACGCCAGCAGGCTCCTCTCGCCCGCGGAGCGCAACTATTCCATCACTGAGCGTGAGTGTCTGGCCCTAGTTTGGGCAGTTGCGAAGTTCCGCCCATACTTATATGGCCGACCCTTTTCCGTTATCACAGACCATCACGCGCTTTGCTGGTTATGCTAATTGAAAAACCCTACAGGAAGACTTGGTCGCTTGGCCTTACGCCTCCAAGAATATTCGTTTTCTGTTGCCTGCAAATCTGGCCGACTACACAAGGACGCTGACTGCCTGTCTCGCTACCCTGTAGACGAGCCTGACGACGCCGACAGTAGTACCGCCGACGGCATTTTCTCTGTGTCTGCCTTTGCTAACATCGCCGATGAGCAGTATCGAGACCTATCGCTGCGAGTACTCATCGAGCGTCTGCGCTCTACACCTACCGACGCATCCGTTCGCAGATATGTCCTTCAGGGTGGCATTCTGTACCGAAGAAACTTCCTTCTTGATGGCCCTGATCTTCTTGTCGTGCCAAAACATCTACGACAGACTGTGCTCTTTGAGATGCATGACGCACCCACTGCAGGGCATCTTGGGGTACCCCGCACGTACGACCGCGTCCGCCGCCGCTTCTATTGGCCTGGTCTCGCTCGCTCCGTCCGACGCTATTTTGCTGCCTGTGATCCCTGCCAGCGTCGGAAAACACCTGAGGTGCTACCTGCCGGTCATCTCCAGCCGATCACCATCCCTGTGGAACCGGTCTTTCGTGCTGGATTAGACCTCCTCGGTCCCTTTCGCACTTCATCCTCTGGGAACAAATGGGTAGCCGTCGCAACTGATAAAGCCACCCGATACGCTATCACGCGGGCTCTCCCTACTAGTTGCGCCACTGACATCGCGGACTTTCTCTTGCGTGACATTATCTTAGTGCATGGCGCCCCGCGACAGCTGCTTACTGACCGTGGTCGTAACTTCCTCTCAAAAGTTATCGCCGACATTGTGCGTTCCTGCTCTATTTAACACAAGCTGACTATCTCATACCATCCTCAAACCAATGGCCTGACAGAGCGGTTAAACCGTACTTTTACCGACATGCTGTCCAAGTACGTTTCGAAGGACCACCACGACTGGGACGTTGCCCTTCCTTACGTCACATCTGCTTATAATTCTTCCCGGCACGACACCGCCGGATTTTCTCCATTTTATCTACTCTACGGTCGCGAACCGACCTTGCCCCTTGACACGGTACTTCCTCCTGCTGCGACCTCAACAAGCGAGTATGCGCGCGATGCCATTGCCCTCGCCGACCATGCACGCCAGCTTGCCCGTGCTCGACTGACGGACTCGCAAACCACGCAGCAGCGTCAGTACAACGCCCGCCATCGTGACGTACAGTTTTCGCCTGGTGCGCTCGCGCTCTTGTGGTCGCCCTCTCGTCACGTCGGACTTTCAGAAAAGCTCCTTTCTCGGTACACAGGGCCCTACCGCGTGCTGCGCCAGGTGACGCCTTTGACGTACGAAATCGCTCCTGTGAGCTCAACCTCGTCATCTACTCTGGCATCTAGTGATGTCGTGCACGTCACTAGGCTCAAGACCTACTACACTGCTTCAGAGTCCGGCTTTTAGTCACTCCGGGATGGCGCTTTTGCCGCCGGGGGTAGTGCTACGGGATAGTGTTTACAATGACGAAGAGCCGAGCAGTAAGAAGACGACGACGACGATTGGAAGCTAGCGCGGACTGTTGCCTCTTGGCCAACTGCGGCGTATTGCCTTGTAAATATACTTGTAAATAGCTTTTCGTCGGTGTCTTCCTACGTAACAATATAATGAACCAGCAAAATATCCCGTGCCAATTGCTTGCCGAATCTTGTCTGTTAGATTGTTAATGCCAAATCAGCTGAGTAACCCTCCCTAAACCCAAATTGGTTTCATGATAGGATACAAAATTTCGATAAATAACTTGATAAGCGTGTTACGATTAGTTTTTCGATAATTTTACTAAAGAACCAAAGTATAGCAATAGGGCGGTGGTTAGATGTTAGACGCCTATCTCCCTTCTTTAAAATAGGGATTATTTTGGCCTTTTTCAAAGAAGTTGGATAGAATCCTGTTGTGACAAAATATTTGAAATATTAGAAACGCTACCATTTTTATGAGAGATAGGCTGAAGTTATGAAGACCAGACCCTGTATTTTTTAGACTGAAGTTTACTGTCACTATGTCTTCAGGTGTCGCGGGATTAAGGAAAAAGCTATGAGGCACACGGGGGTAGGTAATGGTCAATGAATCGTTGCGCCCTTCATTATCGGCACAGAAGAAATTAATGAAGGAGTTGGCAATGTCCAGGGGATTATCAAGGAAAAGATCCTCCGATTATATGATAGTTATCTCGGAATTATGTGTGGATCGACCTTAAAAACAGTTTGATACTTTCCATTGCTTTCTGACATCATTACCTGCAGACCTAAATTTCTTATTACGTTGTTTTAGCCTGTTTGAGTAGTTTTCCCAGTAAGTTAAAATATTTATTGTACCTTTCGTGAAGCGCAGTGTTAAATGGCTCTTTTTTGTTTTTCTGTAAAGGTTCTCTTTTCTCCTTAAGCCATTTAGCAAACTGGTGGATAACCATGGGTCACAAGGAGCTGAAAATGTCTTTTTTACAATTCATTGGTACCGTGGAATCTGAAATAGCACTAGAAATTATTTGTGAGAATGCGCTATAGGCAGATTCAGGGTTATTACATACCATTACTGGGGACGAGTCTGAGGCGGAAATTAATTAAAAAAAAATTACGAATTAAGTCCTTTTTGGTGAAGCTTCCATCGGTAGTGCCATCAGTAAATGTTAAGCGCAGGAATGTTGGGTAATGATCGGTTATTGAAGCTTCGACAACGCCACAGTCAGGGTTAGCAAAGAAGATTGGACAATATGCGGTCGATAACCGTGCCCTGCTTGTTCGTGGGACAATGAGTTGGAAGAGTAATTCGGTTTTCATATCCGAACCCATTTTGGCAGCTAACGTAATCATTAAGTAGTAGGTTGGATGTATCTAAGAGAACAATATTAATATCGCCCATGATAATGATATTTTTCTGTTCGAATGATAAATTATGCAGCAAATTACTTAGTGCTAAGCAAAACGCGCTTCCAGATGATGAGGGTGAACGATAGATGCAGCCAACTATCGGGTTTTTCTTATCTTATGAAAAAAATGTATCGTCAATGTCGACCCTGACAGATTCACAGTTCGCCACGTTGTGTGTCAAGTCATATGGCCTATGAAAACGCAACTCTGAGGATACAAAAATAGCACGACCACCATGATTACTGTTTTCACGGTGGCAGTACTCAGATGAGTACGAAGGAAAGCTATACAAGTTGTTGTGAGATGCGAAGAGCCAGGTTTCACTAACGCAAATAACAGAGAAATTATGACGGGTAGATGATAAAAAATTTTTGATTCCATCCATATGTCTTTAAAATTTTTTGCGGACTTTGCGCATTGAAATGGGCCAGAGAATGGCAGTGCGATAAAAAATAAGCCTAAAGCCTCAACTTTCGACTTTCATTGCTAGCTTGATATCATGTTTTATAAAATGACTTCTTCCCAGCTTCCCCTCAAAACAGTCCACATATTCCCGTATAAGGCTTCTGAAATTTACCACTGTCTGACTTTGTAGTTTCTCCTTGTTAGCAGCACGCGTTAATTTTTTTTTTCATACTAGGGCCTGTTTTCCCACGAGACCATGGAGCTCTCGAGGAACGTGTCTTCTCAAACATTCACAGCTATGCTGACAATGGAGGTTGACTCGAAGAAGGTTTCATTAGGTGCACATGATAAACCCGTTCCAGACGCGTACGGTGTGATTCACATCTGAAATGCGCTCAATAACTTCGGCGGTTTCATAGAACTGGACTTCTAGCTTACTTTGGCGATATGACCGCAAGATCATCACTTTATCGCCAGTGTCGAATGATCGCTTCCTCGCATTTCTCTGGTAATATCGCTTTGAAGCGTCATGCGCTGCCTCTAGGCTAGAATTCACGATCCCACGAGACTCACGTAACCTTTGCATGAGATTCAACACATACTTGATAATACTTTTGGGCACCCGATTGTTTTACTATAGCTCGCTAACTAACGTCAGTGGAGCTCGAAGATGTCGGCCATATACCAGCTTTGCTGGAGCAAAAACCTTGGTCCCTCGTTTGGAACCGTGCGCAACGCAATGATTGTGCCCGGTGGGCAACAGTCCAACTCACACTTCCTTTTTCGGGAAGCCGCTCTCCAAAATTTCTTGTGGACAGCATGCCATCTCTCTACGCTGTTGCTCTGAGGATGATTGACTGAGCTATGCGAAAGCCTAACGGGACATTTCTCGAGGAATGTTGTCCTGAGTGCGCTCATGAAAGCTGTTCCTTGGTCTTATTTTATTTCTGCCGGGCAACCAAGGCGTGATAACATGGAAAGCAGAGCATCCACTCCCTCGACCGAAGTTGCCTCTTTTAAGGAAAGCGCCTCAGGAAACTGTGTTGCAGGTCACAATAAATTTAGAATTTACCTATTCCCTGTGTTTGTTTTTGGCAACAGTCCAACCAAATCCACAACAACTCTGCGGAAAGGCAGAGAAGTAGTGGGCATCCTTACCATTAATGCTTTCCATTTGTCGTTAGACTTTCCAGGTCTCTGACAACTCTCGCAAGTGCGGATGAATTTTGCGCCTCTTTGAAACAACCCGGCCAATAAAATTCCTGCAGCAGTCCTTTTTCTTGTTTTATTTATACCTATGCTCCGTTCCATACATAGCAGTCAATTCTGTGGAAACTATGCAAGAAGTTTGCCATGAAAAATTATCACTCCTCGCGTGCCGCCTATGCTTCGTTCTGTCCAGGCTTCGCTGCGCGCCAACGGCGTTCGCTCGCGCGAGCACGCACGTGATGCTCCTCGCGACGGGTTGGAAGTAAAAAAAAAAAAAAACTCGAAAAGAACAAATAATAAAAATGATCTAAAACAATGCATTAGCAGCCATATAACACAGTGTGTTTGTTTCTAAGGAATAAAACTTGTTTCATTCAATACTGAGCCTATATAGAAACATGCGCACAATTGCAGTCAACAAAATATCGATCTATATCCCGTTGCGAACGAAGCCACTGCAAGAAGTATGTCTAGCCTGCACAGCGTTGACTGCTATGTATGGAACGGAGTATAGGTGTCCTGCCTGTGAGTGATCATGACAAAGGCTCCGCACGTCCTACGATACGCTGCCGGCACCACTAGTTGATCGTAAGATTGGCTTCGCCTATCTCGGTACTTGCGGTATAGGACACCATTCCTCACTTCGAAAGAAATGTTTTTCGACGACACACCTTCACTTGTTCCGCTGTTCAGAACCGCTACCATCGAGTCATTCTGCTGTGCCACCTGTAGCACTTCCCTGTCAACACATAGCACGCGCTCATAGCTATGCGGGGTCAGTGCCAGCACGGACCCTGGAAACCGTTTTCTTTTCCTTTCGAGTGCATTTTTCTTTTTTTCTTTAGCGGCTTCTCGGCATGATCCTCCTCCTGATTTTCTTTCGGGAAAATCGGAAAGGTTTTCTCCTCCGGCTTTACTACGCCTCCGGAGCGACCTATTTCATTCTCTTTTCCTGCACTTTGTTCCTCGTCGTAACGCAGCTGATGAGCTAGTTCGCGTGCTTTGTATCTCGTCTAAGCCATGACTTGGGCTTCAGCAATGTGCACCCCCTTTTAATCAGTAGCGACTCCGAGTGGTTCGCGAAAAAGTAAGGGCTGCCTTCCGGTAGCCCACAGAGACTGCTCCGAAAGGTCCCTCAATTTGTAGCTTTGACATAGGCAGCAGGCACACTGAGTCTTCGCTGATGGCCAGCCTTATGCATGCGCATTCGGACACGTAGTCTCCACTTTTCACATACTTCGGATGGACGAAGTCCATGGTGGCTGTGGAGTCGCGGCTACCCTACACTGTTTGCCATTTACCATTGGATCCATCACCTATGGTTTAGAAGGTCATTCCACTAGGAGATCACAACGTGGCATCTGGTAAAGGTGATTCCTTGTTACCGACTCTTCCCACAAGCCGCAAACAAAGTAAAAAAGATACAGACATCGTCATCGTCACCTGAGACCATTCAGCTAGCCTCAGGCTGCAAGTATTGTCCCCGAAGTGCGAGCCCAAAAAGGCCAGGAACATTGCCATGACCATCAAGAGAACTCTGGAAATTCGCACGAGGCAATATTTTCACTAAATGCTTGCGCCAAAGTGAGAAATACAAGACGTAGCTTCGAGAGACTTTCAGAGCCGTTGTGTGCTTTGAAGTGCGCAAGATGTTCCCTAGCTTCAGCTGCTGACATCGCCCGCGGAGGTGCAGGAGTCACTAGGAGTTCTTGAACCGCAACCTGAATTGACTTATCCGGAAGCGATAAACTACGTGTCTGCTGTCCGTCGTCATCTTCCGTGCCAGTGCCCCGCAACGCCACACTTCTGCCGTCAACTAACGTTATCACGTTTACAACTCATACGCACACGTTGTGTATTCCAGAATATGTACTTTGCAGGCCATATGCCTGCAGGAATGCATTTTATCGCAACTTCATTTATTTTCCGCGAGCATTGCCGGCACTTCGTGAAGGGTCAAGAAAATCTCCGTTCACATTGAATTGCACTGTGCACCAAGGCTGTGACTGATATTTCCGAGCGCCGTAGTTTGAGATCGTTTTCTCCGGTATAGACGCCTTAGGGATACGAGAAATTGAGCTTTCTAATATGATAGACAATGCGGCTAAGGCACTGCTGGTCAGCATCTGACAGGCTTTTCACGAGTGCAAATTATGTACAAAAATAGACTGATTCAGGAGCAATGTCACTGTGAGCGCCAAATGCGAGTAGGACAGAACCTTTGTAAGTACTTTGGACGTGAAAATTTTCAGCCAAGGCCCATTGAATAGGTCGGAAAGCTTGGAACGAAAAGCGTGCCAAAACCTATCGCCAGAGATATCAGTTAGTGGCACACGATTGAAGTGCGACTAGGTGAGGGCGCGGACAAACAATGAAACTAGAAAACCTATGTGATAAAAAATGTTCAAGATTTTTTAATCACACAGAGTACTGTCATACGAGTAAATATTCCGTTTCAAATATATATGCGGTACTCCAGTGTCAGCATGCCCAGTGTCAGCATGCAATTTCGCGCCACTGGTGCCACGCAAAAGGGGGACTTCGCACAAGCGCCGCTAGACTGCGCAGCGTGTCCAGAGGGAAGCGCGCCAGAGGATCCCGGCTGTCAAACACGGCATGCCACGTTTCATCGCATGCGACACGGCTGTCGCTACTTTGCCATTGCCAATCGCATTAACACCGACAGTCAACGTGAGTTGGGTTATGCTGGAATTTCTTCGTTGGGGTGCATATGCTGTCGCCGTTTTTTTTTCTAGTACGCATTTGTTGGCTCTTAAAGCAGTTATTTGACACCGATGCAACATTTTAACTGGGCAGAAGAGCTACGCCACAGTGTTATCGATAATGATGGAACAGAATCTCTTCTTCGAAACGACTTTCCTTGGGAAAAAAGTCAGGATTCGAGCGATTTCTTCGGCTTCGAAATCATTAACTGTGATTGCAGCAGAGTCTCACAGAGCTAACAGCAATCCTTTCCAGAACATTTCGTTTGTCACGCACATATCGTCCTCGACAGCTGTGGCCTCTGAAGAAGACAACAATATACTCAGTGATTATGCAGTGCGCAAAAAGGCACAAAAACGCTGAGGCTCCGCGATAGCGCAGTAGTTAGCGCGCCAAGATGCTGAGCAAATATAACCTGATAAAAAACGAGGGCTTCACGCAGCATGAGCGTGATAACCGCGTCGTTATTCAACTTGTGTGTCCTAATTGGGGTACTGAAACTGAACCAAAAGCCAAAAGGCAAAAGAGTCGCCTTTCTTGCAACCGGATACGAACTGAAAGGTTAATATTTCTTTTTTTCACTCAGGAGTGAAACCAAAAAGTAAACTTAACCGTTTTCGGTTTAGGCTGGCCTCCTTTTTTGGAGCTGTACCTTTGCCTACGCCTTTAATTGGCTCAACTATATATGTTCTCTAATTTTTAAATACAAACCATATTTACCTGATTTTAATGTAGCAGCAATATTAATAATGTGTTCAACTTACCGTTTCGGGGGCAGTTAGTAATGAAATCTTAAAAGTTTCGATTGGGTGACCGTCAAATCGTTTCCTATTAATCGGAGACCTATATCATCAAAATTATCATGAGCATCACCGTCACCAGCATATATATATATATATATATATTCACTGGAAAACAAAGGCCTCTCCCAGCGATCTCCACTTACCCCTGCCCTGCAGTAGCTCATTCCAACTCGGGCCTGCAAATGCCCTAATTTCATCAAGCCACAAAATTTTTTGCAGTCCTCGACTGCACCTCTCTGTCCTCACGACCATTCTCTAACTTTAATGGTCAACCGGCTATCTGTCCTGTGCAACACATGTCCTGCCCAGCTCCAGTTCTTCGGTTACTGTCAATTAGAATACCCGCCATCCCCGTTTCCTCTCAGATCCACACCTATCTCTTCCTGTCTCTTAACGTTACGCCTAATATTTCTTGTTCCATCGCTCCTTGCGGGGTTTAGAACCTGTTCTAGAGCTTCTTTGGTAACATCCACGTTTCGGCCCCATATGTTTGCATCGGTAGAACGCAATTATTGCGCACGTTTCGTTTCAATGACACTGGAAACCTCCTAGTCAGGATTTTTTAATGCCTGGAGTATGCAGGCCAACCCGTTTGTATTGTGTAAATTTTCTTCTGTATATGATCTATATCACTTATATGAACGATATATGGCTCGTAAAATAAACAACCGCTTCTTAGCTGGGGGTGGGCCTATTAATATTCAATTGGTTTATGTGCGCTTTCTTACGGGAATTTTGTTTCTTTTGACTATCAGTATCTATTGTAAGGACACAGGCCTAGCCAAATCATCTTTTTGGCTTTCTGAGTCTAGGCTCCTGACATGAGTACAGATTTGATTTGCAGCATTAGAAGCAGGTGCCATACAGAAATCACATTGCTTTTGACATGTGCTTCTGCAACGGGATATTATATGGAAACCCTTTTTGCCGACTATCCTTGGTTGTCGGAAATTTTTCATTTGTAATAACCGGGTACAATCTGTAATGTCGTTGATGGGAAATACGGGCGGGAAGAAACGGAGTGGACAGTACATACGCTCACTTGGAACTGAAGTTTCATTAAAGGTTTTCCAGGGAGCGGAGGGACGCATATGCTTGGTCAAACCTTGATACTAAGGTCATGCATAATCACATGCAAAAATTGTAAAGGAAGCTACAGCCCAAGGATATAGCTAATTTCGTTATCCGTCAATGAAACTGACGGGACCCTGACAGAAGTGGCAGATTATGCGTATATCTGGCCAGCTTCAATATTTCTCTAGCCAGTCTGTCATTAGACTTGCTTAAAATGGTTGCATTTCTCAATAGCCGAGCGTAACCACAATCTGATGTGTGCGGTTAGGTGCATACCACCCGTAACAGCCTTTAAAGACGCTGACTGCTCTCTGAGTAGGTCTTTTATACATCGTCCCGTTTGGCCAACATAAATTTTACCTCAGCGGTGTGCAATCTGGTGAACGACCTAAGTGGCGCAAGTCACCAGGGTATATACGTGTCTCTGCTCGCATGCGTTGTTTTACACTTTTCTTTTACCTCCGATTACGTATCAGAGAGAACAACCTCGCGAGCTTACAGGGGGCTGTGAAAACTACGTCCACCTCATGCTTGCGTCCTACTTTCTTCAGTTTGTACGAAACTAAATGTATCTCCGCTGAAAAATTCATAAGCGCCATACCTCCCATATGCAATAATCCGACATGAAACATTTGGGATCCCATACAATAGCCCGTTCTTCCTACATGTAGCATGATGTTATACGATATGGGAGTTAAGGGGAATAGGGGTTTTTTGTTCAGTAGGGATGTACGGTGTCACAACAACCTTTTTTGGTTTCCGCTTTTCCTGTGTCGTTGCCGCGGCTGCCATGTTGAGCTTCTTTAAAAGCGAACCTCCCCCAGCCCCCAGAAGATGGGAGGGGAAACATAAGCTTTCGAGACGTGACACATGCAAACTGAAGCTGTGCTCAACCTTGTGCATACAATACTTTCTCAAAGCGGAATTCAGGCACGATAAAGCAATTCCTCGTTTGCCGAGCTTAGTGTGTGAGGAGTCATAAGGTATAAGGCTTTTCTTGGAACCTGGTAAATATTTTCAACGGACATGGTCGTCCTATCTAAAATACAAATCGAGGTATAAAAACTGCCTCACGCTATTAGCGGGATGTGCAAGGCTAAAAGACAAAGAACATGAAGTATCATTAAAAAGATCTAACACGCTATTAGCTGCTGATATCATTCATGACGATCAGGTATTGGAATGCCAGGGTCAAGTACATATTTTCATGTGAGACCATCCATGACGTGGACCAGGAGGTAGATTTGGTCGCACTTCACTACGCAAGCCTGGGGTTGGTTGAAGGAGAAGAAAACGGGGTTGCTTGAAGTGGTGGACATTCAGGCTATGGGGCGGGCGGGCAACGTCAGCATTGGCATTGCTGGCCAATCCGTGCCTCTGGTCGGCGTGACGAACGACGGAGTGGTTGAGCCTGTGGTTCGAGTTGGCCATATCAGTTTTGTCAGTAGGTACAATCTGCCTTCGTGGTGATGGTGTTCTGGAGTAAACACAGAGGACAGGAACTAGCATATGGGCAAGTTAAAACTGAGCCGACAATTACGACGTCTCTCACAAAGATTGTACGACAGCCCGTAATCCCCTTTCTGTGAAGGGGCTCGCCTCTTGACCTCTTCCATTGCTGAAATCTTGCGCGACAGAGGGCAGCAGGTGCACTGCTTATAATCTTGCGTCGGTGCTGGCTAAAGCCTGTGTGCTGCCATGCCAGCAGGAAGACGTCGTCTGGCTCTCCGATGCTGCACCTCAAACACCAAATTGTAGATGTGTCTGGTCCACTATGACAAGAAGTCTTCCCTTTGGAAAAGAGTGCCAGCCTCACCGGCATTAGGGCAGTGCCCGTATACTATTCTTAAGCAAAGTTTGACTGCTCAACCGTGTTCCTGCGGAATCAGACCCGGGGTCCCAATTCACAAAGCGGTTTTTTCTTAAGTGGCTCGCCGGCTTTGTTAATATATGTCCGGGATTGGCTGAAATATCTTTACAAAGAATTCTAATGTAAGATCTTTTTGTAGATAGTACCAAATACACGTATTTACAAAAATCAATCAAGGCCCTCTCAGAATTAATAGTTAACGCTGGCTTAGATTCAAGGCTGTTATTGGGCCATTTGGACAAGAACGCGTATATGTAGCCGTATCCAACTGCCAACCTCGTCATCACCCGTCACTTTCGTAGATATCTCTATCTTCTTTCCTTTACCTCAGCAGAGAAGAGCAACAGGTTAGAAGACTGCGTTTCCTCAATCAATTGTCCCCTCTCTCCCTAAAGCTTCCCTTCTTGTAGAGTACAGCACTGGTACAAAGAATTCAGCTGATCCAATTATGTGTCGCCTTAAGAACACGCGAACAGAAGTAGCGTCGAGCTTTTGTAGAAAATATAGTTGTGCTGTTTCCTTTCGATAATTGTTCGGTGATAAAAATCAACTTAGTGTTGAAGCAATGAACGACAGTTTTGTGGGCATCATTAAGGAGTGTGCAATAGAAGTCGGTGGTAACTCCGTTAGACAGGATACCAGTAAGCTATCGCAGGAGACGAAAGATCTGATCAAGAAACACCAATATATGAAAGCTTCTAGCCCTACAGCTAGAATAGAACTGGCAGAACTTTCGAAGTTAATCAACAAGCGTAAGACAGCTGACATAAGGAAGTATAATATGGACAGAATTGAGCATGCTCTCAAGAACGGAGGAAGCCTAAAAGCAGTGAAGAAACTAGGAATGGGCAAGAATCAGATGTATGCGTTAAGAGACAAAGCCGGCAATATCATTACTAATATGGATGAGATGGTTCATGTGGCTGAGGAGTTCTATAGAGATTTATACAGTATCGGTGGCACCCACGCCTTTAATGGAAGAGAGAATAGTCTAGAGGAATTCGAAATCCCGCAAGTAACGCCGGAAGAAGTAAAGAAAGCCTTGGGAGCTATGCAAAGGGTGAAGGCAGCTGGGGAGGATCAGGTAACAGTAGATTTGTTGAAGGATGGTGGGCAGATTGTTCTAGAGAAACTGGCCACCCTGTATACGTAATGCCTCATGACCTCGAGCGTACCGGAATCTTGGGAGAGCGCTAACATAATCGTAATCCATAAGAAATGGGACGCCAAAGACATGAAAAATTATAGACCGATCAGCTTACTGTCAGTTGCCTTCAAACTATTTGCTATGGTAATCGCAAATTGAATCAGGAACACCTTAGACTCCTGTCAAGCAAAGGACCAGGCAGGATTCCGTAAGGGCTACTCAACAATACACCACATTCACATTATCAATCAGGTGATAGAGAAATGTGCAGAACATAACGAACCCTTATATATCGCTTTCATTGATTACGAGAAAGCATTTGATTCTGTCGAAACCTCAGCAGTCATGGAGGCATTGCGGAATGAGGGTGCAGACGAGCCGTATGTAAAAATACTGAAAGATATCTATAGCGGCTCCACAGCCACCGTAGTCCTCCATAAAGAAAGCAACAAAATACCAATAAAGAATGGCGTCAGGCAGGGAGATACGATCTCTCCAATGCTATTCACAGCGTGTTTACAGGAGGTATTCAGAGACCTGGATTGGGAAGAATTGGGAATAAGATTAATGGAGAATACCTTAGCAGGTATTCTCCATTAACTCAATGAGGAGCTCAATGAGGAGCAAGGTACGATGATCACTCACCAACTAGCCCAACTTTCGACTTTACCTTAGCAACTTGCGACTCGCTGATGATATTGCCTTGCTTAGTAACTCAGGAGACCAGTTGCAATGCATGCTCACTGACCTGGAGAGGCAAAGCAGAAGAGTGGGTCTAAAAATTTATCTGCAGAAAACTAAAGTAATGTTTAACAGTCTCGGAAGAGAGCACCAATTTATAATAGGTAGTGAAGCACTAGAAGTGGTAAGAGAATGCATCTACTTAGGGCAGGTAGTGACCGCGGATCCGGATCAGGAGACGGAAATAATTAGAAGAATAAGAATGGGCTGAGGTGCCTTTGGCAGGCATTCTCAGATCATGAACAGCAGGCTGCCATTATCCCTCAAGAGAAAAGTGTATAATAGGTGTGTCTCACCAGTACTCACCTACGGGCCAGAAACCTGGAGGCTTACGAAAAGGGTTCTACTTAAATTTAGGACGACGCAACGAGCTATGGAAAAAAGAATGATGGGTGTAACATTAAGGGATAAGAAAATAGCAGATTGGGTCAGGGAACAAACGCGAGTTAATGACATCTTAGTTGAAATCAAGAAAAAGAAATGGGCATGGGCAGGGCATGTAATGAGGAGGGAAGATAACCGATGGTCATTAAGGGTTAGGACCTGGATTCCAAGGGAAGGGAAGTGTAGCAGGGGCGGCAGGAAGTTAGGTGGGTGGATGAGATTAAGAAGTTTACAGGGACGACGTGGCCACACGTAGTACATGACCGGGGTACTTGGAGAAGTATGGGAGAAACCTTTGCCCGGCAGTGGGCGCAACCAGGCTGATGATGATGATGATCGAAGTGAACTTGAACTGTTTGGAACTGGTTTGCAGTCATTTTTTTTTCACAGGAGTTGAACCGGAACTGAACTGTTTTCGCTGAACCAGATCGAAAACAGGAACGAATATTGGTTTGAAACTCTGGTTCTATTATGGTCCGAGTCACATTCGCAGAGTCAAGTACTAGTGGGCAGGAGATACGAGTCATCCCCTACAGAACACTTCCGTGCCCACCCTGTAGTTGCCTATTATCTTGCTAACGACCCCAAGGTATGCGGCAAGCCATGGCTAGGTAATGAGGAGTGAAATTCAGCGCTGGGTGATTGTTGTCACTGCTCTCTTTCTGATCGTTAAGGCGAGCGAATGTAACGCGGTGTGCTAGCCGACTTTCATCTATTCGTGCTATAGTGAAGACGACGAAGTAATTTCCATCACGTATGCATCACTTGCACTGCTGAAATTGAATTCGGAAGGTTCAGTTCAATATTACGGAAATATAAATCGCAATAATTAACTGCAATACAAAGCAAGATGTCCCGAAAGCAAAAAAAAAGATGTATGTAAGTATGTAACTCCCATGTGGGAGTTAAAATAAGGTCAAACAAGGACAACCTTACAAGTAAAGTATGTACATCATAAAGTAGTCTATTAAACTGTTAGTACGGTGTAGTTGCTGGCGACAGCAAAGAGAACACAAAATGACGAAGAGCTCTAGTACGACCGCGACTCAATCATGCTCAGCGTTTGGTGTTCTCTTTATATATTGACACGTTCGCTTCTTTTCTTTATCTTTCTCCGGCGACCGCTCTTTCCCATCAAAAAAATTTTCAACGTTATCGCTCAGCGCAAGAAGCGCCTGGATGATTCGGAACTGATGAGAATGCCATCGCTCATTATATGAGTTGTATATGTCCTCATCGAACTTTCTACTATCAGACTGCATGGGCCCCACGATTTGTGTAGAAGTTTCTGGAAAGCACGCGTGCACCAGCGATTACACAAGAACCATCGACGAGTCATGAATAAAAAAACGGCACGCTTGACCACTAATCATATTTCACCGGTACCGACTGTGTTCGCAGCTACCATTGTGCTTCGAGTGCTGCCTGTTGTTGAAGACACAGGTTGACCTGCAGATCTCAGTGCCCTTCCACTCTGTGGAGGATGACCAGCGAAGCTGTTTATGTGGGCCTCTTAATGGCGCATTGCAACGCCACCGCGGGTCTGCCCGGCATCGCACTATCTTCGGGATCGGCCCACGTATGGGGAGTGTTTAACGCCTGCGTCACCTCCGCCGTGGGTTGGGCTTGCATTGCCCTATCTTCGGGAGCGGCCCACGTATGGGGAGTGCTTAACGTCTGCTTCACCTCCGCCGCGGGTCGGCCCGGCATCGCACTATCTCAGGGATCGGCCCAGGTATGGGGAGTTTTTTTTTTGCTTACCACAACGACACGAAAATTTCCTTGGACGGTAGAGGTATACAGCTTCACTGTAATAAGAACTTAGTTTCCTCATTTATAGTTTTGCTACTGTGTTCTTCACTGTCACTAGTACGGGGCATCTAGTTGAGGTGCCAATGAGTTCATGTACCGTACTCCGCCGCAACGCCACGATCCAAGCCAGGGACCAGAGGACAACACCAACGTCGCCAAAGACCAGTGAGCTAGGCGTAGGCAGCAAGGACTGCTACCGGAATACGGATCTCTTCGCGACAAGACCACAGGGATGAAAATCAAATTAGCGACCTGAATGGCATCCCCAGCATCCACAATCTTGCCGCAACAACTTCGGGAGCCACCGACCTTTCGTGAATCATCGACTGAAGACCCGAAACTTGACTGGAGACTAACGAGAGTACCGCGACGTTCAACTGGAATGGCGATTAAAAGCTGCGCCAAGTCTGTTTTTCATTGGGTGACTCGCCTTTTACGCGTTGCCCACCTCGAAATGTCTTAAGAAAAGCAAGATCGGTTCTTAATGCGGGCTGCGAAAGAGCTATTCGCCGGATTGATACGCGACCCGCCCAAGACGGTCACAGAATTTGTTTCGTAGGCCACAATGATCGAGAAGACGCTTGAAAGGCACACCAGGCAATACACCGCCGTGCGTTGACAACAAACTAGGCGGCAGCTTAAGCGCTTGGCACCAACGACCTAAGTCAGATGATCAGAGCGATTGTACGGGAAAAGCTGCAGAAGTTGTGGCGAACGTCGCTGCCCCCAGGTGGCCTCCGATCACTGACGTAGTCAAACAATACCTTCAGTGTCACTGAAACTACCAGAATGTGCGTCATTGCTACAACTGCAGTTGGAAGTGATGACCTGCGCTACCGTCAAGCGCCGTCAAGGTCTCCCTCCGCGGTCGCGCCAGGGTCCCGTAACGCGGCAATTCCGTCATCCACCGCCACTGCAAGCCCGTCGCCAAGGACAGCTACCCAAGGAAGACGGACTACCCAAGGAAGACGGACCCAAGGAAGACGGACCCACCGCCGCCCGCTCTGCTGTCACTGCGGCGAAGCCAGCGATTATTACCGCCGATGATCATAACGCGACTTAGGACTGAGAGGGTTCGCCGTCAACCCACCGTGCCCACATCAAGGTGAACGGCCACGGGATATTGCCGACTACCTCGCCGCCACTCAGTGGAGCCCTCGACGATCATTCCGTTCGCCGTCACCAGCCCGCAACCTGGCGCCGCAGCGCCGATCGTACACTGGCTCAGCCAGGGGACGGTCAGTCAGACCATATTGACACGCGCATTTGTTTACCTTTTCCGGTTTAGCCCTTTTCACCGTTATCGCTTTTGACAGTTAAACTCTTATATTAATTCTCTATTATATACTTACTCTTTTTATTTTATCGCATCTGTGCATTTTTATGTAAACCTTTCTTTATGTGCCCCACCTTCTAGGATCTCTCTTCGAGATAGCAGTATTCATAAATAAATAAATAAATAAATAAATAAATAAATAAATAAATAAATAAATAAATAAATAAATAAATAAATCGTTCAGCGCGCACGCGCCCAGATGTATAGGAAGTTTCTCGATTGTTATAGATGGTTCTGTTGTCACCGAAGCTTGTGCAATCTGATTACATGTGCGACGCAAATTGTGTAGAATATTTCCGGAAGACATGCGGGCACCATCGATTACCCTGAAACCTTCGATGACTCGTGCATAAAAGCCGACGCGCTTGACGGGCAGATCAGATTTTTTGACGATCGCCGATTGTGTTCGCCGCTATCTTCGTTCTTTGAGTGTTGCCTGTTTCTGAGGGCACAGATTCGCCCAATCAAACGCTAGTTTCGTTATTCCAAGTTTTCCTGCTTTCTTCACCATCACTACTACGTGACAACATCCGCAAAACGAAAGGCAGCAACAGATGGAAGTGCGCTTTCTATTCGTCGAACTGACGAAGATCTTCCGCCGCCGACGAAGACATCGTAAAGAATATCTCTGTTTATTTAGTAGTGTCGACAGAGTAACAGCCTGGACCAGTTCTCAGCAAGCGCAGACACCCCAGCGTTTATTCGTGCTCGTTTTATGCCCAGGAAAGGGCACACAAGTGGCCAGCATGCGCCGAAGATCCTACACGCAGGCACGTATCACTTCAGCTTATCTAGCTGATACAATCTCGACAACATATCAAGACACGCCGCCATCCCGACGAAGCTTGGAAGCAAAAATATGCATTAGTAACATCTTGATGAGGGCTTGTTGGTTCATATTTAGAACTCAAGTTGAAAAGCCCCTCTCTAACGCCTCGAATGCCCAGAGGGTAAATAAATAAATAAATGAATAAATAAACAAATAAGACAAGGACACGAGGAAGGCAAATACTACATACAAGCGCCTACTACCAACTGAAAGCTTATTTGAAAGTTTTCAGCCATATTATGCGTTTTCCAGCATAGACATGTGTACACCAGTCGCAAATACACCTGCAAAATCACCAGCATAATAATATTTCACGCAAAGAAGCTACTTCTTTTTCCCGCAAGGCAAAAGAGGGAGCGCTCACATACTTATCTGCGTCATTTCTAATGCAATGAGCCTCTATTGTTTCCCTTTCCTTCTTGCCTTTTACATTTCCTATGAATTAAGTTTTTTTTTCAAATGTGAGTGTGCAGAGAAACTTGTTACGATGTCCTGCTAAATGACTCTCGTAACCATTCTTTAGGGTACTGCTGTGCTGACGAGCTCCGTCCCGTTTGCCCTATATAAGTTTTTCCACAACTGAGCGGTATCTGATAGATAACGTTGTGACTTCAGTCAGTGGAACGATATTTACGATTTGTGTTGCACAGAGGCCTTTCGAGCGTTTTCGTAAGAGTGCATGTCGAGGAAAGCTTGCACGGGGCACTGAAAAGCAAATTAACATTATGTCTATTGGAATCTTTCTTTAGATTGTGTGACAACTTGTACAAGTATGGCACCACGTGCGCTCGTATATTGACATTATTCTTTTCTTTGTGGGCTGGTTGCGAAGTTATTCTTTTTTCTTTCTGCGAGATGGCTTCGCATACTGAAGTGATGAGAGAATGGGGAAAACCTGCATTCTGTAATTGTGCTATCTGATTTTGAAAACTTCGCTCGCACTTATCCTCACACGACTACAGTGTTGCCTTAATGCATGTGGTTGCTATGCCTCCCTTATTCAGTTTAGAGTGTGTCTTGCCGTAGCGGAGCTAGACTTCTTTTAGATCTGGGATGATATGTCCAGCATACATGCTCATCCGATGAAAAACAGAGATTGAGATCGAGAAACTGAATGCGGTTGTTTATTGGCAATTCATCCGTGAACTTAAGTCCTCCCGGTGAGTTGATGAACACGCCCAAAATTTCTTCGACCGCGTCATGAAAATGCATACATATATCATTCTTCATAACAATTAAGTAGTTGTCAACGTACTTAACACTCGCGTTCATGGCGTGTCCACTAACTTAGCAGAAATTACATCGTCAACCCGAGGATAAAAAAAATGTTGTACAAAACGGGGCTGTGGCTAATTCTATACAGATGCAGAACTGTCCATCATAAATAATGGCAGTTTTTAACGCTTTTCGATTTTATCTTCATTCAACTGAACCAGTACGTTCACCTAGATCTACTTCTTGTTTCTGACTCCAGTGATAAATTCCCTGGTCGCCTAAGATGTACAGGTCATGTTCGCCTGCCAGCTAAAGTTGAGATTTAGGTTTCCTTGTCATCGACCCTTGATGTACCTTACAGTTACTGCATATTATCACCGCTTCCTGACGTCTTGCTTATGCCCAGCGTTGCTGTTCCCAAAATTGAAGACACGTGCCTTCCTTTTTTGAATCTCGGCTTGTTCTCACAAATTTTACCGGCAGGAATATCAGTGGCCACAATTTACGCTGTTCAGGTCCAGCTCATCCCTAAACGCTTACCCTAAACGCTCCCCATAAGCCTCAAAATGCCGAGAAAGGCTCACGGTGGGAGCATGAGACATTCTGGAAAATGATTCAATCGGATTTTCTGCTTCTGTAGACTGAAGACATCTGCCAAATATTGAGCACATACAGATATTGAGCACCTTTCTGACTTTAACAACTGACAATTAGGTCAAATATCAGTCGTCACTCACCGCACTTGCACCGGTGACAGTGACCGCATTCACCGTCGGCCGTATTGTGTCCCTGCTGCTGAGCGCGAAACTGTTCAAGATGAAATAAAAAAGATGTTCTCCAATACGTAGTTTAGCCTTCGTCCAATCCTTGGGCATCACCTGTTACTTTGGCAAAACATAAAGTAGGCACTTAGGGCTTCTACGTAGATTATTGCCACTTAAACAAAATCAACAAGAACGACATCTACCCGTTGCCTCGCATTGAGGATGCCATTGACTGCCGCTATGGTGCCAACTACTTTTCTTTAGATTTTCGCTCTTTTTATTCGCAGATGATTGTTGATGACAGGGACCGCAAAAAGACCGCGTTTGTCACACCCGACGGGCTTCATCAGTTCAAGGTAATGCCCTTTGGCCTACGCAACGCGCCAGCAACCTTGGAGCGAATGATGGACTTCCTGTTTAATGACTTCAAAACGTTCATTTGTTTTTTTTTGTTTCGCTACCTCAACAATGTGATCGTGTTCTTGCCTAAGCCCGAAGCAGACCTAAAGCGTATGCCGGTAATTTTTACCGCCTTCCACCTGACCGATCCTCAACCCAACTCGTCGTAGTGCCTTTTTGCCCTCAATCGAATTCCTGTCCTTGGTTATCTCGTACACGTTATGTGCATCTGCCAAACTCTGACAAAATATGTGTGGTGAGTGATTTTCCAACTTTCATTTACGCTTTTAGCGTTCACCTGCTGGCAGACAAACAAACTGCCTCGCGTGCGCTGAGGTTAGATTACGAAAAAAGTAGAAGAGCGAGTCAAGAAGCAGATTTTTCTTAGGTCCACACGATACAGATGTCAATGCAGCCTACACAAATTTTCTTCCTTAGCGCAATCAAGATGCGTAAAAGTAACGTACAAATTTTGTAGAGCAGTGCGCCTCTTCACACAAATGTTCTCTTGGATGAACGAAGCACTATATACTCAAAGTGATTAGATTAAGAGAACACTTCCTGACCGAAATGAAATAAAATAATGACAACGGCTATTATAAGGAACTGCGCAGAAACACACGCAACCTATTGTTATCGATGATGAGTAAACGAAATACAGTGTATTAATGGAGGTATCGTGAAAGCTAATGGTAACACATAGAAAATTTAGCGTATGAGAAAGGCAGCCGTTAAACTGTTCGCAGGACAAAACGTTAGACCACGCTTGAGGATATCAACTTCACCGGGATTTAAGCTCTGTGATGCTCATGCAAAGTGCGCACTTCTAGTGGCAACACGTTGCGGAGACCGGCACAGATGCGGTACCACCTAGAATCTGCTGGACAAGCTCCGTCTTGAAAAGAAACAAGCATACGCAAATTGTTCGGCCGGGAGCTGTTGAATATTATGCTCCGAAAAAGAAGAGAAGAAGACGAAGTGAGAAACGAGGTGGAGCCGAGCGCGCGCCAGCATTTTTTGGAGTTGTTTTTTAGCAAGCGTCGAATAAAGAAGACGTTCTCTACTTCGGCTCCGCTTCCTGGTTTTCAACATATAGTGCCGTGACCAGGATATCAGTTCTACAGTTGAAGACCCCTGACGATGAAGCAAGCTACCTGAAGAGGACGACCGACCGACGCGATCAACACGACGACGCTGTGACAGAATCGAAGAACGATCCACGTCATCACGAAGCCACCGATTCCCGACGTGACGACATGGAAAGACTACGACGGAAGCGTGCTACCGTTCGTGCGGTGGTCACCAGGATCATCAACGACATGACAACTCTTCTGCAGACGGAACCGACGCCATATGGTGAGCTGACCGATCATCTTAACCTATTGAAGATAAAGGAAACTATGCTTACGGACCTTCATAACCAAGTAGAAGAGCATGTTACGGATGATAACCTTGAGGATGAGCTTCAAAGCGTCGGACAATATCAAGAATCTATCGTCCTCGCGAAATCCCGCGCTGAACGCATTTTATCCGATCAGCAAACAACGACTACGCGCGAATCTCACGATGACTTTCGTCAAGCACGCGCACACGTTAAGCTACCGAAGCTCGACGTGCCGAAGTTTCATGGTGACCCCATTAAATGGCCAGAATTTTGGGATCAATTTGAGTCTACTATTCACCAGAACAGATATATTACAGACGTAGACAAATTGAAATATCTTCGGAGCTACTTGATGGGTAAAGCGGAAGGTGTCATCAGCGGCCTGTCGACAACTAACGAGAGCTATAGCACAGCTATAGAACTTCTCAAAGAAAGATTCGGTCACAAGTCACTGATCGTTAACGACCACATGCGTCGCCTTCTAAACCTACGTAAAGTTCGTTCTTGCGAAGATTTCGAAGGGCTTCAAAGGTTGCATGAAGAAGTGCAGACTCGCGTGAGATCCCTGCATAACCTTGGCGTCGAAGAAAAAGAATATGGAGTGCTTCTGAAAACTGCTATAATACAAAATCTTCCGCAAGAAATGGTGCTCCGTTATAATCAGCTCATCTTGTCTTCGACAAATACAGGCGTTACTAGTGACAGGGTAAATGAAATGTCTGTTCTTCTAGACTTCTTGAGCCTTGAAGTAAGAAGCTGGGAACAGACTATAATGATGACTTCTGACAAGAGAGAACAAGCCTCAACAGCAAAACGACAATCTAATGAGCATTTCCAAGGTTCTGCATCTATGCTGACCGTGAAACTGACTCCAGAGAGTTGTATATTATGCGGAGACAAAAATCACTCGGTGGATGTCTGCACAGCGGAACTAGCATTAGACGAAAAGAAAGAGAAACTACGGAAATTAGGATGCTGTTTCCGCTGCGCTAGACAATTTCACAAAGCTAAGGAATGCCGAAACTGGAAGAGACTAAGCTGTGCGAAATGCAAGGGGCGACATATCACCACAATGTGCGACCCGAAATGGAAGCAGAAGAATACGGAAACACAGACAACTGTTTCCAGTTCGTCAACAGATTCGCCAAAGTGCGCAGTTCTTCTGCAGACCGCCCAAGTTTGGGCTGTGTGCACTGGAAGCAGATGCTTTGTAAGAATGTTAAATGATGGTGGCAGTCAACGCAGCTTCATCACGGAAGAATTGTCTAGGAAGCTGAAAGCCACTGTGTTAGCCGAAGAGCAGCTCACAATCTCGGGATTTGGAAACGTTTCAGCACCGCGGAAATATTATAGGAGAGTACGAGTCACGCTGCATAGCCAGTACGACTCAAACTCACAAGAAGTAGAGGCGATAGAAGTTCCCGAAATATGCAATTACTTGTCAGCATTGACAGATACAAATGTACTTGCAAAGTTGAAAAGCAAGAACTTACGTTTGGCTGACGTTAACGCAGTTCAGGTCTCGCCTGAGCCTGGAATAAGCATCCTTATAGGTGCAGACTATTACTGGCAGCTTGTCAGCGGAAGAATTCATCGACTGGGCGACTCCTTGACCGCCATCGAAACAATCATAGGATGGACACTTCATGGAGATACGAGAAGTCCACCTAAGTTCTACAAGCGGGAAACCATAAGGAACTTCAATATATGGCTAACGGAAGCCAACGTTTCCCAGCAACTGAGGTCTTCCTGGGAAGTAGAACATCTGGGACTGACTAACGAAGACAGACTTTCGAAAGATGACGAGCACGTCCTGGAGAACTTCGTGGAAACAACTGTTAGAAACAATGGTCGCAATCAAGTTGAACTGCCATGGCGCTGCAATTGTTCCCAGCTTAAAAATAACCGGGATGTCGCATTAAAGAGGCTGGAGTCCTTGCAGAGAACACTACATCGAGAACCAGAGTTTCAGAAGGAATATGACACTGCCATTAGGAGCAACTATAACAAAGACTACGCTGAGAAGGTCCCAATGGACAGTACGAGTGAACATATCACGTACTATATGCCACACCGAGCAGTAGTGCGATGCGACAGAACTACGACTGAAGTACGGGTGGTATCCGACGCCTCTTCTCATGCTCCGGAGTCACCTTCACTCAACGATGTCTTGTGGACAGGACCGAATTTGAACCCCAACATCATCGACTTACGACTGAAGTTTCGCAGCTTCAAGATTATAATTTCCGCCGATATCAAAAAAGCGTTTCTTCAAATATCGCTGGCTGAACAAGACCGAGACGCGTTTCGTTACTTCTGGTTTGAAGAAGGATCTTCCAATATTAACGAACTGCGCATCACAAGGGTTTCTTTTGGTGCCTGCAGCAGTCCCTTTCTCCTTGCTGCAACTCTGCGACACCGCTTCCAACTAGTAAAAGACAAATACCCTTCTACAGCCAAACTATTGAAAGATCTTCACAGACTGGAGGCCACCAATAGTGTGCCGGCTACTCAAGGACAGTCATGGAATTCTTGGACCAAAACTATCTGCCTCAAGAGTCCAGAAAACGAAGAAACCGATACAGAGGCAGAGACAGCGAAAAGAGAAAGCGATGCCATGAAATTAAGAAAAGTGGATACGGGACTTTTCGGATTTTGTCTAGCGTGGGATGATTTCTATTTAGTTGTGTGTGAAATATGTAACCAAGTCACAAAACCACACGCTCTGCGAAATCACTTGGAGCAGCGGCATGGGAGCACCGACACCTTTGGTAAGGGTGACGACACTGCTGACACGTCCGTGCTCCAACCGGCGGGTGGAGGGAAGTCCTCGGGGCACAGCTCCTTGTCATTGTCGTCCTCATCGTCGTTTTCAACGTTATCGTCTTCCGCCCTGCGACACTCGAGCGGGCCTACTGGGCGCCCGTCGTCAACAGCAAAGGCTTCATCTGGGTCCGCACTGTCAGGGAGGCACAGCAGTGGGGTGAAAAGACCAAAACGCAGCAACCACACGCTGGCCCCCGTTGTCCAGGTGGAGCGAATGCCACTTCCACGACAGCCTCAAGCCATGGCTGCCCGCAACAGCTCGCCAGGCGTTGAAAAGGAATTACCTTCACCCCAACAGCCACCACCTTTAACCACTAGAGGGCTAGGAATGCTGTCTGGGCCGGGGCCAGGGCAGGCCAGTCACATAACACCCGACGCATGCACCAGCAGTACGTCAGCAATGGTGGCTGCGACGACTTCCACTGCGGCACCTACGCCCATCAGGAAGACATGCCAGCAATGGTTCCACCACAAACACAAAGTGCTCATGGTGCCGACGGCTTTGCCGACGGCAAAGTTCGCTCATGCAAAGTGCGCACTTCTAGTGGCAACACGTTGCGGAGACCGGCACAGATGCGGTACCACCTAGAATCTGCTGGACAAGCTCCGTCTTGAAAAGAAACAAGCATACACAAATTGTTCGGCCGGGAGCTGTTGAATATTATGCTCCGAAAAAGAAGAGAAGAAGACGAAGTGAGAAACGCGGTGGAGCCGAGCGCGCGCCAGCATTTTTTGGAGTTGTTTTTTAGCAAGCGTCGAATAAAGAAGACGTTTTCTACTTCGGCTCCGCTTCCTGGTTTTCAACAGTGATATGTCCGCAACGTTTCTGCAGAGCTCTGGATGCTTGCTCGTAGCACTATCGGTAGGAGCTATGTGCTGTAGGGGCCATAGCAGTTTTCTTGGGTGGATCTGCAGCTCCAATAGCTTTGTGCTGGCACTTGTTTAGTAGGTTTTTCTGCCTAGTTACGACGACCTGTTCAAGTTGTTTTTTTTCCGGTTGAGAGGAATTTATGCTATCGAGTTGATTAGTAATTATCGTAAGTTGTTCCCAGCAGAGTTCTTTGAGGATATCAATTAAAGAGAGCGCTTCATTTTCTACGACAGTCACCGGACTCAGTGAAGCACAATATTTTGCTTTACAAGCTCAGAAGTTCTGCATTTAGAGGGAGAGTTTGAAAATGTTTTCGCAGCTATATGATTCAGTGAACTCACTCCGTACAAATATTCGACAACAAAAAAGAAAAGATATTCTTTGAAACAGGAGTGCCACAGGGTTCAGAACTTGGACCAATCTGTTTTCCCTCTGCATAAATGGTTATCCTCTCTTCTTGACATACACGTAAACAGGACTACATGCTGATGACACTGCTTTACTTATAGGACACCGCTCTCCTAAAGGGTTGGACAACTAATTATTCAGGACCTAGTTTTTTATGGCGCAACGCAAAGCTCACCATAGGTAGTGTGTACATCTGCAGTGGTTACTTCCAAAAGTATGTGGATATTCAGTAAGCAGTTTTTTCGATCTGAGCAGCGTCTAAAAAAGTAAGAGTCCCTCCTCAAGCAACGCTGAGAAGTCAGAGCGATGTTGATAGCCCGCCTCGCAAATTCTGAAAGCCTCCCATCGTTCTGCTTCCCCAGGAGTAGGTGTAACTCTGGTTAACCACCTACATTTTGACCTTTTCAACCACTGTTGAAAATGAAAATCTCGTGCAATAAGTTGGCGTTGTTTTACAGACAGT
Organism: Dermacentor albipictus; assembly: GCF_038994185.2. Taxonomy (NCBI): domain Eukaryota; kingdom Metazoa; phylum Arthropoda; class Arachnida; order Ixodida; family Ixodidae; genus Dermacentor; species Dermacentor albipictus. The sequence continues at coordinate 179,326,595 of NC_091823.1, read as the reverse complement.
TATTGTATTTCTTCCGCGTTTTGCCCCAAGTGCACCCCTCCGTCATGGCTGGCCGGCCCCTCGTCGTTGTTCTGTCGATAGACGGGCCAAGCCAACTCGCCCATAACGAAAATGAAGGCAGCGACACTTTTCTGCTCACTACAAACGGAGTCTTATGAGCACACTGTAAGTCAGGAAAAACTTATAATAAAGAAAGAATGCTTCATTTCAATAGTAATAAAATGACCGATACAGTCGTACACCAGTAGAAAGTCCCTTGGTGGACCTCTTATGCAGTGTCATGTTTTTGCCGCGTGAGGTACCAAAGGTAATTTTCGACTTTTAGTGATGAATTAAAAATATAAATCCACATTTAATTAGAAAGACACGAGTCGTTTCCTCAGCGTTTCATTAGCGGGGTTATCTCGATTCAGGTTCTGAGCGATTTCCTGTTCCTTTATGGAAGTAGACTTGCGCACTAGTTTAAAGTACAAGAAACTTCTAAGTGGTTTAAATCAAGCAAATTAGTGCTATATACAAAGAGAACTACGTAAGTTAAATTCACTTCTAAGCGATATGTGGTGCCTGCAAGATACGCCAGGTCTGACCGCTCGTCGCGTATGTCGTGGCCCCCGCAAAGCCGGCGCTCCGCTTAGCAGGTGGTGTGTCGTTAGCTCTCCGTTGCTATGACGACGCGTGACGTCGGCTTGCTACTCACCGCCAGTGTTGCCAAGTTTGGCTATATATAGCCAAATTGGGCTACAGAAAAAAGTGTTTGGCGTCGACTTGGGCGAGTTGGCTATATGGCTATATTTCGGCTACTGAAAATATGCGACTTGGCTTTGTTCGGGCTATAAGTGGCACCTTAATCCACTTTCCAGAGTTTACTCTCATCAATGCCTCCTTTACTAGACGCCTGCCGCGTTGTCCGGTAAACTTGGTTCCGTGCCCTCTCCCTTTTCTCGTCACCGCGAAAAGGCAACGAGCGCCTCTCATGGCGAACGCCTGCAACTTAGAACACGTGCTGTGGCCTCTGAGATTACCATGGCATCTGTCAGCGTCTCGGACGCTCGCTAACAGACATCCGCGCATATAACGCGCCGGCGGAGGCATTCAGCCGCCGCTGCCACATCAGCCGGAAGTTAAAAAGGCAACGGGCGCCCCGTCACGGGATTCATGCTGAGCTAAGGGAACAGCAGCTACAATGGGAAAGGGAGCAACGCTGCGGGAATCTAGTAAAGGAGGCATTGCTCTCATCGAGTAGAAACAAATCTCGAAGGCTGTGATTTAACTGGCTGAGCCGGCAGCGTGGCTGTGCATGTGCGCGCGAAATGCCGCACCCCCCCCCCCCCTTTGACGCACTGAAATTCGCACCGCGGTTCACCATGCTAACATTTACGCCAGCAACGTCGTCTAATCTTCGTCTTATCCCGACACCCGATCACCGGATATCGGGATGAGCCTGGGAGCGGAGGGTGTTTCACAGTACACTGTACTAACTAGTTACGCTCAGAAACGGAGAGCAATGGAGTCGGGCGATCGTGGCGCTAGCATGAAAGAAGGGAAACACGGGTAGATAACACGCTCCAGTGTCCCATGGCGAAGGCGTCTGGTTGAAGTATCGCGCTGGGTACAGCTTTGAACCTACTCCGCGTTTCTCTCGGTAAGCTTCCTTGCCATTTTCCTGTGCGTGCCAGATGAACTTTAACACGATAGTGTTAAGGGCCTCATGTCACAGGAAATCCGGCGTCGGCACCGTTGTATGTGTGAGAAAAATGATGCCGAACCACGTAGGCCCTTCGACTGACGCATATGCGGGACTGAAGTAATTCAATTTCTCAAAGTAGAACGCATCAGAAAATTCGTAAAGTATGACTTACACTCAACCTGCAGACATGATAGCGTTGAGTCGTAATTTGAATATACGAGAAAACATATGTTTGTTACGCGGAACCTCGAACACAAATCCTTTTTCCAGCTGCCATTCGACGTCTTATGAGGAGGGTGATGGTTTGTGCTAGTTGATTTTCCATGAGTCTTTGTGGTGCCGTGCTAAGCGGGACAGGGGACGCAGGAAGAAACGAGAACATGCAGTTACTGCCCAGTAGGAGTAGCGCGCCCCGCTCGGTCTCTCGCCTCCGCGGCAGCGGTGGCGCCTGCCGTGAGGGTGGAATGAAAAAAAAAAGAACCAGAAAGTTCGCCTTCGTGCATATCGTCCACCTCCAGCGTTTGCATGCAAACATTATGGTTACATAGGCCGCAGTTGCCGAGAAGTGTGGGAAGCAGTCAGGGATCTTTGAATGATATCGCGTTCCACTCTTAAAGGTGAAGATTAAATGGACTGAGAACCAATTTTCATGGTGCCTATTTTTTATGCAATGGAAAGCCTACCAGTCAGAGTGTCTAATCAAGAAGTGGTAACGCGGAAAGCGCCATGGAGCATTTTTATCAGAATTCTTTATCTGCAATGAGGATGTAGTCATTCACAGAAAGCTTGCTGAAAGTGGTGATAGGTGAGCGCGCTAGCAATTATACGCCGGAATTTGTGGGAGACAGACAAGTGCCGCCGTAACTGTGACAAAGTATCTTGTTTAATTATTTTTAATTATGGAGTTTTACGTGCCACAACCACTTCCTGATTATGAGGCACGCCGTAGTGGGTGACTACGGAAATTTCGACCACCTGGGGTTCTTTAACGTGCACCTAAATCTAAGTACACGGGTGTTTTCGCATTTCGCCCCCATCGAAATGCGGCCGCCATGGCCGGGATCATCTTCTCTAGCAATCCAATATTCCCGTAGTTCATTTTTTCCGAAGTGTTAAGTATTTCTGCGGCAGAAATTCTGAAATTCTGAAAACGCGTAGCTATAGCTACGCGTTTTCATTGTTTCCTGTTTAACTGCTTTGGTATTTAACTCTTTCCCTACCATGGGGAAAGTAGGTGTATTTTATAAGTTACGCCAAGTCTTTTTTCTGGAGAAAGTGCTGAACTAAATATTTTACGTAATGCATAAACAAAAAGCAGAATAAATCCACTTTTCATGCATAATAGTTTTATTAACGAGATATATGTCAAAAAAGACAAATTGCCAGAATCAAGATTGTGGTATAAAATTGAACGATGTTTGTAAAGACGCGCTTGTATCTACTAAGAAATATCTGTAAAAAAATTATGAGAAGCAAAATGCATTACCGTCTAATGGGCACTCTCTCCGAAAAAATTAAAATTTTTCATTGAACAGGTATCCCACTACAAAAATGTTGCATCGTCGTCGCTATCAGAGTCAAAATCCGACGTGCAGGTAACATCCTGAGACTCGGTGCTGCTCGATCCATCAATAAAATCAGCCGCATACCCACGGGAATCGCGACATCTACAATCTTTCGAAGTGCACGCACCTCCCCCGTAGGCGGCCATCTTTGCTTTCTACTTTGACGATCGCGGAAGTTCAGAGTGCATTCAAAAATTACCGCCTGACGTGACAAAATCTACCTCCTTAGAAAAAAAATGTGGTTCTCTTCCTTCACGTCCAATGGCGCAGTGTGTCCGTGAGTGGTGCGTAAGGTCTCTAAAGCGGTGTTTTAGACAATCCATAGCGGGCAGCCATTTTTTCTTTCCACTTGGACGATCGCGAAAAATCAAAGCGCATTCAAAAATAACCTCCTGGTTGGAAAAAAGCGAACTCGAAAGCGGCCTTTCAAACTATCATTAGCGGGATAACTATGTCCAATGCGCGCGCTATGGAAAGGGTTGAACAGTCAAAGTGAAACCAATTGGATTGAAAACGAAAGGACGATTTTACACGTGACACGCAGTTCGGCGTGTTGCCGTGGCCACGCGTGCGCTTTTGATTTGAGAAGCATAGAATAAAGCGGAAATGTCTAATGTTATAGCAACTGCAATTTTAAGCAATAGTTAGGTTGTACTTAATAACGGCCGACTTACAAATCTCTCATAGACTACATCCGAAGTAACAATATTTCATTGCCAGGCCTCACCACTTACCGGCCTTCGAGATTTTCCTTGCCAAATTGAAATTATAATCCCTACTTCAATTGGGAACAGCGTGCCTTGATCTTTATCACTGCAAATAATGATAATTTCATTTCCATCAACGTCCTATAACACATTCTGGCCAGTTGTTTTTTGTTCGTGCTTACATTCTATATTCATTTCGACAGGTTCTCCCTCAGCAGCGATTCGTTGGAACTTGAGTATCCGGGGCCAAGAAAAAAGCTTTCTGTGTGCAAGCATGATGTCGCTGTGGTGAACGTCAAGGGCCGACAATCACAGCGTCACGGACTTTTTGTTACGATGGGTTGTGAAAAAGGGATTCCCGCAGTCGAATGTGAAAATGCATATACAAATTAAAATGGCTATATTGGCTACAAATTCGTTTTGCTCTTCATTGAGCTTGGATACATTTGGGCTACAGTTTCTCTAGCTTTGGGCTACGCCGCCTTGTCCGACCTGGCAACACTGCTCGCCGCAGCTAGAAGGGACGTCGCGTGTGCGGTGGCCGCCGCGCCAGCGCCGCGCCTCATAGGTGGTCTCTCCGTTGATATGACGACCTCCTCGCCTTGCGCTCGCTCCGTGGCGGCTTCAGTGGGATACGCTACGCGTTTGTTGATTAGTCTCGCCATGGAAGTTACCGACGAAGAATCTATATCTGAATCTAGTTGCTCTACTGCTTCGGAACAGTTAAATTCTAAGGCGAAAGCTAAGCAAGCTAGGAAGAATGAGAGAAAGAGGTTGCAACGTGCCCAGGAAACAGAGGAACAACGAGAAGAACGATTGCGAAAACGAAGAGAAGCCGAAGCAGATAAGCGAGCCGCTTTAGGAGGTGAGTCTAGTTGTGCTAGACGGAATGAAACTATGAGACGACAACGTGCCGAGGAAACAGAAGAACAACGGGCCGAACGTCTTGAAAAGCGGAGGAGGAAAAATGTGTGTCTTTCTACTGAAGAAACTGTGCAAATAAGTGACTACATCGAACGAGTGGCTCGGTTTGCATCAGCTACACGCGAATTCCATCGCCGCTTCACCGAGAACTCGTTTGGAATTGTGTGTTCTGTATGTAATCGACTGTGGCATAAGCGGAATTTGCAAACGGTGAGTGAGAACATGCATGTGACTCTTCGCACCAACTAGCCCGCCAACGCATTGTGCTGAACTATCTTCGTGAAGCCTTCTCAGATTGCACTGAAGTGACTATAGAAACTCCCAAGGTGTGCAATACTTGTAAATCTAGTCTGAGAGAACAGAAGATTCCACTGTACAGTGTGTCTAATAGTTATAAGTAGCCTCCTATGCCACCAGGTTTGCCTCCGCTTAACTGTGTAGTCGAAACGCTAGCTTTCGCAATTCAACCAGGTTTAACCACAGCTACACCACAGCCAATTTTTGTGGCCACAGGTTCACCTAGTAAGAAACTGCTTCGTCATTCACACTTTTGTTACCGTGTTTTTACCGGCACTACTACGAGACGATATTTTACCATATTTTATTCGCACCTAAAATATTGCACAGAGTGAATAGGCTACATATATGCCTCGTATTGTTGTGTAGTCATTGTACTGCTAAAAATAGCTGTACGAACCACTCCCTCAGCACCCAAGGACGCACAGTCCACTGAACGTTTTAGAAACCAGAACATATTAGTTTACCATGTCATTGGGCAATATAAATGCGCAACATTAGTAAAAAAATTATTTTACTAGGGCGTGCGCTTTCACTCATCAGTTTTATGAAAACCCAGGTGCAACGCTCAACAGGCGGTGCAAAAAAATCGTAATCTGCTCATAGTCCGCAATGTTTAACGCCGTCATACAATATTCTTTGTTAGAGCAAAGATTTGGAACAATATTATTACGATATTATCGGTAGATACCCGAGAGACGAGCCGCCGTGAGAACGACGACGAAGTGGGTCTGTGCCCTTGGCGCGAGTGAATGTCGGCCTGGCGCTCTGGCTCCAGTCTAGTGTAAATAGTCTGTAAATAGCCTCTTCTATACATAGCACGTGGCGCTCTGTAATAGTTCCTCGCCACGGAACTCCGGAGTGGTCGGTACGTCGAGCTTGTCACCATGCCTCCCGGTGACGAGCCCGCCTCTGCAATGGCTTCGGCTGGTCCGACTGCTCCCGTCGTCACGGTTGCTCAACATCGCGACCCTGGTGTGTTCTCTGGCCTGTAGGGACAGGACGTTGACGAATGGCTCAAGCTATATCAACATGCCAGCGCTAATAACAGGTGGGACCCAACCATTATGCTCGCCAATGTCATCTTTTACCTTGGCGGCACCACACGCGTGTGGTACCAGACGCACGACGACGAGATCAGCAGTTGGGACTCTTTCGAAGAAAAGCTACGGGAACTGTTCGGCAACCCCATTGGCCGCAAGGTTGCCGCGAGAAAGGCTCTCGCGTCTCGCGCTCAGACATCTACAGAGCCGTACATTTCCTACATCTTCGACGTCTTGGCTTTATGCCGCAAAGCTGACGATTCTATGTCGGAATCAGATAAAGTGTCACATGTCCTAAAAGGGATCGCCGACGACGCTTTCAATTTGCTTGTTTTCGGCAATATCTCGACAATCGACGCCATCATTAAAGAATGCCGTCGCCTTGAACAAGCCGAGAGCCGTCGTATCACACGCCACGTCACGCGGCTACCCACACCGCTGCTACGTCGACATGTGAGGGTCGATCGCGTCAGGCCACCACCTGTGACGACGTTAGCCGTATTGTTCACCACGAGCTCGAGGCCGCCTGTTCGCCAGCTTTCTCCACGACGCCTCCTGATCCGCCAGCAACCACGATTGCCATGATTCAGGCAGTAGTCCGACAAAAATTTGAGAACATGGGTCTGAACTCCGTGTGTTCAACATCTCAACCCAGCGTTCCCCAGTTTTCTACCGGCCCCCCTCGTCCCCGACAGTACTTTTCCGCCACATCTCGCCGCAACCCGTCCGATTGGCGTACACCTGATGACAGACCAATCTGCTTTCACTGCTGTCGCATCGGCCACGTTGCTCAACACTGCCGCAATCGATGGCCTCCGCCTCCTCGGATGTACGCCGCCACTTACTCCCGCACCTTTGGACCTTCTGTTCCCTATGCCACCCGCCGTGAACCCACTGCCGCTGATGCCCCTGCTCCGAACCTTCGCTACAGCCGCTCGTCCTCACCTGTCGCTCGCCCCCGTTCGCCCCAACCCCGCCGCTTCTCTTCGCCGCCTATCACCTCCCGGGCCCAGCCGGAAAACTAGGCGCTGCAGCTTCTGAAGGTGAAGCTGCGTTGTCGACACTGCCCTCAAATCCTCTGCTCACGTTAAACACGATCCAAAACCTTCTTGACGTTAACGTTGACGGCTATCCTGTCACGGCACTCATCTATACAGGAGCACGTCTTTCTATTATGAGTGCTGCCTTCCGACGACGACTGAACAAGCTCCTCACCCCAGCGTCGGCACGCGTCGTCCGCGTTGCGGATGGTGGTACTGTGTCTATCATCGGCATGTGTACGGCACGTGTTAGCATCGCCGGCCGCCACACTCCTGTTCTCTTCACCGTGATTGCTCATGGCCCCCACGACCTCATTCTCGGCCTCGATTTTCTATCCGCGCATTCTGCTCTTATTGACTGCTCTGCCAGTACCCTTCGCCTTGAGTTACCGATTCTCGCAGAACCTTCTGACGCACCCCAGTGCCGCCTGCGCCCCACTGGCTTTATTTGCCTGCCGCCAAAATCAATAGCCTATATTGAACTCTTGACTTTCCCACCAGTCCCTGATGGCGAGTACCTTGTCACTCCTCTGCGCGGCATTCCACTACAGTATGACGTTACCGTGCCTCACAGTATACTTGCTATTACTGCGAACCGCACTTTTGTGCCTATCTTTACCTTGGATTGGCGAAGCAAATTCTGCCACAAGGTATTGGCCTTGCCAACGTTGACTGTCTCGGGGACCATCACGTGTCAACTTTATCAACCAATCCTTCTTGCGAGCTTAGCAGGCCTCTCGTGCCAGCCTCGGCCGCCGATCCCAAGATACAGAAAATGTTTGCGACGGACCTGCCTTCTGTGCAGGCTGAAGACCTTTATCAAGTATTATCCGCCTACAGAGATATTTTCGACTTCGACGATCGCCCTTTAGGCCTGACGCTCGCGGTCAAGCATGGGATTATAACTGGCGATGCTACTCCTATTCACCGACGACCGTACCGAGTTTCTGCGTCGGAACGCCAAGTCATTCAAAGCGAAGTGAACAAAATGCTAGACAAAAACATCATTGAACCTTCTTCGAGTCCCTGGGCGTCACCTGCAGTGTTGGTTAAGAAGGCGGATGGCACGTGGCGCTTCTGTGTAGACTACCGTCATTTGAACGACATTACTAAAAAGGACGTCTACCCGCTCCCACGTATAGACGACGTCCTTGACTGCCTCCACGGTTCCAGCTATTTCTCTTCTATTGATCTAGGCTCTGGATACTGGCAGATTGCTGTTGACGATATGGACAGAGAAAAAACCGCGTTCATCACACCTGATGCCTCTACCAATTTAAAGTAATGCCGTTTTGATTATGCAACGCCCCTGCCACCTCTGAGTGTATGACGGACTCCTTGCTCCGAGGTTTCAAATGGTCCACATGTCTCTGCTACCTCGACGACGTCATCGTCTTCTCACCCACGTTTGACACTCATCTTGAGCGTCTCACAGCTATACTTGATGTATTTCGAAAGGCGAAGCTGCACTTTAACTCGTCCAAATGTCGTTTCTGCCGCCGCCAAATTACTGTTCTGGGCCACCTCGTTGACGCTTCCGGAGTCCAGCCTGATCCCGACAAAACTAGCGCTATCCGAGACTTTCCGGTTCCGAAGACAGCCGCCGACGTTCGAAGTTTTGTAGCGCTATGCTCGTACTTTCGTCGTTTTATTCAAGATTTTGCGGCAATTGCTAGACCCCTCACTAATCTTTTGAAGAAAGGCGTACAATTCTCGTGGGGTACTGCAGAAGCCGCCGCCTTCTCTCGTCTCGTTTCTCTTCTCTCCTCACCACCCATTCTCGCCCACTTCGGCCCTGATGCCTCTACAGAATTGCGTATAGATGCCAGCGGTCATGGCGTAGGTGCCATCTTAGCCCAGCGTCAGCGTGGCCAGGATCGCGTTATTGCTTATGCGAACCACCTCCTCACACCACCGGAGCGCAACTATTCCATTACGGAACGCGAATGCCTTGCTGTTGTCTGGGCGGTTGCAAAGTTCCGTCCATATCTTTACGGTCGCCCTTTTTCCGTAGTCACTGACCATCATGCTCTCTGGTGGCTCTCATCGCTAAGAGATCCTACAGGCCGGCTTGGTCGATGGGCTTTGGGGCTACAAGAATTTTCATATTTCGTAGTTTACAAGTCTGGCCGCCTGCACCAAGACGCTGACAGCTTGTCGCGTTACCCTGTTGACGACCCTGACTCTTCCAATATTACCAGTGCTGCTTGCGTATTCTCTGTGTTGCAGCTGCTTCATTTCACCGACGAGCAACGTCGTGACGCCTACATCAGAGCACACATCGACCGTTTTGAACACTCTCCGGCCGACGCCACACTACGCCTCTTCATCCTCTTCCGCCTCTTCATCATCCGGACGGCTCTGAGTTCCTACTTGTCATACCTAAACACCTCCGCTCAACCGTTTCAGAAGAGCTCCACGACGCACCAACGGCAGGACACGTCGGCGTATCTCGAACCTATGACCGTGTACGTCGCCGTTTTTTCTGGCCGGGCCTTGCCCGTTCCGTACGATGCTACGTCGCCGCCTGTGAACTTTGCCAACGACGCAAGAAGCCTTCCCAGCTCCGCGCTGGTTACCTGCAGCAGCTCGACATCCCTGCCGAGCCCTTCCATCGTGTCGGCTTAGACCTTCTCGGCCCATTTCCGGAATCAAACATGTGGGTTGCAGTGGCGGCGGACTACGCAACCCGCTATGCCGTAACCCGCGCTCTTCCGACCAGTTGCGCCACTGATGTTGCGGACTTCCTCCTGCGTGATATCATTTTGATTCATGGTGCTCCGCGTCAATTGCTGACAGACCGTGGCCGTACGTTCTTAGCCAAAGTCATTGACGACATCATGCGTGCCTGCTCAATACAGCATAAGTTTACCACCTCCTGCCACACTCAAACGAACGGCCTCACTGAGCGTTTGAACCGCACCCTTAGACATGCTATCCAAATACGTTTCAGGCGACCACCGTGACTGGGACCAGGCTCTACCTTACATCACCTTTGCGTATAACTCTTCCCGTCTCGAGACTGCTGGCTTTTCACCTTTTTACCTCCTGTATGTCTGTGAACCGACGCTACCTCTGGACACTGTGCACCCGTCCACCACAGCATCAACTAGCGCTTATGCCCGTGATGCTATTGCCTATGCTGACCATGCTCGCCAACTTTCGCGCGCTCGTCTACAAGTCTCTCAAGACAAACAAAAGCAGCGCTACGACCTTCATCACCGTGATGTCAATTTTGTCCCCGGCACCCTCGTGTTGCTTTGGTGACCATTGCGTAAAGTTGGCCTTTGGGAAAACTGTTTTCCTGCTACACGGGCCCATATCGCGTGCTTCGCCAAATAACAGATGTCGCCTACGAAATCGTTCTCGCCAAGCCCACTACGTCCTCTGCTGTGACCACCAGTGACATTGTCCACGTCCTTTGGGAAAAACTGCTTTCCTGCTACACGGGCCCATATCGCGTGCTTCGCCAAATAACAGATGTCGCCTACGAAATCGTTCTCGCCAAGCCCACTACGTCCTCTGCTGTGACCACCAGTGACATTGTCCACGTCGCCCGACTCAAGCCCTACAACTCTCCACGTGCCTTGGATATTTAACAGCACCGTGACGGCGCTTTTGCCGCCGGGAGGTAGTATTACGATATTATCGGTAGATACCCGAGAGACGAGCCGCCGTGAGAACGACGACGAAGTGGGTCTGTGCTCTTGGCGCGAGTGAATGTCGGCCTGGCGCTCTGGCTCCAGTCTAGTGTAAATAGTCTGTAAATAGTCTCTTTTGTCTGTGTCTTTCTACACGCAACAATATATATGGCTTGAATAAATGCCTGCCAAATATTACACCGTCACTAAAAAGACTCGTTCTTTCGGGCAGCTACCAGTCACCCTACTGATATCGTACTCGCGAATCACTGCTGATATTGTATACATGTCACAGTGGTGCTGTAATTTCCATATTAGCATTGTATTCGGTAAATGATGTTGTTTTTACTCAGCCTTTCTTAATTTATCCTCAAGTAGCCATATCGGCTATGGATGCAGATGCCGTCGCCGTCATATTAACGGATTTCAGAGCAATAATCATTGTTCTCCTTCTTCCGGTTCTTCACTCGGTCAAAGACATGCAAAGCTTTCTAGGGCATGCTTCTATTTTCGTCGCTTTGCCAAAGACCTTCTCAAGGGAAATGCCTATTTTTCATGGAATCCTCAAGAAGTCATCGCCTTCACCGAGCTTGTAACAAGCCTCAGAACGCCGTTTGTTCTGGCATGTTTTGATCCAGCCGCAGTTATCAAGGTGCAAGGAGACGCCAGTTGGTAATGGCATCGGAGTAGTGTTTGTTGAACGACAACGAGGCCTTGGCCACGTTATTGCATACGCCAGACGTCTATCTAAAGCACAACGTAACTATCTTATTATAGAGCGGGAATGTCTTACTAGGCTGTTGTCAAATTTTGCCCTTAGTTATACGGTCGGTCCCTTTCTGTGGTTAGTGATCATCATGCTTAGCTGAAAGACCCAACGTGACTGCTTGCTCGGTGGATATTACATTTTCAAGAATATTCGTACTCAGTAACGTACAAGCCCAGCTGCCTCTACAAATACGCTGAGTGTTCGGCGTGTTATCCCGTTGATTGATTGATTGACTGAGAACTTTATTTAATAGATAGGAAAGGTAAGGGAGGGGGATGGGTGGGTGCCTAGTCCAAGACTCCATTGGCCGTTGCTGTACGCTAAGCCTGGTCTAAGAGACCCTTCCGGGTCTCCAAGTCCGCTCTAGCGAGGACGGTGACAAAACTGACGTTGTACACACTGAGTCTTATCCACTGCGTCTTATCCATCTCTGAGTGTTTCCACATTCGCAACGAGCAGCATCGTGATGACTTCCTGTGGACGCTCATGAATCTCCTTCAATTCAGGCCTCCTGACGTATCCATGCGCATGTTCGTTCTCCAGGATGGGGCACAATATCAACGGAACTTTCTGCCTGGCGACCATGAAATATGGCTCGTCCTACCGAAATGCCTGCGTTTTACTGTTTAGTGCCAGCTCCCCAACGCGCCAACCACAGGACATCTGGGAGTCTCCCACACATACGGCACTTATGAGCGGGCCAGGTCTTGCGCGCTTCGTTGGGCGTTATGTTGCCGCTTTGTGTTGGGTCGATATCCTTTCTCCTCTCCATACATCTCCCTCAGCTAAAAATTGGGTCGCCGTAGTCATGGAATTTGCGGTATGCCATTACCCAACTGCTCCCTACCAGCTGCGCGAGTGATATCGCAAATTTTCTTCTGAGCGGTGTCCTTACAGCGAAGCTGTTTATAGCTAAGCTTCCCTAAAATGTCCATGTGTGCGAGCAAATATTAACATCATCAGCGATGGCTCGTGCCACTGCTCCCGCGTTAGTGGTCGTCGTCTTCCACAGCTCGTTCCAATGGCGCTCATGCTAGCGTTCCTATAGTGCCCCTCCCTCGGCGAAAGCGCTGACGGCACTAGCCCACTACCAGTCGGTGCTGTGATTTTGGTCTCAAATTCTTTGCTTCATTGTATAGCTTGCGCCTTCGTCGTCGTCGTCTTCCACAGCTGGCTCCATTGCCGCTCATCATGCTAGCATTCCCATACTGCCCCTCCCTCTGCGAAGGCGCTGACCACGCTAACCAGTCGGTGCGGTGATTTCGGTGTCAAATTCTTTGCCTCAGTGTGTGGCGAAATGAAAGCACGAGTGTATATAACAAATGCGTATAACGAATGTATAACACGAATGCATAAAAATAAATCTTCGTCATGACTACCACTGATAAAAAAAAAAATATGCAGATCCCACGCACTGTGTGAATAGAATTAAGCGAAGCCTTACGTGCTGGATGCTTTGATTGACGAGAATTAGCGGTGATGTTTACGGTAAAGCTTAATTTCTTCAACGCTTAGTCTGACACGAGTGTGGTGAGTTGATGTTCAACGTTACCTTACGGGCTCCAGTGCTGTTTGTCTGCGTAGTACACAGAACATGCAGGGAGAGGTGTTTGCTTGAGGCATTGTTGCGATTCATATTTCATAACCTCTGAGAGGATTGAGCACAGTAATTAGTTGACATGGCACATCGCATTGTGGCAGAAGTATTAAACTTGAATTGTATTATGGCACTGTACGTGCCAAAATCACAATGGGGTTAGGCGTCACACAGTAGTGGCGGACTCCTGATAAATTTTGACGCTGTGATGCTCTTCAACTTCTCCCAAAATCTAAATGCACGTGAGTTTTTTTTATTTCGCCTTCGTCGAAATGTGGCTGCCACGGTCGGGATAAAATCCGCGACTTCTAGCAACGCCATAGCCGCTAAGCTACCGCGGCGGGCACAGAAGGGGTGATATCACGGGTGACCGCTTCCGTACTGTCGCCTGGACCCTGCGGTGTACATTAATTAATGCGGCTCTACTTCTGCACGCCCTGCGTAGTTGTCCACTTGACATATTTGCATAGTGTTTATTTTTCATAAATAGCAGCAACGTACTGCTCCGTACTTTGAACATAAGCTTATTCAGCTTCTCCCGTAACCGCCATCCTATAGTGGTAGGGTTTGCTTACCTTCTCACGTCACCCCCCTCCTCGCTTGTATAGGAATTGTCTCTACTCCTCCCTCCTCCCCATAGTTCTACGTCCCCTCTGGACTCGTACGTTAGTAGAAAGAGAAGCGCTGCAGTTTCTGTAATTTTTCTGAGGGGAGTCACGGATAATTACAGCTGTCAAGAAGCTATGGTGGCGATGGCCAGGGAGCTCTAGAGGGCATTGCGCACATTCGACGCAGTGGCGTGAAAACGAGTTTCTAGCATCACCTTTCCTCTCTGTCTCGCCTCTGTCCTATATGCACACGCATTCAATCACCCCCTCCGCCATCCGACGCGCTGTGCTTGACAGCAGCAGCAACAGTGGGAAAGTCGAAGGAAGGGGCAAAGACAGCTTCGCTTTAAAAATAAGTGTGTTCGTACCTTTGTTCAAAATTTGGTGTTACCTCTTTGTCCAGAGTTACACAGCTTCGTTGGTAGCTCAGGACTGCGCACCTTCACACAGTGGAATGGCTCATTATTCTTTCCTTTTTTACAACATGGTGCTCCACGTCAGTTACTCACAGATCGCTGCCGTGAATTTTTGTCGTGAGTTATCGATGACATCGTCTAATCATGTGCTATGCAGCATAAACTGATCACGTCCTATCATTTCCAGCAGGAATAGTTTGGCCGAGAGCTTGAACGATACGTTGATAGAGATGTTCGCCATCTATGTCTCCGCTGATCATAGTGAGTGGGGCTGTGCCTTACCATGCGCAACGTTTGCCTGCAACTCCTGTGGGCACGACAGGGCTGGTTGTTCTCCCTTTCATGTGTCTGATGTGGCCGAGAACCGAGGTTATCACTGGATACCGTGCCGCTCTTTTCTACGTCACCGGCTGTGGCGAGCACGGCGCCATTGCACGGGCCGATCACGCACGACTCATTGTCCTCACTCCGCTCACTGCGTTCCAAGCCAGCCAGAAGCACACTTACTGCCATCGACGCCGCGCAGCTAACGTTTTGCCTGGTTGACATGTGGTCCCCGCCACGGCCAAGCGGGCTTGTCCGAGAAACTCCTTGCCCGCTACGCCTGTCTTACCGTGTGTGGCGCCAGGTGACTGAAGTGACATGTGAGATAGCCCCGGTGTCTTTTCGGACGGTATCCTCATCGCCTTCCAATTTTGTCCGCGTTTCTCGGCTCAAGCCGTGCCATTGTACTCTCGACGTTGACCTCTAGCACCACTTTAACGGCGCTTTTGCCGCCGGGGTAATGCTACGGGGCAGTTTCAGGTGGCAGGAAATCCCAGGGACGACGACGAAGAGCTCTAGCGAGAGCCGCATTCCATCTTGCTCAGCGTTGCCTATCTTGTGCTCGTATAGCTTGTACATAGCCTTTCGCTTGCGTTTCCTGCCACTTTAAATATATCGAAGCTAGAAAACCGTGAATTGATAAAATACGAAGTACGCACAATGTTAAAAGATAACTAAAAGATTGAGTTAAAAATTGAGTTAGAAGTTAAGATTGATGACAATTGAGTTACAGTACAATAAATAAAGGTATTTGTGCAAATGTGTGTTATGCAAGAGATACAAAATACCGGATCATACGTTTTACATCAATAAAAGTTCATTGTGACAATTATTAAAATTGCAAAGTGAGCAAAGGTATTTATATAAAACGCAAGACAGCAAGTCTTGCGTCTTGCAGCAAGAGGCTCACAAGAATGTATCTAATATACAGTTGTTTAAACAGTTCGTTTACCATTGATTTTAAAGAGGCGATCCTTTATTGGATCAAGTAAGCATGACTAATTAATTATTTTATTTATTTCAAGAAAAATCTTGCAACGGAAGAATTGAAGCTAGAACAGGGCGTTATACCAAAGAGGCATTCGTAAAGAATGTGGACGCGTTGTTCCTGTTGTATACATGAAACAAGCTCGTGAAAGAGGGGTACGAAAATAAAGAAAAAATGACGTAATTTTAGCTTTTCTTTGAACAAAGCTTTGCTGTGATACTGTTTGAAGATAGCAGGGAAACTTGTGGCTAAATGCATTGGCCTTTCGACCTTGCTAGAAAGCTTTGCGAGGCTAAGCACGAGGCCACCTGTTCGATTCCCGGCCACGGCGGTCGCGTTTCGATGGGGGAGAAATGCACGGGCGCTGGTGCACCGCGCATTGGGGTTCAGATGGACGATACACAGGTGGTCGACATTGATCCAGAGTCCCCCACTACAACGTGCCTCGTGAACAGACGGTGGTTGCGGCACAAAATAAAAATAGAACACACAGAATTAGGAAAGGACCCTTTCTAACATGCTAAGCAGTAAAACTATTTCAATCACATCATGCCTCGTGGTAAAATTTAGCTACTGACATTGTGAAAGGTAACTCAAGTTTTCTTGCAATCAACATGTCTTGGACACGGACGGGACTTCGGCTAATCAACTGCGAAAGGTAGGCTGATTATTAAGGCGATGCGGATATTTAAAATTTCGCATATGAATCGAATAGTATTTGCTGTTCCATTCAGGAAATCACCATTCGGAGGGGTCGGACATTCACTTCGTTAGACTAATATTAAGGACCAAAAAATTCTAGCAGTCTACAGTGAGAAAGACGGACGCGAGTGGACGCTCCTAGGAATAATTGTAGCGCAAGAAAGCTGTAGTTGTTGCCATGACGAACGAGTTGCTGAACAAATTCATGGAGGAGATCACTCCTGCACAACAGTTTGTCTCGCCTTACGCAGCCTGCGAATTCACTCGCTCAACATAGCAGACCAATTTACTATTTCAGCCACCTTCTTATGCATGTTGGCACTCTTTTGAAACAATTTATCGGGTCCTATTTCACTTAGCTCCGTCAACAATCACTTCACTTTACTATGTGCCTCGAGCTATGCGCAGTTCCTTTGTTTTCTTTTTAGGCTAAACAGATCCAATCACTTTTTCTTTGTTCTTTATTGACAAGCTTCTTAGCTGAAATGAAACGCAGTTGGTAATAGCATGAAATGTATTAAATAGCGGAAGTAAGCATTTTGTTGCCAACAGACTCCATGGACCCGCATATTTCATATTTTTTAGAAATTAAGAGTATTCGGCATTCGATTCGATATTATAAGGTTGTATTACTCGGACATTTGTGTTCGATTCGATTAGAAAATTTTATTTGCGAACACTTCTGCTAATTAAATGAAGTTATCTTGCAAATTCTGGTTAATCAAAGAGCCAGAATTCGCTAGATTTTTTGCCTGCGTCCGTAAAATACTGCGCTTGCAAAAAAAAGTAATGTTTTGTTTTTACTGCTCTCTTTTTGAGAAGTATCGAAAGTATATACATACCTTGGTCCGTAGTTGCATACTTGCGTGGTCTGGTATCTCTTAGCGTTGTCGTCGTTCTCCAGCGTGTAGAATGTGTAGCCGCAGCCGACGAACCGGGTCTCGCCCCACATGAGCTGCGAGAAACGAGTCAGAATCGCAAGCTGACCACTCTAGGCATTTCAGCACTGTACTCGGAGCACAGGTTGCGCCGTGGGTGGTCAGAGTTGGATTCAACTGCTGCGGAGAGCGGAAGCGCGAAGCAGGAGCACAACCGGACGACGAGACAGACAAGGATGAGCGCTACTTCCAGCTGAGGTTTGTGTGGGCAAGACACGGAAATAAGTAGTCTACCAAACAATCACAACCAAGCCTTTTTATCGAAGGAATTATACTTAGATGTAAAACAAGAAAGGCTAAGGAACTATAATCTCGTTTATTGCATGCACCGTTACTTCCAAGGAAGCTCATTCCCTTGTCCGATAGGGACAGGGAAGATGTGCTCACGCATGAGCCGCGCTCATGGGTCATCTGCGTAGTTTCAATGACAATGTGGGCGCTGTGCTCCCTGTGGCTTTATAATGTTATGGTGTCGTGGAACACGGGTGAACAAACGCATGAACGGCAAAGCTGTGCAAAGAAGCCATCTTTGTCGTTCCGAAAGTTGTTCGCGTGTTCTTGAAGGCGGTCGTTAAGGTATCTACCTACCTGGCCCACGTAACAATCACCGCATGAGAGAGGTATCCTGTAAAAGACTCCATGTGCACAATCCACATAGCTTTTCCCGTGTTTGACATTACACATGGTGGCCTGTTTTTCCGCGGGAATGGTTAGTCTGACAAGTCTTGCCAATTTTGAGCAGTGCGAAAAACGCCACCCGAATTCGATCTCTCTGTCCGATCTTTTTTAGATGGTGGAAAAGCCTGTGCTTCTATGGAATGACGGATTTTTCGCAAGCTTATCCGTTATCTTTAGTGGGGTATCTTGTCCTTTGCTGCTCTCAGTTTTTCCTTTTCGGTGGATTACTTCCGCAGTTGAGACGATAAACGCCTCTGCGAAACACGAGGCCTTAAGACGGGATACTTGGGCTTTAAAATCCCTAACCATGGTATGGTGGCAAGATCAATACAAGGTGTTCCAGAGGCACCTATGTTCAATGCCTCACTTCACCAGTCTGCTGCGTGTGGAAGAAAAAGGCAACAGTGGCTTATGCGCATGGGATTCGTAGCACCAATATACATGATGAGAGTGAAAAAAACAACCTGATATTGAAAAACCACAAAGTATTGCTTTCAATCTCCCGTTTCAATGCTAGAAGTATCAGACACTCTTCAAACGTGTCTATCATCTGCACTGCGAAGCTTGCGGGACCGCGCTCTAAAGCAACTAACAAATCGTCAAAGTACATGATGTTCATAATGACACGCGTACCTTCGAACCATTTCTGCAACAAATTGTCAAGTTGGAGCAAGCACAAATCGTTCAGCAAAGATGCAGTGCAAAGAAGCGATTGAAACGGCCTTCGTTTATAGGATATACACATTTCGACTCCGTTCCACGAGGTGGATGCGAAGTATAACTTAGCGAGGTCTATTTGTCGCAAAATTTGGCTGACTTCTGTACGCGTAAGCCCACAGTAGGTGCAATGATAAAAATATTGTGCAGTTTTCCCACAACACCGTAGGGAGCAGAGTGATAGCAAGGTTCATATTTGGGCTTGGATCTCCTAATATGGTGTTCTAACTATACCATTCGCGAGCGCGATATGCCCGCACAACTCCTGCTGGTCAGAAGAAACAGCGCCGTGGCAGCTAGCAGGCGTCTCACAACGCTAGCGTCACCAATAGGACTGCATGTGTCGCACCTTGATGGTGCACGCGATGAGACTCGCGGGTAACCATCGGCGTCATTGAGGGCCCAGTGAATTGTGAGATAACCGCAGCTTGACGTTTTGCGGCCCGTCCCGCTTAGACCAGTTGGGGGTGAGGACACTCTGTGGCGCCGCCTGCAGTCAGCGCCTCAATGCAAGGAAAAGTAGGATCACATGTCGGGAAGTCTACTTCAGTGCCGTCGCCTGCTTTGAGTTTCGTCGCACATCCGCGAAATTTCGGTTGCTTGCCGTTGTTGCAATTGGGTCGCAAGCCCCAAGGGTAGCGTTGTCCTGGTGGCCTGGGGCACAGCTGGAAGCATCCGAAGGCCCTGGCAAAGGATGAGTAGACTGCTAACAGAACAACTTGTTTATTCTAGCATCGTAAAAGAGCGGCCGGTCAGGTCGACCGAAGTGGAGAGACGGGAGCGCACGTAACTCGACAGAAGAAATCGGAGCCTCTCTCTGCGTCCGTGGGCTGCTGCTTTTATACTCTCGGAGTTGAGGGCAAGAAGGAACGGCTCTGGATGGCGCGCACGTGACGGCGCCGCTCGGGCACGTTGAGACTAGAAGGTGACGCATTCGCCGGGCCGGCGCCGGTCAGACCTCCTCGCTTCACAGTTGGGGAGCTCCTCTCCGCGGCTGCCGCGCTTTGACAAGCGTGGGCACCAACATGCACACACACACACACGCACACACGAAGACACGTGGCATTGAAACATGCCTGGACGCGATTGGCGGGGAGGTGTTGCGGCAGCGCTGAACGGGCCAAAATGTCCGCCGCTTTGAACGAAGCACCGGCGTCCGTTGCATCCGCGCCGGCCATACCACGCGTCGTAGGCGAAACGTAACACCGTACTGCTATGCAACAGCGCTTCTTCTTTGTTCTGATCTGTATGTTTTATACGGTGCTTTCCTGTGCCCATTTGGGCCGAATTTGACTCTACGTGCTATAGCTGGTATAGAATTCAGGGTAGCTTCTGCCGACGCTGAACAGTCCTTAAATCCCGGTGGCAAATTTTAAAGCGCGCATACATATCTAGGAAACAAAACGAGTTCATTCGAAAAAGTCATGCCAATCGAGTACGTAAACCGACTAATGCAGCCTGTCATGCACGTGGCACAGTGGCTTGAGTTGGCTTGAACACGTGAAGGAATGGTGTCGTAGCCCTTGAGGATATTTTGGCCTTTTGTATTGTAATAATGCGAAAGCATTATGTGACTCGTGAAGTGGAAAATCCGGCGTTGTCGGCGTGACTGGACCAAAAGGCCAACGACCGCTCAACCTTTGGTGGGAGTCGTACCCACGACCTTTGATGTTAATAAAGCTAAAGTTAATTAAGGTACTCGAACCAATAACCTTTGTTGGGAGTCGAATATAGAACTAGGTGTCCCAAGAACTAGTTACTCAGCGGCTGAAAGGCTATAGACATTGCACGGCAGTCGCAATGCTTCACGTTGGAACAAATAAGTGCCCCTTGAATCTTTTTCACTCCATCGCTGACGACGTGCGCATGCAGTTGTATCGCGATGCTCGATTCAGTTATCCTCACCTGCCTGTGTAGCATGAATTGCGGCTTCAATATCAGCATCTCTTCATGTTGTTATGTATCTTCCTCGGTTAAGTTACCAACAATATTGTTGATCAGCAGAGAGAGAGAGAGAAAACTTTATTTGGTCCATTAAGGGTTTAGCGTGCACTGTTCGTCTTCATCGCTGCAGACGCTTGACTTTCTTAGCAAGGTTGGGCGCCTAGTTCAGGGCTCCACTGAGCCGCGCTGCTTCGCTTGCGTGCTGCACCATTGCCCTTTGGGCGGCGAGCTCGCAACTGGTGAGCCGGCTCTCCCACTGCTCCGCACTCGAGGTTTTGTGTTGGTGGAATGTGTAGTTACGTTTACACTCCCCGGTTATATGGTAAAGCGTGGTGGTTGCCCCGCACCACGGGCATGTGTCCCCAAATTGTGTAGGATACATCTTGCTTAGTATATGTAAGTTAGAGAAGGTTGCCGTTTGCAGCCTCCGCCAACTAGCTGCTTGTTGCTGTGTTAAGGCTTCGTGTGGCGGGGAGTATCTAATTTTCTTGCCTTTGTGGTACTTCAATAACTCTGAATAGCCGATCTCCACGGTGAAGTGCTGTCCTAGGGCGTGTGGCCGCTCAACTCGGTACGTGAGCTCGCGAGCCAAGCTGTCTGCCCTTTCATTTCCTTCTATCCCCGTGTGTGCCGGAATCCAGATTAGTTTGTGGGTTTCGGTGTGTCTGAGGTGTTCTGCCTTGCGGAGGATAGCTAAGGCAGCCCTGCAGATTCTACCCTTTGTGTAGTTCCTGCATGTCTCTTTTGAATCCGTTAAAATGACCATTGATTTGTCTTTTTGATAGCCCTCAGCCGCCGCCAGCGCAATAGCGACCTCCTCCGCTTCCACTATCCTGGCGCTACGTGTCGTTGCGCAGGTGATTAGCTTGTCTGCATTGTCAACCACTAACGAAGCTGCCTTAACGTAATTTCCATGCCTATTCCATGGATACAGTGTTGCATCCATGAAAACCGTGTCTTCTAGTTTGGCTAAATGCCTTTCCACATAATCTGCCCGCGCCTGCCTTCTGGCTGCGTGGAGATTTGGATCCATGTTTTTTGGAATGGGATTGACCTGCAGGGTCTTACTGATCTAGTCGGGTATATCGGCGGATCGATCTAGATGCCTCCTTGGGTCGCGACCTAACCTTGTCAGGAGCGCTCTTCCCGTAGCCGTGTCGCTGAGTCGGTGATACTGTGCTCCAAGCTGTGCTTCTGCCAGTTCGGCGAAGGTGTTGCTAATCCCTAGCTGTAGCAGCTTGTCGTTCGGTGTGTTTCTTGGTAGGTGGAGTGCCGCCTTGTAGGCCTTCCGCAGGATTGTCTCTGCTTGTCCCGTTTCGCTCTTGATCATGGGGTGGTATAGCAGCCAGTAGATTACCCTGCTGACTATGAGGCTTCTGACGAGTTTTAGCTTGTCCTCTTCTTTCATCCCACGCCTTCGGTGGGAGACTCTGGTTATCATCTGCCTACCTGTTCAGCCGACTGTGTGGCTGAATTTCCTGCTTGCTTGTAGCCACATTCCCAGGACTCTTATCATGCTCCTCTCCGGGGTGTTTCGCCCCTCCAGTTTCACCTCGAGTCCATCCAGATCCAGATACTCGCTAAAGAATAAAATATGATTTTATTTTATTTTATTTGATGCATCAGTGGGTGCCTTGCTACGCTCAGTAGCTCAGACTTCTAGGTAGAGCAGGCTAGTCCTCTTTCCTTCACGTATTTTTCTATGCAGCTTGCTACTTGTTGTAGCTTCTCCTGTTTCTCTCCCAGGGATCCATGGTTCACCCAGACGTGATGTCGTCTGCGTACATCGCGTGCTGGATGCCCTGGATTCTGCTGAGTCTTTCTGCTAGGCCGATCATCGCCACATTAAAGAGTATGGGCGAGATGACCGAGCCTTCGGGTGTGCTTTCGCTTCGCGTGGTGAAGACATCATTCCTCAACTCCCCTAGTCCCACTGTGGCTGTTCTGTTGGTCAGGAAGTCTTTGACAAAGTCATGGATTCTTCTCCCACAGTTGGTGTTATTTAGCCCCTCCATTATAGCGGCGTGGCTGACGTGGTCAAAAGCACTTTTTATATCAAATGCCATGACTACGCTTTTCCCATTCTTGGGCATTGTCTCCAGGACCTCTTCTTTAAGTTGCAGAAGCGCGTCCTGCATCGAGAGGTTCGCCCTGAAGCCAAATATAGCGTCTGGGTAGAGCCTCTTGTTTTCTAGGGGTTGCTGGTTGCGTTTCGTGACGATCTCCCTCACTTCCAGAAGTGAGGGAGATTGGTGTGAGAGTCTCGATCTGCAGCTTCTTGCCTGGTTTGGGAATCATGACTACCACAGCATGCTTCCACTCGGCTTGTATCTTTCCTTCTTCCCAAAGCTTGTTGAGGTAGCCCGTCAGCTGGTCTGCTGCTTCATCGCTTAGGTTCCTTATGAGAGAGTTTCTAATTCAATCTGCTCCTACCGCTGTGTTTTTCGTAACGGCTCTCATTGCCGCGGTGACTTCTTCTCTGGTGATAGGCTTGCCTATACCTCAGTTTTCCTCTCCGAGATAATCTCGTTCATATCCCTTGGGCTCGTCAGTCCCGTAGCATTCGGTTCTAACTTCATCGAGGAACTGCTCGTCGGTTCCCTCATGTTGGTGCACTAGCCTTTGAATTGCTTTGCCGTTTTCTGCTTTAGTCTTGGTAGGGTCCACTAAAGCCTTAAGAATACGCCATGTTTTAGCCGTTCTAAGTGTCCCATTCAGTGAGGTGCTGAACTGTTGCCACCCTTGCCTGGTTAGGTGTGTTGCGTACTCTTCTGCTTGAAGTGTTACCGCAGCTATTTTCTTCTGTAACTTCTTATTAAATTTCTGCCTTTTCCACCTTCTGGTGAGACCGCGTCTTGCCTCCCATAGCTGGAGTAGCCGCTTGTCTACCTCTGGTATTTCTTCGGTTCAATCTGCCTCCTTGGTATACATTTCCTGTGTTTGTTTAAGTTGTTGGCACCACTCCCCTATCGAGGTGATGTTGCCCTCCAGCTGCCGGCAGTGGGGTCTAAAGGCGTCCCAATCCGTGCGGCGAGCTGTGCCGATCTTCCTCTTGACATTTTCTGCTACGGTGCTTATTTTTATAATGTGATGGTCACTGCCAAGGTTTTCTAGCAGGTTCTCCCATTCCACTTGCTTTGCTCCTTTGACGAAGGTTAGGTCGGGACACGTGTCTGGGCTAACGCTGTTGCCCTGTCTAGTTGGTTGATTCTCATCCGTACGGAGCTCGCATCTGATGCTCTCTGCAGCTATACAGATATTTCTCGCCTTTTCGTCTTTGGGGTAGCCCCAGCTCGGACTCCTAGCGTTAAAATCTCCCGCTATATTTAGGGTGTTCTACCCCATCAGCTTGCTCGCCCCGGCGAAGAGCTTAATGAAATCTGCTTTCTTCTGCCTTGGGGGGCTGTATAAGTTTACTATGAAGGTGCTCCTGGCTTTCCTTTTCTTCTTAGGTATAACCTATGTTATTACATGTTCAATCTGTGTATCCTCAATCCCGTCATGGGCTATAGCTATAATTTTGTTGCTAACGAGAGTTGCGGTTCGTCCGCTCTCTTGGCACTTGTACCCTCGCAGCATGGGTGTGCAATTAGTTTCTTGAAGCATAATTATATCTGGTGGTGTGCCTTTGGTATAAATGAATTGCTGCAGGAGTCCCCGCTTGCGCCTGAACCCCTGCAGTTCCATTGACATATCTCTAATTTGTTTTGTCCTGCCATGTTGCGGAGTTACTAGCATTTGTTCCTTGCGCTTTTGATCCAAACTTTTGTTCGTTATATAGCCTAGTTCTGGCATCGTTAATGGTTTGCTGGGTGTTTTGACTCTTCACGTAATTACGGAAGCTCTGATCTGGCAGCGCTACCTTCTGCTGTATTTGTTGGACTTGGTTCTGCATAGCTGCCATGAAATTGCGCATTTTATCTTTGAAGCTCTGCTCTTCTGATTGTTGCTGTTGTGCGGGCTGCTCAGCTGGCGGCGGCGGCGACCTAACGGACGAACACCCTTCCTGCCTTTGCCATTGCATCTC
Organism: Dermacentor albipictus; assembly: GCF_038994185.2. Lineage (NCBI taxonomy): Eukaryota > Metazoa > Arthropoda > Arachnida > Ixodida > Ixodidae > Dermacentor > Dermacentor albipictus. Next base: position 179,301,983 of record NC_091823.1, on the reverse strand, counting down.
CCTTAATAGGTCGCCAATTCTTTCCTTAAGCTGGCGCGTCTCTTCACGGCGGAGCTCTAGCTCTCGCTTTAGTGCCTTGTTTTCCTCTATGATTCTGTCATAGTTTGCCTACATGTTGTTTTGTTTGTGGGTGTTTTGCCTCGAGTGCGGGGCTAGCGATTTGGGAGGGCCCGCTCCCCAGCTCACCTTGACTCCGCTGCTCTTCTTCTGCAGTTGCTGCTGCTGCCCTGCCGCTGGCCCGGCCCGCCGGTCTGCTTCGCCAAGGGAGGGTAGGATTCGTCCCTGATGGCGCCTCGACTCTGGCTCCTGCTCCGATTGCGGCTTCGGCTGCATGATTTGTGTCCGCTGCCACCGCCGCCCCGGCCCTGGTCCGAGTCTTCCTCCCCGAACCAACGTGGCCTCCGTGTTCGGCTCCGGCTTCGGCTCCGGCTGCGCCGCTGGCCTTTATGACTCGGTCTCCCCCACAGCTCCTCGGCCGCCTTGAGGCCCTGCTTACAGTCCCGCGTGCCTGTCACGTGGCCGCCCCCGCAGATCAGGCACTTGGGACTGCACTGGTGCTGCTCCATTAGATTTTGTTCGCCGCACGGCTTGCAAGCCTTGGCCTCGGGAGTCGGGCAGACATCTGACCGATGACCTTGCTGGCAGCGGATATAGCATACTTGTCTTGTTGGACGATGTGGGTAGCACGACATTTCACCGCCATAGTAGAGAACTTGTTTCGGAGTGATGGGGCCGTCGAAGGTTACGACCGCGGTACTTGATTTTCCCAGCATGCGGGCTGCAAGGATCTTAACTCCCTGCGTCCTGACTCGTAGATATGCTTTGAGCTCCTCCGGCGTGGTCCCTGGGTCCACCCCGTGGATAACTCCTCGCTGCGTGCCTTCCGGCACCGCAACGTGAGCGGGAGCGTAACGTGATCAGCAGAAATTTCTTGGACGTAAAATTTTAAATTTTACAACACGTAAAATGCAAAGCCTTCAGGATCAGCGCGCACCTTTAATAACGTGCATAAGGAGCTTATCGTGCCACATAGGCGTGTCTTGTTCACATGCCAGCCCCGTGCACAACAACAACAAAGACGATGAAACTTGGTGTAGTTTTCTCTTTTTACCGCAGAAGCCCCAAAAGAACAAGAAAAAAAATTATGCACATCCCACACACTGTGGCAATAGAAGCGAAGCTTTCCTTCCTGGATGTTTTCATGGACGATAATTAGCGGTGATGTTGATGTCTAAAGCTTAATTTCTGCAACGTTTAGCGTAACATGTGAGTGGTGAGTTGATGGTAAACGTTACCTTGCGTGTAACACTGCTGTTTATCTGCACAGTACACAGAACACACCGGGAGAGGTGATTGCTTGAGGCGTTGTTGCGCGCCATATTTTATAACCTCTGAAAGGGTTGAGCGTTGTCATTGCCTCACATGGCACATCGCAATGTGGCAGAAGTCTCAAACTTGAATTGCATTAGGGGGCTGGACGTGCCAAGACCACACTCGGATTATGAAGCACGCCGTAATAGTGGACTCCTGATTAATTTTGACAGCGTTGTCCTTTAACGGGTCCCAAAGTCTAAGCGCACGTGCATTTTCTATTTCGCCCCCGTCAAAATGCGGCTGGCGTGATTGGGATCAAATCCACGACCTCTAGCAATGCCATAGCCGCAAAGCTGACGCGGCGGGCCCAGAAGTGTTGATTTGATGGTCAACCGTTTCCGTCGTTTCTCCTGGACCCTGCGGTGCGCTTTAATTAATGCGGCTGTGCTTCTGCGCGCCCTCCATAAGCTGCCCGCTTGACATATTTGCATGGCGTTTATTTTCAGAAATACCAGCAACGTACTGAACCTTTCTTTGAACTTAAGCTTTTAATGTGTCCACGAAACCGCTGTTGTATAGTAGTTGGGTTTCCATGCCTTCTCACGTCAGGTCCCCCACCCCCCTCTCTTGTTTGTAAACTGCCTCTTCTCCTCCCTCTCATTCTTCGCCTGTTCTCTCTACACATCTACCTGCGTCCCATCTGGCCTCGCACGTTAGTAGAAAGGGAAGCGCTGAGGTTTCTGCAATACTTCTGACGAGAGTCATGGATAATTACAGCTGTCAAGCGGCTAATGTGGTGATGGCCAGGGAGCTCCAGAGGGTTATTGTGCGGATGTGACGCGTTGGGGTAAAAACGAGTTTCTCCCGTCGCCTTTCCTCTCTTACTCGCGCCTGTCATCTATATACAGACTCTGCACCCCCTCCTCCCCCACCGGACGCGTTGTCGTGACAACAGCAGCCCATAGCAGCAGCAGTGAGAAAGTCGAGTGAAGAGGCAAAGGAAGCTTCGCTTTAAACAGCTTTGTTTTAAAAAACAAGAATGATGTGCGAAACTAGAAAGTGAGGTGGGGAGTGGTCATGTTTTTGTTTTGTGCTGTGAAATTTACTTGAAATTTTCTTATTTGTTCAAAATAACCTTACAGGCCCTATGGCAGGGCATAAAGTAAGGAGGGCATATTAAACAGTAAAGGTATAAAAAGTACAAATTTCCAAAAGGAACAGTTCTATAAAAAGATTTCCGTGTTCATTATTGAAGACAGGGAATACAAAGTAATATCTGAAGCCATAGGAACACTTTGTTTTGTGTAGGTCGGTGTGTTTTGTGTGTAGGTCGTTTTGTACGCATTGCTAAGGAAAACCGAAGTCAAATGCGTATTTCTTCAATATGGTAAACGTTATCATCAGCTGTAACCCGGTCACTTCTTGAACTCCGAGTCTTCGAAAACAAATTAACTTGCTGACCACAAAATTCCAAGAACGCGCCTTTAACTAATTTATGCCGTCAGAAGAATTTCTCACCAGTTTACTTTCACACAGATCAGGTGTTGTCGCTACATTCTAAAGAAACAATCCAACCAGAAGAAAAATTAATATATTCCACGATGAGCGTATTAACAGCAGCTAGAAGGCCCTGAGCAATTCCTTTCGAGTATAATGTGGCAATTTGTACCGTTAAACCACGAGGGGCAACGTTTTATGAACAATCAAACTAAAATAAACCTAAATTGCACGTGCCGGCGGTGGTGACTACTTTACTTTTTCTTTTGAATAAAAAGGGAAGAGGGATAGAAGGCGGCCGAGGGTGCTACGCACGGTAGTCATCTGCAACCCGCTCAGCTCACTCCACGATGTCGTCCTGGATTGCTGGCCTGAAGCTGCGCAAGGCAGCTTTCCATTGCTCCTCACTACCTATTAATTTACGGAGGGATGGCAGGTAAAATAGCCGCGCGCACTCTCACTGCGGCTAAACAATGTCACCTGGCACAACTTTCAACGCAATAAAGATTACAGCGCGGCAATTCTCGTGGTGGTCATTGCGCCCAATAAATAGTGGACACCGAGGAGGCTCACAGGACAGCGCGTGCTTTACTATATTCCGCTGATTTGCCCTCTGCGCAACGCTCGGTCGTTGCTCCGTCCTGGCGTATAACACGGGTCACTCACCCTTCCACACTTGCGGACCTTGCAGAGGCGCGGCGGCGCGCGCACCGCGATCGCCAACAAATAATTTCCCACCTGGCGAACATTGAACCAGTGAAATGCAGGAGCCCCCAGACGAAGCTACGGAGGCTCGATGCTCTGCTTATCCGACAGGTGCAGACCGCCACTCTTGTCTCTAGCACAACCTGTCCTCCTCAACAAGTTTGGCTAGTCGGCGAGGCTGCAGCCACCTGGGCCTGGTCCTCCCCGTCAGGCCTGTCTCCGGTGTTCATCTGTGCTGAGACAACACACCACCTGCACGATAGCGTTCTGTCTCACGCTTTCTTGGCTCTGCCACCGAGGCAATTAAGTGTAGCCCTGGCAGTGCGTCCTGTCCGCGCCGTCATTTTTGCGCCTAAACGCACTTCGCGTCTATGGAGACACGGAGCGCGTGAGCCGCGCATGCGCCGTCGAGTGGGACCGTATGACAACACTGGTCGCGGCGGCGACTGCGCCGAGAAGCAAATGCGCCTTGGTCGTTGACATGAAATCGGTTGCCTGACTTGTGTTGAGAGAAGGCACTACTCGTTTTAGAAGCAGCCGGCCCATGGCATGCCAACGAAAGCGTGATTTGTAGCTGAGAAAGGGGGCACTAGCCCAGCTCTCACTAATATCGCAATCGTAAGGAATGATCCCATGTAGCGCAGTTGTACTCTCCAAGCTCCGTGCTGTAATCTCACAAGTCCAAGAAATCTGGTTATGCGAAATACTTCTCCTTTTCCTAACCTGATTAGAGTCTGCAATCATCTTTACGCATCGGCTTATCGAAAACTACAGCTGGCATAAATGAGCTGACGGTAGCAACTGTGGCAACTGCCGCAGAAGGACCTAGAACTCTTTTACATCTATTGTGTAGAAACAATGCGAAATTGGTGAAAGCATGCACTGCTAAACATCGGACGTCGATAATGCTGCGATGTGCGCGCAAAAGGAATTGGGAGAGGAAAGTGGGCGATAAGTTGCATATATTATCGAGGTAGCAATTATATGTCGTCATTCCTGTCGTCTTCGTGACCGTAAGCATCGCTGTGATGTTCGGTATAAAATCCAAGTGCGATAACATAGCTTAGGTGCTGTAGATAGATAGCTGTAGTTAGATAGGTGTAGGTGCTAGCGAGAACTTGCGAGGGTGAGCTGGCAAGGGTGATGCCTTGATGCGGCGGTGTCTTCTCACGCTGGCAAGGAAGGAAGGCGGGAAGGGTGCGTGGCGTGCGCAAAGAAGGGAGAGGGCAAATGTGCTCGCTTTTGAATGGCGAGGGCAGTGCGCATCTGCTCTTCTACTGCAGCCGCTGAGCGTGGCCGCGTGCGTGCTATTAGTGAGGCAACTTGCGCTGGGTTCGAATGCTAGCCGACCAGAGATAGGTGATCGCTTGGTGTGCGCTATGTTTTCGCGCCCATAATTCCCGTTGATGCGAGCGGCAGTGCAAAGTGAAATTTCTTCACTGCTGCTGGCACTCTTGATCGGGCCAGCGTTAGGACAGCTAGTTTACACGGTTATCGAGTGAGATGTATTCGTGTTTGCCTGTGAGCACGTGAAAACCTGCTTCTTTAGTTATTAGGCAAATGTGTACAGTAGTTTATCATCATCGTTGTCACCATCACCATCATTATCACACCATCATCGTCACCACAATCATCACCATCATCACCAACATCATCACCATCACAACCATCATCATCATCATCGCCATCATCACCATCCCCATCATCACCATCATCATTCAGCGGCAGTCAGCGGCAAACCTTTGTCGAGGACTAAACGTTTGCTTTGTTTTTAGTAGGCGCTGCAAGCAGCTGTGGGACAGTATCAGCTGGAAAAGCGCTCGTATCTTCAACGGCTATCATCTTCGCAACTGTTACTGGTTACTGATCTACGCATGCGGATCTCGGGGAAGCTGCAGTTTCGACGTAGCAAGCCATCATTGACTTCATTGGCTCTGGACCTACCAATAACGTCCCCCTGGCGTCGATCACCGATTATTTAAAGGCCGGCAACTTCGTGGATCGTTGCAGTCAGCGGCAAATCTTTGTCCTAGACTAAACGTTGGCTTCGTTTTTGACAGGTGAGTGTTAATTACACCTGTTGTAATTCACCACTTTCCGGGTTTTGCCGCTGACTGCACCATGTCTTCTTTGTGTACTTCTTGCTCAAAAGCCATACCGAAAGATGGAAGATTTATGAGTTGTTCTACCTGCGAGGGCGAATTCCACCTGGGGAAAAACTGCTCGTCAGTTTCTGATAACACCTACAAGAAGATGAGTACAGTAACACGTGAAACGTGGAAGTGTCCTTCATGCAAGGTGGATTCGGTTGAGCAACCAGACGAAGCATCCAACCCAGGTGATGGTTCATTCTCACAGCAACTGTCTGCTCTAAATATGAAACTAGATTCTTTGACTACAACTGTTTCAGCACGGATGGTGAAAATTGAGGAACTATTGTTGGTCAAGAAAACTAGTGAAAAGGTTGCTTCGGCAGTCGAGCACATACAGTCCGCTATTGATTTCCTTTCGTCAAAGTATGACTTGGTGCTTGCTACAGTGGTCACTAATCAGAATGATCTTGCAGACCTTCGATCACAAGTTCAATCGCTCGCTCCAACAGTAGTTTCCCAGACAGGTGATTGACAGGATAAGTGGAGAAATAAATGACCTTGAAGAATACAGCAGATGTAACTTCAAGATTCACGGCCTTCCTGTCAAATCTGATGGAAACTTACACTCTTCCTTAAGTACTTTGGCAGGCAAGCTAAACATAACCGACTTTCAACAAGCAGATATCTCGGCAGTGCATCGGCTGCCATCCAGAGGCGACCATATTCCACCGATTCTAGTGCAAACTCGCTCAATTTCTGTTAAGCAGAAATGGCCCGGGGCCCAGAAGAGCCTTCCTGATTTGGTGCACGACGATCAGTATCCTTGGTTGTTTTTGAATGATAACCTGTCTCGGGCTAATCGCGAGTTGTTCCGTCTGGCAAGGTCTCGTGGCAAAGAAAAGGGTTTTGAGTTCGTCTGGACCAAAAATGGGAAGGTCCTTGCAAAACAGTCCGAAGGCGCACCTCTCATTCGTATCAATAAGCTTTCGGATCTTGAAAAACTAACATAACCATGTCTGACATTGGTTTCGTGAAGTGTTCCGATTTTTCTGAAGTCCAGAAGTTCTTTCAGCATCACACAGGCAATTCATTTCAGTTTAATCACGTTAATATTCGCAGTATACGGAAGCATTGGGACCATTTTTGTGCGCTGACTCACTCTTTTCATTCAGATTTTGATGTTGTTGCTCTCACGGAAGCGAACGTTTCGTCAGATGTGTTATCACATTTCTCGCTGTCAGGTTACCAGTTACATTCTTATACTTGTCTACAACGAACAGGAGGAGGAATCGCAGTTTTCGTTAAAGGTTCTTGGTCCGTTTCTGAAATTAGTATTCCTTTTACTCAAGCAGAAGAAGTTGGGCTCCGCCTAAGTACACCTTGGTTGTCGTTTATTCTACTCACAATTTACCGCCCTCCGTGTTGTAACAGTCGAATCTTTTTAGCTGAGCTTGATTCTGCAATATCATCATTTTCCAGTGAAGAACACGTGTGCATTATCGGGGCTATGAATGTCGATATTCTACGCCCAACTGTGCCAACGGTCGCAGATTATCTTGACACTTTATCAAAGTGTGGACTAGAGACTAAAATCCACAGCCCTACACGTGAGGAATACTTAGCTGGGCAGCTGATCTCATCTTGCATCTACCATATAAACGTGCGTTCTCAAAACCGGTTGGTGTGGCCTGCTGTGGTTGAAGTCAAGCTCGCAGACCACTATTTTGTCTGCTGCTCCTTAACGGATGGTTCCAGCCATCCTGCACCATTGCGCAGCCAGCAAAACGTATTAGTACTTGATTATTAGTGTTTCGATGAAATAATAGCAAAGTATGATTGGGATTTTTTTATTTACAATGTGTCCCCTGCAGACTTATATGACAGTTTCGTAGAGGTTTTTCGTTCACACAAAGCCGAATCTTCACGCATGGTGATCGTTAAGCAACGATATTTAGACAATAAGTGGATATCACCCGCAATATTGAAAGCCAATAAAGAGAAAGATTTGCTCTGGGCTCGATCGAGACGTGCTCCAAACTGTACTGAACTACGACTGCAGTTTAAACATGAACCAAACCGAGTTATTGCCATGATCCGTCTGGCCAAGCGCAACCACTTTAGATCTCAGTTTAACGACGCACGTTTTAACAGCGAAAAAACATGGTTATTGGTAAATAACCTCAAAGGAGTGAGCGCTGTTATTTATAATGATAGATATTTCACATCTCATTTCCATAAACATGCAAAGAGCATTGCGAATGACCTTAACAAACTATTTTCTCTGGTCCATCTCGTACCCCGCCTACCCTCTGTCCTATGCCTCCCAGTGTGATGGAATCTGCTTTCCTTTCTGACATTACCGAAAGTGATTTAAGGTGTATACTTTTCAGTCTTAAACGTAGCAAGTCTCCTGGTCATGACGGCCTCACTGTTTTTGAATTGTGCAGAAATTTTGAAGCGATTAAAGGTGTCATACTAGTTATCCTTAATAGTATCATTACCAGGGGTATAATACCGACTTCAATGAAAACTGCTAAAGTTATACCTTTGTATAAGGGTGGCTCCAGAAATATGATGAGTAATTAGTGACCTATCTCTATTCTGCAATGCATTGGCCAAATTTTCGAAAAGCATCTACTACTTACCATGACGAATTGTTTGAATAGGCACAATGTTCTATCACCTTGTCAGTATGGCTTCACACCAGGAAAAGGAACAACAGATCTTCTTGAAGAATTCTCTGACATACTAAATTCAGCTTTTGATAAGAATGAAGTCGTATGCTCTCTTTTTCTTGACGTAAGCAAAGACTTCGATAGCATGTGCCACGTTCTTCTGCTTGATAAACTTTCTGCATGGGGATTTCGAGGTTCGTTTTTACATTTACTTAGTAACTTTTTATAAGATAGGCGCCAATATGTGCCGATTTCAAGATTCCATAGCGATTTAGCGGCAATTACTTCTGGAGTCCCGCAAGGTTTTATAGTGAGTGTTTTGTTAATCAATCTATACGGTAATGATCTTGCTAACAATGTGCCTGTTTCACTGTTCTAGTATGCTGACGACACTGTTATTGTTGCGCACGCAAAGAAATACACTGATGCTGTCACAGCATTACAGATGGCAGCTATTAAAGCCAGGTACTGGTTTCAGTCTAACCATATCAATGCTAATACTTCTAAAACGCAACGTATTTGTTTTCATAACCCTTTAAAAAAATTTGAGTTGAGTCATCCTCTTTATTAGCATAATTCCTCCTGTTCTCTTTGTAACTGTGTACCAGTAAAATATGCGCATTCGGTCAAATATCTTGGCCTGACCTTCGACAGTGATCTCTCTTGGAACTCGCACCTTTCTTTTGTTTGTCAAAGACTTCGTGCTATATCTTGTGTGCTGTATATTATTAGACATTTTATGCCTTTTTCTGTCCATAAATGTGTTACACACGCTCTAGACTATAGTGTGCTTAGTTACGTAATCACTGTTTATGGTCACTGCGTTTTTCGCTGGAAGCGCAGGGTGAATTCTCTTCTGCGCTTACTTTTAAAGAATATTGCCTACGACCTGCCCATTCGTAATAACATTGATATTTTTAGAAGATTAAAGCTTCCAAATTTTAAGGCTTTATTCACAGAATTTATTGTGCTTAAACATTTCTGGTACAGTCAGTTCACCATTCCATATGTTCCTGCACGTGATTTGAGAGCAAAATAGCGTTACTGCATTTCTCGCTCTTCAACCCAGTACGGAAAGCGCACACGTCAATACTATGTACATACCTGCCTGTTTCAATAGTATGCCACCTAGTGTATTCCGCATGAGAACAAAATACACCCTGAAAAAAATATTGCGCTATGTCTCCGCGTTGCTTCCTGCCCCATAATGATTTAATCGAGTGTTACTGTCTTAATTTCGCATTGCTGTCATCCCTTTTGATGTTGTATGTTGTAACAGTTATGTCTCTATATAAGTGTCTCTGAGTTGTTAAATATTTCTTTATTTCGCTTGTCGAGTTCGTTGCAACACCTCTATTTTTCCTTTGTTTTGCTAATGTTTGCTCAAGCCCTCAAGCCACTCAAGCCCTTGGTGAGGCTTTGGTAGGCCTGATTTTAGTGTACGAGAATTGATATTAATAAAAATTCTATCTATCTATCTATCATCACCATCATAACCATCATCATCGTCATCATCATCATTGTCCTCATCATCGATGGTGGCGGCAGCAGCACCTTATCTAAGGACCACAACAGGATGAAGGCCTCTCCCTGCGATCTCCATTTACCCTGTCCTGTGCCAACCGATTCCAACTAGCGCACGCGAATTTACTAATTTCTTCGCTTCACATAGTCTTCTGCCGCCCTAGACTGCGCTTCCCTTCACTTGGCACCCATTCTGTAACCCTAATGATCCAACGGTTATCTAACCTGCGCATTACATGACCTGCCCAGCTCCATTTTTTCTCTTTATGTCAATTAGAGTATCGGCTATACCTGTTTGCTCACTAATCGAAACCACTCTCGTACTTTCTCTTAACGTTACGCCTACAATTCTTCGCTCTATCGCTCTATGCACGGTTCTGAAGTTGCTCTCAAGCTTCTTCGTCAACTTACAAGTATGTGTGCCATATGAGAGTACCTTAAAATGCACTGATTCTACACCTTTCTTTTCTATGATAGTGGTAAGCTTCCAGTCAGGAGCTGACAATATTTTCCGTGTGCGAAACAACCAGTTTGTATTCTTCTATGAATTTCGTTCTCATGGTCAGCGTTCCCTGCGATTATTTGACCTTGGTAAAGGTACTCCTTCACAGACTCTAGATGCTGACTGGTGATCCTGAACTCTTGTTCCCTTGCCCGGCTGTTGATCAGTATCTTTGTCTTCTGCATATTAATCTTCAACCCCACTCTTAGAATCTCTCTGTTAAGGTCCTCAGTCATTCTTTTGTAACTCGTCTTCAGTGTTGCTGAATAGAACAATGTCACCTGCCAACCGAAACTTGCTGAGATATGCGGCGTCGATCCTTGCTCCTAAGTCTTCCCAGATTAATAGCTTGAATACTTCTTCCATGCACGCAGTGAATAGCATTGGCGAGATTGTGTCGCCTTTTCTGACCACTTTCTTTATAGGTATCATCCTACTTGTCTTGTGTAAAGTTAAGGTAGATGCGGAATCACTGTAGATATTTTCCAAGACATTTACGTAAGTGGTCTGTACTCCTTCATTACGTAATGCCTCTATAATTGCTGGTATCTCTACTGAAACACCCGTTCGTAATCTATGAAAGCTATGTAGACAGGCTGATTGTGCTCTGCAGATTTTTCGATTACCCGAGTAATGACATAGATGTGATCCCTTGTTGAGCATCCGTTCCTCAAGTCAGCCTGTTTCCTTGGTTGGCTAAAGTCAAGTGTCCCACTTATTGTATTGGAGTTTATCTTGTTGAATGCTTCATATAATACTGTAAGTAAGCCGACTGGCCTATAACTTTTCAATTCTTTAACGCCTCCTTTTTTTGTGGATTAGTAAAATCTTTGTATTCTTCCAGTTTTGTGGAACCGTTGAAATCGATAGCACTTCGCATAGAGAACAGCCAATTTTCCAAGCATTATGTCTCCTCAATCCTCATCATCAGCCTGGTTACGCCCATGCATGCATTGCAATTGGTCCCCCTCTTAATAAGCAAGGCAATATCATCAGCGAATCGCAAGTTACTAAGGTATTCTCCATTGACTCTTATCCCCAATTCTCCCCAATGCAGGTCTTTGAATACCTCCTGTAAACACGCTGTGAATAGCATTGGAGAGATCGTATTTCCCTGCGTGACGCCTTTCTTTATTCAGATTTAGTTGCTTTCTTTATGGAGGACTACGGTGGCGGTGGAGCCACTATAGATATCTTTCAGTAGTTTTACATACGGCTCGTCTACACCCTGATTCCGTAATGCCTCCATGACTGCTGAGGGTTCGACTGAATCAAACGCCCTGTCGTAATCAATCAAAGCTATATATAAGGGTGGGTTATATTCCGCACATTTCTTTACCACCTGATTGAACTGTGAATATCGTCTGTTGTTGAGTAGCCTTTACGGAACCCTGTCTGGTCCTTTGGTTGACCGAAGTCTAAAGTGTTCCGGATTATATTTGCGATTACCTTCGTAAGTACTTTGTAGGCAACGGACAGTAAGCTGATCGGTCTATAATTTTTCAAGTCTTTGGTGTCCCCTTTCTTATGGATTAGGAATAAGTGAGCGTTGTTCCAAGATTAATAATCATTATTGAGACTTGGCAGCAGCGGGGGCAGCGAAGAGCACGCCTGAAACGTCATTCTTGTCGCCGCAGATATGCCCATTAAACAAGCCACATCTACTGCTTGCCTCGGATCCACGGATCCAGCCTACGTTGGGGGTGTGGCAACAGTATCTTCTGGAATCTGCGCCACTGTACCGCCACCAGGGGCCATCGAAGCCTATATAAACCGGACATCATCGTTCGCCGGATCACTTGGCAGCAGCAGGGGCAGCGAAGAGCACGCCTGAAACGTCTTTCTTGTCGCCGCAGATAAGCCCATTAAACAAGCCACATCTACTGCTTGCCTCGGATCCACAGATCCAGCCTACGTTGGGGGTGTGGCAACAGTATCTTCTGGAATCTGCGCCACTGCACCGCCACCAGGGGCCATCGAAGCCTATATAAACCGGACATCATCGTTCGCCGGACCCCTTGGCAGCAGCGGGGGCAGCGAAGAGCACGCCTGAAACGTCTTTCTAGTCGCCGCAGGTTCGATATCACTCCAATATGTACTTTCTTTTGTTGTTTTAGTTTTTCATTATTCTTTTTTTCCCTTTTTTTCTGCGTCCCGCTGCCATAATTATCCACTGTTCGTTTGGTACCCTGTCTAATAATGTCTACTCGTTTCGAAGAAGATATCAGGAAAGAAATGAAAGAATTCAGATCTAAAATGGAACGTGATCTGAGGAAGGACTTGAGAGAAGTCAAAGAAAGTCTTGAGTTCCTAAGTCTAAAATTTGAAGAAAGCAAAGTGAAAAACGATATGCTGCAAAAAGAGAATGAAGCTCTGAAAAAAGAGAACCTAGCGCTCAAAGAAGAATGTAATAAGACTGAAAAAGCTTGCAGATCATGAATCAAGAATCACAAATAGCGAGCAATACTCTAGGAACCGCAATGTGGAAAACAAGGGTATAGAGGAAGATAGGAATGAAAATCTGCATGAAATACTGAATCAAGTGGGTACAGCTCTGAATGAACCAGTAACCGAGAGCGACATTGATGTTTGCCACAGAGTGAAAACCAGGAATGATTTTTGTTTCAAACATAATAGTGCAATTTAAGAACCGCTCAAAGCGTGACGCCTTTCTGCTTAAAGCAAGAAAAACTAGGCTCTCGGCAAATGACATTGGTCGCTCAAGCAATAAGTCAATATTTGTTAATGAGCATCTCTGCCTTACTCTCAAGAAATTGCTTGGAATGGCAATCAGTAAGAAAAAGGCATGCGAATGGGAATTCGTATGGACAAGAGATGGTAAGATTTTTGCTCGAAAGGGTGAGCAGTCCGCAGGGTTTCGCGTAAGCACTGAAAGTGACATCGGAAAAATAGTTTAGGTGAATGGCGTCAGGCTACTGAAGATCACTCCTATTCATCATGGTATTGCAACCCGAAGACGTTAACAGTCTTTCAGCTTCCGAAAACGATATTGGACTAACATGCTTCCACCTAAACATCAGATCTGCCTACCATAAACACGACTTGCTAAACGTATTCCTGGACCAATTTTGCTTTAAATTCGACGTAATTATGCTGACCGAAACGTGGTTTAATTCGGACTGCGATGCCATACAGATTGATAATTATCAGACTTTTCGTCTAAACCGCCAAGATCAACGTGGTTGAGGAGTCTTACTGAATATCAAGAAGTGCATTACTTGTGACCTACTTCCTGAATTTTCATTTATAACACGTGATGCAGAGTGTGTTGCTATTGTATCACAGAAATATATTGTAGCTGTAATGTACCGCCCTCCAGATGGAATTGTGGATATATTCATTGTGTATGTGGAAGGTTTATTGAATTATGCAAGTGAAAACGACCTAGTACTAATACTGGGGGGTGATTTTAACATCGACATGCTGAATTACTCAAATGCTCAAAACAAGTTACAGACAATGCTATCTTCGTACTGTTCAACTTATGTAAATAGATATTTTACACGAGTGACATACACAACGAATACATCAATTGACCTATGTATAACAAACCTATGAGAGCACAAAGTTATTGGTGGTGTATTGGCATCAAGCATTAACGACCACTTACCTATTTTTTTGTTGGCAAAAGTGCTTAATTGAGACCGTGCGCCACTTCCACAAACCATGAAAATTCTAGAAATTTGCGAAAAAATCGTTGCAGAACTTTCGCAGTCACCTTATCAAAATAAAATGGGATGCCGTATACATGTCTCATACATCTGACGATGCATATGACGAATTCTTGCGCCTATTTCGTGATGCATACATGAAGTCATTTCCATATATCGTACACAAGAAAAGTAAAAAGGCGCGCAAGCCTTGGATAAATAAGGAATGCCTTAAAATGATTAAAAAGAAAGATAAGCTTTTTAACAGGTTCCTCCAAACGCGTAACACTGATGATAGGGACGTATTTCGTACACACAGATGCAAAACTGATGCCTAATTACGGAATACAAAGCGAAACTATCTCTACAGTTACTTCGATATTGGGAGAAAACAGAAATTGGACCTAATGTGGAGGAAAATTAATGAGATGCTAAATCGGGTACCAAAAAATGCAGAGGTTGGTGAAATAACGCTGAACAATCAACTTAAAGAAGGAGCTGAATTAGCAGAAGCATTTAATCACTACTTCACAAATCTAGTCACTAGCTCTCGTTCTCCGGAGGGAGTAAATCGGATCTCGAGAACTTCTACCAGCATATTTATGAATCCCACAACTGAGAGTGAAATAAATAACGTGTACAAATCTCTCAAGAAGAGCTTAACGTGTGATATCGACAACATTCAAATCAGGCCAGTAAAGTACGTTCTTGACATCATATTGACACAGCTAACGCATATTTATAATCTAGCTCTCTCGACAGGTGTTTTTCCAAAGAAAATGCAAATAGCAAAAGGTATTACGATATTCAAGGGCGGAGAAAGAAACAACTTATCAAATTATCGGCCGATATCCATACTACCCGTGTTCTCCAAAGGTTTAGAAAAAATAGTGTACGCTAGAATAATTGGGTTTGCCAACAAATACAATTTGATTAGCCCCACCCAATTTGGATTCAGAAAAGGCAGGTCTACAGAACTTGCCCTTGTCATGCAAAAAGAAATCATTCTGAAAGCATTCGATGAAAAACGCCTGATAGCTGGTATATATATCGATTTCTCAAAGGCGTTCGACCGTCTAAACTACTTAACACTAACTAAAAAACTAGAAGTATATGGAATTAGAGGCACACCCCTCCCGCTTATAACATCCTACCTGCAACATAGAATGCAATGTGTTTGCATTCAGGGAAATTTATCTACATGCAAAGCAGTTACCTGAGGTGTCCCCCAAGGGAGCATACTTGGACCGCTTCTATTCAATTTCTATATCAATGACATTACAGAAGGTAACCACGGCGCAGAGTACATAACTTATGCAGATGACACAACAATTTTTCTTCACAGGCATCATTATGAAACTCTTGAAAGTAAAATTAATGGAGCTCTCCGCGATTTACACAAGTGGAGCATAATAAATTCGCTTGAAATTAACATAGATAAAACAAAAGCTATTATCTTCACACCTCGACAGTCCCCTGCAACACCTACTTTGAATACAATCTTAGGGAATTCACGTATAGAAATTGTTACACAGTAAAGTCACTTGGTGTAATTTTCCAAAAGCATATGTCTTGGGACATCCATGTTAACCACGTTGCCTCGCAAATTGCAAAGGCACTAGGAATTCTGGCGAAATTCAAGTTCCACTTAGCAACAGCTGTGAAACTTCATATTTATAACGCACTACTTTTTTCACACTTGAATTATTGCTGTCTAGTATGGGGCACAACCACGTTAACGAACCTGAACCAGTTGCTTATGTTGCAAAAGAAAGCACTTCGTCACATTGCATGCATTGAAAGTACTGCGCACACAAGACCTCTATTTTTAACATACAATCTTGTAACTGTGCATAAATTATACGCTCTAAATCTAGCCAGAAAATATAAATATGATTCAGACGGTCTTCCACGTACACTTTCAGAGTTGACATCACTCACAAGGTCTTATAATTCACGCAGAGATGATACCTGGAAAATACCCTTTATACGCCTTATGTTAACAAATCCACTTTTTTTCGAGCCCTCGTCTTCCACAAAAGAACAGATTTGTGGATGGAATAAATTTTTTTGATCGATTTATTTCGGTACGTTCGAGGTCATGAAGCATTGCGTATACAGGGTGGCCAGTTTTTCTAAAACAATCTGCCCACCATCCTTCAAGAAATCAGCTGTTACCTGATCCTCCCCAGCTGCCTTCCCCCTCTACATAGCTACCAAGGCTTTCTTTACGTCTGATGTCTCCTCCATCTTTGATTAAATCGACTGTTATTCCGTCTTCTCCTGCCGCTTTTCCCCTATTCATGTCTTGCAAGGCCCTTCTGACCTCATCTTTATTTATAGGATGAGTTTCTATATCCTGTTCATTACTCGTTCGAAGGGAAGTATCCTGTCACCTCTGGGGACCGTAAAGATCAATATAGAATTATTCCGCCGCTTTTACTATACATTCAAGATTGCTGATGATACGGCCCGGCTGATCTTTCAGTGCATACCTCTTCGTTTGTCGAATGCCAGGTTTCGTTCTCCCTGATTTTAGGCTGCATCCATTTTTTACGGCTTCTTCAGTCTTTCTGACGTTATATTTTCGAATATCGCTTATTTTCTCTATGCAGATTAGTTTTGACAATTGGACTCTTGAGTTGGACAGTTTTATTCTTTGTCGCTTTTTTATTAGGTCCATTGTTACTTGGGGGAGCTTGCCTTCAGGTTGCCTTGGAGCCTTGCCTCCCAGTTGAACTGCTCCCTGTGAAGCTAGCCTAGTTACACTTTCATTCATTGCCACTATGTCAACTTCATCTCTCTGTTCTAAGGTTGCATATTTGTTTGCAAGTACCAGCCTGAATTTGTCTGCTTGTACCTTTACTGCATCTAGGTTGTCCTGGTTCTTCTTGACCATTTTACTATTTCTCTCCGAAAATTGATTACTGCACTTCACCCTACCTAACACCTTTACATCCTGCACTACGCTGAGATCAGCAGAAAGCATGAAATCAGCTTCATTTCTTGTTTCACAATTATGCTGTTCCAGGTCCACTTTCTGTTGCTACACTTCCTGAAGGAGGTGTTGTTTATTTGCAGCTTATTCGGTTCTACGAATGCTATCAGCATCTTTCCTCTAGCGTTCCTAGAATCGACGCTGTAGTTGCCAATTGCTTGTTCGCCAGCCTGCTTTTTTATCACTTTTGCTTTGAAGTCGCTCATTACTGTAGCTTACTGAGTTTGGACTTTTCTCATCGCTAATTGAACATATTCATAAAACTGATCTAGTTCATCACCTTAATGACTGGAGATTCGAGCATAGGCTCGTAACCCCTTTGATCTATATCTGTATTTAAGTTTAATACGACAATTGCCACCCTGTCATTAATACTCTAGAATTCGTCAGTGTTTCCTGTAATGTCCTTATGCATAAAGAACCCTACTCCGTATTGCTTGTTATGTGGGAATCCTCTATAGCTGAGGACGTGGCCGTTAGTCATCACTGTATAAGCCTCACTAGTTCTGCTAACCACACTGAGGCCAAATATATCCCAAACAATGTCTGATAGTTCCTCAAAGAGTCCTGCTAAGCTACACTCACTCGAGAGAGTTCGGGTGTTAAAGGTTGCCATGGTCAGTTACCATTGGAGGCGTGTACAGGTCCAGAGATTCTTGGCACCCTCTGCTGCAATATAGGTTTGACCGCCGCCTTGGTCAGGTGCTCCACAGCTACTGGGGACTGAGGGCTATGGGTTATTTGCAGGAATCACGCAGGATGGAGTGTTTTTGTTGAAGCACAGTGGGCCTTCCTAATTTGGTTGTACTTGGATTAGCCGCAGTCACTGTCGACACCTTTTGCCGGCCATCATCGTGAGACAAAAAAATAATGCAAATCATACAAAAATCATACAAAATCACACAAATCATACAATCATACTTCCAACTTTGGCAACCCAGCATCCGACATGCCTCAGTCAGATAATCCCGTAGGCGGCCAGGCTACTATCGTCGAAAAGTACAGGCCTTACATGCCTGAGGGATCCGTTCATTTATCCTCCATATATTCGCACAATATAGTGTAAATTCTCAGTGGTCCTAACATCGAGGCTGTGGAATCTCACGTATGCATGCGGCCATAAACGCGCCTTGGTACTCGATATATTTCCGACGAATTTGAACAGCACCTAAAAGCAACGTGTGTGAAAGAAACAAAGCAAGAAAAAGGAAAAAGGTCTCAGCGCTTACCGAGAAGCCCCGAGCCGCGTCATGTCTGCCTGCCTCTTGCCGTCGTTTGTATATGTATAGAAACTTGCGCTTCCGGGCAAATACTAAAACGGCCGAGACGGGCCACCAGAACAATACGGTTCTGAGCCTCGTGTAAAGCAGAAGACCTTGACAGTGCTTAGGTGTCTTCGACCTTTCTACAGATTTAGACGGCGCCTATACCAAAGCTAATGCGAAGAAGAAATAGCGGACCGGGCCCCTTACGTTTCCAAGAACTCTTCAGGCCTATACGCTAGGAAGACAGGAATGCTATGCTGCATTTAAGCTACAGTAATGCTGTCTGCGATCAATCAGGCATAGCTAGCACATTTCGCTCGTGGAAGCAATCGAATGCGCCGTTTCCGCCGCGCTCGCAATACAATTCGCGGGAACAGAAACGAAAATATGCCAGAACGAATAACTGCAAATGTATACAAAAGGAATGAACGCAAATACGATCGTTCCGACGAGATTAAAATCTATGTGTTAACTTTAGTTCATGCAGGTGGTAAAATAAATCCCCTTACTTTGTATGGCCACCCAATAATTTGTTATCGTAATCAATGGTTCGCCTGTCGGGTCAAACTGACTTTTCCCCCCGCTCGATCGAAGTGCTGAGAAAATGGCAAAACTGTGATCGTGAAGACCCTCGATAATTTGAAAGTGCCGCCACTCTTTGAACGCTGCCACCGCCGCCGCGCGTCCTTCTCGCCCCTTGCCCGGAACCAGTTTTGTCCCCGTTTCTCTGCGCGCCGATTGGTCTCTTTGCCGTTGGTCTTGGAAACGCCGAATCTTGCGTTTTGCTTGTGTTTTTCTTTTTTGTTGGCGACATGTTTTTCCTTAGCTCGCGGCTGGCTCGGTGCAGCGAACGTTGCACGCTGTGTTTCCTGCGGTGTTGTGGTGACGCTATGCCGTGCTGCAACGCATATAACCGCAGCAACAAGCCTGAATATTGTTATGCCGTTTTTATGATACCACAAGGAAAGCGTAACGGCTTGTGCAAGAAGCAGTGGCTGCACAACATTGGCCGAAAAAAACCTTGTTCCGACAAGAACTGTGTTGTTGGCGAGGTGAGGCGCATTTGTTAATGCTCGTAGCATAGCATCCCTTAATGCTTCATATTTTAACTCCTACGGCCGGCTCATCAGCGTTTTGGCTGCGACAGTTTGTACATAGCCAAAAATGGGGGTGTTTAGTATGCTGAATATTCTGCTAGGGCTCATCATCTCGCACGTCGTCAACTGTTATTAAGACGGAAATGCAACTCTATAGGTTCTGCTTTCAGCCGTGAATAATTATGTGTGAAGATACAGCCTCTCGATCGCACTTTTCGTGATAAGATACATTGCCTGATTTACTGAAAATCGAAATAGCGGCTTCTAGAGAAGCTTTCGTTGTAGCTTAGGTCGATGTGCGTCAATCACTTAGATACAATGAATGAAGGCCCTGAAATAATTAATGCCAAATATACCGGTGGCTTTGCCGGTGATAAGCGCTAGCTATTCGGCATTGCGTTTTAAACCCGCCGTGGTTGCCTAGTGACTTGGTGTTGGGCTGCTCAGCACGAGGTCGCGGGATGGAATCCCGGCCACGGAGACGGCATTTCGATGGGGGTGCTATTGAGTGTTTGGCAGAAGTGGTTCTGATGTCGATAAACGTCTTCGCTCGGGATGCCAGAGTGGATAGTAACGCTACGAAGTCATTCTTTGTTGCCTTCCCACATGACACTAGTGCTATGAAGGGGAACACACTTATTGTGTTCATGGACAATGCCTGGCTTCAAAGAAAAGATAAAATGAAATTATTAGGGTTGGTCTTTGATTTGAGATTAGGCTTTAAGGAACACGTTGATTACGTTGGAGCGAAAATGGAACTTGCTACCAAAATTGCAGCTTATATTAAAATAGAACATTTGGTAAACCCTTTTGCCATTAGAGCTCTACACAGGCAAGTAGTGCTCCCTGTCACCTATGCGGGACCGGTCTGGTGGTCGGAATTCCCGGATAGTGTTCTAAAGGCGAAAGTTATCTCTTTACATAGAGTCACGTTGATTACACTCGCAGGGGCTGACGGCACAACGCGCACGTCGGCCCTGCAAGTCCTCCTGCGGGTGGCGCCGTTACGATTGGAATTGGAACGGCTTCGCACTGAATATCATCATTTTACTCTTCTTTGGTTCACATGTTATGGCCCTGTTTATTACCTTCCAGCAACGGTTGATTATTCCTGTGATCATTTGATAGACCACCCAGCCGAGAGATGCCGGTATCCATTTGCAAGGCTGAACATCTTAGAGGCATTTAAAAAATCGGCGGAGATGCCATTCCATGTCTATACCGATGGTTCTTATTCTGAACTCTCTGATGGGGTTGCATATGTAGTCATGGGCCCTCGCAATAGTCTTCGGAAGGTCGGTAAATTAAAGGTTGAACGGGCCGGCGGCGCATACTGTGCGAAGGCCACTTCATTTTTTTGAGGCGCTCGATTACCTGGCGACGTCGCGGACCGAGGGACGCGTTAATATATACTCGGACTGTCTGTCTCTATTGTCGGCGATTGCGGCACTCAGGTCTAGCGAGGCTTGGGGGGTACAGATAAAGCAGGCGTTACGCTGTCTGTCAACTAAGTTTGATATTAAGTTATACCACGTCAGGGGCCACTCCGGTGTCTTTGGAAATGAACCTGCTCACGAGGTGGCGTCGAGTGCAGTGCGGTATGGCCTGCCGCGCAGCGCTCGAACTTCCATTCGACCTATACGTGCAAAATTTTATAAACAGATTGAGAGAAACTGGCGCCGCTCATGGACCACTGAGTATACTGACACTGAGGCCTTTCTTTGGGTCCCGGACATGTCAACCATCCCGGCCTTTTCACCCCCTCCTAAACCTTTAGTACATGTGATCACCGGACATGGCCGGTTCCCGTATTATTTACATCGATTTCGTTTTGCCCCACACAGCATATGCCCCTGTGGGTTTCTTTGCTCGTCATTCTGCTACTACACAACGAATTATCGTTTCGCTGGCGGCGCGGCTCACTGGTGCCCCGATGGCCGTCTGGACGAGGCAGCTTACCCACACCTTTTCGGGGGTAAATGTAATCGCGCTATTCTTTTTAGGATCGCATGACTCATATGTGCGGCGTTGCCGGATTGGCAGAGGGGCGTCCCCCGCATTGATGCGTCCTAGGCCGCGCTGTTACCTGGCCCTCATGCCCTGTTTTTTTTTCTTTCTCTCTTCTTCCTGCTCTTCGCTTGGCATATGGTGGTAGCTGGGTCGGTTCTCTTGGTCGCATGCTATGCACTGCATCTGTACTTGACCGGTGTCTCGCTGGACGCCAAGGGTACATCGGCCTCGCACGAAGGTGGAATCAAATGGCCTGATTTGCGTGCTCGGAGTCGTGGCTGACTCTGCCATCCTGAGACTGGGACAGTCGCTGGCACACGTCCTGGCTGGGAGCTGTGGCGTGCCCGTTTAGCAGCGGGCGTACGCTTGTGCACACAACCGTGTTACCGCGCCCACCTTTTCTTTTTCCCATTGGCTTTTATATTAAATTATGTGATTTTGGGTTTTTTTCAACCCCTCATTTTTTATTTTTCATTGCCTTTAAACCCGTTATTCTCCTCACTAAGTACTGGTTTCCCCTTTTTTGCTTAGTTTGCTTTTACTACTTTCGGGGAACAGAGGGAATCCTCGGGCGAAATGCGAAAACATCCGTGTACAGGTGGTCATTCAGGTGCACGTTAAAGAACGCCAGGTGGTCAAAATTTCCGGACTCACCGCGCAACGAAGTGCCCCATAATCAGATGGTGGTTTTGGGACATGAAACCCCATAATTTAATAATTACCTGCGTTTTTATTGCGTAAGAATTCTTTGACAAGTGCCCCAGCCGCGTCACGCGAAATGTTTGATTGCGTTGTATCTGCAAAAAAAAATGTATTTTGAAAACTTGTCATTTAACATTATAATAGTGTAAACGTACATTATTGATGACTTTATAAGTGAGAACAATTTTAACCCACAAAAACATAAATAGAAAGAGAATACCCAGAGAAATACATAGGGCTCATTATAAAATGCATGGGGAAGCTTATAGTAGAGGTGGGCAAACTTGAAATTTGGGGCTGTGTCAACATGAAATTTAGAGGTCAGCCAACTGAAATTTGGGGGTGAGCCAACCTATATTTGAGGGCTGGTCAACCTAAATTTGGGGATAAGCCAAGTTGAAATCTGGGGATGGGCCCACTTGAAATTCGGGGTTGGGCCAACTTAAAATTTGGGGGCGGGCCAACTTGAACTTCGTGGTGGGCGAGCTTATTATTGGGGATAAGCCAAGTTGAAATCGGGAGGTTGGCCAACTTGAAGTTTGGATGTGGTCAAACTTAAATTTGGGTGTGAGCAAAATTAAAATTGGGGGTGGGCTAACTGAAGTTTGGGGGTGAGTCAACTTCAAATTTGGAGCAGGGCCAACTGAAATTTGGGGGTATGCTTGCGCATACTTAGACAACTCCTGCGGAGTTTCTGTATTATTTTGGTGTTCTTGAATTCGTTTGAATTGGGCTGCTCCGAATGCATGAATGGGTGACGATTGTTTGGTTTCTCAGTGGTACAGGCAATGTGCAAGAGGTGTTTGTATGATCGCGCACCCTTGCTCGCACTGAAATTGCACAAGGGTCTTATTCAGTTTCACACTGAGCTACGTAGCTTTCACATAGTTACTTTCACATTGATATGACAAACACATGGAAGGACAATGCTCTCGCGGCTAATTCATGACACGAAGGCACGCTAGGTATGACACCTGCGATGCACTTATGCGCACAGGGAAGAAGAAAAAAAGCCAAACACAAAGGGATGTGCCACAAGCAATACTAGATGAGATGACAAAGTGAAGCATCACTTCATGGGACAGAAAAAAGATTTATGGAGTTTAAAACTCACCTCAACGCTGCTTTAACATCAGTATGCCCCATTCTTACAGCTTTAAGAAACCAATTCCTCATAAACGACGATACCTTCAGCGCTCTCGACGCTGTTATCACTAGTTTTCAACATGCTATACACCACTGTGGCGCGCAACATGTCGAATATGATGCGTCTCAATCGAATAGTGCGACCCATCCGCGGAAGCCATGGTGGCAGCCAACGAGATAGAGTGTGCCGTGCGCAGCGCGCGTAGCTGGCGTGCAAGAAGAATGAGGGAGGAAGGCGCCGCGGGCAGGAGAGTGTCGCTACTTTCAAATTATCAAAGGGCTTTATGTAATCTACCACTCTATCATCACCTACTGTTTAAATTTAGCGTCCACTAAAGCGTCTATCTAAATTGCAATAATTAGGCGCTAGTGTCTCTGATTTCGGGTCTATATTTATAGAAACATAATTCAAACCTGAGTGAAGTGACCCGTTCTGGGTGGTCCGCGGATGACCTTGAAGCTTGCGATGCCTTCGGGCGGGTAGCCCTTGTATTCGTCGAACCAGTTCTTCACACGCTGGCTCCAGGTAGCGCTACTGCGATTCCGGTTCTCACCACGCCAGCCAACATTTTGGCCGACGCGGGGAAATCTCGCTGAAATGAGAAGTCAGAAAATTATACAGTCACGATGTCGAGACTTGGGACGGCTGGAAGTTTATATTTTGGTAGTTCTGTGCTAGACCTTTACGCTTTATCACTTCGTGCGTTCTTACACTGATACCGTTGTCTTGCAGGCTCGACTTTTCAATATTTCTACATATTAGAAATGTGCCCTAGTTGTCACTAAAGGAATCCAAGACACATTGATAACTCCATAGCAAATGTACACCTCATAAAACTCTGTATTCTAGAACATTTTGGGACAGGATTTCACACTATGCGACACTACGAAATTTTTTCTAAGCCTAAACTTCCGCTGGGTGTTCCCGATACTTTGCGGAGACTGGCTGCTGCCACCTCGCCGGTTATACGTTGGCGTGGACTCCTTTGAATTCACCACTACGTGTGTGCCTAAGAGAGAGAGAGAAAGAGCGAGAGAGAGAGAGAAAGCAAGGAGATGAAAGGCAAGGAGGTAAACCAGAAAAGCATCTGGTTTGCTATCCTACATAGGAGGTAAGGGGAAGAGAAACAGAAAAAGGAAAAGAGTGAGAGAGTGAGCCCTGAGTACAAGTGGGAGGATACACAGAAGCACTATAAGTGGCCTCTTAAACCGGTGCACTTAAAGTAGTGTACTAGTGCGCAAATCGCTTCTTGTGCCGGTGACGGCTATGACCACGGCCCGAGAATATTTGACCCAGCGAATGGTCTGGACTCCAGTCGGCTTAAAGTTGCCCTGAAAGAGAGGCGTTGTAGGCTGTAGCGACGACAGGTACACAATAGATGCTCGATGTCCTCTTATCTACAGGAGTCGTTCATAGGGCTATCGGCCATTCCGGTACTATAGGCGTGCAGCGGTGCGACTATCGCCTCCAGAGCCGGAGTGGAAGACGGCTCGCGTGCATGTAGGTCGAGAATAGAACACGCTATCGCGCTTGACTTGAGCGGCTGAGGTGTTAGCCGCTCCCGAGATGCTGCTGCACCATGGCTGGCCGGCCTAAATGAACCGGGGCTACGCCGGCTACGTCATCGCGCCGCCTCCCACAAATTGGTGACCATGACAACCGAGCCCAGCCAGGCCAGCGTCAGCTCACCGACTAAACCAATGCTTGAGTGATGTCGCTTCTTGCGGTCCGGGAGTGGTCCCATGGTTGTAGGTTGCCCGTGAATTCTACATCAACATGCAGGAGATCTGGTTCATCCAGCTGAGCAGCCGCTTTCTTCTTAGCAAGGTTCCAGGCTCTGGCTGCGTTCGAGGCTCCAGTTGCCATCCACAGGCCTTGACTTTTGCGAAGACTTACTGTTACCAGCTCCATCTACAGAAACTACCGCATCCGTACACAGGAACACAGATGCGTGCATGGAGATGGATAAGGCACGTAATGCTAAGAGGAAATTAACGGAAGTTATAGACTCCACTGCACAACCGGCGAAGTTCCTCGAACAAAAAGTCGAAGCAGTACAACAATGAAAAGCCTAGCGTAGATCATAGAAAAAATATTCAACACAATACAGTGTGTAATGCAAGAAACACTCAGAGCCTTACATGACCTGCTTAAAACCAAAATCAATCCGCGTTCTACCCACCTTAAACAGCAACACAGAGACTCCGCAATCCTCGTTGCCACCATTGAACAGAGGTACGAGTCACGCAGGACGACCTCAGGACGGGCACGGCATCCCCACAGATGTGCCCGACGCCAGGTCCATGGTATTTCGAATAGGTGATGGCGGAACAAGTTAGGATATTACAGTGGAACTGCAGGTCGTTTGGCAAAGAGAGTGCAGCGCTGCAGTTCGCAATGGCGGACCTCGACCCCAAGGTCGATGTCATCACGCTACAGGAAACAGAATCAGCAATCAAAATAACGGGCTATACCTGCTTTAATGAGTTTTCGACAAACAAGAAACCGAGTGCAAGAACAGCAATTGTTGTGCATCGAAACATCTCCGCAATGCAGATCCACTTAGAAATCACAAATCTGCACTACACTTTTGTACAGCTAATGCCCCAAAACAGGAAGCATAAATGCCTCTATATACTAAACATATAAGCTCGCCAAAGTGCAGTACTATCCCTTTTCCCACAATTACGAGAAAAGTTGGGAAAGAGGCGACAAAAGCTGTGGTCGTCGTTCTGGAAGGCTAATTAAAGCCATACCATGTGGGGCTATCCGCGAAATACTAAGGGAGTGTCGAGAGCAAATGGGGCCAACAACCACGACTTGACCCTGCTCACAGATCGCACGCAGCCGACAAGTATTGGCAACAGCGTGTCACGAAACACTACTCCTGATCTTACCTTCGTTCGGCAAGTGGAGGGAGTGACGTGGCCCAATACAGGCCTCGATTTGGGCAGTGATCATTATGTCTTGTGCATTAGAATACCTGCAGCGGGCTATAATAAAAAGAAGAAACTACTCGTCAAATATACAAAATTGGAGCAATTTAGACTCAGCCGCAACCGTCAGGCAGCAACGAAGATTAAAGACCTAAACGAGTGGACGACGCAGCTCCTCTAGGATGCGGAAGACGCAACGATCGAGGCGCCCAGCGAGGACGATAGCTCCAGGCCCGACACTAAGCTGATCAGCCTCTGGGAAAAGCAGCAGACTCTCCAACCAGAATAGATCAAGCTCAAACATAACCTCCCACTTAAACTAGCAGTGGCCGCACGCAGAGTACACTGGCGAAGCGAATGAGAGCATACATGCCGGCACAACCGAGGCTGAGGTGAGAGCTGCGCTCGCCGATCCAAAACTACCTCGGCAGTGGGGCCCGATGGCATAACAAATAAAATGCTGCGCAACCAAGATGACCGGACAATTAGAAGTCTAACCGGCCTCTTCAATCATGTGTGGCGCACTGGGGAACTGCTACAGCCATGGAAGGAGGCTGTCGTAGTATTTATTCCAAAACCTGGAAAAATGCTGCAACTGGAGCACATTGGACTTTGTTATTGGAATTATTGCACTTACGTCATGTCTGGGCAAAGCAACAGAGCACGTGGTTTTAACACGCCTCGTCGAGCATGTAGAGGAACACTAATTATTCCCACCCCCCTCTTTAGCTTTCGGCCAGCTGTGCCCACCCAATACATCATGTGGATGCTCAAAACGGACGTTGTGAATGCCGGAATCCCGGGGGCAGTGCGCGCGATCCTAGGGCTTGATTTGCACAAGGCTTTCGAAAACGTCAGACAGAGGCCATGCTCAAACACCTATCGGACATGAATGTTGGGGCACGGGGAACAGATACATAATCGCCTTTCTTCGCGACCGGACAGCCACCTTCAAGATTGGACATATAACAGCCCTCAGATCAATCTCGGCGCTAGGGGTACACCCCAGGGTGCAGTACTATCTCTTTTTCTTCTCAACTGTGCAATGAGGAACCTAGCCAAATAACTTAACAAGATCCCGCTCATCTGCCATGCCATCTATGTGGACGATGTTACCCTTTGGACGAGGCAAGGCAATGCTGGAGCCGTCAAACAGGCATTGCAAACAGCAGCCGACACAGCACAAGCCTTCATGGCCGACAACGGCCTCAAATGTTCCTCTTCCAAGTGAGAACTGTTTATTGGCGGAAAAACAACGCAAGCAATGAAAACTACCCTGCATATCTACACTGTAAATTAGACAGGCCCACTAAGCTTGCACAAAGACACTCCCTAACCAGAACATGAATTGACCTCATTGGTTCTGTATTCGGCCACTACCTAAATCATGATTCCTACAATTAACTCATCACCCTCAGTCCCCGGCAGCTGATCAAGGCAGCGGTCAGACCTGCAATGTAGCTGAGAGTGCTAAGAATCTTTGGGCCGGACAGGCTGCCAATGGACACTGACCCTTGCAACGTTCAACACCCGAACCCTCTCGAGTGAGGCTAGCTTAAGTAGCTAGATCTTTGAGGAACTACTAAAAATTGTTTGGGATATTATCGGTCTTACTGAGATTAGAAGAACTGGTGAAGCTTACACATTGCTAAATACCAACCATGTCTTCTGCTATAGAGGTCTCCCTGATAAGATGCAATAAGGGGTAGGATTCCTAATCCACAAGGACATAGTGGGCAACAGTGACGAATTCTACAGCATTAACGAGAGGCTAGCAGTACTAGTAATGAAACTCAACAAGAGGCGTACATTAAAGGTAGTACAAGTCTAAGCTCCAACATCCAGAAGTAGATAAGTTTTATGAAGGTGTTGAATTAGCGATGAGAAAAGTGAAAACTCACTAGAGAGTAGTAATGGGTGACTTTATTGCAAAAGTAGGGGAAAAGCAGGCGGGTGAAAAGGCAATTGGCCACTACGGCGTCGATTCTAGAAACGCTAGAGGAAAGCTGCTGGTAGAATTCGGAGAAAGGAATAATCTAAGAATAATGGACACCTTTTTCAGGAAACGTAGAAACAGAAAGTGACCTGGAAAAGCCCTAATGGTGACACAAGAAATTAAATTGATTTAATACTCTCTGCCGATTTCCACACAGTGCAGGATGTAGAACTAATAGGCTGGGTAAAGCGCAGTGATCATAGGCTAGTGAGGGTTAGGATCCACCTCAATTTGAACAGAGAAAGAGTAAAATTGGTCAAGAAAAACAGGCCAACTTAGCGGCAGTAGACTAAGGGTAAAAGCAGACGCATTTAGACTGGTACTTGCAAACAAATATGCAGCCTTAGAACAGAGAGCTGATGATGATGACATAGAGGTAATGAATGAAACCTTAAAGGGACACTAAAGCGAAACAATAAATCAGTTTAGACTAATGAAGCATTGTTTGAGAACCCTGGAGGCAGTCATTTAAAAAAAATAGTTTGGTTATTAGATGGGAAAGTGAAGGTCTAAGTATCAGTATTTGAATTTCGCACCGAAACTCCAGCGCCGGTACGTCCGCGATTCCAAAGTATATTTTCGCATCTGGGCCGCGTTGGCTCAATAAGGGTTCCCGAAACTTGCCATGTTTAATATTTGCTTCCTTTAGAGCATAATGTAGTCAATCTGTACCACTATATATGATTAGTAGGTCCTAGAAGATGCCATCAAAATCCAAGCCGTCACAGCCCCCAGGTGCGGGAACGTAAGTAGGCGTCGCCACCCGTATTTCGTTCTTGCGCTTTTTCTGCCTTACCAAACATCTTATCGTTGTAAGAGCGGTGTTTTTGGTGTTGTAGCACTGTAATTTACTGATGCAGAAGGCATCATTCTTCACTTTAGTGTCCCTTTAATGAGGCTGGATTCAAAGGCAGCAACTGAAGTGGGAGGCAAGGCACCAAGGCAACCTTAGGCAAGCTCTCCCAAGTAACGAAGGACGTAATAAGGAAACGACAAAGAAGGAAAGGGAGGGCGGAGCCAAAGGGGAGGGAAAACAGGGAGGTTAGCCAGTGTGGGCACCGGCTGGCTACCCTGTGCTGGGGAAGGAGTAAAGTGAATGAAAGGAGAAAGAAGAAGAGGGAAAAAAGGAAACCGGAAGATTCACACAGTAACGCGATACTACACGTTGCAATTCTCAAAGAGAGTCACACAATTCGCATGTCCTTAAAAACTTCACAAAAGCCCTTACGGTCTTGAGTGCCGAAGCCCGTCTGGACCAGTGTCCTAGAGCTTTTTCCTCTGTAAAGGGGCGATTGTCCTGTTTTTGAGCGCGGTCACGAGCACTTTTCTTGGCACTTTGTAACAGGGACAGTCACAAAGGAGGTGCTCAATCGCATCCTCGCAGCCACAGGTGTCGCAAGTAGGGCTGTCGGTCATTCCAATGCGGAATGAATAGGAGTTCGTGAATGCCACGCCGAGCCACAGGTGGCACAGAAGTGTTGCTTCCACTCGTGGTAACCCTGGTGGTAGAAGGAGTTGCAGACGTGGATCCAATCTGTGGCGACGTACGTTCGTGAATTCCTTGGTGTTCCTCATATTCTGCGAAAAACTCGCGGGTGAGGGAGCGAAGACTTGTGGCTGCATCTGTTCGTGACAGTCGTATTAGTGTAACATGGGCACCATCGTGGGCCGATCGGGCGGCATCATCCGCACTGTGATTTTCCAAATTCCGAAGTGACCCGGTATCCACCGGTAGATGATGCTGGGCACCGTGTTGATTGCGTGATGGTGGAGTAGTCGGATGTCTGCGACTAGTTGCACATTTGGTCCGTGATTGAAAGGGCACATCAGAGACTGGAGAGCTACCTTCGAGTCACATAAGATGAAACATGAATGTGATGGTTTGTGACCAATAAACTCCAGAGCAGCATGGATAGCTGCGAGTTCTGGAGCCGTGGATGATGCAATGTGAGCAGTCTTGAATTTGAGGGTGACGAACTCTGCAGGAATTATCACTGCTCCAGCTGAACTTTTACAGGAAACAGAACCGTCCGTGTGAACGTGGATACGCTCTTTGTGCTCGTCATGGAGGAATGAAAGTACGATTTGTTTGAGGGCGAAAGATGACATCACTGTTTTCTTTTTGATACCGGGAATTACAAGAAGAGCCTGGAGTGAATGGAGGCACCCAAGCGGTAGTGATGGTCGTGCTGCAGGCGGGAAGTTTCATGGTAAAGTTCCATGATTGGCGGCAATAATCTTGCTAAGCGCTGAACGAGGTCGAGCGGCACGAAGGGAGGCGAAATGATGCGACTGAAGTCGGGCGAAGTGCCTGATATGCATCCTTAAAGCGTTGACTCGAAGATACTTATTGATGGGTTGGTCAGGCGCGATGGCTATTGTTGCTGCCCTGAATGCACATCTGGTAAGACCAAGGGAAATTTGCAGAGCTTGAGCTTGTACAGACTGGAGGGCACGGAGGTTGGTCTTACCGGTCCCATCCAGTGAAGGTAAGCTATAGCGCAGGAAACCGAGGAACAATGCATTATAGAGTTGGAGCATCGCACTCACAGACGCACACCATGACTTTCCCGCAAGAAATCTGAGCACGTGGGTCATCATGACTAATTTTCTTTTTAGGTAGGAGAATGAGGACTCCATGAGAGGTCTCGATCTATTATCAATCTTAGAAAGCGGTGCGTCTTCTCGTAGGCAATAGGCTGTCCATTAATTCTGACAACGTATTGTTTCATTGCTTTGCGCGTGAAAGCGACCATAGAGCATGTCTCGGAGGACACCTCCAGACCTCGCACTCGAAGATAACTTGATGTTAGTGTGGCAGCTTTTTGAAGTCTGGCGCGCACTTAAGGACGCGTCGCGCCGGATGACCAAAAGCATGTATCCTCTGCATAGATCGACACATGGACGGATTGCGGTAGGGTATGAACCAGGTTGATGAGCACGAGATTAAATAGAATGGGGCTCAAGACTCCGCCTTGTGGTACGCCACGGTAGGTGATCAGATGACGCACCAGCCTCTGTTTGCACAAAGAATTACTTGTCCTTCAAGGAGCTGAATATCCATCGGAAAACAAGGCTGCCTAGGCCGACATCGCCAAAGGCGTCCAGGATGGCTTGATGGGTTACGTTGACATAAACGCCTTTAACATCCTGGAACATCGCCGCTGACAGCCTCCTTAGGCTTTTTTCGTGCTGTACAGACGAGACAAGATCTATGACGTTGTCTACAGAAGAGCGTCCGCGTCGATAGCCTGCCATAGCGTAAGGGAACAACTTGTAGTGTTCTAGATACCACTCTAGACGCCTCAGCACCATCCTCTCCATTACCTCTCCCAGTTGGCCAGCGCAATGGGACGACAAGACGCCACGCCACGTCAAGGGGTGATTTACCTCGTTTGAGCAGAAGCACAAGGCGACTAGACTTCCATGCAGCAGCAACCACTCCTTCACGCCATGGGTTATTGTACATGCCTAGAAGAGCAAGCCGGACTGTTTGACCGAGGTTTCCAAGAGCTGCGTATGTCACCCCGTCAGGCCCAGGCGATGAGGAACGTCTGCACGCTGCCAACGCCGCCTGCAACTCCTCAATGGAAAACAGATTGTCCATACGAGAATCCCGCAAGATTGGAACATCCCGGGGATCACGTGTGGTGAATGATGGCGGTAGATCAGTAACCTTGAAACAGATGTCCTCCGCTACGTCGATCTCTCTGCGACCTTGGTAGAGAGCCAGGCAATTGAAGGGGAGGGGTTGTAGCGGTGATGTTCGAAGACCACGCACCATTCTCCATATATCTGACAGGGGTTTATGCGGATCAAAGGAATCGCAGAAGGTTTTCCATCTTAGAGAATGTAGGGAGTTGGTCCGATGCTGTATCTTCCTCTGCATGCTTCTCGCCGCCCTTATGACGTAGATGGACTTGGTGCGCCTGTGCCTTCGTTGCGCGTGACAGCGGATTGCTCGAAGCCGCTCCAATTCTGCTAGAATTCAGAAAACTTAGGAATAGCCCTAAAAGCTTTTGTGGCTTCTGGAGCAGTGGCGTTAATTGGCTTCTCGATGTTGCCACGTAGACAGTCCTGGAGTTTTTGGCAATTCTTCTCCATGAGCAACGTGTATTCAGGCCAGTAGATGTAATGAAGTCTGGTAGAGTGTGACTTGAGTATGCCGTCGATTTTAATTGATGTTGCAACCATGCCATGCGTTTCCATGCGTTTCTTTGCCCGTAAACTCTTTCACACTGGCACTGAGGCATCTTGAAACAAAAGTTAAGTCCAAGCAGCTGCTGTGTGTCAATCCCCGCAGAAAAGTGGGATTGCCATCATTTAGGCAGCAGAGCTCATGGTCCGACGCGAAGGGTATTACACTTCTTCCTCGGCATTCATTCTTAATGCTTCCCCATAGCGGATGATGCGCACTGAAGTAGCCGGTTAATAATCCATGGTTCAGGTGTCGCTGTTAAAATTGCACTTCGTCTTGCGTTGTCAAATCGACTCGAAGGTGACATGTAGGCACCTACGATTGTGAGTGCGACGTTCTTGCATTTTATAGTCAAACGTACGTACTGATTGTCGTTATCAGGTGCCACTGGGTGTAAAACATACGTGAAATTGCATATGATATAAACGATGACTTTGCTGCGGTTGCTACAGGTGGCAGACATGAAAGCTTCATATCCTGAAAGGTGGATGGCGCTCTCAATGTTTGGTTCACAAATGACGGTTATTGGAAATTTGTTCTTAAAAACAAATGGACGGAAGTCCGAAATGCGGGATTTAATGGCTTTGACATTCCATTGGAAGATAGACGCTTCCTTGACCTCTAAGGAACGAGTGTAGAGGAGCCGGCTATGGTGCTTCTCAAGACCGGACAGTACCGGATTCAGGGCATCCAGTATTTGAAGTGCGCCTCGAGCCGCAGGAGTGTGTATGGCGGTCAGTAGTACTCGTAGCGCGTTCATAAGGGACCTTATCATGGTGACAACTTGTTTGTCGTGGTCTTGATTGCTGCCAGAAGGTGAAGCATGATTAGGCGATCGTGCTACATCTTGTAGGTCCGCTTGTGGATCTAGCCGTGGCAACGGCGGCCACTCGTCGCATAAGGCAATAATTTTGGATGCGTTCTGCTTAGGATGATCATTGCTACTATTGCTAGTTGTATGTGGGTTTGCGGACTGTAAGTGGACGCGGTGCATCCTTAGCAGTAGGTGCGGGTTTCCTAGATCTCCGGTGACGTGAACGCCGACATCGATCCTTAGCGGCAGCCTCCCTGTGCGAGGAACCGTCCCTGACCATTTGCCTCAAGATTTTTCTATCACTTTTCCATGTGGGAAAATCTTTGAACTTGCATCGTGAGAGCCTTGACAATTGGGGCACTTTTGGTTTTCTGCACGACAGGAGTCAGAGCTGTGCAACCGACAGCATCGTGAGCACACGGCAGCATTTGTGCAAACCGCACTAACGTGCCCTATGCTTTCACACTCCCTGCACTGAAGCGGTTTTTGCACAAAAGGCCGTACTATGTGTCGGAAGTAACCGACCTTGACGTGTGGCGGTAGGCTGTCACCTTTGAAAGTTAATTTCACACACTACGAGTTTCCCAGGCGACAGGCTTGCAATGTGGCAATTCCCTCTGTCGTCGGCTTGATGCGTATATGCAAGTCAGCATCGCTTATGGAATTATCGACGTGATACACAACGCCGGCCGTACAGTCATGATCGTCTTGTTTTTAGCAGCGTACGTTGATGCTATCTAGCACCTTAACGTTGCTCAGAATGTCTAGCGCGTAGCGGTCTGTGACATCTACAGCGAGGATGTTCTTACGGGCGTTGAGCCTTACATCTTTGATTTGACCCGGAACAAATGCCTAGACCGACACAGATGTGGCTTGGCGGTTGATCCAGTTTAGATTGTCGCTAGCAGCCACAGGCACAAATAACTTTTGAGGTCTGATGACTTTCACGTCGGGATCACAGTTGCCTTACTTGTGGAAGGAGATGTCCTGACTAGTCTTCTCTTATCTTTGTGCTTCGCTATGGGCACGAAGTCACTGTCATCCGAGGTTTCATCACTGGTCGCTGAGTAGATCACAGTGTCCTCGCTGTCGGTGTCACTCGGGCGACTAGACCTCCTTCCCGGAGCGGCCGCTGTTGACGGAAAGGGACCAGTAACCCTTCCTGGTGACTTCACGCCCATCGCCGTAGTTAAGGGAGCGGCGTTTCCCACAAAGTAGCTTCAAATTCGCAGAGACAAAAAAAGTAGCGTTCCACAGAGTAGAAACTTCGTCATCGTCTCCAACTAACCACCACAAAGAATGAAAGTGTCCAACTCAAGAGATAAGATAGAACTCGTGGAACTGCCAAAAGTGATCAACAAAGCGATAATAAGTGATGTTAGAAATTGCAACGTGAGAAAGGCTGAGGAAGCCGTAAAAAATGGACGCAGTCTGAAATTATTGAGATGGAAACTTGGCATAGGACAAACCACGATCTATACACTGAAGCAGGCCATGGACACACGTGTCCTGCTTGAATCATACAGTGACATCTTTGATTTCGGCGACAGGCCTTTAGGACAAACATCTGTTGTTCAGCACCGTATAAACACTGGAGACACGAATCCTATTCGTCGGCGTCCCTATCATGTATCGCATGCTGAACGTCGAGTCATCCAATCAGATGTGGACAAAATGCTCTACAAATGGGTTATCGAGCCATCAGCCAACCCCTGTGCTTCACCTGTCGTCCTTGTGAAAAAGAAGGATGGTACCTGGCGTTTTTGCGTCGACTATCGCCACTTAAGATCAAGCGAAAAGACGTCTACCCACTACCACGCATCGATGACACCTTGGACTGCTTGCACGGAGCTGAATATTTCTCGTCCATCGATCTTCGATCCGGCTACTGGCAGATTTCAGTTGGTGAAATGGACCGCGAGAATACAGCTTTCATCACGCCGGATGGTTTATATCAATTCAAAGTCATGCCCTTTCGCCTATGCAATGCTCATGGGACATTTGAACGTATGATCGACTTTCTTCTGCGAGGCTACAAATTGAGCACCTGTCTTTGGTACTTTGACGAGGTTATTGTTTTTTCTCCCATGTTCGCCAGCCACGTTACCCGACTCACTGCCTTTCTTGCGGTCTTCCGAAAAGCCGGCCTTCAACTGAACTCCAGGAAGTGTCAATTAGGGCGCCGTCAGATTACCGTGTCAAAGGCCGAGCAACGTCGGCCTTTGACAGATGTTCTAAAGAAGAACACGCCATTCTCATGGTGCCCAGAGCAGGATCATGCGTTCGCCGCTGTTGCAGATGGGCCGCAAGCCCCAAGGGTAGCGTTGGCCTGGCGGCCTAGGGCACAACTGGAAGCTTCCGAAGGTCCTGGCAAAGCATGAGTTGACTGCTAACAGAACAACGTGTTTATTCTAGCATCGCAAAAGAGCGGCCGGTCAGGTCGACCGAAGTGGAGAGACGGGAGAGCACGTTACTCGACAGAAGAAATCGGAGCCTCTTTCGGCGTCCGGGAGCAGCTGCTTTTATACTCTCGGAGTAGAGGGCAAGAAAGAACGTTTCGGGATGAGGCCACGTGACGGCGGCGCTCGGGCATGTTGAGACTAGAAGGTGACGCATCCGCCGGGCCGGCACCGGTCAGACCTCCTCGCTTCACACTTGGGGAGCTCCTCTCCCCGGCTGCCTCGCTTTGACAAGCGTGGGCACCAACACGCACACACACACACACACGCACACACGAATGCACGTGGCATTGAAACATGCCGGGACGCGCCTGGCGGGGAGGCGTTGCGGCGGTGCTGAATGGGCCAAAATGTCCCCCGCTTTGAACGAAGCCCCGGCGTCCGTTGCCTCTGCGCCGGCTATACCGCGTGTCGTAGGCGAAACGTAACACCGCTCTCATCGGGTTTCTGACCAACTCTCCCATACTTTCCCACTTTGATCCATCTGCACCAAGTGAAGTCCACACTGACGCAAGCGGCCATGACATCGGCGCTGTTCTCTTCCAAAACAGAATGGTACCGAGTGTGTGATAGCTTACGCGATCCGCCTCTTCTCACCTGCCGAGAGAAATTGCTCCATCACGAGCGGGAGTGCTCGGCTTTAGTTTGGGCTGTCGCAAAGTTTCGCCAATATTTGTACGGCCGCACATTTTGGTCGTTACAGACAACCACGCACTCTGCTGGCTGTCTTCTCTCCGGGACCGAGACAGGACGGCTTGGTCGTTGGGCTTTGCGGCTCCAGGAATTTTCCTTTATTGTCAGTTACAAGACTGCATGGACGCTTCCACAAGGACGCTGACTGCCTCTCTCGTGCCCCCGTGGATCCCCCTGATTCTGCTGCGCAGGATCCGGTGACCTACGTGATGGCTTTTACTGACCCACATGCGTGCTGTACAACAACGCGACGAATCCTTACAGTCCATCATTGCCTGCGTGCAATGTGGCAGCACTGACGGGACGTGCCGCATGTTCTTGCTGCAAGACGGCAGCCTCTACCGCCGCAATATCACCCCTGACGGCCCTGAATTGTTCCTTGTCCTTCCTCATCATCTGCGATCCATCGCTCTCGAACAACTTCACGATGCACCGACGGAGGGAAACCTTGGAGTTTTGCGTACATACGACCACGTACGATGCCTGTTCTTCTGGGCGGGTCTACTACTGTGCCGTGCGTCGCCATGTCGCAACTTGCAAATTGTGTCAGTGCCGGAAGAAACCTCCCCTGCTACCTATCGGACGACTCCATCCAATCGAAGTTTTCTCTGAACCGTTTTTTCGCGTATGCCTTGACCTACATGGCCCTTTTTAGATGACGACTAGAGGGAGTAAGTGGATCGCCATCGCTGCTGATTACGCGACACACTACGCGATAACAAAGGCGTTGCCGACTAGTTGCGCAACCGACGTTGCCGATTTTCTCCTTCATGACGTTATTCTTGGCCATGGTACGACTCAACAGTTACTTACAGACCGCGCCAGCTTGTTCTTGTCTTGAGTTGTCGATGACCTCCTCCGCTCTTGTGTCACTGAGCACAAGCTGTCCAGCGCCTATCACCCACAAACAAACGTTCTTACGGAACGTCTCAACCGAACAATCACAGAGATGCTGTCGATGTACGTCTCCAACGATCACCGCGACTGGGACAGAGACTGGGACGCCACGATGGCCTACGTAACGTTCGCGTACAACTCGTCCCGACATGACACCGCAGGATATTCACCCTTTTGTCTTTTGTACGGTCGCGACCCCATATTGCCGTTTGGCACTGGACAAGCCGGGCGTTGCATGAATGACTGTTTCAGGGAACTTGTGAAAAAAAAACTAAATAAAATGGAGGATAAGGGCGCACATTTGGTGGCTCATGTTAGCGCGTGTGGTTGTGACGCCCAATTTTCTGCGACTATTATTCTGGGCACGAGTGGCAACGACTCTTCCAGGCTCGCTCGTGAGGCCTTCTTTGGGAAGAATAGAGATAGGTACATAGGAATAGAGCCTTCTATCACATTACTAGATGCCGAATTCGACTTCTTGCGCAACCGCCTTTGATGTGCATGTGCCTGTTTCTCTTCTGCTTCATGGGCGCATGCGTGACAAGAGGATATATATGTACTCTCCTTCCTTCCATTAAACAGTTGTGAGTAGTGCTTGTCCTTGTCCACCTTTCTTGCTTCTATGTTTTTATAGCACTAAGTTACTACTTCAAATTATTCATCAAGGACCAGCCCTTAGACGCAGCTCTTCTGGTACATTGTCCCAACGTCAGGAACAATTTTTTCTGTGATGACACCAACGTAGTGAGAGTTTTGTGGCTCTGTCATGGGCCTGATAGGGCGTCCACTTAGCCCGAAAACCTGGGTGAGTAGAACGGCCGTCAAATACTCGAAATACCCGGGCTCCTGCACGTATCGATCGCCTCGAAATTTGTCACCGAGGCCGACGGATTGCCTACACGGGCGTCATAATACTCGGAAGGTACGTAGCACGTTGCAACGCTTATTTTACGTCCACTAACTGGCCTTTTTTTACCTCAATAGAGCCCATGCACGAACGCTTCAAGACGCGCTAAGGCCATTGAGGCACTAAGCGGTCAGGGCCGCTAAGCGTGTTCCATAAGGAGGAACTGAACGCCCGAACGGAAGAATTTACGCCGGAACTTCGAGCCCCAAATTTTGAAATTATTCTGTTTCGTTTGAAAGGTAAAAAACCACTGCAATTACACCTTTCAAGGGCTCGCATGTAAATCGCCAGATCACCTTCGGCGGAGGTGTATACCACTGCATCCCCCACTGACATAAGGCGCAATTTCGCTGAACTTGCTTTGCCATAAGCCACAGATCAGGCGTCTGCCACGACACTGGAAAACCAAGGTGCAGAACATCTGGAAAAACTGTTGGAAGTCCTGCAGAGGATCATTGCTGCAAACCAGGCTGCGGCAATGGGGGCAAAGAGCACAAGGCCGATGACCCGACTTCTGAAGTTGGACAAGTAGCAGATGAAGAGGTCAGAGAGGTGGCCTATCTGAGGAGCTTACAACAACGAGAGGAGCACAAGAAAACGAAAACAGTCCCTATCGTAAGCCGAAGCCAAAGCCCAAAACGCAATTCTGACAATATATCGAGAGACAGATGCTGTGAAGCCATGAAGTCCAGGGAACGCAGGTGATCCAGGGGCCGCAACCACTCCAGGGGTGGTGGCCAGTTCGGAGGCCATAGACAGTCTGAGAGCCAAAGCCAGTCCGACGACCGCAGCCGGCC
This sequence comes from Dermacentor albipictus, assembly GCF_038994185.2. Taxonomy (NCBI): domain Eukaryota; kingdom Metazoa; phylum Arthropoda; class Arachnida; order Ixodida; family Ixodidae; genus Dermacentor; species Dermacentor albipictus. Next base: position 179,263,086 of record NC_091823.1, on the reverse strand, counting down.
TGGGGCGGAATCTTATAAGGGTTCGGTTGGGGGAACCATTCACTTGGCCTCACCCTATTGACCAAATTTCCATTACGTCACAGGTAGTCACAGGCAGCGGAGTGGTATCGCAATATGAATACGTCACGCGTCTTTCAATCGTCTTCAAAGCGAACCGATCGTGGGAACCGAAGAAGGGGTAGTCCGCTTTGGGTACCGTTGCTGTGGCTTGGCTGTTGGCTTGCGACGCTGGCGCTGCGCGCCGGTCGCGCGACCATGGAGACACGCGGGCATCGCACGCACGTGCGTTGGTTGCTTCGGAGGCTATAAGTTGCCTTCGTCGTCAGCTTGGCGTTGCTCTTTCGGTGTCGACGACGGCTGGAACAGCGATACGCGTTTCCCTTCTCTTGGTACCCATTATGTCACCCTAATGGTCCAATGGTTATCTAGTCTGCGCATTACATGACATGCCCACCGCCATTCTTTTCTCTTAATGTCTATTAGAATATCGCCTATACCTGTTTCCTCTCTGAGCCAAACCGCTCTCTTTCTGTCTCTTAAAGTTATGCCTAGCATTCTTCGTTCTATCGCTCTTTGGGCGGTCCTTAATTTGTTCTCAAGATTCTTTGTCAGCCTCCAAGTCCCTGCGCCGTATGTACGCACCGGCAAAATGCATTGATTGTATACTTTCCTTTTCAATGATAACGGTAAGCTCCCAGTCAGGAGCTCACGATGTCGGCCGTATGTGATCCAGCCCATTTTTATTCTTCTGTGAATTTCTTTCTAATGATCAGGGTTCCCTGTGATTAGTTAACCTATCTAAACGTACTCCTCCACAGACTCTAGAGGCTGACTTGCGGTCTTGAACTCTTGTTTTCTTGTCAGGTTATTTATCATTATCTTTGTCTTCTGAATATTAACCTTTAGCCCCAGGCTTACGCTCTCCCTGTTAAGGTCCTCAATCATTTGTTGTAACTCGTCTGTATTGTTGCTGAATAGAACAATGTCATCGGCAAACCGAAGGTTCTTGAGGTATTCGCCGTCGATCTTTACTCCTAAGCCCTCCCAATTTCTTTTAACATTTCTTCTAAGCACGCAGCGAATAGCATTGGAGCGATTGTGCCTCTTTGTCTGACCATTTTCTTTTTATGTATCATCCTATTTGCCTTGCGCAGAATTAAGGTAGATGTGGAATCTCTGTAGATATTTTCCAGGATGTTAACATAAGCGGTCTGTACTCCTTGATTACGTAATGCCTCTATAATTGCTGGTATCTAAACTGCTACAAATACATGTTCGTAATCTATGAAAGTCATATAGAGAGGCTGATTATACTCTGCGGATTTCTCGAGAACCTGAATAATGACATGGATGTGATCCATTGCAGAGCAACCTTTCCTGAAGCCAGCCTGCTCCTTTGGTTGACTAAAGTTCAGTGTTTGCTCTATTTTATTGGAGATTATTTTCGTAAATATTGTATATAATACTGGGAGTAAGCTAATGCGCCTATAATTTTTTAGTTCCTTAACGTCGCCTTTTTTGTGGATTGGTGTATTGTTTGCATTCTTCCAGTTTTCTGGGACCCTTGCAGTCGATAGACACTTCGTATAGAGAGCCCTCAGTTTTTCTAGCATTTTGTCTCCTCCATCTTTGAATAATTTGATTGTTATTCCGTCCTCTCCTGCCACTTTTGCCCGTTTCATGCCTTGCAAGGCCTTTCGGAGCTCATCTCTAGTTATAGGAGGAGTTTCTGTGTACTCTTCCTTATCGTTTCGAATAGAGTGCTCCTGAGTCGTTTGGATACTGTAAAGGTCAGTATATAATTCTTCCGCTGCTTTTACTATGTCTTCGAGATTGTTGATATTACCCTGCTTATCTTTTAGTGCATACACCTTGGTTTGTCCTATGCCAAATTTGTTTCTCACTGATCTCAGGCTGCGTCCATTTTTTACGGCTTCTTCCATCTTCCTCACAATATGGTTTCGAATATCACTTATTTTTGCCTTATTGATAAATTTTGACAGTTCCGTGAATTCTACCTTGTCTTGAGTTGGGCACTTTCATTTTTTGTCGTTTCTTTATTAGGTCCTTTGTTATTTGTGAGAGCTTGCCTACTGGTTGCCTTGGTGCCTTGCCTCCCACTTCCATTGCTGCCTCTGAAGCCAGCCTCGTTACGGTTTCCTTCATTACCGCTAGGTCATCATCATCATCTCTCTATTCTAAGGCTTTATATTTGTTTGCAAGTACCGTCCTAAATTTGTCTGCTTTTACCCTTACTGCCTCTAAGTTGCCCTGCTTTCTCTTGACCAATTTTACTCTTTCTCTGTTCAAATGGAGGTGACTCCTTGCTCTCATTAACCTATGATCACTGCGCTTTACCCTACCTATTACTTCTACATCGTGCACTATGCTGGGATCGGCAGAAAGTATAAAATCAATTTCATTTCTTGTTCCACCATTAGGACTTCTCCAGGTCCCTTTTCTGTTGTTACGTTTTCTGAAAAAAAGTGTTCATTACTCTCAGCTTATTCCTTTCTGCGAATTCTACCGGCATCTCATCTCTAGCGTTTCTAGAATCAACACCGTAGTTGCCAATTGCCTGTTCACCCGCCTGCTTTTTCCCCACTTTTGCATTGAAGTCCCCCATTAATACTGTAACTGCGTTTGCACTTTTCTCATCGCCAATTCAACATCTTCATAACACTGATATGCATCCTCATCGTCGTGATGCGACGTTGGAGCTAACGTTTGTACTACCTTTAACCTGTACCTTTTATTTAATTTGATGACCACTACTGCTACCCTCTCCTTGATGCCGTAGAATTCGTCAATGTTTCCCGCTATGTATCTATGGATTAGGAATCGTACTCCGTATTGCTTCTTATCCGTGAGACCTCTATAGCAGAGGGCGTGACCGTTATTCAGCAATGTGTAAGCCTCACGAGTTCTTCTAGTCTCACTAAGGCCGATAGTGCCTGATAGTTCTTCGAAGAGTAATGCTAAGCTAGCCTCACTCGAGAGGGTTCGGATGTTAAACGTTGCAAGGGTCAATTTCCATTGGCTTGCCTGTCTGGACCCAGGTATTCTTAGCACCCTCTGCTGATTTGCAAGTCCGACCACCGCCTTGTTCAGGTGCTCCGCAGCCGCTGGGGACAGGGCCATTTCATTGAGGAGATCGTTTCATAAGTTAGGTTGTGGCCGAATACTGCACCAGGGAGGCCAATTCCTGTTGTGGTGAGGGAGCGTCTTTGTTCAGGCTCAGTGGGCCTTCCTAATTTGGTTGTACCTGGATTAGTATAGCCCCACTCGCTCTCAGCATCTTTCACCGGTGCGAGGTGCCACTCCAAGCCACCAGATGTAGTGCGCTGGAGGATGTCATACGCAGATACACCATCGTTAAAACAAAAAAAAAGAGGGGGGATTGAACTTCTAACTATCGTAACCGAGCATAAGACACAGCTCAGTAAGATAATCCTGCAGGCGGCTGGGCTACCTTGTCGCCGAAAAGTACGGCCCAGAGGACCCTACATGCGTAAGAGATCCGCTAATTTGTCCGCCCTTTGCGGGTTTTTGCTGATCGGCATAAGTTGCACGACGTAGTGTCATTTCAAGGTTGCGCTAGCCTCTTGTTTCCCGCATCTTACCCATGCACACGGTCTTGAGCACGATATATTTTTGCTAAATTTGAAGAGCGTTTAACACTTGTGCGTGAAAATAAAAAAGGTAAAAGTTTTGCAGCGCATACCGAGAGGCCTCAAGTGTCGCATGATCCGCTCGTCGCGTCTGCTTGTCTCTTGTCCGAAAACTCGCGTTCCCGGGTGGCCATTCACAGTGTACAGTCGCACCACCATCTCCCTACCGCACTGAGATTCGCGCAAAGCAGCCGACCTGGACAGCTCTCAGTGGTGCCTTCATCCTTTCTACAGCTTTGGACCGTGATTATGCTAGAGCTAATGAGAAGGAAGGAATGGAGGAGGTGGGGGGAGGTAAATGACCTCGTATTTTTTCTGGGAACGCAGCGAGCCTAAGAACTAGGGAGACGGGAGCTGTATGCCTCATTTAACTTATAGTAGTGCCTTCTTCGATCAGTCAGACATGGTTTGAACATTTCGCGCTTGTAAGAAACTGGTGGCTCTGCTGTCGCCGCCATCGCAATATAATTCTCAGGAATAGAAACGAAAGTAAGCAAGAAAGAATAAGAACAGTTGTGTATAGTTACGACTATATGAATTTAATATATGGTGACTGCTATATAGATTCAAAAAGGCGTATACAAGTTGCTTCGTGATTATACCGTCTTTTATTTTATTTTGTTGCCATAGTGATCATGGCTTTATGGTCATCATGATAGACGCCATGGCCTAAACGACAATGCTGGAAATATTTTTAGCAAACGCCCACTCTATAGGTGACCGACGAAGCGCAGTTGGTACATTGACATGTGCGTAGCATTGAATACCGAACCCAACTTCCTAGTGGTATTCGGGGTCCCGACGATCAGTGCGCATACGCTTGGCGTTGGCGGCCCGCTGGTCGTCGGTGATCTCCTTCCGCGCCGCTGCCGTGCCCATTCACGTTTATAATCGTGAAGGCGATCTTCATGGGCACGCTGCTGTTCCCTGTCGGACGGAAGGCGGCTACGCGACGGTGCAGGCCCGTCTACCTACGCGCACTCGGCGATGGCGGCTTCCCGCCGTCGTCGCGCCCATTCCCGCTTCTGTCCACGCTGTTGCTCCCGGAGGGCTGGTCTTCTTCGGTTCGCAAAATACGCGTCCTGGCAAGCACGGCCAGAACGCAACTGCTGATAACGTTGCTAGGCGACGTTGACGTCATCATAAAAAGGCGCACACATAATGTCGGACTATAAATGCTCCTTGAGCGTTTATAGACAATTTGCATCCGTGATGTGGCAGCAGTAAGTTCATGACCACAGATAACTTGCGGTCAGCCATTTTCGGCAGTCCAGGTAGACAAGAAAAAGAAGTATTCTGCCGCACAGTGTACTCCAGGCACATATTCTTGATGTTTTCAGACATAAGGAACGTACGCCTTGAGTGGAGCTCATGCAAGGGCTTTTTGCAACGAAGCTTTTTTATGGCTAGGTTCAGGCGGATCTAGTCTCCGTGGACATAGGCCAGCTTTTTTTAATACGTGGGCGGATCCCGAAGATAGTGTAATAAAGGGCTGACCGGCGGCGGAGGTGAAGCAGGCGTTAAGTACTCCCATTACCTGGACCGAACCTGAACGTAGTACAATGCAAGGCCGGCCCACGGCGGAGGTGAACCAGGCGTAAAGAACACTCCATGCATGGGCCTATCCCGAAGATAGTACAATGCAACGCCGGCCCACTGTGGAGGCGAAGCAGACGTTGAGCACTCCCCGTATGTGTGCTGATCCCGAAGTTACTGAATAACGAGCCGAACCACGGTGGAGGTGAAGCACACCTTAAGCACTCCCCATACGTGGGCCGATGCCGAAGATACGTAAATAGCGCGTCGACCCGGGGCGGAGGTGAAGCAGGCGTTAAACACACCCCATATGTCTGCCGATCCCGAAGATACTTCAATAACGGGCCGACCCACAGCGGAGGTGAAGCAGGCGTTAAGCAGTGCACTCTCCGTACGTGGGCCGATCCCATACATAGTACAATGCAGGGCCGAGCAGCGGCGGAGGTGAAGCAGGCGTTAAGCACTCCCCGCACGTGGGCCGATACAGAAAATAGTACAATGCAGGGCCGAGCCGCGGCGGAAGAGAAGTAGGCGTTAAGCCTTTCGCATACTTGAGCTGATCCCGAAGAAATTATAAAAACGGGCCGATCCGCGGCGGAGGTGAAGCAGGCGTTAAGCCTTTTCATACGTGGTCCGATCCCGAACATGCTGTAATCACGGACTGACGCGCGGCGAGGCGAAGCAGGCATTAAGCACTCCCCGTACGTTTGCTGATCCCTAAGATACGAAAACAACGGGCCGACGCGCAGCGGTGGTGAAGCAGGCGTTAAGCACTGCCCTTACGTGTGCCCATCCCAAAGATATTGTAATAACGGGCTGGCCCACGGCGGAGGGGAGCAAGCGTTGAGAACTCCCCATACGTGGGCCGACCCGGAATATAGCACAATGCAAGTTAGGCCCACGGCGGAGGTGACGCAGGCGTTAAGCACTCCCCATACGTGGGCCGATCCCGAACATAGTACAATGCAGGGAGGAGTGGCGGCGGAAGCGGAGCAGGCATTAAGCTCTCCCCACACGTGGGCTAATCCCGAACATGGTGCAATGCATGATACAAAAATGATACGTGGGCCGATCCCGAAGATAGTACAATGCAGGGCCAGCCCACGGTGGATGTGAAGCACGCGTTAAGCGCACCCACACTTTTACCGATCCATAAGCGTGTCCTTTGCTGGGCCGCCTCGCGGTGGAGATGCAGTTCGGCTGGTAGAGGCCCAAAATCACAGCCTGGCTGGTCATCCTTCTTCACAGAGTGGAGGGCAGTGAATTTTGTTGTTGCACTTAACAATACAATTCACTTGTCAAACAGTCCAACCATGCAGCAAAACTGGTGCCATCTAGAGGGTCCTATAAATTTATAGTGTCGTAACTTGTGCTGTGCCGGAGAGTTTAACCGGAAGTCATCTGGAACTCAGCTCCCGAGCATCCGAGCATAAAAGAAGTCTATAGTTTGACGTTATCGGCACGTGGGCGAACATCGCTCGACGCCGCGCGCATTGAAGTGCTGGACTTGGCTATGTCGATTTCTTGGTCTACGCGAACGTCTTCTATGCAAGAAAAAAAAAGGGGGGGGAACATAGCCATATACCCCTTCGCTGTCAAAAGAAAACATATATAGAAAGGTTACAAAACAGTTTTTATCAGTTAAGCTAGCGTTGCGGTTATAAGAAATATTCATCTTTAATAATTTATTGAAAATGTCAAGCAGGCATTATTATGAAAATGAATTTGTGAAAAATAAGTTTGATTCGAAAGAAGAATGGTAACTTATTAACGCGTTTTTATGTACCGCATTTTGGCAGTTCGGCTAACAATGTACCTTAACATAATGTAACTATCCCTAACCCCCCTAGCATTGCCCGTGCGTTCAGCAACCACTGTTATGAAATATATAATACGGCCCATGTTTCTTCTGACTATCATGCGAGCAGATGCGACGAATTTTTCTTTGTTTTCTGTAACCTCTGGGGAAGTCCTTGGTGAGATTCCCATCTTAAAGACGACAAGTGCTGGTCTTGATGGAAGTTATGCATTGCATTTAAAGCTTGTTGCTCCGACTATATCTGATGCTCTCTGTAATATAATTAGCCGTATCTTTAAAAGTGGTATATTCGCCAGATGTCTAAAAAAAGCTAATTCCTCCTCACAATAAGGTGACAAAGCTCAAGTTGTTAACTATAGTCCTGTAGTATCTTATCTACAATTAGTAAATTTGTTGAATATTTATTACTTTACTGACATCAACAGATACCTTAGCAAATTAGCTTGCTGAAACGTTGTCAGTCCAGTTTGCGTTGAGGAAGCTCGACTAATTTGGGTTTGCTTATCTTAACTGATTACATGAGATATTCACCTGATGTCATTTTGTTGGTCAGGCATTCATGGGCTTTACTATAGCATTTGATACAATAAACTATAATTAATTCATTCATATATTCATTTAATAACCCTAACAGCCTTTGTACGCTATTACAGGAGTGGAAAAAACATAAGTATACATAGGCATAATTTCAACAACCAGATCTGACGCAATATACAAACAAACGCACTGGAAAAGAAAGACAGCTGAATTAACGAACAAGAATACAGAATACACAAGTTGTGACAGGGACTTGTGCTATTGTGTAGGTGCGCTGTGGTGCATGAAATATTCGAGGCGTTCAATGAAGACATCAAGACAGTCACTTCTCACGATCGAGTCAGGCAGCAGGTTTCACTCTTTAATACCTCGAAGAAAAAGAATGCTGTATTTAAAGCAATCAGTCTGAGAAAGTGGCACATCAATGTACCTACTGTGGCGATGTCTAGAAGTTGGTTGGGATGAACTGTAACGTATTGTGTTGTATTGATGTTAAAGTGACAAGGAATTAGCAGGAAAAGAAACTTCATCCGTTCAACATTTTTTCTGTTTTCAAAAGTTTCTAGGTTTGCTTGTTTACATAACTTGGTCGGTGAATAGGTGCGGCGATATTTATTATGGATAAAACGGGAAGCCAATCTCTGAAGTTTTTCCATTTTTGCTGTTAGATGCAGTGTAGAAATCCCACACAATTCTCCTTTATTCAATGTCTGGTCTTCTCTAAAAGTGAGCAATTTTACATTGGGATTACATTGCGGATGTTACGGCTCAGACCCCAAATTACCCGATAATCTTTGAGCAAACGTTATCTATGTGCGTATTCCAGCGTTGGCCAAAAGGGAAAGTTAAACCGAGGTACTTGCGCTGTTGCGCTAATAACTTGCGTACCTGCTATGCAAAGGATATTTCATTGCATATGTCTTTTTAGTGGCGGGCAAGATTACTGTCTTGTTTGAGTTTGGCACCATTAGCCACGTGGAGCACCATTGTTTTAATTTCTTGTAAGTTAATGCTTAGCTCCTCTTGGCCACTTGGTGATTTAGTTGGGACAATCACGACACAATCATCTGCGAACAATCTTAGTCGAACTGTGTTAGATTTCGGTAAATCATTTGTGAAAACCAGGAACAATAGGGGGCCCAAAACGCTCCCTTGAGGCACACCTGTGACCACCCGGGAAAGTGTCGATTCAAAACCTCCAAGGTCGCCGAAGTATTCGCGCGAGATAAGAGAAAACCAGTTTGTTATTTTGGGGTTTCTGAAGATAGCGTTAATTTCTTGCAGCAAGCTCAAGCTGGATACCTTTTCGAAGGCTTTTGGGAAAGCCAATAATAATATATCAGTTTGTTTATGGCTGCTCATTGCTTAAGAGAGGCCGTCAGCAGTTTCTATAAGCTGGGTGATTGTGATAACCCTTTACGGATCCATGTTGATAAGAATGTAGGATGTTATAGTCCAGGTATGCCCTGAGGTGTTTAAGCACAATATGTTCAAGCAATTTGGAACAGATAAATATAAGAGAAATTGGGCGAAAATTATTGAGAACGATGTGGAATCGCTCTTATCAATTGGTATAATTTTTTCACGTTTCCGGGCAGCCGGGAAAGGCCCTGTGGTAAGAAATGTTTGTCAAATTTTTGCGAGGTATTCGGCAAAACAATCTGCATATCGAAAGGGAAATTCACTTGGAAATTCCATCAAGGCCCTGGGTTTTTCTTTACACACAAGTGAAGACGTAACTTAAGACCCCTTGCTCTGTCATTTCTGTCTTGCACTGGAGGGCAGCCAGGCGATTAAGAATAAGATTAAGATTGGCGACAAACCGTCATCAGAGGTGAAAACTGACGAGGAAAACAAATTAAGGTTTTCAGTTCCTTTTTGACTATGGTTACCTCTCGTACTTTGAGAGCTCGAAGGATTTACAGAGCACCAAAACTTTCCATGTGCTTCACTTAAAAACATTTTGAGCCTTACACTGTAAAGCTTGTCTTTAGCCGGCGTGGCATGACGCTTCAGGTCCTTACTCATAAAGTCAGCTACTTGATCGTGAATTAACAGCGTGCGCATCCAGGCCTTTCTCTGAAAGCAAAATTATTAACGAAGAACCAATCAGGGCTGCATTTTAGGTCCGCTATTCTACATGTTCATGAATTATTTATGCTACGTCGTATTTATACACTACCTATATTATACGCAGACAATACTGCTTTTCCCCTCTCAGATAAATCCTTACTTTTGCTAAATTTGAAACTAAACAGTGACCTGTGTAAAATTCTTGATTTGTGTAACGCCAGTTTTCAAATTTTATAGGCTATGAAAACGCAATTCATTATATTTAGGTCATGGTAGAGATATTTACATTTATCTCTCACCACAACCGTCAATGGACATGGCATTCCTGCCTCGACTTGTGTGTCTTTCGTCCGCTATAAATTTGATCCCCATTTTAAGTATACTAACCCACACCAAACAAAAAACAGCATCTGGCAATAGAGCACTATTCAAACCGCGTGCATTTTTTCCAAAAGAGCATTATTATCATTATACATCGTTCCATTTATAGTTATATAATTTATGGTATTGCTTCAAGCGGTAATACTTATATATTCGTCATTTTTCCTCTATTGAGCACATTAAAAATAAGGCTATTCGCTTTATAACCCAAGGCAATTTTTTTTCGCTAACTTCTCAAAACTACGTACAAACCGCATTATTCAAGTTACAGATTTGTTCAACTATCATTGAGCGATGTTATTTTTGAAATTACTAACTAAATAAGTTCCTTACAACTTCATTAGTTCTGATCTACTCCTTAACCCTAATAACACAAGGTTTGCAGCACAAGCATATTTCATGTTACCTTTATGTCATGCTAGCTAAGGAATGATGGCTTCATCTTTTTGTGCTCTCATCCTTTGGAATAGTCTACCATATGCCCCTAAATTGTCATCCGCCTTCTACTCATTTAAATACTAACTCAATAATTAGCTGCTGCCTGATTAGCATTGTATATTGTTTTGCTAATTTGTAGCGGCGTGATTAGGTATGCGTGCGTACGTTTCCTCTTCCTTTCGTTTGTTATGTGTGTCCTCACTCAGTTTCTTGCTTATTTTTGTTTTTTCCATTTGTTGTTTCGCTGCTCTGTATACCGCTTTATTTTTATGTAATAATTAATCAATGGTCCCAGTGAAGTCTCTGACTATGGGACCCTCGTGTGTACACCATTTCTTGTAACTAAATGTATGAACAAATAATAAAGTGAAACTGAAACTCATAGGCCCTCAGAAGCCATAGCTATAGAGTTTACAAAGTGAAAGATCATGATTCACGGAATCAAAAGCTTTTGTTACGTCTAAAAATAATGCGCAAGTAAATTCGCTGTTTTCAACAGCATTATTTTAAGGCAATCAGTTAGTTGATCTAACGCTAACAGAGTCAGACGCCCGGAGGTAAATCCATATTGGTTGGGCGATAGGAGGTTATGTGCATCGATGAAGCTTTGCATTTTATGATAATATATGCTTTTCATTATCGGAGAAATGCACCAAAGTACCAAAATATGTCTATAGTTGGTGATAGAATGGATACAGCGTTAAGCAATGATATTATCAAGGCATGTACAGTGAGTTTCTCCTGCGGACCCTGGCTGATACAGTCGGACCGTGCACTGTTCTAGTCTGGAACAATGAGCGCTTGTGTGCTGTTTATAAATGTAAAGTCACGCACAGTGTCTTTCAAACATATTTGTATATTCGTTAATTGAGTATATCAAGCAGAGGCGCTATGTGAGTTTGATAGCCCATGTGAAACTTCACAGCAATTAGGTCGCATATTTTTTTTTTATTTATTTAAAATGCCTTACAGGCCCCATGGGGGCATTGTGTAAGGGGGGTTACAGAGTAAGCAGCCTTTTAAAGTGGTATACAAAAGATACACCTCAATACAGGACTCACCAACATTACTATCAAGATTGAAACATGAAACACAAACAACTGAAGTAATGAAAGGCCACAAAGGTACACTTAAGGAAATAACTTGAGTAAAAGTTAACGTAAGGCATTAATACAAGAAAGTCAAATACACAAAAAAATGAACATATCAGGGAGTACAATTCTTGAAGTGATATTAAGGGAAAAAGACGCAAAAAAAGCAATAATATATACAGAGCATACAAGTGAACACACGATACAGCATAACATAGCAATTCACAAGAGCGAGATAGCAATCCATAAAAAAAAAGTATCACAAGAAGTTCGAAGCAGATTTCCAAGTGTTAGAAACAAGATAAAGTGATTTGTAAGTGCTGTTATGAAAAATGCTCGTGTAGGAGATGACGAAATTTTTCTTGATCTGACTCGGAAGCAATGTGATCAGGCAGATTGTTCCACAAGCGAATGGCCGTAGGGAGTGCGGAAAAGTTAAAAGCATGTGTCGTACCGTACATGCGCGCAAAACTTAAGTGGTTATTTAATCGACGAGACGTGCTCGAGGCGGTCTGGATATGTAGTGTGAATTGTGTGGCATTATAAACATATTTGTGAAACAAGGATAACAAAGCGATATTACGGCGAAGAACTAAAGGCTGTATGGAATGATCGAGTTTCATTTGCGTTACGCTGGAGTGATGGCTATAATTACGTGAAATGAAACGGGCAGCTCGGTTCTGGACTGATTCAAGCATGTCGATTAAGTATGTAGGATGTGGGGACCAGATGGATGATGCATACTCGAGCTGTGGACGAACAAATGTCTGATAGGCCAATTTGCGGATGTTTGAAGGTGAATTACCCAGATTACGACGTAGGTAACCTAATGTCCTTGAAGCTTTTGCGGAAACGGCTGCAATATGGTCTGTCCAGGAGAGGTTTTCGGTTAGGTGAACACCCAAATATTTATACGATACTGTATGAAACAATTCTTTATTATTGACGTTGTATAAAAAATGTGAGTTGTCACGCTTACGGCTAAAAGAAATTACCTGACATTTTGATACGTTTAAAGACATTAACCAGGTGTTACACCAATTGTGAATTAGGCTAAGGTCATTTTGAAGGGTCAGGTGGTCATCAGTACTGTTAATTGATCTGTAAATAATGCAGTCGTCAGCGAAAATACGTAAGCGAGAAGAAACATTAAGTGGCAAATCATTTATGTAAATTAGGAACAGTAAAGGGCCCAAAACGCTGCCCTGAGGCACACCAGAAGTAACGTAAGTAGGAGAGGAAGCAATATTATTAACTACTGTGAATTGTTGACGATTCGAAAGAAAATTACGAAGCCATGTTAAAGTGAAGGAGTCAATTCGAAGTGCAGTTAATTTAGCAATAAGGCGACAGTGAGCTACACGATCAAATGCTTTGGAAAAGTCAAGGAAAATGCAATCGGTCTGCTGGTTATTGTTCATGTTAAGGTGCAGGTCAGTCGTGAATTCGAGTAACTGTGTCTCACATGATAATCCTTTCCTGAATCGATGTTGGTGGCGAAAAAAAAAATTATTGGACTCCAGGTGATTATAAATATGAGAAGCAATTATATGTTCGAGCATCTTGCAGCAAATGCAGGTCAATGAAATTGGGCGGTAATTTTCCGGGGAGTGTTTATTCCCAGTTTTAAATATGGGTATGATTTTGGCCATTTTCCAGTCATTGGGCAGCTGTCCCGATGACAAAGACTGCTTGAATATATGGTACAGAATGTTACTGGATATAGAAATGGTATTTTTTAATATCTTGGAACTAATATTTTCAATACCAGATGAAGTAGAAAACTTCAAATTATTAATAAGACATGCAATTCCCTCCACCGAGATTTCAATACTTTCCATGAATTGCCAGTCATAATCAGCAACATCAGGTACATTGGTATGATCCTCGCGACTGAAAATCGATGAAAAAAACGTATTAAACGCAGAGGGGCACTCATTGTCAGGAAGGGGAGTATTTGTATCACTATACAAGGCTATCCGGTTAGAGTCACGATCAGGTGATATAACACGCCAAACCTTTTTCGGATTCGAATTTAAGAGAGAAGGTAAATCTGTGGAGAAATATTTATTTTTAGCTGCAGCTAAGGCAGAACAGTACGTTTTTAAGCAAAGGCTGTACCTTTCCCACGAAGGAGCAGTATTGACGAGTTTAGCGGTATTGTACAGACGTTTCTTTTTATTTCTGAGCTTACGTAGGGCATTAGTAAACCAAGGATTTGTTTTGTCATTTGTTATCGAGATCAACGGGATATATTTGTTAATTAGAGCAGACATATTATTCTTGAAACATACCCAGTTATCTTCCACCGAGCGATTATAAAATGAAGGAAGTAGCGTGCGGTTGAAAAATACTTCAAGTTCATCGTTTATTTTATAATTGAAATGTATAATGTAATGTAATGTAAATGTATAATGCACGATATCTCCAATATCGTACATTATACATACCACCTGCTATAGCGCAGGCGATTCAGAGTGTGTCAACTTCATCTCTGCCTCTGGGGGGGGGGGGGGGGGGGGAGGCTCTCGTGCAGGAATGTGCATAGTAGAAGGTAAAAGGGTATGAGCAAGAACAAGTAACATAGCTCTTGAAAAGAATGCGAAGGCGATTAATCAAGGGGCCCGATTTTTATTAATTATATAGTTTTTATTTCATCCACTTTCATTGTCATTACTTTATGATTTCTTAAATTCAATCAGTAAGTACAAGTAGTTTCCCCTGTGTGGTCCTTGCCATCTTTGTTTATTCGCTTCTCATGATAGCTTGTGAAACGTTGCCCAAGATCCTTCTTATAAAGTAAACTCCCGCGTACAGTTTCCTCAGTCGCCCTGCAGGGAAAGTGAGACGGTCCGTCGTAGCACGCGGAAACGTCAGTGAATGCTTACTATGCTTACGTGCGCTGCTTACGTCTCCTTCACTACCTTACTTTGCAGTGAGCCATACGCACGGAAAACATTCGTCCGCCATGGCCAAGTGCTTTCTAACAAATCCTGTCCGACAAATGCGCCGACTGATTACATAGAAAGTGCGACCATTCACCTAACGGTTTTGCACTAGCGAATGCTTCACCAGACAAAAGACTGGCAGGCCGCACTCACCTGTCGCTCTCGCCTGCTTCTTGTCGTGTTCCGCGTAGCGCTTCTCCGAGCACTGGTCAGCGTGAGCTTGTGCAACCTCGGCCAGTTCGGCGTCCCAGAACTGCGTGGTGCATTCGATGCATTGCGCACTGTGGACATTACATACCACTGATAGTGTCGATGCTGCCGTAGAGATAAACAATATAATACTCTCTGTCAGCAAGTCAGCAAAGGATATAAACTTGCTTCTGTTCATACTGAAATTGGAAAGCAAGCGTATTCAAGAAACTTAAGAGCGCTCCATATGTTGCGTTTCCTGTGCACGTTGCTGTCAAGTGCTCTAAATGGGACACGATATTTGGCTGTTACGCGTACACTAATAAAAGCGCACATTTTTCACTGCCGAAGTTCTTTGTAGTAAATAGTAGTAACATACAACAAATTTTTTATCGTGCAATTATTTTTGTGAAATGTACAGGAACCATCAATGAGAGTCAAATTTACACAAGCGAATCACAGACAACCGCAGCGGAAGGTGTCATGCGAAAGCATATCTAACGCGTCTGCTGCCACTGCACATAAGCACCTTATAGCCCATGTAAATTTCAATACCATCGACGCTGCCGTCAGGCACAACAAAAGTGTCCGCGCGACTTGTGCCTCTATTTATTACTGAGAATCTGTCTGTCTAGGCGAAACGCTCGGGGTCTGACCACAGAAACCCCCTCAAGCAATGACTCATTCCTCCCGTCAACGTGGCCTCCCCATTACGACGACAGAAGAGAAGTGAGATTCTACGCTGTAATGATGAGCGGCAATGAAGCCAGCTGTGAAAGACGAAGACGCCCGAGGCATTGCTGATGATGATAGTTCTTTGCACAACGGAACCGGCTGTGGAAGAAGACGACGACGAACGCGTGAGCAGTGATGCTAGCGCATTTGCACGGTTGGTGGCCGCACTTTTTAAAGCAAAGCTGTATATGCCTATGCTCTAGCCGTTGGCTTTAGCCTAGGCGAAACGCTCGCGATAGTGACGCGAGCGTTTCGCCGATAGTGACGCTACACCAATAGTGACGCCGTCTGTCCGTCGCAGCGAAGTGCGCACGCAGCAGTCTCTCCCCGAATTCGCAATGGGACAGCCACGCATCATTCGTTCTCCCGAAAATCAGTTGGCCTATGACCAACAGCGCCGAGAGCAGGAGCGAGAGAGATCTCGTCAGCGTCGCGCGAACATCTCGGCAAAAGATCGGGCCAGCGATGCGGAGCGCAGTGGTCCGGCCGCTCGGGTGGCCTAGCTAGTTCGCGAAGCGGAGGTAAAGCGGCAACGTTGCGCGGCCGCGGCCGAGCGAGATCAGCAGCGGCGACGACGCGCCGAGGATCCGGCGTTTCGGATCCTCCGGCCGGATCCGGCGGATCCAGCGGCCAATGGTCCGCCGACAACCTCGACGTGAACATAAACACAGGTGCCGCACATTTCAGCTTCGATGCTTTACTATCTGTGTGAGGAGGTACATGGATGGTGCTTTCTTTTCTTTTTTGTTTTTGCAAACAGCACCGGTTATTTAAGAAATGCTCCTTCACAGTTTGCATTGCATTATCAGAACGCTCCCAATTCAAAAAACCCATATGACCTCTAAATCCAATAATCCCGTAAACCACATATCGGATCCCATAGAAAAACGCGTTTTTCTCATATGTCAAATGATGTTGGATGTACACGCCATGGTTGCTCAGTGGTTATGGTGTTAGACTGCTGAGCACGAGGTCGCGGGATTGAATCTCGGCCATGGCGGCCGCATTTCGATGGGAGCGAAATGCGAACACACCCGTGTGCTTACATTTAGGTGCACGTTAAAGAACCCCAGGTGGTCGAAATTTCCGGAGTCACCCACTACGGCGTGCCTCATAATCAGAAAGTGGTTTTGGCACGTAAAACCCCATAATTTTTAAGATGTTGGATGTAGTTGTTATAGGTACTACCGAATGTTTCAGGGGGGCTGTGGGTAGGCGGCCCGGAGGCAACATCGATTTTTGTGCGCAAACGACTGCAAAGAATTTGAAGATTAATTCGCGATGCCCCCTTAACTTCTCTGCAAATGTAGTCCATGCCACGTAAAGAGTAATATTAAAATTACCATAAGTTAACTAAACGATGCAGACACTTCAGCGGCTTTCGTATTAAGCCTTCAGCTATTCGCTGGGACAAGTGATCAAGTGCGCCACACCCGAGACTGCAACAGTGCTTCGCGAGGAGGTCGTCGCTGTGCGTGCCCGTAACCAGCGCTGAACTGCGCACTATGTGAAAAAGGCAGAAACTATATTTTTACAGGATGTTAAAAGGTGGGGAAATGGAATGTTTGTACCAGTGCATACCTTTAGCAGTTTGCACGTGGTAGATGGCCCTCGAACTCTTTCGCTCCACAGATCATTAGAAGTGCGAGGAAAGGGCATGTAAAGGTGACCTGACTTACAGTTGGTAGTGTAGCTGAAGTTTGAGGTTGACCAAGACTAGACATTTATCGAAGAACTGCTGTAAAATTAGCATTTGGTGCGCATAGAGAGAGATATCAAAGAGAGGAAAGGCAGGAAGGACAACCAGACAAGCATCCGGTTTGCTACCCTATACTAGGGGAAGGGATATGGGGGAACAGAAAGATGAAAGTGGGATAGAGGGAACACTGTCTGCACGCAGAAAAGCACCTGGAAATCAGTCAAGTCCAAGCAAGTACTCCGCTGATACGTTAGGCTGCCGTCATTCCCCTGCCTGAAGCCAACCTTGCTGCTTCCCCATAGCTGGTGATGCACGTTGAAGTCACCAGTGAAGACCGGCGGTGGGCATCAGCAGTTCGTTGCAGTGCGTGGCAGTATATTGTTAAGCTAAACCCCAGCCGTTTTGACGCCAGCGCGAATAGAATGAGGCGGGTGAGCCATAATGCTAAGTCAAGAGTTGGAAGTACTGAATTGAGAGCACCCAGCGCTTTTATTGCACCTCGCACTGACGGAGTGTTCAGGTTATTTAAGAGCATTCGAAAAGCATTCATCAGAGACCGGAGCATCATAACCACTTGCCGGTCTTCTTCGGGCAATTTGTGAGGAACCCGCGCTGCACTCTACAGCCGTGCGCAGCTGTGTCACTCCACGTGGCTCCGGCTCCGGTGGTGGCATCAGCTGTGGCATCGGCTGCGGCTTCGGTTGTGACTTCTGTTGTTGTTCTGGCTTTGGCTGTTGCTTTAGTACTGGGGACCAAGTTGTATTGTTCTCCGCCATGACCTTGTCAGATTTAGATTCAATTGCGCCAGGTCTAGGGGCAGAGGAGGAGGTGTTGTCGGATGGGGGGTAGTCTTCACAGATACATCAGCGTTCTTTGAAGTCAGATGTCGTCGGGAGCGTCGCTTTCTAATGGCCGCAACAGCTTCCTGCGAGACGAATGGTCTCCCGCCATCGGCTTCAAGATGGGCTTTTCTTTCTTCATTTTGGGGCAGTCCTTCGAGGAGGCATCGTGGGACCCAAGGCAATTGGTGCATTTGAGAACCGTGGCTCATAAGAGTCTGCAGCGTGGGGCTCGGTGATGCGTGCGCAAGCTCTCGTGTTTTCCCCCATGGCGCTCACGGGCCTCAGCCTCATACAATTGCGGCATTGCAGTGGCCTTGGGATGAGTGGTCGCACAGGGTGTCTAAAGTGGCCCACATAGACGTGCGAAGGGCGAGACACGCCTTTGAAGATAATTTTCATACAGCGGGATGTGCTGAGGTGACACACGTGTTATGGCAGCGCCATCAACGGCAGGTTTCACTAGAATCGGCAAGTCGAGTCGGCGCTGGAGATGGAGACATCCACGTCGTAGATGCCACCAGTAGTGGAACCACTGTTCATGGGGATGTACGAGCGGAGCTTAACGCCACCTAGTTCTGTAAGTTTAGTCGAATTTCTCAGCGTAGTTTCATGTATGACGTCGGCAGCCAACACATTTTTTCGTGCGTTGACTCTAACGTCTGTTACCTGATTTGGCGCCACCGCTTCAAGTTTCGCCAGTACAGACTGTCTGTTGAGTCGCCTAGGTTGTCGGTAGCAAGTTCTCGTACAAATGGAACCGCACGGACTGCGGTATTACGAGTTGGTCCCAACGATGGCGTACTCGAAGACATGCATGCCCTGATGGTGTGTATTTGTTTCGCCTTGCGGCTCCGTACAAGCTCGAAGACGTTATCAGAGAAGTCCTCACTGCTGAGCGAGTAGACGCTGGTGTCGTCGCCGTCGGTGCCGCTCTGGAGGCCGGTGCGCTTCCTAGACGCAGCCGCCGCTGAAGTCGCCACTCGCGGAAGAGGCATGGGGACGCCAATTTGCATCCGCGCCACGAACTATGCCGGCCCTCCAAAGATGTACACAGAAATAAGGAGAAAACAGCTGAGCTAGAGAGATAGCGTCCTGACGCGCAGACATTTCGTCCGGTGCACATGGAAAATTGCAATAAAAGTGCAGGGAGACGAACTGTACGGCCTTGGAAGCGCGGGAGGTTCAAAATAATTTTTTTAAGACTGTGAAATATGAAATAAATCTAGATGAGTTAATACATTAACAATTTGTTCATTTATTTATTTATATAACATCAGGGCCCTGCGTCGCACAACATAAAGGGGGTAAACGGGAGGGGGGACGACGAGAGGAATCAACATTCAGTTGATGAATAATAACTCATAGAATGCGTAACACACGCTCACCTAACTTATACAATGATGTAAATTGCGGGGTCTGATGTGGAATTCTCACACCGTACTCTTGGGACAAAGGAACGACAACACAGTAGTGCAAACAATCACAAGGGCATTTATTGCACCTTTCATAGATCAATGCCCGCTAGCCGAGTTGCTATCCACAAAACATGCCGATGGGCGCGCGACAAATCTAGAAGTCCGACTTACCGCGACCGGAAGCGAGCGAATATGTTCGCCCCATGCTGGATAGCAGCGCCTGGTCGTTCGCGTGTACGGTCACGCGAATCGTGGCGCGTTCGAAGGCGGCCACGCGAGGCGGTCTCGCAGAAGCATGGGTCGCCGCGCGCTCGCGCGGGCCGTCCACGCCGCGCGCCGACCTGCCGGGAAAGAGAGTCGCTGCACGCGCGGCACGTCCGTGCGGCTTGCTGTCTCGAACCCAAGAGAGCAAGCCCTTGTCTCTCCCGCACCCAAGTAACCCCACAGCAGCGCAACACTAGCGCCATCTCTCGCACTGCGCTTGTACCACTCCGACCGCCGCGTGCGCGGCGAAGCGGGATTACAGGAGACGCGCTATGCGGGAAAAACATCGGGGGACGCGCGAGAGTCGCGCTTCCCCGCATCCCCCCAACCTTAAATCATTACATATTCCGGCGAAACATGGCACTCGGTCTCACATCAACGCGTGCTTCGCGACAAAGTAGTACATATAACAATGGCCGCGCCGAAGAAATGTCCACACGCTGTCCATAGCATGCGAGCCGACATTGTCCCTGGGTACGCCGCTGGCGTCCGACGGTCACAGTAGCAGCTTTGCAGCCTCGACGGCACGATCCCGGGCCAGGACTCGGAGACGACGACGCAGTAGTCGGTACGAGCAAGCGTCGCTCGTGCCGACGCACCCTGCTGGGAAGAGCCGCCGTAGCTGTCGGTGACCGCCGGCTCTTTTGTCCGCCGCCGAGGGTTGTGAGCTGGATGCAGGAGGCCGCCGAAGTCGCTGCGCCGAACTGGCCACAGCATCACCATCACCCGCGGTGGCTCGATCGTAGTCCGGGGCAGCAGCGCAGACTATGTGCAGGTGACAGCAAGCCAGGGGTGACTCTAATCACGCTGCGTAAACTCAAAACACTCGGCAAACACTAAAGTAGTGCAAGGGAGAGGAATTCTGCATGCGTATCGCCCACGTGGTACGATGTTCAACTCGGCTAGAAAGATCGGGCAGCTACTCAGATGCTAAGTTCACGTGAACGAAGCTCGCTTTCTTGAGTCGAACGAGTAATTTCAATTCGTGCGAGGCTAAATAGAATGAGGGAAGCAACTTGCAACACCTCAACGCCACGGTCCACCAGGTTGTGTCCCTCCACGTGCGACAGGCAGCTTCGTAAAGCCTTAGGCATAAAGCGTCGCTACCCTGACAACAACCGGCATCCAAAAAAAAAAAAAAACACCCAAGATGGGCGCAAAACCGGCAGCCGCGAGGAGACGTGAGCTCTGTGAGCTGGTCCTACTCCGCTCGGTGCACACAGCATCCGAGTTGACGGCGCCCACCGTCCCAGACGGTGTCGGAGCGCCCGGTGCCAGGCCGCAATACCAGTCAGCCCGTAGTGGCACCCGTGGCCCGCGGCCACCCGGCTCCCAGAGCCGCGACTTCATCAGAGTCAAAGAGATAGAAGAAGCTATTTACATAAGAAATTCGGACCACCCACGAGGCTTCCGTGCTCACTCGCTTCAGGTTTGCCAATGCTCCGCGGGCGCTAAGTCTCGCTCTCCCAGGATGCAGACCACGTGGCTCCCGTACCGACGAATGCCATTAAAAAAAAAAACTTGCGAAGAGGCTTAGCATGTTGACACGTCCAAACACACTACAGCCACCATCACCTCCCTCAAGAAAGCACGCCGCCGACGCTAGCGATCAAAATTCACGCTAGGCCGCCGAGACCTTTGTTCGGTTCAAACAAAGGTCTCGAACGAAGCAAACTGTTAAGAATATCGTCCGATGCCCCAAGAGTCCCACGTTGGGCAGCCAGATGTGGGGTCTGATATGGGATTCTCCTCCCGTGCTCTTGGGACAAAGGAACGACAACACAGTAGGGCAAACAATCACAAGGGCATTTATTGCACCTTTCATACATCAATGCCTGCTAGCCGAATCACTATCCACAAAACATGCCGATGGGCGCGCGACAAATCTAGAAGTCCGACTCACCGGGACTGGAAGCGAGTGAATATGTTCGCCCCATGCTGGATCCCAACGCCTGGTCGTTCGCGTGTGTGGTCACGCGAATCGTGGCGCGTTCGAGGGCGGCCACGCGAGGCGGTCTCGCAGAAGCATGGGTCGGCGCGCACGCGGGAAACGTACCCACCGTGCGCCGACCCGCCGGGAAAAAGGGTCGCTGCACGTGCGGCACGGCACGTCCGTCCCGCTTGCTATCTCGAACCCAAGAGAGCAAGCTCTTGTCTCTCCCTCACCCAAGTAACCCCGCAGCAGCGCAACACTAGCGCCATCTCTCGCACTACGCTTGTACCACTCCGACCGCCGCATGCGCGGCGAAGCGGGATTACAGGAGACGCGCTATGCGGGAAAAACATGGGGGGACGCGCGAGAGTCGCGCATCCCCACAAAATATACTAAAAAGAAAATTAACGCTACTTGAGTAGGTAAAAAATGCATAGCACACTTCACAAGTTATAAAACCCTGTTGGTCTACACACAAAAAAAGAAAAGGAAACGCTAATTTAACGAAGAAGCTAAGGCTTTGTAAAAACTGAACAAATGAAAGATTGCCTTTCCGAAACAGTAGCAATGTTGGTGTAGATGCTATGCTCAAGGATCTTACAGAGAATCCTAGTTATCGGGCGATAGTTAGGAGGCGAAATTTTACTACTCGATTTGGGCACCGGAACTTCCTATGTAAAAGATTATGGGACACTCGGTGAAAACTGGCTACTGGAAACACGTCACGGCAAGTGTTAACCTCATCGGTTACTTAAGGCGTGCATAAAAAAAATGTGTTAAATGAACTTACAGACAATGTGTTATTTTTTCAATCCTTTCCCGCTAAAGCTAAAAAGTTTTGCTTGTAAATGAACTTATACTTTCCGACCTACCTGTCTTGCATCGCCTATAGCAATAAACTAACGGCACGCCATGCGGGACAGATGCATGCGTCATGCGCCAGACTGGCGCGACCGAAGTCAGCGGGGCCGGTTGCGCGTGTGAAGATCACCCGTTCGGCGACCCGTCTGCTTTAGGTGTAGCACGTCTGTTGGGTTCCCGCCGTGTGCTTGCGTTTCTCCTGTACTTCGACACGGCACCACTGCACTATTGGACTGAATAAAGGGAAAAATCAGACGTCCACCCCTTCGTAGCAATTTCTACAAAGGAAACCCATATGGGTTCCCCGAAAGAAAAGCCTCATAGTTGAAGAAAATTCGTCCAGGTTTGGGACTCGAACCCGGGACCACCGCCTTTCCGGGGCAGCCGCTCTACCATCTGAGCTAACCAGGCGGCAAGCAGATGGCAGGGCGAAGTCGAATTTGTGGACAACACGAAGCAAAGGCAAGAGTTTGACGTAGTCTCTCCACCTTGCGGGTTTCCGCAGAACTACTACTATTGGACTACGCCAACGTGAGAAATATTGTTTGGCAGTGTGCGACGCATTTCAAGCAATTTTGGCTTTTACGGCACAGAACCGCGATTTGTGACGCACTTAGCGAAAAAAAAAAACTCGGCCGTCCTGGCGTAGTTAATTTGACTTAATCACTCGCACTGGGAGGTGTTTGCGACACTTTCTATGGGCCCGAACATTATTTTAACTTATTTCGGTAGTTTTTGGGCACCCTCGTCGCACCCGCTTTGTGATGATGTTAGCGAAAAGCACCTCGGCCGTGTGACGCTGTTTTGTGTGTACTGAATCTTACTGAGACAAGTTTTGGTTTTTTTTCTGACCCACAAAAATTACTGTAATTTCGTGACTTCTTGGGATACTTTTGAGGCATGGTCGCGGCGCCGGGGGTTGTGAAGCAGTCAGCGAAAAAGCAAGCCGGCCGTGTTGAGAATAAATTTGGAGAGTAGTGAATCTTAGTTTCTATAAGCAGCTGTTCTTTGCAAAACATTGAAAATAAACTTCTAACACTGGGCATTTTTGTTGATTTCAGCAAAGCGTTTGACTGTATTATTCATAACATTCTTTTAGATAAACTTTATGCATATGGTATAAGAGGCAATCCGCTTAAGTTGATAAGGTCATACCTTGAAAAACGGCAGCAATCTCTATGTGTCGATGGTTGCAGCTGTAGTTTTGAATATATAAGATGCGGAGTACCGCAGGGCAGTATCCGTAGGGAGTGTCCGTTCCTTTTTAACGTATATATAAACGACGTCGTCCATATCTCCAAAAAAGCCTCCATATATTTATAATACATGCCGACGACACTAGTTTATTTTTATCTGGAAACTCATCGAATGAGCTCCTATTTGAAGCGAACGTCATATTAGAAAGCCTCTATAACTGATCACGTGTAACCAGCTTAAAGAATAATTATAATAAAACAAAGGCGGTTACTTTTCGTTCAGTAAATCGGAAAGTAACCATACCAATCCCACTGCTTATCAAAATCGTAAGTAAATATAAATCTCTTAGCGTAATATTTGACGAACACTTTAAATGGGCTGATCACTTCCGTCATCTTTCTTTAAGCGTGTCGAAATCTGTAGGAGCTCTTTCACGTGGTCGCGACTTGTTTCCCGTGAAAGTTAAAAAATTAATATATCATTCATTATTTCATTCTCAAATAAGCTACTGTCATCTTGTGTGGGAAACTGTGGCTCGCGTGCATCTAAACCAACTACTACACCTGCAAGAAAAAGCTATCCGCATAGTTTCTGGCTCAGATTACCTAACTCGTACCAGACCACTTGTTCATTAAACATGGAATATCTCCCATTCATCATCTAGTGTCATTTACCATTCTTCGCGCCTTGAGTAACTTGAGCTTACCTCGGGCTAAGTTCATAATCCAACTCTCATCGGTGTCACATACGCACACTCATACAAGCCCCAGACGCAAAGAGAAATGGCATCTACCCCGACTTCGCACAACGTATGGCTGCCAAATGTTGCATTTTCTGGTTCCGAACACCCTTAGCACAAACAAATGGTACACAGAAAATATGAACCTAAACAAAAAAAAACAATTGTTCAGCAATTTTTCGAGCATGTGGTGGGTTCAAACCCAAATTAGGCTAATAGCTTTATATTTTTTGCCATTGTATAAGAAGAAATACTGCTATGTATTGTGTTTGAACTTCATATATTATATCGTAGTGGTTGAATTGCAATTATGTTTTAATCCTTCTGTTTCTGCAATACCGCTGTTTTATGCTTTTCTGTTACTTCTCAGTGCGTTGTATATTTGAATTTTACTTTGTCTTACATTACGTTTAATTGCAATCCTGCATTGTGTATGGTTCCGTGATTCATGATGTCTGTCAAATTGTACTTTTTTCCCTTCACTGCTGCCATTTTGTAAATGGGCCCCGGAGCCCGTCAAGCTGCTCCAAGGCAGCTTTTTGCCCCCAGCCTTTTTCTCTTGGAGAAATAAATGAATCTTGAATCCAGTGAGACAAGTTTGTGACATGTTCTACAGCCCCGCAATACATACCTTCTTTTGGTACTCACGCTTATTGAAGACGCGACGAGCGCTTGCCAAGAGTGATAACACGGGAGTGTGTTGCTTGCTCCGGGAGAACGTGCAAAAGACAACGCCGAGGAGCTCAAAAACCAAGAACTCGAAAATTCTGCCTTATGAATGACTGAAAACAGGCTTTGCACCGACGCATTTCTCTTGAGTGCGAGTAGAAGGTATTCCGTCAGACTCTAGCATCGTCCAGCTGAGAGCCTGTGTTATGGCCACCTCTGTGTATGTAGCAAACTGTAGTGTCGCTTGAGGCCAAGTTGTTTTGGAAACGCGCAGTGGCCCGTGCATTTGGGCTCTCCAAGTGCAGGAAATTATGCCCGGGAAATGCTTGGAAATCAGATGTTTGCTTCACAACTTATAGCTCGGCTTGGAATGAGTTGGGTATTTCAACACCATGTATGTAAAAGCGCATTGCTTTTGTTTGTTATGTCATCGATTCACCACTTTCACACGTTACCCCTCTACACGCAGCATTCCTGTAAGTTCTAAATAACAAAATGACACATGCTTGTAATTTACTTTTTTCAGCTGATGCGGTCCGTTGGAGCTTCGTACGGGAACTACTGCGGCTTACTTGGTGCCACAACGTTGGATGAAGGCACCAAAAGCCCGGAACGAGGATTTATATAGAGCGAAATAAATATTTCCTCATTTACAAGGCGTTTTGGTCTTCTATAGAATTTGCACGTGACACAAATTCGATAGAGGCTCGTAAAGATTGTTCGCAACTATTTTAATTAAACAGTCCCCCATTAAGATCACGCGCGCGACTGAGCAGCAGCAGAAAAAAAAAGAAAGGCGCCGAGCAGCGCAGACGGCGTAGCACGTGCCCGCTGGCGTTCAAATTACGCGCTCACGGAACCGAAACCGGAAGAAGTTAATCCGATCCGCTTGGTGCGCTACAGTCGCTGGGCTCTATGGCAGTGTGCACTTTTGTGGAATGTCTGTCCCAATGCTGTGTTCTCGTCGCTTCGTTCACGTAGACAGGCAACACGAAGGTAAATCCGCCCGGTTCTGCGGGCTGTAGTGACATTGTGTGCTTGATCCCACAGAATGTATGCATTTTTCGCTTCACTTTGCTGTGTACTTGCAGGCTGCATCAGCCCCACCGCGGGTCGGCCCGATCTCGACGGCAGTATCTCAGGGATCGGCCCACATTTTAACGCGATAGCGTTAAGGAGCTCGTGTCGCAGAAAAGCCGGTGTCGTCGGCGTCGGGTGTCGGCGTCGGCGGCGTTGACCGTGAGCGATAAATCACGGCAGGCGCTTCATAAATAAAAAGCAACTTCCAAGATTGGCCCGGTGGGAATCGAACCCGGGTCTCCGGAGTGTGAGACGGAGACGCTACCACTCAGCCACGAGTTCGATGCTTCCAAGCGGTGCAAACGCGCCTCTAGTGAATGCGGTGTTGCCTTCGAAACGAGCCGTGGAAAGTTATACTGCGGTGTATATCGGTAATTATGAACATGTAACGTACAGAAGTCACAATTACACGAGTTGCGAAGTGCGTTTCCTCTGCATTTCTTCTGCGCTTTCCGCACACGCAGAGCCATCTTGCGGCAAACACAGAAGACCCCCTCCTCTCAATGTACGGCGCTGCCCCGACAGGAGGCGCGCCGCGCGCGCATTGGGACCGCTGCCAGGCGCGTCGCGGGACTCCCTCTCCCCTGACGACGCTTCGCCGTGCTCCCGGTTTAGATCACTATCTATCTCTCTGCCCGTGCCGATCACGACGTTTAGCTGGCGTAGATCGTTTCCCCTCCGAGACACCGAGTTCTTTGGTTCGTTCCGTTCGCTCAGGCGCACGTTTCGTTGCCGCGCCGAACGCTGCGTTGCTCGACGCTCACCGCGTGATAGGTGGGCGCTAAGTCCGATGCGGGGCGCATCGTAAGTGATCGCTGTGCCGTAGCGCATTCTCTTATACCCCTTGGCGGGTCGACGGGAACGCTGTCGCGTCCCACTCTTGAAGGCGAAGCTTAAGCGTCCTCCAATTTTTTCATTTACGTGACGGGCACCCCGCCGTGGTTTCTCAGTGGCTATGGTGTTAGGTCGCGGGATCGAATCCCGACCATGGCGGCCGCATTTCGATGGGGGCGAAATGCGAAAGCACCCGTGTGTCTAGATTTAGGTGCACATTAAGGAACCCCAGGTGGTCGAAACTTGCGGAGTCCTTCACTACGGAGTGCCTCGTAATCAGAAAGTGGTTTTTTGGCACGTTAAACGCCATATTTTATATATTTATGTCTCACGTGATGGAAGCTTTGTCGTTGGGTAAACATAAAAATGCTTATCCATTTAAAAACAAGGAAGTCGAAGCATAACCCAAGCAGTCGTACACTACAAAGTTTTTACTAGAGAATGCCGCAGTTTCGCCCGAATGGCGAAGCATCGATTGTGAAAGGAAATTATTAGACAGCTATGTGAAGTAAGGAGGGTTTTATTGGCTGTATAATTTTGTAAACATTCGTTTACTCATAAATTAACAAACATGATGTCAAGCACGCACAAGTCAACATGAACACACCTCACTGGAAGATCTCGGACATTCCCTGTCAAACTGCTGGTCTGATTAAGCGCGACAGCAACAGCGAGCTAAACGGCCCCTCAGTGTTGTGCCTCACTTCAGCGCGAACTTAAGCGGCTAGAACACAGTGCACTCGAAGCGATGAGCTATCTAGAAAATACAAACGTAACATGTGCTCGTAATCGTAAACGTAATCATGTGCTCCAATTTTCAGTGAGACTGTGTTTCTGAAGCACGCAAAAAAAGAGAGAAACGGTAGATGCTTACTGCATTGCTAAAGCAGAAGATAAATTTTCAGCGTAGCGTCAATCGGTCGAACAAAACTTTTTCTAACGAAAGTACTTGTTGACAAATACATGTACTTGTATGCAGTAAACGCATTCCCTTCAACCTTATGGTTCTTGTTCGAGTTTTTGGCATGTTATAAAGCTGGTTCTTCCTGCAATGAATTCTGCAGTCAGCAGTTCCACGCTCGTCTTGTTTTGTTTGTTTTCGATTACTGTCCTCGTTTTCGCCCTGCTTCAAGTTATGCAGAAGTTTTTGTACAATGAAAAAAAGTGTCAAGAAAGCTGGCAACCAAAGACACGTTAATTGAAAGTGTAAATGCACAACCAGGAGTAAGCAGAAATAAAGTGAGAAAAACAGAGAGATAATTGTATACAAAGAATGACAAAAAGTTAAAATCGCGATTTAAAAGAATGAAAAGAGAGATATTAGAAGGAATAATCTCTACGAAATCACAAAGGGCAGTGCCTTGCTATTTGAGCCTCGAGCTGGTTGCCTAAGCAGAAATATTCATAATGCAGCAAATAATCGCCACTAAGATGAGGCATGTGTATGGTGCAGCAAAACTGCGGAGAGCACTCGCACATTATAGTGGAAAGGGAAGAAGACATTCACCCATTGAACGTAATTGAGGTAACGTAAGCTTTCAGAAGCGCTTGGACCTAAATTGGACGGAAGCATCGACCGATCAGCAGTAGAGATAAGCAAGAGTACCGGTAGAAGAAAAGCGGGGAAGAGTTTCATATGACCGGATCCGTTACCGTCATAAGTAAAAACAGTACAAAATAGAGACAATTTTCAGGGAGAAAAACAAAGGACTAAGGAGATGTATACAGAAAATGCTACAATGAAATAATGTACAGAATACCTAATTCAATCAGGCTGGCTAGGTGACTATTTGACACCACCCCGTTTCAAAAGGGACACCAATTAATCGTCATCACCATCTTAGGAGAGCGCGAAAGGGGAGGCCCGCTGCAGTATTTGTGCACGCCTCATACATCGCTCGTTCCGAGGGTGCCAACGTTGTGTCGCTATATTGACTGTGACGCCTCGTCACGTACGGAGTGCAGCTTCAACATGCATTAGCAGTGCTTACGCGCCGCTTACAGCTTCGCTTGCAATGACATCAGCCAAGAAAACTGGACCAAGCGGGCTACGCGGCGAAGGAAGGCCACGACGTCGAAGGGCGAATCTCGCTCTTGTGCAGCGAGTGAAGCGCCAGCGTGAAGCAGAACGCCTTCGCGCGTTCGCCCCGCACGCTCCCAGTTGACGCTGCGAACTCTACCCAAGGGGTGAATCTCTGCATAGCTGCCATTGGCTGTTTTGAAGCAGACGCTCTTTCGACGCTAGCGCCAAAGGCCCCTTCAGTTATGGCCCTAACAGGAGGGCGATGCTTTAGCAAAATGGCAGCGCATATGATTGTTTACGTTGTCATGATAAGAGGAACAGCAGCCGCGTTGCATCTCCTCTCCCTAGCGGTTATTTGTCGTTTTGTTTTTATTATGCCGACCCGCTCACATATCCTGAATTGCTATTAGGTACAGCGGCGCGTGGCACTTGCGGAGACGACGAACGTTTGCTTACACACGCGAGTAAGAGCCAGTGCGAGAGTGGAAATGTGGGGACTTTTGCTCCTTGAATATACGACTTTGTCTAGGCACTAAGGAGGAGTTTCTTAGTGCGTGTTGTACGTGCTTGTCCCAAGGCGCGCCAACAGAAGTCGCGGGGTGCGGGAGTGCTGAACTTAGCATCGAAAGTTGGCGGCTTGACACAATTTTATTTATTCAATCGTGTTTTTACTAATTAAAAATACGTGTCATTATTTCGCATTATTGGCGCCGCCTCCAGGACACCAAAGCGGCAATGGGTCATCAACGCTAGAACCCCGACTTGTCCGTGGGTTGGGGCTCGGAGAGGCCTGCGCGTGCCAGGCGTGTTGAAGATCGGCTGTCGGACACCCAATGTTTTATGCGGACAACCCCTGGCGCGCTTCGGCCTCTGCGGCCCCAACCCACGGGCCGCCCTGCTTCCAGCTTTGATCCCCCCGATACCCCGGTGCCCTGGAGATAGTGCACCGCCTGCTTTAATATGCTCTCAGGTGCTCTCCTGAGGCCTCCGTTTGCCGGTTACATGTGCCCTTCTAGAGCAGTGCTTGTCAAAAATGCAATCTATCGTCGCGACTAAAAGAGCGACCCACCATTTATACAACACCAGTCAGAACCTTACCCCTTCAGACACAGCGATCACCAAATGGGGCGTCCGTGCCCACTGCCTCACCGCGCGGGCAGCCAGTGGCGGAGCGTAAACAAACTCGATCGTACTCCGCAATGCCGGCATGTCTAGCGGAGAAACGCATACAACACCCGTTA
Source organism: Dermacentor albipictus (assembly GCF_038994185.2). Classification (NCBI taxonomy): domain Eukaryota; kingdom Metazoa; phylum Arthropoda; class Arachnida; order Ixodida; family Ixodidae; genus Dermacentor; species Dermacentor albipictus. The sequence goes on along the minus strand of NC_091823.1, from coordinate 179,232,871 downwards.
AGCAACCTCCTCAGTTGTGTCTAGGCAGACTCGCATAATCAAGGAGCAAAGGCCCCGATATTTTCCTTCACGCACCCGATCTTACTTGCACCTGCGAAGAATTCGAGCGCCATGAAAAGCGTTACGCCCCGCTGTACCTACTAGCAATTGCAAAACGCGACCCGCTCCACTCCCTCCCCACCCTTCCCCATGCCCCACACTCCTTTACTTTTGCTTTCTTTTTGCCTTTTCGCGGCGCGTGTTCTTTCTCTTTTATTTATCACGCATGTGCGCTACTTCAGGCATTGTTTATGAACTGGCGAGTGGTGTGTAGTGGTTCCTTTATGCGTTAGCACGCACGCAATCTTCGCAGACTACGACTATGCCAGCATATTCCAGAACCTATAAAAATTCTACTTCCAATACAGCACATCTTGGTCTCGTTTTATTCACTTCCGTTTCCGAAAACAAATATTTTTTCACAACTTGGCATGATACACATTCAGAAAACCAACAAAATTGAAAAGGCATAAGATAAAACTCGAGAAAACGTGAAGGCCTTTTCCTGTACACACATAAGATATATTTATCATTGTCACCATCATCATCACCCTGGTTACGCCCACTGCAGAGCAAAAGCATCTCCCATACTTCTCCAACTACCCCGGTCATGTACTAATTGTGGCCATGTTGTCCCTGTCAACTTCTAAATCTCATCCGCCCACCTAACTTCCTGCCACCCCCTGCTACGCTTCCCTTCCCTTGGAATCCAGTCCATAACACTTAATGACCATCGGTTATCTTCCTTCCTCATTCCATGTCCTGCCCATGCCATTTCTTTTCTTTGATCTCAACTAAGATTTCATTAACTGGCGTTTTTTCCCTCACCCAATCTGCTCTTTCCTTATCCCTTAACGTCACACCCATCATTCTTCTTTCCATACCTCGTTGCGTCATTCTCAAATTAAGTAGAACCCTTTTCGTAAGCCTCCAGGTTTCTGTCCCGTGCGTGAATACTGGTAAGACGCAGCTGCTATACACTTTTCTCTTGAGGGATAATGACAACCTGCTGTTCATGATCTGAGAATGCCTGCCAAACTCACCCCAGATCATTCTTATTCTTCTGATTATTTCAGTCTCATGATCCGGATCCGCGGTCACTACCTGTCCTAAGTAGATCTTTTCCCGTGCCACTTCCAGTGCCTCATTACCTATCGTAAACTGCTGTTCTGTTCCGAGATTGTTAAACATTACTTTAGTTTTCTGCAGATTAATTTTTGATCCACCCTTCTGCTTTGCCTCTTCAGGTCAGTGAACATGCATTGGAATTGGTCCCCTGAATTACTAAGGAAGGCAATATCATCAGCGAATCGCAAGTTGCTAAGGTATTCTCCATTAACTCTCATCTCCAATTCTTCACAATCCAGGTCTCTAAATACATCCTGTAAACACCCTGCGAATAGCACTGAAGAGATCGTATCTCTCTGCCTGACGCCTTTCTTTATTGGGATTTTGTTGCTTTCTTTATGGAAGACTACGGTGGCTGTGGAGCCGCTATAGATATCTTTCAGTATTTTTAAATACGGCTCGTCTACACCCTGATTCCGTTATGTCTCCATGACTGCTGAGGTTTCTACTGAATCAAACGCTTTCTCGTAATCAATGAAAGCTATATATAAGGGTTGGTTATATACCGCACATTTCTCTATCACCTGATTGATAGTGTGAATATGGTCTGTTGTTGAGTAGCTTTTATGGAATCCTGCCTGGTCTTTTGGTTGACAGAAGTTCAAGGTGTTCCTGACTCTATTTGTGATTACCTTAGTAAATATTTTGTAGGCAAAGGAGAGTAAGATGATCGGTCTATAATTTTTCAAGTCTTGGCGTCCCCTTTCTTATGGATTGGGAATATGTTAGCGTTCTTCGAAGATTCCGGTACGCTCGAAGTCATGAAGCATTGCCTATACAGGGTGGCCAGTTTTTCTAGAACAATCTGCCCACCATCCTTCTACAAATCTGCTGTTACCTGATCCTCCCCAGCTGCCTTCCCCCTTTCCAAGGCTTTCTTAAAGATTTCTATATAATGCCTTAAAGAACAACGTGTAGAAACGCTTCTGATAGGCGAACTGAGAGCTTCTGATATACCACTGAGATATTGCACAAAACTGGGTAACATGTATGACACAGTCATGACAACTAAAGAAATGGCAAATTCACAGCTAATGGCAAGAACAATGACACGCAAAATACCTAAAAAATAGAAGAAAATGCTAAAATTGTTTGACTGACAACCATACCAAAAAAAGAACTTACTGATAAATATGCACAAAAGCATATGAAATACGTGACATGTTCATTACTACTGAAGGAGGAGGGCGGGAAAGAGATAGGAAGAAGGCAGGGAGGTTATCCAGAATCACGTCCGGTTGGCTACCCTACATCCGGGAAATGGGAAAGGGGAAAACAAAGATAACAGGGAGAGATAGGAGGGAAGGAAAGAAGAAAATTGCAGTGAGTTCGCTGACGTGTGCGGCCTTACAGAAATTGCATTATTGACACAAATGGACGCACAAGCCCGTCGTCCTTAAGAAGCACAAAAGCGCCTTCACCGCTTTATGGGCCGACGGGCGATGGGGGCGGTGTTCCAGCAGCATCTGCACAGAAAGCGGCCGATTGTCCAGTTTTTGAAAAGCTTTTGCAAGTTCTTGTCTCTCAGGGGTGTATCGTGGACAGTGGCACAGCAGGTGGTCGATGTTTTCTTCCGAGCCACAGACCTCGCATGCTCCACTGTCAGTCACTCCAATTAATGTAGAGTATGCCTTTGTGAAGGCAACTCCTAACCAAAGGCGACAGAGAAGCGTAGCTTCACGTCGAGGAAGTCCGAGTGGAGGCGGGAGTTGCAGGGAGGGGTTTAGTCGATGCAGTCGTGTAAGTCGTAAGTTTGGCGAGTTCCACTCGGTCAGTGTGAGACTGCGCACCAGGTTTCGAAGCTGCCTAGCGGCATCTGTCCTCGAAAGTGAAATTGGAATGCTCTGCTCTTCATGATGTGCTGTACGAGCAGCGTTATCGGCGGAACCATTGCCACTGATCCCACAATGGCCAGTTAGCCATTGAAAAACGAGCTCGTGACCTTTTTGTAGGACATGATGGTAAAGTTTCGCGATTTCATATGTCAGTTGGTCATGGCATCCGTGTCGGAGAACTGACTGCGTGCAGTGTAATGCGCGTTTTGAATCACAGAACACAGCCCATTTTCTAGCTCGTTCAGATTCAATGAATTCCAGTGCTCGACACAGGGCCGTTAGTTCTGCCGCCGTTGAGGTCGTGACATGCGATGTCTTGAAGCGCAGTGTCATTCCTCGCGTTGGTAGCACCATGGCACCACCGGAACTGCACGACGTAGTCGATCCATCGGTATAGATGTGCACTTGGTTGCTGTACTTTTCATGCAAAAGAAGTAAGGTCAATTGTTTTAGAGCAGATGTCGGTAGATCTGTCTTCTTCTGTAGTCCTGGAATCATTAGGTGTACTTGTGGACGGCTCAAGCACCAGGGAGGAAACGCTGGCTTGGCCGCAGGTGCGTACCCTGAAGTAAACGAAGCACGATGTGCACTGACAATGCCGCTAAATGTCGAGCAGGGCCTTGCAGCAGTGAGGCTCGCCAAGTGGTGGGAAGGGGTCCTAGCATAATGCCTGAGATGCATGCGCATTGTCTCAACGGTAATGTGCGTCGTGATTGGGTAATCCTGCACAAGGGCAATGGTTTCAGCCTTTGATGCACTGCGTGGTAAGCCAAGACATATCTTAAGGGCTTGGGCTTGAATACTCTGCATCGTACGCAGGTTAGACTTGCAGGTGTTGGATATTGCAGGCAGGCTGTATCGCAGGAATCCAATGAACAACGCCAGGTACAGCTGTAACATAGCGTGTACAGATACTCCCCAAATTTTTCCTGCAAGGAACCTGAACAGGTGACAGCTAGCAGTCAGCCGCTTTTTCACGTAATTGACGTGCGGAGTCCAAGACAGGTCTCTGTCAATTACGACTCCCAAGAATCTGTGACTTCTGCTGCATGGTATAAGTTGTCCGTTAATAGATACGCCGTAACCAGACATTGGCTTCCTCGTGAATGCCACCATTGCGCACTTGCCGCATGAAATTTCAAGTCCTTGTTCACGAAGGTAGCAAGATGTCATTGTGGCAGCCTTCTGAAGCCGAGCGCGAAGGTGAAGTCGTGTCACACTTTATGTCCAAATGCAGATGTCGTCCGCATAGATGGAAAGTCGTATGGTGCTTGGCAGGTTGTCAACTAATCCACAGAGGGTGAGATTGAAAAGTGTCGGGCTAAGCACTCCGCCTTGAGGGACTCCTCGGCTACCGTGATGCTTGGATTTCGGGCCATTTTCTGTGTCTACACAGAATGGTCTCCTCTGTAAGTAGCTGCATACCCACATATACATCTTACCACCAAGTCCGACAGCTTCTAACGTGCTCAGGATGGCTTCATGGGTGACATTATCATAAACCCCTTTAACGTCTAGAAACAGAGCAGCAGATAGTCGCTTACAGGCCTTTTGGTGTTGCACAAATGTTATCAAGTCAACAACGTTGTCTGTTGACGAACGGCCACGTCTGAATCCGGCCATAGCATCTGGGTAGATTTCACAGTACTCTAAGTACCATTCCAGACGTGTTAAAAACATTCTTTCCGTTGTTTTCCGACACAGCTGGCAAGTGCTATCGGACGGTATGAGGAAATGTCCATAGGCGACTTGCCAGCTTTTAGAAGTGGAATGAGGCGAGTTGACTTCCATTCTTGTGGAACCGTACCTGTCTACCAGGAGTCGTTGTACAGGAGCAAGAGTGCCTTCCGAGCTTGGTCTCCTAGCTTACACAGGGCACGGTATGTAATGCCGTCAGGTCCTGGCGCTGAAGAACGCCTGCATGAAGCCAGCGGAGCTTCTAGTTCTTCCATAGAAAAAGGGCATTCCCTGCGGGGATCGCGTGAGAACGGTGGGTGGTCGAGCGTTGCCGTTCCCGTTCCATCGGAATTTGCTTCGCCAGCAATCTTTCTGCAGAAAGATTCAGCGACATCAATATTTATACATTGTAGATGGAGTGCCAGAGATTTAAACGGGTGGCGCTTACCAAAGGTTGTGCGAAGGCCACGAACAGTCCTCCATATAACCGACAAAGATTTTCGCGGATCCAGGGACTCGCAAAAGGATACCCAGTGTCGCGAAGCCAGCTTGTTCATGTGACGCTGTATTTTCTTTTGTGTTCGTCTAGCCAATCTCAAATCATAATTGGACTTCGTGCGTCTGTATCTTCGCTCCGCACGACGGCGAATTGCTCGAAGTCTCGCTAGTTAGATGTCGAAATCGGTGCGGGAAGAACTCTTCGAAAGCAAATTCGTGGTTGTTTGTATGGCATCCTTTATCGCGCGCTGTAGGTTATAGGAGGTGCCGTCACGACAACAGTCTTCCATTATTATTTTGTATTTAGGCCAATCGGCGCACTGGACGGCTCTGGAGGACTTGGAGCTAGTCAAACCTTCGATCTTCAAATAGGTTGGGATGTGGTCGCTACCCCGCGTTTCTAAATCCGAAAACCAGTGCACTCTTCTCGAAAGCAAACGTGAAACGAAGGTAAGGTCCAAGCAGCTACTATACGCTGATCCACGCAGATAAGTAGGGCTTCCATCGTTTGACAGGCAAAATTCCAGTTCATAGGCAAAGGACACCAACGTTCTGCCTCTAGAGTTCACTTTGGAGCTTCCCCATAGGTAATGGTGGGCGTTAAAGTCACCAGTTAGCACCCACGGCTGTGGAGTCGATGTCAAAATTCCCCGTAAGCGCTCAGAATCTATACGGCTTGTTGGAGATAAATAGGCTCTGTTAGATATGGAGCTGTTTCCTGCGTCTACTTCGAGTTCCCCCGGACCACATCGAATCGCAGCACATTCCAGAGGAGCGCTCGAGCAAACAAGGCCACGTGCAAACAAGTTCGTAAGCCGCTGGTAGCTGTTCTCTGCTTGACTCTTCCAGAAAGCGAGGGGATAGCACGGCACTGTTGGAAGTAAAGTGGGTGCCAGACCAAGACGGCGGTAATGCGCCGTGACAGCCGGACGTGCCGGGAAGGCCCAAGCCTACCCCTCTTCGCCTTTGAAGAAGGCATTTGCCACCACTGCGGAGCCGTAGCACCGGGAACAGGTCGGCCCTCGGACAATGGAGCATGAGCGCCCCCACTTCTCCTCCTTTGAAGAAGCGCATTGCAAGTCTGCGAGGCAAGACCGCAGAGAGCCGCCGGGTGTGACAACGCGATACGGGCGCCAACCATTGGCTGAAAATGGCGTCATCTGAACGGACTCTCCCATTGGCCAAACATGACGCGACTTCCAGTCCTCGAAGGGTTTAAAAGAAGCATTCCAGAAAGACCAGAGCATTCCCTGATTCCCTGATTCACCTCTCTCGAACTTCTTGCCGCGGGCCGCAGCGTCCGAGTTGCGACCGGCCCATAATGACTGTACGACTGTTACTTGAGTCTTACCTCTCTGTATATAATGTAAAATAAACCCTCCCAAGTTTGTTTTCATCCCGAGGTCCGTCCCCAACCCCTACATCTGGTTGGCAGCGGTGAGATCGCCTCCGAATGCAACAGCTGGTGGCAGCGCTACGGATCAACCTTCGTCGAGAGAGATCGTAAGGAACCGGGAGGAGCGAAGAAGAGAGAGCCTTCGTCGAAAGAGGTCCGAAGAAACTGGGAGTAGCGAAGAAGAGCGAGCCTTCGACCCAGGGAGTCCGGAGGAACCGGGAACAGCGGACAAATGAACAGGATGGCAGGGTGCTGCAACTGTAAGTGAGCGCGTGTTTTTTTCCTTTTGATTCGGCAGACTCAAATGTTGTGTGTTCATTTTGATAGTTCTGGGAATCGGGAGTTTGTTGCATTGTGTGTTTGCACAAATTAAGGAAAAGAGTTCTAGCCACCTGTCGGGGCAGCTGCCATGGATCTTAGAAGGTTGACGAGGTTAGACTTGTTGTTGGTGTGCGACGATTTGGGAGTTGAGGCGGACGAACGGATGAAAACGCCAGCTATCATAAAGGCGATTAACGATAGTGGCAATGATGACAAAAGCATTGAGCTTGCTTGGGCGGTGATACAGGAGCCACGGGAGCGTAAGCGTCGTGAACGCAAGAGTGAGCGTAAGCGTCAAGAACGCGAGAATGAACGGAAGCATGAGCTTCAAGAACTTACTCTTAGGTGTGAGCGTCACGAACGTGAGAATTAACGCGAATGTGAGCGTGAGCAAAAGTATGAGAGAGAGAAGGCAGCACTGATCAAAGAGAGACAGTATTGTGATCAGTTAATGGCACAGAGACAACGGCTGTCTGAGAATTCTGTAGGTAGTACAGAGCGAAAGAATGAGGCAGCATCGAGCGGATTTTCACCAAAAGCCGACGAGAAGAGTAGTGCCTGTGAGATTGGCTGCAGATTCACCGGAAAAGGGAAAAGGCTAGCTGCTAACGATGCCTAGTGGCAACAGAGGCCGTTAAAGGCCGCAGTGAGAGCGACGAGGTGCTGTGCCAACAGATGACTGTGGAGACAGCTAGGCCAGCTGCGAACAAATTGGCACAGTTACCGCGCCTGTGCGTCGCTTGTAATGTTAGCGAAGTTGCTAGCGAAGAAAAGGGTACTGTTGACGCGACAGACACGAGCACCCATGTAGAGCCAGATCTGCGTGCAGAAGTGAAGTGCGAACTGGACGATGCAGTTGAGAGTAGTTCTCGGGATGGCGAGCTCCGTAGTCCACGAGAGAACAACTGCACTGTTCAGTGATCGGTGCGGCTCTCCGCCAGTCTAGGTAGCCTAGAGAGGGATGGTTCAGTTATTAATCATTCGGACTGTGCGCGTGAGACAGTGATCGATACTGACGGGCTGTGTGCCGATGCACAGCGTGAGCTGGGCAATGTAGTAGAGGGCAGTTCGCAAGAGTGCGAGTTGTCTAACTCGAGTAAAGCCTGCTGCATTGTTCCAGAGTCGGTTGGGCTGTCCGCCAGTCGAGGCAAAGTGAGATTAGATTTAAATGTAAATCACTCAGACTGTTCGGGTAAGAGACCTATCCGGGCCGACGAAATGTGTACCGGTCAGCACGAGGCACGAGGCACGAGGCGACATGAAGACGAGTGCAAGGAGAAAGCGCCGTAAAAAGAAGCGCGGTAAAGACCGAAAGACGGTAACTAATGTAGCGCCGCCAAAGATGGCGAGAAACCCATATGGGCAGGGCACGAGGGAAAAGGTGCGGTCGTCACGGACGATGTTGACGCACCCAAAACGTTCGAACCACCGGTCAAAGGGGGACCGTGAAGCATGTTCTGCACGGACGCGGACAAAGGGCACGGGGCAGATAAACTCCTCGTCGTTCCGTAGTTCTTTTCAAAGCTCAGCGTGCAGTTCGAAGAAACGCAAGGTGGCAGGACGAGACCAGGTGGGGAGTAGCGACGCGGTCAGTCGAGGTCATGTTGAAAGCGGGGCGCGAGGACGCAAATTGGCAGGAGACCGTAACGTCTTGGGGGAGCTGATAGCGAATCAGCCCTTTTGTTGTTCCTCCGTAGCCAGAGTAGCTTAAAAACCGCGACCACCTCGAGTCCGACTCAAAATTATGAATCAGTTGACAATGCTTGGAACGGGATGCCAGGAGAACTTCCGTAGAAGTAAAGCATTTTGTTTTTTATTTTGAGCATCGGAAAGTTTTCGCGAATTGAGAGTAGGATTTCTTTCAATATGTAAGGTTTGAGCTTTGTTTGTGTTTTCGTTTCAGAAGCTCCGTGATTTGAAAGATGAGGTTGGTGTGAACATGTAGTCTCGCGAGTGTTAGTTAATGAGTAAATAGGCTTTCTTTTTTTCGTGCGTGTTGAGGGCAGCCGTATTCTGACTTCTTTAGTGAGTGTGCGTGGAAAGAGTTAATAGAAGACGCATCATTTCAAGAGTTCTGCGGAGTGTGTAAGTCCCGCAAGTTTAATTGTTCGTTTATGTCACGTGTCCTGTAGGACTTTCAGGGAAGAAACGTGAGTAAGCGTAAATGAAAAGTTTGCCTACAACGCAAGTACGCGTTTTGTTTAGTGACCACAAGGCTAGTGCGCTTGTGATTACGTACTTGTGAGGTTGACCAGATTGTTCAGTGGCAACAATACGTGCGATAAGTACGCCACTGCGATAGATTGGAAACATGCTGTTCGTGTAGTTAGGCCACTTAAGTTATGTTCGGCTGTTTTCATTTGTTGTTTGCATCGTCAACAACACTTTGTTTTGCAACAACAATAGTACTCTGGTCTTGTCGGCATTTGAGGTGAAATGGACAGCTGTTTGGAAGGGTGGTTGGAACTGTTTTGTGAAAATTGGGGAAATAAAAGATCAGGGTTGATTTTGACTCAGTAATAGCCTGGCGAGTCAGGGGTGAAGAGCCTGCGCTTACACGTGGTGCAGCGCTGTGTTTTGTTTGTTTGACTTATGTTCTCCAGGGCCTAGGATCCCGAAGTTCGTCAAACGAGGCTCGACCCCAGTACCCTACAGCTTCTATCAGCGTTCCTCATGGCCAGCGAATCGAGTTCACCGGCCATGCAGAAGAACCGGGGCGAGGACGCGCTGTTAGATATGGAGCTGTTTCCTGCGCCTACTTCGAGTTCCCCCGGACCACATCGAATCGCAGCACATTCCAGACGAGCGCTCGAGCAAACAATTTCACGTGCAAACAAGTTCGTAAGCCACCGGTAGCTGTTCTCTGCTTGACTCTTCCAGAAAGCGAGTGGATAACACGGCACTGTTGGAAGTAAAGTGGGTGCCAAACCAAGACGGCGGTAATGCGCCGTGACAGCCGGACGTGCCGGGAAGGCCCAAGCCTACCCCTCTTCGCCTTTGAAGAAGGCATTTGCCACCACTGCGGAGCCGTAGCACCGGGAGCAGGTGGGCCCTCGGACAATGGAGCATGAGCGCCCCCACTTCTCCTCCTTTAAAGAAGCGCATTGCAAGAATGCGAGGCAAGACCGCAGAGAGCCGCCGGGTGTGACAACGCGATACGGGCGCCAACCATTGGCTGAAAATGGCGTCATCTGAGCGGACTCTCCCGTTGGCCAAACATGACGCGACTTCCAGTCCTCGAAGGGTTTAAAAGAAGCATTCCAGAGAGACCAGAACATTCCCTGATTCCCTGATTCACCTCTCTCGAACTTCTTGCCGCGGGCCGCAGCGTCCGAGTTGCTGCCGGCCCGTAATGACTGTACGACTGTTACTTGAGTCTCACCTCTCTGTATATAATGTAAAATAAACCCTCCCAAGTTTGTTTTCATCCCGAAGTCCGTCCCCAACCCCTACAGCTCCAAGAATTGTAAACGTGAGCTTTTCTTCTTCACTGTTAAGCAAACCTATTGATTTGCTTCGTCAGGAGGCATTGTGTGACGTACATAAGTCAAGTCTGGGCGTATAAACACTACGACCTTGCTGCACTCTCCGTGGGCAGAGGACATAAAGCACTCATACCCGGACAGTCTGATGGGAGCTGACAGGTTGGGCTCGCAAATCACGATAATGGGGAATCGGTGCGTAAATACAAACTGTCTGAAGTCGGACATGCGTGACTTAAGCCCTCTGGCGTTCCACTGAAAGACAGATGCATTCTTGACCTCCTCTTGAAACAACGGCAATTTTAGAGCCGTGGTTTTACCCTAGAGCCGCAAGCACCGGACTCAAGGTGTCCAGCACGTGCAGTGCGCTCTGTGCCGACGGGGTTTTCATGCTGCTCAGTAGAATGTGCATGGCGTCCATAAGTGACTTCAGCATCACTATGACTTGGCGATCCTCAGTCGTCGTCACATCCTCAGTTCGTGAGGTGATTGAGGGCGGCGCAATTTGATGTGACTCCGATGCAGGTTGTGCTCGTGGAAGTGTTGGCCACTCTTCAGGAGGTGCGAGTCCTGCCCCTTTCTTCATTTTCGCAGTGTCTGTCTTTGTGGAAGTCGGCGTTGATATGGTAGCCGCTTTGCCGGAAGATGATGGTGCATATCTTTCAGTAGATGTTACTCTTCGTGATGCTCTTCGATGGCGATGTCGTCGTCGCCTGAGAGTAGCGGCAGCCTCTCTGTGTGTTGAATGGTCCCGTACCATACGTTTGAGCACTGCTCGCTCGTTCCTCAACCGCGGGCAATCATTGGATGAATCCTCATGAGTACTATGGCAGCTAGGGCACTTCAACACAGTTGCGCGGCAGGCATCTGCTGAATGAGATTCAGCGCACCGTGGGCACAGGAGGTTATTCCTACAGACACCTTTTACGTGCCCCATCTTGCAGCATTTGTAGCACTGCAGGGGCTTCGGTATGTATGGGCGGACTGGATGGCGGACGTTGCCAACTTTGACGTGTGAGGGAAGGCTGTCTCCCTCAAACCACAGCTTCAGGCAACGTGTGTTGCCAAGTCTTGTGATGTGCGTGATAAGAGTGCCTTCTGTAGTTGGCTTTATTAATATAGGTAAGTCGTCGGTTGGTATAGAAATATCGACATCATAAATGACGCCGACAGTGCCATTGCAGCCTGTAGGTATCATGGATCGAACTTGAACTTTGTCGATCTCCGTTACGTGCCGTAGGCTTTGCAGTGCACTACGGTGTAGAACATCTACTGCTAGGACATTCTTCCGTGAGTTTATTTTCACGTCCTTCATCTCGTTTGGCGCGATTCCCTCAAGAAACGCAGAAAGGACTTGCCTGTTTAGGAGTCGCAGATTGGACACTGCGTCCACAGGCATGAAGAGCATGGTGTACGGCCAGCGCTGTCGTGTTGTCTTCACGGTGGAGACACTTGGCGACGAAGACCTCCGCAGCAGTCTTCTTTTTGTGGTTCGGCTCATGACAAGTGTGAACTCGTCGTCCGACGAGTCGACGCTGTCCGAATACAAATCGGTTGCCTCGCTGTCCATGTCACTTGACGCATTTCCACGTTTCCTGGACGCGACACCACGTGATGGCTCGACTCCAGGAAGGTCTTCGAGGGCTTCCTCATTCATTGCCGCAACAAGGGAGCGGCAGCTCCAAGAGTTTGGAAATAAACAAAGCGAGACAAAGGTACAAGCGTTCTATGATAGAAACACTTCGTCGTCCATTACTAATGAACAATATGGAAAAGACATGGCAGAACAAAAATACCATGGTAGTAAAAACGGAAATACACCTTATCACATTTTTTTTTTGCACTTGGCCACAACTTCAGTAATAGCGGCAAGGGGGAACAAAAGGTAGTCAATCAGCTTTTGCAGCAAAACATAGAAAACGTTCGCAGAAAGACCTATTCCTCAATCAAAGACCAGATAAAATAAGCCAACAACACGACTTTTCTTTCACCCTGAATGCAATGCTTAGCAGTAAAATTGCGGTACTTAAGGCACTAAGTCGTACCTACTGGGCACTCCTTTGTGTAAGAAACAAGAACTGCAAAAATCTGCATTTAGGGCAGTTGCGATGCTCATGCTTCCTAGAAGAAAAAAAGAGCGTATCGTACTTACACATGAAGGTTGTTCGCACGGTTTTCCTATTGGCGTATACTGAGATAATACACAAACACTAACAGTAATTTTTCAACTTTTAGTACGTTTGTAGGACGTGACACCCAGAAAAAGCACTGAGGGCGGAATGGAAAGCTGGGCAAGCTACTGAAGTTGTAGAATGAGACTTGGCGCAGAAAAACACAAGTCATAAACCAGGAGACAATGAGGAGGAACATCTATTTGTAAGCTTTCTCTACCGTGAAGAGGGAAGTGTAGCACAATCAAGGCGCAACGACGTCCGGAGACTCATGGAGCACACACATGCACAGGGCCGTGTTCATGTACATGCGCCTTCTGATGTCCTTGGGTGTGCACGCTCACCTGTTGCCTTTAGGCACCCGAAACAACCTTGCAGGGCTTCTTTTGGAGGCATTCGGGCGCCACTGCACGATGCACGAGCGTTGCGAGTCGTGAAACTTGTGAAACATCGCGGAGAACAAGCACACAGCAATCGGGGATCACGAAACTGACGAAACTCCCAACGCCGGTCAACGCACAGCAGGGCACGCTTCCCGATAACAGCAGATAACGAAACATGAAATGTCATGCAGCGGGCTAAGCTGGCGCCGGGCCGGCGGGCGCGCGCGGATACAGTCGACGGTGAAGAAGCTGACGGAGATGGCAAGGGGAGAAGAGTTGAGGGACGAAAGGGCGCGGCTTCCTGGACCGGCGCACGCCCGCACGCGCCGATATAGGAGGTCGTAGCAGGCACGTGGATTTGCTTTCCCGCCCTCCTGATGGATTGCGCCAATTACATCTGCCACCGGATTGGCCGAGACTCCGAGGCCGGACTCGGCCACGCGCATTCCTGAAGCTGAGCGCGTCGCAACTGGCTGCCCAATACGCTTCACTCTTAGACAAAAGTACATCCTTTGGGGTGTATATGAGCCGCACAACGATTATCATCACTGCCTTGCTTGCTTTTCCTTTCTTGAAAACGCCGCGTCCGCTACTTTCCTGTCGGGAATACTATGTCATGTTGATAACTCGCATGCGGTTCGTTACTGGGAAGTATCGGGCACGCCGCGTTGAAGAAAGGAAATGCGGACAAGACAGATGACGATTATCGTTATGTGGCAAAAGGGTGCAGTTTTGCTTAAGAGTGTACGGAGCCGGCGAAAATGCTCGTACCTTCATTGAAGCGACTCGGTAGCAGGACGCCGCTGGCCAACAGGAAGCCGCGCGCCAAGCAACCTTGCAACGTGGTCGCCGACCCGCAAGTGTTGCCCCATTCGCTGCAGCGGACCGCGAGTTTATGGAGGAAACATGTAACTGTTTATGTGCAAACACGTTTCACTTTCATGTTCTACCGATACCTATGAAAGAGCGATCAACTTTATTTTTTTTCTATTCTTTCCCTATCTGTCACAGGGATGGGGAATCGCCGTGTTAACGAAAGTGTAGAGGCGTCAAAGCCAATGACGAAGGGCTAAAAGAATGGAAAACATTTGGCTCTCCATCTTGGCCTGGTGAAAGTGGATCTCCAGTGAAGTTGTTGAAAACCACAACTACGACTGCTGAGGGTGTTATGCAATGCTTTATTGGTTTAGAGTAATGCTAGTAGTGATAACATAGAGTAAGGGTAGTAAAGAGAGTAATGGTAATTCTGGCGGTGTTGCGGCAACATTGGAATAAGTTGCTAGGCTGGTTCTTTTGTATACGAAAGGCTAGGGACGTTACTCCCCACGTCGCAAGCTGCCGTCTGCGGGGTAGCTTGGGCAACAGTAATCTGTACTGGCAAACATATGCGGGAAGCGCAACGTGCTTCGCATTGTTACAGGAGCGCCTTATGACCAATTATGTGATTCGCATGATTGTTTTGCACTCGACCTTCATTGAAATCGTTCTTCATTGTTCCGTATGCTGCATGAGTGATTCCAAAGAATGTATGCACTGTGCGCTTCACTTTGCTGACTGTTTGAAGACCCTGCGTTACGGGGCACCAGACACTGCTCCTGTCCCTGTACTGACGCCGGTATCAGCCCACACCTTTGCTGACGGACGTGGACACAGAAAATTCAAACCAACTAGAGGCTAACAGCTTCGTTGTAAAATAGAATGCATCGTTAGACGACGTTGTGCGATGAGTGGCAGCTGGGAAGAGGGGCGTTTCTCAAAGGTAGTGAGGGGAATCTACGGGGAGACATGGGCGTTAGTCCACGGAGAACAGCACGTGTAATCGGAAAGCTTCGGGAGCGGCTTTCTCCCGGCAGAGGATTCCATTAAGGTTATTACGCGAGGAGTACATAGCTCACCAACTGGTGCATGTTGGCGGCTGGCTTGAATCCTGGCACCAAGCCTAGTGCCATCTGACTGCGATAGGTATTGTGCAATCGCAGGATCTCCTCGGCCTCGCCGCCTCTCAGGCCCCGCTCGAGGATGCGGCAGCGCAGGTTGGGTGCCTTGCATGCCGTGTGCGTGACGCCGGCCTCGGACAGCTTCCGGTACTCGGGTCTGCACTCGGCGCGGCACCGCTCCAGTGAGTGCGGCGATGACAGCAGCAGCACCAGCGTCGAAACAAAATGGCTCGACATGAGGCCAAGGACGTCAGCTGCAGAGTCGGGAAGAAGGCCTTTAAGCAAAGGCGAAGAAGGTGTTTAAACCTGGCTGTTTTTATTCATGGGGCCGCAACAAATGTGGGGAGTGTGCTTACCTTAGACGCGAAGAAAAAATAAGCTTTTCTTACCTTGTGCTTATTCTTATGGAAGTATAGAGCCTTAACATGTCAAAATATCAAATATCCTTACCATGTATTAAAAGCTTAGTTATCCTTCAAGAAATATTTCCCCTACAGGGGATTTGTAATGGAAGAACTAGACAAAAGAAATTCAATTTCTTTAAATTAAATGCAAAGCTACAAGCCAATAATATCATGATGTAGAAAGCTGCGGCGAACAGCAGGAAAGAAAAGGTTGCAACACCGTATATCGCGTCTGAAAACGACACTATAACCAATTATGAACTAAACGCCACGGCTTTCAATGACTACTTTATGTCCGCTTTTCCCAGCACTTCGCAAAAGTGCAATTTCGTATGGCCAGCCTCAGCCGCAATTTCTGATCAAATGCACGATGTCACTCTATCAGTAAACGATGCCCTTCACTTTCTCTGCACCCTAGGTACTATAGCGACAGAGCCTGATGTCATACCAAAGCTGGTGCTAAAAGTATGCGATTGATTTTTGAACAATCTCTTTACGCATTGTATGTTAAAGCACTGAGTTAGGGGGCCTTGCTATACGAATGGAAATTTCCTTATGTAGTCCGAGAACATGGCGATGATAAACAAATGCAGTTCGATAAAACCATTAGATTTCTATGTTGTGTGGTGCTTCGAAAATAATGGAACATAAAGTGTATAGTAGCTATTAAAGCACTTGAGCCTACGTAATTTTTTCCCCCAGAACACGCATAGACACGCCCACGTACACAAAGCCTCTCAGTCGTCGATAAACTAGGTCTAGCCGCGTTAAGGAGCTCAAAAATTACTACTGCGAATCTGAAGCGCTTCGAAATTAATATTTTCCCCGGCCCATTAGGGAATAGAATGTATTTCCTGCTACTGCAGTTGCCTGCGACTGATTCATTGCTAAAATTACTTAAAGAAATTGTATAAATTCGCGCGGTACATCAACTGCCCTCTCTGGATTTTTTTTCTCAGCCTGCTCTTCCACGTGATTGCACGCATGTTTTCTGATGCGTCTTCCACTGTTAAGCATTTTTACACACCTCATTTCAATGTTTTTTTGACAGGATATGTGTTGTAAAACCGTTTGCTACTCGTCGTGTACATGTAAGCTTTTGTTTTCTGTCACTTAATGTTCAACTTATCTCTAAGATCAATCAGTTTACATTTCTTGCAAATGGTTTCCCGTTGTTAGAGCTGAATGCTAAGGTTTCGCAAATGACACGCTGTTCGTGGTTTCTTAAATTGAGAGCTATTACAGGCTGCTCAAGCTTCCCACCTTGTATTCAATGTATTGTTCCTCATATTTGTAACCATTTCTGCTTAAAGCCCCTCATGAGAGGCCAGCAGTACTCCTGAAATAAATAAATAAATAAATAAATAAATAAATAAATAAATAAATAAATAAATAAATAAATAAATAAATAAATATGTGACTTTCCTGTGGCATTTTCGTGTCATGCTCGGCTTGCAGAATATATTTTTGAGTGATCTAATGCATTATATGAAAGTATGCCTGCTAAGTGCGTGTTCTTAGATTAAAAAAAAGAAGCATCCTTGGAAACTTGATGAACATCTCGGCTCAAATTGTAGGCACGCAGCAGTGGTGCATTATCAGCAATTCCAGCTACGTCTGAGGTGCCGCGGGGGTCTGCTTGAGCCCCATTATTTTTTATTATTTTCCTCAAAATATACCTAAATAGATACAATCGAGTCTGCGATTGTATGCGGATGATTGTGTTGTTTAGGGCTCAATGAGGAAACCGAACGACAGCGATATCTTACAATACATTCAAAACATTTCGGAACGGGGTGCCACGTGGTGTATGACATTAAATGAATCAAAGTGCATTGTATATGGGTGTTTATTTCTATAACACTCCCAGCTGGCAGCATCATCTTGCCAGAGCTGCTAGGAATGCGAACAGCATGCAGATGTTCTTGGTTCGAAACTTGCTCCACGCCACCCTCTCGAATATGCGCGCGTAACACGGCACCCTTTTCAGTGAAACCGCACGGCCAACTCACAGCGTTCACAAGTCAGTGGGGGAGGTGGCGCGTCTTGCCTTGCTTTAGCGCGAGTCTGTTTGAGCATTCAGAAAGAAATTCAACAAGAGATTACACTCGGCGAAAACTCGGAACAGGGTCACGGATACTAATATTCTCATCCTTTAGTGGGCGCGAGCATCGGAAAAAGTGTGCGAAATGAACTTACTGATAACGTTTAGTTTTTTTTTTATTCTTTCCCACTAAAACTAAAAAGTTTTGCTTGTAAATGAACGTATACTTTGCGACCTACTTGTCTTGCATCACCCATAGCAACAAGCTAACGGCACGCCGAGCGCGACAGATGCATGCGTCATGCGCCAGACTGGCGCGACCGAAGTCAGCGGGGCCGGTTGCGCGTGTGAAGTTCACCCGTTCGACGACCCGTCTGCTTTAGGTGTAGCACGTCTGTTGGGTTCCCGGCGTATTCTTGCGTTTCTCCTGTACTTCGACACGGCACCACTGCACTATTGGACTACGGCAAGGTGAGAAATATTGTTCGACAGTCTGCGACGCATTTCAAGCAATTTTGGCTTTTACGGCACGGAACCGAGACTTGTGACGCAGTTAGCGCAAAACAGCTCGGCAGTCATGGCGTAATTAATTTGACTTAATGACTCGTACTGGCAGATGTTTGCGACGCTTTCTATGAGTCTCAACTTAACTCGGTAGTTCTTGGGCACGCTCTGCGCACCCGGCTTTGTGACGCAATTAGCGAAAAGCACCTCGGCTGTGGGACGCAGTTTCGCGTGTACTGAATCTTATTGGGACAAGTGTTGTCGCTTTTTCTGACCCCGAACATTATTGTAACTAATTTAGTTACTTCTTGGGGTACCTTTAAAACACAGTGGCCGCACCCGGCGTTATGGCGCAGTTAGAGAAAAGTAGCTCGGCCATGTGCCACAGTTAGTTTCGCGTGTACTGAACCTTACTCGGACAAGATCGTGACGCATTCTCTCACCCAAAACATTATTGTAATTATTTCGCAACTTTTTGCGGTGCTTTTGAGGGACGCTCGCCGCACTTGGGATTGGGAAGCAGTCAGCAATAAAGCAAGCGGGCCGTCGTGACGGTTAGTTTGGCGTGTACTGAATCTTCGTGAGACAAGTTTGCGACCCCGCTTTCTATACGGCTTCACAGCATGTACCTTCTTTCGTTACTCACGCTTGTCGGAGACGGCACGAGCGATTGCGAAGGGTGATAATACTGGAGTGTGTTGCTTGCGCAGGCAGAACGCGCAAAAGGTAACGCCGATGAGCTCAAAAAACAAGAACTGCCTTTTGGACGACTTTCTGTCTGTTGGACTGTCTTTTGGAAGACTTAAAACGGGCTTTCCACCGACGCATATGTCTTGAGTGCGAGTAGAAATCATTCTGCGGGCGTCTAGCATGGTTTAGCTGTGTATGTAGCGTGCTGTCGCGTCAGCTGAGGCCAAGTTGTTTTAGAAACGTGCAGTGGCCCGTGCATTTGTGCTCTAAAGTGCAGGGAATAATGCCTGGGAATCGGGGAGTGCTTCAAAATCAGATGTTTTCTTCATGATTTATAGTCCGGCTTGGAATGAGTCGGGTTTTTTCGACGCCACGTATGTGAAAGCGAAATACTTTTGTTTGTGATGTCATCGAGTCGCCACTTTCGCATGTTCTTCTCTACACCCAGTGTTTCTATAAGTTCTAAATACAAAAAATGACATGCTTGTACTCTTTTTTTCCGCTGATGCCGTTCCATGGAGCTTCGTACAGGAACTATTGCTGCTTACCTAGTGATCCAACGATGGATGAACGCACAAAAAGCGCAGAACGAGCATTTGTATAGAACGATATAAATATTTCGTCATTTACAAGGCGTTTCGGTTTTCTTTATGAATTTTCACGTGACAAAAATTCGATAGAGGCTTGTAAAGATCGTTCGAAATCATTTTAATAAAACAATCCCACGCTAAGACTGCGCGCGACTGAGCAGCAGCAGCAGAATAAAAAAAAATAAAAAAAAAAACGCGCTGAGTAGCGCAGCCGACGTAGCGCGTGCCAGCTGGCGTTCAAAACGCATGTGCCCAAAACCGAAACCGGAAGGTGTTATTCCCATCTGCTTGCTGCGCTACAGTCAATTCGGGCGCTGGGCTCTATCCCGTACAAAAATGACTGTTGATTAACCATTGATATATTGTTGGGGAATTGTTGAAACAACGGACTTCAACAAATTTTCAAGAGCAATTGAGTTCACTCAACCCTTGCACAACAATGTTACTGTTGAGTGTTCTCAATAAACAATTTATTGGGTAATTTGTGTTGATTTTTCTAGCTGTTTTTTGTTGTGTAGCAGTTGAGTCCAGTATACAACAATTAGGACTCGCATATGAAGACATTCCAAACATTTATTTCGATGCGTTCCAACCTCATTCCTGTCACTTTGCGGCAGGTAGGTTCTTCTTTCGCCTCGATTTCATTAAAAGAAAATAATGTATGACCGATGGGGTGGAATCGAAGGTCGGCCGTCGAGCCCGGTACTCTAACCAATAGGCCATGAGCGCGCGCATACTCCTCTCATTCGAAAGCCAGTAAGCTCTGAAATGCTTGGCGCGTGCGCCGCGTGCCACTTCCTGGTGCTGTCGCTTTGAAGCGCCTATCTCCGGGACCGCCCCACTTTCGTAGCCATTTTCGCTACGTAAAAACTGCAACGTTAGACTAGATTCATGACCGCCAAAATTCATAACAATTTATTTCTTCGCCGCTCTACAAATGCCATCGTCGTTTTAACATACACTAGATGACATAACCATTAGTACGATCCAAAATGAGCACGTTTCGGGGAGCAGAAGAATGCCAAATTCACTTGCAAACACGGTGACTACGCGCATGTGGAGTTCCCCAAAAGTAGACACGGCGGCAGCGCGGCCGGCGATAAGACAGGTGCCGACAGGCGACGACGCTACCTTCGAGCATCGGACGCGCTGTGGGAACCGTATGATGCAAGCGCGCACACGCTGCAAACATACACGGGTGAGGTCTTCGAATTTCCTACGATGTACCCTCTGTCCGCAAAGCAAATATAGATTTTTTATCCAATGTGCGTGGTACTAGAGATCAAAGAACGCGCTTTGAGATCGCAGCGCGCAGCCGCTATAACCATTGACTTCAAAGAGCTTCAGATTCAGCAACGGCCGCAACAGTATCACAGCTAATCGCTGTATCTGCGGCTGCTCCCGTCTCTCGCCTTGAAAGAAGCACGCGATTTATTTGAGCCTCGCCGAACTGTCGCCGTCTCATCTCCCTAGCCTGCAGGTCTCGTATGTTCAGTTAAGAACACCAAAGGGAAATGAAAGAAATACAGGTGACGGACTCTTATCATGCCTTACTTGTCACCTCGTCATCTGCAAAGGCATTACAAACTATTTTAGAAGGTTTACTTTTATAGAAATAGCAGAACTAGTAGTAATCTTTATTTCTAGGTGGCGCGACAAACGTCAAGGTAGCGTTCGGGTGTGTATGTGTGCGCGCAAGCGGTTGCAACCGAGCTTGGTTTTGCGCACACTTTTGCAACAATACACACGGTTACCGCTAGTTTCGTAGTCGCCTTTTTGGTCGTCGTATTTATTGTTTACGCTACGAATTAGGTTGTTCTTCAAGACTTATAAAGGTTAGTTGATGAAAAAATATTGCTAATTGATTGGCGGTTTTTAAGTGCCGTTATGTTGTGTTTGAAAGGTTTGTATAACTGAATACGATAGTGAAGCTGTGAAATGCTTTCGGACTCAGTTATTCGGTTGCAGTTGTGCGGTGGATCGCGCCTCGTGCTTCTTGATGAAAGTATTTGTTTCTTTTCGGACATCATGACGCTCATTTTAGTGAAATGCTTTAACGACGATAAGTGGGACGTTTATCCGTTGAAGTGGTTGGCTCACCCAGCTACTAGCCTTCTACTGATGCGTGAGCCTGGTTGTTTTGATGAGTTGGGCGGCAGAGGCCATGATGCCTGTTGGAGAGAAGGCACCCCGAAACAGTCGCAGCCGCACTTATGAAGATAGGTAAGTAATCTCGTTTTCTTGGGCACGTAGCCTTTTTCTATATTTTGACATTGACGAGCGTGAGATGTTAAGCACACCGTTCACTTTCTTCTAGCAAACCGCATGCCCCAGAGCAAATGCGTGCGATATAACTCTCGCTGCCTCCGTCACTTCGTTTCATACAATGGTAGGCGAAGAGGCAGCGGCGCCCCATGTGCGTAAAATTGTATTCCTTCATTTGTTGCTTTCTAATGCCGTTTCCTTCATTTGTATGACAGAACACTATTGGAACATAAGGATCGGCTTCTCTGTGCAGTGATAATTTTGTACAGTGGCCACGTCATCTTTCATGGGGGCTCACGTGGGCTGTCTAAGCGCTTGTTATCGCATTCCGATACGTGAGAGGCGCGCTGCCTTTCAAGGTATTTAGGCAGGGACTACGAGCTTATAGGAGAACCGCGACAAATAATTGAGCGTCAGGTGTGCAGCTGTGCTGCGCTTGTACCACACTCGTACCGGAAGGCAGCGTTGCACTTCACGCTTACACATTTCGTAACTATGGCGGCCGCCGTGGCAATTTGGGGCTCGAGGTCGTGGATACGATCCCTGCAGCGGCCGCATCGCAAACGAGCGGAATGCAAGAACGCTCGTGCATTGTGCATTGTATGCACGTAAAAATTTCCGGGAAGTCAAAATTAATACGGAGTCCCCAACTACGACGTGCGTCATAATCAGATCGTTGGTTTGGCATGTGGAACATCAGAATTATTTTTTTTTCGTAGTGGCTCATCGTATACCATACGGTTAGTGTGATCACCTTTTGTGCCGTAGCGGTTAAGCGCGCCTCGATTTAGGTTGCGGCTGATGATGCAGCGCACCGCGAAATATATTTCGCCTCTTTGGGATTTGCGGAGAGCGGCCAACCGATAAGTCGCAGCTTCCGCGCGGTGACTGTACACGGATACACAGCGCAAATGAACAGAGAGTGGTGACGACGTCGGCAAAAACCACAGCCGCCGACGGGCTCACCTTATCGCCTATCACCGCCAAAACTACCGCAGTAAGCATCTTTATCTAGCGCGGCGGTTGCCGTTGAAGGCGTACTGTACAATTTTAATAGGCGATAACCGAAACATGCCACCGTTCTCTGCAGCCTCTTTGAGTTGGACCGATCCGAATGTGCATTGCTTCCAGAAGCGAAAGTAGCGCCAATCGGTGCGTTGTCGCCTCGAGCTGAGCGTCGCACTCGTGTACCGTTTGCGCGGTGAAGAATGACGCGTGCATGAAGCTAGCTCACTGCGCGGAGGCTACCGCGCAAAACGCGCAAGGGCGTGTACGCGACGTTCTGCACACAAATCGCGCGTGGTGATCGGAGCCACGCCGGAGCGGCGAGCTTTAAAGAAGCGGTACATATTCTCACTCGTACAGGCACGCTCACGCTCGCATCGCTCTTGGCGTATCTTTAGGTCATTCCTTCTGCTGGACTTCTTCCTTAAGATTCCATATCTGCTTGGTATCGGCTATGCACTGTCGCGTGGTCTTTGGTTCTGCGAGAGAGCCGGGAATATTTTTCCCCGCTGCGAAACATCGCTGTGCGTGTTTTAGCTAACATTTACCATAGCAACCCATTTCTTCCTTGTCTCGACGGCACTCGTACAGAGACGCAAATTTTTGCTTGCCAGTAGATTGTGTACTTCTATTTCGTGCGTAGTTATGTGCATTTGTGTGGCGGATTCTTAACCCGCATAATCTCACTTTCTGTCCGCATTCCCTTCCCACAGGTCACGCATGCAGAAAATTCCCAGGTGCTAAAGTGTTCTACGCCAGAGACACCTTGGCGTCGTGCAAGAGACACCCGTTGATATGTGGCTGGTTCACTAGCAAGCTCTCAACTCTGTTGTTTTAATTGCGGTGAAAGACGTGATAAAGCTTGCATATATTTACGTGAAGTCATTTGTTTCAAGTCTGTTATTTTGCCTTCTCACAGTCAGCTGTAGCTCTTCCTGTGATGTGTTTGAGTACGAAACATTTAATGTAACATAATTCAGATGTATTTTGTGTATTCACACGCAAGCAGCTTCAAGTGTTCATGTGTTCAAAGTTGGTTGTTACAAGGGCATGCTTAAGCACTGCCTTTTGAGTCGCTTTGCCTTCTAGTCATAAACTTAAGTTAAAGTGAAGACCGCAATGATCTTTTTGATTGAATTCATATGTATAGGTTTTTTCAGATGTATTTACACTGCTAGAGTGCTGTAGGTACTAGCCTATGTCTCCAGGTTCGATGCAGTGGTGCCTTATGTACTGTAAGAATGTTTCACATGCACGCATCTTTAGTGTAAATAAAGGTACTTCAAGTTGATCAGTCTCTCCTTTGATCTCGTTTGTGTTATGAGCAGGCACCGGGGCATGCAAGTGTGAACAGCAAAGCAATTTCAATATATGAATAAAAATATACTAGCCCAACGAAACGTCAATCATATTTCAATGGCGACTTCTGAAATCTCATTGCCATCTCAACTGTGCCACAATGTGCTTTTCAATGCTGTGGCAATATTAATTCAACAACAGGTCAACAGAACTATCACAACGTCAGTTCAACGGAGAATTAATGGTAACTCTACAATCATTCAACAAAACAAACACAACGGGCCGTCTAAGCACAATGGACTTTCAAGGGTAACTTAAAATTATTCAACATTGAGGTACCCAATGGTGTTTCAATTAAATTTCATTGGTTAATATTCAAGAGTCCTCAACACTCAGCCCAACAATTCTCCAACAAACTGTCAATAATTCCTCAATAAAAAACTCAACATTGATCAACAAAAGTTCAATGCCTTCTCAATAACTTCTTTTGCACGGGTATGGACGATCGCGGTTTTATGGCAGTGTCCGCTCCTGTTCATGTTGTTCTCTATGGTTTCAGTATGGAAGTAAAAGGACAGGCAGGTGACAGGATGAGCGCTAATCCTGTCACCGGTCGGCCTTTTATCCTCCATGCTCAAACTGAGTTGTGCTAAAGCAAGAAAAGAACTTACAGCGTATTGCTAATCGAGCAGCGCGCCTTATGCAATGGAACTATCGCGGCGATACTAGCGTCACAGCAATGAAACTTTGCACTTGCAACACGCTGTCTGGACGCCTGCGTTTCTTGCGTTTGATTTTTTTCATATTTCTTGCAACGCAGGCCTTAGAAGTCATCCTACTTGCGTAGTCCGCAGCCCATATCATATCAGCGGGACACAGCTGAAGAAACGTAAGGAGAAAAATATTCGCCGTTCCGCCCAAAAGGCGAAGCACCGATTGCGATAGCACATTAGTAAATAGCTGTACGAACCAATGATAGTTTTATCTGCCTGCAACCATTCCTTGCAACCATTTAACTTGCAACCATTCGCTTACTAACTAAATTAAGAATGATAGAATGCCTGAGGTGACTCAACGAGGACGTAGAGAGAAGCAGACACACGGAGACAGCGCTGTCATTGTGTGTCTGCTTCTTTTTCTACGTCCTTGTTTAGTAGCGCTTACAGATTTTATCGTGGATTTAAACCAAGTATCCCGTCAACGTGTTTTAACTTAATTAAGCAGCACGGTGTCAGGCGCGCACAGGTAAACATGAGGCGCGTTATGTTAAGGCGCCCGAGCGTGCAATAGCCAGCAGAGTGCGCTCTTTTAAACTTAACGGCTAAAAAGCAACTTCCGGTGCGTGATTGGGGAGCTCTCTCTACGCGCCCCTTCCTGGAAACGGTACGCGAAAGTGCGCGCCTGCTACGGCTTCTGGAAAGATGACGTGTTTCGTACTCTTTCCACTGATGCAAGTCCGTTCTCCTTGCCTACTCGTTCCTCCCGCCGCCGCGCAGCCGGGCGTCTGAAGCTGATCTCAGGCGAGATCGGGAACGTGTTGGCGCGCTTTGAGCTTGGCGCGAACGTTGAGCTTGCATCACATACGTAAGCCGCTGCTGCTTCCTCCGTCGCCGCGCGTCAAGTTCTTCTACCTCTTCATCGTCTAACAAGAACTGCAGGGGTACAGTCGGCGGGGCCATTTTCGAAAAACGCGCGAAGTGCGATTGCGGATGCGGAAGCCATAGAGTTTCCTACAAAAATTACTAGAGGGAACTCTGGCGCTGCAGTCGTTGTCCTACCATGGGAATGATGGGAAGTACATGGATTTGTCTGATCTTCGTGCTTATGGATTCAAACGTTCTTGTGGCTTTGTATATTACGCTATATAAATCTTATTGTCGTATATTTCAGCGCAATCTCTATTCTTCGAAGTGCAGAAGACGCCGGGAGCGCGTACAATTGCTATTAATTGCAACGATTGAGCTTGTCTATGTGCCCAAATCGAAACGCACCAAGCGTCTCAAAGCACTGGCATGCCCTCGATAAATTCATTACTGCGTTTCATTCGCTTGTCGATACATGCATCGGTGGCTTAATGGGTTCAATATCAGGCTCCTATACTAGAGTCCTTGTGTTCGAATCCTGCCGTCGGGCAATTTTAATGATGTTTATTTAATTATTTATTACGCAATAAACTGTTGAAAATGACGAGTTTACAAAGTCACAAATCCGTTTGAAGCCAAAAAGGACGAAGTTTAGGCAAATCCATGTACTTCCCATAATTCCCATGCTGGGACAACCGCTCCCATTGTAGCTCACGTAGACACTAGCGCCAGAGTTCCCTCTAGTAATTTTGTAGAAACTCTATGGCGGAAGCAACATAACATTCGCCAGTCGGCGCGTTCGTGCACCCGAAAACAGTCGGCGAAAATGGCCGTTAAGTTAAGCTCTGAAGGCGTCGCACTCGAGCGCACTCGAGCGTGCTCCTTTGGAGTTCGGAGCACGCTAATTTAACGCGCCGATGAACACACATCGTTCGATGAGAGCGGAAACCGTTTGTGAAACGCTTGAGTTAGGACTCGCCGCAGCAGCCGCGAGCCGTTGACCTCCGTACATTTGTCGCGTAGACGCGTACAAAATGTCGAAAGCACAGTGCATACGAAGCTACCTGCTCTACGCGCCTTATGAAAACATCGCAGATCGCTTTGCAGATAAGGCACGCGCGGGAGCGCACTTTAGCCGCGTCGCAGACGGCTTTCAGGACACACGAACGCCGGCAACGCGTTCGTACGGCGCCCGCCAAAAGCGTCTACTACGGCGTCCGCGATTCGCGTGGCCAACGCCCTATAAGAGGCTGCGGTTGTCTCCGCTCTGTAAGAGCGGCGGGCGAGGAGGACATGAGGCACCGTAGCAGCAGGCGCAGGAGAAAACGCCCCTCCTCTTTCGCCTCACCCTTTCGCGCCAGAAGAGAGCATTTGGGCCGCGTTCCTCGCTCGCGAACGCTCACCCTCACAAGCTTTCACTCATACGCAACCTGACGGCGATGGCGACGATGTCAGCAGAAATGCAATTGGAGGGTCCATACAATTGCTATCGCAATAAACCGCAAATGAAGACAATTAATTTATTTAGTTTGTTTCCCCCATAATCATAGATTGGTTGAGGACGCCGTGTTTCCCAATCATCAAACTCGGCCATTCACAATAAATTGTTAGACATGCTATTTAATTAGGTCCTTGTTCGAACTCTGCCTATTTTGTTCATCTTATTTTGTTACCTCTCTATTAACGGCAGATATATTGATTTTCTCTTTTGATGTATAGAATATTGCGCAGCCTGTTCTGGTAAGCGTCACCGTGCCATTTTTTTGTGCAAATTCTAATTTTAATTCTTTAAGTATTGTCAAGTGTGAATCCCCTCCTCGCTACATACGGTGCTGCCCCGACAGGTGGCGCGCCACTCGCCCGCTTCTCAGAGAATAATGGCACTTTAATGGCATAATGGTATAATGGCAGATAATAATGACATCAGAGAATAATGGCATTTTAGGAGAGTTTCAGAATGGATTCAGAATAGGTAGGAGTTTAGATGAGAACTTATTTGTTCTTACTCAGTGTATTGAAATATCAAAAGTAGAAAGCAGATCGTTATATGTGGCCTTTTTAGACATTACAGGAGCCTATGACAACGTAGACCGCAACATTTTGTGGGATATTCTGGAAGGGAAAGGCTTAGGTGACGATTGTCTACAGCAATTGTACTGCGACAAGTTTGTGAGAATTTTTATTACCCCGCAAGAACTTAAGACTCCTTTCGCTTCTTTCGGCTTGTCGAAAACGCGACGAGCAATTTCCAACAGTTATCACATGGGAGCGTGTTGCTTGCGGTGGCAGAACTCGCAAGAGAGAACGCCAAAGAGCTCAAACATCAGGAAATTGTAACTCAAAAATTCTGTTTTCTGAGCGACTGAAGACAAGCTTTGCACCCTCGCATTTTTTTTGAGTGCGAATAGAAGGAATTTTGCGAGCATCCATCATGGTCTGGTTGAGGGCCTGTGTTGTACCACCTCTGTATTCGTAGCGTACTATCGCGCCGATTGTAACCAAATTGTTTTCAAAGCGCGCTGTAGCCCGTGTATTCGTGCTCTTAAATTGCAGGATGAAAGTCCCGGGAAGAGGTGAATGCTTCGAAAGAGGATGTTTTCGTGATATGTACGGTATTGTTTACGATCAGTCGGGTGTTTTCCACCTCATGTATGTAAAAGCGAACTGGTTTTGTTTGTAGCGCCGCTCTTTTACCATTTTCGCACGTTTCCCCTCTACACGCATTATTCGTATGTGTTAATACCAAAATGACACATGCTTGCAATTAAATTTTTTTTTCAGCTGACGTCGTCCGGTGGAGCTTCGTACGGGAACAACTGCTTACCTGCTACCACAACCTCGGATGAATGCACAAAAATCCCGCAACGAGCATTTCCGCAGAATAAAATATTTGCTAATTTCAAAAGCGTCTTGCCTCTTTATGGAATTGGACGTGGCACATATTCTATGGAGGCTTGCAAAGGTCGTTCTTAATCATTTTTACTTAATCAAATGATTTCGCACCAAAACCACGCACGTTCAAGCTGCAGAAGCAAAAAGAAAAAAAAAACGCGTAAATGAGTGCTGCCGGCTTAACGCGTACGTTCAAGCACTCGGCAGCGATGACATGCGGGAGACCATCAGAGCAGTCGTTCGCAAGGAACTGCAAAAGCTCTTTCCAAGGTCGCAGCGTCAAGTGGCCTCAATAGCCAACATCATCAAAGAAGAGGTTCAGTGATCGCCTGGAGTTCCTGAGGCGCGACCGCATTCACAGCAGCCGCAGCCAGAAGCGATGACATACGCCGCCATCGCCCTCCTTCGAGGTACCCAACCGCGACCACGCCAGGGCCATTTAACACCGATATTCCCTCGTCCCCCGCCGCCGCTGTCGCCAGCACGCCCACCCGTCGCACAGCGCAGCTTCACGAGGAAGACGGACTCATGGAGCGCCCCCGACCACTGCCCGTTATACTACCATTGCGGGATACCGGCGATGCCCATACCGCGATTTGCGACAGCGAGGATTCGCAGTTAACGCACCGTGTCCACAGCTTGGAGAGCGCCCTCATGACATCGCTGACTACTTCAATGATACTGAGCGGAGCCCTCGACGACTATCCCGTACGCCGTCACCAGGCCCCTACCTGTCGGCGCCGCGCCGTGCATACACTGGCCCAGCTCAGGTTGCCTGTCCGTCAACCCGTAACCGGAAAACTAAAAGCAGCAACCGATGGGTGTGCGGTTGCTGCTCGTCAAACTGACCAAAAACTTCCGCCGCCGACGAAGACGCCGAGGAGACCTCACAACAACACGATGCCATCCCGACGAAGGCCGGAAGCAAGGAATATGCACCTACAAAAGACCTGACGATGCGGCCTACCAGCCACACGTCAATACGACGCAGCCGTAATCCGACACCAATACCTAACTGTAACGCAAGACAGAGAACAACCGACCTCGACGTGCTTGTCGGCGGTCACGCAGTCACCGCCTTAATGGACATAGGAGCCGACTGCTCCGTCATCAGTGGATTATTTTCCGCCAAGCTGAAGAATGTCAAGACTGCATGTGACGGCCCTCAAGTTCGCACAGATGGAGGACAACTCATAACACCGACGGGAATCTGCACGGCAAGGATTACAGTTTATGACCGGACCTAACCTGCAACTCTCGTTGTCATCCAACGAGACGTAATTATCGGCAACGACTTTCTGAAGCAACACAGCGCCATCATCAACCAAGTCGATAACGCTGCCCTCAGACCATGTGATACCGACGGAGAGGTCTTCTAGCGTGCCTTGAGTGTATTCGAGGGCAATGCCGCACGACCCCTCGCTCCAGCATTGTTATTTCTGTCGGCAGCGAAGCACCAGCAGACGTAGCAGGCGTCATTGAAGGTGGCCAACGTCTACTGCTCGTTCGGGAAATTAGCGCTGCAAGAAGTATTGCTCGACTGGGTGGAGGAAAAGCGTTAAGTGATGCTGACCAACTTCAGCCACGGGCTCAAGCACGTTAACAAGGGTATGTCGATCCCATACATCGAGGAAATCGAATGAACTAGCAATGCGTTTGTCTTCTCGGATTCCGCCGCATTCACCCCGACGACCATAGTTTCGGTACCAGATTTCTACATAAATCCAAGTCTTCCCGTGAGCTAGCAGCTGCAGCTCGGAAATCTTCTCTGGCGATACAAAGACTGCTTTTCGACGACACCAAGGATTCAACCAGCACCAGTTGCAAAGCATCGCATAATAACGGAAGAGTGTGCTCGACCACTCCGCCGGAGCCCTTATCGAGTTTGGAGGCCAGAACATGAAGCTATGAAGTGAAGTGGTCACGTCAGCGGCTCCCCAACAAGCATGAACCCGTTTCTGTATTTTGTGCAGATTGCACTTCTCGGCTCGGCTGGACTGACCGGTGCACCTACAGTAACGGAAAAGGACACCACCCGATCGGCAGACACTACTCGAGGCGCCTGCGCAGATGGGCTTCTTCGTTACTTCGGCGGCAGCAGTGACCAGGAGCATCCGCCCCCCAGTTCGACGTCATCCGAGCCGAGAACTATAAGAACAGGGATGCACGACAGCTTCTTCAGTGGACACGTCAGCGGCTCCCCAACAAGCATGAACCTGTTTCTGTATTTTGTGCAGATTGCACTTCTCGGCTCGGCTGGACTGACCGGTGCACCTACAGTAACGGAAAAGGACACCACCCGATCGGCAGACACTACTGGAGGCGCCTGCGCAGATGGGCTTCTTCGTTACTTCGGCGGCAGCAGTGACCAGGAGCATCCGCCCCCCAGTTCGACGTCATCGGAGCCGAGGACTATAGGAACAGGGATGCACGACAGCTTCTTCAGTGGGCACGTCAGCGGCTCCCCAACAAGCATGAACCCGCTTCTGTATTTTGTGCAGATTGCACTTCTCGGCTCGGCTGGACTGACCGGTGCACCTACAGTAACGGAAAAGGACACCACCCGATCGGCAGACACTACTGGAGGCGCCTGCGCAGATGGGCTTCTTCGTTACTTCGGCGGCAGCAGTGACCAGGAGCATCCGCCCCCCAGTTCGACGTCATCGGAGCCGAGAACTATAAGAACAGGGATGCACGACAGCTTCTTCAGTGGACACGTCAGCGGCTCCCCAACAAGCATGAACCCGTTTCTGTATTTTGTGCAGATTGCACTTCTCGGCTCGGCTGGACTGACCGGTGCACCTACAGTAACGGAAAAGGACACCGCCCGATCGGCAGACACTACTGGAGGCGCCTGCGCCGATGAGCTTCTTCGTTACTTCGGCGGCAGCAGTGACCAGGAGCATCCGCCCCCCAGTTCGACGTCATCGGAGCCGAGAACTATAAGAACAGGGATGCACGACAGCTTCTTCAGTGGGCACGTCAGCGGCTCCCCAACAAGCATGAACCCGTTTCTGTATTTAGTGCAGATTGCACTTCTCGGCTCGGCTGGACTGACCGGTGCACCTACAGTAACGGAAAAGGACACCACCCGATCGGCAGACACTACTGGAGGCGCCTGCGCAGATGGGCTTCTTCGTTACTTCGGCGGCAGCAGTGACCAGGAGCATCCGCCCCCCAGTTCGACGTCATCGGAGCCGAGAACTATAAGAACAGGGATGCACGACAGCTTCTTCAGTGGACACGTCAGCGGCTCCCCAACAAGCATGAACCCGTTTCTGTATTTTGTGCAGATTGCACTTCTCGGCTCGGCTGGACTGACCGGTGCACCTACAGTAACGGAAAAGGACACCACCCGATCGGCAGACACTACTGGAGGCGCCTGCGCAGATGGGCTTCTTCGTTACTTCGGCGGCAGCAGTGACCAGGAGCATCCGCCCCCCAGTTCGACGTCATCGGAGCCGAGGACTATAAGAACAGGGATGCGCGACAGCTTCTTCAGTGGGCACGTCAGCGGCTCCCCAACAAGCATGAACCCGTTTCTGTATTTTGTGCAGATTGCACTTCTCGGCTCGGCTGGACTGACCGGTGCACCTACAGTAACGGAAAAGGACACCACCCGATCGGCAGACACTACTGGAGGCGCCTGCGCAGATGGGCTTCTTCGTTACTTCGGCGGCAGCAGTGACCAGGAGCATCCGCCCCCCAGTTCGACGTCATCGGTGCCGAGGACTATAGGAACAGGGATGCACGACAGCTTCTTCAGTGGGCACGTCAGCGGCTCCCCAACAAGCATGAAACCGCTTCTGTATTTTGTGCAGATTGCACTTCTCGGCTCGGCTGGACTGACCGGTGCACCTACAGTAACGGAAAAGGACACCACCCGATCGGCAGACACTACTGGAGGCGACTGCGCAGATGGGCTTCTTCGTTACTTCGGCGGCAGCAGTGACCAGGAGCATCCGCCCCCCAGTTCGACGTCATCGGAGCCGAGAACTATAAGAACAGGGATGCACGACAGCTTCTTCAGTGGACACGTCAGCGGCTCCCCAACAAGCATGAACCCGTTTCTGTATTTTGTGCAGATTGCACTTCTCGGCTCGGCTGGACTGACCGGTGCACCTACAGTAACGGAAAAGGACACCACCCGATCGGCAGACACTACTGGAGGCGCCTGCGCAGATGGGCTTCTTCGTTACTTCGGCGGCAGCAGTGACCAGGAGCATCCGCCCCCCAGTTCGACGCCATCGGAGCCGAGGACTATAAGAACAGGGATGGACGACAGCTTCTTCAGTGGGCACGTCAGCGGCTCCCCAACAAGCATGAACCCGTTTCTGTATTTTGTGCAGATTGCACTTCTCGGCTCGGCTGGACTGACCGGTGCGCCTACAGTAAGGGAAAAGGACACCACCCGATCGGCAGACACTCCTGGAAGCGCCTGCGCAGATGGGCTTCTTCGTTACTTCGGCGGCAGCAGTGACCAGGAGCATCCGCCCCCCAGTTCGACGTCATCGGAGCCGAGGACTATAGGAACAGGTATGCACGACAGCTTCTTCAGTGGGCACGTCAGCGGCTCCCCAACAAGCATGAACCCGTTTCTGTATTTTGTGCAGATTGCACTTCTCGGCTCGGCTGGACTGACCGGTGCACCTACAGTAACGGAAAAGGACACCACCCGATCGGCAGACACTACTGGAGGCGGCTGCGCAGATGGGCTTCTTCGTTACTTCGGCGGCAGCAGTGACCACGAGCATCCGCCCCCCAGTTCGACGTCATCGGAGCCCAGAACTATAAGAACAGGGATGCACGACAGCTTCTTCAGTGGACACGTCAGCGGCTCCCCAACAAGCATGAACCCGTTTTTGTATTTTGTGCAGATTGCACTTCTCGGCTCGGCTGGACTGACCGGTGCACCTACAGTAACGGAAAAGGACACCACCCGATCGGCAGACACTACTGGAGGCGCCTGCGCAGATGGGCTTCTTCGTTACTTCGGCGGCAGCAGTGACCACGAGCATCCGCCCCCCAGTTTGACGTCATCGGAGCCGAGGACTATAAGAACAGGGATGCACGACAGCTTCTTCAGTGGGCACGTCAGCGGCTCCCCAACAAGCATGAACCCGTTTCTGTATTTTGTGCAGATTGCACTTCTCGGCTCGGCTGGACTGACCGGTGCACCTACAGTAACGGAAAAGGACACCACCCGATCGGCAGACACTACTGGAGGCGCCTGCGCAGATGGGCTTCTTCGTTACTTCGGCGGCAGCAGTGACCACGAGCATCCGCCCCCCAGTTCGACGTCATCGGAGCCGAGAACTATAAGAACAGGGATGCACGACAGCTTCTTCAGTGGGCACGTCAGCGGCTCCCCAACAAGCATGAACCCGTTTCTGTATTTTGTGCAGATTGCACTTCTCGGCTCGGCTGGACTGACCGGTGCACCTACAGTAACGGAAAAGGACACCACCCGATCGGCAGACACTACTGGAGGCGCCTGCGCAGATGGGCTTCTTCGTTACTTCGGCGGCAGCAGTGACCAGGAGCATCCGCCCCCCAGTTCGACGTCATCGGAGCCGAGAACTATAAGAACAGGGATGCACGACAGCTTCTTCAGTGGACACGTCAGCGGCTCCCCAACAAGCATGAACGCGTTTCTGTATTTTGTGCAGATTGCACTTCTCGGCTCGGCTGGACTGACCAGTGCACCTACAGTAACGGAAAAGGACACCACCCGATCGGCAGACACTACTGGAGGCGCCTGCGCAGATGGGCTTCTTCGTTACTTCGGCGGCAGCAGTGACCAGGAGCATCCGCCCCCCAGTTCGACGTCATCGGAGCCGAGAACTATAAGAACAGGGATGCACGACAGCTTCTTCAGTGGACACGTCAGCGGCTCCCCAACAAGCATGAACTCGTTTCTGTATTTTGTGCAGATTGCACTTCTCGGCTCGGCTGGACTGACCAGTGCACCTACAGTAACGGAAAAGGACACCACCCGATCGGCAGACACTACTGGAGGCGCCTGCGCAGATGGGCTTCTTCGTTACTTCGGCGGCAGCAGTGACCAGGAGCATCCGCCCCCCAGTTCGACGTCATCGGAGCCGAGAACTATAAGAACAGGGATGCACGACAGCTTCTTCAGTGGACACGTCAGCGGCTCCCCAACAAGCATGAACTCGTTTCTGTATTTTGTGCAGATTGCACTTCTCGGCTCGGCTGGACTGACCGGTGCACCTACAGTAACGGAAAAGGACACCACCCGATCGGCAGACACTACTGGAGGCGCCTGCGCAGATGGGCTTCTTCGTTACTTCGGCGGCAGCAGTGACCAGGAGTAGTGACGAGGATATTTGTGTGGATGGTTTCATAGTGAAAGATAAACTGACAATTGCAAATGCACTTAACAAGTACTTTTGCTCTTAGTTCACGAGGGATGATGGAAACACACCACACATAGCTGCTTTAAATGATATTCCACCCATCGATGATCTCGACGTAAGCGAAGCAAGTGTACTGTCCTTGCTTCTTGATCTTGATATAAAGAAGTCGCCAGGCGTCGACGAAATACCTAATGCTTTTTTGGTGAGATACGCCGAACGGTGCGCCAAATATCTTTACGTTATTTATAATAAATCACTTTCATGTGCAGAAATTCCACGTGACTGGAAACATGCAAAAATAATTCCCATCCCTAAATCAGGCGACCGTTCATTGCTCCAGTCTTACCGTCCTATCTCCCTACTTTGCACTTCATCAAAAGTGATAGAACACATAATATTTAGGCACATCTCAGTATTCATAGAAAGCAATGGCCTCTGTAACCCGCGACAACACGGCTTCCGTCGTGGGAAATCCACTGTAACACAACTATTAGAAACAGTGCATGAAATCGCGGCAGCACTAGATGGCCAAGGCCAAATTGACATGGTATTCCTAGATTTTGAAAAAGCCTTCGACCGTGTGTCCCACCAAAAGTTGTTATCAAAGTTAAAACCTATTCTCAAAAACGAGCAACTACTTCACTGGATTGAGGCGTATCTTACGGGCAGGCGACAGACAGTCGTTGTTGATGATGCGAAATCAGACTTATCCGATGTACAATCTGGAATCCCACAGGGATCAGTCTTGGGCCCTCTGTTCTTTCTAGTTTTTATCAATGATATAGGGAATAATATACCAGTTAAAATTCGACTGTTTGCAGATGACTGCGTACTTTATCATGAAATTCACAGCGAGGCAGATCAGACGATCCTAAATTCATCTTTATCAGCAATAGCGACTTGGTGCTTAGAGTGGCAAATGAACATTAACCTAACAAAAACAGTATCAATGATCATTACACGCAAAAAGAAGCCGTTACCCTTTGTATACAGCATTAATGGCCATAACTTATCCTGTGTTACAGAATATAAATACCTTTGTTTAGTAATTGCGTCGGACCTTAGGTGGAATAGTCATGTAGCTCACATTAAAAAGAAAGCCATGAATAAGCTCGGATACCTGAGGAGGACCTTGGCTAAATCTACATGTAATATAAAATTATTAGCATACAAGACTTTCATCAGACCATTATTAGACTACGCTACTCCTGTATGGGACCCTTACACCCAAGCAAGCATAAGCATGATTGAAATGACACAGCGGAAATCAGTCAGGTTTATTTTTAATTCCTACCGCCGTCATACATCGGTTAGCGCTCTTTTACAGCAGGCGAACCTGGAAACCCTAGAGGCAAGACGGTATCGAGACAGGCTCAAAATGTTATATTTAATTCATCGGGAACATGTAAAACTAGATAAAAAATTGTATATTACCCCTTGTAGCCGGCGCCCAACGCGTTCATCACATTCATTCAGGTTAGAAGAGTATTCGCACCATACCACATTATTTAAGCAGTCCTTTTTCCCCCGAACCATCCATGACTGGAACTCCCTGCCTGAAAACGTTCTTCAAAGCTCCACCATATCATCCTTCATGCACGCACTCATTAATCTATGAACCGAAACGTTTCCCACGATTTCAATCCTAATCCATACACTATGTGATATAGATCATATCATGTTAAGGGCACCGTTCATTTCTTTGTGTGTGTGTGTGTGTATAAGCGATTGTGTAAACATGTGCTGTATTGCAGAATTCTTTGATATCTTCCTTCCTTTTTATTGTTGTTTCTTTCTTTTGCATTGTACAAAGACGACGCTTTGCTTGTTTCCACTTTTTTTTCTTTTTCTCTTGTGTTTCACATTTTATTGGCTCTCAAAGCCTATGTGTATATCCCACTCCTGCCTAGGGCCTCTAAAACAGGCTGGCAGTACGGAATAAATAAAAAAATAAATATTAGGCAAGAAGTCGACGAAATGCTGAACGACGACATCATCCAGTCATCAAAAAGAGCGTGAGCATCTCCTGTAGTCTTGGTGAAGAAAATGGACGGAACTCTGCGTTTCTGCGTCGATTATCCTCGACAGTACACCATTACGAAGAAGGACGTATACACCCTTCCACTGATAGACAACGCATTGGATCGGCTCTGCAACAAAAAGTACTTGTAGTCGATGGACTTCAAGTCTGGCTACTGTCAAATACAAGCCGACAAGCGAGATCGCGAAAAGACCGCCTTGATCGCACCAGGCGGCCTCCATGAGTTCAAAGTTACGCTGTCTGGACCTGCCACGTTCCAGCGCGTGCTGGACATGGTTATAGCAGGATTGTAGTGCCAGACCAGTCTCGTTTACTAGGATGACGGCGTCGCCTTCGCCAGAAGTTTCGACGATCACCTTAGGTGGCTTGGAACAGTACTAGAGGCTATCAAGTCATCAGGGCTCACTCTGAAGCCGGAAAAGTGCGCGCTTCGGCTACGATGAGCTTCTGTTCTTGGGCGGACGTGCGTCGAATGGGCTCTGACCATTCTGACCCCCCATGACGTTCTCAATCCACTGGCCCCACAAATTTTGTTTGGACCTTAGAGGACACACAAGCTGGACCACCTGGATACCGAAATCAAGACGGTAGGACCAATTTTTTGCTTTTTACCGCACTTGGAAGATTCCGCGTGGCCGAGCGGGCGCTAGGCCTAACCGGGCTTAGCTCAACTACGGGCGCTCGCGGGTACCCCCACTCGCTCCGAGGTGATGATGCAGCCCGGTGCGGACCCCCGCCCTATGAATTACCCAAGTTTTGAACCAACAACGAGCGGGCTACCCCAGAATTTATTGGAAGCCCAGGAGATGGACGAGGACTACCTCGGCACCACCGACTCCGAGAACTCGGTAGACGGGGGGATCGAGGATGCCGCCATGCGAGAGCAGCAGCACGAAGCCCAGAGAGAAGACGAATCGAACTGGGAATTGGCCTTGTCCAAACGCCAGAAGAAGCGACAAAGGAAGATGGAACTCAACGCTCCCGGGAATTTTCCGCCCACCACTCAAGGTGACCCCAGCGGAAAAACTCCGGCCACTGCTCCGCCGGCAGCTGGTGCGCCAGCTGCCGCCGCCTCGAATAGCGTCAAGAGAGGAGCGATGCGGCGGCACAGGCCACGGCTGCCCCCGCTCCCCAAGGACGATTTCAAAATCATTTTGCGGCCGAAAGGACTCGTAATCAGATTGCTCCAGACCCACCAAGTAGCCCGCGCCGTAGCGGCAGCGTGCAACCACCAATGTAAAGGAGAAGATCTGATCATCAGACTTCGCACGGGATCAAACATCATAATAATGAGCACGGCAAGCGAGACGGCCGCCCAACACGTGAG
This sequence comes from Dermacentor albipictus, assembly GCF_038994185.2. Classification (NCBI taxonomy): domain Eukaryota; kingdom Metazoa; phylum Arthropoda; class Arachnida; order Ixodida; family Ixodidae; genus Dermacentor; species Dermacentor albipictus. The sequence continues at coordinate 179,194,980 of NC_091823.1, read as the reverse complement.
ACGCATTTCCAACCTCACGTTCGGGGAACGCTCGTACAATGTCAATGCTTACGTGGCAGCTCCGGAAGACACCCGCCGCGGCGTGATTCACGGAGTGGACCCCGGGACTTCGCCGGAAGAACTGAAAGCCAACCTGCGGGTGCGGACTCAAGGAGTCAAGATTCACAGCGCCCGAATGCTAGGAAAATCCAAGTCGGCTGTCATCACCTTCGACGGCCCCATAGTACCGAAACAAGTCATTTATTACGGAGGTGAAATGTGGTGCTACGCGTGTCGTCCCACCAGGCAGGTATGTTATATCTGCTGTCAACAAGGTCATCGGTCGGACATGTGCCCCAATCCGAAAGCCAGGGCGTGCAAGCAGTGCGGTGCGCAAAACCCGGCGGAGGGCCACCAATGCACACCCAAATGCCTGATCTGTGGCGGAAGCCACGTCACCGGATCCAAAGAATGCCAAGACAAGTTAAAGAAAGCCAGGGAGCTGCGTAGCAACCACGGCGCCAGGGGAGGCGGCGGCGGCAGCCACGACAGCAGACGCCGCAGCCGGGGCGACCGCGGTAAGAAGCTGCGGTGGTGCAGCTCTGAGGGGGAGACCTCGAGGAGCCGTTCGAGATCCCGGGCGTCACGGAGCCGGTCGAGGATCCGTTCATGGTCCTTCCCGCCCCTGGTGTCCCTGGTTGGCCAGCAGCAGCAAAAGCAGAAGACACCCGCACGGAAGACCGGAGTCAAGGTGAGCTGGGGAGCAGGAAATCCTTGGTTTGCTCCGCACTCGGGAGGGGAAGTTAAATAGGACACAAACACAAATAACAACAACGCGCCTAAACAGCAGGAGGGTGCGAACAAAGTTATTACAGCCCTAAGACGCGAACTAGAACTCGCCCGCGTCAGACAGAGCGAGTTAGAACGCCAGGTAGCCGAGCTTACGAAGGCAGTTAGGGACCAGAGACCGAGCAGCCCTCCGCAGCCGCAACCCGACCTAACCCAACCACCGCACTTGTCGCAGGCAAGCAACGAGAACTTCAACAGATTTAAAGCCGAAATGCAGCAGATGATGCAACAGATGCAACAGATGATTCAACAAACAACACAACAAACGCAAGCGCCAATAACGGCATTACGCAGCTTGATCCGCAAACAAAAATTCACCGAAAACATCAGAGAGAAGGCATACCACCGTCCCGCGCTGACAGGCCTCGCCAACGCGACCGCGACTAACACAGAAGCTTAACATGGCCAGAAAAACCTTAAGCAAACAAGAAAATCTAGACATATGGCAATGGAACTGCAGAGGCTACCGAAGGAAGCAGGGCCTACTTCAACAATATATTCATACACAACAAACGCCACCCGACATTATTGCGCTTCAGGAAACGGGCACCACACCAACCCAGGAGCATACACGTGCTACGAAACCCAGGAAAAAGGAAGGACGGCAATCTTAGTCAACAAAGCGATCATAGCCATAAACCACAATAGGATATGCGAAAGAGACATAGAGGACGTGATCGTAGAAATTATCCCAAAGAAAAAGAAGAAAGGGGGCAGCATCTTCATCGTAAATACCTACAGCGCGCCGAAACAAAAGAAAGCGAAATTCCAAGAGCTCTTCCAAGGCGCCAGCAAATTGGCAAAGGGCAACACGCTAGTCGTCTTAGGCGATTTTAATGCCAGGGACAAGAGCTGGGGATACAAGAATTTCAACGTTAAAGGAAAGACACTAGCAGAAGTGGCAGAGAATGCAGGCTACATTCTCCTCACAGACCCGGAAACTCCGACCAGAATGGGCAACAGCGTCAGTGCCGACACTTGTCCGGACCTCACCTTCATCAAAGGACCATGGTAGGCGCAATGGCAGAACCTGATGGAAAACCTGGGGAGCGACCACTACGTACTCAAAACTCAAGTGACTTCAGACAGGCTTAAACGGCAGCTAGGAACAGTCAAAATAACGAAAATATTGCACCAGAACCATGATATCGCGCTAAACCGCATTCGTCTGCACTTATGATTGCTTACCTAAACCGGACAATCCACTTTTACGCTTTGTGTCGGGACATAAGTGACGTGACACACTTGATCTGGTTCTGGCCTCCATTAAAAGAGTAACGGAAGCCTTCGTGGCCTACAAAAGAAAGGGATTCTGAACACGAGCTTTAAGGATGTTCCCTGAAGCGCCCACGGGAAAAGAAAACAGCTCTACGGCTGTTGATTGCGTTCTCCACAGTTTGCAGAAATACGAATGCTCAGAAGAAACCGACCAAGTGCGCCAGGCTAAACCGGGCTGGCGCAGCACCACCGCTAAAAGCAATCCACCGGTAGAACTATAGGCTGATCCAGCACATGAGATTAGTGGCTTCCTGCTTCTCAGCACTATACGGCAAGTTCGAGCACCCGTGGTAGTGGCTATATTCCAAATAAAACCCATTGTTAGGCTATTATTGCAAAACGTTTCTGTATTTCCACAACAAAGGGTGGTTGAATTTTATGACGAGGTATCTACTGTTTCATGGTTCTCAGATTTAAACTTCATCCATTAGTAAATCAGCTCACCTGAGCAACCAGAAATCCTCCGACGACCCAGCATCACGGGAAATACGCAGGCGATTCTCGGATGCACGTCGAGTAGCGCTTTTAAGGAGGAACGATAGTCGTGCGTGTCTTCGCGTACGCGGGGCGCGGCTCAGAAACTTCGGCGTCCATTAGCCGCTAAGGAGGTCGCGTGAACGAAGCCTGCCAAGGTCGCTCGCACCTTGGTGAAGACAAGGTCAAGACGAGAGCGGTGATTAGTCAGTGAATAAAAAGGTGGCGTGAGCCATTGTGTCTTCATCTACGAAGAAGACAGTTTTGGCGGAACTGGAGTGAAAGAGGTGTGTCGGAGGACGACATACACAAATGAGAAGGGGCCGCCTTGCTCTAGCCGAATCTTACGCTTTGTTAACCGAGTCTAGCGCTACCTTGCCTGGGTGGACCAGTGCAAAAAAAAAAGCTCTAGCAGATGTACTCAGTGGCCTTCCTTGATGCGTCGGCTGCGCCGAGTGTAGATGGTGTTTATTTTGGCGTGAAGAAAGCCGTACTGTCGGCGACCACCGAGGCCGGCCGCAAGGCGCTTCTTACCATTTAGGTCGTGGTGACATGAGTGTGTAAGGCCGTAAGCGCAAGTTCTGTAAAACGCTATTCCTCGAGGTTGGGTAGCGCATGTCGAAGGGGCATGGAAGTCAACCTATGACACCGTTGATTCTGGACAGACTCATTCCAATCCTATATGAATTCCTAGCCGAAGAAAGGAGAAATCTTGCCCGCATTCGATGCATGAAAGTTTTACTGGACAGAATGGAAGACTGTGTGAGGTGGGATACCATGTACGCTATTTGACCCTCTTGAGTGAGAGCGTTCTGGAGAAACTGAAACGCGAAAGCATTGGGAGAATGCGAGCGAGGGGTGTTAATGACGGTCATGTGGTAGGGGCCCCTTATATACATTGCCTGTCGCACAGTTTGAGGAACGTTGAAGTACGGGGATAGAAGACGAGTATCTGTTCAGCCGCTTTCTTTGTGTGGTTCTCTGATTGTTCTGTTTTTTTCGGACGTTTACGGTTATCATTGACGACGATTGATTAACAAGACGTCGAGTGAAGATTGAGCGAGCCAGGCGCCTTACATGTACGCCGTTTCTTTTTTGAGGACCTGGCAATTACTGTATGATTACGGTGGTCGGAAGCCGAGAGCATCGTCACGAGCCTTATACTAAGTGTAGCGCCCAAGTGTAGCGAGCCATATGAATGACGCTACAGGCCGTAATGAAAAGCCTAGGACCTTGCAAGCGTCACAAAGCTTCATAAGCCGGCATGTTTGGTTCTCCCCAACTCGGAATCAACGTCGGCGAACTCAGGAATAATTGCTGACGGTGAAGTCGAGAGCAAGAAACCTCGCTTACAAGACAGCAAGTATGATGATACAACATGGAATTATGAGCTAAGTGATGAAGAAGAGATGGGGGAAGATGCATCAGTTACTTTGGTCACGTATAAGAAAAAGCGAGCAGAAGGCATTCCGGTTGTCTTTCGCCCAACAAGTGAAGGTACTACTTTTTGCCAAGTCAATCCAGACCGAGTGTCTGCTGAAATAGTTTCCGCTGCCAAAGAAAAAGCACAGTCCTTCAGGACGACCAGACATGGAAGTTTCAGTGTCAGCGTTGCTTCCTTAGCATTCGCAAAATGCCCTTGGATGCTCTCACGTATAGGCGGCCTAGAATTAAAGCCCTTCATCCCAGACTCTTACACGCGAAACGTTGGGAAAGTAAAACATGTGCCTCTGCAGTATACAGACTAACAACTCCTAGATTTCCTGAAAGACGCAGGAGTTATATCGGCACGCAGACAGATAAGGTATTCCCGCCAAGAAGATGGAGCAGTAAAGTCATATCCACTGCACACGGTAATTCTGACTTTCAGAGGCGATCGCCCTGTTCCAGGAAGAATTTACTTGGTTTTCACCAGTCACCCTGTCGAGTAATACCTAGGACCAGCACTTCGCTGCTATAATTGCCAGAGAATAGGGCATATGGCGAAAACCGGCCGCAGCACACGTCGATGCAAAATCTGCTCAGAAGATCATGACCACAAGAAGTGCAAGTCACTTCTTCAGCCTAAATGAGCAAGCTGTGCGGGGAACGATGCCGCCTCCTTCTCAGGCTGCTCTCAGAAAATGGCAGCGGCACAGATGCGTCGACATAAACTAATAGATGGAAGACAACCGCGAGGCAATGAACGCGCCCCAAGCCTTGAGATTGTTCATCCAGTGCAAGATAACCCACCTCAGTGGGCACCGGAACCACCACAGCTAAGAGTACCAACAGGCTATTCATCCTCAAGAGAACAACCAACACTGCAATAAAGAGACCAATCAAGAGGATAACAGTCAAGCACCCAGTCCTATGCATAGTGCTACGGAAACCCACACCACAACAGGGAGAAAGTAATGCCCAAGAAAGCTCCAATGTACGCACACATTTTTCTCAGCGACCTTACGCACCTGATGCAGAAGTAACGCCAGCTAATAGCGAACATACCACCGCATCGATGACACAACTGATATTACCAATGCTTTTCGCAGCTCATAAGGCAATCCTATCTGCGCTGTCGGAAGCAAACACCCTACCAGAAGTGGAAGCCTTGTTGCGTCTGGAATCACTATTGTGTCAACAATCCGAGCCGAAACTGCGGCAGGCAGTACAGGAATAACCGCTACAAAAATGTCTCCATATTGCAGCGGAATGCGAACAGTCTTCGAAGGAAGTGTGCTGACTATCGTAAACTGCTTGTGTAATACAACTTTCCAATACTTCGCATTCTACAGGCGGGAATCAATGACAACTTTCGCCTCTCGAATTATGTGATATACAAGATTTCTCGTGAAGGTGCTGCTAGCAGAGTTCCTGTGCGTCAGAAAGGACCTACCATCTTTTCAAATTTAGTCCAGTGATTCCGACCTTTCGGAATTCATTGCATGTAAAGTATACTTTGGCAACCTCTGCATAACAGTGATTAATCTATTCCTACAACCTTCAAACCGGATTTCAGTAGAAGCGCTAGTGGATATCTTCAAAATAGCTCATTCTAATGTACTTATATATGGCGACTTCAATGCACACAACATCATCTGCGGCAGGGATCATTGGTATGCACGTGGTAACGTTATTGCGTGCGCCATAGATAAATGCAACTTGACTGTTTTAAACGATGAGTCGCCAACATTTCCTCGTGCATATATTACTCAAGCTGTTTAGATGTTACCCTGTGTTCACATGATCTAGTGAATGGTGTGGGATGGACAACAGATATGGAAAGGCGCACAAGTGATCATTTTCCCATCCTTGTAAATCACCCTTGCATGGCCTACGATATCAGACGTTACCGTAGACTAACCAAGGGGCAAGCTTTTCGATACCGCCTAACGGATCAAATTAATCTACATGCAACAGTGGAAAGATTTACAGAATCTTTACTGGATGATGTTGTTACGTGTGGAAAGACGCAGACGAAAGAGGCTATTTACAGGCTGTTTTCACCGGAGTAGGGACGCCAGGCCAACACTCGCTCGCGCCAAGGGCACCGACCACCTTGATCGTCGTTCTCGCGGTGGCTCGTCTCTTGTGCGCTCGATGATACCGTAATGCTGCCCCACCCCCCCCCCCCCCGTGGCAAAAGCGCCGTCAAGGTGTGGTGTTGTGCTGTGCTGTTAAATATCCAAGGCGCGTGGAGAGTTGCAGGGCTTGAGTCAGGCGCCGTGGACAATGCCACTGGCTGTCACAGCGGAGGACGTAGTGGGCGTGGCTATAACGATTTCATAGGTGACATCGGTCACATTGTGCAGCACGTGATATGGGTCTGTGTAACAGGACAGCAGTTTTCACAAAGGCAAACTTTACCCGATGGTAACCAAAGCAACACGAGGGCGCCGGCCACAAAAAGGACATCACGGTGACGGAGGTCGTAGCGTTGCTTCTGTTTGTCTTGACACACTTGTAGACAAGCGCGCGCAAGTTGGCGAGCATGGTCAGCATGGCCGATTGCATCACGGGCATAATTGCTAGTTGAAGCTGTGACGGACGGAACTACAGTGTGCAGTGGTAGCGTCGGTTCGCGGCCATACAAGCGGTAAAACGGGGAAAAGCCAGCAGTTTCAAAACGGGAGTAGTTGTACGCAAAATTAAGGTAAGATAAAGCCAGGTCCCAGTCACAGTGGTCGTCTGAAACGTATTTGGATTGCATGTCTGCAAGGGTGCGGTTCGAACACTCAGTGAGGCCGTTCATTTAGGGGTGGTAGGAGGTGGTAAATTTATGCTGTATGAGCAGGCACGCACGATGTCGTCGATGACTTTGGCCAAAAACGTACGGCCATGGTCTGTTAGCAATTGACGCGGAGGCACCATGCATCAAAATGATATCATGTAGGAGGAAGTCCCCATCATCAGTTGCGCAACTGGTCGGAAGAGCACGGGTTACGGTGTAGCGGGTCGCGTAGGCCGCCGCGACTGCAACCCACTTGTTTCCTGATGTAGATTCCGAAAATGGCCCGAGAAAGTCTAAGCCAACACGATGGAAGGGCTCGGCCGGGATGTCGAGCGGCTGCAGGTAACCAGAGGGGAGCTGGGAAGCGTTCTTGCGTCATTGGCAAAGTTCACAAGCGGCGACGTAACGTCGTACGGAACAGGCAAGGCCCGGCCAGAAAAACGGCGACGTACACGGCCATAGCTTCCAGATACGCCGAGATGTCCTGCCATCGGTGCGTCGTGAAGCTCTTCTAGAACAGTGGAGCGGAGGTGTTTAGGTATTACCAGTAGGAACTCCGAGCCGTCCGGATGAAGGTTACGACGGTACAGAGTACTGTCACGGAAGACGAAGAGGCGTAGAGCTGCATCTACCGGAGAGCGTTCGAAACGGTCGATGAGTGCTCTGATGTAGGCGTCATGGTGTTGCTGGTTGGTGAAATGAAGCTGCTGTGATACAGAGAATACGCATGAAGCACTGACAATATTAGAGGAGTCAGAGTCATCAACAGGGTAACGCGACAAGCTGTCAGCGTCTTGGTGCAGGCGGCCCGAGTTGTGCACCACGGGATATGAAAACTCCTGTAGCCTCAAAGCCCATCGACCAAGCCGGCCTGTAGGATCTTTCAGCGATGAGAGCAAGCAGAGAGCATGATGGTCAGTGACTACGGAAAAAAGGCGACCGTAAAGGTAAGGATGGAACTTCGCAACCGCCCAAACAACAGTAAGGCATTCTCGTTCCGTAATGGAACAGTTGCGCTCCGATGGTGCTAATAGGCGGCTCGCATGACCAATAACGCGATCCTGGCCAAGCTGACGGTTGGATAAGACGGCACCTACGCTATGACTGCTGGCATCTGTACGCAATTCTGTAGGGGCATGAGGGTCGAAGTGGGCAAGAAAGGGTGGTGAGGTTAGAAGAGGGACGAGACGAGACAAGGCGGCGGCTTTCGCAGTACCCCACGAGAATTGTACGCCTTTCTTCAAAAGATTAGTGAGGGGTCTAACTATTGTCGCAAAATCTGGAACAAAACGACGAGAGTACGAGCATAGCATTACAGAGCTTCGAACGTCTGCGGTTCTCTTCGGAACCGGAAACTCTCGGACAGCGCGAGTTTTGTCGGGATCAGGCTGTACTCCGGAAGCGTCAACTAGATGGCCAAGAAGAGTAATTTGTCGGTGGCCAAAACGACATTTGGATGAGTTAAGTTGCAGCTTCGCCTTTCGAAATACATCAAGTATAGTTGTGAGACGCTCAAGGTGAGTGTAGAACGTTGGCGAGAAGACGATGACGTCCTCGAGGTAGCAGAGGCATGTGGACCATTTGAAACCTTGCAGCAAGGAGTCCATCATACGCTCAAAGATGGCAGGGGCGCTGCATAATCCAAGCGCCATTACTTTAAATTTGTATAGGCCATCAGGTGTGATGAACGCGGTTTTTTATCTGTCCTTATCGTCAATAGCACTCTGCCAGTATCCAGAATGAAGATCAATAGAAGAGAAATAGCTGGAACCGTGGAAGCAGTCAAAGGCATCGTCTATACGTGGGAGCGGGTAGACGTCCTTCTTAGTAACGTTGTTCAGATGACGGTAGTCTACAGAGAAGCGCCATGTGCCGTCCTTCTTCGTAACCAGCACCACAGGTGACACCCAGGGACTCGAAGAAGGCTCAATGATGTTTTTATGGAGCATTTTGTTCACTTCACTTTGAATTACTCGGCATTCCGACGCAGAAACGCGATACGGTCGTCGTTGAATAGGCGCAGCATCGCCACTAAGAATCCGATGCTTGACCGAGACCGTCCTGCCTAAAGCGCGATCGTCGAAGTCGAAAATATCTCGGTAGGACGATAATACTTGGCAAAGCTCTTCAGCCTGCGCGGAGGACAGGTCTGTCGCAGCCATTTTCTTTATGTTGAGATCGGCGCCCGAGGCTGGCGCGAGGGGCCTGCGAAGCTCGCAAGAACCATCGGTTGATAACGCTGCCACATGATGGTCGCTGAGACAATCAACGGTGGCAAGGCAAATATCTTGTGGTAGAATTTGCTTTGCCAATCCAAAGTTACAGACAGGCATGCGAGTGCGGTTCGCAATAATAGTAAGTATACTGTGAGACACGGTAACGTCATACTGTATTGGAATGTCAGGCAGAGGAGCGAGGAGGTATTCGCCATCAGGAACTGGTGGGAAAGACAACAGTTCAATGTAGGCTACTGACTTTGGTGGCAGGCGAAGAAAGCCGGTGGCGCGTAAGCGGTAGTGGGGTGCGTCAAAAGGTTCTGCGAGCATCGAAAACTCAAGGCGAAGGGTACTGGCAGAGCAGTCAATAAGAGCAGAATGCGCGGAGAGAAAGTCGAGGCGGAGAATTAGGTCGAGTAGGCAGTGAGCATTACGGTGAAGAGGACAGGATTGTGGCGGCCGGCGATGCTGACACATGCCGCACACATGCCGATGATAGGCACAGTACCGCCATCCGCATTGCGGACGACGAGTGCCGACGCTGGGATGAGGAGCTTATTCAGTCGTTGTCGGAAGGCAGCACTCATAATAGAAAGATGTGCTCCTGTATCGATGAGTGCCGTGACAGAATAACCGTCAACGTAAACGTCAAGAAATTTTTGTTTCGTAGGTAAAGTGAGCAGAGGATTTGAGGGCAGGGTCGACAACGCAGCTTCACCTTCATAAAGTGCAGTGCCTAGTTTTCTGGCTGGATCTGTGAGACGATAGGCGGTGAAGAGAAGTGATGGGGTTGGGGCGAACGGGACTGATGGCGTCGAGGGGAGGGCAAGCGTCTGTAGCGAAGGTTCAGAGCCGGAGTATCAGCGGCGGTGGGTTCATGGCGGGTGGTATAGAGAGCAGAAGGTCCAAAGGTGGGGGAATAAGTGGTGGCGTATGCCCCAGGAGGTAGTGGCCATCGGTTGCGGCAGAGACAAGCGGCGTGGTCAATGCGACAGCAGTGGAAGAAGTTCGGCCTGTCACCAGGAGTATGCCATTCGGACGGGTTGCGGCGAGATGCGACAGAAAAAGAGTGCCGGGGAGGAGCAGGACCGCTAGAGAACTGGGGAACGCTGGAATGAGAAGTTGAACACACGGAGTTCAGACCCATGCTCTGAAATTCATGTCTGACGACGGCCTCAATAATCTAAATGGTGGTTGTTGGCGGATCGGGGCGCGTCGTGAAGAAAGCTGGTGAACAGGCGGCCTCGAGTTCGCGGCGAACAATACGGGTGACATCGTCACAGGTGGTGGTCTGACGCGGTCGACCCTCACATGTCGACGGAGCAGCAGTATTGGGTAGCCGCGTAATGTGGTTTGAGATACGGCGGCTCTTAGCGTGTTCAAGGTGACATCATTCTTTTGTGATGGCGTCGATAGTCGAGACGTTGCCGGAAACAAGTAAATTGAAAGCGTCACCTGCGATGCATTTTAGCACATGTGCCACTTTATGTGCTTGAGACATATCACCGTCAGCTTTGCGACATAAAGCCAGACGTCGAGGATGTAGGAAACGTACAGATCCGTAGATAACTGAACACGAGACGCAAGAGCCTTTCTCGCGCCAACCCTGTACCCAATGGGGTCGCTGAACAGTTCCCGTAGCTTTTCTTTGAAACTGTCCCAACTGATTATCTCGTCATAATGCGTTTGGTGCCACACGCGTGGGCTGCCGACGAGATAAAAGATGACACTGGCGAGCATAATCGTTGGGTCCCACCTGTTATTAGCACTGGCGTGTTCATAGAGCTTGATCAAGTCGTCAACGTCCTGTCCCTCCAGGCCAGAGAACACACCTGGGTCACGATGTGGGGCAACCGTGACGATTGGAGCAGTCGGACAAGCCGAAGTCGTTGCATAGGCGGGCTCGTCACCGGGAGGCATGGTGACAAGCTCGATGTGCCGACCACGCCAGAGTTCCGTGGCGAGGATGGGGATCGCTAACCTCCACCAGGATGTTACGTGGGGAAAGACACAGTGGAAAGAGGCAATTTACAGGCAATTTACACTGGAGCCACGCCACCAGGCCAACACTCGCTCACGCCAAGGGCACCGACCAACTTCATCGTCGTTCTCGCGGCGGCTCGTCTCTTGAACATCGCTCTATGATATCGTAATAATATGAACATATGCACAAAGAAGGTCTCAATTCCAAAATATTATGCTGCAGTTGACGTAGAGTATGAACACCTAAGAGTCATCAGAGGCCGATCCGCAAGAGCGTACCGACGGAGTGGAAGTTTAGTAGCATACAGGAACGCCCAGAAAATACACAATGTAATGCGAAGACGCATGAAAAATTTAGGCAAACGGTGCTGGCGAATATTTCTGCGGCACGCTGTCCCCTCACACGTCTGTCCCACAAATTTATAGTAATTCGTTCTTTAAGTGGACCTGTAACACATAGCTTCCCGCTTCGTGCTCTGGCTGTAGCTCGGGACACGTGTGAAATAATAGTTGCAGATGAATTTTGTGAGCTGATTTCCAGACCTGCTTTTTCATCGCAATGTGCAGAATTTGATAATTGAGTAGCGTTAGCTAAGCAAAAAACTACTGCTTGCTACTGGGCCCAACATCCTCAATTAGATCATGCTTTCACATTAAGTGAGCTTCAATGTGCAATAGCATCATGTCGCCAAAAGTCCGCTGCTGGGCCAGATGGCATTACGTACAATATGCTAATAAACCTCGGACCGACAGGTACAAATGCTCTCTTAGACATCTATAATAACTTAGAAGGAACTATATACCTCACTCATGGAAAGTCGCTCGAATCATACCAATTTTAAAACCGGGTAAGACGCCATTGTGCCTTGAATCCTTCCGCCCAGTTAGTTTGACAAGTTGTTTATGCAAGGCAATGGAGAAAATGATTGACGGACGACTTCAATGGTGGTGTAATGAAATGGATGTGTTATCCGACTACTTAGTAGGTTTTAGAAAGCATAGATTCACAATGGATGCAATATTAGATATAGTAACCTGTGTGGAACACGAGCGTGCACGTGGAAACGTAACGATAGAGGTATCCCTAGACATCACGAGGGCATTTGACACTGTTAGTAACGTTCCTGTTCTGCTAAGTATGTTGGAACTTGGACTGTCTGGCAGGTCCTTGCGATTGATTTCTACATTTTTATGAGGCGGCATATTTGCTCAGACGGGTGAAGGAAAGATTGCTGAACATGACGTCAAACAGGGAGACCCGCAGGGATGCGTACTAAGCCCTTTTCTCTTTAACTGCGTCAGAGCCCAGAAGCACTATTCTCGGCTCTGGCCAGGTGGTGGGTCTGAATTCTAGAGCTAGATCACGGCTGATTTAACAAGAAGACCACCATCCCAGTTAAAGTGGTCACTGTATGCAGATGGTGTGTGCATTTGAACATCTGGGTCTAATACTCAACTACTTCAGATCGCATTGCAAGATGGCATATATATCATTAACCAATTTTTGAGAGAGAAAGAGAGAGAGAGAAAGAGGGAGAGAGAGAGATAAGATTGGTTGTATCAGACGCAAAGGCAGCTGTATTGCCCTTCACTCGGAGGCAGTTAAGAAATTTCACTCTTAATCTGGAAGGACACCCTCTAATGATTGTCAAACAGCACCGATTTCTTGGCATAATACTTGATACGCAGCTATTCTAGGCACCCCACTAAAAAAAGAAGCTAGAAAACGAGGTCAATTCAATAGTGACTGTACTTCGCAGACTTGCAGGCCCATCATGGGGCGGATCACTATCATCAATGCTGACTGTCTACAATAATACGACATTGCATTAAAACGACAAAAATGGCACGTTCCGCGCGCATCTTACACGTACTCTCCCACACCTCAGAAGAGCGACTTCAAAGACTTTTAGCTAGAGGACTACGCATATGTCTAAGAGTTGCGCGAGTGACTTCTAGCTCCCTTTTAATAGCTGAGGCTCGCCAATCACCATTTCCAGTTATGCGAACTACAGAAACATGCCGACATTATTTCCGTCTTCAAACACAGCATGAAAACCACCCATTGGCCCTAGACATAGTCAAACGAAATAGAAGTTATGTTCATATAGGAATTTGAGAAAATCTTCACATATTGCCAAGAAATGAATTTTGGAACTCTGATGTCGAGTATCCCCCATGGCTGCTTAAACTTCCAAAAACCGAATTGTCAGTAGACGGGATATTCAGAAAAAGAGACATGTTGATTGAAGCTGCTCAACAACTAGTACTTTACCAGATGTATATGCGGTATTCAGGATGCACACACGTCTGTACAGATGGCTCCAGTACAGCAACCTCTTTAACTACATCATTATTTATACCCCACCTCAACAAACAAGAATCATTTAAATTATCTCGTGCGACTTCGTCCACAACGGCTGAACTGTTCGCAATCCTATGTGCGATAAAATTTTTATTGTCAGTAAAAGATGCACAGAAATGGGTAATTTTCAGCCATTCCCAGGCGGCTCTAACAACACTCTGCAGCACAAAAGGGAAAAAAATCAGTGACAGTGTAATATACGAAAGACTTAAACACCTCGCAAAGGCAAGCAGAGCGAAACATGCAATAGCATTCCAGTGGATACCAGGGTATTCCATTCCTGGCAACATTCCTGGCAACACAGCAGCCGGTGAAGCAGCACGACAAGCACACCTTAAAGATGATGTGGTTCCGCTCCAAATATCAAAGAATGAATTACCCTGCATTATAAGGACAACGTCTTTCAAAATGTGTCGAAATACTTGGTTTTACCAGAATGCTCAGAGCTTGAACTTATGCAATATTGATCCGTTTATTGAATTCAAATTTTCATTGTCATTAGACAGGACTGTGAAAACCCTTATGCATCGATTAAGGGTAGGCACTGCCTACACAAAGCATTTCTTACACTGAATTGGCCATGCGGAAACCCCCGCATGTGATTGTGGATTTGTAGATGAAGATATATATCACCTACTTCTAGATTGCACACATCACGACACACCGAGATGCCGACTTAAATCAATCCTAATTAAGATAACACCGCAGACCTTTCAGTTTAAAGAAACTTTTGGGTCCTTGGCGAACAATGTCCTTGCAGAACAGCGCTTTAAAAGCACTAAAGACTTTTCTTTAGGACAGTGGAATGGTGGGACGTTATTAACGCTTTTATTGTACCTTTCATTTCAATGTCGCTGTATATACGCAGGTGTTTGTGAATTATGTTATGTTGAGAGTTCTGGGCGTGGGCAGAAATGGGTATGGGCAGGACATGTAGTCAACAGCGAAGACGACTGATGGTCATTAAAGGTTACGGACTGGATTTCAAAGGAATGGAAGCGTAGCAGGGGGAAGCAGAAAGTTAAGTGGGCGGATAAGATTAAGAAGTTTGCACGGACAACATGGCCACAATTAGTACATGGCCGGGGTAGTTGGAGAAGTATGGGAGATGCCTTTGCCCTTCAGTGGGCGTGACCAAGCTGAGGTGATGATCATGACTGTTCTGTTGTGACTATATATGATAATGCTTTTACACGATGTATGCACCATCCGCTGACTAGAGACTGTGTCGTTAGGCGAGATTATCGTTTGTGGTTTTGAGACTTTTGTCTACATACCTGTGGAGACATTTACTTTGTATATTGTATGTACAATGTCTTTCTTACGTAATAGTCTTCCTGTGAAAATGTTGCGTGATTTGTCCTGGTGCTTGTGCAAAAAGATTATTTTATATGCAACCTTGCACCCTGTATGTTGTATGATGGGACCATTCAAGAGATAAGGAGCAGCTGGCACCTTAAATTGTGCATCAACATGTCCTTATATCTTATAAAAAAGAAGGTTGAAGTACGGTGCAAAATTAACGTCGTTTTTTGGCGAAGAGCAAGTTGAACAGTCTTTGCGCTGCCGTACATAATAACGCAAAGGGGTGGACCGGGAACACCGCGTGTGTGGCATTGAGCACCGGAAAAAGCGTGTTCAATGCAAGAAAGGCGTGGTGCATGAAATACAAGTCTCGTGTAGTGCCAAGGGAAATATGCGTCAGTGTACGCCTTAATGAGCTTTTGGCTTCCTTGACGGGACAGCCGCTTTCAAATTTTGCCTTGCACTTCAAGAAATGCGGGAGCGGCTACGCTTCAGTGCCTTCGAAAACCAAAGTACTAGCGAAGTACGAGGGAAAATCAATCCGAGTAATAGTGTAAGCTTACTTCACTTATAAAGCAGGGGACACGTGTTGTCTCGTCTGTCTGTTTCACTCCACGAGTCAGAGATAGATTACATTGACAACTTTATTTAGGGATTTGTTGATAATTGCCATTTATGTATTTATTTATTCATTTATTTATTATACCTTACAGGCCCATTTAAGGGCATTGGGTAAGGGGAACACAAAGTAAGTGTTTCAACAGGAGTAAACAATATAAATATCAATACAAGCATTCAAAAGATACGTAAAGCAGTGCAGGAGTAAACAATATAAATATCAATACAGGCATTCACAAGATAAGTAAAGCGAAGTTCAATAAATTTCTGTCTAGGCTAAGCTTTTGAGAGCGTAAACACAGTAATGTACTCATGCACACAAAAATACAAAAATACAAGTTTGAGAAACAGGGAAGGAAAGCAGGTCAATAACATCCTTATAAAATGTTTTTACAGGAAACTTTGCAATTCTTCGCGAAAAGCGTCACGATCTGTTATGCTCGTAATTTTATCAGGAAGACTGTTCCATACGGTTATGACACATGGCAGTGCTGATGCTTTAAATGACAGTGTATTGCCGAATATGCGCATGAAACTATGCTTAAGGCGGCGTGACGTGCGCGCTGGTACTTCAAGCGGCAACACATGAGATCGATTACCATGGACGTATCTATGGAAGAGGCAAAGAAGACTTATCGTGTGACGAGTTTCACGTGGCTGGAGCGAAATATCTGCTTTAATCTTGGTCACGCTGCAAGTTCTGTCGTAGTTACTTGTGATGAAGCGCGCTGCCCTGTTGTGAATTTTTTCTAGCATATCAACTAAATAATTTTGATGTGGTGACCATACTGATGACACAAATTCTAACTGTGGGCGAACAAAAGTCTGATATGCTAATTTACGAACTGTAGCAGGGGATTTACGCAAGTTCCGTTGAAGATAACCCAGAGTTTTCGAAGCTCTTGCGCAGATAGCTGTTATGTGTGGACACCAGGAAAAATGAGTTGTAAGTTCACTGCCAAGGTACTTGTAGGACAATGTCGGAGGTACGGCGGTGTTATTTAGGACGTAAGAAAAGTGAGAGTTTGAATGTTTTCGCGAGAAGGACATACCTTACATTTGTCTGAGTTCAGGGTCATCTGCCACGTACTGCACCAAAAACTGACAAGGTTAAGGTCGTTCTGCAATACTGAATGGTCATCAGATGTTTTTATTGTACGGTATAAAATGCAATCGTCGGCGAAAAGCCTTATTTGCGATGATATGTTTTGTGGAAGGTCATTATTGAAAATTAAGAAAATAAGAGGACCAAGGACAGTACCTTGCGGTACACCAGAAGTAACGTCAGAAGTAAGCGATGAGTGGTTATTAACAACAGTCAACTGTTGCCGCAAGGAGAGAAAGTTTCGGAGCCAAGATAATGTTAATGAGTCCAGTCGAAGCGCGGATATTTGTGAGATGAGGCGACACTATCAAATGCTTTGGAAATATGTAAGAATACACAGTCAGTCTGTTGTTTGTTATTCATGCTGGAATGTAATTCTGTTGTAAATTCAAGCAACTGAGTTTCACAAGATAAGCCTTTTCTGAATCCACGCTGGTTAAAATAAAAAAAAGTCACTTGATTCTAAATGGCGGTAGATATGCGATGCTATGATATGTTCCAGTAGTTTACAGCTGACGCATGTTAATGAGATGGGACGGTAATTTCGTGGAGAGTACTTGTTATCCCCCTTGAATACAGGGATAACCTTTGCGATTTTGCAGTCCAGGCGTAGTTCGCCAGAAGATAAGGATTTCCTAGAGATATGACAAAATTTGGCTTGAAATTGTAACGTTGTTTTCTAGTATTTTTGAGTTGATATTATCTATACCGGAAGATGTGAATAATTTCACATTATTTATTAAAGACGAAATGCCATCTGCTGTAATATCTATCGGTTCCATAAAAGGATATTCAAAGACAGGAACTATGGGAACAGTGGAACAGTCTTCCTGTGTAAAAAAAGATGTGAAAAAATTGTTGAACGCTACTGGACAATCAGCGTCAGACAGAGGACTTTCACCATCATCATGTAGCACAATATTTCGGACAGTGTTACCTGGTGATATGACTTCCCAGAATTTTCTGGGATTGTTGATTAAAAGAGATGGCAGGTCACGAGAGAGATATTTGTCTTTGGCTGCGCATAGCTCTTTGCAGTAAAGTTTCAGAAAATCACTGTATGCTGCCCAAGATGAGGCTCGATTGTCCCTTCTGGCCACCCGATACAGGCGCTTCTTCTTGTTTCTTACTGTTCGAAGGTGCTTTGTGAAGCAAGGATTAGATCTGTCATTTGCTGTAACGATTTCTCGCCCGTTATTTTCTACAAGAGTTGTTAATTTTTGCTTAAAAAGTTCCCAGCTGTCACTTACCGATCTTGAAATAAAGAATGGCAGAAACACTTCACTAAGAAAAATAGCCAATTCAGCATTAATATTTTTATAGGCGGCCCCATTGTAATCTCTAATACCTTTAGTCTGAACCTGATAGAAAGTTTGTGGAATATTATTGTCTAATTGAAGAATTTTGAGATCACTCACGCCATCAATGTAAGCAATAGGCCCGGGGGTATCAGGTGCGGAAGTTAATACTAAATCTAGGATGTTGGGACCACGGGTGTGTTGATTTACTGTCTGGGTTAAATTGTAATCTAGTATTAGGCTAATAAATTCAGCAGAACTACGGCATGATGATGACAGATTTGGCCAATCAATAAGGGGAAAATTAAAGTCTTCCAGGAGATAAACAAGAGTCGTGGAACATTGTTGAGTAGCACGTGTAATGCTTTCACGCAATACATCGAGAAACGAGTGGTCAGCGTCGGGCGGCCGATAACATGTGCCCGCTCGGACACGGGCAAAGGCTGTTGCGCACGCGACGCAAACTATTTCAGCTGGGGAATCGGTGTCTACGAGAAAGGACGAAATGCAGGTTTTTATAGCAATCAGGACGCCACCACCCCTCTTCCCACTACGGTCATGCCTGTAAATGTTGTATTTGTTACTGTTGGAAAGAAGTTCTTCATTAGTGATGTCTGTGTGCAACCAAGTCTCAGTTAATGCTACGATATCAGGATCGCCATCTTCCCAATAAGCACTCAATGCATCGCGCTTGTTTAGTAGACTGCGAATGTTCGTGTAAGATAACGACAGCGTTGACGTTAACGTAGATTGCGATTTCTTAGCTATACCAGCAAATGTTGCCTTTTTTAGCTACAGGATTGACGGTACAACTGTGTCGGTAGCGTGGTCATAAACATAAGTGGTGTCATTAATATGATCCTTATCTATTGTAAGTTTGAAAGGCTGTTTTCTTGTTTTGGAAAAATCAAACAATTTTTTCCCTTGCCTGCCTTGTGGACAAAAAAAAATGTTCGCGTATGGAATGATCAGTACCTATTAGCTTGTGCGCAAGTGCGAGGATATTCTGCTTGTCTTTAAAAAGGGCTAATCGTGCTATGATGGGCCGACGTTTCACAGAAGAAAAACGTTCCAATCTATGCACGCGCTCACACTGTGCGTTCACCATGGTAAGGCCAAGCTGTTCAGAGCAAAACTGTATTATTTTTTGTTCAGACGCAGCCCAGTTTTCGCCTTGCTCATCATCAATACCGAAAAACAGTACATTACATCGTCGCATTCTGTTTTCTGTATCATCACATCTCGAAGTGAGCGAGTGAAGTTGGTCACATAAACTGCGTAACTTGTTATTAGGCTTCCGAATTTGAACACTATCCAGAGATGCAACCATGTTTTCGAGTGCATCTATCCTTCCAGCTAAGAAATCTACTCTGGCATCTGTGGCTTTTTGCCATTCCCTGACACCTTTAAGCTCATTTAGAATAGCTGCCTGTCCCGCTTCAAGTCTGCGCACAGTCTCAAGAACGGAAGCAAGCGTTTGCGCGATGGCATTTGGGTCAGGGCCCAGGTCTTGTTCAACATCCCCAGAAAGTAAGATCAACCAGCTACCTATGGAAGGACGTACGCTCGACAAGAGTAATGACACCAGGCACAATTTATCAGAAAGCACTTCGGGGCACGACACCGCAGTGAGGCAGTACTCATCAGTCTTAATACATGAAGCGGCAACGCGGTAACTGACCTCTAAATACAGCAGCGGTAAGTACCCCATTTCGGCGTAGGTGTCATGCTCAAAGCGAGCCGTGACCGGACGCTGCTTCTATTCCCTGTCGAGCGCTGCGATGATAGCGGTGCCAAGATCCAGGTTGCCAGCCCATTCCATGGAAGCGCTCCGAGTCTAGCGGGTTGAATGGGGATCCAGGCGGCGATGCGAGTAGAGCACTTGAAGGCGGGAGCGAGCATGCAGTGGACGAAGCATGGACGCCACTTAAAATGGCAGCCTGTAAATACAGCAGCGGTAAGTGCCCCATTTCGGCGTAGGTGTCGTGCCCAAAGTGAGCGGTGACCGGACGCTGCTGATATCCGCTGTCGAGCGCTGCCAAGTGCGCCTTTACTGCGTCATTTTCGGTTGTTATCACGTGTATTAGCGCTTATTCATGTGTGCTTTCAGTAAAGTTGTCTGTGGATAGTCATTGCTTCTCCGTGTATATTTCATGTGTAGTCCAGCTGTCAATAGTTTCGGAACGAGAGAAACCGATTGGTTAAGACAAACCACATGCTCACCGGCTGAACAAGCCAGCCCGAACCAGTTCTCTGGAAGGCGCGCTTTGATCCCACTCATTCATTAGGTGAACCCAGGGGATTGTGGCATTAAAGCGTTTAATCATACCTATATGCAATTACGATTTACGAGATACTTGACCATCGGATACGTTATAACATATGACGATATTATGATGATGGTTTCTGTTGGGATACCCTTTCAAACAAGCACTCACCGTCACCGAGTCTGATAGAACTAACCTGGTTTTACTGCGTGTATTGCACTGTAGTATAATGGCTGCTTTTCCTTGGTCTTTTATCTCTTCAGTAAAAATTTAATCTCAATGTTGTACACTTCCTTTGGCCATAACAAACTGGGCTGTCTCAATCTCTTCCCTTCTTTTTTTTAACAAACACTCTAAAGGTCTCTTAGTTATCCGGACTGTTGACCGTTAGGTTGCAAATGTTACTGCTTCCACCCGCGTTGAATCTCAGTGCTTCTGGGAGGTGGACGTTCCCCACTGCTCTTGATGGGTGAATATTTTGGCATTACAATACAATGCGCTGGGTTGTCTCCAGACTTTCCAGCTCCATTATGTTCTTGTCCTCAGGCAGCCAGCTCGGCGATGCCATAGCAAGACACTGCCCTTTGTGTTCTCGTGTAGATTTATACCCTGATTTATAACAAAACGATTGTATGAATTTAGCTTGATGTTTAACGCCATTTATGTTTACAGCAGTGTATGCACCGTGGCGTGGTAAGCGCACAGCTGCTCAGCAGGAATGTTATTCTGTGCCCGCGCACCGCTCATGCCAGTAGCAGAAGCCAGAACGCTGCGCTGGCTCCGACAGAGGCGATTGTATGGAGCGACACGGTGCGTCATGTGGTATTAGGCATATTTAACAGATTGTTTACATTCCACTCCGCTAGAACTGGTATATTCTAATGAACAGATTTAGCAGAGTGAGCCTTATGCTCCGCTAAGTTCGCATTTCACGTGCTGAGGAACTACAGAGAAGAGTGTAGAACAGCTCAGCCTCCGACGCAGCAGAAAATGGATGTACCCCGTGTGTCATCGCCTTTCGGGTGAGAGAAGCGACCAGTTAAACCATTATTTTACTCCCTACTCGCTTTAAGCGCGTAGCCACAGCCACACACACAGCCAGTGGAGCCGTTCTTGGCTTCAAATCAGCGGCTCACTGACAGCACATCGCGGTCCGTGCACTTTGTACGTGGCCGCTGACCATATCTGCAAGCATCGTGGCATTCACTAAGTAAGCTGAACACCGAAACCACCCCTATGCCTTCTGCGCATGCATAGAAGTCTGTTAAAAACTACGCCCGAGCAATGCGTCCTTCAGTGGGCCCGGTAGCAAGCTAGCGATGGCCCGTGCTAACATTTCACGCTTCTGTCTGGTGCAGGAAACGAACTCTTATTGCCTTTACGCAAAGACAAGTAGCCACCATGCACTCTTTGTGTTGCCGGGCCAACCGTGCGTTTGTTCCATTTTGTGTGATTGTGTGCAAATGCTGTTGAAGCATCTCATACTGGCTGGTGATATCGAATCTAGTCCCGGCCCCGACAAAGATATTCCTAATGTTTTGAAAGAGCTACAATCTGGTCAGACGGTAATGCAAGAACAACTAAGGTCTTTGGAAAAAAAGTATTTGATCATGATAAAGCGTTCAGTGAAATTAAAACACGGCTAGACAAAATTGAGACAGCCTGTGATGGTAACGACGACAGGCAGATTGAATTGGGCAAACTTCAGGAGATAAGCACCGAAAATACGGCCCACATAGGTGTACTGTCTGCCCGGCTAAACAACGCTAGAAGAAATAATCTTGTTTTCTACAGCATCGCAGATAAACCAAAAGAATCATGGTCTGATTGTGAGAAAATCATTATTGCACATTGTAAACAATATGTAGATGTACAAATAGAACTGCGTGATATTGCATATCCAGCTTTTCTGGACACGTATCAACTAGCGGCCCAAGCGGCCCCGGCACGAAGGTAGCGCGTTTTCAATGGAACGAGCTCGTTTTTCGCGAGTAACAAAAGGCGCATGGCGGTTATTGAAAAAGGCAGGTGACAGACATGTTCTAGAAGGCGATCCGCACTTGCCAAATGCAGTGATCACGCTGTGGCAAGCAAGAATTCTGTTCCCAGAGCGGTTTAAGATTCGGCAATGGAAGCCTATGGAAACGACGAAAATTTGTGCTCGATTTTGGAGACAAAAACGGTACCTGCAAAAAAACTACGGCGTCTATCGTAAAACTCACGGCAGCGTATAGACAAGAACGGCACCGAGAGCGGCGCTGCTGCGCCGGCGTTGAGAGCGCCGCATGCGGAGCAAAATTCTATTAGCGGTGGTACCCCTCTCCCATCTCTCGTTCGCGCCGCCTTGATTGCCTCCTGCACTGCGCGTGTTTGGGCACGTTTCGCGCCGCGCGCGGTGTGTGCGCGTGGACATTTCCTTCGAAGGGCGGTGTACAGTCTCTCTCACATTTAGGGGAAAACTCGAAGCGCAGCAGTTCGCGCAGATGCTCGAGGGGCGGGATCTTGAACGGCGTCGTCTGCTACGGCGGCGCGCGCTGGCCGCATTGTCGAGAAACGTTCTACTGTCAGGTGCAGGGCGCCGATCACATCGTTACTGCGTGAAATGAGCCGGTATTCTTTGCTAAGCGTTGCGCGACGCCCACTGATACGCCTCGAATGTAAGTTCATCGCTGCATGGCAGTCATAGATGACGTACTGATTCCATACATTCTTGACGGCCCGTTTCTGGAAGGCGACTATATATATTCTAACGCGATAGGACGCCGATCCACACTGCTCGTGCTGTGCAAGAACTGCTAGAAGAGCGCGCAGTCACTCTCTTGGAGCGGCCGCCTCAATCCCCGGGCGCCAACATCATTTAAAAATGTCTGGGGCTCGTTGAAAGTATCGCTGGCGCAACATCCCCTCTATCAGTCGCCCGAGGATAGGCTTCGATCCACCGTCGTCAGCGACTGAGACGTGCAGCGAATGAACACATCCCTGATCAAGTCATTCTACACTTCACTGCTTTCCAGGATGAGCGCTGTCATCGCTGCCGCTGGGGACATGACGAGATACTAACTGAAGTTCCGAGCGTGACGTGTCCAATTCCCCACCGGCGGGCAGGGTCTGTCTGGTGTAGCGAATGATTGTCGAGAAAAATCACTTCCAGCTCATTGTCTGAACCTAAAACGTTCATTTAATCGTGTCCGTTTGTTTCACCGTGTTCGACTCCCATTGTTGAGTGCTTTGTTTTCCTTTCGAGTCAAACAAAGACTGAGCACGTTGCGCGCACATCTTGGTGCGTTTTGTCGCTGCTCATTACGGTAGCACACACAGTGAAGAAATATACGTGCACACGCTCAGTACTCCGGACTTTCGAAAGAACAAATGAACCATGTTGTCAAAAGAAGTTTGTGGAACTCCATTATCGCCAATGAAGGATCAGAGTGGGGCGACGCACAACGTTTAGTAAAGACTATCAGCTCAGTTCCTGCAGTACCGATGAAATCGGTGCACTGCCCCTGACAGTACCATGCTTCCTGAAAATGCGGCCAGCGCGCGCCGCCGTAGCAGACGACGCAGATCACGACACTGCCTCTCAGGCCCGTGCGCCTGCTCGAGCTGCTGCCGCCGCACGACTCATTGCTTGCCGCATCGCGACGCAATACGTTCCGAGTTTTCCCCCTAGTGTGAAACAAGCTGCACACGCTATATTTGCCTTTAAGAAGATCGGTACGCTTCACGATTATTTTTATGGCTGCAATGCGGCGAAAGGGCAGCGTCTGCTTAACCATGTAAGGGACGCTGAGCAGGTAATTAGAAACGACATCGTATGTGCCGCCGGAAAAATCGTCAGCACAAACGATGCGGCACATACATACAGCACCAACGAGCTAAAGTCATTTTTGCAGTTTCTCACATTATGTTTGCTACAAATCCGTGTTGTCTCTGATGGCGACAACGGACTTCTATCGACACTGTGCGGAAATAAACAAGATATATCGCTGCATAGCACAAGTACGACATGCGCACACAACTTTAACTAGTACGTCCCCTACAATATGGAATAGAGGCAGCAATGTAGACAGCTTGGTCATTTTTTAACAGTACTCAAGAGACGGAAGTTGAAAGTATTATTAATCATTCCTGCTTCAGCAATGCCGGCGCGACCAAGACGCGGGTGTGTATCGTCCAGTAACCCGATCGATCGGTGCAGTGGTGAAGCGGGAATGAACTCCGGTCATGTTCAATGCATCATGCACATATTGAATTTCTCGGCACGCGTGAACTTCGGCCACTGCTAGCGCATACAACAGACGTGGTTTCCATTCTTAGACAGCGCACACACAAACGAAACACGAGAAAGAAGACAGGATAAGCGCTCGTTTAACTTAAAGTTTTTATATGAATAAAAGGATTATGTACCGAGTAATTATTAATTTCACGTGGGTTACATATAGAAACCGTCATACACTCAGGAGGGATCTATGAACGAGCTCGCTTCGTTTGCCAGATGTTTACTTCGCTCGGCGCACCGCAGTAATGCATGTCCGTCGTCTGCTTCTTTCGTACCATTTTCTTGTGAATCGGCAGAATTTCACTGGTGGCATCAACCTTTTCATGTTTACATTGCTGTCGTGACAGTTAACAACACAATAATAATTTCCGGTCATCCGAAGAGGTGCCGTCGCAAACAAGAGACGTTTCGCGCGCAGCGCGAACTGAACGCGGGCGCGACCGTGAAGGGAAGCGGCGACGGAAACCCCCGCTGGAGATGAAATCGCTCCGCCAGGGGAGAAACGAGCGCTGGCGTCTAGGATGAAACTTGGCGTGCGGTCGTCTATTCAGTCCGGAGATTGAGCTTTCGATTTATGTCTGTCGCGGCTCTCTACACCTGGCGTAACGGTGTTCTCGAAAGCAATTTTTGAAATGCAGTCATGCAAGTTCACGTTGTATCTATAAAAACCCAAGCGTATCTCTCGCTCAAACGTTGACAGCCGTGGCCAAGTTGTGTAATCGCACGCGCCTGTGGTTCTGCGTCAGGCTGGCATTGATTCGATGCCGAGCTGCGTGATTACCCCCTTTTTTTAACGCTACCTGGTACTCAGTTCGACAGTTTTCCACCAGGTGCTCCTAACACAAAACTGAAGATTGGATTTCAGTTTTCATTATTTCAGGAGTGCTCTTCAGAGAGAGAAAGAGAGACAAAAGGGAAGGAAAGACAGGGAGGTCAGCCAGTGCAAATACCGGCTGGCTACCCTGTGCTGGGGAAAGGGGTAAGGGGAATAAAAGGAGAAGGAAGAGAGAAAAAAATTCACACAGTAACGCGATGCTACGCGCAAAACAATAGTCAAAGGCGGTCGCACAATTCACATGTCCTTAAGAACTTGAGCAAAGCCCTTAAGGCGTTGAGTGCCGAAATCCGTCTGGACCAGTGTCCTAAAACTTTCTCTTCTGTGAAGGGGCGATTGTCCAGTTTTTCGAGCGCGGTCACGAGCACTTTTCTTGGCACATGGTAACGTGGACAGTCACAGAGGAGGTGCGCGATCGTCTCTTCGCAGCCGCAGGTGTCGCAAGCAGGGCTGTCGGTGATTCCAATGCGGAAGGAATATGAGTTCGTGAAATGCCACGCCCAGCAATAGGTGGCACAAAATTGTTGCTTCCGCTCGTGGCAACCCTGGTGAAAGACGGAGTTGCATACTTGAATCCAATCTGTGAAGACGTGTGTTCGTGAATTCACTGGTGTTCCACAGAGTTAGCGTAAGCTCGCGTGCGAGAGAGTGCAGACTTGTGGCTGCATCTGTTCTTGACAGCGTTATGGGTATAATCTGGGCACCATCATGGGCCGACCGGGCAGCGTCATTTTCACTGTCATTTCCCGAAATTCCACAGTGTCCCGGTATCCACTGGTAGATGATGTTGTGTCCCTTGTCGATTGCGTAATGGTGGAGTAGTCAGATGTCCGCGACTAATTGCACATTTGGTCCGTGGTTGAAAGGAGACAGCAGACACTGGAGAGCTGCCTTTGAATCACAAAAGATGGACCATGAATGTGGTGATTTGGAAGCAATAAACTCCAGAGCAGCACGGATAGCTGCGAGTACTGCAGCCGTCGACAATGTAACGTGAGATGTCTTGAATTTGACAGTGGCAAATTGAGCGGGAAGTACTGCTCCAGCTGAACTTTTAGAGGAGACAGAACCATCCGTGTCAACGTGGGTGCGTTCGTTGTGTTTTTCATGTAGGAATGAAAGAGCGGTTTGTTTGAGCGCGAAAGATGACATCTCCGTTTTCTTTTTGATGCCGGGAATAACAAGAAGGGCCTGCAGTATATGCAGGCACCACAACGACAGAGCTGGTCATGCTGCAGGTGTGAAGCTTGACGGCAAACTTCCGTGGTTGGTGGCAATAATTCTGCTAAACGCTGAACGTGGTCGAGCGGCAGGAAGGGAGGTGAGATGATGCGATGGAAGTCGGGTGAAGTGCCTGACGTGCATCCTTAAGGAGTCGACATGAATATAGGCATTTATAGGGTGGTCATGCGCGATGGCTATTGTTGCTGCCGTTGATGCACACCTGGGAAGGCCAAGACAAATTCGCTGAGCTTGAGCTTGTACAGACTGGAGGGCTCGAATGTTGGTCTTACAGGTCCCGCCTAGTACAGGTAAGCGGTAGCGTTGGAGACCCAGGAACAGTGCGTTATAGAGTTGGAGCATTGCACTCACAGATGCACCTCATGACTTTCCTGCAAGAAATCTGAGCACGTCTCTTATCATCAGTAGTTTTCTTTTTAGGTAAGAGACGTGAGGACTCCAGGAGAGGTCTCGATCAATTATCACTCGTAGAAAACGGTGCGTCTTCTCGTAGGCAATAGGCTGTCCAATAATTCTAACAACGTATTGTTTCATTGATTTGCGCCATGAAAGCGATCATAGAGCACTTCTGGGAAGACACCTCCAAACATCGTGCTCGAAGATAGCTGGATGTTAGTGTGGCCGCTTTTTGCGGTCTGGCGCGTACCTGTGGACGCGTCGCTCCTGATGACCAAATGCATATATCGTCTGTATGTATCGACACATGGACAGATTGTGGAAGGCTGTGAACCAGGTCGAGGAGCACAAGGTTAAATAGAGCGGGGCTCAAGACTCGGCCTTGTGGTACTCCACGGTAGGTGTTGTGTTGTGATGATGCACCATCCTCTCTTTGAACAAAGAATGACCTGTCCGTCAAGTAGCTGAATATCTATCGAAACACAAGTCTACCTAAGCCGACATCGCCCAAGGCGTCCAGGATGGCTCGATGTGTTACGCTGTCATAAGCGCCTTTAACATCCAGGAACATCGCAGCTGATGGTCTCCTTAGGCTTTTTTCGTGTTGAACAGACGAGACAAGATCTATGACGTTGTCTACTGAAGATAGTCCGCATCGGAAGCCTGCCATAGCGTCAGGGTATATCTTGTAATGTTCTAGATACCACTCTAGATGTCAGCACTATCCTCTCCATCACTTTTCCTAGACAACTGGCCAGAGCAATGGGACGATAAGATGCCACATCTAGGAGTGATTTACCTGGTTTGAGCAGAGGCACAGGGCGGCTGGACTTCCATGCAGCTGCAACCACTTCTTCACGCCATGAATTGTTGTACACCTCTAGAAGAGCATGCCGGGCTGTTTGACCGAGGTGGCCAAGAGCTGCGTACGTCTACCCGTTAGGCCCAGGTGAGGAGGAACGTCTACATGCTGCCAACGCCACTTGTAACTCCTCGATCGAAAACTGATTGTCCATACGAGAATCCCGCGAAATTGGAACTTCAAGGGGTTCATGTACGGGGAACAAGGAAGGTAGACCAGCAACCCTTAAACAGAAATCCTCTGCTGCGTCGATCTCTCGGTGACCCTGAGAGAGAGCCAGGCATTTGAAGGGGTGGCGTTGTTGTGGAGACATTCGAAGACCGCGCACCATAGTCCATATATGTGACAGGGGTTTATGTGGATCAAGGGAATCACAAAAAGTTTCCATCTTAGAGACTGCAGGGAGTTTATCCGACGTTGGATCTTCTTCTGTATGCGTCTCGCCTCACTTAGGCCGCAGATGGAGTTGGTGCGTCTGTACCTTCGTTCCGCGCGACGGCGAATCGCTCGAAGCCGCTCCAATTCTGCTTCGAATTCAGAAAATTTAGGAAGGGGCCTAGAAACTCTTGTGGCTTCTCGAGCAGCGTCGTTAATGAGCTCCTCGATGTTGCCAGGTAGACATTGTTGGATCTTTTGGCAATTCTTCTCCATGAGGAGCGTGTATTTAGGCCAGAAGATGCGTTGAAGAACTGTGGTAGAGTGTGACTTGCGTATGCCATCGATTTTAACGTACGTTGGAACGTGGTCACTACCATGTGTTTCATTGTCCGGAAACCATTTCACACTGGCACGGAGGCATCTTGAAACAAAAGTCAAGTCCAGGCAGCTACTGTATTTCAATCCCCGCAGAAAAGTGGGACTGCCATCATTTAGGCAGCAGAGTTCATTGTCCGACGCGTGAACCGTGAATTATGAACCGTGAGTTATCTGAGTATTTCCATACGTTCATCGTTAACTTTCCACTAAATTCTCTCCTGTCGAACTGGCTGCTTTATAAAGCAGAGATGCATCCCCTTATGCGTCTTTACATTCCCACCATTACAATAACATAAAGAACAACATCACCATGGATGATTCTATCCCTCAAACGACTAAATACTAAGAAAAATGGCTGTTTCGATCAGTTAAACGGTCTAATTCTTCTTACACTTGGCAGAAGTATTACGAAGTCGAGAAAGAATATGACAAGTTAACCTCTCAAGCGAAATGCAAGTTTCTTTCTACCACTTTACCAGCTATGCTACATACTAACACGAAGCGATTTTGGCAAGCTAATAATCCTGATCAATGAAATGAGATTTCACTTAACAATAGCTCCTGACTTCCGATCCCTGAGACTGCGGTTGCAGATCGTCTTAATACAACATTTAGTTCAGTTTTTACTAATGAATTACCTGAGGGCTTGCCCGATCCACCATACTTCGCGTATCCGCTCGGGCAAAATATCACATTCGATCCCATCGGCATTGTCAAAGTAATTGAATCATTGAAGAACTCGTCATCCAAGGCAGAAGATGGTATCAATGCTACAGCGCTAAAAAATACTAAACATGTGTGCAGCCTGTTTTTATCACTCATATTTCAGGAATCACTTAACAGCGCTTCAATTCCACATGACTGGCAGGTGGGCAAGGTCATCCCAGTCTTCAAGCAAGGAAGCCGATCATCACCGAGTAACTACTGCCCTATTTCCATAGCAAGCGTGTCTTGTAAAATAATGGAACATATTTTACACTCGCATATTGCTAACTTCCTCACATTCGTCAACTTTCTTTCACCCAAGTCAGCATGGTTTCCGCAAAAATTATTCTTGTGACACCCAGCTTGCTCTTTTCTTGCACGACTTACATTCAAACCAGGATCGTAACATCCCGACTGACACAATATTTTTAGATTTTGAAAAAGCGTTCGATAAGGTCCCTCATGGTGGTCTCTTAATAAAGTTCTCCCGTCTTAACATTCATCCTTGTGTTCTAAGCTGGATTCGAGGTTTTTAAATAACCGTCAGCAGTTCGTATACGCTAGCTCACACACTTCTTCTTTAACACCCGTGCTATCTGGCGTACCTAAGGTACCGTACTCTGTCCCCTCCTTTTCTTAATATACATAAAAGGCCTGCCTTGTAGTATTTCTTCTCATATCCGACTCTTCGCAGAAGATTGTGTGGTTTACCGAGCGGTTACTAACCCCACCGACCATTTGGCGTTACAAAATGACCTATCGCGCATACAAAACTGGTGTAACACTTGGCTCATGTCATTAAATGTAGCTAAAACCGTTTTAATGTGTATTTATCGTCGTCGTAATTACGATATGCGTAATTATAGCATCAGTAACATGCAGATTTCAACAACTGATTCATTCAAATATCTTGGTGTGTATATGTCGCGTGACTTTACTTGGACCTGTCATGCATGTAAACCACATAATAAATTTTGCTAATCGTACTCTATGTTATCTACGCCGTTATCTTTTCCTCGCTCCTCCCCCTATTAAACAGCTAGCTTTTCTTACATTGGTGTGGCCCAAGCTGGAGTATGCCGATTCTATTTAGACCCCTACCACAATAACCTAATTAACGCCCTCTAGTCGGTTCAGAACCGCGCGACAGGATTTATTCTGCCAACTTACTGGCACAATTTAAGCATCTCAGCACTAAAAGCCCAAATAAACTTACCCTCTCTAGCCTCACGCCGTAGAATCGCACGTCTTAAACTTTTTCATAGATGTTTCCACTCTGTACCTTTTGACAACCTGTACATAAAAAGAGCACATCGCATTGCCCGCACCAGTCACTCTAATACAGTATATCCCCCACAAGCCTATACCGTGACTTTTCAGCAGTAATTTTTTTCTGCGTACAACACGAGACTGGAATGGCCTGCCCACCGAAGTGGCCACAGTGTATCGACCCACTTCCATTCCAGCGACTCATCGAAAGTATCCCTTTGTTATTTGTAGTGTCTTTCTTCGTCGCTACCCCCCCCCCCCCTCCGCTCCCTCTTGCAATGTCTCAGCAAGAGATCTTTGAGGAAATAAATAAATAAACATAGCGCTAGGCAGCGCGCTTTGGGCTGATAAAGGGGCCCTGAACCACTTTTTGTCGAACTTGATACATGCATTTGAAGTAAAAATTTCATGAATGTTTTGCCCCGACTAGCCATTGGCAACCACATAGGCCTTTCGTAGTGCTTCCAATCCTTGTTCAACGGCTGGCACTGCGAAGGCTACGGCGGAGTGGGGCGTTCCCACAACGCTCCGCCTACTGAACGGCACCGTGGCGCACAGTTGAAATTTCATTTGCATGTTCACATCGAAGGCCACTACAACGTACCCAGTGAGTGCCCTCAGCCAGCGGGCTCGTCGCGGTGCCGCCCGGTGGCGGTCGCCGTATCTACGCCATCGAAGCTGCCTGCAACTGTAGCGCGCCGCGTTTGGTTTGTGCACGACAGGGCTTGAGTGCGCGCTCGCGCTCATATGCTCCAGTGCGGACATGCTGCGTGGTGCGGCCAGGCTTTGCCCTGCACCAGCTTGATTGACGCACAGTAGCCACATCCAGCCTCTTGAAGCACCATCAAGACGAAGCCAGGTCTGCGAAGGCGTCTAACCAGGAGCCGCCAGGAGTGAGCGCACGCTGGAAACACTGCTTGTGCTCTTACCTCAAGTTTCGCGCCGTGGGAGGCTGGCTGACTGTTCAAAAGTAGGCGGAATTAGCGAGACCCGATGGCTACGAAGCGGATTATAAGCAGGGTGGGCAAAGTGCTATTCCTACGTGGGAGGCCACGGCCGACCATCAGCAAACGATGCGCGACTTCTGGAAGTACGTAGCTATTATCGAAATTCGAAAACAAATTTTGGCTTATTTTAGCACGTTTCATAAACTGAGCCAATAAATATACACAGTAATAGTAGGAAGAAACCCACTGTTCTAAACACCCTTCTTGATTGATGTCAGCTATTGGCCAATAGCAGGCCGTATGGGAATCCATAATAGATAGTCTATAGGCGTAGTGCGTGCCGACGGACGCGCCACCAGTGGCGACCTTGCGCAGAACACACGGGAGAGGAGCCAGCCGGGCGCCGTAGTTTGTTGTCTCGTTGATAGTGCTTCTCTGTCTTATTCACCTTTTCAGAGCAAAATAGGCAACACCTTTCACATGTGTGGGGTGACCAAAGCTTCAAGGAATGTCGAAGAAGAATTGTTGCAGGGTGAGGGTTGGGGGACTGAAATACTGGTGAAAACGCCGGCGATATGGTTCTAATCATTCCCCGCAAAGCCTCATCAGCGGGAGCAACGGTAGCAATGAATCGTCGCTTTGGGCGGGACATTTCTTGTTCTCATCCTCTCCTCTGTCGCGTCGTTGTTTTTTCCAGTCAATCATAGCTAGACGCGTAAGCGACGAAGCTCGTCTGCAGTGCAGCATGCGGTTTTAAGCCATTTCGCCAAAGTTCGGAATGTCGTTTGCCGCTTTACCGCGTTTTGCTAGCTAGGCAGCATGACTGCATGAGCGTATTCTGTCGTATGTTAAAGCTACTGAAGTTTGAAAGAACTGAAATTGTTGGTTTTATGTGGCCCGGTAAATCTTCGCACCAGCTGTCGCGCACTCCATGTTCTTGCATATATTTTATGAGTGGCTTCGCACATGTTTAACTGTTGCTAGTAGCTTCATGCGCAACTCTTGATTTTTTGAGCTGCGAGGTTTTCACCCTGCCTCGTTTGTAAAGGGTCTAAGTCACGCTGCGTCTTTTCGGAATGATAACAAGCAAGTGCTTCTTTATTAGCTTTATTCTTTTCGCGACGGCGTCTTAGATATATTGTGGCTTTGTGGGAAATTCGTTTAGAAAATAGGTAGTTCAGGGCAAGAATTGCTAATAGTTGCTGCATATGGTATTTTTGTTCCATTTCTCGCTGAAACGTTCGCGTCACGTTTGGGGAGTCACACGCCTCGATGCTGTCTGAGCTTGACTTAACACGCCGAGTAATATTTCTTTGTTTCACAACGTAGTCCCTTCTTGCATGTGAATGTTGTACTCAACTTAATTCTTTCTTATTATGCTTACACCACAGAGGACTAAACCCGGCCTAGGCTTGCCGCTGGCGCTCATCTACTTTGACTAGCGCTGCTTTGCCTTTAAATACATCATGTGACACTTCTCTCTAGTAAGATAAGAAATAAAGTACTGAAAAGCTAGTCAGACTTTAGCTTTGTACGTTTCCAAGCAGCTCCCTTGGAGAATTTAAAATTGCAAGAACTGCAGCGGGAACGCCAGTTCATCGGCGTATGTAGCAGAATACGCTAATTAGCTAATTTCAGCTAATTACATTAACGCTGGTTCGGAAATATGTGCTGTGACTTCATATAGGTACGTAGGCGTTAACTTGTCCAATAACCTCAGTTGGTCCTCGCACATTTGCAACATTAGCAATGATTCCAATCGTGTACTATGCTACCTGCGCTGCAATCTACGTCTTGTTCCGCCCTCAGCAAAACTACTCGCGTATTTAACACACGTTCGACCCAAACTGGAATACGCATGCTCAGTGTGGGACCCACACCAATCTAACCTGTCAACAGCACTAGAATCCATACAGAATCGTGCAGCAAGGTTCATTCATTCTAGCTACTCTTACCACACTAGCGTTACTAAACTTAACTCACCTCTGAACCTTCCAACCCTCGAGCAGCGCCGCAAGACAGCCAGACTGTGCCTCTTTTACAAATTTAATCACTCACTACTTCACCAGACCGACATCACGCCTGCGCATCGCACCTGATCCCGTCATAGCCAATCAAAGGATGTTTATCCCCCTCCAGCTCGCACCTCCACTCATCTCAACTCTTTCTTCGGTCAAACAGCGAAAGACTGGAATCATCTACCTGCTGAAGCGGTGCACCACTCTAGTGATTCATCGTCCAAGGCATTCATTGAAAATATGATCTAAATATGCCTACCCCTCATGTAAAATCCCAAATGGGGTATTTGAGGTACCAATAAATAAATAAATAAATAAATAAATAAATAAATAAATAAATAAATAAATAAATAAATAAATTGCATCGGAGTTACAGCGCTAACACGCGCTTTTATGAACCCATGCACTTGGTGACTTCGTTGACTAGTGTACGCGTTTCCATCAATAAATTCACAATTACTCTTGTTAAGCCGACTCTGACTGCACGTAACATGTATTCGTCGGCAGAAAATCACAACGGCATATGCAGACATCGCACCATGCGGATTTGCTTGATATAAGTCTGCACTAACGACGGGTGCTTATTATTGAGTTACAGAAGTAGCGTTAGGGCAAAAGTAGAATTAAAAGAAACGATCGAGACATCGAATAACTCATTAAAATTTATCGGCTAGTCAACATGAGCTCCACTTCATGTAAATGGGGTTCATGGCGTTTGTCTGCGGGACGCACATGGCATGTATGTGGACCATGTTGCCCCAAACATCGGTAAGATCGTGTTCATACCCGCTCCCGCAGAGGTCAGCGTCTTCCCTACAGCTGTCACCGCAGAAGTAGCAGTCAGGCGCCCGAACAAAGAAATCGCAGCCGCAAACTTCAGCCATACTTCACTCTAAAACAAAATTACACTATTTGAGTTGTATCTTGCCACGAAACAATAAACGTAATTTGTCTTGTCCGCATTTCCTTTCTTTACCGCTGCGAGCCCGGTACTTCCCTTTAACGAACGACATGCGCGTTATCAGCATGGAATAGTAGTGCCCACAGGAAAGTAATGGGCGCGGCGTTTTCAAGAAAGGAAACACAAGCAAGGCAGATGGATATTATCGTTGTGTGGAAGATGTACACCCCAAAAGGTGCACCTTTGTCTAAGAGTGTTGCTGCAAAGGGTTGTCGTCTGCTACTGCTGCCGCGCGTACAGTTGGAAGCGCCCGCTAGGTTGCTATCAGTGGTGCCTCTATAGGCGGTACATTAGGCGTGTAATAGATAATCTATAATAGGTAATCTATAATAGAAAATCTGTATTAAATAAAACGTAAAGATTAGAGTGAAGAGCAGGCTTCTCTTGAAAAGAAAGCACTTGAAAAAAGAAAAGGTAACTTCACACTCAGCTTGCGAGCTCCAAGCATTGCGTACGATTATGAAATTTGACTGAGATTTCCACAGCAGCGTATGAAATTCGCGAAATGTTTTTTTTTTATCTAGCCAGAGGGGTTGTGCCAAACTCTTCTATAGGTCAACTCCAGCGAAATTTGATTTTGGGTAAATGTGTTTTAATTTCGTACTATATTGTCGCGTTGTACTGAGAGTAAAGAACACCGAATCGCCAGAAATGTGAATCAGGAAACCAACTGCATATTGCGAAAACCTGTGCGCAATATGCACTCCTATGAGCACGCGTTATTAACGAAATATTTTCATGGCCCCAAAACACGGAGAAAATGCGGCGATACCGCATGCCTCTCAGCTGCCATTGCATATGGCCACTCATTAGCATAATTTCGGCAGCTAGTCACACAATAAAGTAATTTTAAAAATCTATGCAATGGCGGCCAAGCGCAACGTCCCACAAGATCACATTGACGTTCACTAAACGGCCCTTCCTGTCACGCTTCTCACGACATATTCCTTCAGCCAATCAGCAAGCTGACATGGTGGCTAACTTGGGCCATCGCCACGTATTCGCAAAATGGCACATATATTCCACGGGCTTGCACAGGCTACCGCTCACTTTATTTTCGAAGCGCTAACGCCGCAATATGGCTCCCAAGGACCCGAAAAAACTATTAGCCAATAAAATTTTCAGCTCCACGTCACGTTTTGTCAGCATGATCAAAAGACAAAATTGAATTTCGCAAAATTTCCGCTTCCCCGCACAGATGCTAAAGCACGTGACCTCTTGACAGCCAATGAGAGAGTCAACATGGCATATAATGACAGGCGCGCAGTGGCCATGTGTGTCGAGAACAGAGCCCAAGTATTTGCATCGCGCATATAATATATAATAATATATTATATATTAAAACTGTATATAATATATAGTTTCAGCGAGAACATAGAAAGCAGATAGAGTCAAAGAAACCATTCAAGTTGTCTCCAGATAATGTAGGCGCGTCTTGCGATGAGGGAAAGCTAAGTTAGCGGGTGAAATGCACTCCCACGAAAAAGGATAAAGAAGCACAAGTGTCAATACATAAGCGAAGAAATCTTGAGAAAACTGCAACGCTGATTGTTTTATAACACTTTGTTAGCAGCCTTTAAAGGGACGCTAAAGCCAATACTAAATCAAGCTAAAGATCGGTGCTCGAGAATCTTTGAGACGTCAATATTATCGCGAACAGAGCCTTAATGTCGGACATGATTAGAGACTGCCTAGACATTCAAGTACTTGCGCGATGACGCAAGTACTCGTCACTTAAATTCTGTCTCTAGTACTCAACCTCTCGATGAAAAAAAAATCCTTGTATTAACAAGAAGAAAGTGGGTTAGCAGAGGGGCCGGATATTTATTACTCGTATCATTAGAAGCCAAGAAACAAAGGCACCAATGACTACATAGGGGAAATTACTTGTACCAACTAATTGAAGTAAACAAACTATAAATTAATGGAATGGAAAGTGGACGAAATAACTTGCCGCAGGTGGGGAGCGATGCCGTGTCTTCGCAAAACGCGTGCGATGCTCTAACCAACTGAGCTACCATGGCCCCAATTTCCCATCCACTTTCTTGGGTATTTGTGCGTTACTACTAGAACTAACCTTGGGAGTTTTATAGCCAGCGCCACCACTCAAACCTTGGCGGCGGATGTGGGACATCTTTTCTGCCGCAGGCGTCATGAATACGGGAACTTTCTGGTTGAAGACAACTGGTCAATAAACCCACCCCTGCTACTGGAAGTCATCAATGTTGCCGGATTCGAGACCCTCGTCGCGTAATGAACGAAAAGGAAGGGGTTTAACCGAGGGGCCGGATTTTTATTAATCGTATCCTGAGAAACCAACAAACAGAGACACCAAGTACAAGATAGGGGAATGGCGGCGCTGGCTAACACTCGGAAGGTTAGTTCTAGTAGTAACACATAAATATCCAAGGAAGTGGATGGGCGAACAGGACTGCGGTATACCTCTATTAGTTAGAGCATCGCAAGCGTGATGCGAAGAAGCGGGATTCTTCCCCACTTGATGTAAGTTGTTTTTTCATCCACTTTCATTGCCAAAAATGTATAATTTCTTTAGTTCAATTAGTAAGTACAAGTAATTTCCCCTATGTTGTCCTTGGTGTCTGTTGGTTAGCTTCTCATGATCATTGCATTGTATTATAAGACGAAATAAAAATGCTGCTTGCCTAGTTGTATTTATTTTTAGAAAAAAATGTCATTGAAATTCCTCTTGAAAAGACGCAGGCGGTCGAAAGGTTTCGTTCTCGCCCAACTCTGCGCCGCCCAAGCTTTCGAGTTTCAGTATCGTTGTGGCGTAGTGCTGCGCTGTTTTTGCTGGCTCGAGAAACTCGCACAAACTGGAAGCAGCAGAGAATTCCACTTCCATGTATGGTCACGGGATGCCCGAATGGTCTACGCCATTTTACGAAAAAGGACGCAGCGGAGAATCTCCCGCTCTGGATGGACGGATAGATGCTATGGGAGGGCCCTTTGGAACGGGGCGGTGGGTTGCGAAAGCAAGCTCTTTTTATTATTCTGCTTAATGTCCTACCTAGATTAAAAAGAAAACAAACACCATGAATTCCAACAACCTAATTTCATGAACCCATATTGTGGACTGTGATTTTGTGCGTCTCCGTTTTTTTTGTCATTTCCCTACTTTTCTTCCACCAGTCTTCCAATCACATCTTACTAATCTCTATTGCAGACATGTTTACTTTTCCCAAGCTCTCGCTGAAGCCAAGGGTTTGAAGGAGGCCAGTGGTGCCTAAATAGACTGCGGGGCGGATGTCCTCACATTCTAATCAAACATGCTCTATCGTTTCCCTAGATTTGCCACAGCAAGCACATGCTTATTCTTCCTTCTTATATATCGCTTTATACGTGCGTATTCTAAGGCATCCTGATCTCGCTTCGCGAATAATGAGCTTCCGTTTGAGCAATCATAAATTGTTTCTTTTCTGACTTCGTTTTTTCCTCTTAAGTAGTTAGTCATGGCAGGTTTCTCTTCCATTGCCGCCAGCCATGAGGTTAATTCAGCCTCTCTGACTTTCCGCTTGACCTTCTTTGTTGCTGTGTTGTTCACCCTACAGGCCACATACTTACTAGTAAGCTTCCTAGTTCTTTTCCTCCACTGTGAATCAATGTTTTTCCTGTACAGATACCTGAACACTCTCTCAGCCCATTTACTTTCTTCCATATTCCTAAGCCGTTCTTCATACTCAATTTTACTGCGAACTTCTCTCAATTGAAAACTAGTCCAGCCCAGATCACCCTGCACAGCTTCATTTGTAGTCTTCCCGTGAGCGCTCATACGAGGCGACCCACTGACCTTTGGTTCTCGTCGAGTCCTGATTGTACCCCTGATTGAAAGCAAACAACCGCATTTCCAAAAGTAAGTCCTGGAACCATTACGCCTTTCCACATGCCTCGGAGCACCTCATACCTATTGTATCCCCATAGTGATCTGTGCTTTATTGTGGCTGCATTTATCTTCTCCTTCATTGGTATTGTTTTTTCCTGTATTTCCTTATATCTATTGTCTTAGTTTATCCATATACCAATGTATTTATATTCTTTTACTCAAGATATTTCCTGGCACTGTATTGCCACTGTCTGTTAACTGTTTCCATTGAATACCATGACATCTGATTTTCTAAAGCTAAATTTCAAAGCTAAATTCTCGCTTTCCAGTCCACAGATATTATCCAGACGTTGTAAATCACTTTGCTTGCTAGCTAGCAACACAATGTCTTCCGCATAAAATAAACCTGAAAGCGGCTGCTCTGCTACTGTACCCACCTGCTTGTATGAGAGATTAAACCCGCTATTACTTCCTTCCAGCGCGCTCTCCATCCTAACCATGTACATCATAAGCAACAGTGGGCATAAAGGCCACCTCTGCTTCAGTCACTTGTTGATATCGACTTTCTCGTCGCTCCTCATCCCTTCCCATTTAACGCAAACCGCATTTTGTAGGTAAATATCTCTCGAAAGCTGTAGACAATAGTCATCTAAGCCTTACCCTTCCAGAATATCCCACAAAATGTTGCGGTCCTCGTTGTCATATGCTCCTGTAATGTCTAAAAAAGGCCACATATAACGGTTTGCTTTCTACTGTTGAAATTTCAATATACTCAGTAACAACGAATAAGCTTTCGTCCAAACGCCTACCTAATCTGAAGCCATTCTGAAGTTCTCGCAAAAAGCCATTATTCTTTGCGCATGCTTGCAGCTTTAATTTTATTGCCTGCATTGCTAGCCTGTATATTACCGATCCAATGGTCAACTGTCTATACGAGTGAATTCTATCTTTCTCCCTTTTACCTTTATAAATTAAATTCATTCTAATTTGTCGCCAACTGCCTGGTATTCGTCTATATTTTAATGTTTTTCCACTGCTTTCACTAGCACTCCCTTACTTTTTGGCCCTAGTTCATTAATCAGACTAACCAGAACCCCGTTTAGCCCTGTGGCTGTGCGCTTGGGAGTTTTCTCCTCGGCTTGCTTCCAGTTGAAATTTGTCAGCACATGCTCCTTTTCCATCTGGTTCTCTTTCACGCTCTTTTTTTCTTCTAACAGAACCTCGACATTGACTTGGAAAGATTCGGCTGTGATTTTTCGGATGTAATTTAATGTCGCTTCCCCTTTCAGTTTGTTTCCATCTTCGTCTAGGATATCTTGTATTGTTGTTGACTTCCTGCCTAATAATTTTATGTGGTTCCAAAATATGCTAAGTGCCGCCTTCTTTTTCTCACGTATTTCTGACAGCCAACGTTCACTTTCACCTTTTAATTTTGCTTGCACCAGTATCTGAACCATAGACTTTTTCTCCCGGTATTTTTCCCATGTACTGGTTACTTGATCCTGTGGCAACTGCACCTTCATTGCCTGACTGTGCTCTCGGGATGCTGTCTGTCCTTCGGCGATCGCTTCTCGTATCTCTCTGTTCCACCAGCTTTTCGGTTTCTTTTTTTCCTTTCCAACGAACATGTTGTTTCTCTTTCCGTATTTTTGTCGTTATTACACTGAGAAGCTCATTGTAGTCCCACTCTTTACTTGGCCATTTGCCAAGTTCTTCCTCGACTCTAGTGACTACATTTGTTATTTGTTAAGCGTTCAAACTTGGACCGGCAATTTTGCGCTCCTCGCTTTCTTTCTCAAGTACATATCCCATTTTCAAAATTATGCGTTTATGGTCACTCCCTATGCTGCTATACCCTTCCTCATCAATGACCGTTTCTCTCAAGTTATCGTGAATTTCTTGTGTCATCAGACAGTAACCAATTGTGGATTGCCGGGTTTCCCCTTCCCACGTGATCCGCCCTTTACACTTGGGCCCTGTATTAACGATAACGAGGTTATGTTCCTCAGAAAGGTCTACAATTTACTTCCCGTTGTTGTCGGTATAGCCATCTAAATACTGAACGTGGGCATTCTGGTCACCTAATAGGATACTTTCGGCATTATTCCCGAAACCAATATTATCATTATTTAGGCATTCCACTAACTCTTTATTCTTCTCTCAGCAAATATTTCTGGTCCACGGATACGTCCACATACGTCCCAGCCGACGTTTTTTCCCGCTCATTGTACCTGATAACCAAAGATGCTCTTGACGTTTTGAATTTACTCTTTTCCCGTTGGCTCTCTGATGGATGAGCATTCCGACTCACCCTCCCATTCTTTCGGACTTAGTTCCGTTGCGCCCTTCCCAGACATAATTCCCAACCACTGGCGGCTCTTCCGAGTCTCTAAGGTGCGTTTTTGTAACCGCATATACCTCTTTTTGTTCTCTATTTAACTGCTCCTGAATCTCTGCCCACTTTTCCCTTCCTCTTGCCACCCTGCATGTTTATGTAGCCTATTGCATGGTGAGCTCTCTCTCTCTCTCGCTTCCCTGCTTTTTCTGTTATTGATGGCGATGCTATTCTGAGGTTCCCTTAGGGGACGTACTTCATTACGACCTACTCCGGCCTCCTGAGCGCTCGTGGACCTCCTAAAGAAGCAACAGCTTGACCAGCAAGTCGCCAGCCCATTTCTCATGCAAGCCCGTCTCGTTTAAAACCCTCTCACCTTCTCACCTCCCTGTTTATTCGTCAACCTCGAAACCTTTCTCTCGGCTCATTTACCATATCGCTCCATTTGCAGCCACTACAGCTATTTGCACATAACTGTCACGTAGAGGCACCTCCGGCACCTTGCGCACCACGATCTGCACCTCAGGGGATAGTTTGTGCAAATCGTCCTCCCCCTTCACCAAGCACTAGGCTAGTCATGTCCATTTCCTGTTTAGGACGTCATTTATCCCACCTGCTAGTATCACAAGGTTGCGCACGTGGGCACTTTCCGCGAGCTTTGCTTTTGCTTGCTCCATGACAGAATACAGTGTCCACCAGGGGCGTAGCCAGGGGGGGGGGCTTATGGGGCTTCAGCCCCCCCGAAATTTTTTCGTGCTGTCAATGCACCACCGACCAAAGCAACCCCCGGCGCCGGAAATCACTCTGGATTTTGTCTAGAATGCCTTTTTGACGCTCGAAAAGACATTTAACCACGAAGATTGCGAACTCGGGCTGGAATTCGTGGCAACGCCCATACACCGGTAGTCACATAACGCCAAGCAGTCCCATCCGAGCACAATGTTTCAAGGGCGCTTTGATGGTGAGCGGGCTCGCCGCGGCATCTCACTGAGGCCACGGAATCTATGGAGCGCATGGATATCAATTGCGAAACTTTATGGGTATAAATCTCATAAGCTCTTGATGTGAAACGTGCATTGATATTTCCAAAGTTCTGCTTTAAATTTTCAATTGCGGAACTTTGTGGTTTTAATGTTGATATAAACATTTGACGCCAAAGGTCCATTGATTTTTCTAAAGTCTTACATCGGAACATACAACGAGACAAGCCAAATCAACACACTAGCAGACGAGTTGACAAAGCACGCAGCGAGGTCCAATGAGACGATGTGTTGGGGTGGTTCATTTGTGCCGCCATGTCACATAAAAAAATATCAACACTTTTTTAACCTACGCCAGAACAACCATGTCAAGACACTAACGCCAGTCAAAGTAACTACGTTCTTATTTATTTTTTCTACTTTGACTTTTATTCGCCGAGAACACATTGAGCCTCTTCAATTTTTTTGTGTTCTCGCTACCCTACCCGCGGGCTGCCAGAGCGAGCCAGAGCGCATATGTTTTTCTCGTATGGCCCCGACCACCACGCGGTGCACTTCGGTGGGCGTTCGGTTTGCTCTGGCCGAGTGGATTTTCACCTGACAGAGTTTTGGAAGCTTTCTGGCTAGCAGACGAGAAAAAAAAACAATGGTCGCTCGCCGCAATCACTGTGGGGACTCGAAGGATTGCACCGCGTTCCTTGAGCGGAACCTTTCCGGAAAGTCTTGTTTCGCCGGTGTAGGATACTGAGCAATATGTGTATGGTTCTCAGTGGGCCAATCGTCTCATGTTTTCTTCGGTATTAATTCTGTCGCCCCATTAGGTGCCCGATGTAGGCATTCGATTCTGGCCAACATACTTTCCTATGCGATTTTTTTCTTCCATTTCGGTGCCTCTGCCCCACAGAAAAAAAATACATTGTTGCGGCGCAACGAATTGTCGCATGGTGAAAGTTCGATTTTGATACTTCTTTTGCGGGAAGTAATGGGCAACGAGACGCTTCAGTTGTCGGATACGTTTATTGTATTATTGCGAAAGCAAGTATATGGACACTCCAGGCGCATTCCTGCCGTCGCCGTCGCCCTCATGTTTCGTATAAAGTCCAAGGGTGATAAAATCTTGACCAGGCGCTGCATGCTGTATGTGCGAGTGAAAGCGTAGGGGGGGGGGGAGGGGTGGAATGGGTGAGCCGACGATGGTGGCTCAGTCTTGTGTGCGCAAAGGAGAAAAGCGGGGAGCAAGCGCGCCGCCTTCCGTAGCGCGCAATACATCGGGGGGAGTGGATGGAATGGGGGCAGAATCTAGGATTCTGTGAATCTATGATTGTACAACATGTTTATTTGCCTTGTTTGACGCATTACACAGAGTTACTTTTTCTTACGTACATAGACTCATTGGAGACTCATACGTATACTTAAATATCTTGTTGCGATGTTTTGTGTATACATGCAGTGAACTATGTTTCCAGTGACACTTTCTTTTCCTTTATCAAGCCGTATTTTCACATTTGTATATCCCATTGTATCTTTGCATTTCTAATGTACGAGGGCAAGTCAAATGAAAGTGCACCTACCCTAACCGCGCAATAATGGTTCGGTTCATTATCTGCGAGGCATGCGCGTAGGAGAACGGCATGTCTCATTTACAAAAGTGACACGCAGGTGTGAAGATAAATGTTCCTAAATGCTCTCGTACACTGGGTATATATGGTTGTGTCACAAAAAGGAGACTTCAAAAGTTGAACAGCTCGGTGTCGCGAAGTTTTTGACAGCTAAAGGTGTTTCCGAAACAGAAATTAATCGCCGTATGGCTGCAGTTTACGTTGAACACGGAATTTCATTGACCACTGTGAAGCGTTGGAGCAAACGGTTTAAAGGACGTTGTAAAGACATTCCAAGACCGGGCCGAAACCATCGTGCAATCACCCCCCACACAATTTCAAAGGTTCATGAGCTGATGAAACAAGAACGGAGGATAAGCATCGATGAACTGGCAGACCGTCTGAACATCAGTCACGGTTCGGTTGACGCCTTAATTCATGAGCTTCTCGGTTATCGGCTCTTTGGTGCGCAATGGATCCCCAAGATTTTGATCCATAGCGAGAAGACGGAGAAGTTTCGCGCTGCCTTGACTCATCTGATCGGGTATCACAATGAGGATGACGACTTCATGTTTGCAATTGTGATCGGGGACGAACCTTGGTGCCACTACTACGAGCCTGAAACACGACGGCAAAGCTTACAGTGGAAACATTCGAATTTACCACGCCCAAAGAACGCAAAGGCCATCATTTCCGCTGGAAAGGCGTTGTTGACTTTTCTTTCGGTCGTCAGGGTCCATTACTGATAGAATTTGCTAAATCTTGAGAGGCTATCAATTGTTTCCGATATTGTGAAACGCCAGAACGGCAGTGTGTCGCAATCAAGAACGAACAACGTGGAAAATTGACGAATGGGGTCATCTTGTTCCACAACAATGCCTGTCCCCACGTCGCTTATGTGGTTAATACAAAACTGGCAAAGTTCAATTGGGAAACCCTGCAGCATCCGCCATACAGCTCAGACCTGTCACCTTGCGACTTCAACATTTTGGGGCA
Organism: Dermacentor albipictus; assembly: GCF_038994185.2. NCBI lineage: Eukaryota > Metazoa > Arthropoda > Arachnida > Ixodida > Ixodidae > Dermacentor > Dermacentor albipictus. Next base: position 179,151,013 of record NC_091823.1, on the reverse strand, counting down.
ACCGAAGAAACAGCTCAACGGAACCAGATACAGACTTGTTGAAGCAGCAACCCAAGGAGTTTTAAAAGACGGGAATTACGCGACTCGTTAGTCAATGGGACAAATGTCTAAATTCTCATGAAGACTACTTTTAAAAGACGTACCCCGTTGTTGGCTCACATTCATTTGACTTGCCCTCGTATATCTTGCAGAATTCCTGCTTTTTATACGTGCCCTCTGTTGCGACTGATTTCGGTGCAATTACTCACGCTATACGACCGGTGACAGCTGCTTCTGCGTAATACATTAAAACAAATTACAGCGTCATTGAGATTTTTCACTGGCCATTGCATATATACAAGAATGTAAGCACGGTTCTTGAATGACAAAGTTTCATTAACATATTTGTTCTCAACTTGTTCAGTTCATTGCCTTTTATTTTTTCATATCAGTCGCATGCACTGCTTTCCTGGTTTCGAACTGATATAGTTCTAAAGTTCGTGTGATATTTTCTTTACTTAAATAGACAGAAATATGGAAGCATTGATATCAGTTATTTTGGGCAATGTTTTTGGCCCATACGAGTATATTCTTTTATGAAAAAATACATATTTTATTGTTTTGACTGTGCGTAGCGTTCAAGAATTCATTTGCAGCATCTTTGGCAAAGACAATGCAGTTATTATTCATGGATTTGATCCCTTGACAAATTGTTTAAGAGGAAGCTTTAGCTCGGGCCCAATCCAACGCGGCCTATTCAAATACTTGTAAAACGCAGAAACCCTTTCCTTAGATAATCCTGCTAATCGCTTTTATTGAAATTCGTTGCATTTGAGAGAGAAAGTTAAATCCTAGTTCAGTTGGAAACACAACTTCGATTTAGGGCCTCAATGTTGTTTAAAATATTTTGAAAATTTCGAAAGTTTGAAAATATGGAAGCACGACGTTCACAAACTAATAGCTATGCATGAATAACAGACATTGTGGTTCTGTAAACGGCATCTATTATAACAGTCAAAGCGGACAAGTTTGCTATGTCAATTTGTATCTTACGTGAATTGGTTACGTTGTGTACAGGGGCTCTGCACAAGCCGTATTTCCACAATACTAAATTTTTTTGAGATTCATGTGTAACATATCCATTTTGTCCGCTGTAGATGTACTATTAGATGCAATTCACAGAATTGTGATATCATTTTTCATTGTTGTGTCAGGAAGTTTTAAACTTGATAGTTTCGTTTTCTGAAAATTATCGATTTGGCCAATTGTTAATAATTAATTGACCACCTAAATAAAAAATTTGAAACCAGTAGTCACTAGAATTAAACTTTTTCTTTTAAATGCAACAACAAAATTTCTGGCTACGCCACTGGCCCCATGTATGTATATATATATATATATATATATATATATATATATATACACACACACATGGGGCCAGTGGCGTAGCCCCCCCCCCCCGAACAAAATTTCTGGCTACGCCACTGGTGTCCACCTAGGAAATGTCCCTACCGCCACTCTTTTATCGCCTTTCACGTTCTCCACAATTGCTTGTTTGCACCTAGCCAGGTTTGAGTCGCCGGCAATAGTCACCATTTTACTCTCTCCTACCGCACCCTGCTTTCATTTGGCCTTTTCCGTTTGATTCGGACTCGAAAAGGAGCATTAAATCCCGCACTCATGCTTTTTGTATGTGGTGGCCCCAAGGTAGGTGCCGCTCTTTCCAGCTACCTCCTCCCCATGTTGCACGCATTCCACGTGCTTTGCTGACGCTCCGTCAGCTGTCAGGTCGGGGGACTGCGTTGCCTTGTAAGACCGTTCTCGTTCACAATGGCAGCGCTGTTCAGCTTTTCCTGGGATGCTTGAAGTCTTTCTCCCACTAACTTCCGTGCATCATGCTCCTAATTTACCTCATTTTGAGCACTTCAACCTGTTTTACAAGCTCTTATTGGAAAGCCTTCATTTTCTTCAGTCAAGCATCTGCACTACAGTGTGCGCCGATTGACTCTTTTCCCTCTCCATTCTCATCGGTCCCCTCATCTGCCTTGAGGGACTCCCGCACACTTTCCCGGCTTTCTTGCCATGCATTGCACGGTTTTTTCTAATGCAAATATTATAGTATTATAATACTAAAATAATGTAGAGGACCTGCCTTCTAACAAAAACAGATACGCACAAGATCTAAATCCTTAAAATTTCGCAAAGTAATTCTAGCCAATGTTTTAAAACACATCAGTGCCACACAGATTTAAGGTATGACACGCTTTCGCACGTGTTCAACCGCGTGGCCACGCTCTCATTTTCCTACCAAAGCAATATTTCCGTTACCGAAGCACACACAGCAAAACCCCTAATAGCTATTTGTCTTGCGACTTCCAAGGTACTATTTAAAGGCTATAATTACTTATCGTCCCACCCGGTTTCACATGTTGAAGCACGTGGCGCGAAAGGACGCTCTGACTATCCTGCATTACTAAATGCACACGAAAGACACCCCCGCACCTGAAATAAGAGAGACAAAAAAAGGCAAACTACCCAATCATTACCTAAATGCAAAACAAAAGATCAGGAAATGAAATAACTGAAGGAAGCTCAAAGCATAAAAAAAAGAACTTATGATTTCGTTGCCGCCACGGAGCCCTGAAAAGCACGTTCGTTCGCCACAAAAAACTCGCGCCGCGCTGGTTTTCTCTTGGCTCGGTGCTGCCGTCTGTCGGGCTCCGTTTTACCCACAGGTGGCAGCAAACGGTGAGGATGGCGAATGCAACGTTACCATTTTTCCCGGTTGGGCGGCAGGAGATTTGAATTTCGAAAAGAGTATTAGAACCTTTCAGATGCAATTTTTGCGTAAATTAACTCTTTTCTTGACCCGAAACAAGCGTTCCGAGGTTTCTGGAATGGTATTTAAGCAATCCACGTTGACTTTGTATTTGGCTTTAGTGTTGCTTTGTGATGCAGCATCTTTTGTCCGAAGGTTCTGACGGTTCTCTGAGGCGGAGCCTCCGAGAACCCAATTGAGGACAAAGCCGCTGGTTTCAAAAACGCACACAGAAACGTAATAAAACTAGAAATAGGAGAAAGCATAACATAAACACTCCAACAGACATCACGGCAAGGAACACACTTAAGGCTAGTATGGCGTTAACAGTACGCGAGTCCGGGCTGACCACGACTGCAGCGGCGCATAACAGTCTCCACGTGGAGAAGCGATGACAAGATGATGAGAGAAGTGGCGCCGGTCTCAGCAAAGGTCGGGGTGTTTGATGGTTGACCGGGCGACCAGAGCGCGCCAGCTCTGGCTAGGAGAGGTATGGCAGGCGGCTTAGCGGCACGAGCAGACGGCGGCGGCGTTCTGGCCGGGCAGCGGGGCGTTGAACTCGGGCCCGTAGCCCGACTGCTCTCGTCCTGCCCGCGGGCGCAGAAGATCGATCGCTGGCCTCGGGCAGCAGGCGGCACGAGCAGATGGCGGGGATAGCAATAGGGGCTTGTTGGTACGTCATATCCTGTTGTGTTACAGCGCAAGCTTGACAAGGACAACCGAAGGCACATCTGACACACACAGCGCTACTTTCAACAACAGATTTATTTCTCGTACTCGTCGCTATATATACACCCTCGACCCGTCATACAGCACGTGGAACTTTTTTTTTGAAAAAATAATTTAAAAAATATTAAATGGGAACCACACGTAGGCAGTTTCTTGACTCACATATTTACAGACATGTATACGTTCAACACGAACAAAGATAATTCAGTTCTTTTTAAGATAACGAAATGGTAGGTTTACTGACGCATGCGTCGCCGAATGTCGATATGTGCCAGGCTTCTATTATCAAGCTAATAAATTGGTCAGCCTCTGTAAGAACACAAGGCCAGAAAGAATCCCACGTTGCGCATGCGAAAAAGAACACAAAAATGAATTGGTTGATTGCATCGCCGGTGTGGTATACCGTATTCCTCTCGGGTGTGGACAATCCTACATCGGTCAAGCAGGCAGATGCATAAATGACAGGCTACGAGAACACAGTAACAAAGTTAACAGCGTAGCCGCTGACGGCTTTCTTGCCGTCCATTGCCAGAGATGCAGGTGCAAACCAAGTTTTAAAGAAACAGTCATGATGAGTGGAAGCGGGTGTGAAATGACGCGCTTGATAATAGAAGCCAGGCACATATCAACATTCGGCGACGCATGCGTCAGTAAACCTTCCATTTCATTATCTTCAAGAGAACTGAATTATCTTTGTTCGCGTCTAACGTATACGTGTCTGTAAATATGCGAGTCAAGAAACTGCCTACGTGTGGTTCCCAGTTTATATTTTTTTTGTTTATTTTTCCAAAAATGTTACACGTGCTGTATGACGGGTCGAGGGTGTATATATAGCGACGAGAACTAGAAATAAATCTGTTGTTGAAAGTAGCGCTGTGTCTGTCAGATGTGCCTTCGGTTGTCCGTGTCAAGCTTGCGCTATAACAAAATAAAACCGATAGCGGGGGCGTTGTGGCCAGGTAGCTGGGCGTAGAACTAGGGCCCGTAGCCCGAGTGCTCACGTCCTGCCCACGGGCGCAGAAGCTCGCCGGCCTTGGGCAGCTGGCGGCACGATCGGGTAGAGTGGCGACGCACAGGAACGGCCTGGCAGGAGGCCTCGGTCGGGTGAAGTCCTGGGGGTTCGGATCCGGAACCCAACAGCCTGTCTTCAACTCCCGGTCCGGTGGCCGACCTTCTCCTGGCGTCGCTCCCTGGAACTTTCCTTGCGTCTCCCCGCTTCTGCTCAGGCGCCTCGCTTTTTCTCCCGCTCTGGCCGTTTCGCCATTTTCTCATTGGCTATTTGACGCTCCGTGGCTTCTCCTAATTGGGTTGGCTTTCTTCTTTTAGTTCCTTTTCTTGCGCAGCGTATTCACGTGCCGGTCGCTTTTCGGCGTTGTCGTTTTCTCTCCCGCACGAAATTCGTCTCGGCGCGCGCACTACTTGTCGTCTGCTTCTGTCCTTTCCGACCGCCGCAGCGTGTCGCGCACTACACACATCACACCCTTTAAACAGCACCTAAGCATATGATGCACGCACCTGGTGGCGTCGCTATGACGTAAGTCTTAGCTGGCAGCGTGCTGCATTTCTCACCCATTTTCGGGGCGCCGCGGGTGCAGGTGGCCTACCTGGCTCACATCGCCACGCCCGGAAAACCGCAGAGACCAATCAGAGGCAGAATCTTATAGCTGTTCGGAAAGCGAATGGTTAACTTCGACGTTTGTGTCACTAAATATGCCACTTCCAAGCAGGAGGTGAAAAAAGGGAGTACGCGGCCAATAAACGAAAGGGTGCCACCTCTGAAACTTCCAGGGAGAATCGCCAGAACATACAAATAAGATTTTGCCAGATGGCATAGAGTGAACGGGTTGCAAATTGGTGAAAACATTGACTTTTTTTCTCTCCCTCAGTCAATCATCAATTATTGATCCAGACTTTAACTATAGTTCTCGCACTGAACACATATTATTTGCTACACTCTAAAAATTATGGAGAGTATCGCAGAAGTAGAGGGGTAGATTTATTCTTCAGCGAATGGTATTACTCTCAAAATGTAGAGTGGTGTGAAACGCATTGTTCCCTCACCGTTTTTTCCCACGTAGAATAGAGCTTTGGAATTCTCAATCCTGTAACTTTGTTTATTATCACTAAAAGTTCTCATAGCTGCCAGTGGTAGGCGCTTGGCTAACATCTAAAGCGCTTCTTTTTGATCACTCATGTTATTGTGTTTATGTGTGTTTTTAATGTGTAATGTGTAGTAACGTATATTGTTCCCACTCCTGCTATAGCCCTATATATGGCTGCAGTATATGTAAATAAATAAATAAATAAATAGATCAAGTAAGTAAATGATGGCTTGATCAACGGAAAAACCAGAGGTGGTGCGGAGGGCACGCCGGACATGTGCTTAGGATGTGTCACAAGTGGTGTTTGTGACACGCCAGACTAGTGAGTGACTTATGACATTTGACAATGACGAACATTCTATTTATTAGCAGGAGTAGTATAACATTGCTGCTAAACGAGGATGAACTGTCGCGTATTTCATTTTTCTTTAAATCTAAAAATTGACCACTGAAGCTTGATAGACACACCGAAGTCGCCTTTGCACGACTCAGAATAGGACACACTTATAGTACACACAAATACCTCTTGACTACAACTAACCCACCGACGTACACACGCTGCTGTGAGAACCCAATTGTCCTGCATGTCCTCATTCAATGTCCGGAACTTCACGGAGAGCGAGTGACTCCTTTTAGGGAACTTTACTCACACCAAATACCCCCATCCCTCGATGTTTTTCTCAGAGGATGTACTTTGCCACTTTAAAATAGCATGTAATTATATTGCACTAGTTAATTTTCTAGACATCATCTCATTCCATCCTAACCATCAGATTGCGTCTCACAGGTGACGTACAATCTGATGCACAAAACTATGTCTGAGCTCTCGCACTTCTTGCGTAAGCAAAAATTGTACCGCAAGGGACAACCACAATCCACAACAATTTAACATGTGTGCATGTAGCCAATGCACATACGGCCCTATATTTATTTTACTAATATTTTAGAATTGATGCACTAATATCTATAGATCTACCTTAGGCGTAGGCCTCTATAGAGCCTTTATTATAAGTCATAGCCTAAACTCACCATTTGTGAGCTCTGTCGATTGAGGCACATTCCGTAAGTCAGCCGGAATGTACTGCACGTCGCTTGCCGCCCATCCGTTTGAAGATCATCAATATGCAAGCAAGGCTTCTTAGGCGAACCACACTGCAGATCCTGCGCTCACCTTTCTTCTTGGAAGTCTTTCGCGTACCGGCACCTTCGACAGGTGCTTTAGAACATTCGACAGAATGGTCGGTACTGCGTCCGGGCAAAGCGAGGGCTTTCGACGTGGTATCAGCACTTCCTTTCCATCAATGACGTGAACAGAGTCTCGAAGTACGTACTTTCCTTCGAACTGTAGCTCACACACAGCGTCACTCTGCCCCAGGGACTTCTCAGCGTGGTGATTGTTCCGATTCCAAGCACAGCGCTTTTCGTCGTCCTCGGCGACTCCAAATAACTTCGGCGCTTTCTTCACGCCGCTGTTCCCACTGATACAACAGCAATCGAAGCAGTAGTTCTTCCCACGAGGCTTCGTCATGTCGCCTCATCGGTCAGGGAAAAAAACTGCAAACGAAATAACAAATGCGGCCACAAAACACAGAACAATACAAATAGGTGGACGAGTGCAGGCGACGGCCAACGCGCGAGCGTGGCGGTGGCGCCATGGCTCGGCGGGCCCGAGGTGAAAGGGTCCATGGCGCCGCTTTGCGGCGGTAAAAATTTTGCGGCTTTTCTGCTTCACGCGCGCGCATTGCACGCACCTCTCCCTCAGCCCGCTACTCCTACTCTAGTACACTACACTGAAAAGTGCCGCGATCTCACACGGGCCTTTACCTGCTACGACCAAGAGCACCAGAGGAGCACTTGTGGCGACACTCCCTCTGCACCCACCTTCCTTCCGGGAGCGCTTGTGTGGCGCTCATTTCCTTCCGATGCACCTGGGCTCTCTTCAAAACTACTGCCGAAATACGAAGGGCAATACCGTCTCATCGAGCGAGCATCCCCCGTTAACTACGTGATCGAAGTCATTGAACCGTGGTCGGACATGCGCCGTCGTGGACGAGACTTTGTCAACGTCAAACGCCTCAAGCCATACTGTGATCCACTCATAGTGAGAAGCTGTTAGGTCACTGGACGGCTCTCTTTTTGTTCCCGGGGATAATTGTACGGAAGAGGAACACTATAGTGGGCCATCCTCTCCAGCGCTTTCTAGTGGGTCAAGCTCTCCAGCGCTGTTTCCGGAAAACGCCGCTCGTGCTGTGAGTCCGTGCCCTGCACTAACGGCTGGTGCGCAACGCCGGTGACTAAAAAACGCCTTTACTATTTGATTATTGATTTATTTATTGTACCCTTGGGGCCGTAGGCTAAGGCACGTTGGCGCGTTGGTTGGTTGGAAATAATGATTACACAGTGCAGCGGAACAGCACGAAGACAGAGAAGAATTTTGACGCGCGCGCAGCACTAACGCAGAATCCATTAAAGAAGACAGTGGTTATACAATCAGCAAGAAATAAAGGAACAAATGCGCAGTAGGTTAAAGTATATGCAAAAGGCTTGGCTGCTGCTAATACAATGTTAGCGAATTACTAGTAACAAGAAATGTAAGTTTCAAGCCAATGACGAAACAATCAACAAAGCAACAATCAATATGCAGAGCGTAGTACAAATATTAACTATTCATACATTGTTAGCTAAAGCTTGGGTTCTTGTTTATCTAAACATTGTCAGAAGGAAAGTGGTGCCATTGCTTTGATGTTCGGGAAAGAAAAGACAGTGAATGGGTTTCCGTATTACAAAAAGTAATCCTTACCTTGAGACAATGATTAATGCCATGTCAAGCGCATATAGGCAAAGAAATGAGATTGCTTCTCAGTACCGGATGATGGTATTGTCACGTCGTAGTGACGGTGAATAAATTTAAAACTGTGAATGACAAAACTAACTTTCTGTTGGTCGAAATTGTGCCAACAAAAGCAAGTTACACTCAAAGCACAGTAAGACCGGCGAACATGGTCGGCGATCGTCGAAGTCTCTAATCTACCCGTCAAGCGCGTCGGTCTTTATACACGAGTCGTCGAAGGTTCCACAGTTACCGGTGTTGCCCGTGTGTCTTCCAGAAAGTTCTGCACAATTCGCGCTACGCATGCAATCAGATTACGGAAGTTTTGGCGACAACAGAACCATCGGTTACATTCGAGAAACTTCCGATACATGCGGGCGTGTCCCGTGCTTAGCGATAACATTTGTTAGATGGTGAAAAGCGCTCACCCGAAAAAAAGATAAACAACGCCACGGGGCAGTATAAATAATTAAATATTGTTAATCTGGATACGTCGTGGCGGTGACTTGATAATGGCGATGAGAGCATAATTTTCATAGCTTGCAGTGCGATTGGAGTTATATAAAATGAAATGAACAGAGTTATGCTGATCTACTTCAATAGATGAATTGAGATTGTCATGATATGGGTGCCAATCTGCGTATGCATATTCTAATTAACGACGTATTAGTGTTTTATGAAGCAACAGCTTTAGACTATACGGAGCGGAGGAAAAATTTCGGCCCGAGTAACCTAATGGTATTGTTAATTGTGCAATAAGTACGAACATTCCTAGTGAGATTATTTGTTATGTGAACGCGAAGGTACTTGAACAATGGTACTTGAACGCGAAGACTTGACAAATTCAAGAGCACTGTCATTTAGAGAATAAGTAGGTTAACTACGATCTGTACGAGGCGCCCTTAAGACTTTACATTTATTAGTATTCAGCTCCGTTAACCATTTGTACCACCAATTACCGTCAGTGTTAAGATCGGCCTGTGAATATTTTATGTCATTATAGGCACTTATTTAAAAAATATATACAGTCATCAGCGAACAGGTGAACATTCAACGAAATTGTAGAGGGAAGGTCGTTAATGTATACCAGGAATAAAACGACACCCAGTAATACACCCTGTGGCACAGCTGAGTTCGCTATAAAGAATGGAGAGTTATAAGCAATAGTGCTTACAAATTGGGAGCGCTTAGTTAGACAACATTCTATCCACATAAAAATGATTCTAATCAATACTAAGAAGGCTTAGTTGATACAGCAAAATCTTGTAACATACCTTATCAACAGTTTTTAAAAATGTAGATAACGCAACCGGAGAAAGATGACTTATCTAGTTTATTATGCAACCTACGTTAAACCATGTTAGTATGTTTTGCGGAAACCATGTTGTGCCGACGTGAAGAAAGAATTAGATTCGAAGTTGATACGGTTACTGAATATCTTTTTCAACATCTTGCAATACGTGCTAAGTAGAGACATGTACCTGCTTATAGCAGGAGGAAATTTAGTACCAGATTTATAGAAAGGAACCACCTTTGACTTGGTAGATTTGATGCGTGTAAACATTGTTGATGCAGTATAGGTAATATAATTGCGCTAAGTTTGGAGGTATTCTTCAGAAATGTACCACCTATGGAATAATAGGCTGTTGATGATATCATCATGCATGATGTTGCTCCCCGACCGCCCCTCGCAAACCAAGACCGGGACATGTTGTCCCGCATCATCGAGGACATCCTTCGTTCATGCTCTACCCGCCAGAAGCTCACAAGCGCTTATCGCTCACAAACGAAATGACTTACAGTGCACCTGAGTCGAACTCTCACCGATCTGCTATATATGTGCGTTTGCGCCGACCACTGTGATTGGGAGGCTTCTTTGCCCTATGTTACTTTCGCATGCGACTCGTCCAGGCAGGACACCAATGACTACTCACCGTTTTATCCTCTCTGTGGAGGCGAGTTTTTTCGGCCTCTGGATACTTCTCGCGCCTCTGAGCTCATGCAATAGAGTCACCGATAGAGCGCGTCAAATCGCTCGTTAACGGGTCACAGTGTCCCAGGCTTCCCAAAAAGTATTGTATGACAGTCGCAACAGAGACGTCTGTTACTCCCTGTGTTCCCATGTATAACTGTGGTATTCGACCCACCGTATAGGTTTCTCCGAAAGCATTGTGTGGCTACAGTGGTCGTTGCAGGGTGGTACGTCAAGTAAGTGGCGTTACATACGAAACAAAACCAGTCGTCAGACCAGCCGCATCTGCGCAACCACCCTCTGCTATCTTGCACGTTGTCAGAAAACCATACGTGACGGCCCCTCTGGTCTGTCTTAGCAAGCGCCGGGTCGGCCATCTAACCCGTGTAAACGGGGGGGAGGGAGGGGGGCGCCGGGGGGAGGAAGGTAAGGATAGTACCACGAGACAGTGAAGGGGCTGCTACCATCGATCGGACGATGACGATAGCAACGAAATGGCCAGAAGCACGCGGAAGCCTTGCATTCGTCACAGCGGCAGGTGGCTGTTGTTAACCTCGTAATTATTTCTTTGCAAATGCACGCTATTCCTGTAAGACCCTGCATTCCTTCCATGAATTAGATATCCTCGATTCAAAAAGCACCATTTCGGAACACTTTTGCTGCCCAAAGTCGCTTATCCTGAAGCTTGATTTTGCCAAGAATGTTTTCCATGTAAAACCGAATGCTTCCTGGCTAACCATCGCAAAATGTACGCAGTTTTCAGGGTGTGACTTCTTCAATTGTGGTATTTCGCAAGAAGAATTCAACATGGAGATTCCTTCTTTAGAGGTTATTGGAGACTTTAATTCAATTAGCAGTATACAGTACATTACCATTGGTGTGGTATTGGTGATCAAATCAAATCAAATAAAAATTTATTCATCTTCACTTGGCACAGCATTTTCCTTTCCTGTCTAACCTAAGCACAACGCGCTTGTTGGTTGTTAAGGCAGCGTGGTGAATCCCCGAGTGTGTACCACAAGAACAATGAAGTAAGGCACAGTAGTACATGCAATGCATAACATGCAAACTATCTACGCACAATAAGAAATACTGAATACTGAATGCTGAATAAGCAATACTGAAGCAAACAAAGGACAAATAACAGCTTGAAATGAGCCATATGCCAATTCATAGAATATCTAAAGGGAAAACAAAGAGAGTCGTAACTCATCTAACAAAGAGGTCATCAGTAACTTATCCGAAAAGGCGAGCACCATTTTCTTATTGATTTAATCATTTTTCGTTTAGTTTTGAAATTGCAAGATGCTTTGCCAAGTTCACTAAATATCTGTGGCGCGTAATACCCTCTTATCTTTTTCGCGTAATGTGTAAATCATCTTGGCTTTTCGCACGGTTCGGTCTTTCTTAGGGCGGAATTTTTCTTTATAGGTACTTTGAAAGCCTTTCTATTGTAATGACATGTGAGTGCAGTGTAGTACAATATTTCACGCATTCCCAGTATGTCGAACCTATTGTATTGTTCGTCCTTGTAAACCTGCTGCAGTTTATTCTATAGGTTATATTGTTTACTATTATTATTGTGATGGAGTGTTTGAACAGTTCAGTTGGTAGCGTCTGTTTGTAATCGAGAAGGAAGGTCACGCAGAGCAGGAACAGCTGGTTGCTCGAACGGCTCACGCTCGTGTTAAACACTGGCGCTCCGGCTGGTCAACTGGTTGCACTGCAGGCACGGAACTGACGATCTGGCTGGCCTTGTCCTTGTGCTCTTCTTCTTCATTACATTATAGTTATCCGTTTTATGGCTCTCGCTTGTGATCAGAAAAAGTTCCATGCAATGTAAAACTATAGCTTATAGTAGATTCAGCCCATGCCAAGTATATGATGCCCCTCAAGTACATCGAAGTTTTATCTCTTAGGTTGTAAATAATCTCAAATATTCTAAGCCTGTTCCATATATACTGCACATGATCATTCCATGTTATATGCTCATCAGATATTATTCCGAGATATTTTATCGCATATTCAAATGGTGTTGCATTAAATGTGGACGGATCACATGTAAAAAGAGTGACCCATTTACATAAAGCCAGGCAACAGAGCTCCGCCAAGTCGCTCGTTAAGGGCTCACAGTGCCCCAGGCTGCCCAAAAAGAACTGTATAACCGTCGGGTCAGGGACGTCGGTTACTCCCCAGGTTCCCTTGTCATTTAGGTGCATATGTTTGTATGGATTTGAAAAACAGGAAAGCTTTGTTTTTTGCCGATTTAAATATATTGAATTTGGCGTCAGCCATTCTATAACCCTGCATATATTCTGTTGAAACCGTTTGAGTCCAAGATCAGTATCAGTGAATTCTAGTGCTAACGCTGCATGCTGCAAGACTCTTGATCTTAACGTAAAGAAATCTCGTTCAATCACATCGATATTACATGGTAATTGGGCCGGAGTACTTCCCTGTGGAAGACCAAATTTTATTCCTATAAATTTACTGTATTTGTCCTCAACTCTATCAGACTGTGATCTGCCTGTGAAATAATTCTTGAAGAATTGAAGAAATTGGCCCCTGATGGAGATGAAGTCTTTTATATGTGGAATATAGTATCATATGCGCCCCGTTGTATCCGTGCCGCGAAGGACGTGACAACGGCAAGATGGCCAGAAAAAGAACGCAGGTTTATTGGGAAGTGCTTCTTTTAGAGTCCACCAAGTGATCATGGGCCGACCGCAGCGCTCATGTCATGAACAGGCCTACTGTCATGCACGCACCTCATACATCATTTCGCGTGAAGAAACAAAACAGACTGTATTGACAGACTAGTACGCAATTTGATTAAATGCCTCGTCACAGTGAAGGCATTGCGGGGGTCTACTGTTGCGGGACGACCTTCTCGGAGCTGGGGTCTGCAAATAATCCGGTGTTGCCCTTCCTTCTTTGTTGGCTGTCCACTGTTGTGTCTCATCAGTCATTCGTGATGAGTTCGAGGCCTGCGATCTTGACCCAGCCGAAGAATGCGTTGCAGATACCTGAGGGTTGTCGACAGGGGTGCTCGCTCCGGTTGTGCCGTCGCCGTCTTCGCTGCTCGTTTCCGCACACGGCTTGTATGAGGTATCTGCGGTTTTGCCGCAGAACTCGCCCATCTTCCGGTACTAGCTGGTCGGACCTTGGAGCTTGTGTGCCTCTTACACTCGCTCTCCGGGACCACGTTCTCGTTCCTCGCAGCCTCGCTACGTCCCCTCGAGAAATCCTCGGCAAAGGTTTGCCTTGTGCGTGCTAGCAGTGCTTCTTCACCTCGATGCAGGGTACTTCATGGAAGTCGCAAAGATTGGCTTGAAGGCGCCTCCCTTGCAACAGTTAAACAGGCGATCGCCGGTCCTCGAGTGGAGCTGAGCGATACGCCAGTAGTCCTTGACAGAAGTCGTCCCTCCTGGGATTTTTCCAAGATGCGCTTGACGGTCTGTACACCTTTTTCCACCACGCCATTTGTCTGCGGGTAATGAGGACTAGAAGTTACACATGTAAAATCAGTTTCGTGCAAACATGGGGAAGTGATAACTCGAAAACTGAAGTCCATTGTCCGTGCAAACTTCTAATGGGATGGCATATCTTGCGAAGATAGCACTGAGTGCATCAATGGTGGTCCTTGACGTAGTGTGCTGTAGGTGCTGGAACTCTGGAAAGTTCGAGAATGCACCATAAGTGACAAGGTAGGAGTCTCCAGTGAAGAAAATTATGTCCACTCCAACCTTTTACCACGGGCATCTGGGAACCGACCGCATCAGTAGAGGTTTCTTTTGCTTGCGCATAAGCATCTTTCTTACAGGTTGAATAGCTTGCATGTAGCGCAACAATTTCATTGTTAAGGCCTGGCCAAAAAACAAAACAAGGTGCCGTGCCCTCTCTTTGAACTTTTGAACCCCAAGATGTGCCGCATGAATTCTGGACAAAATCTTTCGCCTGCTCTGGAGCCTTTAAAAGGTATCCCATTTCCAACAGATAATTCTTGCGCACAAGTTCACCCTCAATGGGCTAGCTCCTTGACACACAATCCACTACTACCTGCAGGTAGTTGTGGCCGGCCGTTTCTGGCCACAATTCGCGTTCTGTCCTTGGCGTCACCATGTAGCTTAGGGCCTGCGCTGCGTGAATTTCCCCGTCGTCCATGTTTGTGTCTTGTCTGCTGCAGTCAGCAACCATAGATCGTCTTATCAGCTAGAACCAAATGCTTTCCCGGAATGTAGTGCAAAAGAAATTCATACCTAAACAGGCGAAAAAAAAACAAACCTTTGCAGTCGGGGCGGCACGTCATGAATTGCTTTCTCCGCTATCGACAAGAGTGGCTTGTGGCCAGTTTCTATGAATAGCATTCGCCCGTAGATGAATTCATGAAATTTTTCGCATCCGAAGCAAATACTAAGGGCCCCCTTTTCAATCTCAGGGTATCTCTACTCTGCCTATGTTAGAACGCGTGACTCGTATGCTACGGGTCACTATTCATCGCTGCTACGTTACAGAAGAGCTGCTCCTACACCATCCCGTGAAGCGTCGCAGGAAACCAGGAGCATAAATAATAGCAAGCACGGGAGTTGTGGCCCAATCTTGTATAACGCTCTTGCGCTCTCTAGTGTGGTGTTCGGTCCACTGAAAATCGGAGCGACACAAATTTTCCGAAGTATCTTAGTACTCCCAGCATGCGCTGAACAATGGGCTTTCTTGTTGGTTCTGGCATTTCAATCATGCTTTTAACGAGCTCTGGGTTTGGTAATACACCAATTTAGGTTATTATGTCAGCAAGAAACTTGATCTCTGTGTCACCCCAAACTTGCACTTTTGCGCATTAAAAGTAAGGCCAGCTTTCTCGGTGGCTTTCAACACAGCTACAAGGCGCTCATCGTGCTCTCGCCACGTTGAACCCCACACCAATATGTCAACCCTGTATAATAGTACGCCCGGCAGCCCGCCATAGAAGTTGAGTCCTTCTTTGTTGAAACACTTCTGGTGCAGGAGATATTCCAAACGGTAGACGCAAAAACCGGTATCTTTCAAAAGGCGACGAGAAAGTACATATATTCGAGGTGTGCTCATCTAAAAGTATTTGGTGGTAGCCAGAGTCAGCATCGATGCCCGCTAACTTAGCTTCTAAGTTTTCGCGCTTCGGGAGGGGGACATGCTGCCTTTTAATAAGCTGATTGATATTTCTAGCATCACACAAACCCGTTGACCACCATTATTTTTCTTCGCAAGTACCAGTGGGGTGTTACGTTTCGCCTACGACGCGCGGTATAGCCGGCGCGGATGCAACGGACGCCGGGGCTTCGTTCAAAGCGGCGAACATTTTAGCCCGTTCGGAGCTGCCGCAACGCATCCTCGCCAAGCGCGTCCAGGCATGTTTCAGTGCCCCGTGTCTTCGTGTGTGCGTGTGTGTGTGTGTGCCCACGCTTGTCAAAGCGCGGCAGCCGGGGAGAGGAGCTCCCCAAGTGTGAAGCGAGGAGGTCTGACCGGCGCCGGCCCGGCTGATGCGTCACTACACTCGTCTCAACATGTCTCTCCGCTTGTCCGTGCCCCGCTGTCACGTGGTCTCGTCCCGTGACGTTCCCTCTTGCCCTCAACTCCGAGAGTATAAGAGCAGCTGCCCCGGAGGCCAGGAGAGAGGCTCCGATTTCTTCTGTTGAGTAACGTGCTCTCCCGTCTCTCCACTTCGGTCGACCTGACCGGTCGCTCTTTTGCGATGCTAGAATAAACAAGTTGTTCTGTTAGCAGTCGACTCATGCTTTGCCAGGACCTTCGGATGCTTCCAGTTGTGCCCCAGGCCGCCAGGCCAACGCTACCCTTGGGGCTTGCGACCCATTTGCAACAACTCGTGCCAGCGGTACGATTGCAACAACGGGTGTCAGCACTGAGATTGCAATAACTGGTGGCAGCGGTGGGATCGCGACAACGCAGGCCAGCAGCGAAGATATGCGGTTGACAGTATGCTGAGCAGCACAACGACCATCCGGGAGTAGTGCAACGAGCCCTGTGTGATGACTGGTTGCCTGCAGCGGAAGGACTGCGCTGAATTCTTGGTTGCGAGGTTTGGTGAGTGCGGGACTTCTGAGTTTTGCCAGGCTTTTGTTAGTGTCAGAAACAGAGCTGGTAATTGTGGTTGTCGTGGATGCCGGGTTAGTTTGCGGCAAGACAATAGTAGGCAGTAGAGAAAGCAGCATTCAGAGCAGCCATGGATTTGAAGTCGTTGCGCAAACCGAAATTGTAGGAGCTTGCAAGGGAGTTGGGTCTGGATGTCTCAGACAAACTCAGAAAACTAGAACTGCTGAGTGCTGTTCTTGAGTTAGAGGCTGAGGATTACGAGCTGTCGGAATGCCTTGAGACCATTGAGGAGAGGGCAAAAAGACAGGAGCGCGAACTTAAAGAACAGAAAGAGAAAGATGAGCGTGAACGAAAAGAAGAAAAAGAGAAAGAAAAAGAAGAGCGCGACCGTCAACACGCTTTGGAAATGAAGCGTCTCGAGGTGGAGATGGAACGCGCTCGTAATGGAAGTCAGGCACACGGTGCAGGAGAACGAGTATTGTTCAAAATGACTGACGTAATGTGCCGTTTAAACTTGGAGAGGACATTGGTTTGTTCCTGGTTAACTTTGAGCGAACGTGCGAGAAGCAGGGGTTCTTTTCGGAAACATGGCCGCAGCGCTTGCTCACTTTGTTACCCGGCGAGGCGGCCGACGTAGTCGCTCGCTTGAATAGAGAGGAGGCAGAGGATTTCGATCAAGTGAAATCGAGTCTCCTAAAAAGGTACAGGCTGTCAGCGGAGGCGTTCCGTCTGAAGTTTCGAGAATATGAGAAAGGCAAAAGTGAGTCATATACAGAGTTTTCGCTAATGTCAAACATGCAGGAGTGGCTCAAAGAAGAGAAAGCGTTTGGTGACCACGAGAAAGTTCTGCAGTGTTTCGGGCTGGAACAGTTTTATAGTCGGTTACCTGAGAACGTGTGGTACTGGGTCTTGGATAGGCCAGACGTTAGTATGGTAACTAGAGCCGCTGAGCTAGCCGAAGAGTTTGTGACGCGTGGGCTCGCGGAGCTAAGGCCGGTCAAAAGGGTGAATTAGGCTCCAAGTTTGAGAGGCCGAAGTTCACGCCCATGAGAGCAAACGGGGGCACACGTAGTGCGGATGCGTGTGAAAGCAGTCCGACTGAACGTAAGGAGACGGCGGCAGCTGGAGCCGAACGAGGAAAGCGGTTCGAGACGAGGCAAGTGCGCGTGTGTTATACGTGCCAAAAGCCGAGTCACTTTTCGGCGCAGTGTCCGGAAGCAAAAACAAAAGTCATGTTTTTGTCATTATGCAGCACTGACGAGAACGTGAAGCTTCTCGAGCCTTACATGCGAGACCTCCTCGTGAACGGGAAAGAGTGCCGAGTGCTTCGCGATTCCGCAGCTACAATGGATGTAGTTCACCCCTCTTACGTAAAACCCGATATGTTCACGGGCGAGTGCGCATGGATCAAGCAAGCCGTGGAAGCTCATAGCGTGTGTCTGCCCGTAGCAAAAGTGCTTATTGAAGGACCTTTCGGAGCACTTGAGCCAGAGGCGGCAGTGTCATCTATGCTGCCCCCCCCCCCCCCCCCCCAGTACCCGTACCTATTTTCGAACTGGTCCGATCACCTCCTGCGCGAGAAGGGGCTTTTGTTTGGTGAGGCTAGCATTCAGGCCTTAACCAGTTCGAAGGTTCGGGAGCTCGCTGCAAAGGCGGTAGTTGGGGGGCCGACGTTGTCGAACAATGAGAAAGGGTCAGAGGCGCAGCAAGCTGATATTCAGAGCACGTCCAAACTGAATAAACTTGAGCCTGTAGCGTTGAAGGCACCAGATACTGGAGAGGAAATGCCCGATGCGGGAAAGTTAGAAGAGCTATCTGCAGATTTGCTCATCGCGCCTACGTCAGACGGACTTAATAGGTTGCTAAAAGTCAGCCGGGTGGCTTTGATAGCCGAGCAAAAGAAGGATGGCAGCCTAGAAAACATACGCTGCATTCTCAAGGAAATTATCGCCAAGAAAAATGCTCGCTTTGTGGAAAGAGGTGGGGTCCTGTACCGGAAGTATAGACCGCAGGGGAGTGGAGCTCGATCAGCTGATCGTGCCTCGGTGCTACCGTCAGGATCTGTTGCGCTTGTCGCATGGGGGTTCGTGGTCCGGACACCTAGGAGTTAAGAAAACTAAGGACCGTCTCTTGCAAGAGTACTATTGGCCAGGGTGTTTTCGGGACGCAGACCACTTTGTGAGGACATGTGACACGTGTCAGCGGGTGGGCAAACCAGGGGACAAATTGAGGGCGCCGTTGAAGTTGGTACCTATCATTACGGAGCCTTTTAGACGGCTCGTTATTGATACAGTGGGACCTCTGCCGGTAACAGCCACGGGGTACAGACACATTTTGACTGTGATCTGCCCAGCGACAAAGTTCCCTGAAGATGTGCCGCTTAAAGAACCGAGCTCAGTTGAGATAATCAATGCACTACTGCCCATATTTGCGCGAGTTGGTTTTCCTGCGGAAATCCAATCAGATCAGGTCACAGTGTTTACTAGCGCTTTGACGACAGCCTTTCTCGAAAGTTGCGGGGTAAAGCTGTTACACAGCTCAGTGTACCACCCCCAGTCGAATTCCGTTGAGAAGCTCCACTTTGTCATGAAGCGCGTGTTGAGAGCATTGTGTTTTGAACATCAAACTGACTGGGAGCTGTGTCTGCCTGGGGTGAGGTTTGCATTAAGGACCGCACCGCATGCGGCTACGGGGTTTTCGCCAGCTGAACTAGTGTACGGTCGCTCGCTGCGATCTCCGCTTCACATGCTTCGAGACGGAACACTGCCTAGCTCTCCAATGGCTGCAGACCATCTCATTCACAAATGGCCGCCTCCTGCGCTGGAGCCTCGCTTTGCAACAACATTCCTTTGAGGTGCGTTACAAAAAGGGGAGTCTCAACGGTAACGCCGATGGCTTAAGTCGAAGCCCCTAACGTAGGAATCAGCCTCAAAATTGTTTGTTATTGATGTTTTTCTTCCTGAGGCAGGATTTTTAACATATTGTTTTGTGTAGTGTTTCAAAGTGATGATGTGCTTTATAGTGCAATTTTCCAATTTGTGGACGCGTTCTGAGTGCTGCTAGACTACTGTAAGGAACTAGGCAGTAGTATCAAAGGGGAAAGAGCCTGGCATGGCTTAGTGAGGGTTGTGCCGTGCTTGCTGACTGAGCGGCTGAGTTTCGGCGTAGTTCTAACGCTTGCTGAGAACGAGAGAAAAATGAGAACTCTCCCGAAGTCACTTTGCAGTGTCCTCTGTGAACCTGAACGTGAGAACGAGGCCTTCTCGGTGCGCTGCGCTCAAGAAACGCCAAGGGACGACCGACTTCGGTTATGAGCATCATTGAGTGACATCCCTCCGTACAGCGGATGCACTCCCCTGACCATCGGGATCTCCTTCCCCCGGCGGGGCGGTCTGTTACGTTTCGCCTACGGCGCGTGGTATAGCCGGCGCGGATGCAACGGACGCCGAGCTTTGTTCAAAGCGGCGGACATTTTGGCCCGTTCGGAGCTGCCGTAACGCATCGCCGCCAAGCGCGTCCAGGCATGTTTCAGTGCCACGTGTCTTCGTGTGTGCGTGTGTGTGTGTGTGTGTGCCCACGCTTGTCAAAGCGCGGCAGCCGGGGTGAGGAGCTCCCCAAGTGTGAAGCGAGGAGGTCTGACCGGCGCCGGCCCAGCTGATGCGTCACTACGCTCGTCTCAACATGTCTCTCAGAGTTGTCCGTGCCCCGCTGTCACGTGGTCTCGTCCCGTGACGTTCCCTCTTGCCCTCAACTCCGAGAGTATAAGAGCAGCTGCCCCCGGACGACAGGAGAGAGGCTCTGATTTCTTCTCTTGAGTAACGTGCTCTCCCGTCTCTCTACTTCGGTCGACCTGACCGGCCGCTCTTTTGCGATGCTGGAATAAACAAGTTGTTCTGTTAGCAGTCGACTGATGCTTTGCCAGCACCTTCGGATGCTTCCAGTTGTGCCCCAGGCCGCCAGGCCAACGACCCTTGGGGCTTGCGACCCATTTGCAACAACTCGTGCCAGCGGTACGATTGGAACAACGGGTGTCAGCACCGACATAGCCGTTTGCTTTGCGACACGCTTCATTCTGTTGTGCGATTTACTCTGCCATTGTACTCATTTCTTCCGCTTTCATTAATGTCAGTCCTTTCTCACGAAGCATCTTTTCCCGTAGCTTAGCGTTGTTGGTACTCAAGACAATTTGGTCCCTTACTAGTGAGTCGTGCGATGCCCCAAAGTTGCACTGCGAGGCAAGTCACGTAGAAATATTTCTAATGGTTCTCCTTCTACTTGGGTCCTCACAAAAAACAGGTATCTTTCATGCACTTCATTGGTCAGCTCTGTGCAGCAGGCGTAGAACTTTTGTATTAAGCTGTTGTAGTCATCCTTGCTCTCGTTCGGCTTGACCTTGGAATTCTTGAATACATCGAGCATCTCGTCCCTCGCGATGCTCAGCAGGAGTGCAGTTTTAAAAGCCTAACTTTTTGGATGGTGCATCACTTCCGATACTTGCAGGAAGCGCTCAAATTTTTGCTGATAACGTTACCACGATGTCGATACGTTACCTGCCAGACGAAGGCGCTCCAGTACCTGCAGCCGTTCCATGCTCGTACTCCACCGCTGCCGAAGCTAGAGCGTCGTAGCCACTTCTGACACCACGTATCCGTGCCACGAAGGACGTGACAACAGCAAAATAGCCAGAACAAGAAGAACGCAGGTTTATTGGGAAGTCGACCAACAGATAATGGACCGACCGCAGACCACCTGCCAGGAACACGCGCTTTGTCATGGACACGCCTGAAACGTCCGTAACCAAAGACATAGCCATTTGCGCATACCCAACCTGGCCTCGAACGGGCTTTTTAAAGAGCGGCACATGCCTTGTGTTAGATAACCAGAAACCCAAGTTGTTGTGGTGGCTGGTTCTCAGCCAGCTTCTCTCAGCGCAGCAGCTCGATGCTTTACCATGTTGTGAATAACTGACGCTTAGCCGAGTTGGTATGAGTTCCTTCTGGAAACGGCGCCACAGAAATAAATTTGGCAGAATCTACCTTACAACAACTGTTGACAGTAATGCGCTTAGAATTGAATCGGTATAGTGACACAGTGTATAAAGCAAAATTTTTATAGCCTGGTAGCGCGAGTTTCATTCACGCCGCTACCCTCTGCACAAGGCGCTGCCTTCTGATGAGGGCTGGGGAGATGGGAGAAAATGGCTGCATACCAGCGGTTCGTGTTCGCGTGTTGTGTTTTGGACGTGTTTTCGGGGCATATGCTGAGCGTGATTGACAATTGTGAGTCTTCGGGTAGCACTGTGCCGTAAGTTCGTGCACCATCAACCAGTGATAGAGAAAGCTGCTAATGAAAGAGCCCTGCTATCGGCGTTCACAAATAAACAAGAAGACTGCGTTTGCTTGGAGTCCATTGCCTACACAAGTTTCCTGCGGCGCCTGAGATGAAACACTATAGAATAGCAGCTTTAAATAGAAATTTCTTCTTGACCACCAAGCTCCCTCAGGTCGGTATCCTTTTGTTGTCGTAAAATACGTGGTAGTGTGCGTCTTGGCCTCGAGCGCTGCGGGCCTACGGTAAAAGCAGAACAGTGCCGTTCAAGGCCTTTCCGCATTTTATAATTTTTAGCCGGCTTAGTTCTCTTTCTGGATGGAGAGCGCACAGAGGTCAACCCTTACCCAAAAGTGCGTTTTGTATACGAAAGAAAGTTAAGCAGAAGGCCTTCGCATACGCGTGTCGATTTCTTAACTTACGCAGCCATTATTCCGTTACCGCGAAGAAATAAGACCACGGAACTTTCCGTTTTCGTGTCCTGTGTTTTTCATGCACATGAATGACGTATTCGAGTACTCGTGACCCCGAATAAAGCTGGATATGATCAGCGTACACAGGAACAGGGCTGAACACGCACTATTTTCTCACTTGATTGTTTGTTTCTTTCTTGCGCGGGTTGCCTGGGTCCTTGAACTACTATAATTTTAACGAGAAGCATGTTCAGTCGCTCCCAACAGATGGGATGCCCCCTATGACGATGTACACGGAAACACAAATTCTGTTCTATGTTGGTAGCAAGGTAGAAAATCATCCTAATAATTATCATCATAAGCCTGGTTGCGCCCACTGCACAACAAAGGCCTCTCCCATACCTCTCCTACTACCCCACTCATGTGCTAATTGTGGCCATGTTGTCCCTGCAAACTTCTAAATCTCATCCGCCCACCTGACTTTCTGCCGCCCCCTGCTACGCTTTCGTTCCCTTGGAATCCAATCCGTAGCCCTTAATGACCATCGGTTATCTTCCCTCCTCATTACATGTCCTGCCCATGCCCATTTATTTTTCTTGATTTCAACTAAGATGTCATTAACTCGCATTTGTTCCCTCACCCAATCTGCTCTTCTCTTATCTGTTACATCCATCATTCTTTCCGTAGCTCACTGCGTCGTCCTCAATTTAAGTAGAGCCCTTTTCGTAAGCCATCAGGTTTCTGCCTCGTACGTGAGTACTGGTGAGACACAGCTGTTATACATTTTTCTCTTGTGGGACAACGGCAACCTGCTGTTCATGATCTGAGAATGCCTGCCAAATGCACCCCAGCCCATTCTTATTATTCTGATTATTTCAGTCTCATGATCAGGATCCGCGGTCACTACCTGCTCTAAGTAGATGTACTCCCTTACCACTTCCAGTGCCCCGCTACCTATCGTAAACTGCTGTTTTCTTCCGAGACTGTTAAACATTACTCGAGTTTTCTGCAGATTAATTTTTAGACCCACTCTTCTGTTTGCCTCTCCAGGTCAGTGAGCATGCTTTGCAATTGCTCCCCTGAGTTACTAAGCAAGGGAATATCATCAGCGAATCGCAAGTTACTAAGGTAGTCTCCATTAACTCTTATCCCCAATTTTTCCCAATGCAGGTTTGTGAACACGTCCTGTAAATATGCTGTGAATAGCATTGGAGGGATCGTATCTCTCTGCCTGACGCCTTTGTTGCTTGGGACTTTGTTGCTTTCTTTATGGAGGACTACGGTGGCTGCGGAGCTGCTATACATGTATTTCAGTATTTCTACATACGGCTCGTCTACACCCGAAATTCAGTAAAGCCTCCACGACTGCTGAGGTTTCGACAGAATCAAACGCTTTCTCGAAATCAATAAAAGCTACATATAAGGGTTGGTTATATTCCGCACATTTCTCTATCACCTGATTGATGCTGTGAATACGGTGTATTCTTAAGTAGCCCTTACGAAATCCTGCCTGGTCCTTTGGTTGACAGGAGTCTAAGGTGCTTCCGATTCTATTTGCGATTACCCCAGTAAATACTTTGTAGGAAATGCAACTAAGCTGATCGGTCTATAATTTTTTGAGTCTGTGGCGTCCCCTTTCTTAGAGATTAGGATTATGTTGGCGTTCTTACACGATTCTGGTACGGTCGAAGTCATGACGCAATGCTTTGATAAAACAATAAAGCACCTGTAACTGACTGCAGGCGCGATATAAAATATAATGCTTGTGTCTCGCGCACTAGGCACTGGTCCACTAATTGGTTAAATTGTTCGCTGTGTCCATTGTAAATCGGAAATACTGCTCATACTTGCTTCGTGCCTGTCATACATCCGTCTTACGTAAACTCGCGTGATCTAAAGCTTTGCCGGCTACTGCGAACAGCGTGCAAAATATAGAAAATATATTGCGCTCATATCGATTGTGACATGCGAAGAATAGACGACGATCGAGATGTTAATACAGGGTAAAAATTAAGCACAATATTTTTTAGTAGCACATGGTACTAATATGTAACTCTTCTTTAAATGAAGTATAACGTACTGGATATCCAGTATACGCTGCACCAAAAATGCGTGTATAGTTACGAAGGTCGCTGTAAAGAACTTGGCCAACATTACGACGTTGCTGTTGCAGCGAAGCAGACGGTGTTGCAGCCCCGTTAAGCACATGACGCCCCAGGTTGCTCTGGCTAAGATGGCTCCGGGGTATGTTTCTGTGATCTGAATTGTGACCGCAATAAAGAAGAGGCTCTTCCAGACATTCATGGACACCAAAGCGGCTACAGCGCATACGGAACCAGTCGTCATAGGCGACTACCAATCCCAAACACACGGTAGCCCGCTGCCGCCCATGCAGTTTCTTCAATTCCCTCCCAAATATTATCAGTTTAAAAGGAAATGAAACATTGAGGCTTCCTAGAGGTCCTGAAAGTTCTGGTCAATGGGGGCCTTTGAAGCAGGTTACGTATAAGGCGTGTATTGCAGTAGGTTTACCGTTTCACGCTTCCCTGTCAACTCTCGATGCCATCTAGCATCACCCCAACCATGAAGCTTGCACGTGTCCTCCGAAATGCTTGGCGCGCCGGTGCGTGCAAACGCTGCGAAACGCCCGTGATATAGCAGGCGTGTACCTCTCTCGCAGTTCTTTCTGGAAACGCTGTGCCATCTATTGGTGCTGCAGAGAAGTCCACACCTGGTCTTCAAGATGAGAAGTGTGGCGCACCGGTGCGTGCCAACTCTGAGAATAGCTCTCTCGCTTGCCGTACTACCCGTGGCACATACTCAGTGGCCCAAGTAAGTGAGAGCTAAATTGAAGAGCGGCACAAACGTACTGCATTTAAGTCGCAGCGCGCTATGGCTTTGGCGTGAAAAATCTTCAATGAAAAGCGGCACGCACTTACAGCATTTGTGATGCAGTGTCTTACAGCATCGTGTTACGGTCCTTGAGCAACCTGTGCGACGTGGAGTCGGCTCTACGTGGCATCGGAGAAACTCAACGGATATTTTCGTGATTATAGAGCGGCACACACCTACTGGCACGTACACAGTAACCAAAGTTGACATCAACGAGATTCATTGCGGCCTAGTAAAGACCTAGTCGCACATAGCCAGCGCTCCAAGTCGGCGTCAAAGAGTTTCTCCGGGTACCAGTACCTACCCACTCCCGCATGTACAGTGACCTATGTTGGCACGAAAGAAGTTCGTTGAAGAGCGGCACGTACGTGCAGATTTGCACATAATCAGTGACCCAATATAGACTGATGGTCGGTTTCTAATCCTCTTCGCTCAGCACAGCATCCCGATGGACTCCCCATTTACCCGCGCACTACTCAGAGACAGAGGTCGGCAATACTTATATGATATGGTCATGTGTACATACTGGTGCAATGCCCCAGAATAAATCTGCGAAAATGACAGGTCTCTAGCCTTTATGTCACCTCTATATTAGGATAATGCTGTTAGCGACCTTAGGCTACTTCACGCACTTTCATAGGGCTGGCTGATTATCGGTCCGTCCGTCCGTCCGTCCGTCCGTCCGTCCGTCCGTCCGTCCGTCCGTCCGTCCGTCCGTCTGTCTGTCTGTCTGTCTGTCTGTCTGTCTGTCTGTCTGTCTGTCTGTCTGTCTGTCTGTCTGTCTGTCTGTCTGTCTGTCTGTCCGTCCGTCCGTCCGTCCGTCCGTCTGTCTGTCTGTCTGTCTGTCTGTCTGTCTGTCTGTCTGTCTGTCTGTCTGTCTGTCCGTTGTCAAGAATGGCGAGCTTCGAAGCATGATTGCCACCTTGCCACCCGATTACGACAAGGGGTGCAAGACGCGCACCTCTCCCTCTCCGTCGCTGCAGCTGGGAGGCGTTCAAAGAAGCGGCCTTTGCGTTGGAATCCGCCGCCTTCCTCCAGCCCCTTCGACATTGTGACGGAACTAGTTCGGTGCGTGAACAATGATTCCGGAGTTCCCCAACGCGGAGCTGATTTGAAACGCATGGACAAGCTGCCGCGGGAACGACGTATTTTTGTGCTTCTCACGGTTCGGAGTGACACGGAACAACGAGCGACCCTCGAGCGCCGATAGTTTCCCGGAACGGCACCCCACGCGGTTGCCTCTGTGTACAGAGCGCGGTTGCCTTTGTGTACGTAAACTGGTCTGCAGAGCAGCGGCGAGTTGGTGATGAGTAAACGAACAGTCGCCGCGTCGTAGGACCGGCGCATCGAGTGTATAAAAACTGTGGTGGTGCGAATGCTGAGGACACTTCTCTTGAGCAGTCATGTTAGACTGAGTCACTTCTCTCATGCAGTCATGTTGAACTGTTACTCTTTTTGTCAAGCAGTCATGTTAGACTGATTTAATTTCTGTAAATAAACCCTTTTCCTCGTTCTCGATGAGAAACAGTTCTTCACTTCATCAACGATCTCAGCGTAAATAAGTTGGACGACGGCATGGGCCAGCTACCTTCGAATTCATGCCGTACTCCAATCTTGGCAAAGGACCACGGACTATGGGATTGAGCCCCCAATCCTGACAACTGGCTTACAGCGGTGAGATGGACTTTGCGACATGGTGCTGTATCTGCGGTGAGTGCTTGGTTTTTGCTTTGACTCTCTAGGCTTCATTGTGTGGTTGTTCTGTTTAGAACAGTAGGGAAGCTAGATTGTTGTGTGTTAGCTAGGTTGTGTTTTCCTAGCTAGATTTAGAGAGCAGAATCAAGGCAGTAAAGCAGCAGTCATGGAGTTAAGGACACTGCTGAGAGACGAGTTGTTGATTGTTGGCGAGGAACTGGGCCTAGATGTACGCAAGGAAATGCTCAAATCGGAATTATTGGAGCTAATTTCCGAAAAGGCCAGTGAGGAAGAAATTGAAATGGGGTTTGAACTTCTGAAAAAGAGAGAAGAACGAGAGAGAAAAGAACAAGAGAGAGAGGAACGCGATAAAGATCGCGAGTTAAGAAAAATGCAACTGGAACTTGAAAGCAAACGTTTGGAGATGTCTCAAGGAAGTGAAGGCGCTCTGGGACGATCAAGTGAGGCAGAATCGTACCGCATGGACAGGCTATTAAAGCCATTTGAGGTCGGGACCGACATAGGCTTGTTCCTAAGCAATTTTGAAAGGACTTGCGAAAAGATGAACTTCGGCCCGAGTACATGGCCACAGCGGTTGC
Source organism: Dermacentor albipictus (assembly GCF_038994185.2). Classification (NCBI taxonomy): domain Eukaryota; kingdom Metazoa; phylum Arthropoda; class Arachnida; order Ixodida; family Ixodidae; genus Dermacentor; species Dermacentor albipictus. Next base: position 179,123,569 of record NC_091823.1, on the reverse strand, counting down.
TGTCTATGTTGCCGTGTGAGGCGGCGGAAGTAATCGCCAGACTAAGTGTGCAGGATGCATATGATTATGCAAAAGTTAAGGCTAGTCTCCTGAAGAAATACCGCCTTTCAGCCGAAGCTTTCCGGCAAAGGTTTAGGAGCACAGGCAAGAAAGATAGCGAGGGCTATCCGGAGTTTGCATATAGCTTAAAGGCCAACCTAGTCGAGTGGCTTAAAAGCGCGGAAGCGTACGACAGCAGAGACATGATCATTGAATGCATGTGTCTAGAGCAGTTTTACAAAACCATCCCCCAAGCTGTGAAACTGTGGGTGCAAGACAGAGGTAATGTAAACACTGTGGAAAGGGCGGCTGAATTAGCCGAAGAGTACGCAACCCGTAGAAAATTGAACGCCGAGGAGCGAAACTGGGACGGTCGAAATGGACCGCGGAAACCATTTCCGTTCAAAAAGGGTGCGCAAACTAGACGATCAGAGCCTGTAGACATGGCGGAAAAGCCCGCAGAAAAGAGCGAGGAGAAACGTAACGGAGAAACCGCACAAAAAGAACAGAAAAGAAAATTCGAATCTGTTAGACCAATTCGCTGTTACAAATGCCACAAACTGGGACATATAGCTGTAAACTGCGAGAAGTCTAGCGTAGTTTTTTCCTACGTGGAGGAAAAAGATGAGAATATGGAACTTTTAAGTCCATATCTCCACGACCTGCAAGTTAATGGAAAACCATGCCGAGTGCTAAGAGACAGTGCCGCCACGCTGGACATTGTCCATCCGTCTTACGTGATGGTAGATGACTTCACCGGAGAAGTAGCATGGATAAAACAGGTTGTAGAAGAACACAGCGTGTGTCTGCCCATGGCCAAAGTCAAAATCAGTGGACCATTCGGGGAGCTAGAGACTGAGGCTGCAGTTTCCAAATTTTTGTCACTGCAGTATCCCTACATCTTTTCGAATCGTTCGAATCAGTTACTGCGTGACAGAGGGCTCAAACTGGGAGAGGGCATAGTACAGGCATTGACCCGAGGCCAAGCTCGTAAGATCGCGGCGCTTTCGGCTGAAAATGCTCAAGCTCCTCCAGCTGAAGCAGAAAAGGGGATAGCTTCAATACCCGAATCCGAGCTAGGCCCGAGGGACAAAAGAACAGTTGAGGAGAGCCTGCCAGTTGACCAGCTCAATGAGAGCGTAGCACTAGAGTGTCAGAGTTCTAGCCTGCAGGAAGAGCAAGCAGACGCGCTCACAAGCGAGACAGGGTCGTTATTATCACCGGCCTCAAAGAACTTTGATCAACTCTTACGCGTGGATAGAGAGTCACTGGCAGCTGAGCAAAAGAATGATGAGAGCTTAGCTAAGTTACGTGACACAGCTAAAGAAGGCATTGCTAGGCGCAACGTAACGATACATGAGAGAGGAGGATTGTTGTATCGGCATTACAGAGATCGAAAGGGTAGGATTTTAGATCAGTTAGTCATACCTACTAAGTATAGGGAGGACCTTTTGAGTCTTTGTCATGGAAATGGGTGGTCCGGCCACCTAGGCATAAACAAATCAAAGGAAAGATTGCTTATGGAATACTACTGGCCTGGCTGTTTCAAAGATGTAGAAAACTTTGTAAGATCATGCGACGCCTGCCAGCGTTCTGGTAAACCAGGAGAGACTTGGAAAGCTCCACTGAAGGTAGTGCCCTTAATAACAGAGCCTTTCAGACGACTTGTAATAGATACGGTGGGGCCTCTTCCAAAAACAAAATCAGGCTACAGGTACTTGTTTACCATGCTGTGTCCGGCTACCAAGTTTCCAGAAGCAATCCCTTTGAAAGAGCTCAGCTCCACTGAAGTAGTAGACGCGCTTTTGACAGTGTTTGCACGAGTTGGGTTTCCAGCCGAAATTCAGGCAGATCAAGGGTCAGTATTCACGAGCGCACTGACTTCCACATTCTTGCAAAAGTGCGGGGTAAAGTTAATACACAGTTCTGTCTATCACCCTCAGTCAAACAGTGTAGAGAGGTGGTATTCGGTGCTTAAGCGAGTTTTGCGTGCGCTATGTTACGAGCACAAGGAGGACTGGGAGAACTGTCTGCCGGCAACTTTGTTTGCTTTGCGAACGGTTCCACATGAGGCGACAGGGTTCTCACCAGCAGAACTAGTGTATGGGAGGACACTCCGGTCTCCACTGAGAATGTTAAGAGAGATGTGGGAGGAAAGAGGGGAGAGTTCAACAGTGGTTGAATACGTGCTAAATTTACTGGAACGGCTAAGCGCAACCCAAGAACTAGTCGGAAAGAACATGGAAATAGCTCAAAGGAACGCCAAATTCTATTACGACAAGAATGCGAGGCTTCGTACGTTTAAAGTCGACTTAACGATGAAAGCGGAAAAGTGTAGGTTTGGTTGTTCGCAGGTTACTTATCTGGGTCATGTTGTCGGTCAGGACATGAGACGGCCGGCTGAGCTGAAGATAGCTACGATTGGAGAATTTTCTCAGCCGAGCCCGAAAACGGACCTTCGTTCATTTTTGGGACTTGTGGGGTACTATCAACGGTACATTCCGAAATACTCGCAATTGGCAAGTCCATTAACGGACGCCCTCCGAAAGGGAGCACCGAGTAACGTACACTGGGATAAGGACAAAGAGAACGCTTTCCAAAGTTTGAAAACGCTATTGGTTTCTCGCCCTGTGCTTCGCGCGCCAGACTACACAAAGGAATTCATAGTTCAATGCGACGCAAGCGACAGAGGTATGGGCGTGGTACTTAGTCAGGTCGGCGACGATAACGAGGAGCATCCTATCCTCTACGCCAGCCGTAAACTAAATGTAAGAGAGGCAGCCTACAGCGCTTCAGAGAAGGAATGCGCTTGTTTGGTTTGGGCCGCCCAGAAGTTGTCGTGTTACTTGTACGGAGCGAAGTTCATCTTCGAGACCGACCACTGTCCTCTGACGTGGCTCAATCAAATGTCACACAAAAACGGCCGCTTGCTCCGATGGAGCCTCACTCTCCAAGAGTACAACTTCTCCGTTAGATATAAGAAGGGAAAGTGGCATAGCAATGCGGATGGTTTGAGCAGGCTAATTTGAATTCTGCATTTGAGGGTCCCGCCTAAATTTTAAGGTTACTAGTTTTAGCTTTTCTTTAGGCGAAGAAAATCCCCTCTCATTTGGCAGAATTCCCTCCATTGATTGCTGAATGTGTCAGCAGGAATTTGCTTCAGAAATTGGCATAGCGAAATGCAGCATTTTTTGTTTGCTTCTGCACTTATGTTGTTGTTGTTTTTTTTTTGAAGCCTAGCGAGTCTAAAGTGATAGCCAATGCACGCCATCTCGGCGCAGAGCCGTGTTGCGGGGTTCATTTTGCAGTTGCCTGTCCTTGTTGGATGTTTTGGGGCGGTGACATCAATGCACAAGTGGTCGCTGCGAGCCAAGACATCAATCCCGCCCTGACCAGCAGCCGTTCTCTTCCTGCCTAGCGGTTGTCAGCACTAGACAGTCGAGACTTTCCGGCCCATGGAGGCGCTGTCAAGAATGGCGAGCTTCGAAGCAAGATTGCCACCTTGCCACCCGATTACGACAAGGGGTGCAAGACGCGCACCTCTCCCTCTCCGTCGCTGCAGCTGGGAGGCGTTAAAAGAAGCGGCCTTTGCGTTGGAATCCGCCGCCTTCCTCCAGCCCCTTCGACATTGTGACGGAACTAGTTCGGTGCGTGAACAATGATTCCGGAGTTCCCCAACGCGGAGCTGATTTGAAACGCATGGACAAGCTGCCGCGGGAACGACGTATTTCTGTGCTTCTCACGGTTCGGAGTGACACGGAACAACGAGCGACCCTCGAGCGCCGATAGTTTCCCGGAACGGCACCCCGCGCTGTTGCCTCTGTGTACAGAGCGCGGTTGCCTTTGTGTACGTAAACTGGTCTGCAGAGCAGCGGCGAGTTGGTGATGAGTAAACGAACAGTCGCCGCGTCGTAGGACCGGCGCATCGAGTGTATAAAAACTGTGGTGGTGCGAATGCTGAGGACACTTCTCTTGAGCAGTCATGTTAGACTGAGTCACTTCTCTCATGCAGTCATGTTGAACTGTTACTCTTTTTCTCAAGCAGTCATGTTAGACTGATTTAATTTCTGTAAATAAACCCTTTTCCTCGTTCTCGATGAGAAACAGTTCTTCACTTCATCAACGATCTCAGCGTAAAAAAGTTGGACGACGGCATGGGCCAGCTACCTTCGAATTCATGCCGTACTCCAATCTTGGCAAAGGACCACGGACTATGGGATTGAGCACCCAATCCTGACACCGTCCGTCTGTCCGTCCGTCCGTCCGTCCGTCCGTCTGTCTGTCTGTCTGTCTGTCTGTCTGTCTGTCTGTCTGTCTGTCTGTCTGTCTGTCTGTCTGTCTGTCTGTCTGTCTGTCTGTCTGTCTGTCTGTCTGTCCGTCCGTCCGTCCGTCCGTCCGTCCGTCCGTCCGTCCGTCCGTCCGTCCGTCTGTCTGTCTGTCTGTCTGTCTGTCTGTCTGTCTGTCTGTCTGTCTGTCTGTCTGTCTGTCTGTCTGTCTGTCTGTCTGTCTGTCTCTGTCTGTCTGTCTGTCTGTCTGTCTGTCTTGTCTGTCTGAGAGCAGCGGCTTGCCCACCAACCAGAGTCACCAGACTAGGTTCGAAGCCAACCGTTGGGCCAGTTTGGGTCACTGGGTATGTGACATGGGGCATGTGCACTGTTGAATAAACCTGTCTGATGCCAACTTGAAAAAGAGTATGCGCTACATGGTCTGTGGCGCTCTTCAATGAAGTTCTGCAACGTCAACTTGAGAAACTGGGTAGGTGCCACAGCGTATGTGTCGCTCTTCAGGGGCAAAAAAAATGGCTGTGGCTTAGCTAAGGTTAAGCCCAGGATGCGAAGCATACTAGCCTTTATTTTAGTTGTTGAACCACTGTTTAGCCTGGTGAACTGCTGTTGCTTGGCTATATTTGGTTCGGCTAGACGAAGAAACAACTCATGCGTTACTCTGCTTCGCCTTCAAGAGTGGAACGCGACAGCGTTCCCGTTGACCCGCCAAGGGGTGTAAGACAATGGGCTACGGCGCAGCGACTACGCGCCCCGCATTGGACGCGGTGAGCGTCGAGCAACGCAGCGTTCGGCGCGGCAACGAAATGTGCGCCTGAGCAAGCGACGCACGCCTGAGCCTTAGAAACAGCTCGTTTCTAAGGCAACGCCGCATTCACTAGAGGCGCTTTTGTACCGCTTTGAAGCATCGTACTCGTGGCTCAGTGGTAGCGTCTCCGTCTCACACTCCGGAGACCCTGGTTCGATTCCCACCCAGCCCATCTTGCAAGAGTTGAGCCGAAGCCACCTAGAAAATCAGTCTCTGTAGCACGCCGCAACCTTCGCTTCTCATTCCAACGAGCAGCTCTGTCTCCAAGAAGCATCTCACCTCGTGAGTGTTTAGCAGAGGCAAGCGCAGCTGCTTATCTACCGCCGCGACGCCGCGAGCGACGGCGCGAGTTGGAGCCCCGTTTCTCCTCTGCCGTGACGTCACGGTGTCACGTGGTATTGAAGGCGACACCACCGCGCCTGAGGAGCTGGGTTGAGCTCTCGTAATATGCTTCGCATAAAAAGGTGTTTTAAAAATTTCCTCCGGTGCTCGGCTGAATTGAGATCGTGGCTCGCCGTGTCTGAGCGGTGACATCGCTATAAGGCGCAGCGTGTGTGGTGTGGCATCGTGAGAGAGACGCCCGGCTGCATACACGCATCGGCGCTGGTAATAGGGTGCACCGCTATGTTGCTTCATTGCACTTCCCATTAACCGCAACAGCCATCTTGAGAGGAGTTCTGCTGAGAATTTGTCACTTTTAAGCCTCCTATGATTATAGCCTTTTTGGAAAACTCTTAGAATCCATTCTTTATTGTTCTCTTTTTTTTACGCCCGTGGATCTCTTTCCTGAAATAGAGATCCACTGTGTCTGCTGACTGGCTTAGGAAACTGGCAATTTCACAGAACCCATGAACGCTCGAGGTCCTGCATCCCCAATTGCCCGCCGGCGCAAGAAGCTCTTACGCCGTACGCCAGCTGCAACATACACAAGCTTATCTGCTTCATTCTAAATGGACTGACCTCGGCATTCGCTCCTTCGTGGCCTCTAGGGATGCCATTCAAAGTGGTAGGTCCGGTGTTGTGGAACTACGTGAGCTGCCTGAAGAGAGCGCCGAGCTTTTTTCTTCAAGAGCGGCACTTTCGTCAGGGCGTGATGCCTCGGGCTAGAATTCGGTAAAGCTCCTGTACAAATCTTGCAAACAACAAGGCTGACGTGTAATGGAACTGCCAGTAACTTTGTGTTTTGACGTGATAGCAGCGTGGAAACAAAATGAAAGAAAATGCCTAGTACATAGTCGAACTTACATCGAAGTTTCCTGCTTGAATCTCGAAAATAGCGGCTACATAGCGCAGGTGCTGTGCACCCTCGCATCTCGCACAAATCGCAAACATTTTGCCTTCAGGCATTGAGCGCCTGATCAAACATCTAGATGGTGTTTTAAAATATGGAGCATTAATGATAAGCATATGGTTTAAAATACGACGCGCTAATCTAAACCATCCCTTATAGTGGACCTCAACTTCTTTTTAACCATACACCCTCGATCACCCTGCGGCAGCCATGGCAGGAGCTGACATATAAAATGAAAGCAGGGGAAAATACGCATTCATGCCGAGAACAAATCAGACAGAAAGCAAGTCACGAACAGCATTCAATATATACATGTGGAGAAACCTATGGACAGGCGCCAAAACAAAAGGAGCCAATGAAGCATGTAAATGATCAGCTTTGCGGCGCCTTCGCGAACGCCGCCGCCGACGCTGAGTTTCGCTGACGGAAGCGGATGTGCCTTCTCAGCGGAGTTGGAGCAACACGCCAAGGCGACGAGCATACTTCACGCACGCACGTCCGTTCACCAGGGCACCCGTATGTCTGTCTGTAACCATCCTTCCGTCCATTGGGGTCACTGGGTAGCTTCGGTCACTAGGAACCATGGGTAAAGCAGCGAGCTGCTGTGCTGAGGGAACCGCGTTCGAAATCAGCCATCGGATCAATTAGGCCACAGGGTATATACGCGCTAAAATTATTTTATTGCGTCAGCATTGTTAGGATAGTCGACGCACTTTCTGGGGACTATGAGTATGTGTTTGTATCTAACCGTTTTCCCGCCAACCTGCTTTAATTTGTACTCTATGATTGAATGGTTACAGGATTGTCCTGCTGTGCTGAAGAAACAGGATTGCAAACCAACCATTACACCAACATGGGTCACTGAGTGTGTAGAACTATGTGCAAAAGTGCCGCTATTCGACGCGCCTCTTTCAAGCTGACATGGGTTGCTGTAGAGATGGGACTGGGCAGGTAGCGCAGTTCGAAGAAATTAGTTGACGCCGACTTGGAGCACTAGGTATGTGCCATTTGGTCTGTGCTGGTAATATTTTTCATCTTAATGTGCGTCAATGGGTATGTGCAAGTTGATGTGTGTCGCTGTTCGAAGAGCTTGAGTAACAAGATTCTTTCCTCGGGGAATGTGCTCTAGTGCAACGAAAAATTTCCCTTGAAGTTATTCGATGGTGAGCATAATTGAACCTACGTCACAAACTCGAGGAGTGGTATCCGACGCTATAGCGGGCTACTCCGCAAATTCACTGGCTTTGTATCGCTTTTCAATGAACGGCTTCCACGCCAACGCTTTAGTGACCTGCGCCATGAATGAAATGGGTGTGTGGCGCTAAGTCTGCTGCAAGCGAGGGAACAATTTTCGTGTTCGCAGGCATCGGCGCACCACGGTTCTCGTCCACCCTCCGTGGTTGCTCAGTGGCTATGCTGTCGGGCTGCTGAGCACGAGGTCGCGGGATCGAATCCCGGCCACGGCGGCCACATTTCGATGGAGGCGATATGCGAAAACACCCGTATGTATTTAGATTTAGGTGCACGTTAAAGAACCCCAGGTGGTCGAAATTTCCGGAGTCCTCCACTACGGCGTGCCTCATAATTAGAAAGTGGTTTTGACAAGTAAAACCCCATAATTTAATTTTTACGATTCTCGTCTCGGAGTTGACCCATGGACTTCGCTGCAGCATGACCAGATAGCGCATTGTGTCCATCAAGAGACGTTGAAAATATTTGTGGGAATAAAGCAGAGAAGAGATTGATACGACCGGAACCGCTACAAGCATAGATACAGAGGTACCACGCAGATAATGAAGTTTGGCGTAAGAGGTAAATGAGGATATATATATATATATATATATATATATATACACGAAAGAGATGACGAACTTTTTGGAAGACTGATTTACTAAACGTTTACGGTGGGTGGGCCAGTCTGCGTCAGAGTGCAGTAATCCTCGGGCCTGACGAAGGCGAAGCCGTTTATTAAATGAGTCTTCCAAAAAGGTGGTCGTCTCTTTCCTGCATATGTTACATCGGGTCGTTATGGCGGAACTTTGGAAGAAACCCCATATATATATATATATATATATATATATAACTTTTTGGAAGACTGATTTACTAAACGTTTACGGTGGGTGGGCCAGTCTGCGTCAGAGTGCAGTAATCCTCGGGCCTGACGAAGGCGAAGCCGTTTATTAAATGAGTCTTCCAAAAAGGTGGTCGTCTCTTTCCTGTATATGTTACATCGGGTCGTTATGGCGGAACTTTTGAAGAAACCCCATATATATATATATATATATATATATATATATATATATATATATATATATATATATATATATATTGCTACGGCATGACCCGGGCGAGGAGAAGAGGAAGAAGAAGTGAGCTGGTGCAGCCTCAGGACGCCATCTTGACTTTACCATTCATCTCGTCCCTCGAATAAAGCCGGTTTAACATTAACCGTAACAGTTTTGTGGTGGAGGGGCGGGGTGCTTCGACCAAGACGACGGAGCTGCTGCAGCAAGTGCCACGCCGGAGCCGACGCCTCGCTCGACTGCCTCCAACACCACTTGAGATCCCGATGTCCCACAGCAGTGACGAACAGCCTTCTCTGGCAGCTCCAGTGCGAACAACCGGCGCCTGGATGCATCAGATGGAGCCCCGCCCTTTCTCTCGAAAATTCGGCGAGGACGTGGAGGAATGGCTCACCCACTACAAGCGTGTGAGCAAGTACAACGGCTGGAACTCCACCACTCAGCTCGACAATGTTTCAAGTTTCAAGTTTCAAGTTTTATTGCTTCATTCATAGGTGGTACATATATGCAGTAGAAGTTATACAGAAAGAGGTCCCACAGTTATAAACTGCAGCGGGACCTCTTGTTCTTAGTTACATAATAATACATAAATAAAAAGGCGTCAGTTGCGGTTACAAACAAAGAATGAATTACACAATTTCTACAGTGTTAAAGTAATATAACCTATGGCAACACATCACAACAAAAAATAAATTACATCAATAAGCAACATAAACATGCTTCAAAGAAATAGATACAGTTTACAGGGTTCTGGTTACAGGTTACAGATACAGGTTACAGGGTTACAGGGTTCTGTTCCTCACAGACATGGCACTAGTGTGGTTCGAGAACCATGAAGATACGTTCACAACGTGGGACAGCTTCGTTACTCACCTCACAGAGTGCTTTGGCGATTCCACCACGAAACGGAAGCGGGCGGAGCAGACATTGCTCAGCGCGCTCAAGTCCCAGGTGAGACCTGTACTACGTACATAGAGGCGATCCTGAAGCTTTGCAAGACTGTCAATCCTCGAATGTCCGAAGAGGACAAGGTTGGACACCTTCTCAAAGGCATAGCCGAGGATGTGTACAATTATTTAATCGGCAAGGAGAGTCTCGCCTCGGTCGCCGACCTCATCAAGCATTGCCGCACATTTGAGGCCTTGAAGCTGCGTCGTATCACGCCAAAGTTTGGCAGGCTAGCCAATGTCACCACGGTGGCAAGCGTTGACGAGAACGACAACTACAGCTTTCAATTTGCCCTTGCGGCAACTATAAGGCAAATTGTCCGTGAAGAACTTGAACGACACACCAAAGGGGCGGATGTCGAACAGCTTGGTTGCGCTTTCAACCAACCTCAAGAACATGCATCTGCTGTGTCAGCATTGTCTGCCATGCCAGGCGTTGCAGACTGTCGAGTTGATCAGCTGCGACAGCACCGACGTACCTTTCCCGACGACATGACGCACGATCAACGAACTCGTCGAGCTACCACCACGAATCGCAATTCGGAAGATCGCGTTTATTATTCGCAGCGTCCCAGGGCAGACTCCGAGGCATACAACGTCGGTCGCGCATCTCCTGTATGTTACAGCTGTGGCGCCTCAGGACACATTGCTCGTTTTTGTCGCCGGCGCCGACAGACAACAACATATGGCCCACCACCAACTTGGCCTAATTTTGAACGTGATAGTTATGACGACCGTTGGCCGATAGACCCTGCAAACACCACAGGCGCGCCACCTAGGAATACCTTCCGTCAGTATAGTAGAAGGAGTGGCTCGCCAGCTTCTGACCGCAGCCTGACGCCCCCAACCAGTCGCCAACGCCGTTCACCGTCACCACGGCGACGTGCTACGTCTCCACAGCCGTCGGGAAAGTAGCCGGCGCGGCCGATGGAGGTAAGGTCGCCGGACAGTCTGTGTATCTGCGAAATACTCCTCTGCCTATTATGATGGTGAAGAACAAAGTGCGTGTGTTAATTGATAGTATACCTGCAACGGCATTAGTGGACACTGGTGCTACCGTTTCCGTCATGAGTGTGACTTTCAAAGAGAGGCTGGGTAGGAAAGTTGTGTTCCCGTGGAATGATGGTGTGACGTTTCGCGGTGTCAGCGGAGAGTGCCTAGTTCCCCTTGGTATTTGTGTTGCAAGTGTTTTATTCGGAGGAGAAGATCTTAAAAGAGAATTTCTCGCACTACCGCGATGCACTCACGATGTGATTCTCGGGATTGACTTTCTTCAGGATTGTGGTGCATCCGTTAACTGTGGCACAGGCGAAATTACTTTGAATAGCGCGCTTCTCGCCACCCTTGCCGACACAGCCTTACCAGTGAAAAACTATTGTGTTGTTTCGAACGATTTGCAGCTACCGCCTTGGTCGCTGTCACGTATCCCTGTCAATTTCGCTGCTGCCGACCTTTCATCGTTTGACGCGCAAGTCCAGCCACTTACGTCGAGCTGCGCATAGAAAGATGTACTTGTACCACGCTCTGTCGTGAGAGTAGTGAATGGCGCCTACAATTTGTGGGCTTTCAATTGTTCTTGCGTCCCTGCCGTTCTCCCGCGTGATATGAAGCTTGCTGAATTTGAAGAGATTACTTACAGCTCCATTACGGTTCTAAGCGAGGAGGAGCCGTCTCATACTAGCGATCCCCAAAGAAGCATTTCTGAAGAGCAGATCCTACGAATGATCAACAAGGCACTGCCCTCACATGAGCGGCGCGCTCTCGCACAATTTTGTGGGCACATCTTTCTGTGTTCGATTTCACACAAGGCGACAAGCAGGCTTCACTCCCGTGTTCTCGTGCTCGCCACAGAATTGACACCGGATCTGCGCACCCCATTCGGCAAAAGCCTTACCGCGTTTCTTCAGCAGAGAGGACAGTTATTGCTGAACAGGTGAAAGACATGCTGCGGAAAAGTGTTGTCCAAGAGTCTTCTAGTCCATGGGCAGCACCAGTAATCTTAGTAAAGAAGAAGGATGGATCGTGGCGGTTTTGCGTTGATTACAGGAAACTGAATGCGGTCACCAAAAAGGATGTGTATCCGCTTCCTAGAATTGATGATGTCATCGACTGTCTACATTCCGCTGCCTACTTTTCATCACTGGATTTGCGATCAGGGTATTGACAGATACCCATGCACCCAGACGATAAAGAGAAAACGGCCTTCGTGACACCAGACGGTCTTTATGAATTTACCGTTATGCCGTTCGGCCTTTGTAACGCGCCAGCAACATTCGAACGATTCATGGATACTATCCTCCGAGGACTTTAAATGGGAAATTTGTTTGTGCTACCTCGATGATGTGGTGATTTTTGGCAGCACATTGAGTGAACATAACAGCCGTCTCAATCTTGTTCTGGATTGTGTCAAACATGCCGGCTTGTTCCTAAATGCCAAGAAATGTCGTTTTGGAGAAACCGAGACGTTAGTACTTGGGCATCTGGTCGGCAAAAACAGTGTGAGGCCAGATCCACGGAAGATTGAGGCAGTCAGCTCCTTCGAAGCACCGAAGTCAGTGCGGGAGTTGAGGAGTGTCTTGGGCCTGTGCTCGTATTTTCGGCGCTTCGTCCCAAGATTCGCCGACGTGGTGTACCCCCTAACATGTCTTCTCCAAAAAGCCGTCCCTTTCAACTGGACATCGGCTTGCGACGACGCATTCCGTCAGCTAAAATTTCTACTAACATCAGGGCCCATATTGCGTCACTTCGATGCATCCGCACCTACGGAAGTGCACGCTGATGCCAGTGGCATCGGCATCTGTGCCGTACTTGTGCAACGTCATCAAGGAGCTGAACACGTTGTGGCTTATGCTAGTCGCTCTTTGACTAAGGCGGAACGCAATTACACTGTGACCGAGCAAGAATGCTTGGCAGCTGTTTTCGCTGTACACAAATTTCGACCTTATATCTACGGACGCCCGTTCACTATCATTACTGACCACCACGCGTTGTGCTGGTTGGTGAATCTCCGTGACCCGAGTGGACGACTGGCCCGTTCGGCTCTTCGACTGCAGGAGTATGACTTCGTTATTTCCTACAAGTCCGGGCGTCGCCACGCAGATGCGGACTGTCTCTCCCGCCTTCCTCTGACGACGACGGAGTGTGACGAAGACCATTTTGATGAGTGTTTTGCTCCCATTTCTTCTACATTCCCAGACTCGATGACTTTCAAAGCAGAGCAGGAAAATGATATTGGTTTGGAACCTATATTTGTAGCCGCATCGCGTCCTGGAGCCACCGGTCGATTTTGTGTCCGTGACGGCCTGCTTTACAAGACCAATTATTCGGTTAAAGGCGCACGCTTCCTTCTGGTGGTGCCGCAGGGTCTGCGAACGGACATACTGAGAGCCATGCACAACGATGTGACCTCTGACCATCTAGGATTCATAAGAACTTTGAACCGGACACAGGAGCGTTTTTACTGGCCCAGAATGCGGGACACGGTCAAGCACTACGTCGCCAGTTGCGAACAATGTCAACGCTACAAGCGCCCTACGACCGCTGCGCCAGGTCTTCTCCAACCTCTGCCGCCGCCTCGCCTGCCATTTCAACAAGTGGGTATCGATCTTCTTGGCCCATTTCCCCGATCACCTAACGACAACCGATGGGTGATCGTATGTGTCGACCATCTGACCCGTTACGCGGAAACGGCGGCCGTGCCATCTTCAACAGTTGCGTCCGTTGCAACGTTTTTGCTTCGATTCATTATTCTTCGACATGGTCCCCCCCCCCCGTGTGATCATTAGCGATCGCGGTCGTCAGTTCGTTGCGGACGCCGTAGAAGAACTGCTTCGTCTCTGCAGTTCGCAATTCCGTCATTCAACGCCTTATCACCCTCAGACAAATGGGCTTGTAGAACGTACGAACAGAACTCTAACTAACATGCTGGCCATGTACGTATCTTCCGATCACAAGGACTGGGATGACGTACTCCCCTTCATCACCTATGCGTATAATACTGCAAAGCATGGGACGACCGATTACAGTCCTCTTTATCTCCTTTACGCCCGTTCACCGCTAAGCTGAATTGACACTATACTACCGTTTGACTTTCACAGCGAGTACTCTGTTGCCAAGACGCTTTGTCTTGCCGAAGAAGCCCGGCGTATCGCTCGTCTTCGTACTGTGGCATCGCAAGACCGCTCGAAAGAGCGCTATGACAGCCGACACCAGTCTGTCTCGTACGCCAAAGGAGACTTTGTGTGGTTGTGGACTCCGCAACGTAAACGTGGCTTATGCGAAAAGTTTTTACCCCAGTACACGGGCCCATTTGTCATTGTAGATCGCTTGAGTGACTTGACATACGTAGTGGCACGCTTGACGTCGACTGGTCGTCGGTCTAGCCGGACCCAGTTAGTACACGTTGCCCGTCTTAAGCGGTTTCACCCTACGCTTTCCGAGTGATTTGGACTTGCCCAGCGGGCTTCGTCTGGCAACCGGGGATTGCTACGGCATGAGCCTGGCGAGGAGAAGAGGAAGAAGAAGTGAGCTGGTGCAGCCTCAGGACACCATCTTGACTTTACCATTCGTCTCGTCCCTTGAATTAAGCCGGTTTAACATTAACCGTAACAATATATATATATATAGGACATTTTCAGATTGTTATTGTATTCAATGATATTCAAAAATGCGTCACTGAGAGTTCTGATTATCAAACACACCTGATGAGCCATAACAGTCCAGTGTTGCCAAAAGCTTTTGGAGCGTGTCGCTGAAGAGAAAAAAATTCTCTAACATTGTCGCTAAAACTGTCATCTAGATTTTAAATAGAGTCGACATTTTGGATCACTATAGTGTAAGATACATGAGATAAATTATTTACCTAATTTTTCATTTTTGTCTATTGTCTATGAAGGTATGAATAAACAGTGAATAATGATAAAAAAACTGGCTGTGGCTTAGCTAAGGTTAAGCCCAGGATGCGAAGCATACTAGCCTTTATTTTACGCGACAGCGTTAAGGAGCTCGTGTCGCAGAAAAGCCGGTGTCGTCGGCGTCGGCTCAGGCGTGCGGCGCTTGCTCAGGCGCACATTTCGTTGTCGCGCCGAACGCTGCGTTGCTCGACGCTCACCGCGTCCGATGCGGGGCGCGTAGTGGCTGCGCCGTAGCAAAGCCATCTAGAAGCAGTCTCTGTAGCACGCCGCAACCTTCGCTTCTCATTCCAACGAGCAGCTCTGTCTCCAGGAGGCATCTCACCTCGTGAGTGTCTAGCAGAGGCAAGCGCAGCTGCTGATATACCGCCGCGACGCCGCGAGCGACGGCGCGAGTTGGAGCCCCGTTTCTCCGCTGTCGTGACGTCACGGTGTCACGTGGTCAGCATTGAAGGCGACGCCGCGAGCGACGGCGCGAGTTGGAGCCCCGTTTCTCCTCTGTCGTGACGTCACGGTGTCACGTGGTATTGAAGGCGACACCGCCGCGCCTGAGGAGCTGGGTTGAGCTCTAGTAATATGCTTCGCACAAAAGTTTAATTATTCGTTTACTTTCAGACTGTAAGGTTACCAACGCTGATCGATTCAAAGAACGCAAATGGAGTGGTTTCCCAGCACAAAAAGACGCTTAGTCCACATTGTTCCACATTTCTGCTGAATGTCCCCATCTTTAATAAAACTTGTTGCTGCGGAGTGCGCTTGCCTGTAGTTAATACGGCGACGACAATTACCTGAACAGGTCGAACTTGGTACAATGTCCTTTGATCCACCTGAAAGCGGCCGTGATGTAATGATGGGTCCGAAAGCCGTGAGAAATGAAAACAATTTATTCACATTCGCGTGAACGACCGCAGCAGCTTCAATCTGAATGCCTTCCTACATACTCGGTCAGTCTTTTTCACCTGCTGTATTTAAGATCTGAACACAGATATTTTTACAGTGGTTGTGGTTCAACAATTTACTGCGAGACTTTCGAATGTCAACAAATCGAACTAGTTAGTTATACCGCAGAACCTGCAGCATATAAACACCATCAAATCGATTTTCTTTCTACCGCTAAACACACAGAAATGTCGCTAAATATAGCGAAGAAACGCTGGAGTACAGACATTAATTAGCAAACCGGTAAATTTTGAAAAGCAAGGTGGATTTTCTGTTTTCAATATGGCCAGATGAGACGGCCCCGACAAAGACGAGATGAAGCAAGCAACGTCAGGTGAAACTTATTTTGACTTATCGGTGACACTTTCCTCTGCCATATAGGCGTGCAAGGCGTGCACCACAGATGGCCCGCACCGCGAAGAAGCGTGTGCACTTAACTGCTTCATGAAACCAGCCGAGCGCCATCTGCTATAACGCATGGCAGCGAGGTTCGAAAGGTAATTCTACCTGCCAAATCAAGAAATATTGCTACATGCATATTGCTTGTTCCCTTGAGACAATGCGCGCCGGCGCCTCGAAGAAAAAGGTGAACTGTTCCTGGGCCTCTGTTGTCGGCTGAACGGGCCAGTGCGGCAGTTGTTTTGTAGATATACATCGTAAATAGCTTTCAGTGTTCAATCCGTCGCTCGCGTAACATTTTCGCGAAGGTTGGCGTTCCTCGTCCTTACCACAGAGCTCCACAGCGGCCGCACCATCCACCTTTCCACCATGGCTCCCGCCGGCGACACCTCATTTGCATCTACAACCGCGACTCCAACAATTATGTACGCCACGGTTAGGGAATCCCCGTGATCCTTGTACATTCTCCGACCAAGATAATGTTGACGTTTGGCTGAGTATGTATGAGTGTGTTAGCGAGAACTGCTGGGTCCCTACGACAATGGTAGCAAGTGTGATACTCTACTTGGACACGAGGAGGAGCTGCCTAGCTGGGATGCTTTCTAGAAGAAACTCCGCAACCTCATTGGAAACCCCACGGGTAGCCAACTGGCTGCAAGAATAGAACTTGATATCAGAGTGCGGTCGTCCACGGGATGGTATGTCTCGTACATACAAGATGTGCTCGCCCTTTGTCGGTAAGTTGACAATAAAATGGCCGAGATTGACTAAGTAGGCCACGTTCTCAAACGAATCGCGGACGATGCGTTCCACTTCTTCACCTGCAACAATATTTCTACCATTGGTGTCATTCTCAAGGAATGCCGCCGCGTTATTTCACAGTTCTCCTGTCTCCTTAACACGGCTGCGACATCACCCTGTGTTCACCTTAACACTGCATCCTCCTTCAATTACAACGTGACGGCTATCGTTCGCCGCGACCTCGAGACCCCAAGTCCAGCCCCATTCCACTGACGCCCGCTTGACTACGCCGCTGACCAAACAGCACCACCCAGTTTTCGCATTCAGGCAATTATGCGGAAAGAATTTGCCAACCTCGGTTTTCCAGCTGGCTGCTGTGTCTCCCGACGTGACGCCAGACTGGTGCTGACAGCTCTGCCTCGCAGCGACCTTATTCGATCACGCAAACAGCTCGCTTTCTGATCGTTCGATTTGGCTGCTACGTTGCGAAGTGGGCCATCCGCAAAATTTGTTAGAACGGGATGGAGAGCACACCCAGTAGACGAGCGAGCGCAGCCCCGCAAGCTTGCGTCGACAATTACTGCTGAATGTTTGTGACGCTTTAATAATGAAACATGCAATATGAAAAACATTTTCTTCCTGTTGCAACATATAATCTGCACAGAAAATTTCATGTGGGAGAAGAAAACTAACATAAGCGGCATATGTTTTGGTATAGTACGCTAGGTGGCATCGCAAACGGCAAAACAAATTGGCGGGAGCACGCAGTTTAAATGGCAATTGTAACTTTGTTTCCTTTGCTGCTTGCGAATCACCGTGGTGCCCCCCATGAAAAAGTGAGACTGGGCCCGCACGCGTCGGCGCACCAACGTGAATTGTTGGTGACCTTGCTACAGCGTTGTCCGCACCTTTTGAGAGCATCATGCGTGCTCAGCCAGGACATTACGGCAGATGCGCAAGCGGCACTTATGAGATCGCCGCCCTGTTAAACGTGGACAGCATGGCGACAGACTGCGGACCAGTGGAAAGTCATCTGGCGCAAGAAGATTTTTCTCTCTCGTCATGATGCCGCCGCGGTGTCAGCATGCAAAAGGTGAGTGCAAGGAGCGGGTATGTTGCTCGCGATGTTTGCAATGCTGTTGCCGTTCATAATTGCACCGGCACGGGTGGAGGCCACCTGCCCAGCCTTCGGGGCCGTGTTTTCCTTCTTGTCGGCACCCAAATGGTGACGGGCGTGTGCGAGCCATTCTTTAGGCGCTCGAGGAGGTAAGCCATTGATAAACGCAGCAAAAACAGGATGTGCCAGCATTTTTTAGCAATTTCGTCGTGTATACTGCGTCTCGCAGGCAATGTTATACCGCTGTCATGCAAGGCGCTTTGAATCGCGATCGCGTCCTATTCGAATGGAAATTCTAGACAGCACCTGCCTTCATTGATCATTCTGCGGAAAGAAGGCAATTGAAATCGAGAAATTTTATCCCGATCACGCTTAATTGCGATCAAAATTGCCTGTGTGACACTGGTATACCAGACGTAGCGTTTCTCCCTTTATGTGCCTGTGTGTGTTGTGTGTGTGCTGGCATGCACAAGACAATTTACTGCTGGGGTTTCATGAGATTTTTTTTGTGTTGTCATGACTCTGCGTTAGTTACATATTTGGAGGAGCACATAAGGCGAACTTTTCGAAACTGATTCTTTGTGTCTTATTAATAAAGCAGACCGCCATGGAAGTGACCCTAGCGACCGAGTCTATGGGCACTACAGATGGCACGAGTGGCCTTTCACGTGAAAGAAAGCATTTTCTCTTCGCTTTTGCTTTTCATTTTGTGGAAACTGTTTCATCTGTAAGCAGCGCAAACTATTTCTACGCTAACCATTGAGTGAGTGCACCCTTTACAAGGAATATAGGAGCATCGTGGCAGTCAGAGGGCCCTTCAGAGCCATTGCTTCACAGCCGTCCAGCTGCACAGCCAACAGCTGGCCTTAGCTTTCCGAGAACCAGTAAGTGAAATGCAAAATCCTCGAATGTCACAGCTTTAATGCTCTGGACGTAAGGTAGTTGTGTGTTTAGTTGATTATAAATTGTTACTTTTTCCAGGCTGGCCACCCCGAGTACAACGCCTGTCTCGCAGTACCCGTCGGGTCTCCGACCGGGAGGCCCTGGTGCAACTCCTGGCCGACGACTATGCTTGGAATGTCGCGCAGACAGGCGAAACAAAGAAGCCCTTGGCTGCTTATATGGTGGAGCATAATAGACTGACAGTAGACAGGTGTAACAATATTTTAGGAATTTTATGGGCTGTGCAGAGGGACGCAAACTCACATACATGGCTAACACAACTTTGAACAGCTGAACTGAAAAAAAATACAAGCAAAGGACTAAGGGAGACAGACAAGGTCACTGTACATTAGATACATGATCATAAACACCGACACTTCCAAGCATTACCACAATCTAGCAGCTTCATACACAGTCATCACTGCCAGTGACAGTTCCGCAAACAGGCAATGACTGGGTGGACTAGCGAACACGGACACCTGCCATCAGTCACACACTAACAGCTTAAGACGATGAGCAAAACGAGAAGAGGGTGAAAGCAGGAGCCAACGTTTCCACAAGTGGACTTGTCGAAATAACAGCTTAAGCTGGATTTGTCAAGCTAACAGCTTGACAAATAGCAGCTTAAGATATTCCAGCTTCTACTAAAGTTATTTTTTCACAAGTTTCACAAATACGGCAAGATGCCTGGAAATAAATCATGTGCTTTAAAACGCTGCCGCATATGACTTACTCGTTTAAAAGCCTGGCCTCACACTTTCAAGTGTTAGCTCAAGAAATTTTTCTTGTATGCTGTAATTGCGCCGTGCACATCTAATCGCACGTGCTGATTGTGATAGCTCTGACTGTGGAAAACATTTCCCCCAGGGCAGCAGGTTAAATTGTGTGGTGTGTGTAAAATACACCTACAATGCCCTGGACCCTTCGCAATCATAATAATTTGCAAAGTCAGTAGCAAACTCACACTTTAAACGTCACCCATTAACTTTCTTTTATTTTGTCAAAATAAGAACAACATTTTTCATAGTTCGTTGAGGACACTGCACACACACAAACAAATTCAACAAACTAATGAAAAATCAAAAGGAAAAGAGGGTTCAATAATGATTTCCAACGCTTATAATTAAGGCCAGCAAAACACGGAGAAGGCGGGATATGCAAATTCAAGACGATGAGCACAACGAGAACAAGGTAAGGAGAAATAAGGAGCCAACGTTTCGGCAAGTGGACTTGTCGAAACGAAGAACACAAGTCCACTTGTCGAAACGTTGTCTCCTGCTTTCACCGTGTTCTCGTTTTGCTCATCGTCTATAACTAAGGCAGGAATAGGAAAACTTCGCCATACAATACGCTCATGGTGCGAAGTTGGTGCAGCCACAATCAAAAATACGCGGCCCACGGCTCCGGGCGCAGGAGCGGCGGCGGGGCCACACCGCCGCGCTGCCCCCTCCACCGGGCGCCGGCTCCGAGGGTGCACCGAGTGACGCAAACCTTAGTCCAGTGTGGCCAAGTCACGCGCTTGATAATTTTCCAGTGCAGCGTTCGGCTGTTTCGCAGCTGGCGGTCAATTGGAAAGAGGTTTCGTGAGTGCGCGTTTGCCTTCCTCGCCGCGCCAACTCACGTTCGGCCGTTTGGCTTAGCGCAAGGTACGTATGCCTGGCATTGTCCGATGTGGTTTCACGTTTCATGTTTACGTGCGCCTTGCGCCCGTGTGTGCCGCGCTTCCATGCTTGGCGTCACTTCTTGGTGCACCCTCAAAGCAGGCGCCCGATGGAGATGGCAGCGCCGCGGTGCGGCCCCGCTGCCGCTCCTGCACCCGGAGCCGTGGGCCGCGTACTGTTTATTGCGACTGTACTTTGTTCTGGGAGTCTGCGAAATATTCCATATAGCGGCAGTACGGCAGCTTGCAATGCTTGAATAACTATTTTTATACAGGGTTCAAAACATGGTTTCGCAACAAAATGCAAGCTGTGGGCCTAAGATTTTTTGTACAGTGATACATCTCTTCGTCGCTCGCTCATTCACAATCCGAAACTCATTGCTATGCCTTGGATTCACTTTCCAGCCATGTGATAGCTTAAAACTACAAATGGTATTGATATTTCGCTGCTGAATTACACGAAAAGTAGCATTAATAAACAGGTGTCATGGCATAGGCAGTTCAGAGTGCAGACAGAGACAACAATAAGAAAAGTGCTTGTCCTTGTCTGCAGCTCCTTAAACTAAAATTGACATTGTTTTTCATAAACATGTGATAAACAGAGTGAGTATATATTTATATATCTCCTCAAAGGTTTCTTGTTGAGACATTACATGAGGGAGGGAGGGTTAGGGACGAAGAATGATACTAGAAATTACAAAGGGATATTTTCAATGAGCCGCTTGAATGCAAGTGGGTCGATGATAGTGGCTTCTTCGGTGGGCAGGACATTCCAGCCTCGTGTTATGCGCAGAAAAAAGTATTGCTGAAAAGTCACGGTGTGGGCTTATGGGGCATATGCTGTGTTGAAGTTACGGGTGCGGGCAATGCGATGTGCTCTTTTTATGTACGAGTTGTCAAAACGCAAGGAATGAAAAATTTATAAAAAAGGTTAAGACGTGCTATTATACAGTGTCATACTAGAGAGGGTGTGTATGTTTGGGCTTTTAGTGCTGAGGTGCTTCAATTGTACGAATTAGTCGTCAGAATAAATCGTGTCGCGTGGTTATGAACCCACTAGAGGGCGTTAATAAGGTTATTGTGGTGGTAGTAAAAAATAGCATCGGCATACTCCAGCTTCGGCCGCACAAAGGTTAGAAAAGCAAGTTGTTTAATAGGGGGAGGAGTGAGGAAAAGGTTACGGCGTAGATTTCCTAGAGTATGATTAGCAGAATTTGTTATGTGGTTAACGAGACAGGTTCAAGTTAAGTCACGCGAGATATACACACCAAGAAGTTTGAATGAATCAGTTGTTGTAATCTGCGTGTTACTGATGCTATAATTAGGCATATCTTGATTACGATGGCGATGAATATACATTAACACGGCTTTAGCTACATTTATTGACATAAGCTAAGTGTTACACCAGTTTTGTATGTGCGATAGGTTATTTTGTAACGCCAAATAGTCGGTGGGGTTATTAACTGCTCGGTTAACCCCACAATCATCTGCAAAGAGTCTGATATGAGAATAAACGTTACAAGGCAGGTCATTGATGTCTATTAAGAAAAAGAAGGGATCAGGTAAGATTCCTTGAGGTACGCCTAAAAGCACAGGTTTTAAGGATGAAGGGTGCGATTTAGCGTATACGAACTGCTGACGGTTAGTTTAAAACCCTCGAATCCAGCTTAGAACACAAGGCTGAATGTTAAGACGGGATAACTTTATTTAGAGACAGTTAAGCGCTCAACTTACACTTGAGCGCCTTTATGACCAAGTGCTTGGGAAGGATGCCGATGTAATGACGTTTTTCTAGCTTCTTCGTGGCTTTCTCCGTGGTGTAGACAAGCTGGTTGCAAGAACCGAACGCCTGGTGGCGACTCAGCAAGCGGTCGAGGCACGGCGGCCAGTGGGTAAACTTTCACAGATGCCGGCTTTGCTTATGCAGAAGGCAGTGGCTGCAAAGAGGCAGCAATATATTTTAACAGTCTTTATTGTTTAATCTATGTTCATAACTAGCAGCTTCATAAGATTCTAGGTTCACTAAATTCTTTGTACTTGCAGTAGACATTATTTTTGCTGATCTTATTTTGTCCGTTTCTAACTTTTTTACTTGAAATTTTGAAAGGTTGCTCCAAGAGACTAGAAATAAGAGAACTGTTACCTTACTTCAATTATTCGCACAAAAATTACATACTACTGCTATAACTTTATAATGCTTTCTTAATGCAAGTTTCAATAATATGTATAAGGTATTGCAGTAAAATCAGTAAATGGAAGTCGGGCTAGCGTTTGCCGTTTCTCTACCTTGAGTTGAGGGTAGGGGTCTAATTTTTTATTTTTTTCATGCAAGGTTCCACAACTAGCGTGTACTTGAAGTCACTAGATGAGTGCTTTCGAAGTATGCCAGACGTGAAATGTAGTGAACCTCACTCTTGAAGGGAAATCATACTTCGTGCCTGAAGAGCATTCTGCAACAAGCATCCAATGCCTTGTGCACGGAGAAAAACAGTTTCTTAGTCCTGTTTTCAACTACTTCGTGTTATTTCTGCCGTGTTTATAGAACCACAGAGTGCTAATGAGGTTTGTGTGGCGGTAATTTCAATGCATGCTTACCACTTTGATAATCAGACGGCCATAAGTATTACACGAAGCACATCTGGCTAGGCATATAAGCTCCTGCTGTAATGATTTTGCTACTAGTTCCATATAATTTTATATATGAGAAGCTGCATCTATAAAGAACTCTGCCGTACCTGATATTAAAGAGTAGTTCGAGTTACTCCACTATGTGACGTACACACGTGGCTTTCTGCAACAGCGACCCATCGGTAAGAGGGTGTTTCTATGTGCTTTAATGAGGTCCATCAGCATATCCACATATGGAACATTAGTCCAGCTCATTGTAGCCTATTTCACAACGCAGTACTATTTCAGGAATCTTGTGTGCTGTATGTATGTGAATGGCAGAATATGTACCGGCAGTCCTTTAAATGTACTTTTTTTTTGTCGGTGGTAGGATCAAGTTTACATATTTGAAGCCATGATGTACATCAGAGTAATAACATTTCCTTCAGCTCCACGATTTCATCCCTTTGCTCCAGGCTGGCTGAAAATACTGGATCAACAATGTGCCCATTGTGGTGTGCACCCAGTTCTTGTTCGGAAGATTTTACCTAGCTGTCTGGCTGGCTACATGGGCACCTATAACGTAAAACTATTCCAACATGTTTTTATTCCAATATCCTGACATCAAATTGGCGTAACCGCCGACGCAAGCATCGGGCGGTCACCCGCAGGGTTGTCTCAACAGACCAATCAAGCCCTCTCCTTGTTCATAGGAGGTCACTTTTGTTTGCTTGAAAAACGAATAACATTGCCTGCACTGAGCGGCTTGTCTTATCATTGGCTCACAAGAGGCGACCAGCACGCTCAAGTGGAGAGGAATTCGATGGGGCCTAGCGACTGCACGGAAAATCGATAACGGATGAAGAGGGTGAAGCCGGCGTCTGCGATTGGTCCGCTTTTTTTTTTACGTAGCTTGTGGTGGCTCGTCGACAATCACGGAGGCATGCAACGGACGCTTAAGAATCACGCTAAAACAGATCCTCAGCAAAGAAGAGTCTGCAGAACGAGACCGTAAACGTGCCGAAAGTGCTCTAAAACGTTACACGGCCATGCAAAATGTTTTATTACACGCAAATAAACCCATGCTCTCCGGCTGGTGCGAGTAGCCAGTTCCTGAGCGATCGGTGGCAGCCATCTTTCCTTCCTTTCGGAACGGGGCAGCCAGCGGCTATTCAGAAGAAAATTCAGTTTTGTTCGGCATATAATTGCATCATTAACGCTACTGAAGTACTAAAGCACCAAACAGACGACACCAGAAGAGACAAGGACGAGCGCTAACAACTGATGCTTTATTGACGGAAACACACGATATATATACGCAAATCTAGCGGCGCAACTCACATTTCGTAGAAAATCACATGTTAACAGGCAAAAGGCTATAAAACGATTGTAAATGTGACGTTCCTGCCAATGCAACGTGGTGTACAGGGCCAAATGGCCACAAATGATAATGGTTACGCGATACACAAAACCCCGCTGTAAGGGAGTACCCCATTAAAAACTAAACGGTTAAGATTTTTCACCGAGCGCAGGTGGCGCAGCAACATGTTCAGTTCTAACTAAGGGCTTCTAAAAAGGACATTTCACTTTTATACAGAGTTTGTGATGGTTCGCTGACGCACCCAAGGCCCTTCCTTTTAATGTGGAAGGCTTCCTTCAGTTCACAGGCAACGCTGCCTCGACTTTTGTCCAGAACAATTGTATGTCTTAGGCGAGGCCTGCACCCGCACTCTTTGCAATGGATGACCATATTGGAACCAGTTCCTTTTTCCTGTGAGCGTTCGTTTTCTTTTAGCCTTTCATTTAAACAGCTCCCCGTTTGTCCAATGTAAACCTTTTTGCATGAGAGCGGAATCTGCTAAACTACCGCTCCCTTGCAACTGACAAGTGTATTGGTATGCTGAGTTCTGCAGGTCGCGCGTTCTGTTTTTTGGTTGTTAACGCGGGCGCACAATGTATGAAGTTTTGAAGGGGCTGAGAAAACAACCGGGACTTTGAATTTACTCGCGACCTTTCTCAGGTTGTGAGCTACGCGGTGAGAGTACGGTACGACTACGGGTCTTACCCCCGTATTCACAAACGCACCTCGACTTGACCCTCCACCCGAAATGCTCCTTGAGGGCGGTTTTTCACTTCACAAATCACCCTCCACTTGAAACGCGCCTTGAGTGAAGGAAAGCTCGAGCGCTTTACTCAAGAATCTCAACGTAGCCTCGCAGCTACCTTGAATCGCTCCTCGAGTGAAGTTAGTGTGAAAACATGTCTGCCTTGCGATCTGTCGCTCGCCTCGTCAGCTTTTTCCGATGGACGCCAGTTGCCTCCGTAGCTTTTCTTGGGTTAACCATGCTGCGCATTTTCAAGGGCTTCGTTTTAGGGACCGGTACAGTCCTCTGGAGCGCTTCGGCACCGGAATTATTCCACTGTGGCGCCGAGACAAATCGGCCGTCCTGTCAAGAAGACTGCGAGCTAGTGCGGTGACTGTCGTCTCACTCCGTGCATGAGCCAGTTGACGACCTGCATACGGGTATTCTTCGCGCCAGTGCTCCAAAACTACTATCGGCGTTAGTGCATTCACGTGTTTCTCGCGGCTGATCGCACAAAACCGCATCAGTTCAAGCACGGCGCGATACATACCTGCGGCGGACTTCGATCTTATCGAAAGAAAACAACTACGAAGATTCCTGGCATAAGTGCGTGTATTGCTTGCGCGAGCGCCGGCAGTCGCCCCGTTGGCGCTGTTTGGGCTCGGGTAGATCGTCACTGGCTACGCTAATGCAAGGACAGCGAAGCACACCGCAGCAAAGCGAGCATCTCTATAAACGAGCAGGTGCGTCCACTATTATTTTTACAATTTTCTTTAACTTGATGCAGCTAGTTGCGCTAAGGAAAATAAGAAATGTACTGTAATTTCACGCAGACCGTGTGCAGTTGGTGCAATTTAAAGTCATAAGCAATAATTACGTAATCCTTGCTTCAAACCATTCAGTTTAATTAGCTTATCATCCCTATGAAGATCCGAGCTGAACGAGGAAGTCGCCAACCATGAAATGGCATTCAGAATTATACCTGCACGTATACACAGGTTAATGTAATGTTTTGTTTGAATAAAAGAGACAGAATAACAACACAACCGAGTAGAGTTTTTGTACATCACATTATTTTTTATTCCAATAAATAAAGGTGTGACAGTGTAGTGACAGCTCCTAATACAGACAGTGCTAGCAAGTGGTACTAGATATATCTCGCAAACCTTTATTGCTAACATCCCAGCTCTCTATAGGTTCATTATGTAAGTGTTAGATCGCTGTTGTCGGTATTGCTGCGCAAGCGGTAGACCTGCTGAAAAATGTTTCTTTGCAAATAAAAATAAATGCAAACAGTATGAGCTAACCAATGTAAAAAAAAAATCGCGCTCTAGAACACAACCTTCTTAAACGAAAGTATTATTACGAAATGTAAACTAAAGAAAACGCATACAGTACCTAAGCTTGTTTTCATGGACCTTTTTTAACATCATTGTATGTTTACTTCCAACCCCTTCTCTTATGCAGGAACCAGGTTGCCAACACACGCACGAAGAGCAACTGCCTTTCCAACTGTGCTGTGTGTGCATTGGTGTGCAAGTGGAGGAGAGCTCCAGTTAATGTCCTCCTGCACTATAATAGCCGTTGAAATATTCTGCTTGAAGCATCTGTCACCTTTCTGACATCCTACCAGCTCAAACATAAAACTAAACTAAAAGCAGTTTGACTGCATGGATTTGCCTTCATAGATACGTTGCAGCTGAAGTCATTGTATTTTTCTTACAGATGTCTTTACTTCAGTCATATGTATTAAGACTGTGTATACCCCTTAATAGTTTCTGGTCAATCCAAGTGCCAATTTGTTTCTGAAACAATAAATTAACACTATTCTCGTCTTTTTGTGCTTTGATAGCATGCAAATACAGCGTAAACTCTTATCCTCCAAACAGAAGTAGTAATGAAGAAGAAAGTGGGTTAACCAAGGGGCGCGATTTCTAATAATCATATCATGAGAAGCCAGCAAGCAAATTCCCCAAAGAGAACATGGGTAAAATAACTTGTACTTACTAATTGAAATAAATAAATTATTAATTAATAGCAATGAAAGTGGATGAAAAAACAACTTGCCGCAGGTAGGGAATGATCTAGTTCTTGTAATATTAGTAGTTATTTCTAGTAGTAAAATATATATACAGAAGAAAGTGAATGGGAAAACGGCGCCGCGGTAGCTTAATTGGTTAGAGCATCGCACGCCTATGGCAAGTTTTCTCAACCACATTCATTGCCATTGTAATTTCTTTAATTCAATTAGTAAGTACAAGTAATTTGTCCTATGTTGTCTTTGGTGTATTCGCTTGTTTGCTTCCGAGGATATAAACGGAAGGAGCAGTACTGCTGACAAATATATTCTAGAATAAAACACCATACCTGCTCAAGACAGTAGCCTGTCTGGTGAAGCCACCCGATGGCATGCAGTGGCAAATCCTTGTAGAATATATGCTGTTTCTACCCTGCTTCTAGCTTCAGCTTAAGATAAATTATGACGGCCGGAACAATGAGTTTCTTAAATTGGATGCGGATAACAGTTGGCTTCAATGTGGCTTGCACGACTTCAGCAATTGACCCAGGTAAAAAACCCAGGGTGGCAGCGGGTATTGTAAGATCCCAAAATAGGCCAAATGGTGATGCAGACTGTCACAATGACAATGCTGAAAAATACAGTATAGAGCACATTACTATCGTTATTTCAAAAAAGCTGAGATCGACCACCAAAACTATGGCATATTTTTAATCTACACTTGCTCATGCTGAAGTAGCTTCAGCATGCCACTAAATACTGAAGTTCTGGCTACAAATACTACGAAAGTGTTGCATCACAACTTGTGGGCAGCAACAAGCTCCCGTCGCGCCTGCAACGCACCACGGGCAACTGATGACTTCGCCCATCATATTCATGTTATTCAAAACAAAAATTATATGACAGCTGAAGAGGAATAAAAGATTAATTTGATTTCATTATGGCATGGCTGTTTCTTGTTTGTGGTTCGAAATAACACGGTGTCCATTTCACTATTTTGTGAATGCGGGGCCACGAAACATGAATATTTTTACAAAGTTTATGAAAATAAGCACAGACTAATTACCAGGTAGATTAGTCAACTACTTCTTCAGCACTTCGGTTCTTTCAGGGAAGCGAGCTGGTGCAATTACAGCAGGAAGGCACCATATGTATCGATGCTTTCAGGTCTGCCAGAAGCCTTACTGTGCAGCACAGGCGTTGATTTTTTCATCAGCTGGTCTTTCCAAGGCCCACATATTGCACCAGAATGCCAAAACATTTATGTAGACAAGGCGCTCGCGCACTAAGTAAATTCAGTATACCTAAGCAACGGAAATGAAAAGACGTAGCACAACTAAAAAAATGTGGACATTGCGTGAACTTGAAAGCAGTTTATGGATCGTGCATCAGTTGCTCAGGAAGAAGTTCGCGAGACGCTGGCCGTGCGTTGCATGGGCTCCGCATTTTCTGACCGATTCGGACTGCTACCCATCAACGAGCCATCAACCACAGGTTGTGTCTGATACCGCTCAAGTTTCCGACCACCTGGATACCGGTCTCAAGCCGGTAGGCCAGTGGTTGGGGTTTTTATCGGACTTTTGAGGCCTCTCACGTGGCCTAGCGGAGCACAGGCGCTGGGCCTAACGCTAGGCCCAGCGCTTTGACGGCGCTTGTGGGCAGCAAGACCGACACCATGGCATCGACGCAGCTTGAAATCGGTCTCCGCCACACGAGTTTGCCGAATTCTGAATCAACACTGAGCGGAGTCGCCAAAAATCCACTCGAAGCTCAAGAAATGGAAGCCGACCACCTAGAGGCCACCTCCGACGAAGAGGCAGCGGAAACCAAGGACTACGAAAGCGCCTGTATGCTTCACGAAGCAGCGGACCCAACAAATCATACGAAGAGTGAGTACGATTGGACACTCTTCCTGACCAAGCGCCAAATTAAGGCCCAAAAACGCGGTTTACGGAACGCCGCCATTTTGAAGAACGGAGAGCCCCAGGCAGGGGCACACAATGGCAAGATGGCGCCGGCGAGTGCCGTCACAACGAGTGACGCAGCTGCCTGCGCGGAAAACCCGAGCGCGCCAAACTCAATCGGAGGGAGAGCAACGCAGCGGCCTAGGCAAAGGGCGCCAACACTCCCGAAAAATGACGCGAAGATTATTATTAGACCGAAGCATGGATTGCCGGTGAAGGCACTACAAGGAGCCGATGTAGAGAAAGCCATCGGTGCGGCCTGTGGAAACAGGATTAGAGGCGGCAAGGACTTTATCATCAGATTTCGACTAGGCTCCAACATAATAGCGAGCTCACCAAGCGACGAGACCGCGAAGATAATTCGAGGAATCACCAGCTTGAGTTTCGGAGGAAGCTCCTTTCAAGTGAACACCTACGTAGCGACACCTTAAGATTGCAAGCGTGCCGTGATCCACGGGATAGACGCCGGGACCACGGAAGAAGAATTAATGGAAAACCTGACACTGCGCACCAAGGGTGTAACCATACTGGGGGCCAGAATGCTGGGGAAGTCGAAGACAGCCCTCATTACCTTCGACGGACCCTTCATTCCCAGGATGGTCAACTGGTGGGGAGGTGAATACAAATGCCACCCATACCGACCGACGAGGCAATTGTGCTACAACTGCGGACAGCAAGGCCACAGATATGACGTGTGTCCGACGCCGGATGCCAAGGCCTGCAGGCAATGCGGAGCACGGAACCCGCCGGAAGGACATCAATGCCAGCCAAAGTGCTTGGTATGTGGAGGCGACCATGCCACCGGGTCCAGGGACTGCAAAGAGCGCCTGAAGCAGTTCAAGGAGCTTTGCGGGCCGGCCTATGGCGGGCGGCAAAGCCGCCAAAAGAGCCGGAGCGGGCAGCAGCAGCAGCATCGGAAGAGATGGCTCAGCTCAGAGGGCGACCAGAGCCAATCCCGGAAACAGAGCCAGTAGCGGAGGGGGAGTTCGCGGAGCCGTTCACGGAACAGTTCGCGAAGCCGATCACGGACCAACGCTCCCCAGTCGTCCCAAGGCATCAAGGGAGGCAAGCAACAGCCGCAGCAGCAGCGGCACCAGAAGAAGCAGAAGCCCAACAACAACAATAACAACGGCACGGTGAGCTGGGATGCCGGCCCTCCCAAATCACTTGTTCCGCACTCGGATTAAAATAGTCGAAATAACATTGGTACACACGAGACTCAGTTAGAAAAAGAAAATAAGGTCCTCAGACAAAAGGAAGAGGAGCAGGATAAAAATATTGAAGAGCTAATGAGAGCAGTTAGGGACCTCCAATCGGGAGCCCCTCACAGGGCATCGCATCCACAAGAACAGGCATCGGAGGCACCAAGTTCATGGCAGAGATGAGACAGAAATTCAACATAATAGAGCAACGAATAGAGATGCAAAACACAGACATACACAACATGCTTAATAAAGAAAGAACACAAGGGGTCAAAGACAAATTTGACCAGCGACGTCCAACATTAGGCCTGTATTCAGATAACTAATCATGGCCAGACCCAATAAAGGAAAAGGCAAAAACAAAAAACTTGAAATCTGGCAGTGGAATTGCAGAGGCTACCGAAGAAAACTAGGACAATTACAACAGTACATCAACAAGCAGCTTATTCCGCCCGATGTCATTGCTCTGCAAGAGACATGGGGCTTCACGCCAAAATTACAGGGGTAGACATGTCAAGCAAACGAGGTCACTGGTCAAACAGCCATTCTGATCAGCAACACCCTTGCCGCCATAGCACACGACAAGATTGCTGACACAGACATACATCATGAGATTACCGAAATTATACCGAAAAAGAAGAACGGGGGAAGTACTTTTCATTTCATTTCATTTCATTTCATTTATTCAACCTTAAGGGCCCGAAGGCATTACATAAAGGGGGGCGTGCATCAAAGTCGAACAGCTTCATAAGAAAGTTACGTAATAAAGTGCACATTAGTTGTAATAGGTACATAAAAAGAAAATTACAAAAAAGAAGACGGAACATATACACAGTACCAACAAGGCGATAAATAAATAGATGTGGTATTCATGTGGTTATGTTGGCATTATCAAAATCGTTTAGTTTTTCGCGAAATGTTTTGCGGTCACTGCACGAAACAATGTCATCCGGGAGTGCGTTCCAAAGTGTTATGGCATGGGGGAAGAATGAGCTGCTTATCGCCATCGTCCGGCACTTTATCGCCGCCAAGGGGCGAGTATGAGATAAACGGGATGATGTTCTGAACGGGCGTTTTAAGAGGGCGTGTCCTGAATGGGTGAAGTAAAAGAAAGTGTGAAGAAGGCAAAGACGAGAAGTTACGCGCCGTGAAGCAAGCAATGGGAGAGACAAAGTTTGTTTTAAGGTGGTTAGACTGATATGTCTTGAATATTGTGACGTAATGAAGCGAGCAGCGCGGTTTTGTATGGCTTCTAAGTCATCGGCGAGATAAGCTTGTGAGGGCCGGATGCCAGATGGATGATGCGTACTCAAGTTTGGGTCGCACATACGTTAAATATGCTAGTTTTTTTATTTCAGACGATGCATATTTTAAGTTACGTCGTAAATACCCTAGTGTGCATGAAGCTTCGCAGCAAATTGTTTGGATATGTTTCACCCATGAAAGTGATGGCGTCATACGAGCTCCTAGATATTTGTAAGTACACGTGTGGTCAATAGGAACAGAGTTAATGCGATAAGTGTGTTGTACGGTGGTGTGTTTGTGCGTGAAAGATATTACCTTGCATTTAGTGAGGTTAAGAGGCATGTGCCATTTTTCGCACCAAGAAGCGATAGTATCAAGGTCGTGTTGTAGGGCGATTGTGTCGTTAGATGTACGAAGGGGGTTATAAAGAACGCAATCGTCTGCGAAAAGCCGCAGCATCGTTGATATGTTAGCGGGAAGGTCATTTATGTAAATCAAAAACAATAGAGGAGATAAACCTGCGCCTTGGGGAACCCCGGAAGTAACACTGGTAAGATTTGACTGAAAATTGAAAAACATGGCCGACTTTGTCTAAATCGCACATTTCACTGTCAGCCTTGCGGCAGAGAGCAAACATGTCCTGGATATAAGCGCCGTAATTATTGCGTTCGTGTTTCCGCACGAGTCGCCAAGTCTTTTTTTTTAGCGGCGTTCTTACACCCGAATAGACGGCCACACAAGTCCATCAGCTTCTGTTTACAAGTTTCCCAGTTCGTAAGCTCCTCTTCGTGGTTATCAAATGATACCTTCGCCGTGCCTTGCAAGTAGAACACTAAGTTGGCCAGCATTACGGTTGCATCCCATATTTTTTGGGTACTCACATGTTCATACATGGCGATCCAATCTGCCATGTTGATGTTGTTAGCGCCGCGGAACGTTCCGTCATCTTTCGGGTAGGTCAGGACAACGGTTGAGGTTGTCGCCGCTGGTGCACGCCCACCTCCTTCGTCATCATGTTAGTACCGAGGCGGCGACCACTGCGGAGCTCCGTGTATATATATATATATATATATATATATATATATATATATATATATATATATATATATATATATATATATATATATATATATATATATATATATATATATATATATATATATATATATATATTGTTGCGGGAAGAAAGCAGGCCCACGAGTGTAAAATAACTTATATTTACAAATGATGGATATGGCGTTCAGGCAACCGCCAGACTTCGTCTTTCTCTAGTCCAATTCAACGTCTTCCTTCACTTCACCGTAACATCACCCTCCCGGTGGGGGAGCTCCGTCCCGGTGCAAGTTAAACAGCCTCACTTATTGGGGGGACATAGGGCTTGAGCCTGGTGACGTGAACAACATCACTGGTTAAGTTTGGAGGCACGGAAGGCTGACCGAGTGGGGCGATCTCGTAGGTCACGTCGGACAGTTGGCGTAAGATCTGGTACGGACCAGAAAAACGGGACAGTAATTTTTCCGACAAGCCGACACGACGTGAAGGCGTCCAGAGAAGGACAAGGGAACCAGGTGAAAAATGGTGGTCTCGGTGCCGAAGGTCGTAGCGTCGCTTTTGAGAAGCTTGCGAGACTGTGAGGCGATGACGGGCGACATCTCGGGCCTGGGCGGCTAAGTCAATAGCATCGCGAGCGTAAGCAGTGCTGGGTGACTGTACTGCGGAAGGTAGCAACGTGTCAAAAGGCAAGGTGGGGTCGCGGCCGTACAAAAGGAAAAATGGTGAAAATCCGGCAGTGGCGTGACGGGACGAGTTGTATGCGAAAGTGACGTATGGTAAAGCGACGTCCCAGTCGCGGTGATCGTTGGAAACGTACATGGCGAGCATTTCAGTGAGTGTGCGGTTGAGTCGCTCGGTGAGGCCGTTCGTTTGAGGGTGGTACGCGGTAGCAATCCGATGTTCTGTAGAACAGGAGCGGAGCAGATCATCAACGACCTTCGATAGAAAGTAGCGGCCGCGATCCGTCAGCAACTGGCGAGGGGCGCCGTGGTGCAGGATGACGTCTTTTAGTAAGAAGTCGGCGACATCTGTAGCGCAGCTGGTTGGCAGGGCTCGTGCGATGGCATATCTAGTGGCATAATCGGTTGCTACAGCAATCCATTTGTTTCCTTTGATGGAAAGTGGAAACGGACCAAGGAGGTCGAGGCCCACACGGAGGAAGGGCTCTGTAGGTATATCAATGGGTTGAAGCAAACCAGCGGGAGGCATAGCAGGCGTCTTCCGGCGCTGACACAGGTCGCAAGAAGCGACATAACGGCGCACAGAGCGATAAATGCCAGGCCAGAAGAAGCGGCGCCGCAGGTGGTCGTAAGTACGAGTGACGCCCAGATGTCCAGCAGTAGGAGCGTCATGAAGTTGCTGGAGCACGGTGAGTCGAAGGTGCTTGGGGACGACTAGGAGGAGCTCCGGGCCGTCAGGACGAACGCTACGACGGTATAAAGTTCCATCGCGCAAGGTGAACATCCGAAGGGACGGGTCATTGGGCGAGGAGCTTAGGCGTTCCATAAGTGTTCGAAGAACAGGATCCTTGCGCTGCTCGTCGCCAATGTGGAGGAAGCCGGAGAGGGACAGAATACTGATGTCCGAGTCTGCATCGGTATCGTCCGGTTGATCCACGGGATTGCGGGACAGGCAGTCAGCGTCTTTATGCAGGCGTCCTGACTTATATATAATAGAAAATGTATATTCTTGTAGGCGCAATGCCCAACGTGCAAGTCGTCCAGTTGGGTCCTTCAAAGAGGAGAGCCAGCAGAGGGCGTGATGGTCGGTGACAACGCAGAAGCTCCGACCGAAAAGGTACGGGCGAAATTTCGCGACCGCCCATACGAGCGCGAGACATTCTCTCTCAGTAATGGAGTAATTTCGCTCGGGCGTGGAAAGGCGGCGGCTAGCGTAAGCGATGACACGGTCTTGGCCCTGTTGACGCTGAGCGAGGACAGCGCCGATGCCATGACCACTCGCGTCAGCTCGTACTTCAGTGGGCGCAGAAGGGTCAAAGTGGGAGAGAATCGGGGAAGTGGTAAGCCGCTCAATCAGGGTAGAGAAGGCTTTCTCCTGTAGCGGTCCCCAAGAGAAAGAGGCGTCTTTCTTAAGAAGGTCAGTGAGAGGGTGAGCGATGTCCGCAAAATTTTTCACAAATCGCCGAAAATAAGAGCATAAGCCCAGAAAACTACGGACATCGTTCGTTGAACAAGGTACAGGAAAATTTCGCACGGCGTGAACTTTCTGTGGATCAGGTTGGATTCCGGCGGCGTTGACGAGATGACCAAGCATGTTAATTTCACGGCGACCGAAATGGCACTTGGAGGAGTTTAGCTGAAGGCCAGCCCTGCGAAACACGGAGAGTATGGTTGTGAGGCGCCGCAGGTGGCTCTCAAAGTTCGGCGAAAACACAATCACATCGTCGAGGTAACACAGGCATGTAGACCACTTCAAGCCACGCAAGAGAGAGTCCATCATGCGCTCGAATGTAGCTGGCGCATTGCATAATCCAAAGGGCATGACTTTAAATTGGTACAGACCGTCCGGTGTGACAAAGGCGGTTTTCTCGCGGTCCATCTCATCGACGCTAATCTGCCAATAGCCGGAGCGGAGGTCAATTGATGAAAAGTATTGGGATCCGTGAAGGCAGTCAAGAGCGTCATCAATGCGAGGCAAGGGATAAACATCCTTCTTTGTTATCCGGTTGAGGTGACGGTAGTCAACGCAGAAGCGCCACGAGTTATCTTTTTTCTTTACTAAGACAACCGGTGATGCCCACGGGCTACTGGAGGGTTCAATGATGTCCTTGTCCATCATCCTGTCTACTTCTTTCTGTATGATGGCCCTTTCTGTTGCCGAGACACGATATGGCCGCCTATGAATGGGGCTGGCGTCACCGGTGTTGATGCGATGCGTGACAACAGACGTCTGGCCAAGTGGACGGTCGTCCAAATCAAAGATGTCCCGATAAGATGACAGGAGATGACGAAGAGCTGTTGTTTGCTCGGAAGGAAGGTCGGGGGCGATCATCTTAGAAACATCGTCCGCAGGCGTCGAGTACGAAGGAGTGGATGACAAAGGTCCGTTCGTACTGAGGAAGGATTCAGAGGTCAAAAAAGAAATCTGAAATTCTTCCAAAGGAGTGATATGCGCTATGGCGATACCGTGTGGCAAAACATGTGACGAGAACCCAAAATTGAGGATGGGCACGCGAGCGCAGTTTTCGCGGATCCGAATTAAGGTGCTCGGTAGGGCAATATTACGCGACAAAACCACGTCAGTAAGCGGCGACAGGACGTACTCGCCATCAGGTACGGGAGGACAGGGCGTCAGCAGGACATTTGTAGCAGCCTGTGGAGACAGCCTTGCAAATTCAGCAGCACATAAGCGGTGTGGAGCACAAGTGATTGCGTCGGCAGGAAGCGGCAGGTCCAACTGTACAACACCTGCGGAGCAGTCAATTTGGGCAGAGTGTTTCGAAAGGAAGTCGAGGCCGAGAATTAGGTCGTGTGGGCAGTGTTCAAGGACGATAAATAGAACAACGGTATAATGGCCCCCAATGGTCACACGTGCTGTGCACATTCCAAGGACAGGTGACGTACTCCCATCGGCGACTCGCACGGTGCACGGTACGGCGGGGGTCAGAACCTTTTTGAGCCGGCGGCGGAGAGCAGCGCTCATAACTGAAAGCTGCGCTCCTGTATCAACGAGAGATCTAACAGGAACGCCATCGACTTCAATGTCCAGCAGGTTTCCACATGTAGGCAGGGTCAATAGAGGATTTGTGGGCCGGGTCGGAGTTGCAGCTTCACCTCCGGGAGCTGCACCGCCTAGTTTCCCGAAGCGAAGCGACCGGTTGCAGAAGGGGACGAAGAGCGGTGAACGAGAGGCGAACGGGACCTACGACCTTGCGGAGACGGGGATCGGCTGGATCTTGGTGGAGCACTGTCGGCGTTGATGTTCCTAGTCGGCGTATAGGGCGAGAAAGTGCGATTGTCGGGTACTTGGCTGTAGTGACTCGGAGACGACCACCGAGGAGGCGACGACCAGTGGTTGCGGCAATGACGGGCGATGTGTCCAATACCGGAACAATTAAAACAGATGGGTTTATCATCCGCTGTGCGCCATTCAGCTGGGTTGCGACGGAGTGGTGGAAAGCTTTGCGTCCGGGAGCGAGCGGTCGGAGAAATTTGGTAGGTGTTGGTATGGCGGACTGAGCAGAGAGATGGAATGCCCAAACTTGCTATTTCCTCCCGAACGACCGCTTGTATAAGGGAGATAGCGGGTACGCTTTCCCGACAGTCTGAACGAACGGGAGCCGGGGCCATGGCCTCAAGCTCACGGCGAACGATGCGCGTTATTTCTTCCGGTCCTGCGGGCTGAACGAACCGCGGCGGGTCTTCGCAAGAAGATGTCGCGGCGGTATTGGGCAACCGGTCGAAAGTTTGAGTGACGCGGCGGCCCTTCGCTTGTTCGAAGCGCCGGCACTCCTTAATAATTGCATCCACAGTGGCACAATCCTTACACATCAAGAGATTGAAGGCATCGTCTGCAATACCTTTCAATATATGGCCAATCTTGTCTGCCTCGGTCATGTTGTCATCAGCCTTGCGACAGAGGGCCAGCACATCCTGTATGTACACGACATAGGATTCTGTGGACGTCTGAGCGCGGCACGCAAGTTCTTTTTTAGCTGCCAGCTGACGACCGACAGGTCTGCCGAACAGGTCTCGCATTTTTTCTTTGCAAACATCCCAGCTCGTTAGGTCAGCTTCATGTGTGTCATACCATTGCTTCGCAGTTCCCTTCAGATAAAATATTACGTTTGCAAGCATCATTGTAGGATCCCACCTGTTGTTGTCGCACACTCGCTCGTACATCGTAAGCCAGTCCTCGACGTCGACGTTGTCCGTGCCACAAAATGTTCCCGGGTCCCGTGGGTGAGTGAGGATGACCGTGGGCACGGGCTGCCGAGGCGTTGTCGCTTGTGTCGGTTGATTTGCCATTGTGGCAGCAGGTAGATGACGTCCGCTGCGAAGTTCCGTGGTGGTACCCCGCACCTTCCACCAAAATGTTGCGGGAAGAAAGCAGGCCCACGAGTGTAAAATAACTTATATTTACAAATGATGGATATGGCGTTCAGGCAACCGCCAGACTTCGTCTTTCTCTAGTCCAATTCAACGTCTTCCTTCACTTCACCGTAACAATATATATAGGCAGTCGCTTGGCAAAGGTCCTTTTCCTCGCCTACCGGGTCGACGCTAGTAAAGGCCGGCGTTGCCTTCGAGTTCATACCAACCTCATCCATGGTCTGGAATTAAAGTATATATCGAGGAGACGGCCACGGTATATATGCGAAAGAAAATAGGCTTATTGTTACGCTGTGGGCCAACTTTGCCGTTTGCTAGGCGAACATTTCTTACGCTATGCACTTTTTTTTCTCATGCACAATGTCTACCACTTTTTTTTTCTTTCTTATATGCCGACAAATCATCCAGAAAAATACTTACACAAGAATGGCCTGCATTTCCATGCACGGCATATCTCCACCGACCAATTTGCCTTTTCCCGTTGGAAATACGACTGAGAGATCGACTTTCATATGGGTAAACGTGTCAGTCTAGAATATTAAATTTCCGCCCCATCGAACTTCTTGGCAGTGCTCGCAAAATTCGATATATTGAAGCTCACTCTCCAGATTTCAGGCTTGTGACGCACGATGTGCCGTGGGATTACAAAAGGGTGATTTTACGAAAACAGAAACAGCGGCAAGGCAGGGACGCAGGTCGTAGAAATCGAAGTAATGGCGCCAGAGTTGGCTATAGAATGTCCCCTCACATATACGCACTACAGTTGGATTTTCACTGCCAGTAAAATGCCAAATGTAAAAAAAGAACTTCAGCTTTACTGTTTTGTAGTTTACGTTGTAATATATGCGCTTCATTGTGAATAAAAAAGGCAAGAAGTACTGTGTTCAATTCTTTGGTAAGTTTTGTTTATTTCGGTGTATTTATTGCTGCTCAGCTGCCGAAAAGTGCCATATAGATACAGCAGTGAGCCATGGGACATGATTGTTGGAAACGTGGTCGTACGTACCATATCCTTCCTTGGCATGCTTGTCTCCGAAATAGGACCTGCAATCTGCTACCGGTATCCATTCCATAACTGCTCTTTCATAAGAACATCGTCCCTTCTGGTCATCGTGCACTGAAAATGCTCATTAAACTTTTCGCTGCGGTAAACCAGTTACCCGCTTTAAGAACGTAACAATTTATACCGCCACCTCTCCGACTGTACGTGTCTGTCGAAGGGCCATAGTAAGACACGTGGCGCGGCCATTTCTAACACGCTACAAAATGCTCTGTTGAATAGCTCGTCCTTCCGGGAATGGCCAGTCTTGTCAAGAATAGAAGCATAAGAGTGAATTACTGTGCTTAATTGGGTGACCTTCAAGAACTTCCTGAAGCCATTTTGAAAGGCGATAAAATGTTGTGCTCGTTCAAGAAGTCAGTAACTCAGTCAGCTGCAATGTGCTTAATTAATCTGAAAGAAGAGAATAGGATGATGACAATGATGTATAGTGTTTAGTGACGCATGAGGAGGATCGGATGGAAATCAGACTATAATTTGCAGACTCATAGTGGGTCACCCATGTTCAACATAGGAACAACACGTGCTACTTTCAAGTCATGGAAGCACTGCATGAAAAAAAAACCTAAAAAAGTGCCTTAATATTTACTGATATCATCAACGTAAAACGGAACGACGGTGTTGAAAATGCAATCTGGACCACTACATCGTTTTACTTTTAACCTGAGGAGCTTGTTAAGTAAACCTTGACAAGAGATGTTAATGTCCGGTGAGCATGATAGTGAAGTTGGATTGAGTGGTAAGTGGGCGTGGAAAGGGCGCAACGGAAATGGCCATTAAACAGGCAGGTGATATTCACGTGATCCGTTATAAAAAAAACGCTATGGTAGATAATGTTCGTTAGCATTTTCTTCTGTTCCTTAATAAAATTCGGCTCTTTGGGCGTTATACGTAATTAAATCAAGCAACGTTTTACTAAAAAAAAAAACTTTTTCGCACGTTCAATGAAGTCTGAAAGAGGTACACGAATATTGGTTAGATTGCCAGAAGGCGAACCTTTCTTTCTGAAACGTTTGTCCTGACATTTTAAACAAATAGTACAGCTGTTAAACCATGGTGCTGGGTTAGCTGGCTTCCTAAGTTTGTTCGGCATGAACTGATTAAGGCAGAACAGACAAATGACTTTAAACTTTTGCAGAAGTACAGGAACCTCCCTCTGACAAAATTCAATAAAAGACGAATTAGAATAATCAGTTATGCTCATGTTATCGAGGTGCGCAAAAGCTTTAACAACCTTAGGCGCCTAAGCGCCATGATCACGTTCGACATTCAACAAGAAAGAAATGAGTTCCTAGTCAAATAGGCCAGGTTGGACAGCTGGAGTAGATCGGAAAAGAAGTATTCAAGAATTACGAGGTCAAGGAGCAAACCAAAACCCTTTCCTGGTAAAGTAGCTTTCCGAGGAATTTGTACAAGGTTGTAGTCGACCATCATATTGATACGTGTACTTGTTTATCTTTTTAGGATGGCAGCTTTTGACCGTCTAACACAAGTTATCGCTTAGCGTGGGAGGCACCCGCATGTGTCGGAAGTTCGTCGGAAGTTATCGATGGTTATTTCTGCTGTCTGTTGTCACCGAAGCTTG
Source organism: Dermacentor albipictus (assembly GCF_038994185.2). Lineage (NCBI taxonomy): Eukaryota > Metazoa > Arthropoda > Arachnida > Ixodida > Ixodidae > Dermacentor > Dermacentor albipictus. Next base: position 179,083,301 of record NC_091823.1, on the reverse strand, counting down.
CATAATCGGACTGCATGTGCGACGCGAATTGTGTAGAACTTTCTGTAAGATACGCAGGCACCGGCAATTACTCAGGAACCTTCGATGGATCATGTATAAAAGCTTACGCACTTAGCCGACAGAAAACATTTCGACGATCACCGAACGCGTTCGCCGCTATCGTTGTGCTTTGAGTATAACTAGCTTTTTTGGGCACAAACTCACCCAATAATGAGTTAGCTTCGTCATTCACAGATTTGCCGCTGTATTATTCACAGTAACTATTACGTGACAATATGAAAAATAACATTTGCATGGGTAAAAGAACGGGCAAGCGATTGAATACTGGCACGTGTATTTACGTATCTTTTTACATGAGACTGTATTTCACCCGTCATGTCATAAGATGCCCACAAACACTGACACCAAGGACAACATATGGGAAATTACTACCCGCCGCGGTTGCTCAGTGGCTATGGTGTTGGGCTGCTGAGCACGAGGTCGCGGGATCGAATCCCGGCCACGGCGGCCGCATTTCGATGGTGGCAAAATGCGAAAACACCCGTGTGCTTAGATTTAGGTGCACGTTAAAGAACCCCAGGTGGTCGAAATTTCCGGAGTCCTCCACTACGGCGTGCCTCATAATCAGAAAGTGGTTTTGGCACGTAAAACCCCATAATTTAATTTTTTTAATATGGCAAATTACTTGTGCTTAATAAATGAACTAAAGAAACGATAAATTAATGGAAATCAAAGTGGATGAAAGAACAACTTGCCGCAGTTGGGGAACGATCCTACAACCATCGCATTACGCGTGCGACGCTTTGCAAATAGAACTACCACAGCGCCGTTTGCCCACCCACTACTTTGCGTATTTATGTCTCCTAGAAGAACCCTTTTAGGAATCCTTCTGGGTTGCGCCACCACGCTCTTCCTATTATACTGTGTAATGTCATACCTAGGTTAAAAAGCAAAAAAAAAAGACCCACGATGAATTCCTATAACCAAATTTCCTTACCCCCCTATTGTGAACTTTGTTTTTGTGCGTCTTCGTGTTTTGTGATTTTCCTACTTTTCTTTCACCAATCTTCCAAGCTCCCCTTACTAATCCCTAATGCGGCCTTGTTTACTTTCATTCTGCTCTCGCTCAACCCAGATGCTCCAAGGAGGCCAGTGGTGCCTAAATCGACCGCTGGGCATCTTTACATTAAAAAAGAACACGCCCCATCGTTTCCCTAGCTTTAATGCATCCAAGCACATGCTTCTTCCTTCTGATATCTCGCTTTAGAGGTGCCTGTTCTAAGGCTTCCTGATGCCGCTTCGAAAAGTAATGCGATTCCCTTTGAGTTATGATAAATTGTTTCTTTCCTGATTTTTTAAAAATCCTAAGTACACTCTTAGTCAAGTCCTGCATAGCGTCCTCCGTATAAGGGGTTACCTCTCGGTTCATCCCAGACTATCGCATATAGGCGTTCATTCAATTGAGATCATGCGTGGCAAAACACGACCGACTCGCTGCTCACGGCTGTGCGCGGCCAATGAGCCAAAGCAACGTTTATATTCAGCCCTGCGAAATTGGCGCTACCCGCCGTGGTTGCTCAGTGGGTATGGTGTTACGCTGCTGAGTACGAGGTCGTGGGATCGAATCCCAGCCACAGCGGCCGCATTTCCATGGGGGCGAAATGCGAAAACACCCGTGTGCTTAGATTCTGGTGCACGTTAAAGAACCCCAGGTGGTCGAAATTTACGGCATCCTCCACTACGGCGTGCCTCATAATCAGAAAGTGGTTTTCGCACGTAAAACCCCGCAATTTTTTTTTAATTGGCATCCAAAAAGCGCGCAGAAGAATTAGGTTTCTTCGATTCAAAAAAAGGCGCACGGCACCACAAACGAAAAGGTGCAGGGGGTGCCAGTTATGCTGTGCCGGGCTACACCCACTGGCTGTTAGGTTCAAGGGTGCACTGCACTGCGGTGGCGCCTTGACGTGCACCCCGTTCAATCGTGCAAGGGTGTGCAGGGTGCACCGCTGCTCCCCGGGGAATCGAAGGCATCGGTGTAGAGCACCGTGAAAAGGTGCAGAAGGTTCAGAGAAACTTGGCTGAATCGAATAGACCTATTGAGAGGGCGTTACAAAGCGAAGGGTGCGAGGAGTGACGCGTGAGAAGCTGTGAGGCAGAAAGCAAAGCGAAAGGAAAAAGGAGAGATCGAATAGACTAAGAAAGAAGTCCTCGCCTCTGTGCGTAGCTTTGATGGCGGAGAAGGCGGAAAGACTGCGCCAGCGGGGAAGAAGCAGAAAAATTGGCAGTGCTTAGCTAAGCTATGCCAGGATATACGTAGCGTACAGGTACGGTTATGCTTGGCTAATGTGTTGCCTTGCTTGCTAACCTTAGTTTATCCGGCTATGGCCTTGTTTGGCCAACATGAACCGTCTCTCCCGCGCATTTAAACGCACGGTGCGCACTCCTCGCGCCTGCACAGTGCCGCGCGGCGCCACAATCGTAAATGCAGCAGCGGGCGGGCACGCTGCCGGTGCGTCTGCGGAGACTGCGACGTCACACCGCTGCAACAGGCCGCAATCGGCTGCGGCGACGAGCGCGCGCTGGCTGCGGCCGCGGCGGCGGCGAGGACGACGCAGCCAGGCCCCGCACACACTCGAGTTCAGTAAATGGCCACAGAGGACGAAAAAATCGACCACGCGCCGCTCCTTACAAAACCACCATAGTAGAATCACTTCGAGATGCTTACGTTAGTTCCAATATTTCCGCTAAAGGCACCGTAATAAGCGCCATTTTATTGCGCCAACTTTCTCCTACAATTATCGAAGCCTTTTTATTGCATAACAAAAGAGGGCAAAATGACCATTGCAAATTACATATTGTACTTTTTATTAGTAGGTTTCTTTTTCTTTTGTCACTATAGGCGCAAATAACGTTCAGCATCATGGATATTTCACGTGATCTCTGGTCTGGATTTAAAATTTTCACCGGTATTTTTGAGTGCACGGCAGCACGGATTCATTCGTTCGTACACTCAGAGTGGTTGCTTCTTCGTTGCTAAAGCTAGTTCATTTCGTTTCGATGTCTCGCGTAATTTAACTTGGGTTGAAGGGACGCGTTTGCAAGCGGACATGTAAGCCCCAAAGTTGGGTTTCCGTCGTGAGCCATTCGGAACACGTCTGCATCGCAACGGGAGCTGGATGTTGCTGCTGCTGACAACGGCAATAACAGTGAGTCGTTTAACAACGCTGCTTGAATCGTTATATAATATCCGTCTCTTTAACTTACAGGTGAGAACAAGTTAACGAACTAGATCCTGCATTACATATGGGCAATCAAGATCTCAGTTGCTGTTTTCTGCATAAACCTTTATTTGTGAGGCTTTCGTTATACACGCGCAATCAGGAAAGAAAGAGCGATGTTGGAACGCGCGTCTCATTTTTTATCTTAATGTAACCGTGGTCATAGGTGACTGAGTTACCTTACCAATATACGTATAAAACTTTTTTTCGAGTACGCCGGCAACTCGTTTCGTCCGCAAAACCGAATAATCCTTTGGTAAAATGAAGTGAAAGTACGGAATTTAAAGTAATAAACAGTTGCAAGCATGATAATTCACCCATATTTCAAACTTGTTGGTTCCAAATGTTCTTGCTGTTCAGCTTGGTTTACCGTAGGGCACGTATTTTTGCAGTAGGGAAGCGGTGCATCACGTTCGTGCATAAAAAAAAAATGCATCAGTTCTAATAGCTTCATGACTTTCATGAATTTTCTTCTGGGACCAGCATTGTAATCTCTTCTAGTATATAAATGAACGCACAAATGTTCTCATTTGGGATCTTAATGATACTTAACCTGTTGACATGCATTGTAGTTAGGCAGACATCAATTTTATGGACAATAGAAATATTTATTTGACATGCTGCTTAAGCACCATAGAAAAGACAGTGTATATTTGCATGTGTTCTGTAGTCGCAATCCATTACAGTATACATGTCACACCCTTTAGCATTTCATAATGCAAAATTGTGCTTTTTCAATTTCTGATTCAGTCAAAATTTACGTCCCAGACATGCAGTAATGAGGACGGCACCAGTATAAAGCAACACGCTCCACGCACTAAAGAGAAGCTGCTGCCTGCTACGACAAGGCCCTTATGTGGACGTGCGCTGCTAGTAAGAGGTAAACAACACGTGGTTAAGAAATAAATATGCTTGATATATGCAATATTCGCTTGCTATTTGCAGCAGATATGAATGTTTGTTCATATTTATGGTTCAGAATAATTGGTTCGAACATAAAAGAAAACGCACATGAGTTCTGTGCTGCATCTCTGTCACCGTTCTGCCCCAGCAGAGTCTATGCCAAGCACATCTTGGTCATCACAGGAGCTCCTATCTACACCAAAAGGAAGGGGCTGAAGCTGAATTTGCAAGGCTTTTACACTACGAACAAAGAAGCGCATGCAGAAAAATTTTGATGAGATATCAAGTCTGCAGAGACTGTGCCAAGACTGAAAAGAGCTTCAGCCACTATTCCACCAGCCCGGACATTATAGGCTGAGTCATCCAGGTAACTCAAAAATTACCTTCTAGAAATTCGTCGTCTTCAGATGCACTTGAAACTTCTGACCAAGCATGGACGACGTTGGCCAAAAGAGTTTCGTCACTTTGCCCTTAATCAGCTTCGTGGCCATGTCAATTCAATTTGTGCCAAGTGTAATTTTTCTTCTATAAATGCAAGCTTTTTCATTGCCCATTCTCGTTAGAGATCATTCATCCTCATCCAAACATAAAGGTCAACCGACTCTTCGTTGATGCTTAATAGCAGTCACTGTCTAGTAGCATAACATATCTGAAGCAGTATCTTTTAGTGTATGTTGTCATGCTCAATTCCGCTCCTGAAATAGCTGATGGAGCCGCGGCATGAGCCCTGCATTAACCTACACACCGTGTGCTATGTTACCGTTTTACTTTTGTTGATGTTTAAAGCCTTCGATGCTTGCAGAGCAGAGTGGCTCTTCTCTTGAATGCAAGCTTTCTCATTTACCATATTCCTAGTCTCCATGATTACTCTTCTTCCTCGATAGCCTGGGTCCTTGCGCAAGCTACATTGAAGTGATTGATTGCAGAATCTAGTTTTGCTGCCCCACTTGGTTGTGGTAGCCGTGTTACGTTTCTCGGATGTGAGGGCCTGGTCAATTGCATTGGTAAGCATTTACTCCTGTAGTCCACACAGCGACGTAGACTCCCAGTATACACACACCATGACTGATGCTCCCCGTTCGTTCTTTCTTGCTGCAACAATGGGCAAATTGTGCTTGTGGCCTACCTCGGCCATGATTTGCTAAAGACTAAGACCGGCATATATGCTTACATGGTTCGAAGTTGATGAAGTTGATAGCCGTATGGTTGGAAAGGCCCGCGAAAATCAATACAGAAGGTGATGCCCACGAAAGCGACTTCTCCATATTGAGACAAAGTAGGACAACAAGTGTGAGCCACACATTAGCGGCCCTGGAAATAAAACAAACGTGCAGGTTAGAAAGGAGTTAATGCTAAAATGCCGGGCAGTCCATGTCGCTGTGTTGGTTGCGGCAGCAGATGCCTGCGTCACCTGATTGCTTCGCAATGGAAGTTGCTCATCTCCAACGGTAACTGTCGGTTCAAACAGGTGCGTCGCTCTGTCCAATATGTTTGTACCGCTGGTTTTCGCTCGTTACCAGACCCCCACATGCGACGAAGGCAAGCACTATGCCTGTAGGTAGGTGGCTGAATGTACCGTAAGAGACCCATGTACGTGAATGCTCACTGTTGCCATATCGTTCGTAGCCAATGTATATTGTATTGTCTGAACCCTATGCGATGATTGATTGCTGTTTAATTTTGCTGTGAGCTCACTTGGTTACGATCGCCGTGTTATGCTTCTCGGATGTGGCAGCCTGATCAGTTGCATTGGAAAGCAGTCTCTCGAAGTAAGCATTTGCTCCTGCAGTCTGCACAGCGACACAGACTCCAAATTTAAACACACCGTGATTCGTGCTCCCCGTTCAACCTCTCCAGCTGCAGCCATGAGAAAATTAGGCCTATGGCCTTTCTCGGCTGCGATTAGGCACGAAGGGAGACCAGCATACGTGCTTACATGGTCCGACGTGTGTGAAGTTGATAGCCATATGGGGGGAAACGCCCGCAAAAGTTGGTGATGATGTGATGCCCACGAAATCGACTTGTCCATAATGAGACAATGTGGGACACCAAGTGTGAGCCACACATTAGCGGCCCCCGAACAAAAAGAAACATGCAGTTTGGAAAGGAGTCAACGCTAAAATGCCGGGTAGTCCATGTCGCTATGTTGGCTGCGGCAGCAGATGCCTGCGTCACCCAATAGCATCGCAATGCAAGTTGCTCATCTTTAACGGCGACTGCCGCTGCAAACAGAGTGCCGCTGCACTCTGTCCAATCTGCCTGCGCCGCTCGTTGTCGCTCGTTACCAGACCACCATGTGGGACGACGACGGTGAGTCATTTACGAGCTCGCGTCAATTAATCCAGCGTATCTCAACATGCAAATTTTATTTCTGCTTTGCACGAGAATGTGCATTGCTTGTCTTCTGCCAATAAAGTCGCACGTTCTGTTCACTCACTTGTGGCTTGTTTGTATGGGTGTGAGCGGAGGCTCTTTTGTCTCCTGGCAATTAGAACGCACCGGCTACGCGGCAGCCGAGGCATGCGGCATAGCCTGCGGGGCGAGTACGGCGCGCATGAGCGGATGCAAGCGTACACGACCGGCGAAAAGCGGCAAAATTGGATAATGCTCCAAAAAAATTGTATTTCCGCTTCCTGTTTTAGAAACGCCATCTGGCGTACAACTAGGTAAGTTCCATGCGCTGCCGCTGCTTATTTTCGAACCACTGCGGAAGGTACAGTTTACGTTCTCTAAAGTTGTTCTTTATTCTATGACACAGCTGCGCCTCTAGTGACGTCACGCGGCTCTCGTGCATGCGCAGTATGGCAGGCGCAGAAGCATGCGAAGCTTGGCTCTAACCCACGTAGTGTAGCTTTACGCTACAAAACATGGAGTGAGCTGGCCGACGAGGCAATTCTTTTCAGGTGGCAATTATCCTCATTTCTTTGTACCAGCGACGTTATGCAAATGTGTTCGCATTGTGAAGGCGTCTGGCTGCATCGATGAACGCCCTCGGTGATCTCAGTGATGTTCAATTCCGCCCATGTTGCCTGAAAGTGTAAGCCAGTGCTACTTCGACAACTCGTACGAGTGCGACCACAGTGCGACAATCAGTGGCGGTAAGCCTCTATTTGCGCTGGATCATCGGGCCCTGGAGTGTGTGCTGTACAGCTGCGAACCAGTGATGGCAACGGTAGGTTATTTTTTGCTTACCATACTACTAAATGCTTCATTTCTGCCATGGTATGATTACGAGCCCGCAGTTAACGAATCTCTGGGATTAAATGTCTTAACGTGTAGTACTAATGCGCACACGAGCATTGAAGTTTTGGCGTGTGGACTACCTATACCTGAAGGCTTACTTCCCTTTCAGTTTCCCCAAATTGCATTATTCCTGGCGATAATTTTTGCATGTGCATCCAGGTGTCCTTTCTTTGAAATTTCATGCGTGGATTTTCACTAGGGCTTGTGTTTTATCGCGCCACTGGTAATCGCGTGCGGTAATCGCCATAAGATCATCAGTTTCTTTTGATCCCCTGCGTGGACTTCACGAAATGAATTCATTGCATTTAATAGCTTAAGTTTCTCGAACGACGGCTTCATTTTGAACAATTTTGTAGTGTGTTACGCACGTTCCTCGGTGTAATATGTGGATTTGCGTGGGTTCCTGGCTTTCCTTTACAATGCGTCGAATTCACTGGAATTCAAAGCCCAATTCAGCTGGAAGCTTGTTTGACGCGAAAATAATCATTTGACTATGACAACGCAACTGCAAGAAAAAAAGTATCTGTTCACGCAAGAAGCCGCATTTCCCACAATATTTTTTGGCGAAGAGCAGAACACTCGTTAATGGTAGAAGGGGACAGGTTCTATGCCACTGGAAAAATTTCAACGGTGCAATATCTCATGTCGAGCTAGCAGTCTCAAGTTTTATTGCAGACTGAAAAATCTGTGAATTTATGTACTTTCGTCGTTTCATAATGTCAGGAAACAGCGCTGCATTGCTAAAAACCATGAAAGAACAAAGAAAGACATAAGTTGTGCATTTTTCCTTTGTCTAGTGATTACTATGTAGTGTAAATTTCCGGCTATAATGTACCCTGTAGCCCCAAAATAGGCCTTAATAAGGCCTTTCTTATGACCTTTTGTTTTTCGGATTGTCAAATTTCTGCAATTTCTTTTTATTCTAAATTTTTTTTCTGTGCAGGAGAGGTTCATAATAATAACAATGCCACCAAAGAAAGTAGAACCCCCAGCTCTCCAGTGCAACTATACAGCGAACCACTCCACCGGTAAGCGAGAAACTGGCCCAGAATGGCCATTCATTGCACTGCCAAAAGATCGTATGCTTATGATGAAGCACACAAAGAAAAACCTGATATTTTCCCAGCAGAAAAGTGTGATGGTGTGCAGAAAGAGACAAGCGTTTGAAATATTGATCGCATGCTGATGACATTGAAGCCCTCGCGTGCGCTGTACTATAACTACGCATATTCTCGAGCCCTCTCAATAATTTCTGCTTATTTCACAAGAGTCCGAAGTCACTGAGTCAGTTTAGGTGACTGTAAATGAACGCAACCGCAGCTGAATGCCAGTAAGTGTAAGGGACATAAATGCGTACTGCTGAGTGCCAGCTGTCAATGTGGGCTAATTAGTTCCTGCAAGTGTAAGGAAATATGAGTGTGAAATAAACCATAGGCCCAAGCACATTGAGTTGATATTGAGGAGGACAAGTATATATGAAATGTGCTCGTGGAGAACTCAACTGAACGTATTTTGCTTGCTTTAGTTGCTTATTCAGGGTATTACGTGTGTTCCTCTATTGTCATGTCCTGAATACTTGGTTTACAGTACGTATATACTCATTGTATTCAGATTTATTAGGGATGGACATTGGTGCTAATAATGCCACTGAAATTTCAAATGCAGAGCTGCAACTTGATAGGTCGAACGCATTCGCATGCCATTCACAACGTCACTGAAAATTATGTAGATTTTACTACCTGCGTCATTTCATAATGTGGTCAGAAAGCATCGCTGCATTGCTAAAAATCTATGTAAGAATAAAAAAACATAACAAGTGGAGCATTTCGTTTAAGTCTAGTGATTGCTTTCTAGTATTGGTTTTCGGGTGTGAGGTACCTACTGGTCCCAAAATGGGCCTTTATAAGACCTTTCTTGGGAGCTTTTGTTTCTCAAGTGATCAAATTTCTGCATTTTTTTTTTATTCTCACCTAAGTGATTTTTTTTCTTCGATGCAGGATAACAATTCATAACAACTCATAACAATGCCGCCAAAGAAAGCAGAACCCCCCGCTCTCCACTGCAACCATAAAGTGGACCATGGCAGCAGTAAGCAAGAATTAGGCCCGGAATGGCTGTTCATTGCAGTGCGCATAGGTCGTAAGCTTATCATGAAGCACACAAATAAAAAGCTGATATTTTGCGAGCATAGAAGAGGGGCGGGGTGCAGAAAGAGACAAGTGTTTTCAATATTGCTTGCACGTAGATGAAATTCAAGCACTTGCATGCATTGTACTGTCATTACAGCTAGACACGCTTTCAAGAGCCCTACCACTCATTTCTGCTCATTTCACAAGAGTGAGAAATCACTCGGTTTAGGCGATTGTAAATGAACAGAAGTGCAGCTGAATGCCAGTAAGGCCCCTGAGCGCCAGCTGACAATGTGGGCCGATTAGTTATTACCTACAAGTGTGAAAAAATTTGATTAGGAAATAAACCGTAAAGCCAAGCACACTGAGTTGATATTGCTACGGAATAGTATTACCAATGACGAAGAGGCGAGCAGTAATAAGACGACGACGACGATTGGAAGCTAGCATGGGCTGTTGCCTCTTGGCCAAGTGCGGCGTAATACGTTGTAAATATACTTGTATATAGCTTTTCATCTGCGTCTTTTTACGTTACATATCTGGTGGAGGTGGACGTTCCCTGTACCTCGTCATGGAGCTTCGCAGTGGACGGTACGTCGCGCCTAGCTTCATGGCTCCCGGCGATGACAACTCGACTCAGCCACCTCCGACACCTGATGCCACTTCGACGACCTACATCACTCGCCCTGCTCCTCGTGATCCTGGCGTATTCTCGGGCAAAGATGGGGAAGACGTCAAGGACTGGCTCAGCCTGTACGAACACGCCATCCGCAATAACCGGTGGGACCCTACTATCAAAGACTACGTTGGCGTCACGCCAACGTAGTCTTTTACCTCGGTGGCACACCTCGAGTTTGGTTTTGGACGCACGAAGATGAGCTCACCAGTTGAGATTCGCTCAAGCAAAAGCTCCGAGACTTGTTCCGCAACCGCTACGGTCACAAACTTGCCGCGCAGAAGGCGCTCTGTCACGTACATTCCTATGTCACGTACATTCAGGACGTCTTGGCTCTGTGCCGCAAAGTTGATGCGCACATGACTGAGTCAGACAAGGTATCCCATATCCTCATCCTCAAAGGCATTGCCGATGACGTCTTCAACTTGCTCGTATTCAGCAACGCCGCGACGGTGGATGCTGTTATAAAAGAGTGTCGCCGCCTCGAACTCACTAGAAGCCGACGTATCGACCACCAGTTTGCCCGTTTGCCCAACACCACAGCGACATCTTCCTGTGTGGACACTCCTTGCCCCAACAACACTGGCGATATTACCAAGATCGTCTGGCGTGAGATTAAGGCCGCCTATCCGGTTGCCTTCGACTCCAGCCCCACCAACGCACCTGCAGTCACGGTTTCCCTGATCCAGGCAGTTGTGCGCCACGAGTTCGAAAACATGGGCCTTCACAGCATCTGCTCGGCCCATCACCCTGATACCCATCCGGCATCTTCCATTCCACCCCGTCCCGCATCTTCTTACATGAAAAAGACATGAAAAAAGCACAGTAATGATAATTATAAAGTGTTGATTTTGTTTAGACAAGATGGTAACGTAAAGCGCAACATTTCGAATGTGTAATTAGTCCTTGCCCATGGCATCTCCCAGAGTTCGCAACTGCGCGTATTTAGCTTCCCATCTACGTTTTAAGTTCGATATAGTATTTAATGTGTTAAATTTTTTTAATACCTGTCTTATACCGGTGAATTAGTGCTCGCACATAAATATCAGGCATAAGAAGTAAATTCAGGTTTTTCAAAAGTGGGTGCGCATGTGTGTCGTGGGGTACATCCAGAATACTACGGACGGCCATTTTCTGCATTCTCTGTAATGTAGTGACATGAGAAAGTGTAGTAGTACCCCAAACAAGACGGCAATAGTGAATTTGGCTGAGAAGCAAGGATTTGTATAGGAGAAGCTTGACGCTTTTAGGGCCAAAATATCGTAACCTGCATAAAATTCCACTCACGCGGGATATTTTCGCAGCGAATAAATCCACATGCAAATTCCACGACATATGTTGTTCGAATACAACCCCAAGACATTTAACAGTAGGCACAATCGGAATAAAAATTGGAGGCTTATCAAGGTTAAGCCCAGTGGATGTTTAGCGTATTCTTAGCGTTTGGAGGCATCTTGACCGCATACACGCCCGGCGCAAAGACGCTGGCGTGGTACAGAGACTGACGCAACGGCGGGCGCGCGCCGCTTCATCCCTGGCGTGACGTCACATATCACGTGATGCAGCGATGGTGGCGCCGCCGCCGCGTCGCGTGCAAGGGCGCGAACCGAAGCGTGGAGGCCTCCGCCGGGGGGCGTCCGACGGCGCGATTTGAGGCCCCATCTGCAGCCGGTGTGACGTCATCACGTGACGTCACATCATGTGATCTCACTTCAGGGTCAATGGTTGCCACCGCCGGGAGGCGACCAACGGCGCGATATGAGGCCCCATCTGCAGCCGGTGAGACGTCATCACGTGACGTCACATCATGTGATCTCACTTCAGGGTCAATGGTTGCCACCGCCGGGAGGCGACCAACGGCGCGATATGAGGCCCCATCTGCAGCCGGTGAGACGTCATCACGTGACGTCATGTCACGTGACCCCACTTCAGGGTCAATGGTGGCCACCGGCGGGCGTCGCGCGAAGGCCCGAAACCTACGTTAATATGCTTCGCATAATATAATTATTAAGTTTTATTGTCATGTCTGCAGCAACATTAGGATTTCTCGGTCTGAGCAGGACAGCTGTTGTTTTCTTAGTATTTATACTAAGTGAATTTGCGGTAGACTACGAGGACAGTTTTGTTAGTGCTTCATTTGCGATACCGATAGCCTCTGTGGAATTCGGTGCGGTAACCAGGATAGTTGTGCCATCCGCGTACATAACAAATTTCACATTATTATCTATGGGCAGGTTGCAAGTGCATAGGCGGCGCCCTGGCTTTCCGACCCCTAGCGCCATCTGACGAATAGTTGCGCGAATGTGGTAGGATAACTCGCGGCGTCAGCAGCCCGCGCTGCGTGTTTGGCGTCCTGCCAAACGGTAGCGACGGCGCTAAACAGCGTGGCGATATTAATTTTAACCGGGTTTCGGGAATTACAAGATCTTCATAGCTTTTTTCGTGAAAAGAATTTAGAGAAAGGAAGTCGTCTATTTGAAGTGGGGCATGTCTACGACTTGAGGGAAGTGTTGAACTCGCACTAATCGGAAGTGACTGCTAGGTTTATTCCGCAAACGAAAAATAATGCACCAGCGAGATGCGTGAAGCTCAGCGTAAGTTACTTCGTTATCTACGGTGTGGACGCATGAAATTATAGGCGACTTTGATTCTTGAAGATTGGCGACAGCAGACAAATCCTAGCGGGGAGCTGCGATTGCCGTGCTGGCATCAGAGTGAAGTGCAAGGACGCCGCGGTAGTTTCCCTGTACATACAGGACGGCAAATAAGAATCCAAAACATCTCATCCAGGAACGTGGAACGTTGCTCTCCCGACACTCACAAAAAAGGGGATGAACTTACCAGTTGTGTTAGACTACGCTGGGAAAATATTTTCGCCCAAGTTACTGGAAGTGCGATTTTTTCAGTGCGTGCAAAGGAGGCTCCAATAAACCACGTTGTCAAAAATTTTGGTTATCTCAACTGCCCCTTCGTTGATAATATGCTGGGCGCCGAAGGGCGTATGCCAGCTCAGCCGGCTGCAACCCCTCCTCAAATCTCTCAGCAAGCCCTAGCGCTGTTTGAATGGGAGAGGATTGGGAAAGAGTTCCACAGCTTTACTGCAGTGCAGTGTGGGAACAAACTACTTAGTTTGCTGCATATCCTGGTACGCACTGCAGGCAGTGGCGTAGCAACAGGAACAGGGGGGGGGGCGGGGGGGCGTGGGCCCCGGGTCCAAGGGGCCTGTGTGGGGGTGTCATATACGTCTGGAGACACACAGAAATTGTTGATAGCCTTACCTTCCTCGAATAAACCCGGGGGAGGGGGGGAGGGGACAGAAGACCTATGGGCCCCGGGTGCCAGACGACCTAACTACGCCACTGACTGCAGGTGTCCCGTTGCTGCCATCATTGCTGTAAAAGCAAACGATTCAGTGTTATAACGCACTTGACATAACGCCGGAACATAAAACAGCTTATGCCGTCTGACGAGCGCTATCCAGTGTTGACGCCGTTCTGCTTCATACGGTCGGCTTGGAAACCTGTAAAACTTTGTTCCTCGTGAGTTGGTGTACGTGCTGTTGCAGCCCACTACTCAACAGCTCGGGTTGCACTTCGGCGTTGCTCAGAAAAGGCAACAGCTCCGCGCGAAACAGTCCACATACAGGCTTTCCGAACGCAAGCGGGCCGGTCGTATCCTGCCGGTTCCGCGCTCGCCGCCGCGAGGGGCGCCCTAGTAGGCGCGGGAACTACGTTCGCAACCTGCTTATAGTAACTAAGCCATGGACATAAATACAAAGAAGCAGGGGCCCTAGAATACTTCCTTGTGGCACTCGATCCCGCGTAAACTGGCTTTAAATTCGACACGTGTCGTTCTATGATCACTTGTTGCATACGGTGCTGAAGATACAATTGTAATAATTCAAGATATACGCCATGAAATCCATAATGTTCAAGTTTGTTGAGTAGTGTACAATGATTTATACAATCAAACGCCTTCGAATAATCAACAAAGATACCCAGAGTACATAATTGCTGTTCAAACCACTGCAACATAATTTGCTTTTGAGTAAGTAAGGCAGTTTCTGTCGACTGCCCTTTCACAAAGCCATACTGCATACTAGTGATAAGGTCGTGTTTGATCAGAAATGATGTCATGCGGGCATGTACTAGTTTTTCTGTGCCTTTAGAAAAAATGGGCAACACAGATATTGGACAGTAGTTTGTCAGCTCATTTTTATCACCACCTTTGTGCAAAACTACTACCTTCGCAACCTGAAGTCATTTCGGGAACTAGCCCCTGGAAAATATTAAGTTGAATATGTGTACTAATGCAGGTAGACTCAAGTCCAGGACATGCTTAATTGGCATGATCACGAATCCTTCGACGTCACAACATGTGCTGTTTTTGATATATATAAAAGTAGTAGATACCTCATTTTCCGTAGTAGGCGCTAAAAATGCACATAGTTTAGTCCTACAGCCAAGATAATTCAAAGAAATAGGATCATGAGTACTGTTTACTAAGCTTGTAAAATAGTTGTTAAATGTATTTGCAAGTGTCTCATTCGATAAAACATTATCACCTAGTGTAATTTCTGTTATAGTCCTGTGCTTATCTCCTCGCCCAAGAAAACCATTATTACGCTTCCAGATAACATCAGATTTCTTTATTACGTCATTATTGAACAAATTATTCAAATACTGTCTCTTCTCTCTACGCAAAAGGCTATTTGCTTTGCTACTTTGTACCTTAAATTCATGCAAAGCTTTTTCAGTCCTGGCGTCAATAAAACTTTTGTAGAGGTGGTTTTTGGCAAGAATTTCACAGATACAGTTTTTATTTATCCATGCTTTTTCGGCTTTACGTGCTCGTTTAACTACTTTGTATTTGAAGCATTTATCATAGGTATCCTTAAACATAGCGCAAAAGTATTCATAAGCAGTTTTTGGATCACTGGCACGCATCAGTTCTGACCAATCTATTAGCGATGTTGCCTCACGAAAATACTTCAGCCTTTGCATATCGACATCACGAACCATTTCTGGTAAACGGTGTTTGCATGTTGAAGGTGAACACTGGGTCATGAAAAGAAATATTGGAAGGTGATCACCTATATGAGCACTCACAACCCCAGATAAAATGTTAGAATGGTGGATGTTGGTCATGAATACGTCAATTACTGTCGATGTACCTGTTGAAATACGAGTCGGACTATATATAACATTTTCAAAGCCATTTGACTCGATTGTCTTGCTAAGTTCTTCTCGAGAAGTAGAAGCCTTTAACAAATCAATGTTTAGGTCGCCTCCCAGAATTAACTTGTAACCATTATCAGTCACCCAGCACAAGCATTTTCCCATAAAAGACAGAACGTTCGGCGTGCTCGATCCTGGTGGTCGATATAGGAAGCAGAAAACATTATCAGTGCACTGAACAGTAAGCACTTCTTAATCCAACGTAACAAGAGAAAAAGATGCAGCAATGTTGCAACGGAGTGTGTTTTTTGGCATTAACAGAACGCCACCTCCTCTTCGACATGATCGATTCATAAAAAAAATAAAATTTTGTGTAGCCGGGCTACTTAAGAACTTCCGATTCACATTGACACCACCCGCCGCGGTTGCTCAGTGGCTATGGTGTTAGGCTGCTGAGCACGAGGTCGCGGGATCGAATCCCGGCCACGGCGGCCGCATTTCGATGGGGGCGAAATGCGAAAACACCCGTGTACTTAGACTTAGGTGCATGTTAAAGAACCCCAGGTGGTCAAAATTTCCGGAGTCCTCCACTACGGCGTGCCTCATAATCAGAAAGTGGTTTTGGCACGTAAAACCCCATAATCTAATCTCACATTGACACCATGTTTCTGTCCCCATTAATATGTCAGGAGCATAGCCAAACGTAGAAATAAGTGCAAGAATCTGTTCTTTTTTATTTCGGGCAGACTGCTCATTAAGATGGACAAAAGATAGCAGTTCTTATTGTCGGCATGCAGGCTGCCAACTTCCTGCGGCGCAAAATATGATGCATGCGTAGCGCTTCCAGACATGATGTCACAATTAG
Source organism: Dermacentor albipictus (assembly GCF_038994185.2). Taxonomy (NCBI): domain Eukaryota; kingdom Metazoa; phylum Arthropoda; class Arachnida; order Ixodida; family Ixodidae; genus Dermacentor; species Dermacentor albipictus. The sequence continues at coordinate 179,067,030 of NC_091823.1, read as the reverse complement.
TAGCCATGAAACCTTCGTTAGTCAATTTTTTCGAGATCGGAGACATGCATTATTTGCAGCGACCGAGAGGATTCACTTTTCCTGGCGAAAATCTTGCTGTCCCGTGTCCAAGCGAAACGCCATTTTTATTCCCCGTTTCGTGCGACCGTCATGCCCAAAAGTTTTTTCAATTCAGAGCACATGTGTTCATTGACAAACACATCACAACACTATCTGTAGCCAAGATCAGTGGCTGATAGTCGCTTCTTTCGAGTTTTGTTGAGGACTGCGTCGCGGTCTGATCGGCTGCGGAACTGTACCACAATGTTAGACTGCCCAAAATCCCTCACTGGAACTCTGTGACAGATCTCAACATCATTTTCACTAATAGGCTTACCTAGAACTTCTCCGACTTTTTTCATAATGGCAGAAAGGTTCTCGCCCTGTGAAGTTGGAACACCTTTGATTTCCAGATTGTTATTTCTGGAACATTCGTCTAGTACAATTCTTAGCTCAGCTTCCAGTACATGCTTCTTCAGTAGTGCGCACTCAGAAATGAGGCAAGCGTTCTCAGCCTTTATTTCAGCGTTTTCTTTCTGAATATCTTTCATGGTGGTAGACATTTCCTAAAAAACATTTGTTCATATTGACACGTGTACTTATCCTTATCGGGCGACGAAGTTTCGCCGCCTAACAAATGTTATTGCGCAGCGCGGGACGCGCCTGTATGTATACGCAGTTTCTGGAAAGTTATCGATGCTTCTATCCGCTTTCTGTTGTCGCCGAACCTTATGTTATCTGATTTCATCGCCTGACGCGAATGGTGTAGAGCTTTGTGGAAGGCACGCGGGTCCCAAGGATAAGTCTGGAACATTCGACGATTGATGTATAAAAGCCGACGCGCTTGACACGTTGATCAGATTATCGACGATCGCCGACTGTGTTCGCCGCTATCGTTGTGCTTTAGGCTAGCCTGTCTTTGTCGGCCCAGGTTCGCCCAATAAAAGCTAGTTTTGTTTTTCACAGTATTGCTATTGTGTTCTTTAACGTCACTACCACTTGACAATATTATCCTGGCTATTCTTAATCTCTCTATTTTGCTGCCAAATTTCTCTCGCCAGAGATGCGCGCATATCATGAATTTCTTGATTCAAATCTTTCAGCATTTGTTGCTCTTCAAGGGACATTGCAGCAAAAACACTCACAGAAAAAAATGACTTTGGCAGTAGCAACAGCAGTCAAAAAGCAGTGTGAATAATTCAGTCGCACATGGTGCCTAACCTGCGAGGCATAGAATAAGAGACACAGTGTAAGCCGTGCTGTCCCGCTGCTGCCGCCGCTGCCAAGTGAAGCGTCCCAGTGCTTGCGTCGGGTTTATGTAGAGCGGGCAGTGCGGTATGGTGATGGCGTAGACCATGACGTAAAAGCGGGCTCGTGGGTTGTCACGGGGGGATCATGGGTGGCCAATACATCGATGGGGCCGGCGGACGATAGGCAATCTGCGAGGCATAGAAGAAGAGACACAGCGTAAGCCGTGCTGTCCCGCTGCTGCCGCCGCTGCCAAGTCTTCGAGAGCTACCTAGGCAAGTCAGATCGCACGTCTGCGTCTGACCACTCCCCAAGAAAAGCAACGACGTATATTGACGTACGTACCGCGAAGCTCACTTTAACCCTGGTGACAACGTGGTTATTTCGAATACAGTATGGCGAGTTGGACTTTGTGAGAAGCTGAGTTTGCCCTACTCAAGCCCATACCTTGTCTTGCATCAAGTGGACGACGTGACCTACGAGTTACAACATCTCGATACCTCCACACCGCGATCCTCCCCTGATATCTTTCACGTCGGTCGACTGAAGCGATATCACTGAAATATACCAAGCGCCGGGAGAGCACCTTCGCCGCCGGGGATCTTGCTACGAAGCGCTGCAGTAGCGAACGGTGATGAGAGGACTGAAAAGGATGACGATCGCCGATAGTCGTGCGCATGAGCTCCATCTTGTATGCTTGTCTTCTGGTCGTTGCTATATCTTGTAAATATATTGTGAAGCGTCTTTTCTCCGCGTAACAATATCATTGCAAAGGCGGCTAGCCAATAGCAAGGATCCCTAGTGAAATTTATCCCTGGATCCGAAGTGAGAAAGGTTTTCATTGATAGGTTCTCTATGACAGAAGTCAGTGGCATTTGCTTATGATAGGTCAATCGTAAGCATTCGCTGGAAGTCCCCCTTAGAAACAATTCCTGCGTGACAAGGTTTTCGGGAATGAGAACCCCTGAGCCTTCTGCTATAATAGCTGCCGGATGCCGCTGCATCGTTTTCATACAATGGATGATTGTAAACAATCGATTAGTCACTTACAAGTGAGTCAATCACTTCTGTCAAAAAATCAGCGTGCATTTATTTCGAACACAAATTTCACGGTGCTCCCTAGCCACACGGGAAGACTAAAAAAAAGCAGCTTCATTCGAAAGGCGAAGCACCAATTGCGATAGTAAATTAGTGGATAGGTGTATGAAGTAAAGATAGCAGATTTGACGGCCATATAAGCTTGTAAATATTCGCTTACATACTAAATTAACAACGAGAAAGGGACTTCAGGAGTACCATAGGGATCAGTGCTTGGTCCAGTGCTCTTTTTGGTTTATGTGAATGACACTGTCGATAACATTTAATATGTCCGCATGTTTGCAGATGAGTGCGTATAGTATAGGATTAGAATAAATTTAAATGATTGTGCAACATTGCAAGGTGACATTGACGGAATCACACAATCAACATGGCGTTCAACATGGCATACGAACTCTAACGTAAAGAAAAACGGTGCGCATGTGTTTAATTGTAAAAGAAAAAGAAACAATTTCAGTATCATTATAAAATAATGGCATACAACCGTTGACTGTGTCACTATTTAAATATTAAGGAATGTATTTCATCACTGATATATCTTGAACACATCACATTGATCACATCACTGGAAAAGCACCTCGGGTTCTAGGTTTTATGAAAAGAAATGCATAACAATTTCCAATCAAATCGAAGGCTCTGCTCTATCTTTCCAGTGCCCGGCCAATACTTGAAAATGCCAGCACGTGTTGGGGCCTTGGGCTCGAACGAACATAAAGAAACTGGAAAGAGTACAGAGTGTAAGGCTGTATGATTTGTATTTAAAAATTACACACGAATGTTTAGTGTGACCGATGCCAAAAAGAAAATCGGGTGGGACTTGCTACAGAAACATAGATTGGTAGATTAAAACTGTTTCACGATGTCTTTCATTCAAGAACTGGAATCAATGACACTATAGTCGGATACAACTTTAGAAAAAAGGGGGCGTTTACTCCTCCGAGGCGGATGCCAGACGGCCGGTGAGCCCGCCGTCGGAGAAGATGGCCGCCCGGGCTTCGAACTGGGCAAAGTCGCGTCAGCTGTGCGCGTCAACGCCTCATCACAGTGAATTCCCAAACTGTTTGTCATTGTCTATCATGCCGGAAATACTAGTGCGAGCTTACGATGTGGCATTTGTGCCACGTGCGTATATTCCAAGCCACGATCCGGCAAAGAAACATTGAAGCGAGCATCGCTGACGCTGCATTACGCTTTGCCTGAAAACAGTATCCCACGGCGACCGCTGCAAACACATATCCTGCTTGTTTGTTCCATGTCTGTTTTATTTCGCTCCCGAGTGAAGTTACGACGAGAAAAGTTTGCCAAAGTCTGGTGCCTACTGTCAGCGGTGGGTGTGTTCGTGTACTGTGTCGCTGCGTTTCTCTTCGGACGGGGTGAAGTGATGGAGCAAAACCATTCTCAGGAGAAATGAGAAAGGCGTGCGCACGTGAAACAAACCTACGAGCCTCTCAACAGAAAATATTTGCAAAAGGAGCCTCCAACGCAAAGATTTGTCGCCGTCAACTTAGCGTGAACGATCGTTTTCAGTAGTGAGATGGCCGAGTATCTAACGGCCGTGCTCGTGCGTTGTGTGGCACCGTCGATTGATTGCTGTCCACCAGTGCTCACCGCGCGCGCAAGCTGTAGAATGCGTGGTGTGGCACAGTCACGCATAAGTTGAGTTGCCAGCGCTCGATATGGTTTCCCACAACATAGCTTCGCGCTGCTTTTCATTTCTTGTCATATGTTGCAATTAAAACTTCTCTAGACAGTGTTAAAGGAACGGTTGAAAAAAAAGAAAAACATACGAGAAGGTAGGCACAGCAGCTTGTGAACCCGCTCCTATAATACCTCTACCCAGGTCTGTTTGTATATGTGTGTATGTTTTCTTGCATTTGTCAATTTTTTTATTTCCAACATTTCTTTACATTTGAGTTTTTCTTAGTTTTCACGTTTGTCCGCCTGATTCCATGCATGTTTGCGCATACTCTTATTTATGTCCTTTTATTTTATATTAGCATTTGTTTTTGCTAATTTTCTTTCAGCAAAGTCTTTACACATTTACATTAACGAATCTCATTCAAAGCACTAACTCCTGCTCACTGCAGGGCTGGCCTCTTCCATCTCATTAAAACCTTTCTCACGTCTACCTCGTCTTCTCAATCTGCCTACTCGCTTTGTTTTCTGTCCTTCTTTCTTGTGTTGCTGCTTCAATGTGATTACCGAACTTGCCTAAAACAAATTTTGATCACCTAAGAAAACAGAAAGGTTTAGAGATACATTTCTTAAAAGCGTCATGTGGGTTGCACAGCAACTTTGCCTCTTACCTCTATTCATGTTTATGCATCAGTACATGTGGCAGTACATCGCCTGAAGTACATCGTACATCGCCAGAAGTGCACATGAAAGGCTGCATATTGCGAAGCAACATCTTTCGATGCTGTTGCATTTTTCATGCATTCAGTCTTAGTAAACAGACGGTTTCGCTGCCCATCACATATGATGGTAAGTTTTCGACACGAATAACATTGTGCAGTGGGGAGTCATTTCCTGTCGGACGCTTTTGTCGTTGCAAAGGCATTCTTCTGTGAATGGAGCCCAGCGAAGCAGTGCACTGAGAGCTTTTGTAACTTTCACCATTTATTACTTCACAAATGTCATTGTCTGAACCTGGCTGTCCATCACTATGCCGATGGCTTCTGAATTAAATAATCGCCTCAATAAAACACATTCAACTTCACTCAGCATTTTTAGTACAAACAATGCTAGCAGAGCTATTCAGTGCGAATAATTGTGCTTACATTGGTGTTACTTTCCCGGTCAGATAAACAAACACAACAATGGCTGTGGCATGACTGTGATTTGATGTGCAGACTGCGAACGGTGCCTTTCAAGCGTGCCCTCGACTACTGCTATGAATACTTACCCGAATGAGTATATTGGGCCTAACTAAGCTAATGATGTTTGATTATTGTTCTTATTCGCAAAACGTGCCTGGGCCAAGTAATTAAAATAAGCAATGCCACCACATGAATGTGTTTTTGCATGCCAACTGCCAACAGTGGCTGCCATTTTCGCGTTGATTGCTGCTGTTTCATCAACAGTGGTGACAGCTTGACTGCGCTTTGACGTGCATACTGCTAATGGTGCCTTTCAAGCGTGCCCTCGACTACTGCTATTAATAGTTACCCGAATGAGTATTTTGGGCCTAACTAAGCTAATGATGCTTGATAATTGTTGTCTTATTCGCAAAACTTGCCTGGGTCAGATAACCAGGTTAAACAATGCCACCACATGAACGTGCTTTCTCATGCAAGCTCCCAACAGTGGCTGTCATTTTCGAATTGATTGCTGCCGTTTCACCAACAGTGGCGACGACATGACTGCGCTTTGACGTGCAGCTAATGGTGCCTTTCAAGCTTGCCCTCGAGTACTTCTATGAATGGCTACCCGAATGAGTATTTTGGGCCTCACTAAGCTAATGATGCTTGATAATTGTTGTCTTATTTTCATTACTTGCCTGGATCAGATAACCAGGGTAAACAATGCCACCACATGAACGTGCTTTCTCATGCAAGCTGCCAACAGCGGCTGTCGTTATCGCGTTGATTGCTGCCGTTTCACCAACAGTGGCGACAGCATGACGGCGCTTTGACGTGCAGACTGCTAATCGTGCCTTTCAAGCGTGCCCTCGACTACACTCTCAGAAAAGTTTACACCGTTTGGAGTGCCCCTTCTGCCACACAACAATAATCGTCATCTGCTTTGATGCGTTTCCTTTCTTTAACGCTGCGAGCCCTGTACTTACCAGTAACGAACGGCTTGCGCGTTATCAGCATGATAGCATTCCTGACAGAAAAGTAGCGGGCGTGGCGTTTTCAAGAAAGGAAACGCATCAAAGCAGATGACGATTATTGTTGTGTGGCAGAAGGGGCACTCCAAAGGGTGTAAACTTTTTGGATAATGGCTGCCCGAACGAGCATTTTGGGCCCCACATATTTATTCAGGGTTAATAATTGTAATTGCATTCAGATTTTCCAGCATTTCAGCACGTTTCCATGCCAATACTTATATTGTGCACGATCTGTGCAGGACATGGCTTTTTCAGAATTGAGCTTCCATTAAAAGGAATGTGTCAGCAAATGAACTGCTTATTTATTTCAGAGCTCACGGGAGAATGCTTGGCTGCTGCGAAACCACCGGCAAAATTTGGGTAGCCCTAATGAGGGCTGTTCTTTCGTTAATAAGAAGCTGTTATTCTTCATTGAGCGGCTCAATGCCGGACAGCTCGAAGTCGGAGTCGCTTTCTTCACTGTCATCTTCACCCAGCTGGATGATGATGGGTTAGATATGGTCACTCCCAGATGTATCAAGCCTGAACTTCGGCTCCGGATCCATCACGTGGTGAACGTTCTTCTTCCAGTCTTCCGCCGTTACATGCTTGATTTTTTCCCTCAAGATATCTTCGACCGTTGACTGCTTGTAATCTCTGTGGTCCGCAGCGATGCTATTTTTCACCTTTGCCCACAGGAGCTGAATAGGATTAAATTCGTAGTGGTACGGAGGGAGCCTGAGTACAATGCAACCGGCCCTTTCAGCTGCATTGTCTACGATGTAGCTCAGAAAGCGTGGCTTTACAGATGCTACCAACTGAAGCAGCTGCTTTTTCGCTGTAGGTGATGTTCTTGCTTTTGAGCCACTCCTGTATTTTTTCCTTCTTCCAAGCTGCCGTCGGTAATTTCTCTTCTCGCCGGGAATGGTAAGGTGTATTGACCAAAACAATGACGCTACCAGCAGGCAACTTCTGCAGAACGTTATTAAACCATCCCTCGAAGAGATTGCGTACATTTCTTTGTGGTAGTCGCCCGTGTTTTGGCCTCGGAATATATTTAAGCACCCGTCGACGAAGCCATCCTCGCTGCCGATGTGCGTCACAATCAGGCGCTGGCCTTTCCCAGAAGGTTGTTTCAAACCCGTCGACAGACCATTTGCTCGCGCTTATAGGCGTCCGCGCTTCTGCACCACGGTGTCTGTCCACACGATCGACCGAGTGTGTCCCGCCGTCACCCATGTCTCGTCCAGGAAAAAGATCTTTCGGCCTTCCGCCCGGTAGCGTTCCACGTCACGAAGGTCGTGATTCCACCATTCAGCTATGTCATCCCGGTCGATAAGCAGCGAATTTCGGCTCCTCTTCTCGTGCTTGAGTCCGATCTCGACAAACAGACGACGTACAGTACAGCACTTCAGTGATGAGAGATCCATACGCTTCGAGAACTCGTTAGTTATCTTCTAGACCGTCGGTATCTTGTTGCGGTGAAAGAAATCGTGCACACATGACCTCAGCGCGCACAACGTGAAGCTGCCATACTTCGTGCTGCGTCTTCTTTTCTCCGCATTCCGTGGGCGCTTTCGCGAGGCCGTCGACAGTTTGCCACCCTGAAATATGCGATGCTTTGTCCTCCCTCCTCACCTTGAACACTGTCCTTTCGCTGACACCGAGCATCTCGGCGACAAACTTGCTCGTGGCCTCCACGCTGTGTTCAGGCTCCCTGTTACGCCAATACGTGTAGCAGTGGAGGATCATATTGCGTGAATCGCTATTCAGGATGTGGCCACTCTTGTTCTTGTCGAGGATCCTTGGTGGTTTGGACATCGAGGCTACACAAGGCTCGTTTGGCAACAAAGAATCGAATTCCGATGTCAGTTCGTTGGGCTCCATGTCGGAAAACTCGCACGGAATGCCTTGTGCGAACTGGCGAGATTTCAGTCTCGCAAAAGAAAGGAAAAAAATTTGTGAAACACAAAACCAAAAAATATAAATTTTAAGCTACTTAACACCATGAGTGTTTATTTATTACGATGACTGAAGCATTTTTGTGCCTTTCCTGCCTCGAGTATTCACCCCCCAGGTTTGTAATGGTTGCGATAAATGCATTGTTTTATATAAGTACTTGTACAATAGCAACTGATTACCTTTAAGCTAGGAAAAAGAGTAGTAAATGTGCCGTGTACATATAAACAAGCGCGAAAGCCATGCAGAGCTGCTCTTTCTACTTTTGTCACTTGCAATGAAGCGAAAGAGCAGAGGACAGGATGCATTGTGGAAGGCAGAGGTCATTTTTTTGTCGTGATCCGACATGTGCTCTAGCACATAAGAGCTCCACTAAACCAGTCATCAAAATACAAAAGTCTTTGTTTATACCGAGAATTGCGCGTTTCAGAAGCACGATTTTTTAGCGGGAATATTTTAGTTGCGGAGGCAATCGGCTGTCACGCTTCGGTCATCTGGGCGGGGCCAGTGGGGCCTCCCCTTTTTTCTAAAGTTGTCATCATCATCATCATCATCAGCCTGGTTACGCCCACTGCAGGGCAAAGGCCTCTCCCATATTTCTCCAACAACCCCGGTCATGTACTAATTGTGGCCATGCCGTCCCTGCAAACTTCTTAATCTCATCCGCCCACCTAACTTTCTGCCGTCCCCTGCTACGCTTCCCTTCCCTTGGAATCCAGTCCGTAACCCTTAATGACCACCGGTTATCTTCCCTCCTCATTACATGTCCTGACCATGCCCATTTCTTTTTCTTGATTTCAACTAAGATGTCATTAACTCGCGTTTGCTCCCTCACCCAATCTGCTCTTTTCTTATCCCTTAACGTTACACCTATCATTCTTCTTTCCATAGCTCGTTGCGTCGTCCTCAATTTGAGTAGAACCCTTTTCGTAAGCCTCCAGGTTTCTGCCCCGTAGGTGAGTACTGGTAAGACACAGCTATTATACACTTTTCTCTTGAGGGATAATGGTAACCTGCTGTTCATGATCTGAGAATGCCTGCCAAATGCACCCCAGCCCATTCTTATTCTTCTGATTATTTCTGTCTCATGATCCGGATCCGCAGTCACTACCTGCCCTAAGTATATGTATTCCCTTATGACTTCCAGTGCCTCGCTGCCTATTGTAAACTGCTGTTCTCTTTCGAGACTGTTAAACATTACTTTAGTTTTCTGCAGATTAATTTTTAGACCCACTCTTCTACTTTGCCTCTCCAGGTCAGTGAGCATGCATTGCAGTTGGTCCCCTGAGTTACTAAGCAAGGCAATATCATCAGCGATTCGCAAGTTACTAAGGTATTCTCCATTAACTTTTATCCCCATTTCTTCCCAATCCAGGTCTCTGAATACCACCTGTAAACACGCTGTGAATAGCATTGGAGAGATCGTATCTCCCTGCCTGACGCCTTTCTTTATTGGGATTTTGTTGCTTTCTTTATGGAGGACTACGGTGGCTGTGGAGCCGCTATAGATATTTTTCAGTATTTTTACATATGGCTCGTCTACACCCTGATTCCGTAATGCCTCCATGACTGCTGAGGTTTCGACAGAATGAAATGCTTTCTCGTAATCAGTGAAAGCTATATATGAGGGTTGGTTATATTCCGCACATTTTTCTATCACCTGATTGATAATGTGAATATGATCTATTGTTGAGTAGCCTTTACGGAATCCTGCCTGGTCCTTTGCTTGACAGAAGTCTAAGGTGTTCCTGATTCTATTTGCGATTACCTTAGTAAATAGTTTGTAGGCAACGGACAGTAAGCTGATTGGTCTATAATTTTTCAAGTCTTTGGCGTCCCCTTTCTTATGGATTAGGATTATGTTAGCGTTTTTCCAAGATTCTGGTACGCTCGACGTTATGAGGCATTGCATATACACGGTGGCCAGTTTCTCTAGAACAATCTGCCCACCATCCTTCAACAAATCTGCTGTTACCTGATCCTCCCCAGCTGCCTTCCCCCTTTGCATATCTCCCAAGGCTTTCTTTACTTCTTCCGGCGTTACCTGTGGGATTTCGAATTCCTCTAGACTACTTTCTCTTTCATTATCGTCGTGGGTGGCACTGGTACTGTACAAATCTCTATAGAACTCCTCAGTCACTTGTACTATCTCATCCATATTAGTAATGATATTGCCGGCTTTGTCTCTTAACGCATACATCTGATTCTTGCCAATTCCTAGTTTCTTCTTCACTGTTTTTAGGCTTCCTCCGTTCCTGAGAGCATGTTCAATTCTATCCATATTATACTTCCTTATATCAGCTGTCTTAGGCTTGTTGATTAACTTCGAAAGTTCTGCCAGTTCTATTCTAGCTGTAGGGTTAGAGGCTTTCATACATTGGCGTTTCTTGATCAGATCTTTCGTCTCCTGCGATAGTTTACTGGTATCCTGCCTACCGGCGTTACCACCGACTTCCATTGCACACTCCTTAATGATGTCCACAAGATTGTCGTTCATTGCTTCAACACTAAGGTCCTCTTCCTGAGTTAAAGCCGAATACCTGTTCTGTAGCTTGATCTGGAATTGCTCTATTTTCCCTCTTAGCGCTAACTCATTGATCGGCTTCTTATGTACCAGTTTCTTCCGTTCCCTTCTCAGGTCTAAGCTAGTTCGAGTTCTTACCATCCTGTGGTCACTGCAGCGCACCTTGCCGAGCACGTCCACATCTTTTATGATGCCAGGGTTAGCGCAGAGTATGAGGTCTATTTCATTTCTAGTCTCACCGTTCGGGCCCCTCCACGTCCACTTTCGGCTATCCCGTTTGCGGAAGAAGGTATTCATTATCCTCATATTATTCTGTTCCGCAAACTCTACCAATACCTCCCTCCTGATATTCCTAGTGCCTATGCCATATTCCCCCACTGCCTTGTCTCCAGCCTCCTTTTTGCCTATCTTGGCATTAAAGTCACCCATTAGCATAGTGTATTTAGTTTTCACTCTACCCATCGCCGATTCCACGTCTTCATAGAAGCTTTCGACTTCCTGGTCATCATGACTGGATGTAGGGGCGTAGACCTGTACAATCTTCATTTTGTACCTCTTATTAAGTTTCACAACAAGACCTGCCACCCTCTCGTTAATGCTATAGAATTCCTGTATGTTACCAGCTATATTCTTATTAATCAGGAATCCGACGCCTAGTTCCCTTCTCTCTGCTAAGCCCCGGTAGCACAGGGCGTGCCCGCTTCTTAGCACTGTATATGCTTCTTTTGGCCTCCTAACTTCGCTGAGCCCTATTATATCCCATTTACTGCCCTCTAATTCCTCCAATAGCACTGCTAAACTCGCCTCACTAGATAACGTTCTAGCGTTCAACGTTGCCAGGTTCATATTCCAATGGCAGCCTGTCCGGAGCCAGTGATTCTTAGCACCCTCTGCAGCGTCGCAGGTCTGACCGCCGCCGTGGTCAGTTGCTTCGCAGCTGCTGGGGACTGAGGGCCGGGGTTTGATTGTGTTGTTCATATAGGAGGTTGTAGCCAAGTACTGCACCAGGGTGGCCAATCCTGCTCTGGTGAGGGAGTGCGTTACCGGTTCTGGTCACCGGGATCAGGCCACACTCCAGGCCTGTTTATGCAATTTTGTCAACACGCGGATTTTTTTTTTAAATCTGGAGGAAAATTGCCGGCACCGGGATTCGAACCACGGACCTCTTGCACGCGAGGCGGGTGTTCTACCTCTACGCCACCGCTGCAACAAGAACGAAACCTCTAAAGTTGTATCCGACTATAATTACTTACATATGCCCGACTACGTGTCTATAAGAATCGATCACAAGCACAAAGTGACAAAAATTTTATGCAAAATGAATGTGTTATTTTTTCCAATACAACTCGAAACTGGAAAATAATTTCAAATGATATGTTTGTACAGTCGTTTCATGACGTAATATTACAGACATGAACATGTGGCTTTTTATCCCATGCTGCATGCATTATGTATATTTCTTCTTTGATGTAATCCTCCCCCCCCTCCCCCCAGTAATGCCTGTCGAATGCTCTGTGGGTACTTTGGTAAATAAATAAATGAATAGAATGTGTAAGCGTGACTAAATGAGGACGTGGGAAGAAGGAGACGCGCAGAGACAGTGCTTTCTTTGTGTGTCTGCTTCTGTCTACATCCTTGTTCAATCGCGCTTGCACATTCTATCACGGATTCAAACCAACTAGGTCGCCCACGCGTTTTAGCTAAGTTAACCAGCGCGGTGTCATAAGTGCACAAGTAAACGTGAACACATCTAGCTCCATGAGCACGGAAACTTGCTGACAATATTCTGAAGTGAGGAATCGCGGCAGCAGCAAGTGAATTGACCTTCATGCATCTCTCGCTTCAACGCGAACGAAACGTAGAATGAATAGCGCATACGAAGCTACCGGCACTAAGCGGACTCTGCAAACGTCGCAGATTGCTTTGAGGATGAGGCCCGCGCAGTCGGGCATTTTGGTTACGTCAGATACCGCTTTCAAGACTCATGAGCGCCGGCAGTGTCTCTCTTCCGCATCCGTCAAAGGCGTCTACTACGGCGTCCGCGATTCGCGTGGCCAGCGCAGTACTATACGCCGTGGTTCTATCCATTCTGTACGGAGTGGCGGGCGAGGAGGACATCGAGGCATCCTAGTAGCGGCGGCAAAAGAATGCCTCTCCTCCTTCGCTTGACCGGCTCGCACGCGACAGGAGAGGGCACGAATCCTGGCAGGACTTAAAGGAGTGCTGCTGCTTGCAAAGTTAACGGCTCTAGTCACCGCCGGAATCTCAATATCCTTCCAATTGGCTGCCCTCACATGTAGGGGTAGCCGCTAACGAGGAGGCGGATACCTACGCCAGAGCTGCCCACTTTGATGTAGCGCAGGTTACCTAAGCGGTAGCGGCTTCGGACTACACAAGATATTGGATACAGTGCCTGCCCACCTCCATTCACCCGGACCCCCGAGTGGCTAGCGGCAGCGCCTCCTGGCCGCTTCCAGAGAACGGTCTCTCCAGACGAGACCTTTAAACGCTCCTGCGCTTGCGGACTAGCTGCACCTGGACTGCGGCCCGACTGTACGCAAAGGGCCGCGCCACGTCACCTGCCTGCAAGAGGTGCGGGAACCCCGACATTCTGGAGCTCCTTCTCAGTTCCTGTCCGTCCCTGGCGCACGAACGCTCCATAGTGATTATCACTGAGACATGCCACTACCTTCCAGCGGCCACAGACGACCACCTGCTGTTCCCGGCGTGTCCTCGGCTCCCTGCGCTCCGAAGCCTGCTGGAGTTTAAATAAACTCCACTGGAATAGACAACCTAGGAGCGCCAACTACAACGCTGCCACTGTAATGAGGACTGCCACCTGTCGCGTATAGTGGAGTCTATTAAGCCACATCCTCCCTCTTTTTCTATCATATTTGACGTCCCACTCCCCCTCCCCTGACCACGCTTCCCCTCCTCCCTCACGGGTTGCAGAATCAAGCGTCTTTCCTTTCTTTAAATCCCTACCACCACCACCACCATCATAATCATCATCCGGGCCGCGTTCCTCGCTGGGGTCACGCGAGATTCAACCGCGTTCGCCGGCTCACCCACACACTCTTTCACTCGGACATGCAGTAAACGGCACGCGGCGACAGTTTTATCGCCCTTGTGCTTTATACGGAACCTCACGGTGACGCCGACGGCAGGAATGCGCCTGGAGTGTCCTTATAATTGAATTAAAAAGCATGTTTCCGACGATTACTATAGTCGCTAATGCGAAATTTGAGCCCAGTTCGATGCGTGTATTCATTTCGCGATATCTTGAGGCAAATAATTTGAGACCGAAATCGCCGCAGCGACTGGCAGTTAGCCAGAACCGTCAGCGCCTTGCCGCGGGAGAGGCAGCATGGGAACGCTGGCACGATGAGCGGCATCGGAGCCCGCTGCGGCAGATGACCACGCAGGTGCGAGCCATGCCATGATCGCCAGGGGCCGCATGAGAACGCAGGCATGATGAGTGGCATTGGAACCAGCCGCCGTAGAAGACGACCACGAACGTGCGAGCCATGTCATGAGCGCAAAGGGCCGTATGGGAACTCTGGCGTGATGATCGGCATCGGAGCCAGCCGCCGTAAAAGACGACCACGAACGTGTGAGCCGTGTCATGAGCGCAAGGGGCCGTATGGGAACGCTGGCATGATGAGCGGCATCGGAACCAGCCACCGTAGAAGACGACCACGAACGTGCGAGCCGTGTCATGAGCGCGAGGGGCCGTGTGGGAACGCTGGCATGATGAGCGGCATCGGAGCCAGAGCCGTAGAAGACGACCACGAACGTGCGAACCGTGTCATGAGCGGGAAGGGCCGTATGGGAACGCTGGCTTGATAATCGGCATCGGAGCCAGCGGCCGTAGAAGACGACCACGAACGTGCGAGCCGTGTCATGAGCGCAAGGGGCCGTATGGGAACGCTGGCATGATGAGTGGCATTGGAACCAGCCGCCGTAGAAGACGACCACGAACGTGCGAGCCATGTCATGAGCGCAAAGGGCCGTATGGGAACTCTGGCGTGATGATCGGCATCGGAGCCAGCCGCCGTAAAAGACGACCACGAACGTGCGAACCGTGTCATGAGCGGGAAGGGCCGTATGGGAACGCTGGCTTGATAATCGGCATCGGAGCCAGCGGCCGTAGAAGACGACCACGAACGTGCGAGCCGTGTCATGAGCGCGAGGGGCCGTATGGGAACGCTGGCGTGATGATCGGCATCGGAGCCAGCGGCCGTAGAAGACGACCACGAACGTGCGAGCCATGTCATGAGCGTGAGGGGCCGTGTGGGAACGCTGGCATGATGAGCGGCATCGGAGCCAGAGCCGTAGAAGACGACCAGGAACGTGCGAGCCGTGTCATGAGCGCGAGGAGCCGTGTGGGAACGCTGGTGTGATGATCGGCATCGGAGCCAGCGGCCGTAGAAGACGACCACGAACGTGCGAGCCGTGTCATGAGCGCGAGGGGCCGTGTGCGAACGCTGGCATGATGAGCGGCATCGGAGCCAGAGCCGTAGAAGACGACCACGAACGTGCGAGCTGTGTCATGAGCGCGAGGGCCGTGTGGGAACGCTGGCATATTGAGCGGCATAGGAGCAACGTATGCAGGTTTTCTGGGCACAAGGGTTTAGTTCGCGTGAGTGGCATCACGTGGCGTACTGACCTTAAGCTTTTGAAACTTCCCGCGGTGACGCGTGATGACGTCAACTAAACCAAAATAAAAAAAGTAAAAGCTATTCCTACGCATTGAACTTCGCCACAGGGCTTGTGCCGCCGGCGTTATCAGTGTTCTTGAACAAGCGTATTCGCTCGCCGCCTGGAAATTGCTCGACATCCTAAGAGTGTTTAGTCAGGACGAGCAATGGTTGATTCTGGGCTTTTGATGTGGTGACTTCTTTTGATTCTTGTTTTTTTTTTCCTTCTCTTTTTCTTTTTTTTCATTCCACGGAGCAAAGAGGCTAGCTTAACCGTCAGAAGCACTTCGGGGCAGCCTTTCTTCAGTCGGCACGCATTGTTAACATCCGAACATCGCATAGCGTCTACTAGAGGCGCCGTCGTGGATGGATTTTGAGTTTACCCTTTCCCATTCGTTAAGGTGCACACAATTATTTCACTAGCGCCTTTGCAATGCGCACTCATGGGCTACCGCCGCAGCTGCAAATCTAGATGTGCTTAAGTATTAAGACATATAGATGGATATGTTGGTTTTTCACCTTGACACAAAAGTCACAACACAAGAGTTGAGCAAACTGTCCCTGTGTCGTCGCAGGGTGGGAGACTGGGCTAGTTGGTATTCCATGCTAAAGTGGCTAGCGCAAGAGTGGACACGGGAGACTAAAGAGGCGACAAGGATAAGCGCAAACTTCCAACTGGGCGCTTGTCCTTGTAGCCTCTTTAGTGTCCCCTGTCCACTCTTGCGCTAGTCACTTGAACCTGTGTCGTCGTCCGTTAGCATGCTATGGCCGAAGCTGCTCCCAATATTACGTCACATTTACTGGCCACCAGGCCAGGTACACTTTTGGGTACGACATATACAGTACTTGCAGTTAGTTTCCAAAGTAGTCTCCTATGGCGGTTATCCACGTGCGTGAAGCAAGAACGCTATTTAAAATTATTGTGCAAAAATATATGGGGGATTTGTATGTTCTCCACATTCTCCACGATGTTGCCGTTCCGCCTTTTTTATATAGCCGCAATGTAGAATAGCAGCTATAGAACGCCGTAAAGGCTACCCACATACTCAAAGACCTCGCGCACAACTCCTTGTATTCACCCAATTGTATTCGAGAGCTGTGCGACGACCCAGGATATCTTTAACGAATGTTACGTAACATATTATGAGGCTTTACTTGCCAAAACCACAATTTAATTATGAGGCATGCCGTAGTGGAGGATTCGGGAATAATTTAGACCACTAGGGATTTTTAACGTGAGCCTAACCCTAAGTACGCGGCTCTTCGCATTTCACACCCATTGAAATACGGCTGCCGTGGTTGCGATTCAATCCCGATACCTCGTGATTAGCAGCCGAACCCTATAAAAGCTAAGC
Source organism: Dermacentor albipictus (assembly GCF_038994185.2). Lineage (NCBI taxonomy): Eukaryota > Metazoa > Arthropoda > Arachnida > Ixodida > Ixodidae > Dermacentor > Dermacentor albipictus. The sequence continues at coordinate 179,050,296 of NC_091823.1, read as the reverse complement.
ACCTACGGAGGGGAAGGAATGTTGGCAGTAGGAGGAAGGTGGCAGCCGGCATTTGAGACAAATTGTTCCCATCCTCATTGCGCGACAATCAGTACTATCTGTCGAAGAATGACACCATAGAATGCACTGTATTCAAGGTGTAGACGAGCCGTATGTAAAAATACTGAAAGATATCTATAGCGGCTCCACAGGCACCGTAGTCCTCAATAAGGAAAGCAACAAAATCCCAATAAAGAAAGGCGTCAGGCAGGGAGTGCGATCTCTCCAATGCTATTCACAGCATGTTTACAGGAGGTATTCAAAGACCTGGATTGGGAAGAAATGGGGATAAAAGTTAATGGAGAATACCTTAGTAACTTGCGATTCGCTGATGATATTGCCTTGCTTAGTAACTCAGGGGACCAACTCCAATGCATGCTCACTGACCTGGAGAGGCCAAGCAGAAGAGTGGGTCTAAAAATTAATCTGCAGAAAACTAAAGTAATGTTTAACAGTCTCGGAAGAGAACAGCAATTTACAATAGGCAGCGAGGCACTGGAAGTCGTAAGGGAATACATCTACTTAGGGCAGGTAGTGACTGCGGACCCGGATGATGAGACAGAAATAATCAGAAAAATAAGAATGGGCTGGGGTGCATTTGGCAGGCATTCTCAGATCATGAACAGCAGGTTGCCATTATCCCTCAAGAGAAAAGTGTATAATAGCTGTGTCTTATCAGTACTCACGTACGGGGCAGAAACCTGGAGGCTTACGAAAAGGGTTCTACTCAAATTGAGGACGACGCAACGAGCTATGGAAAGAAGAATGATAGGTGTAACGTTAAGGCATAAGAACAGGGCAGATTCGGTGAGGGAACAAACGCGAGTTAAGGACATCTTAGTTGAAATCAAGAAAAAGAAATGGGCATGGGCAGGACAAGTAATGAGGAGGGAAGATAACCGATGGTCATTAAGGGTTACGCACTGGATTCCAAGGGAAGGGAAGCGTAGCATGGGGCGGCAGAAAGTTAGGTGAGCGGATGAGATTAAGAAGTTTGCAGGGACGGCATGGCCACAATTAGTACATGACCTGGGTTGTTGGAGAAATATGGGAGAGGCCTTTGCCCTGCAGTGGGCGTAACCAGGCTGATGATGATGATTCAAGGTGATGGAGTCCGCGTGCAATATTTCAGACCCGAATCATACTGGGTATAACTACTGACGACCAGGCATCTCGTTAATACGTGCAGTCGCTTGACAACTGCCGAGCGCTGACATCGACCACAGGAACTTGTGGGGATCGCACGCGCATCCCGATATCTCCGGAGCGGCCACGCGGCTATCACGCGATAATCACGTGCTCGCTCGCGGAGGGTAGCTGCGGAGAGGGCACATTCGCCGCTCCCGCTGCTCTTCGCGCCTGGCCGCGACGCTGCAGCCAAGGCACCCCGTTCCCTCCTTTCCCTTTCTTGGAACCGGGGAGACACCCTCTCCGCCGCTCGGGCAGAAGCGCGATTCCCCCGACGCATCTTTGTCTCACGGTAGAAGAGCTTGCGAACGGCCGCATCTCAAATCAGCCGCTGAGACCGCCGCACGCCGTCCCCTGTTGCGCCCGGCCGTTGTGTGCGACTCACCGCCCCAGGGCCCGAGCGCGGTTCCACTTTGGGTGAGCTGAACTCTTATCAGCCTCTTTTGTGGTTCCCACATTGTGCGGTTTGTGTTTCACCCCAGACGTGCGGAATGCTCCGCCGCTGCGGTTGTGTTTTGTGTTGTATTTGTGTGTGTTGTGGCCGTTGTTGTCTGTTGGAATCTTTGTACTCTAAGGTGAATAAACACCTTAGGTCGAGACTCACCCTGTCCCCACTGGCCTGAACCCGCCGTGGTCGCAACTCACTGCGAACCGCGGGTTAGGGGTCACAGCTCTGACTGCTAGGGCTGCTGCGAAAGTGCTAGGGAGCGACTGCCGCTCCGCCGGCGCTGTGCGATCCAGAGAAGGGTCAGGTGCGCACGCGCGAGCCTGAGTAATACCCCTATATTTGGCGCCCAACGTGGGGCCAGAGGTGTGACAGGTTGAGTCTGTTTGTGTAAGTGATTGCCACGACACGAACGAACCATGGCAGCATACGGGGCTGATTTACAGCCGTTGTATACGCTGTCGCAGGTTGCTACCAACAGGCAACAATTCGAAGCGGCGGTAACTGCTACCGCTCAGTCATGCCCTGCGGCGAACATTAGCCCTGGGAATTTGATAAGCTTCGAAGAGGGTAGCGCTACACACGAGGCGCTCTCTCCGGCAGGATGTACCCTTGAAGGCGTGAGGCACATTACGCCGAACCCTTCGCCAGTGTTTGCGGAGAGCATGGAGCCACTGCGGCATACTTGCTCGACGCGTTCTGCTCCTGTGCCAGGCATTACTGGCCAGAGCGAGCCTCGTACCCTTGAAGGCGTGAGGCACATTACGCCGAACCCTTCGCCAGTGTTTGCGGAGAGCATGGAGCCACTGCGGCATACTTGCTCGACGCGTTCTGCTCCTGTGCCAGGCATTACTGGCCAGAGCGAGCCTCAACAGGCGCTGTTGCAGGATGCGATGCGCTTGATTGAGAGGTTGACAGGTGCCATGCAGAACACTCTGCTGACATCTGCCGCCGCTGCTAGACCGAGAGTGAGGGTGGACTTACCCACCTACAGCGGGTATCATGATTCAGTTAGCGTCAACGAATACCTCGATCGCGTGCTGACTTACCAGCGCGCAACGGGGCTGTCCGATGGCGAGATACTGGAACGCGTTGTACCAGTGTCGTTAACTGATCACGCTGCCCGGTGGTTCCGGCTTACTGGCTACCGGTCTAGCACGCTGGCTGAGTTCCGAGCGGGATTACGCGAGGAATTCCTGCCCGCAGATTACGAGCGTCGTCTGCGGCGCGAGTTGGAGCTACGTACTCAGCATCCGGACGAATCCTTGCTCGAGTACGTCAGGGCGATGGACGAACTTTATCGTACCGCTGACCCTACCGCTCCGAACTGCGATAAGGTGGAGAGAGTCACACGACAAGCTCATCCCACCTTCGCAGCGTACCTAAGAGGCAGCAAGTTCAGGGATTTGGATGAGCTGGCCTCGGAGGCAAAGCGCATACAGGCGGACATACTCGCCTTGCGCTCATACCGACCTCCACCCCCAGCGTCGAGGGCACTTGAGCCGCGATGCGCGTGGAACGGGGACACTTTTCGCACTCGTTCCGGTGGAGATGGTGTGGTTGCTTTCAGTGACGGACAACTGAGAAACGGTTGGGGCTTATCTGACCGGGCTCTCGATCCGTACACTTATGCCATGCGTGCAGCATGCGCTGCCGATGGCCGAGGTATGCAGAATCGTGGTCGATATGCCGGCTCGATGATGCGAGAGCAGAGCGTGCCTGCAAGGGAGCAGTCGATACAGAGGAATAACGGTCAAACGGCGCGAGGCACTGGACGCCAAGCCCGTCAAAGGCCGGCTCTCCTCTGTTATCGGTGCAACCAGCCGGGGCACTACGCCCGGGATTGCAGACAGCCTGCGAACCGAGAGCACGCGCTTTCGGGAAACGAGCGGGGCCGCCGGTGGGCAATGCTGCATGGCCGGCGGCGGTTACAGCGGTGCGAAGTGAGACACACGAACTCCTTGCCCCGCTGGCTTGTCGTTTTGGATTGCCCAGCGACACGCCAGTCCCGCTCATAGAGGTTACAGTCGCCCGGCGCAGGTTTTTTGCGCTGTTAGACACAGGAGCAAGCGCTTCACTATTTGGCGACGAGGTGTGTGAACATCTCCGTCGGAACGCTATCCGACTGAGAGAGAGTAATGTGACCTTCCGACTGGCCAGCGGCACGGCACACGCGAGCTGTGCTGCTAGGCTTGTGGTGCGGTGGGAGAAGCGGGTGAGGCGACAGCGCCTAGCTCACCTTCCCGGCCTGTCGGTTCCTATAATTCTTGGTAGAGACTTCCTCGCCAAGACGGGCATTGTTATTGACGTCTGCAACGGAGGATATAGGGAGCGAGCATGTGGCACCCTGAAACCTTTCGTTTCATTTCAAAAAGCGTCAGAGACAACTTCGTTCGATGATGCTTCGCGCGCAGACCGACCAAACGATTGCCCAAAAAGGTCCCTCAGAACGGTTGCGGCCGGGTCGAAATGCCGTCCGGCCAACCGCGCTGAGAAAAGAGGCGCGGAGGGGAACTGCTCCCCTCCCGCAAAGCCCATAACCCCCGCTGCGGTGGCAGACTGTGCCGCAGTGAGGGGCGAACGATACCACCCGCTGCTGGACGACTCAAGCAGTTTGTCGGGGGAAGAAAAGGCTCGCCTCTCAGCGCTTCTGACTGAATATGATGCCGTATTCACAGAGCGGCCTGGTTGCACTACGCTATACAGGCACAAAATTGAGACTGGCGACGCCTCTCCGTGGAAGTGTAATCCTCGGCCGGTGAGTTTGGCTAAGAGGAAAGCACTAGACAGCGCTCTGGACGAACTGCTCGATACAGGCGTTGTTGAAAGATCGGACAGCCCATGGGGTTTTCCTGTGGTGTTGGTTCCTAAAAAGGATGGGACGCCCCGCCTTTGTGTTGACTATCGCCGCCTGAACGAGGTGACACGCAAGGACGCATATCCGCTTCCTAGCATTCCCTCGATCGTATCCAACGTTGGCGGAGCGAAGTACTTCACTACGCTCGATGCAAGCAGAGGATACTTTCAGGTGGAGGTAGATCCCTGTGACCGAGAGAAGACTGCCTTCACTTGTCACAGGGGACTTTTCCAGTTTACCCGTATGCCATTCGGACTTGTCGGTGCGCCTGCGACTTACCAGCGCCTGATGGACCGTGTCTTGGGTGACGCAAGGTGGCACCACGCTCTTGCTTACCTGGACGATGTTGTGGTATACTCGCGTACCTTTGATGGGCACTTACGCCATCTCAGGGACGTGTTGGAGCGTCTGAGGTCTGCGGGGATAACGCTAAACCCGACCAAGACCCAGATTGCAGCAACCCGAGTAACGCTACTGGGGTTTAAACTGGATAATGGACGCCTTCTACCGTGTGATGACAAGGTTCAGGCATTATTGAACTACCCGTCACCGGAAGACATAGGCGGACTGAGACGCTTGTTGGGGCTGGCGAATTTCTATCGACAGTTCATCCCAAACTGCGCTGCACTGCAAGCCCCCTTGACAATGCTGTTGAGGAAAGGTGAGCAGTGGAGGTGGGGTCCCGAGCAAGAGGAGGCACTGCGCAACCTCGTAAACGCGCTCGTGGAAACCACCGAGTTAAGGCTACCTGATTTGAACAAAGAATTTGTCATTCATACGGACGCCAGCGACCTTGGCCTAGGAGCGGTTTTGCTCAAACAGCACGAAGGTAGCTTGCGCCCGGTAGCTTTTGCCAGCCGCTCTTTTACTGCCGCAGAGAAAAATTACTCCGTGACCGAAAAGGAATGTCTGGCGATCATTTTCGCTCTCAAAAAGTTTGATTACTATATTGATGGAGTCCCATTCATAATTGAGACCGATCATATGGCATTAACTTGGCTTAGGCGCTTAGGAGAGCCGAGCGGCCGGCTCGCGCGGTGGGCACCTCTCCTGCAGCGATACGATATTACCGTTCGCTACAGGAGAGGAAAGAACAACGTTGTGGCGGACGCACTTTCGCGCGCGCCCGTTGACTGTGAGAAGAGTGATATTACTACTCAACTCACCTCGCCCGAAACTGAGCTTGAGAGCGGACTAAGCGCTGCAACGATTGAGGTTGTCAGGAGGGGTAACATTAATACCCATCGTGACCCCTCAGTGACTCAGCCTAAGAGCAGAGTAACTGCTACAATGCTCGACGGCGCTGGTCCCGAAGGAAGGGCGGATGAACCCCCTTCTCAGGACGAAAGCGTGAACCACTTGGACTGCGTCAGTTCAGTGGGGAGCGTGTTCGGCAGAAAGGAGCTGTTAGAGGCACAGCGGGAGGATCCATTTTGTAAGAAAGTGTTTGAGGGGCTCCGGGAGCCCGGCGGCGCGGCCGCGGCGCACATGGACGCAGCTGGTATTGCTGTGGGTGCGCGGCGCTCCGAAACAGCTGGTAATGCTGTGAGCGCGTTGGATTCCTACCTGCTAGACTCTGACGGCGTCCTGCTGAGATACATTCCCGCGGAGAAGGATACACACGAGTCCTTCAAAGCGGTGATTCCACGCACGCTGAGAGGAGCACTTTTACGCTACTTTCACGATACGTGCCTGGCCGGGCATGCGAGTGGCCCTAAGACTTATCTAAAGTTGTGCCGCTTTGCTACCTGGCCTGGAATGAAGCGGGATGTGATGCGCTACGCCCGCTCTTGTAACGTGTGCCAACGCGTGAAGCCGCGTGGTGGACGCCCACCCGGGCTCATGCAGCCGATCAATAGCCGAACACCGTGGCAAATTGCGGCATGTGACGTCATGGGGCCTTACCCCAGGACACCGAGCGGGAACCGATTCCTTCTCGTAGTCACAGACCATTTCAGCAAGTGGGCGGAATTGTTCCCCCTGCGGAAGCTGACGGCACGCGTTATCATGGGAAAGCTGATCGAGGTGTTTACACGATTCGGCTATCCTGAGCAGCTGATAACGGACAATGCGTCCTACTTCACTGCCAAACTCTTCGTGGACTCTTGTGCAGCTCTCGGCATTAAGCACAGGAGAACAACCACGTACCATGCCCAGGCGAATCCCACTGAGCGTGTGAACCGCAACATCAAGCACATGCTAGTTGCATTTGCGGGGACGCACAATGAGTGGGACGCTTGTCTTCCTGAAATTGGATTTGCTATCAGGTCGACAGTGAATCGATCGACTGGGTATACACCCGCCACCCTCAACCTTGGGAGGGAGCTGTTGAATCCGGTAGAACTTACTCTACAGGAACGAAGCAGCACGGAACTGGATGTTTCGTCGGCACGCGCCGATTATGCGACTGGGCTGCGCGCGAAGGTAACGGAGGCTTTACGAAAAGCGCGACGGAACCTGAGCACTGCACGTGCCGAGCAGAAAGCGCAGTACGACCGCTCTCATCGGGAAGTTCAGTACAAAGTGGGCGACCTGGTGTTGAGACGGAATCACGTCCTGAGCGACGCCAGTAAGAAATTCTCAGCTTCTCTGGCGCCGAAATGGACAGGACCGTACCGGGTGCGAGAGACTGTCTCTTCGCTCGTATACAGGCTGGCGGACTTGAACCTAAGACCGATCAGCCGACCGGTGCATGTCTGCGATCTCAAACCCTACTATGACAGAGGGAACGAGTGGCCCGAGGAGAATGCTCTCCCGCGCCCGCAGGCAGCGGCATCGGGTGGCACGGCTTGACGTTCGAGCCCGGTGCGGCATTATAACTTGCGATCTCGGCAGAACTAACTCTGTCCGGTTCGCGGAGGCTATTTTATTGTGCACGATATCGGACGGAATGCTCCTCCGATGTCTAGCATGCAGGCTTCCAGAGCGAGCACGCGCTTTCTCTTTGGAAGAAGCGAGAGGGGCTAACAGAATTGTCGCAGCAGCAGACCGCCCGTCGGGAGCCGTGAAACAACCACCAAGCAAAAAGGAAAGACCATCTCCACTCCTGGTGGGGACGAGCAGGCCGCAAGCAGTCAGCAGCGCAGTGCGGGCAACAGGCGGCGAGAAAACATCCTCCGGCGGCTAACAGCGAGGTGAGAGGTGCAGCGGGCGACTTCCAGTCCGGAATGGTCGCAGCGGCGCAGAATTCGCCGAACCGCGCCGCAGAACCCCGCCACCGAGTTGCAAGCTCCGCAACCAAGCATCCAGCCTCAAGGCCGAGTGTAGACTTCGCCCGCAAGGACAGAGTGGACCCCTGCTGCGCAGCGAGGTGCAAGCCATCGTCAGGGGTGGGTCGGCGCGCCTTTGCCGACCTTGCGTGCCGAAACCCGCGAGGGAGGACAACGAACCCCGGGAACATCAAAAGAGCTGTCCTGCGCCATCTCGAGGCTGGTTCGGGGATCGCGTCAGCGTAATCGAGGCAGCCGAGAAAAATCCAGGGACCCTTTCGCCACCACGTACCCGGCACGCCCGACTGGGCAGGTGACGCCGCCGAGACGTAAGGTGACCCGGACCCAGCAGCCTACTTGCCTCCTGCTGCGTCCCGTTGCTGTCAAGCTGCTCCGTACCATCCTTCAACGTTCCGGCCTGGCTCGCGACCACCTACACGGCGACAACGACGGTCTGCAGCTAGAGCTGCTCCCTCACCAGCATGGATGGACTCAAACCGTGTTGCTGTCGGAGTAGCATGTCCCTCTCGCGGGAAAGCCTCAGGTGACGGCGGCCTCTTAGCGGCTAAAGGGTTATTTTAAGGAGGGGGGGATGTGGGGATCGCACGCGCATCCCGATATCTCCGGAGCGGCCACGCGGCTATCACGCGATAATCACGTGCTCGCTCGCGGAGGGTAGCTGGGGAGAGGGCACATTCGCCGCTCCCGCTGCTCTTCGCGCCTGGCCGCGACGCTGCAGCCAAGGCACCCCGTTCCCTCCTTTCCCTTTCTTGGAACCGGGGAGACACCCTCTCCGCCGCTCGGGCAGAAGCGCGATTCCCCCGACGCATCTTTGTCTCACGGTAGAAGACCTTGCGAACGGCCGCATCTCAAATCAGCCGCTGAGACCGCCGCACGCCGTCCCCTGTTGCGCCCGGCCGTTGTGTGCGACTCACCGCCCCAGGGCCCGAGCGCGGTTCCACTTTGGGTGAGCTGAACTCTTATCAGCCTCTTTTGTGGTTCCCACATTGTGCGGTTTGTGTTTCACCCCAGACGTGCGGAATGCTCCGCCGCTGCGGTTGTGTTTTGTGTTGTATTTGTGTGTGTTGTGGCCGTTGTTGTCTGTTGGAATCTTTGTACTCTAAGGTGAATAAACACCTTAGGTCGAGACTCACCCTGTCCCCACTGGCCTGAACCCGCCGTGGTCGCAACTCACTGCGAACCGCGGGTTAGGGGTCACAGCTCTGACTGCTAGGGCTGCTGCGAAAGTGCTAGGGAGCGACTGCCGCTCCGCCGGCGCTGTGCGATCCAGAGAAGGGTCAGGTGCGCACGCGCGAGCCTGAGTAATACCCCTATAAACTACATGTCCTTTGTTCAACACTTGCCGACATTCTCGCCTTATTTCGCACCATTGCGTTTCAGCTGAACTGCTTCAACAGCCTATTTATTGTGCTTAAATTTGGCCACCCTGTCAACGTTATGGTTTCTTATATTTAAGTCATCTTTTATATTTAGGCTAAAGGTGTCCTGAACTTTCCTGTGGTTTCACCTTTCCCAAAATGCCCACATTTTTGTCGGCCTCTGTTCATATTTTGGAGGATTTTAATAGACGTGAAAACGATTGCGTGGCCCCCTAACCAAGCTGCTTAAAAAGTCGTTTTATATGCCTGAGGTCTTGTGGAAGCTTCTGCCTTCTTTCCGTTCATCAACTTCCTGATTTCATGTTAACTGTATCCGATTTTCACGACTACAATCCCAAGGAAGTTGGCAATGATATAATGGACATGCGATTGAAGCCGTTTAAATAAATTCTACCGTGGACATCACAGCCGCTTTTGCTCACTGCGAATGCAAATATTGTTTTAATGTGCGCCATTCTTAAGCATATAAATACATAGTCTAAAAAATTATGCGGATCCCATGTATGTGCGAATCGATGTAAGCAAAGCTTTCTGTGTTTGTTGTCATTGTCATACGTAATCTCCACAGAGTAGACAGGCACTCTACAATGAAATGCTGTCAATGTTTGCCTGATCACGCCTGCCATTGTGATGCAAATAAACGGAATTTCAACTAATTTTCTCAGAAATAAACGCTGAATGGAATGCTGACGTCATCCTAAACAAGATCAACAAGTGCCGTAGTGTTCGATCTTGTGATGTCTCTATTCGTAAGCTTATATTCGTGATTTATTTTTTAGGGGGGGGGGGATGTGCTCTTGTACTCTAGAAATGTCCCTCGGACGTCTCTGATGTGCTCGTTTTTATTTTCAGGTACCCAATGAAAACTCTCATCGCTGCAACTTCATGATGTCCTGGTGACAGGCCACCATGGCGTGTCGCGCAAGTATGACCACGCTGATTCATTTGGGTCGACATATACTATTTTGTGCGTCATACTTCACCACGTTCATTTTTCAAACTATGCCAGAGCTCGAAAAGGGCGGCCAACTCACTACGTCCCTTTCCTGTGTTCCGCAAAGTATGTGTTTATCGCTGTGGCTACCAAATACGCCCAACGGTATGCTACCACTCAAGCCTTTCTGGCGGCTGAGCAACTGAAGTCGCAGGCTTTATTCAACATGGCGTCGACGTTCAATATGGTTATCCTCAATTCCTTTTTGTGGACTTGGCTCGCCGCCTTCTCTCCAGTGTCATCTCTTACACTACTCGCGCCTACTAGACACAACAGAAACACGCAACGACCTTAATGAAGTATCAACTACACACTAGCTGACATGGTGTCGATGTATATTTCCGCTTAGCACCGGGATTAGAGCGTTGTCCTGTCTATAGTGACATTATCCGTCTACAGCCTCACTCAACAACACCGCTCGTTACTCGTCACGTTTTTTTTTTTTTGTAGACAAGAGCATAGTGTATTTCCTCTGAATAGGCGTTTGGCTTTAGGTGTGACCTTGCACGCCTGCTTATTCTGTTACGTTGACGGCGACCGTTGTCGTTAGGCTGCCGCCTCATTCTGAGCTTCGCAGTCACTAGAGAGCACATAAAGCTGTCTTCACAAACAAACCACCGGGATTCGAGCCCATCTCCCAAATGCACCATATTGCATTTGGGAGATGGGCACGCTAACCATTATGCTACCACCTGCCTCCACCAATTTCTGTTTATCTGCATTCCCACTTCACATTTTTGCCGCAGACGCAGGCAGAGCAGATGCAGAAACGAAAAAAAAGGTAAAGATTGCTTGAGCCGCCAGCTGACACATGACCTAAACTTTGGCAGGTTATTCTCATTGGAGCGCGTGTAAGGCTTGCGGCTGCGTGCAGATTGCGGGTCACCTTAGCTTTATTGTATATTTGCTTTCACCGACTCTTTTCAGCTAGAACTGAAACGCCGGACAAAAATGAGACCTACGTTGAATATTTTGTTTCTTGTTTTCTAGGTTTAAACCAAAAACGCTAATTTACACAAATAGTTATTTTTTAAGAAATGGCATAAGGATACTATATTTCAAGGTCATGTCGGTGAGTCGATGCGGGCCGGCACCACGTATCGACGAAAGGGCATCACGGTGCCGATGCAGGCGGCAGGTTACTGAATGAAGAAAACAGGAAACGACTGTTTTTCAGCTCTCGCAACTTATGGTACACAGAACACAAGGCACCCGCCACCATGACATTTTGTTTTTGACAACAGCGACACATTATGGCGGACTGATATACTTGCTTAAAGGGTTTCATTTTATTTTTTCATCGTAGAACCGCAAGCACAGGTTCCGTCGCGCGTATACCGCAGCCACGTACTGTGGCCGCGCTCCTTTTTGTCTAACAATGTGGCCCCTGGCGGCTTCACGCGCTCCCGTAGGTGGCGGATAGGACTGTCACTCCAGAAGTTTAAATACATAACCTCATTCCATAAAAACGACAGCATGATTGTTAACATATTGTTGGCTTGCATATGTTTGGCACGAGGCCCAACGGCTGTCTTCTAACGCGTTCTTATGTTCGCGTTCGCGTCTCTGTCTTGAAAGGACGCGCACCGTAACATGCTGCAATGGTGCTTGCGTTGAGCGTATGTAAGGCGAAAACGCGGTTCTAAGATGTCTGTTCACTAACTTGTGCAGTAAATGCATGTTTATAGTATTCGCGCAGTATAGTAGTAATATAGTAAGAGTCACGAATAAGGCACCCGTAACCGCAAGCCTCACGTTATGGTCGTAACTTGTCGGGACAGAGTAGTTGTAATTCACAGACACTGCCACTAAGGAATACGTGGCTAGGCATGGCTGATGAATAAGTAATTGCGAAGATTGGTTTTCAGTAAAGGTTTGTTACCAAGAATGGCAGGAGCTTATACTGCCGCAAAGGACGGATGCTGGGCGGTGACTTCAATCATTTACTCGGCACGTCACACATCTACACTGGAATTCAGCTGGTTTCGCCAACTCTTGCTTATATTCTCTCGCCCCTAAGCTGCGACTTCGCCTGCCACCCGCGCCCCAGCTTTTCCTCTTTGTCCACCGCTTCTTTCCCAATCTGCTGAGACGCGCTTTCACTGATGCTTGCTCCCCCTTTTCCTCAATAAATGAAGGCATTAATTGATGCATTCCTAAGTTACTGCAGAAAATAGCGTGTCTTTATCTCCAAATCCACCCCGTCTCTCACTTGGACTCTACCATCGCAAAACAACGTTGCTTTGTTGCAAATGGGTGGGCGTCACATATACAATTTTCTAGGAATGGCCAGTAGCACGGCGGCTAATTTTCGGTGGGGGACGAGAAAGTATATAGAACCCCTTCTCTGCCATATCCACACTCAGTGCTCTGTTTCGTGAGCTACTATCAGCCGCTACGACGAAGTACAAAATGAAAGAAACCTAGCTGGGCTGGTCGGGGGCAGCTCTTTTTGGATTCGTGATGCGTCGAGTTAAAATATATATATTTCTTATCTAAGCCTAAATGACAGCGATATAGGCCACGTGAGTTACGGTAGCTACTTGGTTTGGACTAACGATGCTCTTCACGCGGCACTTTCGTCTTATGCGTGTTTGCGAACGGGAATGAAAGACAGAAGGGTAACACGCCTTCCTAAAATGAAACATTCGGAATAACCCTTTGTTTGGTGATTGGACATATGTGGAGGGTCCCCGGTACGAACCACCTGCAAGTGAGTATCACCTTGCAAAGGGGAACTCAGATGAAACGTTGTCAAACAGACAGGCTTTTAATTATCATAAGCATATCTTTATTGAAATTCCTTACCATGAGGTGAAAGCCAACTAATAAGCATTTAAATTTTCTGTGTTAATAAAACATCCTGGTAATAAAAGGTTGCTGTCAGTGGCGTAGCCAGAAATTTTGTTCGGGGGGGGGGGGGTTTGGCTACGCCACTGGCCCCATGTGTGTGTGTGTGTGTGTGTGTGTGTATATATATATATATATATATATATATATATATATATATATATATATATATATATATATATATATATATACATGGGGCCGGTGGCGTAGCCAAAAATTTTGTTGTTGCATTTAAACGAAAAAGTTTAATTCTAGTGACTACTGGTTTCAAATTTTTTATTTAGGTGGTCAATTATTTATTAAAAATTGGCCAAATCGATAATTTCAGAAAACGAAACTATCAAGTTTAAAACTCCGTGACACAACAATGAAAAATGATATCACAATTCTGTGAATTGCATCTAATAGTACATCTACAGCGGACAAAATGGATATGTTACACATGAATCTCAAAAAAATTTAGTATTGTGGAAATACGGCTTGTGCAGAACCCCTGTACACAACGTAACCAATTCACGTAAGATACAAATTGACATAGCAAACTTGTCCGCTTTGACTGTTGTAATAGATGCCGTTTACAGAACCACAATGTCTGTTATTCATGCATAGCTATTAGTTTGTGAACGTCGTGCTTCCATATTTTCAAACTTTCGAATTTTTCAAAATATTTTAAACAACATTCAGGCCCCAAATCGAAGTTGTGTTTCCAATTGAACTAGGATTTAACTTTCTCTCTCAAATGCAACGAATTTCAATAAAAGCGATTAGCAGGATTATCTAAGGATAGGGTTTCTGCATTTTACAAGTATTTGAATAGGCCGCGTTGGATTGGGCCCGAGCTAAAGCTTCCTCTTAAACAATTTGTCAAGGGACCAAATCCATGAATAATAACTCCATTGTCATTGCCAAAGATGCTGAAAATAAATTCTTGAACGCTACGCACAGTCAAAACAATAAAATATGTGTTTTTTCATAAAAGAATATACTCGTATGTGCCAAAAACATTGCCCAAAATAACTGATATCAATGCTTCCATATTTTTGTCTATTTAAGGAAAGAAAATATCACACGAACTTTAGAACTATATCAGTTCGAAACCAGGAAAGCAGTGCATGCCACTGATATGAAAAATTAAAAGGCAATGAACTGAACAAGTTGAGAACAAATATGTTAATGAAACTTTGTCATTCAAGAACCGTGCTTACATTCTTGTATATATGCAATGACCAGTGAAAAATCTCAATGACGCTGTAATTTGTTTTAATGTATTACGCAGAAGCAGCTGTCACCGGTCGTGTAGCGTGAGTAATTGCACCGAAATCAGTCGCAACAGAGGGCACGCATAAAAAGCAGGAATTCTGCAAGATATACGAGGGCAAGTCAAATGAATGTGAGCCAATAACGGGGTACGTCTTTTAAAAGTAGTCTTCATGAGAATTTAGACATTTGTCCCATTGACTAACGAGTCGCGTGATTCCCGTCTTATAAAACTCCTTGGGTTGCTGCTTCAACAAGTCTGTATCTGGTTCCGTTGAGCTGTTTCTTCGGTTGCCCCAAAATGTAGAAGTCGCAAGGTGACAGGTCTGAGCTGTATGGCGGATGCTGCAGCGTTTCCCAATTGAACTTTGCCAGTTTTCTATTAACCACATAAGCGACGTGGGGACAGGCATTGTCGTGGAACAAGATGACCCCATTCGTCAATTTTCCACGTTGTTCGTTCTTGATTGCGACACACTGCCGTTCTGGCGTTTCACAATATCGGAAACAATTGATAGCCTCTCAAGATTTAGCAAATTCTATCAGTAATGGACCGTGACGACCGAAAGAAAAGTCAACAACACCTTTCCAGTGGAAATGATGGCCTTTGCGTTCTTTGGGCGTGGTAAATTCGAATGTTTCCACTGTAAGCTTTGCCGTCGTGTTTCAGGCTCGTAGTAGTGGCACCAAGGTTCGTCCCCGATCACAATTGCAAACATGAAGTCGTCATCCTCATTGTGATACCCGATCAGATGAGTCAAGGCAGCGCGAAACTTCTCCGTCTTCTCGCTATGGATCAAAATCTTGGGGATCCATTGCGCACCAAAGAGCCGATAACCGAGAAGCTCATGAAATAAGGCGTCAACCGAACCGTGACTGATGTTCAGACGGTCTGCCAGTTCATCGATGCTTATCCTCCGTTCTTGTTTCATCAGCTCATGAACCTTTGAAATTGTGTGGGGGGGTGATTGCACGATGGTTTTGGCCCGGTCTTGGAATGTCTTTACAACGTCCTTTAAACCGTTTGCTCCAACGCTTCACAGTGGTCAATGAAATGCCGTGTTCAACGTAAACGGCAGCCAAACGGCGATTAATTTCTGTTTCGGAAACACCTTTAGCTGCCAAAAACTTCGCGACGCCGAGCTGTTCCACTTTTGAAGTCTCCATTTTGTGACACAACCATATTCAACCCAGTGTATGAGAGCATTAAGGAACATTTATCTTCACACCTGCGTGTCACTTTTGTAAATGAGACATGCCGTTCTCCTACGCGCATGCCTCGCAGATAATGAACCGAACCATTATTGCGCGGTTAGGGTAGGTGCACTTTCATTTGACTTGCCCTCGTACATTAGAAATGCAAAGATACAATGGGATATACAAATGTGAAAATACGGCTTGATAAAGGACAAGAAAGTGTCACTGGAAACATAGTTCACTGCATGTATACACAAAACATCGCAACAAGATATTTAAGTATACGTATAGGTCTCCAATGAGTCTATGTACGTAAGAAAAAGTAACTGTATGTAATGCGTCAAACAAGGCAAATAAACATGTTGCACAATCATAGATTCACAGAATCCTAGATTCTGCCCCCATTCCATCCACTCCCCCCGATGTATTGCGCGCGACGGAAGGCGGCGCGCTTGCTCCCCACTTTTCTCCTTTGCGCACACAAGACTGAGCCACCATCGTCGGCTCACCCATTCCACCCCCCCCCCCCCTACGCTTTCACTCGCACATACAGCATGCAGCGCCTGGTCAAGATTTTATCACCCTTGGACTTTATACGAAACATGAGGGCGACGACGACGGCGGGAATGCGCCTGGAGTGTCCATATACTTGCTTTCGCAATAATACAATAAACGTATCCGACAACTGAAGCGTCCCGTCGCCCATTACTTTCCGCAAAAGAAGTATTAAAATCGAACTTTCACCATGCGACAATTCGCTGCGCCGCAACAATGTATTCCTTTTCTGTGGGGCAGAGGCACCGAAATGGAAGAAAAAAATCGCATAGGAAAGTATGTTGGCCAGAATCGAATGCCTACATCGGGCACCTAATGGGGCGACAGAATTAATACCGAAGAAAACATGAGACGATTGGCCCACTGAGAACCATACACATATTGCTCAGTATCCTACACCGGCGAAACAAGACTTTCCGGAAAGGTTCCGCTCAAGGAACGCGGTGCAATCCTTCGAGTCCCCACAGTGATGGCGGCGAGCGACCATTGTTTTTATGCGAAGCATATTACGAGAGCTCAACCCAGCTCCTCAGGCGCGGCGGTGTCGCCTTCAATACCACGTGACACCGTGACGTCACGACTGAGGAGAAACGGGGCTCCAACTCGCGCCGTCGCTCGCGGCGTCGCGGCGGTATATAGACGACCGCACGCCAAGTTTCATCCTAGACGCCGGCGCTCGTTTCTCCCCTGGCGGAGCGATTTCATCTCCAGCGGGGGTTTCCGTCGCCGCTTCCCTTCACGGTCGCGCCCGCGTTCATTTCGCGCTGCGCGCGAAACGTCTCTTGTTTGCGACGGCACCTCTTCGGATGACCGGAAATTATTATTGTGTTGTTAACTGTCACGACAGCAATGTAAACATGAAAAGGTTGATGCCACCAGTGAAATTCTGCGGATTCACAAGAAAATGGTACGAAAGAAGCAGACGACAGACATGGATTACTGCGGTGCGCCGGGCGAAGTAAACATCTGGCAAACGAAGCGAGCTCGTTCATTGATCCCTCCTGAGTGTATGACGGTTTCTATATGTAACCCACGTGAAATTAATAATTACTCGGTACATAATCCTTTTATTCATATAAAAACTTTAAGTTAAACGAGCGCTTGTCCTGTCTTCTTTCTCGTGTTTCGTTTGTGTGTGCGCTGTCTAAGAATGGAAACCACGTCTGTTGTATGCGCTAGCAGTGGCCGAAGTTCACGCGTGCCGAGAAATTCAATATGTGCATGATGCATTGAACATGACCGGAGTTCATTCCCGCTTCACCAATGCACCGATCGATCGGGTTACTGGACGATACACACCCGCGTCTTGGTCGCACCGGCATTGCTGAAGCAGGAATGATTAATAATACTTTCAACTTCCGTCTCTTGAGTACTGTTAAAAAATGACCAAGCTGTCTACATTGCTGCCTCTATTCCATATTGTAGGGGACGTACTAGTTAAAGTTGTGTGCGCATGTCGTACTTGTGCTATGCAGCGATATATCTTGTTTATTTCCGCACAGTGTCGATAGAAGTCCGTTGTCGCCATCAGAGACAACACGGATTTGTAGCAAACATAATGTGAGAAACTGCAAAAATGACTTTAGCTCGTTGGTGCTGTATGTATGTGCCGCATCGTATGTGCTGACGATTTTTCCGGCGGCACATACGATGTCGTTTCCAATTACCTGCTCAGCGTCCCTTACATGGTTAAGCAGACGCTGCCCTTTCGCCGCATTGCGGCCATAAAAATAATCGTGAAGCGTACCGATCTTCTTAAAGGCAAATATAGCGTGTGCAGCTTGTTTCACACTAGGGGGAAAACTAGGAACGTATTGCGTCGCGATGCGGCAAGCAATGAGTCGTGCGGCGGCAGCAGCTCGAGCAGGCGCACAGGCCTGAGGGGCAGTGTCGTGATCTGCGTCGTCTGCTACGGCGGCGCGCGCTGGTCGCATTTTCAGGAAGCGTGGTACTGTCAGGGGCAGTGCACCGATTTCATCGGTACTGCAGGAACTGAGCTGATAGTCTTTACTAAACGTTGTGCGTCGCCCCACTCTGATCCTTCATTGGCGATAATGGAGTTCCACAAACTTCTTTTGACAACATGGTTCATTTGTTCTTTCGAAAGTCCGGAGTACTGAGCGTGTGCACGTATATTTCTTCACTGTGTGTGCTACCGTAATGAGCAGCGACAAAACGCACCAAGATGTGCGCGCAACGTGCTCAGTCTTTGTTTGACTCGAAAGGAAAACAAAGCACTCAACAATAGGAGTGGAACACGGTGAAACAAACGGACACGATTAAATGAACGTTTTAGGTTCAGACAATGAGCTGGAAGTGATTTTTCTCGACAATCATTCGCTACACCAGACAGACCCTGCCCGCCGGTGGGGAATTGGACACGTCACGCTCGGAACTTCAGTTAGTATATCGTCATGTCCCCAGCGGCAGCGATGACAGCGCTCATCCTGGAAAGCAGTGAAGTGTAGAATGACTTGATCAGGGATGTGTTCATTCGCTGCACGTCTCAGTCGCGGACGACGGTGGATCGAAGCCTATCCTCGGGCGACTGATAGAGGGGATGTTGCGCCAGCGATACTTTCAACGAGCCCCAGACATTTTTAAATGATGTTGGCGCCCGGGGATTGAGGCGGCCGCTCCAAGAGAGTGACTGCGCGCTCTTCTAGCAGTTCTTGCACAGCACGAGCAGTGTGGATCGGCGTCCTATCGCGTTAGAATATATATAGTCGCCTTCCAGAAACGGGTCGTCAAGAATGTTTGGAATCAGTACGTCGTCTATGACTGCCATGCAGCGATGAACCTACATTCGAGGCGTATCAGTGGGCGTCGCGCAACGCTTAGCAAAGAATATCGGCTCCTTTCACGCAGTAACGATGTGATCAGCGCCCTGCACCTGACAGTAGAACGTTTCTCGACAATGCGGCCAGCGTGCGCCGCCGTAGCAGACGACGCCGTTCAAGATCCCGCCCCTCGAGCATCTGCGCGAGCTGCTGCCGCCGCTTGACTCAAGCGCTCGCCGCATCGCGATGCAATGCGCTTCGAGTTTTCCCCTAAATGTGAGAGAGACTGTACACCGCCCTTCGAAAGAAATGTCCACGCGCACACACCGCGCGCGGCGCGAAACGTGCGCAAACACGCGCAGTGCAGGAGGCAATCAAGGCGGCGCGAACGAGAGATGGGAGAGGGGTACCACCGGCTAATAGAATTTTGCTCCGCATGCGGCGCTCTCAACGCCGGCGCAGCAGCGCCGCTCTCGGTGCCGTTCTTGTCTATAAGCAGCTGCGCTTGCCTCTGCTAGACACTCACGAGGTGAGATGCCTGCTGGAGACAGCTGCTCGTTGGAATGAGAAGCGAAGGTTGCGGCGTGCTACAGAGACTGATTTTCTAGGTGGCTTTGGCTCAACTCTTGCAAGATGGGCTATGTGGGAATCGAACCAGGGTCTCCGGAGTGTGAGACGGAGACGCTACCACTGAGCCACGAGTACGATGCTTCAAAGCGGTACAAAAGCGCCTCTAGTGAATGTGGTGTTGCCTCAGAAACGAGCTGTTTCTAAGGCTCAGGAGTGCGTCGCTTGCTCAGGCGCACATTTCGTTGCCGCACCGAACGCTGCGTTGCTCGACGCTCACCGCGTCCAATGCGGGGCGCGTAGTCGCTGCGCCGTAGCCCATTGTCTTCCACCCCTTGGCGGGTCGACGGGAACGCTGTCGCGTTCCACTCTTGAAGGCGAAGCAGAGTAACGCATGAGTTGTTTCTTCGTCTAGCCGAACCAAATATAACCAAGCAACAGCAGTTCACCAGGCTAAACAGTGGTCCAACAACTAAAATAAAGGCTAGTATGCTTCGCATCCTGGGCTTAACCTTAGCTAAGCCACAGCCATTTTTTTTTCTCGTCTGCTAGCCAGAAAGCTTCCAAAACTCTGTCAGATGAAAATCCACTCGGCCAGAGCAAACCAAACGCCCACCGAAGTGCACCGCGCGGTGGTCGGGGCCATACGAGAAAAACATATGCGCGCTGGCTCGCTCTGGCAGCCCGCGGGTAGGGTAGCGAGAACACAAAAAAATTGAAGAGGCTCAATGTGTTCTTGGCGAATAAAATTCAAAGTAGAAAAAATAAATAAGAACGTAGTTACTTTGACTGGCGTTAGTGTCTTGACATGGTTGTTCTGGCGTAGGTTAAAAAAGTGTTGATATTTTTTTATGTGACATGACGGCACAAATGAACCACCCCAACACATCGTCTCATTGGACCTCGCTGCGTGCTTTGTCAACTCGTCTGCTAGTGTGTTGATTTGGCTTGTCTCGTTGTATGTTCCGATGTAAGACTTTAGAAAAGTCAATGGACCTTTGGCGTCAAATGTTTATATCAATATTAAACCCACACAGTTCCGCAATTGAAAATTTAAAGCAGAACTTTGGAAATGTCAATGCACGTTTCACATCAAGAGCTTATGAGATTTATACCCATAAAGTTTCGCAATTGATATCCATGCGCTCCATAGATTCCGTGGCCTCAGTGAGATGCCGCGGCGAGCCCGCTCACCATCAAAGCGCCCTTGAAACATTGTGCTCGGAAGGGACTGCTTGGCCTTATGTGACTGCCGGTGTATGGGCGTTGCCACGAAATCCAGCCCGAGTTCGCAATCTTCGCGGTTAAATCTCTTTTCGAGCGTCAAAAAGGCATTCTAGACAAAATCCAGAGTGATTTCCGGCGCCGGGGGTCGCTTTGGTCGGCGGTGCATGGACAGCACGAAAGAATTTCGGGGGGGGCTGAAGCCCCATAAGCCCCCCCCCCCCCCCCATGGCTACGCCCCTGGGGGCGCTAGTTGGTACGTGTCAACTAAAGCTGGATATGGCCGCGGTAGAAGACGACCACGAATGTGCGACCCGTGTCATGAGCGCGAGGGGCCGTATGGGAACGCTGGCATGATGAGCGGCGTCGTAGGCAGCTGCGGTAGAAGACGAGCATGAACTTGCGATTAGTGGGACGAGCGTGTTTGCGCGGCTATGCCAGGGGACGCCGACGCTCCGCCCAGGAATAGGCACCTGAGAGCTTTTCTCTAAAAATAATTGAAAAACAAATGTGAGAAGTCATATCCTGAAACCACACCTCAGAAGTGATACATCATCTCTGTTGCTTCTGCTTGAGTATATTTGCCTTTGTGATGAAAAAATGTCCGCCTAGATAAAATGCGCTACTACATTTTAGAGACTCTAAGTGGCCTCCAATGGCAAAATATTAGCAGTTTTAACGAAAAAGCTAAGTTGGTTTTTTAAATGCGGCTAGCAAACTCGTTTATGGCTTTTAGCGGGTATAATTTTCGCGAACAAGTGCCTTAAGTGAGTGCAGAAAAATTTATTGAGCGACATACCTGATATTCGCTTAGCCCACATAATCGCGCAGAAATACGAAGTTGTTTCGGCCTCCCTGTGTCCGCAATAGGCGCCACTTCATGGAACACCTTGGAGTACTACGTGTGGGAAATAAATTGACCGATAAGCGAGCGCGTCCATGCGAGAACTGAGAACATGTAACTTCGCGATCTTCCGTTGCTTGCGATTGATCTGAGTGACATTCTGCCGCCACCAGGAGGTGCCTCACGGAGAGAGCCGATGCAGTAGATTTATCTTATTGAGTGGGATTTTTCCATACCGAAGCCAATATGGGCAAGAAAATCTACACATTCATAACCCAAAGAGACTGGCAGCCAATTTGCATAGAACCTTTTTTTTAATGCAATGAGAGGCTTACCGGTCAGAGTGTCTAATCAATAAATGGTAACGCGGAAAACGCCTTGGAGAATTTATGATCAGAATTTTTTTATATACAGTGAGGGTGTAGTCGTTCACTGCAAGCATGCTGAAAATGGTGATAGGTGAGCGTGATAGCGATTATACGTCGTAACTGAAAAAGTGTTATGTTTATCAAGTCGACGTTCTGGCGATTCATTTTTGGCGAATTGTTAAAGTATTTCTGCAATGATAGCTACGTGTTTTTGTGGCTTCCTGTCCAACTGCTTTGGTAATTACGCAGTAAAAACGAAACCAATCGTATCGAAAATGGAACGACACTTTTCGCGTGATACGCAGTTCAGCGTGCTACCGTTGCGATAAATAATGAATAAATACATAATTTGTGGATTTACAGCGCACAAATATGGACCTGCCCAATCCAACAGATTGCTTCGGTGGCAGTAGAATGAAGCATAAAATACAGCGCCAGTGTCTAATAATATAGCAGCTACAATTTTAAGCGATAATTCGCTTGTATTTAATAACTGCTGACTTACGTACACTAAGCTGGTAGACTACATCTGAAGAACCGAGATTTCACCGCCAGGCCTCTACACGTACTGGTTTTTCAGACTTTCCTTGCCAATTTTAACATTATAATTGCTTTTGAAATCGCGAAGTTTTCTGTATTCTATCACTACAAATCATGTTCATTTCATTTCAATCCACATCTCAAAGCACATTCTTGCCAGTTGTCAGGACCTTTAAAAAACTAAATAGCAGGCTAGGCGTACCCCACATATGTTCTAAACAGTCCATGATGCACTGCGATCAATATGGTATTCGTCATTCTGTCTATGCGATAGACCACTTAATAGGAAAGTTTGAGTAAACACTTACTTGAAGCACAAACATCCAGTAATTGAAGACACCCTTTCAATTAGCGTATAAAGATAACGAGATCGGTGCATGGTTTCTCTCCCTGTGCCAGGCTTGAATACTGAGAGTATGAAGGCGCTTGGAATCAGGCGGTAAAGGAGAGCGTGGGGGATTTGGTGTGCTCGTCGTCATGGCGACTTCGTTGTGAATGGGTGGGCGACAGCGGTGCTTCCGCATGCCATTCACTGCTCCTGTGTTTATACCACAAAGATTCCGCGGAAGTAGGGTGAACGCCAGACGGAACTAACTTCCGCTTCTCTGTTTGTAATCTATTAGCTAACGAGCTGCATCGTCGTTTTCCCTGCGCATACATTAGAAGAACAATGCATATGCAGCCACCGAAGCTCGCTAACTGGGCTGTGACAAAAGGCTTTTTCCGGCTTGGCGCGGCCCCAAACATCGCTTTCAGGGTGATGTCGTGCATACCTTTGCAGTTGCTTCCCACTGAAAGAGACATGAGGGCAGCACACTGCCTGCCAAGGAAGATGCCGCCTTGAGTAATGCCATTCCCGCTGTGGTAAATTCCAGCTTGAATAGTACGCAATTCCAGTTTATGCTCCCGAGCACATTCTCCGAAGTTTATCCCAGTTGTGACACCTCGACGAAGCGTGGGCTCCAGCGGGAGGCTGCCCGTGTTCGCCAGCCATTGGTCGATTACTCGACAGAAAGCGAGAACATTCGCGCAGCGTGGTTATTTCATGTGTGCTATATGAATGCAAGAATTGTCTCATCGTTATGAAGTTGGCAATGCTGGCATCATGTGTGTCGGAATTCTGGGTCTTTATGCGCTAAGACCACGGTCCGATTATGAGGCACGCAACAGCGCAGGACTGCTTATTAAGTTTATTAACTAGGATCTGTTTGGCGTGCACCTAAATCAAATTACACGATAATTTTTGCATTTTCAGTTGATCGGAATGCGCCGGCCTCGTCTGGGTGTCCGCGACATCGAGCTCAGCACCCCACGCCACTGCCATTCGTTTACCGCGGCACGTCAGTACACAACTCAGTACACAACTACTTTCTTTTATTACCTGCAAGACAAATGGGAAAGCAGGGCACCTTATAGCTGGATATCCCAATAAAATGTCAAGTGCTGGTGTAAAACAAATTTCTCCATAAATACTCACACACACGGCACAAACACAAGCATACTAAGCCTACCTATAAAGCAAATGTAAACAAGTGAAAGGAATTACAAAACAAGTGAAAGGAAAAAGAAAGTATTGATCCCGCGTTAATTATTATCTACTATGCTACAAATACGCTACTATACGCGTAACATATGACTGTCGTTGTTCAAGTACTCCCTTCATCAACCACTCAATATAGGTATAATTTATCAGAATCTACAAAAAATATTATTTAGCTTGCTGTCTACAAGAACATCTTGTTGGGCTGTCAAAGTCCACGGGCGCTACAACGTAAAGCTGTTCCAAACTGTTCTTATTGTATTTCTACAGTCAGCCGTCCATGATTGGTCGAACAAATTTTCGTGGCACCCCTCCCCACTTTGCCTTTCCATTACGGAAAGCCAGGAAAACCGTGACAGCACCCCATCTGATATGACGTGTGCACAATGATTATGCGTAATTTGACCGAACAAAAGAAAAATTATTTCTGATTCGACGCCTTTTCGCCATCAGCCCTCGGCTATTAGCCAAAAGTTTTCGGCCTGCACCCACTTCACCTGCCTGTTGATCACGCGACCTCACAAAACCGCATAAACTGGCCGCGTCAAAGTGACGTGTAACCGTTAAATATGCGTTAATTTTCTGAACAAAACTGAGTTTTTCCTGAATAGCCGCAGGGTGGCCCGTTTCGAAATGAATAAAAAATGCCTGCCGCCGATCGCTCAGGCACTGGCTACTGGCACCTGCCGAAGAGCGTGGGTTTATTTGCGTACAATAAAAGCTTTTTCGTGGCCATGTAAGGTTCTCGAGCACTTTCGTCATATTTACGACCTCCCTCGGCCAACTGTTCATAGATGAGCATACGATACTTTTCCAATATAAAATCACGCGAATCTCCTGACGTCATATATGCGTAACCGCCGATGTAAGCATCGGGCGGTGACCCGTAGGGGTATCGGAACAGACTATTCAAACGCTTCCTCATTTACAGGAGGTCACTTTTGTTTGCTTTAAATATGAATAACATAGCCTACACTGAGCGACTTGTCTTTTCTAACTGGCTGACAAGAGGCGAAGAGCACGCTGAAATGGAGAGGGACTCGATGGGGCCGAGCCAGTGCACTGAAAATCGATAACCGCAGAATAGGGTGGTGCCGGCGTCTGCGACTGGTCCACCTTCCCTTATTTAGCTTGAGGTGGCTGAACGAAAATTCCGGCAGCATGCAACGAAAGGTTAAGAATGCCGCTGAATTGAATCCTCAGCAAAGAAGAGTTGGCAGAGAGGGGGCGTAAACGTGCCGAAAGTGCTCGAAAACGTTACATGGGCACGCAATTTTTTTTATTGTACGCAAATAAACCCATGTTTGTCGGCAAGTGCGAGTAGCCAGTGCCTGAGTGATTGGCGGCAGCCATCTTTTATTCCTTACGGAATGAGGAAGCCTGCGGCTATTGAGAAAAAAAGTTTTGTTTTGTTCGGTATATAAATGCATCCTTAACGCGTACACGTCACTTTGACGCGGTAAGTTCATGCGGTTTTGTGACGTTTCGTGCAGGCAGGTGAAGTGGGTGCAGCCCGAAAACCTTTAATCAATAGCCGAGGGCTAACGGCGAAAAGGCGCCGAATCAGAAATAATTATTTTTCTTTTGTTCGGTCCAATCATGCAAACCAAGTGTCTACACCTCATGCCGGATGGAGAGCTATCGCGGTTTTCGTGACGTCGCGTGACCGACAGGGGAAGTTGGGCTGGTTCAATAAAGTTTTTGAACAATCGCGGATGGCTGATTGCAGAATTGGAATAGAAAAGTTTGGAATACTTTTACGGTACAGCTCCCCAGAATTGCATGATTGTCTACATTGTCGTAAGGACCTTGAAGATCAAGAAATATTGCGGCAGCGATTTGTTTTAGATGTTTCTGGTGCTGTACGTACGTAACAAGGTCCGCGTGGAAAGCCAGCTTTTACCTCTTGATAGACGTTGCAAAATTTTAAGTACCATTCTAACCGTGTTAAGATCATTCTTACCATTATCTATCCGACACAGCTGGCCAGGACTGTAAGATGACAATTCCACTGAAGATTTGCCAGGCTTGAGGAGTGGAGAAAGATGACTCGATTTGCACGTGGTAGGGACCTGTTCGTCACGCCATAATGCGTTGCATAGGCCAAGAAACGCATCTCTGGCCTCTTGACCAAGGTTTGCAAGCGCAGAGTGTGTGATGCCATCGGATCCTGGTGACGAAGATTGACTGCATCCAGCGACTGTGGCCTCCACTTCGTTACTGTGGAAACGAGCGTCCATACTAGGGTCTTGGGAGTCACTGAGGGACAATGGGAATAGGTGTGCAAGGCTGGAACGTCGGGCCCGCGATCCTTGCGCGGTAATCTTAGGCTAGGTCGACTTCCTGGTGTCCTCGACCGAGGGCAGAGATTTAAACGGATGGCGCTGTTGAGGAGCTGTTCGAAATCCGCGGACTGTTCTCCAGACAACCGACAGAGGTTTACACAAATTGAGAGACAAAAATATTTCCAGCATTGATTTTGCAGAACAGCAAGGCGATGCTGAATTTTCTTTTGAATGCGTCTGGCCTCTCTAAGGTCGTAAACAGATTTAGCCCCTCGGTACCGTCAGTCCGATCGCCGGCGGATTGCGCGGAGGCTCCGTATTTCCACCTCAAGATGCGTGTATTTCTCTAATGGTCAAAATGAACGCATCGCATCCTGCAGGAAATTGGATATCTGAATTTCCAATGTGGATGAAAAGCCTTCGTGGCATACCGCTGGCAGAAGAGATTTAAATACGGGCCAATCTAATATTTGTTAAATATTTGCTGAAACCGATTTGGTTAAGCGTTTTATCTCCAGGCAGGTATGAATGGGGTCGCTTCCGTGGGCTTCTATACCTGCGAACCAATAGACGCAGCAAGTGAGGTATCGGGAGAAAAAAGCTAAGTCTAAACAACTACTGTACGTCGGGCCGCGCAGAAACTTAGGTCTGCCATCATTTAGATGGTAAAGTTCATGGTCACAGACAAAGGAAATGAGGTTACTTCATTTGCAATTTACCTTGATGCTTCCCCAAAGTAAATGATGTGCGTTAAAGTCCCCCAACAACAATCGATGGACCAGAAGTCGTATCTGAAATGACACTTAGTCTCTTTCTGTCGAAATGACTTGATGGGGAAAGGTAAGCGCCCGCTAGAATAAACGCAAGTTCTTGCTTTTTGCGGTCGAACAGACATACTGACTACTGTCGTGTGGCGCGTTTAACCATTTAGACAGGTCGTTGTCGTTGATTGACTCATCGACATACTAAATCACACCTGCGGTATTATGTTGCGAGCATTTAGTTATCTTGCTCAGCACTTTGACTATATTAAAAATATCCAGTACTGCTCTCTTCTTGAAATCGACCGCGAAAATGCCCTTTTGGGTGTTAATTTTCACATCGGTAATCTCATTCGGAAAAAGACCCTTTATTGTGAGATATGGCTTGCCTGTTTAGCGGATTCAGGTCTTTGGTCGGCGTCTCAGGCAAGAAAAAGATGGGATTAACTGTGTCATTATTCTTTGCCATCGCCATCGTCCTTGTTGAAGACGGGGAAGCAGTGACGATTATCCTCTTTACTTTTTGTCTTGCAACAGTCAAAGAGTCACCGTTATCCGACACATCTTCTGAAGCAAAGTAGAACACCAGGGTGTCCCAGCTTGCCTGCGTCGCTCATGAGGTACGTGCAAGAAGTACTGAATGTATTCGATGCTTCAGCTATGACAGCTGTCTGATGGCCCGATGAATACGCGCGTAACGGCAATTTCTGCTTGTTGAAGAAACCTGGTAGAAGGATTGCTGTTAATGAAGAGTCACTTGGATATCGTACAGCGAATGGAGGCTTTACATTGACCACTGTGCGCGGTGGAATCATGTTAGGCGCGTGCTTCTGCTTCGTCTTTTCCCAAGTATGGCTACATGGGTAAGTTTTCGACGATCTCGTCATACGTGAGTTTGGTGGTACTGATGATGATCGCTACGTGGAGACTGTAGGTGACTGCGGGGCCAAGTTGCACTGTCTCCAGCTGTTGGATAATCAGGGTATCTGCAGCGTATGCTTTAGATCGACTAATCATCTCTTTCTTGATTTTCTCACACAATTCGTTGTTTTCAAAAATGTGCGTGAGGTAGAAGTGAAATGCCTCACCGGTGACGTATTGATTGACGTTGTCGACCATATCTTGTTCCAATAATGATGCAGCGGATGTGTGGCAATCGAGGAGGCGAAACCAGTCTTCCACGCAGCCATCGTCCGCTGATCCGGTGTACTTGGGTAGGTCCAAGGCTTGCGGTGATGCCGTCATGATGCTGGTCGGTGTCGTTGGCGGAGCTGTGCGCGCTCTGGGTTCAACACGCCGTGGTGTTGAGTACTTGCATGATGATGTGAGGCTGATAAGTTGGCTGTCAGGTCTGTGACCTGTCGTCTTGTGCGACGCGAGCAGGAGGTTGAGGAGGGAGAGAATATCGCTCGAACACTGCCTTTATTCTCCTTTCACACAGCGTCCTTCTGTATCCGTCACACGCATATATATATATATATATATATATATATATATATATACATATATATATATATATATATATATATATATATATATATATATATATATATATATATATTGATCAGCCTGGTTGCGCCCACTGCAGGGCAAAGGCTTCTCCCCTACTCCTCCAACTGCCCCGGTCATGTAATAATTGTGGCCATGTTGTCCCTGCGCTAACCCTGGCATCATACAAGATGTGGACGTGCTCGGCAAGGTGCGCTGCAGTGACCACAGGATCGTAAGAACTCGAATAAGCCTAGACCTGAGAAGGGAACGGAAGAAACTGGTACATAAGAAGCCGATCAATGAGTTAGCGGTAAGAGCCAGATCAAGCTACAGAACAGGTATTCGGCTTTAGCTCAGGAAGAGGACCTTAGTGTTGAAGCAATGAACGACAATCTTGTGGGCATCATTAATCAGTGTGCAATGGAAGTCGGTGGTAAATCCGTTAGGCAGGATACCAGTAAACTATCGCAGGAAACGAAAGATCTGACCAAGAAACGCCAATGTATGAAAGCCTCTAACCCTACAGCTAGAATAGAACTGGCAGACCTTTCGAAGTTATTCAACAAGCGTAAGACAGCTGACATAAGGAAGTATAATATGGATAGAATTGAACATGCTCTCAGGAACGGAGGAAGCCTAAAAACAGTGAAGAAGAAACTAGGAATTGGCAAGAATCAGGTGTATGCGTTAAGACACAAAGCCGGCAATATCGTTACTAATATGGATGAGATAGTTCAAGTGGCTGAGGAGTTCTATAGAGATTTATACAGTACCAGTGGCACCCACGACGGTAATGGAAGAGAAAATAGTCTAGAGGAATTCGAAATCCCACAGGTAACGCCGGAAGAAGTAAAGAAAGCCTTGGGAGATATGCAAAGGGGCAAGGCAGCTGGGGAGGATCGGGTAACAGCAGATTTGTTGAAGGATGGGGGGCAGATTGTTCTAGAGAAACTGGCCACCCTGTATACGCAATGCCTCATGACGTCGAGCGTACCGGATTCTTGGTAAAACGCTAACATAATCCTAATCCATAAGAAAGGGGATGCCAAAGACTTGAAAAATTATAGACCGATCAGCTTACTGTCCGTTGCCTACAAACTATTTACTAAGGTAATCGCAAATAGAATCAGGAATACCTTAGACTTCTGTCAAGCAAAGGACCAGGCAGGATTCCGTAAAGGCTACTCAACAATAGATCATATTCACACTATCAATCAGGTGATAGAAAAATGTGCGGAATATAACCAACCCTCATATGTAGCTTTCATTGATTACGAGAAAGTATTTCATTCTGTCGAAACCTCAGCAGTCATGGAGGCATTACGGAATCAGGGTGTAGGCGAGCCGTATGTAAAACTACTGAAAGATATCTATAGCGGCTCCACAGCCACCATAGTCCTCCATAAAGAAAGCAACAAAATCCCAATAAAGAAAGGCGTCAGGCAGGGAGATACGATCTCTCCAATGCTATTCACAGCGTGTTTACAGGAGGTATTCAGAGACCTGGATTGGGAAGAAATGGGGATAAAGGTTAATGGAGAATACTTCAGTAACTTGCGATTCGCTGATGATATTGCCTTGCTTAGTAACTCAGGGGACCAACTGCAATGCATGCTCACTGACCTGGAAAGGCAAAGCAGAAGAGTGGGTCTAAAAATTAACCTGCAGAAAACTAAAGTAATGTTTAACAGTCTCGGAAGAGAACAGCAATTCACAATAGGCAACAAGGCACTGGAAGTCGTAAGGGAATACATCTACTTAGGGCAGGTAGTGACTGCGTATCCGGATCATGAGACGGAAATAATCAGAAGAATAAGAATGGGCTGGGGTGCGTTTGGCAGGCATTCTCAGATCATGAACAGCATGTTGCCATTATCCCTCAAGAGAAAAGTGTATAATAGCTGTGTCTTACCAGTACTCACCTACGGGGCACAAACCTGGAGGCTTACGAAAAGGGTTCTACTCAGATTGAGGACGACGCAACGAGCTCTGGAAGGAAGAATGATAGGTGTAACGTTAAGGGATAAGAAAAGAGCAGATTGGGCGAGGGAACAAAAGCGAGTTAATGACATCTTAGTTGAAATCAGGAAAAAGAAATGGGCATGGGTAGGACATGTAATGAGGAGGGGAGATAACCGATGCTCATTAAGGGTTACGGACTGGATTCCAAGGGAAGGGAAGCGTAGCAGGGGGCGGCAGAATGTTAGGTGGGCGGATGAGATTAAGAAGTTTGCAGGGACGGCATTGCCACAATTAGTACATGACCGTGGTTGTTGGAGAAATATGGGAGAGGCCTTTGCCCTGCAGTGGGCGTAACCAGGCTGATGATGATGATGATGATGTCCCTGGACACTTCTTACTCCCATCCGCCCACCTAACTTTCTGCCGCCCGCTGCAATGCTTCCCTTCCCTTGGAATCCAGTCCGTAACCCTTAACGACCATTGGTTATCTTCCTTCCTCATTACATGTCCTGCCTATGCCCATTTCTTTTCCTTCATTTCAACTAAGATGTCATTAAATCGCATTTGTTCCTTCCCCCAATCTGCTCTTTTCTTATCCCTTAACGTTGCACCCATCATTCTTTTTTCCATAGCTGGTTGCATCGTCCTCAATTTAAGTAGAACTCCAGGTTTCTGTCGGTTTCTGATGGCTCCAGGTTTCTGTCGCGTAGGCGAGTACTGGTCAGATACAGCTATTATACACTTTTCTCCTAAGGGATAATGGCAACCTGCTGTTCATAATCTGAGAATGCCTACCAAACGCATCCCAGCCCATTCTTATTCTTGTGATTATTTCAGTGTCATGATCCGGACACGTGGTCACTACCTGCGCTAAGTAGATGTATTCCCTTAGCACTTGCACTGCCTCGCTACCTATCGTAAACTTCTGTTCTCTTCCGAAGCTGTTAAACATTACTTTAGTTTTCTGCAGATTAATTTTTAGACCCACGCTTCTGCTTTGCCTCTCCAGGTGAGTGGGCATGCATTGCAGTTGCTTCCCTGGATTACTAAGCAAGGAAATATCACCAGCGAATCGCAAGTGTCTAAAGTATTCTCCATTAACTCTTATCCCCAATTCTTCCCAATCGAGGTATCTGAATACCTCCTGTAAACGCGCTGTGAATAGCATTGGAGAGATCATATCTCCCTGCCTGACGCCTTTCTTTATTGGGATTTTGTTGCTTTCTTTATGGAGGACTACGGTGGCTATGGAGCCGCTACAGATATCTTTCAGTACTTTTACATACGGCTTGTCTATACCCTGATTCCCTAATGCCTCCATGACTGCTAAGGTTTCGACTTAATCAAACGCTTTCTCGAAATCAATGAAAGCTGTTTTTCAGGGTTGGTTATATTCCGCACATTTCTCTATCACCTGATTGATAGTTTGAATATGGTCTATTGTTGAGTAGCCTTTACGTTGGTTATACATGCTTACAACGAAGGTGCCCAATCGCCTACGTGGTTGTCCCGTGTCGTTTTCATTCGTCCGTCATTTTATTTGGTGCCTTTGTTGTAAACATTCTAAAGAAAGTAATTACTCCTTGGTATGGCTCGCAGATTCCGATGGCTTGTGGTCACGTCGTTACTCCACTGGGAACCTGCACGGCTAGAGTTTGGACTCCGGTATCGACATTCGTGGCCAGCTGCCTTGTCCTACGCGAATGCTCCCGTGACGTCATTCTCGGGCTTGACTTTGTGCAAGAATACGGCGCTATTGTTGACCTACGGGGAAGTGTAGTTACCTTCTCAGCCGACCGAGCTATCGGCGGGTACGAGGACAACCGACGTGACGACGACCTTCGTGTTTCCGCCGAAAGCGTTACGCTTCCTGCACGAGCCAATGTCCTCGTCGAACTCATTTGCGTTGGAATTCGCGAAGGCGAAGTTGTTGCACAAAGTAGCTTATCACATCTGCTGACGCAAGGTGTTTGTGCGGCTAGGAGCCTGATATAGCTGAGCGATGGCCGTTCTCAGTTGCTTGTTATCAACTTTACTGATGAGCATGGTCATCTTTTCCACGGTACTTCTGTTGCGTTCGCCGACGAAATGGAAAACGTGGCTGAATGCTTTTCCTCTGAAGCAGTGGGGTTGGTTGACAAGCCACTGGGTAACATCGACATTATGTCAGAGCCGTCGAAAGACAAATACGCAGCACTGCGCGAGGTCTAGCTTGAATTCAAAGCATGCTTCGCAAGTTCATCTAAGGTACGCCAGACTTCGATCACAAGGCACAGGACGATCACCTGCGACCACGCACGCCCGATACGCCAGCAGCCCTAACGCCTGTTGGCGAAAGAACTCGAAGCGATTCGTACGCAAGTAAAGCTTTCTTGAAGGCAGCGTTATCGAACCATCCAAGAGCTCATGGTCGTCTCAGGTCATTCTTGTCAAAAATAAAGACAGAACGCTTCTGCGAGGAGTACCGGAAGTTCAACAACGTAACTAAGAAGGACGTGTACCCACTGCCACGTACCGACGATTCATTAGATTGACTGCGGCGCGCCCACTATTTTTTGTCATTCTATTTAAAAAATGGTTACTGGCACTTGGAGGTAGACGAACGAGATCCCGAGAAAATCGCCTTTGTGACTCTTGACGGCCTTTGCCAATTTTGATTGTCCCCTTTCGACATGTCTTCAGCTCCAGCTACGTTCCTGGGAATGATTGATACTGTCCTCGCTGGACTGAAGTGGCAGACTTGTTTCGTGTATCTTGATGACGTAGTAGTCTTTTCTGAAACATATGAGCACCATCTTCATAGTCTGCGGAATGTGCTAGAAGCGATTCGATCGGCTGATCTCACGCTTAAACCCGAAAAGTGCCATTTTTGCTATGAAGAACTTGAGCGAACACGTCGTAAACGCCAGAGGAGTCCGACCCGATCCCGACAAGCTTCCCTCGGTAACAGAATTTCCTCCTCCGGCCGACATGAAGGCCATGTGGCGTTTCCTAGGCTTGTGTGCGTATAAACTTCTCGCAGATAGCGGAACCCCCGACTCGCCTTACAAGGGATGAAATGCCATTTCCCTGGACAAATGAGCAACAGGCGACCGTCGCTGATCTACGACAACGCATACAGTCAGCACCTGTTCTTACCCATTTTGACGACGACGCTGACGCCGAGGTGCCTATTGACGCCGGTCTTGGTCTTGGCGCAGTACTCGTCCAACGTCAAGACAACATTGAAAGAGTAAAAGCTTATGCTAGCCGCTCGCAGTGCCGTGCTGAGGCGAAGTACAATCTGAAGAAAGTTTACACCTTTCGCGTTGTGTTTTGTACCCAAACAATTATCGTCATTTGTCTTGCCCGCATTTCCTTGCTTTAAAGCTGCAAGCCCGGTATTTCCTAGTCACGAACGGCTTGCGCGTTATCAGCTTGACAAAGCATTCTCGACAGGGAAGTAGCGAGCGCCGACTTTTCAAAAGACGAACGCAAGCAAGGCAGATGGCGATTATTGTTTGGAGACAATATAAGCCCCAAATGGTGTAAACATTTTTGGAGTGTACTCTACCACAGAAAAAGGGTGTCTCGCGGTTGTGTGGGCGATCACGAAGTCACGCCCATATCTCTACGGCCGTCCTTTCAAAGCGGTGACAGACCACCATGCCCGAGGTTGGTAGGCAAACATACGCAATCCTTCAGGACGACGGGCAAGGTGGAGTTTGCGCCTACCGGAATTTGAGGTCACTGTCGTTCACAAGTCTGGCCGCAAGCACGAAGACGCTGACACACAGTCGCGTGCACCCCTCCTAGTCTGTCAGTCGAGAGCCAGAGGACGATGACGGCTTCATGAACGCCATTACTGAATCGGACTTCATATGACGGCCGCGTGGTGACGCTGAAATTCGACCTATCATCGACCACTTAGAGGGCAGGCCAGCAACCATTCCCCGCCGTCTAAGTCGCGTATTCACGACTTTATGTCTACGCGACAACATGCTTCACAAGAAAAACGCCCGTTCGAATGACCGAGTTTGCCTCCTGGTGGTTTCAAGAGACTTGCGGGACGACCTTCCTTTCGCTTGCCATGGCGAGCCCGCATGTGGCCACTTAGGTTCCTCACTAACGCTTGCCACCATACGCGAGATGTATTACTGGCCCGGGCTTTTGGCAAGCGTCATAGAGTATGTCGAAGGCTGCCGTGAATATCAGGGGTGAAAGTTACCACCCATGAAGCCCTCCGGGTTATTGCAACCCATCACTCCACCTCATAAGCCATTCGACCAAGTTGTCTTGGAAAGTATTCGGCCTTTTCCTTTGTCACAAGTGGGCGATTGTTGCGGCTGACTATTTAACCCGTTACGCCATGACGGACGCGCTGCCACGAGCCACGGCTTCTGAGATAGCGACGTTCTTCATGTGCCACATTGTATTGCGTCATGGTGTCCCGTCCGCTGTAATCACAGGGAGAGGTACGGCGTTCGCAGCACAGCTCATGGACAAAATTTTTCGATTGAGCAACACTAGATATCGAAGGACTACTGCTTGCCTTCCGGACTCCAAAGGGCTTACAGAGCGCCTAAACAAGACAATCATGGACAGGACCGAATTGTACATCAACGTCCAGCACAACACATGAGATCTGATTTTGGCTTACGTGACCTTCGCTTATAATACCGTCGTACAAGAAACGACGCGCTTCACACCATTTTGTCTGCTTTATGGCCGCGAAGTTCAGACGATGCTGGACGCTATGCTGCCGTGTCAAGACAACGAACGTCTAACTACTGATGGCGAAGAATTTGCTCAGTGCGCTGAAGAAGATCGCCAGCTTGTGCTGCTGCACATCAGTCAGCAGCAGCACACAGATGCCCGGTGTTATACCATCCGCCACAGACAAGTATTCTGCAACCCTGGCGACCAAATGTGGGCATGGACTGCCGTTCGCCGCTGTGGTCTTAGAGCAAAGTTGCTCAATCGGTATTTTGTCCCATACAAAGAGCTGCGCCGCATGAGTGACGTGAACTGTGAAGTCATTCCGGACAATGCGGCTCAAACACTGCATAGACAGCAAC
Organism: Dermacentor albipictus; assembly: GCF_038994185.2. Classification (NCBI taxonomy): domain Eukaryota; kingdom Metazoa; phylum Arthropoda; class Arachnida; order Ixodida; family Ixodidae; genus Dermacentor; species Dermacentor albipictus. The sequence goes on along the minus strand of NC_091823.1, from coordinate 179,014,886 downwards.
CTAGCCCTGACATCGCTCACGTCGTACGCATGAAACCATATGTTGTGCGTTCACGAATTTTTTCGCTTCATTGATTCATTTTTTTTTTACATTTGTGCTCATATGTATAGCTAATGCGGTCGCCTCTCTGTTTTTAGACTCTGCACGGACTCTCCGGTAAACTTGTACTGCTGTACTGCTGTACTTGCGCATGTCCCTGACGTCGCGCTGCACTTGGTGCTATTATCGTTCCCTCGCAGTGTCATGGATGTACCGCGTGGTCAACGCGTCGTCGACCCATCTTCCTTGCGAATAACAACGGCAGATGGCTCCTCGCTTCATCGGTCCATATCCCGCATGCTCAACCGCCCAGTCATCGACAGATGACAGGTTCCATGACGACATGGTTTACGGCTGTAGAAGCATCCCCGGGCAGTTAGCTAGCCTGTGGGCGAGGCAACAGCGGCGCGGACACCATGTTGATCCGTTGTCATCACGGTAGGTATGTTACCTTGCCAATGCTCGGTGCATCCGTTCTGATGACCGATATATGTTGCTGTTCCCTCGCCCACATGGCTGTAACCATGCTTTTTTCTATATTTCTTTGTATTATGTTTTGTTAAATGCTTCCCGCAGGCTTTTATAGAGCGGCGATGTGGAAGTTAATTCTGGTCTGAACGCTCGTTCTCAGCGTGATCCTGCTTCCAAAACCCGCTTGACAGATATTGATAAACAACCCGAAGTAGCGGAAATGCTCTCCGAACTCCTAAACGGCCAAAAAAAACTGGCTCTAGATATTGCTGAAATAAAAATATTTCAATCACTGGTCGACACTAGGTGCGAGACTTTGGAAGCTCATGCATCTTCTCTGCAGTCACTCTCAACATCTAGTGGTGTGCAGGATTCTAATGCCAACCTACACACTCATATGTAGCAATTAAAAAACGCTATATCAACTCTCTCTTGCAGACATGACAATTTAGAAAACGGGTCGCGTAGCGACATTATTATACATCGTCTCAGGGAGGGCCCTAACGAGAACTATAGAAAACTTTCTTCCAACATTGGTAAGTGGTCCGGGACACTCTTAAGATCGCATGTCCGCGTATCGAAAGGTGTCATATACACGGCAATAGCTTCAGAGGCCAGTCACGTCCCGTTATTATGAAGATCCATGATTTTGAGGATAAGGGGCTCGTGTTGAAGAATTGCTACAGCCTTAACAACACTAGCTTTCGTGTTCCAGAAGACTTCTCGCAACAGGTTCGCAATACTCGTAAGAAGCTCTGAGAAGCATCCTGCTCTCTTAGCGATAGTGGCTCATCTGTCCAACTTCGATTTGACCATGAATTTATTGACAGCGTATGATACGATTGGCATAGCACCTACAATGCTCTCGTGAGATCATCTGTTGGTTCAACTAAACCCGCCGAACACTTGCTAGGACCAAATCCCCTTGACTTCACGGTAAAGGCAATCAACTTTCCATTTTAAATGTTAATGTAGGAAGCCTTGTCAGCAACTTCTCTAAATTCCTTTCCTTGGTCCCGTCTTACTTGCCACATATTATGGGTGTTATTGAGACCTGGTTACATGATGTTGTGCATGAATCTGAGGTAACGCCTCCTGGTTTCAAAGTGGTTCACCGTGATAAAAAATTCGGGAAAGGAGGCAGTTTTGATCTGTTTCTTCAATCTCACCTTTACTCTCCTGTGCTCCCTGCCCCACCTGATACTGAGTCTTTGTGGTGGAAAGTTCAACTTGAAAATATGCCTTTGATTATAGGGGTCGTTTACCATCCGCATGGTTATAATATTCAGCATTTATTCAACCGATGTGAATTTTTACATAGTTATAATTCTTATTTATCCAACGATATCTGCATGGGCTTTGTTAATGCTCCTGGTTTGATTGGTCGTTTATGAAAGTAAGCGTACACGAAGTCGCTATCGGGCGGGAGTTTGTACACATTTCATTGTCCTGTGGCCTGTACCATATAGTTCAGGATTTCAATCAGCAAACTTCAGTCCTTGATCTTGTCTTTCTTACTACATCTCTTGTTAACGCCGGTTACGAATGCGATATTATTGATGGAATATCTGATGATGATGATGATAATGATGATTTTATTTATTTATTCAATACTGCCGGCCGCCTTTTGGTAGCCAGGGCAGGAGTGGGTACATGACGCTTTTCATATTAACGGTCCATCAAGAAAACAACAACAGTAACAGTTACGACAGAGAACCACATAGGCACACAGTAAGGTAACTGCGAAGCAAAGCAAACAAAACAAGATGCAAACGCGTTACATTCAAATCCAAAAAAAGAAAGAAAAAGAAAACGAGCTCACAAAGGTTATTGGCTCGAACTGACTGCTGAAAAAAATGCATCGGGTGATGATAAGGTGGCCACATCGTAGGGCAACTTGTTCCAGTCTGCTATCGTTCTTGGGAAGAACGACAGCTTGTATGTGTTGGTTCTGCACTGAGGCATTATAATTGTTTTGTCGTGTTTGTGTCGAGTCTGTCGGGTTCTGTTGTACTGCATGTAAGTGTGGAATTCTAATTTGGTATGATTAATAATGATTGCAAATAGCATCTTCAGACGGTGCATTTTTCGACGAGATTCCAAGGTGGGAAGACCGGAGCGGCTAAGAAGATCAGATATCGATACCTGTCTTCCGTAGGCGTGGTGTATAAATCGCAGTGCCTTTCTCTGAACCCCCTCAATACTTTTTACATTCGTTTTAGTGTGCGGATCCCAGATCACGTCAGCATATTCCAGTAGGGTATACACGAGCGAAGTATAAGCTACAAGTTTTGTTTTAGTAGTTGCATGTTTTAACCGGTGTCTTATTAGCCATAGTCGTTTGGATGCCCCTGAAACCATGTTTTTAATGTGGGGGCTCCAACTGAGGTTCGAGCTGACCGTTGCGCCAAGATACTTAAATTGTTCTACTGGTTCTAGAGGAGCGCTATTAAGTTTGTACGAATACTTCAGTGGATCTTTATTTGGGGTTAAGGTCATTTGTTTGCATTTCATGACATTTAATGTCATCGACAAGTTTGGCACCAATTACTAACAGCACACAAGTAGTTATTTAGAACGAGCTGGTCACGTTCGGTGAGAATTGTGTGATAAATTACGCAGTCATCTGCGAAAAAACGGGCCCGCACAGGAGAGTCAAGTTTTAGGTCATTTAAATATATAAGAAAAAGAAGCGGCCCAAGGACTGAGCCCTGTAGCACTCCTGAAAATGCTGGAGCGATGTGTGAGCTTGAACTGGATGTCTGGACGTACTGTTGCCGATGAGATAGGTATGAATCAAGCCACTGTAAAATTTGTCGATTCTGTAAGATGTGTCTGAGTTTTAGCAGAAGTTTACTATGCAGTACGCGGTCGAAGGCTTCTTCAAAGTCCCGAAAAATGGCATCTATTTGTCCTGATTTGTCAAGGGTTTTACAGAAATCATTGGTAGTGTGAATTAGCTGTGTCACAGTAGATAACCCGCGACGAAATCCATGTTGAGCGTCAGAAAAAAAATTATTGTCTTCCAAGAACGAGGCGATGTGTTTGAAAACAAAGTATTCCATCACTTTACCTGCGGTGCACAACAAGCTAATTGGCCTGTAATTAGCGACATGGAGCTTGGTACCAGATCTGTGCACAGGAATAACCTTAGCCAGCTTCCAATCCCTGGGGACGTCACCCTCTCGTAGACTAGTACGGAATATAATTAAGAGGAGTTTTGAACACCATTCCGCGTATCTGGAAAGGAACGTGTTCAAAATATCATCTGGTCCAGATGATTTCTTTGTATTCAGGTGTAGAAGGGCGGAAAAAATGCCTTCTTCGCCTATGCTAAGGTCGGGTACCTGGAAGCTGGTTGATCTGAAATTGGGTGACGGACCACCACCACGCAGGAACACAGAAGAAAAACAGTCGTTGAATGTTGCCGCTATTTGTTGTCCGTCACAAACGTCCACGTCATTTATTGTCAATTTGTGTATGGGGTCCTTTTTTTGACCTAGATGAGTCCAGAATTTTCGCGGGTCATTAATGAGGAAGTTGTGCAGTTTTAGATTAATGAATTGGAATTGTGATTGTCTTATTTGATTTCTTAGCTCTCTACGAAGTAACGCCACAGTACTGTGTGCAGCCCTCGAAATGTTACGGGAAAGCCTGCTTACGCGATGTTTTAGGTGAATTATTTCTCGTGTAAACTAGGTCTGTGGCTATGAATTTTCTTTTTCTTCAGCGGGACGTACCGGTGAATACACATATGTACCGTACTTTTAAAGTTCAACCACAATTCATTCAGAGTTGTGTGGCCTTCCCTGTACCTTGAAAAAAAATTGTCGTATTCTTGTTCAAGAAGGTCTAAAATACTCTCGCCTTCAGCGTTATGGAAATCGTAAAATTGTTTTGTTGATTGGCATGTGATTAGTCGTGCCATATTGGTTTTGAAAAGCACTAAATCGTGGTCGGATATACGAGGCATAATATTAACCGTGAAACCCAGCCTTTCAATAGCATCAGACACAAATACAAGGTCTAGAAGTGAGCCCGTGGTAGCAGTAACTCGCGATGGTTCAGCCACAACCTGCTTCAAATTAAAAGCAAAGGCAATATCGAGTAGCAAATTAGAATGCCGGCATCAAGATGAGACGCTCAAGGATTCCCAGTTGATTTTTGGCAATTTAAAATCACCACACAAAATGACATGTGAATATCGCTTTTAGTGCTCATACAAAAAGTCATACAGCGTTTCGAGCATACCTAGATCTGAATTTGGTGGCCTGTAAACGGCGCCAATAAAGATGGTGTGTTTGCAAGTATGAAGTCAGATCCAGACCGTTTCTATGCTAGTACGGTGTGGTACAAGCGTGTAATCTGTTCCTTTCTTTATCACAATGGCTACCCCACCCCCCTAGAACTGCGGTCATGGCGGATAATTTCGTGCGAATGAGGTATCACATCCTTATCGGATATGTTATCATGGAGCCACGTTTCGGTGAGAACTGCAATATCAGGCTCATACGTTAAAAGAAGACCTTCGAAGTCTTCTGTTTTATTCCGGATGCCGCGGGCATTAATGTTCAGACCAGGGAACTCGCTTTGAACTGTGTCTCTATGGCCTAAATTGCGGCTCTGAAGCGGACTCTTTTTTCCGAAGTTACAGTTAGGCCGTCATTGTGAAGCTAGCGGGACTATCTTATCTTGAGTGTCGTCCCATTCGAACAGTTTACCATTAATTTTGATTTCGTCGAATGACAGCACGACCTTAGCACCTTTCTTCCTGTGTTCAGCAGCAGCAGCCCAGAGCTTCTTTCGGATTGATCGTACCCGCGGGGAGAAATCTTCCGATATGCTATAGGCTGTGCCTCTCAGTTTGTTACAATTCTTCAAAATATTGGCCTTATCTCTGCCATGCATAAGTTTGAATATGACGGGTCGGCATGTGCCCGCGGCTGGGCGGCCAATTCTGTGAATACGCTCGATAGCCACGTTTCGAACCTTTAGAGTGTCAGTCAGAATGTTTTTAGTCACGACTTGTTCGAGGGATTGCCAATTTTCTTCGGTCGATTCTTTCATGCCATATACAATCAAGTTTTCTTTTCTACTCCTATTCTCCAAGTCATCTACTTTCAAAGTCAGTTTTTCGACTTCTGACTGAAGCTCGTCAACCTTGCTCGTGTAATTAGTCACCGTTGCAGAAATATCGTCAAGCTTCTTGTCAATTGAAAACAGCTTAATACTTGTTTCTTTAATCTTGCTGTTAGTAGCTTGCACAGTGTGTTTAAGTTCACGAACATCATCAATTAGGGTCTGAAGCATCTCTGCAGTAGACGGTCCCGGGTTAGTCTCGACGTCACCACAGGTAGGCAGTAGGTTCACAAAGCAATGGTAAATCGCAGCAAGCATATCACTCAAAGACCGTGGGCACGGCAGAAGCAAGAGGCAAACATTGTCACTGCGATAGGTATACGTTAGGCGATAGTCTCTCACCTGAACGAAAAACAGGATGGGATTCGTGAGCGGCATTGTCGCTGTGCCCCTGCCGCGCCCACTGGCCGGAATCCGCGAAGTGGCCGGACCTTTATGCTGCCAAAACTCTGACGTAACCGATGACGGCGAGGAAAATCCGGCAAGTAACGGTGCCCATGTGCGCATGTCCGGGAGCATGTCACTGATGTCGCATCTCTGTGGACTGGTAGGCCTGAAGATACAGTATTCCGTCGTCTCAGCCGCAGAAAGGCCGCAGCATGTCTCGATAGCTGGGGGTGTCGGGCAGATGAAGAACTCGGCCTGAACGAAAAACAGGAAGATCTTCGTGAGCGGCATTGTCGCTGTGCCCCAGCCGCGCCCACTGGCCGGAATCCGCGATGTGGCCGGATGGTTATGCTGCCAAAACTCTGACGTAACCGATGACGGCGAGGAAAATCCGGCAAGTAACGGTGCCCATGTGCGCATGTCCGGGAGCATGTCACTGATGTCGCATCTCGACGATGATTATTATTGATGGAGTGTCTTACCAGTACTCACCTAGGGGGCAGAAACCTGGAGACTAACGAAAAGGGTTCTACTTCAATTGAGGACGACGCAACGAGCTATGGAAAGACGAATGATGGTTGTAACGTTAAGGGATAAGAAAGGAGCATATTTGGGTGAGGGAACAAATGCGAGTTAATCACATCTTAGTTGAAATCAAGAACAAGGATAGGGCATGGGCAGGACATGTAATGAGGAGGGAATATAACCGATGGTCATTAAGGGTTACGGACTGGATTCCAAGGGAAGGGAAGCGTAGTAGGGGGCGGCAGAAAATTAGGTGGGCGGAGGAGATTAAGAAGTTTGCAGGGATGACATGGGCACATGACCGGGGTTGTAGGAGAAGCATGGGAGAGGCCTTTGCACTGCAGTGGGCGTAGCCAGGCTGACGATGATGATGATGACGATGATCTGACCAGAACGCTGTGTTAATTTCAGTTGCTCGCATCGTTCCTAAATCCCGCTATATCTACCGCGCATTTCCTGACTTTAACCGAGCTGGTTATTTGGCAATAACAGACGCCTTATGCGATTGTTTTCATGAGTTTGAACGAATACGTACCACGGGTCAGGCTAATACCTTGACAAGTTTCTTCGAAAAGTTTGTTAGTAAGTGTATAAACCTTTTTATTCCTTTAAAAACAAAGAAAACAAACACGGAAATTCCTTGGATGACTAGGGACCTTTTGCATTTATCACGACGTGTGGCCAGATTACGCAGATCGTACACTGTAGTGACTCAACAAAATTCATGCAATTTCATAGCGCTAAAAGGAAACTCTGTTTTAAAATAAGCTTGGCGAAATTAATAATGGCTAATGCCCGAATATTTTCGAAAGCTATCCTATCACATGGGTCATTCTCGTACGCGTTAATAATCAACAATGTTGTAGTTTCTGATTTGCAGACAATAGCTTCTTCTTTTAACACCTACTTGGACTCTGTATTTATGGCTGATAACTGTCACCTCTCTTTTTGATTCCAAAACATACCCTCCAGTCGACCGTATATCACGGTCTCCTGAGGGTGTACCTAACTTAATCGTAAACTTACCAAGAAGTCGTGTGGTCCGGACGGTATCCCTTCTGTTTTTTCTCGTTTTATGCTCTTTGGCGCAGCAGATATGTAACAATTATCTTTAGAAAATCTCTCTCAGCCGCCGCTCTTCCTCTCTCGTTGAAACTTGCTTCAAGTCTGCCCTTATTTAGGTCGGGTAATGTTAGGGTAATTACTGGAACACATTATTTTTAAAGATATTATGGAATTTCTTGAAATTAACAGAATTTCATGCACATCCCCGCATTGCTTTAGGCGCGGCCTTAGCACTATAACCCAACTGACAGAATTTGTTCATGACATCAGGAGCTCTTTAGACATAGATGAGCAGATTAATGCTATGTTTACAGAATACGCAAAGGCGTCGACACTGTCTCGCACCCTAAACTTATGCAAAAGCTGCGCCTTATACTAAAAAATGCATCTTTGGTTGGCTGGATATCGGACGTTCTTTCCCAGCGTTCGCAATATGTATATTTCAACTCTACTAACTCACCCTTGGTGCCTGTTTCATCAGGGGTTCCCCAAGGCTCAGTACTGGGTCCTCTTTTATTCCTGCCTTATATTAATGATTTCTCCCTATACACCTCAGTTAAAATACGCCTTTTTGCCTATGATTGCGTTTTATATCATACAATTAAATCTGCTACTCATGATGTTGTCCTGAAGAATTATTTTGCTGACTTCTGTAACTGGTCTAAAGCATGACAAACTAATATCAACTTTTCCAAAACTGTCTCAATCTCCTTTACACGACGCTCATCCCCTTCCTTCTTTGCGTATGCCTTTAACAATATTACTTTAGGTAGGATCTTCGAACTAAACTATTTAGGTATGCTCCTAACCAGGCACGTACCCAGGATTTTTTTTCGGGGGGGGCCCACCCCCTCTATCATCATCATCATCATCATTATCATGTTTTATGTCCACTGCAGGACGAAGGCCTCTCCCTGCGATCTCCAATTACCCCTGTCCTGCGCCAACCGATTCCAACTAGCGCCCACGAATTTCCTCATTTCATCGCTCCACCTAGTGTTTTGTCGTCCTCGATTGCGTTTCCCTTGGTACCCACTCTGTAACCCTAATGGTCCAACGGTTATCTAACCGGCGCATTACATGACCAGCCCAGCTACATTTTTTCCTCTTGATGTCAATTAGAATATCGTCTATACCCGTTCGATCTCTGATCCAAACCACTCTCTTTCTCTCTTAACGTTATGCCTAGCAATCTTCGTTGGGTCGCTCTTTGCGTGGTCCTTAACTTGCTCTCAAGTCTCTGCCCCATATGCACTGGCAAAATGTACTGGGAAATGTACTGGCAAATGCATTGGCACTGGATATATTGCACTGGCAAAATGCTCTGATTGCACACTTTAGTTGTCAATAATAATGGTAAGCTTCCAGTCAGGAGCTGGAAATGTCTGCCGTATGAAATCCAACCTATTTTTATTCTTCTGTGAATTTCCTTCTAATGATCAGGGTTCCTTCTGATTAATTGACCTAGGTAAACGTACTCCTTCACAGTCTCTAGTGGCGGACTGGCGATCCTGATCTCTTGCTCCTTTTCCCGGCTATTTATCATTATCTTCATCTTCTGCATAAAATATTCAACCCCACTCTTACACTCTCTCTTTTAAGGTCTCCAATAATTTGTTGTAACTCGTCTGCGTTGTTGTTGAATAGAACAATGTCATCGGCAAACCGAAGGTTGCTGAGATATTTGCCGTCGATCTTTACTCCTAAGCCTTCCCAGTTTAATAGCTTGAATTCTTCTAAGCACGCAGAAAATAGCTTTGGAGAAATTGTGTCTCCCTGTCTGACCCCTTTCTCTATAAGTATGTCCCTGCTTTTCTTGTGTAGAATTAGGGTAGCTGTAGAACCTCGTAGATATTGTAAAGCGAAAGACGAGTCAGTAAGACGAGAAACTATTTACAGATTATAATTACAACAACGGTTGCAGCGCTGACCGGTTAGATTCACAGCACGAGCCAAGTTCGCTCTTCCTCCTCTTTTCTGGAGTGATGGCGCCTACACGCCTCGTTCAAACAAATACCTCATGCATGTAACAATATTTTCCAAGCTTTTTACGTAAGCGTTCTGTACTCCTTGATTAAGTAGTGGCTCTACGATTGCTGGTATCTCTACTGAATCAAATGCCTTTCGTAATCTATATAAGCCACATAGAGAGGCTTAGTGTACTCTGCAGATTTCGCAATAACCTGGTTGATGACTTGGATGTGATCCATTGTAAGGTATCTCTTGCTGAAGCCAGCCTGTTCCCTTGGTTGACTAATTCCAGTGTTAACCTTATTCTATTGGAGATTATTTTGGTAAATATTTTATATAATACTGGGAGCAGGGTAATGGTCCCATAATTGTTCAATTCCTTAACGTCTCCTTTTTTTGTGGATTAGTATAATGTCTGCATTCTTCCTGTTTTCTGGGATCCTTGCAGTCGATAGACATTTCGTATAAAGAGCCGCCAGTTTTCCGAGTATTATGTCTCTTCCATCTTTGATTACATCGACTGTTATTCCACCTTATACTGACGCTCTTCATCGTTTCATGTCTTGCAGGGCCCTTCTGACCTCATCGCTAGTTATAGGAGAGTTTCTGTATCCTGTTCATTATTGTTTTTAAATTAACTATCGTGACTCCTCTGGGTACTGTATACAGGTCAGCTTAGAATTTTTCCGCTGCTTTTACCATATCTTCGAGATTGCTGATGATATTATCCTTCTTATCTTTTAGTGCATACATCATGGTTTGTCCTATGCCAGGTTTATTTTTTACTGATTTCAGGCTGCGTTCATGTTTTACGGCTTCTTCAGTCTTTCTCATGTTATAGTTTTGAATATCAGTTATTTTCGCCTTGTTGATCAGTTTTGACAGCTCCGCGAATTGCGTAAGGCTGAGCGGCCGCCAGTCCCATACAACCGCGTAGAGCGCAGGACTCTGCGATTCTAGACGTACTGCGCTCACTGCGAAAGGTTAGAAAAACACCCACATTAGCACAGCAGAGAAGTGGCTATGTGAGGCGGTTCGAACGATAACTCTAGAAGAGTCATTCAAAACAAGTAATTGTTCTCCACTTCCGGCTGCCTTTTCTCTACTTCCTTTTTAAATAAAAAGATGTTGGTCCATAAATATTCTCATAAACAAGGGTTAACTTTTTTATTATTCGCTTTTGCTTGGAGCTTGGTTGTTACCTTGGCTCTCTCCCTTAGTAGATCGCTTAGTTTCTCAACTCCTTGCGATTTCTGTTTCCGGTTTCCAATTTTTCACGAAAAGTGCTATACAATTAAGGAAAAACAGACGAGGTAATGGGCGACAGTCATCTTGCTTATGGGTTTAAGGGTTATTGCAGGGTTTCATGATGGACGCTCTTTCACATCATTTTATTTCCCACCTTATCTAACCCATATCACGTGTATATGGTTCCGGGCATCTGCCAGCGTCGCGGCGAGCCGTAACTCAAGGAAACAATGAAGCAAAGGGATAAGTTAAACGCAATTGGCGTTTTCTCCGGCTGCAACTCGTTCCATGAGAGTACAGACCAGCTGAGTAACAGCCGCATCCCTCTCCTGGTCCCAGGATCAGCCTAAACAAAGAAGGTTGAAGTAACAAAAGCAACAGCTTTGCGCGTGACGGTTGAATAGATGGTGACAACTGAACGCATCTCGAGTTAATCGCGCGGGTGCGGAATCTACGAGAAAACTGTCCTTCACATTACAAGAGATGCCGATAACTACCGCCATGTAAAAGGAGTGAAAAAGGCAGCATAATGCTGACCGATGAACAGCTGCCAAGTCTCAACATTGATCTGGCGGCGCTTTAGGAATGTGTGAGGAGTGGTGGCGTGGGTGGGGCGGGGGGCGGGGGGGTATGCTATTTGATTTCGGGGGGGGGGCCCGGGCCCCCCCCGGGCCCCCCCCCTGGCTACTAGCCTGCTCCTAACATATGATTTGTCATGGTGGAAACACATCGATGTCACTTGTAACAAGGCCCTTAAAAGATTAGGTTACTTACATCCTACGATGCGTCTTGCTCCTCCAGAAACTAAACTTCTTTTATATAAAACCCTCATTCGCCCCATCCTCAAATATGGCTGCATTGTATGGCATTTATACAAACAAGGTGACGTCCAAAAACTAGAATCAGTGCAAAAAAAAGGCCGTGCGTTTTGTTTGTAGGAGATTTAACAAGCAATTTTCACCATCTAACTCTCTTCCGCTACTCGGTCTCACTCCTCTTGCAGAGCGTCGCAAACTTGAATGCCTAATATTCCTTCACACGTTAATCGATTCTCCTCGCCCCTCCTCTCTAGATAACAATTAACTTTTTCCAAACCCTTTTCCAGTCACCATGCTCTAAATATGTCAACCTTTATCGCCCGCACTGATTCCTCTAAACACAGTTTATTTTTCAATCAACAACTAATAATAATAATAATAATAATAATAATAATCATAATCATTTATTTGACTCATGAAGAGAGAGAGTGCAGGAAAAAAAGCTGACAAGTCAGTTAGACTACTTCTCAGCTCCCCGGAGTACAAAATACAAGAAACAGAACACTTTTGGCATGGCAACATAAAAACTACAAACAAATAGTAATAGTGATGCAGCAATGGCTTGTCCACAACAGTTAGAATAAGTAACACTAGAAATAAAACGTTCTTTAACTGCGTGATAGACGAACGTTAAAGGAAACGTACAAATAAGAAAAAAAGGTCAAATAAAAAGTGCTACCTAATGATTTATTTATTTATTTATTTATTTACTTACATACCTACAGCGCCCAATGTTGGGCATTAGAGTAGGGGGAAGGAGTATACAAATGATGGAAATACAGATGATTGATGTTACAAAAGGATAGATCTAATACACAATACAACAAAATATTGATATTGAAAACACAGTACTTAACACAACATTACACTAGAGGTTATGAAATACAATATAAATACACTTTAGTACATAATACGACGCAATGATAATATTAATAATAATTATAATTAGAATAATGTAATGAAAAAAAAGAACAGCGAGTAAGGCAAAAAGCCGCGGACAGGAAAGGTTAATCTCCTATTCTGTCCGAAGCGAAACACATTTTAGAACTAAAGATATAAATGTTTCGACAACAAAGTTACGAACACAGATGGCGTTGCTGTAACAATTTCGAGCGGCAGTTTATTCCAATCATGTACAGTTTTTGGAAAGAAGGAATGCTTATACAGGTTGATACGGCATTTGTACTCTTGCACCTTTAGCGAATGATCTGTTCTAGGCGATATGTAGCTTGGGTTCTTTATGTATGTGTCCCTGCACAAACCAGTCTTGCCTGTGTAAATATTGAAGAAAAGTTTAAGCCGCAAATATTTCCGTCGGTTCTCGAGAAGTGGCCATCCCAAGTTAACACGTATTTGTGATGAGCTCTGAGTGAAATCATAGTTGGCAGTAACGAACCGGGCGGCGCGTTTTTGTATTCGTTCCAGTTGGTTAATGGCTGTGTTTGTCTCTGGGTCCCAGGCAGAGCTGCCGTACTCTAACATCGGACGAACGTTTGTTAAATAAAGCGTTTCCTTTACCTTATGGGGGGCTCTCCAGAAATTACGTTTTAGAAAATGTAACATACGACTAGCCTTTAACGCCACGCTCTCTATATGGTCATTCCAAGAAAGATTATATTTAAAGACAACGCCTAAGTACTTGTAACTATTTACCTCGATCAATGGTTCACTGTTTAGAAAGTAATCTTTAGCAAGTGGTACCCTCTTGTTAGTGAAGCGAATGACATTGCACTTGGCAGAGTTTAATTTCATGCTCCAGCTGTCGCACCACGTGGACACTGTTAGAAGGTCATTTTGTAAGATACATGAATCGGCAGGGGACGTAATGGTGCGATATATGCAACAATCATCAGCATACAGGCGTATGTGACTGGAAAGATGCGTTCCTATGTCATTTATAAATATTAGAAATAACAGTGGGCCCAAGACGGACCCCTGTGGAACGCCCGATAAGACTTCAGTCTCTGATGAGGTCAGTCCTTCAAGCACAACACGCTGCTTTCTACCAGTAAGATACGCCTCAAGCCATTTCATCAGTGATGCTGGAATTTTGATGGCAGACAATTTTATGAGTAGAAGGTTATGTGCAACAGAATCAAAAGCTTTCTGAAAATCCAGAAATACGCAGTCGACCTGGTGTCCGTTATTTATTGATGATGCGATATCATGGGTGAACTCGATTAGCTGAGTGTCACATGAGAATCCCCGGCGAAACCCATGTTGCGTGGGGCAAAAGAATCCGTTGCTCTGTAAGTGACTCATTAAGTTGGTATAAATTATATGCTCTAGTAGCTTACATGAGACGCTAATTAGTGAAATAGGTCTGTAATTTTTTGTCTTTGTCTTGTTGCCGCCTTTGAATACAGGTACTACGTTACCACTTTTCCAATCTTTAGGCAGGGACTCCTCTTCGATAGATGCCTGAAAAAGAATTACTAAAAATGGGGCGACAGATGCAGCACAGTTCTTTAAGACATAGTTTGGAATGTGGTCAGGACCAGATGCGGAGCTAACTTTAACGTTCTTGAGCAGTGAAGCAACTCCCTGTTCTGTTATTTCTATGTTTTCCATTTGTTCGAAGTCGGTAGGAATTGGTAAGTCTTTCACAATAGCAGCAGTGCCGGAAAATATTGATTGGAAGTAGTGATTGAAGTGCTCAGTTTTGCTGGTTACGTCATCACCGTAATTTACGTCATCTATAGTATCAGGCACAGTTACTTTGTTGTTCCCTTTACTTTTGACATACTTCCAGAGATCTTTCGGATTAGATTTTATTTTATCACCTAATGTGCGCAGGTATGTAGCCTCAGCGTTCCTCATCTCTTTGTTGATAGTCTTGCTTAGGTCTTTCATCTTAAGATACGTGTCGGAATCCGGGCATGTGCAATATTTGCGATATAATCGGTGCCTCCTGTTAATAATTGATCGAAGGTTGCGGTTCATCCATGGCTTATCAGATTGCCGTCGGGACGATACAATGCGTGATGGGACGTAAACTTGAACTAATGACAATAGCTTAGCTTTAAACAAACACCAGGCAGAATTAACGTCGATGTTTGAGGTGTGTCGACGAAATTCAGGTAGAAAGCCGTCAAGTTCCAGAGATAGCGATGAGTAATCTGCTTTATTATAAAAGAACACCTTCCGTGGCGGTGGGCTTTTTCGGCGCATAGCAGTACACGTTAGTTTTGCAGTAACGACTTCGTGGTCGCTTATACCGGGAATTACGGTGACGCTGGACACAAGATCTCGATCGTTACAGAGGAACAGATCAATTATGCTTTCATTAGCTGATCCTAACCTTGTTGAGCGCTCAACAAACTGGAACAGAGAGTTGGCTTTTATCAGCTCGCAAAATGCTGTGGAAATAAGAGACGAGGAATTGTTTTGCGGTTGAAAGTTTTCCCATTTAATATGGGGAAAGTTAAAGTCGCCACCAAGAATAATATATGTCGCGTTTAACGAGAGCATGATGTCATTAATTTGAAACAAAGGCTTCGGTGACCTGCAGTTTGGGGGCCTGTAGAACGATCCGATTGCTACAGAGTGGCCGTTTGCGAGCATCACCCTACACCAGACCGTTTCGCAAAGGCAGCTTTCTATGTTGATGGGAGTGCTGCTGAGACTGCTGTGGATCAAAACAAAAACGCCACCACCGTGGCAGTTGCGGTCTTTTCTGTAAACAGTGTAGTCTGACGGAAATAGTTCGCTGTTGTAGACTGAACTATCTAGCCATGACTCTGTGCCAATGACTACATGTGGTTTTGTCGATTCCAAAAGAGATTCAAACTCATGTTTTTTGTTTTTTAGACTTCGACAATTCACGACAATGAAATTCAGGTTGTGAGCCGTCTTCTGAGATGTAGCGAACTGTGATGGCTATCCGTCTAACTCGATTACGTTATCGGAATCAGCATTGTACTTGTATGTCTTTTTACCTATTTTGAGCTTATTGAAGATAAGCTTGAAATCACTGCCACGTGATTTAGCAAACTGAAGCAACTTCTTGCGCTCAAAGCAAACCTTCTTAGAGTAGTCTTCACTAATGCCAAATCCTGTTCCCTTTAGTCTTGAGGCGGCCTCAAGGACGCGCTGTCTTTCTTTAAATGATATGAATTTTACTATTAATGGTCTTTTCTTGTGCTCAGAGTACCGCCCTATTCTATGTGCTCTCTCCATAGATTGTAGTTCAAGTGACACATTTAATTTCTCTGCACAAAAGGACGTAATCTTTTCTTCTGATTCAGCCCATGTTTCCTTCGCGGTGTCGGGAAGGCCGAAAAAAATCAAGTTATTCCGTCGAGACCTATTTTCTAGGTCGTCTTGGCTATCACGCATTGAGGCAAGTGCAGAAGTGGCCGAGTCAACACGACATGAAATCCTTTCTATCGTGGCATGCAGTGATGTGACGCGTGATGCGGTTTCCTCAGCGAGTTGAACTTTGACACTCAAATCGTTTATCTTTTGTTCCATTGCTTGCTGATTAGCTCGAAGGCAGCGGATCTCATCTAGTATCTCGGACTGCCCTTGCATCATCAATGGAATTTTCATAATAGCTTGAAACATTTGCTGTTCTTGTTCAGTAGAAAGGGGTCCTGGATTTTGTTCTACATCTCCAGAGAGCAGTAAGTAAATCTTAGACAGACAACCAGGGCTAAAAATGCAACTTAACCCAAAATAACACAGTTTGCTTGCAGCGAACAGTAAGCATGCAATGGGATCTGACGCCGATTTTTTAAATGGCTTGCCATTCACGAAACGGTAGGAGTAACTAACCTGCATAAACAGTAGGCGTAAGTTTCTGGTGGCCATGTCGGCGCCAGATCCCAGAGTGGCATAGCGAGGCAGCTGCTTATGTAGTTTTCTGTCCGGGGCTGACCCCTGTTGCCAGCAGACGAGTTGTTCAACCATAGGTGTCGCTGTGGTGTCCAGTGTGCCTTGTGGATCCGAGAAGCGAAGAGTCGGGCAGGTGCCGTCAAAGTCGAAAGGTGTCGTGATCAGCGCTCCGCGTCCATCCGGAAAGCGAAGGGCCGTACTGCTGTCGGTCAATCCGGCGCTCTCGGCGCTCAGGGGACACGTCAAGTTGGCGAACACGTAAGCAGCGTACGTCATCTGCATAAACAGTAGGCGTAAGTTTCTGGTGGCCATGTCGGCGCCAGATCCCAGAGTGGCATAGCGAGGCAGCTGCTTATGTAGTTTTCTGTCCGGGGCTGACCCCTGTTGCCAGCAGACGAGTTGTTCAACCATAGGTGTCGCTGTGGTGTCCAGTGTGCCTTGTGGATCCGAGAAGCGAAGAGTCGGGCAGGTGCCGTCAAAGTCGAAAGGTGTCGTGATCAGCGCTCCGCGTCCATCCGGAAAGCGAAGGGCCGTACTGCTGTCGGTCAATCCGGCGCTCTCGGCGCTCAGGGGACACGTCAAGATGATGGAAAAGGCGAATAAAATGGTACACATTTGTGTAGCATGAAACAGCACACTGGTACTTTGCAGTGAGTATTTGGTATTGTGCATTGTGCATTGGTACTGCAGTGCGTGATTGAAGTCTGGAATTCATTACCGGGCAACAACCCTTTCACTACCATTGAAACAATTCACGCAAGCTTGTTTATAAATGTTTGTGGGTTTGTTACTCATCTCACTCCTGCAATAGCCTCATTGAGGCTGAAGTATGTGTAAATAAATAAATAAATAAATAAATAAATAAATAAATAAATAAATAAATATCAAAATGAAGCTTTGCACTAGCTCGCCGGAGTCACAGATTTATATCGCAACAACATCACGCACTACATCAAAGTTATTGTACCAAGCGTCGTAATATGTCGTACGACCCGAAACAGCATCGCAGATTTTCACTGAATTCCCTTCGGCGCATTGGCACAGTCGCCGGTCCGGTGTGGCACCCAACAACATTCTCTAATGTTGAGATACATGAAAGCCCGCCTGGCGCTGAGCAGCAACGTTATAACTGCAGTTGGTCAGGAAAAAAGGTAAGCAATGTAAGCGCCTAAATACCATTGGCGTGAAGTTGAAGACCTCATAGTAGCGAGATACCTTTGATGTGCCGAATTTCTAGCTGTCGTGCGAACGAACTAGGTTACCTGTAGCTGATCGCAGCGCAATAAACGCCTCACGGGCTGGAATGGCTTTTCGAGCCGGTCCAAGCCAACCAGCGAGCAATCTCGGTTCGTTGTCCGCTCGGGCCAGAACCACGAGCACCCGAGCTGCGCGATAGTTGGCGCGCTCGCGTCGGCCGACTGTCGCTCTTGGCGCGACTCCCTAGTGCGCGCGCGCCAGGCCTCTTACGTCACCAATTTCATCACGGGTCTACTGGACCAATAAGGAGACGCGCCCCACCGGTGCGCGACCTTGCTTCGATCAACGCCACCTAGAACGCGGAGCGTCGTCAGTGCACGTGGTTCGCCAGTCGCGGGCGGAACAGCGCTGCCTCCGGCGGACTGCGCGAAGAGCGCCCGTGGCGCGGCGCGGCTTGCTCCTTCTCCCCTGGGATGCCGTGCGTGTCGCTCTGATCATTCATGGACTTCTTTCGGGTCGTTGACGCAGTTGGCCTGGCTTGCCCAGTGCGTGCTGGACAGTTGTGAGGTGTGGCCGCCTGTATTTTGCCGTGTGTTCTTCACAAGATGGTCAAGACTGATGAAAGTAAAGCCCTCTTTTCCGATCTAGAGCTAACATTTCTCTGGTGCCGTCGCACGGATAACGTATGATGCCACTACTGGATACGGAGACGGAAGCAGAAGGCAACAGTGACACGGTAAGCGGATTGGCATGAGAAACCTTATTTCAAGATACTCTTTAGTCTCCACACACCTAGCCTTCTTTTAGAGAAATATATGACAGTGCCCGCATGACGCACTTATACGGCTGCATTATATGAAATAACGCTTTTCATTCAGCCCACGGAACATTTATGCTTACGGTCAGCAAAACACGGCGGCGCGCCCTTCTTACACTCTAAAAAGATCGTGTAGGTAAAAAGGTCGTGTAGAAGACCTTCTACACGACCAATCATTTACCTATCTCTCTGTCCCTAATTCAGTCCACTCATGAACGTGAGATCCACAATCATTCTGTCACCTCCTTAATTGTGTTTTTTTTTATGGCGCAGTTTTGTCCACGAAGTTCTGCAATGTCGCAAGATCTCTCGATTGCTGGAGGTCTCTACAATAAATTATAGCAACAATATTTCAATTTGCATTTTCTCCAAGCCACCAACTCAGTTTAATTTTACCCTTCACAGTAATTTTTTTTCAGCGGTAGCTATATTCGATTCTCCCCGCGGTTCGTCACGAAAATCCCAAAAAATTTTGCGCGAATATTGCGAACAAAGAAGCCTCCTCATTGTACATCGAAGATTAGAACTTACGACCGACAGAGTGTCACTACAAGACTTCACCTTGAAGCCACTGTGCCTGACTGACAGTTGAAAACAGTGGATGATTCAGATTCGTCGCGACCGCGCCCGTCAACGTGCACTAAACACCTGTGTACCAGAGAGAGCTGCGCCGGCGGCTTCGTGTTCCAGCACATCCCCTTCCCGTTTGTTTGGTTGGTTGGTTTGTATTCATGATTGGTTCATACCCGCTATTGTGGATTAGCCAGGAATCGGATGAGTTGGCAAAATAAATTGTCACATCTAAGAAATTAGGCTGGTGGTCCTTTTTTGCTAATAATGGCTGTACCCACTAGATGGGGTTTGCCAAGAAGCAGGCGGTTTCGTAAACGCTGCTGATATTTACGAGCTTCATTATACTAGCCGTGGTTTTTCCAGCGTTCTAATAGGATTCTAACCGAAATTAAAGGTAGAATATTAGAGCGTGGTTGAGAGAAGAAACTGGAGTAATGAGAAGAAAGCTACACTGTAAATTGATATGAAATATTTTAAAACGGGAAATTAAATGAAAGAAGCAATACATATAATTTAGAAATTTTACAAAGCTGACCGTTTTTTGAACGTAATAAAGTTGTAAATCGTAATAAAAGCATTTCATGTTACTGCATTCCAACGAAGACGCGCCTAGGGATAGAATGGTTCCCGAACGTAGCGATGTCCCAATTTTAAAAATGAAGCTTATCCTTAAAAAGCTTTCCTCTTCGGTATGTAATGGCAATGATTCAAAGTGTCTGCTTCGTCTTCATTACTGGTCTTCTTCTAGCGCATGGCTTGTTTGCTTGGTTGTTCCGGCGATTAGAGGTTAACGAGAAGGGGGAGGGAGAGAAACCCGAACGAAAACGTAATTCGGGGTGAGGTTGGCGTCTCAAGTCTCGCAAGTGGCGTTGACGTCATTTTTTTTTCTCGAAGGACGGCGTGAGACCCACTTATAGGATGACCCAAATGTAAATTTCTGCACAGCTAAACAAATGAAACAGTAATAAGCTAAAAAGTTGTTTTAGTAGAGACCAGTGGCTTAATTCATATAGGTGAGATGAAAAAGAAGATCCGAATCTTTACTTTTCCCCACTGGGAGGCGCAGTTTCAACAAGTGAAGACGAGCCACCTTATTTTTACAGCTCGAAAGGAGATCACTTGCTCGCACCAGTTAGTGCATTTCCAAAAAACACCGCGCAAAACAGTTCGTCTTCCTGTGCATTATATTTCGCCACCTGTCGTGTAATTCCTTCGCGTTAATGGCAAAACTGGTTTTGCTGTTTAACGCGAAATGAGATCGCTTATCACTAACTGTGAACGACTTCATTACATGTGATTTCAAAATGACAAAGAACAGTCTAAAACAAAGCTCAACCACCCACCTGTCTCCATGACTAAGTTCTCCAACGCACTCCGAAATATAATCATCAATCAATGAGCGTCTTTGAAACGTGTTCCCGGAGCTACCAAAGGTCTATCACCGTAATAGAACTTTCAAAAACGGCTTATAGACCGCGGAAAAGTAAGCTGTCAGTGTACCATCCATTTAAAAGACTCTTCTCTTCTCACATGAAATTCCTGCAGACACTCTGAACGCATGCAAAACATTTCCGAAAGCAGTCGATGAAATTTAAACTTCAGAATCCGGAGTCAAGCTTTCGCTTCCCCATGGCGAGAAAATACAGAGACTCGTTCTGAAAACCCCTTGTCGAAATGTTGATTAAGCTAGACACGGTTGTTGCCGGGCCGCTGTTGATCATTTGAACCGCGCCAAGCACTTGTAGACTTTAGGGCTCGTTGACTAGGCCAGCTAAAGGCTAGACGCTACAAACAATTAGGCCGCTGAGTGAACTAAGGTAAAACAAAGTAAAAGCTGTAACTATTCGTGGCCGTTGTGTACTCCCGCCATGACGAACTATAACGGGGGGGTCTTGCGCACGCAATAGTGGGCTGCTCGAAAGAGGCTACGCTAAAGTGCAAATGTCGTGGTGCCACTTACAATACGCGCACCCTTTGCGCTGAAGCAAAGGCTTTCCAAAGAACGCTGTACGCCATTTTTCTACATTGCTAATTGACGGAACTGTCACCTGTAAATGCCAAAGAAAGGTATACAATGCATAGGAGAATGGTGATGCAACTGTACCTCGTGCGGTCCTTTACGGTGACAGGCATTGCGGGCTTTATCTGCACTGTTCATGGCACTTCACGAGAAGACCTATAAATTTCCCGCAAATGCACTTTGCCATTCCGCATTGACACATACGACTCGGCACTTTGTGCGCGGCATCTGCAATCTTTACTGCTCGTTAACGTTTTACGTCCTGCTGTAGGCTTGTATTTCTCTGGGACCGCTTCGACTATGAAACAGACGTAGCGCCACGATTCAGGGTTGCCTTATCTCTTTTTGCATACCTAAAGAGCTCATTCTTCGTATGCCCATTCAGGTCATGGGCTGATTTTAGGCGCTGGCTAATACTTGCCTCAGTGACTGAAAATAATGCAGAAATAAAATCAAGATAGCGATAGCAGTTATATACAAAAGTTTATATGATGCTTGAGCACCGTTTTCATTTGACCGCACAAGTTTTGAACTCTTCCAACATTCTTGCGAGCTCTAAAATATTTCTTTTTGCATTCGTCACGTAATATAAATGTTACGTAAACATATTTTACAGCCAGCTTTTGGTTATTTCGTTGCTTTACTATACCTTTTTTAACTTATGCTAGCATGTTTTACATCATACAGTGCAAGAAGTTATTACACGTGTGTATTTACAAGCACAATCCGTTATTTGATATCGCAACTAAAGTAGCAAATTCTATTACTCAAGGTAATGTTCATATTCAACACTTTATTTTTCGTGTGCTATTATTTTAAGGTATATATCATGAATTGAGAATACCCAGAGTTTCGTCATGTATTGATAATTCGAGTAGGTAGTCATGGTTGATAGAAATATTTCAGCACTATATCGAGTGAGGTTATGTGGAAACCACTTATTTTTTTTCCTTTTCATCGATTACAAGATTGATTAAATAATTGTGTCATGCTTTGCAACGTTTAGGCGACCTGACGGACTTAAATAATATCTGGCTAATGTTGGATAAGTTTAGCACAGCTGGAAGCTCTCGGCGGAACCTAGTGGTTCCGACAGACACGTAATCGTGAGCGAGATTCCATCGGTACTAGCTTTCCAATGAAGATATAAAAAAAATACTTTGCAGGATTGGACTCCATAAATTTTGTTTTTGCTCGCCATTGTAAGTTTTATGTCGCCTAGGAAAATTTTTTTGGTCTTAATGAGCTCTGTTTAGTGCTTTCGCAGTCAAAACGGAGCATGAAAGTTTAGAACTCTCTTTTAATCAAGCCTTATGTTTTACCGGAAATGTGGCGCAGCAGTGGAACAACGGTGAAGGAACCACCATGGATAGGTGCACAGTGTGCGTCTGTCATTCTTGTTCTTTTTTGCCGAGCCACTATACCAGTGAAGAAAGAGGCACTAGCTAGTCCTGCGCCGTGTTTTATTAAGGCATTGTTTTAACTTCATTGCGGAATTGTTCACGTGCCATTACCTGACCTTGGAAAGCACTTTCATCTCCTTCGTAGCTTTGCCTACTATTTTCGAAGAGTGAACCTATATGCTGTCGATATTGAATGCAAGAACAATTCATAATGTTCCCGTAAAAATAATGGTACGGAGTAGTCACTCGTGAAGCTTTTCACGGAATTATCCAAGATTCTCATTTGTGAAGCGCTTGTATCATTGCTTGTCAGTGGCAGTCTCCCATAATCTTCTTTTTCGTGCACTTAGTTTATTCTGGATGCTTTGATGCAATGCTTACTGATGGTCGTTCCGCCCGTGTTAGTGCGAGTACACAATATATGCATACGAGGTTTGATCCAGAAATAAGGTTACCATCAATTTTAGAAATAGACAGTATGTTTATTCTCGTAGAAATTTACATCAGTGGAAAGATGAAACTTTGCTCTATTTTTTTTTACACAATCTCGATCTTTTTTACGCAATTTTGTAGACGGTGCTCCAATTTCTTAATTCCAATGCCGTAGAACTCAGCCGCCAAGCCGTTGAGGAAGCGTTTCACCTCTTCATTGACTTCATCGTCGCTCCGGAAGCCTTGGCCACTCAAATGTTCCTTTAACTTGGGGAGGAGGTGATAATCACTAGGCGCGAGGTCTGGACGGTATGGTGGGTGGGGTGTGACAGTCCCCCCAAAGTTTGTCAAAAGTTCCTCGGTTTAACGGCAGACGTGAAGTCTAGCATTGTCATGAAGCTGTGTTACACCGGCTGCCAGTCGTCCTCGCCGGCGGTTCCGGATAGCTCGCCTGAGTTTTCTAAGTGTTGCACGCCACGTTCCATGAAATCGATAACCAGTATCCCCTTACGATCCCAAAAAACGCTGGCGATCACATTGCCAGCAGGAGTTTGTTTGAGCTTCTTTGCGACTGATGACTCTGGGTGACGCTACTGTTTGGATTTTGTTTCGTTTCGGGAGTGAAACGAAACACCCACGTTTCGTCTTTCTTAACAATGGAGTCCAGCAATCTTTCCTTATCTTCTTGACACTTTTGAAGAAACTGGCGAGCACAATCAAGGCGTTTCTCCTCGTGGCCTGATGTAAATAGCCGCGGTACCTATCGAGCACAGCACCTGTGATACCCCTGTTTTTCAGTGAAAGCTCTCTCTGCGGTACCACAAGAACTCCCAGGAATATGAGAAACAAGTTTACGGATGGTGATTCTCCTGTTTTGAAACACTTCGCGTTGGACCATCTCAATACCCGCCTCCTAAACTGAGGGTCTTCCACTCCGTTCATCATCGTGGACTTCCTTCCAACCGGCAGAAAGCTCCCTGCATCACTTTCTGACGTGTTGAACGGACATACAATTGTGGCCATACACCTCTGTCAACTGACAATGAATATTAACGGGTGGAGTCCCTTTGCCGTGCAAAACGCCAATTACGGAACCAATCTCGCACTTGACGGGATGAACAATGGGAAGTTTAGTGAGGTTTTGATATTTTCAACAGAAAACGCCCCGAAACGCTTTCACCAGCTTCTTGGCGTTATAAGGACCGCATCGACACCACCCCCGTGGAAATCCTATCACCGAGGGCCCCAGGAGGATTCTTGAAAGTTTCGTCACCACGGGTGAGCCGCTAACCCTAACCGGCGGCGGCAGCCGCTCGCTTCGCCGACGGGGATTCCCGCGACGGCACTTGGCCTAACCATGGTGAACGAACCAATTATGATCGTTGACCCCCTCCATACAACTTCCGAAGGACTCGTAGAAGAACGCATGGACCAGACTACCGAACTGGTGAGCCAAGAAACTGCACCATAACACCGTGAGAGAAGATCTCAATTGCCAATCAGTACAAACACAAAAGCAACGCAAGCAAGAAGCCTTGGAGAGACGACGCGGTAGTGTGAAGCCACAAGACACCGCAACTACAACTAAGACCTCAACAACGTGGAGAGTTACTAGACCTCCACCGCTTCCGAAAAATTTACACAAAATAATCATTCGTCCAAATCAAGGACTACGATTAAGAAACGTGCTCACTCATACACTTGCACGAGCGATCATCGAAGCGTGCCACAACGAGTTCACGGATGATAAATTCATTCTGGGAATCAACCCGGGATCCATCATAGCCATCCTATCGACCCAGTACGAAGAGGTCGCCGAAAAAGCAAGACACATCCACACCTTAACGCTTAGCGGCAGAAGTCACGCAGTGCGCGCATACACCGCCCAAGGAGAAGGCACCCTCAAAGGAGTGGTACATGGAATACCGTTGCACACAACCACCGAAACCAACATGGCCCATTTCATAGTGAGAACACAAGGCGTGGAAATGCTTACAGCCAGGATGATCGGTGCCACTCAAAGTGCAGCGCTGACCTTTATTGGTCCCTATCTACCACAATTTGTGTACTACTACGGAGGTGAACTCCGTTGCTATCCATTTAGACCGACGCTCCAAGTTTGCAAGATCTGCAGGGAAAAAGGGCCACCGTACCGACGTCTGCCCAAACCCAGACATACCCATCTGTAGATTGTGCGGACTGCTTAATCCAACCGACGGGCACAAATGCGAGATAAAGTGTGCCTCGTGCGGGGAGGCCCACCCAACCGGTGACCGCTCGTGCAAGCAGCGACTCAAACCGGTTCGACCCCGACCCACACCATCGTCCGCCCCGATGAAGTCGAAAGCCCCACGATGGTTCGCGTCGGAAGACGAAGAGACCTACAGAGCGGACACTCGCGTCCGGCCGGTCAATACCGAGCAGTGCTCCCAACCCCGCTCCCGCTCCCGGTCAGCGAGCCGTGAGCATCGGGCACCACCGACACCCAAAAGGAACCCGTCGCATCCGGCAAGGAAGCAGAAGCCTTCACACGAGGTAAGCTGGGCAGAAGTCGTCTCTCCCAATGCAAGAAACACATCCACACCAACCACACAAACTTCAGAATACCAGAGAGTCATTGAGGTAAATAGACAGCAAAAACAGCGTCTAACTGACTACGAGCTCAAAATCGAAACTTTAATGAAAAGAGTGACCATGCTTGAATCGGCACACGCTGCAACCTGTGAGCGATCGCCACTATCTCAATTACCACAGCTAAGCGCTCTCACCGGACATCGGCCACTACAAACACAACTGCCCCCCTCCCCCTAAACAACACAGCCAAAGCAGCCTCAGGCGCACTCACCGTCTGAGAGGAACCTCGTAACCCAGGACCAATTGCAACAAGCACTGCAGCAATCACAACAACAAATAATAGAACAAATAAAGCAACAATTTCAACCGTTTTTTGCGGAATTCCAAGACGTAAAGAAATACGTTAACGAATCCCTAACCAAGGAACCCAAGCGTAAACGATAAAGTTGCAAAATACGCTCTCAGACAGTCGACGGTAGCATGCTAACTTCCGCCACAGGCAGCACAATACCATCTAAGTCCCATCATAGCCCGTAAACCTCAAATGGAAAGCGAAAGCATCACGATCTGGTCTTGGAGCTGTAGGTAAATTAAAAGCAAGTACGCATCCCTCTCGCTATACGTACAGGCGGCGCTAGTACCCCCGGATATTATCTGCCTGCAAGAGGCGGGAGAACAACCGAAGCCAATTATGGGGTATAAATACCCTAGGGTGGCCACGCACGTCCGCAAAGATTTGGCAACAACCCTGACAGTGCTCCCCGGTGAGGAAATCCCACATCTCATCACCGCCATATGGCCGGTCAAGAAGAGGAAACCTAAAGAAGTCGTATGCAACGTATACAGCCCCCCTACCCCCCCCCCCCCCGCGACAGAAAGGCTGACTTCACGTCTTTGTTCCGGCACCTACAGGGACTGCTGGAACGTCGCGATTTGCCTAATTATAACCGGAGATTTCAATGGAATGCACAACACGTTGGACTACTCGAAAGCAGACACCAAGGGCACCAAGCTTCTAAAATCCATAGAGTGCCACGAATATACTTGAATTACTGTACCAGGTACACCTACTCGAATAGGAAACAACGCCCGCACGGACACGACCCCTGATCTCACCGTCACCAACGATACCGTGGGAACAAGCTGGAGGGTCCTAGACGACTCGCTGGGTAGTGATAACTACATCATCAAAATTACCAATGCCTCGGCCAAACTATGCCGACCCCTAGGGAAGGCGAAAATTACAAATTGGCCTAAGTTTAGGGAGAGGCAACAGCTCGACCTAGATACAAGTCCGCCCTTCCCGAAACATCAAGGCCGCTTAACAACGGTCAAGGAGTGGGCCCAACGCATCAAAGAACTATATGACGCCAACAATGAAGTGTTCCAAATCGATACCTACACGCCGGCAATCGACAACCATCTCATACCCTTCTGGGAAGCATGCGGAGGCCTCAAAAAGATGGCGCAAACAGAAGCTAAATCGCCAACTGATACTAGGATTTCGAACGTCACTAAACAGGCCAGCACTTATGCCCTGAGGGTTCACAGGGACAATTGGCGCACGTTCTGCGATTCGCCTAAAGGCACGTTAAGCACCAAAAAGCCCTGGAACATACGCCGCAGCATCATCGATCCCTCAAATACCTAAACAGAAACAAACACAACCCTACAAAAACTCGTTGGCGAATATCTGGGAACCCAGGATGAACTCATACAGGAACTCCAGCAAACGTACAAGGGAATCCGGATCGGGAATTCGAAACCATACCCTCAATATCCGGGTCCTCCGAACGAGATACTTGACTCATCACGTATGGGGAGGTATACGCGGCAGCACAGAGCTTCAAAAAAAAAAAAAAACACGGCACCAGGTCCCGACGGGATCAACAACGCCATCTTGGAAACCCAAGCGATGAAACCTCGCGAGCCTTTACAAAGCAGCTGAACGAAGAAATAAGGACACCGGGCGGAACATTACCCGAGGAGTGGACTACAGCTCATATAGTCATTATACCCAAACCGGCAAAACCGCGCAGGCTCGATCAATTATGACCAATCTCGCTCACGTCTTGCCCGGGCAAGCTTCTTGAACGAATTGTACTCACTCAAATAGAACACATGGAAGAACACAGACTACACCCCAATTGTGTGTACGGGTTTCGGAAAGACATGTCAGCACAGGATGTATTCCTCCTCCTCAAGGAAAAGGTCTTCAACCCAGGACCGGGCAGCAACAACATCATACTCCTAGCCCTCGACGTGGAAAAAGCATTTTATAATATAGCACACGAAAGCATCCTTGATGGCCTCGCCGCCGTAGGATGCGGATAGCGAGTATACCACTATAACGTGGCTTTTCTCAGTCACCGCTATGCCCGCGTCGGCATAGCAGGGCACAATAAGACATATATGGTCTACCCCAAAAGGGTACTCCGCAAGGATCAATAATACCTCCTTTCCGCTTCAACATCGGACTTAGAAAACTTGCTTTGCAACATGGGAAACATCCCAAAACTCGGATGTGCCTTCCATGCCGACGATGTCACCCTGTGGGAAACCAAGGGTTCATACGGACACAGAGTAGACACATTACTCACAGCGATCGGACACATCGAGTCATACCTAACCACAGCAGGAATGAGGTGTGCCCCACACAAGTCGCAGTACCTTCAAGTCCGGCCCAAGCAAACTAAGGAACATCCAGCCCCGCCAATACATTCGAGATTGCCGGGCAACCTATAAAGCTCATCCTGACCGCACGCCTAATATGTATGCACCTCGAGGAGAACAACGGCATAAAGGTAGCCTCAGAGAAATTAAATCATGTTATAAGAAGCACCTCATCACTCATCGCCAGAGTAGCGCGCAGCAAAGATGGTTTCACAGAGGACGAAACCTTAAGACTGGTACAAGCCCTCGTTATCAGCCGTGTCACGTACACACTCCCGTATCAAGGAAAGCGCAAAAGCGAGACAGAGTGCATGGACACTCATAAGAATGGCGCACAAAACTGTCTTACAGCTACCGTCAAGCACAAGCACAAAGAAATTACTAGCGCTAGGTGTATACAACACTTTTGAGGAGCTAGCAAGTGCCACGCTCATAGCTCAGAGGGAGCGCCTCAGGAAGACTCAACAGGGAGGACACCTTCTTCAACGGCTAGGGTACCCGCTGACACCTCAGTACTCCAAAGAAGAAACACTACTCTTGCCTTACTACATTAGAGAGAACATTGTAGTAGACCCTATCCCCAAGAAGATGCACCCCACCCAGAATCAAACGAGAAGAGCAGCGAGTGCCCGCATGTTGCACAAAGGCTGTTTCGAGACCCAGATACAGATCTGGGTATCTGGGTATCTGGGATGCCCGTATCCCTCGTTGCCACGTTGCGGGCCCAAATACACACTCGCCGTTGTCAATCATGGGAAGCTGGTAGCCTCTGCCTCCATCCGCGCCACATGCAGCGCAGCAGCAGAAGCACCAGCGATCGCTCTCGCACTTCGCGACGCCGAGAGCAAGGGAAGGTCCGCCCGCGTCCTTACGGACTCACAAGCGGCGTGTCGTTTATACATGAATGAAACACTCCCTATACAAGCCATTGGAATCGTGGGTCACTCACTAGAATGGTCCCACAGTACCGTCTGGTGCCCCGGGCACGAAGGCCTGCGGGGAAACGAAGAGGCGGACTGCGCAGCTCGAGGTCTCACTAGCTGAGCGGCAGACCACACCGTTCTTCAGCCCCCGAGAGGCAGATGAGCGACCCACGAGTTATTAACGACAAGTCAACAAATACTACAGGACCAACGTCTCGGACATGTCCCTGGTGTAGCAACCACACAGTGATACTCGCGCACATAACACACGAATGCACCGACCGTCCGGGAGAAGCAATTTCGCCACGAGTCACAACACACACAGTCACTACGTGGTCATGGGAGGCGAGACTCTCCGAACTGGACCTGGGAAGCCAAATGGCGACCCTTGACCTGGTCCGGCAAGCCACGATCGCCAGTGGAGCCCTGTCAGAGGAAACCACCCAGGAGTAAACCGCGCAACGGTTTCTGCAATGATAAAATTCCTTCTCCTCCTCCATATAGGACGCTTGTTCATCCAAGAATGAGCGCCGCAGCGAAACGCGGCAGGGAGGAATCGAGAGTGGGGGAACAGCCGCGCGCAGCAGTGTTGTCGGATTTCACCTCGCACCTTTCCGCGCGGCTGGAGCTCTTTGGGAATCTTATTTCTGGATCAACCCTCGTATATATATGTACCCTACACAATGTCCAGCACGTCTTCGGGCAACGCCACATAAAGCTCGATGTTCCATGATAACTAAGCTAACTGGATGCTTCTCGTGAACGGTGACTTTGCGTTAGAGAAAGTTCATTGTGTGGAAATATTCACCACCTTTAAATGCACCATTTATAATTCACAAGCACAAGATATGAATGAACCTTACTTCATCACGGGTTTCTTCAGCTAAAACTTGTACTGTTCGTGATCCGCACTTTATTTGTCACAACATAATTGCACTTGCTTCCGGCGCACTGAAGCCGAACAAAAGACAAAATCGTAAAACCTCTGAATTGAAAAAATGTATTATTTCCCATTCCGATAATTACTAAAATCACAGGGCGTGTGAATTGTATAATAAAGAATGCACTGTGAACGAAATTGAGCTTGTTCAAATTAAATACATGTGTATTCTTGGAATGTTTACTTATGTAGCTATACGATCAAAAGTAACAAGACAACCATTTCCATGGATATGACCGATGTTAACATTTCTTAACATATGTTAAGAAAGTACGCCATCCTCCTTGTTTACCTTACCCACCTTTCCACGCTACAAATATCAGAGTAGAGATAATTTCGTATTGGTCTGAAGTCACTTTTCCGTGCTGCGACAAAGCTCTGTACGTTGTGTAACTTTTTATTGCAGCTAAATTGCAGAAGACTTACTTGTCAGAGACGGCGGCACGCTTAGCGTTTCGAAATAATGTTTGAGCACTGCGCAAATATATTATATATTATATATTACGCCATGCATAATAATAATATGCGACTTTTTCAGGAGGCTTTCGAGATATATTAGTGCGTAGCGTATAGAAAAAAGCGCGATAAATTCGCCAATAAAACGTCGCCAGTACGAGCCACGGTTATTATGATTTGCGCTATTAGGATGCACCGCTTAGTTGGATATTGCGCTCAGTCAGAACGACTGTTAGCAGTGTATTTGAGAAAGTGCAAAGCGATGCAGTTGTAAAGCACTGCGTCTCCCAAAAGAGAATGATTACTTTCGCAAGTCTAACTTTGAAATGTTTCACCCACCGCTGAGATCGAGGTTGAATGTTGGATACCGGCCGTGGAGGGCCAAATGTGATGGGCGCGAAATGTACCAACGTTCATGCGCTTCAATTTAGGTCCACATTAAGGAACCTCAGGTGGTTAAAATTAATCACTTCAATATGTATCTGCTAAAATTCATCACACAGCATGCGTCATAATCAAATCATGGTTCTGACTCGTACAACCCCAGAATTAATTTTCAGAACTCAAATAGAGAGTTTAATTATTCGCACGCACTGTGTTACGTTCCTGACATCACTTCTGCTATGTTCTTTTATTCCCTGCTCTTGCCTAATTAGCTTAACAGCACAGCATCGAGAGCATGTTTACGCGACTGTGTGCCCGTGAATGACGCACTCTTTGAAACGTCTGTGGAGAAAAGGGCAAACCTGCGCGCCTTGTTGTGCGCCGCCGAGCGGTCAAAACCAATGCTCTGCTACAGGCTATGGTGGCTTCTCCGTCTGCGTAGCGTGAGTAGGCGAATGCTACAAGGTCCTTTATTGAAGCGAACGCTGCATGTATGTTTCTTACCACATGAGCAGAAAATGAGCCTGACATTTAGGTTGACGTCTGCATGTCGTGGTGTGCGAGCTCATGTTAAAATTTTCTCGCACTAGTTGTGTGCGCATTCGATCTCACAGCAAGATGAACAAGCCAGCCAGTTGGTTTACATTCATCTTAAGAACATTTTTAAAGCGCAATAAATATAGGAAACACATAGAAATGCCAAGACAAAGCGCTTTGTACCTTCGATTTTGCTTATTTTTGATTTTAGTTTAATTTTAGTCTTGCTTGTCATCAACGAGGAGCTTTATTCTGGGGAAGAAGTATGTACTGGGGACAGCGCTTATTATGCATTTTGACACCTACATAATGTAGCGTTCCTAGGTAAAGGACACAATAGACGGAAAGTATTGCTGTGGATCTGTCGTCCATCTTGTCTGCCTTTTATTGTAACTTGCTTCTTCTCTTCTCCTCAACTCCGGTCCCTGTGCTTCTTCATCTTCTATTCGAAAACTCATACCGCTTTACCCTTTCAGGTTTCTTTTGCTAACCCCTCCTGAGGTAATACTTGAAAACATTTTCAATCGAAGCTCATACCACTTCACCCTTCCAGGTTTCTTTTGCTAACCGCTTCTGTGGTAATACTTGAAAACATTTCCAATCGAAGCACATTCAACTGAGCCACGTTCACCAATGTACCACACAGTTTTCAGTATTCCTTTCCGAGTGGCTGTCTTTATCACAGAGTAAGGACCATAAAATTGTGCACTGGATTCTCTTACTCATTTCCTAACTAGAATGAGGTCGGTGACACGAATGTCGGGGATATCTGAGCAATGTCTCTTGTCAAAATTGTTTTTCATTTATTCACGGTACCTCTCCTCCTGCGATTTATGTTTCCTTTTCTCGACGATCTTGAGATTTTCCAACAGCCCCAGTTCCCGGTCCCCGTGAAGAACAGGGGTTTCTCCTGAAGAAGCGAACTGTGGGCTGCATCCCAAGCCACTGGTGTAGGAGTGATTGTGATGTCTTACAGCTGCTTCTAAAAAGCATTTCCATCAACCAGGGGAACTATCGTACATCCTGATATATTGTTTCACATCTCGTATAGCAGGCTCTGCAAGCCCATTCGCCGCGGGCTGGTATGCCGCACAGAATTTGATATATTGTGGTCTCGAGCCCATCTTGCTAGTTTTTCACTCTTGAACGCTTGACCGTTGTCACATACGATCGTCCTGGTTGTCCTAAACATATCCCTTTCGAGAAGGGCGATGACACTATTCGCGTCTTCTTTTTCGGACCGTGCCGCGACCATCCTGGTGCATTCATCTATGGCGAGAAGAAAAGCTTGTGTTTTCGGACTCCTTCTCGTTTCTTATTTAGCTCGGCAACATCCAGGTGCGTAACTTCAAAAGGCACCTCCGAGTGGCAAGGTATTATCATGGCGTCCGTAGGCTGCTTATATTTCACTTTGTTAACTTGACAAATGTGTCATGAACGTGCGTATTGATTGACGTCTTCTTTCATGTGAGGCCACGTAAATTCTTGACTAGCTTGTTGTAGGTGCGCCGAAATTCGTCGTGTCCTCCAGATTTTGGGCTATCGTGGTACAAATAAAGCACCCTGGAAACCAACGTTTGCGGGACTTGATAGCGACCTTCGATGAAAATAAATTGTTCAGTGCCTTCCCACAACTTAACTTCATTGATTTCTTCCGATTGTTCTTTGTTGGCCTGTATCATCAGTCTAGACAATGCATCTGCATCAGTCAAAAGGGGACCAAGTTTGTGGGAGATGGTGAAATCGAACTGCTGCAAGTAGTTCACCCATCTGGCGATACGTCCCTTAGGTTGGGTCATATTCAAGCGATGAGTGAGGGCCTCGTGATCGGTGAAAAAGTAAACTTCGCACTTTCCAGGTACGTACGGATGTATTGAATTGCTTTAAGGACTGCGAGAGCTTCCTTTTCAGTAGTGCTGTAATTGACTTCAGGTGGCTTGAGGGTGTAGCTGTAGTAACCTACTACGTGTCGCTTTTCTCGGCCGGATGATTCTGGACATTTCTGGTACAAGACTGCACCTGTCCCATAGTGTGAGGCGTCGGTATTGAGTTCAAAGGGTAAGGTGAAATCTGGTATGCGTAGAATAGGGTCAGCAGAGAATAAGGTCCTCATCCCACTCAAATTTAACTTCTTTCTGCGTAAAGCGCGTGAGGCATCTTGTCTCTATGGCAAAGTCATTTATGATGGCTCTGAAATGTCCTGCTAATCCCAAAAACACACGCAATGAGTGGACGTCGTATGGTTTTACCAGTTGGGATATCCTCTCGACGGACCCTTGTTTCGTGCTATTTGTAGTCACATCAAAGACTCTTCCATGAAAGACAACTTTTCTTTGAAGGAACGCACTTTTCTTAAAATTAACCTTGAGGTGTGCCAAGCTCAAGGTATTTAATACAGGGGACAAGTGTTCCTGATGCTGAGCCTCTGTTTTGGAGAAGACGATAATATCGTCTATGTACACGTTACAAAAGACACCTAGGAAAGGCTTCAGGACATCGTTCATTATCTTCTGGAACTAGGCTGGCGAGTTTTTCGATCCGAAAGGAAGCCGGTTGTACTCGTACAGGTCGAAGGGCGTGATAATAGCAGTGTACATTTTTGTTTCTTCGGTTAGCGGAATCTGCCAGAAACCTTTGCACAAGTCAATCCGTGAAAAACTTCGGCAACCACCTGTCTCATCTAGAATCGTGTATATCTTCGGCATGGGAAATGGTATAAGTTCTGTCTGGTGTTTGAGAACCCTGTAATATGCACAGTCTGAACGTTCCATCTTCCTTGGGCGCAATATTTATGGGAGAGGCGAAGGGTGACACCAAAGGCAGGATTATATCGGCGTCTAGCCTCTCCTGCAATTTTTTCTTTCACCATATCTTGCGCTTCCTTGACATGTTATAAGGTGATTTTCGGACGACGGTCTTGTCAGTGAGTTCGAAAGGCACCTTGTGTGACGTCATCGCTTGTGAATAGCTTCCTATGCATACCAGTTCAGGATAGGTCGTTGTAACATTCTCCGTGCACTTGACAACTCGCAGGTTATCTTTTCTATCCTGCTTTGTCTCTTCTCTTGATAGTCCTTCCGCTAAAACCGCATCGTCCCAGTATACGTTGATTTTTAGTTTCTTCATATCTGGTCTGGATAGCAGAAAGTCGTACGTCACCCCGTCTATCACCAGCACTTCACTCTCTATTTCATGACCTTGGAACTCGATGTTTACTGAGGCCCACTGATCTTGCATTGCCACTTTTCCATCGTAACCTTGCACCCGTAGTACTCTTCCACTATGCAGGTCACTTGAATTTACCAGCTTGGCATTTATTATAGACACAGAAGCACCATTGTCGACCAAAGCCATCATATGTCTGTTTGCCACCTTGACAGGAACGTGAAGTAGGCTAGAGCAAGTGAAATAAACAGTCTCAGTTGTGGTCATCGGGTCGGACTTATCACCCTTGTTTATCAGTTTTTTGTCATCGGAGCCTCTTCACCGTCCGAAATTAGGGGGACAGGGTCGCTGTCGACGTTATTTACCCGACCTCTGGGAGCGTGCCAACCAAAGTTCTCTGTGCCGCCTGCAAGGCGGCTCGGTTCTCGCTGATTACGGCTTGACCAATCCGCGCCGGACCGTCTGAAGTGACTGCTTGAGCTAGTGCTTATATTTTCTTCTCAAGTAGATGGTATGTCGTGAAGGCACTCCAGGAGCCCATCCATAGTTCCGCGTGCAGTCCGTGCATTATTAGTGCTACTCCGGCAGAAGGAGGAAGCATAGCCTCGGCCAGCTTCAAAAGGCGACGTTTTTCAAAGAAATACTCGACGAGGCAGCCCTGCTTGAATTTGAAATTAAACGCGGCGTCCCATCTTTGCACTGGGTTGCTTCGGAACGTCGTCAAGAATTTTTCCTTCCACTGGTTCCAAGAGTTGCCAGCCTCTTCAATAATGTGCAAATCATACCACTTCCGTGCAACACCTCTTAAGTAACGACGCTTGTTAGTAATCTTGTCCTCATTAGAGTGCCAGTTGTTCTTCCCAGCGGCATATTCATAGAATTCAAGCCAACTTTCTGGACATGAAGACATGCCGTCGAACGCATCTGGTTCTACAAATGTAGTCACCGGCTTCTCAGTGTTTAGAGAGCTTATAAGTGATGTCACCAGCTGTATTTGTTGCGAAATCTGTTCTTGTTGTAGCCGAAGAGCTTTCAAAACGAGGCTCACCTGTTCCGCCGACGACTGTGATCCAGAGTCCTTTCGACGCATCGGTTGAACTAATTCATCGAAGATCGCCAGACGCAAGTTCACTTTCACAGCACCCTCCCGACGTAGCTCAGCAGTGTCCATAGAAGCCTTCTCTAAAACCAGGTTCACGAGTTCTGCTGAGTTGAGCTCGTGAGGTAGTTACACCGCTGGTTCACCTTGAGCTTGGTATCTCGAAAAGATTATCTTCTCTGTGGGGGTCTCCTCAAGCAAAGTGTCACCCACATGTTGGAGTCAGTTGTCGGCTGCGCCAAAATAATGTAGCGTTCATAGTTAAAGGACACAATAGATGGAAAGTATTGCTGTGGAACTGGCGTGCATCTTGTCTACATTTTACTCTAACTTTCTTCTTCTCTTCTCCTGAACCCCAGTTCCTGCGCTTCTTCATCTTCTATTCGAAGGCTCATACCGCTTCACATAATACTCTCTCTCTGTACCTTAAACAGCAGCTCTGTATTCTCTAAGTAAAATAGATGTGTTATCTGGTATGTAAAACTTCTTCACAGGGCAAACAAGGCACGTACTCTAAGATCTACAAGCTCTGTAGAGAACTATTGTAAGAAAGGACAGCCCTTTTTGCTTGTTTATTGCTTCCTGCGTATGGATTTCAATATTCCAGTATCGTTTTTGCAGCGTCCCAGTTTCTACTTTTCTACTTGCAGAACGTACTTCGTACATTTTGTCTTCTGCGTGAAATATCGTCACGCCTTATCTGTCTATTGC
The DNA here is from genome assembly GCF_038994185.2 of Dermacentor albipictus. Classification (NCBI taxonomy): domain Eukaryota; kingdom Metazoa; phylum Arthropoda; class Arachnida; order Ixodida; family Ixodidae; genus Dermacentor; species Dermacentor albipictus. The sequence continues at coordinate 178,978,483 of NC_091823.1, read as the reverse complement.
TATCTTGAATATGTGAAAGTAGCTTATAAAAATTACTATGTTTTCTCAATTCACCAGCTCGCTCAGTCCAATTTCAGCGTACGCCACGCAGTTCAGCCACTGACGGTACAGGATGCTGCACGAATTTGCCTTTTTCAAGCGTGTGCGACAAAATGTTGGCATCACCGATGCTAACGGATTAAAACAGCAGAGATCCATGCCGAGCATGTGTCGCTAAAGCCAGACAAAAACAAAGAGAGGCAACGCAGCGCTTTATCCGACGACACTAATGAATACCAACTTGCTTAGTTCCCGCTAGCTATCAGAGATACATCGTTTATGTGTAAAAAGCAATGCGCAATAGAGGTGCGCATACATACCTGTTCCTTTCGCCTTACGGAAGGGAGAAAATTTTGTTCCACCTGTGCAACCGGAGGGCGTACAGAGAATTCAGAACCCCTCGGCGACAATGTTCAATGACACGTTTCCTGCGTAATCGGGGAACGCCGCTGGGGCGCCTTTTCGCGGGCTGCAGTCGGAGCGCACACAGCTGAGTCGCACTTAGGCAATTAAGATATCGGAGCCCTTTAAGGCAGCGTCGTGTCCAAATTATCTCCCAAAGCGAGGATGTTACGCTCAAGGTCAGCGGGTCGATCGGGACGAGAATATGCTCGGAGGAGGACGCGCTTTTCTTTAGTGGCGGCCGCCCTCAGGGAGCATCGAAGGCCGTCGCAGTGACGGGGAGCTGCGGGACCCGAAATAACCGCGAGCGTGACGCCGCGTCGCCGCCGACCAAAGCGTCGCCGACCAGAGGGGGCGGGACCGCGCCAGCGTCGAGCCTCGTTTCCGCCAACGACGCGTTTCTCAAGTTATAGCTCAAACAAGCGACCCGTAGTGAAGGCTTTCGTGGACCCGTCTGTGGGTTTGCTTTGCGCCGGACGACGCAGAGATTATTTGCAGTTTTAGGAGAAGTCGTAATAGGGACATTTCTTCTTAGGCCTCGCGAAATGTCGGCTGCCAGAGTGATTCATACGAGTGAAAAATGCCCGACAAGTTAACATTATGGTTCCGAGTAACCTGCTTTTTTTTGCCTCTGCATTATTTAAAGCCGCAGCCATCTGTAACAAAAAGAAATCTATAACGCTTTTATAAATATTTCGGCAATGCTTCATGTATAATTCACAATTTCCTATCCAATATCCCTGCATTTTCCCTCACCCTTTCCTGTCGTTTCTTTTCACTGTGTTCTTTTTTAGGTGTTAGCTGTAGGTATTACTACTTACAAGAATTTACGCGATCACATTACACGATCAGTTAGCCATCATTGCGAACAAAAATTACACCGGAACCTATATCACGTTGATTGCGGTAATGATAACCTAGTTTAACCAACAAGAGAAAGTGAAGGCTGTGCTTCAACGTGGCGCATTTCAAAGTACTGCATCGTGGCGCAGAAGCCGTCCTCTCACGTGCTTATTTTTTTATATGTTATTGATTTTCTTTAGACTACAGATAAAATGGTTGCGTAACAAGTATGAAGTAAACAAATCCTGAATTGCATCTTTGGTAGAGCGTTCTGCAGCTTCCTAAAAAAGAAACCGTAAGGTTAGTATTTTTTAGTTGGTTGATGGTGCTTTAAAAATGATTAATAAGGCATAATGAAGTCGAGGGTTCGACGGAAGCCCCTCTGGTTGGGATCAAACATGAAGCAATGCAACGACACACACCGACCAAGAGAAATGCTCAAAATGAATAATTTTTAAGACGTTTCGGCTTCACTACGGACGCCTTAATTTTTCACCTTTAGGACGTTTTGGCTTCGCTACGGAAGCATTTTCACAGAGCCTTCCATAGGGAAGCCGAAACGTCTTAAAGAATTGTTCATTTGCAGCAATTCCTTTAGTCGTTTCTGTCGTTTTATTGCTTCAATAATGCATTATACAAACAAATGTATACTTTGTATACTTCATACAAAAGTCATCTACGAGAAGTACATTGATTACATCGCGTCCACCAAGAGTGCTCGGGCATGTTTTCACGCCTTGGCTAAATTTGGGTGAAAGAGCGTATACATGACGTGTACATTGACCCGTATGCTTACTTATCCTTTTCTCGGGGACTGTATTTCCCCACCTAACCTAAAGTAATCGCTCAGCGCAAGATTCAACAGTATGATTTGGAAATTACTCGAAGGTTATCGTTGATACTATGCGTTGTTTCCATTGTCACAAAAACTCGTGTTATTAATGGTATGCGCGACGCGAATTGTCTACTACTTTCTGGTAGGCACGCAGGTGCCGCCAAGTACTCTGGAATCTTCGTAGAGCCATGTGTAAAAGCCGGCGCTCTTGACCCGCAGATCAGATTACGAGGATCAGCGACTGTGCTCGCCGCTACCGGCGTGCTTTGCGCGCCACTTGTTTTGCAAGGTACAGGTTCGCCCAATAAAGAAACGCTTCGATGTCACGCTTTTGACAGTGTGTTATTCTGCACGGTCACGACAACGGGAGAATAATTTTTAAGTTTGTTTAGTGTTCTTTACCAATACTGCAATACACATATTATATAAATATTGTGAATTGCTCCATACAAGGTACATGTGCATACATTTGATTGCGTCTACCTAGAGCGCGCGGGCATGTATTCAATCCTTGGCTAAATTTGGTTGCGACAGTGAGTACAAACCGGTGCACCCTGTGAGACATATATGCAGAGTGCTAAGGAAGGTACAGCCCATGAAATCGCAGGAAGTGAAAGTTTAATTCTATTCTGATGTTCTAGCCTTAAGACCTCTCAGTGCGATGGACGTTATTGAATAAGGGGTGCCTTAGTTCACTACATTATAGGTCAAGTAAAGCACATTGCAATGCAACATGATTTTTTAAATGAATACAAAAATAACACTGTCCATAAACTTCACATCAGTTCGATGCCGTCGCTTCCTCCTTAAGATAGCAAACGTGCAGAATAAAGAAATGAGCAAATCTAATAATAAAGTTCTCACGCGTAAGTAAAATTAAATATTATGTACGCGTATCTATAGAATGATAGAGGAGACATCAAGCGGAAATATGGAAAATCACAGCACTTATTAACGTATCTGAGCCGCTGATGGCGGTAATGTATTGGTGCAAGCATTTCCAGTCTGTGACTGCGCTGAAGAAAAATGAAGGAGCAAAACTATTTGCATGTCAGCGGGCAGGGTGTGACGTACACGTCGGGAGAAGCAGGGAGCTGCAACAAAGAGCGCAGTGCAGGCGAGGCTCACCGATTGTGTGAAGTAATTACTTGCAAAGCAATGACGCAATGTATCCATAAGTTGGATTGTCAAATATATTTCCCCCTGTTTATGATCATCTTTAAACAAGCATTCTGCTATAGTTGTAAAATATAATACTATTCACTTTACAAACTAACACTTTTCCTTTAAAGCATTGCTGCTTACTGCTGGCGATGACTCAAGCACTTTTGAATTAGTGTAAAAAACTCTCCAAGGAATCCGTATTGGTCTGATGGAAACCTTTTGAACAGTCAATAAATATTCCAATAATGCAAAGTTAATTGTTCGCGGTCTAAACAGGCTAGTACGCCTTTTGTTGGGAGACGCAATTCGGGAGTTACTGCTCCCGAATTACTTCCTAAACCCAAATCGAAGTACTGTAATGATGCTATGGCGACTCGAAAAGTTATTCATTCTAGTTTATGCTAGTTTTTCAATCTCCTTAGAAAAAATGCCCGAGTGGTTATCGGCCTGCAGTTTGAGGCATTATGTGGTGAATGAACGGGTTAACCCTTTCAGTCAAAACATCTCCGCATGGAATTGCGACTTTTTCGTTGCCTTCTTCATCAAAATGCGAAAAAGCCACGCTGCACACTGGTTCGACTGAAATTCGAGAGGCAAGTAAATGTGTTGAGTGCCATCTCACAAGAAGGGGTAAAACACCACTTCAGAAAAAAAGATGTTTTAAGGTGTACGCCTCCATATTTCACCGGAGCTTTGGTAAGTCACTGTTCAAATTTCTCTTTTAACGGAGCCTCAATCATTCAGAACAGTTCTATGTAAAGAAAGAACTATGTTTTACGGAACACAGTTACTCGATACTCGGGGTTCTGTTAGTCAGCAGTTTTGACCCTGTTTCCATTCGCCTCTCCATAGGGAGAACACGTGACTCGCTATTTCTTCATCGCGCCGGCGACCCATACGCACTGCGCCAAAATAAATGACTACCGACGCTTTTATGTCCTTGTTACACCATCTAGTCCGCTACGGAAGAATGAAATTTTAGTTTTTGAGTATTTGTTGTATTTAAGAGTGGCGCCAATTATTGCATGTAGAAGAAAGATCGCCGTCGCACTGTTTGATCGTGAAGATGCTACACGCTCTTGTCGGCCGTACCATCGGGCGCACTACGTCAGCCTGGCAAATATGTAACGTGCTCAAGTGGTTGTCGGGATGTCATCGACAGTTTGATGCTGCACCATTAAAACTTTGTTCGGGCGAAGGAGGCCCGCAGAAGCAGCCCGGACTGTTTTTTGTATTTGAGAATTTTGTCCGTGCTGAAATTTAGCATTGTTTCTTTTAACGTCCTGCGTCAACAGCTCATTTTAATTCACCGTCCTTGCTCTAAACGGCTGCAATCCTTTTCGTGTAAGGTCCGGCGCGAAGGACCAGCGCAGTCCAGTCGGCGTTTCTGCAGCGGCGCAACACGACGAATGTGCGGTGAAAACAACGCTCCGCCGCTGAAAATCCGATGTTCTCTTCAGCACGCCGCTGAGCTGGACTTTTTATTTCAGTATCACGACCTGCGAACCCGTTGAGGCACGATTCGCACAACCTTGAATGAGTAATTCCTCTCCTTTCTTTAAACTGCCAAAGCCTACATGCGAAAATAAAATTAGTATTGCGCCACCATGTCCTCACACGAGGACACGACAAACTTTGCGTAAAAATCGTCGTACAGAAGTGATTTTTTTTTCTCCGCACTGAAGACATGTGAGCATTCATACTTGGAAATTTAAAATTTTACCCTGCAGATTATTGCAATTTGTTTCTGAAGGGGTTAGCTCACGCACCAATTACTGTAACAGGCAGAGAGCAGTTTGTTAAAAGCTATCATATTCAGTCTTTATAAAGTGTATGAGTGTAATTTTAGGAGTGAGATATTTAGTATCAACTGTTGGAAAGGTGCTTTGTCAACGGCTTTTTCATTGCCTAAAGAGATATCAGCAGTCCGAATGGTACAGTCGAAGGTAAAATCTAATTAGGATACTTAGATTGTCTACTTAGTTGCTAGCTTGATGAAACATGGTTAAATCGGCGCGTGTAAGGATGGGACAAAGAAAGAATGCACGGATCTTCTGTCCGCCATTCATTCTTTCTTGGCCTTGCCTTACACGTGCCCATTTAACCAGGTAAAACTTAAGTCATACAAGGACCTGGTCAGTCGGGTCTCGCAGCAGAGCCCCACACGAAGCTACGTCTGGGAGAGATTGAAAACGCTGCTTTAGTCAAGAAGGTTTCGCGGGATACACCAGGTTATGTGTTCCACGACATTACCAGGGACGTTTGTTAAAGAAGTAGGATGACAGCTTAGGTTGCTGAATAGCGCAGCAGCGTGAGAAGAATGGGAAAAGAACAATGCTATGGAGTTAGGAGCGCAAGGGATTCAAGGAATGGGACAACAGTCCGAAACTTCAAACAAAACATGGTGGCGGTGTTTTCATTCGTGTGAGGCATTCCCTTGCGTCCGAAGAAATCTTTATTGATAACAATGAAACTCATCTGTTTAGTGTCGCATAGTACAGAGTGACCATTCTATTTTTGTTGTTTGTGCTTCTAAGCGTCCTCTTGTTTTCGAGCCAAGCGTTATGCGTCTCCTGAGAAGCATTGCCTGCAGTTTTTCTAAAGACTGTGTCGTTCTTGCGGGGGACTTCGATTTGTCGGAAGCTAAGTGGACTAACGGCACCTGTGCTTAAAAATCTAATGCAGCTACATATTGCGAATTGAAAACGTTGACTGACGTGCCTGGACCATGCAGTACGTTTGAAAACCTACACCAGGTAACAAAATTCTGGATTTATTGCTCAGTATTAGCCCTGATGTTATTACCGAAGCAGATGTTATTTCTGGTATAAGCGACCAGAGTGCCGTCGTCGCTAAGCTACCTAAAGCTACTATTAAAACAAAGGCATACGAGTCCAGGAGGATCTTCTTTTATTATTATTATTATTTATTATTATTATTATTATTTTATATTTATTATTATTTATTATTATTTTATTATTAACTTCATTAGGCTTTTTGCGGAAGCGAAGACGCTTGCAGGGCAAGACACCCTAGTAATAGAAGGAAAATTCAATTCGAAGAGTCCGCAGTGGGGCAGTAGAATCGAAGACAAGAAAGGGCGCAGTATCTGCGCAGCTGCAGAAAACATAGGCTGTGAGCTACTCACAGATGAAAGCCAACCCACCAGACAGGGCAATAACGTAAGCGTGGACGCGTGTCCCGACCTAACCTTTGTCAGGGGCGCTAAGCAAGTCGAATGGGAGAACTTGCAAGAAAACCTCGGCAGCGACCACTACATCATCAGGGTCAGCACAGAGGCAGAAATCATCAGGAGGAAGATTGGCAAGGCAAGTCTAACAGACTGGGATGCCTTTCGAGTCCACTGCAAAGAGCTAAAAGGGGACATGATCTCGGCAGAGGATTGGAGCCATCAACTCATACAAATAAGAGATCTCTACACAAAAGAAGTGGAACGAACAGAACAAGCACTAGAAGTGGACAAACGACTCCTCAGGCTATGGGAGGCACGACGAGGCCTAACCAAGCGGTGGAAGCGTCAGAAGCTAAATAGAAAGCTTAAGAAGAAAATTGCCGAAACAGCTCAGCAAGCAGAGGAGTATGCAACGCAGCTGGCAATGCAGGAGTGGCAGCAGTTTAGTACCTCACTGAATGGCACCCTAAGCACAGCCAGAACATGGCATATCCTCAGAACACTCATGGATCTGAGCAAGAGCAAGGCGGAAAGCTGCAAATCCATTCAGAGGTTAATCCACCAGTATGGAGGAACAGAAGAACTGCTCCAAGCAGTATGGGAAAAATGCTACGGAAAGATCTCGGTAGAAGGCTACCGAGGCGACTACCAGGGTGGAGAAAATTCAACTACAGACCGACCCATCACAAGAGAAGAGGTCGTCGAGACTGTAAGGGCTACAACAAAGAGTACAGCAGCAGGGACGGACAAAATCCGAAACTCGCTAATTCGAAACCTCAGCGACGAAGCAGTTGATCAGCTCACCCTCTACCTCAACAAACTATGGGAAGAAGGCAAAGTACCAGTGGAGTGGAAACACGCCGTAGGGGTGATGATTCCCAAACCCGGCAAAACACTCTAAATTGAAAATCTCAGACCAATTTCGCTTACATCATGCCTAGGCAAGCTGTACGAAAGAATAGTGACCCGAAGAATCCAAACGCATCTTGAAGACGGAGGATGGTACCCCAACACCATGTTCGGCTGCAGGGCAAACTTGTCTACCCAAGATATCTTGCTACAGCTAAAGGAAGAGGTACTCGAGACAATGCCGAAAAACGGGGAAAACGTGGTCATGGCCATCGACATCAAGGGAGCCTTTGACAACGCGTCCCACGCCGCCATTATGGAGAGGATTAACCCCACTAATTGCGGGAAGAAAGTCCATGACTATATCAGAAGCTTCCTAACCGACAGAACAGCGACAGTAGGCCTGGGAGACCTACGGAGTGACGCCTTTCAAACGCCATGCAAGGGCACTCCGCAGGGCTCAGTAATCTTGCCAGTACTCTTCAACATAGCAATGATCAACCTTACCAAGAAACAGCAAGATCCAAGGAATCAGTCACGCAATGTACGCGGACGACATAACGTTCTGTACAACTCAAGACTCACTAGGGGATAAAAAAATTGGAGGACGCTTAAGCTTCGCCTTCAAGAGTGGGACGCGACAGCGTTCCCGTCGACCCGCCAAGGGGTATAAGACAATGCGCTACGCACAGCAATCACTTACGATGCGCCCCGCATCGGACTTAGCGCCCACCTATCACGCGGTGAACGTCGAGCAACGCAGCGTTCGGCGCGACAACGAAACGTGCGCCTGAGCGAACGAAACGAACCAAAGAACTCGGTGTCTCGGAGGGAAAACGATCTACGCGAACGATCACGCCAAACGTCGTGATCGGCACGGGCAGAGAGATAGTAATCTAAACCGGAAGCACGGCGAAGCGTCGTCAGGGGAGAGGGAGTCCCGCGACGCGCCTGGCAGCGGTCCCAATGCGCGCGCGGCGCGCCTCCTGTCGGGGCAGCGCCGTACATTGAGAGGAGGGGGTCTTCTGTGTTTGCCGCAAGATGGCTCTGCGTGTGCGGAAAGCGCAAAAGAAATGCAGCGGAAACGCACTTCGCAACTCGTGTAATTGTGACTTCTGTACGTTACATGTTCATAATTACCGATATACACCGCAGTATAACTTTCCACGGCTGGTTTCGAAGGCAACACCGCATTCACTAGAGGCGCGTTTGCACCGCTTGGAAGCATCGAACTCGTGGCTGAGTGGTAGCGTCTCTGTCTCACACTCCGGAGACCTGGGTTCGATTCCCACCGGGCCAATCTTGGAAGTTGCTTTTTATTTATGAAGAGCCTGCCGTGATTTATCGCTCACGGTCAACGCCGCCGACGCCGACACCCGACGCCGACGACACCGGCTTTTCTGCGACACGAGCTCCTTAACGCTATCGCGTTAAAAGAGCCACTACAAGAAGCTGCCGCCTGCATCGAAGAATACACAAAGCAAAGAGGGCTCAGATGCTCCACGGAGAAATCTGAACTCCTCAGGGTGGGCAGACACCCCACTGATGCCCCGCTCGAAGTAAGGCTAGAAGGACAGAACATCCCGGAACAAAAGATGATTAGAACCCTCGGCATGTGGCTGCAAGGAAGCCGGAAATGCAGCCACACAATCTGCCTGCTAAACAAAGCAGCAGGACAGGTGGGCCGAATGATTAGCAGAGTGGCACAGAAGAGATATGGCATGAAAGAGGAGGACACACTCAGGTTGGTCAACAGCGTGATAGCCAGCCGGGTCACATACTCACTGCCATACCATGCAATCACCAAAACCGAAAAAGAGCAAGTGGAGACCATCCTCCGGAAAGCGTATAAAACAGCTCTCCACCTCCCAAGGAACACATCCAAAGACAAACTCATGCAACTGGGAATCAGCAACACTTTTGAAGAACTAAGGGAATGCCAGCTCAAGGCACAAGTACGAAGACTCAGTAATACAACAACGGGAAGGGCGCTCCTGACAAAGCTAGGTCGGGAAGTAGAAAAACCACAAAGTAGCAGGGCCACAATACCAGACCCACTAAGAAAGAAACTATGCATGCAACCTATCCCTCGCAACATGGACCCAAACCTCCTTTCGAGTAGGAGACAGGCTAGGGCAGAGTTTCACGAAAAGACGATGGGACATCGGGACAATACAGTCTATACCGATGCGTCCCTATACTCACAAGCACACAAAAACAACGCGGCAGCGGTAGTAGTAGATAATCAAGGAGAATTATTCACGGGACTCACGGCCGAGGTGGCTAACGTAACCGCGGCAGAGGAAATTGCTGTCGCACTTGCAGCGGAAGAAGATGATAGAACAGAAATATCCCTTAATATTCTAACAGATTCACAAGAGGCGTGCTGGAGCTATATAAGCGGCAGAATTAGTGACAAGCACTCAAGTCCCTCAGCAGAGTTCCAATCGCTGACGGACAACCCACACATAACATTATCTGGATACCAAGCCATGCAGGGATCAGGGGCAACAAAGGGGATGACAGCCTAGCTCGAGGAATGACCAGCCGAGCAGGAACGTCAACCACCGCAGAGGGGCCACAGATCAACTGCGGGCAATTAAACCTATAAGCTATTAAACCACTATAAGGGGCTAAGATAGCAATATCCCCCACCACCTGAAGCATTGACAAAGGAAGAGGCCGCAGGATGGCGGAGACTGCAAACGGGCTCCTTCCCAAACTTACACATACTAAGTAGGATGTTCCCCACACAGTATAGCGCAACCTGTCCGTGGTGGGGAGCTAAACCAACATTATACCACATTACATGGGAGTGTACAAGAAAGCAGGCATTCCACAAACACAAAGCACCAAGTGCGGAGCAATGGGAGAGCTGGCTCACCAGCCGCGAGCTAGGGGCTCAAAGAGCTCTAATAACGCATGCGTGCGAGGCCGCCCGGCTCAGTGGAGCCCTGGACTAGGGGCCCATCCATGTCTGAAGAGGACCCAAGCTTCAAGAATGAAGACTTCGACCTCGACCCGCTAAAACCTTAAAAGAGTCAATAAAGTTGTCCATTCTATTCCATTTTTTTTACAGTAAAGCTAACTACGATGAAATATCAACGCAACCAGAAAATGAATCTCTGTCGTTTAAATGTACTACAAACGAGGCAAGCGTCGATCACCTACGGTTAAAGAGGGCATCACTTCCCTCATTCAACGTCATGTTCCGAGCGTCTGAAGCAATAAGGTAAAGAAAGAGGAAGAAGGCTTGGTTTAATGTTTTTAAGCTTATAAAAAAAAGCATGACGACTTTCTCCCGATATTGCCAAAATAAATATCCTAATAACTCCGACAACTTGAAGGACTTGACAGCACTTCCTAAAATCAAATTAAGAGAAGCTAGAAAAAAGTATTTTTTGGACTTGGCTACTGACTTTCCTAATAGAAAGATGTTCTGGAAGCATATGAAACGATGTGGTAACGAGAACGTTAGTCCTTGTCATGATGGCTTAACAGTCACTGAAGATCAGGATAAGGCCACAGTTTTCAACGACTTCTTCAAACCGGTTTTCACCGTCATAGACAGGTTACGGTTGAATGTAGAAGAGAGCATTGTTTGCCCATGAATAAGGCAGAGCTTTCATTGAGTGGCATATATACACTGTTACAACACCTTGATGAAAATAAAGCGACAGGATCAGAGAGTCTTCCCGATGACGGGAAGGTTGCTAACGTCGTACCTGTTTTTAAAGTGGCTCTAAATCAGAAGTGTCAAAATACAGGCCTACTTCCCTGACACCGATTTGTTGCAAACTATTTGATCATGTTCTATATTCCACCTTAAAGAATCACCTTACTTCAGTTGGATTTTTTAATTCTAGACAACACGGTTTCGAAAAGAATTTTCATGCACAACCCAATTAATTGAATTTTATCACAATGTAGCATCGGCTTTGGACAACAAAGGAGAGATCGATTGTTTAATTTTAGATTTCCAAAAAGGGTTCGACACGGTATCACATTCAGTTTTACTACGAAAGTTGCAGAATATAAACACTGACAATGCCGTTTGCAGAGAGATTACGATTTATTTAACATCAAAGAAACAGAAGGTGGTTTTATACGGATCATGTTCGTGTTTAGTTTAAGTTACTTCAGGGGTACCGTTTAGGCCTCTGAACGTATTGGTAACGTGTTGGGCTCACTTCTCTTCCTTGTGTTTATAAACGATATTTCGGATGTATTCAAGAGTAACATTAAAATGTTTGCTGATTGTATTTTGTATACTACTTTGACTGATCAAGCGGATTTTACACAGCTTTGGGAACACCATAATCAAGTAGAGGTCCGCTGTAAAGTCAATGACGTGGTTCCAAACAGCAACAAGTGTGTTCAGGTCAGCTTTACCAAAAGGGTCAATAGGTTCCCGAATCAGTGCATATTAAACAATGAAGTTATTAGCAAAGAGGGCAAATACAAATATTTGGCCATTACGTTTTCCAACGGGAAATGGTCGGAACAAATCAGTATTGTTGGCAGGCAGGAAAAGCCCTTGGTTTTCTAAGCATGTGACTAAGGAAGGTAAACAGACCGCATACTATGCCTATGTCAGACCTACACTGGAGCATGCCTGTCCTGTGTGGAACCGGTTTAAAAAGTACATATTCATGCACTTGAGTATAATCAGTCTATTGCAGCTAGATTTGTTCTGGGGAAAAGTACTGGAGACATGAAGAGAGACCTCCAGCGGCAATCTTTAAAATAGAGAATACGTAACCTTTCACTGAAATTGCTTCATTCAATAACTAACAAGCAAGCTGCAATACCTGCTTCCGATTATCTGCAACCAGGGCATTATCAATCCTCCCGTTTGGATCTCAAATTTGAAGTTCGATCATATACACCCGGACCGATCTTTTTAAGACTCAGTTTTTCCCAAAACCAATTTCTGAATGAACTTTGCTGCAAGACTGCGAGTTCATTTTATAAATTCTCGTGCCTCCCGCAATAACGCCGACAATTGCGCTCCGGGTAATGTCTGAAATAAACAAATAAATAAAACACTGGGGCACATTTGTTATGGGTAGAGACTGGGAAACAGTTGGAACAGGTACTCTGGAAAGTTACGCTCCATATTTTTAACACTTTATATTTTATTTCGCTTAGGTCCGTGGATGACGAAACGTTTCAACTGTCGAATACGGTAGCAATCTTTATTGCCTTAAATAATTTGACCGTAACGTTAAAGACCATTTTGTAAAATGGAAAAGTGCAACGCGCGCCAAATTCACGAGCCAACACGGACGCAAATGGTGCGTTAAAAAAAAATTATGCAGAATCACTGCCAGAAGCACATCGCCTTGATGATTAGAAAGCGTAATAGAATGTGCTTGGTGAATGTTTGTTGCGTGTCTAAATTTGCCGCGGTTGTGTTTAACTACTTCGGAAAGTCGCTGGCTAGAAGCGAGCTCTTAGTGTGTACAGCCAGAGCGGACAAATTACCTGCCTCTGCGGCGCGATACTTCTCCGGAGTGCAACTAGAATTGATTCGTTTGGCCAAATAATAATGACGTTTTTATTCCTGTTTTCTAAGCACCTTAACGTTTCGTAAAGTTTCCTTTACTTAGACTGGTACGTGACCTGACGTTAGAGGGGATTAATACTAGCGTTACGTCAGTCACGTTCTCTCAATGAGCGGTCAGTTTGCGTCAATGAATTGGCCGTGAAAAAGTAATTTGAAAAATGTAAGGAAAGCACCTAGTTTAAAAATAGTGTCACGTGGTGGTGACGTTAAGAGCACAGTAGCAATACTGTGAAAGGCAAAACTAGATTTTATTGGGCAAACCTGTGCCCACAAAACAGGCTACACTTATAGCACAACGAGAGCGGCGAACACAGTCGGCGATCGTCGAAAAATCTGGTCAGCGGGTCAAGCGCGACGGCTTTTATAGATCAGTCGTCGAATGTTCCAGATTAACCGATGGGACTCACGTGTCTTCCACAAAGTTCTACACTATTCGCGTCGCGCATACATGTAATCAGATTATGCAAGTTGCGGTGAAAGACAGTGGAGGGAACCATCGATAACATTCCAGAAACTTCTTTTACATGCAGGCGCGTCCTGCGCTGCGCGATAACATTTGTTAGGCGGCCAAACGTGGTCGACTGATAAAGATAAGTACACGTGTCAATAGCTTCATGATTTCTCCGCTCACACAAGGTCATTGCCTTCAGGTGTGTATAGCGCAAAGTAGGAAAAAAATGAAAAAAAAAGTGTGGGGAGGACGACAATGGGATCACTTAATTCTGTCCTGCGATTTGGAGGCGACATGCTGTCCGCTACAGTGGTTGTTCTTAGGTTATATTCGTTGGTGGAGCTTCGTATTGCGTTTGGTTCCAGTAACTAGTTAGGCAAGCTTGAAGCATAAGGACCCCTTCCAAAAGACTATTTGCTTGAGGGTTTGAATTATTTGCTCAAGGCTCTTGCATCAAGTTGCTTACCACTTGGGAAAATTAACTCACCGAAAAGAATAACGTAACGTTTGGCATATGCGCAAATGTCTTGGTTTAAGCTAGCAATATGGTCACGTTGTAGTGACGATGCAGAACACGATAGCAGTACTGTGAATCACGAAACGAACTTCTTATAAGGCGAACCCGTGCCCAGAAAAAACAAGTAGCACACAAGAGCATCAACAGCGGCGAGAGCACTCGTTGGAAATCTGATCTGCCGATCAAGCGCGTCTGCTTTTATGCATGACTCGTCGGAAGTTCCATTGTAATCGCTGGCGCTCGCGTGCATTGCAGAAACTGCTGCACAATTCTTGTCCCGCATAGAATCTCATTACAAAAGGTTTGGCTGGAGCATACACTACGTATATAATCAACGATAACATTCAAGTTAGCTGCAAATAATGCAGGCGCGTGTTGCGCTGAGCGATAACTGTAAGTGGTCCGAGGGTGAAATACAGTACCCGAGAAAAGAGTCAGTACTGTGCTGTCCACTGCAGGGTAGAGCACGTGAGCGGCCGGATATATTATGAGCGTCCCCTTTAGAACGCTCATAAGTAGCGAAGGTGGGTTGCGCCACCAAGATCTTGCTGTTATACTGCCTAATGGCAAACGAAAAAAGTTAAAGAAAAAACAGCACGACGATGTCCCACGCCGAAATTTTCTGGCCTCCAATTGTGAACTTTGCTTTTGTACGTCTTCCTCGTTTGTTGTATCCCTACTTTTCTTCCACCAATCTTCCAATCACGCCTTACTAATCTTTATTGCGGACATGTTTACTTTTCCCCTGCTCTCGCTGAATCCAAGGGCTTTAAGGAGGCCAGTGGTGCTTTATTAAACCGCTGCGCAGATGTCTTCACATTCTAATAAAACATACTCCATCGTTTCCTTATCTATACGGCAGCAAGCACACGCTTATTCTTCCTTCGTATATCTCGCTTTGTAGGTGCGTGTTCTAAGGCATCCCGATCTCGCTTCGAAAAGTAATGTGCTCCCCTTTGATTGATCATAAAATATTACTTTCCTGATTTCTTTTTTTTCCTCTTAAGTAGTTACTCATGGCAGGTTTCTTTTCCATTGCCGCCACCCATGAGCTTATTTCAGCCTCTCTGACTTTCTCCTTGACCTTCTTTGTTGCTGTGTTGCCCACCCTACAGGCCGCATACTTGCTGGTAAGCTTCCTAGTTCTTTATCTACACTGTGAATCAATGTTTTTCCTGTACAGATATCTGAACACTCTCCCAGTCCATTTGCTTTCTTCCATGTAACTCAGTCATTCTTCATAAATAATTTTACTGCGAGCTTTCCTCACTTAAAAACTAGTCCAGCCCATGTCAACCTGTGCAGCTTCATTTTCAGACTTCCCGTGAGCGCCCAGTGTGAGGGGTCCCACTGACTTTTGGTTCCCATCGAGTCCTGACTGTACCCCTGATTTCAAGCAAATAACCGCATTTCCAAATGTAAGTCCTTGAATCATTACACCTTTCCACATACCCCGGAGCACCACGTACGTATTGTATCCCCGTAGCGCTCTGTTTCGTTATGGCCCCATTATTTCTCCCTGTGTTAGGATATATCTATTGCCTTCGTTTAACCATAGACCAAGTTATTATATTCTTTCACACAAGGTATTTTGTGGCCCTGTATGGACATTGTCTGTTCTGTTTTCATCGAATACCATAACACCCGTTATTTTGACGTAACATTTCTGGCATAAATTATCGCCTTCCTTTTCACAGATATTAGCGGTACGTTGCATATCGCTTTGCTTGTTAGCTAGGAGCACAATGTCGTCCACATAAAGCAAACGTGGATGCTGCTGCTGTACTACTGTACTCGATTGTTTGTATGAGAAATCAAAACCAGATATCACTTACTTCTAGCGCCCTTTACATCCTCTCCGCGTACATCATAAACAGCAGGGGGGATAAAGGACACCCTTGCGTCAGTCCCTTGTTGATATAAGCTTTCTCCTCACTCCTCATCCCTTCCATTCGACCCAAGTGGTATTTTATAGCTAAATCTCTCTCAAAAGCTGTAGACAATCGTCACTTAAGCTTTCGCCTTTCAGAATATCCCACAAAATGTCGCGGTATACGTTGTCATACGCTCCTGTAATGTCTAAAAAGGCCAGGTATAGCGGTCTGCTTTCTGCTCTTGATGTTTCAATACACTAAATAAAAACAAATACGTTATCATCGAAACACATACCTATTGTGAAGCCATGCTGAAGTTCTGCCAAAATGCCATTGTTATCTGCGCATGCTTGCAGCTTTAATTTGATTAACTGCATTGCTAGCCTGCATATTACCGATGTAATGGTCAACGGTCTATACGAGTGAATTCTATCTTTCTACCCTTAGCTTTATAAATTAAATTCATTCTACTTTGTCGCCTACTGTCTGGTATTAGATTAAGAACCAGAACTTATTATTAGATGTTGGGTCACATTACAAGTATTTAGTATGCAGAAGGAGGTCCCAGTTTTCTGTTATTCGGCTTTGTTTTGCAGGGCGACACCTGGTGGCTATTTTTGGGTAAGGAGTAGTACACCCAGGAGCATGTACGGCCTAATGCGAGGTGACCAATTTGGAGTTGTACGAAATTTTTAAAAATCGCCCGTTTCAGATAACATTATTCTGCTCCTTGAGCTAGATTATTCAAAGAAGCGCACATTACTTGCTCAAAAAAAATCACATAATCAACTAATTGTCGAGTATTAAACTAATTATCTGCTGAAATAATTGGATTACCGCACATATTGCAATTTCAGAATTGTAGCCGACAAGCTTGCAAGGCGTACCCCCTTAGCATTATTTTCTTGAAGGACGTCAGTTTAGAGATATGCGCAATCAGAGTCTCCATAAATATGCATTGTTGTTCTTCCGCTTAGTTTATTCAGAAAACGATACTTTGTGCATTGAAGCTCAAAAACAGCTGGAATACCTATGTATTTCGTGCTACGCTTTGCGAAATATCTTGAAAATAATTTCATTCAAGAAATCCACTTTAAGTGGATACATCTTGGAAGCTCTCCGGCTACAATTCGTAACTTGCATTATGTGCTGTAAAGTAATAAGGAAGTTAATTAGCGAGTCCGCGTTAACAAGTTCGATATGTGTCTCAGTTTCTGGTGCTTGTAATGTCCGCCTCTTGGAATATTTCAGCTCAAGGACAACATTTATCTGCTGCAGGCGATTTTGAAAAATTTCGGAAAACTTAAATATCATCAGGCTGTAGGCACGCGGAATATCTTTCGATGAATGGTGACGTTGGTCTGCATGCGGTCTGATGGCGCTTGTGACAAGGCAGATGTCATAGAATGAAGCGTACGGGCTGATAACACGCGCCGGTTCTTTCGCAAAAAATGAACCACACTGTTCGAGGTAACAAAGACGCTTACGAACATCACGTTCGGTCAAATGCAACACACGCAAGTTAGTACACTTATTAGGCCGCTCATGCTCCAGGGCACGCTATCTGGCACCGAGCAACAGCCGCCAGGTGTCACCCCGCAGAGCAGAGCCGGCCGTTTGCTCTGCTCTACATAGCAGTGGACGGGACTGCACACTTCTCAGTGCCCCCTCTTCAAAAGCATCGTCCCAAGGCTAAAAAAAACGAGAGGAGAAAGCTAAGGCACACGTATTAAAGAAATATAACCAACAGACAAAGAAACAAAGCTTGAGATTTTGTAAGGGGAAGTAGAAGGGCCTAAGGATCATAGCATAAACTACTTGAGACGTCAAACTATTTTGTATGGCCCGAAATAGCATCGCAAAAATTTCTAAGTCCTTTTCAGCGTATTGGGGTCCATACACAAACACGTTTCGGGGCTGGTATTTCACGTAGAGTCGTGGAAGACTGTAGTGTCGGCTGCCTGTCCTTTGCTGATTGTTAATGCAAAGATGGACCAGTTCTTGTGCTTCTTCGGTGCGCTGGAGATAGGCAGCGACGTCGATATTTTCATCATCGTTGACGGGTCGCAGCATGACGTAGAGAGTCGTCGTCGAGTTTCATTCGTAAAATACCGTGAACGGCGTAATTTGTGTTGTTACTTGCGCAGCCACGCTATACGCGAAGGCTACGTCGGGAAGGATAGATGGCAACCCACGTCTTGTGTTGAACGTCCACGCACACCGCTAACATGTCGGCGAACATCTTGTGCAGGCGTTCCGTAAGACTGTTCGTCTGCGTGTGGTAGGAGGTTGTCCTCCAATGACTTGTCTGAATACACTGCACGATGGCTTGCGTAAGTTCCGCTGTAAGAGCCGTTCTTCTGTCAGTAATGAGAACTTCTGATGCACCATGTCGCAGCAGGATGTTGTCGACGAATAATTCCTCAACACCCGCCTTGTACTTGTATGACCCGTCATAGCTACCTTGGTCCAGGGCTTTCATTTCGATGTAGTGGGTTAAATAGTCGGTGGCCACGACGATCCACCTGTTTGCAGATGTTGACGTCAGAAAATGTCCCAAGAAACCCATCACGATCTGATGAAACGGTCGGCAAGGTGCCTCCATAGGCTGCAGTAATTCCATTGGCCTTGCCGTGGTGTCTTGCGTAACTAGCAGTTTCGGCACATCTTGATGTAATGTTGACGTCGGCGTTCAAGTGTGGTGAGTAATACATCCCGGACTCATCGGGAGTGTACAGGAGAAACCGAGGTGCCCTGCTCTAGGGTATAATCATGAAGGTCGTCAACAAGCTCTGGCCGCAGTGATAAAGACACAACCGAACGGTTGTAAAACTTGGTGGACGGGTTTGATATATACTGAAGGTATTGTATCGCAAAGAAACACGGACAAAGTAGAGGACAGGAGACCACGGGCGTTAAATCACAACTCACTTCCTGGGTCGCCCAATTAAAACAGGACGTCCTTCATTCAAACAAAAAGAAAATTCTAAAATTTGTGTCTCGCTACCTATTAAACAGATCGACGTGTCACGGACGAAATCCGTGCCTCTTTGACTAATATGATAAGCTGCCAAAAGTTCACGAGCAGTACAAGGTAAATTTAAACTGGTAGCGAAGACCATACGTGCCCACACATCATGAAAATAGCGGCGTGGGGCAACCGCCGCCATCTGTGAGTCGTGGGAACAACTTATGCAAAAAAGGAAAAAGTACAAAGTCAAACAGGGAAATGGAAGTGACGTGGACAAATGCTGTTTGACGCGAATGTTTGAATTGCTTAAATAGCGTCCCACATTTTGACCGCTACGCCAGCAGTTATATTTATTCTGAGGCTGAGAAGAGCTTGCGACTGTTGTCACCTAACGTTCCAACGTGTCATTAAATTATAGTAGTGGCGTATGTGGTAAGGTGGGCATAGGGTGTTACCGACGGCAGTTGCTCCAGCAGGTTCCTTAGGAAGGTAAGCGAATGGGACGGAAATAAACGTCGGTGCCGAGAGGTTTCAAAAGCAACTTCACTTTTATTGATGTTGAATAAGTAAACCAACATACATCACCAAACAAAACATATGTTTCTGTGGATGAAAAGTACTATGGCCAGCACACAGTCGTAATATATAGTAACAGATGCGAAACCTTTTCACACAATAATTAGCAATTGCGTGCGACACTATGTAGCCATGTATCCATATCCGATAGTTATCAGATAACAACCTACCACATTATCTTTTATAAAACATTGCACTTGCTAATTTTGGTGACCTTAAGACGCTCAGAGTCTGTGTCATAGGGAGTGAACGATAATACCGCGGCGTTTCTACGTGGACCGCACCGTATTTATCGTCACCACGAGACACAGCGTGTCTAATGCCACAACGTGAACTTGCAGGATAACAAGAAGGCTGCAATAACGTCTTGCATGAGTGAATGCCGTGTGCTAGGACGCAAAACTTGAAGTGAAGCACACGCCACACTTTGAACAAACACGCAATGAAATAAAAAATACTCGAATCAAACCGCCGCGTTCAAGTGAGCACCGCCATTCCGCATGAAATAATAGCTGGCTTGAACAGGCCAGCTATTTCTTGCGCCAGAATCATTGGTTGGTAGGGTTCACCGTGAAAGAATAAATTGTAAAATATAAAAAAATGACATTGGCTGTTTTAGTACAGCAAAGATATCTTAAACGTAATATTTACGTGTTTGACAGTATTCTGATGAAACATTTTCGAAAATTTTTTTTTTTTGTACTGAGGGTTTTCTAATTTCAGTGCTTGTACCCCTCACTTAGTCGCACTTCAATCGCGCGCCACTAAATAATGTCTCAGGCACGCTCTTCGTTCCTACCTCCGCAACCTATCTCGATCGCCCTTATGTAGTATCCTTACTTCTATCCAGAATCTTAAGCTTACGGAACCATTATGCACAGTGGCATGCCAGGTAATGCGCAGACAGATGCACATTGCCTCTGTTAATGATCAACAATTCGTGCTCCCCTGCTCGGTCGTTAACGCACCTTCCTGTTTGACCTATGTATGCCTTCCCATACCACAGTGGTATAATATAAATGACACCGGTCGCGCATTTAACATACGGCATGGCATGCTTCTTCTCGCTATCTAGCCTTATTTGTTCGCACAGAATTCGTGGGCATAGGCCGGCTAGATTTTTAGAATAATGGGGTTTTACTTGCCAGAACCACGACCTGATTATGAGGCATGCCGTAGTGGGGGACTCCGAAAATTTGGACCACCCGGGATTCTTTATGGTGCACATAAATCTAAGTACACGGGTGTTTTCGCATTTCGCCCCCATAGAAATGCGACCGCCGTGGTCGCGATTCGATCCTTCCACCTCGTGCAGCCTGCTACATGGTGCGGCACCGAAAAAGCCGCTGGTCCGCTGTACCTACTGGTGATATTCTGCAATTTATGGGACATAACAAGCACATAAGGGACTACTTCGGTCCTTATCTTTTTTCGGGTTGTAAGTCTAGAGCCCTGTACCTTGTTCAGGAGTCCCCGAGACAGCTTCGCCGACTGAGCACGGATAGCCTGCTGGAATGAGCTTTGCCGATTGTCTTTTAAAACTGGTCTGCATGATATGTGGACAGGATTTCATGAGCGCGTATTCTAGGCACAGGGTGGTAATTTCTCTCTTAATGAGCTTTGAATGAGCAAAATTGTATGGAATGAGAGCTTTTTGCGACCATGGGCTATATGAGAAATACATAGTCTTGCTTGAAAGAAATTAAAGTGACAAAAAACTGAATTCAACCATGCCAAACGTCTTCATCTCAAAAGAGCATGCGCTTGTCATGCCGAAAAGCAGATAAAATATGTTCAATAGAACGGTTAAAATCAAGTGCACAGTCCTCCTTTAAAATAATCATAAAGACAACATATCTACAATCTCAGAAAAATTCCAGGTGGTCTGGGGTGACGCTGGTGCTGTCTTCACGGTGTGGGTTTGACGGATGAATCCAGTACATGGGCGCAAGAGCGTCTCCACCGCAGGACACATTGCAGTGACGATGAAGAACACCTGGAATCAAGAAACTAATTTTTTATTGAGCGAACCTGTACGGAGAAAAACAAGTAAAAGTCAAGCACAGCAACAACAGCTAGCACAGTCGACGATCGTCGAAAATCTGATCTGCTGGTAGAACGGGTCGGCTTTTATACATGACTCGTCGAAAGGTCTGGGGAAATCGCTGGTGCTCGCGTGCCTTTCAGAAAGTGCTACGCAATAATTAGGGCATATAATCTGATTATAAGGGTTCGGCTGGAACATGCATAACAGGTAGAATCAACGATAACATTCGAGTGAGTTCCAAATCATGTAGGCGCCTCTTTCGCTGAGCAAAACGTAAAGGTGTTAGCGGGTGAAATTCATACCCCGAGAAAATGACAAGCACGCGTCAATATGTTGCTATGAATTTAGGAACCTTGCAGGCGAGAGACAGGGATAACTGTAGATCATCTGGTTTCCCGCCCACCTGGGTCGGATCCCGGGCGCCCCGCCCAAACTTAACGAGACAGCCCATAGCGCCGTCACCCCCGGGCCACCGCGTCTCGACGAGTTGGCGAACAGGGACGCCCCAGTAACGTACAACGAAATCACTAACCACTTTTTCCAGGGACGACGTCTGTTTACGCCCCCGCACCCCGAACTAAACAGGGCGCAGGCGCTAAGGCTATGCCTGTTACAGACGCATACCTATCCGAACCCCGCCACGTTACGCATCATCTACCCGGCTGTCTACCGTCACGGCGCGTGCCCCTCGTGCGGGGACATGGCGACAGTCGCACACGTGGAGTGTAGAAACCCTCCGCCCGGTTCAACCTCGCACAAGTGGGACAAGACCCTACGAAGCCCGCCACTCCAAGAGCAGTGATGGGCCGTCCAGCCGGCTCGCGCAGTGGCAGGTCCTTCCTCTCAGTCCGAGACGCCGGCTGCGCGCTCACGTGCGTCCTGCAGGACCTTTTATCAGTTTATCCAATAAAAATGGCGGGGGGAGGCCTTCGTCCGGCAGTGGACATATAAAGAGGCTCATGATGATGAGGATGTTATTGTTCCCGTGAAACTTTGTGGTTAGTAATTGTGGATCGGTACCAGACGCCGATTGCGAAAAACTGAAGCAAGGCATGACATATGATCCAGAGAGCTTCCAGGTTCGATTTAACAATAATCTAGGGCATTGGTATTGCTTTGCAGCGATGAGGACCCCTCCGCCGCGCCTGCTATCGTAGTGTTTACAAAACAGTTAAACATTGGGCAAGTCAGCTAGCGTTTCACATTAAGTTATGTCACTTGTCAATCATGTTTTAGTCGCTATTAACGTGTTAATTCCATGCGAAGACACAAAGGCAGACGCGTTCTCACATTCCCGGAGCAAGCTGCGTAAGTTGGTGTGGATTGCATTTATAGAAATGTATTTGCGTTGGGTGATCTTATGTCCATTCTTTTCTTTTAGTCTCAGAGCGAGGATTGCCATGCTTCTTTCGCTTATTACCATGGTTCTTCACATGCTTGTCGTTTGAGCTGATTTCGAGGGCTTCGTACTCGAAGCTAATGAGAGTCCAATAGGATTTAGCGAAGTGGTGCAGCTGTTTCCGGGTGGTGCGGACGGCACACGAGAGACCTTCGATCACACGGTAATTAGATCCGTTAAACTTGCGGCCTTCAAGCAAAATAGATTTCGTGCGTTAATGAAATGAGAAATTGACGGTTATAGGGCTTCATCAGCGGGTTTACCAAGGCGGCGTGCGCGATCTAGTTTATTCGTAAGTCAATTTATTTCAACGTATTCGTGGTTTGACGTGCTAGACTAAATTAATATCCATCTTGAGTGAGTAGGTATCTGGTGTCCTCCTTAATCAACGTCAATTTTGTGTTCGTTCCCACCCTCTAAATTGTTTGCAGCAGTGCCGAATGAATCTTAGCTCTCACTACGGCACAACTCAGATGTGTTGGTGCCAGGCAAACTAAAATAAATAAATAAATAAATAAATAAATAAATAAATAAATAAATAAATAAATAAATAAATAAATAAATAAATAAATAACTAAATAAATAAAATAATAAATAAAATAATGCGGATAATTACGACACGAACGGCGTTCTGCGCCATCTCAACGCCTGGAAATTCTCCATGACTTGCGTCATTTGGCCCTTTCAGATCAAACTGAAGACATTTCAGACTAAAGGGTAACATCATGCTGCAAATTATGGCTCTTTCGAAGGTCTGTCGTTCTATGGTTTGAAAATGATAAATGGACGTTAAAGATATAAACTAGTTCACGTTTGTTAGCAAATTACCTTTCTAGAATACAAAAATGCCACTCTTGTAATGAGCGGACGCTTGGCAAGCCAGAAAACTTGGAAAAAAAAACAAGGGTGTCGACGCTGTCTTGAAGTTGCGGCAGCAGCTCGCCGTGACGTCCTACTTAGACGGCGTCTGCTACAGCCTCGGTAATTGTTTATCGTTATAAATGAACCCTATTGTCTTCTAAATGAGATCAACATTGAAGTTGGCAAGTGCCGCGAACTTTTACCATGCCAACGAGGCCTAGATAAAAAAGAAAAGTGATATTCCTCACATCACTTTACATACATGCGTTGAGCTCTCGGTGCGAAATTAACAAATTTGAACTATGACCTTCATTTTGTATTGGAATAATCAACCTGTTGTCGCGAAATTTATTAAAATTGAGTTTTCGAACAATAATTCATAGGCCTAAACTTATTAGTAATTTGACCTTTGTGTCGCTGTACTGTTTTGTTTGTTGCAAGTACATGATTCTCGAGGTTACCTACCTCAGAAGTAAGTTTTCATTGACCATTTGCTAGTTATTTTTTCTCTCCCTTCACCTCGTCACGAGTTTCGTTTTTTCCAAAGAGCAAAAGCAACGACCGAATGGTGCAGGTGCGCTCAGCACCAATGGCGAATCGACAGTCGGCAGACGCACCAGAAAGCAGTTGCGAGATAACAGATCGATTGTTGACTTGCACTGCGAACGCCGGTGGTTGAAAAAGTGCGGCAAGCATCGACGTGTGTTGCCCATGTTAGCGAACAGTGCGGAATAACGAACGAGGGAGCGAACAAACGTTCGCCGCCACTGCCCCATCGGACACGTCGAGGCTCACCGGCCCACGAACGAGCGCTGGCGCCAGGCGACGACAGCGGCCCGCAGTGCGCGAGAGCACGCACCCTTCGCGCCGGTCCCGCCGAGTGCGACTACCGATCGCCGACCAACCACGTGCGGAAAAGGCAAATAAAGCCTTTTTCATACCGCCTTCTGGCATAGCCCACAGGAAGCTACTGCCGGTTACTCGACATTTACAACCACGGAGGAGGAAGGAAAGCTTATTAAAGCCATTTCTCATTCTCTATTATCAAAGGCAATACTTCTTTCCTCCATGTTGTATAGACCAGAATTTCCAGCGCCTGTAGGTGGCCGCCATGTTTCGATATGATGATGATGAGGGGAACTGTGGGAACGGCACTGGGGGAGCGTGCCACAGAGAGTTTCCGGCTATCAGTCGCCCGCAGTGGCCGGTTCCAAAAGCGCTGCAACCGTCTTATCTGAATGTCGAGAACTGCGCATTCTTAATGCGAACACATTTCAGATTAGAATAGTGCGCCACGGAGATAATTTAGCGAGAGCACCTTGCGACATCGTCTGCGCCGCTGCTGTTGCAATGTCCTGCAGTTGGTCAACCTTTTTTCGGCGGCATGTGCCTAACTATACACGTTTCTTTAGGGTTCGAGGCACTGCATGAAATATACTTGAGGACATCTAGTGCGCTATACCTTGTTTGGTTTTATAGGCTAGCATCATGTTTGTGTCGCATGCTACTGCCATACAGTGTGCTGCTTTTTACCCTGCTTAGTCATCTCGGTTGTCATGGGACTTTAGCATAATGAAATGTTGTTAGCATACAAAAATGTTATCTTATATGCTTGGCAAGCTGCACGCAGTCGTAGGGACCGCTGAACTTGTTTATGTAAGACGAAGCACGTATGAGCAGCGCTTCACACTCACAATGGACACTCTGGCGAACGTAACCAATTAGTGGGTCAGTGCAGTGTGCCCGAAATAGAAGCATTACATTGTATATTGCTTGCGCTGCAGTTACTGGCTATTTATTATTTTCTACGCCACAGTCAATAGAAAACAGACAATATTTTGGTATTCTGGTGCGATATTGCTGAAGGGGGTAACGGCTCTTTCAGGAACGGCTGAACATGGTTCTCGTGTAGCTGGTTGTGAGCATCGCACCATACTAGCAGTTCATGCACCCACACATGAAAGAAAAAGGAAATCACGTGATGCACTGACGCGAGCGCACGTTTTCTTTTTTTTTCTGCACGCTAGTAATTCTCGCTTTCTCTTTTTTGCAGTCACGAGTACTCGAATGCGGTTCATTCATGCGCATGGAAAACACAGGACATGAAAACCGTCACGTTTCGTGCAGCCTTGTTTATTTGCCGTAACGAAATGATGCCTGCAGAAGTTTAAGGTCGACACGCGCACTCGAAAGCCTTCATCCTAACATTCTTCCGTATCCACATCGAACTTTTGGGTTGACCTCCATGCGCTTTCTGTTTGGAAAGTGAACCGAGCCGACTCAAAATAAAAACGCTTACACGACCCTGTCTTGCTTTTATCGTAGGCCCGCAGCGCGGGCATGCAAGGCGCACAATATCGCAAATAGTTGACGACAACAAAACGAGCAGGCTTGCTGAGAACGAGGGCTTCTCTGTGTGAAACCAATGCCCTGGAGTGTCGTTTCTCAGGCGCCGCAGGAATCTTGAGTACACAGCGAATGCATGCTATAGAAACACAACACACTTTTTCTGTCTTCGTAAATTTTGGCTGCAGAGCTGTCGCATGAGCAAGCTTCCGAGTTCGCTGGTTATTGGTGCAGCCAAGGACGACACAGTGCTGCTCGCACAAATAACCTTTGCGGGACCGGCTCAGAACGTGCGGCAAGGGCGCGCCTAAACACTTTCTCCCGTCTCCCGCAGTCCTCATCAGAAGGCAGCAGCTAGTGTCGAGACTAGCGGCACGCCACTGCTCGCGCTACGAATGCGTGCACTAGATGGGGCACTGTGTCCAGGGCCGGCACGCGCCATGCGCTGCCGAGAAGCAGTAAGTGTGCAAAGGTCCGGCACTTGGAAGCCACGTCCACGCGACAGCTGCGCCGCCACCAATGTCCATCGTTCCCGTCGCTCGTTCCTGCTGTTGTCCGTTGTGATGGTTGTGAGCCGCTAGCGTGTGCGCCCAGCTTTGAGTTGTTGGCGGTCTTTCTTTTTGTACTTTGTGAAGTTCTAACGACGTATTCGTTTAAAGAAAGGGTTGCCCTTCACTGAGATGTTCCAGTTCGAATTACAGACACTGGTTGTCGTCTCAATATAAACATCTGAATCCATTATAGAGTATTTAATTCCGTTTACTTATCCAATTTTTAAAGAACTCATGTAAGTGAAGCTTATGAATGGTAATTAATGAAAGATTTGTTTACCTAAGTAAGCTAAATAAATCTAGGAGTTTTGTTGGTAGCGATTACTCATAATACCTAAATCATTGAGAAAGTAATTAAATAACCACTATGTTCGTAATTACTCTTGCTGTCTTCATTAGAGTGTTGATCCTGAGGCATCAAGTATTATGCAACCAGTCTCTTTACAAGATGTCTGTCTCATGTTTGAGCTATATCTTCATACGAAGCTGTAGGGTTTCATTGATAACTTATTTAATGTGTGACACGTAATTGTAAGAATTGCATGCGCGCTTCCACAGTTGATTTTGTACAGCCTAACGAAGTGTAAACAATAATGGTGACTTCTACGGTGAACTATTGTAAAACACTTGCTTTCATACTGCTAACTTTTAGGTAATGAGTTGGCTTGCTCTTCTTTTCAATATGATTAGCCTTTCTTAGACCCCCTTACACAGTACTCCGTCTCGTGGGATGTTAAGACATTGAATAGAAACATAATGGTGCAAACATTTACAAGCGCAACCGGCGCAATGATCCGTAGTTGCAGAGCGCGTAGGGGGAGACATTGCGGCTTCCATACAGGATGGATGCATGCTATGAGCGTCCCCTGTAGAATGGGACAATGGGTTCCGCCGCCAAGCGCATGACATTAAATTGCCTAATATTGTCCTACCTATCTTAAGAAAATAAAGAGCACTAAGACTTCACATCGCCAGACTTTTCGAACCCCTATTGGATATTTTGTTTTTGCGAACCAAACTTCCAATCACGTCTTACTAATACCTGTTGCGGACATGTTTGCTGTCTCTCTGCTCTCGCTTAGCCAAAGGGCTTGAAGGAGGCCAGAGATGCGTAAATCGACCGCTGGGCAGGTATCGTCACATTCTAGTAAAACATTCCCCATTGTTTCCTAAGTTTTGCTGCAGTATGCGCATTGTTGTAGCCCGCTTTATAAGTGGGTGTTATAAGGCATCCTGATCGCGCTTCGAAAAGTGAAGAGCTTCCGTTTGAGTTATCATAAATTGTTCCTTTCCTGATTTTGGTTCTTTCCACTTAAGTACTCGTAGCAGGTTTCTTTTCCACTGCCGCCCATGCTGTAGTGGCGCTACATGGTGACGTCTACTAAAGGAGCGGCAGCCACGAGCCTTCCATGAACCCACCACCATATTCTAGTACACTGTAGTAGGAGGCTATAAGTGCTTGTGCGGTGTGCTTCTATACTGAAGTGGTGAATTGTAGCGTCGTTCCACAAAATGAGAGCGAAGACGAGACGACAGACGAGCGCTCGTGCGTCGTCTCGTCTGGCAGGTAAGTTCAAATTCATTATGACGGCAGCGCGAACTGCATGGCCACTTCGAGAAATAGAAGCAACGCCGCTGTTCGGGCTCGTTAGTATGGTGCAGTGGTGAAATCTAGTGCGGGTGTACACAGCGATTAAAATATGGTGTTTTACGTGCCGAAACCACGCTATGATCATGAGGTGCGCCGTAGTGGGGGACTCCCGAAATTTGGACCACATGGGGTTCTTTAACGTGCACCAAAATGCAAATACCAGGGTGCGCCCCCATCGAAATGCGGCCGCCGTGGCCGGTATTCGATCCTGCGACCTCGTGCTTAACAGCCCAACGCCATAGCCACTAAGCAGCAACGGCGGGTGTACACAGCGATAGCAAAGACGAGACGACAGATGAGCGTCCATCTGTCGTCTCCTATCTGACTACGTGGTGGTTCTCATAACTTCCTATATTAGGTGTTCCGCTAACTGAGATTGTCTGCAAATGGTTGTTCACAGGACCCCTTTGGTCTCGGACCACAGTGTTGGAAGGAACCGCTGGTGCGCAGAGGCTTCATGCATTTACAGCGCTTTAAAGAAATAGGAAAAATAACAAAAACAGGAAAGACAAGAGGACCGGTAGGACGCTGGTACCTGTCCTGTCCGTCCTCTCCTCTTTTATCTCTTCTAAATTTTTCCTATTTCTTTAAAACTTTAGGGGAACGTTTAACTTTAGGGGAACGTAAAGCACGAACCGAACTCGGAAGCAACTGTTTTCCATTAATTAGCGGGTAAATATCATGCCACCTTGTTGTCTGTGACGTCAGTAGTGACGCCATTACTTCCGCTTCCTATTTGCGGGTTTGCAGGAATTTCGTCAAAGTCGTGCTCAGGTGGCGGGACTCTAAAGCCTACGATTCTGTGATTTGGCATGCGATAACCATTGATTTCTATAGAATTATACATATTGTAGGGAGTTCAGTACTCCAACTTTAACTAAACTTATGCTGTGATAATATATCTACAATAAAACTTCTGAATTTTGTACTGTGCTAGTTCTTTCTATTTTTTCTGATTTATTTTGAATGTCATCCCCTATCGTCTCAGTGATTTCTAATTCTAATAATTCCAGACACTTCACTAACTCAACCGGTAATTGAACTTAATAAATTATGCTCTGATATCATATATATAATGAAACCCATTAATTTTGTACCGTATTATTTTTCAGTTTTTTTCTGAATGATTTCGAATTTCCTCCCCAGTCGTCATAGCACCGGTAGTGCTGCGCAAGAAACAAGAGTGTCACTCGATGCTCGTGCCACTAAAAATTAGAGTGATGTTTTGCTTCGTGTACCCAAGTTACGGGCAAGTGTAAGGGTGCTATTCCTATATAATTGCGATAACACTTATATGGACACTACAGGCGCATTACTGCCGTCGTCGTTCTCTCTGCCATGTTCCGTATAAAGTGCAACCACGTATCCGCGCGCCGTGTGCTGTATGCGGCAGCGGCTCAATTTCGCACGCGCAAGAAAGGAAAGCGGGAAGGAAGTTGGCCGTCTGCCGTCGTGCAGTGGACTCCGGCTGGAGGAGACGGAGGGGGTTGCGCTGTGCTCCTGCAGCAACCGCGTATTCCGCAGCCGCGCGCGCCCTGTCTTCAAAGCGATTTGCGTTGAGGGCAGAGTCAAGGCGCTTCGACGGCTCATACATTTGTGCGCAGTACGTTCTCGACTCTGAATTTGTGTTGAAGCAATAGACTGCACGACGGTCACTTCGCTCGCTGCTGCGGGGCAGTGCCTGGGGGCGCCGACGACTCACACCTTCGTTCTCGCCGCAAGTCAAATCCGGTACCTCCGTGACGCACACGCAACCCGTACCACCTGCCACAGAAGGTCAACATAGCGTTCCTCCGTCTACCCTCCAGATTCAGGACGCTTCGCCTCCTATCTCATTCCCCGCTTCGCTGAACGATACCTAGACTTTCGTCTAGGTGGCGTTGCTTTGCGCCGCACTGAGCATGCTCCTTCGTATCGTCCCCGGCCGGCGCGCCAATGCCCGGCACCAGGGGCCTTCCGCCTCAGGCTTCCTTCGCCGCTTCAAACATCGCACCGCGATTTCACTGGCGAGCCATGTACGATTGCGCGTAAAAGGCAAGAACTGCCATCACTGTTTTTTTTTTGTTGTTGCGGAGCCAAATATCTGCGCCAACTTGCCGATTATGACATCTTGTTTAAATTGTCGTGCATGCCCTCAAACAAACTGAAGTGTTCGCACACTCAAAGCGAGTAGCCCCCATGTAACGGGAGGTGCAACAGCTATTCCTTCGAGAAATAAAAACGACTCTGTTGCTTCGGCATCATAAAAATTATACATCTGTGGGAAAAATAAGTATCACTTCTTGTTTTTTCACTATGGAATGTACAAGGGCGTTTGACTCAAGCTACTTGTATTTATAATGGCTGCTCAGTCAGTTGGTTGCTTTTAATCACCACATCTTAGAAAAAAATTATTGCAGCAGCCTCAATGCTATAAGCGTTTTATGTGCAACGACTGCTCAAGTTACCAGTACGCCGTATTTAGGGACGTAAGAACTGCTACTTAGTAAAGTTTGTTCAGATAAGCGCTTGGCATCCGTTCCTTGCTCCTCGCCACCTCCGCTTAAACTTCACTCATTACAAAATACTCTCTGGGAACCTTTATAGCCGCCTCTGGGCGAGGCTGTGAGGGCTGCCAAATGTGAACAAACGATGACTTTTCTGATGGTGTACTCGCTTCCCCAGAAACGCCGGCGTTGAGAGGCGGTATTTAGCAATAGAATATTTCACCGCGGTAATCTAGCAGTGCTAAATGCTGTCAGCTACGTGCACTAATGGAAACGTGCCTGGCGGCTAATACAGCCCGAAGGAAATATATTCGCTGGCTACAGCGCCCTGGACGGCGCCGCCTGAGCTCTAGATTAATTCCGGCCCGTTCACTCGGCGCCCAATTGTGTCCCGGGGGCGTAGCCAGCTTTGAACGGCTCTCCGTCTTGAGGCGCGAAATAACGCGTTTGCCGAGGCCCGGGCGCTCTCGTCGCATCATCGCCCGTCGACTGGCTACCGTCGTAACGACGGGTTAACGGCACTTGTCGGATGAGTGCTATAGGCTGGCGAAATCACCGCCTTGAGCCGGTGCCTCCTCCCGGGTGCGTCGTAGGCTGCTGGAAGCTGTTTCGGCAAGCAGGACCTTCGCAGATTACGTGGCGCTGAGAGAGAGTAAAATCCGCGTATGACCGCGTGAGTTCAATGGAGACCAATCGCGCTATGTCGGCCTCCTTTCGTTAGAGTTTCAGGCATTCTCCCTGCGTCTTTTATAGAAATGGCCTATCTGACCAGCTAGCGGAGGGTGGGCTGGACGACATTCACTGAAGCATTTCCGGTTGGCAAAAAAGTAGAAGTTTAATTAAAAGGTCGTAGATATTTAGTTACTTCTTTATACATACTACAGCTCCGTATATTGACATATATTTACCCACGGTAAAAACTTGCCTCAACTGCACACGTATGAAAGGAACACGTCGATTACCATTGGTGATTACCGTGTTTATTTGCCCTTCTTCAAGCGCTCTTCAGAGCGCTTGAAGAAGGGCAAATAAACACGGAGACACTTGTCTACAAACTGTTAGGGAACGCGTCTCAGCTCATATTTTACTTCGCCGGAATAGGTATATAAAACACGGTGGGAATATGGGCGAATTGGTAGTCCATTTGGACCTGCTAGAGAGTGTTTCTTCATTATATTAGATTTGGACTCCTGCCACTTAGACCAATGAGACTCCCTGTCAATAAATGTTTTATTCGTCATTCAATAAGGTTTATAGCCGCATAGAAAAGGTCAACTATTCACGTTGGTTGGCAACTATCACCGATGGTGTCTGCACAAATATTTTATCATGGTTTTGCTGTTGCATCCGCTGAACGCAATTTGTGCTTTAACGGTTGTTTATTTATATAGTCAAATGACCTCGCACGCACACACGCATATATATATATATATATATATATATATATATATATATATATATATATATATATATATATATATATATATATATATATATATATATATATATATATATATATATATATATATAATATCATATAATAATTAGCTAAAATTATTGATTGAATTCCTTGTAATTAAGCAATTTCGCATTTCAATTTATTGTGCAAGTAGTGTCCACCGGCTGATAGACTAGAATTGCGCTGTCTGCCACAGGCAACCTTTACAAAATTTAGAAAGTGGAGGCTGAAACACCATATATATATATATATATATATATATATATATATATATATATATATATATATATATATATATATATAAATATATATGGTGTTTCAGCCTCCACTTTCTAAATTTTGTAAAGGTTGCCTGTGGCAGACAGCGCAATTCTAGTCTATCAGCCGGTGGACACTACTTGCACAAGAAATTGAAATGCGAAATTGCTTAATTACAAGGAATTCAATCATTAATTTTTAGCTAATTATTATATGACCCATATTGCAATTTAGAAATTCTACCAGTGGACTTCGCAAGGCGGATCCACTTGGAATGAATTCTCAGGACGACATCAGTTTCCAGATATAAATTCCTGAAGTTTGCGGAGAAATGCATTGGCGTTCCAGTTACTTGTGTGCTTCAGTGCATAAAACGACGTCTTGTTACATAATTAACTGGAACACCATTGGATTTCTCGGTATAGTTCGGGAAATTATAACTCGAAATTGGTCTCAACTTGACAATTCGTTCTAAGTAGAGCTGCCTTGCGTAGACCACGGCTATAATTTGTAAATTTCAATAGCGCCGTAATGTAATTAGCTGAAAAGTAAATTAGTGAATTTTTATCAATTATTCTATTTGGCATCTCAATTTTTTTTGCAAGTATTGTCGGCCGCTTCGAGTAGAGCAGCACATGAACTAGAATTGTGATAGCTGGCACAGCCAACCTTTGAAGATTTTTGAAAGTGTTCGCTGAAACACTCTCTGTATGGCAGCCTCGATCATGGCATAAGGTTGTTGTAGCAGTAAATGAGTTTGGAGCAGCAGCAGTGGCCCAAGTCCGTATTTTTTTTTTTGTTTTGGAGCAGCTCTCCCCAGAAACGGCATATTTCAATATGTTGAGTGGATTAAACCAGGCGGCAGTGAGTGCACGGTCTTGTCTAAGCACCAAGTGCGAGCTGTACTCCATTGCAGTTGCTTAACAATACCACGGCTTGTCAGCGGCTTTATCGCGGGACAGGCGGCAGGATCGGTGACATTATGCGAGGGCGTGCAAGGCGATTTCCCGTTTTAGTGTCATCTGCTGCGCTGTCCGCTTCACCATTGCATCTCACCACCACAACGCTGCTGCCACGCGGTGCGGTCGACGTCTGTGCGATGTTGCTGAAAGATTGCAAGATGCAGCTGTCCTGCCTGTTTATTCCAATACCGCCAAAATTGATGGAGGCCACAGTTGTCTTGCTTGTTGCAGAGGAGCTGTGCTCGTCAACTCAGCTCGTGTCATGCATTTGAGCTTGGAAACTTGAGCTTCGACGGTTTCTGTTGCCTTCCTGATTAATACTATGGACACTAGTATATTTCGCTTTAAACAACGATCTGCAGGTTTCAAATTTTACCGTGTTCTTTGCCGAAAACGTTCAATAAATTGAGGCTTAGTTATGAAAGCCTATTCACATTGTAGCGGCTGTTGAGTGAACACGCTGTACTGGAAGTGCTGTTTTATTTTTTACCTGAGTAATTATTTCTTTCACTAGCTGAAAAATGTGCTATCAGCTTGTTTTGTAGTTTTTTCAATTAAGTCTGCTTTGCAAAATATGCATATTTATGTCGCTTTCCAGCTCTTATTTTAAGCCTTGAGTATGTGGAAGCAGTCAAGCTGCTATCAATGCAGCTTTTGTCCCTACCACGGATTTATATTCGCGCGGACAAATTTGGTGAATAAATCGATCCATTCCCCTTATCGTCATTGTAAGAAACTTTAACACTTGTGCTGCTTGGTGTTGAATGTAAGAGGTGGTTAAAACGCAAGACAGGTGGACGCTGAATTAGTTACAGCGTTTGGGCTTCGTTATTGAACGACTAAATATACATACACTGATGTTTTCTCACACGAAGACAGCTGAATTCAATTCGATAACCTCAGTCATGCTCCTACAGTATTGCACGGAGCATTAGTTGTGTAGTAAAGTTCTATTGATGAGCTTATCGCGCTCTTTAGCATTCCATCGAACACTCGTTGCCCACTAACCCTACCGTAAGAATTATACAAAACGCATTAGTGTTGCCTTAAATATGAGGCCCGTTTTGATATCATTCTGAATGTGGGTATTTCACTCTTACTCATACTGCGTGCTAATACCAATTACTCTTTCTTATTAGCCATACTTCTTGCAGTGCACAAATGGTCAACCACTTCGACAGCGATGCGAGTGTCGAAGTCTCCCAGAAGATCGCATTGTTTGGAAGCTTCCATTATTCATAAATTGCCTGCGCTTAACAATGACTAATACAACTTGCTCTTGCCCTAGGTGGCCTCTTTGCGAAGTTGGGCAAATACGTCACCTAAGGAGTAACGTCATCTAAATACGTCACCTAACGAGAGCCAGCGTCAGCAGGTTTCGGGATTAGGAACACAACTCGCTGAGCAACAAGGCGTGAGTTAGTAGGAATCCATCGCGAAGAAACCGTAGCGCTGCATGTTAAGGATGCGGGTTGAAGAAGGTGACCGAAGACATCAAAGGTACTCAGCGGTAACTAAACTGAAAAAAGAACTCCGTATAGAAGGGCAAGCAATAACTGCCGCGCAAGCTACAAAGTTAAACCTAAGTAGATTACTTAGCGTGGGTTAACGTTATCAAAAGAAATAGAAATTTATCAGGTAAGCTTAATAAGCGTGCTTATCTCAAAAAGCATTCTTTAAAATCATGGGCTACATTGGCTTCTGGATTTGCTTTTTTCACGTATTTAGGCGGCTTTGTGAAAGACCTTTAAAGTACCTTAACGCTAGGTTTGTGTGACACAGGAATGGTAGCAAAAGATGTTACACGTTGAAAAAAATGCGTGGAGCATTTTTGAATTTCATGAAAAGTGATCTTCAGTGTGCGAAATAAACTTGGCTGTCTGCTCTACCGCTCATAAAAAAAGGTTGGCGGAAGACCTTCAATTTCCGTAAATCATGCACTCCTTCATTAAGCATATTAGAAAATTTGGCCCATCTATTGAGGGATAGCACATTCCACTAATCCGTCTTGCGGACTTGCATTCTTAGGTCAGACAGCGTGCTGCAGAAACGTACGGTTGAGAGAGCATTACAGACAATTCGTGCACAGTGTTTGGGTTCCACCTTACTGCCGTTAACATGTCATATCAACCAAGTCTTCACTTACGGACTACATTTGTACGTGTATGACAATATTTCGTACAATATTGATCGAGGCATTTTCTGTGACAAATATGGTGAATATTGCATGATTATGTCCTCGGAAATAATATTTTAGTGCGTTTAGTGAATTAGCGTGCGCTCCGTCAGATCAAATCCCCGGAAGTGTGCCCTAGGTGTCTCTGGCATTTTCCCTTTCCGTTTCTCTTATTATATTGTCATAATTATTAATTCAGGGTATGAAGGAGGTGGTTGGGGCACTTGCTCAACACTCCGTGCCATGTAATAATTATTTTTGAACATAATTCAACCATGAGTTATAGTAGTACCTTTTTCACCCTCATCTGTCGCGTTTCTTTTAATGCGTTCAGCGAACCTATGGTTTAGTATGAGATTAATGTAGACGCGAGCACCAGCATGAGTTGTGGTTGAAACTACATTTTCGCCGACGCCCTGCCATAGTTACAGAAGCGGGGTTTAGTGTATGTTTCCGCCACGCACGTGGTCATTTCGCGCGATTACGATCCGCGCTAGGCTCGCTTTGGAACGAATGCGATCGGCATCCCCTAAAAACAAGCACGCGGCGATGGCATGCTTGCCTACGCTGGAAAACCGCCTTGATGAACTGAAGCACGCAGTAGGCGCACACTCGCCTGCAGAACGAAACCTTCGCGGGTCGATGACAGCAGAGTCCGCGGGATCCGCTTGCCGGTCCAGCCTGGTTTGCGGAGCATCCGTGCGAGGGACATTTTCACTGGAGAGACGTACTTGTTTAAATTATCAGAAACCTGCATGTAGTTAGTAAAAAAAAAACGGTCGGAGTTTTTTATCTGCTAATTATTATCTTTATTTCAGCAAAACAAAGGTCAAAGGCTGAACGAAACACAGAAACGACGGGACTGGGCGCTGATCATAGCCGCGAGAGTTCTTTTTTTTTCATCGCGACAAAGCCTTTTTAAAGGCAAGTGGCTTCTCCCACGCCCATGTTTTCGTCTGCATAACATATAATCACTGCATATTCAACAACAACAATTCAGCAGAAACGTAGTACAAAATTCAGTAACTCCCTTAGCTACTTGGTGGTTGTTTATTTACCAAGTTTTCAGTTACTTTGGCAGAAAAGTTTAAATATCTTCTCGAGTGAGCCATCGTTCGCCCTTCTGGAAACTGAAGTGTTGGATGGCTGACTGCTGAGTTATAGGGAGTTCTGATGCGTTCATACTTAATTGCTATCGTCAGATTAGGAAGTGATTATAGTCACATGCTCGTTTGCTGTAGAACCAAGGGTGCTACAACTGCGAATGACAGATACAACTCTCTATTGGGCATACTTCTGCCCAGGAAAAAAAAAAAAAACGTCTGAAAGAACTCATCTCACAATGAATGCCGACGGTAAAGTGACGAGCATCGAAGCAATATAGCGACGCAGCGCACTGCCAACGCCGAACTGCATCACGTATCAGGCTTGCATTCAGTCGGCATTCTCCGGTCACGCTGCGTCATATGGCGGCGCCCCCGAAAAGTCCGTGCGTGACGCTGGGGTGAGCGTATGGTCACATGACGAACAACCCCAGTGGCACAACGCAAACCAAGAAATTTACACTAACGCTGACGTGAACCTTTATGTAACGTTAGCAGAATTAGTCCTAACTAAATATTTTATGACTCATAAAAGAATTCATGATGGCCAGTCAACCTCTAGAATCTCTGCAGGAGAACGTTTATCCGTCTCACTTACTTACAGGGGACAGCGATCGTGGCAAGGAAATTTACAGAAGAATGAAAATTGGCTGGACTGCGTGGGGCCGGTGTGACTAAATACCGACTGGAATCTTACCACTGTCTTCGAAATTAAAGTACATAATTACTGCATTATGCCGGTGCCAGCATATGGGGCATAATCACGGAGGTAAACAAAGAAGCTCGAGAAGTTAACGGCCGCGCAAAAATTGAGGGAATAAAAAATGTTAGGCGTAACGTTAGGAGACCAGAAGATAGTGGTGTGGATCAGAGAAGAAAAAGAGGTAGCCGATATTCTAGCCGACATTAGGAGGGAAAATGGTGCTGGGCAGACGATGCAATGCGTAGGGCAGGTAACAGGTGCACCACTAGAGTTACAGAACAGGTACCAAGGGAAGGGAAGCGCAGTCCGATACTGCAGAAAATACGGTGGTGTGATGAAATCAGGAACTTTGCAGGGCAACCAGCTAGCGCAACTCAGGGGTTATACGAGGTGGCTGGGGGAGGCCTTTGTCCTGCAGTGTACATAATAATAGGTTCATGATGATGATTGCAAATTATTAATTTTAGGTGGTGAGTTGGCAAGACGTATCTGCAAGGAACAAATTCTCAAGATGACGCAAGTTTCGAGGTATTTATGTACAAAGCGTGCGACGAAACACGTGGCTGCTTCATGACTTCCATTTTACCAATGCATTTTCAACGCAAGATTCTAAGCGCGTATCTCAAACCTGGGGTGCTATGCAGGATGCCCCGAGTTTCTCGTTCACCCGAGTGTTGCCCGAGTTTGCTCGACGGCAGTCAGTGAACGGAGATAGCGCGCAACGGGCCGAAGGTGCAGGCAAAAAATATGTAGACAGAAAGTCGCGTATGACAACGTGAGCGCACCCTGCGCGGCACGCTGCTTCCACGTTTCAAGCGCAGAAGGCTGCACAACGAAACGCGCCAGCGCCGCGTATTGTTATCAACGGATTATCGCAACTTAGCGATACCGTGACTGCCCCGCTGTCTGTCAGCACACTTGCCGTGAGCCGTTTGCCACGCCTTTCCCGGGCGCGTCAAGGGCGTGCCTCATCTTTCGGGCGCTATCTATCTATCCGCCATCGAATGCGAACGGGGTACATGAGCGCATTCTTGCACCTACACTTTCACTCAAACGAATACGTTAACATGCGACAAATAAAATAACGCATATTTTTATTTCTTTAGGTATCTGTTTTTCGTTTTCAATGCTAGAAATTTGTGATGATAAACGGAGATCGAGCAAATTATTAAATTTTGCACATCTTGCCGTGAGTGGCGACAGGGAGGCGAAAGCTTAGAAGCGGTACATTGAAACGGGTCGCACGCACGAGGGCGTTCATACGGTGATAAGTCGCCTAGGGGCGCTGCAGTGCTATTCTCAATAAAGTCGGTCATTATCCATGGAGGGTCATGGCCACTCTTTCTCTATTAGGGGAATAGAAACGCAGCGCCGCGGTACGGCTGTTCATCGCAGGCGCTTCACTAGGCTATTAAGGCCCCCGCTTTACCAACTAAAAACGACACAACAGCTGTCGCTGTAAAATGGCGGTATGTTATTTTAGAGTGCGTAGTGTCGCAGTTCAGTGAAAATGTACCAGTTTATCTTTGTGCGCGAAGCCTTTGCGATACATTGCGAAACGTGCGTGCTTCCCCAGCGACAGAATTCATCGCTTGTCATCGCTTGCCCAGTGAAGGCGCCTCTGAGCGCACGTACGCAGTATATGAGTGTGTTGTGCAGTCGAAGGTGCTTGCGGATTACCTCTGCTGGAGCCAGCAGCGATCGCAGATGGATATCGTAACGACACCGCAGCACTCGCATTTTGGCAGGTGAGGACTCTTGTGTGCAGTTATGAAATCAGATTTCGAACGGAGAGATGTGTTGGAACTGTTGAGTGCGCAGTGCTTGTGATGAAGAAATGTCATTGCACTGGGCCTAGAAGAGCGAGCGATTCTCGGACGCTGATCGTGTTTACGATGTTGTGGCTCCGTTTCATCACCGATGACAGAGCAGCTATCTGAAACGACTGCTGCAATAAGCCCTCCTCAGCATCGTCGTCCCCCTCGACGCCTTGCAAGCACCTACAGTGACGTGCCGATAATTATTTACTGTGCGCTACGCGCCGCAATGCAGGCAATGAAACCGTGTTGTGCGGCCATCTCAGCCCGAGAAGATGTGTGCCAGCGACAGTCAACGCTTTGTTTTCGATAGTGGTGCTCAGTACATCACCGATGACAGTGCGTTGTGCGTGTTTTATGTCGGCGGTCAAGATTGTTGATGCCTCTCAGCTCGACACCGCGTCGCTGTTGCCGGCAGATAAGTTGGGCGTGGCCCAACTGTAGTGGGTGCGCGCGCAATAGTTACATGCCTCGCGCGGGGCGTGACCTCTGGTTTTGATTGACAGGCGAACTCGTGCTAAACTCGTACATCGCGAAACCCCCTCCGAGTTCAACTCGGGAACATGGCGGCGGCAGCAGCAGCGGCAGCGGCATTGCATCCAGCGGCAGCAAGCGTCAGTATGACCGTCCGGACCCGTTCACCTGCATGACCGGCGGGGAGTTTCAGCGTCATTTTCGCCTGTCGAAGACATCAGTGTGCTGGCTGTGTGACGAGCGAGGCGAAGACTCTCGTCTGCGGTGACAGCGTGGCGGGCTTCATTCGCTCACCGTCTTAGAGCAAGTCATCTGTGCCCTCCGTTTCTACGGGACTGGGAGTTTTCAGGGAAGCGTCGGCGCCGAGCGTTACATCGGACGCCATCAAACTACTGTTAGCCACTGTGTCAGAGATGTGTCTGACGCGCTTATCGATGCGGCAGTGCGTAAGCGGTGGCTAGCTTTCCAGAATACTGCGGCGGAGCGGGCATATATAAAAGAATGCTTCCCACTTCGTGGGAACATTACGAACGTAGTCGGGTGTGTCGAAGGAACGTACGTAGGAATTAAGGCGCCTTCAATGTCAGCGTTACTGTGATTAACAGACTTTTTCGCTGGTTGATCACTTTTTGTCGATTGTTCTATTTATCTGTCAGGGTGCCTTCCAAATGGCTCACTTTCTTGGGAAAGGGGTTAAGTATAAATAGATAAATGGATATCACTAATTGTGTGAAGTAACCTATGAATCCTAATCTCATAAAGAACTTGGGGTTCTTCATTGGTGAAGTTACTAAGTATGCACAATGCTGAATTTTGGTCATGCGTAATCTATCGGCCGCACTATGAAACAGCGAGGCATTGCACAATTTGTTGCAGCGCGAGATGTGGATGTTGCGCCAAGCCGGTTGTGCCTATGCATTTGTGGCGAAATGAAAATGCATTGAGAATCTTAGTGTGTTGGCTTGCATGAAGAAAATACTTCAGATTGTTTGCTCTGTTCACTGTCGATGCATGTGCCAGAGGTTCAGTGCATCTTCTTTTTTTTTGGGGGGGGGGGGGCGGCGTTATTTTGGATGGATAAATTGTATATTTTCGTCTCATAATGGGGCTCTAATTCTTAAGCATTAGAACAATGCACATCCGATACTCTGCAGAACTCTCTGTACGTGAAGATGTCATGAACCACCAAGGCATTATTACATATCGGGAGAAATGTGGTGCAGATGCCAATGAAAAGTGGGTCTTTAACCTACCATGATAAAAATAAAACTTGCAGAGCAAATAGACCATTTGTACAGCTTTGCAGCAATAACTACACAAAACGTGATATGCCCAAACGAGTAAACACTTGCCGCATTGCCAAAGTAGGCTGAGCGACATGCAGCATATGTTGGCATTGAACATGTCTCGTAACTGTTATTTTTATTGTAAGCCCTCGCTGTCACACCTTTCCCTCCAGCACTCCCTTTACTGAAACGTGGCACTGTCTTTCCATTGGTGTCATGATGATAATGGTAACGGCGGCAGCAAGGCTCGTTAATGCTTGCCTCTTTGATTCCTGTGAGTTTAGTGGTAAAGAATATGGCACGTTCATACATACAGCTGTGCTGCAAAATTTAACATTTGTGATTTTTTGGAGAACTAATTTGTGTTGGGAAATTTCAAAGATGTGCACCATTGTGGCCTAATAACTAGAGCATTGGTGAGGTTGAAGACGGTGTATTGGTATAGAAGCTTGAAGTTTAATTGCACAACAATTCGACGGGGCACAAAGAGAAATACACACAGCAGAATGCTTTGCTGTGTGTGTTACACTCCTTTGTGTGCCGTTGAATTGTTGTGCGATCCAACTTAAAATAGAGCATTGGGCTTCTTTGGTGCAGGACCGAGGAAGTGTGAGCTATTCGACAACATGCCAGTGCCTTGCCACACACTTATGGAAGTCGGAAGGTTTGCAAACAAAGCTTTGCTTTCAAATCCACCTGCTCATGTAATACAAGCGCTGATTGAAAGAACCATCACACAAAAATAATGGTGAAATCAATGGCCTGTGAAAAGTGTAATTTGTATATAGATACTGTTGACATAATAGGTGCCATACCGGTGCCATAATAGGTGCCATACCGGCCTCAAAATTGTACTGGACAGAGCAGTTTGTTTCCTATGTGAAGCTCGACCTCCCATTACATGCTGTGCAAATAACCAAGCTCAGCTTGTTTTGACGTGCTACACAACATTCAGTGTAATCTGTTTTTGATTCTAAAGAAGTGCCAAACACCACCTCTTTTTCAAGGACGTCATGGGAATATTTGGCGAGACCTTTTTCAGCCCCTCATAATGGAAGTGTGGCCAGCCAGCTTTGCTTGGATGCCTTTATAGATTTCTGCTCCTGATCATTGTGTGCTATCAAATTGCAGAAGCCTATGCAACTGGTGCAAGGCATTACGTGTTTCTATAGTCGGATACAACTTTAGGAGGCTGCGGAATCTGCACTTTAAGGCAGGTGAACACAAGCCTGCACCAATGGGCACGCACTCGAGACTGATATCGTGCCGCCAGACAGACTAATATTGCTCGTTGGAGAGGGACTATTTTTTTAGACGTGTAGGCAATCGGCTGCTGCGCTTTGGTCATCTGGGTGGGGCCTCTCCTGTCTTCTGAAGTTTTATCCGACTGTAAAGGATGCTGCTTTTCATACAACACAAAAGGACAAAGTGTACAATTATTTGGCCTATGAAATGGATACATCAGAAGTGTGCTATGCAAGGGCTTAAGATGTGTGAAATATGGTACATGCAATTATAAGACAATGTTAAAGAATATGTGGTATCGAACATGCATGTAATTTGTAAATGCATGGCACATTTGAATTGGGGAGTGTTGCAGTCATATGCACAGTCTATAGGTGATAGCATTATTAAGCTCCTGCTGTTTCCTTTCTTCATTGTGAATTACACACACCGTTCATCTTGTGGCTAATGAACACGCACTGTATTCTTGCACATAGAAAGAACAAACAGCATGATGACGTGTATGCTGCATTAGTGTATTTTTTATTTACATGGTCCAAGAGCGGCACAGGTTGTCTTACGTTTTTGCCTATTTTGAAGGGACACAAAGTGCATGTTATAAGTCTCCTAATATGCACAGCACAATGTTTACTGCAATAATTTTATTCATGTTCCTGAATAATAAACAAAATATTAAACTGAAAGCTCCTTTATAAGGTGCCTTCTGTGGGCTCGACAGGAGAGCAGTGAGGGCACCGATACTACTGTTGCGGAGCAGCCCTCTGGACCTTTGCCACACTCTCAAGAGCACGTGCCTGGCGCTCGCCTACTGCCACCAGGCGGTTGAGTGGCTCCAGCAGCAGA
This sequence comes from Dermacentor albipictus, assembly GCF_038994185.2. Taxonomy (NCBI): domain Eukaryota; kingdom Metazoa; phylum Arthropoda; class Arachnida; order Ixodida; family Ixodidae; genus Dermacentor; species Dermacentor albipictus. Next base: position 178,935,533 of record NC_091823.1, on the reverse strand, counting down.
ATGTTTTGCTGCAAAAAAGTGTATTGGAATGAATCAGCCACGTACAAACCATTATTTACAAAGAAAAATGCTCGTTGCACTATTAGTACCAAGTGCCCTTAAATGTGGAAGCCTCTAGTGTAGTATGCATAGTAAAACAATGCGTTGGGACAACATTGCTTTATTTTTCAAAACTGGGGTTTTCTTTTTCAGAGCCAATTGTCATGTTGATTAGTGTGCCAGCAGCTGAGGTGGCCCTGCACCTTCACGAGTCTCTACTGTCAGCACCACAAACCTATTTTTGTTCGCTGCAAAACAAATGCCTCACCCTACAATCCCGTCTTATACGAGCTGATTGCATCCTATGCCTACAAACATCATATTCTTGTCCCATTACGCAATTTTCTACCATCCTTGGCTGTAGTTCTCTCTCCTTGACATTCATTCTGTAATGCTTATGTAATCACCTGATATGAATTGGCAACAAGTGATCGAATACGTGCATGGCCTGCCTGCCGTTTCCTTTCTTTTTTAATCTCAACTAGCATATCAGTTGCCACGGTTTACTACGCCACTGTCTTCCTGCCTTAATGCTATCTGCAACAATTTTTGTTACTTCGCTTTCTACACAGTCCTTGACATCTCAAGTTTCTTTGTTAACCTCCAGGTTTATGTCCCATATTGCATAACCGGTGGAATGCAATGATTCTAGACTTTTTTCAAGGATATCGGTAACGTGGCGATCACGATTCGGTAATGCCTTCCATGTGCTGTTCAACCCATGAAATGTTTGTATAAGTTTCCTGCTTTATATCAGTACTTGCTATTGATATTTCACTTGGATAAAGATACTCTTCCATAAATTTTCTAGCTTAATGTCACTCATGAATTTCTGTTGCCTTACCAAGTTAGTGGAGGTTACCTTCATCTATTCCATATTTTCGCGGGCCCACTTGCACGTAAAAGCACGAACACTCATTGGTTCTCACTGCCTTCTTTAAACTGCTGGACATTGAGTTCGTTACTACGAAAGTGACTTAATCCGTGCACTCTTATTATGCTAAATATGAAACAGTAGAAATATACTTATCTGCAGTTTGTCGAAGTCTCCTTCACTGTGTTGGTAGCGAGATCCATCGTCGGTACCACCTCGTCGCTTCGTAGCTATATAGGATGTCTACCTTTTGCCCACACAATGTAATGTTCGTGACGCTCGCAGTCACGCAGAGTGGAGGAACTCGGCGCACTCGCAGAAGCAGCACCGGACAAGTTGTTTCTTCAGCACTTCGCCGTGAACAGTAGGTGCGCGTTGCGATCTGTAAAATCGCCGAAGCTATTGGCAGTCTTACCGGGTGCACGGGAAGATTGCCCACGGAGGAACAGAACTATCCAAGAAATAGTGGCCTTCGTCGAGCCTGATCACTACGTCGCGCACTGCAAGCTCGTTGTACGGGTTTGTTTACACTGGGCCTCCCTGATGCTTAGCCGCCATGCTTGCCCGGTGAATGGATGTGATGACGCCACTACAGCGCTCCCTCGTGGTATAATGCGAAGGGTACTAAATTACAAATTAGTCTAAGACGCATTCAGTGCACATCTCGTAAGCTTCAAAATGCTTCTAAACCACGTTAAAGTAACTAATAATATTGTACTAAATGCATTTGTTTTACAACTTGCTTCTGCATGTAATGCACTCGGTGGAACGACAAACAAGTGAAAGAAGGCACGACCATGCACCGACGGTATGATCACGTGAGCCCCAGTTTGTCGACCGCCCAGAAGGCAACGCCCAAGAAATGATAGCCAGCCAGAGTGAATCTAGATAAACCAATGAAACTGGAGGCTTGTCGAAAGATAAACTGTGTCTCGGTACCATTCGTGCTTTCATTTTGGGGTGTCGCCAGAGCTCGTGAAGATCCCGAGTTTCGCCAAACTCGGCGCATCCTGCATAGCGCCCCTGGTACTATCTTCAAGAAATTTTTCAAGTGGGTTTGCATTGCAATGTCACCGACTACAGTTCCCATATTGCAATATGTCCTGTAACGCAAATACTAAAACAGATTGGCAATATTCTGTCAATTATTCGATTATGTGTTTTCTTTATTAACACCGCTGAGCAGGGTGGTTAGATGTAAGAAACTTGGCGAAAAAATTTCGAGCTGTCTATTCGCCCTCTTTCTGCTTTACACTAACGTGTAACTTACTAGCCGCGTGTGAGGTGAAACGGAAGGGACACACCAGGAAAACCGTAAGCAGGGCGAGTTGGTATTATTACATATTAATTAACAAGTGGAAGGCGGTGCTCTTTTCTTGGTTTGTAGGTCCGTGCACTCTTTCATTGCGGCACACGAGGGGACGAGGATAGGCGTTCCTTTCACAACCGAGGAGGGTGATAAAGGAAGTCAGGGTCTTTCAGAATGATACACCGTGTTGGTCGCATTGTGAGCCAGCTGCAAGTTTTTCAAAATTGTTATATGATTTTTAATGATAAATGTATAAAAGCAGTCAGGCCAGGGTTAATCGATGTGCCGTGTGTCCCACCTAATGCTAGCGAAGCTGTTGAACGAAAGCAAATATTTGGAAAAACATGGTGCACGATACACTTCTAAAACCTATTGTGTTCGGTCGTTAGAGGACAGATGATGGAGCGCAGTGTGCCTTAATATTTCATCTTGCATCATGTTTTTAAACGTATATTTTTTTCTTTTAACAGCTTGACTAAAGTAAGCTGCGACATCCTATATGTATACTCCAGAGCAACACCAGGGGCCCTGTAACATAAAACCATTCTAATATATTTTTATTCCAATATCCTGACGTCAAACTTGCGTAACCGTCGACGCAAGCATAGAGCGATCAGCCGCAGGGTAGTCTCAACAGACCAATCAAACACTCACCTCGTTCATAGGAGGTCACTTGTGTTTGCTTTAAGAACCAATAACACTGCCTACACTGAGCGGCTTGTCTTATCTAATTGCCTGACAAGAAGCCAAGAGCACGCTCAAGTGGAAAGGTACTAGTTGGGGCAGAGCCACTGCACTGAAAAATCGATAATCGGATGAAGAGAACGGTGCCGGCGTCTGCGATTCGTCCGCTTTCCCTTGCTTAGCTCCCGGTGGCTGGTCGAAAATCGCAGTGGCGTGCAACGGCAGCTTAAGAATGACGCTAAAACAGATCCTCAGCAAACAAACAGTTGGCATAAAGAGGTCGTAAACGTGCCGGAAGCGCTCGAAAAAGTTACACGGCCACGCAAAGAGTTTTATTATATGCAATAAACCCATTCTCTCTCCCAGATGCGAGTGGCTAGTGCCTTAGTCATCAGTGGCAGCCATCTTTTATTCTTTTCAGAAAGGGGGCAGCCTGCAGCTAATCAGAAGAAAATTCAGTTTTTTTTTCGGAATATTAATGTATCTTTACCGCGTACACGTCACGCTGACGCTGTGAGCTTTTGAGGTTTTGTGACGTCGCGTGACAGGCAGGTGAAGTGAGTGCAGCCTGAAAACTTTTGACCAATATCCGAGGGCTAATGACGAAAAGGCGTCGAATCAGAAATAACTATTTTCTTTTGTTTGGTGAAATCATGCATAATCAGTGTGTCCACGTCATATCAGACGGAGCTATCGCGGTTTTTGTGGCGGCACGTGACAGACAGGTGAAGTGGGGGTGTTCCAAAAAAGTTTTTTTACCAATTGTGCAGGGCTGACTGCAGAAATGGAATAGAAAAAATTCCAGTAGTTTTACATTATATACAATACAAATGCCTTTATTTCCATAAACGTACAATTTATGGGGGATTTAAGGAAAAAGTTGCTCGCAACAACTTGACGGGCCTTAAACCCGGTCTGAGGGCAGCAGCAGAAGGCACAGGCACTGATTTAGAACCGACAAAACGAATACATACAAAATAACAAATAAATACAAACAAATAATAAATACATATCAAATAAAACAAATATAAAAATAATATAAAAACTAAACAAAACAATAACAATAAAAACAATAATAAAAAACAAATAATCAATACAAACAAATACATACAAGCACCCCATATCTCCGTAGCAGGTATCGTTTGTAATAGGTTGGCTGAAATGTGGCATCCAGACGTGAAGGCAAAAATTGCACGAAGTACGGATTTGTATATACCGCTTTACGTCGAAATTAGCGCACGTCTTCAATCCACAGGTCGTTTTGTTCTTGAGGTCAAATTTCGGTCAGCATAGAGGGTGGCTTGCTCTATCCGCGTGTAAGAACAACATGTAATACTATTACCACCAATACCTTTGCATCCTTACAACCCACGCGATTTCATTTTGGGTTGTATCGAGGAACAGAGTCTTTACTCAATCCTGCATAGATTATGTGTGAAGATGGCGCTGTTGCCGCACCAAGGAGGGCACAATTCGAGCCAAATTTGGCCTCTCGCTCGGCTCTAGGAGAGGCCTAGCTTGGCAGTACGTTTACCAATGCGAGCGGGAGTGCCCGTGCTACGCGTTTGAGAGAGCTTTCAGCCATTCTATGCATACTGTATCAAACTTTAACCTGAGCTCACCAAGAGTTTAAAGGCTTACAAAATTGGACGGAAGTGGAGAGAGAAACAGAGAGAAACAGAGAGAGATAAAGCGCATGTACACAATCGCTGCTGTTCGCAGCACAAGATAATAGTTAGCAACTGTCAGTACCAGTGTCGCTCGGGCAGGTGTGTTACCCATATGATAACTGCGATACTGCATTCGCAGCCTTCTGCTGCGCTGGCTTGGGAGTTTGGTATTCTAAAAACTTTTAATCTAACAATGACCTGTCGTCAATGGGAGTTCACGCAGTCGTGAACAATTGTCTTTAATATTGTGTTAAGCGCAGTGGCAGAAAACGTGTTAAGGTGTCTCATACAGGCACAGTCATCGCAGGCAGCGCTATCTAATTATCGCATGCCTCATAATCAGACTGTGGGTTTGGAAGTTAAAATCCCATAATTTAATTTTCATGTTAACTTAAAAAACCTCCATAAGACTGATATCAGAGTACGGTTGTACGGTATGGAACTTATACACGAAGTCCGCAATAGTAAATTAAAATCTATAACTAAGAGTCGTTCGTTTTATTTGTCCCCGTTGTGACTGCAAGTTCTTCCCTTCCTCCCATCTAGCTTCATAAGGAGCACGGCCGAATAGAAAGCGTAAGACGTTATAACTGTCTATCCCCTGCTGCCATATTACCAAAAAGAAACAGCCACATACTTAATATTTGACCTAGTAACTGTCGTGTCGACTGATTCAAATAGTCCTGTGATTTGCCCGAACCATTGGATTCTGGAGCTGTTTGCCTGAGAAACGCAATTATTCTCTTTAAAATGCTTTTTTAAAGAGCGTTTAATAAATTTTCATTGGCTTATAGTACTTCTTGATATGTATGCGTGTTGTATGCCAGTGTGTTATTTTTCTTGTAGCTTGTGCATTAGGTGCCTGTGTATTAGCGTTTTCTTTCGTGTTTATTTCATTTTTGTAGCTCCCCATTCGTGAGAGAGCCCTGACTCACTGCAGTATCTTGATATATAATATTAGAGAACATAAATAAGTTACTCTCTGACATTGTGTCTGAGCTGCAATTGGCGGCAAATAAAAACACATGAATAGCAAACCTGCAATAGAATAAGAAGGTTATACGGTTCATTTATGCCAATTCAATATATAATAATCCATGATCCATAAGGACCATATTACAATGTCTATTATGTAATTCTATGAGGTAGATGAGAAAATGGCGCCAGGTTAGCTCATTTTGTTAGAACCTCGCAGACGTAAAGCAATGATGTGGGTTCGCTCCCCACTGGTGGCAAGCCATTTTGGCAAGTTGAATCATGTGGCGGCTAGGATTCAAAAAATAACGAAGCCTGGTTCCACTGATGATAATGGGGAGTTTCATTTACTTGTCATAATTAGTTAGTTCACAGTGAAGTTGTAAACATTGTGAAATTCTCGTCTGCCATGCGGTGGTATACTTGCTCACGTCACTACTTCATGAAAGACTAAAAATAAATAACTCCACAGTCAAAAGATGTATTCGTTGTCTGTACACAATAATAATAATAATAATAATATTAATAATAATAATAATAATAATAATAATAATAATAATAATAATGTTTATTGCCACACAATATACAAAACAACACAAGCAGGCCGGTCTAAGCCTTAGTTGGCTTGTAGGACCGTGCCAATGAATATGATAGACAAGGCAAAAGATGTACAAAAATTGATGAGAGATGAATAAAAGAAAAAAAACAAAAAAATGAAAGGCAAAAAATTAAGAACAAGATAACATTTGTTTATCTACATATAACAAAAATTGAAGAGGTAAATATTGCGATGAAAAAAAAAAGCGACGTACAAGAGCGTAATTTTACTCTAGCTGTTTTAAGATGTGTTTGAGCGTTCTTTTTGATGTCGCGTTAAATAACTCTTCTGGTAGTTTGTTAAATATGTAATAGGTAGTAACCTATTAACCTAGTAACCTAATAGGTAGTAACCTGGTAGTATGTTAAATAATAATAATAATAATAATAATAATAAATCTTTTATTGCACATAACGTATACAGGGCAATAAAACGAGCCTGTCAAAGCCTCTAGTGGCTTGAGGGACTTGGCCCGGCAAAGTCGGCAGACGGACGTGCAGTAAAACATAAAATATGAACATAATATAAACACAATATATCACCACAATACTAACATGAAATCAATAGTGACCAAGGTGCAAAAAGTTAGGAAAAGTAACATCAACAAGAAATGAAAAAAAAAAAGAGCAAGGAACAGTATTTTAACGATTCGTGCCTGATCATGAAATTTTTCAGGCATATAGGAACCGTGTTACACTGAGTGAACCATGATTTTTAGCACTTTTTTTGATGTTGCGGAAAACATTTCCTCTGGTAAGTCATTACAAATTTGGGGAACATAAACACAGCGCCTGGCTTCCCCATGCCTTGTTGAGGAGCGCGGCACCTTAAAACGAAGGAAACTACGCAGGCTTCGGGAGGTTGTATGACGTGTTTTGAAATTGCTGTCCCAGAAATGTTGTACCACTACAGTCTGTAGAAAGAGTGTTCGAAAGCATGGAAGACCAAGGACTGTGAAAATATTTTCATACACAGAGAAGGGGGCGTTATATGCTGTTTCTTAGTATGTTTCTTAATAAAGTGTCAACTCTGTTTTGCCAGATGCCAAAACAGAGTTGACAGTTTATTATATCACTTATCTGTGATATAATAATAATAATAATAATAATAATAATAATAATAATAATAATAATAATAATAATAATAATAATAATAATAATATTTATTATCAAATCTGCGAGTACAAGTACAGAAATCGGGTTCGCCTAAGCTATCCCACTGGCTTGTCACGCGAAACCAGGCAGTACGTAACAGCAACAGGACTCAGCCAGCAAAACTGACTTTTGGTTCTCTCTTTCCTTCAGAAAAAAATAAAATATAAATAAAAACGACATTGAAAACTAAGGTAGCGAGCGATAAAGTACAAGGCAAAAAGAAAAAGGCAGAGTGAATCACAAAAAAAAACGAAAAAAAATGACCAGACAGCGAAGACACGTTTCAACAATGACGGGAAAATAAAAATATGACGCCTATAATCATTCCGCGTACAATGCCTTTAAATTTTTGCGAATGTCGCGTACGGACTTACAGGAACAAATTTCAGAAGGAAGAGCCTTGAATATATCTGAAACATAAAAGGCTCGAGTATATATGCCAAATCTCGCACCTGTGTGAGGAACTGAAAAAGCAGGTGCACGACGTAAAGGAGGGCACGACACAGTGGGCACTTTAAAGGTATCCGTCCAGAAGTGTTTCACTCCCACTGTTTGACTGAACAAACAATGAGCGCATGTCCGGCATTTTTAGCAGCTTAAGAAGGTTCATCTGTTGTGGTCTGTATACGTCTAAGTAATACTTTTTAACATACATTTTAGCAACCTATTGCCAGGTACCAGAACAATGTACGAACGTTGTAATCCCACATCTGAGCACACTGTAGGCTAATGAGTGGACCAAAAGGTTCATAACAGACAAGGGTAAAAACGCTTTGATGTGGTGCAATAAACATACGATTTTATGAAGCTTGGCACATATGTTAGATAAGTGAGTAGAAAAAAGAAGACTAGAATCAACCATATGCCCAAATACTTCACAGAGTCCGAAAAATGTATTGAAGTGCAGGAACAATTAATACATCGAGATCTGTGCAAATAAAGTGAAGAAGAAAGTGAAACACGCTTGAGTGGGCTATGGAAGCACACCAACTTTGAATTAGAATGATCGATGTCAATTACATTTGCACCAAAATAATCCATTAATTTCCCGACGTCATTTTGAAGCATTGAGAATGCGTCTGGAAAATTCACATATGTGGCTAAAAGTGCAGTATCGTCTGCATATTGAAATAACTTGCAGGCAGATAGCACATTGCACATGTCCTTAACGTATACATTGAAAAGTAAGGGAGACAGTATGTAACCTTGTGGCCACACCGGCCTTCAGAAAAACATGGGAACTGCAAATGTCTGCAATGGAAACAATGAGAGCGATCTGTAAGGAAATTGTGTAACAATCGGAATAAAGGTTCTCGAAAACCTAAATTCTTGAGTTTCTCTAGCATAATCGAATGGCAAATCGTGTCAAAGGCTTTTGCTACATCTAAAGAAAGTGCGCAACATACAAGATGTTTTTCAAGTGAAGAAAATAAATAGTCACTCAATTCTTTAATAAAGCCTGAGTGCCCCTTTATAAAAAGAAAAAAAAAACGTATTGACAGTCGGAGAAGCCCCTCCCCTCCCGCTTTGTTAATAAAGCTGTTCATTACTAAGAATATATGTTTTTTCTAGAACGTTTGCTAAACTAGGCAGTATAGAAATGGGGCGATAATTATGCACACACTTAGCATCACCACCTTTCAGAAGCGGGCGAACTATGGCTGTTTTTAACCGCGTAGGAATACTTCCGCTTGTAATTATCCCGTTTAGCGTTTCTAGCAAGACATTCTTTAGAACGCCGAAGTTACTGTAAAGATCAAACATGTGAATTGTATTGATACCTGGTGATTGATGCGGGATGAAGCTGCCCAATAACAAGTAAAGCTCTTCTTCCGTCATAGTGGGTAGGAAAGGGGATTTAACTACAGGCGTAGTAGTGCTACCAGTGTAACATGATTGCTTAGACACCCCAGAAAACTGAGAGAAAAATTGGTTAAAATTGTCATCGACTGCTGATAAAATTGAATCAAAATGATCCTGAATATCTTTAGCCGAATGTGAAGGTGATCCTCTCAAATCGTTTATCGGAAACCAGGTTCTCATAGAATTTCTACGAGATTCATAAAAGCGGTTTCTCTTGTACGAACGCTTGGCTGCACGAATAAGGGCATTTACTTTATTTCGAGAAGTTTTAAATTGTGTACGCAGAATGCAATCACTAGGCGAACGTCTGCACCGTTGCCAAAGCAGGTCTTTTTCTTTGATAGCGGATGATATCACGCTGTTCATCCAGGGCTGGATCGGGCGGCGTTGGCAAACGTAAATTGTCCTTTCACTGTATTTATATGTAATGTCCATCGAATGCGAAAATTCATTATATAGCTCGAGCCTGTCGGTATTTTCAAGCAGGCCTGGCCAGACGAACAAGGCGACCAGTTTATGAAATGTAGCCATATCGGTAACAGCGTGGCAAGTGTTGGGGCTAAAATATGATAACGACCGAGAAGGAAAGCGTAACTGACAAGCTATGAAGTAAAGGTCGTCCACTTTCTGTTGTAACACTGCGCCATGAACTGATGCAGACTCCGTGCGGATGTTGAAGTGATCAATACAAGACTTTACTAAATTGTTAAGAAGCAATTCTTCCCTTGTTGGAATATCAATAAAACATTCAAAGCCATGTTTTGCAATGATATCTAAGTAACCGCATGCCGAGGTTACAGTGCGATTAAGAATATCTATGTTGAAATCGCCTACTAGGCCTATGTTAGGAACTAACGTCGTTCTTTGTAAATGTGCCTCCAGCTCATTGAGAAACAAGGACAGGTTACTTGAGGGTGGTCTATATATTGCCAAGAGTGAAATATGGCTAAGTTGGTTTGAAATGTTCAGTGCCAAAGATTCCGCACTAGAAAAATTAGCCACTACCTGTTCCAGACTCCAAGTAACCTGTACGAAAATTGCTATCCCCCCGCCTCTTTGAGTGTCACGAGTGAACCAAAAGGAAACCAATCCTGGAAGAGTGAAAAGGTTAGTCTCGGCCGAGCATATATTTATTTCACTAAGAACAAAAACGTCCACATTATGTAAAATGCTATCAACGTAAATACAAAATGTGTCCCAATGCTTTGGCAAACTGTGGATATTGACATGAACTGTCGTAACTGTTGATGGAAGGGAAAACTGACGACCAAGTGCTTGAAAGTCAACCAAACTATCACATAGAGCCATGAGGTTGTTTTGAAAAAGATAGCCGTAGTGAATGATAGACCGCTTTGAAATAATTACGTTAAGCGCAACACATCATTCCTGTCGTTCATACGGATTAAAGAGGCACCCTTCTCCTTCTTAGCAAACGCGTGTCCGTCATTGGTCCAAATATACTTATATTTATTTTCCTTTCCCTTTTTCCTGGCAAGCCAGAACAGTTCCCGGTTTGCTGCTGTAAGGTTCTCATTGAAATAAAGCTTTTGGTCATTATCAGTTTTGCATAAGTTCTGCAGTCTATGGCGACAAGCCATCCAAGTTTCCTTCACAGATACAGAAGCAAATTTCACCAGAATGACTGGAATTTTATCTTTATTTTAGCTCGGTAAGCGATGGATGGCAAGAATGCCAGAGCTGTCGAAGTCATTGATGGTCAATTTTTTGGCAAGATTCGCCGCAACAGCGCGCAAGTCCTCATTATGTGCAGCAGGAAGGCCGTGGATTTCGAGGTTTAAACGGCGTCTGTACTGCTGCTGTTTGTTCCAAGACTCCAAGATTGTTTGTTCCAAGTTTTCCAAGACTGGATCTCGATCTCTTGCTCCTGCACTTTGCGCGTGAGTGATGAAGCCTCCGAGTTGGCTTGTTTGATTTCTTTTTCACTTACTTCTATTCTAACCAGAAAATCGTCGTATTTTGTTGACATGAATGTAACTGAATCTTGAATCTCATTCACGGAAGACTGGTGCGTATCGACAGTCGACGTCAGCAACAAAAGCTGATAGATTTTAGCAGGAAGTGATAACAAATAATTGATATCAGGTCTAAGGGAAGAGAGACCGTCTAGCTTTTTATTTATAGCTCCTATTTGGCTTTGCAGTGCATCAAGTTCATCAGTAGCAGATGCGTCTGTAGCCGAGGGTCGGTTTTTTCCCTGTCGACAATGACGACATTTCCATGTGTCACGTTTGGATGAACCCATCGAAATGAACGTTGATTCTGCGATTCCTCGACAATATGAGCGCAAATGAAAGGTTTTTTTACACTCTTTGCAACACATGAAATGGTCACATGAGGAAGAGGATCAGAGCAATCTGCACAGGACGACATTGGCACGGCGCTGTCACAGGAAGATACACCAACCCTAATGCACAAAATACCAGACCCTCTAGAGCAGTCGGCGGCACGCAGAAACTAGACAATTCAGTTAGGAACCTTAGCTCACCTGGGCAGAGACAAACGTGAGTTTGTGAAAGAATTGCCGCAGACTGCAGAAGGCTGTGGATCAATCAGGGCCTTTATAGGTGACGGTGAGACGATTAACGGCCCTCTGGTGCCCTGGCTTGTGCGTGGGAGGCAATCTTGGTGCGCAAGCTTGATACGACGATTATCGCACTTGGACGCTGGCGGAAGATGGCTATATGAAATGGGCTGGACGACGCATGGTCCTTCGAATGTCCTGGGCAGAGACAAACGTTTGTGGCAAAAAATTGCCGCCGACTGCCAATAATAATAATAATAATAATAATAATAATAATAATAATAAAGAGCTCCTGGGCTGCCCCTGTGATCCTTCTCAAGAAGAAAGACAACTAATGGAGATTCTGTGTGGACTATCGCCGCCTAAACGCCGTCACAAAGAAAGACGTGTACCCCCTACCATGAATAGACGACGCCGTCGACTGCCTCCACTCCGCGTCGTATTTCTCTTCTGTTCATTAACGGTCAGGATATTGGCGAATTCCAATGCACCTCTCATAGAAGGAGATGGCGGCCTTCGTGACACATTGACGGCCTCTTTGAGTTCAACGTTATGTCGTTTGGCTTATGCAACGCTTCAGCGAGATTCGAGCGATTTATAGATACCGTGCTTCGCGGGCTCAAATGGGAAATTTGCATGTGCTACTTAGACGACGTCATTATCTACGGCCGGACATTTCACAAGCACAGTCAGCGCCTGTCGGTCGTTTTTGACTGCATCCAGCAAGCTGGTCTTATTTTGAACTCCAAGAAATGTCATTTCTGTGAGCGTCAAGCCCTCGTACTAGGCTTTCTGGTCGACAAAGACAACATACGATCAGACCCCGAAAAGATAGCAGCGGTTCGCGACTTCCAGCGGCCAGACAGAGTGAAAAATCTGCGAAGCTTTTTGGGCCTTTGCTCATATTTCCAGCGCGTTATCACGAATTTCGCACAGCTTGCCTGTCCCCTCACGTCTCTCCTTCACAAAGGCACCCTACACTTGTGGGCTGCTGACTGCGAGTGGACGTTTCAACAGCTGAAATTTTTGTTGACTTCTGGACCCGTTCTGCGGCGCTTTGATGCGGAGGCGACAACTGAGATGCATATTGACGCCAGCGGTGTGGGTGCTGGCGCTGTGCTTGCTCAGATCTGCGGTGGCCGTCAGCATGTCATTGCCTATGCTAGTCGGAGACTTACAAATGTGGAGAAAAACGACACCGTTACTGAACTGGAGTGCCGAGCAGTCGTCTTCGCTATTCAGAGGTTCCGTCCGTACCTACATGGCCGCGCATTCACGATAGTGACTGACCATCATTCACTCTCTTGGCTCTTTGCGCTGCGCGATCCATGTGGCTGGTTGGCTCGCTGGGCTTTGCGCCTTCAAGAGTACAGCTTTTCCGTTAACTACAAGAGCGGACGATGTCACAGGGATGCTGATTGCCTATCCCGCCTCCCTTCGCCGCACACTAAAGCTGACGATGATGACTTCGATTACTATCTAGTTTCCATCTGTTCCCACTTTCCAGACCTGAGTACCTTCGAGAGCGAGCGACCTTGCGACCCTACCGTGAAATCCCTACGGGCTGCAGCCGGTGAGCCAACAGGAGCAAGACTGTTTACTGTTCGTAATGATTTGCTGTACAAAAGAAATTACTTGGCTGATGGTCCTTCATTGCTGCTAGTTGTGCCCGAAAACCTACGCCCTGCTGTCCTTCCTTCCATACATAACGATATCCGACTGCGCCAGAGACTTTTCAGATTCAAGTTCTGGAAAACAACAAAACAGTATGTTGCCAGCTGTAGTGTTTTCCAGCGCCACAAGCAAACGATGACAGCTCCATTAAAGGCTATTTGCAACCAGTTGGGCCACCGGCATTACCCTTTGAAAAAGTCGGCATCGACTTCCTCGGCCCGCTCCCAAAAACGTCAGCTGGCTACCGCTGGATTATAGTATGCGTAGATTACCTTACTAGCTACACGGAAACGGCGGCACTTCCATCTGCCACTGCAGAAGGTGTCTTTTCATTTTTGTTGCATTACGTCATAATTGGCAGGCATCATGAAAAGCAGGTTGCCACTGTCCCCCAAGAGAAAAGTGTATAACAGCTGTATCTTACCAGTACTCACGTATGGGGCAGAAACCTGGAGGCTTACGTAAAGGGTTTTGCTTAAATTAAGGACAACGCAACGAGCTATAGAAAGAAGAACGATAGGTGTAACGTTAATGGATAAGAAAAGAGCAGATTGCGTGAGGGAACAAACGCGAGTTAACGACATTTTAGTTGAAATCAAGAAAAAGAAATGGGCATGGGCAGGGCATGTAATAAGGAGGGAAGATAACCGATGGTCATTAAGGGTTACGGACTGGATTTCTAGGGAAGGGAAGCGTAGCAGGGGGCGGCAGAAAGTTAGGTGGGCGGATGACATTAAGAAGTTTGCAGGGACAACATGGCCACAATTAGTACATGACCTGGGAAGTTGGAGAAGTATGGGAGAGGCCTTTGACCTAAAGTGGGCGTAAGCAGGCTGATGGTGATGCTGCTGCTGCTGATGATGATAATGATGATGATGATGACGTCATACTCGGTCACGGCGCTCCATGGGTTGTCATCAGTGACCGTGGACGGCAATTCACCGCCGCCGTCGTTGAAAAACTTTTACGGTTTTGTAGTTCTGCATATCGTCATTCCACTCCTTACCACCCGACGGCCAATGGCCTCACAGAGCGGACGCATTGAACCCTTACCAACATGTTATCAGTGTATGCCGCTGCTGACCACAAAAATTTGGACGCCGTCTTTTATAACGTATGCGTATAATAGTGCGAAGCACAAAGTTGCTGGATATGCGCCGTTCTTTTCGCTGTACGCGCGCGCTCCCCATAGCATTCTGGACACTATTCTGCCTTTATTGTGCCATGAAAATCCTTCCATCGCCCATACTCTGCGTCAGGCTGAAGAAGCACATCGACTGGTGCATCTTAGGACGTTGTCCTCACAAGGCAATGGCAAGATTCGCTATAGTGCGCGGCATATCGCCGCCAGCTTTACTCCCGCTGACTATGTATGGTTGTGGACACCTGTTCGCAAAAAGGGATTGTCCCGCAAGTTTCTCGCCACTTACACTGGCCCAGTCCTTATACTCAGTCGCTAGAGTGATGGGAACTATTTCGTCGCCAAAGTGACGGCAACTAAATGGCCTTCACGTACGACGCAAGTTGTTCACGTGTCCATATTCAAGCAGTACCATCACAGGTCCCTTTAACTCGCTCAGCCAGTTCTGTCGGCACCGGAAGAAATGTCGCAGCACTATGCGACTGAGGCAAAGCAAGTAGAGTGCGCGCGCGTGATCTCGGGGTACTCTGCGCCGGCTGAGCCTTGCCTGTGGCTTCCTCTTGGACCTCGTTTCACCCTGTAAATAAACATCTGTCATAATAATAATAATAATAATAATAATAATAATATATTGTCACACTCTTACGTGCGTAGTGGTATTACACCTAACAGTATGGGGGGGGGCGTCCATGAGAGGTGAACGAGGAAGACGACATGCGGCTGGCTAGCTGAATCTCGATAGGCGCTCAGCTGATCAAGACTTGGAAGAAGAAGTTCGTGAGACGCTGGCCGTGCTTTGCATGGGCTCCGCATTTTTCGACCCATTCGGACCGCTACCCATCAACGAGCCATCAACCACTGGTTGTGTCTGATACCGCTCAAGTTTCCGACCACCTGGATACCAGTTTCAAGCCGATAGGCCCGTTCTTTGGGTTTTTATCGGACTTTACAGGCCTCTCGCGTGGCCGAGCGGAGCGCAGGCGCTGGGCCTGATGCTAGGTCCAGGGCTTTGACGGCGCTTGCGGGCAGCAGGACCGACACCATGGCATCGACGCAGCCTGAAATTGGTCTCCGCCACACGAATTTGCCGAATTCTGAATCAACACTGAGCGGAGTCGCCGAAAATCCGCTCGAAGCTCAAGAAATGGATGCCGACCACCTCGAGGCCACCTCCGACCTAGGGGCAGCGGAAACCGACGACTACGAAGGCGCCTTTATGCTTCATGAAGCAGCGGACCCAACAAATCATCCGAGGAGTGAGTACGATTGGACACTCTTCATGACCAAGCGCCAAATTAAGGCCCAAAAACGCGGTTTACGGGACGCCGCCATTTTGAAGAACAAAGAGCCCCAGGCAGGGGAAAACAATGGCAAGATGGCGCCAGCGAGTGCCGCCACAACGAGTGACGCAGCTGCCTGCGTGGAAAGCGCGAGCGCACCAAACTCAATCGGAGGGAGAGCAACGCAGCGGCCTAGGCAAAGGGCGCCACCGCTCCGGAAAAATGACGCGAAGATTATTATTAGACCGAAGGATGGATTGCCGGTGAAGGCACTACAAGGAGCCGATGTAGCGAAAGCCATCGGTGCGGCCTGCGGAAACAAGATTAGAGGCGGCAAGGACTTTATCATCAGATTGCGACTAGGCTCCAACATCATAATAGCGAGCACACCAAGCGACGAGACCGCGAAGATAATTCGAGGAATCACCAGCTTGAGTTTCGGAGGACGCTCCTTTCAAGTCAACACCTACGTAGCGACACCTGAAGATTGCAAGCGTGCCGTGATCCACGGAATAGACGCCGGGACCACGGAAGAAGAATTGATGGAAAACATGACACTTCGCACCCAGGGTGTAACCATACTGGGGGCCAGAATGCTGGGGAAGTCGAAAACAGCCCTCATTACCTTCGACGGACCCTTCATTCCCAGGATGGTCAATTGGTGGGGAGGCGAATACAAATGCCACCCGTACCGACCGACGAGGCAAGTGTGCTACAACTGCGGACAACAAGGCCACAGATCTGACGTATGTCCGACGCCGGATGCCAAGGCCTGCAGGCAGTGTGGAGCACGGAACCCGCCGGAAGGACATCAATGCCAGCCAAAGTGCCTGGTATGTGGAGGTGACCATGCCACCGGGTCCAGAGACTGCAAGGAGCGCCTGAAGCAGTTCAAGGAGCTTCGCGGGCCGGCCTATGGCGGGCGGCAAAGCCGCCAAAAGAGCCGGAGCGGGCAGCAGCAGCAGCAGCAGCAACAGCAGCAGCAGCATCGGAAGAGATGGCTCAGCTCAGAGGGCGACCATAGCCAATCCCGGAACCAGAGCCAGGAGCGGAGGGGGAGTTCGCGGAGCCGTTCACGGAACCGTTCACGAAGCCGATCATGGACCAACGCTCCCCAGTCGTCCCAAGGCATCAAGGGAGGCAAGCAACAGCCGCAGCAGCAGCGGCACCAGAAGAAGCAGAAGCCCAACAACAACACTAACAACGGCAAGGTGAGCTGGGATGCAGGCCCTCCCAAATCGCTTGTTCCGCACTCGGGTAACAATAGTCGAAATAACATCAGTACACACGAGACTCAGCTAGAAAAAGAAAATAGGGTCCTCAGACAGAAGGTAGAGGAGCAGCTAGGATAGGATGATTGAAGAGCTAATGAGAGCAGTTAGGGACCTCCAGTCGGGAGCCCCTCACAGGCCATCGCATCCACAAGAACAGGCATCAGAAGCACCAGAATATTTTGTCAAGTTCATGGCAGAGATGAGACAGAAATTCAACATAATAGAGCAACGAATAGAGATGCAAAACACAGACATACGCAACATGCGTAAACAAGAAAGAACACAAGGGGTCAAAGACAAATTTGACCAGCGACGTCCAACATTAGGCCTGTATTCAGATAATTAATCATGGCCAGACCCAATAAAGGACAAGGCAAAACCGAAAAACTTGAAATCTGGCAGTGGAATTGCAGAGGCTACCGAAGAAAACAAGGACAATTACAACAGTTCATCAACAAGCAGTTAATTCCGCCCGACGTCATTGCTCTGCAAGAGACCTGGGGCTTCACGCCAAAATTACAGGGGTTTACATGCCAAGTAAATGAGGTCACTGGTCGAACAGCCATTCTGATCAGCAACACCCTTGCCGCCATAGCACACGACAAGATTGCTGACACAGACATAGATCATGAGATTACCGAAATTATACCGAAAACGAAGAACGGGGGAAGTACTTTTATTGTAAACGTATACAGTCCTCCAAAGCAGAAGAAGGGCAAATTCACGCACCTTTTCCACGGTGTGAGCAGGTTGGCTAAAAACAACACGCTTGTAATCGTTGGAGACTTCAACGCCAAGGATCCTAGCTGGGGATACAAGACCACCGATAAAAAGGGTACGACAGTCAAGGAGGCGGCTGACAACATAAACTGCCAACTCTTAACGGACCCAGAGGTCCTCACCAGGATGGGAAACAGCGTCCAGGAGGACACCAGCCCTGACCTCACCTTCGTAAGAAGAGCGAGACAGGCGGTCTGGGAAAATATGCTGGAAAGCCTGGGTAGTGATCATTACATCATCAAGACGCAAATTGGAATGGCTCACGTAAAGCGTCGGATAGGTACAGCAAAAATAACGGATTGGGATGCCTTTAGACAAGCCTGTGATGGACATCCGCTGGGCGCGATACTGTCAATCGAGGAATGGGGGAATATGCTGAAGGAAAGGCAAAGCGAGTACACCAAGGAGATCGACCGCACAGAGCGAATACCGGAGGTTGACTCTAGACTGCTTCGGCTATGGGAGGCAAGACAGAGCCTGAGCAAAAGGTGGAAGAGACAGAAGTTTAATAGGAAGCTAAAGCTGAAGATTGCGGAAATTACGCAAAAGACAGAAGAGTATGCGGAACAATTGGCGCGAGCAAATTGGCAGCAATTTAGCAATTCCTTAAGCGGAACCCTGAGTACCGCTCGAACGTGGAGCATACTCAAAGCACTCCTGGACCCGACTAAAACCAAGTCGGAGAACAACAAGGCCGTACAGAGGCTGGTTCACCAGTTTCAGGGCTCAGAGTATGAGCTCATGGAAAGAGTAAGGCACAAGTGCTTCGGGGACGGTGACCCAGCAGCCTACACGGAGTGCTACAAGGGGAAAGAAAATTCTGATCTGGACAGGCCTATAACCAAAGAGGAAGTATACGCAGCAATAAGAAATACCACTAGGAATACGGCTGCAGGCGCAGACAAGATAAAAAACGCGCTGATTCGCAACCTGAGTGATGAGCTGGTAGTCGAACTTACTGACTATCTCAACAAGCACTGGGCGGAGGAGACAGTACCCGAGGAGTGGAAGCATTCGGAGGTAGTGATGATTCCAAAACCTGGGAAAAAACTGCAAGTAGAAAATCTTAGACCAATCTCTCTCACGTCATGCTTAGGCAAGCTGTACGAGCGGGTGGTTACAATGAGGCTACAAAATTATATGGAGGACAACGAGCTGTACCCCCCCAGCATGTTTGGATTCCGCGCTAAATTATCGACGCAAGACGTGCTCCTCCAGCTCAAGGAGGAGGTGCTCAGCAACGTCCCACGAAACAGCGAACACGTCATCATGGCACTGGACATTAAAGGAGCCTTCGACAATGTCAGCCACGAAGCCATACTCACAGGACTGGATAGCCTGAACTGTGGCAGAAAGATTCATGGCTACGTCAAGGCCTTCCTCTCTAACCGGACAGCAACAATCGGCCTGGGAGCAGTCAGATAAGAGAAGTTTCGCACCCCAAACAAGGGAACTCCTCAAGGGTCGGTCATCTCCCCCATCCTCTTCAACGTCGCAATGATCGGGCTAGCAGGACAACTCGAACAACTTGAAGGCATACGGCACGCCATTTACGCTGACGACATCACGGTATGGGTGAATCGGGGATCGCTCAGCGAAAAAGAAGAGTGCCTGCAAAGAGCGGCCACCTGCGTAGAAACCTACGTTAGGGCCAGGGGCCTCACCTGCTCGACGGAGAAGTCCGAGCTCCTAAGGGTGTGGCGAGGCAAACAAAATCGAACGGTCCCTACAAGCGATGAGCTCAGCCTCAACGTCTACCTCGCGGGACAACGCATTCCGGAGAAGACCACCATTCGGATCCTGGGGATGTGGCTTCAATCCAATTAACGGTGCAATCATACTCTGACACTGCTGAAGACTGCCACCATGCAGGTAGCCCGTATGATCAACAGAGTATCAGCAAGAGACACGGTATGAAGGAGAGCGACACACTTAGGCTAGTCACGAGCCTCGTGGTTAGCAGAGTGGTGTATAGCCTTCCCTACCACAAATGCATCAAGCAAGAAGAAGAACAAGCGGACGCCATACTGCGAAAGGCGTACAAAACTGCGCTTCACCTGCCGCAGCGCACATCAACCGAGAAACTGCTGGCCCTGGGACTGCACAATACCTTCAATGAACTAAGAGAAGCACTACTATGCTCTTAGGCACGTAGGCTGATGCAGACCCCCACGGGAAGGGTGCTCCTGCGAAGATATGGCGGCGGCAACATGATCCAAGAGATCGAACGTACCGAGGCCATTCCGGACAAGTATCGCAGTACACTGCGCGTCGCACCGATACCCAAGAATATGGACCGGAACCTGCACAAGGCGCGTAGAGAGGCAAGAGCGGAGTACGTGCAGAGAACCTTGGCGAACAAGGACAACACAAGGTATACGGACGCGGCAACGTTCGTCAAAGACGGAAGACACAACAGCAGAGCAGTGGCGTCGGTGGTTAATTCGGACCTCAAGGAGATCACCAGCGCATCACTACAGGACTGCACGGTAGTCGAGGCCGAAGAGGCAGCTGTGGCTCTGGCAGCACTGGAGGGCTATCGATCTGGCAGGTCCCTAACAATAATAACAGACTCTCAGGCAGCATGCCGTAATTATACAAACGGCAGAATTGGGCGCAAAGCACGCCATATACTCTGCTCATGCGACCCGGGAAACAAAGTTCACCATACCATAATCTGGGTACCAGGGCACACTGGCATAACAGGGAACCAAGAGGCGGATAGGATAGCTCGAGGGCATACCAACCGGGCGTCCGACACATCCAGCCTTGAGGAACCCGAGTCAGTACCCATGGGCTACTCAGATATACTAAATTATTATAAAGGGGTCAGACTGAAGTACCCACCCCCGGATAAGGATCTAAGCAGAGAGGATGCTGTTGCATGGCGACAACTGCAGACGGGTACTTTCCCGAATTTAAACCTTCTGAATAAAATTTTCCCTACACAATATGAGGCTAAGTGCCCATGGTGCGGAGAGAAACCAGATCTGTACCACATATCATGGGCCTGTCAGAAAATTGAGTCCCCAACTATCTATAAAATTAAAAACCCGAGTGCGGAACAGTGGGAGAGTATGCTTTCCAGCGTAAGCTTGAACGGCCAAAAGCGCCTAGTAGAGCGAGCTCGCGGGTTGGCCATACTCAGTGGAGCCTTGGACTAGGGCACCAACCCTGTGATTGCAGACAGAAGAATCCATCAGAAGATGGAAGACGCCGTCTGAAGCCGCGAAGATCTTTTCTAGAGCCGAATAAATGTTTTCCGATCCGATCCGATCCGAGCTGATCAAGACCATCACGTCTAGCTCTACCTGGCTTGTTAATAAACGCATTTCATGGGCATAACAGAGCGGTGAAGGTACTCGGCACACAACGCACCACGGAGTCGCAACACCTAGAACTTCGCCGCAGCCGTCGTCTTGCCGGTCTCTTGCCAATGACCTTCCCTATGGCTCAAGACGGAGGGGGACAAACGCCAGCTCTAGTTTTACCTGCTCATAGGTCAGCGCCATTTGGACCTTCGCAGCACTACGTGGAACCACGCTCGTTCGCGGTAAACGCGGGCGAAGACGTCGGTGAGTGGCTGACGCACTACGCAAGTGTGAGGCGCGGCAACCGTTGAGATTCTGTCACTGAACTCGAATATAACGTACCGTGTTTCATTAAGACAGCACTGATGCGATATGAAAACCACGAAGACTCCCTGACAACGTGGGAGCAATTCGTTGAGGGAATTACCAATTGTTTCGGCGACTCTTACGCCAAACAGAAACGCGCGGAGAGAACACTAGATCAAAGAGCTGAAACTCCTGGAGAAACATGCACTAGATATATAGAAAAAATCATCAAGCTGTGCAAAATAGTTAATTCACAGATGTCTGAGGAAGGCCAAGTCGGACATCTCCTCAAAGGAATTCGAGAAGACGTTTACAATTTTCTTATAAGCGAGGAACAAGTTGTTTCCGTCCCAGATGTCGTACGCCATTGCCTTAAGTTTGACACGTTGAAGACACGTCGCATCGCGCCACAATTTCGACGCCTGGTGAATGTGACAGCCATTGCCAGCTTCGATGAGAGCCCGTCCGCCGATCTTTCGTCTGCTATACGGCAGATCGTGCGTGAAGAACTTCTGCGGCACCAGGCACTTGCGCGCAACATCATGCAACAACTTAATGCTTATTACCCAAATCACATGGTGCCTCCAGCAGCCTGCGCTTCGTGGCAACCGGTGGCATGTGCAACAGACGCCCATCCTAGAGGAGCGTCATGGCAACCGTCGGTATGTGTCACAGACGTCAACCATAGAGGAGCTGCATGGTCATGTGAGGACACATTTACGCCCGAACACCGACTTGCAGAACACGCTCGCCCCAGTAGGTTTGCACGCAGACCGACTGTTCCTCCTATGCAGCAGGATCAGCCGTTTCATTCTGGTGCACGACCCCCCACGGCTGAACGCTTTGAGGAGCAGTTCCTCGATCGTCGTTTACCCATGTGTTAGAGCTGTGGCGACTTGCGTCACATTGCCAGGTACTGCAATCGCACCCAACCACCGAGGTTCGACCGATCGACGATGTCTAGGCGGTACCGCGCTCCCCTTGGCGAAACGTATTTGCTCTCGCGCGCACATCCATGAAGCTTGCCGCAGCAGCAACCAGAGCCGCTGCGGAACCGTTCTCCAGCATCCAATCGCAGCTTGACACCACCACCCGCTCCTCGCGTAAGCCAATCGGCCACTCCGCGGCGTCGATACCCGTCGCCACACCTCCGGAAAACTAGTCAGCGCGACCGCTGGGGGTGAGGTCGCTGGACTGTCTTAGATGTCGAAAGAGATATCTCGACCCATTTGAATGTTTAAGAATGAGGTGTCTGTATTATTTGACGGAGTTTCATCAATTGCCTTAGTGGACATGGGAGCAACCGTTTCAGTTATGAGTCTTGCGTTTAAAAGCCTCCTAAGACGAAAAGTGATGTTTCGCTGGGACCGTGCCGATACGGATCAACGGAGTGAGTGAGGAAGTTGTATCCTGTCGGCGTGTGCAATGTAGACGTTACCTTGGGTGGTCAAATATTTAACGCAGAGTTAGCTGATCTGCCTCATTCTACGCATGACGTAATCCTAGGCCTTCATTTTTTGAAACTGTGCGGTGTCACTGTCCACCGCAGAACAGGAGGATTCAGTGTAGGCATGAGCTTTTCTGCGGCGTTTATAGAAGGTCCACCGTATAATAAAAGGGTGCATTGTGTATCCAGGGATACAGTTGTGCCTCCGTTATGCGCAACGTTTGTTGCAGTCGCCTGTTTCCCTACTACCGACAGAACGTTTGGCGCTACCGTGGAGCCCGTCCACCAGAGGGGCGTTAAAAGCAATGTGCTGAGGGCGTATTACACGCTGTCAGTTGTTCAAGGCTGCACTAACTTATGGACCGTAAACTGTTCCAGTGAACCTGCACAGAGTCTGAAACTTGCCGCCTACCATGAAGATCCAGTACTGTCGCTCACCATTCTCACAGATGGCCCTGATTCGGCGGATGAACGCCATTTTGTTAATGCATGCCCTGCTGCACACAATTTCCATTCTAACTATGCTCAACATTTAACGGTATTGTGAGTGCACATCGTGCGTCGCTTACTTCAGTGTACTCACCTGCGGCCAAGCCAGCGTTTCCTCCGTGGTGTTTGCGCCGTCCACAAGTGCATATAATGATTCCAGGAGTAGAGGAGACAGATCTACTGGCCCCTGCTCTAAAACAGCTGAGCCTACTTCATTTGCATTAAATGTACAGCAACCACGTGCACATCCATACCGATGGATTGACTACGTCGTGCAGTCCTGATGGTGTCGTGGTTATACAAATGCGAGGAATGACACTGGGGTTCAAGACACCGCATGTCACGAGCTCAACGGCGGCAGAACTAACGACCCTCCGTCGCGCACTGGAATTCATTGATTCTGCAAGACCTAGAAAATGGGCTGTGTTCTGTGATTCAAAACCGGCATTACAGTGCACGCAGTGAGTTCTCCGACACGGATGCCATGACCAATTGAGATACGAAATCGCGAAACTTTACCATCACGTCCAACAAAACGGTCACGAGGTCGTCTTTCACTGGGTACCTGGCCATGGTGGAATCAGTGGCAATGATTCCGCCGATAACACTGCTCACACAGCACATCAAGAAGAGCACAGCGTTCCAATTCCGCTTTCGAGGACAGACGCCGCAAGGCAGCTTCGACACCTGGCACGCAGTCTCACACTGACCAAGTGGAACTCGCGAAACTTACGACTTACACGACTGCATCGACTAAACCCCTCCCTTCAGCTCCGACCTCCACTCGGACTCCCTCGACGTGAAGCTACGCTTCCCTGTCGCCTTTGGTTAGGAGTTGTCTTCACAAAGGCATACTCTACAATTATTGGAGTGACTGACAGTGCAGAATGCGAGGTCTGTGACACCGAAGAAAACATCGACCACCTGCTGTGCCACTGTTCACGATGCACCCTAGAGAGACAAGAACTTGCCAAAGTTTTCCAAAAACTGGACAATTGGCCACTTTCTGTGCAGGTGCTGCTGGATCACCGCCCCCATCGCCCGTCAGCCCATAGAGCGGTGAAGGCGCTTTTGTGCTTTTTAAGGACGACGGGCTTGTGCGACCATCTCTGACTATTAATGCAATTTATGTAAGACCACACACGTCCGCGAACTCACCGCAATTTCCTTCTTTCCTTCCCTCCTCTCTCTCTCTTTTATCTTTGTTTTCCCCTTCATTTCCCCGGTGTAGGGTAGCCAACCGGACGGTATTCTGGTTATCCTCCCTGCCTTCTACTTTTTTTTCCCTCCTCCACCCTCCATTCTAACTATGGTGAACAAGTTACTCAGCGCTAAGCAGTGTCGCCAAGCGGCGAATGTTATGCTGAAACATGCCCGATTGCTTGACTTTTCGCAGCGAGAGGGGCCCCCCCACCATTGTTTCTTCCTTCTCGTATACACCATCGCATAGATACGGGATCTGCCCAACCGTTGCGTCAGAAGCCGTACAGAGTCACACCATCGGAACGCAGGGTAATCAACGACCAAGTGCACGAAATGCAAAGTAAGAATGTAATCAAAGAATTATGTAGTCCATGGGCAGCGCCAGTTATTCTGGTTAAAAAGAAAGATGGTACATGGCGATCTTGTGTTGACCACCGGCGGCTCAACACCATCACTAAAAAGCACGTATATCCTATTCCGAGTATTGATGATGCTATCGATTGGCTTTCATCAGCGTCTTACTTTTCGTTTGTTGACTTGAGGTCGGGGTACTGGCAGATTCCTATGCACAAGGCAGACAAGGAGAAAACAGCATTTGTAACGCCAGATGGACTTCTTGAATTTAATGTGATGTCGTTCGGGCTCTCCAATGCGCCTGCAGCTTTCGAACGTCGGAAATGGGAAGTATGCATGTGCTATCTAGGTAATGTAGTGATTTTCGGGCGCACGTTCAGTGAGCACAGGGCACGACTTGATCTTGTGCTAGACTCCTTGGGAAAAGCGGGTTTGGTGCTCAAATCGAAGAAATGTCATTTTGGAGAGCGGTAAACCCTGGTTCTGGGCCATCTAGAGGATAAGGACTATATACGACCCCATCCAGCGATGGCTGCTATTGTGTAAGCTTTCAATTAACCTCGCCATGTAGAACGACGCACTTTCCTGAGACTTTGCTCGTACTTCCGCCGGTTTATTCGGGGATTCGCCAACATCGTGCACCAGCTGGCAGAAGCGCGTTCTCTTTCAGAAGCGCGTTCTCTTTCAGAAGTGCGTTCTCTTTGAATGAACTTCTGAATGTGAGGCTAGTT
Source organism: Dermacentor albipictus (assembly GCF_038994185.2). Taxonomy (NCBI): domain Eukaryota; kingdom Metazoa; phylum Arthropoda; class Arachnida; order Ixodida; family Ixodidae; genus Dermacentor; species Dermacentor albipictus. Next base: position 178,909,835 of record NC_091823.1, on the reverse strand, counting down.
TTCTTGAGCTGAAATTTTTTCTGATGTCCCACCCCATTCTCTGACACTTAGATCACGCGGTTCCCACAGAAGTTCATACGGACGCTAGCGGTATTGGCATCGGCGCTATCTTTATTGAACGCGTCCAATCTGCAAGTCCGAGCACACAAATGAGTCTGAGCGCCACTACACCGTCACAGAGCAAGAATGTCTTGCGCTGATTTTCGCAGTACAGCGCTTCTGGTCATACTTGTACGGACGCCCCTTCACTGTAGTGGCGGACCATTATTCTCTCTGCTGGGTGGTTAATCTCTGTTATTCGTCAGGCCGGCTTGCGCGTTGGACACTTTGTTTACAGGAATATGACTTCACCGTTTCTTATAATAACGGCCGACGGCACGCCGGCGCTGGCTGCCTCTCGCGCATGCCGCTTCCAACGACGGACTGCGACGCGGACAACTTCGACCGCTGTGTCGCATAACTGGAGCCGGGATTTTTTGATAAAGATACCTTCAAGGTCGAGCAGCAAAAAGACAGAACTTTAGAGCCACTACTCATTAGTGCAAGGATATGAGCACCATCCACTCATTTCTGCGTTCGTGATGGGGTTCTTTACAAAAAGAACTATTCTGATACAGGACCACAATATCTTCTGATGGTCCCGGGGAGTCTCCGTGACTCCATCTTGCGTGCTATGCATGACAATCCAACATCTGCTCATTTGGAATCTGCGCGAACGCTCTACCGCGTTCAAGAAAGGTTCTACTGGCCTAAAATGCGTCAGAGGACCGACAAGTACGTGTGCAGCTGCAGCGAGTGTCAACATCACAAGCATCCGACGAGTACTCCTCCTGGTGGATTGCATCGAGTGCCATCCTCTAGAACTCCGTTTGAGCAAGTCGGCAGCAACCTTCTCGGTCCTTTCCCGCGGTTATCTGATGGGAATCGCTAGATTGTCTGTGCGCCCACCACTTGACACGCTACTGGGAGACAGCTGCGATACCATCGGCTACAGCAACCGAAGTGTGCATTTTTCTGCTGCGTTTTGGCATTCTCCGACATGGACCTCCAAGAGTCATCATCAGTGATCGTGGGCGGCAGTTCACTGCAGACGTGGTCGACGAGATGCTTCGTCTATGTACTTCAAGTTTTCGACATTTCACCCCGTATCATCCACAAGCAAATGGCCTTACGGAACGCACAAACAGAACTCTTACTAACATGCTGTCCATGTATGTCGCGTCCCATTATAAGAACTGGGGACAGCGTGCTACCTTTCATTGCGTACGCATTTAACGCCTCACAGCACCATATTACAGGCTACAGTCCCTTCTTCCTTCTTTATGTTCATCCGCCTCGTTATACACTAGACACTACCTTCCCGTTTTCAAGCCACGATAATCTTTGTATATCCGAGACAGCCTGTCTTGCTGAAGAGGCCCGACAACTTGCTTCTTTGCGTAATCTTGTTTCAAAAGATTGCTCGAACGCACGCTACGACCGCCGACGCCTACACGTGATATATAACCCTGGTGACTTAGTGTGGCTCTGGAAACTAACCAAAAAACGTAGATTATGTGACAAACTGCTAGCCCGCTATGTTGGACCCTGTGTTGTTACTGTCGTGTCAGCGAATTAAGCTACCGCATAGCACGCCTCACGTAAGATGGCCGACAGTCAGCAAAGACCGAACTTTCGCATGTCGCCCGTTTTAAGCCCTTTCTTTCTCGACATCCTGTTTGACTTGCCCGCCTGGCTTCGTCTGCGCGGAGGGAAATGTGGCACTTTTACCTGCGTAATGGGTTTACGCCTCAGCAGTATGGGGGGGGGGGGGGGGTATCCAAGAGAGGTGGACGAGGAAGACGACGTGCCGCTGGCTCACTGAATCTCAATAGGCACTCAGCTGCATCAAGGCCATCGCGTCTAACTCTACTCGGATTGTCACTAAACGCCTTTCGCGGGCGTAACACTATCTTTATTGCCATATCAGGTATACAGTGTTATCATCAGGCCTGTCCAAGCCTGCAAATGCTCGAGGGACATGGCCCTACAGATTTGGCAAGGAAATACATTAACATAGGAAAACATAAGACAATAATAATAATAATAATAATAATAATAATAATAATAATAATACCTACATAAGCACAGATGCGTCTATTGAGGCAAAACACAACAGCTTCACTTCTCGTCCTTCTTCACAGAGTGGAAGGGCTGATGAATTTTTTTCTTTCATGGTTTTGTTTTATATTTAGGGAGCAGCTCCTAGGCGCCCGTTTATGTATTTAGCGTAAGGTATACCCCCATAGGACTTCATGTGTACCTCATTGAGCGCATTGTGTCCCGCGTCACAGACAGACAGACAGATTTCGCAGGGCAGTAGCGCTAGAATGCTTACGCATTAGAACAGTCCTACTATTGGCCACGCTTCAGTACACAAAGTTACCAGTAACCGCAATATCCAACACCGTCATCAACGCGCGCTGGCTATGTGAAGTTTCGCACTTTGTATAATGAGACGCATGGTGGCAGTGTGTTACGGTGTGGCATTATTCTATTCGGTGAGCACAGATCAACGGGCGCCAAAAGGTCATGTAAATTGGGATCGGCGAGCAAGACGGTTATTGCCGGCCACGCGGGCAAGCGGCCGAAAGAAGTCAAAGTCAAAGTTTAGAGATTATTGTCTGTTTGTTGTCGGCACGACCGTCACGCCTTTTGTAGGAAGCCCTGTGCATTCTCTGCCACGCGCGTGCGTTGACAAGCTTACTAAGAAGGCGGGGGTGCGAATACTCCTAAATATGTCGTGTGCCTGTGGAATCCTGTGCCCACGAATTGCTGACAGTGTAAGTGGTGCCTCTGTGCAATCCTGTGTCCACGAATTGCCGACAGTGTATGTGCGATGACAGCGCCGTATGGCCGGCCGCTGTTGTTTCTCCTGTGTTTGTGAACGAACAATAGACGCCCGCCACGGACTCAAGGGTGTGCGTGTGTGGTGAAATATGAGTCATCATCATCGTCATAAGCCTGGTTAAGCCCACTGCAGGGCAAAGGCCTCTCCCATACTTCTCCAACTAGCCCGGTCATGTAAACATTGTGGCCATGCAAACTTCCTAATCTCATCCGTCCACCCAAGTTTCTGCCGCCCCCTGCTACGCTTCCCTTCCCTTGGAATCCAGTCCGTAACCCTTAATGACCAATATGAGTGCGCGACCTCTAACAGCAGGGGGTAATCACCCGTTCTCTCGCTCCTAATTAGAAGGGGCGCGGCCTTGGGAGCAGCCTGGATCCAATTGGGTGAACTTGAATGGATCGTCACGAATATTAGCCGTTCCCCAACAGAGGGAACTAGGGAATGGAGAAGTTATTTAAACGCAGGTATTAGAGCAAATTAAGCTCTGTAGAAGCTTAGACTACAATTCGCTGAAAAGCGTCAAGGAGCTAGTGCTGTCCAGTATCGCCTGGGCCGTCTAGCCGCGTCTGAACTGCGAGTTACTAGTTGACGTAAGAGGCGACAAACCGATGTCTGCAACGAAGCCCACGGTAGTTCCCCTTAAGTTATCTCAACCTGCTCGAGGGAAGACGTCAGACCTAGAGACTCCTTGGAAAGACAACCCAGGAATTGCATCCACCGCAACGAGATCGGCTTGCCAGGGTTCTTCGGGAAAGCTCTGCCGTTGCCTCCACGTTTTATGGACTTGCTGCTGCTGCCTGGCTATGCGTATGCCTTCATTTGTTTTCTTTCGAACTCTGTTTAGTTTACCACCGTTAAGTGTCTTTTGTGAAGTGTTCATTTCTATGCTTACTGTTAACTGTTCTTTGTATTTCTTTTGTATTCAACTTTCATCTACATTAGGTGCATGTATGTTTGTGTTCTCGTGTTTTTTGTGTTTCCTTTAATCTTTATGCCATTGTCAGAGGATAAATATTTTTTTTCCGGTCTTTCTCCTGACTCCGACTCTTTCGCTGTGTTCGCTTGAGTACAGAACGACCAACCGGCTGGTATACCCCGTCGGCGACTTCGCGCCGACGGCGAACGGGCGGCAAGCAGTGACACGGTGCCGATGGTTGTTAGAACAGCGCCTGCGTTTCCACTGTTTCAGACGGCGGCTGCCGCCTCGCGCCCATAGCACGGTTCGCGGACATCTAACACGCGCTTCTGTGTTCCCGATCATATTCCTCACGACAGTACATGATGATTTCGCCGTTTTAACTTTGTCGGGCAACCATTCTATAACTTCACTTCAGACCGCGCGCACGAAAATACAATCACCGACAGAAAATGACCGCGACACAGTCAGAAGTTTATCTGCGGACACTTTCATGCTCTCCACTTCGTCTAGCAGTTTACGCCAACATTTGGCTGAAAAAATAATAGCCGAGTTCTTAGTTTGCATCGGATAAATTGCAGAATAATTCATCGGGCTACTTTCCCGTGAAAGTACGGGGCGTTGTACGGTGCGCAAAAAGAAAGTCATTGATTGTGTGCAGCACAGTTCGGCTTTGTCCCTTTCGCTCATCTTCAAGTAGCTGCTTAAGCAAGGCTTTCTTTGTAGTTTGCACCACTCGTTCGGCCGATTGGTTAGATTGTGGATGGTATGGTGACGTGAGCGTACGATTCACGTCATTGTCTTTCAAGAACGCTTCAAATTCAGCAGCAACTAACTGGGGCCTGTTATCACTATTATTTCAACGTGTATACAGTGGAAACCGAACAAAAAATGCACAGATTACACAATTTTTGCGTCTGTGGTGGTATGCATAATTTTCACTTCGCGCCACTTCTAAAATTCATGAACTACAATCAAGAACAAATGCCTTCCTCTTGTTGCAAAGTCTCTCTCCTATGAAAGGCCACCCCCTCTCCCTTGAAACAACAGTACTGGCTGCACAATCGAAAGAACAGATTGGCATATTTTACACTTACGCAGCACTTGTTTAACAGCATCGTCTATGTCAGGCCACCAGACTATTGAACGTGCCACCGCTTTCATTTTAGTTATTCCCAAATGATGTTCGTCCAAATTGCAGAACCTATTTTCGCAACTTTCAGGAACCATGACCCTGTTTGTCCAAATAATGCATTCATTGTCAACTGGAAGCTCCAAGCGGCGAATCCAAAATAGCTACAGCTCATGCTTTTTGACCGACAGTGCCTGATCATGTTCTGAACTCTCGCGGTGAGGCTGTCATGCTCTGTTTCGCAATTCAATGTCATTGGCTGTAAGTGGGGATTAGTGACAATGGAAAGGAAAAAAAAAATGATTTGCTTCTTCCGAGTGAGGTAATGGCAAACGTGACAACACTTCTCTCGGTTTATGCGTGATCACGTGTCTTTAGTTAGCCTAAAACATGGACCATCTATAAGGTCTTGCTATTGCAACAGCGCTACCCTGCCTGATGAAGTCCAACAGTGCTCTCAATAGCTGATGGTCCGCTAAGATTTCAAAGGTTTTGAACGCACATTTTAAACATTTTTTTCCCCCAAAACAATACTCAGCAATCCTTTTTCAATGTGCTCGTAGTCGCACTCTGCCGGAGACCATGAGGCAAACGCCAGTGGCTTCTTGATGCCATTCACCACGTGCGAAACTACTGATCCGACGTCATAGTCCGATGCATCATATGTAAGTTGAATGTCCATGTACACATCGTACAACTCGACCACACTTTCGTCAGTCGCCAGCATCTTGCGTGTGCTAAATACTTCATCACATAGACGTGACCAGGGCCATTCCATCTCTTTGTGTAGCAACTCGTGCAGTGTTTCTAACACCGTTGCCACATTTGGCAGAAATTTTGAACAGAAATTTTTAACCGAAGTTTTGAACAGAAATTTACCAAGGCCAAAAAGCGTTATTTCTGTCGTAATGAGCGCCTTGGACGCGTTCTTTACAGCCAACCCTTTGTCTCTAGTAGACTGCAGGCTGTGGCTATTAATTTAGTGTCCCACATAAGTTGCTTTTTGCTGTATTAGCTTGCACTTCCGGGCGAAAACCTTCGTCCCGTGCCTACGCAGGCGCGCTTGCTCAATTCCTTGCGGGCACTGCTCGTGCATTTCGCCAGATATGAAGACATCATTCATGTAGCAGGCAACTACTTGACACGAAGATCAGGGTTTGTTTGATGGGTGCTTGTATGATGTCAGGCGGGCACGCTACGCCATAAACCATGAGGCGAATGGTTCAACCTAAAGAGGCCCAAATGCGTGTTCACAGCCATCTAGTTCAAGCTGCCCATATGCCTTTGACAGATCAATGACCGAGAAGACCGTTCCGCCTTCCAATGCAGTGAAAATGCCCCCGGTTAAGGGCAGAGGGTAGTGGTGAACGTGTATTGTCGTGCATTTCGCCAGATATGAAGACATCATTCATGTAGCAGGCAACTACTTGACACGAAGATCAGGGTTTGTTTGATGGGTGCTTGTATGATGTCAGGCGGGCACGCTACGCCATAAACCATGAGGCGAATGGTTCAACCTAAAGAGGCCCAAATGCGTGTTCACAGCCATCTAGTTCAAGCTGCCCATATGCCTTTGACAGATCAATGACCGAGAAGACCGTTCCGCCTTCCAATGCAGTGAAAATGCCCCCGGTTAAGGGCAGAGGGTAGTGGTGAACGTGTATTGTCGGACTCACAATGACACGAGTCGTATCGCACAGCCGCAGCCTTTCATCCTTTTGGCATGATAACGAGTGGTATCATCAAAGCACTGTTTTACTCAGAGAACAACTCCTGCCTATTCCATATTGACTAATTCTTGCCCTACCTGCCAGCGAATAGCGTATTGCTAGAGGTACGCATTACAAAAAACAGAGCTAAACCCTTCTTTGACCATAACGCTGACTTTAAAGTACTTGGTAGTGCTGTAATCTGGTTCAAACACACCACGGTATTTTTCAGTTAGTTGGGCCGCCTTGTTTGCTATCCTTTCGCTCATAACTTCATGACACCTAATCCTTACTTAGCCAGTCTACCTACAATGTTGGCGTCCTTGTACCTTCAGTGTCCTTCGCTGTGACTAGCGGCAATGAATAGAATTGATCGTCAAATTGAATATCAACACAGTCAGGCCATTTTACTCGTGGAACGAGGCGACCAGGCAAGCTAGCGCGAGTGATGGCGGGCGACCACGCGTTTTCTGCAGAACTGGCCAAGCTCGCCGTTCTGTACGGATACAAAAGGCGCCATCTGTCGTTGGGGAACACGCATTGCACAGACAGTTGAAAAGACAAGACAGCACGGAGGGTGAGAGTCGTGCGTATAATAAAATGAAGTCGCAGCTTCGCCCGAAAGGCGAAACATAGGTTCCGATAGCAAGGGCCGTATAAAATAAAACTATTCCAATATGTTTTTATTCCCATCTCCTGACGGCAAATTTGCGTAAACGCCGACGCAAGCATCGGGCGGTCACCCGCAGGGTTGTCTGAACAAAACAATCAAATGCTCCTCTCGTTCATATGAGGTCACTTTTGTTTGCTTGTACCCGCCGCGGTTGCTCAGTGGCTATGGCGTTAGGCTGCTGAGCACGAGGTCGCGGGATCGAATCCCGGCCACGGCGGCCCCATTTCGATGGGGGCGAAATGCGAAAACACCCGTGTACATAGATTTAGGTGCACGGTAAATAACCCCAGGTGGTCGAAATTTCCGGAGTCCTCCACTACGGCGTGCCTCATAATCAGAAAGTGGTTTTGGCACGTAAAACCCCATAATCTAATCTTGTTTGCTTGAAAAACGAATAACATTACCTGCGCTGAGCGGCTTGTGTTACCTAATTGGCTCACAAGAGGTGAGGAGCATGCTCAAGTGGAGAGGGATTCCATTGGACCGAGCCACTGCACTGAATATCGATAACCGGATGAAGAGGGTGGTGCCGGCGTCTACGATTTGACCGCTTTCGGCGGCGTGCAAAGGACAGTTAAAAATGCCGCTAAAGCGCGTCCTCGGCAAAGAAGAGTTGGCAGAGCGAGATTTTAAACGGGTCGAAAGTTCTCGGAAATGTTACACGGCCACGCAAAAAGTCCTATTAGGCGCCAATAAACCTATGCTCTCCAACAGGGGCGAGTAGCCAGTGCCGGAGCGATTGGCGGCTGCCATCTTTTATTCCTTCCGGAACGGGGCAGCCTGCAGCTATTCAGAAGAGTTTTGTTCGACATATTAGTGCATCTTTAACGCGTACACGTCACTTTGACGCGGTGAGTTTTTGCGGTTTTGTGACGTCGCGTGACAGGCAGGTAAAGTGGGCGCAGCCCGAAATCTTTTGACCAATAGCCGAGGGCTAATGGCAAAAAGGCGTTGAATCAGAAATAACTACTTTTGTTTTGTTCTGTCAAATTATGCATAATTAGTGTGTACACGTCAAATCAGATGGGGAGCTATCGCAGTTTTCGTGACGTCGCGTGACAGACAGGTGACGTGGGGGTTGTCCAAAAAAGTTTTTCACCATTCACGGTGGGCTTATTGCAGAATTGGAATAGAAAAGTGTCGAATAGCTTTACGTTATAGCGCCCCAAATCAGTGGACAGCTAGCTATACGAAGTAAGGATAGTAGTTTTATCGACTGTATAAATTTCTAAATATCGACATACTAACTGAATTAATCAACATAGTGTCACGCACGCACAAGAAAACATGAACACATCTTGCCCGATGACCGCACAAACTCGCTGTCAAAACGCTGGAGCGAGGAAGCGTGGCAGCAGCAGCGGGAGAATTCACATTCGCGCTGCGTCTCGCATCAACGTGAACTAAGCCGCGAAAACACTCCCGGCTGCCCGGGCCGGCCGGAGCAGAACGCGCCTCTCCTCCCCTACCGCCCCAGCCCAGGTCCTTGCGCGCCACGTAACATGGTGCGCTTGTCTCGCTTCGGCGCACGAGATTGAGCCAGGATCGTTGTCCCAAGTGTCGCAGCCAGAAATATCATTCAGGGTGGGGTCTCACGTTGCAGTACGGCCTCTTCCTTATAGAATGTGTCGAGGGATCAAAAACATGAGTAAATACATTGCCATTGCCAAAGATGCCGCAAACTAATCCTTGAAAGCTACGCACTGTCAAGACAAGTAAAATGTGTATTTTTTATGAAAGAATAAACTATGGTAGGTTCCGGAAATTGCGCCTGGCCTAACTGATATCAATGCTTCCATGTTTTTGGTCAATTTAATAAGAAAATGTTACATGAACGTGTGACATATATCAGTTAGAAACGAGCAAAGCAGTGCATACTGCTCATATGAAAAATGTAAAGGCCATGAAATCAGCAAGATGAGGACAAATATGTTAATGCAACTTTGTCATTCCACAACTTTGTTCACATTTCTGTATATATGCAATGGCCAGGAAAAAATCTCTATGAAGCTGTAATTTGTTCTAGTGCATTGCGCTGGAGCAACTGTCGCCGATCCTGTATTCCGAGTAATTGCACCGAAATTATAGCCTCAACAGAGATAACATATGGAAAGCGGAAGTTCTGCAATATATACGAGGGCGCGGCAAATGAAATTGAGCCAACGAGGGCATATGACAAGCCGGGTACATTGTTTAAAAAGAGCCTACATGAGTATTTAGACATTTGTGCCACTGACTAACGAGTCGCGTGATTCCCGTCTCGTAAAGCTCGTTGCTGCTTCAAAAAGTATGTAAATGATTCTTTTACGTCATCGTCGGACAAAAATTAGGTTCCCTTGAGCTGTTTTTTTCAACCGCCCCAAAATGGGGAACTCCCAAGGCGGCAGGTCTGGGCTGTATGGCGGGTGTTGCAGGGTTTGCAGCTTGAACTTTGGCAATTTTGTGTTAACTAGATCAGCGGCGTATGGATAAGCATTGTCGTGCAGCCATATGACCCCATTCTTTAATTTTTCACATGGTTTGTCCTTGATTGCGACACGCAGCCGATCCAGCGTTTAAAAATACCGGAAACGATTGACAGTCTCTCCAGGTTTAGCAAACTGGATCAGTAATGGCCCCTGACGATAGAAAAAAAAAAATCAAGAACACTTTTCCGGCGGTAATGATGGCCTTTGCTTTCTTTGGGGTGGTCAATTCGAATGTTTCCACTTTAGGATTTGGCATCGTGTTTCTGGATCGTAGTAGTGGCACCATTATTCGTTCCCCGTCACTATCGCAAACAGGGAGTCGTCTCCCTCATTGTGAGACCGGATCAGATTAGTCAAGGCGGTGCCGAACCTCTCCGTATTCTGGCGGGTTTAAATATGTTGGGCAACCATTGCGCACGCAAGCGCCGATAACCCAAATGTTCACGAATAATGGTTTGAACCGATCCCTGACTGAAGTTCACGCGCTCTGCCATTTCATCGATGCTCATCCTCCGTTCTTGTGTAATCAGCTCATCAAACTTTGCAATTGTGTCGGGTGTGACTTCAAAGGTTGATGAGACTGCACGGTGGCTTTGGCCCGGTCTTGGATGATCGTTGCAAATTTCGCGTATTTTATTGAACCGTTTGCTACAATGCTTGACAGTGGCCAATGAAATGGAATGTTCAACGTAAAAGGCTGCCATATGGCTACAAATTTCTTTTTGGGGAACACCTTTCAGCTGTCAGAAACCTCACAACACCACGCTGTTCAACTTTTTGAGCGTCTATTGTGTCACGTAAACATGTTTAACTCATTGTATGAGAGTATAAAATAACTTTTGTCCTCACACCTGCGTGTCACTTTTGTAAACGAGGGATGCCTGTGCGCGACGCGCAGGCCTCGTAGATAATGAACCAAACCATCATTAAGCGGAGTGGGTTGGCTCACTTTCATTTGACTCACCGGACTGCATTAGAAATGCGTCGATACAATGGAATATACCAATGCCAAGATACAACTTGACAAAGGGCAAAAGAGTGTCGCTGGAAACAAAGTTCACTGCAAGTATATACAAAACCTCGCAACAAGAATATTGAATATACGTGTAAGTCTCAAATAAATATTGGTAGCTAAGAAAAGGGCACTATATATAGTGCGTCAAACAAGGCAAGTAAACATGTTGTTAAAACATTGATAACAGGATTCCACCCCCCCCTTCCCCTACTCCCCCTCATAATCGCGCGCAGCGGTAGGCGGCGCGTTTCCTCCCCGCTTTTCTCCTTTGCACCCCCTCCCCACTTCCCCCACGCTTTCATTCGCACATAAGGCATCCGGTGCGCGGTGACGATGTTATTGCCCTTGGACTTATACGGAACATCATTGAGACGGTGACGGCAGGAATGCGCCTGTAGTGTCCGCATAATTGCTATGGCATTAATACGATGAGAGTATCCGGCAGCGGAAGCGTCGCGTGGCCAATTACTTTCGGCAAAAGAAGTAACAAAATCGAACTCTCATCATGCGGCAATTCACTGTACCGCAACTATGTCTTTTTTTTCCTTTTGTGAGGCGGGGACACCGAAATGATGAAACGCGGAGGAAAGCATGTTGACCACAATCGAATGCCTACTTTGGGCACATACCGAAGGAATATCGAAGAAAACGTGAGACGCCTGGTCCGAAGAGAACGCATACGCATACTGCTTGGTACCGTACACCCGCGAGTCAAGAGTTGCCGAAGAGGTTGCGCTCCAGCGAGCGCGTTGCGATCCGTCGAGACCCCAAAGTGATGGCGGTGAGTGACCCTTGATCTTTTTCTCGTCCGCTAGCCAGGCAGCGTCCAAAACTCTGCCAGGCGAAAATCCACTCGGCCAAAGAAAAACGAACACGCACCGAAGTGCGCCGCGTAGTGGTCGGGGCAACACCAGAAAAACGCGTGCGCTCTGGTTGACTCTGACAGACCGCGGGTAGCGAGAACAAGAAGATTGAACTTGTTCAATGTGTCCTCACGAATAAAAGTCAAAGCAGAAAAATGAATAAGCAAGTAGTTACCTTTGCTGGCTTTGGTGTCTTGACATGGATGCTTTGACGCAGGTGAAAAAAAGTTGATATTTCTTTCTGTCACATGACGGCACAAATTAACCACCACAACACTTCGTGTCATGAGACCTCGCTGCGTGCTTTGTCAGCTATAGAGTAGTACACTACAGTCAACTTTAGCTTGTCTCGTTGTATGGTTCCATGCAGGACGTTAGAAAAGTATGTGCACCTTTGACGTCTAATGCTTATAAATACATTGAACCCATAGAGTTCCGGAATTGAACATTTAAAGCATGAGTTTGGAAATGTCAATGCACCTTTCGCATCAAAAGTTTATAATAACTTTATACCCACAAAGTTTCGGAATTGAAATCCTTGCGCTCCGCAGATTCCGCCGTCTTCGCGTGATGCCGCGACGAGCCCGGTCGCCATCGAAACGCCCTTGAAACTTTGCGCTCGGATGGGACTCTTTACATCATGTGACTCGAGGTGCATGGGCCTTGCCACAAGATGCAGCCAGAGTTCGCAATGACTGAGCCGAAATGTCTTATTGAGCATAAAAATAGCATTCTAGACGTAATCCGGAATGATTTCCGGTGACGGGAGTCGTTTCTGTCGGCGGTGCATGATGGCAGGAAAAGAATTCAGGGAGGAGAGGGCTGATGCCCCATGAGCCACCTCCCCATGGCTACGCCCCTCGTCGTCACACCCTCGCAAGCTTTTATTCGCACATACAACACACGGTGTGCGGCGAAGATTTTGTCGCCCTTGGATTTTTATGATACCTCACGGTGATTACGACGCCAGGAAGACGCCTAGAGGGCTCATATAATTGCTGTCGCAGTAAAACGCGCGGTCACCCGCCATCACTCGTGCTCACTCGCGTGGTCGCCTCGTTACGCGCGTAAGACACGGCTACACGGCGTTGCAGTGTCCGCCGTGGCACCGTCATAGTACAGCCACATAGGCATCCAGCGTGGCGCTGGCCGAGGGAAGTGAACGCAAGTTGGGGACTGGGGCGCTATGCAGGATGCGCCGAGTTTGGCGAAACTCGGGATCTTCACGAGCTCTGGCGACACCCCAAAATGAAAGCACGAATGGTACCGAGACACAGTTTATCTTTCGACAAGCCTCCAGTTTCATTGGTTTATCTAGATTCACTCTGGCTGGCTATCATTTCTTGGGCGTTGCCTTCTGGGCGGTCGACAAACTGGGGCTCACGTGATCATACCGTCGGTGCATGGTCGTGCCTTCTTTCACTTGTTTGTCGTTCCACCGAGTGCATTACATGCAGAAGCAAGTTGTAAAACAAATGCATTTAGTACAATATTATTAGTTACTTTAACGTGGTTTAGAAGCATTTTGAAGCTTACGAGATGTGCACTGAATGCGTCTTAGACTAATTTGTAATTTAGTACCCTTCGCATTATACCACGAGGGAGCGCTGTAGTGGCGTCATCACATCCATTCACCGGGCAAGCATGGCGGCTAAGCATCAGGGAGGCCCAGTGTAAACAAACCCGTACAACGAGCTTGCAGTGCGCGACGTAGTGATCAGGCTCGACGAAGGCCACTATTTCTTGGATAGTTCTGTTCCTCCGTGGGCAATCTTCCCGTGCACCCGGTAAGACTGCCAATAGCTTCGGCGATTTTACAGATCGCAACGCGCACCTACTGTTCACGGCGAAGTGCTGAAGAAACAACTTGTCCGGTGCTGCTTCTGCGAGTGCGCCGAGTTCCTCCACTCTGCGTGACTGCGAGCGTCACGAACATTACATTGTGTGGGCAAAAGGTAGACATCCTATATAGCTACGAAGCGACGAGGTGGTACCGACGATGGATCTCGCTACCAACACAGTGAAGGAGACTTCGACAAACTGCAGATAAGTATATTTCTACTGTTTCATATTTAGCATAATAAGAGTGCACGGATTAAGTCACTTCCGTAGTAACGAACTGAATGTCCAGCAGTTTAAAGAAGGCAGTGAGAACCAATGAGTGTTCGTGCTTTTACGTGCAAGTGGGCCCGCGAAAATATGGAATAGATGAAGGTAACCTCCACTAACTTGGTAAGGCAACAGAAATTCATGAGTGACATTAAGCTAGAAAATTTATGGAAGAGTATCTTTATCCAAGTGAAATATCAATAGCAAGTACTGATATAAAGCAGGAAACTTATACAAAAATTTCATGGGTTGAACAGCACATGGAAGGCATTACCGAATCGTGATCGCCACGTTACCGATATCCTTGAAAAAAGTCTAGAATCATTGCATTCCACCGGTTATGCAATATGGGACATAAACCTGGAGGTTAACAAAGAAACTTGAGATGTCAAGGACTGTGTAGAAAGCGAAGTAACAAAAATTGTTGCAGATAGCATTAAGGCAGGAAGACAGTGGCGTAGTAAACCGTGGCAACTGATATGCTAGTTGAGATTAAAAAAGAAAGGAATCGGCAGGCAGGCCATGCACGTATTCGATCACTTGTTGCCAATTCATATCAGGTGATTACATAAGCATTACAGAATGAATGTCAAGGAGAGAGAACTACAGCCAAGGATGGTAGAAAATTGCGTAATGGGACAAGAATATGATGTTTGTAGGCATAGGATGCAATCAGCTCGTATAAGACGGGATTGTAGGGTGAGGCATTTGTTTTGCAGCGAACAAAAATAGGTTTGTGGTGCTGACAGTAGAGACTCGTGAAGGTGCAGGGCCACCTCAGCTGCTGGCACACTAATCAACATGACAATTGGCTCTGAAAAAGAAAACCCCAGTTTTGAAAAATAAAGCAATGTTGTCCCAACGCATTGTTTTACTATGCATACTACACTAGAGGCTTCCACATTTAAGGGCACTTGGTACTAATAGTGCAACGAGCATTTTTCTTTGTAAATAATGGTTTGTACGTGGCTGATTCATTCCAATACACTTTTTTGCAGCAAAACATTCTGCTGCTGGAGCCACTCAACCGCCTGGTGGCAGTAGGCGAGCGCCAGGCACGTGCTCTTGAGAGTGTGGCAAAGGTCCAGAGGGCTGCTCCGCAACAGTAGTATCGGTGCCCTCACTGCTCTCCTGTCGAGCCCACAGAAGGCACCTTATAAAGGAGCTTTCAGTTTAATATTTTGATTATTATTCAGGAACATGAATAAAATTATTGCAGTAAACATTGTGCTGTGCATATTAGGAGACTTATAACATGCACTTTGTGTCCCTTCAAAATAGGCAAAAACGTAAGACAACCTGTGCCGCTCTTGGACCATGTAAATAAAAAATACACTAATGCAGCATACACGTCATCATGCTGTTTGTTCTTTCTATGTGCAAGAATACAGTGCGTGTTAATTAGCCACAAGATGAACGGTGTGTGTAATTCACAATGAAGAAAGGAAACAGAAGGAGCTTAATAATGCTATCACCTATAGACTGTGCATATGACTGCAACACTCCCCAATTCAAATGTGCCATGCATTTACAAATTACATGCATGTTCGATACCACATATTCTTTAACATTGTCTTATAATTGCATGTACCATATTTCACACATCTTAAGCCCTTGCATAGCACACTTCTGATGTATCCATTTCATAGGCCAAATAATTGTACACTTTGTCCTTTTGTGTTGTATGAAAAGCAGCATCCTTTACAGTCGGATAAAACTTCAGAAGACAGGAGAGGCCCCACCCAGATGACCAAAGCGCAGCAGCCGATTGCCTACACGTCTAAAGAAATAGTCCCTCTCCAAGGAGCAATATTAGTCTGTCTGGCGGCACGATATCAGTCTCGAGTGCGTGCCCATTGGTGCAGGCTTGTGTTCACCTGCCTTAAAGTGCAGATTCCGCAGCCTCCTAAAGTTGTATCCGACTATAGAAACACGTAATGCCTTGCACCAGTTGCATAGGCTTCTGCAATTTGATAGCACACAATGATCAGGAGCAGAAATCTATAAAGGCATCCAAGCAAAGCTGGCTGGCCACACTTCCATTATGAGGGGCTGAAAAAGGTCTCGCCAAATATTCCCATGACGTCCTTGAAAAAGAGGTGGTGTTTGGCACTTCTTTAGAATCAAAAACAGATTACACTGAATGTTGTGTAGCACGTCAAAACAAACTGAGCTTGGTTATTTGCACAGCATGTAATGGGAGGTCGAGCTTCACATAGGAAACAAACTGCTCTGTCCAGTACAATTTTGAGGCCGGTATGGCACCTATTATGGCACCGGTATGGCACCTATTATGTCAACAGTATCTATATACAAATTACACTTTTCACAGGCCATTGATTTCACCATTATTTTTGTGTGATGGTTCTTTCAATCAGCGCTTGTATTACATGAGCAGGTGGATTTGAAAGCAAAGCTTTGTTTGCAAACCTTCCGACTTCCATAAGTGTGTGGCAAGGCACTGGCATGTTGTCGAATAGCTCACACTTCCTCGGTCCTGCACCAAAGAAGCCCAATGCTCTATTTTAAGTTGGATCGCACAACAATTCAACGGCACACAAAGGAGTGTAACACACACAGCAAAGCATTCTGCTTTGTGTATTTCTCTTTGTGCCCCGTCGAATTGTTGTGCAATTAAACTTCAAGCTTCTATACCAATACACCGTCTTCAACCTCACCAATGCTCTAGTTATTAGGCCACAATGGTGCACATCTTTGAAATTTCCCAACACAAATTAGTTCTCCAAAAAATCACAAATGTTAAATTTTGCAGCACAGCTGTATGTATGAACGTGCCATATTCTTTACCACTAAACTCACAGGAATCAAAGAGGCAAGCATTAACGAGCCTTGCTGCCGCCGTTACCATTATCATCATGACACCAATGGAAAGACAGTGCCACGTTTCAGTAAGGGGAGTGCTGGAGGGAAAGGTGTGACAGCGAGGGCTTACAATAAAAATAACAGTTACGAGACATGTTCAATGCCAACATATGCTGCATGTCGCTCAGCCTACTTTGGCAATGCGGCAAGTGTTTACTCGTTTGGGCATATCACGTTTTGTGTAGTTATTGCTCTAAAGCTGTACAAATGGTCTATTTGCTCTGCAAGTTTTATTTTTATCATGGTAGGTTAAAGACCCACTTTTCATTGGCATCTGCACCACATTTCTCCCGATATGTAATAATGCCTTGGTGGTTCACGACATCTTCACGTACAGAGAGTTCTGCAGAGTATCGGATGTGCATTGTTCTAATGCTTAAGAATTAGAGCCCCATTATGAGACGAAAATATACAATTTATCCATCCAAAACAACGCCGCCCCCCCCCCCCAAAAAAAAGAAGATGCACTGAACCTCTGGCACATGCATCGACAGTGAACAGAGCAAACAATCTGAAGTATTTTCTTCATGCAAGCCAACACACTAAGATTCTCAATGCATTTTCATTTCGCCACAAATGCATAGGCACAACCGGCTTGGCGCAACATCCACATCTCGCGCTGCAACAAATTGTGCAATGCCTCGCTGTTTCATAGTGCGGCCGATAGATTACGCATGACCAAAATTCAGCATTGTGCATACTTAGTAACTTCACCAATGAAGAACCCCAAGTTCTTTATGAGATTAGGATTCATAGGTTACTTCACACAATTAGTGATATCCATTTATCTATTTATACTTAACCCCTTTCCCAAGAAAGTGAGCCATTTGGAAGGCACCCTGACAGACAAATAGAACAATCGACAAAAAGTGATCAACCAGCGAAAAAGTCTGTTAATCACAGTAACGCTGACATTGAAGGCGCCTTAATTCCTACGTACGTCCCTTCGACACACCCGACTACGTTCGTAATGTTCCCACGAAGTGGGAAGCATTCTTTTATATATGCCCGCTCCGCCGCAGTATTCTGGAAAGCTAGCCACCGCTTACGCACTGCCGCATCGATAAGCGCGTCAGACACATCTCTGACACAGTGGCTAACAGTAGTTTGATGGCGTCCGATGTAACGCTCGGCGCCGACGCTTCCCTGAAAACTCCCAGTCCCGTAGAAACGGAGGGCACAGATGACTTGCTCTAAGACGGTGAACGAATGAAGCCCGCCACGCTGTCACCGCAGACGAGAGTCTTCGCCTCGCTCGTCACACAGCCAGCACACTGATGTCTTCGACAGGCGAAAATGACGCTGAAACTCCCCGCCGGTCATGCAGGTGAACGGGTCCGGACGGTCATACTGACGCTTGCTGCCGCTGGATGTGAATGCCGCTGCCGCTGCTGCTGCCGCCGCCATGTTCCCGAGTTGAACTCGGAGGGGGTTTCGCGATGTACGAGTTTTGCACGAGTTCGCCTGTCAATCAAAACCAGAGGTCACGCCCCGCGCGAGGCATGTAACTATTGCGCGCGCACCCACTACAGTTGGGCCACGCCCAACTTATCTGCCGGCAACAGCGACGCGGTGTCGAGCTGAGAGGCATCAACAATCTTGACCGCCGACATAAAACACGCACAACGCACTGTCATCGGTGATGTACTGAGCACCACTATCGAAAACAAAGCGTTGACTGTCGCTGGCACACATCTTCTCGGGCTGAGATGGCCGCACAACACGGTTTCATTGCCTGCATTGCGGCGCGTAGCGCACAGTAAATAATTATCGGCACGTCACTGTAGGTGCTTGCAAGGCGTCGAGGGGGACGACGATGCTGAGGAGGGCTTATTGCAGCAGTCATTTCAGATAGCTGCTCTGTCATCGGTGATGAAACGGAGCCACAACGTCGTAAACACGATCAGCGTCCGAGAATCGCTCGCTCTTCTAGGCCCAGTGCAATGACATTTCTTCATCACAAGCACTGCGCACTCAACAGTTCCAACACATCTCTCCGTTCGAAATCTGATTTCATAACTGCACACAAGAGTCCTAACCTGCCAAAATGCGAGTGCTGCGGTGTCGTTACGATATCCATCTGCGATCGCTGCTGGCTCCAGCAGAGGTAATCCGCAAGCACCTTCGACTGCACAACACACTCATATACTGCGTACGTGCGCTCAGAGGCGCCTTCACTGGGCAAGCGATGACAAGCGATGAATTCTGTCGCTGGGGAAGCACGCACGTTTCGCAATGTATCGCAAAGGCTTCGCGCACAAAGATAAACTGGTACATTTTCACTGAACTGCGACACTACGCACTCTAAAATAACATACCGCCATTTTACAGCGACAGCTGTTGTGTCGTTTTTAGTTGGTAAAGC
The DNA here is from genome assembly GCF_038994185.2 of Dermacentor albipictus. Classification (NCBI taxonomy): domain Eukaryota; kingdom Metazoa; phylum Arthropoda; class Arachnida; order Ixodida; family Ixodidae; genus Dermacentor; species Dermacentor albipictus. The sequence continues at coordinate 178,890,812 of NC_091823.1, read as the reverse complement.
GGGGGCCTTAATAGCCTAGTGAAGCGCCTGCGATGAACAGCCGTACCGCGGCGCTGCGTTTCTATTCCCCTAATAGAGAAAGAGTGGCCATGACCCTCCATGGATCATGACCGACTTTATTGAAAATAGCACTGCAGCGCCCCTAGGCGACTTATCACCGTATGAACGCCCTCGTGCGTGCGACCCGTTTCAATGTACCGCTTCTAAGCTTTCGCCTCCCTGTCGCCACTCACGGCAAGATGTGCAAAATTTAATAATTTGCTCGATCTCCGTTTATCATCACAAATTTCTAGCATTGAAAACGAAAAACAGATACCTAAAGAAATAAAAATGTGCGTTATTTTATTTGTCGCATTTTAACGTATTCGTTTGAGTGAAAGTGTAGGTGCAAGAATGCGCCGCATGTACCCCGTTCGCATTCGATGGAGGATAGATAGATAGCGCCCGAAAGATGAGGCACGCCCTTGACGCGCCCGGGAAAGGCGTGGCAAACGGCTCACGGCAAGTGTGCTGACAGACAGCGGGGCAGTCACGGTATCGCTAAGTTGCGATAATCCGTTGATAACAATACGCGGCGCTGGCGCGTTTCGTTGTGCAGCCTTCTGCGCTTGAAACGTGGAAGCAGCGTGCCGCGCAGGGTGCGCTCATGTTGTCATACGCGACTTTCTGTCTACATATTTTTTGCCTGCACCTTCGGCCCGTTGCGCGCTATCTCCGTTCACTGACTGCCGTCGAGCAAACTCGGGCAAAACTCGGGTGAACGAGAAACTCGGGGCATCCTGCATAGCACCCCTGGGGTGCTATGCAGGATGCCCCGAGTTCAACTCGGGAACATGGCGGCGGCAGCAGCAGCGGCAGCGGCATTGCATCCAGCGGCAGCAAGCGTCAGTATGACCGTCCGGACCCGTTCACCTGCATGACCGGCGGGGAGTTTCAGCGTCATTTTCGCCTGTCGAAGACATCAGTGTGCTGGCTGTGTGACGAGCGAGGCGAAGATTCTCGTCTGCGGTGACAGCGTGGCGGACTTCATTCGCTCACCGTCTTAGAGCAAGTCATCTGTGCCCTCCGTTTCTACGGGACTGGGAGTTTTCAGGGAAGCGTCGGCGCCGAGCGTTACATTGGACGCCATCAAACTACTGTTAGCCACTGTGTCAGAGATGTGTCTGACGCGCTTATCGATGCGGCAGTGCGTAAGCGGTGGCTAGCTTTCCAGAATACTGCGGCGGAGCGGGCATATATAAAAGAATGCTTCCCACTTCGTGGGAACATTACGAACGTAGTCGGGTGTGTCGAAGGAACGTACGTAGGAATTAAGGCGCCTTCAATGTCAGCGTTACTGTGATTAACAGACTTTTTCGCTGGTTGATCACTTTTTGTCGATTGTTCTATTTATCTGTCAGGGTGCCTTCCAAATGGCTCACTTTCTTGGGAAAGGGGTTAAGTATAAATAGATAAATGGATATCACTAATTGTGTGAAGTAACCTATGAATCCTAATCTCATAAAGAACTTGGGGTTCTTCATTGGTGAAGTTACTAAGTATGCACAATGCTGAATTTTGGTCATGCGTAATCTATCGGCCGCACTATGAAACAGCGAGGCATTGCACAATTTGTTGCAGCGCGAGATGTGGATGTTGCGCCAAGCCGGTTGTGCCTATGCATTTGTGGCGAAATGAAAATGCATTGAGAATCTTAGTGTGTTGGCTTGCATGAAGAAAATACTTCAGATTGTTTGCTCTGTTCACTGTCGATGCATGTGCCAGAGGTTCAGTGCATCTTCTTTTTTTTGGGGGGGGGGGGGGCGGCGTTATTTTGGATGGATAAATTGTATATTTTCGTCTCATAATGAGGCTCTAATTCTTAAGCATTAGAACAATGCACATCCGATACTCTGCAGAACTCTCTGTACGTGAAGATGTCATGAACCACCAAGGCATTATTACATATCGGGAGAAATGTGGTGCAGATGCCAATGAAAAGTGGGTCTTTAACCTACCATGATAAAAATAAAACTTGCAGAGCAAATAGACCATTTGTACAGCTTTAGAGCAATAACTACACAAAACGTGATATGCCCAAACGAGTAAACACTTGCCGCATTGCCAAAGTAGGCTGAGCGACATGCAGCATATGTTGGCATTGAACATGTCTCGTAACTGTTATTTTTATTGTAAGCCCTCGCTGTCACACCTTTCCCTCCAGCACTCCCTTTACTGAAACGTGGCACTGTCTTTCCATTGGTGTCATGATGATAATGGTAACGGCGGCAGCAAGGCTCGTTAATGCTTGCCTCTTTGATTCCTGTGAGTTTAGTGGTAAAGAATATGGCACGTTCATACATACAGCTGTGCTGCAAAATTTAACATTTGTGATTTTTTGGAGAACTAATTTGTGTTGGGAAATTTCAAAGATGTGCACCATTGTGGCCTAATAACTAGAGCATTGGTGAGGTTGAAGACGGTGTATTGGTATAGAAGCTTGAAGTTTAATTGCACAACAATTCGACGGGGCACAAAGAGAAATACACACAGCAGAATGCTTTGCTGTGTGTGTTACACTCCTTTGTGTGCCGTTGAATTGTTGTGCGATCCAACTTAAAATAGAGCATTGGGCTTCTTTGGTGCAGGACCGAGGAAGTGTGAGCTATTCGACAACATGCCAGTGCCTTGCCACACACTTATGGAAGTCGGAAGGTTTGCAAACAAAGCTTTGCTTTCAAATCCACCTGCTCATGTAATACAAGCGCTGATTGAAAGAACCATCACACAAAAATAATGGTGAAATCAATGGCCTGTGAAAAGTGTAATTTGTATATAGATACTGTTGACATAATAGGTGCCATACCGGCCTCAAAATTGTACTGGACAGAGCAGTTTGTTTCCTATGTGAAGCTCGACCTCCCATTACATGCTGTGCAAATAACCAAGCTCAGTTTGTTTTGACGTGCTACACAACATTCAGTGTAATCTGTTTTTGATTCTAAAGAAGTGCCAAACACCACCTCTTTTTCAAGGACGTCATGGGAATATTTGGCGAGACCTTTTTCAGCCCCTCATAATGGAAGTGTGGCCAGCCAGCTTTGCTTGGATGCCTTTATAGATTTCTGCTCCTGATCATTGTGTGCTATCAAATTGCAGAAGCCTATGCAACTGGTGCAAGGCATTACGTGTTTCTATAGTCGGATACAACTTTAGGAGGCTGCGGAATCTGCACTTTAAGGCAGGTGAACACAAGCCTGCACCAATGGGCACGCACTCGAGACTGATATCGTGCCGCCAGACAGACTAATATTGCTCGTTGGAGAGGGACTATTTCTTTAGACGTGTAGGCAATCGGCTGCTGCGCTTTGGTCATCTGGGTGGGGCCTCTCCTGTCTTCTGAAGTTTTATCCGACTGTATAGGATGCTGCTTTTCATACAACACAAAAGGACAAAGTGTACAATTATTTGGCCTATGAAATGGATACATCAGAAGTGTGCTATGCAAGGGCTTAAGATGTGTGAAATATGGTACATGCAATTATAAGACAATGTTAAAGAATATGTGGTATCGAACATGCATGTAATTTGTAAATGCATGGCACATTTGAATTGGGGAGTGTTGCAGTCATATGCACAGTCTATAGGTGATAGCATTATTAAGCTCCTGCTGTTTCCTTTCTTCATTGTGAATTACACACACCGTTCATCTTGTGGCTAATGAACACGCACTGTATTCTTGCACATAGAAAGAACAAACAGCATGATGACGTGTATGCTGCATTAGTGTATTTTTTATTTACATGGTCCAAGAGTGGCACAGGTTGTCTTACGTTTTTGCCTATTTTGAAGGGACACTAAGTGCATGTTATAAGTCTCCTAATATGCACAGCACAATGTTTACTGCAATAATTTTATTCATGTTCCTGAATAATAAACAAAATATTAAACTGAAAGCTCCTTTATAAGGTGCCTTCTGTGGGCTCGACAGGAGAGCAGTGAGGGCACCGATACTACTGTTGCGGAGCAGCCCTCTGGACCTTTGCCACACTCTCAAGAGCACGTGCCTGGCGCTCGCCTACTGCCACCAGGCGGTTGAGTGGCTCCAGCAGCAGAATGTTTTGCTGCAAAAAAGTGTATTGGAATGAATCAGCCACGTACAAACCATTATTTACAAAGAAAAATGCTCGTTGCACTATTAGTACCAAGTGCCCTTAAATGTGGAAGCCTCTAGTGTAGTATGCATAGTAAAACAATGCGTTGGGACAACATTGCTTTATTTTTCAAAACTGGGGTTTTCTTTTTCAGAGCCAATTGTCATGTTGATTAGTGTGCCAGCAGCTGAGGTGGCCCTGCACCTTCACGAGTCTCTACTGTCAGAACCACAAACCTATTTTTGTTCGCTGCAAAACAAATGCCTCACCCTACAATCCCGTCTTATACGAGCTGATTGCATCCTATGCCTACAAACATCATATTCTTGTCCCATTACGCAATTTTCTACCATCCTTGGCTGTAGTTCTCTCTCCTTGACATTCATTCTGTAATGCTTATGTAATCACCTGATATGAATTGGCAACAAGTGATCGAATACGTGCATGGCCTGCCTGCCGATTCCTTTCTTTTTTAATCTCAACTAGCATATCAGTTGCCACGGTTTACTACGCCACTGTCTTCCTGCCTTAATGCTATCTGCAACAATTTTTGTTACTTCGCTTTCTACACAGTCCTTGACATCTCAAGTTTCTTTGTTAACCTCCAGGTTTATGTCCCATATTGCATAACCGGTGGAATGCAATGATTCTAGACTTTTTTCAAGGATATCGGTAACGTGGCGATCACGATTCGGTAATGCCTTCCATGTGCTGTTCAACCCATGAAATTTTTGTATAAGTTTCCTGCTTTATATCAGTACTTGCTATTGATATTTCACTTGGATAAAGATACTCTTCCATAAATTTTCTAGCTTAATGTCACTCATGAATTTCTGTTGCCTTACCAAGTTAGTGGAGGTTACCTTCATCTATTCCATATTTTCGCGGGCCCACTTGCACGTAAAAGCACGAACACTCATTGGTTCTCACTGCCTTCTTTAAACTGCTGGACATTCAGTTCGTTACTAGGAAAGTGACTTAATCCGTGCACTCTTATTATGCTAAATATGAAACAGTAGAAATATACTTATCTGCAGTTTGTCGAAGTCTCCTTCACTGTGTTGGTAGCGAGATCCATCGTCGGTACCACCTCGTCGCTTCGTAGCTATATAGGATGTCTACCTTTTGCCCACACAATGTAATGTTCGTGACGCTCGCAGTCACGCAGAGTGGAGGAATTCGGCGCACTCGCAGAAGCAGCACCGGACAAGTTGTTTCTTCAGCACTTCGCCGTGAACAGTAGGTGCGCGTTGCGATCTGTAAAATCGCCGAAGCTATTGGCAGTCTTACCGGGTGCACGGGAAGATTGCCCACGGAGGAACAGAACTATCCAAGAAATAGTGGCCTTCGTCGAGCCTGATCACTACGTCGCGCACTGCAAGCTCGTTGTACGGGTTTGTTTACACTGGGCCTCCCTGATGCTTAGCCGCCATGCTTGCCCGGTGAATGGATGTGATGACGCCACTACAGCGCTCCCTCGTGGTATAATGCGAAGCGTACTAAATTACAAATTAGTCTAAGACGCATTCAGTGCACATCTCGTAAGCTTCAAAATGCTTCTAAACCACGTTAAAGTAACTAATAATATTGTACTAAATGCATTTGTTTTACAACTTGCTTCTGCATGTAATGCACTCGGTGGAACGACAAACAAGTGAAAGAAGGCACGACCATGCACCGACGGTATGATCACGTGAGCCCCAGTTTGTCGACCGCCCAGAAGGCAACGCCCAAGAAATGATAGCCAGCCAGAGTGAATCTAGATAAACCAATGAAACTGGAGGCTTGTCGAAAGATAAACTGTGTCTCGGTACCATTCGTGCTTTCATTTTGGGGTGTCGCCAGAGCTCGTGAAGATCCCGAGTTTCGCCAAACTCGGCGCATCCTGCATAGCGCCCCAGGTCAAGTAAACGGTGAGCAGGCACCCTGCTATTTCTGCCGCGCGTGCGTAGTGTACACCTAACTTGAGCCTTGTGGCTAATATTAAATGACACCGAGCTTCTCCTGCAGAGCCCCTGTGGCGTGTTCTAGACTAGGCTTCTCACCTCTGGACATTTCTGCGGCTGTTTAATGAACTTCCTTCACGCCGACATGGATCACTGTAGATGCAGAACTGAGCAGGTGGCGCTGTTGAATGTAACTCTTTGACGCCGACTTGCAGCACTGGGTATGTGCCAGTCGTTGTGTGCTGCTCGTCAATGAACCCATTTGATGCCATCTTGTATCCCTGGGCATCTGCTAGAAGGTGTGTGCCGATTTTCAATGAACGTCATTGACGCTTACCTGGGTAAGCAAAAACGCGACACTGGGAAATCTCCACTCTAACAAAACGGAACCTTTTAGGCTGTGCACTAAGCGCATACGCTGGCTAACCACCCTGTCTTTATCTCACTTAATCTCCTCTCTGTAGTTTCTCCTATGCTAAGCGGAATCAAACCAACGTCATAAGTGTTCCTCACGGACAGAAACCCGGCGCTTCAGCAGTTGCATACCAAATTCGGTGGGTACGGGCCGCTGTTCAATAAACTTCTTCCCAACGTGGGTCCTGAGTTCGTGCCCCTCAGTGTGTGTGGCACATGAAGGAACAATTCTCAGCATTTCCAGGCACCGGTGCGCCACGTTTCTCTTATCGGAGGCCTAGCGCGGACTTTTCGGTGGCGCCGCTAATGACCCAGCTTGTCCAGGAAGAAGTACGAGACGGTAGCCCGGTCGCTCCATGGCGCGTTTCTGAGCCTTCGCACGCACTGGCGCGCCACGCATTTCTGAAGCCACGCGGATGTTTCGCGGCGGCGGCGCTGCATTGCGCTGAGTGTTCTTAGGGAAGCACGAACCATGAATGCTGCTGCCGTATACGCCTCTTACAAACCTGGTTGCGGCGGTGGCATATACGTTGTGGCGTTATTAGCGGCGAGAATTAGGAGTGGCGCCCTCTCGCGAGTGACGTCACGGCCAGGACGCCGCTCGCTCCTGCTCGCTCGGCTGCCGCGCGCGCTCGTTCCCTTTTTGTATCCTTGGGGTATGGGTGGCTCGAGCCGTAAGTATTGAAGAATACGGCGGCTTCTTTCAGCTGCCATACCTTAACCACAGTTTCCTCTTCAAAGGCGTGTGAGTCGAGAAACTTTGCGGCTTGGATATTGCAAGCTAAGTAGCGTTAAAGGGGTCTACTAGGTTTTGCAATGCATATATGCGCCGTGTCTATCAGTAAATTTTGACTAAAAAAAGAATATCTGCAAATTCAACGCGCGAAGTTGTGTATGATGCTTCGCTAAACACTTAACATTCCTTTAGTATTTAGCTATGACAGGCATTGCATTTTACGTGGAAGAAAAATTTGGTAATTGGCGTCAACATGTTATCCGATGTTATAAAGACACTGCCCAGCGAAGCTGTCATCACGATTCCTATTACTCTGGTGTGTTGTTCTATTCAAATATGGCCATTGTTGCGTAAAAAAATAGTTAGGCGCGCATTTCTTATGAAAAAGTTTGCTGCTACTTTCATCCCCCTCTGAAACAGGCCTCCAAAAAATGAATTGCTCATGGCTGCTAACACGACGGCGCGTCATTTAGAGTATTTACATAGTTAATTCACAAACAAGACCGCTCGGTGGCGTCGACTAGAGCGGTCAGCTCAGGATGGGCTCCCATCTCTTTTCGTTTTTTGAGAGTTATCTTGTGCTGTGACCTGAACTTCGAGGACTTCACGAGGTTCGGCAAGCTGTGAGGACACTGCAGACATCAAACTTTCCGGTGAGCACCTCGCCAAACCTTTGTGACGGGCCAAAACGTGTGTGAAGTGTGAACGCTAACGGCGACGGTGAAGCGGCGGCCGCTGGTACGCGGAACGCGTCGGCGACGCGGCCGCGACAGATGGCGACGCTTACGCCGACTCCAGCTACGGAAGCGCCGAGAACGCCGACGACAACGTTTAATGAGGCAGCAGGCCCCGAGAAAACACCCAACGCGCAACTCACCTCCTCGGACGTGGACCGGGATGAGATGGAATACCAAGAAACCGCTAATGAGGATTGCATGGTCCTCCGGAGTACCGAAGCAACTGGCGGACCCCATGGACGCCAAGACGACGACGGAGATTGGCAAACGGTTTTGACCGTGCGCCAAAAGAAGGCGCTCGCACGAGCGGGCAAAAAGGCCACTTTTTCCGAGGGTGGCTACGAATCATCGGGCCCATCGTTCAAGCCCCCGGTACAACCAGCGAATAAAAAGAAATTCAAGACAAGGCGGCTTCCACCACTGCCTAAGGACGACATTAAAGTGATCGTGCGCCCTCACCAAGGTCTCCCTATCAGGGAACTTACGGCGCCACAGATCGCAGAAGCAGTTATAAACGCCTGCCAAGGAAAAGTGAATGGAAACCAGTTCCTGCTGAGATTGAAACCAGGATCAAACATTTTTATTATCTCAACCCCTACAGAAGAGGTGGCGAATATTGCAAGAAGAATTACAGGCCTCACCTTAAATGGTCGACTGCACGCAGTGAGTGCGTACGCAGCAGTAGGCAAAGACACAAAGAAAGGAGTGATACATGGCATCGCTCCTCACACAAGCCCTGAAACCCTTCTAGCCAACCTGCGTCTTCGTACGCAAGGCGTCGACATACTAAGAGCTAGGATGTTGGGTGAAACGAAAACAGCGGTAATTACCTTCTTTGGCCCCATCGTACCGCGATACGTCTACTATATGGGAGGGGAGCTTCCCTGCTTCCCATACAAGAATACCATACAATTCTGCAAGACTTGCAAGCAAACGGGTCACAGAACGGACGTCTGCCCGAATCCCCACCTGCCGGTATGTCACAACTGCGGCACTCGGGAGCCACAACCAGACCACGACTGCAACCCTGTTTGCGCTACCTGCGGAGAAAAGCATCTCACGGGATCCAAGGAGTGTAAACGTCGTTTCAAGCTACCACCACAGCGACCGCAGCCAAAATCACCAAACCGGATGGCCGTCAAAACGCCGGGCAAGGCGATCAAGTCATCGTCGCCAAAACGGAGATGGTCTGACACAGACGATACGGACGATGACGATTGGCCTCCACTGCGGACTCAAGGGGACATTCCAACGTCGCAACCCCAAATTCGAAAATCAAGATCACAAGAACGACAGAAGAATCCAGACCAAGGGCTCTCTGACCACTCCGCCTCCAGACACCACCGAATGTCCTCTATATCCCCTACCCCATCCAGGACTACAGTGGCAACGGGAGACTCGACCCAGCATAAGGTGAGCTGGGCGGGGATGGCACAAAAAGGGGCTCCAATAACCGCCAACCCTGAGTACCAAAGAATCGTTTCTGAAAATCGTCAGCTTAAAAAAACAGTAGAAGAACTTAAAATAGAGATGGCAACGCTGAAGGCACAATTTCAGAATACCAAAATTGGGCAAGCTAAACCAGCACAAGGGGATAAACCTGCCGCCCAACAGACAACAATTAGCAACATTGAAAGAATGATGAATCAGGTAGTAGAACAAATTCAGGCTCTGCAAACGTTTCAACAGCAGTTATTTGCTGAGGTGCAGAACCACAAAGTTTATGTAGACGAACAAATGTCTAAACTGCAGCAAACATCACGCAAAAGAGCCAGCAGTAACCCCGGAACACCGACGGCGAGAAAGGTAAAAAACGGGGCTGTTTCCGATTCGACGGATGCCGAAATCGTACCTAACCATGGCCAGTAAAACAACCCGAACCACGGACACCGCTGAGATATGGCAATGGAACTGCCGCTCTTTTCAGAAAAGAGCGGCAGCGCTACAAGCTTATTTAGACGCCGCCATTATTCAACCGGACGTCATCTGTCTTCAGGAAGTTGGAAAGGGAGTAGTTAAGCTTAGAGACTACTACACCTTTCAAAATCCCATGTATCCTAGAGTGGCGACGCTGGTGCACAAGAATATCGCGGCCAGTGAACACTATTATCCCCAATGCTCAACGGAGCACCAATTGATCGAATTACACACTACAAAAAGGAGTAAAACCAAAACGTTTATTGGCAACGTGTACAGCCCACCGAAAGAACGGCAGACTGCGTTTCCCGAGATGCTTGAATGGGCGCTTGGACATCTGGAAAAAAAAGACAGGTTTTTTTTAGTCGGGGATTTTAATGCTCCCCACACCAATTGGGGTTATAGGACAAATACAAAAAAGGGCAGAAACCTAGTAGAAGCAGTAGACAAATATAACATGCAACTAGAGACCTTACCCCTCGCCCCCACGAGACTTGGAAATAGCGTCTGCGGAGACACGTCCCCAGACCTCACCTTTACATTTAACGTAAAAGAGGGACAGTGGAGGAACCTGGATGAAAATCTGGGAAGTGACCATTATATTATTAGTTACTCCACTACGACTCCCAAATTAAGAAAGCCTTTGAGAAACGCGAAACTTACAGACTGGACTGCATATAGACATTACCCGACCCCTCAGCATCCAATAGATTCAATAGAAGAATGGGTAGACGAAATGATGCAGGCATACCAAACTAACACAAAGCACGTCGCGCTAAGCGAAAAAACACCGGTAGTGGATCCCCACCTCGTCCATATGTGGGAAGGCAGGCGAAGTCTTACTAAACGATGGAAGAAACAGCGCTTAAACAGAAAGCTCAGAGCTAGAATAGAACAACTGACAGAACAAGCAAATGAGTATGCTAGGCAACTACAAGCGAACAACTGGATACAATTTTGTGACTCGTTACGGGGAACGCTCTCAACAACCAAAACATGGGCAATTTTACGGAGCATGCTTGATCCATACAATACAAAAACAGTCACTACTAGAGCATTACGCACATTGGTAGGAGAGTTTAAGGGGGATGACGCATCCTTGATCCAAACCCTGGCAGACAGATACATCGGGACAGGAGGAGATAACATCGATAAGAGAGAGTACAAAGGCATGGATAATCCCAAGCTTGATGCACCCATAACGAAACAAGAAGTATATGCCGCCGCTCTTGCATTAAAACGTAGCTCAGCCCCAGGCGAGGACGGCATCACGAATGCTATATTAAGAAATATGAGTGGTCAGCAACTGGAACGCCTAACCCGGTACTTCAATGAGAAAATCTGGGAAACGGGAGAGCTTCCTAATCAATGGAAAGAAGCGACCATCATATTAATACCTAAACCGGGGAAAGCTAGAACATTGCAGAATCTCAGGCCAGTATCGCTAACCTCCTGCTTAGGCAAACTTTTCGAAAAGGTCCTTCATATCAGGCTTACCAGCTATATTGAAGGGCACGAACTTCTCTCGCACAACATGTACGGCTTCAGACAACATCTTTCTACACAAGACATATTCGTAAGGCTACGAGATGACGTGCTGCAAAATGTACCTACAGGGGGAGAGAACATCATAGCAGCGCTTGACTTAAAAAGCGCTTTTGATACGATCTCCCATACCCTCATACTTGAAGAGCTCGAAAGAATGGGCTGTGGAATTAGGATCCACAATTACATCCGCTCTTTCCTTACTGAACGTAAAGCCACAATAGGTATGGAAAATATTTGATCTTCCAAACTCCCAATGCCTAACAGAGGCACACCACAGGGTGCCATCCTCTCACCACTTCTATTTAATGTCGCAATGAACCGCTTGGCACGACAACTAGAGAAAATTAACGACCTCAACTTCGCGTTTTACGCAGACGACATCACGTTATGGGCCTGCAAAGGCTCGTTAGGGCAAAAAGAACAAACTATCCAGGAGGCTATCGACTTGGTGAAGGACTTCGCAGAACAAAACGGTATGCAATGCGCTCCGGAAAAATCTGAGTTTATCCGGATCCACGGGCGTAAGTACAGAAACAAACCGAACATCCACCTAACTATGGGTGACCAGACGTTACCAGAAAGAAATATGATCAGAATACTAGGACTATGGTTACAAAGCAACAAAAGAGCCACTCACACCATTGCGACTCTAAAATCAAGCACGAGGAGCATCGCTAGACTAATTAGCAGAATTACAAAGAAAGGTAAAGGGCTCCACGAAAACGAAACCATAACACTAGTCCAGGCTTTTATTCTTAGCAAAATAACATACGGACTACCATATCAAGAGCTAACCCCGTCGGAAATCAAAGAAATCGACCTACTAATACGTGGCGCGTATAAGGCAGCGCTTGGGCTTCCTAAGAATGCGGCAAACGAGAGGGTGCAAGCTCTAGGCATATACAACACATTTGAAGAGTTAAGAGCAGCCGTTCTCATGACACAAAGAGAACGACTATGCCTCACAAGCACAGGTAAAAACGTTCTGTCGCGTTTAGGTTACCCATTGCGACCGCAGTACTCCAGGGAACAAACGACCGCAATGCCGGATCCAATACGCGAGCGCATAGTGGTCTCCCCAATCCCACGCAACATGAACAAAACTTATCACACAGCGAGAAGACAAGCGAGAGCTAAACATCTTCAGAAAACCTTCGGCAGTAATCAAGATGTAATGTATACTGATGCAGCTAGATTTAGCAAAGGACATGTAATAGTGGCAGTTCAACCCACACGCCAGGGAACGCTTCACACATCAGCCTCGATACGTACTAGGTGCACTGCTACAGCGGAAGCAGCGGCGATTGCTCTCGCTATCGCATACAAGGAAAAGCAAAGCAGCTCAGCTTTAATAATGTCCGATTCACAAGTGGCATGCAGAATGTACCTACAAGGCAACATACCACAAGTCGCCCTTAAGATCATAGGCGACACATTGAAAGAAGATCATGCAATATTATGGTGTCCTGGCCACGAGGGTATCTCGGGAAACGAACAGGCACACACTCTAGCTCGAGGCTTTACTAACCGAGCTGGAGATACGCACAACGATGAAAAAGACGATCGCCTACTGGTCCGCGATATACTGGAGCACCAGCGAAGAACCCGGCAACAGTACGCCCCACCCCACAAACTACTCAATGTAGAGGAGGCGCAGAAATATAGAAGAATACAGACGGATACCTACCCACATTTGGGTAGATACCATAAAATAAACCCAACCTTGTACACTAACTCTTGCCCGTGGTGCGGGTCATGGCCTTCATTGCCTCACGTAACATGGGAGTGCGCCAAAAGACCTCATGCCATTAATTCACCTTTGGTACTCACCTTGCTAAGGGAGCCCTGGGAGGCCATCCTCGCTCTTGCTGACCTCGAGGCCCAGAAAGGCCTCTTGGACCAAGCTGGGCGGGTCGCGATGGCCACTGGAGTCTTGGAATAGGGACCCACCCTGCACCGCTCCCTTCCACCATTTTTTTTTTTTGCCTCATCAATAAATGTTTATTCCTCCTCCGCCTCCTCACAAACAACATAGTAGCAATCACCTGAGAGAAAACTTTCGTTGTTAAGATTGAGAGCCACTCAATTGAAAGTGATGAAATGTTTCATAGTGGCCCTCAGTAGCCTTTATCGACAATATGGCACACCCCTGATCACGTAACGGTAGCAATCGACTGTCCGTATGGCGAGACACGCTATGTTCGCGAAACCCATCACTTCACTACAACTTCGAATTAAAACCATAAAGCATTTTTTTACATAGCGAACTGGAATGGCTAAAGCATTCTCGAGCTACTACACCGCAGCTTAGATTGCCTACAAAAGGAAAATTCAAGCACCTTCTGTCTCACGATGTCTCGATCCAGCGTTATTTAATTATACAAACGGATAACAATTCGCTTCGTCGGTACATAAATTAAGGCTAAATTAAGTTTGCTCCAATCCAATCGCAAACATTCATAAAGAAAGCACCACAAGCCTTGCATATACTTTCACTTGATTTCTGACCCTCCACCGGGGGAATTTCGATATCTTGAATATGTCCCATACTACTAGTCATTGACGCTTCGACGTCTTTCTGGCTGCAGCTATGCGGTCCAGCAGGCATGCTTCACTAAAAAAATTGGGTCCAGCAGCCTGTGTGAGTTCGCCAAACAGATTCGTCATGTATATTCCTCAAGCAACAAGCACCAGTAAATTTCTCAAGTGAGTTTGATTTGATTTGATTTATTAATTTCCATTTACACACATACATGTAGAGAGGAGTGGTAAATGGAGGTGGATGAGAGAAAAAAGCCGCACAGACGCGGCTTGAGGTCACCTCACCCCCTTAGGTACAATATGGCTGCATGGAGTAACACATCAAGCGCCATATAAATTACATTTATATAGTGGCCATAAAACATTGCAGCTATACAATATATGAAAGAACAGTAAAATATTTCCACAATAACAATGCGAAACACTCTGCGGCATTGAAATAAATAAATGATATACACTAGGTAACATAGACAAAAAAATAGCAACATAACATACATTATTAATCATTAACAAACGCGCTCTAAAGAGGTGAGTTGAACGTGTAGCACGGAAACGGGAATATATATTGGTACATTCCTATTTGTACTCTGTAAATAGCTGTAAGCCTTCATTAACTTTACTTCAAGTTTCCGCCGCCCAAAAAAAAATAAACACGTGAAGAACCGCCTAATGTTGACAAGCAGGTAAAGAAGCAAGTGAAGCGTGTGGAATCTAAGCTCCAGTATTAGTTAAGTCCCCGTGCTACTGCCGAGCGTTTCTGTGAGGAAATGCAAAAATTCGATATTATACCATGAACTACTCGTCGTGAGCAAACCTGTTTTAGCGGAATGAAATCAACGTGACTGCTGTAGAAGTCATATATAGCCAGCTTTGTGAAATACTTGTTGCACCGCGGCAGGTATGGTATCATAACTGGATTCCTATAGGCTATGCTTTTGCGATTGTCTATCTGCGTATGAAAAACCCGCAATGGGCTGGTCTGCGTCGCTTCGGCTGGCACTGTAGCGTTGCCTTCGAGAGCTGCATTGTTGTCTAAGAAATTAGCTCTTTGAATAAATGTTCGCAAAGGAAGACGTCGTAAAAATATATTTGAGACGACCACCATAAGTATACAAGCAGAGAGAACGAGGGCGAACAAACGAAAACACCGCAGAAAGTGCCCGGACAACGCCCGAACTGTAGCAGACGACAGGCGCGAGTCCGTGCCCTGACGTCACGCGAGCGGCGCTCGCAGCGCCGCTCGTGTTCGTTCTCAGGGCTAATAGTGATTCAATGCTAAACACATTACCGTCGACGGTCATGGTGAGATGAGTTCTGCCGAGAATTCTTTCTTGATATCGAAGTAATGGGGAAGTTTCAACGAGGTCGACACGGAGATGGCTTCTTCCCTAGGAAAGGGAACACCCACTTTTTGCCCACATTTCAACTGTAGGGAAGCCAAATAGCTCTATCACATTGGGCAACGGCTTGCAATTCACCTTCATGTTCTGCTATCGCAACCGACTATGCTTTTCATGGGTAATTCATAACGAATTGTAGGGCTGATTTTAAGGAATACATAATTACGACTGATGTATTGTGCCCACAGCTCCACCTTAGATTTTTCCACACTTGAAACTTTAATTAAACAAAAGAGAATCGCCTCACGTCTGACACGAAAAAGTGCTAACTCTCCACTGTAGCCGGAGAAAGCACTGAAGCACCAAGTGAACGGCGGCCCACAAGAGCTGCTTCAGTCGTTCGCTGGCAAAGTCCGCACGGTCAGGAGAGGTTCATCAGCTCACCGTGCGAGAGTGGAAGGCGAGAAAGCCATCGACGCCACTTCTGATGCTACGCACGCTCCCCCCACTGCGTGTTTTGAAAATCGATTTCCGCTAGGTTTTCTATTTTTGTGCTCCGGTTTATCGCATTGGAGTCTCGCCGCGCTAATGGAAGGCGCTCATCCGAGTTCACGTCGGCGGTACTGAGCCTGAACATGTGAAAGAAATTGTGCCCCGTGCAAACGCACCAGCAAGTGCGCTTTTTGCCATGGTCGTAGAGTTTTGCACCTTGGCGTGATGATACCACGCAGTCGCCGATTTCGGCAGGCGTGAAATGTGAGCATGGCGAGCGTTCTTTTTTTTTAATACGCGAGCGAACAACAATCTATGTGGACCGGTGCGCACTCTTGATTTTTCATGTAGTTTTTAACAATGCATTTACACCCATAAAGAACGCGTATTCAGCGCTGCAATCGTCCGCGGAACAGCTGCTTATAACTCCGTTTATATTATTGCCAGAGTAGGACGATGCATTAACTCTTTCAAAGGGACCTCAAAACGCTTCTAAACTGTGTGTATATTTTATATTTCTTCCTTTTTTCATGCTATTGCAGTGTACGGCAGCGCCTTGAATGCCTACAACGCCCGCAATGCTTGGAAGAGTCATCAAATACTAAACACAGATCTTATTCTCTTCCGACGGCTCGCAGATATGTTCTGCGGCAATTCTAAAAAAAACATGGCGAATCGGTTTTGAGTTTTTCAGGAGAACAATACGTGACCTTTGGGATAATGCTCACAAGAAACCCTTTGAATTTTAATGCGGGTATGGGCTTACAGGTCTGCCTGCTCGAGTCCCTTTTCACCCCATTTTATCTGGACCATGTATAACAATCAAGAAGGGCGCATTGAATTAGAAATCCTAGGCACAAAATTCAGTTTTGCCTAGAAAGATGTGACTAAGTGAAATGGGAATGGCAACCAAAAAGGAGACTACAATTTACGAGCACACGTAATGCGACATGTTCAATACGCGATCTGGGTGCTTTCTAAGAGCTTTAGTTTTAAGTCGGTGAAGGAAATGGCAATGACTGCAACGTCTGAACTGAATAGTGGTCATGCTGAATTACTCATAATTCAATGCAGCCGGACGAGTACAACCTACTGTTCATCTACAACTGCTGTCTTCGCATCTGACCGCACATTTCCACTTGGTTTGAGGCTGCCGGTAGTAAAATCATTCTCATAATCCCATTTGTGCACTTTCTTTCTGATTTAATGCTTCATCCAAAAACAAATGATTTGGTTATTTGAGCAACACATTCTCAGCTTGTAATTTTACTGGTCAGTGCAATTTTCCGGAGTTCATGCCGTGCTTATCTCATTATCTCATCTCATCGCACACTAATAGAAGTTGTCGTGCTCGATTTCTGTAACATTTAAGAACACTAAATTTTATCGTGTGAGCAAGATGTAGAGTATGCTTAAGGAAAGGTACTGTGTGGCACAAACATAAGCAAGAAAGGCCACAGCCTTTCTTGCCTTTGTCCGTGTTGCGCTGTATATATTCAAGCATAATGAATTAAATATTCAATAAATAAGTTTTACAGAGCAGTATCTGGTGTAGCTTGCAGTGGTCTCTGCAAAGCTCTTTGCTGACGGCCTGTTGCAAGGCGGATGGATTGATGAATTTTGCGATTATCCCCTTTGAAAGGGGGTAGTAGATGGTGTCAGCGAGCTTGCTATTTTTTGCCAACAAAGACACCTCTAGTGCCAAATATTTAACACAACCTTGCAGACAATGTCAGGCTGCCCGCCTAACTTGAATACAAGAGTTCTACCCAATTTAAATAAATGTCTTTTTTTAAACTGCTGTAGTTACAGTCAACGTGTCAGTAAGTATAAAGCAGAGCAAAGTCATCGTTTTCAGTAATATTTTTATGGGGTTTGAATTGCCAAAACCACGATCTCATTATGAGACACGCCGTAGTGGGGGACTCCGGAAATTTTGACCAACTGGGGTTCTTTAACGTGCACCTAAACATAAGCACCACGGGTATTTCAGCATTTCGCACCCATCGAGATGCGGCCGCCGGGGCCAGATTCGATCTCGCGACATTGTGTTCAGGAGCCCAACACCATGGCGACGAAGCAACCATGACGGACTTTCAGGAATTAGCTGGGCTTTCAATATATACTTGGGGTAATTTTCTGTCGGGAAGTTTAACGGCATATTCTAGTATTTATTGCAAGAATACGAAACTGTGGGCATTCAAATCTGATGTGGTTTCTACAAAGCAATCCTACAATATACCAACAAGGCTTCAGAGCAAAGCAAAAATCTTTCTTCTTTCATTTTTTTATGTTCGAGTGAAATGCTCCATTGAAGAGACTTTATTGTACTCTGAAAGACTTGGCATGAGGTAAACAACTGCACCAAGTCTAATGGCGTCGAGTCTTTTATAGGCGAAGCGTTATTGGGATTGATTTCTTCATATGGTGAGCCGGGTAGTAGGGTCAATTAGGCTGACTAGGCATTGCCAGCCAGTGTAACTCAGGTATGCGCACAGAGGCAATAAATCCCGAGATAAAATGCGTACAGACACTGTCTGCTCATAGGCTATTCGAATATTGCCTAGTATTATGACATTCAAGCCCTTTCACTTCTGAGGTTTTGGTTACATCATTCTTGTATGTACCACGGGATGCTCCGGTTTATACAGGTATAGCACGGAATATTGACCGACGAAATAGTGACAGTGAGCGCCTGGCTGTTCTCCGGAAACCTTTACTCACAATGCCGGCTGTTAGGTATCTACAAAGCACAGAGAAAATTTATCCATGCAGCTTATTAAAAATATTGGCTTCCGAAATTCTGCTCGACCTTTTTATGCTTGTGATACCCCTATTTTGGGCCACAGGTACACCGCTAATCTTGGCCAATCCTCAGGAATGCAGCCTAATGTATATCAGCTACAGTGTAACAAGGCGTACAGAAGGCGTGCATATTTAAATAATTGTGGCACACACCTCTCATTACAGTTTTCACTCGAAAGCATGAAAAATATCCTTAGTCCTTGTCACATCGCCGCGTCGACGTCTCACATTGTGCATCTGCCTGATGTGGTGTTTGAACTTAAGCCTGGCCCAGCGGTGAATAGTTAAGTGCACAAATATGAACATCGTATGAAATTATTGCTGTGACTGGTGCGGCTCAGCACCATAGCGTCTTTCTCTCATTTTTTTTTCATCCGTAGTGAAGACAACCAGCCGCCGTGCAAACGCCATCATGCTATCGTCATGACCATCGTCATCGCACTATCGTCGTCACAGCGGCATGCGTCACACATGCCCCGTCCCCCCTGCCACGTAACGTTTTTCGGAAGTCAAAGCAATGCTTCATAACGAGCTAGCTACCTGCATAATACTTCGCATACCATGAATTCCTAGAGTGCGTGGTTTCCGCAATAT
The DNA here is from genome assembly GCF_038994185.2 of Dermacentor albipictus. Classification (NCBI taxonomy): domain Eukaryota; kingdom Metazoa; phylum Arthropoda; class Arachnida; order Ixodida; family Ixodidae; genus Dermacentor; species Dermacentor albipictus. Next base: position 178,871,609 of record NC_091823.1, on the reverse strand, counting down.
TTTACATGTGTTAAAGTCTCGAATATTTGGTGGCGATATATTGTACCGGTGAATGCTGAGCCGTCACTGCTGGCACTAGGAATAAAAATTCACTTTGTATCCGACACCTTTTTATGGCAGTTTTTTTTCGCAAATTAAGTTATTGTTTATTTATAGGAAGGCTCACATCTGCGTTAAAACTCAGAGGATAAGTTAGCAGCATATCTAAGGGATTTTACGGTAAACCATCTAGACAAGTGGAGTTAAGCTCCCATCTGAGATTAGCATAAGAAGCCAACAAGCACGGACACCAAGGACAACCAAGGACAACATAGGGAAATTACTTGTTCTTAATAAATTAAATAAAGAAACGATAAATTAATGGAAATGAAAGTGGATAAAGAACAACTGGCCGCAGGTCGGGAACGATCCCACAACCTTTGCATGCTAAGGTTGTGGTATCGAACTGATACAAACTGTGCAAATCTCATGACGAACGTTTCTACGCCAGTATTTTAGACGGGGCAAGCTGACAACATTTACTGTGATCTTGGCAAATCTTTTGAAGCGGAGAGCGACTCACTGCCTCTGCTTAGCTTGCGCACCATAGTGTTGATTATTTAGTTGGTGATCACCTTAACAGCTATCGTTTTGAAAGCTAACGTAATGTTGCGTCAATGACGAAACGTCTTCTTTGTACAAGACAACTAGGGATGTTCAAGCATATCGTGTTTTTATCTCTCCTGTTGTTTATTTGCACTGAATGCAATCTGTGCCACGGGGTACAAAGAAATATTTAAAAATACATTTTTGAGAAGTTTAAGAGGTGCATTCCAGTGAAGCGGTAATACAAGCTCGTCCGGTCGTGGGCGGCACATTGCCTTACTCACCTGGCACCTGCCACCAAACATGGTTGTCTACATCTCTTTTCATATTCTTCCACGTGGACCTCTGTAGAAGCTTAGTGTAGGTTCGGTCAAGACTATCATGGCCACCTGAGCCGGTAGTCTCATGGTATATGTGGAGCACTTTTGGAACGACGGTCTCCGGCACAAACAACCTTCAATTGGCAAACTGTAGACCTTCGCATCCATATCATAGCTTCCTCAGGTTTAGCACTACATGTGTAACTTCGACCGCCAGTCTGGATGACGAACCGTCATAAATACCCGGTGTTACCGTTTGCAACTACGGCCTCTGAAAATTCCGGAGGACGTTTTTTGTCACAAGCTCTAGTATTTAACTGTTGCTGGTGTTCACTGTTTATCTGCTCGAGTGCCATTGAATTATCAAAAATGTTTTTCGCACTCTTATATTTTTTAGCCTTCTTCGCTCGTTTTGTTATACATAACACCAATATCAAAAGGTGGTGCACAAGGGATCAGTGCTAACACGCAACACCGAACCACCCTCCGTGGAAGAAGCTAGCAACGCTCGCGTGCCTCCTGCGTGCGCGCAGATTTCGATGATTCGCAAGCACATCATGGTCATCAATAAAATAAAGCTGACGAGGTGCACAGCACATTATCCTGTCTTTCACTGCGCCAAATGTCTGATAAAACTGAGATAAGCCGAGATAAGCCACCGTTGTAGTAGGTGTACAGCCTAGGTGTTTATTTTTTTTTATTTTCAAATACTGTTGGCCGTCTTGGCCGTAACAGGGTGCGTACAGCTGGTTTGCACATAGCGTAAAAAAATGTAAACACTTTACAAACGTAAATTGGACATGAAGCAATGAATGTTGGAAATACAATGCGAAACAAATAATGAAATACAAAAACAATAGTTTGGCTAAGAAATACATGTTTCTAACATTGTGACAGTGATATTGGAAACAGCATGAAAGACTATTGTATGTATTTCTAGAATAGTGTGACAATGTTTGCACGGCACCACTAAGATTAAATTTCAGAAAAGGTTTTAAACGTGTTCCTCAAAGATTTCAGTGCTACTCGACTGCAAAACAGACGCCGGCAAACTGTTCCATTGTTTAATCGTTCGCGGAAAAAATGAATAAGCGTACATGTCCAGATATGGTTTTGGAACTGAGAACATGCAATGATTGCTTGATCTGACGCTTCTAACCTGCCTGGGAGCAAGATAGGACGTGGTTTCAATATTGAAGTGGCCTTTCGACAACAAAAAAAGAAATTTAAGTCTAGCTAACTTCCGCCGTTGAGCCAGTGGAGGCAAATCATACAACCGAAGCATTTCGGAAACAGGGTCAGTACGACAATACCAGGAAAGAATGAACCTTGCAGATTTTCTCTGTATCTTCTCAATGCGGTTTATAATTCCGGATTGAAACGGATCCCAAATGACACTGGCATACTCTAACGTTGGTTTAATGTAAGTTAAATATGCAAGTAGTTTGACGGGTGTCGTTGCTGGCTTTAATTTTCGGCGAAGGAACCATAACTTTTTTTCTGCAGCTCCACAAATTCTGTCTATGTGCGATTTCCAACTGAAGTCTTTCGAAATTGTTAAACCTAGGTATTTTATCGTTTCAGCTTCGGTAAGAATTGTTGAGTTCATCTCATAATTACACTCAATAACATGCTTTGTTTTGTTTGTAACTCTGAGCATGACTGATTTAGATTCGTTAATTTTCATTTTAGTTTTTGCGGCCCAGACTTCTACAGCTTTAAGGGCTTGACTAAGTGACGCCTGATCGCTTTGGTTATTGATTTCACGATATAATAAACAATCGTCTGCAAATAACCGGATGGTTATGTCGTTACTTATGTTATGAGCAATATCATTTATGTAAACTAGAAAAAGAAGTGGTCCTAAAACGGATCCCTGTGGAAGGCCTGAGGCTATTTTAATTGGTTAGATTTGTTACCATTTATTTCAACGTATTGTGTCCGATCTGTGAGATATGAGCGGATCTACATAACAACATCATAATTTATATTCATTTCCATCAGCTTTTAATTAATTCATTATGTACAACCAGATCGAAAGCCTTCGAGTAATCTAAAAATATAGCGTGGACCTGCTTTCTATTGTTCAAGGAAGCTGCAAAATCGTTGATCGTTGCTGTCTAAGGTGCTGTCTAAGGTGCTGTCTAAACCCGTGCTGGTTGGGAAAAAAAGCTTTCTTCTCTTCAAGGTAGGTGTAGATTGACTTTGAAACTATGTATTCAAGTAGCTTGCAGCATACACACGTGAGTGAAATTGGCCGATAGTTGCCAATATGTTGCCTTTCACCAGACTTGTGACCCGGAACCACTTTTGCGACCAGCCAGTCATCTGGGACCCGTTTTTGTTTCCGCGAAGAACTAAAAATGATCTCTAGATAGTGAGCTACCCATTCCGCATATCTGCGCAGAAAGGCATTTGGTATGCCGTCTGGACCTACAGATTTCTTATCGTTAATTTTAAGCAAAAGAGCTACAATGCCTTCATGGAAACCTGAACATTAGGCATTCGTGATGTGTACGGGGATTCTAGAGAGAGGGGACAAAGACCATCTGCAGAAGGGTCAGTAAAGACAGATTGAAAAAAAATCGTTAAAACATACTGCCATACTCGAGTTGTCCGACACAAGTTCGTCATTAGCTACAAGGACACTTGGACCTTCGTTATTATGCGACAAATGGCGCCAAAACGGTGCGGATCGTGCTTCATAAAATTAGTTAATGTTACGTCATAGTAATTTGTTTTAGCAGCAGCCATATTTGTGCGCAATATAGAGCTTAGCGCCGAAATTTTATTATGATCTTTGTTTGACTTCTGTCTCCCACGGTTAATTTTCCGCTTTAAATGTATAATTTCGCGGGTTATCCATGGGTTCCGTTTATTTATTTTCTTCTTCCGAGTTGGCACAAATCTGTTTACGCAGTAAAAAACAATATCTTTAAATGCAATCCACATCGCATTGACGTCATCCATTGAAGTGAGTTCATCAAAACACAGCGAAAGATGATCAATAATGCTTGTGTCATCGGCTTTATCGAAGTATCGAAGTACGTTGTAAGTTGTGAGATACATTGCTACGCCGAGGCTGCTTAGGTTAGTCGTATCTGCAAAAAACTGCAACTACTCAGAAAGAAGGCTCGTGGCATCAATTTATGTCAAAGGTCTAGCACAGCTTTGAAGGGCGCAAGAAGTCATGAAAATGCTGCGTGGACCATTACCATCTCTTTTTAAGATTGCAGATATTGCTTCAAATTGCGCCCTAAGCAGACGAATTAAGATTTTGAGCATAAACCTTGCACAGGTATTACCGATCCCCTGTATCTACTTACGAAGGCCAGCACTGTTTTATTAATTAAATCAGTCCGAGTGCAGTACAACATTCAGTGCTCATAGTGGGAGTAGTGTGTGTCGCAAGAATGAAGTGGCGTCTACAGGACATGGTTCGTCGTTATGGGATGCATTGTGTGAGCAGCGTGGGCGGCGGTATCGAAGTATCCGCAAGGCTTCTCTCCTCCGGCGTGACAGTGCATGATGGCCAAATGTGAAACTTCAAGGTCCTGTGATCAGCTATGTGCGTAGTCAGCCTAAATTGTTATTAGAGTGTCAATTACGCTATTAATGTTAATCCTGCCTAAACCTAATTAAGGGCCCTATAACGTAGAGCTAGTCCAATTTTGCATTTGTTGGCCGTGACTGACTTACAAAGCATATTTAGCGCCAGCGAACAAGGACAGAAGGGAGACGACACCACAATGCGCGTGGTGTCGTGTCGCCTCCCTTCTGGTAGACGACACGACACCACCGTAGGCTCGGTGGGCGGCCACCGCACCGCAATAAACACCGACGAGCACAGCTGCTCGCGGTCAGTCATCGTTCATCACCCCCACGCTGCGGAGCGTATACCTAACGTAGGGTGCCTCGAGCCCTCCCTTGTTCACGAACCCTGGTTTATAGTGACACATCCTACCAGTGGCGCTGAACTTCTGGAGTCACCAACCACACACGTCGTTATGGGCATAAGGCTCGTGTGTACCTGCGAGCTGTACCAAAGCTGCATTGCAGTAATTGCCCGCCCGCAGTGGTAGTCGAAATTGGGTTAATGCTGACCCTGGTGCCAGAGCTGCATGCAACACTTTAGTGCAGTCGCGCTATGTACTGATATCGAGTAACTGAGCGTTGAGCTCTGGTGTCCACAGTCATTTATGATCGCAGCGGTGTCTCTGATGCGACGTAAGCATCATGTAGAGACCTCTCCGTAAAATCGATCCATCGTATGCGTTTCCTATGCCGCGAGGCTGCAACAGCCAAGAACCACCATTTATTCAGCTTACTAGACTATTTTTTGCAAATGGTAAGCATTTCTCTAGAGGCTTCTTGTAATTAGAATGGTTATTTCCAAATGTACTGGGTGTATAATGAAGTGATTGTCGGTGAATATTCCTGAAAATGTGTTTACGTCGGCAGAAAACGCTTTGCGTTAGCTTTAAGTGGGAAGAGTCTGAATGTTCGGTCTCCATTCGCAGGAAAGTAATTCGCACGTTCTCCCATTATAGTGCCCCTTCTTCTACCTTGTGCCTGCGTTCAAGTCCTGAAGAAGCTTACGCTCGAAAACCGGGTCCAAATGTGCCCGCGCTGTATGCGCCACGAGCCGGTCAGCCGCGACCACCGCAGCAGAGCCACCGCGCGCCGCCCCAGAAGAGGCGCCCCCGTCGAGCGACGCAGCGAGCGGGACGGATTTAGAACAGCGCTGGCGTGAGTGGCACATCGCGCTGGCGTTTCCCACGAGTGATTTAAGGGGGCTTCGCGCTGCTGGCCCGGCTAGACCTGCGCAATTCTCTGGCTTGCACTCGGGCTGGCGGCCCGAGGAGTGCAACTGGCTTTCCGATACTGTGTTGTTAGTTTTCGAACAGCCGTTGGGAAAAACAACTGCGTAATGGACAGACGAGTACATATATGCATAACCCTTGAGAACGAAGAAAAGGAAGAAAGGGTGAAAGACGGAAAGTTTAGTGATATGGAGGGCCTCAAAGGTCGGTCTAAGATACGCTTCTCTAGTGAGCCAAGAAAGTTGAGTGAATTGGTAAAGAATCATGATTTTGGAAGGCATGGTTAAATAACATGGGTTCAGGGTACGCGAAAATTTAATCCCACAACGCTTCCGTTATGCAGGAATGTAGCACTGCTGCACAAGAAGAGTAAATAGAAAGGACCACGCAATAAAAAACGCGCCATGCTTTATGTCAGCCCTCTGCGCGTGCCTTTCCAATGTACAGAATTACGGCTTCTATGCGTTGGGGCAAGAGATGCAGGGAAAGATAAAGTAGCTTGATGCTACTTTATTTGGTGTACATTGGTGTGCATTGGCAACATTGGTACATTGGCAAGTTATTTGGTGTACATTGGCAACGGGATGGCAACACAAAAGCTACAGAACGGGAGCTTTATTGGTCTCACATTCATGGAAAAGTAGAAAGAAAACGTACCAACACTTATTTAGCATACTTCTGGCGACACAAAATGTAACGATGCGGCAAGACAAGATACTTGTCAACTTGGAACGCTGACAAAAGGAATAATGCGTACCTTTCAGGCAACACAAACGCGAGCATTCACAAGACCACTTGTAGAGATTTGTTCTTAGATACATGGCGTACACTTAATTCTGTTAGCTTGTATAGCTTGTATAGTGTTGTGGGAAAGGCAGTTTTGCTGCCTTTCCCTCAACTCTTAAAAAATGGGAACTGTGCTTTAAGGCCTCGCTGTGCACGTGCACGCGAGACGGCATGCCCTTTATCCCGCGTGTTCGTTGAGGGAGAAATGCGGAATTCTGGTGCTATTGAGCCGTCTTTCTCAAAAAAGAACATAAAACGAACTTAATGTTTTACACTTCAAGAGTACATCACGCCTATGTGTGCTGTACGGGCGACCTGAAATAGCAAGCGAAGCGCTTTTCTAGAGGTAAACCTAAATAAATCATGTTCTAAACTTCTGCGTGCGAAACTTACGATATGAATATGAGCCACGCCGCAGGGGTGGTTTCTTTTCCAAGAAACCCCCTCCCCTCAACTTGGGGTTATTTTGTGCGCACCCCCCTTAAAAAATGTTTAATAACATCGAATAAACCATCTTTAGACCAATGTTACTAGAACCTATCGACATTCAATAAACAGTCTTTAGACAACGTAACAACTTCCTAGTAACCTTCTACCGACTATTGTCCAGCGATGTTGATTTGAAAATATGGATATAAAATGTCGATTGAATTCTTACCGACTGCTTACTATCTTATGTTGGTATAACGTGTCAACTGTGAAGCGACTATTTATTAACCACCTTTATACATCCTAACAACTTGCTAGTAACATCCTGTCGACTATTTGTCACAAATGTATAGTTGAAAGGATCTCCTGAACAGGATGTTACTTACTAGTACACAAAAAGTACAATAAGTAAGCACAATAAGCACAATAAGTTTTTGAAGTACACAAAAAATTGATTGAGAAATGAAAGGTTATTTTTGCAACCTATAATTGCAAGAATAACCTTTGTCTCTGAATAAAATATTTATGTACTTCCTAAAAACTGTAAAGCAACTGTTTATTAACCGCCTTTATACATCCTAAAATCTAGTAATATACTGTCAACTATTGGCCACGGACATCTTGCAAGCAGTTCGAAAAACTTTTTATCCCGTGAATAAAATTTTCATGTACTTCCTAAAAACCTGTTTGCAACTGTCCAAGAGCTGAGCCCTATAATTACGTTCTGAGTAACACACATTTGTTGTCGTCCTAAAAATTATACTATTCAACTGACTAGTAATTATTTACTGATTAGCATCCAAGCTTGAATAAGTACTATAATGATTCAGCATGAATTCGCTTGACATTTGTCAAGAAACTTTAGAATGCTGGTCACAGTAAGGTACATAGTGACTACGTACAGGAATTGTTTCCCTTATAGAATCTGGCACTAAACAAAGGCAGGTGCCAGACGTTCCCAAGTGCCTAGGTGCGGCATCCAAGAGAAGAAAAGTTTACATGTGCGCTTGAACACATCCATTTATTATTATAATTTATTTTATTATTATTTTTTGATTTTTGATTTTTTATTTTTATTTATAATTTCCATTTATTATTATTACTATTAGGACAACGAGTTCTTCAGCTGCCCTGGAAGTACGCTCAATTGTTGCGTTGTGTAGTCAAGAAAAGAGCAAAAAATAAGCAGTATATAATAATAATAATAATAATAATAATAATAATAATAATAATCAGCCTGGTTACGCCCATCGCAGGGCAAAGGAATCTCCCATACTTCTCCAACTACCCCGGTCATGTACTGATTGTGGCCATGTTGTCCCTGCAGACTTCTTAATCTCATCCACCCACCTAACTTTCTGCCGCCGCCTGCTACGCTTCTCTTCTCTTGTATTTCAATCCGTAACCCTTAATGACCATCGGTTATCTTCCCTCCTCATTACATGTCCTGCCCATGCCCGTTTCTTTTTCTTGATTTCAACTAAGATGTCATTAACTCGCGCTTGTTCCCTCACCCAATCTGCTCTTTTCTTATCCCTTAACGTTACACCCATCATTCTTCTTTCCATAGCTCGTTGCGTCGTCCTCAATTTAAGTAGAACCCTTTTGGTAAGCCTCGAGGTTTTTGCACCGTACGTGAATACTGGCAAGACAGAGCTGTTATAAACTTTTCTCTTGAGGGATAATGGCAACCTGCTGTTCATGATCTGAGAATGCCTGCCAAATGCACCCCAGCCCATATTTAGTCTTCTGATTATTTCAGTCTCATGATCCGGATCCGCGGTCACTGCCTGCCCTAAGTAGATGTATTCCCTTACCACTTCCAGTGCCTCGCTACCTATCGCAAACTGCAGTTCTCTTCCGAGACTGGTAAGCATTACTTAATTTTTCTGCAGATTAATTTTTAGACCCACCCTTCTGCTTTGCCTCTCCAGATCAGTGAGCATGCATTGCATTTGGTCCCCTGAGTTACTAAGTCAGGCAATATGATCAGCGAATCGCAAGTTACTAAGGTATTCTCCGTTATGTGTTATCCCCAATTCTTCCCAATGCATGCCTCTGAATACCTCCTGTAAACACGCTGTGAATAGCATTGGAGAGATCGTATCTCCCTGCCTGACGCCTTGCTTTATTGGGATTTTGTTGCTTTCTTTATGGGGGACTACGGTGCCAGTGGATTCGCTATAGATATCTGTCAGTATTTTTACATACGGCTCGTCTACATCCTGAGTGCGTAATGCCTCCCTTACTGCTGAAGTTTCGACTGAATCAAACGCTTTCTCGAAATCAATGAAAGCTATATATTAGGGTTGGTTATATTCTTCACATTTCTCTATCACCTGATTTATATATGATGATATCGCCTGATTGAAGCTGTATATAGCAGTATGCAAAAGTGCGACATGCATCTGCCTAGATCTAAGCAAATACATGCCACCCCATGACACAGAGTGAGATCTGGGGCCGTATTCTGTAGCGGTATGCTTTGGAACCGGTTCGGTCTGGCTGTTGCCATTGGTCGGCGCTTCGTTGTCGTCATCCCTGGTGGGCGAGACGACAAATTTTGTTGACGTCCCACAGGTTGTCAATCATCTGGAAAGGAAGTGGTTCCCTGCTACGAGAGGAACCGCGGAGAAGTGGTTCGCTCGAGGGTCGCGCGCGGTGGCAAGCATGATGTCGAGGGTTGCTAGGGCAACCGTGGCTGCCGGCTTGTCTCGCGCCAGCTGACGAGCCGGCACCTAGACGAGACGAGACAGAGATGTCAATGGCGGCTCCTTTGGTTGTGCTGCTGGCGAGCGCCGAAAGACAACGACGCGACGAGAGGCAACGACGCGACGCGTTCGGCACGGCCGAAGAAGAGTTTCGAAGGCATTTTAGGCTCTCCAAAGACATATTGCGACGTCTTTGAGATGAGCTGGAAGAACACCTCAGACCTCAAAGATTTCGTGATGTCGACACTACAATGAAAGTGCTGTGCGCGCTGCCGTTTTTTTTTTGCCGCCGGGAGCTTTCAACTGTGCGGCGGGAATGAAGAAGCGATTGCACTGTCGCAGCCTTCGGTCAGCCGAATCATTACAGCCGTCGGCAAGGCCATTACGGTTGTGGGCAAAGAAAAAGGATTGGTTAGATTCCCATCCACGGAGCAACAGAAAGCCGCCGTCAGCTGCTGGCCCAACACACACGACGCATTTGTTAGGTGGGGGTGCTCCTCGACAAATGAAATGAGTATTTCGCGCTGCCTCGCTGAAGCACGAGGACCCAGGCGCCTGTCTTTGCGCGACGACATCATTTCGGTTTCGGCGCTCGAACAAGTCGAAAACGTAAACAAAGCGAGGCAAGTTGTTTGCATAACGTATGGCACACCACCTTGTGACTAAATAAGAAAACGACACAAATAAAATTACAACTGCCAGTACCCGTCTGCGCCGCAAGCTCACATGTATTTCTGAAAATTATATTTGCAAGTGTTCTATACAAACCAATGTTTTTTTTTATCAAACCAACAACATCCTTCAATAGCTATACCGTCCCACAAGTAGAAACAAAAATGATGACGTGATCTTCCGGCAGACCGCGGCTTGTTGATTGGTTCCCCTCACGCCGCCCCGTTCCACTCTTTCTCCGAGTGACGTAATCCTGATGTAATAGCTAGACCGAACCGGTTCCAAAGCGAACCGCTACAGAATACGGCCCCTGGTGCTGCTCTAATGATTAGCAGGCACTGAAAGCTTCAAGCCTGATTGAGTGGTTGGCCAAGAGTCAGGCTGAGCTTGATTAGTGATGCACAAGTGCTCGAGAAGTATCAAGCAAGATGCAATTGTTTTCAGATGCAATTGTCTGGCTTCCCCTTACAGACATGCAGTTTTCCATTCCCTGACTGCACTTGGGTGTAAAGATTTTGCCTGAAAAAGTGAATGAACCACATTCACAGGCGGCATTTTCACAGCAAGCCTAGTCTTTAATATTTACTGACAGCTTCAATGTAGAAACCCTCTATATTGGGTCTCAACAAAATAATTTCATAATAGGTTAGTCAAGGTATGGCTTCTTTAGAGTCATTAGAAGACACGTGGGATGACCTAATTATTGCAACTATTACACAAAATTAAATTTTAGACATCTCATCCTACAGGGAAATTGAAGCTAGCGGTTCGTACATGCCACATAAGCATTTATATATCTATAATAGTGATAACAAAAAACCTAGACTTGGAGGTGCATTAGTCCAACAGCCATGTCCTCAAGTAGACATAACTTTTTTTTTATGTAGGCAGTAGTGAGGCTCCAGTATTTTGTTGACACATATATGTGCCCAGGCATATCTGTTATCTTCGATGTAAAACCTTGTTTCATGCATATGCAAAGTGTGTTTGCAACATCTCATTGTGCACAAAATCAAATCCGTAAGAACCCGGCAAGAAGCTAAACAAAAAAGAGAGCAATCCCAGTGACAAGCCATGCTAAACCAACGAGACAACCATCCCAGTAACAAACCATGTCAAAAATTTTACTGAGATGAATTCTGAGCTTTGAAACATAACATTTCTATACGAACGCTATCTACATTGGGGTGACGGGCAACATTAAACAACGGCGACGCCAGCATCAGAACGATATGGATAAGACAAGAGTGACCTCAAATGCTTTGGCAGAGCATGCAGCAACGACTAAATACAATAGTGACTGGAGGAAATCTAGCATAATCAGCCATAAAAGAAACTGGAAGCCATGCCTGTACCGGGAGTCCCTACAGACAAATCATCAATACACGCACTCAACTGAAACCAAGGAACCCTCCCCCGTCCTATGCTAAAACCTGCCTAAATATGCATTTCTACTTTTTTCCCCTTTTGTGAACAATGCTTCCATATGGAAGCCGAAATATAATGCTTTTAATGTTGTATTTTCTTGGTGTATGTCTTTCTTTGTCATGTTTCATACTGACCAGACAGGCTACCGTGAAATTATTGATGATACAACTTTTGTGCTAAAGCACTGCTTAGGGCACTTCTCGCCTAAACCATGTCTTTATATTGTAGAACACATTCTTCTAGATGCTCTAGAGCGCATTCTTCACAAAACGACACCTCAGTTCGTGGTTCCTAAAGAGGCAATTTGGCTAGATTAATATAGAGTCTATATGGAGTATGTCGGGCATATTACTCAAGCCCCCAGTTATATTTACCTCAGAGGAGGATACTTTAGGTAAGTTCACTAAACTCAGGGCACTACATCCAAACATAAAATTCGTGATCAGTCATTAGAAATACTCAAAATAGCAATAGAGTAAAAAGATTGCATATTACACAAATGCAACCTATAACTCGCAAGGTAGCGTGAGTTTTGCAGACACTTCCGTCAAAGCACACAGATCAGGTGCTTTATGGTTGTGCTATCCAGCCGCCAGCAGTGCATCAGGTTCCTGCGGGATGTAGGGATACCTCCAGAATCCGCATACACTTAAACAGCAACAAATGTTTAATTTATTGCGCTGTGAACCTGAAAATTTGTGATTTACCAGTGTCATGTAGAATTGCAAACAGAGCCTCACACATCCGGCTGCATCAATCTGCGTCTGGTTGTACGAATTTCTCTTCGTTATATCTCAGGAAGTTACACTGCTATATTGTAACAAGTGAAATTTCAGGAAGGAAAGAAATCTGCAGCAACAAGACACTACCAGGACAATCATCAATAAAACTGAGATATGTAGTAAAACATAGTGCAATGATTTAAAGAAACATACTCACCACATGAAAAGCATTTTGAAAGATAGGCCGCAATATTTTAACGGCGCTATTGCTTTTTGCCGATCGTTAGTGGTCTGACTGACGCCCCGGCACGGGTTACGCCCTAGAATAGCCGGCCGTTAGCGGCGGGCGACAAGAGTGGCATAGAATCGAGGGGTAAGTATCGCTACAAAATCGCAGTCTTTATTACGCACTGCCCTAACCTACCATTGCAAGACCTGACATCCTGCTCCTAATATATATATATATATATATATATATATATATATATATAGTCAGGAGGTGTTATCAAGAGGTATATATATATATATATATATATATATATATATATATATATATATATGTATATTATCAGGAGGCGTTGTGGTTTGACAGATGAAATCCTCAGATAGTAGAGCACCGCAGCGTGAGGTCACACAGCTTAGGCAACACAGTCACAAAGCTTCCAACAACTCGTTGTCGTCGTCTTTCTCGGAGCAGTGCCTTTTGCCAGTTCTCCAGAACAATTACCTCTCCGGTGAAAAGGAGTCATCTCGAAGACTTAAGCGCAGGATAGCACAGGTGGATCGAAGTACTGCTTGAGACGCCGAACGTGCACGATTTCGCGCCCTCGGCGGTGCTTATTCGAATGCAGCTCAATGGGTTTTACCGAATAGTTCACATGAGACGTTTGACTGACGACACGGTAGACACCCTGATTCTTGGAAACAAGCTTGGGTGAAAGTCCAGGGTCGGTAGCGGAAACACAAAACCAGACTAGTGAGTCAGGGGCATAGAGTGCAGGAGAAGTGGGAATATAACTAAGTTGCTTCTGTCGTTGCTGATCTTCCGAAGTAAATGTGTGGGCGAGATTTCGGCACTCTTCCGCATGTGCAGCAGCTTGGGACAGTTTAATAGCCTCCAGTGTGTCGGGGCGATACGGAAGGATGGTATCCATTTTGCAGGAAAGCTCGCGTCCGTAAAGAAGAAACAACGGGGCAAATCCCGTAGTGCTCTGTGTGCCGGTATTATAAGCGTACGTCACGAAGGGTAGAATGCGGTCCCAATTTGTCGGGTCAGGTGCGACGTACATGGCTAACATGTCTCCAAGAGTGCGGTTAAAGCGCTCAGTCATCCCAATAGTTTGCGGATGGTATGCAGTAGTGGTACTGATAACAGCGTGGCATTCCTTGCGTAGAGCTTCTATATAACGTCAGAGAGAAAGACGCGCCCCCTGTCGCTCAGCCATTCTAGCCTCCTTGGCGAGGAATGATGTTACGCAGAAGGAACAAGGCAACATCGCGCGCAGATGCGTTCGGCAGAGCCGTAGTTTCCACGTAGCGCGTAAGATGGTCCTTCGCCGCAATCGTGCAGCGGTTGCCGTTTGAAGTGATTTTTCTGTCTTTTTGAGATTGCAGACTCATTGTATATTTCCTATTTACTCAACTCAAATTAGCAATAGTATTATTGAGAGTGTTCTCACGATCACGAGATCAGCCAACAGCTGTTGTGGCTCCTGCTGCTTCCCATGAAGCTGCACGGCAACAGTACGCAAGCGAGAACAAGCGACTTTTAAATGGTTTTTAGGAGAGATAGTAATGTCCCTGCTGCATGCAGTGTAGCAATATTGGGCTCACATGTTCGGAGAAGCCTCAGTAACAGATCGGCAGCGTTTTCTTGCTATGTTCAAACAAAGTTTTCAGGGGTCTTCAGGAGAAGTCGCAATGGCCTCCCCGTGGCCTCTATTGATGGACTATTAGAACAAAATATTTGTTTGAAAAATTACGCCATCTTAAGGAGAGTCTTATATTCTAATCCTATATAAAACAATCAACTCAGCTAGCGCTACTCCACTGAGTTAGCGCTACTAGGCATTAAAGAAAAATTAGTTGAGAATATTGAAAACAAGCAGTTTACGGTGGGTATATTTTAAATATTAAGAAAGCGTTCGACTCAGTTACTCACTCTATTTTATTAAATAAGCTACCCCGTTACGGCTTAAGGTACCAGTCTTATCAGTTAATCAAAAGTTATGTAGAAAATCGCAAACAGTACGTGATATTAGAAAGCTATTCTTCAGATTATAACATAATCACAACGAGAGTACCACAAGTGTCGATATTAGGCCCCCTTTAGTTCTTTTATATGTTAATGAAATCTGCAGCATACCCCATAGTGAGAAGATGGTACTTTTCGCCGACGATACAAATTATTTTTTCATAGTAAAAATTTAGAACAGGCCAAATTAAAAAGTAATATATGGTTAAGAGTACTATTACTGTGGTTATATGCAAATGAGTTACAGGTAAATACAAGTAAAACGAAATATGTCGTCTTCAGAGCTCGAAACTCGCTTATAAATAATAGTTTTAACCTGAGTTTTGAAGACTCAGTGCATAAAAATACGACCAGTGTATAGTGCCTAGGAGTATTTTTTTGGGAATAATCATCGTGGAATGACCACATCTCGAGCAATAGGCGCAGTATAGAAAATATGTTCTTTAATTCCAAACAGAAAAAAACTGTTATATATCATGCGCTAACTCAGTTCAATCTACAATACTGCTTACTGATATGGTGGTCTACAACGACGACACATTTAAATAAACTAGAGCTTTTGCAAAAGAACGCTGACCGTGCTCTTGAACGCGTCCGCTTCAACGAACCACATCTTCATATATTATGAGGTATAAATTAGTTCAAAACCAAATCTTCTTTATGAAGAAAAGCTTTCACTTTAAATGTCCGCGTAAATTAAAGAAAACCGGGAAAATGTTGAGTCTATCTATCTTCAAACTACTACACACCACAACTTTCGTGGGATTAACTATAAACTACCTAAGATTAGAACTAATTACGGGATGCAAAGCTTGACGTATCAAATTCCAAAGCTCCTAAGTGAAAACAAGGAAATTATTGACTTGATAAAGCAATCGCCTTCAATAAAATTGTATAAAAGAAATATATGCAACCGCACATAACTCGTTCGTGTGATGTGGGGTTTTCGTGCGAACCCTGCGTGTTTCTACAAAGCGAGATTAAAGTGCTTCTTCATGACACTTTGAGCCCAATGAATACTGGAGCGTTTTTATATGCAAGACACAGTAAAGTACTATGTCTGCTTGTCTATCCTGATTCCTATGTTTGTTACCGATTGCGTGCTGTTGCAAATCGGGACGTTAAGAACTGAACAAGCAGTACTACAAATGTGGTTAATTAGGTTTTTTTATTGTTCGCCAAAACTGTGTTCATGCTGTTTTTTGTTGCACATCGTGTGCTTGTTTTTGTTAGCTTGCAGTGTGTAATATTTTTCTCGATCTTGCCTCATGTATTCCTTGTTCAACACCACCCCCTTTTCTTTTTTTCCTTCCCTCCCCATTCTTTCGCTGTCCGGATTGCTTCGCTGGAGCGCAGTTTTCAGGGCCTCAGTCGACGCATGCTAGCGCCTTTAGTCCTCACTCTTCTGGTTTTCTGTAAGCAAACTGGAAAACTTCTGAACAACAATAACAACGAAACTATTGGGATCGACCTGCCGGTCATTACGGAAAATATTTATTTATCCATCTATATGCAGCACAGGTATACCTTTCCACCTTTCATTTGCTGAGGAAAAATTCTAGACGTTAGAGAAGTATTAGAAATGTGAAGGAGGCATGGGCTGAGCAGATCAATCGCAAAAAATAACTTGCTCATATTTAAGCTGATGACATGCTTACTTTTGATTCGCCTAAATATTACAATGCAATACCAATTTAAATGTAGTCTGTTCTATGAAGCTAAACCGAATCCGTTGGGGAATAGGTGAGTCCTTGAAAGCTTCCAGATCATGAGTGCTTTGAAATAGTGTTGCAAATGATTGCATGAGTTTGTTCACTAGATGTTGCTAGACATAAGGGTAGATATTGTTCAAAGCCAGATGAGGATGCCCGAGCACAAGGTGCATATAGGAGAAAATTTGCCGTTGTCGACAATATGTTGCGTAGCGCGTGAAGATAGCGCGGGAACCATTCGTCATATTTTGTCACCTTGACGCAGTATCAAAGCGGAGGTCACTGAGGGCATAGTAACCCTGCCCGAGGCAATGTTATTTAATGGTAGTAAGGAAAAATTTATAGCATTTGATGGAAAGAATACTTAAAGACGACTTTAGTATTGAAGGCTCAAAAAGCAGTGAACATGACATAATATCCTAAATTGTAGGGCACTAGGTTTCTTCCAGGATCAATAATGCGTTAACACGAAGCGTGTGTCTTGCAAACCCATAATATGCGCCGAAGGCCGATCAAACTGACGCGCTTGTTTAAGAGAGGACGCTCATGATATTTATTTATCCACCAAGCCATCTGTACTCGCTTTACATTAAGGCTAAGTACGCCACAGTGGCGCATTTTTTATTTTATTGAAATGTCTTCTTAACTTTAATGATAAGCCCTTCTGAGTGACTGCCATTCTGACCGACAACGACACAGCGATCGAAATCGGGAGTCGTTCACAGTAAGGCGTCCGTTCTTGGCATTATTGAAATGCTCTCTGAGATGGCTTTCAGGTAATCACCGATTTCGCTCTACGTTCCTTGCTCAACAAGGCAGTGTTTCGTAAACATTTGCTTCTTAGAGTCGAAGACGCTTCTGGTTACTGCCAACAAACTTCCGCGTTCATGGGTTTGCCAACTTGCGGAACCTGGGCAGCTTTAGCTTGGCGGTAACTGCAACCTTATCATTCTAGCGCTGCGCTATTTCCTTAAACTTATACAACAACTGCAAAATGGGTTTAATGCTTAGAAGGTTAATTTTTTTCGTATTTTAATTTAAAATAACGAGCGTAGCCAGGATAGCCAGCCACTTTAGGCGACCAATGCGTTTCGAGAAACATTCGGTTCAGCAATACCGCGAGGCATATATGCGCTTCCAATTTGGCACGAGCGTTTTTTACAGTTTTTAAGCCGCAAAAGCCCGTTATTAGACAAAAGCAATCCTGATAATTGCGAGATCCGTTCACAAAGCTTAGAGCACACAGCACTTTAAATTTCAGTTATCAGCGCTGCAGAAATGAATGCAAGCATAAATTATTTGTGCGCCTGTACTGGCGCTCCATATTTATAAAGGAGGGCTTTATGCAGGTTTCCTCAAAATAAAAGCGCCGTGGCCACATATTTGGTAAATTCAACATGCCTTTTTAAAACAGAGGTTAGCCGCTTATCGGTAATAAACACCCGTAGACGCACTGCTTCCCTGCTACAATAAAGAAAAGGAAATATAAGCCCTCTGTGCCACCGTAAAGTATAGTGACTGTGTTGTGCCCGCATATACATTGGTTACGCAGAAATACTCTGTAGCGCTTTAGATAAAACAATTAATTCGGGGATCTTACGTGCTAAAATTATGATAGGAATTTTTGGGCACGTGGTATTAGGGAACTCCAGATTAATTTAGACCACCTGCAGTTCTTCAACGTGCACCCAATTCTATCGAAATGCGGTCGCCGGGATTCGATCCCTCGTGCCTAGCAGTGCAACGTGACAGCCATTACGCGGCACTGAGCTCCGTCCGGAGGGGAATGAGAGCGCTTCTCCTTCTGCGCAGCGCCGCTGCTTTTGATTTAGCAGTCTGAAATTCTGCGAATACTTTTCTCAAGTATTTTCAATATTAACAGTGTGAAAACATCGAAGGCATAACAAGAACACGCAAACGGTACGTTCCAGTGCTCAAGTCAACAAAATATTTAATAATGGAGATGACAATGTGCAGAGCTCTATGGAAGCAAAAAGTTGGTGGACTCATTGCTCTCAGTGTTTGCTTTCTTTGTGGCATGCTTCGAGCAATCGGCGAAAATTTTTTAACATTATAGCTAGCGCGTACACTATACGATTTGTTTATTAATAACCCTTGAGCATCTACTATACCAACAGAACCTTTGGTGCTAACACATGTCGCTTTCTTTAATATTTTTCGGTATTCTTAATAAAATGCACCTGTGATGCATGCGCTACATTCTAGTGCACCGAGATATTTATTTATGCGTTTGCTTTTACCTGATCGTGAAAGAAGGAAATGTTGCTACGGCGAAACCTACTTGGCCTATCTGTGTTGGTCTTCTCTGCTTGTTATGAGGGCATCTTTTTCATCCCGTGCTGCAAGCGATGAGTGGAAGACTCTGACTCAGTGCTCAGACAATAACGAGTGCGGGAAGCGGATAATCGAACCAAGCCATACAATCGAAATTTAATGAAATTTCTGCCTCGACGGTCATGCCTTTTCGAGCGGCTTTCTTTCGCATATTTAAGCCCTGCTCGCGTCTGTAGGAAAGCAGCACAGTTATTAGTCTTCAAACAAATTAGTCTGGAAGCGTGAGCATGTTGATTCAGTAGTGTGCCTTTAATTACGGCCTATCCCACATTTCAATCTCTTTCGAAGAATCAAGGCCGAAACAAAAGTTCGAAAACGTTCTTCTTGCAGCCCACGCTAATCCTTAAGACACACTTTGCTTACTGGACAGAGTTCGAATTGAGTAAACTTCCTTTTTAGGCTCACAAGAACCTATGTCGAGTGGAGGGCAACACGGCTACACCACGTGTTTGTGTTTGAATATGCGTTCAGAATACTAGGTCATGGTGCTTGTTGGGAACGTATTATGTATGGACCTATGGGCACGCATAATTTGTATGGAGTAGATGTTTCGGTTTGATCGTATTGCATTGCACAAACTAACGTCAAACTCTGCGTCTTTTTGCACTCTCACTTGGGGCAATTTGTTTGGGGTAACTGCCGTCCCTCCGTCGTCTTGAAGTTCCCTTCCACGTGTTTTGACTTTCATTTCCGTAGTTCTCCAATTTTGCCAAAGAGAAACATTCTTCTTACTCGTCATCAAAGTATGAGTGGTCGTAGGCTTAAAGGGACACTAAAGTGAAAAGTGATTTCTTCTGCATCAGTAAATCACCGTTCTACAACACCAAAAACACCACCCTTACAACGATAGGACGTTTGGTAAGCGAGAAAAAGCGCAAGAACGAAATACGGGTGGCGACGCCTACTTAAGTTCCCGCACCTCGGGGCTGTGACGTCATGGATTTTGATGGCATCTTCTAGGGCCTACTAATTATATATAGTGGTACAGATTGACTACATTGTGTTCTAAAGGAACCAAATACTAAACATGCCAAGTTTCGGGAACCTTTATTCAGCCAACGCGGCCCAAATGCGAAAAGAAACTTTGGAATCCCTGACATCACGCTGACGTACCGGCGCTGGCGTTTCGGCGCGAAATTCAAATACTGATACTTGGACCTTCATTTTCTCATCTAATATTCAAACAATTTTCTTGAAATGACTGCCTGCAGGGTTCTCAAACAATGCTTTATTAGTCTACACTGATTTATTGTTTCCCTTTAGTGTCCCTTTAAGTATAACACTGCGCATTATGTCACTGGGGTCTTTCGCAAATCTAGTGATGTGAAATGCGCATTTGGCAAGTAGTAATCGCATCACGTGGCCGTCTGCGAGTGAACAGAATGTGGAGATACCGCAACCGCTAGTCTAATTTGATTATCAGAGTATATTCTAGTCAAGTGTTCGACGAAAACACGTCTGGCGAGGAACCATACTGGGTTTAAATGACGCCTGACACAACACATGAATGACGTCGCCAAAGGCGACACAGTCGCGAACGCCCTGGCGGAACATGGCGAACTCACCGGACACGGCATTGACTGGGACGCGGCAGCCATCATCGGAATCGAGGTACACTTATGTGCCCGTTTGCTTTTAGAATAATACTACATCCAATCAATTAGACGCATGAAAAACAGGAAGCGGGGTAATCTTCCCGAAATATCTTCCCAAAAGAAGCATATACAGTGCTAAAAAGCGGGCACGTCCTGTACTACCGGGGCTTAGCGCAGAGACGAGAACTAGGGGCGCTATAACGTAAAACTATTCCAAACTTTTCTATTCCAATTCTGCTATCAGCCCTCCGCGATTGGTCAAAAACTTTTTTCGACCTCCCCACACTTCACCTGTCTGTCACGCGACGTTACGAAAACCGCAATACCTCCCCATCTGATATGTTGTGTACACACTGATTATGCATGATTTGACAGAAAAAAGAAAAACAGTTATTTCTGATTCGACCCCTTTTCGCCATTAGCCCTCGGCTATTGGTAAAAAGTTTTCGGGCTGCACCCACTTCACCTGCCTGTCACGCCACGTCACAAAACCGCACGAACTCACCGCGTCAAAGTGACGTGTACGCGATAAAGATGCATTAATATACCGAACAAAACTGAATTTGTTTCGGAATAGCCGCAGGCTGCCCCGTTCCGAAAGGAATAAAAGATGGCTGCCGCCGATCGCTGAGAGGCTGGCTACTAGCACCTGCCGGAGAGCATGGGTGTATTTGCGGATAATAAAACTTCTTGCGTGATTGTGTAACGTTTTCAAGCACTTTCGGCACGTTTACTACCTCATTCTGCCAACTCTTCTTTGCTGAGGGTCAGTTTTAGCGTCATTCTTAAGCTTCCGTTGCATGCCGCCGCGATTTTCGACCAGCCACCACAAGCTAAGTAAGGGAAAGCCGACCAATCGCAGACGCCGGCACCACCCTCTTCATCCGATTATCGGTTTTCAGTGCACTGGCTCTGCCCGAGTGAATTCCTCTCCACTTGAGCGTTCTCCTCGCCTCTTGTCAGCCAATTAGATACGACAAGCCGCTCAGTATAGGCAATGTTATTCGTTTTTCGGGCAAACAAAAGTGACCTCCTATGAACGAGGAGAGCGTTTGATTGGTCTGTTCAGACAACCCTGTGGGTCACCGCCCGGTGCTTGCGTCGGTGGTTACGCAAATTTGACGTCAGGAAATTGGAATAGAAACATATTGGAATAGTTTTACGTTATAGGGCCTTAGGAGTCGGATTCCTGGGGCGCTATAACGTAAAACTATTCCAAACGTTTCTATTCCAATTCTGCAATCAGCCCACCGCGATTGGTCAGAAACTTTTTGGACCACCCCCATTTCACCTGTCTGTCACGCGACGTCACGAAAATGGTGATAGCTCCCATTCTGATATGTCGTGTACACTCTGATTAAGCATAATTTGACCGAATGAAACAAAAATAGTTATTTCTGATTCGACGCCTTGTTGCCATTAGCCCTCGGCTATGGGTCGAAAGCTTTCGGGCCGCACTCACTTCACCCGCCTCTCACGCGACGTCACAAAACCGCAAAAACTCACCGCTTCAAAGTAACGCGTACGCGGTAAATATGCATTAATATGCCGAACAAAACTGAATTTTTTTCTGAATAGCCGCAGGCTGCCCCATTCCGAAAGGACTAAAAGAGGGCTGCCGCCTATCGCTCCGCCACTGGCTACTCGCCTCTGCCGGAGAGCATGGGTTTATTTGCGTGTAATAAAACTTTTTGCATGGCCGTGTCACGTATTGGAGAACTTTCGGCGCGTTTACGACCTCGTTCTGCGAACTATTCTTTGCTAAGGATCCATTTTAGCGTCAGTCTTAAGCTTCCGTTGCATGCCACCGCGATTGTCTACGAGCCACTGCAAGCTAAGTATAGAGAAAGCGGACCAATAGCAGACGTCGGCACCACCCTTTTCGTCCTGTTATCGATATTCAGTGCAGTGGCTCGGCCCCATCGAATTGCTCGCCCCTTGAGCATGCTCCTCGCCTCTTGTGAGCCAATTAGATAAGGCAAGCCGCACAGTGCAGCAGTCTTATTCGTTTTTAAAGCAAAGAAAAGTGACCTCCTATGAACGAGGGGGGCGTTTGATTGGTCTTTTCATACAACCCTGCGGGTGACCGCCCGCGGTTACGCAAATTTGGGGTGCGATCTTGTACGCGTTCCAAAATAGAACGGAGGCGGTCCGTTCCACCGAGCCGCACACGGTCGGTCAGTTTGAACGGTGAAGAACGCCATGACGTCAATTATGAAGTGATATCTGCTGTCAATCATTCCGTGTTGTCTGCTATCGGACGAACGCAACGGAACGGACCGCCCGTTTCGCGACGGAAAGAACGGACCGCCTCCGTTCGAGTTTGGAACGCGTACAAGATCGCACCCTTGACGTCAGGAGATTGGAATAAAAACATATTGGAATAGTTTTACGTTATACGGCCACTGATTAATAAGACTACAGCTGGTAACATACAGGAATTCTATAGCATTAACGAGGGGGTGACAGGTCTTGTTGAGAAACTTAATAAGAGGTACAAAATGAAGGTTGTACAGGTCTGCGCCCCTACATCAAGTCATGATGACCAGGAAGTCGAAAGCTTCTATGAAGACGTGGAATCGGCGACGGGCAGAGTAAGAACAAAATGCATTATACTGATGGGCGACTTCAATGCCAAGGTAGGCACGAAGCAGGCTGGAGACAAGGCAGTGGGGGAATATGGCATATGCACTAGGAATAGCAGGGGAGAGTTATTAGTAGAGTTTGCAGAACAGAATAATAAGCGGATAATGAATACCTTCTTCCGCAAGCGGGATAGCCGAAAGTAAACGTAGAGGAGCCCGAATGGCGAGACTGAAATAGACTTTATACTCTGCGCTAACCCTGGCATCATACAAGATGTGGTCATGCTTGGCAAGGTGCGCTGCAGTGACCATAGGATGGTAAGAACTCGAATTAGCGTAGACCTGAGGAGGGAACGGAAGAAACTGGTACATAAGAAGCCGATCAATGAGTTAGCGGTAAGAGAGAAAATAGAGAAATTCGAGATCAAGCTACAGAACAGGTATTCGGCTTTGACTCCGGAAGAGGACCTTAGCGTTGAAGCAATGAACGACAATCTTCTGGGCATCACTAAGGACTGTGCAATAGAAGTCGGTGGTAACTCCGTGAGAGAGGAAACCAGTAAGCTATCGCAGGAGACGAAAGATGTGATCAAGAAACGCCAATGTATGAAAGCCTCTAACCCTACAGCTAGAATAGAACTGGCAGAACTTTCGAAGTTAATCAACAAGCGTACGACAGCTGACATAAGGAAGTATGATATGGATAGAATGGAACATGCTCTCAGGAATGGAGGAAGCCTAAAAGCAGTGAAGAAGAAACTAGGAATTGGCAAGAATCAGATGTATGCGTTAAGAGACGAAGCCGGCAATATCATTACTAATATGGATGAGATAGTTCAAGTGGCTGAGGAGCTCTGCAGAGATTCATGCAGTAACAGTGGCACCCACGAAGATAATGGAAGTGAGAATAGTCTAGAGGAATTCGAAATACCACAGGTAACGCCGCAAGAAGTAAAAAAAGCCTTGTGAGCTATGCAAAGGGAGAAGGCAGCTGGAGGGGATCAGGTAACAGCAGATTTGTTGAAGGATGGTGGGTAGATTGTTCTAGAGAAACTGGCCACCCTGTATACGCATGCCTCATGACTTCAAGCGTACTGGAATCTTGGAAAAACGCTAACATAATCCTAATCCATAAGAAAGGGGACGCCATAGACTTGAAAAATTATAGACCACTCAGCTTACTGTCCGTTTCCTACAATGTATTTACTAAGGTAATTGCAAATAGAATCAGCAACACCTTAGACTTCCGTCAACCTAATGACCAGGCAGGATTCCGTGAAGGCTACTCAACAATAGACCATATTCACACTATCAATCAGGTCATAGAAAAGTGTGTGCTATATAACCAACCCTTATGATATAGCTTTCATTGATTACGCAAAAGAGTTTGATTCTGTCGAAACCTCAGCAGTCATGGAGGCATTGCGGAATCAGGGTGTAGACAAGCCGTATGTAAAAATACGGAAAGATATCTATAACGGCTCCACAGCCACTGTAATGCTCCATAAAGAAAGCAACAAAATCCCAATAATGAAAGGCGTCAGGCAGGGAGATACGATCTCTCCAATGCATTCACATCGTGTTTACAGGAGGTATTCAGAGACCTGGATTGGGAAGAATTGGGGAAAAAGGTAATGGAGAATACCTTAGTAACTTGCGTTTCGCTAATCATATAGCCTTGCTTAGTAACTCAGGAGACCAACTGCAATGCATGCTACTGACCTGGAGAGGCAAAGCAGAAGTGTGTGTCTAAAAATTAATCTGCAGAAAACTACAATAATGTTTAACAGCCTCGGAAGAGAACAGCAGTTTACGATAGGCAGCGAGGTAGTGGAAGTGGTAATCTACTTAGGGCAGGTAGTGACCGCGGATCCGGATCATGAGACTGAAATAATCAGAAGAATAAGAATGAGCTGGGGTGCGTTTGACAGGCATTCTCTGATCATGAAGAGCAGGTTGCCATTGTCGACCTCAAGAGAAAACTTTATAACAGCTGTGTCTTACCAGTACTCACTTATGGAGCAGAAACCTGGAGGCTTACGAGAAGGGTTCTACTTAAATTGAGGACGACGCAACGAGCTGTGGAAAGAAGAATGATAGGTGTAACGTTAAGGGATAAGAAAAGAGCAGATTGGGTGAGGGAACAAACGCGAGTTAATGATATCTTAGTTGAAATCAAGAAAACGAAATAGGCATGGGCAAGACAGGTAATGAGGAGGGAAGATAACCGATGGTCATTAAGAGTTACGGAATAGATTCCAAGGGAAGGGAAGCGTAGCAGAGGGCGGCAGAAAGTTAGGCGGGTGCATGAGATTAAGAAGTTTGCAGGGACAACATGGCCACAATTAGTACATGACCGGGGTAGTTGGAGAAGTGTGAGAGTGGCCTTTGGCCTGCAGTGTGCGTAACCAGGCTTATGATGATGATGATTATGATGATGATGATGATGACGCTGCGCCACCTCACCCGTCAATTGCCGCTCACCCATGCTTTTTATCTGCAGTGTGGTCAAGGGGCACGTGCGGGGCCTGAAACGTCATGTTCTTTATTTTTCGTTTATTCTTGGTGAGTTTGTGTTTTTTGTTTCTTTTTTGGCACCATCAGATCATATTGCTGTACTTAGCACAGGCAGGCAAAAGAGCACTAGGGTAGTATTCTGCAAAGATAAGAGTAATTTTTCGTTCGTACTGCCAAGTGCCATTGGTCTGTACGATAGGACGCAACAAAAAATTTGAAGTAAGACCAGGAAAGAAGCACTTTTTCTCGCTCCAGTTTCACTTTCAAATGTTTCGTATCCTAATTATACAACGCTACGCGAAACACAAAATAATGAAACCATAAATGTTTTTGACGAAGATATGTCTTCCGATGGAAATGTTGTCTAGCCTTTCCGAGACATGTTATCCCTGCTTACAACTTCATATCACAGCATCCTGCTTCAACTGCTTGCCCCCTCATTTATTTTAAATCTGCCTGATAATGACAGATGTGTAACATTTTCCTTAAACTTGTGCTGTCATCCACTGTATTTTACCAGCTCTATCAGCATAGCATAATGACCAGGCCAGCAATTTCAACGGTACAAATTTTGAAGTTTCGTTCCCGGTATCCTACATGCAACAATGGCTAACTTTCCATTTTAATTCCTAAATTGTGCAGCCTTCTTTAATGAGTTATCCTGATACAATATACCCAATTGTAAGACTTGATGAGTTTGTATTTGCAAGCTTTCATTATGGTAAGTATTTCGTATTCAATATAACATGGTGCGATGCCTTCTCAATGTCCTATGTAGGCGTCATGCCAGTTTATTCAGTTTGAAGGTTTTTGAAGGTTTCATTGAAAATATTTGAATACAGGAAAGTATATGGTAAACATTATTATAGAAGGAGGTCCCAGAGTTTAAACTGCCGAGGGCACCTCCTGCGCTAATGACAAAAAATAATCAAACACAGACAGGCAGTGGTGTTGAAGATCAGGGAAACAGTATCAGCAAAGATAAATTAAATAACGAGAATACATAACTTCATGAGAACATCATTACACAAAGAAATATACATAAATATAATTAAGTACTAGACGGTTATATATGATGTAAAGCGTTAAAATAAAGCACGGTGCGTTGTCAACAAAGGTTATTTATGACTAACAGGCTGTTGACCACAAGTGAATTTTTAATGCTTTATGAAATGACTGTTCTGAATGGACGCACTTGATGTTCATGGGCAATGAATTCCAAAATATTATTCCTGATTTGTACGTAATTTGTACGATTTGTACATTATTCCAGATACGTAATTTGTGCGTACTTTAGGTAATAACACATTATTTTGTTCTGAGAATCTTGTATTATTACGGTTGAGTAGTTGGGGGAAGAAATATTATTAATTGCAGTGCCTTGATTTCGGATGCGGTAAATTAAAATACCAAGTTTTAGCTGTAACGATTAAGTGAGGCGAAGGGTTTTTAGATTTTGGTAAAGTGGGAGGGCAGATTCTAGGTGAGGACTAAACGTAATCAGGCGTACTGCTTGGTTTCGTAAGTGACGAAGGCATGACATGTGTGTTTCATACGTGTTTCCCCATGAAGGAAGGCAATATATCAGGTGACTATGTATGAATGCGTAAAGTAGCAGAACTATTCCCATTAGCTGTGATGCCTCGGTAAAAAGGAGACAAGAACATATTTAACGCAAGAGTATTATTATTTATCAATGGAAGTTAATTTCCCTGACACTTACAAACGTTCAAAGACTAGTTAGGAGTTTAAGTACTAATTAAAGGAATAAACAGCTATTGTTATGGCGTTACCCATGCATGAAATAAAACGAAATCTAAAAGTAATCACTAAAGGAAGGAATAAAGTTCGCAAAATACGAAAAAAAAGAGTGCTCATACGAAAATGAACAGATCACTTCTTAGCCTCAGTGTTGGTCGTTAGGGGGTCTAGCTCAGCAGAGATTTCTACAGTCGAGAGCAAAAGTCTAGAGAACAGGGCAACAACAACAAAATTTTCTTCTAGCACAGCCGTGTAACCTGAAATTATATTATTGCACGCTTCTAGCCAAACAGACGCACTTAGGCAGTACTAATTTGTTTCAGCTTTTATGCTTCGGCTGCGACGAAAACAGTTTTAACAGAACATCTGGTCCGCGGACATCTGCTCTCGATTGGACGTAGCGAATTAAATGTATTTATTACTTGTAATGATTCACATTTCATTTGTTTTATTGATAGATTAGTTTTCGACTGAGTAACTCGCCACTGTAATTGAATTAGTTTTCTCACTTACAAAAAAGGTGTAATCGTTTACTTTATTGACGGGACAAGCGGCAAGAAGCGACGCAGATTTGTGAACTCTAATTCGGCGGGAACTACGTCAGAACGCCCGCGCCTGGGCCACGTGCAGCTTTCGTGCGAACGCGCACGACCAGGCAAGCAAACCCGGGCACTGCTTGTTTCCTTATTCAACGTGGGCTCCGAAAGATTTTCGTCGACAATTTGAACCGGCGTTGCTATGACCCAAAAGCGGCGGCCAATTCGGACGTTAGTGCTAAGATATCATCTGCAGTTGACTTTCCCATGTTCATTTTTTTTTTGGCCCACCGGGAACACCCTCTCCCAGCCAAAGCCACACTGAAGCGCTGTACTCCATACAGGACTCAGGCGCGAGTATCTATCGTGTCACTGAGTAACTACAATCAGGGCATCGGAAAGAAATGTCTTTCGTTCTGGATTTAATAGTTTCGTTCCAGTGAAAAAAGTTCCGGTCTGGTTCTGCTCCGGAACGACAAAAAGAAAAATGGTCTGCAACGGTTCACAACTGTTTTTGTTTGAATGCAAAAAATTTTGATGCGAAGTAACCATAACCAAATAGTATTTACTTTGTAGATAAGTGAAAATTTAATTCTAAGGTCATGGTCTCTGCCGTGAGTCAAGGCACTGAGCGCGATCTTAGTAGCAGCATGTCATCGAGTGTGCTCGCCGAACCGCTGTTCCGATCAAACGAACTTAAACGAGCGATTAAACTACGGTCACAAAGTGTTCTGCCCGCAGAAAATGAAACAAAAAGCTCTTCAGCGCACTAGCCCTGGGTTTTGCTACGATGCCGATCTGCTAGTACACCGAGCGGCAGGCACAGATTAGTGGGGCGCTCGGCCGGATATCGCTCACACTATTCTTGTCTGAGATACGCCCTTGTGCTGATGCTGCCTGACGTCGGCTGTTTCGTATTCCCAACTTTCTCTTAGAACCAAGAACCTATAAAAAATATTTCGGCTTCGCTCCGAAAGAAAATAATATACATTTCGGTTATCGTTTTCGTTTCGATAAAAAATATCGTGTTTTTTTGTCGTCTTTGTTTTTGTTTTGTTCCGATGCACTGCCTTCAATTTTCTGCAGTCTTTACTGCCTGCTTCCGCCATCATGTAAAACTGATTGGAAATCAATTCTTCTCATTATAATTGCTCGTAAGGTGTTCATACTTTATAACACAGCCAGTGCGGACATAAAGCAAGTTTTTGGTGTCGCTGCAGACGTGTTCACAGAAAATAAAGTAGAGAGCACGACAGAAGTCGATTTTGAAAAGCCATTTTCAGTTAAGCTAGGCGTTGAGTGAAGGGCTTGAGAGGACGAACTGAAAAAGCTGGGCCAGTGCATTCGGTTTGCGTTATATCTGCAAGGATGATAAACATAGTCGAATATTTTTTTCGTCATTGCTCAATGGATTTTATGGTGCAGTAATTGGTACTTCTAATCAGGTATATTTGCTATAGAAGTAATTGTAATTGAAATTAGCTACTAGTAGGTAACATGCACAAGTCTGTTTCGACATAGCCGCAGATCGATACTGGAGTCCAAGAACAGCAGTCACTGCTGTCCGACAGACGTGAATACATCTCGCCTGTCGCCCTGCCGTCGAGGTGTGGTCACCACAGAGTTTCTTATTTATATCGCCAATTGTTCCTTGAGGAACAATTGGCGCTCAACGTACTTGTAGTATCGGAAGCTGCTGGTTTCAGGTTGGCATCTTTCTCGGAGAGCCACGGCACCGTCTCGATCCATTTCGTTGGCGGTGTTGCGTCTGTCACAATCGTTACTTAGCAGTTTGTAGATTGCTGATGTTTTTATAATATAACAACTTGCTTTATTAACGATCAGGACTGTCATGCAAGGTTAAGCAATAGGTGGTGTCCACGCCGCACCTGTGCACACAAAGTCTAGGTTTATGGCACAACTTTGTCTCGCATACTCTCACCTTGCTTCTAGAGACGTCATATGCGCGCAGGCCGCTTCGAGAAAACGCTACCCCAAGGGAGCCGGCTATGTATAAGCCTGCTAAGCCCGAGTCTAAGAGGCCCTCATGCTCGCACTTCCGCAGCCGAATTACCTTGGTCAATTGGCTGACACTTTTCTTCTAGCCTGTCCTTTGTTTTTTTAAGCTTTTCTCTCCGGGAGGACATTGTGATCATAGCCCGTTTTCTGCATCTCTTGCGAATAGCCCACACAATAACTAAAACTTTTTTGCATTGTGATGACTAGCGTGCTCACACAAAATCCTCGCCACTCGTCATGGTCGTTGTCCTCTATTGCCACCTGCCACCCGACACAGAAGGCTCGTACACTTTAGGCATTATAGTTATCTGTTTCCTACAAGGGAAACCCATCTACACGGATGTACCACGAAGCTACAAGGAAACCCGTGGGGGTTTCTCTTAAAGAAAGTTTCGCATTTGAGGAAAAAAGCAAGTCTTGGTCAAGAACTCGAATGCAGGACCCATGACTTTCCGCTTCATAACTGTTCCAGTGCATTGTAGTAAAATATTTATGATTGTTATTACTATTATTCTTAGTACTAGTAGAGGTGTAGCTTGAGGGGCTTCCGAATTTTCAAAGTGATTGAAATGTTTCGAAGTTAGGATATCGATAATAGGTTCGAGCCATAGCCGTACCACATCGCCTATAGGTCATTGCACTGTGAAGTTATACGAATTATATTGTACAACCATTGGATTTTACGTATACCTAGGACCTGTTAAACACTTATTGTAGTCATACTCCTCGTTCTTTCGTTTTACATCCCAAAACTAAAATTTCGTAGGAGATCAAGTGTGTGGTTAAAGTCTTGATATAACATTTAAAGCACCCAACGTAAATCTGCTCTCTCGTCGCGCCCGACGTTCGGGGATACCATTTGGCATACGAGTCGAACTCAAGGTGAGCTTTGTAAAATTCAAGCCCGCTGTGTAATTCACATAGCTAGATAGTTATCCTCAAATCACACAGATTCCAACATAAGTATTACAAGAGAAGCACAGTCGTTCACAGCACGGCCTTTCGTCGCCGCAAACCAGTCACCACCGTCTTGGATATCCGTTGTATCATCGTCATGCCACTGCAGTCATCGTCGGTATCCTCGAAGCATTCGATTACGGCTGTCTCAAATAGGGACACCAGTGAAACTGGACGGAAACGCACAGCGCACAGAGCGTTGTGTGCAGTGCATGTTTCCGTCCAGTTGGCCCTCTGCATAACAGCATGTAATAGAAAACACTGTATTTCATTTTCAATGCATTTATTTGTTTCTTTCTGTACAGGAACATAAACAGGAGCAAAAGCAAAATGCTTAAAAGCCTGGCACAAAGGCCTTTGCTCCAAATTGCAGTGCGGATTCTACATGCATGCACACTTTGAGGAAAAAAATACATACGCGAACATGTTTGAACGCAGGAGAAAAAATAGCTTAAACATGTAATAGCACCTGATATGTAGTGTGCTGCCATTCATAAATAGTTAGTATCTTTGGAGTCCTCCTAACATGAGTGTGGAAAGGATACGGAGAACTCTGAAAACCTTGCAAGCAAAAAAAAAGTCTGTTGCTCTTTATATACTGGTATAATTTGAAATAGTGTACTTGATTGGCTTTTGCCATATGGTACTTTAGAAAAAGTGGTTTTGTCCAAAGCGGTCAATAGCCTTCAAAAATTATCAGCCCCTTTCTTGGCAAAAAAAGCGAGTTTAGTATAAATGGTCAACCTCGTTGTTCCCAACACAAGCGCACAATAAGAAAGTCGAGAGTAGAACAGAGTATAGTAGAGCGCCTTTTTGAACCACAGCAGTATCAATGGATTTAATTTGTTATGTGTTCGTTCCAACATATGTCTTCCTGAAACTACTTTCGCAGGAATTTCTGAGCCATAACCTGTTATAATATATACACTTGGTAGGAAATGCTAATGATGAAATGTCGTGGCATGTTGACAGAGCGAATATATTGTCTTAGTGGCGTACAAGTTTAGCTTTTAAGGTTTTAACCAGGAAGACAACGGATTGAGAAAATGATTCATGCTTCCTTCAAGCTCGGCCAGCGGAGCACCTGCAAAAAAATATTTGTGTCGTCTGCGTACATTACTAGTTTTGGGCCATCTGAAATGCGGCATAAGTCATTTACGTATACTGTAAATAGAAAGGGAGCGAATATCGAACCCCACGGCACTCCTTTCTTCCCTTCAACGTACGCTGATGACTCGTTATTGATTACCACGTATTGGCAGCGACTGGTTAATTAGCTTTTCGTCAGGTCACGTGCAATGCCTCGTATACCACATGTGCTCAGTTTACCTAAAAGACGTCATGACAAAACGTCTCAAAGGCATTGCTTAGTAAGTCAATAAAGAGCCTGACTGTATATTTTCTCAAAGTTATCTATTATATGATCCTTTATTTAATACTTACCAGCTCGTCAGATTTGTTTCTTTGAAAGCTAGATTTGACATCACTTCTAATGTTATACTTATCGAAAAATTCTGCACCCGGACATTTATTGCGCTTCCATATACTTTTGACAAAATAGGCAGAACTGATATTGGACGATAATTGGACATTTGTTTTGGGTTGCCTCCTTTAAATATAAGACATGCCGGAGCAATTTTTAAGTTTTCAAAATGGCCGTAGTAACGCATAGGTTGATAATATGGGCAAAGGGAGCCGATATTACATCGGGTACATACTTTGTGTCTGCAGGTTTTACTCCGTCATATCCAGCCGCACAGTTGTTCTTGATTTTACTAACAATATCTAAACTTTCGTGACATGTGATAGGGTTTAGTAGAATGGTGTTGGGAATGCGGTAATTATTTAACAGATGAGGTTCATCTCTGTCACAGACATCATGGGAAAAACATTTAGTCAAGAAATATTTGTTCATTGCGCGTTGCTGCATTTTAGTGATAAGGAGGACACCCGTTCCTACCGGTATTATGGCTATTACGTCGTGCGTTTTCTGACCTAACAATCTTCTCACCTCGTCGCATACTTTCCTTGGGCCATTCCTTATTCTCCCGGAAATATCTTCCTAATAATTTACTTCGCCGTATTTCAACATGCGACTAAGCTGTTTTCTACGCTTCTTCTACTCGATTAACATATCGATGTCGCGTGATTTTATGTATCCATAGAGAATGCAATTTATTTCGTTATTTTTTATGCAAAGAAGTTGTAATCCTAGGCTTCCTTACTTATTTTTACATTGCCAATTTTAGCATCTCCGGGAAAGCGACATTTCAATTTTTTTTAGCTTTGTGATCAATAGTTTATATGCCAAGTTTGGCTCAACTTGACCCCCCCCCCCCCCCTCAACTATGCGTTCTCAGTTTTCCTCAACAACTTGGTGACGAAATAGCTCCAACATGCGTGCCTTGATATTACGAAACAGAACCTTTTCTTTTTTATTAGCCAGTTATTGACCGTGAGACGAAGGAAAAGCGTAGAACTTGGGCAGATAATCGCTTATCTCCAGTGAAAGTAACCGAGAAACGCACGATGGCGAGCACATGTTTGTGATACAGATATCGCGAAATGTTGCTGCTTCATCCGCCAGTCATGTTGCTTCCGTGATAATGTTCTCGCAAGTGAAATAACTCATGACCTCCGTCAGCTGTCTGGCTGGGGCGTCCAACGAAAGCATGTGTGTGTGGACGTCACCCATTACCGCGAAGGATAATGCCCAGCGACATGAGTAATCCAAGATGCTTTCTATTGCCTGCAAAAATTCGTGCTTGCTACCCGAGAGTAGCCTGTAAACCACAGTAACTAGCGTCATTTGAAGGCGTGTTATGGGACATTCTATGTTTTCGTTTACTGAGGAAAATTCAAGAATTACCTCATGGTTGAGTAATTCTTTAACATATATAGCCAATCCACCACCTCCTTCTCCCCCTCCCTGTACGCACTACATAATTGTAGGTGTGATCTCCAAATAAAGGAGGGTATTCGACTTACGTTAGCCACCTTTCTGAGAACAAAAGTACGCCCAAACTGAAGGCAAAGTGACTGCAAAATCAAGCAACTCCTCTTTTTTTTTTGTTTCGTATGCTATATGTGTTTCAGTGAACTAACGTTAGGCGCTTATAGGAGTCGTGTATTATTGTTTTTAAAGAGTAAATGTCGTAGTAAGATCTGTTATTCATTTAGACAGCAATAGTACAGTAGACAGCAGTATAGGTGGTGACGTCAGGAGACGGCGAAGAGTGGAGAAGGCTTGGTCACACTCAGAAGACCATGACGAAAGATTGGAGGCGCTGCTTAAAAGTTGGATCAAAGGCGCAATTATACATGCAATGTTGCGTACAAACCGACGAAAGTAGGAGCATAACCCTATGAAGCTTCGTAACTGTTTTAAAGTCATCGGTTTGGGGAAGTCGGTCACGGTACGTAGTTTAGCCGGGTCCGGAAGCACACCGTCCTTTGACACGACATGACCAAGAATTGTATGTTTTCGCGTGTCAAAGCGGCACTTCTTGAGATTTAACTGCAGCTGAGTGGTCTTCAGACACGTCAGGACATCGTTGAGGCGTTCCAGATGCGTTGCGAAATCTGGCGCCAAGACAACAATGTCGTCGATGTAACAGAGACACATGTACCACTTCAAACCCCGCAGAACCGAGTCCATCATGCGCTCGAAGGTGGCAGGCGCATTGCAGAGGCCGAAGGGCATGACATTGAATTCATACAGACCGTCAGGCGTGACGAAGTCTGTCTTTGAATGGTCGGCCTCTGCTAAATGCACCTGCCAACACCCGGAACGCAAATCTAACGATGAAAAAAAAGCTCGGCACCTTGCAGGCAATCAAGGGCATCGTCAATTCTGGGTAACGCGTACACGTCTTTTCGAGTGACCTTTTCGAGTGACAAGCGAATTGGTCCATCCTTTTTTTTTAACGAGAACCACAGGTGATGCCCACGGACTTTGTGAAGGGCGAATAACGTCGCGTTTAAGCATATCGTCAACCTGGTCGGTAATAACTTGACGTTCCATGGTGGAGACACGGTAAGGGCGTTGTCGCGCTGGCGAGTTGGAGCCGGTGTCGATGTAGTGAACAATGGTAGAAGTTCGGCCAAGGGCACGTTGGGCAACATCGAAAGAGTCGCGGAACTGGTAGAGCAGCTGGAGAAGAGCAGAGCGTTCAAATGGTGACAGTCCGTCTGCGATCGACGAATCGAATAGATCGGCGGCTGGTACATCAGAAGGATTAAGAGCACTGACGACGTCGAGGTCGAGTCGAGCTGAATGTTGCTGCGCGGAAAAAATTTGGCCGACATCAATGGGTTGCACGCATCCAAGGGATTACCCTTTAAGCAGTTTGATGGGATACGGAAGAGGATTTGTGAGGCAGAGAGCGCTTGTTCCATTCGAAATAGAGAGGGTCGAATAAGGCAGAAGAAGTGGCTTCCGACTTAGAAGGAGGCGTGATGGTTCAAATAATGCAGCTTCATTACATATGCTGTTGCAGAACACGGGGAGCAAAACAGCTGCTGTTGGCGCAATTTCTGTATCTTCTGTTGCGACTAGTTTGTGTGCGGCTTGATGAGCGGGGTTGTAGGACTGGTCACACAACGGCAAGAGCTCAAGTTCAGCTCTGGTACAATCAATAACG
Source organism: Dermacentor albipictus (assembly GCF_038994185.2). NCBI lineage: Eukaryota > Metazoa > Arthropoda > Arachnida > Ixodida > Ixodidae > Dermacentor > Dermacentor albipictus. The sequence goes on along the minus strand of NC_091823.1, from coordinate 178,836,199 downwards.
GCGTGATTATACGATAAAAAGTCCCAGCCAAGTATGATGCCGTGCGAGCAGGATGAAAGGACGATAAACTCAACAATGTAGTGCTCTTTAGCGATAATAGGTCGAGCAGTGCAGGCAGGTATAGGCCGAACTGGGTCTCCATTCGCTGTACGTAAGGGCATCATCTCAAGAGGCGTGGTCACCTTCCGAAGCTTGCGGCAAGGTATGGCGTCTATAACCGAAACGGCAGCACCGATATCAAAAAGAGCATATGCACGGATGCCTTCTACAAAAACTTCGACAATATTCGACGGCAAAGTTCGAGGACTTGAGCATTTCGACAGCGCAGTTCTTGCCTCACGAACTACGGGGGCAAGTTTCCCTCATTTTCAGGGGCTGGTCGACGACTCATGGGCGACAAGGATCGGCGACGGGGTGAAGGTGAGCGAGGAGACGTGGGTTGCGGATAGTCACGTGAAGACGTGCTTGTTTGGGGACCCGGACCTTCATGACGAAAGCAGGGACGATCCATGTAGTTCTGCGAATGGGCGTCTGAGTATCCTGGCGCGCGACGGCGGCAGAATCGGGCGATATGACCAGGGCCACCGCATGCAAAACAGATCGGCCGGTTGTCGTGCGTTCGCCAGGGATTCGCAGTGATGGGAACGGCCCATGTCACGGACGGCTGAATCGGGGCTGCAGCATACGACACACTATGGGACGGTGAGGGCTGTTGAAGCTGCTGCCGCTTTACTACGTCAGCGTAACTAAGAGGCGCCGCGACAGGTTGGTGCTGAGTAGGCACCGGCATGGCCTCGGAAATCTGTTCTTGGACGACGTGTCGAAGCACGGGAGCCAACGGGATTGGTCGCTGCAGTTGCTGCTGCTGTGGGAGCTCCTGACGCTGAGCAAACGGCAGGAGAGACAACTGATGGGCCACCTCCTCACGCACAAATTCTTTCATTTGTGCGAGAAGGTATGACTGATCAGGCACGATGTCCAGTGCAGCGAGAGGTTGACTGTACGTGTGTGATGAACGTCGGGTGAGAGCCCACTGCCTTCTGAATTCGCCATAGCTGTGGCACAGAGTTACCAGTTCAGACACTGTGCCAGGAGACTTCGCAAGAAGCATTTGAAATACATCGTCGTCGACGCCCTTCATAATATGCTGTATTTTGGCACTTTAGCTCATTGAAGCATCGGCGCGCCTGCAGGGATCGATTATGTCCTGAATATAGGCGGTAAATGTTTCGTTTGGTTCCCGTGCCCGTGTGCGCAGCCGTTGCTCGGCGCGTAACTTCCGCACGGCAGGGCGACCGAAAACGGCAGATATTGCGTCCTTAAAAGCGGGCCAGTTCTCAAATTCTGATTCGTGGTTCGTATACCACAGCTTCGCCACGCCAGCCAGGTAAAAGTTCGCGGTACTCAGCTTAGGAGCGTCATCCCACTTGTTGGGTCCACTAAGTTTTTCATAGGCCGATAGCCAGTCCTCGACGTCTTGGTCTTCCGTACCCGAAAATACCGGGGGGTCTCGCTGGCGAACCGGGCCGGGGCAAACGGCGGCCGGGAGAGATGGCGGCGGTTGGGCAGCGTCAGCTTGCATGGTCGAGTGCAACGTACGGGATCGGAGTTCTAGGGTGCCGGCGATGTGCGTACCCCGCACCTCCACCAAATGTAAATAGGTTTATTGCACGAGTCCAACAAACAGGCGGTAGCTCTGTCCAATAGGTCGGGAAAACAAGATGATGGTTTTCGAGCGCCGGTCTTGCGCACTCCGCCCTTGATGATGATCGAGATGTCAATGTCTTCCTTTCTTCATTACACACTGTCATTACTGAAAGCATTGCTGGCTTGATCTACTCTGCCTCCACGGTCATCTTATGTAGATCAGAAACTAACTGAAAAGTAAGATTCAAGCCCCAGTTGCAGCGCTTACCCTCGTATGCAGCAGTCACTATTGGAGGTCGTCGTCACACTATACTGTCGTCGTATTGTTGTTATGGTGCCGTAACATCTGCTTTACGCAGCGAGTGACATATGGATGATGAAGTTGTCGATCGAAGGCCGTCCCTTTTTTTGTGCACTTGCTTGTCACAGGGGATAAAGGGAAGTATGTCGCCTCAAAGCCAAAATCGTGATTGATTTTAAGCAGGCCTTCCCCGCGGAGAAGTGCTACACACAGGAGTACAAAGAAATAACTCTGTTCTCTACTATTACTTGTGCCGTTGTGAGTTCAGGAGGCGCCAATATGCTGAAGGTAGTCGTCCCCTTCTGCTTAATTTTAGACTTTCATAGAACGCAGGCCATAAAAAATACAGCTATCAAGATTAACCCTTCGAATTTCTAATGGTGCTTTATACTAGGAATAGAAGTCCCTGTTTGCGCGAAGAGGACAACACTACCATGACCATGCTAAATGCAAATTCAGACGTAATACCATGATTTGACTAAGAAAATTTAATTTCCCAGTCCTACTCCTAGTTAAGGGAACGTGTAGGTTAGTTCGTTGAACATCTTGAACGAGGGAACAGCGCGAAAGAAGAGGGCGCAGAACACGCAGAGTTGCATGTGGTTTTTGTGGGCCTTTTCTGCGTGCTCGTCTTTCGCGCATTTTCATAGTTCGAGATATTACTCCTCAAGGCGATGAAATAAACTAAAACACACCATACATGACATCGGGTTATAAAGCGTGCACTTCGATAACCAGCGCATTGATGTGAGTAATAAGTCCAACTGCCGTCGATACATGTAATCGCGCGTTTTCACGCAAGGTTAACTTCGTATATATCCGTAGTGGGCCCTCAGCCTTATTTATTGACGGTGTAACCTAAAAATTAAAGGTGCCAAATAATCTTTTCTGACAATATAATATTTTCGCCTTCGTTGCAGAAACGTACTTAGGAAAGTACATCGTCAAGGGGCAACGCAATAAGAAGAAGACCGAAGGAATGAACACACAGGACAGCGCTGAACTCACAACTAACTTTATTCGAAGGCACACACACACTTATGTACACAGCCCATGGCCACGTGCTCTCCCATCAATGACGTCATTACCAGTGCGCAGGCAAAAAACGCAAAACCCTGTAATCTAATGCTATACTATGAGGCGGCTTAAAAATTAAAATTCACTGTCATGCAAATTTAACCATGGCAAGCTTCCACAACGCGACCCTTTTTCCTTATTAGTAGGCCTCAGTAATTTCCCTCGTGGCCTGATTTTTATGCGCGGAAAGTATTGTGCTGTTTTTAAAGATTGGAGTGCACTGATGTTGAGAGCAATGCCGCGCGACATGCGAGTAGGCATTGCCCGTTAGCGAGCGCCTATGCTCAGACAATCTAATATTCAGGCAATGACCTGTTTGACTGATATTGACGTGGCCGCAGGAAAATGGAAGCTCGTAAACAACTCCCATTCTACAGTGCACAAACAGGGAAATATGCTTAATAGTACAGCCTTTCCCAGCATGAGTGAAGGCAGCCTGGGCCAATTTCCTATCAATCTTACCACAAATATTCATCATCTTGTTAGGGGCAGAAAAATCAACCTTTACATCAAACCCGCCTGCTACATTCCTGAGGCTGTGTGATAGTTTATGCACATATGCAATCGCAACCAGTTTTTTCTTTTTGTCGGCACGCTCTGGATTGTTCATTCTTGTGGGTGCTCCTAATTCTACACGCTGAACAAGCTTCTGTATGGTCATGCGGATAGCATCCTCTCGAAAACCTGCGGCTCTGAAACGCTCCAGTTGTTTTAAGAAACTCTCAGACGTCTGGTGAAAACACGATTTGGAAAGTGCGGAAAATAGAACCGAAAAAGCAATGCCATTTTTTTATCACCTTGGAATGTATGGAGTGAAAATTTAAAATTGGTTTTTCTGACCTTGGGCAACACATGCAGCACACATGCGTATCAGTTAGCTTGAGCCTCGAGCATAGACGCTCGCTAACGGGTAATGCTTAGTCGCATGTCGCATGGCATTGCTCTGAACATGGGTGCACTCCAATCTATTAAAACAGCTCAATACCTTCCGCGCATAAAAATCAGACCACAAGGGATATTATTGAAGCCTAGTATATCAAGAAAAAAGGGGCGCATTGTGTAAGCTTGCCATCGTGAAATTTGCATGAAAGTGAATTTGAATTTTTAAGCCACCTCATAGTATAGCATTAGATTACAGGGTTTTGAGTTTTTTGCCTGCGCACTGATAATGACGCCATTGATGGTCGAGCACGTGGTCATGTGTTGTGTACATAAGTGTGTGTGTGCCTTTTAATAAAGTTCGTTGTGAGTTCAGCACTGTCCTGTGTGTTCCTGTCTTCTGTCTTCGTCTTATTGCGCTGCCCCTTTAAGATGTTCAACCAGTACCAATTCGCCCAAATGCCGATCCTTCTACTTAAGAAAGGCCCAGTAATTTTCCCGGCTTACTAGACATGCCCAATGACACGTGCGTTCACTTGATGAGCCTGATGGGCCTGAAACTAAATTATATATCCTTTTCAACCTGCTCTTCTAACCTTCTATGTGGTATTTTTTGCGGACAGCATCATGCGAAGCGTGCGTTCATTGGTTATTATGGCTGTGCGTTCCAGGATTTTTCATGGTGTTTGCCTTTCAACACACAAGGTTCTCTTTTAAGGTTTCTGGCGTTTTCTATGCAACCGCCATGTATTGCAGGGCGCATTCTAGCAATGTGAGCAACATACAAACAGGAGAACAATCAATAGAACACAAGCAACATATCGCGTTGCTCCCCTTTCGTGCTGCCGGCTGTTCGGGGAGGAACTCCGCAGATCATGTTCATAGCTGCGTCTTCCCCAAAAGCGCTCGGTGTTTGAAGTATAGTAGCTTAGCGCGAATAAAACCACGGACACAAGGAAGACAGACACGGACAATCCTGGTCCTTGTCTGTCTTCCTTGTGTCCGTGGTTTTATTCGCGCTAGGCGACTACTTCAAATATGGACGACCAACTCGCACAAGAGTCTAGCGTTCGGTGCGCGCGCGCCGGTTGCCTGGGCGACGTAGAGGCTTGAGCTTTGGTTGTTTCTCGGTGGCGCCTGTTTTGGATCAAGCTCTCTTGTTTCTTTTTTTCCTGTTTTTGATAGCTTTCCAATAAAAGTTTTTTCGTGCGCGCTTTTACGTCATGTTTCTCCGGAATCCATTTGTTTGCGAAAGCTGGCATGCCTCCAACTTAGGTGGCAAAGAAGTCTCGCGTGAATTTTACATTACAGAATGGCATGTTATTTATTTATTTATTTATCTGCCTAGTCATGTACTTATTTATCATTGCGATAGCAATTATATGGACACTCCCGACTTTTGTCTGTCGCCGTCTGCGGTGCCGCCGTGAGGTTTCGCATAACGTCCACTGCGCTCTACGCTACATGCGCGAGTGAGAGCTTGCGAGGGGATGGACGATCGCGGCTCGATCTCGCCCGCACGACAGGGAGCCAATCGGGGAGGAAGCGCGCTGTCTTCCGTCACGAGCGAGGCACCCAGCGTTGCGAGGAACCGGGGGGATGGCACGTAGGAGGGGCGGCGTTCTACTCCGGTTGCAACTGCGCACGTGGCGACAGTGCGTGGTTGCGCAGTCGCGCGGCATCACCTTGAGTGCGATGTGCGTAGGAAGCAGTGTCCAAGTGCGTTGGTGGTTTGTAGCTTCGTGCGCGCTGCGTGTTTTCGGCGCTGAGCTTGCGTTGCTTCTTCTCTCGCTGCTGCTGCTGCGTTTCCTCAGGCCAACGTTCTGACTGCAAATGTCCGCAGTCATCGAGTGCGATGTGTTCATTTTTTCTGTGCGTGCTGACGCCATGCTTCTTAATTAGTTAGCAAGCGATTGTTTAAAGGTAGATACGGCCGATAAAATTGCCATCATTACCTCGTATGAGTGTCAGCTAATTTGCTATCGCAATCGATGCTTCGCCTTTCGGGCAAAGCTGCTGACCTTTTATTTGCCGATTTGCTTATCTATATAGATTCCTACAGCGCTTCCATGAGCATTATTGCAGGGTGAAGTACAGAAACAAGTACAATAAAAATACAGTCAAATGTCACAAAAGATGTGAAATACACTGCACGTGTTCGACACAGCAGTAGCATGTGCTATACGGCAAGTAAACGAAGAACAAGCTACTTCAACCATAGGAAGAGTCGCAAATTTATTCTTGCCTTAAACAAATAAAAAGACGAAGGAAGAGCAATAACAATTTCTTCTGTTAAGTAGTTCCAGTCATGTATACTACGGGAAAGAAATATGCACTTGGGATAAGGCAGGCGGGCAGTTATTCTCGCGTATTTTAGGTGCGTGGTGTACGCGTCAGGACACGTTGGGGGGTTTTTGAAATACTTGTCCTCATCAATACCAGCGTTAAAAATTAAATTAGAGAGTTTTACATGCCAGAACAACTTTCTGATTATTAGGCACGCCGTAGTGGAGGACTCCCGAAATTTCGACCACCGGGGGGCTCTTTAACGTGCACCCAAATCTGAGTACCACGGGTGTTTTCGCATTTCGCCCCCTTCAAAATGCGGCCGCTGTGGCCGGGATACGAACACCAGCGTCGTTTTTAAGTTTTTTGTAATGTAATGACAAACTTAAAAGAAAACTAAAGATAACAATGATTTCTTCTCTATCAGTAAAACCGTGTACAACATCAAGAAGACCACTCTTACCAGGATTAGATGCTTGTTGAGTCAGAAAAAAAACAGCGAAAAACACATAAGACGGGCACCGATGTCACCTGTAAGTTCCCGCAACAACTCGCTGTGACGTCACGGATTTTTACAGCGTCTTTAACAGGGACCAGTTAATCCTTTTAGCGGTAAAGATATAGAGTGCATTGTGTTCTAATCGAGCCAAAGATTTTTCCAACTAAAATACGTCAAAAAATCGTAAAGTGCAACTTACACACAACCTGCACACATATGATAACGTCTTAATGTAATTTGAACATACGAGAAAACAGGATTTTGTTACGCAGAAGCTAAAACACAAACCCCTTTTCCAGCGTTTCTACCATTCACTCATACCATTGGTAGAATTCATAGAACTCATAATATTCGTAGCATTCACAGCACTCGTACCATTCGTCGCAGATTCTCCAGGCTACGGAACGGCATGCCCAGTTCCTTGCAACACTCCTGACGACGCTCGCCTCCGCAGCACCGCGGCGCATGTAAAAGGCCGCGTTCGTGCATAGCGTTGCCCGCGAGGGTTTCCCGGTAAACATAACGGTCACGTAAGCTGTAGTTGCCGGAAAGCGTAAGAAACAGTCAGAGATTTTTTAAGGCTATCGCGTTGCACTGTTGAAGGCCAAGCTTAAGCGTCTTCGATTTTCCTTATTTCGCAATTAACAACAGCGTTTTCAAAAAAACACTTTATCTTTCTATACAGGTGTACTGTTTTGCTTTGATGTCCGCTTATATTGATGTCCGCTTTGATGTCCGCATGGTATAACATAAAATTTTTGCATTTCTTCACAGAAACGCTCGGCAGTAACAAGGGGACTTAACTAATACTGGAGTTCAGATTCTACAAGCGCCACTTGCTTCTTCAATTGCTTGTCGACATAGGCAGTTCTTCACGTGTTTATATTAAGCGGCGCAAATTTGAAGTAAGGTAATGAAGGCTTACAGTATTTACAGAATACAAATAGGAATGTACCAATATATATTCCCTTTTCCGTGCTACACGTTCAACTCACTTGAGAAATTTACTGGTACTTGTTGCTTGAGGGATATACATGACGAATCTGTTTGGCGATCTGACACAGGCTGCTCGGCCCAATTTTTTTAGTGAAGTATATCTGTTGGACCGCATGGCTGCAGCCAGAAAGAAGTCGAAGCGTCAATCATTAGTAGTAGGGGACATTTGGAAGATATCGAAATGCCCCCTCCCCCTTCCCCCCCTCCCCCCGGTGGAGGGTCAGAAATCAAGTGAAAGTATATGCAAGGCTTGTGGCGCTTTCTTTATGAATGTTTGCGATTGGATTGGAGGAAACTTTATTTAGCCTACAGTTGGGCAAGGTTCTCGTTTATGTACCGACGAAGGAAGTAGTTATCTGTTAGTATAATTAAAGAAAGCTGGATCGAGACATGGTGAGACAGAAGGTGCTTGAATTTTCCTTTTCTGGGCAATCTAAGCTGTCCTGTAGTAGCTCGAGAATACTTTAGCCATTCCAGATCACGCTGTAATAAAATGCTTTATGGTTTCAATTCTAAGTTGTAGTGAAATGATGGGTTTCGCGAACATAGCGTGCCTCGCCATACCGACAGTCGATTGCTACCGTAACATGATCAGGGGTGTGCCATATTGCCGATAAAGGCTACTGAGGGCCACCATGAAACATGTCATCACTTTCAATTGATTGGCTCTAGATCTTAACAACGAAACTTTTCTCTCAGGTGATTGCTACTATGGTGTTTGTGAATTAACTATGTAACTAATCTACATGACGCGCCGTCGTGTTAGCAGCCATGAGCAATTCGTTTTTTTGGAGGCCTATTTCAGAGGGGAATCAAAGTAGCAGCAAACTTTTTCATTAGAAATGCGCGCCTATTTTTTCACGCATTAATGAATGGCCATATTTGAATAGAACAACACACCAGAGTAATAAAAATCATGATGACAGCTTCGCTGGGCAGTGTCTTTGTTACATCGGATAACATGCTGACGCCAATTACCAAGATTTTTCTTCCATGTAAAATGCAATGTCTCTCATAGATAAATACTAAGGGAATGTAATGTGTTTAGCGAGGCATCATACACAACTTCGCGTGTTGAATTTGCAGACATTCTTTTTACGCAAAATTTACCGATAGACACGGCGCATATATGCATTGCAAAACCAGTAGACCTCTTTAACGCCATAGCTTGCGATATCCAAGCCGCAAAGTTTCTCGACTCAAGCGCTTTTGAAGAAGAAACTGTGGTTAAGGCATGGCAGCTGAAACAAGCCGACCTATCCTTCAATACGTACGGCTCGAGCCACCCATACCCCAAGCATACATGAAGGGAATGAGCGCGCGCGGCAGCCGAGCGAGCCGGAGCGAGCGGCATCCTGGCCGTGACGTCACTCGCGAGAGGGCGCCATTCCTAATTCTCGCCGCTAATGGAGAGCAAACGCACCCTCTTCTGTTGCACGAAAAGCCCTGTGGTGAGGGGGGTACGGCGTTGAGCTCCGGTAGCAACCCTGCATTTCAGGTACGGGCGCAAAGGGAACTGATGATCGCGGCTCCACCTCGAGCCCCAAATATGGAGGAAAGCGGGAGGGATGCTTCGACTGCGCCAACAAATGCGTACTTTGCATGGCCTCGCGCGGTCGCGTCCGCCGTATGTTGAAAGGGATCTGCAGACGTCTGATACCATTTTTGCGTGCTGTGTTCTAGCCGCTCTTGCGCTAGACACCAAGAAGGTCACTTCGTTCACTGTTGCTGCAGCGCTTGCTCACGGTTGCGTTTTGTCAGCGAGTGTCCGCGCTCATCGAGTGCGATGTGTTCGTGTTGGCTTGTGCGCGCGGACACCATGCTTGTTAATTCAGTTAGGAAAGGAATGTTTCCAAGTTTACGGCCGATAAAACTACCATGCTTTTTTCGTATAGCTGTCTACTAACTTGTCATCGCAATATATGCTCCCCCTTTCGGGTGAAACTTCGCATTTTTATTTATTTATTCATTTATTCATTTATTCATTTATTCACAAGCCTCACAAGCAAGATCAGCGGTGTTAGGTGACAGGGGAGTTTGGTATATAACATATATTTCCAAGTGGAAGCGCTGTAGTGTTAGAAGAAACAAGACTGCGTGGATATTAGCACGGTGTTAACGTATACGTAATCGCGTATTGTTGCGATATCGTGTCAGTTGCTCGAGAGCTATGCTAAACTTGTTACCGCTTTCCCTGCTTCACCTGCGGAGGAAACTGTCGTTTTCTTAATCTTCATCTTTTACCGACTCCAGTAGGATACTATAAGGTATGAGTAAGCTAAGCCTGTAATGATGCGGAGCTTTGGTTATTTAAGTGGGAACATCACGAGGAACAATGAAGCAGTTGTATGTGTGTGAGGGTGGGTAAGTGGGAGGAAACGCGAATGTGAGCCTAAGGGGGTAAATGTGGATGGAAATAACTATGAACGCGAGTGTCTGTTGTAGAGTTCTTTTCAGTAGGAAGCACACCGAGTACTGTCGAGTGTACCAGAGCGTGAGTGAGCAGATGCCTGCAAAAGTATTGGGGAGTTAAGATGAGAGAGTATCTGCTTACCCCGTCCACTTAAGACGACGGAAATCTCTTTCAGAAGGATCGACTCTGGCAGCGGCATTTTCCGTGGAAACGACCCTCGTAAAGAGCGGTAGCTCAACCAGAAGGCCCAACTCAGAACAAACCTTGAATGTTGACATGTGCGCGAGTCTTCAGTGCTGAGCAAGTCGACGCACCTGACACCCCACCGATTATGAATGACCGACCGTATACGCACGACGCGACTGCGCCGCCACGCGGCGTTTGCACAAAACTTTGAAAGTACCCTCAGGAAACCCTCTCACCCTCTCCGATTGCTCATTCGGACGCAGTTCGACGCCCAACCTAACCTAATCTAAGCTTTGTTGGCAGGAGTGGGAATACAATGAAATGTCTCTGCAAAACCAGCTGAGTGTTTTTTTTTCCTAAGTACGCCAAACAGATCAGTTTCCTGTGCAGTCGCGTCGTGTGTATACTCGCTTTCGCAAGATCCCACGACGACGTGCGTGCTCCTATATTCAGCATGAAACTCACAATATACTTTTCGTGGACTTCAATGCAGAAAGGGAGTGCGCCTACGGAAAGAGCTTCCTTCACCGTGCAGGATTCCCGCAGAATTGATTTCGCATATTCAATGTGCCCGTGCACCGGGTTATGGATTAATTCGCCCTCGCGCTGGGACCTCCTAGCCTCGTCGTAAGCTCAGACAGTTACCTCATACGATTCTCGTCGTACTGTCGCCGCCACACCATCGTCGTCATACAGGTTCCACCATACAGTGGTCGTGACGCCATTATCTTCCCGCAGTCGTCGTCATACCATCGTCGCCATACCATCACGCTGTCATTTTGCCATCGTCATCACTTCAGTAGCGTCAGACTACTGTCGTCATACCGCCTTTGTCGAGCCCTCGAAGTCAATCTTCGTCATGCTATCCTAACCATGCCATCGTCATTCAGTCGTAACTAAGCCGCCATTGTCATTTTGTTGTCGTCGGACATTCGCTCTCATGCATCCGTTGTAATACCGTCGTTGTTATGACGTCGTGATCGTGCCATCGTCGTCATTCCAGCTTCGTCAATCAGACGTCGTACCTTCGTCGACCCGCCATCGTCTTCGTAGACTCGTCGACATCTTATGGTCCTCATGTCGTCGCGGTCACGCTGTCGTCGTTGTATCTCAGCCATTGTTGAAGAATCGTCATCCCACTGTCGTCATTCCGTCGTCGTGCTGCCTATTTAGGTATATTGACGTCACTCCTTTGTCATTTTATCGCCGTCACTGCGCCGGTGTCGCGTAGTTTCCGTCATGCCACCATGCTCATTGGCGACCTTGTAAGCGAGTGCCATAGCAAAGTGGGACGATACCGGAGTATGCCACGTATGGCCGCAGTAACGGAAATCTCAGAGTTACCAGTTGTTAAATAAACGTGGAATCAGAAATGCAGTACGTCAGTTGATGACTTGAATGCACAAAACGACAGTTATCGTGAGAACGGTTCTGCCTAATTTTTTTCAGCTGTGACCCCTTCCGATAATGCTACGGTAGCTCGAATCGCAACGAGACCAAACTGCCTTGATAATAAACTTGAGAATTTTTATCACGGGGAGGTCAGGGATTGAAAAAGCCACGTTTCGAATATCTAAGAAAATGCCGGCAAAATTGCTAGAGGTGTGTATATCCTAGCGGTATTTTATTTTTCATGCCTTATTTATAAAACAGCGTAACAACGTCGTTTTCAATGTTACCGGAATGACGGTGTTTTCCACAAAAGAAAAGCATTCAGCAGGAAAAGTTACACGTTTGAAAACATAGGAAAGTTTTATCCCTGAGTGCCATCTCATAGGCCGTCTATTCCTGGCGCCTTACTTTCCCAGCTTCTAAAGCTAACCCTTTTTTGTTCAGGCATCAATAAGCTAGCCATGCAATAAAAACAGGGACGCCGACACACATTCTCTCAATGGGGAGCGGCTTTCTTGCCTGATGTGTTTTCTTTTCCAAATGCACGTAAAAAAAGAAAAAGATAACAGTTCAAGGAGCTGATTACTACTGTTTCGACCCGCGTATATGATTCAATGAGATTACAAAATGTGTTGCTTCTTCTCCTAAGGTTACTTACGAAGACAATTACGGCACTTTGGTCGATTGGTGCAATGGGAATTTGTGATTCAATTTGTGAAAAAACTACAATTGCCCTGCTATTCGAAAAATAAAACATTGGGGTTGAGCTTTTAAATGTTCATTTTACAGTGAAGCTGTCAACGTGACTGAGAGCGCTCAAGCACGTTATATGCCCGTTTTCGCAATTTATCAAAATTACTCATGAAGTTAATACTTTGGAGAACTGTGGAAAATGTTAGGTTATATGTGCAGGTAGGACTTATATTGCGTAGATTCATTGCTAATAAATTTCTTGACTGTGTATCATAAGTGGTGTACGAAAGAGCTGTGGCTTTCGGACATGTCTATATTCATCAAACATGACAGTGCATGAACCAGAGGCCGAGAGAACACAATTAGAAGGTAGCCTCACGAGAGGATGGCCATTTAGTCCACCATTGGAGCAAATTCGATTGCGTTCCAGCAATATTGCAACCTAGTTTTTTTAGAGAGGCGTACGCATTTGGGCCGAGTGGTTCGTGTCTTGAGCAGAAACAGCGCGAGAAAATAGGACTGAAGAAAGCGCCGTTCTCCGTCCCTCTCTCGCATCCTCCACTTTTGCTCTGTTTCTGCTGAAGCTAGATTTCTTACGCAGCTTGTCTTTTAGACTGAAAAGTACTTGCTGCTAAGCCGGAATATGCTGCCCCATTTGATCGGCATGATTACATTCGTTGCATGACATAAAACGGCAATTATCGAGAAAATGCTTTTACCAAGTAAAAATGCTTTTCAAGTCTATTATGGTGAAAAAAAATTTAAAAAATAAATAAAAAACAAGGTACTTTAGGGGGCTCTATGACAATGATAAAACGCACAAACTTGTAAATAACAATGCAAGTACTTCTCGAAGATAACATTCTGTCTCCTTTCTATCGCCGCTGACTGCATAACTTTTCTTGGTGCATCATCCACTCATTTATATGCATGGGTGCCACAGTAACAGGGTTGACGTGCCTGAAAATGCAGACTAAATAATAATAATAATAACAATAATAATAATAATAACAACACTTAGTCTCCCCCACTCTTCATTCAGTCTTTTAGCACTTCAAACTGATTCGAAATTCGTTATAGTCGTAACAATTCTGTAGGGAAAGATACTTATGTTTTATAATTTAGACTTAAGAGCTTGGAGGGGCGCCATGAAAATAGCGCTGTCTGTTCGATTAGATGTTTACATAATTTCTATGCAGTATATATTTTCAAACAAATTTTTGAGGTGTTGAGTTCCACAAACGAGTTGAAAGTTACCATGCAAGCGAAACGTAGGCAATTGTAACATTGCGTATATTTACACTATCTATAATGAGTCAAGGACAAAAGAAAGTGCAACGCTACCATTATAAACACAAATGGAATCTTTATTTTGGGCCGCTGCTAGGCATCCCATCGTAACCCGGTGATTATTTTCTGCGAGTTGTATAACTCAGAGCCGAAAGATATTGCGCATATTAGTAGACGCAAGGCTGCCCAATGAGCACTCCAACGAAAAGGCATCATTCACGCAGGAGGCGTCACTCGCGGCTCGTTCGTCCGACCACGCGGAAACTTTGGGGAAAGAAGTCGACACGCGCCGAGGACATGACGCAGGCCCATGTGATTTCACGATGATCGCAGTTTGGCTTCAGTTGCTTTTCTGTGAAAGCCCCGAACCACCTGGCGATTCCTGTTTTTACTCTAACGCAAAGCGGCTAACGTGACAGGAAGAACGCCGCGAATGTTTACCACAGCCCTCTGGCTATTTGAACCATTCTGAGCCGCACGGGCCATAGAGTGCATACAGTCTGTCTAGGCTACTTTGAAAAAAATGCAAGACTTTTTGGCGCATCGCGGGAGAAGCTTTGCTGGCGCTGGTTTGTATTACTGCTTTTTGTTTCGCTCAAAAAAGTGATAGTAAATAGATTGCGCTATGCAACTTGTTGATCTGGTCTCTCTTCGGAGGTTTGTGACGCTCTCCTTGCTCCGTGCGCAGCGGACAACATTTTAGATGCAACAAAGGGAGGAATTCAAAATCCCATAAGGCGTCTAGTGCATTTTCGTTGTATGTCAAGGTAGCCTGCTTAATTTTTCCTGGATAGTAATACAAGGGCATGAGGTTTAACAGCGTTCCTCTGCGCCACCTCTTGTCATGTCGTTTAGCAAAAATTTATTGCAAACTATAACAGTTATTTTGCGCACATCATCTTCATCTGCGAAGGCCGGCACAGAAGGAAAAATATCAACGCGGATTTCACTCTTGTTTCGTACTGTACGTCATAACACCACGAAATTGTTCTGTAGCCACAAATATTGGGTTTGCAACTCTAAACTTGGGAAAATGTAAGGGGAGACAGGAAGGTGAATAGTTTACGCATGGAGAGGGAAAAATAGGAAATCATATCAAACACAAATTTTACTTCCGAAATATAAACGTGAGAACATGTCATGTGTCAAGAAGTGACTCCCGTGTAGCACACACGAAGTCTAGCAGCGTTTGCATTCATATCGTGGTACCGATAAAGACAAAAAAGCCAACTCCGTCCGTGTTTTTCTTTTTCGGATGGGAACAAATTTGTGCACTACAATCTCCTCGGCAGCTACTTTTGCCATGATGCCAAGCCACGCGACTGCGCCTTGAGTGGGATTTCTGAAAAGCAGTTGTTAAAATGCGCGTGGAAAACATGATCACTGCGCTCGATCAGATTGTTTCTACAGTGCACAGTGGGTAGGCTTGCCGCTCGTGAGATCAGCACGGCGTCTTGTGGTACAGTCTTTCTGAGGAGGACTGAGTGGATGTGTTTAAATTACCCAGCCGCCTAATGGAGGCGGAGAAAGAAGAAATGACTTGCAGACTCAGGGAAAACCGGACGCACTGCCGGTTTGCTTCTCCGAAAGCCAGAAGGGATAAAGGGCTGACAAAAAAGACTGGGAAGAGAAACAGCATTTGCTGTTCACGCGCATGTGAATGGTCGGAGAGAGCAGCCTACTCGAGGTGGGGTAATAATGATTTGTTTTCTTTGTGTTTTAACAATGCACACGGATGTGCTCAAGCGATCTTCGCTGCTAAAAGTCGTTTCGAGTGCTAGCGGTACAATGCTATCCTGAGAAGTCCACGATGGCCGTTGAACGGGGAAGAAAGGCGCAAAAAGTGGCTAAATGGTCTGTTCCGTTCCGAAATATAGCCGCCCAGCCCATTGCACAGCGGAAGGAGAATGCCATGGTTTGGAATAGAGGGAATATACCTAATCATGCTCCTTCATGAACAAACTGTGCAGTATCGCTGGCGTAGTCATTAGCGGCAGTGCCACTGTTTTCTGGCAGCCAATGAAATATGAAGTCGTGAACATTTTTGGAAAACTTGACGGGGGTCCTTTCTTATCTCATGTACCATGTGGCCATGCGTACCGTGGTGTCCAGTAAATTGAGAACTCGGATGGGCTCCTGTATAGTCCTCAAAATACGACTGGCAGAAAGCTTCTTATAAACTAGGAGGCTGCATTCGAAAAAATGAGCATGTTCGGCAGATTTGTGTTTCAGGAACAATTATGCAGCAAGCATGAACTTTTTGTGTTCAGTTTGCGGATCTTTGGTCATTCATCTTACGGCTCAGGTTATAGCGACTGCGAGAATTGTTTCCATCTGTGCGCCTTCTGAATTTCCATACTGATGAGGGGCGCCTCAGGGGCTCTTATTTCAGAAACACCTGTTCCGTGAGGGTATGCTGACGTGGTAGTTAACAATCGTAGCATCGTCATTGCCGATGTAGTTTGCCGCAGCCGAAATACATTTCAAGATATTCGTCAAAATGGTTTCGGGTACAGGAATCGATACCTAAATGTACTTTCTGTTGCTGCAATGACCAGTTGCTCACATTTAGGCAAGAAAAGCAACACTCCCTGGCGGCACTTTCCAGCCATTGTTTACAATACCTGTATTTCTTCGCCACAATATTTCAGTGAAGGCGAATTTCGACTTAATTGGTCACACCATCTCCATTGCCCTTAGCGGCAACCTTTTCTTCTCATTGTTTTTTCTTTTAAGAGGAAATGAGTAAGTCTATACAGATATGATAAAGATGAGCGACGGATTATACGACGGATATAGACGAATATAGACAATGGAATTTAAGGAAAGGGCTGCGCAAGTGACACTTTTTTGTCGTATGTTCGGCTTCAGGGTAAGCATTTCTTCAGCGTACCGCTTTATTTAGGCTGGTATTTTCAGTACACAGTTATTTTTGCACACTGACAAGGTAGAAAAGGCTGCACGACAGCAATGACAACACAGAAAACGACAAGTTCGAAAATAATTGTGAGAGTGTGACATTCAGGATGTTTCGAAGGCGTTTCGCAGGTACAAAAAAAGAAGCATTTACTTTTCTAGTGGGCTATGCAAAAAACAGGAATAATTTTATGCAATGCCAATGTGATGCAGTCTTTGCCTTTTCTGGCCATATGGAGCTTGTTGCCCTTTTATGTAAAATGTATGAGCAAATATCAAGTTCACGGGTCTTATAATCCCCCTTTTTGGTGTAACATTTATTTGAATAAACACAGGCTTGCAACAACTTGCGGAACATTACGCAGACAGACGCGAGGCCCAATACCCTAATATTATACTTTCAATGCTTATCCCCAAAGTGTAGGTTCAAAATTCTTGGGTTTCATTAGAGATATGATATCAGAGCATTAGGTTACTACTGAAGGATCTGGTGTAATTAGAATTAATTACAAATAACTGAGACGACCGCCGATGATATTCAAGATAAATAAGAAAAAATAAAAAAACAGCGCAGTAAAAAATTCATTAGTTTCATTATAAATTTAATATCAGATAACAAATTTAGGGTATAGTGCCACACTCCAGGCCTTAAACAGGCCTGGAGTATGGCCTGCGCCCCGTGACCAGAACCGGTAACGCACTCCCTCACCAGAGCAGGATTAGCCACCCTGGTGCCGTACTTGGCCTCAACCTCCTATATAAATACAACAATCAAATCTCGGCCTCAGTCCCCAGCAGCTGTGAAGCAACTAACCACGGCGGCGGTCAGACCTGCGACGCAGTAGAGGTTGCTTAGAATCCCTGGTTCCGGTCAGGCCGCCATTGGAATCTGAAACCGGGCAACGTTTAACGCTAGAACGTTATCTAGTGAGGCGAGTCTAGAAGTGATATTGAAGGAATTGCAGGGCAGTAAATGGGATATAATAGTGCTCAGTGAAGTTAGGAGGACGAAAGAAGCACATACAGCGCTGAAAAGCGGGCACGTCCTGTGCTACCGGGGCTTGGCGAAGAGACGACAACTAGGAGTCGGATTCCCGATTAATAAAGATGTAGCTGGTGACATACAGGAATTCTATAGCATTAACGAGAGGGTGCCAGGTCTTGTTGCGAAACTTAATAAGAGGTACAAATTGAAGGTCGTACAGGTCTAGGCACCTACATCCAGTCATGATGACCAGGAAGTCGAAAGCTTCAGTGAAAACGTGGAATCAGCGATGGGTAAAGTCAAAAGAAAAAACACTATACTGATGGGCGACTTCAATGCCAGGGTAGGCAAGAAGCAGGCTGCAGACAAGTCAGTGGGGGAATATGGCATAGGCTGTAGGAATAGCAGGGGAGAGTTATTAGTAGAGTTTGCAGAACAGAATAATAAGCGGATAATGAATACCTTCTTCCGCAAGCGGGATAGCCGGAAGTAAACGTAGAGGAACCCGAATGGCGAGACCGAAATAAACTTTATACTCTGAGCTAACCCTGGCATCATATAAGATGTGGACATGCTTGGCAAGGTGCGCTGCAGTTACCATAGGATGGTAAGAACTCGAATTAGCCTAGATTTGAGGATGGAACGAAAGAAACTGGTAGATAAGAAGCCGATCAATGAGTTAGTGGTAAGAGGGAAAATAGAGGAATTCCGGATCAAGCTACAGAACAGGTATTCGGCCTTAACTCAGGAAGAGGACCTTAATGTTGAAGATAGGAACGACATTCTTATGGGCATCATTAAGGAATGTGCAATAGAAGTCGATGGTAACTCCGTTAGACAGGATGCCAGTAAGCTATCTCAAGAGACGAAAGATCTGATCAAGAAATGACAACCTATGAAAGCATCTAACCCCACAGCTAGAATAGAACTGGCAGAACTTTCGAAGTTAATCAACAAACGTAAGACAGCTGACATAAGGAAGTATATTATGCATAGAATTGAACATGCTCTCAGGCACGGAGCAAGTCTCAAAGCAGTGAAGAAGAAACTAGGAAGAGGCAAGAATCAGATGTATGCGTTCAGAGACAAAGCCGGGAATATCATTACTAATAAGGATGAGATTGTTCAAGTGGCTGAGGAGTTCTATAGAGATATATACAGTACCAGTGGCATCCACGACGGTAATGGAAAAGAGCATAGTCTAGAGGAAATTGAAATCCAACAAGTAACGCTGCAAGAAGAAAACCTTGGGAGCTATGCAAAGGGAGAAAACAGCTGGGGAGGATCAGGTAACAGCAGATTTGTTGAAGGATGGTGGGCAGATTGTTCTAGAAAAACTGGCCACCATGTACACGCAATCCCTCATGACTTCGAGCGTAGCGGAATCTCAGAAAAACGCTAACCTAATCCTAATCCATGAGAAAGGGGACGCCAAAGGCTTGAAAAATTATAGACCGATCAGCTTCCTGTCCATTGCCTATGTAATTGCAAATAGAATCAGGAACACCTTAGACTTCCGTCAACCAAAAGACCAGGCAGGATTCCGTAAAGGCTATTCAACAATAGACCACATTCGCACTATCAATAAGGTGATAGAGAAGTGTGCGGAATATAAGCAACCCTTATATATAGCTTTCATTGCTTACGAGGAAGCGTTTCATTCAGTCGAAACCTCAGCAGCCATGAAGGCATTACGGAATCAGGGTGTAGACGAGCCGTATGGAAAAATACTGAAAGATATCTATAACGGCTCCACAGCCACCGTAATCCATTAAGAAAGCAACGAAATCCCAATAAAGAAAGGTGTCAGGAGGCTAGATACGATTTCTCCAATGCTATTAACAGCGAGTTTACAGGAGGTATTCAGAGTCCTGGATTGGGAAGAATTTGGGATAAGAGTTAAAGGAGAATACCTTAGTAATTTGCGATTCGCTGATGATATTGCCTTGCTTAGTAACTCAGAGGACCAATTGCAATGCATGCTCACTGACCTGGAGAGGCAAGGCAGAAGGGCGGGTCTAATAATTAATCTGCAGAAAACTAAAGTAATGTTTAACAGTCTCGGAAGAGGACAGCAGTTTAAGATATGTAGCGAGGCACTGGAAGTGGTAAGGGAATACATCTACTTAGGACAGGTAGTGACTGCGGATCCGGATCATGAGACTGAAATAATCAGAAGAGTAAGAATGGGCTGGGGTGCGTTTGGCAGGCATTCTCAGATTATGAACAGCAGGTTGCCATTATCCCTCAAGAGAAAAGTGTATAACAGCTGCGTCTTACCAGTACTCACTTTCGTGGAGAAAGCTGAATGTTTAAGAAAAGGGTTCTGCTGAAATTGAGGATGACGCAACGAGCTATGGAAAGAAGAAAGATAAGTGTAACGTTAAGGGATAAGAAAAGAGGAGATTGGGTAAGGGAACAAACGCGAGTTAATGACATCTTAGTTGAAATGAGGAAAAAAATGGGCATGGCAGGATATCTAATGAGGAGGGGAGGTAACGGACGGTCATTAAGGGTTACGGACTGGATTCCAAGAGAAGGGAAGCATAGCAGGGGGCGGGAGAAAGTTAGGTGGGTGGATGAGATTAAGAAGTTTCCAGGGCCAACATGGCGACAACTAGTACATGACCGGGGTAGTTGGAGAAGTATGGGAGAGGCCTTTGCCCTGCAGTGGGCGTAACCAGGCTGATGGTGATGATGAATAAACGTAGTTGCAAGCTGAATCGCTGAAGTGTCAGGAATAATTAGAATAATTAGAAATCACTGTTTATCGCATACCGAAGCGTAGAGTTATAGAAATTAGGGACTCGCCACGTGAGCACGACCTTGGCGAAATTCCTGGAAACCCGGAAGTAGAAAGCGGGATTAATTACGGCACTAATGACGTCAAACACAAGAAGGTGGCATGATATTCAACTGGCTAAATAATGGAAAGCAGTTGCCTCCGAGGTCGGTTGATGCGCTGTGTTCGCCTACAATTGACCTAAAGAAGACCAACACCGAGATGCGAGTGCCAATATGAGACATCTAAGTAAAATATTATATCGCCTGCCAATATTAATTTCTCTCTCTTTCTGAGTTGTACGCACTTTGTTGCGTGTCTCTCCTCCAACAGATTAAGATCATTCCCAGAGACTAACTGTGTCATGTGTATTACACGTCCAGCGCTCTGGAGAGTAACCCATCCGAAGCGTCATTTATCCTCCTCTTCGATTGGGTCAGACCAGTTCGCCACATAACTTTGCTGCCACCTCGAGCGTTGCAGAGCATTTTTCTGAAAAGACTCCATTCGGCGGTGTAAAAAATATTTCAGCGTGGCCTTACGTGGCCATTGCTCTAGGTATGTTGCACCGTTGCAGTAATTGCTATTTGAGATATCTGACTACAGCATTTGAAGTAACCAACGATAGCAATAATTGCATGCTGCAGAAAAGTAGACAACAATAAAATAACAAAAATAAGTCACTCTTTCTAATCACCGAAGCACGTCACATGTACGCGTATGAGGCAGTCATTTGCGGGTAAAATTTATGCGTTTGAGAAACTACGCCAGACTTGGCTTCCGCCATCACAAGAACCAGAATTCAAAACATGCCATGTCTTCTGAGGTAGTGTCTTCCGAACTGTAGTAGCGAAAATACATGCATTGCATTCTGAGGCTGGTAACACAGCAGTAGGCACAATGAAAATTCATTAGCTCTTTATGAAAAAGTTGTGCTGTATTTCTTGCCCGTAACAAAGATGCCAGGCAAGCAGAAATGCTTGTTCACTTCGGCAAAGCTGACAACAAAACTGGTGGTTTTGCTGGTGTATCAATTCGAAATAGCTTACTGGGCTCATGCAAAATCTGCATCAAATTGTTATCGTAGTAACGTGTAGTGAGATTTACATTGTAAATGTTAACTGTATTTCTGTATCCTGTGGTTAGTTATCATATTCCAGCCTTTTTGTTGAGCTGCAGTCTTTAAATGCTCTATAATTTGTGCAAGTGTACTTAACTTGGTAATTGCAATCGAGGTCTGTTATTCTTGTGCACCGGTAAGTGAGAGTTACCCCTGCACTTTCTGAGAGACATCTGTATAACACTTCTCATTTACACACACACTAACACACACACACACACACATACACACGCACACCTATATATATATATATATATATATATATATATATATATATATATATATATATATATATATATATATATATATATATATATATATTAAGAAGCTAGCGAGCATTCACCTTATCGTTGTTAGAACATACATGACAGCAAACATATCGTGCCCCTCGGTTAACCCCCTTTTTCTCGTTCGTGTATATGTCTGATGGCGAAACAAACATTCGAGGACATATAAGCACTTCTGCTCTGACTTCTGAAGGCAGAGGCATTAATTTAAGATCGGACGCTGCTGTGCGACCCATCCATTCTGCGCAGCGATAGCACAGCGGTGCGTGCTGGCCGAGCCTGCGAAGCCAACGCCGCACGCCACCCAGGAAGCGGCAGGAGCAGCAGCGTTGGGCGAGCTAAGCCCAGTGGGCGAGAGAGATACGGGCCGCGCACCAGATTGTGAGAGCGAGGGTAGGGTGTTGTTTGCAAGAACAGACTGTTCGTATATATTCCCTCCAATTTTTGTGGAGTAATGATTGAAATTATTAGCCATAGGAGGGGACAGATTTTCCGGAGTCACATATGGTTTACCTCTAATCCTACTACATCTCTGACTATTTTTCATGTTTGCTTTCTATCGCCATTCTGCCGCTTAATGATGTTCGTACAATACGCCGTGTTCAATTGGTGAATTAACATAACTGAGTTGTTCCGAAAAAAACTTAATTGGCTTTTGTCGTAATTGTTACTTTTCTTATCTTCTAGTTGATTATTATCGTAGTCTACCTTTTTAACAGAACAAGTATGCACTCATTCATTCACGGACATAAGGTGCAGTCATAGATTTGTCGTGAATCGTAGTGCAGTTCTTATGTCACGTTTGTAATGCAGTCAATAATGTCTTGACACTCCGTGTGCACGTCGCCGTTGTCATCATCATCATCATCATCAGCCTGGTTACGCCCACTGCAGGGCAAAGGCCTCTCCCATACTTCTCCAACAACCCCGGTCATGTACTAATTGTGGCCATGCCGTCCCTACAAACTTCTTAATCTCATCCGCCCACCTAACTTTCTGCCGCCCCCTGCTACGCTTCCCTTCCCTTGGGATCCAGTCCGTAACCCTTAATGACCATCGGTTATCTTCCCTCCTCATTACATGTCCTGCCCATGCCCATTTCTTTTTCTTGATTTCAACTAAGATGTCATTAACTCGCGTTTGTTCCCTCAACCAATCTGCTCTTTTCTTATCCCTTAACGTTACACCTATCATTCTTCTTTCCATAGCTCGTTGCGTCGTCCTCAATTTGAGTAGAACCCTTTTCGTAAGCCTCCACGTTTCTGCCCCGTAGGTGAGTACTGGTAAGACACAGCTATTATATACTTTTCTCTTGAGGGATAATGGCAACCTGCTGTTCATGATCTGAGAATGCCTGCCAAACGTTTACAGGAGGTATTCAGAGACCTGGATTGGGAAGAATTGGGAATAAAAGTTAATGAAGAATACCTTAGTAACTAGTAACTCAGGGGACCAATTGCAATGCATGCTCACTGACCTGGAGAGGCAAAGCAGAAGAGTGGGTCTAAAAATTAACCTGCAGAAAACTAAAGTAATATTTAACAGTCTCGGAAGAGAACAGCAATTTACAAGAGGCAGTGAGGCACTGGAAGTCGTAAGGGAATACATCTACTTAGGGCAGGTAGTGACGGCGGATCCGGATCTTGAGACGGAAATAATCAGAAGAATAAGGTTGGGTTGGGGTCGCCGTTGTATAGGTTATCAAAATTAGTTGTGTCTAGGATGCTGCGTACATGTGGATAGCTAAGCCTTGTAGAATATTTGGAGTGCGTTTGGCGAATAGAATGCAAACTATGCCGTGGCACAAACAAAAATGATGGGCAATATGATGGGCAATGATCAGCCATTGTGGTGTCATAAGCATCTGCCTGTAAATCGATATCAATATTGCATAAGATATGATCGATGAGAGTTGAAAACTTGTTACAAACACAAGTAGAGGATGAAATCACATTTAAAAGGTTAAATGACTCTCGAAGAAACACACATTCATAGCATTAATCTCCGTACAAGTAGATGTTCACGTCACCACGAATGATGATTGGATTGCGGACAGGTATAGGTATAACTGGGTGAACAGTTTCCATCACAGAGATAAAATCATTAATACGCAGCTAGCAGGACGGTAAACTATGCCTATAACAACTCAACATTCAAGTTTCACAAAAAGGATTTCGGCACTTTGGTTGCTGTATAAGCTGTCCGTATAAAAAGCGTGACGCCACCACCACGTGCTGTACTTACTCTAGGTTGCGATCGCATCGTGTATCCCGCAATTGTTACTTTTTCATCTCTTCTGAGCCATGTTTCTGCTATCGCGATGATGTCGTAAGAAGAGGAGTGTTGAGATATGTAGGTTCAAAATATGTCTGGATTTATGGAAGTACTACGGATGCTGCAGAGCGACCTGGCTGGTATTTTTATCGGATCCAGGGTGGCTCCCGTTCTGAGCAGCATTTTTTGGGGCACAAGGGCATGTGGCTTTGGACCGGTGTCTTTGAGGGTTAGCCACAGAGACGTTTAGGTACGTTGATGAATCTCTTGTTTTATATGAACAGAGACGACTATACCGGCAAGGGGGACGAATTAAAGATCTTTTTAAGGAGCTTGGTGAGGGTCTGAGGATGACCCCTTAGCAAGGCAAAGAGGATGAATTACAATACGAGGACCTTACAGTACGTTTCTTAGACGACCATGTCTTCTGGGACTATTTACCCCGTTGTGCCAAGCCTCTACTGAACTTTAGCGCAGGTCACTCCAAAGTAATTAAAAATGCCATTTGTATTTCCGGACTTAAGGCGGCGCTGGTGAAATGTTTGCATACAGTGGGTGGCGTCTTTGCAAGACACGTAGTCCGGCTGAAGGAAGCTGGGCATGCGGGTAGCTTAGTAACGGGTAGCTTTGACACGTTCATTGAATGGGTGAAAACCTCGAGGAGGCAGGAAGCTGAACGAAGAAGCAGCAGTAAGAGTGTGGTAGTTGTAATCTATGCACACAGAGCTTGTACCCCGGCCTCAAGAACGTTGCAGGTCGTCATGTCGTGCAGGTTGTTTTTATGGCTCCCGGTAAATTGTGTGCCATTTTTCCGGCGGTCGAAAGGCGGGCCCCTGGAGCAGCATCTAATTCTACGGGAGGTCGCAAAGTTATTCTTGTGAATAAATATGTAGGCTGCAGAACCAATGTTGTGTACTCTATCCCGCTCCCGGGTGAGCGAGTGTACGTAGGGCAAACGCGCCTGTGCATCAATTTAGGACTTGGGGAGCATGACCTGTCCTTGGATGAGAATGAGAACATGAGTGTAAGCCACTGCTCGAAGAGACAGTATCTTGTTCAAGCGCACTGATGTATCGCACTGGATTAGTCGGGGAGGCAGCTCACATAGAGTGGGGAGGCAAGTGGTGTATTAGCCAGCCTTCAATCTCGCTTTCTCAGCAGGAACTGGCGCTGTTAGATAGCTCGTTATGGTAACAGTGGCCCTGTAAACCATGCGTCCTAGTTGTTCTTTCTTTGTTTAGCTGTGTGATTGCTTGTGTCACTTATATTATTTGGTGTGCTCATCAGTAAGCTTAGTTTTGAGTCAGAGCTCATAGTGCGTTTCTTTCACACCGTCCGTCGTTTTTTTTTTCGCGCAGTTACCATTATGAATGCTTGCCAACTTGCCCCCCTTTCTAATTTAATACGCTATAGTATGATATATATTAGTAATCGGAAATGAGAAGCTTGAATTGCGTTAGCTTCTGTGCATCTACAAAATATGTCTTCGTTTCCCGCCATGCAGGTAGCCACGACGCCCTGCAGAGTGACTTCCACACCATTTGATGCCATGGGAAGAAAAATGGTTAGTAGGATAAAATTTCACTGCGCCAAGCCGCCTAATCTTTCTAAATCGCTCGAGCTATACTATTATGTATACATGTTCACACTCTCAACTTGTCAGATCGGCCAACTAGCGGTCGTGCGTACAGCTGTCCTAATTTTGTTTGTTAGACCTACGAGGACACATGGACCATGAACGACGTGGAAATTAGGCGGATTGGTGCTAAAGTCGAAATTACAAGAGCACGCATGAATAACATTGCCAATCTCCATCTCTGCACCTAATCTCGAAATCATCAAATTCTTTGCCACACAGGGGAAGTATGGACCGCTCACACGGGCTTACTTTTTTTCCGTCCTACACGAAAGTCATTATTGATCTCGAACTCCCGCTACAGCGGGTGCCTGAATGGTGCAACGTTTAATGTTGCAGCAGAATTCTAGCCAACGTCCGGACATGTGGCATGAGATTCAGAAGCGTTCGATGCCGACGTCGTCTGCATTGGAGTCAGCATTATGCTACTAAGGAATTTGCAGTATTGACCAAACTATGTTTCTTTAGCGCACTGCTACTACCTGGCATTGCTGTTTTTCATGGTACATTTGTATGCCATTTGCATGTATATTTGTAAACAGATTTCGTATGCCCCCTCCTTAGCACATACCCGTGGACGACAATGATCGTGAACCCAATGAGGCGCTTTGCAGTCTTACCACAGAAGCGGAGGTTCGACATGGCCTGAACCAAGTGCGAACCACCACGGCACCAGGCAAAGACTCTGTGATCAATAAAACGCTTCGCAACTTCGATGAGCAATCCATACGCAAATTCGCCGAGTATTACAACCATTGTTTCAAAGAGGGGAGACACCCCAACAATGGAAAGCAGCCAAGTTGATCTTTATTGTAAAGCCGAATAAGGCAGTTCACATTGATATCTTCCATCCAATCTTTCTCACTTCATGAATAGGGAAGATCTTGGAGCACATAATCCACCTACGCCTCTCGAAAAACATCGAACATGGTCATTTTTTCCCTTCAGAAATGACTCGCTTTCGCAAATCTCTTTCTCGTCAGGATGTCATGCTAAGGCTGAAAGAAGACATTATTGAATCGAGCGACTCATGTGACACACAAGCGCGGCTCGACCTCGACCTCAAGGGCGCCTTCAGTAACGTGTCCCTTTTGACCATAATACGCAAACTTAGCAGTATATACTGTGGGGAGCGAATCTACCGCTATGCATGCATCTTCCTCACGAAGTGCACTGCGACGCCCCAATTAGGCAGCGAACAATTTGGTCAAATAAGTATTAGGAAGTACTGGCACGCCCCAAGGGGCCGTACTTTCCTCCTTCATCTTCAATTTGGCTATGCGACCTTCAGCTTTCACTCTCAAAAAGTTTCCTGACCTCCGATTCACACTGTACGCGGACGATATCACGCTGTGGATGACCAGAGGTTCTGATTGGCACATCCAAGACACCCTCCAAGCAGCAATTGATCAGGTCGAACACGCAGGTCACGAATGGAATCTCAGGTGCTCTCCCACCAAATCACAGCTTCTCCTTATGCGTCCCACGAGACTCTTCACCCCGAATATCCCACTCACGATTGAAGGGGACTCTATGCTCCAGGTAGACAAATAAGGGTCCTAGGATTACACCTCCAACGCAACCGAGCAATTAAGCATACCTTTCAAGCACTACAAACAACGGTAGATAATACGCTCCGCCTGATAGGGAGGATCTCCAATAAACACGGAGGGATTCGAGAGAAGGAGCTTATTCAGTTATGCAAGGCTTTTGTCCTAAGCAAAATCACCTTGGCACTGCCATATCTCTTACTCTCTAGGCAGGAAAAGGATACTGTGAATTGCTTGATCCGCAAGATACAAAAAGCCGCTCTTGGTGTTACAATTAGAGCATCCACACAAAGGCTGATGGCCATGGCCACACACACAAAAAAACCCTTCAAGAATTGAGCGAAACACATCTATCATCGCAATAGTGCCGACTCGCCACTACTGAAGCTGGGAGTGAGATCCTGAGACAACTTCATCGTGCTCCACCATTCAACGACAGCAAGCGACATCAACTTCAGCCGAAGATACATGACCAACACCACATCCAGCCCCTACCCAGAAAAATGCACCCCGAATTTCGCATCAAACGCCACAAACTTTGAGCCAAGGCGCTACAACGCAGCTATGGACAGGCTGAAGGAGTCTACTATGTGGACGCTGCAGCCTACACCAGTAGACATCGTTATGCTCTAGCGGTCGTAGACAACCAGGGCAACACTGTTTTTTCAGCATCAGTCACGACCACCTCGGCGGGCGACGCGGAAGAGGCCGCCATTGCACTTGCATTGGGGCTACCCTATTGCGACGTCATCATTTGTGACTCGAAGACTGCTATCCGGAACTTCAGTAACGGCTACATTAAGAACCTTGTGCACTCTCTACTTGTCGCTCACCCACCAGAAAACATCGCCCTCGTATGAACTCCAGCACATTAAGGACTCCAAGGCCACGAAATGGCTCATGCCGCTGCTCGAGAATTCACGCACCGAGTGGCCACAAATTTGGCCCTAACTCTGGAACCTAATGACTCCCAAGAACACACCAATAAAGACACACTCGTCACGTTCCATGAAATGTGCACACATTACAGACACCAACGCCTATTCTATCCACCTCTCTCTGTGCCTAGAACGCGCCAGAGAGGAATACTGTGGCCCCAACATCAAACTCGCACTTTTATTACCCCGCGCACTTTGCATTTATCATTTCCCGCCACATACCCGACACCCAAGTGTCGCTATTGCCCTGTCCCGATAGCAGATCTCTCCCGTATCACGTGGCAATGCCCTACCAAGACTCCTCCCGCACGCTCAAACCATTAATGAGTAGCGAGAAGCTGTGGGAGACGGCCCCGCGCAGCTCCGATCCCACCCTACGGGATCGGGTCCTGAGGTAAGCTGAGGAGGTAGCGGAGGAGGTAGCTGAGGCCTACGACTGTTAAACGGACGTCTAGTTACAAAATGTTGTGACGGACGCCTGCTGGGACTGGACTACTTAGACCTCCCTCTTCCTTCCCGGCCCCTCCCCTCTCTGAAAAGGGGAATAAAGTTCATTCATTAATTGATCCATGGTACATGAACTACACAGCGCGTGCCTCAGTTACAAGTCGCTACTAAAACATTTGCAGTGTTGCATGTTTCTTTAGGCCACTGCTACTCTCAGGCATTGCCTATATTTTATGGTACAGGAACTACGCGCTTCGTGCCACAGTCGCAAGTCTCGTACTAAGGCATTTGCAGTACTGAGCAAACTATTTCCTTAGATCACTGCTATAATCAGGCATTGCCTGTTTAACATGGTAGCGGAACTACGCACCTCGTGCCTCGGTTACACGTCGCTACTCAGGCATTTGCAGTACAAAGCAAACTATGTTTCTTTAGGTCACTCCTACTATCAGGCATTGCCTGTTTACCATGGCAGAGGAACTACGCCCCTCGTGCCTCAGTCGCACGTTGCTACTAAGGCATTTGCAGTACTGAGTAAGCTATGTTTCTTTAGGACACTGCTGCTACCAGACATTGCCTGTTTTCCATAGTACAGGAACTACGCGCTTCGTGCCACAGTCGCAAGTCTCGTACTAAGGCATTTGCAGTACTGAGCAAACTGTTTCTTTAGGTCACTGCTACAATCAGGCATTACGTGTTTAACATGGTAGAGGAACTACGCACCTCGTGCCTCGGTTACACGTTGCTACTAAGGCATTTGCAGTACAAAGCAAACTATGTTTCTTTAGGTCACTCCTACTATCAGGCATTGCCTGTTTACCATGGCAGAGGAACTACGCACCTCGTGCCTCAGTCACACGTTGCTACTAAGTTATTTGCAGTACTGAGTAAACTATGTTTCTTTAGGACACTGCAGCTATCAGGCATTGCCTGTTTTCCATGGTACAGGAACTACGCACATCGTGCCTCTAGCACATGTCAGCCTTTCACGCCTCTTTGTCAACTTTTCTGTTAAATATTTAAAACTATTCTGGTGACTATCTCAGCCTTACTGTTCTGTACTGTCAAGAGGAAACAACCTGCAACGGGATAGTGGAAGGATGAAGTTCAAGTAAACAGCGGGAGACGCTTGGAAGGGCAGCCTCTTGCCTCTCTGTTCTTTGATATTGGTGTGGTTGTTCAGTTAAAACTCTACACTCGTTTTAACGCCTATGTCACTGTATTGAATATTATACAAGTTGCAAGCTTTTGCGTTCGTATATTTGTTGGCATACAATTTAGGGACTTTGACACCTTTCTGTCTTTGTCAGATCGGCTGCACTCCACAAAATGTTTCGAATCAGAAGTATTGTGACCAGGGCCGAATCTGTTGCTGGCGCAATAAAAGATGGTAGGCCGCGGTTTTCTAGCGATGCCTTTCCAGATATTTTTTTTCGGCTTTCCACGTGTCGTAAGCGGGACGAGTGTGGCTGCATCCGCGTTACCAGTGGGACCATTCGGCCACGAACGTTAGATGACAAGAGTCCCACAGAATCCAGCGCAAGGAATCGCTACAAAATCCCTGAGCTGATGCACTTCTTGAGGCACCGGTTCTAGTGACCGCTCGCAGTTCTCCAACGCATCCTTCTGTGCCCACCTAATTGCTCACTCTCTCACTCCGTAATTGCGGCCTTTTGCTTAGCGCCAATTTAAGCTTGAAATTTGAGTACTGTTGGCCGCTCTGATATTTTGATACTTCCTTTCGTTCGCTCTGTACAAAGTACGGTTCAGTGTATACGCCTAAATTTATTTTGTAGGTCGTTTGTGAATTTAAGGGAACGTTGGCTTTAAGAGAACTATGTTCCGTAAGGTGTCTGTGTAGACTCATGGGGTACGCAAAAACTTTACTACGCGCACTCCATAGACAGTACAGGAATATGTCTATGGGCTAAAGCCTGTTTCACATGATGCGATTTTCGCAGCACTGGAAGTGTGGTTTCCGTCGTTTGTGAGGAAAATCCCAGTCGCAGTGCCGACTCCCCAATTTTCGGCTTCGACCAACCAGTTGGTCGCACAGTTGAGTGGAGCTGTCGAAATTGCGCTGAGAGTTGTCAGGGAGTTATTTCTCCGGTTTGTTTTGCAAAATGGCGCCTCGCACAACAAGTTCAATGCGCGGAGACATATATTACCGAATTTGATACGTACGTGAAGGGAGAGGAAAAAACTTGCACCACAGATTCCATTATCCCATTTCTACGCGTTCGGTTACACGCTACGCAGCAAATGAAGTCCATTTTCACGTTTGCTTCGTACACCTTTGCGAGTTGCCACGAGACGATATGGCATTTTGGTGTCCTCACAATTATCTTTTGTTCAATAGCATACAAAAATCGCGCGTACGGAGCAGCTTAATTAATTCCAACCACGACAAGGGCAAATGAGAAGACAGGAAAGTACCCGAAGTTTCAACGTTGTGCTGAACGTGGTATCGTTCAGTTGCATTTTCTTGTCGGTTTTCAAGCGCGAATTTTCCGATGCATCTTGAAAGGTTATCTTACCTCACCTAATAAATTTGACAAAGCAAATATTTAGACTATCGTAATTAATTTTCCACAATAGCTACATATCCATGGCTTGAATTAACAGCGTCGTTAATTTGTTTTGGAATATTACATGCACGTTAAGTTGCACCTGTTTTCTGGAGAATGTTTTTTGTCGCACAGAAACCAATAAACATTGAATACGTGGCGGACTTCGTATCCTTACTACACCTGTATTAAGATTTGCTTTGAAAGGCAACTAACTCTACAGCTAGTAAATTAAGTAAATTATTCGCTTGTTACAGTGGCACAGTGACAACGTGCCCACCTGCATCGCCATGTAAAGCTCGCGCAACAACGTGAAAAGAAGGCAAACAGCCTGTTCTTGTGGGCATAAAACAGCGAAAAACGACAGGTTAAAGAAAAGTAAATCAAAACTGTGCAGTGAAGTCGGCCAGTTGCACCCCTTCCTGTGAAACTTTGAATCTTTTAGGTAAAAGCAGTTCTTGCACGTTCACAGCTAATCAAGTGTGCAGAAACATACATGCCTTACATGTTTCTAATAAGTTTCTAATAAGTTTGTGATCACACATATTAGTGTGTAAACCCAAATAACGATATCCGCTGTGATTAGTATCTTTATAAGTAATGAAATACCGTGCTACTTGCAAGAAAAGATCACCCGGAGATTTTAGAACAAATTTCTGCATTCCAACTATGCACAATATGCGGTTTATTCAATAAAAGCAAAAATGCTTTTTTGCAATGACACACTTATTGCAAGTTTTACCTACATACAGGCAAGAAACAAAATCAACTGTAGACAAACTGTTCAATTTATTCGCCTGCAACTGTGGCTCTAGCATTCTGCTGCTAAGACAAGGCGTAGGGTTGAATCGCCAGCCATGGAAGTCGCATTTCGATGGGAGTCATAGGTAAAAAAATAGCTCTTGCACTTAGATTTAGTTCATCTTTTGTTGAACCCTTAAACTTACAGATACTACTGCATAGGGGGGCTTGCTTATTCATAATCTAACACCAATCGAGTGCAAAAGGCAGAATTGTAAAACTACCATCTTTCGTGATAATTCGAGTGTGTAAACATTCATTGCATCGATATGTATTGTTCAACAGCACTGCACAAATAAGCATAATCGGGTATAGCAAGTACTCTGTCAGGAAGCTGGTTCCACAGATGTATAAATGTTAAGACATGAATGCTCATACTACTTCGCACACATAGCAGAAAGAAAACATTTTTCAAGAGTTGTCCCTTCTGGCAGATATGAGTGGGCCCTAAGCAGCAGAAACTTCATTGCAGGGCATTGTGTAATACCTCTTATGAAAGAATGAGGAGAGTGAAGAGGCTTTTAACAGCAGTACCTTATGGTACTCTAATAAAAGGAACGATGAGCAAAAACATTTCTGTTAGAGCACTTAATTTAAACAGTAAGTTTTTCAGAGACAGAAAATTCCACGTGAAAGTTGGAGGTACATTTCGCCCACCCACACCAACACACACAGGCGTACTACAAGGAGTACTACAGCCTATTCTGTACTACAAACTATGGGAAAGCTACCTTATACAGAAATCAAGAATGATGTAACAAGCTATCGACAACACTGCAGAAATTCTTGGCCAGTCTGGCCTCTCGCTTTCTTATAACTCAGCATACATCGACGTCGGAAAAACGACTGGAGCCAATAACTATCCCAGATTGCACTTTGTGCTCCACACAGCCGGAGAAATACACCCGCAAGTCAATATCCACAAATCCTCAGCTAGTGTAAGACCATGACGGCAGAGCCAGCCCGCGAGTGAAACAATTATGCCATGACTGGGCACAAATTTTACACCTGGCGAAAAGAATAATCTTTCTTGGGGCGGTGTGCTTGTGCAGATGCTGCTCTTTTGTCCAAGGTATTGTACGGTATGAATCACCATCAGCGCACAAAAAAGACAGCTCATTGAATACAGGCATCGGGTAATAACAAGTCTTTCCGACTTTACCGTGCTTGAAGACCTCTCTGAGAAAGAGCAAGCGAACAAGCACCTATACGAGTTGCGGCCTGCAGCACAAACTATTTGCCTCAAGCGCTCAGAACGTCGTCCCCAGATACTATGCCAACTAACATATGAGATGCAAAGATGACTGCTCCTCCCTTCAGAAACACAACCTCAGGAGCACCTGAACTTAAACACAACAGCCCCGTACCGTCCAGTATAGGGGCAAACGATTTGGCCAGAAGACTATATGCAACTGCCAAACACACAAAGCAGGTTTCTGATGATGAAGATGGAAGCAAACATCAGTCACATATAGTACACTGATGTGGCAATAGCAGTGTAGCAGAAGTATGACAGTACATAAAATTAAACCCCATAGAAGTGAATACCATTCCAGGTCACCCTACACCTAGAAAGGCTGAAATGAAAGTAACCAAAGCAGCACTTGTAGTGCAAATCACACCCTGCACAACACCCTGCACACCAGCATGGATTCAAGAGAAACTGTCTGGCCTGCGCATCACATGAGGTTGTCAGGAAAATGAGGGGGTTGACACGCGACTTGCAAGCACATAGCCAAGAAATAAATTACAGGATACATCACCATGCAGATATTCCAGGACACAAGCGGGCTTATAAGCCCGACATAAGAACTGAAAACTGGACGAGTTGGTGTGAATTCATTATTAACTAAAGCGCAATAGATAGACAACGGACTAGAACGAAGCACTCTGTGTTCACTTCGTTCTTGTCCATCGTATTTATGTTGCATATAGTTCATGAATTCATGAGGCTACACAAGAGAAGAATGATACCTCCGCCCAAAGGCCTGATATCACGTCCAAATCCATGTGTGCGCACGCACGCACGCACGCACACACACTCACACACAAATAAACACACAAATGTGGGAAAGGGGCACAGCATGAAGCAGTATCAACAGGATGACACTAGGGATGAATGAGTGCTAACTTTCAGCTAAGGTTCATTGTAAAAAAGTGGCGAGTTATACAAATTACCACAAAAAAGAAAGTCGTCTTTCAAGGCTAGTTAAAAATTGGTGCTTGATGCAGCCAAACATCCATAAAAATGCTAGAGGGAGAAAATACAGAAAAATTCCCAGTGCAGGAAAGAAGTCATTACAATTACCAATCCCGCATGCAAGCGCCTCTCAAGAAACACTTTTCTTATTCCAATAGACAGATTGACAGCTTGCTTATGCAAGCACACTCTTCCAGTTCTATACAATTGGAAAAAATAACTAGTTTCTTGGAAGGTAGCGACATGCACACTTGATGATCACAATGTCCTTTTTCACTGGACTTGTATATTTATAGGTATGTTCTCCCTTTTCTCGGTGGGGCTTTCCTCTACCACACCCTAAACTTAATAGACCACAATCGCCGGCCTTTCGCATGCTATAAACGGGGTCATTTCCCTCAAGCGGACGATTCAGTCACTTGGCGCCTAATGTAGAACCCAAGTGTCCAGACTGTGGGGAGGCGTACTGCTCCTTATTCCATATGCTCTGACAATGCCTTGCGTTAAGCAGCTCATCGCTAACCACTCTAACAGACTGGGAGGCAGCCCTTAATGGAAAGCTGAAACACTTTTCGAAAAAAATTAGTTACCTGCGGCATTCTGCAGTTTTGAGTCCACTGAACACGAATATCTCGTTTAAAAAGGGCGTAAACAAACGCAAGCGGCTGTTTTTTGCAAGAAAGTGCGCACCAGCGCCTCAGGGCATAGCGGGAACGCCGATGTTGCCCGTGATTGTTCGGGACCGCTTTGACTTGATTCACGGGGATCGCCGGTCGCCCGGTCGCCGCCGCCGTTTCAGAGCGTAGCACGCTGTTCTGTTGTCGTTTCACAGCTGAGTTGTAAGCATTATGGAACGTCCTCGCTGTCTCGGGGAGCTTGTATTTTCACCGTACATGTTCGAACCGACAGCCGGTACAGAAAACGATGGCGGCAACGTGGGCAACGACGATGTTGAGTGTGCCAACAGCGAGAGCGATGTGTGCACCTTCTCGCGCGTTGGAAATCTTAGCTAGTACATATGTCTTTTCATGTAGCTGCACGTTCCAATGACGGGAGAAAAAACGCGCTAAAGTGTCACTAGGAACTTGCTGCTAGAAGAATGCCGAAGCACTAACATCTCATTAGATTGTAAACACGGGTGCAATTCCGCGATGTAATGCACCTTGCTGCTGCTTGTCTAAAGTTCCGTGGTTTTTTGCGTGTTTACGATCGCGAACATAAGTGTCGCGTTTGACTACTTCAAACTCTTCAACATTATCTGCCTGTGTGACACTGGCTGTTTCAAACTCGATTGGTGACGCTAGTGGAACAGGTTCATCAGGGGCTCGGTTCTCAAGGTGCTCTGCTAGAATCTGAAAGAGAGCAAGGCATGGATGTCATGAATTTCAGCATATCATGCATATCAGCAAACATGACCACAGTTGGATTACTTACAGTAATTAAAATACTTTTTCAGTAATTTATGTGATGGATTATTTGTCTAGTCATTTAGTAATGTGAATTATTTGGTGTCTGTATTTTCATGGTTGAAGTAATTTATTCATTGCGTTAAATATGCACCAGTAAGCTGTGTACGGCCCTGAACGTTGGTAGTGTCGTGTGGTGTCGTGGAGGCATATGGGGGGTTGGGCATGAAATGTTGGCAAGTGTATGTTACCTTGAAGAAAGGTTGGCGTCCCTTTATACTTTGCTTTTTGCTTCTTGTGTGCATGAAAACGTTTTGGAAGCAATCTTAAAGTAACACCATTACTTTTTTGAAAGCGGTAATTGGTAATGTAATTCAAATCAATGAGCGTAATAAGAAAGTAATGAGTAATGTATTATATTTACTTTCAAATAATAATTTTGCCATGTGTGATGCATAGCTAGTTAAAGGCAAGAAAACATTTTTTGTCCAGCAGCGATGCCTGTATTGGGCTAGACCACGTCGAACGCTGACAAGTCCAATACCTCACAACGTTACTTCATTATTGAACCCGTTCGCCTTGCCACGGGCGTGGCTGTGCCGACGCTCGTTTTTGCGGCATTTCGCTGCTGGTAGCAAGCTGTGAGTGCGAAATCTGCGGAACGAAGTTTTTACACGACGAGTTCAACTACTCTAACGCGAGCATGAAAATATTACCGTAACGCCTGATGTCGTGCGATTTGAACACGAATGCTGAACAGCTAAACCTGCTGGCACCGCGTGGTAGGACGAATAGCAAATATCGCTGACGGCGCAAGCGTATCCCCCGCCAGTTATTTCACCGTACCAAAACAGCGCCGAACAAACAGCCGTAGTAGAGTGTTCCATGACAAAGCGGATTGCAAAAACAGGATGAAAACGGCAAGCACTTTCCACGCATGTGCATATTCCCGGCTGTGCCTCCACCTCGCTTCGTCATAGGCCGCTGTAAGGCCATTTGTTCGACACCCAGGTGATCATCCGTTCAAAAAATTTTCCGTGTGCACATTAAAACCCTTACTTCACCCTTTCCACTCTTGGCGAAGGCCGCCCTTGGAAGTGGCAAGGTGTTTCTCTTGTGGAAGAATATTGACGGAACAACGCCGGCCTTCATTCGCGCCGATTTAATTGGAATACCGATTGCCCGCATCGTTGTCAAGCTCCGATGATAATCGCTGTCGCGGAAATGGTCCGAACACAGCACAGTTGATTTCGTCGGCAAGAGATTATCTCTCCTGACCGCACGGACCCACTGCGCTGCAAGTTTCTTGTCCCTCGGGAACATGTGAAGCACCACATCGTCTCGCCCGCCTGTGATCGCCCAGAACGAGGACATGTTGGGCGCCCTTGGCTGTAGGCACTCACGCAGCACAATTCAGGAAATTGCAAAAGAAAACAAACGTGAGCGGCGGCAGATCTCTCGTAGCGTCGTTTAGTAAAGCGCAGGACGGAAAGAAACATGCCAGCACATGCCAGCACCCCGGTCCGGCAGTACGGTCCGCGGGAATGACGTCACTCTCGCCGGTTCTCTCCTCCGGCTGCCTCCTCACCCGGCGCTCCGGGCAGCGACGGGGGCGTGTCCGTGGGGGGGGGGGGGGGGGGCGATTTAAAATGCGATTTCTGCCCCTTATATTTAAAATACAAAGAAAAAATTTCAGAAGCCCAAATCAATAGGTCTGTTCTTCCCTACCTTAGCAATTCTTGGAAATTGAAAACCGTTTCAGCTTCCCTTTAAGAGCGGCGACCTCTCAGAGCAACTACGGATTGTCCAGAGGGCCTGCGACAGGACGGAGGACCACGATCTTTCTACCCCTAGGTGGGTGCAGCCCATGATGGCTACGGGGACTCCCTGAAACAGGAGGTGCCCTAACGTGGTTCCTCAGGACCGTTAGTAAAGTTCTTGTCTGTCTGTCTGTCTGTCTGTCTGTCTGTCTGTCTGTCTGTCTGTCTGTCTGTCTGTCTGTCTGTCTGTCTGTCTGTCTGTCTGTCTGTCTGTCTGTCTGTCTGTCTGTCTGTCTGTCTGTCTGTCCATTTCCCGTTTTTATGTTTGGTTTCATCAAGCACCAGTTTTAATGAAGTTTTATTGCTGTACTACTTTCTTGTAACATTTATGAATCACTGCGTTTTCACAACAAACCTTTAAATTAAAAGTTAGCATACCCTGTTCTTACTTCTTTACATATACATTCTTGCTACATAGGCCAAATAAAAGATTTTACAAGGTACACAGAAGCACCATAAGGACCATTAAAGCGACTTGTTGCAGTCTAAAAAATAAAGAATAGCCTGGCTGCGAACGGCACCAAAGAACCCATAGGACGAACAAGAAAGCCGAGATGATCTAAAAACCAAAAGTTTAATGTACACACAGAGTAAATGCTGGCTGAGAAGCAATAAACCGAACATACACAAAAAGGAGAAGCAAAAATTGATATGTGTTTTCTGACAGGAAATGCATCTATTTCTAACGGAGGCCACGTAGACAAGATTCTCCCAGCATTTTCACATCTACAGCTTCCATAATTTCTCTACGCCGCTGATCTGCACAGAATCCTAGCTTGTTCATCTACAATGCACGCTCAGATGTCAAGAGTGCATTGTAGAGGAAGAAGCTAGCATTCTTTGGAGATCGGCTGTGTATGGGACACACATCAGTTGTTGCTTCTGCTTTTTGTGTACCTTCAATTTATCTTGTCAACCAGCAGTTAGTCGGCATGCAGAAATGTTTTCATTCTATTACAGTGAAGCTGTATATGCTTAGGCGAAATAATCGTGGTCCGATCACAAAAACCCTAGTGTGGGGGTATGAGCCATTGTTTAGGGGGGTGTGAGTCATTGCATTTTTCTTACATGATGGACGGAGAAATTTCTTGTTGGGTACACATAGAAATGCTTATGCATTTAAAACATATACATTCATCTACGCATTATTTCACGGAAGGGACACAGAGTGGGACAGGGTTAAGACAAGATCAAGATGTCATAATTATATCGCAGCAAAAGTGTGGCTACACCGATAGTGACGTCGTTTCTCTCTCGCAGCAGAGAGCGCGTGCAACAGTCTCTCTGCGACTTCCCATTAGGTTTAAAAATGTGTCCCTGTATTTAAGTAAATGAAATGTGCAGCTCCGGTTTGTCACTTGGCAACTACAGTGCATACCCGAGTCATAAATACTATGATGAGCGCATTGCAAAACACAAATGCGTAACATAATTCAGAAAGACTTTGATGGACCCGCATGATTAACACAATGAATCACTCATTGCACTTTTCGCGATGGTGATCTTGCAAAGCGCGATGTGTGGCATTCCAAAGAAACAATGTGATAAACCCAAGCCAAACGTGTGCGTAACCTTATTAAGAAACACAGACATAAACAATAATATAGACAGGCGAATAAACCGTCGGAATTAACCCAGTGATAAACACTGGGGCCGCACATTTGAGCATCGCTGGTTTACCATCTGTACAGGATGCATGGGCACTAATTTTCTGCTTGTGTTTGTTAAGTATTGTATAATGTTGTGTAAGTAAAACACCTTGGGCTAGCTCGTGCATTGTATTGGTGCTGCTTTCTTTTGTTGTTTTTTTCCTTAATATTCTGCCCTTCTGCTTTTTTCTTCCCCCTCACGTAATACACCAACCTTGCAGGCTGCGGGTATATAAATAAATAAGTACATAAGCACATGTCATTCATTCATATGCATACACCTCGCACCATTCCTTCCTCTACCAACGCCAGTGTTGATGTCTCGCAGTGTGCACCTAAATTAACTGCCGTTGAATTTCGGTATGATTTTTCAGCAGTGTAGTGCATAAATATTACATGACATTAAGATTATCATATATGCGGTGCATAAGCAAACCTTGCAAAACATGACATGTTGGATTGTTGAAAGTAAGGCAAATTGTATATATCGTAGTTACTTTACAAGCATTTAATTGGGCACTTGACAAAAACTTCACTTCGCATAGACTTCAACACGTACACTGAATCTGCAATTTTTTCGCTGAATAATTTGGTCGTTACTGCATGACCACATTGTAGATCTGAAAACAAAGTTTCATAATTTCGTTTGTTGAAACATAAAGATATGCGTACACCACTGCGATTACAACACCAGAACTTGATATAAACATGCACACTAAGGGATGCAAACAAATGTTCAGGACAAACTCCAGAATGTTTGCATCCTGATACTATGAAAATAAACAGTTTCAATGAGCGGCTGCCAATGAGAGGGAGAAATACAACTTAACTATGTTCGTCGAACAAAAATGCATTGATGAAGTTAGAGATATAGTCATTGCTTAACGCTTTCGAAATGAATAATTATAGCTTGCTATCGACATTGAAGCAGCCTTTCGATAGCAAAAAAAGGAATCAGTTTTTCCAGCTCTGAACATTGACTTGCAGTTAATGCAAGCAGGCATAAAGTTCTGCCAATATAATGCGTTTAGGAATACCAAATTGAAGTAAACATTGAGACTTTCACTTGTACTTTCTCTGGCTGAGCCATCTAGCTTGAAATGACTCTCATAAGCATGTCATAACAATGTTAATCTAATACAGGTTAAATGCATGACTAGCTTAAGAAATCTGGATGATTGCTATAAATTACAGTGAAGAAACTATAATATCTAATAGCATTATTAATATAAAAATAATATTTATTTCCACAAAGCAGGCTAACTGTGAGCGGTGCGCGAGGCTGAGCAGAAAGTTGAGAAACCCTACGCCTAGTGCACCTGCCGTGGGCCAACGATCCTGCATTATGAATAGCGCGTATCGCTCTTAGGAGTTCAGAGTATACTACCAGCATGAGACACTGGACTACAAAGTGGACGAGAAGCGTGTCTTTTAGAATGCTATGTTAAAACGTACAGGTTTCTACAAAAGTGACGGTAGCTGCTCAAAACATTTGATGCGTTGGCTTTTGCGCCTTTGGAAATATTCAGAGAGGACTCCCATATATATGAAGAAGAAGAAACGAGAGTGTGCGTGAATATCTGCTTCTCCTGCCTCTCTACATGATTAAGGTCGAGTACTTGCTTCAATCTTGAGGATGTTGGCACCAATCGACGTCTAAGGTTGCAAGGATTCCGCCGATACGAAGTTTTCAACGGTGGGTGGGCATTTTTGCAATCGTGCGAGGACTTTTCTGTGCGACCTCTGCCCGGCAGAGGCTCGGTCGGCGAGCTCAGCGCGGTTCCGCACGCTCAATCCACGATGTCTACGGCTGTGAAAATCACCGTTGAGGGTGAGGATATCTATCCCGACGAAGTCAGTGAAAGCGCTGGGTGGACCACGGCATTACACAAGTGAAAACCCATCATTCAGAGCCCGCTCGGGCAGGGCGCCCGAGTCACCGACACTCGACGTGGCGGGAATAAAAGCCAGGCTCCGTCGAGTGTCAAGGCACGGCTAACGACTGCTTCGAGTATGCCTCGGCTACCGAAAGGGCATGTTCGAATCATAATCCGTCCCTGTGGAGTACTGGACATCAAGAAGATGGGCCACTTCAGAGTTGCCCAAGCCCTCACTACCGCTGCTAGACTTACGGAGGCGGATACGGCGGAGGATATCATATGTCCGAACATGGTGCAAAACATACTGGTGGCAAGCACACCATCAAAGCGCAGCGCCATGGCCTACGCCGATGTGGACGCTATACATATTGGACAAGCAAGCTACGAAGTTAGTGCATATATCGCAGCCCCCGAAAACACATGCAAGGGAGTTATTCGTGATGTTGATCCCACCATCGATCGAGAGGAGTTCAAACGCCGCATCATTCAATCCAAGAATCCAAGCGCCCTCGAGGTGAGACGAATCAAGAACACAAGCACGTTAGTCATCCTGTTTGATGGACTCAATGTCCCAGACTACGTAAAATGCGGTCCCAGTTTGGTCAAGTGCTTTCTCTATCGCAGACAAACTGACGCTTGCTATGCATGCGGAAAGCTTGGCCACAGAGCTGACGTTTGCCCAGCCCCTGAATATGCAATCTGCCACGGCTGTGGTGCGAGCAACCCGGACGATAAGCACGAATGTACACCGAAGTGCACTCGCTGCGGTGGCCCTCATCCCACGGCTGACCGAACCTGCAAGCAAAGGTTCCACATTCCGTTTGTAGTTAGACAGCGGAGAAGAGAACGGCGCAACCGCGAACAATCCAAACAACCAACTGTGTCGCCAACCCCTCTCAAGCTGGCCCTCAGCAGCTCGCACAGATCTAGGAGCCGATCCCGACACCCCGGCGGCAAGGATGGCGGCTACCAGGACCGTGCCCCTTCTAGGGGTCGCTCGATGGAACGCCTGTCTTCCAGGGGCCGCAAGGCCCTCAGGACCCGCTCTCGCTCCAGGGGCCACTCTCGTTCAAGGGGACCTGCAGTTCAGATCCAGGAGCCTGCTGATCGTGGTACCACATGGGCTGACCGGGTCACAGAATCACCGAAAAAGGTAACGGGGGTTCAATTGCCAGAGCGCAACAGGATTGCACAATTGGAAAGACAAAACGCTTTGGTAAAATACGCAATGGAGCAGCTCGCAGCAGAAATTGCAGCACTTAAAAAAGCCAGCAAGCGAAGGACAGGTCAACCCACTCTGGCCTCTGCAATAGAAACGCCCATTGAGATTCCCGTAGCGGAACCGCTCACAGCAGAAATTGCAGAACACAAAAAACCAAGCAAGCGAGAGACAGTTCAACTCACTCAGGCCACTGCAGTAGAAACGCCCATGGAGATCCCCGTAGCGGAACCGACTGCCAATGGTCTACCCAAAAAGAGGGCGCTGGCAGTTCATGCCTCAGACAAGAGCGCCAGTGTTCGTAAATTGGAAAAAAACGATAGATAGAAGTGATGAATCCCTCGAAAAGGTTCAAATTGTTATTGACAAACTCGCGGAGGTGGTCAGATCACTAGGAATCAGATGCGACAATCTGGAGCGCCACGTTTCTACAATGGCTACAACTACATCGTTGGACAAAGTAAATAACACCGACACTGAAAGGTCGGCAGCGGCTGCGCTCCGCAGCATATCATAATACAAGCTAACTGCTACGTCCCACCATGGCGGCACATCACAGGGTAATTATATCTGGCAATAGAACTGTAGGGGATCCCATCGAAAAAGGAATGTCCTCCAAAAATTAATTTGGACCCACCCGGAAAAGCCATATGTAATCCCATTACACGAAACACTCACGGATACGGTCAGCCTACCAGGCTATAAATCGCATACCCAATATGGTGATGGTAAGAGGGGAATCAGCACATTAGTCACCAACAAATGTGCGTTCGTAGACCACGATCTGAATCTTGAATCCAATAAGACTGAACACTGGCTCGTTGAAATCATCCCCAGCGGACAGTTCAAGACAAGTATATTTATACTTAGCAGATACAGTAGACCCAAAGACCTCAGGCAAAGATTCGCTGCAATTATCAACAAGGCTACAAGCAAGGCGAAGACATTCCCACTCCTGGTGTCCGGAGACTTTAACGCTCCGCATCAAGCAAGGGGGCACCAACAAGCTAACTGCAAAGGTACTGACCT
Source organism: Dermacentor albipictus (assembly GCF_038994185.2). NCBI lineage: Eukaryota > Metazoa > Arthropoda > Arachnida > Ixodida > Ixodidae > Dermacentor > Dermacentor albipictus. The sequence goes on along the minus strand of NC_091823.1, from coordinate 178,793,034 downwards.
ATGGCAAACTACAGTCAATGATAACCTCACGCTTATAGCAGATCCGGCTTTTCCGACCAGGATCGGCAACTCCTGCTCTAGGTATACCACAACTGACCTCTTTTTCATTTGGAATGTGCAATCGGCATCTTGGTCCAACCTCCAAGTGGACCTTGGCAGTGATCACCACATCGTGGCCTCCTCTGTCAACGTGAGAAGCGGGGCCTTCAAAGAGTTCAATATTACAGATTGGGATTACTTTCGCAAGATTAGGGAAGAGCGAGCACCAACACATGACTCAGCACTTAGCATAGAGCAGTGGGCTGAACAGTTAAAAGGAGGATATCAGCGCGGCGACAAAGAAAATACAGACAACTGGAGGTAGACAGGATGGAAGCCGCCTCGTTCATCTTCTAGAAGCTAAAACGTCACTGTTGAACAAATGGAAAGGGCAGGAACTCAACCGAAGGCTCCGAAAAAAGATCGCGGAGCTCAACATAACTATAGAAGATCGCTGCCACACCTTGAGCAGACAACAGTGGGATGAGGTCTGCAATTCCGTGGATGGCCAGATGAGAGTTGGAGCTAAATTGAACCTCCTCAAGCATCTGCTCGATGATACCAACACCAAGTCAAACCAAAGACAAGTGATAGCGAATGTTCCACACCAGGCATCAGAATCAGAGACATTGCAGACCGTACACGACAGACTTGCTCGCATTTGCCACTAGACAACTCGAGTGACGAAGACTATCCCCTTTACAAAGGCTCATCTTGCCCCGAACTAGATAACCCCTTCAAGGCATGCGAAGTAAGGGAAGCTCTCCAGAATCTAAATGGCAGGTCGGCCCCTGGTCCTGATGGCATCCCCAACCGGGCCATCAGAAACCTGGACGACTGCTCTATAGAATGGTTGACAGATGAGATTAATGGAATATGGGAACGAGGGGTTGTCCCGGAGTCCTGGAAAATGGCCTCGGTCATCCTCATTCCAGAGCCTGGAAGGCCCCCGAGTCTCTCAAACCTCAGACGCATTTCCCTCACGTCCTGCGTTGGGAAAGTAGCGGAACATGTTATACACAATCGAATTTTCAAGCACATCGAGAAACAAGGATTGTTTCCGTACATGATTGGCTTTCGTCCGGCCCTGTCAACACAAGACGTGATGAAGCCTATCAAGTGTCAAATCATTGAAACACCGCAAAAGATGTAAGAGGCATCTTAGGCTTAGACCTAGAGAAGGTCTTTGACAATGTATCCCATGCTCACATAATCAACTACATCTCGGAGATCAATTTGGGAGACGCCATCCACAGATACATAAGCTCGTTCCTACGGGATCGGAAGGCCACTCTCAAAATCGGTGACCTCAAGTCCGACAATTTCAGATTAGGCCCCAGGGGCACGCCACAAGGAGCGGTAGTCTCACCACTGCTTTTTAACATTGCCTTGAAGAAACTATCGCAAAGGCTCTCCAACATTGAAGAGATCAATCATACGCTCTACGCTGATGATCTCACAATCTGGTGCACCGGAGGAAGCGAAGGAGCTGTTGAATTAGGCTTACAGGAGGCTGTAGATCAAACAGAGATGTACCTGGAAAAGACGGGGCTCAGATCCTCCCCGAGCAAGTCTGAGCTCCTCCTCTACAGGCCAGTCAGGAGAGGTCCCGAACCTAGAGCCTGGAAACCGTTGCCAGAAATAAACATCAAACTCCACACTAAAAGCGGCTGTACCATCCCCAGAGTAGACACCATTCGGGTGCTTGGTGTGTTCATCGAATCCAATGGCCGTAACAATATGACGTTCAGCAAGCTCACAGCCAAGACTGAGAACATGAGCAGACTTATCAACAGAGTCTCGAATAGGCGTGGAGGCTTAAAGGAAGACAACCTCCTCAGGCTGCTCCGCGCCTTCCTCATGAGTCATATAGTTTATGAGGTAGCCATGCGCAACTGGTATAACACCGAGAAGAAACGATTAAACACGCTCATCAGAAGAAAGTACAAAAGAGTACTAGGCATTCCGTTACGGGCGAGTATGGATCTCCTTATGCAACTAGGAGTGCACAACACACTGGACGATATAATCGAGGCCCAGGAGTCAGCCCAACTGGCCCGTCTATCCTGTACCCCGGCTGGAAAGAAGATCCTGGCGGTTCTTGGGATCAACCCTATCCTCATGGAAGAGTGGAAATATGAAATTTCAGAAGATCAAAGGAACAACATACGAGTTGCACCGTTTCCCCGTAATGTTAATCCTCAACACAACGTAGGCAGGCGCAGGGCAAGAGCCCTCGCCCTCCTCAAGCGTACCAAGGACGATCCCTAGTGGGCATGTTTTGTCGATGCCGCCCAGTATGAACTGTCGTCTAACTTCGCCATTGCCGTCGTTGATCACAACGGACAGATAGTGAATGTGGCTTCCCTGAAGTGCTCAACACCAACCAGAGTGGACCAGGTCGCAGTTACTTAGCACTCCTAGACAGCAGCAGATCACAAATCTTCACTGATTCGAAATCGGCGGTCAGGGCTTTCGCTTCAGGATCCATCGCTGAGGAGGCTCACAAGATTCTCAAGAACAAGAGCATCTCTCCGCAAATCATCACGTGATTTCCGGCTCACCTCGAACCGCAGCTTGACTCGTTTCCCAATCTAAAATGACATCACCCACTCACAAGCGCGCGCACTAACCCACCGCGTGGGAGCAGGATCGAGCTCAGACTCCGGGGTCCTCGAGTTTCGGAACACTCACTACTTTCAGTGAAATTACTACGCACTATCACCAGGGTAGGAGGACTTATCCTCCCCCTCACAGCAAACTGGCTAGACCTCTGGCGTCCACTTTACGCATGCTTCTGACTAAGTGCTATCCAAACCTGGCCCTGTTGCACACGATCACTCCAGAGGCATTTAGCTCGACTTGCCCCGACTGTTGGGCTGTTAGCAATTTCGCACACATGCTCTGGCGATGCCCCTCGTTACAGGGACCCAATCGCATCACAGAAGAATGGAGCTCTGCCATCTAGAGCTCAGAACTTTCACGTCAAACCTGGGCTGTCCAGAGAGCCCACGATGCGGTGGTTAGGCTCGGCCTACCCGTCCCCACGTCGGAGCGGCCCGCAGCTCTGCCCTAGGGCAAAGCTTCTCATGGCCTTGTAATTAATGTCCTTTGTCTGTCTGTCTGTCCCATATGTATATTATATGCAGAGCACACGCACGACGATGAACGAGCCTGCTAGGGCTAGGGTTGGATATCTCTACACAATTATATGTCAAGTCCAGTAATCACACAGGTCATTTGCGGCTTCGTTCAGGGGCACACGCGGGCTTTAGGGTTGGTGCTTGTTGCGTTTAGCTCAAGAATATGGCTAGGAGCAGGCACCGCATATGCGCAATCATGAGCAATGTACACACATAATTTCTACAGAAGCTGACGCCAAGCACGGGTAGCGCGAGGATATTGCTGGGCTAACACGACGACTTCGTGGCAGCCGAATTCTGAATAATGCATATGCGGTGAGGGCAGCTATATCAACTTGTCGATAGGTCATCTTGTTGATTGTTGTAGCGCAGGCAGAACGAAACGGTCATAGAAGGCAGATGAGACAACATACAGCGCTGAAACACCTGCGAACAGTTGTTTACGTGCGCCATGTCACACTCAACTTTGGAAACCGCTGTTGCGCACTCCAATACAAACTTTACCTACACGTTTTTGAATTAATAAACGTGCATATTATTTGCTACTAATCAAGAAACGTCAATAATATTATAATGCAAACGTTTTACTCATTACAATAAAATAATTATGCAGCGTGTACCACGAAACCTGGCAGTAAGCAACACTGGGCGTCGCACCAGTTGCATTGTTGAAATCGCAATCATGTCAAATGGCGCCCTCTAAAATCGCATTGCGATGCGTGCGACGGCACCAATTTTCGTTGTTCCAGTTGCTGCATGTGAGACAGCCTTAAGGATACCTTTGCCACGCGTAAAATTGGTAAATCACTCGCAACCCTACGCACTTATATCGTGAAGATAACACCATTTAACGCCAGAAGTCTTATATTTTGTGTACGGACGCACATTACATCGATACACAACAATAAGAACTGTGCATAGAATATAGCTTATTGTTTTGAATAAACAAAAACAGATTGAGATAATAGATTTCGTTAGCTTGCAATATGAAATGTTTTGAAAATAACGGGTGTGTGCTGAGACCTTACAGGTGACCATAATGTCGCTCAAGTATTCGCAGTAGCTTTCTTTCTAAAGTAAGTAATGTGGTATTATTATATGCTGTCGTTGTGTAATAGTGTATAATATAACGCTTTCTGGGGGGGAGGGGGCATAGTGGTGATAACAAACTCAATTTGCACGTACATCCGATACTTTTATTTAATTCGACAACTCATTGATTAATGTGTTCAATGGAAGACAGGCCCTCCTGAGACCACACGGCCAGAAATTGCTGAACCTAACTTGCTGCAGCGTCGGGCCTTCAAAGGACACATTTAAACTTATAATCCGTGACTGATTAATAGGTGCAAGCAATATGCATTTAGTTTACACGCGTTTAGCCGCCACTTGTTTATTTTAAGCCAACAAGACAGCTTACTTAGATAAGTACTTACACTCTCTTCAGGGCCAACAAAAAAATATCAGGGCCACCGGCATAGATAATTAATTTAGGAGAATCCGAAATGCGGCACAAGGCGGTTACGTAAAGTATGAATAACAGTGGACGAAGTATGGATCCTTGTGGGCCACCTTTGTTAACCTTAGCATGCGAGGATATCTCCTGATTAATAACTAGATGTTGGTAAGTGTCTGTCAAGTTATATTGTAGTAGCCTATTGGTTATACCACGGGCGCCGTAATTACAAAGTTTCTTGTAGAACACTATGACCATCGGTATCGAATGCTTTACGGAAATCTACAAACAGTCCGAGCGGGTATAATTTTCCATCGAAATTATTTAGTATAAATTTTTTTATATTGATTTGTATTTTCGAGTGCAACGCCATACTACCGTTTATCCTTGTTCCATCTAACGGGACCAATACTCGCATAAGTTGCGATTAGGTCTTGTGCGGCCTAATGATCTGATGTAATGACTTGGCCGTAAAATTTTTGACAAGGCCAGGCTCATTACGTCGTCAGCGGTTGATTTAAAAAGCTGTTCGCCGCAATGCACTTTCAGTGGGCCAAGTAACAACCGCAGCGGCACAATGCAGTTATGTTACTGGGACAACGCTTTTCGTATCAGCCGCTCTGATAAGCGTCACTTGGTGCTGTTTACTTGTCCGCATGCCAATGTTCGTTTATGTGCGTGCTTTTATAGCTTCCCTCGCGTACATCTAGAGTTTGCGCTTGAACGGAAATGTCGAGCCGAATTCTAGCCACATGGGAGACAACTCAACTAGGTGGTCTGGCTCAGGATTGCGTGCGCACTTATGGGGTGCTAATGCAAGCGGTTGCGATAATGACTTGACAGCCTCAGATGGCCAGCTATTAGACGGTATTCAGTTTTCCAAACTACTGACTGGTTAACAAAAAACAAGAAGAACAACAAGAGTATTCCTGATCTTCGTTCTTATATGAGCTGCAAGTGGAATTCGCATGACAACGAGATTGAAAAGCGTCATAATTTTTATACCGCGATGTCTCTCTCAGCCGCTGTTTCTAATCCACCTTACTTCGCGGCTTTCCTGACAACCTCCGTATAACAAATAATAACGCTAGAAGTATAGCTAACAAATATTTTGACCTTTTGTCACTACCTCTCACGGAAACGTGCTTTCCTGATGATATTTGCAATATCTAGGTACCGTTGCCTGCTTTCAATGTTGTTAGAACCGACAAAACAATACTTGAGGCCGTGGAGATGCGTTCAATTTACGTTCTGAATTGAAGTTTTCAGTGTTAAAGGCGTCATCTAAAGGGTCTGCGGACCGTTCAGTCTCTTAAAAAGCTTTCATTCGCGAAATGGGCCTCATGACCTAAGTCGAACACGTATGGACGACATTAATGATGTCGATATAGAGGTGCCTTGATGTACAGAATATTGGTTGGCCAGGATACGTAATAGTGCAGAGAAATGTTAAACTTTTCAATGATTTCTGGTGGACAGGAAATAGTGACGTCACGACATGTACGGCGAGTTCATATCTGGCCTTTTTTAACTCTAGGGTCTGTGATTATGATGACGAATCTACCTTTGTTTGCAGCATATCTGATGAAAACGCTGTTTTTAGATTCATTTGTTGCCTTATTCCAAACCAGGCTATGTTTATGCTATTTTTCGCAATCAAAAGCACATCGATAATTACTTATAGCTGATGCACTTAGATCTTCTTTTAGTAAAGTTAAAGAGCATAGTAACTCACCTCATGTGTGTACTTTAAGTGAGCTCCTCAAAATTCCTGGAGTGCTCATCTGACTAAAGAACATGGTGCTGATTCATTTCTAAAAACTAACACTGTTCCGAGCGATACTCTTGTTATCGCGAATGCACTGAATACCTACTTGAAATGTTTTTTTCTACCCGTGATAATTTTGCGACCCTTCGTTTCGCTAAACCACAACAAAGCTTCATGAATCGTGTTGCATCTAACAAGGCTGCTAATTTTCATTTTAATTTAGATTCTTAAAGGAAGCTAGTCCCGGTCATGAAAGATGCACATTTCTCACTAGATATCTAGATATCGTCATTATTTATCGATTGCTTTGCCGAAATTTCTCTCGCCGTCCATCTTCCCTTCAGATCAGAAATCTGCTGCAGTCCCCTTTTTGCAAAAATCTCGTTGTTCTTAATGAATTACAGACCTCGCGCAAAGTGCCAGACACAAAATGCACAAGCATATTGAGTTTATAGAGAGAAATAAAGTTTTATTGGAAGCCCGAGTGAACTTTAGTACAATTATCCTACTCACTGAATTGACTCACAATATTGCTTTTCATATGCTTCCACGTAACACCATCATCCAGGCTCTAAGCATAGGTCATTGAATCAGCTCCATATAATAACACGTATCAAGAGCCTTCGAATACTTTGCACGCTCTTAACTGTTGAAATAGCTTTCATTCTTGACAACCACGTATAAGTTAACTGGATCGCTTCTTTTCTATCTGACCGGGGCTGAATGCGTATTCTTCAGCTTTTACGAATCCTCCATTTCCAGTGTATCATCAGGCGTACTTGGAGGCTGAATCTTAAGTCTGTTGTATATAACAATATAACACTAAATTTACACTAAATTTATTTATCTCAAGACGCAACTTTGTTCGCCGCCGTCAAATTATTTCTATTCTTTGGCACAAGCAAGACTGGGCTAATTTATCCCGGTGACAATTAGCCGCGGTGTGCACAACATTACCCGCCCAACTCGGCTTTTTTCGGCTTAGTCCCAATTAAATTACTCGGTCCGTGTTGCCTGAGATACCTTGCTGCCTTTTTCTCAACCTGACACTTGACGTTTGTCGCGTAGTCCGGATTAAATTTTCTGAGATGCCTTCTTTATCATCGCCCATGTTTTGGGCCTATATGTTATAGTCATGGTAGAATACACTTATTGGATACTTTCTTTTCAAGGATACCCGTAAGCTGTCTTCCCTGGATAGAGAACATCTACCAAACGTTTTTAAATAAATTTCAGCTGTCTTGAGGGTTCCATCTAACTATTGCGGGTCCCCTGTTACTTCTTTAACTACACATGTGTACATAATTTGACATATGCTTTCTTAAGTATTTGCAAGTACCAAGTAGTTTCTTGGAGCCGTGATTAGTGTCAAAAAAATCTCGGGCGCTACCTATGCCTCTCCAGTTGTGGTCGCTCAAAAACAAAACAAAACAATGAGAGAAAAAGAGGCCACGTGCAGGCTTCTGCCTGCACGTGGCTCTTGCTCGGACCATGCATACCTGTTATCTTGGCTCGGTGTCTCGTCGTTTTGTCCCCTGATTCCGTGAAGCGCGGCTCTGCCTTCGGCCCGTCTTGAAGTATGGCGCAAAGTGCCCTCACACTTCCCTGTCCTACGGTCTTTTTCGGATGAGTGGTGTGCACAGCTGCCGATTGGATGCATATTCACTTCAACATCAGGGGCGTAGCAGACCGCTTTACGGCGCCGTATCATGCAGCTTCATTTTACGGTGTCCTACCACGTCACAGAATAGTCGCACCGTGAGCGGCGCTTCGCACTCCCGTGTGCGTAATTAGGCAAATTGAACAAATGATTATCTTGGCTTACAGGGTCGTATTGAGATGTAGAAACGCTAGAGTTTACGACGAATGCGTACAATTAAAAAAAAAAAAAGATGTGCCGTTAAATATGTTACCAAGAAGGTTATTAGCGTAATTACTGAATCGATTGATCTCGTATTTCCTGAAAATGATGTCCCCCTAGGCTGATAATTCATCTGTGGGGATGTAATTTACCAAAACTTTGCAGGCCAAAAGAAACGTTCGGTGTAAAAAAAAAGAAAAACAATATATGGTCGTTTTCTTTAGGTGCGCCAAATTATTAAAAATTTTCTCTGACAGAGAGCGAAATTGGGACACTTTAGCGGAATTTCTCGATGAGGCGGTCATGACATCTACGAGAAATCAAAACGGTTCATTGAAGAAATAACATAATTACGGTAAACAACTTTTGTAGTAATTAGTGTACGGCATATATTTCAATCTACGAATTCTAGCTAGTCAGTATCCAAGTCATATTGACTTATAATGCTGAGAACTACGATAGTTTCCCGAGAATAATTGTCGATGCGTCCAATCAAACGCATTGGCGTTGCAGTTACTTGCGTGCTGAAGTCCGTAAAAAATTGCATTCTTATAAAAGTAAGCGGAACAAGAGTTGCATTTATAACGCAAGTTTGACGACGCATATCCTGAAACCTGCTCCATACTCAAACTTAGTTCTATGTGTTGCATTTCTGGCACCGTGAACTTCTACAGCCTGTTCTACGTCTTTGTACATGCTGGTAACCTGATTCTGAGATGGTTGGAAAGGACTCCATTCCCATCCAGCTTATGCAAACGTTTATGCAAACGTTTATGCAAACGATTTTTAACAGTGTCAGGTAACAAGCGCCGAGGCATTACGTAATCTGCATGCCGACACGCCGTCCGTTCATCAGGACACCTCGGCGGGTCTGTGACATTTCACGAAGGCCTCTTCGCAGAAGCCATTTCAGAGAACGCCGTTTCATCGACCAGGCCAGGCCTTGTCCGAAACGCTGTAGCCATGGTCATTTGATCGAACGTGCTCCAGCTGCATGCCTAGAACAGTTATTCTAAGATCACATGTGCCAGTTGAAGGTAAAGTTCGCACTCATATTCAAGACACGAAAAGTCTGTCGCTGTAATTTCGAGAGCAGAAACAGGTAAATGCCCGAGACGTAGTGAAATAGCTAGCACAGGAGGTCCCTCAGTTACAATTTGGGCTTCTGCATGGAGCCGACGTTTCAGCAAGAAAGTTCGTCCTCGCCAGTGACCAAGAAAAGACCCGGTGTGACATTAAGGCTTCCAAGATCTCTTCCGAAAATTCAGGTCGCCATGCCACAAAGGCGAATCTGTTTAATGGGAACAATACTTTGTTTCGCGGTCGACAATTTTCTGGCTCAAAAAGACTTCTTTTTTCGCAGATGCACAGCTTTATTTGCGTAAGCGGTGAATCTCCGTAAATTGTATCACTTAGTTATTATTTAAAAAGTATTTAAAGTAGTTTTTATTGTTACGTCAATTCTACCTAACTGTTTTATACTGTGTCCCGAAACCAAAAAACCCTTACCAGCTGGCGTCTTGGCCATTCTCTCGTTGTGTGTGAGCAAAATTGTTTGACGAAAATCCAAGTATCCAGACCAAGACGATGGCCTTTGTCGTGAGGGAATGCTTCTGTCACAGTGAATAAGTTCCCAGCCGAAGGAATTGCCGATGAGAAGGAGGAGGAGGAAAAAAACTTTGTTCATTGCCAACACTAAGGCCTAGTAAAAAGGAGGGCTTGCTCCGCTAAGGTCCGTTGTTGATCCGCCGAGTCCGAGTGAAGCCAAGCACTCCAGGAAGGAGGGTAAGGGTAAGGGAAAGAAGGAGAGCTAATGGCATTGCAACGTGAGTACAGAATGTGTTTTGTATGTACCCTTATCTCCGAACAGTTGGGGCAGTGAGCTGTGCTACGCCAACTGAAGTTGGGGTCATAAGAGTGTTCGTTTGAACTTTCCGAAGGACGTGTGCTTTTTCCGAGTTTAGAGAAGGATGAGACTGGGGTAACATAGTGCGGAATTGCCGAAGCTAGTTGTGCTTTCTGACGTGTCCTTCTTACGAAATTAGCTGGCGAAGCTTACACATTCCATACGAAACCTAATGCTGAATTCCGAGAAGGTATTTTCGCATGACACCTCGCCGCAGTGCGGACAAAAAATGCATTGCTGTGTATAAAGAAAGTTGCTTGCGTGATGCGGTTTGAGGAAGCCGACGGCCTGCCTACATTTCTGTACACTAAGTTCCAACCGGCTCGGCGAAGCTCATAAGCAGTTACAAACAACTGATGACCATCGGGACCGTTTTATTAAAAAAGCAACGAAACCTAGCTGATTGACACTTGCCGATAGAAACGCAGAAAATTCAGCCTAAAGGGCTTCTTATTATAGCAACAGCCTTCATAGCTCAGAATATCGGAAATTTAGAGACACCAATAACTCCTTCATCAATTTTGAATCTGAAAAACCACTCTAATAAATAAAGCAAAAAAAAGAAACATAGCCAAGCTAACATCACTGCGCTAATATTGGGAGATTTTACACTGTCACGTTAAGTTTGTGCGCAGAACTACGATAAGTACAATATTTTCGAAGCTTGGCCTAGTGTCAATATGCGCGAATAATTATCGATGTTCGTCGCATGCTAAATTAGGAAACCAGCCGGCATCTACGGCTGGAAAATCGGTGCTGAAGGTTTGGCTCGTGCAACATATTCGTCTGGGCGCCAGTCGTGGTCCAGCGAAGGCGCCGCCGGAAACGGCCAAGTTTCATTTCCGCCGCGGCGCTCGGCGGCGCCACTTTTTTGGGGACCGCAGAGGGTTGATTTGACTCCGCGCTGCATGAAAGTTTCCAATAGCCATCCGCAGAGAGTCCACCCGATGAACTCCGCGCTGTGTGCCGCGCCACAAAAAACGGTACTAAATGGCGCCGGATGACTGCGCCCCACGTCGCGCATATCTGATAGCCTTCAATTAAACGCTACGTTGGTGCCCTTCGACGTTTATGAAAAAAAAAATAACAAAAAGAAATCCTTCAATTGATGGCAATCTTTCGGCCCAGTGCCAAGAATATAGAGATCGCCGTGCTGAAATTTTCCAACACAATAAACCGTGACAGATTTAAGACTGCCCATGTCTGCTCCAATCCAAGAGAGGACGAAGCAATGCGAAGGAAGGATGGATTTCAATGTGCAAAATATTCTCCCGAAGTCTCATGTGCAGCCTCTGTACACGACTGAATAATGAAGAGATGCTCTGGAAATAAAGAACATGTAACCTGTGGTGGACGCGTCATACACGGCTGTATAACTCTAAGGTAACTGAAAGCACGCACGTGAATAAATAAACCGGAATAGGGTCTTGTACACGTGGCGACCGTGCGCAATACTGAAAAAAGCATGCCCTGATATGTGCGCGTCCATTAGAAACCTTACTATTTCGCGCTGCCTGATGGAGACAACTTTCAGGTTGCGAGTCGTATACGCAATAATAATAGGAGTGAATGTTCTAGCGCAGTCCAAGGCCTTTGGGAGACTGCGTTTTGGAGGTATATACATTAATGTTAACTGCTTTGAGTTATAAAATACACATAAAGCGCAATGCACTGGCATTTGTTCCTTCCCATTTCGCCACCCAGAATCGAACACTTGAGGACGTTCTTGGCACTAGGACGCCCTAGTAACTACGGCACAGCAGCTTGTGATACTAGTACTATATTTAGAAGGCAACAAACACTGACACGAAGGACAACGTAGGGGAAATTACTTGTGCTTAATAAATGAAATAAAGATTCGATAAATTAATGGAAAATAAAGTGGATGAGAAAGCAACCCGCCGCTGGTGGGAACCGAACCCACGACTTTCGCATTTCGCGTCCGATGCTCTACCAATTGAGCTACCGCGGCGCTGTTTCCCCATCCACTTTCTTGTGTATTTGTGTGCCCTAGTAGAACCCTGGGAGTGTTAGCCAGCGCCACCACTTACAGACCTTGGCGGCGGACGTGGAACGTCCTTCGCGCGTCGACAGATGCAGACCCATTTATTGTGCACGCATGCACAGATACATTGCGCACTATGCTGGCGAAACCTATTCATCGGGAAACGCAGAATAACAATAGAGAGAGGAAATGCTTACCACTGTGTACTGCGCTGGTGAAAAGTCCTTCCTAGGAACAGCTCATCATTCTTAATTTATTATTCTTTTAAGGGCCCCTTCAGGGACATTACACAAGGGAGGAGGGGGGGGGGGTGGAGACAGCAATGGGAAAGTGCCATACATCAGCTCAAAAAAAGAGAGAATGCAAACAAAGGTGAGTGAGTGAGTGAGTGAGTGAAACAACTTTATTTTGTCCACTAGAGACGTAAGCAGACGCCACGCCACCTGGCTAGGCCCACTCGGGGACCATCAGGTGGAACCTGACGGCCCTGTCGCGAGCCCTCTGGACTGCCAGGGTTTGAGAGGTCTAACAGAAAAATAAATGATAGACTGTAGAAAACATCAGGTATAAACAGAACAATGAAAATATCTTGAACTGAGTAGCAATAAATTAAAAGAAAAGTGCACAGTAAATGTGAAACACGCTAAACATAAGTGGCAAAAAAGAAGAGAAGGAAAGATAGGTGATGACACAAGCAAGTCGGATTGCTGGGAGAGGAAAGATGAGGAAAAGTGGCTATTTAGGGTTGAAATGTTCTGATAGTAACTGTCTACATTTGGAGGAATTTGACTCTAAAACCACGGCTTTGGGAAGATTGCTTCATTTTTTATGGAAATGCATTTTTTCCTGCACTGCGCAAGTTCTTGCGCAGTGCAGGAAAGTTAAAGCATAATTTATGAAAAAGACAAAGCATTGCAAGTTTCCGTCGGAGTGCTGAGGGTTCGAGTCCGAGAGACCATTTCATGTCAGTAACGCTGTGCCAAGGTGAGTATTGGGAAGTTCTGAAGCGGGCAGCCCGGTTCTGAATGGCTTCGATCGACTGAATCAAGTAAACCTGGCGAGGTTTCCATATAGCTGAGGCATACTCCATATTAGAGCGGTCGTATGTTTGGTATGCTAGTTGACTGATGGATGGAGGGGGCATAGCCAGAGATCTTCGGATGAAACCAAATGTTCTGTAAGTGTTAGCAGAAAGTTTCGTGATATAGTCCACCCAAGTTAGCTTGTTAGTTATGACTCCCAGGTACCTGTATGAGTTTGTTACTGATAACGTCGTGGAATTCAGCGAGTACAGGAAAAGGGTGGTGGAACGTCTACGTGAGATGTGCATGCATTTACATTTTGAAATAATAAGCTGCGTAAGCCAGTTAGAACACCATTTCTGGATTTTGTTTAGGTCGTCTTGTAATGATTCCTGGTCGGTATTATCGGCCAGGAGCTCTCGTCCATGCTGCCGAATCGCTCGGTGAGATGGGAACTTGTGCACTCGGACCTTGGCCCTCCGTCATTATTGGACTTGCAGTTTGGTGCGCAACAGCCAGGCATTGTTGCGCTTCCGTGTACGACGAACCACGCAGAATCGATGAAAAGCAATCGCGTTTACGGTGCAGCATGCCTCACCAAAGCTACCTAGAAAAAGCTCCACGCGGTGCCGCTCTAGCGTTGCAGTCACGGAGAAAATATGTTTTCACAACGCGCGCCACCTTGTAAAAAGGCAGCACTCCCCCATCCGCCGCTACCATCCGACTCTCGTCACGTATTGACAAGGAGAGGAGGTGATGTGGTGGCCTTATATTTCGCACTGCAAGCGCGTAAGGGCGGCAGCCAAGATAACTCGCGCTACAAATGCGAAGGCCTGCTGGCCCTCGCGTTGCTGCCCCACGAGAGAAGCCCCCGCACCGCTCCCCCACGAGGGAAGTACACGAAGAATTGATCGTCGTAAACGCGAACCGGAGTAGTGACTTTCGGGGCCATAGACGTCTTTTCAGGATAAGCTTGTATTGGCTCAGAAGTTTCGGTTGGGGTCTGGTCACGCAAAAACCCAGTTGTTCCCAGAGCAGAGTAGCTGCGGGAAAAGGCGCTTTGATGAATTTACAGCTGCGTCGGCACAGGAGCGCGAGTCATTAGCAAGGATTCCAGCTGCGTAGGTGCAAAATCACACCACGTGCGCAACCAATCAGAGCTGTTTCGCTTCCACCGGGGCAGGAAAGGGCAGGAAACTGTTTCGCGCGCACTGTGCTGACTCCGTTTCCGTTCAGTTTATTCTCAGAAAACAGATGGAACGGCCACGCGTTGTGCGTTCCCCCGAGGAACTGGCAGCGTTCGACTAGCGACGGCGAGAACTCGCCGCCCGTGTAAGCGCTTGCCGTCGGTCAACACCAACTGCGTCGGCGTGCCGATCCTGCCATAGCGTGAGCGTGCACATGCATTATGTCATGATGGCAAGAACAATAGCGTCTATAGTTCGATCGAAGGTTCGACGCACTGGTACCGCCAACGTTGCCGGACACAGCCTACGCGCTCCGTCGCGCCCGGCATCTAGCGACGCTCACCCGTGCGCCGATAATGTGGGACTATAGACGCTCCTTTAGAGCCGCCCGAGCCCAAGCAATTCTACAGCAACGAGAAGATCCCGACCTGAGTGAGCGGCAGGCCGAAGCAGTCCGATACCGTTAACTGCGGGTTACTTTATCATAACGAAGGTCAGGTGCACGCAGGACAAGCTTTGCTTACCACCATTTTCAATTAGGGGCAGGCGGGTTGCTAATTTCTTCTATTTTAGCTTTATAATGAACGTCTTTGTGTTTTTTTTTGTAAATATGACGCAAGTTAAGCGTGCTATGCATCGATTGTTAACGTAAACATATGTAGACACAATCAGAAACTCTTTACGAGCATGGTTGTTTTCAACAGGAGTGGTCGCAATATGGTTATGGTTTGAGGTTGTGACATTGTTCTCTAGAACAGCTTCCCCCTCATGTTACTCCTCTGAGGCAGGATTTTCTTGCACGGTCCTCATCGATGCCAGCTGCTAATGCCCGCAATTAAGAAATAAATTAGCCTTCCCGCTGTTTCCGCTCACGAACGTTGCCAAAGCCGCACTGCAGTAGAGTTATTGAGATTTGGTGAAAACTGTGTTTTCGGTAGGCGTAGGTGCCTTGATCAGGGCATGTTCGGTACTGACGTGGCGCGGTATATGTCGCTATTAAACCGCAAGTGAGATGACGTGTCAGTTTGTCCAATGTATTCTTGTCCGCACAAGCTGCAACGTAGCTTGTACACTACTATGCTAGAGTCAGTCTTGGTTTTCGGTAATCTTGAATCCGAAATTTTATCTGCTTGTGTTCGACTTGCACGCTGTGCCCGTATGGGGGCTCACCTTGCAATCAGCTTTTCTACAAAGATGACACCATGGCTCCCTTCTAGCGAGGTTCGTTTTAGCTCTGACAAGTAGGTCCTTCAGGCTCTTGTCTCTGCGTTAAAACACGGGAGTCGGTTGGTTCCATGAAGATAGCGGTCAATCGGTCGCTGTCTAATTACATTAAAATGTCAGGGAAGTATGCTGTTCACCCCTGTCAATGATAATGAATAGGCTAGCATAACGTTTGTATTTTGGTTCCCTGATTATGTCATCGCGGTTCACGCTACGAGCGCGTGAAACGACGTCGTTCATGATGCATTCTGCATAATTTTGGTTCGATAGGGCATGCGTTAATTGCTTGGTGTGTTTGTCAACTTCCTGGATGGCGGAAGGAAACGTGCGGTTTGTGTAAAGACGTCCATGATCACCAGAAAACAATCGTCTCGGAAGCTGACAGAAATTTGCAGATGAAGTGGTGTCCTTCAGGTAAGGAGGGAATCAAATCAGGTAGCCAAAAAATTCTGATATATTTTCATTTGGCAATTGTTGCTTGATACTATCGGACATCCTGGATTTGCGTAGTTTGTGCGTCTTCGGGAGCAGACAAAAGCGACCGGGAACAGAGTGAGCTGGCAATATACCTTTTAGCATTCGCCTGCTTACTAGGTCATTGTGGCATAGCAATCCTCACGGTTTCTTTTATTTTATTTTCAAACTCAGAGGCGGGATCATCGGCAAGCTCCCTGTAGAATGTTGTGTCCGATAGTTGCCGCAACCGCTTCTTTAAGTACAGCGATGTGTTTAGAAACACTATGTGTACCCCTCTGTCAGCCGTCTTGACTGTAACGTAGGGGGCACTGTGGAGCTCTTCTATTGCGCGCCGCCGTGCGTTTCAGTTGTGGAGCATCGGTTGACGTTTGGCGTACGCTTTGATTATATTGACACGTGTACTTATCTTTATCGAGCTACCACGTTTCGCCGCCTAACAAATGTAATCGCACAGCCTGGGACGCGCCTGCATGTATCCGAAGTTTCTGGAAAGTTATCGATGCTTCTATCCGCTGTCTGTTGTCGCCGAACTTTATGTTATCTGATTTAATCACCTGACGCGAATGGTGTAGAACTTTGTGGAAGGCACGCGGGTCCGAACGATTAGTCTGGAACATTCGAGGACTGTTCTTTAAAAGCCAACGCGCTTGACCCGCTGATCAGATTTTCGACGATCGCCGACTGTGTTTGCCGCTCTTGCTGTGCTTGAAGTGTAGCCTGTTTTGTGGGCACAGGTTCGCCCAATAAAAGCTAGTTTTCGCCTTTCACAGTATTGCTACTGTGTTCTTTTACGTCACGACAACGTGACAATATCTTTTTGGATCGCTGATATAGACATGTCAAAGCTTTTGTCCCTCTGCTCACATGGGCACCATCATTTGTCCGGGCCAAGGAGTGTTTTCTCATCCGGTTTCTTCTCGAGGTCGTGGGAGTATTCCTGAATGCAGAGATTTCCATGACCGCGAGAAGAAACCAGATGAGAGAACACTGTCTGGCCTGGACAAATCATGGTGCCCTGACGAAGAGAGTTCCACTCTCGAAATTTTTTGGCACAAATAAACTTTAAGTTTTCGCTCA
This sequence comes from Dermacentor albipictus, assembly GCF_038994185.2. Taxonomy (NCBI): domain Eukaryota; kingdom Metazoa; phylum Arthropoda; class Arachnida; order Ixodida; family Ixodidae; genus Dermacentor; species Dermacentor albipictus. The sequence goes on along the minus strand of NC_091823.1, from coordinate 178,775,869 downwards.
CCACAATGCCTCCATTTTGCCATTATTTCTTTATAATATATATAAAAATTCTGGAGTGCCTTGGCCATGTCTTGAACAGTGACGGCATCAAAGCTATATCTGCCACGAGGAAAGCCATTTCAAATAACCATCGTCTGAACTTCATACGACAGCTCTGACGTTTCCTCGGCTTGATAAATACGTACAAACGTTTTATCCCTTCCTATGTCGCAAAACTTTAACCACTTGAATACCTTTTGGCCGGCGCGAAATCTGCGGCATCAACCCCAGCCGTAAAAATTATGGCAGGAAAGGGGGCGCTATAACGTAAAACTATTCCAAGCATTTCTATTCCGATTCTGAAACCAGCCCTCCGCGATTGGTCCAAAACGTTTTTTGGACCACCCCTACTTCACCTGTCTGTTACGTGACTTCAAGAAACCGCGATAGCTTCCCATCTGATATGACGTGTACACGCTGATTTCACCAAACAAAAGAAAAAGTTATTTCTGATTCAACGCCTTTTTCCCATTAGCCCTCGGCTATTGGTCAAAACTATTCCTGTTGCACCCATTTCAACTGCCTGTCACGCGACTTCACAATACCGCAAAATCTCACCGCGTCAAAGTGACGTGTACGCGCTAATGATTCATTAATACTGACACTTGTACTTGTTTGTCTTTATCGGGCAACACATTTCACCGCCTAACAAATGTTATCGCACAGCGCAGGACGCGCCCGCATGTAGCGGAAGTTTCTGGAATGTTATTGATGCTTCGATCCGCTGTCTGTGATCGAACCTTGTGTAATCTGATCGCATGTGTGCGCGACGCGAATTCTGTAGAATTTTGTGGAAAGCACGCGGGTCGCAGCGATTGCTCTGGAACATTCGACGACTGATGTATAAAAGCCGACGCTCTTGACCCGCTCATCAGATTTTCGACGATCGCCGACTGTGTTCGCCGCTATGGTTGCGCTTTAAGTGTAGCCTGTTTTCGAGGGCACAAGTTCACCCAATAAAACGCTAGTTTCATCTTTCTCAGTTTGGCTGCTTTCTTCACAGTCACTACCACGTGACAATACGCCGAAAAAGACTGAATTTTCTTTTAAATAGCGGCAGGCTGCCCTGTTCCGAAAGGAGTAAAAGATGGCTAGTGCCGATCGCTCAGGCACTGGCGACTCGCACCTGCCGAAGAGCATGGGTGTATTTGCGCATAATAAATCATTTTGCGTGGCCGTATAACGCGTTTGAGAACTTTCGACTCATTTACGACCTCGTTCTGCGAACTCTTCTTCGCTGAGCGACATTTTTAAGCTTCCGTTGCATGCCGCCACGATTGTCGGTCAGCCACTGCGAGCTAAGTAAGGGAAAGCCGACCAATCGCAGGTGCCGGCACCACCCTCTTCATTCGGTTATTGATTTTCAGTGCAGTGGCTTGGCGCCATCGCATCCCTCTCCACTTGAACATGCTGCTTGCCTCTTGTAAGCCAATTAGCTAAGACAAGCCACTCAGTGTAGGCAGTGTTATTCGTTTTTTATGCAAACAAAAGTGATCTCCTATGAACGAGGAGAGCATTTGATTGGTCTGTTCAGACAACCCTGCGGGTGACCGCCCGATGCTTGCGTCAGCGGTTACGCAAACTTGACGTCATGAGATTGGGGTAAAAACATATTGGAATACTTTTACGTTATAGGCTCCAGGCTTTCGTGGCCAAAGGTCAAAATTCTATGGCGTGCAGCTTCATCAGGCGGCCAGGAGCAACCCTCATCAGCGATATCATAGCCGAAATCATCGCTAAACCTTTTGTCACCATCTGGGTGTCGCGATTTCTAGTTCCATAGGAAATGGGTAGAAACCGAGGCAGACGATTGGAATTTCCATACTTTCACCATGTCTCATAAGTGCTAGGCATCGGTCTTCAGAGCAAGACAAAAAGGCACAGAGTGGCGGTTTCACACGCAATGAAAAGGGACTGCAATGGCCCATGGTGATATCAGTCACTGGATCAACGCTTTGCCTCTCGTCCTCTTCGGTAAACATGTCGCCTTGGAAGAAGACCTTCGATGTGATGCAGCGACATTCCATCTTGTGAAGCGCATGCAAGACGCTTTCAAGGCCGTCCGACCACTGGCGCCACGACAAAACTAAATGCGAAGCCCATTTCTAAACCGCCACTTATGTTTAGTTTCGGACAGATGGAGCTCGCAAGTAACTCCAACTACAGTACACCAGGCCAAACTTCGATATTGAGAGACATGTTAAGCATTTTCCGATTCGTGTGGTGGCAAAGAAACAGTATCAGTGGGCAGGCTCCAGACCCCCTTTATCAAAGCTTCCACGGTCGGTCCTGTAACCGCTGTGTCAACCCTTCCCTCATCAGACTCTCCCAAGCTATCCACATCGAAACGAAAGCACGTGTGATGATCTTCTGACCACGACTCCATTTGTGATGGCAGGGCCGATGTGCCGATGCGCCGATGACGACGAAATGCGCCACGAAAGCGTGAACGGCAAAAGTAAACATCGTATTCTGCTGGTGAATCCGCGCACTGACACGGACACAGCGAAGACACACAAGAAAAGACGACACTTGCTTTTCTTGCGTCTTCACTGGGCCCGTGTTAGTGCGCTGCTGCAACAGCAAGGTATGATGATTAATCACCGACTAGCCCAACTTTGCGCATTGGCGAAAGTAAAGTTGGTCGTCCTATGTCGACCTAGAGAGTGGAACTGCCATTATGCTAAAGTGAATCGAAGAAATAAAATCTTCCCCTAGTGTTTTCTTTTAGCCTTTTCTAATCCACCTTCTCCAAACCACCAAATTTTTGGCTGATCTCCCGTGGTGGGTAAGTGCCATTTGTACAAAGGATCATCATCATTATCATTTCGACGTGGCAGCATCTGTCTGCCAGACAAAGGACGAAGACAAAATTTCACCGACGATTACGATACTCCCTAATACAAAATTTGAGCGCAGCTCTGCGCGTGTTTTCATTTTGCGATATATTGAGACAAAGAGTATCGAGTGTCATGTAGCAGTGTCGGCGATCGTCGAAAATTTTATCTGTGGGTCAAGCTCGTCGGCTTTTATACAATACTAATATTTTAAGTTTGAATATTTATTGTGATGAAAACACATACGAAGATGAGGTATTGCACAGAAGGAGGTACCACAGAGAAAACATTGCAGGGGGACCTCTTATGATGCGTTACATGAAATGGAAAACTACTCAACACCAAAAAGGAGTAATAATAAACAGTTAGATATACCAGGAGTAACACAATTATGAATATGATAATTAAGCAAATGCAATCATTTTAGTTATTAAACAATTCTATTCAATGGATACATAGCCATTATTCAGCAAAAACGATGAAGGACTGAATATTTATTTTGCCAAATTGCGTTATTGGTTACCAATCAAATAATGAAGCAGAAGGTCTAATGATGACACGGAAACAGTAGGTTTAATATTATTACACAAAGAATTACACAATTAAATTAAAGCAAAAGCAACTCTTTGGGCGCCGTAGTTATCTTTAGGCGTTTCTTTTAATTGCGCGAAAAACGAGAACACATGAGTAGGGTAGTGTATCCAATTCCGTTGACATGTGACAACATTTATATAGGTTAAACGGGCAGGTGTTTCAATGAACGGGCATGCGAACATCAGTGGCATGTGAAGAACACGGCAGGAGGCACTTTGGCCCTACACTGTGACAGATGCAGAGGAAGGTCGGAAGAAACAACCGTTGTAAACAATTTTTTTCATAAGACAATGTTCTTGTTTCATTCGAGGGATCAGACTGGAAGATTGTCGAAGCGTTCTACATATTAAAAGATGGTGTCAAATCTATCAGCGCGCCATCTGTTTCGTTGGTACCAGAAGTCAATTTTCTGGAATACGCCTTTCGAAAAAAATTCTTTTGGTGGTCTAAGGTTGTTTAGTTTTTTTTTGTTTCTTGGTTTGTTGTAAGTGCTTTGTGCTTTGTGCTGCGAGTGCGACCGAGCGTAAGGTTTTCACGAGGTTTCACTCTTTCCATAGTCACGTTTGTAAATTGCGTCGTCGTCACCCCAACTTCTATGGTTGTTCTCAGTGCGCCATATTTAGAGCCTTTATGCTTTCGTGACGTCATTGCCACATTTGTTGACCAGTGTGATATTCCCCATTTGTTGTTATGCTGTTTTTTTTGCCCTTCTTCTTTCTTCAAACAATTTTATGCCCTCATCCTTCGCCTTTACACTGGCTTTTGTTAAGTACCATATCCGTTTCCTTCACATGCTCGACTCTCTTCCTGTTTTTCTTCCTCTGCTCTCTTTTTTCTTATGTTATCTCTTCCTCCTTTATGATGCTGTGAGAATGGCTCAGGGTTTTTTTTTTTTCTGTGATCGCTTGTCCAAATCTTGGATATACTTTTACCCAGCAGGTAATCTACATTTTTATGTTTATCGGCAGATGTGAGAGCGACAAGGCCGACACGTGCACAGGTTCCTGAGTGAAATACATGTGTGTTGCTTGTTTTCCAAAAATAAACACTTGGCAGTCTGCGCTCGTGGCGTGGTGGGTGTTTCTTTTGTGTGGGCTAGTTTTTTTTCGCGCAGTTAAAATAAACGTTTTAAGGTATAAACCAACCATCCCGACAGAACGTCCTACCGTAGTTCATAATAAATTATGGGGTTCTACGTGCGAAGCCCAGCTTCTGATTATGAAGCACGCCATAGTGGAGGTCTCTGGAAATTTTGACCACCTGGAGTTTTTAACGTCTACCTGAATCTAAGTACACGGGTGTTTTCGCAATTCGCCCCCACAGAAATGCACCCGCTGTGGTCGCGATTTGATCCCGTGACCTCGTGCTTAGCAGCCCAAAACCATTGCCACTGAGCAACTACGGCGGGTTTACCGTAGTTAATGTGGACTTTCGTATGTAAAAAAAAAACTGTTCTTTCGAGAAAAACGTGTGTAATTTGTATTGGTAAGTCCTTGTGTGAAACAAATTTTAGATGTTGATGGTCTGTAATTGCTCGATATGCAAATATGCAAACATTGCATTTCACAAGATTAGAATGCTGAGTATGTTAAGATCGTGGTACAGTTCTGTAACATGTGATCGGTGATTACTCTTAGTAATAATACGGACGGCTTAATTTTGGACATGTTCTATGGACGAAAGGTGATAGTGATAGGTTTGACCCGAGGAAGGTATAGGTATGTAATAGTTTACATGGCTATTAATGTATGCGTGATACAGAACAATCAGCGTATGGTAAGTGGATATAACACCTAGCATTGAGTGAGTGAGTGAGTGAGTGAGTGAGTGAGTGAGTGAGTGAGTGAGTGAGTGAGTGAGTGAGTGAGTGAGTGAGTGAGTGAGTGAGTGAGTGAGTGAGTGAGTGAGTGAGTGAGTGAGTGAGTGAGTGAGTGAGTGAGTGAGTGAGTGAGTAAGTGAGTGGAGAAACTTTGTTGTGAATGCCTGCAGAACGGTTAGCCTTCCCCTGTTAGGGATGCGTTACCTAGCATTGAGTTGAATTTTAATCCTGTATGAAGTTTCTCTATGTAGTTCATGGATCGCCATCATCATCATCATCATCATCATCATCGTCATTATCATAATCATCATTCTACTTTATGTCCACTGCAGGACGAGGGCCTCTCCCTACGATCTACAATTACCCCGGTCCAGCACGAACCGATTTCAACTAGCAGCCGCGAATTTTCCCATTTCATCGCCCCACCTAGTCTTCTGCCCTCCTCAACTGCGTTTTCGTTCTTTTGGTACCATTTCTCTAACCCTGATAGTCCACCAATTATTTACCCTACGCATTACATGACCTGGTCAGCTCCATTTTTTTTCACTTAATGTCAATTAAAAAAGTCGGTTCCAGTTCAATAGCTTGAATACTTCTTCCAGGCACGAAGTGAAGAGTTTCAGAGAGATTGTGTCTCCTTGAATTACCGCTTTCTTTATAGGTGTCTTCCTACTTTTTTTGTGGAGAATTAGGGTAGCTGTGGAACTCTGCAGATATTTTCCAAGACATTTACGTATGTGGCCTGTACTCCTTGGTTACGAATGCCTCTATGACTGATGTTATCTCTACTGAATCAAATGCCTTTTCTTAATCTATGAGATCCATATAGAGAGACTCATCGCACTCAGCTGATTTTTCAATTACCTGGATAATGACATGCAGGTGATCCATTGTATAGTATCCCTTACTGAAGGCAACCTTTTCCATTGGTTGACCAAAGTCCAGTGTTGCCGTTGTCCTATCGTAAATTATCTTGCTGAATGTTCAATATAATACTGGGAGCAAGCTAACGGGCTCATAATTTTTGCAATTTTTTAACGCCTCCCTTTTTGTGAATTAGTATACTGTTGGCATTCTTCCTGTTCTATGGGACCCTTGAAGTCGAGACACTTCGTATAGAGAGCCGCCAGTTTTTCAAGCACTATGTCTCCTCCATTTTTGAGTAAATCGACTGTTATTCTATTTTCCCGTTCCGCTATTCCCCGTTTCATGTCTTGCAAGGCCCTTCTAAACTCATCAGTAGTTATAGAAGGAATCTCTGCAACCTGTTCATTACTGCTTCGAACGGAGGTACCGTGGCTCCTGCGCCTACTCTGCAGGTCAGTATAGAATTCATCCGCTGCTTTTACCATACCTTCGAGGTGGCCGATGCTATTATCCTGCTTATATTTCAGCGCATGCACCATGGTTTTTCCTACGCCAAGTTGTCTTCTCCCTGTTTTTGTGCTGCGTCCATTTTCGACGACTTCCTCAGGCTTTGTCACGTTATAATTTTGAATATTCGTTACTTTATTCTGGTGGATCAGTTTTGACAGTTCTGCAGACTCTATCTTATCTCTGGAGTTGAACATTTTCATCTTTCGTCGTTTCTTTGTTATGTCTTTTGTTACTTGGGAGAGCTTGTCTACTGGTTGCCTTGGTGCCTTACCTTCCACTTCAATTGCTACCGCTGAAACCAGCCTTGTTACGCTCCCACTCATCAGCCCTATGACAACTTCACCTCTCTGTTCTAAGCCTGCTCATTTGTTTGAAAATAGCAGCCTGAATTAGTCTGGTTTTACCATTACTGCGTTTAGCTTGACCTGTTTCTTCCCGACCAGTTTTACTCTTTCTCAGTTTAAATTAAGGTGAGTCCTAGACTTCACCGACCAATGATCGCTACACTTTACCTAACACTTCAAAGTCCTTCACAATGCTGGTATCGGCACAAAGTATGAAATGTATTTCATGTCTTGTTTCGCCATTAGGGCTTTTCCAGGTCCTCTTTCTCTTGCTACGCTTCCTGAAGGTGTTGATTATTCGTAGCTTATTCCCTTCTGCGAATTATACCGGCATCTCTCCTGTAGCGTTCGTAGAATCGACGCCCTAGTGGCCAATTACTTGTTGACCAGTCTGCTTCCCCCCCCCCCCCTTTGCATTGAAGTCGCCTATCACTACAGTGCACTGAATTCGCACCTTTCTCATCGCTAATACAGCATCTTGATAAAACTGGTCTACTCCATCATGATCATGACTGGATGTTAGAGCGTAGGCTTGTGTTACCTAAGCAAGTTAAATTGTAAATGTGGACCAAGTTTGACACCAAGGAACGAACAATGGTTGGAGGGACTGATGCCTTGTAAATCAATACGAATTGGCAGAACTTGCGAATCATTATTGAGTATGGAACAGAAGATTACGAAATTAGTTTTTGAAGGAAGAATTGAAAGTTTGTTTTTAGCACTCAAGTAGAGATATTTTTAAGATAAGCATCAAGGCTCGTTATAAGATTGTTTGAGCAGTTACCCGGTAATAAAAGAGTGGTGCCATCGGCATATAGGCTGCATTCTGTTGGTGAACTTATACATTTAGGTGGACCGTTAGTATATAACAAAAATAAAAGCGGACCAAGAACTGAGCCTTGCGGAACCCCGATTTTAATTATTGGTCCGTTATAGGACACGCCAGAAACGTATAATAATTGCTCAAGATCAGGCAGAAAATTTTGAAAACGGTTGGGAGGGGCTCCTTCAATGCCATAAGAAGTAAGTTTACAGAACAAAATAGCGTGTATAATTGCATCAAACGCTTTAGTGAGGTCTGAAAAAAACAGAACCAACGAAGGTACATTTGTCAATTTTAATTTTGCAATTATCAGTGAAGTAAATTAGTGCAAGGTCAGTGGAACGCCCGTGACGGAATCCAAATTCTTTAAGTTGCAAGAAGTTAATTTTTTTGAGATAGCTAGACAGATGACTATGGATTTGTTTTTCAATAACCTTACTAAAAATAGAACAGCTATAATTGGTCTGCAATTGGAAATTAGTGGTTTATCACCATCCTTAAATGCTGGGATTACCTTACTTATATTTAACAAGCTGGGAAATATATCTGCTTGAAAAAATTTATTAATTATGAAAGCGGGCATTCGCAATAACAACAGTGACTAATTTTATGGGATTTGCAGGAATATTGTCTACACCAGCACTCGAGCATTTTAGGTTAATTATTATACTCTTTACCTCCTAAAAGAAAACTGAATGATTATAATGACGAAGTTTGCCCGGCGGAATGGTGGAGAAGTATTTACGAAATGTGCTAGGCGATGTCGACTGGGATAGAGATAATTGATCCTTCGTGAGTAACAGTAGTTGTAGTAGGACTTATAGGTTTACTAAGAAAAGAATTGATCAAGCGCCTCTGTTTTCTAAGGTGAGAACTAGAAAGGGCAATTTCATTTTGGTAATAGCTCTCTTCGCATTCTTCATCAGCATATTCAAGGTGTTCCAATATCGTTTGTAGCGATCATTTAGGCGCCGAATAAATGGTTGCCTTTTAAATTTCTTTGTGTAAGTTATTCTTTCTTATGTAAGCTATTGACTAATCCTGATGTTTACCAGAGGTGCCTAGGAGAGAAATAACATGTATGACACTGAACAGACTTTGTGAATGAAGTGACAGAGTTCGTTATTATGGAGACAAAGTTTCTATAAGCTGACTCAACATTGTCCTTTGAAATTACTCAAGGCCAATCTGAGCTACATTTTAATTGTATAAATTTCGTATAATTGTATAATTTCGTATAGAATCAGACTACGAAACAATCACAAACCACGATAACTGAAACAAGCGCGAACGAGACCAAACCAAGCTAAGCAAACAAGCGCGGGTGAGCGCTCACGCAAGCAAACGATAGTGCGAAACGAGCGGTCCGGCTGAGACCAGATACGATTGTGCATCGAATGGTCGGGCGGGTAGCAGAATGCAAGAAAGCTCGCGAGGCGCACCTTAACGAAGACACAGTGGCAAACGCTTATTAGGAATCCCCAACTGCGGCCCCTGTCATGATCAATTTTTGCTCTTAGCACGCAAGGCCTCTGAATTTGTTTTGTTTTATCCCGCTCTGCCCAGTATTCGTTTATTCATTCATTCGTTCTCGTTACCCTCAGCGCTGCCTGGGTATTAAAGAGGGGAGTGGGCACAGTTTAGGTGAATGTATCAGATACAAAACAACTAAATAGAAAGACCTAGTGTCAAAGTATGACTTGCACTATATTTACAGCGTTTCTGATAATAGAAATAGCTAATGCATCGAACAAATAAGTACAAAATTAGTACCGTTGTTTGATTAGGAGTACATTTACAATGTTAAAAATTTAGTCATTAAAAACAATAAAGTGCCGCAAACACGTCGGAAAAGATATACACCAGCGAAAAATCACGCGTTACCGCTGTCAAGTGGCACACCCTTAATGTAGCGATTTATCAACGTAACCACACTTGATAGCCTGTAACATTAGTGAATCGTGGCTGACGCCGGCACCTTTGCGGTTTCTAAATAGAAAAGCCTGCTGCTGTGGTACTGTTTATTGCCAGCCATATATACCCTCGGTAGATCCGAATAAGAATTGAGTTGCGAGACTGCTCTCGTGTCGCCTTTCTTCCTCCTTTGCCTTAGCGGTGACTTTTTGTTACCAGGAGCCATTTGACCATCCCTGCAACCGTCTTCTCGATGCAGCTAGCCTTCGAGGATGCATGGTTTCCCAAAACCTAGGTGGTTTCACTAGCTTTCTTCGGGCTCGGGTGAACGGACTGGTGAGAGCGGGCAGAAAAGAAAAAAAAAACGTAGCAATGTGCGGAGGAATGAGCCGAGCGCGCAAAATGCGCGAAGAAGATTGAACGTGGGCTTGGCGGGATGGCACCGCCAACAAAGCGTGCAAAAGCCGGCGCACAGTAAGTGAAGAAAAGAACATAGCTGACGGGTCTGGCTCTGGGCGTGCGCGTAAGCAGGCACGCTCGTCGAATATAAAAACGCGACGGTGCGGAAGCGCCCAAGACGAATGGTCCTGCGGTTGAGCACGTGCGCCTACCCTCCCCCGCGGCGGAATATTGAACCGCCGCACTCATTATGCCAGCGATGAGGGCAAGTCGACAGCACCCCAGACGCGTCAGCTTGTCTGCGACTCCCCTTTTCTAGTCAGAGCTTTATTTTCGTTTTTTTTCTTGTGTTTCTTCAAATAGAGCTTTCCGAAGATAGGGCGCGCGCAACTCGTTCAGAAGCGAAGTGCGTACGCTCGCGAAAGTAGCGCGCATTCCGTCATTCAACCGCTGAGTCTCGTTGCGCGTGTTTCGCATCAGTTCTCGATGTATTCTTTTCTTTTGCTCGTAATATGCTCTTTCACTTCGTCGTTATTTTCTATGCAGACGACACTCGCTCACTGCCTACAGCCACAATGATGTGTGGAAGTGTTCAACCTCCTTGCATTCGTAAACTATTCGAGGAACTGTTTTAATCAGAAATTAGTATACGTTGCAGCGATCACGTTTTATTGGTTATTACTTCAGGTCGGAGCGCTTGGACACCCGCTCCCGCGATGAGCGTCGGTGTAACCGGCCGAACGAGCGCAGCGGTTGAAAGAGCGAACGCAGAGTGCAGCGGGCGATGAACAAAGAGGCAGGATCGAAGAGAGGGTGAGGAGGAAAGCGGAGGAGGAGGGTATGGCGTGAGAAGGAAATAGTAGTGCCACGCAAGAGGCGCACTGCGGCGTAATGGATACGAGATAGCGCCCAGAGCAGCGCGCGCTGTCTGGGAGGTCTTGAAGAAAAGAGCGCTACGAAGACGCGATCTGAGCCTTCAGTGCACCGCGGACTCTTCAGTGCACCGTGTAAGCTGGCCAAGATATGCCCTATGATGACAAAAGCAAAACCCGAACCATGCTCTAAGAAACATGCAGCGCAGTACACGGCTTGCAAAAGTAATTTCGTATATGAGATACCCCTAAGTTGCCAACAGGTTTATATCGGACAAACCGGACGGTGGACAAACCGGACGGCGTCTTCGTAGCGCTCTTTTATTCAATTATGCAAAACCAACTCGCCCACATCAAACTTCTGCTGGGAGGTCCGTCTGCGGAGGCTGCCGTGAATCGTGCCCATGCGTCAACCACGAACTGTGTCTCGCGACCTCCCGATTAGCGTGGCGCGCGAGACAGATTATCTGCTGCAGCATATAGATCGCGGAATGAATATACGCATATAGCTGCGCTCAAATTTCGCATTTGCGAGCATCGTAATGGTCGGTGAATTTTTTTATGGTGTCGTTCAATGCTAATCACATTTCGAACTCGGTGCGACACATGTGGTAGCTCGGTGTGGCACCGAAGGAATGCCAAACACTGACGAGTATTTTCGAACTTTGCCATCGCTTCGATGATTGCCTGCTTTTGATTCTCTAACAAGAGCTGTTTCAACGCAGTTCAACACGTGATAGCAAATAATATTCCATGTTTTCAACTACTCAGTGGTTTATAAACTTCCCAAAGATAAAATAATGGCAATAGACGCCGGTGCAATCCTTCAAAGAGGACCTTTATAAAGCGCATTTGAAGAGCCGCATAGTCTAACGGAACGACCAATGCAGCTCGTAAACATAGACCACTTTAACAGTAATTTTACTGCAGATGTTATAACATTCGTGGGATTGCGAGTTTTGTAAAAATACGCTGAACACACAAACACCACACACTGATATATATATATATATATATATATATATATATATATATATATATATATATATATATATATATATATTAATGAGAAGTAAAGGGGTCAACCGGGGGGTCAGATCATTATTAGTCATGTCATACGAAGCCAACAAACACTGACAGCAAGGACAACACAGGGGAAATTACTTGTGCCTAATAAGTGAAATAAAGCAACGATAAATTATTGGACATGAAAGTCGATGGGCAAACAACTTGCTGCAGTTGGGAAACGATCAAGCGAAATGCGAAGGTTGTGGGATCGTTGCACACAATCGATGGGTACCCGACAGTGATGCTCGCAAATCTTGTCTTCTACCTTCAGGGACTAGCACGCACTTGGTATGACACACACGAAGAATAATTGACCAGCTGGGACGCATGCAAGCAAAAACTTCGCGACCTATTCGGCAAGCTGGCTGGTGGTAAGTGCGCTGCTGCGCAAGACCTATCCTGTCGGACTACCGAGACAACTACCGAGTCGTACGTTGCGTACATCCTTGATGTCTTAGCACTTTGTGGCCGCGTCGATGCCAGAATGCCTGAGGCTGACATAGTGAGGCACATTCTCAAAGGCATCGCCTATGATGGATCTAACTTGCTCGTTTATAAAGACTGCACGATGGTAGACGAACTGATCCATGAGTGCAGACGTTTAGAAGACGCAAAGAGCCATGGAATTGCCGGTCCGTTCGTGCGGCTTCCCAACACCGCCGCTACGTCGTCGTACGAAGGCGCTCATTCGGCTCTTCAATCATCCACGACGGATAGCGTTGTCCGAAATGTGCGTCGCGAAGTCGAGGCTGCGTCACCATCTTCTTTCGCGCGCCCTTCTGATGATATGCAAGCGACGATCTCCCTCATCGACGCAGCTGTCCACGAAGAACTGACCAACACAGGAATTTCACCTACGTGCTCCTTCACACGCCCTCCGATTAGCCCGGCCCCTCTTCATGGACCTCCGCCGGCGTTCCGACGCTATCGATATCCGGCCCAATGGCGAACACCAGACGACAAGCCCATATGCTTCCGTTGCAGTGGCGTGGCTACATTTCTCGCTATTGTGGTTATCGTCAGCCCTCGTTTTCGCACTCCGCGTTCTTCTACCGCCACAATGACAACTAGCGCCAGCCATTTCAGGCTCTAAATAAACCGACGTACCATGATTGCGGCCCTTCTGCGTCCCTCAGACGGTTGAACTGTTCGCCGTCGCGCACGATTGCCGGTCCCGGTTGCCATTTTTCCATCATTTTTCATCTCCTCACCCGGAAAACTGGCGGATGCAGCTGCCGGAGGTGATGCTGCATTGGACTCTCGACTTGCAAATCCTCTCCTTACTTTGCCTACTAATCAGAGCCTAATCATTGTGGAAATTGATGCCCTACCTGTCACTGCCCTGGTCGACACCGGTGCACACATCTCGGTCATGAGCGCTGATCTCCGGAAGTGACTCAAGAAAGTGCTCTCTCCTGTCGAGTCGCGCATCGTACGAATCGCTGATGGGGGAACTCCCGCTGTGCTGGGAATGTGTGCCGCTCGTGTAAGCGTCGCCGCTCGACAAACAACCGTATTGTTACATGTACTTGACCACTGCCCTAAATACGCGATCCTTGGCCTTGATTTTTTATCTTTCCACTAAGCTGTAATCGACTGCTTGGCTGATGTAGTCAAACTTTATTTCCCTGATGTTACCGACTCCGCCCCGATCCAGCTCTGTTGCGCCGACATTGTTCGTCTACCTCCGCAGGCACTGACCAGTGTCACTGGTGTGCACAACCCCTGTGTACCGGATGGTGACTATGTCGTCACATTCTGTGTCAGAGCCTTACTTTCGCACGGAGTATCGTTTCCTCACACCGTAGTTACCGTATCGGCTAACAAAACTTGCCTTCCGCTCCGGAATTTCGGCTTCTGCCCTCAGGTACTCCACAAAGGGATCTCTCTCGCCACACCATCGCCGTCGCACGAATACGACCTTCCTTCCTTCTTGCCTCTTCCGTCTTCCTCCAACTCTTCCACCGCATGCATTTCTCATTCCACCGCGTCGCCTCCAGCGCACGGCTGCATTACCAAGATGATAGCCCTGGACCTTATCCCAACACAAACCGACTATTTTCGTCATCTGCTCACATCTTATTCCTACATTACCTTGAAGGTCAGCCTTTGGGACAAACCTCCCTAGTTCAGCATCGCATACATGCCGGCGATGCACCGCCCATTCACAGACGGCCCTATCGCGTGTCACACGCCGAGCGCCGAGTAATACAGCAGGAGGTTGATAAGATGCTTACCAAGCGCATTATTGAACCACCGTAGAACCCGCGAGCTTGTCTTGGTCAAAAAGAAGGACAACACCTGGCAATTCTGCATAGATTACCGCCATCTAAACAAAATCAGAAAGAAATACGTCTATACACTGCCACGCATAGACGACGCATTGGATTGCCTACACGGTGCGACCTATTTTTCATCGATAGACCTAGGCTCCGGTTACCGGCAGACTGCCGTCGAGGACATGGACTGTGAGAAGACCGCATTTCTTACGCCAGACGGCCTTTATCAGTTTAGAGTCATGCCATCCGGCTTGTGCAATGCTCCAGCCACCTGAGCGTAGAAGGACGCGCTCCTGCACAGCTGTAAGTGGTGCAGGAGCGCGTCCTTCGTTACCTGCCTTTGTTACCTCAACGACGTCATTGTGTTCTCGCAGACCTTCGCGACACACCTGGAGCGCCTTTCGTATATTCTATCCGTCTTCAGAGCCGCTGGGCTATAATTAAATTCTTCAAAGTGCAACTTTGGTCGCGGCCAAATTACTATCCTCAGTGATCTCGTCGACTTATCTGGCGTCCGCCCCGATCCCGCAAAAGTTCGTTCTGTTCTCGATTTTGCTGTGCTGACCTGTGCCAAAGACGTCCGCAGCTTTGTAGGCTTATGCTCTTATTTCCGTCGATTTGTAAGAAGTTTTGTGCACATTGGCTCGGCCTCTGACTAAACTTCTGAAAGAAGGCGCCCCCTTTTCGTGGCATTCTGAGCAAGCTGCTGCCTTCCAACGCCTTATCACCCTGCTCACTTTGAGCCATCTACCCCAATAAAGGTCCGAACAGATGCTAGTGGTTATAGAATTGGCGTGATTGAAGCTCCGTGTCCACGTGTGGCGTGACAAAGTTATTGCGTACGCCAGTCGCCTGCTTTCACATGCTGAACGCAATCACTCCATTACAAAGCGTGAGAGCCTCGCACATGGGCAGGGAGCTAATTCCGGCTGTACTTATATGGTCGACCTTTCAGTTTTACCACGGACCATCACGCCCTCTGTTGGCTCTCGACACTTAAGGATTCGACGGGTCGTCTAGGTCGCTGGGCACTACGTCTTCAATAATTCACCATACAGTGGTGTAAACGTCCGGTAGGCTACACCAGGATGCCATTTGTTTGTACCGGCACACCGTCAACGCTCCTTACTCCAGTGATGTCACTCCTGAAATATTCACCCCTCTCAGCCTTCCACCACATCGGCGAGGAGCAAGCACGTGATACATCCTTGCGCGACCTCATCAGCTGGCTCCGTTCTGACCAGTCAGACCCCTCACTTAGCTTGTTCCTCGTTTTGGACAGCACCTTATACCGCCCAAATACGCGCACAGAATGACATGAACTGCTGATATTTGTTCCTTCTCATATCCGGGCAACTGTACTCGCGCAACTCCATAGCGTCCTCACCGCGCCCACTTGGGTGTTTCCGGGACCTACGACCGTGTCCACTGACGATTTTTCTGACCTGGACTCTACCGTACCATGCGACGTTATACCACTGCTTGCGAACCGTGCCAACGTCGTAAGAGGCCTGCTTTGCATTCGGCAGGAACCCTCCAGCCTACCCACCAAACCGTTTTCTCGTATTGGCCTCGACGTATTGCGCCCTTTCCCTACCTGCAGAGCTGGAAATAAGTACATCGCCGGTGAAATTTATTATTCAACCCGCTATGCCGTAACACGAGCAATCCAAACTAGTTGTGGGACAGACATCGCAGACTGCTTGCTCTAAGACGTCATCTTACACCACGGAGCTCCTCAGCAGCATCTCACAGACAGGGGCCGCTTTTAGAGCGCAGCTCTTTGGCGTCCGTTCCTGGGTTTCGCGTCGTCGTCGGCGTTGTCGTCGGCCTCGTAACCAGCTCCGCCCCCCTTTCATCCCCCCAGCGCTAGCAGCGACCGACTGATACCGCTGGATGCCGCTGACGCCGCTAGAGAGTCAAGATAACGTGACTGCATAGAACACCGTCGCCGCCATGCAGAAAGAGGAGGAAAGGGTCCCCCCCCCCCCCCCTGTTCTTGTGTGGCGGATAGGGTGCTCTTCAGTTGCTGACGCGCCGGTTATTTCACGTAGGCCCCGGCACGTCGACGAATACGTGACCACCTTCCCACGGCTAGACCTGGTTCTTAGCGCTGCGGAAGCGAGGGTATCATATTGTTTGTGTCGGCATCGGCGGCGTTGTCCCTGAAACCAACTCCGCAGCTGGGGTTCACTCACTATCGGCGTCAGCGGCATCAGTCAGTCGCTGCTATCTCTTCCCTCCTCCCTTTATCGTGTTGTCCGCTTGCTGCGCGCGCTTCTGCCCCCATCGTTTGCCGCTGGGTGTACACGCCGCCCCCCTCCCCCCTCTTCCTGCGAGTCTCCGGTTGTCAAAGCGCCGGCTCGAACTTAATTCCTTTCTTCGCTCCTCCTCCAATGCAACCCCTGTGCGGTGTCAATCAGAGAGTGGAGTCTTTGTTAAAGGAATACGTGTGAAAAATAAAAAAAAAATTCTGTGATAGCGCATACATGTGTTGCTCGATTTCTTTGCCTCAATCTGTCGAAAAGGTGAAACAGCTTATTTGCTGCGCTCAAATTTCGCATTAGGAAGTAACGTAATCGTCGGTAATTTTGTTATCTAGGGTTATTGAAGATCTACTACATTCTTGCGCCAAGAAACACAAGTTCACGACAGCATACCACCCTCAAACGAATGGCCTCACTGAACGCCTGAACCAAACACTTACAGATATGCTCTCGATGCATGTCTCCTCAGATCACCGTGAGTGGGACGCCGCGCTTCTATTTGTGACGTTCGCGTACAACTCGTCACTTAACGACACTGCTCTCTACTCCCCTTTCTATCTTCTCTTTGGTCGTGACCCGACATTGCCTTTCAACACGCTCCTGCCTACTACTTTCGAATGCCCGTCTGAGTACGCTCGCGACGCTATAGCTAAAACCGCCCAGGCGCGCCAAATTGCCCGCCGTCGCCTTTCTGAGTCGCAGACAAGACAGAAGTCTTCTTATGACAACGGTCATCGTGATGTCCAATTCTCTGCCGGCTACATCGACCTCCTTTTTGCTCCTTTACGGCGTGTGGGCTTCTCGGAAAAACTGCTCTCTCGGTACTCTGGCCTTTACCGCGTCATCCGACAGTTTAATGCTTTTACCTATGAAGTAGCTCCAGCCAATGCTTTCCCTTCGTCCACGTCAACTGATAAGGTCAACGTGCGTCCTCTCAATCCCTATCATGCGACCGCCATCTAGAAGGCGCCGGGTTGGTGCTTTCGCTGCCGGTGGTTATGTCACGGTGTCATGAGAAGGACAAAGACGACGATCACCAAAAAGAGGAAAGTGAAGACGTAGTCGGGTAAACCTAACGTTCGGCCATACTGGTTGTACCCGACACATTTTCTGCGGAGCAAACACGGTTCCATTTAAACATATATCTGCGGCCGTGTTAATCTATGAATATATATAACCTTATCATAAGTAACCAACAGCAATGTCACTAAGGACAACATAGGGGAAATTGTACTTACTAAATGAATTCAAGAAATGATAAATAATTTTCAATGAAAGGTGATGAAAGAGCCACTTGCCGCAGGTGGGGAACGATCCCACGTCTTCGAATTATGCCTGCGATCGAGTGTGCAAAGACGTACGCAGGGCGTCTGCTATGTTATTGTGTTACTATACTGATCGTCGCTTTACGCTCACTATGGATGACCGCACGCCAAGTTTCATCCTAGACGCCAGCGCTCGTTTCTCCCCTGGCGGAACTATTTCATCTCCAACGGGTGTAGGTTTCTGCCACCGCTTCCCTTATGCCCCAACCACTGGCACGCGCCGGAAAGTTCCGGCACGCGCCGAAGAGCCAAATGCGTCAAAGCGTCGGTTGGAAACACGGCGAAGCGGAACGTCGCGCAGCGATTATGTCGACTGCCGATGCTAGAAGTTTGCCGACGCGCGGCGAAGCAGCGCCGGCGTGCACCAATGAGAGGCTGCAACGAGTTGCAGGCGTCAACCAATCGCAGGCTGCGGAGCCTCCGGCTGCTAGGCCTATGATGGCCGCCCGTACGAAGGCGCCGGCACCAACGATCGTCCGAGTTCCTTGGGCGTACGACGCGCGCAACAGTGTTCCTGAAAGACAGTGTTGTAATAGTATGCCGACGACGACACGACCGACGACCGTGGGTTGTGGAAGTGTGACGTGGATCCGAAGCGACTTCGAACGACGCCGACTAATCCAACCTGCCCACTGGGTTCCGCCGGGGCTCAGTGCGATCATCTGCTAAAACAGCCAACCGATTCACGATTACCGCAACGTCTGTGCTTGTTGCATGTGTATTTTGTTGAGCTCAAAACGAATGGAAACATCTTTACGAGCTCCGAAGTCTGGATAATCAACATTCGCCTATCGCCGATGTTGTTTACGTTACACGTAGGCCTATAGCGCGTCCATCGAGTTCGTAACCAGCGAGTGAACGAACTCACCTGAGAAACTCTGTCGAAGGAAATGAATTTTCAGTTCCGTTTGGTGCTGCAGTGATTTAAAATATGGCACTCCTGACTTCGTGTAATGTGTGATGTGGTGAATGAACCGTGCGGAAGTTGGGTTGATCAACCGCGGCGTGTTTCGTGTGGTGTCGGTTGACTCAAGTTTAACGGGCAAGCTCTGCGCTGTTTCCAGTGGTAAAGATAACTTCCGAAGGCGAAAGACACTAGTTGCCGAACTAGTGGAAGTACTTACATAATCAGCCGTGCCACCTGTTTCAGCTGACACTGCGCCCTTCTATTCGGCATGTGAATCCAGTTCAGTACAAGTTCACTGTACTCATTCACTCACTTCTTTCTAGTGCGTCCGTCTTTTGGGCTAGTTGGGGATAAATCGCTCGTGTAGCAATCAAGAACACTGACGCACTGAAGCATACGTGACAACGCAGTCATGTTTGAGTCAGTGTGTCCTTATAGTTGAGCACTGCAAAAAGAAATCTGTTTGCAACATGTGCCCTGTGTGTAGTGCATAGCAGGACCTGCATCATGCAAGACCTATGCATGCAGCAGCGTATACCACGATTGCTTCGATGCCCGCTTCAGAAGGAGCAAGTACTGAGTCAATGAAACTGTAATTGATTTGTTATCTCACAATTTGTTTATGGAAAGTGTAGATGGTGTTAGTGCATTGTGGAAAAGGTGAAAAGGTGTCATCAGTGTTTTGTGCAGTCGGTATGCTTAAACTGCTGCTATCCCTTCAGCTTCTACTAAAATGTTTCTGTATACCCCATTCCGCGGAACATGCATCCCGTATATAACATTGAAAGGAGAAAAGCAAGAGGAGAAGCCCAGCAGAAGAAATGGGACGAGCAACCTAACACCCTCTATGTGGACGCCGCAGGGCCAAAGAATGGAGTGATGACTATTGTGGTCTCAACGCCTTCAGGATCGATAGTGAATTGCGCCTCGATGAAAACATCCAACCCCACTCACGCAGAGGAAACAGCTATTGCATTAGCTATAGCATGTAACCCCAACGCCGATGTGCTCACTGACTCCCAGAACGCCTGTCGCAACTTCAATAATGGATTAGTTCACAGGTCAGGGTTGTCATTGCTGACTAAGCATCCACCCAGCCAAGCCTCAGACATCTGGTTTCCCGGTCACCTGGAAATACCAGGAGGAAACGAAGCCGCTCACAGGCATGCCCGAGCTCTTCTTCACCGGGCGTCTACCCCTGATGACCGTGAAGAGTGCTGGTACCTAAGTGCTTTAGCAGTGTACGCTGACAATCTCGCACCATACAGAACAGCCAGGAAGGAGTACCCAACACCACATAAATCCCTCAATAAGTTGCAAGGGAACACTCTTAGGAGGCTACAAACTAATACATACCCAACGCCAGCTAAGTTACACCAGTGGTACCCTACACTATACTCTCCGCAATGCCCACACTGTGGAGAGGTAGCTAACCTCTACCACATGGTGTGGGCTTGCCAGTTTAACCCCATAGTTGACCCCATTCCAAATCCCTCAAAAGAGCAGTGGGAGGCTATTCTGCTCAGCGATGATCCTGACCGTCAGCACTATCTGGTGGGGAGGGCCAGCGCTGCAGCAGTAACCAGTGGGCTACCGGAATAGGTGGCCCACCTACGAGTTCTACGAATATCCTGCAAATAAAGATGTTTTCAATCAGTAAATCAATTGCTGCGATACTATAAATTGTAGTCAGGACAAAGATCTACTCAAAACCAAGTTACTAATGTATCTGCGCAGAATGTGTTTGATTAACAAGTTAACACTTCCACAACAACAATATGCCGATGCACAGCATATGTGCTTACAATAAATACATTCCGTAAAGGTGAACGACTGGGCCTACAATATCAAACTTTGTAGTAGCACCGTAAAATGTGCTGCCAAGCGTATCAGCCACAACGAAGCTGCTGCACGTCCAACCTTCTTCCTTGGAGGCACCTCTATAACGACTGTTCGGGCCCTTCCCTTTCTGGGTGTAACATTTAGCTCTTCTCGCAACTTTTCTGCAAATGTCACCAGCACTGTATGTAAGTACCGTCCCATTCTTGGGTCTGTGTCCCGTGTCTCCCTTCCCTGATGACCTAAGGTTTTTCTAGCGCTCTACTTCTGTCATTCTGTCACGACTTGAGTATTGCTCATCAGTATAGTCCCCGTACCAAACATGCGACGCTAACAAACTTAAGCTTGTTCAGCGCCGTGTAATACGCACCCTTTACTCCCGTCTTTTCGGTTGTCACAAGCTCATGCCAGCCTTTGACGATTGCCTCAAACCCCTCAAGTAGCACACCCTGCAATACCAGCGCAGCATGCACTAGTCTATACTGCAGGGTGCTTGACGACTCTCTGGACAGCACTAATATTTCTTCAGTTCGTCTGAACAAGTGGTCAGCACAGCCTGAGCCCTCATCGCGCCTCTATGGCCCGACACCACAACTCCATGATTATGTCTGGCATACAGAGCTTTCTCTTCATCCCCCTGGCCATTTGGATTCTCCTTCCTTGGAACCAGACTGAATTGGCCCTCCTGTGTGTTGTGCACCTGTCGAATGTGTGCGTGTGGGCCGCGCTGTGTTATTGAGCAAGTGTGTGTGACGTGGAGGGGAAGGAAGTGTCTTCTGCATCCTGCGAATTCCTGCTCTAGATGGCTGATTATGAGATGCTCTAACATACAGGCATCAGTCTTTTTTTTAGTGTAGTGTGCAAAGTTGCCACTAAGATTATTGTTGTTATTATTATTATTAAAATCACCACTACGACCCCATTGATTGTGTTGAAGCCAGCATGACACATAATTATAAATATTTTTGAAGCTTTGTGGACTCTCTCTTTTAAAAAGAGTGCCAAATATGTACGTCTTCTTCATGACAATGGTGGTGTTGTCCCGAACACTGCTGATGCCTTTGCAGAGCATTTCTGTTTGCTATATGGTGTGAAATATGCTTCAAGTAACCTTCCTTCTCAGTCTGGCACAGTGTGTACACTATCAGTCAATGAAAACCTTGTTTTAAAGTGTATGAAGTGCCGTAAACCTTCCCTTTCTTGTGGTGTTTATGGTATTTCTTCCGCAGAACTTGACCCTTTGAGACGGTGTCTACACAATTGTGCACAGCAGGAGTGTGCATCAATAGCAAAGGCACTGACGAAAGTAATGGTATTAAAAATGTGTTTCATACAACTTGAAACACTTATTATTAGAACTGTGCTGCCATGTTGAATAACGTGCAAAATGTTTTAGCAAAATGAGAGCGAAGGTAGACGGCTGGGTGTTTTTACTCTGTGTCAGTATGTTGTATGTAGCGGGTTCACTTCATTCATTGTTTTTTACAATGTCGTGCACGAGCCATAATCTTCAAGTGGCCGGATAAGTGCTTTTTAAGCTTTTCAAAACATGAAATAATACATGTTCTCATATTTTGTGTTCCTGTAGTGAGCTTTCGCATGGAGTTGAAATTTTGTAAACTTGCCAAAACTCGCTAAACAATTGAAAATTCTTAATATTTGCTGCAGCTGTGCACTTTCTGTGATTCTGAAGATGCAAGAGATGTGGTGAAAGCAACTTTTCAATCAACGGGACAAAGTGGTGTTTGAAAGGGTTAAGACGTATGGAAGCATACTTGTTCCCCGTTCTCACAAGCATCTTCAATAGTTCCCTAAAGTCTAGTACCTTTTGTAGCACTCGGAAGGTAGCATGAACATTGCCCATGCACAAATCAGGTGCTAGATGTGCAGTTACTAACTGCCGACCAATATCTATCCTCTTCAGTGCGTCAGGTGTTTGAATCAATATGGGATTCCTCGCTTTCTGTTAGTGCTAAGAGCATTTCAATAAATGAACAGCATGACTTTGTGTGCCAACAACTTAAAACTATTTCAGACTGTCAACAGTGTTCACCATTGCATCGACTTCCAAAAAGACATTTTTTTTCACTCTCAAACTGGTGCAGAAACAATAAGTACTCTTAAAGGGAAGCTGAAAGGTTTTCCAGAAAAATGAGTGAACATCTGTAAATAATGGTTTTCAACCCTCCAAATTCGAATATCGTATCGAAATTGAGCGAAAGAAAGCGCAAATATATTTTATTTCGACGAAAAGTGCAGCAGTGGACACGCCCAGCTCGCGCGTCTCGTTTCCGCCTGTGATTTTTCGGTGCGCCTCGTGACGTCAACTCTAGTAACCGACCGCTGCCGCTACACATGAAGCGCGGTGCCAGGTAGTTTGGTGCTGTTTTTCTGAGACGGTAATGGAAAAATTAGAGAGACTGCGTTTTTCTGAGGAGTTCAGCGTCACTCCCTACATGTACGATCCGATTGCGAAGAGCCGGCCTCTCGAAGAAGCAAACGATGCAGGTGCGAGCAGTGCTTTCGACGCGAACGAAAGCAAAGTCTTGGGATCTCCTCGTGTTGGAAATGCTCTTTGGTGACTATGTTTTTTTGCAAACCGATCTAGTGATCTCGCCGATCTTTCGCCATCTAGTGAGCTCGCTTCCGGTCAAACAACTGTAGTGTTGTGTTCCTGCATGCCTCTTCGTGGAACGTAAGCGGGGATGCGATCGTCGGCATTTGTGCGCTGTGCAAAGCTGTCGGCAATCTACAAAGACGGTTTAAACGCATGAAAAGCTTCCCGGTTCATGCAGTACGTGTAGTGACCTTCATTTGTTGACTACCACTCACGTTGACTACCACGCACATTGACTACCACTCTACATACACGCAGACGCACCAACAAAAGAATGCAGGGTCGATCGAAGCAGATTACGATGGCAAGCACGCAGACACAAGCGCGGTCAGGCACGGTCGCGGACGCTGCGAAGGAACGAAACAGAGTTGACGTCACAGCACCGCGGTTTCCGGTCTCCGCTCCGCTCGCTCACTCAACGGGGGGCAGAGCTACAGCGCAATTTCAATCGACAATTACGTCGATCCTAATTGAAAAAAAAAAACCAAAATTTTACCAACATGGTTTATAAGGTTCCCGCATCCGTATATGAGCGTCTTATTGAATTCGACAGACTCTTCAGCTTCCCCTTAAGTGTTTCCAACACTATGGCATTAAGTTACATGCACAAAACGCACCATGTGAAATTTTGATACACCTACGTGATGCTCCACTCCTTAGGATCAATGAAATGAAAGATCTTGGTGTGTACTTCGACAAAATGCTAAGCTTCTCTTCACATAGATAATTACACAACATGCCATTCACGCTCTTGGAATTGCATGCCGTATATTGCATGATTTCCACTCACCTGTTGTGTTTCTGAAATTCTGCTGTGTGCCTCCAACTACTATATTATGCCTCTGTAGGAGGGAGTGCACTGAACAAATCTAATTCTGACCTCATTGAACGCATCCAGAATAAATTGATATCTATCTTAAAGCACCACTTTTGCCATTCTGGCGACCACAGTTGAGCCTTCTCAAATAAACTTGAACTCGCACCTCTAGATTCAAGACTTAATTAATCACACCTTTTGTTCCTGTATAAGGTGGTCCATGACATTATACATTCCTTAAAGCTTCTTGATCATATACATTTGTGCGTGCCGCAACAGTATACCAGGTAGCATTCCACATTCGTTGCCTGGGCTTGTTACAAGATTGTGCTAATAAGACTCGACTCCAAAACATACTTCAGGGTTCATTTCCTGTGTTTTGTGTATCTGTAGATAATCACGTAGGATTAACTCCCTTTTACTTTTCCGTGTTTCCTTTATCCCTATTTGTCTCTCTATCTTCCATTTTCTTGTCTACTATATTCGTGTTTTCTGTACATTTTGTCTCACGTAGTGCTCATTAGGTGCACCAGTACAAAGGCTCTCTAGCTGTTCCTGGGCACTACATTAAAAATTTGAATAATTGATTATTATCGTAGAATAAAATCGTGCTTTTTGAGTATGTTCTAGTATACTATTTCAGTGCAGTAGCTTTTGTGCAATTAAAAAAAAAGGGCATGAATTAAGAAAGTGCAATAATATGCTATGTGCCTGATCATATGCATTGTGCTATTAATTTCTTCTGAGTTTTAATAATGGCTGGCTACTGTATGCAGTGTTGTGAAATAAAATAATATGCCACAGCAATTATTGCGTGCCTCGCAGAACAAATTGAATATATCTTTCTCATTCAAAATATCATAGTAGGCTGAAAACAGTAAACTGCAATTTTTCTTTTTGTGGTGACGAAGTGTGTAAATTGTGAAAATACCCTGTTTACATATTTCTTATACTATGCAAATGAGCTGCTCCCATACATTCGAATAAGTACTTCAGTAGTACGACTTGGCAAGCGGCAACGAAAGACTCCTATAAAACCCTCTAATTCTCAAGCTTGTATGATCTAACGGTATGTCATTTCATTAATGTAAAGAAAGACAAACTTGATATGTGGAAAACACTTACAATAGAACATGGCCCTTACACTGTGAAAATGTTTTGTAGCAATACACTCAATGTGAAGGCCTCAGGATGCAGTGTTGATGCATCAAAACAACCTAGAATGTTAGAGGTGCTCCATGGGCTAGATTTGAAAGAATCAAGAATAGGGGGGAGATAAGCTGTGAATCACAGAAATTTTAGCTATTCAAGTTTTTTTTTGTGAGCGCTACAGGTGTTTCAAATCTTTTTTGGTGATTTTCTCAGAACCCACTTTTACACGTTTCTTTCATGCATCAACAAGTATAATTATATTGACACGGATGCTTTATCTGTATCCGATTACCGTATTTCACCGGCTAAAAAAATGTTAAACGTTATCGCTCGGTGCAGGATGTGCCTGAACGTATCGGAAGTTTCGCGAATGTTATCGATGGTTCTGTCTGTTGTCAACGAACCTTGCTAATCTGATTGCATACGCGACACGAATTGTGTAGTAGTTTCTGGAAGGTGCGCGGGCACCAGCGAATAGGCTCTAACTTTCGACGACTGATGTATGCAGACCGACACGCTTGACCCGCAGATGAGATTTTCGACGATTGCCGACATTGCTCACCGCTATCGTTGCGATTGAGCTGGCACTATTTATTTACCGTCACTACTACATGGCAATATTTCCAACACAGATTTTTTCAGTTATACTTTGCACGCCTAATTCTTACATAGTTGGCTGTGCAATAAGCTACCAAAAATGAAATGGCACAACAGTTTTTGATATATGGCATCGTCGTGCAGGTGTTTGCAAAGCGATCTTGCAGACAGACGACGCGCGAGCGCTGATGTCGATATTTCGTGCACTATTGTTACTTCAAAAATAAAAACAAACTGTTGCGGCAGGCGTGTATTCATTATTCAAGCGTGTTTTTTTGTATCTAAAAGCACATTAAGATCACTAACTTATTGTTTCAAGGTTAGTTTACAGCAGGCTCTTTTAGGCCGGACTTTGACGGATGAAGACGGGATAGTCCAGCAACAGTGCGCCGCAGCCGAGGAGCGAGCTTCGGCGCGTGTCGGAGCTTCTCTCTAGTGGTTGCGTGCCCTCTTCCTTCCACCAACGCAAAGCGAAGCGTTCGCTTGTCGGCGCGCGCCGAATCTTGCCCAGGCCCCGTACACTCTCAAGTTCAACTAATGGCCACAGAGGGCGAAAAAATCGACCGCGCGCCGCTGCTAACAAAGCCGACCTAGTAGCATCACCTCGGGATTCGTTCATTAGTTCCAACATTTCCCGGTAGAGGCGCCGTAATAAGCGCAATTTTATCTTACAAACTTTCTCTTACAATTACCGAAGCATTTTCTTTTACATAAAAACAGGGCAAAATTATCATTGCTAATTAGATATTGTACTCTTTGTTAGTAAGTTTATTGTTTCTTCGCCATTATGAACGCAAATAGCGTTCAGCATCATCGATCTTTCACGTGACCTCTGGCCTGGATTTAAAATTTTTACCGGTATTTCCGAGTGCACGGCGGCACGGATTCATTCGTTCGTACACTCAAGACTGGTTGCTTCTTTGTTTCTAAAACTAGTTTCTTGCGCTTCTATGTAACTTGGGGTGAAGTTACGTGTTTGCAAGCGGACATGTAAGCCCGGCAGTTGGGTTTCGGTCGTGAGCCATTCGGAACAGGTCTGCATCGAAACCGGAGCTGGATTTTGCTGCGGCTGACAACGGCAATAACGGTGAGTCGTTTAACACCGCTGCTTCAATCGTTATATAATATCTGTCTCATTACCTTCCAGGCGGGCACAAGTTAACGAACTAGATCCTGCATTACATATGGGCAGTGAGGATCTCAGTTGCTGTTTCCTAAATAAACCTTTACTTGCGAGGCTGTCGTTTGGTTTACACACACAACCAGGAAAGAAAGAGCGATATCGGAACGCGCGTCTCATTTTTCATGTTATTGTAGCCGTGGTTGTAGGTGACTGAGTAGCCTTATCAATATACAGATTAAACTTTTTTTCGAGTCGGCCGGCAACGTCTTTCGTCCACAAAACCGAATAATCCTTTGGTAAAATGAAGTGAAAGTACAGAATTTAATGTATTAAACAGTTGCAAGCATGATACCCATATTTCGTACTTGTTGGTTCCAAATGTTCTTGCTGTTCAGATTGGTTTACCGTAGGGCATTTATTTTTGCAGTAGTGAAGCGGTGCATCACGTTCGTGGAGAAAAATAATGCATCAGTTCTAATAGCTTCATGACTTTCATGCATTTGCTTGAGTAACTAGCAGTGTGATCACTTCTAGAGCATAAATGAACCCACAAATGTTCTCATTTGTGATCTTAATAGTACTTGCGCTGTTGACATGCATTGTAGTTAGGCAGACATCAATTTTATGGGCAATAGCAATATTTATTTAACATGCTGCTTAAGCACCCTAGAATAGACAGTGTACATTTGCATGTGTTCTGTAGTCGCAAATCATTACAACATATATGTCACACCTTTTTGCATTTCATATTGCAAAACTTTGCTTTTTCAATTTCTGATTCAGTCAAAATTTCTGTTCCAGACATGCAGTAATGAGGACGGCACCAGTATAAAGCAACACACTCCACGCACTAAACAGAAGCTGCTGCCTGCTACGACAAGGTCATTGTGTGGACATTGGCTACTACTACAAGGTAAACAACATATGGTTCAGAAATAAATATGTTTGATCTATGCTGTATTGGCTTGCCGTTTGCAGCAGATATGAATGTTTGTTCATATATATGGTTCAGTATAATTGGTTCGAACATATAAAACCCACATAAATTTGGCTAATCTGTGCTATATCTCACGTGTCACCGTTTTGCCCCAACAGAGTCTATGCCAAGCACATCTTGGTCATCACAGGAGCTCCTATCTGCACCAACAGGAAGGGGCTGGAGCCGAATTTGCAAGGCTTTTACACCAAGAACAAAGAAGCACATGCACAAGAATATGGATGAGATATCAAGTCTGCAAAGGACTGTGTTAAGACTGCAAAGAGCTTCAGCCACCATTCCACCAGCACGGACATTTGGCTGAGTCATCCAAGTAACTCAAAAAGGACTTTCTAGAAATTCTTCGTCTTCAGATGCACCTGCAACATCTGACCAAGCACGGACGACGCTGGCCAAAAGATTGAGTTTCATCAGTTCGTCCTTAATCAGCTTCCAAGCCATGTTAATTCCGTTTGTGCGAAGTGTAATTTTTCTTCTATAAATGCAAGCTTTCTCATTGCCCATTTTTGTTAGAGGTTATTCATCCTCATCCAAATATAAAGGTCAACCTTTATATTTGGATATTTCGCTGATACTTAATACCAGTCACTGTCTAGCAGCCTAACATATCTGTAGCAGTATCTTCTAGTGTATGTTGTCATGCGCAATTACTCTCCTGAAATAGCTGATGCAGCATCGGCATGCGTCTTGCATTAACCTATGCACATGTGCTATGCACCATTTTACTTTTCTTGGTGTTTTTAGCCTTCAATGCTTGCAGAGCAGAGTGGCTTCTCTCTTGAATGCAAGCTTTCTCATTTTCCATATTCCTAGTCTCGTTGATGATTGCTCCTCTTCCTTGATAGCCTGGGTCTTTGTGCAAGCTACAGTGAAGTGATTGATTGCAGAATCTGGTTTTGCTGCCACACTTGGTTGTGGTAACTGTGTTACAGATGTGGGGGCCTGGTCAGTTGCATTGGTAAGCAGTCCCTCGAGGTAAGCATTTGCTCCTGCAGTCCGCAAAGCGACATAGACTCCCAGTATACACACACCGTAACTGGTGCGCCCCGTTCGTTCTGGCCTGCTGCAGCCATGGGCAAATTGTGCTTGTGGCCTACCTCGGCCATGATTTGCTCAAAACGGAGACCAGCATATGTGCTTACATGGTTCGAAGTGTATGAAGTTGATAGCCGTATGGGTGGAAAGACCCGCAAGAATGGCTGCCGAAGGTGATGCCCACAAAAGCGACTTGTGCACATTGTGACAAAGTGGGACACAAAGTGTGAGCCACACATAGCGGCCCCCGAAAGAAAATAAATGTGCAGGTTGGAAAGGAGTTAACGCTAAAATGCCGGGTAGTCCATGTCGCTGTGTTGGTTGCGGCAGCAGATGCCTGCGTCACCTGATTGCTTCGCAATGGAAGTTGCTCATCTTCAACGGCAACTGTTGGTTCAAACAGGTGCAAGGCTCTGTCCAATCTGTTTGTACCGCAGGTTGTCGCTCGTTACCAGACCACCACATGTGACAAAGGCAAGCATTATGCCTGTAAGATGGTTCGTAGCCAATGTATAATGTATTGTCAACCTCAAGCGGTGACTGATTGCCATTTAATTTTGCTGTTATGTCACTTGGTTACGGTCGCAGTTTTATGTTTTTCGAATATTGCTGCCTGGTCGGTTGCACTGGGAAGCAGCCTCTCGAAGTAAGAATTTGATCCTGCAGTCTGCACAGCGACATAGACTCCCAATTTACGCACACCGTGATTCGTGCTCCCCGTTCACCCTTTCCTGCTGCAGCCATGGGCAAATTGTGCCTCTGGCCTTTCTCGGCCGCGATTAGGCATGAACGGAGACCAGCATAAGTGCTTACATGGTCGGACGTGTATGAAGTTGGGTGGAAAGGCCCGCAAAAGTGGCTGATGAAGGTGATGCCCACGAAAGCGACTTGTCCATATTGAGACAATGTGGGACACCAAGTGTGAGCCACACATTAGCGGCCTCCAAAAGAAAGAAACATGCAGGCTGGAAAGGTGTCAATGCTAAAATGATGGGTAGTCCATGTCGCTGTGTAGGCTGCGGCAGCAGATGCCTGCGTCACCCGACTGCTTTGCACTGCAAGTTGCTCATCTTTAACAGCGACTGTCGCCGCAAACAGGTGGGACACTCTGTCCAATCTGTTTCTGCTGCTGGTTGTTGCTCGTTAGTAGACCACCACGTGCGACGAAGTCGGGCACTACGCCTGTAGGTAGGCAGCTCAATGTACCCTAAGAGACCCGTGTATGTGAATGCTCACTGTTGCCATATGGTTCGTCGCCAATGTATGATGTATTGTCTGAACCTCATGCGGTGACTGATTGCTGTTTAATTTTGCTGTTATGTCACTTGATTATGGTCGCAGTGTTATGTTTTTAGAATATTGCGGCCTGGTCGGTTGAACTGGGAAGCAGTCTCTCGAAGTAAGCATTCGCTCCTGCAGTCTGCACAGCGACATAGACTCCCAATTTTCATGCACCGTGATTCGTGCTCCCCGTTCGCGCTTTCCTGCTGCAGCAATGGGCATATTGTGCCTCTGGCCTTTCTCGGCCGCGATTAGGCATGAACGGAGACCAGCATACGTGCTTACATAGTCCGATGCGTATGAAGTTGATAGCTACATGGGTGGAAAGGCCCGCAAAAGTAGCTGATGGAGGCGATGCCCACGAAAGCGACTTGTCCATAGCGAGACAATGTGAGACACCAAGTGTGAGCCACACATTAGCGGCCCCCGAAAGAAAAGAAACGTGCAGGTTGGAAAGGAGTGAACGGCTAAAATCTGGGGTAGCCCATGTCGCTGTGTAGGCTGCGGCAGCAGATGCCTGCGTCTCCCGATTGCTTCGCAATGCAATTTGGGCATTTTTAACGGCGACTGTCGCTGCAAATAAGTGGCACACTCTGTCCAATATGTTTCCGCTGCTGGTTCTTGCTCGTTAACCTGACCACCACGTGCGACGACGACGGTGAGCCGTTTACGAGCTCGCGTCAATGATTCCAGCGTATCTCGACATGCAAATTTTATTTCTGCTATTGCACGAGGATGTACACTGCTTGTCTTCTGCCAATAAAGTCGCGCGTTCTGTTCACTCACTTGTGGCTTGTTTGTATGGGCGTCAGTAGAGGCTCTTGGCAATTAGAACGCACCAGCTAAGCGGCAGCGAAGGCATTGAGGCATGCCGCATAGCCTGCAGGGCAAGCACGGCACGTACCAGCGTACGCGACCGGCAAAAAACGGCCATATTGAATTTTGCGCTAAAAAAAAAAAGTTTGCACTTCCGCTTCCAGATTGAGCAACGTCATCTGGCGTCCCCGAAAGTTAGTTCCATGCGCTGCCGCTGCTTATTTTCGAACCACTGCCAAAGGTACAGTTTCCCTTCTCTAAAGTTGTTCTTTATTCTATGTCTTGCCGACGCGTGCCAGTGGTTGGGGCATTAGCGGTCGCGCTCGCGTTCAGTTCGCGCTGTGCGCGAAACGTCTCTTGTTTGCGACGGCGCCTTTTCGGGTGATCGGAAATTATTATTGTGTTCTTAACTGTCACGACAGCAATGTAAACACGAAAGGGTTGATGCCACCAGTGAAATTCTGCCGATTCACAAGAAAATGGTATGAAAAAGAGTTGAGCCCGGCTTGCAGCTGTTGTGACGTCAGTGCCCTAGCGGGAGGAGTGGGAGTTAGGCCGCAGTACCATCTGTGCGACCGCAGGCGAGCGCACGAGCGGAGACCCGGCTATGTAGCTACGCGGCCGCGCGCGGCGCAGCAAGGAAGAGCGTGGTTGTGCGGCTAGTATGCTTCGCATAAAAAGCAGACGACAGACATGGATTACTGCGGTGCGCCGAGCGAAGTAAACAACTGGCAAACGAAGCGAGCTCGTTCGTTGATCACTCCTGAGTGTAGGGCGGTTTGTATATGTAATCCACATGAATTTAATGAGTACTCGGCAGATAATCCTTTTATTCACATAAAAACTAAGTTGTTCGACGAGCGCTTGTCCTGTCTTCTTTCTCAAAATTTCGTTTGTGTGTGCGCTGCCCAAGAATGGAAACCACTTCTGTTGTATGCGCTAGCAGTGGCCGAAGTTCACGCGTGCCGAGAAATTGAATACGTGCAGGATGCATTGAACATGACCGGAGCTCATTCCCGCTTCACCACGGCACCGATCAATTAAGTTACGGGACGAGAAACGCCCGCGTCTTGGTCGCCCCGGCATTGCTGAAACAGGAATGATTACTAATCCTTTCAACCTCTGTCTCTTGAGCATTGTTAAAAAATGGCCAAGCTGTCTACATGGGTGCCTCTATTCCATATTGTAGGGGACGTACTAGTTAAAGTTGTGTGCGCATGTCGTACTTGTGCTATGCAGCGATATATTTTGTTTATTTCCGCACAGTGTCGATGAAAGACCGTTGTCGCCATCAGAGACAACAGGGATTTGTAGCAAACAACTTGTGAGAAACTGCAAAAATGATTATTGCTCGTTTGTGCCGTATGTATGCGCCGCATCGTATGTGCTGACGATTTTTCCGGTGCCACATACGATGTCGTTTCCGATTACCTGCTCAGCGTCACTTACATGGTTAAGCAGACGCTGCCCTTTCGCCGCATTGCAGCCATAAAAATAATCGCCAAGCGTACCGAACTTCCTAAAGGCAAATAGAAGCAAGCGCGTACATTCTGTTTCACACTTAGGGGAAAACTCGGAACGTATTGCATCGCGATGCGGCAAGCAATGGAGTCGTGCTGCGGCAGCAGCTCGAGCCGGCGCAGGCGCTCGAGCGGCGGTGTCGTGATATGCGTTGTCTGCTACGGCGGCGCGCGCTGGCCGCATGTCGGGAAGCATGCTACTGTCAAGGGCAGTGCACCGATTTCATCGGTACTGTGGGAACTAAGCTAGTATTCTTTACTAAACGTTGTGCGTCGCCAAACTCTGAGCCTGCATTGGCGATAATGGAGTGCCTCAAACTTCTTTTGACAGAATACTTCGTTTGTTCTTTCGAAAGGCCGGGGTATTGAGCGCGTGCACGTGTATTTCTTCACTGTGTGTGCTACCGTAATAAGCAGCGACAAGACGTACCAAGATGTGTGCGCAACGTGCTCAGTCTTTGTTTGACTCGAAAGGAAAACAAAGCACTCAACAATGATAAATGTGGGGGTCGAACACGATGAAACAAACGGATACGATTAAAGGAACGTTTTACGTTAAGACAATGAGCTGGAAGTGATTTTTCTCGACAATTATTCACTACACCAGACAGACCCTGCCCGCCGGCGGGGAATTGGACACGTCACGCTGGGAACATCAGTTAGTATCTCGTCATGTCCCCAGCGGCAGCGATGACAGCGCTCATCCTGGAAGTCAGTGAAGTGTAGAGTGACTTGATCAGGGACGTGTTCGTTCGCAGCACGTCTCAGTGGCTGACGATGGCGGATCGAAGCCTATCCTCCGGTGACTGATAGAGGGGATGTTGCGCCAGCGATACTTTCAACGAGCCCCAGACATTTTAAATGATGTTGGCACCCGGGGATTGAGGCGGCCACTCCAAGAGACTGACTGCGCACTCTTCCAGCAGTTGTTGTACAACACGAACAGTGTGGATCGGCGACCTATCGCGTTAGAATATACAGTCGCTTTCCAGAAACGCGCCGTCAAGAATGTATGGAATCAGTACGTCGTCTATGACTGCCCTGCAGCGACGAACTTACTTTCGAGGCGTATCAGTAGGCGTCGCACAACGCTTACTAAAGAATACCGGCTCATTTCACGCAGTAACGATGACACCGGCGCACTGCAACTGGCAGTAGAACGTTTCCCGACAGTGCGGCCAGCGCGCGCCGCCGTAGCAGACGACTCCGTTCAAGATCCCGCCCCTCGAGCACCTGCGCGAGCTGCTGCCGCCGCCTGACTCAAGCGCTCGCCGCATCGCGACGCAATGCGCTCCGAATTTTCCCCTAAATGTAAAACAGACTGTACATCGCCCTTCGAATGAAATGTCCACACGCACACACGTAGGCACACACCGCACACGGCACGAAACGTGCCCAAACACGCGCAGTGCAGGAGGCAATCAAAGCGGTGCGAACGAGAGATGGGAGAGGGGTATCACCCGCTAATAGAATTTTGCTTCGCACGCAGTGCTCTCAACGCCGGCGTCGCAGCGCCGCTCTCGGTGCCGTTCTTGTCCATGGTAAACGGCGATGGGCTGGACGACGATGCTGGAAATATTTTTTTTGCGAACGTCAAGTCTATACATGGCCGATGACGCGTAGCTGGCTCATTGACATGTGTGTAGCATTGAATGTCGAAGCTATCGAGCGGGAACGACACTAACCACTTTCCGTCCGGTCCGGTGAGATCGATGTTGAAATTGCCTACAATGACGATGTACATAGAGCCGATAGGAGTGATTCCACCGAACGCGTCGGTTCGAAACATTTCGATCTCCGTTTCGGACATAGCAGGTGGGATTTACACCGTTGCAATGATGGTCCCATAGTGCGTCTGGACGGCACAAACGGGGCACACTCGGTGACGATTCCTTCCTCTGTGATGCGTAGCGCGTATGGTGCGACGCCGACGTAGCCAGTCTTTGCGTATATCGCAAAGTCGCCGGCTCGGTAGTCGACGCGTCCGTTGCACACGACCCGGGTTTAGCCGCGTGGACGTCTAGCGTTTTCCTCCTCGCTGTATTCGGGGTCCTGACAATCATCGCGCATACGCTTGTCGTTGGCGGCCCGCTGGTCGTCGGTGGTCTCCTTCCACCGCCGCCGTACCCATTCCCGTTTGTGTTCATGAAGGCAATCTTCAGGGGCACGCTGCTATTGTTCGTTGGAATGAAAGCGGCTACGCGGCAATCCAGTCCTGTCGACTGATGTGCACTCAGCGTTAGCGGGTTTTTGCAGCCGTGGCGCCCATTCCCGCTACTGCTCATGCCGTCGCTCTTGGAAGGCACGCTCGTCTTGCTCGGTGTGCACGGTACGCGTCCTACTCATAACACGGTCAGAACGCAACTGCGTATAACGTCGCTAGGCGATGTTGTTGTCACAGTAAATAGGCGCACACATTGGGCTTGGCTTAACGAGCGCACCAACGCGCCCCTGAAGATCGCCTTCGCGAACAGAAACGGAATTGGGCACGGCGGCGGCGGAAGCAGACCGCCGACGACGAGCGCGCCGCCAAAGCCAGGCGTGTGCGCGATGCCCATCGGGACCCCGAATACCGTGAGGAGGAAAGCGGTAGACGCGGCTACACCGGGGTTGTGTGCAACCAGCGCGTCGACACCCTAACCGGCGGCGTTGCAATATCGATTTCTTGGTCTGCGGGAACCTCTTCTGCGTACGCAGAAAAATACGAAAACCTAGCCATATACACCTTGGTTGTAAAAAGTCGCAGTTTCGCCCGAAAGGCGAAGCATCGCTTGCGATAGCAAATTACTAGACATCCATGCGAAGCAGAGATAGCAGTTTTATCTGTCGTGTTAACGTGGAAACGTTAGATTACTAACTGAATTAACAAGCATAGTGTCAGCGCGCTCAAGTAAACCTGAACACATCGGATCCGATAAGAGCGGGCACTCGCTCTCAAAGCTCTCCTGTGTATCGATGTAACGTAAGATAGGCTAGAACACAGCGCGCACAAAGGTATGAGCCGTCTGCAAATCCCTTTCAAGAAACAGCGCTCGCGACTGCGCGCGCCCGTGCAAAGTACGTGTACCTACTTGTTGGCGTAGCCGTAGCTGCTCCCCTCCCTCTCACGCTACCTGGCCGCTTTCCTCCATATCTGACGCGTGAGATTGAGCCGCGATCCTCCGTTCCACTTGCGCCCGGTTGCTGCTGCGCAACTGCTGCTGGAGCACAACGCTTCTCCTCACCCTCCCTGCCTCTTTCCCTTCTATCCCTCCGTGATCTCTCCCGTGACTGAAGACGGCTGTTTACTCTGCGCTTCCTCCTTCGCGCTCGCCAGATTGAGGCGCGATCGTCGGCTTCCCTTGCGCGCTTTGAATTGCACATACGGCATACGACAGGGGGTGACGGTGTTATCGTTGTTGCACTTTATATGGAACTTCTGGCGGCGGTTGTGGCAATAGCAACCAGCACTCACCTACGTTCTTGGATCTGGAGGCTAGTGTCGTTTCCTTCCGCTCCTCGGCATCAACGTCCCACTATCGGCTTCCACGTGTGTCCCGGCCTTCACCAGGTGCGCGGATCAAGAATCTTCGGGGCTGTCTGAACCAGCGTTGCGCTTGAGCCACCAGCCCGCATTGGAAAGACAATAAAAGGAGGCGCAGCGGCTCCGGCACTTTATTCTGGCCGCCGTTGTGGCAATACCAGCATGCATTGACCAACATTTTTTTGCATCTGCAGGTTAGTCATATGTTTGTGTATAGTTGTCATTTGTAATTCCAGTATTGCTGCTGCCACTACCAAATATTTCTGCTGAACTTGTGTTAACTTGTACTGCTAAGTTTGCGTCGTCTCACGCGGCCTTCCGGGTCTGGTCGGTGAACAATGCCTACAAATGCGGAGCTCACCAAAAGAATTGATGGCATTGAATCCAAGCTTGGAGACGTAAGCGAAAGACTTCTTGACGACATTTTTGGGAAATTCCTGCGGAGGGCGAGCCCTTCTCGCATAGACGTCATAGACTTGAAGAAAAAAAATTGCTAGTTTGGAAACTAGCGTTTAATTTCTAAATGAGCTCGTCGAAAAGCTGAGTGCCGAAAACAATGAGCTAAAAAGCCGGAAACAAAGCTTTACAATGCAAACTCAAGTAATACACTTGACGAAACAACGTCGAGATTAAGGGCATTCCTCGCACACAAGGTGAGGATGTGCGACGGTCATACAAACTATCCGCAACAAAATTCGCTGCCCAGTAACGGCCACCGACCTCGAAATTGTTCATCGTGGTCCTACTAAAACAGAACATAAAAAGATCATCGCCCGCTTCTGCTGGAGAACGAAGAAAGCCGAGTTCGTCGCGAAAGTACGGAAAGCTAGACACTGCCTGAGTAACATCGACCTAGCAACAGCAAGGGAGAACCCTGTCTTCGTTAGAGAACATTTAGCACTTGAAAATAAAGTTATCTTTATCAAAGCTTTGGGTTTGAAGAAAAGGAAAACCTGGAGATTTCTGTGGGCAGAAAGGTGCCAAATTAAGGGTTGGAAAACAACCGGAAGCCGCGTCTTTGGCGTGGCAACTGAATCTGATCTTTGAGTGATAACTTTAATCCACCTTTGCGCCGCGCCTGTCACCTAGGAAAATTCTACAATTTTGTCCTATGTCGCAGGTAACCAGAAAAGCAATCTTCTTTCAAATCATCAGCGATCTGTCTTGCACTTGGGTGCGTGCAGTCGGTTCAAGCACTTCGATGAATTCTCTGATCTTCCTTCTTCGTTCACCTTTCCATTTTCAGTTATCGGAGTATCTGAAACTTGGTTGAGTGACCACGATAAACAACTTTTGTTTTTCTACTTTTTTTCCTGAATATTCCAATCGTCCGTTCATCAACCAAGGCGGCGCAGCGCTGTATATCTATTCAGATATTACATACAACCGACACAACGACGTTGTGCTTCACGTAACTAATTGTGAAGATGTTTGGATTGAACTTAAAAATGACTTCCTCAACATAGACAACAAAGATCTAATAATTGGTTGCATATATCCTTCACCGTAGCCGTCAGCAATAGATTTCTGTGCTGCTCACCATAATGTTATGGAACTGCTAGCACATGAAAAGAAAAATGTAATAAATATACGCGACATCAACATTAAGCTCGCTGAACGTCTAATAAGGCTCTACATTATTCTGATTATTTCAACAGCTTTGGTTATGAATGTTTAATTAAGATACTGACACGATGAGATAACCAACCCATAGGTGCATAAATGGACCATAGATTATCAAATTTGACACATCCACCGGACGCAGGTGATCTGATGACCGACGTAACTGATCACTATCTTATATTTTTAAATTTTGACTATTATCATGGCTCCGAAAAATACGATGTACACGAAATGTATGCTGGAGAAGCAATCATTTCTTGAAACTGTGTCGAATCTTGACTGGTCCCCCATCTTTTCTACAAATGATCCACAAAAAGCATTTGCGCTGTTTATATCTATCCATAAGTCCTGTTTTATCATAATTCCCATGAATTTCAATGCAAAAAGAAATTCGCGTTGCCTCAGAATCCATGGATAACAGATAAGCTCTTAGCAAAAAAAATAATGTTTACAGGAAACCAAGCGACAACCATTTATCAAGAATTTAACCATTCGGTACAAGAAGCTTTGTAACCAGCTCTCTGCCACATTGAAAAAAGCCTAAGGAGGCATCGTATGAAAGAAAATGTTTGGAATGCGGTAAAAACGTAAAACAGAAATTCCAAATTGTTAATTCCTTCTTAAACAGGGCAAATAATCGCGAACCTATAACAGAAATTGCTTATCAGGGTAAGGTTTAGAAGACCGCCAAAGAAATAGCTGGTGCGTTTGCTGATTTCTTCTTTAGCAGCAAACTACAGTCACCTGCGCATGACAATCCCGTGCCCCAGTGCCTGCCACAGTCTTTCCTTTTACTTCCAACTACATCCCAGGAAGTTCTAAACATTATAAACAACATTAAAATAACAGGCGCCGGCATCGATAAATTAGACCCTTCCCATATAAATTTAACTGCACGCTTAATCACTGATTTCCTTGCAGACACAATCAACATCATAATGAAATCAGGCAGTTTTCCACAGGAACTTAAACAAGGCAAGATCACCCTAATTTTTAAGAAAGGTGACCGCTCTTTAATTTGAAATTATCGCCCATCTGTGCACTACGTTTTTTAGCAAGGTAATTGAAACGCTTATAGAAAAACGCTTAACTAATTACCTTAAAATATTTAACATTCTCTCACCATTCCAATACGACTTTCACTTGGGTGAATCAATCGAATTTGCTCTTGTTGCGCTAACCGAACAACTATAACTTTCTGTCGACGAAAACAATTATGCGGCTTCGGTATTTGTAGACTTAAGTGAAGCGTTTGAGTAAATAAATCATCACATCTTAATTCGTAAGCTTGAATCATTAGGTATTAACGGCCCAGCCCTTTTCTTACAAAAAATTACTTAACAGAATGCAGGTAGCAACTATTTGAGCCATTCATTTTAACACCACGTTCACAAATACTGGCGTGACCCAGAGTTGCATATTGTGTCCGCTTTTATTTTTCTTATATGTCATTTATCTACCTAACTGCCTCTCTTCTTCGAAATGGATACTTTACGCACATGATACTAGTAGCATTAACTCCGATAAATGTCTTACAACCTGAGTATCTAACCTTGCTGGCGATTTACACGGCCTTCTGGAATGGTGCCATACCAATCAGCTATAGACAAACCCGTCAAAAACAAAATTTGTTTTATTCACTTCCCACCAACGAGCACTTCACTCCATTCCTCCTATCTTCCTTGGCGCTAGTACCGTCCCTGCAAGTTTTTCATGTATTTGTCTTGGCATAGAAGATGACAGAAATCCTAAATTTATTCAACAAATAATCAAAACAAAAAAGATTACCTACGGAATCACGATACTTCTAAAAGCACGAAACATGTTTAACCATCAAATATTACTGTCGTTACACTTTTCATTTATGCACTCCCACATTAACTACTGCGTTACTTGATGGGGAAACGCTTACGTAAACCACTTAAACTCATTGCCATTCCTAGAGAATCAGGCTAATAGGATAATAAGATTTAGCCCATTTAACCAAAACGCCTCATATTTTTTACGAACTAATCACATTCTTTCAGTCATACAACTCGTTAAATATAACCTAGGTACCTTTTTGTTCCGTCATATCAATTACACACGATGCTATAGCTTGATACCACAATCTTTTCTAATAAATACTAATATTACCAGGTTTCCAATAACTAGGAACTTCACATTACCCATAATACACAGTAATTATGGCAAGCGGAGCGTCCATTTTCCATCTATCGCATTCTGCAACACGCTACCATTAGATCTAAAAACACTTAAAGTTCACAAATCCACGAAACAACTGAAAGATTAGAGTCTGTCGAATAGTGATGCCTAGTTCTTACTCACAGCCATTGTCATATCATTAGAGGTGCGATCTTGTACGCGTTCCAAAATAGAACGGAGGCGGTTCGTTCTTTACGTCACGAAATAGGCGGTATGTTCCGTTCCGTTCGTCCGATAGCAGACGACACGGAATGATTGATAGCAGATATCACGCCGCAATTGACGTCATGGCGTTCGGCATGGTTCAAATTGACGAATCGTATTTGGCTTGGTGGAACGAACCGCCTCCGTTCTATTTTGGAACGCGTACAAGATCGCACCCTAGGTTTCTGCTTGATGGCCTTGCCTTAGATACACATTAGAGGTAGCAAATTATACTGTGTTCGTCACGTCACTTACGCTGTTACTTGATTAGATGTCAACGAGCTTATGTAACAGTGCTTCTTATCACGGCATTTATTCACATGTACTTCTGCAGTCATGCTATTCATAATAAAACCTATAATTCTTCCATGTTAATGATTGGTTGAAGCTGCTGTAATTTGTGCTTTATTACGTTTACTTTATAAAGAAGGTCCCATTGCAGTCTTTGACTTCGGGACCTCCTTCTGCATATTAAAATCTTGTAATCTTTCTAATAATCTCAACAAAAACCGATTCTGATTCTGATCACGGCGACGGCGATGGCAAAAATACGCCTGGAAGGTCCATAAATTGCTGTTGCAATAAAATAAAGCGCAGTAGACAACGATGACATGGCAAAGATTACCGATTACACGTGATGGAGTGTTCTCTGTTTTCCGACTGAGCACCGGAAAAGTCCTTAAAAAGCAGCGCATACTTATGTAGTGATAAGCATTAGCATCTCTCAACTCGC
The DNA here is from genome assembly GCF_038994185.2 of Dermacentor albipictus. NCBI lineage: Eukaryota > Metazoa > Arthropoda > Arachnida > Ixodida > Ixodidae > Dermacentor > Dermacentor albipictus. The sequence goes on along the minus strand of NC_091823.1, from coordinate 178,734,923 downwards.
AGTGACGTAGAGAATAAGGGGGAAGGCTAAGCTAAACGACGAAGCATAACTAGGTTGGTGTTGAGTGCCAGAGATTGCTGGTGAAAACGCCGGATGCGTAATATGGGAACCGCAGGAAAGACGCCCCAGTTGCTAGCATGCAATGCTCCCTATGTTGACGCGATAACGTTAATAGCCCCATATCGCAGAAGATCCGGCGTATATCCGCGCATATCCAACAACGCAGGCCCTCCGTGCGGCGCAAGGAATTTACTGAACTATTTGAGTTTATCGAGGCAGCATTCAAAGAAATATCGTAAAGTACCACTTATACACAACCTAAAGACATGACAGCGTCGGAGTCTAATTCGAATATACGAGGAAACATAATTCTGTTGCGTGAAAACTGAAAAAAAAAAACCTTCTTTCAGTGTTTCTACTATTCATTGAGCGGCCATGTCTTCCCAGATTTGCGCACACAAATCTCAAAGGCCATAAAACAGGGCACCCGGTTTCTGGGAGCACCTCCAGATGGCGCTCACCTCCGCCGCATCGTGGCCCGCGCAAGAGGCCGCGTTTCTACCAGAAAGCTCGCCGTCGTGCATAGCGTTCGCCGCCAGCGTTTCCCGGTAGACATTACTGTTACATAAGCTCCAGTTGTTGGGAAACGTGAGAAGCAGTCAAGAAGTTTTAGAGCGCAGCTCTTTGGCGTCCGTTCCTGGGTTTCGCGTCGTCGTCGGCGTCGTCGTCGGCGTTGTCGTCGGCGTTGTCGTCGGCGTTGTCGTCGGCCTCGTAACCAGCTCGCCGACGAATCTGCTCCGCCGCCGCGCATGCGCGCTGTCGGCTCTCCGGGCGAGGGAGGATGATGGAAGGGAGGAGGAGAGACTGTGGAGGAGGGCTGGCTACACAAATGGCTCTTTGGCGTCCGTTACTGGGTTTCGCGTCGTCGTCGGCGTTGTCGTCGGCCTCGTAACCAGCTCCGCCCCCTTTTCATCCCCCCAGCGCTAGCAGCGACCGACTGATACCGCTTTCGTGAGTCCGCTACCGCACTCACGAAAGACGTCGTGCACATCCTGCAGCTCGCATTAACCGTCCATCGATCCACACCGATGTTAGTAGTGGGGGACTTTAATGTTGACATAAAGACAAACAGCAATTTCCTAACACTTATGCGGGAGAACATCCCGTTCCTCTCGCTCGTAACGCGTCCCACGGCTGTGACAACCTCGCGAGGCACTTGTATAGATCTCGTCTTTGAGAATCAAGCATTGGTGTACCAAGTCGAACATATATCAGTCTATTTCTCCGACCACAAAGCTTCCCTCATGACTGTCAAGAACTGTTAGTGGAGTCTTTCTTAAAGGAATACGTGTGAAAAATAAAAAAAAAATTCTGTGATAGCGCCTACATGTGTTGCTCGATTTCTTTGCCTCAATCTATCGAAAAGGTGAAACAGCTTATTTGCTGCGCTCAAATTTCGCATTAGGAAGTAACGTAATCGTCGGTAATTTTTTTAATACTGTCGCGTTACACTCTTAAAGGCGAAACTTAAGTGTCCTCCAATGTTTACCGCGATAGTGTTAAGGGACCGATGTCGCGGAAAATCTGCCGCGGCATCCGGCGCCGGGCCGTCCATGTGGTGCAAGGAAGTTACTGAAGTAATTGAATTTCTCATGGCAAAATACGTAGAAAAATCGTAAAGTACGGCATGCACAGAACCACCAGACATGATAGCGTCCGATTGTAATTTGAATATGCGAGAAAACATAATTCTGTTACGCGGAAACTGCAACCTCTTTTTCAAGCGCTTTCACCACACATAGACCGGCCTCGGCGTCCGCTATTAGCGCGCGTCGGCGCGCAAATATCTAGGAGGCCACGGAGCAGCGTGCTCGGTTCCTTGTAAAACCTCCAGATGGCGCTCGCCTTCGTTCATATCAACAAGGGACTGAGGCAGGGGTGCCCTTTATCCCCGCTGTTGTTTATGATGTACATGGTGAGGATGGAGAGGGCGCTAGAAGGAAGTAGAAGTAATATCGGGTTTAATCTCTCATACAAACAGGCGGCTTCAGTAATAGAGCAGCAACTCCCAGGTTTATTTTATGTGGATGACATTGTGTTGCTAGCTAACAAGCAAAGTTATTTGCAACGTCTGGCTAATATCTGTGGACAGGAAGGCAACGATTTAGGCTTGAAGTTTAGTGTTAGAAAATCAGGTGTTATGGTATTCAATGAAAACAGTGAACAGACAGTGGAGATACAGGGCCAAGAAATACCTCGGGTAACAGAATATAAATACCTTGGTATATGGATAAACGAAGGCAATGGATATATGGAAACACAGGAAAAGCCATAACAGTAAAGGGGAAGAGAAATGCAGCCATAATGAAGCACAGAGCGCTATGGGGATACAATAGGTACGAGTTCCTCCGAGGTATTTGGAAAGGTGTAATGGTTCCAGGACTTACTTTTGGAAATGCGGTTGTGTGGTATAAATCAGGGGTACAATCAGGACTCGACGGGAACCAAAGGTCAGTGGGTCGCCTCGCATTGGGCGCTCACGGGAAGACTACAAATGAAGCTGTGCAGGGTGATATGGGCTGGACTAGTTTTGAAGTGAGGGAAGCTTGCAGTAAAATTGAGTATGAAGAACGGCTGAGGAATATGGAAAAAAGTAAATGGTCTGGGAGAGCGTTCAGGTATCTGTACAGGAAAAACATTGATTCACAGTGGAGGAAAAGAACTAGGAAGCTTACCAGCAAGTATGCGGCCTGTAGGGTGGACAACACAACAGCAAAGGTCAAGGGGAAAGTCAGAGAAGCTGAATTAATCTCATGGATGGCGGCAATGGAAAAGAAACCTGCCATGAGTAACTACTTAAGAGGAAAAACCGTATTCAGGAAAGAAACCATTTATGATAACTCAAAGGGAAGTTCATTACTTTTCGAAGCGAGATCAGGATGCCTTAGAACACGCACCTATAAAGCGAGATATAAGAAGGAAGAAGAAGCATGTGCTTGCTGTGGTAAAGCTAGGGAAACTACGGAGCATGTTTTATTAGAATGAGAAGAGGTCTACCGAGCGGTCGATTTAGGCACCACTGGCCTCCTTGAAGCCCTTGGGTTCAGAGGGAGCAGTGGTAAAGCAAACATGTCCGCAATAGACATTAGTAAGAGGCGACTGGAGGTTTGGTGGAAGAAAAGTAGGGAAACGACAAAAGACGGAGACGTACAAAAGCACAGTTCGCAATAGGGGATCAGAAAATATGGGCGTGGTAGTTCATAGTGTTTTTTTTTCTTTTTTCATTGTTTAACCTAGGTAGAATATTAGGCAGTATAGTAGCAAGGGCTTGGTGGCGCAACACACCGCCCCGTTCCAAAGGGGACGCTCATAACATCCATCCATCGTGGTCCACGCAAGAGCCTCAGTTTATACCAGAAAGCCCGCCTTCATGCATAGCGTTCGTCGCGAGCGTTTCACGGTAAACATTAAGGTTAGATGCGCTGCAGTTGCCGAGAAGCGTGAGACGCAGTCAGGAGTCTTTCAGTGCTATCGCGTTCCACTCATAAACAGGAAGCTTAATCGCCCTCCGTATTTTGTGCTCTGGCGATCACTTTTCAGACTACGAGACACGGTGCTTACAATGACAAAGTGGTTTTGGCTGCAACCCACTGCCCGTTCCAAAGTGGGTTTGCGCGCAACTGACTGCCCGTGTAAACACATCACAAACGTTCTACTCTGCTCGACTTGGCGTTACGCAACTATGCCGCTCGAACAGGCGCGTTTAGCTCCCCTTGAAAAATGCTTCGTGAGTGCTTTGTTTTGCCGTTCACACGACGCCAATGAAGTTGCGCAGGAAGCACGTACAACCATTCAAGCGAAAAGCTGGAAATGGATGAAGGGCACCGCCATGTGTGATAACATGAGTGGTCTGTCGAACGCGTGTGCAGCAGTGAAACAAACATGAGTTCGTTGCTGAAAAAGGTTCTGTGGGAAACAGGGAGTTTCCGATTGTCCCGTGCGGCGAGCGAACGTGTCATCTGAACATGGGAGGCCGTAACTTGAAATTACTTCATTCTGACTTTATTTAAGCCCCTGACGTCAAAATTACGTAACTGCCGAAGGGCATCGACCACAGGGTTGTTTCAACAGCCCCGAAGTATCCTCATTTATGAGTGTTCGCATTTGTTTGATGTCAAAACATATAGCGCTGCCTACCGCGGCATGTTCGCCTTAGCCAATTGACTTACGAGAGGCGAGGATTACGCAGAACTGCAGAGCGAGTGCATGAGTGAAAACTCTTTACTGAGCTCTAGTAATTGTGTCCTTCTGCGGCTGGGGCGGATTCTGCAGGGTAGTCTTCCTCCTTGTGTCTTGGCCGGAGTTCTTCATCCGCTGCTTAGTCTCGGTCCTCAATCACAATGGTCGGCTGCCCTCAGTCCAGGGCTCCGCTGGTTTCTGCTGTCCACCGTACACGCCGCACTAGAGTATTTAGATGGGGCCGATCTAGTTCCGTCGATGTAGATATTCGGGTGAGGTGTGGTGCTGGCGTCTCTTATTGGTCCGCTGACCCTTGATTAGCTGCGCTGGCTCGCCGGTGGCGTGCTACGAGACGTGATAAATGCCACTAACATGGATTCCGCCTGCAGATTTTGCCAAGTGATGTCTTCTACGTAAAAGAAAGGGGTACGTAACGTTATTCCCAACTTTCCCGATGAATAGGTGGCTCCTCTGTACATCTAACATAGCGGTCGTTGGGATTAGCGGTACGTTTGCGGAACGAGTACGCTTGGAGAACACGGGAGGTGGTTTTTTTCTCTCTTTTTTGCGAAAGTTGGCCTCCGATCTATGTTACTGCCTGGACAAGGATGCTATAAGATTTTCTCAAAACGGAATTCAGCTTGGTTAGATGAACTTGCGCACATGAAGCACTTAATTTTATAGAATTGTAAATGTTCCGAACGCAACCGCCTGACACGTCGCTATCGCGAAATCATTTATGGTAGTTTTTCACAATGTATGAAGTACTATCGCACAAGGCTCAGTAAAGTGAGAAACATTCTAGGAGAGGCGTTAGTTTTTACCTGCAGTGTATTCGGCAGTATATCGCATAGTTCAGTTTAGTATAAGTCGATGGCTGTTAAACACGGCGTGTTTTGTATCCCAAAATGAGGACGAAAATGGAAAAGTGGAGTTTGCGCATATGTAAGAAAACTCAGCCGTCAAAAATTGGGCTTAGCCGCCGAACAGGAATGACGACTCTGGAGCGATATCTGATTACCAGCCACGAGCTGCTATTGTGTTGTCTTTATTGGGAAACAGGGGAACACTTGTACAAGAAGTTCGCCAGCAGTGAACAAACCAGCAGAAGATCAAAAGACTCATTTTTTAAGACATTTTGCCTTTATCTAAGATTCTACGTTTTCGGTTATTGAATGACGCAAGGAAAAAAGATAATGAGCATGAAGGACAAGAATGGTGCCATCAGCAAAGCAAACCTGGCGAAACAATAGGGTTACAACGACTGCGGGAGATGTGAAGGTCAGGGAAAAGAATATGTGCGCAACGCCTGAGACTCGGAATAACGCGACGGGTATTTCGAAATCGGACCTTCCATGATGCATCTCAGGCACGATGCGTCTAGGAGCAGCCTGCGGCTGTTTTTTGCCGCACACTATCTCTGAGAACTCGTTTCCTTGTTAAAGATATAGTGCGCAAACCAATAAATTCTAGGAGTATACCACACTTCTCTAAATTCGGAAAAGCACTGATTTTATTTTTTTCTGTGCCTGAAAATGTGTCCTGTTCCGTCGAGGCCTATCATCGTGTTACTAGTTCGTAAGGAAGTCGCCTGCCGGGGCCACCATCGTTGAAAGTTGCCAATACTGCGACGCAAAGTTTTTCTTACATGTAAAATAATTAATTCCCGCCAGCACTTCGAGTCGCAAGGGCATGATAAACCAGTGGACAGACGTATTCTTTCTGTTGGAACGAGGCAGCCTTCGCCTATTAAAAAGAAGTTCAGTTTGGTTCTGCGTAAAAATGCATTTTTGCTGCCGGCCCGTAACTTTACCGAGGTGAGTGTCCACGATTTTATGACGTCACGTGACAGACAGGGGAACTAGGTGGCCCCAACAACTTTTTTCATTTATCGCCAAAAGTTCATGATAATAAAGGTCTACAATCTAAAACAAATGTTTTTCTAGTGTTCGGCCTAATTCTCCGTAATCAGTTTGCACACGTCATTTTGAGATGGGGTGTTCTCGCGGTTTCCGTGATGTCTCGTGGCAGGGAGGTGAAGAAGGCGCGGCCATAAAATATCTGATCAGTCGCGGAGCGCTAACGAAGGAAATTGAATAGCAACATACTAGTAATAAAAATTGTAACAGCGCAAACACATATGCAACCAAAAAGCAACAAGGACGAGACACAAGCGCTTGTGTCTCGTCCTTGCTACTTTGTGGTTGCATATGTGTTTGCGCTGTTACAATTTTTATGACTAGTATGCACCAACTCGCCCAGAAAGACGTTTTACTGAACAGACTAGTGCAGCTTTACGTTATAGTGACCATGGTCTAGGACGAGGACCACAGCAATAAGCCTTCGTTTCCAACCATATATCTTGTACAGCATCTCGCCATTATAAAAGACACGCACGGAAGCCGTTGTGTTCAAACACGCGACATGCGTGATCAAACTACGGCACCCGCAAACACTATGCGCCCCGTTCGTGCGCTCCACACGGGTGCATGCGTGTTGAGCTATTGTATGAGTAGCAACCGGAGATGCTGTTCCCGTGCAACGAGCTCACATTTCATGATGGATTCTTGAGGACATCGGGTCGAAGGAGCAGAAGCTCAGCTCGGTAAAAGCCAATAATTCCAAGCGTCGTGGCATGGGTCACGCAATCAACACTTTTGCCTCTGGATCGCCACAAACATCTTTCCATAGGCAGAGCGAAGTGACAGTTTAGTGGGGGACTTGTAAAAAAATAAAATAGAAACGCATTGACACACAAATACGAATATATTAGCTTCGATGTGCTTCAATCTATGACAACTTTAAAAACGTTACAAAGGTTGCTACAGTACTCACATAAATATGGAGAGGATGATAATAGAGCCGTCTGATATAGCCTGCTGAAGAAACTTCATTACCACAAAATCAGGTGCTCGTCGCTCGTCTCCCATTATGCACAGCTGTTCTGGGTGTGCTGACTAGAAAGGAATGGTTACGAAGACACACTTAAGGTAACGAACAATAATCGAGCCGGATTATTAGTATCAGTAAAGAATTGGCCAATGCCACGCGCAGTGAAGACATGTCCTGCGCGAAGCGGCGGCCCTGCCGTGTGCAAGAAACATGGGCAGGAGAGGAGAAACACTAACTGTAGTCCACTTATGCCTTCGCTTAACGACGCATTTCAACTTGGCGATGGAGCGGAGAATGCTCAGTTTTACTGTGGACAGCTGTTGATGAACCAAGAAATGGGCCAATCATATCCGTTTGTTCCTTTGTCCTTGAAGTATTTGCTCGGTTTCTCGTTCCTTCCTTCACTCGTTGGTCCGTCAGCCAGCCACGCTGTCGTCAGGCAAATCACGACGTAACATAGCAAAAAGGCGTCTTCATCTCAGCATGTGACATTGAATGTGCAGACGTGAAAGCTGGTGCAGACGTTATCGAAGACTTACACACGCAAGATAGCTGCGGATTGTAATACCAGGGTCCATCAATTGCCGTCACTTTAGGTACCCGTCGCATGTCCACTCTACAAACATGATGGAATAAATGTGGAAGAGGTACCTTTCCTCGTGAAAGATTTGCATGGTCGTGCAGCCCGGCCATCTGGCGCGCTTGGTACACCTTGGTAACACCTTGGTAAAACCAGTATACGAGAAAACATAATTCTGTTGTTTACAAACAAAAAGCTTTTGCAGCTGCCGCTAGAGTTCCTTCCTCATTCATCCTCATTCTTGCAGCCCTCCGCCTAAGGCGAGTGCGTTATAGAACCTATTGAATTTATCAATGAAAGATGTGTCCGAAAATTCGTGAAGTGCGAATTACACACAGCTTACAGATACGACAGCATCGAATGGTACTTCGAATATACGTGTCAAGCGGAAACTCAAACACAAACCCCTGTTCCAACTGCCGGGGTGCTACTGTTGGACAGTGTTTGCCATAATGTAGATTATGGTCGTACCACACGCTGTGCGACAGATGCAACGGGCAGAGCAGCCACGCATCAAGGACGTTGAGTTGACACGTTCGTCACGCGCGCACGCACGCGCGCAGAAGTGCAGCATACATCCTCATTCTTGCAGGGCCTCCGCTTGGCCTAAGTGCGTTATTGAAGTAGTGGAATTTCTCAAATAAACTGTGTCGCAAACGTTGTAAGGTAAGGCTTACAAACAACCTGAGGATATGATAGCATCGGATTGTAATTTCGAATATACGAGAAAGCATACTTCCGTTATGTGCAAACTCAAACAGAATCCCGTTTTCCTGCTTGCTGTTTTTGAGTCACACGCCACGAAAAATTTCAATCACCTGGAGGCTAACGGCTTCACTGCAAAATTCATATGCGAGAGGTAAACGAACAATATAGGCAGTTTGTGTAATAGTCGCATTGAACGCTTACAAACACCGGTGGTGTTCCGTTGGATCCCGCACCATTATTTCTAACGTCGTGCCTGTAATTGTGTTTATTGCTGCACACTTTGCCTCACGACACTGGCGTATGCATCGCGCCACAGCAAGTGTTAAGAAAATCTATGAGCCGTGAAGCAACGCCATGGCGCGCTGACTCCTCAGGCAGGTCTTCGGTGCCTGTCAATGGACGACAGTGAGAGCACGTGGTCAGTGCTACGGCTTCCCAACTGTACGCTTGTTCAGCGTCTGGACAAGCCTCGTCCAGCAGTGCTTCTGCTGGCACTAGAGCTGTCTCACTGTTTGTCCAAAGTATCGGGAAGTTTCGAAGTGTGAAGTTCTTTTGGAATATAACCGCGATTTTTTTCGCGAGTGTCTAACCACTTCTGTGGGTTGGTTCAGAAGATAGTTCAGTCTGGCGAAGTCGTAAGCACTGAACGGTGGTATGCTTCCACCTTAACACCTTGCGATGCTGTCCATACAGCTAGTTGTGTCTTTCGGTGGCGCGGTGGTAGGGGGTGCGTTCTTACATTCTTCCGTCACGACAGCTCGCACTTTCGGACTCTGTCACCTGAGGCGCTGCTTTTGAAAGGTGCTCACACACGCTTCACTTGGTACGGAACGGGTCCTTCAAGAAGTGGCTCTTGAAACACCATTTTGCGCCGGCGTTGTAGGGGTTGGAGGACGGACTCCGGGATGGAAACTCAAAACTTGGGAGGGATTATTCTACATTATTTGCAAGAGACGTGAGCGTCCAGTAACAGACGTACAGTCATTACGGGCCGGCAGCAACTCGGACGCTGCGGCCCGCGGCAAGAAGTTCGAGAGAGGTGAATCATGGAATCAGGGCATGTCCCAGCATCCTCAGGTCTCTCTGGAAGGCTTCTTATAAGCCCTTCGAGCACTGCAAGTCACGTCATGTTTGACCAATGGGAGAGTCCACTCCGATGACGCCACTTGCAGCCAATGGTAGGCGCCCGTGTCGCGTGGCACACCTGTCGGGGCTCTCTGCGGTCTTGCCACGCAGACTGGCAATCCACTTGTAGGCTGGAGAAGGAGCGGGGGGGGGGCGCTCGTGCACCTGCTTCATTGTCGGATGCCCACCTGCTAATCCCGGCGGCGCAGGAACTTGTTGGCACGTAAACTTGTTGCCTCGGCCGCTTCTCTGGAATGCGCTTTCCTGCTTTTGCATTCCTCAATTAGCTGTGCTGTAATCCGATGTGGTCTGGGGAACTCGAAGTAATCGCAGGAACCAGCTCCATATCTAACAGCTCGTCCTCGCCCCGGTAGTTCTGAATGGCCGGTGAACTCAATTCGCTGGCCAGGAGGAACGCTGATAGAAGCTGCAGGGTACTGGGGTCGAGCCACGTTTGACGAACTTCGGGATCCTTGGCCCTGGAGAACAAACGTCAAACAAACAAAACAACACAGCGCTGCCCCACGTGTAAGCGCAGGCTCTTCGCCCCTGACTCGCCAGGCTATTACTGCGTCAAAATGAACCGTGATCTTTTAGTTCCCCAATTTTGACAACAGTTCCAACCACCCTTCCAAACAGCTATCCATTTCTCCTCGATTGCCGACAAGACCAGAGTACTATTGTTGTTGCAAAACAAAAGGGTCGTTGACGATGCAAACAACAAATGAAAACAGCCGAACATAACTTAAGTGGCCTAACCACACGAGCAGCATGTTTCCAATCTATCGCAGTGGCGTACTTATCGCACGTAATGGTGCCACTGAACAATCTGGTCAACCTCACAAGTACGTAATCACAAGCGCACTAGCCTTGTGGTCACTAAACAAAGCGCGTACTTGCGTTGTAGGCAAACTTTTCATTCACGCTTACTCACGTTTCTTTCCTGAAAGTCCTACAGGACACGTGACATAAACGAACAATTCAACTTGCGGGACTTACACACTCCGCAGAACCCTTAAAATAATGCGTCTTAATAACTCGTTCCACGCATACTTATCAGAGAAGTCAGAATACGGCTGCCCTATACACACACGAGCAACCCACTCATAAATCTGCTTCCTTCCGTCCACACAGGACATGCGCTAATGGAACTAAGAACGCTTCTTCGTGCAAATCATGCACTCACTGAAAATCTACGCGCTTAACCTTAAAAAATTCAACACTTAAAAAGAAAGAAGGTTAAATAACACACGCGCTTTACGATAGGCCTCTCAACGATAACCTTGACCTTCAGGTTACTCACACACACACACAAAAAAACCTATCTACTTATTAATGAGCATCTCGCGAGACTACAAGTTTACTTAAAACGCATCTTTCAAATCTCGGAGCTTTCTCAAACCAAAACATAAAGCTCAAACCTTACACCTTGAAAGAAATCCTAGTCTCAAATCGCGAAAAACTTTCCGATGCTCAAAAATAAAACAAAACACTTCATTTCTACGGAAGGGCTCCTGGCCTCCCTTTCCAAACGCTTACGACTGACTCATACTTTGAGTCGTACGCGGGGTGGACGTAGTCTGAAAGCTACTCTGGCTGCCGAGAGACAACAAAAGGACTGACTAACTATCAGCTCCCCCAAGACGTTACGCTCTCCTGCCAATTTGCGTCCTCGCGCCCCGCTTTCAACACGAACTCGATTGACCGCGTCGCTACTCCCCACCTGGTCTCGTCCTGCCACCTTGCGTTTCTTCGAACTGCACGCTGAGCTATGAAAAGAACTACGGAACGACGAGGTGCTTAACTGCCCCGTGCCCTTTGTCCGCGTCCGCGCAGAACATTCTTCGCGGTCCCCCTTTGACCGGTGGCTCGACCATTTTGGATGCGTCAACATCGTCCTAGACGACCGCACCTTCTTCCTCGCGCCCTGCCCTTTTGGGTTTCTCGCCATCTTTGGCAGCGCTACATTAATTACCGACTTTCGGTTTTTATCGCGCTTCTTTTTAAGGCGCTTTCTCTTTGCACTAGCCTTCATGTCGCCTTCTCGTGCCTCGTGCTGGCCGGTACACATTTCGTCGGCCCGGATCGGCCTCTTACCCGCACAGTCTGAGTGATTTACATTTAAATCTACTCTCACTTTGCCTCGACTGGCGGACAGCCCAACCGACTCTGGCACAATGCAGCAGGCTTTACTCGAGTTAGACAACTCGCACTCTTGCGAACTGCCCTCTGCTACATTGCCCAGCTCACGCTGTGCATCGGCACACAGCCCGTCGGTATCGATCGCTGTCTGACGCGCACAGTCCGAATGATTAACTGAATCATCCCTATCTAGGCTATCTAGACTGGCGGAGAGCCGCACCGATCCCTGAACAATGCAGTTGTTCTCTCGTGGATTACGGAGCTCGCCATCCCGAGAACTACTCTCAACTGCATCGTCCAGCTCGCACTTCACTTCTGTACGCACATCTGGCTCTACATGGGTGCTCGCTTCTGTCGCGTCAACAGTACCCTTTTCCTCGCTAGCAACCTCGCTAACCTTACCAGCGACGCACACGCTCGGTAACTGTGCCAATTTGTTCGCAGCTGGCCTAGCTGTCTCCACAGTCATCTGTTGGCACAGCACCTCGTCGCTCTCACTACGGCCTTTAACGGCCTCTGTTGCCACTAAGGCATCGTTAGCAGCTAGCCTTTTCCCTTCACTTATTAATCGGCAGTCAATCTCACAGGCACTACTCTTTTCGTCGGCTTCTGGCGAAAATCCGCTAGACACTTGTTCTGTACTTCCTACAGAATTCTCAGACAGCCGTTGTCTCTGTGCCAATAACTGATCACAATATTGTATCTCTTTGATCAGCGCTGCCTTCTCTCTCTCATACTTTTCCTCTTGCTCAAGCTTACGTTGATTCTCACGTTCGTGACGCTGACACCTAAGAGTAAGTTCTTGAAGCTCCTGCTTCCGTTCATTCTCGCGTTCTTCACGCTTAAGCTCACTCCTAAGTTCACGACGCGCTCGCAAACGTACACGACGCTCTCGCTCCCGTGGCTCCTGTATCACTTCCCAAGCAAGCTCAATGCTTTTGTGATCATTGCCACTATCATTAATCGCCTTTATGATAGCTGGCGTTTCCATCCGTTCGTCCGCCTCAACTCCCAAATCGTCGCACACCAACAACAAGTCCAACCTCGTCAACCTTCCAAGATCCATGGCAGCTGCCCCGACAGGTGGTTAAAACTGTTTTCCTTAATTAATTTGTGCAAACACACAATGCAACAAATTCCCGATTCCCAGAACTATCAAAATTGAACACACAACCTTTGAGACTGGCGAATCATAAGGAAAAAAACCACGCGCTCACTTACGGTTGCAGCACTCTGCCATCCGGTTCATTTGTCCGCTGTTCCCGGTTCCTTCCGGACTCCCTGGGTCGAAGGCTCGCTCCTTCTTCGATACTCCCAGTCTCTTCGGACCTCTTTCGACGAAGGCTCTCTCTTCTTCGCTCTTCCCGGTTCCTTAGGATCTCTCTCGACGAAGGTTTATCCGTAGCGCTGGCACCAGCTGATGCATTCGGAGGCGATCCTACCGCTGCCAACCAGATGTAGGGGTTGGAGTACGGGACTTCGGGATGAAAACCCCACAAACTTGGGAGGGTTTATTTACATATTATACAGGACGGTGAGCGTCAATTAACAGTCGTGCAGACATTACGGGCCGGCAGCAACTCGGACGCTGCGGCCCGCGGCAAGAAGTTCGAGAGAGGTGAATCATGGAATCAGGGCATGTCCCAGCATCCTCAGGTCTCTCTGGAAGGCTTCTTATAAGCCCTTCGAGCACTGCAAGTCACGTCATGTTTGACCAATGGGAGAGTCCACTCCGATGACGCCACTTGCAGCCAATGGTAGGCGCCCGTGTCGCGTGGCACACCTGTCGGGGCTCTCTGCGGTCTTGCCACGCAGACTGGCAATCCACTTGTAGGCTGGAGAAGGAGCGGGGGGGGGGGGCGCCCGTGCACCTGCTTCATTGTCGGATGCCCACCTGCTAATCCCGGCGGCGCATGAACTTGTTGGCACGTAAACTTGTTGCCTCGGCCGCTTCTCTGGAATGCGCTTTCCTGCTTTTGCATTCCTCAATTAGCTGTGCTGTAATCCGATGTGGTCTGGGGAACTCGAAGTAATCGCAGGAACCAGCTCCATATCTAACAGCGTACAAAGGTAATAGGAGCGCCACGCGCTGTACACAGTGCCAATCAGCGCCACAAGTAACCACATGTCGAAGCAAGCTAAACGCACTCTTGGACATCAAGCAGGGTTGATTCATCATATTTTTTTCTCCTCGTTCATGTCACATTTCTCCATCTTTCAACTTTTCTACTATATGCAGTCCCACAGTACGAAAGCGTGATACACTGCATTCTGTCACAAAATATCGCATCCTGAAGGGTACATTAGATTGCGTCATTTCTTTTGTTCTCACTGCATTTTGTTTTTGTTTTTCCTTTTCGCAGCGCCAACTACCTTCTCGGCTAAAGAATATATTACATTTTGCTCTTCTGAAACGTGCAGAAATTCTCAAACTTGCCACAATATTCGAAATTCCAGAAGAAAATAAATTTCTGGCTAGTTTTTTTTTCTTGGCTTCTTCCATCTTTCACTTCGGCTATTTCACGCTAGGCGATCTCTTCGCGAGCCCTTGCAAATGCAGGTTCTCAAAACCAAGCTTTCTCGCCTTGAAACTTGTCCGGACAACTTGCAAAGTTGAAATGTGGGAGGTTTCGGTTTCTTATATATGCTCAAGCCTCCTTTCCTCGTGTACGAATTTATATCTTACGTCACGTGTGACGTCTTTAAGCCGTAAGTTAATTCAGCCCTGAGCACTACTTTCTGGAAGTGAGATATTTTATTTGCAGAAATAAAGGAAAGGGAATCAGGAAGAAATCACAACGCAGGAAGGAACCAAATTCCTCCAATAGTATTTTTATTTTTCACGCGCACCCGAGGCTTTCGTGCGTACTGCACCGGCTTCCGTGACGACGGAACGTAATAGTGCGCACACGAAGCTACTCTTCCGAAATAGTTGAGTCACTCTTCCGAAGAAAACGTTATCGTGTCCAACCTTCGTGGTCGGCAAGTGCTCACAGCGTAGCAAAATGATGCCCTCTTTGTTTAACTCACGATTATTAGTTGTCTCAGCGCCCTACGTTGGCCATACCATAAATCAGTCTCTCTTATCTCTCCCACCAGCCATTCCCGTCAAATTAAACCCTAGGTCATAAAGTTCGACGCCGTTGCGGCTTCTTTTATTGCGCAGAACTCTGCGAAGACTTTTTCTGAAGAGTAACCGCATTGCCGGTCCTTGTCACATAAAATGAAGCTGAAAAGCGGCTTGTTTTTATTCATGATGCAAACGGTGAGCGTTGGAACGCACGAAAACACTTCAAGCTACATATTTGAGCAAGGCTACGTTCTCCTCCAGAGATTTATGTTAATCGAATGTGGGAGTCAGGCAGCATCTTGTTTGTTTTTGTGACACGTTAGAAAAGAGGGATTACACTCGCATATCAACAATGTCAATTATAATTCATTTCCAGATGACGAATAATAATAATGATGGGCATTGCTTGAAATAAGGGCAATGGACAATTAGGAGGAGGAGGAGGAGGAGGAGGAGGAGGAGGAGGAGGAAAAAACTTTATTCTGGTCCTGTACAAGGTGTTGCCACCTGCCTGGCTAGTCCCATGTCGGGACCGGGAGGTCAAGACTCCTAGCCCTATCACGGGCGTACTGGACAGGCAGGACTTGAGGGATATGATCTGAAGATCTGATCATTCCTAATAACCGATTACGGGAAATGCCAGGGCCGAGCGACCCACACTCCAAGAGCAGATGTTCAAGCGTGCATATCTCCTTTTCGCATGCTTTGCATAAAATATTCACGTCTGTAATGTCATACCATTCCTTTATTTTTGCAGGTGTATAATAAGACTGTGTTTGTAATTGCCGAAGTGTAACTGCTTGTGCTCTGTTAAGCCTATAGTGAGGGGGTGGAAATTCCCTCCTTTCCATGTAGTAATGTTTTGTAATTTCATTGTATGTAATAAGCGTATCTCTCGGTACGTTCTCCAATCCAACAGAATCAAAACCATATGTAAAAGCGGCCTGGTCTTTAAAGGGAAGCTGAAGCGGTTATCAATTTCCATGAATTGCTGGGATTGGGAAGCACAAACCTAATAATTTACGGTTCCGAAATTTTTTTCTTCGTTTTGTTAATATAAGGGGCGGAAATCGCTTTCTAAATCACCCCCGCGGACACGCCCCCATCGCTTCCCGGAGCGCCGGGTGAGGAGGTTACCAGAGGAGAGAACCGGCGAGAGTGACGTCACTGGCGGGGACCGAGCTGCCGGACCGGCGTGCTGGCATGCGCTGGCATGCCTCTTTCCGTCCTGCGCTTCACTGAACGACGCTACGAGAGATTTGCTGCCGCCGCCACTCACGTTTGTTTTGCGATTTTAGTAAACTGTTCTTTCCCTCTGTGCTGCGTGAGTGCCTACAGCCAAGGGCGCCCAACATGCCCTCGTTCTGTGCAGCAATCGGCTGCGCGAACACACGCGGGCGAGACGATGTGGTGTTTCACAGGTTCCCGAAGCACAAGAAGCTTGCAGCGCAGTGCGGTGAGGAGAGATAAGTTCGTGCAGACGAAATCAACTGTGCTGTGCTCGCGCCATTTCCGCGATAGCCGGATAGCCTTACGACAAATGCGGAAACGCGTTGTTGCTAGCGTTGCTGTACTCCGTTTTATACATCAGGTGTAACGCTGTGGAGGCTTGAGATACTTCTTGCAGTGGCTGCGTTCGCACTTAGAAAAAATTCGGTGTTTCTTGACCCGATTTTTGAGAAAACTTTTCATATATAAGCTCAGTTCTGAATGAAAAAAAAAAGAATTTACCCATAGAAACAATCCGTGTACTTATACGGCTGCTAACACGTTCTTTTAAATCAATTTTCTTTTCGGCATTCTTTAATTGCAGCCCGTCGCGGCAGCTTCACGTGCATGCTCGCGCGAGCAAATGCCGCTGGCACGCTGCGAACCATAGACGGAAACGCGCGCAGTAATAAATTTTGGTAACCGGACTTCGTGCGTAGCTTCCACAGCGTTGCACCTGAGGTATAAATTGGAGTATAGGCTTGCCTAGTGACATTCGACGTACGGTTGCAGTTATGTTTACCACACGGTGGTGCTAAAACTGCCTAATATCTTTATGTCAACACTAGCATGGAGCACGCATACCGATTCTTGATCAAGCCACAATCGCAAAGTCGTCGAACCATATTCTGAATATTGCACATATAATCTCCCTGACCATCTCGATCTGGATGTGTATGATAAGCAACTTCCATGACTGTACCTCGCAGCACTGCATGTGCGCGCTTTGAAACGCGGCACTTATGTTCGCGATCGTGTGTCAACGCTCAGAAAACCACGGGACTTCAGACAAGCAGCGGCAAGGTGCTTGATATCGCGGAATTGTACCCGTGTTTACAATCTAATGAGAAGTTAGTCCTTCGGCATTCTTCCAGCAGCAAGTTCCCAGTGACACTTTAGCGCATTTTTTCTCCCGTCATTGGAACGTGCAGCTACATAAAAAAAAGCATACGCAACAGCTAAGATTTCCAGCGCGCGAGGAGGTGGACACATCGCTCTCGCTTTGGGCACACTCAACATCGTCGTTGCCGCCGTTGCCGCCATCGTTTTCCGTATCGGTTGTCGGTTCGAACATGTACGGCGAAAATACAAGCTGTCCGAGACAGCGAGAACGTTCCATAATGCTTACAACTCAGCTATGCAGCCAGAACAGAACAGCGTGCTACGCTCTCAAACGGCGGCGCCGACCGGCGACTGCCGCCACTGACGTCACAGCGGCTCCGACCAATCACGGGCAACAGCGGCGTTCGCGCGATACCTTGAGGCGCTGGTGCGCGTTTTCATGAAAAAACAGCCGCTTGCGCTTGTTTCCGCCCTTTTTGAACGAGATATTCGTGTTCAGGGGACTCAAAACTGTAGAATGCCGCAGAGAACTCATTTTTTTCGAAAAGTGTTTCAGCTTCCCTTTAAGGTCGCGAGCGACGCTGTTGGCCGATTCATTTGGATTGACAGGAATGTCCTCAAGTGAACCAAGGTGTGCCGGGAACCAATAAATGTAACGGGTAACATTTGTTTGCATTTGGTTAATTATTCTAGCAGCCTGCGGGGCAATCTTTCCTCTATTGAAAGCTCTAATAGCTGTTTTCGAGTCACTGTATATTTCTGTGAATCTATCGTCTGTTAGTGCCAATGCAATGGCAACTTGTTCAGCGACTTCACGTTTGCTAGTGTAGACCATGGCGCCGCTGGTGCATTTGCCCTGATGATCCACTACCACCGCCGCGAACTTTGTTCGATCCTTGTAGGCAGCCGAATCCACAAAGCAGGCTCCTCTGCCCCCTTTATCCATTGTCTTGATTGACGCCCTGGCTCGTGCAACTCTCCTGTTGATCTTATGTTTTGAGTGCATATTCCTGGGTAGCTGTGCGACAATTATGTTGTCTGCGAAATCTTGATAAACTTTAGTGTAATTTGCTGGATCCGTATAGGGGTTGATCATGATCTTGTCCAGGATTGATCTTCCCGTGCTGGTTGTAGACAATCTCGCTATTTGTGATGTTTCTTGGGCCTCCGCGATCTCCATGGTCTTGTTGTCTATTCATAACTTGAGCAATTTTGCAATGCTGCTTCAAATTGGGAGCCCCAGTGCGCTTTTCAGAACCTTTTTGATCGCTACGTCAAGCTTCTTTAGTTGAACCTGCGTCCACTTGTACATGGCAGCGGCGTATGAGATATGACAGAGTACGAAAGAGTTGATTAACCTGATGAGGTTATCTTCTTTCATGCCCTTGTGTCTTCCTGCCAGGCGTCTGATCATCCCGTACGCGTTATGCGTTTTAAGGGTGATTTTCTTGACTTCCGTATGGTTTCCACCGTTGGCATCAATGAGAAAGCCTGGTACCTTGATCACGTTGACTATGGGTATATTGACACCATTTACTGTATGTAGGTATATATTGGTTTCCGATAGAGGTTTCCAGCCCTTAAGCCTGCCCCCTTTTTCACGTCCATAAAGTAGCAACTCCGATTTATGTGGGGAGCACCTGAGTCCAATAGGTCTCAGGTATTCCTCCACCGTCTTGATCGCTTCAGTCAGTGCGTCCTGTATTTGCCTTTCACTGCCACCAGCACACCATACAGTCAGATCATCAGCATATATGGTATGGTCAATGCCCTTAATGTTGCGCAGCTTTCTGCACAGACCAATGATGCACAGGTTGAAAAGGACGGGAGAGATCACCGATCCTAGGGGTCTTCCTCAATCTCCGAGCTGAAACACTTCCGAATATGTGTCGCCGACCTTCATCTTCGCTGTGCGTGCTTCGAGAAAGAATTTGATGTACTTAAACATCCGCAATCCCAGTCCAATGTCTTCTATCGTTTTGAGGGTGTACTCATGCTTGATGCTTTCGAACGCTTTTTCCAAGTCCAATCGCAGTATGGCCTTCGTATTTCTAGAATGTCCGTCGAGTATGTGGTGTTTAATTTGCTTCATGGCATCCTGCGTACAAAGTGCGGACCTAAAACCCATCTTATGTTGTGAGTGTATATATTATTTTCCTCTAAGTGGTGTTTTAGCCTATTAAGGATTGCGTACTCAGCGGCCTTGCCCACGCATGATGTAAGTGATATTGGCCTTAAGTTGTCCAAGCTTGGAGGTTTACCCGGTTTCGGTATTAGTATAACTTGGGGAGTTTTCCATTCGTCTGGGACCTCGCCTGAAATCCATGCTTCATTGATGAAGTCTTTCAGCGATTCAATTGACGGCTCATGGAGATTGCTAAGTGATCTGTTTGTTACTCCATCAGGACCGGGGGCTGACTTTCGATTTAGTTCACTTAACACCCTCCGGATTTCGGATGTGATGAACGGTTGGTCGAGCTCAGGTTGAGCGGCTTTCCTGTATTCTGATGGAAGTGGTTGGTCCTGCTCATTTCTAACTGGTAGGTATTTGTCAACTAGTTGTTTGGTAACTGTTTCGATGGGCTGATTCTTAAGGGCTACGTGTATAGCTCGGGCGAGGCTGTGTCTCTGGTTGGCTTTCGTGCCTTTCTTCATCCAGCAGATGCTTGATTAATTTGCACGCCTTGCTGTTCCTTATTTGCCCATCGATTGACTCACAAAACTCGTCCCACTGTTGCTAGCAGAGGGAGTTACAGTGTTGTTAGATTTGTTTGTTAAGTTCTGCGATGCTTTTTCTCAGCCTACGATTTAGCCTTTGGGCCCGCCACCTTCGGGTTATGGCTTCCTTGGCTTCTATTAGGTGGGCAAGTTTCGAGTCCATTATCTCTATATTAGTGTCTGTAACAAACCTGTTGGATGCTGCTTTGATGTCCCTTCTGATGCCCTCACACCAGTCTCTGAGATTGAGTTTGGTGGTTTCTTTTCCACTTTGGCTCTTAACTTACGAAAAAGGTCCCAATCTACTACCTCGATTTCTCGAGTTCGGCCTTTCTCAACTTCCAGTTTACTTCTATCACGTAATGATCGCTGCCAGAATTCATGTTTTTGTTAGTCCATGAAACATGCTCTGCGTTCTTAATGAACGTAAGGTCAGGTGTGGTGTCTCTGCAGACAGAATTGCCGGTCCTTGTGGGATGTGTCTTATCCGTGATTAAGACCAGGTCTAGCTCATCCGCGTGGTTCCACAGACTCCTGCCCTTGGTATTCGTCGTAGCGTAGCCCCATAGCTCGTGGGCTGCATTGAAGTCTCCTAATATAATCAGAGGTCTACTTCCAGCTACATCAGTAGCCTTTTCGAATAATCTCTTGAAGTGTTGTTTCTGGTGTTTCGGATTGCTGTAGACGTCGAGCACGAATAAGCTAGTTTTCCTTTGATTTTTGTGTGAAGTTGGAACTACAACCTCAACCATGAGGTACTCTAGGTTTTTGTCTATGATGCCTAAGTCATGTGAAATATGTGTAAGCTGCTTATTCACAAGCATGTACAGGCCCCTACTAAACGTTTGACACTCTACACTCTAAGAAAAATCCCCGGGAAAACGGGAGTAACTGCGCCGTTAGTCCTAAAAAGGGCGCTTTCGTCCCTCAAAGGACTAACTGCATGAATGTGCGTGCCGTGTGCAAATTTCGGAGAGTAAGTGTTTAGTCCCTGCTCGGAAAGAGAGCAATGGGAGGACGAACGGCAACAGTTACTCCCCAGGCACTTCGCTGTTTTCGTCCGTGTCATGGAGCGATGCGGCGAAAACGGTATTGTCTATAAATCGTGAATGGTTCGAAGTTAGTGCATTGTCTATTGAACTACATGCAAAGCAGCACCTTGCCTCTTCGAAAATTACGTGAAACTTAAAACTGGAATATGAAGAGGCATGCCCTTCGTGCGCACCCCATAAGTGAGCGATACACATTAAACGCGCAAGTCATTGATAGACGGCTAGATTTTCTTGGTCAATAGTACCTAAGTTCCTTCCGTTCCAAGGAGGTTGCGAACTGAAGCGATGTGTAGCTCAAACGGCACACGCTAAGTGACAGAGAAATTGCCCTTCTCTGTCGTCTTCGATGCCCCGTTTGAGCTCGCTACACGTATACATGGCGTAGTGCCTCAGTTTAAATCACCCTAAGAATACTCGGGCTGATTTCTTTTCGCAGTCGGTTATGGTTGCAAGTACACTCAACGTTAGACTCTCACTGCATAGCTTGCACAAAATACGGAGTCACATTTATATTGCCGCACTTGTGTTCCCATGCTTAACCTTGTCTTAATATCCCGTCTTGTCAACCTAGCGGCGTGGCCAAGTGGTTAGAGTACCCGACTTGTGAGCGAGAGGATGCGAGTTCGAATCCTGCTCTCGGGCGCGTGTTTTATTTTCAGCTCATTAATTTTTTTTATTATGGTATAAATGCCTAATTTAATTAGTTCCACCTTTGCGGAGCATCGGAACGAATTACCGTTACTCCCTTGAGGACCATCGGGCAGGGGCAACTGTTAGTCCCCGAAGGAGTAAGCGCATGGGGAGTAACAGTTCATCCCATGTCAGTTCGTCCCCAAAAGGACTAATGGTTGTGGCAAATCAGTTAGTCCCCAAAAGGACTAACCTCCCTACCCCTTTTAGTCCTTTTTTTCTTAGAGTGTATGGCCCTGTATCCAGTGAGTATGGCATATCTATATCCTGTCTCTTGAAGTGCGATAATTTCCGGTTTAGACTGAACTGACCTAAGGTATTGCTGGGTGATGGTACGTTTGTTATTGTACTTCCCGCAATTCCACTGCCATATTCGAAATTCCCTCTTAGTGTGAGCCATATTGCATATTCATCTCGCCCGCCTGGGGAGTACGTGTAGCTCTGAGGAATGACGACCCGCATTGTACCCTTACGTCCATTGACATAGTCATCATTTCCAGGGTATCGATTCTTTCGCCAAAAGCCTTCAGTCCCTCCTTAGGGTCATTCAGTGCCGTATGTATTTGGCTTACATTCATACCCGCCGTGGTTGCTCAGTGGCTATGGTGTTGGGCTGCTGAGCACGAGGTCGCGGGATCGAATCCCGGCCACGGCGGCCGCATTTCGATGGGGGCGAAATCCGAAAACACCCGTGTGCTTATATTTAGGTGCACGTTAAAGAACCCCAGGTGGTCAAAATTTCCGGAGTCCTCCACTACGGCGTGCCTCATAATCACAAAATGGTTTTGGCACGTAAAACCCCAAATATTATTATTATTGCATTCATTGTCAACTGTGAGACACTGTACATAAGCAGCTGCATGTTGTCTTTGAAAGCCTGACGCCAGCGCTTGTTTAACTTCCTCCATCTGTGTTTCAGTGTTCGTGAGCTTACTTTCAACAGCCCTACGCTTGGCTGACATGGGTCCCTCCCCAACAGGCGCGGGGACTGGGGCTTCATTGCGTGTATTAGTGCTTTCTTTGTTTTCTGCTTGTTTAGCCTCGCTTAAGAGTTTCCTTATTGCCGTCATCTCTCTAATAATTTTCTGATTCATTTCTTTTAGTTCTGCATTATCTTTCTTACGTCTTTGCATTTCACGATCCCTACTTTGCTCTGGGGGTGGGTCACAAACCATGGCACTTACCGGATCGGTACGCGCGCCGTCGGCCCAGATAAGTCTTGTCTTGTTGGTGTCCTGGTGAGGCAGCGTCTTGTCCGCTATAGCCATTCCCTTGACTTTGTCGGCCCACGTGGAACGTTGCTTCCTTCCCCGGCTTTCGATGCAGCCTGTTGACTGCGATCTCTTGATCCGGATCGCGCCCTGGATTGGGATCTCGATCTCGGTCCGGATCTGGACACGCTTCTTCCCCGTGAGCGTGAGCGACTTCGGGACGTGGACCTGCCGCGGGACCTTGATCTCGGCGGCGGGTCGTTATGGTCCTTGTTGACGGTGGTTGCTAGTGCTCTTTCGTTTTTCGACAATTAGGCGCATGCAGACACAGGCGCAGACCATTCCATATGCAGCATCCTGCAGAGTGTAATTACGACCCATGTGTGTGCGTGCGTGCGTGTGTGTGTGTGTGTGTGTGTGTGTGTGTGTGTGTGTGTGTGTGTGTGTGTGTGTGTGTGTGCGTGCGTGCGTGCTTGTGTGTGTTTTTGCCTACATTGCCATCATTGCCACTGTCCTGCTACTGACTGCCGGTCACCCAATCGGCTGCACTTCGGCATCGCATCCGTTTATCGCATTGCTTAGCTTCGTGACATTTCTTGTTTCAACCGCTCGTTTATTCTTTCATTCGCTAGTCTTGATATAACATTCCAGAAGAGTGCCAAGTTTATCGCCTATTTATTTGTATTTAAAATTATTTATTTTATTTTACTTGACTTTATTTATTGAGACTGCGACAGGGCGTCTCGGGAGAAAATAGCAAGGGTCTGCTCAAATATTTGCAGCGCCTTGAGCTCCGTCACGCTGTAACGCTGGTTGTACGTAAAGCTCGCAACGCTCCATCCAGCTGACAACATACGAGAGTAATGCGCGAAGCCTAGCGCTGCGCTTTCCGCATGCGCACTCTGATCACCTGCAGTTTCGCAGAGTGCCCCCGCAAAGCTCCTCTGCGTGCTTCACTTTCTCTCATTGTCTAGCGCGGCCGCTTTTCAAGGGAATGAGCAGCTATGCCCGGCTATCATTTTGTTTGTACGCTTTGCGTTAACTCTGGCCAAGTTAGACCTTTGTCTAGCGGCAGCGGCTCCTGCTTGCGTAGTAAAGGAGTATGTAGAGCTAATCAATTTACTGCGCATAGTTCAACGCCGCTCGTGTAGCTATAGCGAATTCACAGAGTTTTCTTCTTTATTATGCTGGCAGTGAGCGGCTGCTTTGTTACCCGCTTTAGACCGCGCGTCTCTGTACGCGACCTGTTTCTTTTTTCTTTTTTGTGTGTGTGTTACTTTTATCCAGCGTTGGCAAGGAGGAGACGTCTGGCATTGCGGAGTAATCGAACCCTTGCTTTACGGCAGGAGAACCGTCAACTGGGGCGTCGTAATCGATAAATAAACGCGAGCTCGACAGGGACACAAGCGGAGGACGACGACATGAGCGCTTGCTCACAACTATAGTATTTCCACTGAAAGGAATATCAAATGAAAGCATGGCTCATAGTAAGCGAAAAAAAATTGTCGTGTGATAGCTTAACAAGGATTTGAAACTGTTCAGGAAGCTGCTCGGCATTTCTTTAAACGAGCGTATTTATTGCGAGTGCTGTCGTCCTTTGTGTCCCTGTGGCGCTCTCTTTCCCGTTAAAAGCCCTGCGCACAAAGTGTCGCCCTGCTTCCGTTCCGTGCACCGGGCATTGCTGCCCTCGACCACGCTGGCCAACGAGCTCCGCTGCGTAAAGCGAAAGAAGCGTTTTTCTTGCTGTAGCGCAGGCACAACGAGAGGGACACACTGCGGG
Organism: Dermacentor albipictus; assembly: GCF_038994185.2. Lineage (NCBI taxonomy): Eukaryota > Metazoa > Arthropoda > Arachnida > Ixodida > Ixodidae > Dermacentor > Dermacentor albipictus. Next base: position 178,710,385 of record NC_091823.1, on the reverse strand, counting down.
CTTTTTCTTTCTTTCACTTTACGTCTTATTTTCATTCTTCACGCTGCAGCAATGTATAACTTGTTTATGTGCTTCGCGTCATCCAGCCAGTGATTTTTCTGTAAAATCGCAACATAAACGTTTGTGCATTAATTCCATATTGAATTTCTTCTTAATACGTTAACTCACTAGACATGTCCAAATAGGTCGACCATAGTAATTTGTAACAAAAGGTGCCACACTCGCCATGGAAACGACGACGCAAGGACCGTGGAAGTGGCCGATGCACTATCGAAAGTCAGCGTCCCCCTGAATTCTTGGCTGAGACACGATAGCCGCAGTATAGAGAAGAAAAGCAGCCTTTACAAGTATGCATAAATGTGCTACAACTTAGTAAAGAAATTAAAATTAAATCATGGGGTTTTACGTGCCAAAACCACTTTCTGATTATGAGGCATGCCGTAGGGGAGGACTCCGGAAATTTCAACCACCTGGGGTTCTTTAACGTGCACCTAAATCCAAGTACATGGGTGTTTTCGCATTTCGCCCCCATCGAAACGCGGCCGCCGTGGCCGGGATTCGATCCCGCGACCTGCAACTCAGAATTGCGGAATTTTCACATTTGGAAATAATGAAAACATCAACTAGTTTTCTTTGTCATTGTAAAGCTAACACGATTTGAGTGGATGGATGGTGATAACCCGTCTCATCTCATTCCGCTTCCCCGTTCCCCAGATTTCTTTCCTCCTTCTCGTTTTCCTATAACGAGAACTACACAGGAAATAATTACTCCACAAAAATGTTGTACAAAGAAAAACATGGATTTCTACTAGTACTAGTCACTCATAAGAGCAGGCACTTGTACTCAACAATATAGAGAACTAGTGTTATTTTTAACAATATCATCGTTATTGTTATTATCACTGTTAGTTTTCCAATCGATAGTCATTTACACTATCGGTGGAGTAGAGAACAGTAGTATCGATAGTCAATTTACGGATATTTTTGCGTCACTGCATGCTAGTGGACGACTGATGCCTACTTTTCGCAGAATGCTTGCGACGCACTGCTTTTAACCGAAGCATTGAGCGTAGAATGAAGAACGTCATCAACTGACGACGGGCGCATCGAAGAAAGTGCATGGGGTGCGGCAAGTCAGCAGAAGATATTCTGCAAAAAGTACAGAAGCCTGCCACAGCTACAAAAATATGCAAATTCATGGCGGGTTCAAGAACAAAGTCGCCGCTGCTCCGACCATCCGTTAAAGCGCACTTTACGGCACCTTTGAAGCCACTCCGATGCGGCGCGGACGGTTCGATATCTTCAGTGAATGCCTGAAGCTGAGGGGACGAAATTTAGTCACTGAGTTAAATCAAACAGCACGTTCATTTGAATATACCTGACGCCCGGAGTTAGCGTCGTCAGAAGCAAAGAGCTCCACGAGCATAAAGAAATCAAGATATAGAGTGCAGACGCACGTCGTTGGATCAAGTCAAACTTTCAGCTGCATAACCTCCCTAAAGAGGACGTCGCCGTGTTGCATTTGTGACGGTATCTTTGGAGCGTGCACGTCAATATTGACGTTTCCTAAGCGTCTGCCTGCTTCTCCTAATCTGTTAAACACAAAACGGTCTTTACGTGTCCACTGCCTCCATCGGTTGAGCCCAATGAATGTGCGCGTCTTCATGGAATGAAAATTAGGAAAAGGTTGTTAAATTCTGAAACTGTACCGCAAGAACAGCAAGAATGCATTTTCAGATAATATTTGCCAAGAAACGATTCCCTAAAGTACTCCCATTATCTCAATGGTAAAAGCCTGGAGCCTTATTTACAAAACGCTCTTACGCTAAAATTGCTAGTAGAGGAAATTCCTGTCAATGCTGGACGCTGGGCATATCATTAGCGAATGCGGCCAGTCAATGGCAGAGAGCGCTTACGAACGAACACTATGTGAATTCAACCTCTGATTCTTTAGTAAAGTACAAAAAAATGCGCCATGCACTGGAGCCTTTGCTCCAGTGGTGCGGTAGTTAAAATGACCAGGTAACGTCGGAATGTGACAGACACATAGTACTGCATAGACATTATGTCCGCAAAATTCGTCGGGAAAGATATCGTGGTTATGGTATTGCCGGAGAAGCGAAACACGTTGATGTTGCGTGCAACAGGTATCGCTGGCGTGTGTGCGAAGACGGTTTCGGAGGAAATCCGGAAAAATATGAAATGTGTGTTTTTTTAGTCGCCAAATGTAAAGGCTCCGCCTTATTAAATTCTGAAGTATTTCCTGTAAAAAGACACAAGCAACTATTTCTCCTGCACTCCACTTGGACGGTGTCCATTTATTGACGTAGTTTTCCTGATGTAAAATATTTGTAAAAGATTCGTAGAGAACAACCCGATACGTGGCCACATACTGGCTGTGCGATGAACCCAGAGTGCCCATTGTTAAGGGTTAATTGTGTTTTTTCCAGGCGAGATAATACACAGCTTTAGTTGGGCGTCCGCAACCAGCCACGTACGCCGCGCGCGAGGTCGTACGTACGTAGGGAGCGCGCGGGCACGATATGGCAATAGGAGGCCGGACGCAGAAGTTGAGAATGGAATTGCATACTTGCACGCGCTGGTGCCGGTAGTGTGTGACTCAGCGCCGCCATATGCCACCTTCTGAAACTGTGTAGCCTATATTAGCTGCCCCGAAGTCAAGCCACAAGCTGGCGTCACATCTACGGCAAGAGCCATGCCGAAAAATGCGCTCTCGTGAGCACGCGAGAACACGCGAGAACGTCCCGCAAAGCGCGCACAGCCCGCAGCGGACGCTACGCAGCTTTTGCAAAGCTGCGGCCTGCGCACTCCTGCACTGCGCACTCCTACGTACTGCGCATGCGCGCTGTCGACTACGTGGATTTCCTACGTACGCAGAGCTGTAGTGCACGCCCGACTAAATCTGTCAGTTGATGGTATTTAGCATTCGGCAGAGAGCATTCGTATTCATCCTCTTCTTCTGCTTGCCCGGACCGGGCCGTCGCAGTATTGCAATGCAGAAGTCGGACGTGGTGTTGAAAATATGCTGACTCTCAACTGGGATGACTTGGCGACAAGAAGTCACGGCTGGTTCGTGCATGCTCACGTACTATTTAGCGCAATATATATAGTACATGTATCTTAGCATTTGGATCAGAAATATTTCACATTTTACTTCGCAATTGCAAGTTGCTTATTTAATTTCACCTTATTGTCCTAAACAAAAGTGATACTTATACTTTTTTCACCGCCCAATTCATGGCCGCTCAGAAAAGTTGGTTAGACCATGTGATTAAGGAACAAGAACGAGCCATCTTCTGTATGCAGCCTTGCCGCAGCCTGTAAGTAACCTGCAAATGCACATACGTTTGACTAATTCCGCCCGATGGCATTATGGCGAAGGTTCCAGGTAATCCCGAAAGACCACGGAGTGCTGCAGCGGTCGCCACCTCAGTCTTAGCATGACGATGCAGGTGTCGGGGCCCGTGCCAGCGCCAACAACTGCAACTGTTGTCCAGGCGCATTCGAAATAATCGGGAAGGTTCTGTGGCACCGAAAACATTGGCGTGGAAGATTAGATATCCATGCCTGAGCTTGTGAGTGCCCACAACAGACGGGATGCAACTGGGATGTTGGCCAACCCGATGTTCTATTTGCGATACACGGCCAGGGTATGGTTTGAAAACCACGATCTGCTGCAGCTCCCAGAGGTGATGCTGCTTTGAAGACTCGATCTGCTGCTCAGTTCACAGACCAGACTGTTTAAATTCGACGGCGCGAATATTCCCGCGCTCACTGCCACTGCTGCGCCGATATGCCCGTCCAACTAAGTTCAGACACATGCCGTATCACGCACCCTCCGCGTCGCCGACGGGCGAACGCCCACCGGGCTCTTAATGTGCACTGCTCACGTCGCCGGTCACCTTCCCACTGTTTTGTTTCCGGTGTTGGAATAGTGCCCTCGCGGTATTGCCCTGGGCTTCTCATAGTCTCATTCCGCCCTCTTGACTGCCCCAGAGCTACGACAATGCACAAGAGACACAATTGCGCTTATGTTCGCTCGATGATATCCACCTGCCACCGCCAGGCCTCATGCACGTTGTTGTGACCTCGTTTCCGCCTGTTCCTAATGGCGTCCATGTGGTGTGTCGCAGTACTCATTTAATGCTTGAAAGGAACGTTGCCCTTCCGCACATCCTATACTCACCTGATCATACTCCCTCTCCTCAACACTGACTACTTAGCGCAAGCTATCTCGGGAGGAATGTCGCTGGGCGTCATTTTGCTTGTCAATGGTTGCGAGATATACGCACTAGACGCTCAAATTCTGCCATCACCCGCAGGCAAGTATGATCCGCCCAATACCGAAACCGACTTACTAAGCACTATGATTGTGTCATTCATTCTTCTTATGTATGATGCTGACATACGCCGCGCCTTGGAGGCTCATCGCACCGTCTTTTTTTTTTTTAATTTGATGGTCGTCCTTTAGGCCAGATGTCAGTGGTAACTCACCGTGTGTAGACCAATGGCGCCAATCTCATACGTCGACGTCCGTAATGCGGTTCCCATGCCCTAAATCAAGTCATGCAGCAATTGGAGTGCACCAATTTGAAAGGCAAAAGGGGTTTACCACTTCTTGGCTTAAACACCTAGTAAACGTCAGTAGATGGCATTAAGTAGGCCGCATTGAAAGTCAAGGCATTGTAAGGTGCGACCAATACAGGCAATTCATAAGTAAGATATAGCGGCTGCGAGGAGTAACCGAAAATGTCCATAGTGTCTGATTAATATCTTTCTTTATTTGCATTTTCACAATCCACACTATTAACTATTCATTGCCATGTCCCAATTCATGGGATAGCAGTATTTGTAAATAAAATACATAACTACAGACCCATCAAAATGACGGAGTTATCAAGCTTCATAACAGGGTGCTATCAAGATGAGCAAGAACAATGTCACTGAGAATGGGTGCGAGACAGAATCCAATATATCCTCCCTTGGAAACACCGCCAACTCGCGCCCAATCCCTTGTTATGTGTTCCAAGTCAATCACGTTCCCCAGCAAACATTATGCATTAAGTGGATAGTTCGAAAGCTACTCAGGTGAGGAATGTTGAACGTGATTGAACGTTGAATGTGAAAACGCCCACCAAATAGGAGAGCTTGAAAACCTTGAAGACACTTCGGCTTGACTTGCTAAAGGTTGATCGAACGCGTCTCGTAGCTTGATGAAATAAATGTTTCGACAACGACTCGCCTGGATGGGAGGAGCCATGTGTAATCGATTAGAGCTTGAAAACGTCCATGAAAACAGATAGGCTAGAAACTTGCAACAGTTTAGTTTAACCGAACAGGCTTGCGTGTGGAAGCCGAAGCGTGCTAAAAGCTTTTAACCTACCCTTTCTGTCCACGTTTGCACTATTTCATTTGTTGAGTTTGTGCGTAAAGTTCAATTTACAGGGCGTGTATAATCCGAAGTACAAGAATGTATGTGCAACACGTTTGAAACATCAATTTAATGGCGCGAACAATCTCACTAAATGTCCACTTATGGGTGTTTTGTAGAGTGTGACCTCAGAAAATTTACTGGGACACCTGATGTTTTCTAGGGATATAGGGTTCAACTCACGAATTTTCGAGTGAGGTGCTCTGGCCATGGCGCGATGGTGATTCCTTTTTAGTCTTATAAGGCACGCCTAGAAGAAGACAAGTCCACTTGTCGAAACATTGGCTCCTGCTTTCACCTTGTTCTCGTTTCGCTCATCGTCTTGAATTTCAATCTCCCGCCTTCTCCGTGTTTTAATGGCATGTTTTGTAATTCAAAAGTAATGATTGCATCATGTACCCTATTCGCGCCGATATAACGCGTTTCCTTTTCGAAATTTCCATCCTCTGAAAGCGCTCCGCGTTGTATTCAGGTTCGTGAGAATTATATACGTAAGTTATTTCTTTTTTTTTGCACTTACGGCGAGACCGGAAGTCCCCGCTTGCGCCATATATATGGGCACGCTATTTAGGTGCAAATAAGGTATATGCACAATGGCCAAGACAATCATATTGTCGTCTACAGGCACAGCATGAACAGCGCGCAGCACAGTTAACCATGCAAACATTCAAATAATTACTGGAAATAAAAAGGCAAGTTAAACCCTCCATCGAACGAGGTTACCGCTCCTTTAGGAGGCCATTCTGATTAAAGAAATATTTCAGCTGCCGAAACATCCGAATCAAATGCGGTTTTCAAGAATTAGTCGCTTCTCTCGTTTAGGTTACGGAAAAGTTGGGGCATCTAACAAAGCTCGATACACGTTCAGGGCGGCCGCGTTTTCCTCCATCGCAGAACCTCTGAACGGTGAAGTGAGAGCTCTTGGTCACGTCAGCCGTCCTGAAAACAAAACCAGAAAACGCACTCTTCCATTAAATTTTTTTTTTTTGTCGCGGATCGGCTTCCACGTCATGGAGGACATTCAAAGGCGGTCATTACAGCGTCACGAGCCAATTAATAGCGCATAATGGCCGAGTGCTCCTTCCTTTTCGGGAACGCGCAACCGGCTGTCGTTACTGATTGGCTGGCAGAAATGCTATGTCCTTCGCTTCGCTGCACAGAATTGGTGAAACGGAGCATTGATGCTCGACTTTGCAGTTGCGTTGCCGAGGACTTGGCGTGGCAATGATCGGAATACTATACGTAATATGAAAGCTCAGATTTGAGGCTATTTTGCTGGGTCTTTCCTTCTTGGAGTGCTACAATCCTCTGTTAGGAACCTTTAAATGCTTAGCGTGGCAGTGAAAATGCTGATTTTTATTACTTTGCGTCAGATTTCTCTTTTGAAGAATAACAATTCTCAATGTTTTGCCAGAGCTGCTTAGAGTGAGTGAGTAGCCCCTACACATCGTAATATGACGTTGGCACATAGCAAATCAGCTAAATGCGTCGTCGAGAACTTACGTGTACGCTGTTATAAAAAGAACGTACGTTCATCTTTGCTATAGATTTTACATCTTCGTTACTGTCGAAAGTGAACCGGCTTGTAACTACGAGATGACAAGTCGGGCCAGTTGCTTGATGTTCATAAAGACAGATTTTGAAGCGCAACAGCCCGCACCGAAAAGGAGGATGGTCCTGTCTGCATTTTTTTACATTTCATTATTTCGGCGTGTTGTTCCGCTTCAAGAGCGCTTTTGTAACTAACATGCTCCTGTATCAATAATTTAAGTTGAGGTGTTTGCAATCCTCGCTGCAAAACTTGAAGTTTCAGGTTCAGGTTTGGAAAGCTATCTTCAACGGCCTCATTAATGTAATACACGCAAAGGCTTAGATTAGGACGATACACCGTTTGCGGGCTTTGCATCGCAGATTGAACAGCGCTCACCGCTTTATTCGGCTCTTTTTCGACTAGGCTATAGGAATAAGAACCTGTTTGCCATAGGATAACAGGTGCTAATTGGGGCAAGATAGAAGCTTGCGGCAATTATCGCTGAGTTGTGGTTTATTCTAATGTGAAACAACCCCAATGTTTCGTATCTTGTAGCAATAACGAACCGAAAACATATTTTTTAAGGCACCGACGTCGACTAACCACGCTCTCGGATGAGACCAAGACAAACCACTTAATGGCAGGACGCCTCGGCCTCTTAAATTTATAAAGTGCGCAGATGACGCACGTAATGCACGGTGTGTTTACCAGCGGCCGAAATCCGAAAATAGATGGCGCGTCGCATCGATTCGGCGAGATGCTTTCGTAACAATTATTTCCTGCTTACACTGTGCATACGAGAGAGAGAGCAGACACGGAGCCTAGTTGCCCAAACAGGAAACATAGACAGTGCAACACCGTGTTCTGCGAACCTCTTACGCGTAGCTGACGTGTTCAACATCAGCTGTCGTTAAAAGGGCTTTAGTGGAACTCCGGCCCCGCCGTGCCCCTTCCCCTATCACGCCGAGTGTTTGCAGCGCGCTCGCTTTCCACAAAACCCGAGAAGGGGGCTATTCCTCATCCGTCTCCTAATAGCGCCGCACAGGCGCTTGCAAGATTGCTGTGCTATTATTTGATTTCGTTGCTTATTTTGGGTGTCTTTTTCTTTTTTATTCCTTGCGCTCGGGTGGCGGCCGAAGGAAAGAGGCCTTCCTTGGAGAATTGAAAAGCGAGTGCTTGTTGACTTTTGATTTAGAGAGGCGAAGAATGAATTAGCGGCCAAGGAGGTGGTGGTTGCTCTCTTGACAAAACATTAGTGAAAGAGAGAGCCCGTGCTGCTATTTACCCCCTACCCCAGTTCTTTTTCTCGCGTTTCTTTTGGTGTCGCAATCACAGAAAGAGTTATTTTCCCTTTATTCTGTTTGTGTATATAGCGAAGCTATCAAGCCGCAAATGGGTGAACGAAGCCAAACAGAAGCGTAAATTATTTGACTGTCATTTGGCGTAGAGTGCTGTTTGCCCTTTTAATTAATGGTCGAATATACAGCAAGAACACGGCCGCAAATATTAATCCGCGAACATGTACAGGTAGCAAAAACGTGTGGACTTTTCCCTCTAGAAAAAAAAAGCAATAACTCAAGAAAAAAATAACGCTGGTGGCAATATTGCTTTGTGACCAAGTTTTTCTTCTGTGGCTTACGCTGAACAAGTTTTTGCTTATAGGCTTCCAATTTATCTGGGTGCCACCACATATCGTCAGGAAGTCGTTGCTTTGTTTTATCTGCACAAATGTATTGAAAAATAACGTGCCTGCGGCAACAAGCAGTGGCTATTGCAGGTTGAATGGATAATTTGACATCGTATTTGTCCTCGGCAACATAGAATAAAAATGTTACAAGCACTAAACAAGGTTATTTAGTCAGTCATAGCGTATTCGTGAGCATGAACCCGACGCTGCTAGGTGGAATCGCAAGCGTCCTCGCTCCATGGACTCTTCGCAAGCCTTATCATGGGGGCTCGAGTCAAAGCGGCCACCAATTTGTACATAAGCAAGAAACTAGAGGGCGGCGTTTAAAGTGTCCTTACTTAAGGACACAAAAGTGCCGACTCAGTGCTTTCGTATATATTAGCACGAAGCGTATTAGGCTGCTAAGAAAACCGATATGGTGGCAGACTGACACATGCATCAATGTACCTTGTAGGCGTGTGCGAATAGTAATCTTTGCGACAGAGTTGAATACCAATCGAATAGTTCCAGAAATATTGACTAGTTTTCGAACAGTTTCTCAGTATTAAACAGCTGTTTTCAGGAACATGGTAGAACGATGTTTGCGTCCGAGTATTCATTATGCTTGCATTTCTGTAATTGAATTGGACGCCACTGGCCCATCGGAATTTAAAAGCACAAGCCCGGGAAATCTGCCTCCCTGTGCGACGTTGCCGGCTCTATGCACTATACTTATTAGAGTTTCTTATGGGAATACTTTGTTCGGAGAATACTCGGAGAATGTTCCAGTTTACAAGTAGTCACTGTATGATTCGACGACCAAATCGAAGAGGGCAGTATCTGATTCGTTATTTGAAATTTTGGAATATTCGTACACCCCCAGTACGCAGCACATGCGTCAGTGGTGGCTATGCAGAAGCTATTAGCTATGACTGCAGAAACAACTGATATGGAAGCTGGAGTTTGTATAGCTGTTCTTTTTGTTTGTGTGAGCGCGCATGCATCTAAAGTACACTTCGGTGTAAATTTCTGGCAGTACAATCAGTTAACACCTGCCATACCCGTCTCTACGTTATCTTATTTTGAGCTGATCGTTGGGCTAGCTGGTTTTCCGTAATGCAAGTGGCAACTCAGTGCGATAAGAACCAAAGAGACAAGAACGATGGACGAAGACAAGCGCTTGTCTTTGTCCACCTTTCTTGTCTCTGTGGGTTTAATCGCCCTGAGTTGCTACTTGAATTATTTAGAGCTATTAAGACGAAAGCCTTGGGTGTCTATGCTGGCGCTGCCTTTGTCGAAGCGGTGCCGTGACGAAAAATGACCGTTGCCGCGAAGAGTAGGAACACGCGCACTCCACAGCTTTAGGCAGCCAGAACTGCGGTGCCTACGTGGTGTCAGGAACGCGATCTCGTCTCGCTCGCCGAATGCTCAGGTTGGCTTCCCACCCAGACCGAAATGTACGAAATTTTCTTTTCAAAGCCAATAATTTAATTAGCTTACAGGAATCTCCCTGAGAAGTTTGACATCAATTCGACCATTTTTGTCGTGTTTTCAGTCTTTGCGCCGTCGGCCATGTTTGGTATAATCGATCGGTCGTGCCGACTAGACCGACGGGTTTTCGCCTAATGGGGCATATAATGCTTTTGCGTTAATACCATGCCTAATGGGGCAGCGCACGTTAACCGTGGTAAAAAATAAGAAAAAGAACAAATATATACAAAATGATCCCGACACTGCAACATCCCATGCAAGAACCTTTCCCCGCTAACAAACGAAGAACTTGGCGTATCGCTCACACATGCGTTAATTAAAGGCTATGTAAACGCTTCCATCATGTGCGGAATATTTGTCCTGTCCAAAAATTTGATCCCCTGAAGCGCGCATATAATAGCCCCACAACGCCATTTTATGAACGTTGTAGCAGTCTATCTTTGGTTATGTACTGCAAACAGCCACATTCGAAGACACGGAATTGTGTGAGAGAGAGTTTGTGCTCTCGAATGCATCACTGGAATTAAAATTTTTTATTTAGCTGTTTTACATTTAATGGTAAATAAATGTTGTAACAACTGACTAATTCCGGGAGACACTATCTCATGATGACAGCGGACGTTAATGGGATTAGTGTTGAAGCAATCTAGCGACACACCGAATCGCTGAGGAAATCATTATTTTGAATCTACAGTGGCGATCATGCAATTTCCGTTGTTTGGCCTACACGTGACATCCACTTTCTACGCGTTGGGCTGGAAATAAAAAAAGAAGAGAGCGGTGCCCTTCTCACCCATGCTCGTTCCCGCTTTGGCAATACATTTCTCAACGAGATGCTTCTTTTCCTTTTCGTTTGACTTTCCCGCCGTTGCTGATGGCTTTGCACATGACGGAATAACAACAATACGTCGTCGTTGGTATGCAGTCTTCATCATTTTATCACCTTCATGCGATTGTGATCATTCCTTCATTGCCCTGTCATGGTCATCCTTCAGCGATCTTCCTTCTGTCGCTGTCACTGCGTGGTCATATGGTCGTCGTCGCTTCGGCATCTTCAAGCTTTCGTCATCATACCGCTAGCGTTGTTCCATAGTAATCAGTGAGTAGCAGTCAACCAATCGTTGTATTGCTACTGGCGTTATTGTGGCGCCTTCAAAGAGTGGCTTTCATGCCGTTGTGGTGTTTCTAATGCCTTCATATTGTCCTAAGGATTTCACCGTCTGTATCTCGTGGTCTTCATGCCTTTACCATCCCGCCATCGTGGTCATTCCACATTTGAGAGACAATGGCCACCAAACCGCCGCCATAAAATTGCAATCCCTTTACCATCGTCTTCCTATCATCGTCGTCTTCCAGCCGTCGTCGACATTCCAGCTCCGTTATTCGCTTCGACACACCGTCACCGCCACTCCAGCATCGTCGTTACGTTGTGATACACTGACGAGTGTACCTTATTTTTAACACCATCACGCCGTCGTCGCCATGCAGTCTTCATAATTTCATTGAAATCATTCCTTCGTTGTGATACCGTTATCATTTATCCACCGACTTCGCTCTGTCGTTACTGCATTGTCATGTCAGCTTCAGCACGCCACCGACGACACACCGTCATCAACATTGCGTCGTCATTCCATATCCGCCATTCTGCCGTCGTCAAGCTATCGAGGCCATGCACTCGTTACTATGCCGCAGCCGTCTTACGGTTATCGTCATACGATCATCATCATGCTATTTCCACTTCATTGCAACCATGCAGTCGTCATCATTCGGTCTTCGTCATGCGATTGTCGCCAATGCATTGTAATACAATCATCATTCATTCGTGGTCTCCGTGATATCGTTACAGTCGTACCATCATCGTCATTTCATGGTCTTCATACTGCCGTGATCACGCTGTCGTCGTCATACAAGCGTTGTCATTTCGTTCTCGTAACACCACCGTCATCCTACTGTCGATGTCATTTCTTCTTCATTAAATCATTGTCATTTCACATCGTCATAGCGCCCTCGCTTCAGCGTCGTCATCCTACTTTGTAACGCCGTCGTCATTATTCCATCGTCCTCATTCATTCTTCGTCATTAAATCTTCCTCATACATCCGCACTCATTGTGTCGTTGTCATACAATCGTAGTGTCGAAAAGTCGTCATATTCCACTGCTTCACCCGCCGTGGTTGCTTAGTGGGTATGGCGTTGGGCTGCTAAGCACGAGGTCGCAGGATTGAATCCCGGCCAGGGCGGCCACATCACGATGAGGGCGTGCGTCATTATGAGATCGTGGGTTTGGCACGGAAGACCCCATAGTTTAATTTTTAAATTACATTGCCGCCGCATTCACACTGTTTTGTAATAGCATAGTCGTGCCATCAATGTCATTGTATTTTATTCATAAATTCGCCGTTACGCCCTCATAGTCATTCCATCGTCGTCACGCCACTGTGCCTCTTCAACTATCAGTCTCTCGAACAGCTTCGGAAGCTCCGTCCACCAGTCCGAGAGCTGCCATAATCGCGTTGATTTTTCGTAGATAGAAAGTCTATGAAAAATCTATGACAGAAAGTCTATGAAAGGAGCTGTCAGAAGATGTTTGCTGGCGAGTGCAAGCAGTTAGCAGACAACGGCTGGCTTAAAAAGATGCGCTCCCTTTTGGACGCCATGCTGTGAAAGATACCGTGTGCTTCTGCGCACGTTGCGCGTTCCAGACGGCAAATTTTATGCACTCACTATCGCTTCGATGGTTTGTGTGATATGATGCGCGATTTTCACGAGCGGTCTGATTGCTGCAGATTGCTGCAGGTGTGAGGGTATTGGTGATGGCATTCGAGAACGCATCCCGGGACGTCTCCTCAAGCGCGGAAATTGAAGATGGTTGGCCGGAGTCGACATCAAAAGAGTCTCCGGGGACGTCGACCAAAGAAGAGCCGAGCAGTTACACGCTTCAACCGTGCCGACGTCGTATGGACCTATCCCAGTGGTCACTGATTCTCAGACCGCCTGCAGGACTTTGGCACAAGGGAGGGTGACAGCATACACACACCGCATCCTTACATCATTACACCCCACAGCGTTACACAGGGTGCGTATCGTCTGGGAACCTGGACACGCCCCTCTACATGGTAATGAACGCGCTAATGCGGCAGCCCGAGAGCTCGGTAACCGGGCGCCATTGGAAGAGCTGTGCAACCCAGACGACGCACCGACAGAACCACTCAAATACACCGAAACTCTACAGTATTACAGAGGTAACAGAAGACACTTCCCTCCACCACATAATTCCCTTAATCGAGAAGATGCCGTCGCGTGGCGACAGCTTCAAACTAATTCATTTCCCTGCCTCTTTTATCTTCACCTCTTCCACCCCACAAAATATCCCTCATACTGTCCCTATTGTGGAGCAAAGCCCACAGTATATCATTGCACCTGGGAGTGCCCACACCCTCCGGGCTACTCCCCTATTCCTTCACTCTCACCTTCCTCCTGGGAGACTGTGCTGACCAGCTCAGACCCGCAAGAGCAGTGACGGCGAATCCGGCGGGCACGCGGAGTGGCGCGAACCAATGGGGCCCTGAACTAAAAGCTCCACCCTGCGAGGAAGCCACCCAATCTCATGACAAATAAATATTTTCTCTCTCTCTCTCTCTCTCTCTCTCTCTCCACGAAGCGAACGCATTCACCAAAGATCAAGGTAATAGGCGCACAGAGGGGATTTGACATTGCTGCAGCCGCCAGCCGTGTCATGCGTGGCAAAGGGTATGGAAGAGATTTACGGCTCATGAAGGCGTAGGACGGTGTGAAGAGGACCGTTGCATTAGTGATGGCATCGCAAGAGACGGGTACGAGGGCGAGGGAGCCAGGTGGAATATCTGTGTCCTCGCGCATGGTAAGTTTAGAAAGGCGGTCACAATCTTCGTCCAAGGGTGCGTCACAAGGGGAAAATTCAACTTCGGTGCCTGCGCAGTCGATCACGGCTTTATGACGTGATAAGAAGTCCCATCCGAAGATGACGTCATGCGAGCAGGTGGGAAGGACAATACACTCGACGATGTAAACAATTGATTGATTGATTGATTGAGTAACTATAATTTTACAGTCCTGCAGAACGCGTATTAGCACGTCGCGGGCCGCTCCCACGTCGGTACCGACAGGCCTAGCCTGCCAGCCGCATCGTGGGCCTGCTGGACAGCCCAACGTTGCTCAGCCAGTAGTGGGTTGCGGAGGGCTACCTCCCACCTAGCTGAGCTGAGGTCAGAGCTTGCTATAGAGATACATCCCCAGAGCATGTGCGAAAGTGTTGATCTATCCCCGCAAGCAGGGCACGCGTCATCAGTGTAAATCTCCGGATATATCGCATGTAACGTGAACAGGTTGGGACAAGTTTCTCTCTGCAACAGTCTGAATGTCAGTGCCTGAGGCCTAGTGAGCTTGGGGTGAGGAGGAGGGTATTGTCGCCGCGAGAGATAGAAGTGTTTAAGAAGTTCATTATAAGTGGCAGGCGCGTCCCTACCATGCGTAACCCTCTCTTCGGCCGTTGCAGCGCCAGCGCGGTCAGTCAGTGCGCGCGCGGCAGCGTGCGCCGTCTCATTGAGGTTCGTTGGGACACCCGCCATGTGCCCAACGTGGGCTGGGAACCAAGTAAGCAAGTGATACTTGATTCTATCCGGACCTGCCTTACGAAGCAGCCCAAAAGCCTGTTCTGAGATCACTCCACACTGAAATGCCCTAATGGCTGACCGTGAGTCACTGTAGATGACGTCGCTGCTGTCATCAAGCATCGCCAAGGCAATGGCCACCTGCTCGGCTATCGCCGGATCTCCGGTTCGTACAGATGCACAGTTCGTGAGTCGCTGTTTGGAATCCACCACTACTGCAGAAAAGGAGCACCCCTTCCGATATGCGGCCGCGTCAACAAAGCAGGCTCTACGCCCCTCTGTCTGGATCTGTTTGAGTATGGTTGAAGCTCTTGCTTTCCTTCTACCCTTGTTATATTGAGGGTGTACATTTCTTGGTATCGGCGATACGGAGATCAAATCTCGTATGTCCCGTGCTAACTGGTATTTTCTTGGTGCTTCTGCAGATGGTGGGTAGCCGAGCTCTTGTAATATCCTCCTGCCGGCGGCGGTCGTGGAGAGTTTGGCAAGTTGCGCTCTTTCCTGAGCTTCTGCAATCTCCTCCAGAGTGTTATGCACACCTAGCTGGAGGAGGCGATTGGTGTTGCTGAAGATCGGTATACCCAGGGCTCGCTTAGTTATTTTCCTCAGCAACGTGTTGAGTTTGTTCCTCTCTGCTCTTTGCCATCTGTGCATAGCCGCCACGTAGGCAAAGTGGCAAAGCACAAAGCCGTTAATCAACCGTAACAGATTATCTTCTTTAAGGCCATGATGGCGGTTAGCCACCCTTCGGATGAGACGTACTGCGTTGTCCGTCTTGGTCGTGAGCTTGATTATCGTTTGCGCGTTAGAGTCAGTAGATTCGACTACCATGCCGAGTATTCTTATTGCGTCGACCCTAGGAATCTTGTCTCCCTTGCCCGCGCGAAGACAAATGGTGCTGTCAGACAATGGTCTCCAGCCCATGGGCTTACGACCTCTTCTTAAGGGGCGGTATAGTAAACGCTCTGACTTCTTAGCCGAACAGTTTAATCCCGTGGGTCGAAGATAGCCCTCCGTGACCTCGATGTCCTCCTGTAACGCACTCTCAACCTGTCCATCACTTCCGCCAACACACCAAATGGTAATGTCATCCGCATAGATGGTATGCCGGATGCCCTCGACTCGTGAGAGTGTCCTGGAAAGGCCGATCATGGTCAGGTTAAACAAAGTGGGCGAGATCACCGAGCCCTGTGGAGTGCTTTTTGTTCCAAGCTCCACCTCTTCCGCGATCATGTCTCCTGCGCGGAGAGTCGCTCTTCTTCGGTGCAAAAATGACCTGACGTAATCATGGAATCTTACGCCCAGACCAAGCTTGGATATCGATTGCAGTATAAATTGATGGGCTATGTTATCGAAAGCCTTCTCCAAATCTAATCCAAGGATGGCCCGAGTGTCCCGCGTGTCATTGTCGATTATCTGACTCTTGATGAGCTTCATGGCGTCCTGTGTGGACAGACCTGCCCTGAAGCCAATCATCGTGTGGGGGTAGAGTTCCTTGTGCTCGATGAACCTCGTGAGCCTGTTGAGTATGACATGTTCTGCGAACTTGCCAACGCAGGATGTGAGCGATATTGGTCGTAAGTTGTCCAGGCTTGATGACTTGCCAGGTTTGGGGATCAGTACTATAAGTGCCCGCTTCCATGCTTCCGGGACCTTGCCTTCCTTCCATGTCTCGTTGATGACTTCAGTGAGGTATTCTATCGAGTGATCGTCCAGGTTACGGAGGGTCCTATTTGTGATGCCATCGGGACCAGGAGCAGACTTGCTATTAAGCTCATGCAGCGCCCTCCTAACCTCTTCCGTGCTGATGTCTGCATCCAGCTCGGAGTTGGGTGGCCCAAGGTAGTGTGCGTAGGCGACCGATGTCCCTTGCCGGGGACCAACAGGGAGGTACTTCTCCACCAGGCTCTGCAGGACTTCCCTCGTGGTCTTGGTTCGTGTGGCTGTATGCAGAAGCTTTGCCATCACATGCTGCTGGTTGGACCTTGTGTTGGTGTCGTCCAGAAGATGCTTTAAAAGATTCCAGTTTTGACCATTCCGCATTTGACCATTAACCGAGTTGCACACCTCGTCCCATTGTTGCTTTGAGAGGGTGTGGCACTACTCCTCTGTGCTTCTATTGAGTTCAGCAATCTTTTTGCGTAGTCTGCGATTTAGCCGTTGGCCCTTCCATCGATTGAGGAGTGACTGCTTAGCCTCAAGTAGATGGGCTAGGCGACTATCCATCTTTTCCACGGGAAGGTCCGTGCATATATTGCGATTGTTACTCTTGATATCTTCCGTGATCTGGTCCATCCACTGTTCAAGGCTCAGTCTGGTGGTTGGAGGTTGGCGCTCATTCCTTATCTTGCGGAACTTGTCCCAATCCGTGAAGAAGAACTCGTTCGGCCGCTTAGGTGTTGTTGGAAAGTGTGTAGCGAGGATATAGTGATCGCTGCCAAGATCAACAGCAGTGTTAGTCCATTGCGCCTTTGACAAATTCTTGACGAACGTTAAATCCGGAGTCGAGTCCCTGCACGAAGACGTTCCCATTCTGGTCGGAAAAGACCTATCAGTGACAAGCGTAAGGTCCAAGTCTGTAGCATTCTGCCATAACTCCTTTCCCTTGACCGTGTTGTATATGTAGCCCCACGCGTAGTGCGGGGCATTGAAGTCCCCGGCTATCACCAAAGGATTAGTCCCGGAGACGTTGATTGCCTTCCTTAGAAGCGCTTTGAAACGCTGGCGAAGGTCATTGGGGCTACTATACACGTTAAGAATGAAAACGCTCTGGCGTCTCAATCGGCCTGGTATGATTTCTATCATCACATGCTCTGCCTTACAGGTGGCCATCCCCAGGTCGTGAGTGATATATGTGAGCTTACGACTTACAAGGGTGCATACACCTCTCCTCCCAGTTTGACCAAGAATCGATTGATATCCCGACAAATTGACTTCAGCAGATAGGGTTTCTTGAATAAGGATTAGATGTGGTTTTTCGGAATTGCTGCGAATGTACTGCTGCAGAGGCGCTTTCTTCTTTAGAAAGCCCCTGCAGTTCCATTGCCAAATGCGAAAAGATTCATTTGAGCCCGCCATCTTGTTGCTGTCTACTTTTGTCCCCATATTCTGCGGATGAATTGTCCCCAGTTATAGGGGACCCAATGGGAGTATGTGGTATGACATTGACGCTAGGACCAGGGATTGGCAACATTACGTTCTCTAGGAACGATTCCATTTTGGACACACTTTTGTTCATACTTTCAGCTTGAAAGGCCATCTCGCTTTGTACCTGGGAGACCTTCTCCGCCAGTTGCCTTACGCTGTCGCTTAGCGCTGAAAACATTTCGCGAATTTCTGACCTTGCGCGTCCCGGAAGACTATCCTTCTCACAAGCCACTGCTCGTTTTTTAGAGGGTCTCGCCTCATCTTGTTCGCCCTCCGCTATAGGAACCTCCATAGGTTGGGGTGTTTCCAACGGAGCGGACGCAGGCGGAGGACGCGTTCCTCTCGCGTGTTTGATCTCCGCGATTTCGGACGTAAGCTTTTTAATAACCTCCCTCATATTCGCACTCTCGCGTTCAAGTTGTGCTATTTTATGCGCGCTTCCTGTCGCATGCTCTGAGGATGCCCCCGACCTCACCTCTGCCTGTCCTCCACGGATAATGTCAGCCCAGGTGGTTGGTCTCGACGATCCAGGAACCGGTCCTGTCTGGTGCCCTCTGGGTCTGGAACTGGACCTGGTGCGGCTGTCGGGCCTAATGCGGCTTCCGGAATTGATGCGTATTCTCATCCCTCTAGACGCTGTCCGTCCTCTGGATCTGGAGCGCCCCCGGGATCTGGATCGCCCTCTGGATTGGGAACGGCCTCGGGTGCCGGATGGGGCCGATGAGTCCGATTCTTGAGAGCGTGGGTGCCTTTCACCGGAGATAGCTGGAAAGTGTTGCTCATCCTTGAAGGGTGGTGATGGCTTGCTTCTTTCCTCCCGCTCAGCGTTGCGAGCGCGTTCTACTCTTCTGCGTCGAACTACGTACGGCGTCTGGGAGCGTTTCTTGCATTCCTTAGCTGCGGTTAGGTGGGCCTCGCCGCATAACTTGCATTTTGGATCGCAGCTGTGTTGTTCATCGGGATTGGTTGCTCCACAACCCCTGCATACCACTTCCTCTGGTGACGGGCAGACATCGGAGCGGTGTCCAAGGCGTCCGCAGGTGTAACAAACATCCACCTGATCAGAGTGGCCCCATACGCAACGTAATTTGGGACCTTATATCCCTCGAATAACACCACCACAGTTCCAGTATTCTTGATTCTTTTGGCACCGAGGGCGAGTGGATTTCTCCGGTTGACGATCTTCCTGTCAATGACCTCAGGTCCGTCCTCGATTGCGATGCGCCGAATTACCCCTTTGCAAGTGGCGTGCGGCGCAGCAACATACGCGCTCACCTCATGCTGCTTCCCGGCGACTGTAATGTTCTCCACAGCGGCGTAACGAACCGCGTGTTCGTGCCTAGATGTGCTGATCACCATCACATTTTGCATCGGATTGGGGCACATATCCCACTCTCTTTCCGTCGTACTGATACCCGTTGCAGCCCATATTGGCTTCTGCGACCACTGTTGGGCCTGCCTTGGTAATACTCAGTCCGCCTCTGAGTCTGACCACAATCTTCATATCGTGCTTTGGTAGTGGTGGCATCTTGCTGCCCCGGATAATCTTGCGTTTAGCTTCTCTATATCTATTTCGGTCCGGCAGCGTATCTTGGCCGTCAGGGTGGGCCGCGGACGAGCTTGCGCCAGGACGCCCGGAAGCGTTCTTGCAAACGCGCCGTTTGGCGACCGTTATCCAGCCAGAATCTTTCCCAAAACCCTCGGGGGCTAAATCGTCCCCGTCGTCTTCACTCTCCATCGCACAAAAAGCGGTGAACTAGCGCCTACAGGCTAATGCAGGCCAGTGGGAGCAGCCCAGCGTCTCGTCGAGACCGGCGCCGTTGCGTTTAGCGTTAGGGCTAGCACTCAGTCCGGCGTGGTCGGCACAAGATCGGCGATAAATGCTCAGAAACTCCACCCACCTCCAAAAAACTGCTTTCCACGTGTTCGGTAGAACTTCACTGATATAATGCACGCAAAGTTCATGGGCCACCACTTCAGAAACCTCCAAGAGATCGAGAAAAAGCAGGAGCCGATCGGAGCGCGTCTGACCTACTCGGCGTCATCTTCTTCTGATGTAAACAATGCCGTGAATAAATAAGCACAGGTACAGTACAGGCTGCGTGCGGAGAGACTTGCTGCGCGCTTGCCGTACGAAGCGGCAGTCCAGAAAGCGGTGTGGTGACCTTGCGCAGCGAACGGCACAGTTTCGCGGCAATCACAGAAACGGCTGCGCCGGTACGCACAAGTGCAAATGCAGGAACACTTTCTACACAAATTTCTACCACGTTAGCAGAACAGGCGCGAGGACTTGGACAGCTCGAATGGGGCGCAGTTCTTGCCTCTTGAACTGCGACGTTCAGTTTTTCTGGTCAGGTGGTGCGGGTCGCCGACGCATTGGGGAGAGCGAGCGTCGGCGAGGGGATGGCGAGTGACGCGTAGAAAATTCTGGGAGGTCACATGAGCCTACGGTTGGGGAGAAGGAGCGGCATATTGGCGAAAGGGCTGGCTGCCATACTGGAAGGGCCGAGAGGGATCGCCGAACGCTTGGGGGCAACGGCGGCAATATCGGGCGACGTGTCCAGGAGTGCAGCAAGAACAACAGATCGGACGATTGTCACGCATCCTCCAAGAATTAGCTCTCGGTGCACTCCAAGATTCAGCATGGGTTTCCGGTGGCACCGGCTGGGACTGGGTCGCGAAAGACGTCTGCGGAGGCCTTCGTACTGCCTGCGCGTACGTAATAGGTGCGGCCACAGGAAGCAGTGGCTGCGCATAGGTGAGATGCGTGGCGACAGTCTGCACTGCCAGCGCAGAGTTGAGATTCGCGGCTGCAGGCAGCTGATGGTGTGCGGAAGGAACAACTTGAACAACCTCTTCATAAATGAGAGTGCTGAGCTTGTTTGGAAGATGGTAGGTGGGCTCCTGAGTGAAGGGGACTAAAGAAAGTTGGCGGGCAAGTTCCTCACGCACAAAGTCCTTGACCCGCTGAAAGAATGAGGATGGGTCTTACATGCTGTCAAGGCTCGCCAGCAAGTCGTCGCTTCCCACAGCACGCCGAGTCGAAGCGCGTTGCTTCCTTAACTCATAGTAACTTTGGCAAAGGCTGGCGACTTCGGACACAGTGCGCGGATTCCTGGCTCGGAGCATCTGGAATGCGCAATCATCGATGCCTTTCAGTACATGGTGAATTCGCTCAGTTTCGGGCATTGCGGCGTGGGATCGTTTACAAAGGTCCACGACGTCCTCAATGTAGCTTGTGAACGTTTCTGCCGTCCGCAGTGCTCAGGCGCGCAAGCATTGTTCAGCACGCAGCTTGCGAACAGCGGGTCGGCCGAACATTTCTGTAAAGGTTGTCTTGAAGACTTACCATGTGGGCACGTAACTTTCGTGGTTGTGAAACCGGAGTTGGGCAACAACAGCCAGATAAAAGATGACATGGGTTAACTTCGCTGGATCATCCCACTTGTGCGCGCTCAGCCGTTCATATGACGCAAACCAGTTTTCTACGTCTTCGTCCTCTGCACCGCTGAAGATCTTGGGGTCCCGTTGTCGTGTAACGCCGGTGCAGGTGACGGATTGTGGCATCCGCGCCGTTTGGGATGAGCTGTCGGTCATGGCGGGTGGTAGAGATCTTGATCGCAGCTCCATGGTTTCAAGCGACCGGGTTTGAGTACCCAGTACCTCCACCAATTCAGAAGAGGTTTATTGGCGGCTCCTAATGCAAAGGCACAGCGACCGGGGACGGCGAGATAGCCTGAAGTAGTGTCCAAAAAGACGCCAGAAATCCACAGCGCGAGCCGAGACGAGCCGTGCGTTGGTGATTTGGCTTTGCCGCGAGGCGCGTCTTGACCTCAACCACACCCCCTGTAACCGACGCCGTCAGCGCCAATCTTGTCGGTGGCATTTACGGCCACCAAGTGGCCGCTCTGGTTGACACTGGTTCCCATTTTTTGATGATAAGTCAAAAGCTGGCTGATATGCTGAAAAAATTGAAGACGCCGTGGCACGGGCCCAACATCAGAACTGTCGGCGGCCAGTTGATGACGCCGATTGGAAAATGCACAGCCAGAGTAGTATTCGCCAGTGCAACCTTCGTCGCCACCCTCGTGATTCTCTTACAGTGTTGCAAAGAACTGATATTGCTGATGAATTTTTTGAGAGAGTACGGTGCTGTAATTAATGTCCGTGGCCTCGTCGTCACATTTTCTACGAGCTCAGACGACGTCGACCCCGCTGAACACCAGCGACTCCGCTTACGTATCGCCGACGACGACGTCACGCTGCCGTTGCAAAGCTGTTCCCTCATACCTGTTATCTGCGAGAACTTGAACACCGGGACTGGCGTCTCAGCACGCATCAGTGCACTGGTACCGAGTCAAGGCGTTTCCATCGCCAGGGCTGTACTTAACGTACACGATGGACGTACTTGACTCCTGCTGACGAATTTTACCAGGGAAAGTCGGCACAATGTGAAAGGCACGGCTGTTGCTTACTTCGACGAATTTACCTCAATACAGGACTGCCTCTCAGTGGAGCACGCGACGTCCATGGTGACTATGACTGCCCCTGTGGTTTGATATCAGTCCCACCTTATCGCCCGGCGAACGCAACAGCCTTCTTGAGCTCATCGATGAGTTTAGGAGCTCCTTCTCATCCGCGTCGCGAGTCAGCCAGACGCCGCTCACTAAGCACCGTAATGTCACCGAAGACGACGCTCGATCAATTCGGCAGAATCCTTATCGTGTAGCACCGAAAGAGCACGCGGCAATCCAAACACAAATGAAGACGATGCTTGAAGACGGAGTTATTCGTCCATATAAGAGTCCTTGGGGATCGCTTGTCGTATTGGTGAAAAAGAAGGACGGTAGCGTGCGCTTGTTCGTCGACTATGGAAAACTCAACCTAATCACAAAGAAAGACGTTTATCCGCTACCGCGTATCTGCTATTCACTGGACAGGCTACGAAACGCACGTTACTTTTCGTCGATGGACTTGAAAAGCGGTTACTGGCAATTAGGAGTTGATGAGAGAGACCGTGAGAAGACCGCTTTTGTGACGCTCCATGGACTTTATGAATTTGAAGTGCTCCCTTTCGGCTTATGTTCTCAGCCAGCGACGTTTCAACGACTAATGGACATGGTACTCTCAGGCCTCAAATGGCTAACCTATCTGGTGTACCTCGACGACGTGATTGTTTTCTCCGTCACGTTCGAGGAACACTTACAGAGACTAAAGACGGTATTTGAAGCAATACACTCAGCTGGTCTAACTTTAAAACCGGAAAAATGACATTTTGTTCTTGAAGAACTTCAATTTCTCGGTCACGTTGTTAGTCGTGAAGGTGTCCGACCTGACCCTGATAAAATATCTGCCGTTGTTAATTTCCCAACGCCATCAGATAAAAAGGCCGTGCGACGTTTTCTGGGCCTTTGCGCCTGCTACCAACGATTTATGGCGGACTTCACGCGCGGTGCATGGCCGATAACACATCTTACCAGAGAAGATGTCCCCTTCCTGTTCGGTGAAGACCAGGAACGGGCATTTCTGGACCTACGGCAACGGCTGCAGACGCCTCCCGTGCTCGCACACTTTGATGAAGACGCCCCTACAATTCTTCATACCGACGCTAGTAATGTCGGCCTAGGCGCAGTGCTTTTACAGCGGCAGGACGGCACCGAAAGGGTGATTGCTTACGCCAGCAGGACGCTATCAAGGACGGAAGCTAACTACTCCACTACAGAAAAAGAATGACTCGCACTGCTGTGGGCCGTCCTGAAATTTCCGCCATATTTGTATGGTCGCGGGTTTCACCGTTGTCAGTGGTCATCATGTACTTTGCTGGCTGACTAATTTTAAAGAATCAGCTGCTCGACCAGCGCGCTGGAGTCTTCGGCTCCAAGAGCTCGACTTCATGGTTGTGTACAAATCGGGGAAACGTCAGACCGACACCGACTGCCTTTCTCGGTCTCCTGTTGAGACTACAGTCCACGACGATGGTGACGCGACCTTTCTAGACGTGCTACATACTGTCACCGTTTCACGCCACCGACCATAGGACGCAGAACTGGTTCCTCTTTTCGATTATTTAGAGGGAAAAACAAGCTGCGTGCCAAGCTTATTCGCGAGAGGGCTGCCTTCGTTTCGCTTGCGCCACGACATTCTCTATAAAAAGAACTTTTCACCTAGTGGCAGCAGCTACCTACTCGTCATCCCCACATCTCTTCGCGACGAAGTCTACATGCCTGTCACAACGAGCCGACCGCCGGTCACTTGGGCTACGCCCGCACATTGGTAAGAATCAGGCTAAATTACTATTGGCCGAGTCTTGCGTAGTTCGTGAAACGTTACATGCAGACATGCCTGTATTGCCAGGGCCGCAAAGCCCGACCCGGCAAGCCAGCTGGACTGCTGCATCCTGTTAAGATACCGCAAGCGCTGTTCGAACAAATTGGCAGGGACCTTTTAGGTTCGTTTCCACTGTCTACTGCTGGAAATAGATAGATAATTGTCATCACAGATTACCTTACTCGATACGCCGAAACAGGTGCTATCCAATCTGGAACAGCAGCCGAAGCAGCGCGATTTTACATCGAATTCGTTGTCTTAAGGCATGGCGCTCCCGCAGCGCTCATGACAGAGGATCTCCGTTCACTGCTGCGCTTTTGGGCAACGTTCTGCGACTAAGTGGTACCACTCACGGAAAGACCACTGCTTATCATCCCCAAACCAATGGGCTGACAGAACGTTTCAATAAGACTCTGGAATACATGATGAGTATGTACATCGACGTCAACCACAATATGTTACATTCGCGTATTACACGACTCGCCAAGAGACAACACGCGTGGCGCCTTTCAACCTTGTTTACGGCCGGGAAGTGACAACAATGTTGGACGCAATGCTGCCACACGGGTGCGATGACGACGAGACTGGTGCCGTGGAGCTTACGCAACGCGCAGAGGAAGCCAGGCAGCTTGCGCGTTTGCGAAACCAAGAACAACAAAAATACGATGCCAGACACTACAATCTTCGGCACTGACCCGTCACATACACCGTCGGTGACAAGGTGTGGGTCTGGACTCTGATTCGTCGGCGGTGGCTGTCTGAGAAGCTCCTGCGAAGATACGTCAGCCAGTGCACAGTTCTGCGCCGCATCAGCGATGTGAATTATGAAGTTGTCCCCGACACCCATAACTGTTCCAAATGCCGGCGGCATGTCCCCGAGGTTGTGGACGTGCTTCGTATGAAGCCATACTTTTCGTCATGACCTCAACTTTGCACCATCTATGCAAACCCTTCGTAGGTTGGTGCGTCGGGACGATACCTTTTTTACAAAGGCAGGGGCAAATGCCACATCCTATATGGCCGCCGCGGGTATGTGCCAGGCGTTTAAGACGACGCTGAAGCAGCACGCGAGTAGAAAAACAGAGACGACAACGACGTCGCGTTGAGTGCTCTGATAAAGTGCTTTCGTACGTCCTCTACACCGGCTTTCCCGTCTGCTACTAGGCTGGGACAATATTTATATTAGAAAGCGCGCTCACTGTAGCAAGTTGGCACTCATGGGCTTTATGTGTTATAAATCCTGTTTGACGAATAATGAGAGATCGAAAGAGTGCGGCGACGCCGCCTGTGCACGTGGCTTGCACTTCTGTGGTTATGACGCCATGCGTGCCGGACCTGCCGGCGCGGTTGCACCAGCGTGTGTGGCATGTACGCGGGGAGTGCGGTGAATGCGGTGGCGCTTATGACGCCATAGTGTGATCCCGTATTAGAACAAATGGATGATTTCATAATGTATGCAGCCCATCTATGCAGCCTAAACAGCTTCGCTGGTAATCCGTCGCCATATGAATGTTGAGGCCCCACGACCTTTTTTCATATTTGTGTGCGCCGCCGCCATTCCCCAGCGCAGGAAAGCAATCTGGATTTTCTTATCTGGTTCAGCTCCCTGACTTTTCTCTTTACTTCCGTCTCCCTGTCTATTTGAGCGAAACGTACGACACACGGCGAGATAATGAGATCACGTATATCAATGGGCACTTACTAATTCCGATAGTTTAACCTCGGGCTCATTTCGTGCGCCATCAAGGTGCGACGTCTCCAACACCTCTGGCGCTCATCCTCATCACGCCAGCCTTGTCACACACGCCTGGCAGCTGCAAGAGTGCTGCTCGTTTCTGCACCGAAGCAGTTCCCTTGCATGCGGCTTCGCGGCAGCATGTTGCACCTACGTATTGGAATACCATCCGAGGTGTTCGATCGCAAATCTACACCTTGCTATTGCTCTCAATCGCACACCCTTCAGCCGAAAGTACATTTCTTCTTCGGGAACATGGTCATGCACTTTTGTAAGAAACTTCGCAGGTCGCTCTAGTATGTCACCTCGGCGGGATGCAAGTGACGATAGATATGATGTCACGCAAGTCTAGATGTCCATTGTGAATGTTCAGTATGCATCCTACGGTAGGACATAGTCCAACGAGTAACATTGATGCATAAAAGTGCAGCGTAGTTTATTTTAGAATGACGGAGATTAGCTGCCAGTGGCTGCAGGCTGTCGAAATAACCGGACTAATCTGTCGCCTCGATATTGAATCGTGGGAGCAGCGTGTGCTTATTGCTGTGCTGGACGAGGCTATGTGCTACGCTCTGACGTGTTCTCTAACTCGCAATAGGGGTGC
Organism: Dermacentor albipictus; assembly: GCF_038994185.2. NCBI lineage: Eukaryota > Metazoa > Arthropoda > Arachnida > Ixodida > Ixodidae > Dermacentor > Dermacentor albipictus. Next base: position 178,683,784 of record NC_091823.1, on the reverse strand, counting down.
ACGGACCTCCACCGCTTAGCAATGCTTCAATAGCCGGCAGTGTGGCTCGGTAGCCACAACCTATGTATGCACTGTGAACTCCGTTGATGCCGCTCTCCCGTCAGCGCATTTCCTCTAGACTGCATTAAGCTCTTCGAATCAAAGGAACAACGTTGAAGTCAAGGCCGTGGCTTGCTGGCTAAGTCGGGAGTCTATTGCACGTCTTGCTTTGATAAAACAAAAAACTGCCGCACCCTGCCAGTAAGTAAAGGTAGCGTCAAATTTATGTTATTATGCATGACACATTTTTCAATGGCGAAATTTAAGCTCCTAACGGCTTGTGCCTTATGTACATATATTAGCGTTGCTCAGCACAATGCCAAATATATTATAGGTGCCACAACATCTAAGCTTGTCGTTATGGTAGGGCTCTTATCACTGCGAAATTCTTGACACAAGTATTGTTCTGCTATGTTAGCACAAGTACTGTTCTGCTATCTTTGCGACAGGCTTGCTGCTAATATGAACAAAAGATGAGGAGCCAATGGTAGTCGATGGATAGTAGAAACGAACGAATGATGCAGAATGACAAACCTAGATGATAAGAATGCTATATTGGTGGTCCAAACGACAGCGCAGCGCACAGCTCTTTGTTTATTCAGTGCAAAGAAATCGCCATGGGACCGTTACTCCGAAAATATAACACAAGAACACACACTTCAGGTTGCCGAGGAATGCCATGCTTGTGGCGAGCCTTTAATGGTGAGGTGTTGTCTGAACGCCATGCATCGCACGGCTTACGCCGGGCTGTACAAGCAAATCGTTAGGAAGTTCAAACAGATTGAGGAAGCGAAGGAAAGGCACGGAGTTTTTCTTGCGTGCTCCTCTGTCATTCCGTTGTTTGTTGTACATAACAGCAAGGCTGGGTTTTCCTCGAGCAAACGCTGCCGTGGAAACTATTACTAAAAGGCATACGTGTTCATTATATTATTTTGTGTTTCTAAGTGTTTATTTGCTGTGTCCTAAAACGAGTGAAACGCCACATTTTTATTAAATAATTTTTAAAACTGATTTCAGTGTTTGCTCAGTACTATGAAAGCTAGGTTTTCGTGTTATTGTCTCCCTAATATTCCTATACTCTCAGCACGGTTTTTCAATATGCTAGGAAACAAAACTGCAATAGGGGCAGGAAGAAGCGTACGTCTATTTACTCAGCATGTTTTGTAATGGCTGAGCCCACATGCGAAAAGACGCGATAGCCCGACATGTTCTTCGTAGTCTCCAAGGCCACTATCCATGTCCTCTTTTTCCGACATGGAAGACTGTGACATTACCCACGGTGGACGAAGCACCTTACGGGTGCGGCTCAGTGGTCCGAGAAAGTACGGTTTGAGACGGCTGACCTAGATGATGTCCGATAGAGGTGAAAACACGATGGCATCCCACGGAGACACTTCGTATGTGACAGGAGTCACCTGGCGATGGATGCGGTAAAGGCCGTAGTATCGCGAGAGGGGCTTCTTCGAAGGACCGGCACGGCGAGTTCGCGACCAAACTGGCACAAGAGCACCTGGTTCGTAGGACACGTCGTGATGGCGCTGGCCGTAACGGCACTTCTGGCGTGTCTGTAACGCAGAAAGACGAATGCGGGCAATCTGGCGTGCTTGGGTGGCTGTGCCTATGACATCCCCAGTGTACTCTGTCGGCAAGTCGAGTGCAGTCGGAAGGAGAATTTCGAAAGGCAAGGTCGGCTCACGGTCGAATAGAAGGTGAAGTGTGTGTAACCAGCTGTGTCATGTTGCGAGCAATATTAAGCAAAGCAAACGTGACAAATGGCACGAAAGTGCCCCAGTCGCGATGATCGGAGGAAACATACATTGCTTGCATGTTAGTTAATGTGCGGTTCAGGCGTTCGGTAAGACAGTTAGCTTGAGGATGGTAGGCTGCAGTAAGCTTGTGTTTAGTAGCACATCGTCGAAGTAAGTCGTCGATAACATTGGCAAGAAAGTTTCTTCCGCGATTGCTGGGAAGTTGACGAGGTGCACCGTGGTGTATGATAATGTCTTGAAGCAACAAGTCAGGGACATCTTTAGCGCAACTGCTCGGTAGGGCTCTAGCAACGGCGTAGCGGGTTGTATATTCCTTAGCGATGGCAATCTACTTATTTCCGTCATTTGATAGGGAATGGTCCTAGAACGTCAACGCCAACGCGAAAAGAAGGGTCGGTCGGTATATCCAAAGGCTGTAGCAGACCAGCAGGATCCACAGCTGGTCTTTTCTGGCATTGACACGACTCACACGCGGCAACGTAGCGACGGACAGAGCGGTTGAGACGGCGCCAGAAAAGCATCGCCGAATTTTGTAGTTGGTCAAAGAGACGCCAAGGTGGCCAGAGGTGTGAGCGGCGTCCAGTTGCTGCAGTACAGTGTCTCGAAGATGAAACGGAATGACGGTTAGCACCTCGGACCCTTCGGGGTGAAACTTGCGGCAATACAGGGCGTCGTTCTGTGGCACGGACATGTGAAGGGACGAGTCAGATAGTCATAGGGCATGCGTTCGATAAGCTTTCGTAACGATTCATCGCGTCGTTTTCCAGCACCAACGTATTTCAAGGCGGAAAGCGAGAGAACGCAGACCGGTGGGGCATCCGCTATAACCTCCAGTGCATGGACGGGATGATGAGACAGGCAGTCGGCCCCCTGATGTAACTAACCCAACTTGAAGGCCACAGTGTATGTGTATTCCTGAAGGCTTGGAGCCCAGCTATCAGAGTGACCGATGGGATCCTTGAGGGAAGAAAATCAACAAAGGGCGTGGTGATCGATTGTTACTGTAAATGGTCCACCATATATGTAGGGTCGCAACTTTCCCAGCGCCAGAATGAGGGCGAGACAGTCACGCTCGGTAAACGAGTAATTGCACTTGGTTGCATAGAGAATGCGGCTGGCGTAGGCGATAACGTGGTTGGGCTCACATTGGCGTTGGGCTAAAATTTCGCCGATGCTGCAGCCGCTGGCGTCTGTGCGGGTTTTTGTCGGAGCGGGCTCGTGCAAATAGGTGAGAACCGGAGGCGTGATGAGTAGCGGGATGGAGACGTGAGAAAGAAGTAGCCTGTTGAAAGCCCCAGCAGAAATCAACGTCTTTCTTGAAGAGGTCGCACAGAGGACAGGCAACTTGTGCGAAATTTTTCACAAAGCGGCGGAAGTAGGATCAATGGCCAATAAAGCTTCCAACATCACTGGCACTGGTTGATAAGGGGAAATTCCACACAGCACGAACTTTAGGAGGATTGGGACGCTTCTCTGACCAATCGACGAGATCTCCGAGCATGGTTATTTGGCAACGAGCGAAGTGACACTTCAACGAGTTGAGCTGCAGGCCAGTGGGGCGAAAAAGAGAACGAACAGATGAAAGTCATTAAAGATGGGTCGAAAAAGTTGGAAAGAAGGCGATGGCGCCATCCCAGTAGCATAAACTTATGAACCATTTTAAGCCAAGCAAGAGCATGTCCATCACCCGTTCAAATGTCGCCGGGGCAGTACGGAAGCCGAAAGGCCTTACCCGGAACTGATATAGTTCAGCAGGTGCGACGAATGCGGTCTTCTTACGATCCATTTCATCCACGGCAATTTGCCAGAATCCAGAGCGAAGGTCTATTCATGAAAAATAAGTGGCACCGAGGAGACAACCCCGTGCACCATGAATGCGTGAATGTAGACATGTATCTTTTTTCGTGATTGTGTTTAGATGACAATAGTCCATGCACAATCGCTAGCTGTTATTCTTCTTCTTTGCGAGAACAACAGGGTAAGCCCACGGGACGGATGAGTGTTCAACAATCCTTTTGGCAAGCATTTTGCCAACTTCGCTCTGGATAACTTGTCACTGAGAAGGCGACACCCGATATAGGCGTCGGTGAACAGATGTCGCATCGCCTGTATTTGTACGATGCTTCACGATCGTAGTTCGAACGAAAGGGCGCTCGTTCAGGTTGAAAATGTCGAAGTATGACTAGAGGAGGTCACAGAGCTCTGTCGCGTGCTGGGGCGAGAGTTCCGGTGGAGTCATTTTTGCAAAGTCATAGGGCGGACCAGATCCAGAAGGCACAAAATGCTTGAAAACCGTGCAACAGATAGAGCGGAAATATGGCATTCGCGGGACGATGACAACTTGGCAAGAGACACACCTCGAAGAAGTATTTGAGGGCACTGTTCAAAATTTAGGGCAGCAAGACATGTCTGATTGCTCGCTACAGAAACGATGGTGTGTGAAGGAGACATTGTGAGAAAGCCGGACGGAAGCGACGAGAGTAAACACCTAGTCGCCGGCAGCTACAGGTGGGCTGCCTAAAACAGTGATGCAGGTTATTGCTAGAGTTGGGAGACGAATAAAATCCGCAGCACAAAGCTGAGTTGGGGCTTACGCTGGAAGGTCAATGGGAAGAGGTACGTTAAGTTGTACCACACCGGCTGAAGAGTCAATCAGGGCTGAACGGGTGGTCAGAAAGTCGAGTCCGAGTATCACATCGTGAAGGAAGCGTTCGAGCACACTAAACAAAACGTACGTGTGGCGGCCGGCGACATAGACACGTGCAGTGCACATCCCAACCACAGCCGTAGTTCCACCGTCGGTGACTTGGAGCAGTCGAGCCGGAGCTGCAGTAAGTACTTTCTTCAAACGCGTTGGATGCTCTGCACTTATGATGGAAACTTGCTCCAGTCTCTATGAGTGCTGTAACGGGCAAACCACCCATGTCCACAACCAGAAGGTTCCAATTAGTAGGCAGGGTGAGCATAGGGTTTACAGGTCGGAATGCTAGAGCAGCGTCACCTCCACAAGCTCCCCCAGTTAGTTTCCCGCCCGAGAGCGGCGACGGGAAGCAACGCCGCTGATGTTAACAGTAGCGGCAACTGTGTGGAGATGGCGAGCGGCTAGTCGCAGTGGCTCGAGCGTTGTCAGGAGCATCTTCAAACTTGATGGTGAGTGCAGGCGGGCGAGGACTCTGTGGGTAGCTGTGGTAGGCGGGAAAGCTTGATCGAGAGTGGGCTGGCCACGAACTTTCGCAGTAGCGAGAGATGTCGCTCACACGTCCACAAAAAAAGCAGGGTAGGGACCCTACTGACTCCGGTGAAAAGGGGAAGATGCAGCAGATGAAGCAATGTCAGGACGGATGGCAGAGCAAATGGACTGCAAACAGACATTACAAAGTTCATGACCGATGACCGATTTATTGAGGGACACGAGGGGCCGGGAATCGCCAAACCACTGCGTCACTGGCGTGGCAGGAGAGACTGTTTCATTTTCTCGGACAATACGTACGACGTCCTCGTAAGAAGCGGGCTCACGCGGAGGAAAAATGTTTTCGCAGGTTGATGAAGCTGCGGTGTTGGGTAGACGCGTGAACCGCTGAACTATGCAACTGTTCTGCGCGTCTTCAAGAAGGCGACATTCGCTAATGATCTCATTGAGTGTTGTTATGATCTCGCAAACAAGAAGGTCAGGCTTGTCATGCGCGATGCCTTTGAAAACGTGGCTGGCTTTGTCTGTCTCTGTCATTTTATTATCTATCTTGCGGCAAGGAGCTGGGGCGTCATTGTACGCCACGTAAGATTTAGTTGACGCCTGTGCGCCTGCCGCAAAGTCCTAGCAGCCCGTTGGCGGAGGACGAGCTTGCCCAACAAATGTGGAGGTTCCTATTTTTAATCTCTTCTTCGTGCGTCTGAAATCAGACCCGTGCAGTTTTCGTTAGGTAGAATATTACGTTAGCCAGCATAAACGTGCTATTCCAGCGGTGGTATGCGCTGACTAGTTCGTAATTCTGCAACCAGTCATCGACGTCAGCGTTGTCAATACTAGAAAACATACCAGAGTCGCGAGGCTGGGACAGCATGACTGTCGGTAGCGTAGACGGGGCCGCGGTTGAACGCTCACGTTCGGGTGACATGGCGGCCAGGTTACGTACGCTGCGCAGCTCCGACTAGCCCAATGACTACCCCGCACCTGCACCAATGAATGATTTTACGTGAACGAAGCAGCGTATGTCCATTTACAGATCACCTTGAATGGCTGAGCAACATTTGTAGAGAAGCGATAGCGCAAAATCTTCCTCGTCGGCTCTACGGCTACCATCGGTTCCCTCTTCCGACATTGTAGATGGTGAAAATATTTTTGCATTGTTTCGGTTAGATGACGCCAGAACTTGTAGAATAACAGAGAAAGTTCCCAAGGAGCTATGAGCATGCACCAATCGGGGGTGCAGGAAACGATACGCAGAATTAACCTTAAGAGACAGGAGAATGGTAGTAGTATGTAAGCGTGCCATGTTTATAGCTAAAGACAACAGTGGTAGGAGACATTCTATCTGATGTTAACAGTAAGAAGTGGAGTTGAATAAAAAAAAAACATTAATTATGGGGTTTTACCTGCCAAAACAACTTTCTGATTATGGGGCACACCATAGTGGAGGAAATTTTGACCGACTGAGGTTCTTTAACGCCAGCCAGTTGTGACAGCGGCGGCAAACATTTCTCGCAACGCCACCGCAAACCTCTAGCCACAGCGTCACTAAGTCGACTGTGTGTGGAGGACAATACGCGCGTCCTCGACTGTCCGTCGCTGGAGCCGCGTTTGACGAAGCAGGCTTTGTGCCTGAACCCGCTACCGCGGACGTAATCTGCTATGAGCGGGGGAGTTGCGGTGGGAACGTTTACGGAGACCTCTTCCCACGCGCCGTTCAAGAAGCAAGACAATGGACACCACGGCGGCCGCACTGAGGGGATCAGCTCCGATTTATGCTAAGGCCCTCTGCCCTCTGGAGGGGGTGGGGGGGACTGTAAACCTGTGTGTGTGTGTGTGTGTGCGTGCGTGTGTGTGTGTGTGTGTGTGTGTGTGTGTGTGTGTGTGTGTGTGTGTGTGTGTGTGTGTAATCCCTCGCGAAGAGGCGGCTCGTCTCCGGGTCGAACGTTTCCTTCACCTTGGGATCGAGTGAGGACCAAGTGTTTATAAACCGCTGTTGTGCGGCTGCTCAGTGCACTTTCTCTCGCAGTCATGCTAGACTAATGAACTGCAACATCCTGATGTAGGTGCAGTAAATAAACCCATATTCCTCGTTCTCGATGAGAAACAGTCCTTCCCTTCAACAACGTCCTCAGCGTGGATAAGTTGGACGACGGCATGGGCCAGCTACCTACTAATTCATGCCCGACTCCAATCTTGACAACTGATTACGAGCGATGGGATTGAGCCGCCAATCCTGACAATTGGCTGACAGCGGTGATATGGACTTTGCGACATGGTGCTGTGTCTGCGGTGAGTGCTTGGTTCTTGCTTTGACTCTCTAGGCTTCATTTTGTGGTTGTTCTGTATAAAACAGTAGGGAAGCTAGATAGTTGATTGTTAGCTAGGTTGTGTTTTCCTATGTAGATTTAGCAAGCAGGACCAAGGCAGTAAAGCAGCAATCTTGGAGGTAAATGAACTGCTGAGATACGAATTTTTGATTGTTGGTGAGGAACTGGGCCTAGATGTACGCAACAAAATGCTAAAATCTGAATTATTGGAGCAAATTTCCGAACGGGCCAGTGAAGAAAGTGAAATGGGGTTGGAACTTCTGAAATAAAAGAGAGAAATGGGACAGAGAGAGAGAACAGCGGGAGAAAGAAGAACGGGACAGAGAGAGAGAGAGAGGAACGTTTGGAGTTGTCTCAAGGAAGTGAAGGGGCTCTGGGACGATCAAGTGCGGCAGAATCATACCGCATGGAAAGGCTATTAAAGCCGGTTCACGTCAGGACCGCCACAGGCTTGTTGCTATGCAATTTTGAAAGGACTTGCGAGAAAATGAACTTCGGTCCGAGTACATGGCCATAGTGGTTGATGTCTATGTTGCCGTTTGAGGTGGCGGAAGTAATCGCCAAACTGAGTGCACAGGATGCATATGATTATGCAAAAGTTAAGGCTATTCTCCTGAAGAAATACCGCCTTTTAGCCGAAGGTTTTCGGCAAAGGTTTAGGAGCACAGGCAAGAAAGATAGCGAGGGGCATCCGGAGTTTGCATACGGCTTAGAGGCCAACCTAGTCGAGTGGCTGAAAAGCGCGGAAGCGCACGAAAGCAGAGACATTATCGTTGAATGCATGTGTATAGAGCAGTTTTACAAATGCATTCCCCAAGCTGTGAAACTGTGGGTACAAGACAGAGGGAATGTAAACACTGTGGAAAGGGCGGCTAAATTAGCCGAAGAGCACGCAACGCGTAGAAAGTTGAATGCCGAGGACGGAAATTGGGATGGTCGTAATGGACCGCGGAAACCATTTCCGTTCAGAAAGCGTTCACAGATTAGACGACCGGAGCCTGTAGACGTGGAGGAAAAGCCCTCAGAAAAGAACAAGGAGAAATCAAACGGGGCAACAATACCAAAAGATCAGAAAATAAAATTCGAATCTTTTAGACTAATCCGCTGCTATAAATGCCACAAAATGGGATATATAGCTGTAAACTGCGGAAAGCCTAGCGTAGTTTTTTCCTACGTAGATGAAAAAGACGAGAATATGGAACTTTTAAGGCCATATCTTCACGACCTGCAAATTAATGGCAAACCATGCCGGGTGCTAAGAGACAGTGCCGCCATGATGGACATTGTCCATCCGCCTTACGTGACGGTAGATGACTTCACTAAAGAAGCAGCATGGATCAAACAGGTTGTAGAACACAGCGTGTGTCTGTCCATGGCCAAAGTCAAAATCAGTGGACCATTCGGGGACCTAGTGACCGAGACTGCAGTTTCCAAAATTTTGTCACTGCAGTACCATTACATCCTTTCGAATTGTTCGAATCGGTTACTGCGTGAAAAAGGGCTTAAACTGGGAAAGGGCGTAGTACAGGCATTGACGCGAGGCTAAGCTCGTAAAATCGCGTCGCTTTCGGCCGAAAATGCACAAGCTGCTCCAGCGGAAGCAGCAAAAGAGATAACTTCGATTCCAGAATCTGAGCTAGGCACGAGGGACAAAAAGAACAGTTGAGGAAAGCCTGCCAGCTGACCAGCTCAATGAAAGCGTATCACTGGAGTGTCAAAGTTCACGCCTGCAAGAAGAGCAAACTGACGCAATCGCGAGCGAGACAGGGTCGTTATTATCACCGGCCTCAAAGAACTTTGATCAGGTCTTACGTATGGACAGAGAGTCACTGGCAGCGAAGCAAAAGAGTGATGACAGCTTAGCTAAATTACACCACACAGCTAAAGAAGGCATTGCTAGGCGCAACGTGAAGATACAAGAGAGAGGAGGATTGTTGTATCGGCCCTACAGAGATCGAAAGGGAAGGATTCTAGATCAATTAGTCGTGCCTACTAAGTACAGGGAGGACCTTCTGAGTCTCTGTCATGGAAATCGGTGGTCCGGCCACCTAGGCATAAAAGAAATCAAAGGAAAGATTGCTTTTGAAATACTACTGGCCTGGCTGTTTCATAGACGTAGAAAACTTTGTAAGATCATGCGACGCCTGCCAGCGCTCGGGTAAACCAGGAGAGACATGAAAAGCTCCACTAAAGGTAGTTCCCTTAATAACAGAACCTTTAAGACGACTTGTCATTGACATGGTAGGGCCTCTACCAAAAACAAAATCGGGTTACAGGTACTTGTTTACCATGCTGTGTCCGGCTGCAACGTTTCCAGAAGCAATCCCTCTGAATGATTTCAGCTCCACCGAAGTAGTAGACGCGCTTTTGACAGTGTTTACACGAGTTGAGTTTCCAGCGGAAATTCAGGCGGATCATGGGTCAGCATCTTGCAAAAGAGCGGGGTAAAGTTAATACGCGGTTCCGTCTGTCACCCTCAGTCAAACATTGTAGAGAAGTGGCATTGAGTGCTTAAGCGTGTTTTGCGTGCCCTCTGTTACGAGCTCAAGGAGGACTGGGAGAACTGTCTACCGGCAACTCTGTTTGCTTTGCGAACGGTTCCATATGAAGCGACAGGGTTCTCGCCAGCAGAACTAGTGTAGGGGAGGACACTCCGTTCTCCACTGAGAATGTTAAGAGAGATGAGGGAGGAAAGAGGAGAGAGTCGTACAGTGGTTGAATACGTACTAAATCCACTGGAATAGCTAAGCCCAACCCAGGAACTAGTCGAACTGAACGTGGGAGTTACGACAAGACTGCGAGGCTTCGTACGTTTAACGCCGGAGACCAGGTAATGATCCTCAGACCTTCAAGAAAGAACAAGCTTGAAGTTCACTGGGACGAGCCTGTTAAAGCGTTGCACACACTTTCCGATACCAACTATGCTCTGAAAACGCCCGGTCGCAGGAAGGAGTTGCCAATATATCACTGCAATTTGATGAAGCCGTATATAGAGCGGAGTGGAGTCGTTAACTATACCATAAAAGAGCAGGATGGCACTAGTACGAAGTTTAAGAAGTATAGGGCGACCTCCAACTCTAAAATCGACCTAGAAGAAGTAGTAAAACATTCGGTAAGCTCGCACGCTCTTAGACCCGAGCAGCTAAATGTGCTAAAAGAGGTGTTAGGGGAACATCTCGACCGATTCAGCGATCGGCCGGGCAGAACCGAACTAATAGCGCATGAAAAAGAGCTGACATCGACCGAACCCGTAAGATCAAAGCCTTACAGGGTGTCGCCGAGACAGAGAGAGATTATGGAGGCAGAGATACAGCGCATGCTAGAGTTGGGAGTTATTCAGCCCGATTAGAGTGACTACAGGTCACCGCTAATACTGGTAGAAACCCCTAACATGGACCCTCGTCCGTGTGTTGACTACAGGAAGTTAAATGTCATCACTAGGGATCAGATGTACCCGATACCCGACATCGAGGAACGAATTGAAAGAGTTAGCGCTACTAAATACATTTCAACTATAGATCTCGTGCGATGGTATTGGCAAGTTCCCTTTTAGAAAGCGCCAGCCGCTATGCCGCATTTATCTCACCTGTATGCACTTTTCGCCCTCTCGCACTCGGTTTCGGGCTGAAAAACGCGCCGTTTAGCTTCTCTAAGTTAATGGATATTGTCCCAAAAGACTTGCAGGAGTTCGCCTTGCCATATCTTGATGATATAGCAATTTTTTCGGAGAGCTGGGAACAACACGTATCGCACCTCAAACAATTGTTCTCACGGTTGAGGGAAGCTGGCTTAACGATGAAGGCGCAAATATGTAGATTTGGTTGTTCGCAGGTTACTCATCTAGGCCATGTTGTCGGCCAGGGCACGAGACGGCCGGCCGAGCTGAAAATAGCTAAAATTGGAGAATTTTCTCAGCCGCACACGAAAACAGACCTTCGTTCATTTTTGGGACTTGTGGGGTACTATCCACAGTACACTCCGAATTAGTCGCAAATGGCAAGTCCATTAACGGACGCCCACCGAAAGGAAGCGCCGAGTAGCGTACACTGGGATAAGGACAAAGAGAACGCTTTCCAAAGTTTGAAAACGCTATTGGTTTCTGGCCCTGTACTTCGCGCGCCAGACTACACAATGCAATTCATAGTTATATGCGACACAAGCGACAGAGGTAACGGGGCGTGGTACAGTGAAACCTCGTTATAACGAACAGTTAAAAAGTCGGAAATTAGTTCGCTATATCCATAATTCGTAATATAAAATTTCGTAAAAAATACATGCAAGAGGAGCAAAATTCAATCAGAGAAGGCACAGCAACTCGAACGATGCTTACTTGGTTCACATTCAATTATTTACGCACAAAGAACTGCGTTATCGCGGCCTGCTTCTTGGTGATGATCGCATTCCGTATCACGCCGTGTTCCACAGTTTGCAAATACTCAACAAGGGCGAACCCACTGCCCTCAATAGCACTGCAGTGGCGGCGCAGTAAATCCAACGCAGCAAGTGCTTCTTGTGAAGTCAGAATGTTCTCATCGTCTACAGGGTCAGCCTGAGCAGCGAGCCTCGCGCACAAGCTCGCAGTCCCAAGCAAGCAGCGACTTTGTGAAAAGTTCACGCGTCATCCAATATTTCTTGCTGGAAGCATACTCTACGGGGAGTACGCGGCACTCTTTCATGCATCTTGGGGTTTTAAATCTCCCGATGACGTTTGCTGCGCCGCAAAACACACTTGTAGTGAAACGAAGCCTGCCGCCTGCTATTAAAGTGAGGTAGGGCTTGGCGTCGTGAAGTTCGTTATATCCGTTTTATGCCAAACCGCGTTCGCTATAGGAAGTTAAAAATACATGTGTTTGACAAAAATATTTCGGAAGAGTTCGATATATTCAATAATTCGTTATATGCGTGTTCGTTATATCGAGGTTTGACTGTACTTAGTAAGGTCGGCGACTTTAACGAGGAGCATCCCATCCTCTATGCCAGCCGCAAACTAAATGTAAGAGGGGAAGCCTAGAGCGCTTCAGAGAAGGAATGCTCTTCTTTAGTTTGGGCCACCCAGAAGTTGTCTTGTTACTTGTATGGAGCGAAGTTCATCTTCGAGACCGACCACTGCCTCTGACGTGGCCCAATCAAATGTCACACAAAAATGGCCGCTTGCTCCGATGGAGCCTCACTCTCCAAGAGTACAACTTCTCCCTTAGATATAAAAAGGGAAAGTTGCATAGCAATGCGGATGGTTTGAGCAGGCTAATTTGAATTCTGCGTTTATGGGTCCCGCCTAAGTTTTAGGGTTAGTATTGCTAATTTTGTTAAGCCAAGAAGATCCCCTCTCATTTAGCAGGATTCCTTCACCTTACTGTCCCGACGTGGGAGCCGCCTGCGTCAACCTAAGGGTTGATTTTCAGGACATTAAATAAAGTTAATCATACCACACCATCATGTGGGCCTATACTGGTGATAGTGCGAAAAAGGTCCAAGATCAATGGCACATACCCCTGTGGATTCGGGAACCTATAACGCGCCCTTCGGAATCTTCGGGATGGGCCCACGTATGGCGAGTTCCTAATGCCTACTTCACCTTCACCGCAGATCGGCCCGGCATTGCATTACCTTCGATATGGAACCGTGTATGTGTGTGGACTGCTTAACGCCTGCTTCACCTCCACCGCGGGTCGGCCCGGTATTGCAATATCTTCGGGATCGCCCTACATGTGGGGAGTTCTTAATGCCTGTTCACCTTCACCGCGGGTCGACCCGGCTTGGCATCACCTTCGGGATAGGTGTAACCTTACCGCCGTATCATGGGCCTTCTGGACGGCCTGTACTTGATCGAAAAGGACTCCACTGTTGGAGAGAGACTCGCCGCCACCAGTCTCTCTCCTTGTCACAGTCTGTGAAAGTCACAGGACACTGCCAAAGCATGTGATCCAGAGTAATGATGTCATTGCACTCCTCGCAATTGATTGGTATATCTCTTTCAGGATATATCTTGTTTATAAATTTGGACTTGGATAAGTTCTTGTTTGCAACAATCTCAGAGTCACCGCTTGAGCTTTATTGGGCTTAGCGTGTGGCACTGGGAATTCCCCTCTGTTCATGTAGTAATGCCTCGTGATTTCATTATATGTAAGTAATTGGACCCTGTTCTCCTCCTGTATATTATTAAGGTCCTGGTCGCGTAGTGCACGGATAGTAAGTCCACGTGCAGCTGCGTTAGCCATCTGGTTTAAATTCCTCCGAGATGGATCGACACACCCCATGTGCGCAGGAAACCAGCGGATTTCGATCTCTTAGCTGTCCAACTCACTGATAAGCTGGGCGGCCCTTTTGGTTACAAAGCCATTGGTAAAGTGTCTAATAGCCATCTTAGAATCACTGTAAATCTTTGTCCGCTTATTATTCCTTAAAGCCAATGCTCTCGCTACTTGTTCCACGACTATCGTGTCTTTAGTCATGATTGTAATAGCATCCCAAGTGAGACCATCTGCATCTATTACTACTGCCGCAAAGGCTTTTTTTTTTTCCTCTGACCCACGCAGCATCTACAATAGCCGCATGTTCTCTGTCGTGTTCTATCTCTTGCAGGAGAGCTTTGAGCTTTGCCTTTCGTCTTTCCAGGTTGTGCACAGGGTGCATATTTCTGGGTTAAACAGTCGTCTTGATTATCTATCCTGTGGTATCTTTAGGTTCTACTGTGCCTTCACCTGAAATTTTGGATTCGGTTGGGCACCACCCTACCTCTTCTAGTATTGCTCTACCTGGTCTTGTTCCAGAGAGCCTCTCTCTGTGGGCAATTTGGGCAATTTGCTGAGCTTCAATATATCTCGGCTATTCTATTATGGAGCCATGGTTTCAATAATTTTTTATCCGGCGCGTCAATCGGTAACGCCACTGTTGTTTTGACCAGCCTTTTAATTAATCTGTTCAGCTTGTTTAGCTCTGTCTGTGTCCAACTGGGCATCCCAGCTACATACGAGAAGTGACACAAGGCGAAAGCGTGGACCAGTCTCATGGCGCTCTCCTCTCCCAGCCCTTTGTGTCTGTTAGTGATTCTCCTTAGCAGTCTTATTACCTCCACAGTCTTGCTTGTGATGTGTGGTATTGTTCTTCCGTTTGCCCCTTTTGCCTCCAGGAATACCCCTAAGACTCTAATGGATTCTTCTTGCTTAATAGATTCGCCTGCCTTTGTGGTTAGTACTAACCTGGGTTCTTCCTCGGGAACGTATCCCCTCGGTTTTCTACCCCTTCTTCTGTTCTTGAGTACAAGGAGTTCAGACTTATTAGCAGAGCATTTGAGTCCCATGTCTTCTAAAATAGACCCTACCTTATAAATGCTCTTCTGAAGTTTCACATGATGATTTTTTTTCTTTTAACGGATGCCTTAAAACGCTGCGGAAGCCGGAAGTTAGTCATAGACTGCTTTCGCTGTAAAAGACAGCAAGATGTTGACCGCCGAGTAGATTGATTTGTTGACGCTCTAGGAATCCATGTCAGGAGCGGTGCGTTGGGCGGATGGGGCGGGGGGGGGGGGGGGGTATGCCGCTTAATTTCGGAGGGGGGGAGGGGGCGGGTCTCCCTGGACCCTCCCTCCTGGGTACGTGCCTGATATATACATACATACATATATATATATATATATATATACATATATATATATATATATATATATATATATATATATATATATATATATATATATATATATATGTTCTGGGTTAAACAGTCGTCTTGATTATCTATCCTGTGGTATCTTTAGGTTCTACTGTGCCTTCACCTGAAATTTTGGATTCGGTTGGGCACCACCCTACCTCTTCTAGTATTGCTCTACCTGGTCTTGTTCCAGAGAGCCTCTCTCTGTGGGCAATTTGGGCAATTTGCTGAGCTTCAATATATCTCGGCTATTCTATTATGGAGCCATGGTTTCAATAATTTTTTATCCGGCGCGTCAATCGGTAACGCCACTGTTGTTTTGACCAGCCTTTTAATTAATCTGTTCAGCTTGTTTAGCTCTATATATATATATATATATATATATATATATATATATATATATATATATATATATATATATATATATATATATATATTTCTAGCGGCGACTTTATACTCTGCGCTAACCCTGGCATCATACCATCATACAAGATGTGGGCGTGCTCGGCAAGGTGTGCTGCAGTCACCTTTTGATGGTAAGAACTCGAAGTAGCCTAGACCTGATGAGGGAACGGAAGAAAC
Source organism: Dermacentor albipictus (assembly GCF_038994185.2). Taxonomy (NCBI): domain Eukaryota; kingdom Metazoa; phylum Arthropoda; class Arachnida; order Ixodida; family Ixodidae; genus Dermacentor; species Dermacentor albipictus. Next base: position 178,668,230 of record NC_091823.1, on the reverse strand, counting down.
TGGTGCATAAGAAGCCGATCATTAAGTTAGCGGTAAGAGGGAAAATAGAGGAATTCCGGATCAAACTACAGAACCGGTAATCGGCTTTAACTCAGGCAGAGGACCTTAGTGTTGAAACAATGAACGACAATCTTTTGGGCATCGTTAAGGAGTGTGCAATAGAAGTCGGTGGTATCTCCGTTAGACAGGATACCAGTAAGCTATCGCAGGAGACGAAATATCTGATCAAGAAACGCCAATATATGAAAGCTAGAATAGAGCTAGAATAGAATAGAATACAGTTAGAATAGAACTCGCAGAACTTTCGAAGTTAATTAGCAAGCGTAAAGCAGCTGTCATAAAGAATTAAATATGGATAGAATTGAACATGCTCTCAGGAATGGAGGAAGCCTAAAAGCAGTGAAGAAGAAACTAGGAATTGGCAAGAATCAGATGTATGCGTTAAGAGACAAAGCCGGCAATTTCATTACTAATATGGATGAGATAGTTCAAGTGGCTGAGGAGTTCTATAGAGATTTATAGAGTACCATTGACACCAATGACGATAATGGAAGAGAGAATAGTCTAGGGGAACTTGAAATCCCACAAGTTACGCCGGAAGAGGTAAAGAAAGCCTTGGGAGCTATGCAAATGGGGGAAGGCCGCTGGGGAGGATCAGGTAACAGCAGATTTGTTGAAGGATGGTGGGCAGATTGTTCTAGAAAAACTGGCCACCCTGTATACGCAATGCCTCATGACTACGAGTGTACCAGAATCTTAGAAGAACATGAACGCCAATGGATGGATGGATGGAGGGATGGATATACCTTTCTTGTACGTCCGGCAAGGTTTAACGTGACCCGGGCTAGGTCTCCCACGGGGAACGTCAAGGCCCTGCCTCAACGCCGCCTCACGGGCTTGCTGGACTGCCCACATCTGGATTCCGAGGTTTGAGCTGCGCAGAGCGGTGGCTCACTTCGACGACAGGGTCTCCGGAGTAACTGCCATCCCTCCTATTACTACATTGCACTCCCACAGCATGAGACCTGAAAAATTATAGACCAATCAGCTTACTGTCCGTTGCCTGCAAAATATTTACTAATGTAATCGCAAACAGAATCAGGAACACCTTAGGCTTCCGACAGCCAGAAGACCAGGCAGGAATCCGTAAAGGGTACTTGACAATAGACCATATTCACACTATCCATCAGATGATAGAGAAATGTGGGGAATATAAGCAACCCTCATATATAGCTTTCTTTGATTACGAGAAAGCGTTTCATTCAGTCGAAACCTCAAAAGTCATGGAGGCATTACGGAATCGGGGCGTAGATGAGCTGTATGTAAAAATACTGAAATATATCTTTAGCGGCTCCACAGACACCATAGTCCTCCATAAAGAAAGCAACAAAATCCCAATAAAGAAAGGCGTGAGGCAGGGAGATACGAACTCTCCAATGCTATTCAAAGCGTATTTACAGGAGTTATCCAGAGACCTGGATTGGGAAGAATTGGGGATAAGAGTTGTAGCGTTCCTAACTAGAACGGCAACAGAAATGACATAATCTAAGTGAGGCGGGTTTTGTCTGCTATTTTATACCAACTTCTTTCTTCTCACTTCTCCCGTAGCCCATTTATTCGTCTTCTTTCATGCGTCCAGCGCAGACCGCTTCACTCTTCCGGATTTCTTTTAATTACACCTCCTGGGGTAATACTTGAATATGTTTCCAATAGCGGCGCACTCCGTTTGGCCCGAGGCTCCGGCGTACCAGAAATTCTTCAATATTCCATGCTGGCATGCAGTCTCATTAACTTGAAATGGTCCGCGAAATTTTGAATTTGAAGGCACAGCTACTTTCCTTACGAGGACACAGACTCCAGGCTGTATGTCCGGTATCTCGCTACTGTGCCTTTTATCAAAGTTTCGCTTTACGCGGCGCTTGTAGACCTCCTGTTCATTGACAGTTTTCCTTAGTTCCACGAGTTCTAGGATCTCTAGGAGGCCTAGCTCACGATCTGCAGGGAGTATAGGCGCTGTACTCGAAGTTACAAACTGAGGGCTGCAGCCTAAACCCGTGGTGTATGATCTGTTGTGATGTTTCACAGCGGCATCGAGGCAGCACTTCCAGCCAGCGGCAAAGTCTGGATACATCTTCAGATACTGTTTGATGTGTCGTGTGGCACGTTCCGCTAGGCCGTTTGCTGCCGGGTGGTACGGAGAATACTTTATCATTATGCCGTGCTCCTGTGCCCACTTCGATAATTTGGCACTCGGAAAGCCGGCCCGTTGTCGTAGACGAGCGTCTTTGTGTGTTTAAAACATTCAACTTTGAGGAGATCTATTACGCTGTTTGCGTCTTCTTTGCCAGCTTTAGCCGCAATCGTCCTTGTGCACTCATCTATTGAGAGCAAGAAAGCTTGCGTTCGCTTGACTCCTTCCCCCTTTTTTTTGAGCTCCGCGATGTCCAAATGAATTACTTCGAACGGACGCTTGAATATTCAGGGTTCGTCATAACGTCTGTCGATTGCGTGAATTTAACTTTATTCACCTGGCAGAGGTGGCATGTGCTGATGCAATGGCTGATGTCGTTTTTCGTGCCCGGCCATGTGAATCACATGAGCAATTTCTTATAAGTGCGCCAGAAGCCATCATGGCCACCCGATCCAGGTGTGTCGTGGTATAGATGAAGAACCCTTGGAATCAGTTGGCGGTACGTGATACCTTCCATTGATAAACTGGAGCTCTTCTGTACCTTCGCATAGCCTAGTATGATTGATTGTCTCTGGATTATCGTTTGATTCCTGTACAAGTAATCTTGATAGTGCGTCAGCGTCAGTGAGGAGTGGGCGAGGACTGGGCGAAATTACGAAATCAAATTGTTACAGATAGTTCACCCATCTAGCAATGCGGCCTCTTGGCTGGGCCATGCTCAAAAGTTCAGTCAGTGCTTGATGGTCCGTAAAAAGTAGGAATTTGGCACCTTCCAGGTAAGTACGAAAGTACTGCACAGCTTTTAAGACGGCCAGAACTTCCTTTTCTGCGGTAGAGTAATTGATTTCGGCGGGTTTCAGGGTATAGCTGTAGTACCCCACAACGTAGTGTTTGGTTTGATCAGCTCGTTTGGAGGGCTTCTGGTATAGAACTGCACCGGTAGCATAATGTGATGCGTCCGTGTTCAGCACGAAAGGCAGAGAAAAATCCAATATTCGCAAGATGGGGTCCGACGATGTTAGTTTTACAAGCTCACGATAGACAGCTTGGCACTTCTCGTCCCAATGAAAAGGCACGTCTCTCTGAGTTAAACGTGTGAGGCACCTTGTTCTCAGTGCATAGTGTTTGATAAACGCCCGGAAGTGTCCTGCAAGGCCAAGAAAAACGCGCAGGGAGTGCACATCATAAGCCTTTACCATCTTAGAGATTCTTTCCACAGATTCTTGCGTAGTGCTTTTATTCTGTCCATCAAACACCCTGCCAAGAAATACTACGGTATCTTGAAAGAACGCACTTTTCTTGAAGTTTACGTTGAGTTGTGCAAAACTGAGGGCATGAAGAACTTTTGAACGGTGACTACGGTGTTCTTCCTTTGTCTTTGAGTAGACGATGATGTCGTCGATGTACACATTGCAAAATATGCCCAGGTAAGGTTTCAGAATGTCCATCGTAATCTTCTTAAGCTTGACGACACCAAATACACTGTCTCACTGAAGCTCTTTTTCTGGGGCTAGTGATGCACGGTAGACAGATTATGTGGAAATAGGTTGCCGTGAACTGCGGTAATTGGTTCTTCACCATCCTCACAGTCATGATTTACGTTTGCCAGAAATTTTTTTTTACGTTTGCCAAGATGTAGCGTTCCTAACTAGAATGGCAACATAAATGACGTAATCTAAGGGAGACGGGTGTCGTCCGCCATTTTATTCCAACTTCTTCCTTCTCACTTCTCCCGTAGCCCATTTCATCATCTTCTTTCATGCTTCCAGCGCAGACCGCTTCAAGAGTTAATGGAGAATACCTTAGTAACTTGCCATTCGCTGATGATATTGCCTTGCTTAGTAACTCAGGGGACCACTTGCAATGCATGCTCACTGACCTGGAATGGCAAAGCAGAAGAGTGTGTCTAAAAATTTATCTTCTCAAAACTAAAGTAATGTTTAACAGTCTCGGAAGAGAACGGCAATTTACAATAGGTAGCGAAGCACTGCAAGTGGTAAGGGAATACATCCACTTAGGGCAGGTAGTGACCGCGGATCCGGATCATCAGACGGAATTAATCAGAAGAATAAGAATTGGCTGGGGTGCGTTTGGCAGGCATTCTCAGATAATGAGCAGCAGGTTGCCATTATCACTCAAAGGAATATGTATAATAGCTGTGTCTTACCAGTACTCACGTACGGGGCAGAAACCTGGAGGCTTACGAAAAGGGTTCTACTTAAATTGAAGACGACGCAACGAGCTATGGAAAGAAGAATGATGGGTGTAACGTTAAGGGTTAAGAAAAGAGCAGATTGGGTGAGAGAACAAACGCGAGATATTTACATCTTAGTTGAAATCGAGAAAGAGAAATGGGCATTGGGTGGAATTGTAATGAGGATGGAAGATAACCTATGGTCATTAAGGGTTACGGACTGGATTCGAAGGGAAGGGAAGCGTAGCAGGGGGCGGCAGAAAGTCACACACACACACACACACACACACAATATATATATATATATATTGGTACATCCGGCGATGAAACCATTCGTTCCACTGGTGCAGGGTAAGAACCAAGGCTAATTTGGTAACATCGTGAAACAATAAACTGAACGGTGTGCTTTTCTGTGACAAGTTTGATGTGGTCTACAATCCAATACAACGGGTTATTCGGGCCAGTGTGATGACAGAGCTGCTCCGTAATCCCCGATTTCCTTGCGAGTGTTGCATCTTTGGAAAGGGAAAATCTGCGGTTTTCAGTTATCTTCACATGGGCGCCCGGCACATTATCCTGTAAATTTTTAATGACTATTAGGAACGCCATACTAATTGTGTGCTGCGAAATAAATAAGATGTAAGGCGTGCATGTCTATCCAGCATCTATCTTTGTCTTGGTTGTGCGTATTTGCGCTGAAAGGACAACTTATTCTCAAACAACGTCCTATATGACCCTGCTTGTCATTGTTAGCGTTGCCCGAACAAGCGCAATCGAAACCACGACATGTTTCTTACCGTAGGATTAGGCCGCCATCTCTCACCGTGTTTCGCTTGAGAAATATCGATCGTCATTCTGTTGTCTCCACTGCACTACCTCTCTCTTCATATGCGTATCACTCTCGTGGAATCGACGCGAACTGGTACGCGTACGCTTGCCAGTCGTCCATCTTAAAGGTTGCCAGTGAAAGCGGGCGGCGAGGGTGGCACTCCTTTCGTCGCGAAAGAGAAGCTTCGAGTGAATGAGTACAGTACAGCATCCGCGTCGAATAAAGCCGCATTCCCATAGCCAACCTTGGGCGACTCCCGGCAGAAGTGAGATTGATCATCTGTGACACGAGAGCTCCCTTTTATGCAGGGGTGGAATGCCATCTGCGGTTCCCGATTCATTTCGTAATTTTCCCCTTTCGGTTTACTTTTACACTAGCGAGACGGAGTCGATGGAGTAGATCTAGCTTTCAATGTACCTGCGAACACGATCTGTGAACACGAACACAGCACAAGATAGTTTCTGTACTCGTTCAATGGCTTGAGTTACTTTTATTGAGTGAGTGAAAAAAATGAAGGCACAGTTCAATGGTGACGCCTTTGCAGCGCCAGTGGACAAGGCGTCCGATATGGCTGCAGACGGTTTAGAAGCAGCCGGCACAGCTGTGCCCCGCACTCTCGTACTTCACACAGCTTGTGCGAAGATGGCGGTCACTAGTGGTGCTGTAGGCAGCGGTTTCATATTGCAAGCTTCGAGTTAAAATGCAGGCTGATAGCCTAGTTTTTATGGGTATCGCCAAATGGCCGCTCTACTCTCACTTAAAATGATGCACAGAGAATAGTACCATGTTAGTGGTGCTTTTAAATTTCTTCTTCGGCGCCTTCTTCATTCGCAAAATGATAGTAAATTTACATTGATTTCGTCACCCTCCTCACTTTTTATTGCTCGCTATATTGGCGTGTCGTGTGCATACCATATAACAGTCATTCCAATCCTGGAGGAAATTTTTGAAAGTGGCGATGTGGGCTTTACTGGAAGGAGGCTCCCATTTTCGTCACTTGCGCCATGACATCCGCGTTGGCCTCTATGGCACCGGAACAACAGCGGCGGCAGCGTTTCTCTCGCCGCCGCTCCTAGGGCCTCCTGTCTTGGCGTGGGGACAATGCGCTGCTGCCGCGGCCGCTATAAGCGGATGCCCGGGTCGTAATATTTTACATCGGCCTATCTGATCCGTGGAGGGGAGCGCACCTTCATTCTGGGGAAGTGGATCGATTGGCCGTGATCCAGGCAGCGCGCAACCCCGTTTCAGGGGCTGCTCCATCTTCCACACTACACGTGCTTCTTGTGTGCGCATAGGCGGTCGCCCTGTTGTGCATTACACTGGCGTCGTCAGGCACAGTGCTCTCGCAGATAGCGAGATAGGGGACGAGGCAGGGCGGTGAAGCGAGCTGCCGCCGTCTTTAACATTGTCGTCACCTCATCAGATTTGTAAGAGTATTGCGAGCGTTAGAAAATGTTTACTGCTCTATAGCCCAACTTGGCGAGTTGCGGATTCATGGAACGCAGGAGCGGAAACGCAAAAACCCTGCTGGCTATGACTGCTTTCTCCTTTTCTCTAATGGTGGAGGCAAACAAAAGTGTGCGTCGAGAAAAACTTCCTTCCTACTACAAAAGTTTGTAGACGAATGGTGAAAATGCATACTGAATATTTTTTTTTATGTTGGAACGGTTCAATATCAGCCGCGCCTTTAGGTTTGTGGCTCAACGGGAAGACATTATAAGTTAAAGCAGCTTCGACTTCAAGTGCAAACCTGAAAACAAGACTGATACTTACCCGTTCCGAGTATGAAGAAGTAAAAATGCTTGCGTCAGTAAACTGTATTACTAATACTAAAAAGACAACTTATTTTGATTCGTTCTTCTCGATGCAAACATCATGATAATTATATATATCTGCTTGTTTCACGGCCCTTACATATTTAGCCGCCGTGGCAGTAAATAAACAATGAAGTTATCGCTTGCTTGCGCTGTTTCCCTTTGGACTACACTTGATGCTACTACCTTTGGTTAGCAGATATTCTCCTTTCTTACGGCTAGGGCGGACATATATGGCCTACAATTTTGTCATTGTGTGTTCTCTGACAGCTTCTATCTTGGTTTCCTACAATTTTCGATGCGGCAATTATAAATTTTTCCAAATGTAACCTATTAGTTGCATATACTGACTTCGTGATGAATTTCAACTGTCCTTTTTGATATTTCACTGTGTTCAACTATGGTCATAAACCAGGCTTAGCGCGAGCGGAATACCATAGAAGAAGCGAATGTGCATAACAGGTGTGGCTGCGTAGATCTGTCTCTGGGTGCCTGGAGTTTGCGGTGAAGCTCAATTTGGCATGAATACCAGTTTATTCCTGCAGCGCGTTCGTCGGCAGCAGCTAATATTGGTGCACAAACTCTCAGGTAACGTCCCATGCCGTAGCCACCACTTAGGCAGGCAAATGATGCCTTGATTTGAATAATACTAAAGCAACGCTAACAACCTCACTTTATTTTCTTACTTGTGGAAATATATACCTATATATATATATATATATATATATATATATATATATAAGTCATCGGCAATGCCTTTGAGGATGTGGGCGACATTGTCTGACTCAGTCATGTGGGTGTCAACTTTGCGGCACAAAGCCAAGACGTCCTGAAGGTACGTGACGTAGGGCTCTGTTGACGTCTGCACACGGCCGGAAAGCGCCTTCTGCGCGGCAAGTTTGTGACCGTAGGGGTTGCCGAACCAGTCCCGAAGCCGTGTCTTAAGTGAATCCCAACTGGTGAGCTCTTCTTCGTGCGTGCGATACCAAACTTTAGGTGTGCCACCGAGGTAAAAGACTACGTTGGCGAGCATATTAGTAGGGCCCCGCCGGTTATTGCGACTGACGTGTTCATACAGGCTGATCCCGTCATCGACGTCTTCCCCATCTGTGCCCAAGAATACGCCAGGACCACGGGCAGCGGGGAGGGTGATGTAGATCGTCAAAGTTGCAGCAGGTGTCGGAGCCGGGGGAGTCCGGTTGTCGTTGCCGGGAGCCATGAAGGGAGGCTCGACGTACCGTCCACTGCGAAGCTCCGTGACGAGGTACAGGGAACGTCCACCTCCACCAGATACGTTACGTATGAAGACGAAGACGAAAAGCTATGTACAAGTATATTTACAAGAAAATACGCTGCGCTTGGCCAAGAGGCAACAGCCCGGGCTAGCTTCTCAGCGTCGTCTTCGCACTGCTGGCCTTTTCTTGATCACACATATTGTTCCGTAGCAATATATATATATATATATATATATATATATATATATATATATATATATATATATATTGTCGCGAAGCACTATGGGCAGTAAGCGTTCGCAACTAGAACGTTGGAGCAGCGAGAGGTAGTGTAGCCGACCGAGCACCGAAACAAGGTTGGTCTTTCTCGTCGTCGTTGTCTCTCTCCTAGCCACAGCCCCACTGCTCCCTATTTTACAGTACAGTTATCTCCCCCGCGGAAAAGGAAGCCGTCCCAGTGACCTACGGGTAGGACAGCACAGGTGGATCATAGTAGGGCTTGAGACGCTGGGCATGCACAATTTCGCGTCCACGACGGCGTTGATCCAAAGGTAGCTCGAGGGGTTCGACAATATAGTTGACTGGAGACGTTTGTTTGATCACGCGGTATGGGCCTTGGTACTTCGACGCGAGTTTCGGTGACATTCCAGTGGTAGAGGCTGGAACCCAAAGCCACACTAGCGAGCCAGGAGCATAGGATACAGGAGCATTGGAACTTTCTGGATGGTGCTTCTGGCGTTGCTGGTTTTCGGACGTAAATATACGGGAAAGCTTGCGACACTCTTCTGCGTGTGCAGCGGCTTCGGATAGGGTAGTTGTTTCCGTGGAGTCAGGGCGGTACGGAAGGATAGTATCCATTGTGGAAAAAGGTTCGCGTCCGTACAGGAGAAAGAAGGGCGAAAATCCCGTGGTAGTCTGCGTGGCGGTGTTGTAAGCGTAGGTCAGAAAAGGTAGAACATGGTCCCATTTGGTTTGGTCGGATGCAACGTACATGGCCAGCATGTCGCCAAGAGTGCGATTAAAGCGCTCGGTCATGCCATTAGTCTGCGGATGATACGCAGTAGTGGTGCGATGAATGATGCGGCATTCTTTGAGGAGAGCCTCGATGACGTCGGAGAGGAAGACGCGGCCTCTGTCACTGAGTAATTCCCTGGGAGCTCCGTGGCGAAGGATGATGTGGCGCAGGAGAAACCAGGCGACGTCACGTGCAGAAGCGCTGGACAAAGGGGAAGTTTCCGCATAGCGCGTAAGATGGTCGATGGCCACGATTACCCAGCGATTGCCATCTGATGTGGTTGGCAGAGGTCCATAAATGTCGATGCCTACGCGATCAAAAGCACGTGCTGGGCAAGGCAAAGGCTGCAATGGGGCGGTTGAACGACGAGGGGGATCTTTACGGCGTTGGCAAGCCAAACAGGAGCGGACATAATGATGGATGAATCGATACATCCCCCGCCAGTAGTAACGAAGGCGTAGACGCGCGTATGTCTTCAGTACCCCTGCATGCGCACACTGGGGATCGTCGTGGAACGCTGCGCAAATATCCGAACGCAGGTGTCGCGGGATGACAAGCAACCATTTGCGGCCGTCCGGGAGGTAGTTGCGACGGTGCAGGAGCCCATCGCGAATGGAGAAGTGATGTGCTTGGCGACGTAATGCACGATTGTTAGTGGGTGTCGATGGGCTGGACAAAAAACGCAGCATAGACACAATCCATGGGTCTTTCTTCTGCTCCAGAAGAATGTCCGTGGCAGCAAGGGAAGACTCGGACAATGAGGCGTTCGGGAAGCTAGCCTCGTCTGTTAGTGGCGAACGAGACAAGGCATCCGCATCCGAATGTTTGCGGCCAGAACGATACAGTACGCGAATGTCGTACTCCTGCAGTCGAAGGGCCTATCGAGCAAGACGACCGGACGGTTCTTTTAAGGACGACAGCCAGCACAGCGAATGGTGATCAGTTATGACGTCAAACGGGCGGCCATAAAGATACGGACGGAATTTGGTTATGGCCCAAACTATAGCCAGGCACTCCTTTTCTGTGACAGAATAGTTCGATTCAGGTTTAGTGAGGGCACGACTGGCGAAGGCAACGACGTACTCATCGAAGCCAGCCTTTCTCTGAGCGAGAACGGCCCCAAGGCCAACGCCACTGGCATCCGTGTGTATTTCAGTTGGAGCACTGGGGTCGAAATGTCGCAGGATTGGTGGTGACGTCAAGAGACGACGCAGCTTTGTGAAGGCGGCATCGCACTCCGGTGACCAGGTTGAAAGGTTGTGGCCACCATGAAGAAGCTGCGTTAAAGGTGCTATTATAGTGGCAAAATTGCGGATGAAACGGCGAAAGTATGACGCTAATCCAATGAAGCTGCGCAGTTCTTTCAAAGTCGTTGGTCGGGGAAACTGGGCAACAGCCTGTAGTTTCGCCGGATCAGGAAGTGCACCTTCTTTTGACACGACATGGCCGAGGATGACCAGCTGCCGGGCAGCGAAGTGACACTTCTTCAAGTTAAGCTGGAGGCCAGCATCGGCGATGCACTGTAGGACGCGTTCAAGTCGAAGTAAGTGGGAAGGAAAGTCCGGTGAAAAGATAACGATGTCGTCCAGATAACACAGGCATATCTGCCATTTAAGGCCGCGCAAGATGTAGTCCATCATTCTTTCAAATGTGGCAGGCGCATTACACAGGCCAAATGGCATCACGGTGAATTCAAATAAACCGTCAGGTGTGATGAAGGCCGTTTTCGGACGGTCTGACTCAGCCACTGGCACTTGCCAGTACCCGGATCGTAAGTCTAAGGATGAGTAGAATTCAGCGCCTTGGAGGCAGTCTAGCGCATCGTCAATACGGGGTAGCGGATAAACGTCCTTGCGTGTGATCTTATTAAGTCGCCGGTAGTCCACGCAAAAGTGAATTGTGCCATCTTTCTTTTTTACCAGGACGACAGGAGAAGCCCAGGGACTGTGCGAAGGTTGTATGACACCGCGTTGGAGCATGTCTGCAACTTGCTCAGCGATGACGGTACGCTCCGTGGCGGATACACGATACGGCCTGTGGCGTAAAGGCGCATGGTTGCCGGTGTCGATGTGATGTGAAAACGTCTGAACTGCAAGGAGTAGAAGTGACACCATCACTCAGAGCTGAAAGCGCGACTTCCGGAGCGAGAGCTCGGCGCGTAGAAAGCCGCTGTTTGCGCAGCTCCACTGCTATATATATATATATATATATATATATATATATATATATATATATATATATATATATATATATATATATATATATGTATATATATATATAATATATATGGCTTCTTATGATATAAATATCATAGCAAGCCAACAAACATTGGCAACAAGGACAACACAGGAGAAATTACTTGCATACTAAATGAATTAAAGAATTTATAAATAAATGGAAATGAAAGTGGGTGAAACAAAAATCTGCCGCAGCTGGGGAATCATCCCACGTATTCGCATGATTACGCGTGGGATGCTCTACCAATTGAGCTGCCGCGGTACCGTTTTCCCATCCACTTTCTTGGGTATTTATGTTTCCTGCTGCAACCCTTGCAAATTCGAGACATCGAACGCAAACGATAACGGCAGACTGTGGGCACACCGCACTGACGTGGTTTTCTCCGTCGCAGCCGAACGTGTGTGTAACCTTCCTAAGAAACACAAAAGCGTAATAAATTGTTGAAGAATACTTTAATGCACCGTCGGCAGTAACCGACTGATAAACACCGTGGCCGCACTAAGTTTCGCTGGTTAACCATCTGCACGGAGTGCTTGGGCGGTATTTTTTTTCCTTTTTTTGACCCACGTAGTGTTACTTTGTGTCAATGTGTGTGTCACCACGTGTCGAAGAGCCCAGTAGCTCACATGAAAGCAATCAGCGGTCGTTGCACTTTTTCCTGATTACTGCGGACCCTCCACGGAAAACGACGTCTTCAAAGGTCCTGTGCGAAAGGCCATTGTTTGTCGGGCTGTCCACCATCGGTTTTCTTTCTGTGTCGAACTGCAGGCATAGCCAAATGAAATCTTCCATTGCATCACAATACCCGAGCCTTTTGATAGCCTTAAGTGTACGCTTTAGTTAATTGGAAATATGTATTGGAAGATTGTGCGGAGACTTGCGTAGTTCCTTTAAATATGTAAACGAACAAACCAACGAAATGATGATGATGAAATCGTTTTAGTGAAACGAAAATGGGAGGGGAGTTAGGAGAAGGGTGGTCGGATTTTTATTCCAGAATTTTGTTGGCTAAGGCCGCCGCCTTAGCTCTTTCCACGAGGGCTCGCTGGTCTTCGAGTGTTGAGCTGGAAAGGGCTCCCTCCCATTCTTCCCATGCTGGCTGTCGTATAGTTCCTAAGGCACTATTAGCCTGTCAGGCCCACACCATATGGTACATATCTGCTTTCTGTCCGCAGAATTTACACTCAGCCGAAAAGGATTGTGGCTCAATAGCGTGTAGCTTGACTGGGTTATTAAATGACATGGTTTGTAATCTTCGTAAATGACATTCTTCTGATTTATCTAATCCCTTGGCCGGGCCCGGGTATTTTCGCCGCGATAGGCGCAAGTGCTGTAATACATCTGCATAAGTTATTAGTGCCATTGGGAAGTCCGAGTCTTTGGGGAGGGAGGAGGAGGGACCCCGGGGCAGAAAAGCTCGGGTGGCAGCGTGTGCACACTCATTTCCCTCTACACCCTCATGACCTGGCGCCCAACTCAGCTCTTTACGCGAAGCGAAGACCCCAGATTGTTTGAGGATGTTGCAAGCTAGCGGTGCGATTCGGCCCCTCGTGTAGTTCCTATATGCAATTTGCCAGTTTGTAATGATGTACTCGGAAATAGGATGCGAAGCCGCCATGGCGATGGCCACCTCTTCCAACTCTGCAATTTCCCCATGCCGAACAGAAAGTTCATTGACCATTTGTCCTTGATGCACCACCGATATCGTGGAGACTCCTCCCACCGGACCCGCAGCATCCACGAGGAAGGCTCCCTCTAATGTAGAATAGAAAGAAAAATTGCACAGCACAATACTAAAGTTGCTAGCGAAACTAAATTTGATATTAGCCAAAAGGCTCGGACACGATACGCGCCAAATGTTTGACAATAAAGGCCATTACTAGCTGGCCTCTATTATGGAGCCGGTCAAACACGATATGAGAAAAAGGTATTTTGAATTACTGGCTAAAATAAACTGCGCGATTAAGTCGGCTGTTCATTTAGTTTACTCACTTGAATACCCTAAAGGCTCGAATGCGTTACAGAACGGAGTTTGTTACAAATAAACATTACAAGAACGAAGCACTACGATGCGTTTGCTGTGAATTTTTGTTAGATACGTGGCACGTAGCTTTTATTTTTCTTTATTGCCATTTACACCCATGTTTCGCAACAAATGCGGTATTGTGCCACAGGCTACGTTGCTCATTGTTTTTTTTTTTTTTGGCGCTTGTTGCCGACCCCGCTACCTCATGCCGGCCATCGTTGGCTTTCACCATTGGCGCACGAAAACGGTTGACAAGTTCCCTTAGCAACATCGTTGTAAAATAAAGCTTGGTATGTACGGCGCTGACGACGCATACCACACTTACAACAGTGTAAGTTCGACGGCTTAATTGCAGAGTTTAACATTTTTGAATAGGCACTTGGCCTATGTAGACGTTCCGTTATCGTTAAGTGTCCCGAATTAGGTTCAGCCATGCCGAGTTATTTCACGAGCTGGTCAGAGGATAAGTATTTCGCATTCATTCAGAAGGCGGCTTGGCGCCGCTGGTAATCGAAACTGCGACTTCTGGCTTAGCGGCGCGGACGCCCTTCTTGCTGACTCACCGCGGCTGGTGCTACGTACGCTTGCTGTTGAGAAAGAGATTGAAAATAGCGCAAAGTAAGAGTGGTTGCTCTGTCCCTTCGCTTGTGTTTCGAACGTGAGCATGTTATCGGTGGACACTTGCTGTGCGAGCGTCTGCGAGTGTACCTTCGCTGGTTGACCTGCAACAGCCACCATCCTTTGTCATCACTCCCTGCATCCCACCCAAGTTTGATTGATTTGTAGAGTTTATTGACGCAAGGGCCAGATATGGCCAAAGGCCAAAGACCAAAGACCCAAGTTTCAGGTTTTCAAGGATTGTGTCGGCGACATCAGAATTTGCTACCATCAATACTCTTTCCCGTGACAGTTCTGAGAACACCACTGTGCGTCTACAAAGAAGTCGTCCGTTCCACTCACCGGCCACAAACAATTTACCTTGTTCCACGTTTATGCAGCGTGGAGGTACTGCGCACGTGCATACTGATGGGTCTGTCGCACCGTGAGAACCAAATGAACATGACCTGGCAAGGGAGTGTCTATACTCACCGTGCAAGTGTACGTATGGGATCTCGAGTAGCGCGTTTTCTGAGCCACATTTTTCGGCTGAGGTGGACAGAGCCATCGACAGGATCCTGTGTTCGGTGGCTCACACATTCGTAACCACGTGGATGATCACCTAATGTTTGTTAATGCGATGAGTTTCAACCACACGGTAGCATAGGTGCTCAAAGCCTGCAGAGACTAAAGGATAGGTTTTAACTTTTCCCTTGAGACGCCAAAAGATCACACGACCTCCTTTCTATACCTGCAGCTTGTGCTTGCGGGTGACAAGTTTGTTCGAAATACATGTCGAGACCTGTAAAAGCGTTTCTAGCGTTTTCGCTCTTGCCATTTCAATCTTGTCGAAAATTACATCGCCTTTTCCTTCGTCCGCTTTATGGGGACCATGTCTTGCCTATTAAACAACGAGAGGATGTTCAGGAGAAGAAACTTCGTGCAGTTTGCTCCACAAAGCTTCTTTGATGCCAAGGAGGCACGAAGTGCCTCCTGGGCATCGTGGACCTTTAGTTACGAGTGAAATGTGCACCAAAGGAAAAGGTAGAGAACAGAAATAAGTACATGGTAATACCGCAGAGTCATGGGCTTTCGCATCGTCTAAAAAAAGTGGCCTCTCACTATGATGTTGATGTTCTTTTAACTGATAAGAAAAAGATGGGTGCTATTTGTCCAGCCCCTCAAAAGCGCATGTGCATGAAGGAAACGCCAATTCAAGCTCAATGAACCATAGACACGACATGACCACCGTTGCTTGTGACTGTAGTGTTGTGTATCACATTTCTTTCTCATGTAGACTAAAATGCATCGGAAAGACTGGTAGCTCCCTAAACATATGACATAGAGAGCATGACAGCTCCCTCTAAGGGTCGCCATATTCCCATCTTGCCGCACACTGCCGACAATACGTATGTGAACCCGTTCTGCCAGGCACATCAGTGCTTTTCAGGAATCGAGATAAGACTATTAGGTAGGTTGCAGAGACTTTCTTCATTGAAAAAATGGTTACACATGTGTCAGCAAGCACTTCATAAACCTTCACACAAATGAAATAGCGTGTGTTGATAAGTCGTTCTTCTCTGCAGATCAAACACTGTCAATGGCCACATGGTAATGGCCTGAGTCGGAGCTTGCTTCTTGAAGTCGTACTCTTTCGGAGCTTTTGATATTCTGTGTTTTTATGAGCATAGCCTTACCACAAGTAGCTTTTGCAACTTTCACAAACATTTTTGGGTGCTTGGAGCACGCTTGACGCTTGGGCAATGATGTACTTTGCTTTTGACCTGTGTCGACTGATAAATAGTTGTGTTTGTCCGAGAACAAACAATATTTTGAAGTAGTGCTTGTGTTGCCAGGTTTCCCTTCCTGTTTCCTGGTTTTTTACGCTTTAAGTCTAGTTTGAATTCTCACAAATTCGCCCGAGATTTAGTTTGTGTAAGTTGTGTTGTTAGTCTCAACGGATTCGAGATTTCCTAGTGCGCTGATAAGCGTTCTTGGCGAGCGCTGGTGTATGACTGAGCAAAGGCTTACATGGCTTACATCAACAGCGCGTGAAATGGGCGGCAAGGTGTCTTCTGAAGTTTGCTAATGCCATATTGGTGTTCCCAATTCGTTCACCCAAACACCCGCCTATTTGGCTGACGTACTCTTTCCTATACATTATAACGGAATAGAGTATACCACGGCTGCGACACGAAGTACAATCGGTTCCCGGTCATACCTATCGCATCCATCTGGCATGTACGTGATGGTGTCTGTTAGTATTAGCAGACACTATCGCGCACAAACACTGGTGGTTGTGAACGCTAAGAAAGCACTATATCAACACCGACACGCTTCGCGATCATCTTGAGATTTTGTCTCATCTATCAAATGTATGAAAGGGGAATTATTTTCTTTAAATATGGTCACCTGGTCTGTTTAATCGCAGCGGTCGTTTTTGCATTTCTATAGCGTGCCACGTGCGGTAGCAATCAATAACTACATTGTATAACAGCGCCTACCAGGCGCGAAATATGATTCTCACTAGTTTTGTCAACAAAGTGCGAGCAGGATTTCAAAACGCGCTTTTGAAGCGAAAATGAAAGATGCCTGGCCTATTTTGGAATGCGCTGACGTCTACGCAAGGATAGGCCGATTTTCTCTCGCTTCCTGCAGCCAACACACATATAAGTTGGAGAAAAAGGGGGTGGTACCTAAGAGCCTAATCGTCCCTTGAACCGGTGCTTCGTACGTCAAAACAATAGGCCGAAGGCAATCTTTAACATGCAAGGATGTAAAAAACGTGGGAGAAGGTGGAAATTTGTTGGGACAGTTCAATAAAAGTAGCTAACTCGTTACTAAGTAAGTAACTAAGGAAGCAGAGACAAGGGTGGTGCTGTCGGCGAGCTGATATTTTTGTACACTAAGGAGGACTCATTTAACAGCTATGTACAACAGAGATGGCCAAATGGGCTGTTCGTTCACCTCAGCAAGTGCGCGTGGGGGCTGAGTACCGCTCAGGGTGCGTGTGATGCACCCCTCCTCGATTGTGTGCCGCGTCGATTGCTATAGCACCTACTATAATGCGACACATCAAGCACATTTGCCTGACTTTTCTGCGACTGTCTCAAAGAGGAAACGTCCTTTCCCTGTGGCCGGCGCGTTTTTGGGATGATGAATGGTTGCGATAGTGAGCACAGGACGGGAAACGCGCCTTCAGGCACAGGTCGCCATCCATCACAGCTCCTGCCAGTGTTGTTCAGTGCGTGCGCGCAAGAAACACACGGACTTCACCTCCACACGCAAGCGTCCCTGGTCCGCTTCCTGCGGCACGTGCGCTTGCAGAGAGAGGGAGAAAAAAAAAAGACGCGAAATATATATATGTGTTCTCGCTTATATTCGCGCAATGGCTCGTCTTTCAGGCCACGCCCCGTGATAAGGAAACCTATGTTGAATAAACAAATTCAAGGGGCACTTAGTTATCCCTACGTGGAGAATGCGAAAGCATGGCTGGCTCGTCAGCAGTAGCGCGGCGACGTCCGGCTGCGCAACTGGCGGAGTCACGTGACTCGAGTGGCTACGTTACCAGAAGCGCCGAGACATGAACAACGGTGTTCGTCACAAGGTGCGCCTAACGCCAGGTAGCAAGTTCTACTACCGCCATAGGTCGAGAAAATCACACCCAAGCTCGTGGGTTCCAGTGCCTTATTTAGCTATATTTTAATTAACTATGATTTAATTGCCTTCTCGTAATTAACACAAAAATAATAGGTCCTGCTGCTACCATAGGTCGAGGGTTCGTAGCCTCTTTGGACCATGGCGTGGTCACGCGAATCCTGGATTTTCCGCCTCGTGAGCCATATAATAGTTCGGAATTAAAATAACTGAGCGCAAATAAAGGTGTCTACCCTAGTCGGCTTACGCGCAGTTCTTTCGTCCTACTTGCGGGTTAACCGAACGTTTCCGGCATTACCTGCTGTTGACAACATGTCGATGATGCAGGAAACCCGGCCTTCGTAAAATGCGCACGTGTTCCTTCCCCAACCCTAAAACTCGACTATTATTTTGATCTATTATTTTAAAATACACGAACTAGTAATTGTTCATGTTTTTACCTGCAGTGATGCTCGGTGCTGTCGACCTTACTTGTGACCTCAGTGCTTTCGCTTATTCCTTTGTACGCCTCCCGTACTCCAATGCCCGTGTGAGCGATCTGTACGCACAAATTAAGAAAGAAGTCTTACCAGCAAAAAGAAATGAAAGTGCTGCGACAGGATGGCAAGAACGGCATTTCCGCCTATAATATTGACGCTAAAAGCGCGTTCATAGTGCGACGTTTTCGGAGCGCGTGCAAGCATCGCTCGCGGCCAATCACAAAACGCCGCTTGCGGCTGAGCCGAAATGCCATCCCCTGCGACGCGCGCGCCCTCGGCTGCTCAGCCATGTCGACGTCAGAGCGCGGTCGCCTTGGCTGGGCGTCCCACTGTAGACGCTGTCGATCCCGGCAAAGTGACGTAGTGTGTGTGGGCTCGCGCGCGCTCTCGTACTACGTCGGACTATATACGTGCCTTAACGTAAGAGAAAATTCAGAGGGACAGATGTCTTGAACACTGTTTTTAAGAACTCTACGTCTGCGCCACATATCTGTCCCACAAAGAAAAATTCCACCGCTGTAAAACTACAGACTTCCGAAATGCTTTTATAAATGAAATATTGGTCACATACAATCAATTTTATACGAGACATTTTCATACACCTCGCGCTTAAACGACTAAAATGCCACCAGATGAAGCCTGGAGTGAAACATCCAAGATTGGGTATCATACATGCCCTAAAAGAATTATACGATTCTTGGAGTAATTTAATACTTTAAACACCGAAATTGTTGCAAGCCACTTGCACAACAATGCTTTCTTTATGTATTCGTAGCACAATGTATATGCCACTGTATAAATGGTAAGAGTGTCCAATTTTTTTGTGGTCTTCGTGACTTGAGTGCTTAAACAATTCAATCAATAATATTTCTGCACTTTTGCGTGCGTTGTACTTGCGCAGCGCAATTTAAACTACTCTTGAAGTTATCTGAACAAATACGAGTCGGCTAGCTGCATAATAGTACGTGTAGAGCTCAGAAGAACCACCACGAGAACGTAAGTGAACAATAATCCACTTTCTTACAGCAGGCACAAGTAAGAGATTTGAGCATTATTTCTCACTGTGCCGAGAGGTAGTAATTGTTCTGCGAAATAACAAACCAAAGTAACCATTTTCTTGTGGAACCAATCAGGAAAGTGAAGCAGAAATAACCAATGCATATTGCAACAACGGTCAAGGAAACTGTAGCCGACGCTGGGCCTAAGCCTTACAAGTTAGTAAACAGGAGACCGTAATAGACACGAGAAACGAGTCACGCTGCGACCCTCCTAGTGTTTGCTTCGCTAGTGCCCGTTTTTTATAACATCGCTAAGGAAAAGGGGGGTGGGGGAGAAGAGCCCAAGGTTGCTGGACAACAGTCTGCTGTCCGCTGCACCATCTTTTCTTTGCGAAGACGCGATAGACAACACTTCATCTCGAAGATCTGCTTCAAGTCGTTGTCAGATGTCAGGATCTTCATTGGACGTCGTGTTCTCAGTGTTCTCCGAACAGGCGGTGTGTCGGAAGCGCTTTCTGTCGGGATGATTGGATCGGCTGTGTCAGTAACAGGAGGAGAGAACCAGCACTGTCGTGGTAATCTAGGTCTGGTGTTCGAAACGCTTCCAGAATAACAGTAGCACCTCTCATCATCGGATAGGTTTCACATGATAAGTGGTTCAGATGTGGGTCGCAGATGCTCTCTATTTTGCCTATATTTCTGTCTTCAGTGAAAACACGAGGAAGGCGGGAGATGAAAATTCAAGATGATGAGCTGGGAAGGCGGGAGATGGCATATAGGCTGTGGCGAGGAAAGCGTTTGTCGCCTTCAAGAAGACAAGTGAACTTGTCGAAACATTGGCTCCTGCCTTCACCTTGTTCTGCTTTTGCTCAGTCTTCAGTGAGTACTCCGTAGGAACGTGGTGCAACTTGGTCGAGCACTCTTGCTTTTGGTGACCATCCCCTGTCGCCTTGTAGAGGAACAATGTCCGCTCCCTGAAGGCTGGGAAGCCTTACTTTTGCTTGCGCACGTTGAGGTCGCTTTGTAATTTTTCGGCTGCGAAGTTGGTTAAAGTAGGCAACACCAGACCTGGGAGGCGGCCGTTCATTAGCAATTCACCTGGCCAACCACCGCATTCAAGAGGAGATGTGCGATATTTCAGAAGGCCTTGACAGAAGTCACCTCCTGAAGGACGAGTCTTCATTAAGATATGTGGAAACTCAGGAATTGAGCTGATATGCTTAAAGTGATAGTACGTTGCTAAGTAGGCGAACCCTGTCGATGTAAGCTGCAGTCTACTGTCACTGAGAACTTCCAGCAACACTCCCTTCCTGGCAAAAATGGACGACATTTTACGTATCACTTGTTGGGCTGAAGTCTCTTCTAGTTCTTTAACCTAAGAATAATTGGAGTAGGCGTCGTAGATGACCGTTTTCCTGCCTATTGACATAAGTCTGCTCCAACCCTTATCCATGGGGAACGTGGTGTTTCTCTCATCAGGAGCGGTTCCTTAGGTTGGGAATATGCATTGATCTTGCATGTTTCACAGCTATTTACCATGTTTCTGATGTCTTGAATCACTCCAGACCAGAAGATCAAGAGCCTCGCCTTTGCGAGCGATTTGTTTATTCCTAAGTGGCCTGCATGTAGCCTATTCAGCATTTCGGTTCGTAATGCTCTTGGTAAAACCACTTTCGCTCCTTCAATAACAGCTTTCCTATAACCGACAGTTCCGAGCCGTATGCTTTGTATTGACCATTAAGTGGTTACTCACCTTGAATTGTTTTAATAGCACTTGAGAGAACTGGATCTCATGCTGTCTCGTAGACCAGTCTCACGCTAGTTTTCTTACTGACCGCACTGGACCAGATCGATATTGCATGAACCTCAACATCGCTATGATCATCCTCAGCCACGCGACAATAGGGAGTCGGAGCTCTTCATAACGTGTCGGGTGGAACTAGAGGTTCATCTGGATCACAGGCAAACTGCTATGTATTCCTTATCAGTAGGAGGCACAGGCGTTGTAATCGAGGTGGAATGCCGTGCATATATTTCTTTTTTTTGATATCGCAATAAACGGCTGGTGATCTGTTTCTATGGGCATCTTCCGGCCATATATTAAGTCATTAAACTTTTCACAGCCGTAGGCAACGCCCAACGCCTCCTTTTCTATTTGAGAGTATCGGATTTCGCACTCTGTTAGGCGCTTTGAGCTATATGCCTCTGGTCTCCAATCAAGACCATGCCTCTGGAAGAATGGTGCAATATGCCCGAATCCTGAAGCGTCGGTCGATACCTTTGATTCTCTTTTAGGGTCGTATGCTGCAAGCACAGGTGGGCTTGTTATGGGCTTCTTAACTCTTTCCGTACCGCGCTCATTGATCACAGTTAGCCCGCTAGAACGGGACAGAACGGCAGCGCTGAGGGGAAGCGGAAAATTTATCATCCTTGCCTATGCCTCCGCCCTGTTGACAGACTAAACGCCGCATGCAACAGCCGCGTCACATCATGGAGGGACTTTGCGCCAATCCTAACTCTTTTGCATGTGTAATCACGCGAACGACAATTAAAATTTGGAGTCAGATATCTCAGTGCACAGACACGCTAGAATTCCTCCAACTGATGCAATGTTGGAGGAACGACGGCCTCTAACTTTTCAATGCAAACATACCCACTTACTGCCGTGAAAAAAAAAGTTCATTTTTCAATTTTAGTTAACTGGGCTGCTGACGGCGTTGATTATCCTCCCACTCTGTGTCCCCCTTGCAACATAAGTTACTTACTTTCGCAGTTGGTGTTCGCCTGCCAGTGCCTCATTTTAGGAAAAGCATGAAGCTTAATTTTGAATGCTCGGTATCTTATTTCTAGGACGCAAACTGCACAGGCGCGGAAGAGTAGGACAGAAGAAGTTGCCTGGTATTTATATCAATGTCCGCGTAGCACACATATTTATATTTACTCCCCAAATATTGATTCGTGATATTTATAGCGCTGCGCACAGCCTATACAGTACTCTTACGACTGAGAGGTGGGTGGCGCAGAAGAGTATGCGTCAT
The DNA here is from genome assembly GCF_038994185.2 of Dermacentor albipictus. NCBI lineage: Eukaryota > Metazoa > Arthropoda > Arachnida > Ixodida > Ixodidae > Dermacentor > Dermacentor albipictus. The sequence continues at coordinate 178,645,919 of NC_091823.1, read as the reverse complement.
CCAAAATATGAGAGAAGACTCGGTGCTAATATAAAGAACCGGAATGTACAAGTTGTAGATATCGTGAGCCTTCTTTATTAAGCAAATTATGCAGATAAATATGAAGCGCTTACAGCAGCCGGGCTCGATGGTTACTAGGGATTTGTGGTCAAACTATGAAGTGTGTAGTGCAATTTAAATGTTGGCTTAAAACAACACATATATCGCGGAAAATAGATCACTATTTCGACAAGTTTCATTGGCTTACTCCTAGCGGCCTACTGCATATGGGGCCTACCTTATGCGACTCTTGCAAATGCGGTTGTGTATAAACGGCCCCATTCGTTGCATACAAGGCCCTTCTCTGCCGCGAATAGGGTCATTTAAATACGGTCCGTACTGATGCATATGCAAGAGTCGCATAAAGTAGGCCCCATACGCAGTAGGCAGTGGGAAAATGGCACGCATACGGCAAATCTTTATGCTGTATTTCAGATCAAAGCTGTCCGGCTTACTAAGGGGCTCAAATTTATGCGGCTCAAGATTATGCGACCCAGGGGGCATTATTGATAAAAAAAATACTATTTATTGACAGATGCCGCCCACAGTTCTTTTTCGTATGGTGTTCTACAGATAGCTTATAACAACAGATAGCTTATAGCTTTTCGCGCATTAACCCAAGTAAGACACTTGCTGTTTTCTTTAATCGCAAAATGGGCCCTTTACTATACGAATACTCACTTGACAACATTCCTTTGGAAAGAGCGACTTCTACGCGCGACTTAGGAATATTGGTTGTTTCCCGGCTAACTTTCGAAGAACATGGTTCAGGCTGGAAGTCAGCTATTGTGATCGCGATTCAGAAACCAAGCAAGCCGCCGACTGACCTTGGCAACTTCCGACCCATTTCCCTAACGTCAACGTTGTGCAAGCTTGCTGAGAAAATGCTAGCCACACGAATGTCGTGGTGGCTAGAGCACCACGGTTTCTACCACCCTGCTCAAATTGGCTTCCGTCCATCCATAGGTACTGAAGATGGGCTGGCTGTCTTGGCATCCTCGGTTTTATCGTCAACTCGTAGCCACAGTGTCCGTACTGTCCTCGCTATGGACGTCGAAAAGGCGCATGATAACATCAGTCATGCTGCCATCTTGGCTTCAATTGACATGCTGCATTTTCCCCCTAGAGTACGGAATTTTGTCGAATCTTTCCTTGAAGACCGACATTTTGCAATTCGCTTCAGTGGTGACGCAGTCGGCTCATTTGTCCCTCTTCGTGGCCTACCCCAGGGATCTGTATTATCGCCCACATTATTCAATATTGCTTTCATCTCGCTTGCATGGCGCTTGCACGATGAACCCGACATAAAGTTCTCGTTGTACGCTGATGACATCACGGTATGGAGCACTCATCACGACCTGCAAACTCAAACCGCTGCCCTGCAATCAGCTTTAGATATCACGGCGACTTACGCCTCTTCGGTCGGCCTTAGGCTTTCCGTCAGCAAATCTGCTTGCATGTCAGTCGCCAATCGCTGGGGCCGGCGTAAACTCTCTGCAACCCCCATTCGTCTTCATCTATCCGGAACCTCTCTTCAACAATGTTCAACTATAAAAATTCTGGGTCTGATGGTACACGAGTCGGGAACCGGAACTGCTTGGGTCTCCAGCGCTAAAAAGCAGGCAGTTCAAAAGTTGGGTCTGATTAGGCGCATTGCTCCTAAAATGGGCGGCGCCCGCTCATATGTTGCGCGACAATTAGTGAAGGCGGTAGTGCAACCACGCCTTATTTATCAAGCCCAATTCCAGCATTTGACGAGGGCACCATGGGAGCGCCTTCAGGCTGGTAATCGCGAGGTGATGAGGGTCATCACTTGACTTCCCCGCATCACTCCCATCGTGGCTCTCCAAGAAAATGCACAGCTCAACACACTAGATGAGCTGGTGCAGCAGCGACGTGATGCTCGCAAGCTTGAGACCAGCCTTTCACACGCACCGTGTGCTCTCAGGGCTTACGCTTTCTCGAACTCGCTTCTTCCACCACCATCGCCAGTTCTTCCTCCCTGGAGTTTCGTACAGCTGAGTGATAACAAGCCAACTGATATACATCACCCGACATCAACTCACGCGGCGGCGTCGCTTCGTGACCGAATTGTAGCTCAAGAAGCCCACCTGCCGCTTGGCTCCATCGTCCTTTACGTTGATGCAAGCATTAAGGGCTGTGAAACAACCACTGCAATTTATTGCCCATGCGCACCTGCCCTTAATAAGACGATCCGGTTTCAAGTCCAAGAACCTCCTTCCTCCTTTTGTGCTGAGCTCCTTGCTGTCCGAGAAGCGTTGTGCTCTGTGGCCGCCTTTCCCATGGTCCCCACGGCACGCATCGTCATCCGCACTGATGCCCTCCAGGCGACGCGGCTTCTGCGACGCGTCAGTCGCAGCCCTGACATATGCCAACAGATCCACCTTCTGGCGGCACGCATACCGCAGCCAATATCTGTCGAGTGGATCCCACGCGACCTTCTAGGCTTCCAAAGCCGTGCGGATTCTGCGACCCGTCTAGCGACCTCTCCATCGTCACTGCCTCAACTCTTTCACCTAGATGATGCCACCCTCCTTTTAACAAGAAAGGAGCACCTCCGGCGCCGCACACGTGCTCTCATACCCCCGTGTGCGGTAAACCTCCCCCGCGGTCTTACCCGTGCAGACGAGGTTGCGCTTCGGAGGATCCGGGTCGGGGTAGCCCTCACTCCTGCCGTGACTAGGAAGTGGCCGCACTTTCGCCCGCTATATCCTCGTCCTGAGTGTCCACTCTGCAAGTCGCGAAATATTGAAGCCGACATCCACCACCTGCCGTGGGTTTGCCCTGCACTACAACCGACGAGGCTCCGGCACCTCGCAGCAGCGGGACTCTCGCCGCATAATCGGAGCCATGACACGGCTTGGACGCAGGGACCGCATTATCGATCCCTCTTGGACTTCATTAAGTCAGCAAATCTTTTTTCATTCATTTAATCATCCTTATTCACCCCCATCCCATACCCTTGTATGCCCTGAGGCGTTTATCCTCGCACTAAAAAAAAAAGCATCGTTAATGTTTCCTACAGGAACTTAGACCTCATATCAAGAATGACTGAAAAGTATAGGAAGGTGAACTGCATTATTCTCTTGTATTCTTCTTTTGTCTGCTCGAAGTTAGCTTTTAATTCTATAGCATGGAACTGTATTAATTTGAGAAATGTTGCAAAAATTGAATGTGTTCAGTGATGTTTCATTCGTATCCTGTAGGATCGATTCCTCGGACGCCGGTTATTTTATGCCTATGAGCGTGTACTGCGCATGTTTAATATTAGACCACCAGAAATAAGGCGGAAATACCTTGATTACTTATTTTTGTGTAAACTAATTCACAACCACTTCTCCTGTCCGCGCTCACTGTCAGCTGTAACGTTCAGCGTGCCTCGCCCTAACCTGCGTTAATCCTAGCATTTTGTACGTGAATGGTTCTTGCACCTCTTACGCTATACCACGTCTTGTAACAGAAGAAAATAACTTGCGTGATGATATTGATATATTCAACTAAACTGCTTGCTCATTATCTGACTTCCGTCTCTCAATATTTCAAATTTTGTTGCACTTCGTAGCACTGTTGTTTGAGACACTGTTTTATATTTTGTTTTATGTTCTTTATGTAACACAAGTGCACCAATATTAAGGCTAAATCTGTTCTTGGGCACTTCAAGAGAAGTAAATAAATATATAATAGGAAATTGATAACATCTCGCCTAACGTGGAAACACACATTACACAAGCATGGACACACTGGGAATCAAACCCGGGTAAATCCCCATCACGTGATATCGAAACACTCTAACGCCTACACCACATCACTTCGCCGGCACAGACATCGACAACAGTTACATAAACTGTATGTATACCACACACGTTCGCCTGCATTGAACACTCGACATAAAACGGCAGCCTCGAAAGCACAAATTTTGTGCTTCGGAGGCTGCCGTATTAAGTCGAGTTTTCAATGTAGGCGAACGTTTGGGGTATGCATACAGTTTGTGTAACTGTTGTCCATGCTTATACAGTTGGTGATAGCAAACAAGTATTCAAATGAGTTGCAGTATTCGACTACCGCTTTCAACAGCTGTCGTGTGCGGTGGAAAGTCTAAACAAGCACAAGATAACGAAGCACGAGAGCTGCACGCAAAGGAAGCTGCTTCGCCAGGCGAATGTTTTTCTTCGATGTTTCATCTCCATTCGCTATGCTGCGGATGGTTCGCTGCAGTGGGTGTTTAACCTGGAACTTGGCTTTGTCTGAGAAACTTTCAACCTCGTTCACAAGGTTCAGTCAAGTATGATCCGCCGCCAACATGCGCACCTGGAACTATAGGTAACTGCACTTCCTTCAATATTGCGCTGCCTCGACGGTATAACGGCAATACGTCTCCGATATTGTGAGACGTCGATAAGCGGGCGGGATTTGGCTGGCGCGTCTGAGCTTGTTGAAACGACCAATATTTCTGTTCAGCTCCGCTGGCCGCAAAAGGGATGCCCCGTCCGTAAGAGTGACAGATATAGCTTTCGTGTGTACGAGAAAAATGCTCTAAAGCCGTGCATTTTATTGCGCTCTGCTGTAGTTATTTATTCAGTGTTTATTTTGAAGCAGCGAGGGGCGTCACCATTTCCGTACACGAGCCTAACCTAAGTGTACTGCAAACATCGGAAGCTTCACCACTTTGCACACGCTAGCTTGGTTTCACCTAATTACCTGCCAGGTGCATGTCGATGCAGCTAGCGTGGTCATACCTGCAGTGCCGTCGATGTTAAAAGAAGGACGAGAGGAAAGCGATCAGGATATGGTTAACACATGTGGGTCTTAGCAACCCGAGACCCCAGCGGATTACGAGGGACGCAGTAATGGAGAGATCGGGATTAATTGTGACCACGTGGAGTACATGAACGCGCACCCAAAGGGTGACACAAGCGTTTTTTGCATTATCCGTCTGAATGGGACAAGCAATGCTGAAGCGCAAAAGCCACCGGGTTACCCCCGCGACTGTCTTCAAAAGAACGATTCAGCTGTTTGAATATGTATGCCAAGGCACGATTTTGTCGGCGCATCGAAGCCGACAGCCGCTCCATTCTTAGCTTTGCAAGTCAATGGCACCGACGCAAAATGAACCTGGAATTGCGATTTGCCCATTGTGTCATGTGCTACACTTGCATGATCATCACCAGCGCAATGAGCACTTTCTGGTATCTTGAATGCAATTCTCCGCGCGGAAGACGAGCCGTAGTCATGCGCAAAGTACCTTTAGTTATGTCAATTAAAAAAGAAGAAAGTATGCCGGTTGTATTTAAGTGCACGAGCAGTATTAGGCGGGTACGATGGTCTTCTGCTCTGTGTAGGCAAAGGTGTGCGAGGATGTGGTTAGAAACAGGTGAGATAGACTGCACGTTTGCATACCTGAATATCTTAGAGTGGTTGAATTGGGATTTAGGTATCTTGTAGATGTGTGCCTCTGCCTTTGTTATATCGACTGCCCGCTATATACACAGCTATGGACAGCAAAGGTTTTCTCTTACCACCGGAAGTATATGCTTTAGCGAAATATCCACTTCACCTGTGCATGCAATCTGAAAGGATGTTGTACTATAATGCAGACACGTTCATGCAGACTTAAACACAGAACATAATTTTCAAAGGAGAATGACTTATTTACAATACAACAAAGCTCGCAGCATAGTTTCACTGTAAGTTCTTAACGCAGGATGAGGAGTTGTTTACCAAGCTCCCACAGCAAAAAGTAAAAGACAAATTGCAGCAGCAAATACAAAACCAGATAGGCAATGTTCGCGCTTACAACTTTTAGAATGTGAAACAAGCAGAATGCATGAAGTTGCATCAACTTCATGCGGTTGTGACAAAGAAAAGTTGGGCCTTTCAGTTCGCCACTTTCTAGTTCATGAAAGGAAGCTTTCATTACAACCAAATTATGTAAAATGGCAGATAAGTACAATATCAGGAGCCGAACACACATTCGTCACAAACTTAGTGTAAGGTCACATTTTCTATAGACAAATTATTTAATGAGGAATTTCGACAGCAAATTTGTAGCTAATGAGAAAAAATAGCTATCCATGACCAGCATAAATAAGAAATAATGAAATGCCACAAGAAAATGTACATATTTGAGCTGAAGAACTATTACGGAGCAAGAAACATGGACAGAGAGCAAAGCTGCTGCACATTCTCTCGCAGTATGCCGGCAACAACGGCGCTGAAACCTCCGCCGTTTGCGACGCGTCCATAACTGCTGCCGTTACCAGCGTACGGGAAGCCCCGAGCTCGCGTTTTCCCGACGCTACCCTAGCTGCGGGGGTCGCCGGGGGCCTTCTCCGTCGGCGTTGTCGCCGCTGGAAGGCAGCTCTTAAACGTTCGGAGTTGATAGACGAGCTCTGGGCCGTCCGGCAAGCCGAAGATGCCGCCCGAGTCCAAGGACTTCGAGCCGCCACCTGAGGCCACCACAACCAAAACTGCCAGACCGTTCCTATCAATAAAATTCATTTTCTTCATCTTTCTGTGGGGCACACTCCGTATACATGTCACAGTGTTTGGGCGAAAGCAGAGAGATGCAAGTGAAGTCTTTTATGTCACATTGCCAATAAGGCAAAAAAAGCCTTTTCAATTAGGTATTTCATTTTTACATAATTGCTTGGTCGTCCCAATCACATCAGATTTCCTTCGTATATGTTCAGCTGTCCTGATGACTCCTGAAGATCTAGTCGATCGTCGTACCTGGAAGGAAAAAGAAATTCCATTCAATGTTACACAATTCCAGAAACTGTTACTTTGGCCCTGTTGGGGCTATGTTTTCTTCAACAGTTCTTCAATGCCAATATTGTAGTGATCTAGCACGAAACAGGTCTCAACGTTAACTGTAAACTTATGAGGCTGCGAGATCCGAGATCGCCTATGTGACTGCCCTCATTATGGTTTGGCTAGAAAAGCAATCTCGACTGTTCCTTAATTGCACCTTGTTGGGGGAGAGAACTATTGTCAATACTGTGCTCAACACCCGTGCGTTGTCCTGCTACTTGACATGCGGACTGTTGCTGTAGTACGCTGCATTTCATTGATGTGCACACATTCTCTTTTTTTTCGTTTAAATCTCAGCTCTCCTGTTTCTTTACACCTTTTATACCTTTTCCCAGCACAGAGTTGGCCGCTTGTATTTACACTGGCTAACCTACCTATCCTCCTATCTTTCTTCTTGCTTCCTCCAAGAGGACGTGTCAACATTGTGACGTGAAAGGACCGAAGACGATGACGGACAATCTAGTCAAGCTTGTCTAGTCAACTTAGTCAAGCTATTATAAAACAACATTGCTAACATGTGCCTGCTGAACGTTTTCAAGAAGGCCTGTCTGCATTGAGCGGCGGAGAGATTTTGTAAGCAGATTGAAAGACCAGAAGAGGCAGGCTACCCTCAATTTGTGTTAGTTTCTGTATCAGAAAAAAATATGAAGTCGCGTACCCGTCATCTGACCCAGGAGCGACCTCAGGAAAAAGAAAAGGTAGCCGTCATACCTTGCATACACTACATGCCGCATAATTTGAAGAAGATTGCCACGCGAGCTAACCTAAAAGTAGTGTTCTCTGCCCCGTGTAACTTTCAACGCTCTACAGAATGACCAACTTATTTTCCCACAAGTCACCAGCCTGTATCACAAAGCACGAAAATAAATACTCGATGGTCAGGCAGGAGTCGTTCATGATATTCCTTTGTTGTGTGGTAGAGATTAAGCGGGACAAACTGAGCAATGTTTGAATGATAGGCCGAGGCAACATTAAAACAATGTTAGGAATGGGAGAGAGGATCACCAGGCAATTCAATGTTGAGATTGCCATTGTAAGCCAAATTTTCAAGCCTGCGCTGAGGCATGGTGTCTACCAACCGGGAAAACTGGGAAAACCAGGAATTATCAGGGATATCGAGTAGTCTCGAAAAACCTCAGGGTAAACTCAGGGAATTTCTTTCTGTATCACGGAAAATTAGCTGTAATTTTATTGAAAGGGTCGAAGGTCGCGAGAATGCTGGCTCGAGTAACGGACAGGAATCGTAATGAACCGTCTTTGATGGCTTGTCGTTGGCTGGAGGAGTTGCCAGTGTACAGTCAACGACCGACTTTCCGGATTCCCGATAATGTGGATGGCTTCGCGGCACCACCACGTACCCCATAGCCCCATAGAGTCAATGTATCAGAACGTCTGAAATTTCGAACGCAAGAACCGTTCGGCATCCAATTTTGCGGACGTTTTGCCGTGACCGCAGGTCCGAAATGGCATTAATCATAGCCACCACCGCTGCCATATTAATAACCTCGCCGCCTCGAACCGGCGCTCTCGCACGCAGATCCGCTGGCACCGTAGCCACCATTGCGGCAATGCAAGGCCTAGCTGCTTCGACTTTCGCTATGAAGCTTCTTGCCGTTGGGTGCAGTGTTTTTTATTGAAATAACTCACTGGTGTCAGCAATGGTACAGATTCCACCTTTGTGGTCCTCGCGATTGGCTTAGAAGCTTGGAAAGCACGATGCGTTGCATAATGCCGGTTTCCGAAAGTCTGCTTCGCCTCTGTACGGGAATGTTACTTGGTGAAGCATACGCAAACGTATTGCAGTGAAGCGCAAAAAGCATGGAAATAGGCTTTTGCCACGGGACACAGTATGTATTTCTTCGTTATACACGCGTGCACCCTGTATTTCCTGTCACAGTACGAGCAGCTATATGCCTAATACGTGTACCGACAGGCTTTCAGACCGTTTTCGAATGTGCGTGGGGCGGTTTCAGCCCTTAAGGGCAGTAAATGACATACATTTATTTTTTCCAACTGGCTGATTTTTCGGATGTTTTCGCGGCCCCTAGGGAGTTCCAAAAATTTAACGTCGACTGTGCAACTGACCAAGCAGATGCTTGAAACAGTCCGTGGGGCAAACGAGTGGCGGAAGGAGGACAAGAACAGAAAAGACCTATGCATTGAAGAATGAACGGGAAACGAAGCTTGCTGCCGCCGTTTTGAAGGAGCTTGAGATAAAAAAAAGTGTTGGCTGATGCCGAGATGCAGGTGTCCCTCATTCAAACCAAAATGAACTCTTTAAAGCAGTGAAACATAGCACTGAGGCGTCGTGCGCGGGCTGAGAGTATGTCAGGACAGTTGAGGTTGACTTACGAGCTGTTGAGAGATAATCTAAATTGTGACAAAGTTCGGGCCTCATACCATTGAGCTTGCTATCAATTGATAGAAATAGCTCATATTGGAAAATATTTGCCTCTGTATGCATCTCCTATTTATTCGTTTTTGAGAATGTCCGAATCGATTTGCAATTTTGTCCGAAGACATCTTATTTGCTGTGCATTTTACTAACCCCCTCCCTTCTATTCTCTTTTTTAGTAACATAAACACTAGTCCTTAGTATTCAAATTCGATTATGTAGTTTTCTTTATTTTTTTTCATATTATCACTAGAGAGTGACAGCATCGATCGATTTGGTTTCAACCCGTCTTGACATAAAACATAGTTGTGCATCACTCTGGGAATTTTGCAAAAGCACTCGGGGAAAATCTGGAAAAGTCAGGGAATTTGGGAATGTCAACTTGGTAGACACCCTGGGTAGCCAAAAGCCGTGAAAAACAGGTTAGATTAGTAATTGAGCCCAAAAGGATCATTGAAGCAGGTGATAGGTGCGTGAGTGTTGCGTCAATCTAATTATTGCAAAAAGAGCTGCTTTAGTCGAACGCAAATGTGCAAAGATGAATGAACTGTGACAGCGTTCCTTGCATGAAATAGTGACGCTTTATTCATGCTTAAACATTGCTGGAAGCAAATAAGGCACCCCGTCTGTGTGTTTCTCTCTTTGTGCATCGTCGTCTACGCGCCTTTTACATTAGATCATGCTCAACCAACATGCTAAGCTATCCATCCTAATATTATAAAACTAGGTGTCAATGGTTTACTACAGAAAGCCTTAGATTCTATATCACGCACTTCACATGTGCATAACGCATAAAAGATTGTGAGTGAGATGTAAATGTGTCTAACCTTTGAAATTCCACTGGCGTCATTAGCGCCAATGTCCATCCCCACTTAATTCTATCCATACTTAGTGCAAACGAAGTATTCAGCCTATATGGCATTAGACGAATACACGTATTGCTTGGTGCAAACAACTTAAGCGAGCAAAATACGTTCAGTAGCGTTCTCCACGTTCTGCATGGACATGTTTCACACATACCTGCACACATCGAAATGAAATCAATCTGTTTGACTTATGGTTTATTTCTTCACACCTGCATGTAATATCGACTTGGCCCACATTGCCAGCTGGCAGTCATTTCTGGCCCTTACACTTACTGCCATTGAGCTGCACTTCGCTTCCCACTCTTGTGAAATCATCAGAAATTATTTAGACCGCTTTAAAATGTGTGTCTACCTGCAGTGATAATACAGCACGTGCAAGTGCTTCAGTGTCATCCGCATGCGAGCAATATTGGTAAACACTTGTCTATTCCAGAGCCCCACGCCACCGTTACGCTGGAAAAATATCAGCTTTTTCTTCGTGTGCTTCATGATACTCATATTATCTTTGCGCACTGCAATGAACAGCCATTCTGGGCCTGATTCTGGTGTTGTGGACCACTCTATAATTGGATTAGAGAGCCGCAGGCTCTGATTTCTTTGGTGTCGTTGTTACAAGTGTCGACCTCTTCCGCTTTATTACTGTACAGAAAGAAATGAGTTAGGAGAGGATATAAAGAAATAGCAGAAATTTGATAATTCCAAAAGCTCTGGCTCATAAGAAAGGTCTTATAAAGGCCAAATTTGTGGTTAGCGGGTATCTCATAGCTAATAATTAACGCTACACAACAACAATACGTACTGTTCAGCAACACTAGGGACGAATTACAACAAATGATCTAGGACTTTAACAGAGAGAATGTAAGAGCGGGGTTGAAGATTAATGTGCAGAAGACAAATGATGAGTAGCCTGGAAAGGAAACAAGAGTTCAGTATCGCCAGTCGGCCTCTAAAAATCTGTTAAGGGTACGTTTGCATAGGTCAGTTTCTCGCAGCGGACCCTTATGATGAGGAGGAAACTTACAGAAGAATAAAAATGGGTTATAGAGCATACGGCAGACATCCTCAAACCCCGTCTGGAAGCTTAGCATTATCACTGAAAAGAAAGGTGTACCGTCAGTGCCTTCTACGGGTGCTGACGCAAGAGGCAGAAACATGGAGACTCACAAAGAAGCTTGAGACCAAGGTAAGGACCGCGGAGAGAGCGATGGAACGAAGAATGCGAGCCATAACGTTAACAGACAGAAAGAGAGTGGATTGGATCAGAGAGCAAACCGGTAAGCCGATATTCTACTGGAGAAAAAAAAATTGAAACTGGGCAGGTCATGCAATGCGTAGGTTGGATAACCAGTGGGCCATTACGGTTACAGAATGGGTGCAAAAAGAAAAACGCAGTCGAAGACGGCACAAGACTAGGTTAGGTGATGAAATCAAGAAATTCGTAGGTGCTATTTGGAATCGGTTGGCACAGTACAGGCTTGATTGGAGATCGCGGAGCGGCCCTCATCCTGCAGTGGCCATAAAATAGGCTGGTGGCGGTGATGATGATGATGATTATGATGGCAATCTCTACACATGAGCAAATGTTCCAATTTGTTGATATGTTCTTTTTTGTCCTTTCATAGTTTTTTTAGCAATGCACCGCTGCTTTCTGGCAACATTATGAAACGATGCAAGTACTGATATCCACAAATTTTCTTAGTCTGCAATAAAACATGAAACTGCTAGCTCCACGTGAGATATCGCGCAGTTCAAATTTTGATATTGACATAAAGCTTAGCCCATTCTATAAGTAACTAGTGTACAGTTCATCTAAGATATATTGTGGAAAATTCTGCTTCTAGAGCCAACCGACACTTTGGTGCTGCTGCGTCGTTATACTAAATGATTATTTTCGCGTCAAGCAAGCTTCGAGGTAAATTGGGTTTTGAGTTCCAGTGAATTCGAGACATTGAACAGGAAGGCTAATACCCACGTAAATCCACACATTGCACAAAGGAGAGTGCGTAACGCAGCAGAAAGTTGCTTGAGGTAAAACCATCGTTCGACAAACTTAAAGTAGGAATTGCAATGCATTCATTTCGCAAATTCCACAAAGGGGATAAAAAGTCCGGAAGATTTTTTGATCAGAACGCTACATGCGATTTCTAGCGACGCGATAAAACGCAAGCTCCTTATAAAAATGTGCGCATGAAATTTGGACCAAAGGACGCCTGGCTACGCTAGAAAAAATATCGCCAGCAATAATGCAATTGGATGAAAGCGAAACGGAACTACACCTGCAGTTACAGCTAGTTCACCCGCCAAAACATCAAATGCGCGTGTCCGTATAAGTACTACACGTTCAGATGTTCAAGTCACCGAGATTAGTTTTGTCCTGGCTCATAATAATGCAATGACAGAAATTAAGCATTTCCTAAGGTTAACATATGGGAATAAAAAAAAAATGGAGACACTTTGCCGAGACTACAGCGTGAAACGGTGGAAGCCTGACGCCATTGCTAACGGCAATTTGTTGCGTCGCAAACACAACGGAGTCGCACACCTCGTACACTGTTATGTGAATGTTTGTTTATTAAATGCTTGCAACGTTGTTTACGCCTATGTCTATCATTTCGATCTCTTCTGAGTCCATCATTTCAAAGCTGTCATCTGGGAGGATGTCGGCTGGCAACTCATGGCCGGTGAACTCCCTGTGCTTTAGTGGGTCCACATCCAGGATGGCTGCTTTGCAGGGCATCACTGTTGCAGCGCCGTTTGTTGATCAGGAGGAGATGCGTCTTCCATGGCGGTGTCGGGGTGTAGTTGGCCATCCTCATCATCCACTTCGCTCGAGTGACTTGTACTAGCTCGGCTTGCCGCGGCGAGATGGCGGCCACGGCGCTTCCGACCTTAATTTGCCTTGGTACACAGAGATGCAGCGAGTCGCTTCAAACGCTTTGCCTCGCTTGCGTTGGCCCGTCGCGTCCTTGGATTCTGTGGTGTCAGACGCAGCTCGCCGCCCTGATGCATGCGACGTATCCGCTCAACCTCTCTTGAGCGCCACTTGCGTCAGCGGCTGCCGCACGTCGCGTGTTCGGAGGCACTGGTTTGGCGAGATGAGGCATCCTTCCCACACGATACCGCAAAGTAAACTGCTGCCACTGCCGCTGCCACACCACACCCAAGCAGACGGTCGCCACGCGCGCCTCGCGACAGTGATGTCAGGCCACACAAAGCCCAATCGGGCAGCCACCTGAAGCGCCTGACGACAGTGACGTCAGAGCACACCGTCAGACACACGGCCGCCACGCGTGCCGATGTCATGAGTCATCCCGCGCGGCGCCGAAGCGCCCCGACACCCTCACTTCACGAGCCTATCAGGAGGCGCACACCTGTGCCTAGCGACACTGATGTCACGACACACAGGTTACCAATCAGGAGGCCGGAAAGCTGTGACAGCTTGTGCTAACGGTAGATACCCTTGAAAATGAGCCATTAAAGGCTTCCGCCTTAAACCTACCGAGTCGAACCTTGTTCGCTGTTTTACAGCACGCACTACTGGGCCCGACAATCCCGCGCACATGGCCCACTGCCCTTGTATGGCCGTCGCACTCTGGCGAGATGTCGAAGTTGCACTGGCTTCTTGCAATTTCCGGTAACATCGGCGGAATTGAACATCACTGACATCACCGAGAGTGTTCATCGACGCAGCCAGGCGCCCTCACAAGGCAAACACAGTCGCATAATGTCGCTGGTACAAAGAAATGACAATAATTGCCACCGAAAAGAATTGCCTCGTCCGACGGCTCACGACATGTTTTTGCTTCATCCAGGCCGGCGCAGTCTTTCCTCCTCCTCCGCCATCGAAGCTACGCACGAAGGCGAACACTTCTTTCTTAGTCTATTCACTCTCTCCTTTTGCCTTTCGCTTTTATTTCTCTCTCACGGCTTCTCCCTCGTCACTCTTCGCACCCTTCGCTTAGAAACACTCTATCAACCCTTCGGCGAAATTTAGGGCGCCAAATTTGCAGTGTTTCATATAAACGTTGCGTTTGCTCATTGGCAGCATACAGGCGTGAGCAGCGGGTGGACCAGGTTTTGTCAGGCATTCTCTCGCTTGAAAGTATGCTTACATGCGGTGGTCTGGGATGAACCAAGAACGTACCGCTTATACGAAGGACGCTATGTAGGACTTGACTACCAGAGTAGAGGCTCAGTGAAAATGGCTGAACGATAAATTTGGGTTGGTTTAAAGGGGATGTATGAAACACAATGTTTTTACTGTGCAGTGGGAAAACAAAGCTGTCAAGCCATGAACTAATTCAGTCTAGTTAGAGAGACGTAATTTCATGCTTAAAGATCAAGAGAGCGAAATAAATAGAAAGACAGGGAGGTTAACCAGACTGCCAGTGACTTGCTAGAGTACACTGAAAGGAAGGAGTGAGTGAGTTAGAACTTTATTTAGGTCTTGAGGGGAAATCAATCCGGCGGCTCCACCCAGGTCGGGGCCGGTAGACATAGTCCTTCGGCGACGGCCCGGGCCCTCTGGACAGCCTTGAGCTGAGCGACGAGCTCTTTCCTTCTGAGCACTGAGACCCAGGAAGACTGGTCGGGAAAGTCCGTGCTCGCGTTGGCAGAGCACAGCCAGAGCATGTGTTCGAAGTTGTATTCGTGGCCGCAGTGTGACCATACAGTAGGAAGGTCAGGATTGATCATGCTTAGTGTTGTTGGTGTGATGTATGTCCTAGTCTGCAACTGTCTGTAAGTCACTGTGCTTTTTTGAGCTTTGGGTAAGGAGGAGGAAAAGGTCTTCGTGATAACCTCTGATTTGAAGTGATTTCGCGGTATGATACGAGCGGGTCTTTGTTGTCTAGGTCCCTCCAGGCTGGGTTGAAGCGAGAGGGCGGACCGCAGACGCAACATGTGAGCTCTCGCGCCAGTTGGTGTGCCCGCTCGTTCGGATTACAGCCAGGAGGTCCGGAAACGTTGCCCATGTGGGCCGGGAACCATGTGATGTGTGGAGACGTGAGGTTGTCTCCTCCCGTTTCTTGGAAGAAGATGGTGTTGATAACCGTAGCTGCTTTCCTAGAGACGAGGGCCGACGAGATGGTTCTAATAGCTGTCCTTGAGTCCGAGTAAATGAATGACGCTCCTTGGCAGCTTCGAAGGGCCACCGCTATGGCCATTTCTTCTGCTTCGTGAGTGAAGTTGGTAACCACCGTAGCTGCGTTGACGAGTGAGCCATGGGCGTCCACCACAGAGAGCGCGTAGGCGCCTCGATTCCAAGATCTGGCCGCGTCAAGGAAGAGAACTTGCGCTTCGTTACGTTTGATGTTCTAAAGGATTGCCTTCACTCTCGCTTTTCTCCGCCCTTCGTTGTGGGTGGGGTGTATGGATGGGATCAACGGTTATTGATCTCTTGGCGTTCGTGCATAGTTGTGACTTCTCTGGTGGCATGAAGAGGGGATGTACGCCTGCTTCTAGTAAGATCTCGATGTCCACCCTTTTGAGTGAGAGCCGACTAATTTGGGAGTTTCGCTGTGCCTCAAAGAGTTCGGTTGCGGTGTTGTGTAGCCCCAATTGGAGGAGTCGTTCCGTGCTAATGTTCCTAGGGAGGCTTAGGACCTTTTTCAATCCCGTTCTGATTAGTGTATCAATTTTATTCAGCTCCGTCTTCTTCCAGTTGATGAAGGGGGCGGCGTAGGTTACGTTGCTGATGACGAAGGCGTGAAATGCTTTCATGAGATTGTCCTCTTTCAGTCCGTTCCTTTTGCTGGTGACCCGTGATAGGACCCTGGTGAAGTTAAGGATGCTCTTTGTGATGCGTTTTAGTGCCTCCACGTTGTCATTGCTGTAAGCCTCAATGACCACGCCCAGGACCGTGATTGTGCTGCACATGGGGATGTTTCTTCCCTCCTTGGTGTGTAGGTGAACGAGGAGGGAGCTAAGGGGCTGTCTCAGCCTGGGCCCATGTTAGCGCAGAAGGAGCTGCGATTCGCTGGGGGAGAGCTTCAGTCCCGTGTTTGCAAGAAAAGCTTCTGTGTAGTCCAGCGCTTGCTGTAGGTTCTGCTCCAGAGTGCCTAGTGGGCCGCTCGTGGACCAAATGGTGATGTCGTCGGCGTAAATCGCGTGTCCTACCCCCGGGACTTTCGAGAGTTTGTTTGCGAGATCATGCATTACGATGTTGAAAAGAAGCGGTGAATGCACTGACCCTTGTGGGGTACCGATGTTACCCAGCATGTGCTTTCTGCTTCTGATTTGTCCGACGTTTATGGTGGCCGTTCGGTTATCCAAAAACGACCTTACGAAATTGTGGAAATTTACTCCGAGATCTAAAGTGGAGATTTTGTTGAGGATTTGCTCGTGCCTGACCGTGTCGAAGGCGTAGGTTAGGTCGAGCGCTAGGATGCCTTTTACATCCCTGGATTCGTTGTCTATGATGGCGTTCCTGATGAGCAGCATGGAGTCTTGTGCGGATAGTGATTTTCTAAAGCCTATGAGATTGTGGCGGAATAGGCCGTTTTCTTCAATTTGCTCTCCAATTATATTGTGGATTGCATGCTCTGCTACCTTCCCGAGGCACGACGTAAGGGAGATGGGTCTCCGATTGTCTGCATGAAGCGGTTTTCCGGGTTTGGGGTTGAGGACTACAATGGCAGCTCGCCATTCGTCCGGCACCCGGCCTTCAGCCCATACCTCGTTAATTTTGCTCGTAATGATTTGTATGGCTTTGTCATCTGGAATAATGAGTAGCTTGTTTGTTAGTCCGTCTGGGCCGGGGGCCGAGCGTCCGTTAATTTCATGAAGGGCGGGCACAATCTCCGAAACTTCGAAAGGACGATCCAGCGATAGTTGAGGTGTCCCGTTATACTCGCGTGTCGGGTCATCCCACGGGACATATTTGCGCTCTACTGGCAGGTAGGTGTCTGCCAGGGCGTCAGCAAAGTCCCGCGGACTCGTGCCTTCTTTCGTGTGAAGATGAACGAGCCTGTGGATTGTTGGTCAGGCATAACTCTTGGTCGGTTTGTTGTTGTCGGCGAATAGGTTCTTAAGACGGCTCCACTTGCTGCCCCTTCTCATTTTACCGTCCGCCTCATTACGCACGTCGTCCCATCGCTGCGCATTCACCTTTCTGGAGTGTTCTTCGATCTCTTTGTTGATTTTCGTTAATTCAGACCTCAGCCTCCTGTTTAGCTTCTGCTGTTTCCATCTTTCTCTTAGCGCGTTCTTGCCCTCCAGGATGTGTGCGAGTCTGGAGTCCATGGTTGGCACCTCCAGATTCACGCTTATTTCTTTAGTGGCATTGTCCACCGTAATTTTCAGATTTTCCAGGAGCTCTTCGAAGGTTTCTCCTTGTTTGTCCGCATTACCCCTCATTCTTCTGAAGAGGTCCCAGTCGACGTAGGTGTAATTCTTGGGAGAAGTGGGTGTGATGCAGACGTTGATTTCTAAGATGTTATGATCACTGCCAAGGTCCTCTTGTAGGTTGTCCCACGACCCGTCAGCGTTTCTGTTGCACGTCCGGTCCGGGGTGGTGTCCCTCTGAACCGAGTTGCCTCTGCGCGACGGAAACCTTGAGTCCGTGATGAGTTGCATGCCTAGGGTGTCCGCACACTCGGCAAGGTTAATTCCTTTCCTGTCATTGGTGGCGTAGCCCCAGACGGTGTTGTGCGTGTTGAAGTCCCCGGCAACGAGCAGTGGCCTGTCCTTAGCTTGAGACGCGGCCGATGTGAGAAGATTGTTAAAGTTTCTGAGTCTGTCAGTCGGGGAACCGTAGACGTTTGATATGTAAAGGTTGGTCTTTAGGGCCCGACTAGGGATGATTTCTGTGAGCATGGATTCCAGGCCTTTTTAGTACGTTGGGGTGCCCCTTTCCACAAAGCTGACATCTTTGCGGATGAGAGTGGCAACGCCCCTGGTTTGTTTGAACTCGGGGTCCAGGGTCGGCCTGGAAACCCTGTACCCCGAGAAGGATATATTTTGAATGTTCTTTTCCGGTCCGCATTCTTGTAGAATGATGACGTGTGGCTTTTCTTTACATGATCTGACGAATTGCGTTAGGTTCGATTTCTTTTTGTTGAATGAGTTACAGTTCCATTGCCAGATCTTGAAATAATCTGGTACGTTATCCATATTGTACTGGTTTGGCATGGCGCCATTTAAGTTGGGCTCACTCATTGAGCCTGGCGGCTTGGAGGGTGCGGGAGGCGCAGGTGTAGGTCCCAGGGCAGACATGGGCCCTGAGTCCGGCGTGGGGATTATTTTCGTGGTTTTGGGATGAACGATTGGTGTTTCTAGGCGGTCGAGTCTGCCGCAGATTTGAGTGAGTACCTCCTTAATTTCAGTAATTACCGATTGAAATACGTTGTACATGCTCTTCTTCTTCTTGCTGCGCTTCTTAGCTTTGTTTTCACTGATGGAGGCGTTACAAGTAGCCTCGCTGACATCGCCCATAGACGCGTCCACGTCGGATGTGTCGTCGGTTTGGATGACGACGGCCCTGCGTTTGTGTGTGCTACACGATGTGACCATGGTCCCTGAAGATTGAGGGATGGCTTTCGGTGTGTTGTTTGTTAAGATACTGCCTTCTAGCCTGGCTAGGGTTACCCCGAGTTCAACTAGTTCCTGTTTGATTGCTTTGCTTTCCCTCTCTAGTGTGTGTATTCACGGGTCTTCAACGCGCTCTGCCTGCGCCTTACCTGGATTTGAAGTTGGCGGTCCAGAACCGTTGTTGCCGACCATGTCGGCCCATGTCATTTTCTTGCCGGGCCGCCTGGAGCTGGATCTCGACCGAGATCAGCCCCTGGAGCGGGTGCGTCCTCTAGATTGGGAGCGCCCTCTTGATTGAGAGCGCCCTCTGGATCGGGAGCGTCCTTTGGATTGATTTTGGATTGAGAGCGCCCTCTGGATTGAGAGCGCTGCTTGGAAATGGAGCCACCTGCCGGATCCTGCTGCATGGCCGCTGGGTCATTGACCCCATAGAGGTTGGCATCTCTGTCGGAGTGGTTTCGTCTTCTTCTCCAGCGTCTTCGCACGACATATGGGATGAGAAATCTTTGTCTGCTCGAACGGTCGCCCGTGGGGTGATTGCCCTCGCAGATCTTGCATTTTGGGGTACAGTTGTGTAGTTCTGCAGCGCCGTTGTGGAGCGCTTCTCCGCAGTTGTGGCATTTACTTCTCTCTTCTTTGCTGCTGTGGCATACATCGGCCCTGTGCTCGACTCGGCCGCAGGCGTGACACACGACGACTTGTCGTTTGTAAAGTGAACATGGCAGTATATGGGGCCGTTCCGCACATGACGTTGTTCGGAACTCGAAGTCCGTCAAAGAGGATCACAACGACATGCGTGTTTTTGATTCTCTTGACCTCAATGGCGGTCGGGTTCATTTGATTTACAATCATGCTTCTGAGGGCATGCTCTTCTATCGAGAGGTCAACATTCCTGATGACCCCTTTGCAAGTGTTTTCCGGCGCGGCCACGTATGCAGAGACCTCGAAAGCGCCGACTTTTGCGTGAATTTTCTGGATGCCGGCATAAGCGGTAGCGTTGGATGACACTGGAGTAGAAATCACAATAATATTTTGCACCTTGTGTACCTTGTTTCTGTGCAATAATATTTTGCACTCGTTGCAATGGTTTGGAGGCCACTCAAAGACAGTGTCCTTCTGCATTAGGCTTCGCAGTAGCGTTGCTATTTCTGCCAAGTGAGGTATGTAATTGCCGAAGTAGTTTACGACCCCGAGCATACTGTGGACGCCTGCTTTGTCGCTTGGCTAAGCCATTTCGCTTAGTAGTGTCGTCATTGCAGGGTTCGGAGTTATTCCGTCTTGGCTGATCACCTCACCCAAAAAGTCAATTTCAGTCCCCCCGAATCTACACTTTGCTGCATTAAACGTCAGGCCGGCCTTCCTTATTAAATTCAGAACCGTATGGTGGCGGGTATCATGCTCTTCCCTCGTGCTCCCCCATATGAGTATGTCGTCGATATATATACGCACACTTGGCGCCTGGTCAAATATTTCCTTCATAGTTTTTTGAAATACTTCCGGTGCGGAAGTGATTCCGAAGGGAAGTCTCAAGAAGCGATAACGACCAAATGGCGTTCCAATTGTGCATATCCTTGAAGTGGCATCATCAAGAGGGATTTGACGAAAACCCGAGTACGTGTCGAGGCGCGTAAAAAATTTTGCTCCGGCCAGCTCTGCCTCAATATCTTCTCTTCTTGTAATTGATAGTACTCTCGCTTTATGCCTGCGTTAATGCGCTTGGGATCAATGCATATGCGAAGTTCGCCATTCTTTTTTCTTGCTGCGACAAAAGGGCTTACCCAATCCGTTGGCTCGCTGACTTTGACGATAATGCCTGCACGTTCCATATGCTCCTACTCTTCTCGGAGGAGCTCGTGCAATGCCAGCGGCACCCGTCGCACCGGCTGGACCACAGGTGCTGCTTCCTCCCGCTGGACCATGTGGTACGGGCGTGCCAGGCAGCCGATACCCTGAAACAACTCTGGGAATTCCTTCGCGATTTGGTCAGTGCTGTTCCCGTGATCAGAACCCACAGTACGCGACACCAGTCCTAAAGTTTCACTTGCCGACAGCCCAAGGATGGCCTGGTTGCTCTTCCTAACGATGGAAAAGTCAAAGTACTCGCTCCGGTTGTTCACAGTCACTGGTAGCGTAGTCACGCCAATGTGCTTGAAGACGTTGCCACTGTATGAGCGCAGAACAGATGGGTTTGTCTTCACATGTTGATTCACTATGAGCGTTTGAAAAATGGTGCGAGGCAGCGAGTTGGCTTGCGAGCCCGTGTCTACCTTCAGAGACACCAGTTGGGACGCGACTTGGCCGTCGATAACCCAATCAGCTTTGTTGCCCATGCCAAGATCTAGGATTTGAAAATCGTCGTGCTCGTCCCTCACAGCGCTTACTTGAGAACCGTTCCTACAACAAGCCGAAAATTCGTTAGCGCCACGGCATGAGAAACATGTTTTTCCAAAGACTGGGCACTTTCCACCTTCGAGGATGCGGTTGCACTTTGAACGTTTGAATTGCCTCCTTGTTGTGATCTGCACTACTTCCGTTTCAGGTTGTGCGGAACTTTGCTCGGAGCCTGAGGCAAGTTCCTCGCGCACTAGATATTTTAACTGCGCACGCTGAACTTTCGAACTGCGTATTTCGATTGGGGCCGCTTGTTTTTCCGCTTGAACCCATGCGTTGTTTTGCTCGTCATATACTTCCTACGCTTTGCAGATTTATTCGGCTTTGCGTAATGTAATGTCCTTAACCTTCAGCATTTTCATTCGCGATTCCGGGTTAATGGTGTCGAAAACAATCTGGTCTCTGACCATAGAATCAACTAGGTTCCCGAAATTTCAACTTCGGGCTAGCTTCCTCAGGTCTCCAGCGAAGTGCTCAGAAGGTTCCTCCTCAGCTTCAGTCCCTGCACGGAAGTCATACCGTTCATGCACCTCGTTTTGCTGTCGTCGACAATATTCTTCAAACTTTCCCGTCACTGCTGCATAATCATCTTTGCTTTTGTTGTCCGAAAACGAGAAATTGTAGATTACCTCTAGGGCGTCCTCTCTGGCAATTGTGAGCAGGAGCGCAGTCTTGGCAGGCTCGGACCTCGGTGCTTTCACCGTTTCCGTTGCTTGCAAGAACAGCTCGAATCCATGCTTGAACAGGCACCAATTTCTTGCGGTGTTCCCTGACAGCACTAACGGTTGCGGCAGCTTCACTAAATGCATTTTTTTCGGTTTACTGCGACGCCCGTCCTTCGATGCGTTACTGCTTGCACAAATCTATCCCACTTCTGACACCATGTCCCGGTGTGCAGTGACGACCACACAGCATGTATGCAACAAGAACAAGAAGCGTGTTTTATTCATGGATCAGAACAGGTGTATGTAGCTTTGGTTGACTGCCCGATAACAGACACGTGCTTCGTTGATCAGTCTAATCAGAAGGGACCATTTCAGGAGCGCACGCGCGACCTGATGATACGGATGGCACAATTCTCCTTAACACCATAGATAGTGCGTTCGACTCTCACCGAAGGTCGAGGGCTCGACGGGCTATGAATTTTGGTGCGATGAATTTTGGTGTCATAAGGCCGGATGGCGTAACCCCGAGCATCGGATTTTTCGTCTCATTAGCGCTCTTAGGCTTTCACCGTAATAATGATAAACTATGCCTCACTACATATTACCAGTTATGCTACCCTCTCAAGAAAGTCAAGTTAACGATGCCTTCGTGGCAATATAAGAATGTTCGCATTTTTCTTCATGTGTGTATTTTTAATGTATTAGCAAGAATAAGCTTTACAGTTCAAATCCCGTAATTGGTCTTCGTTCGGGGTGATGTCCAATCCTCTGCACTGCGTAATGCGGCGCGCATCTCCTATGCTTGTAGTTTGGCGATCGTTTTTGTAAAATCACAACAGTATTGTGAAGTCAATTTTAGGTTATAAAGTAAACGATATTCAAAAATGACATCTATGCGTAAAACGTTCTATTGCATGAATAAATTTCGTGTGCGCGCTGTTTAAGCAGTGTCAGCAATAATTGGTATTGCTTTTTTCCGCAGTGTTCGTAGGCGTTTGGTGTTAGACTTACCTGTGACATCCCAGGCAAGGTGACAATAGTTAATTAAGTGGAAAAATGAGTCATGAGAACTTGTTAGGTTTAACTTTGTTGGGAATTCAAAGGGGAATTTGTATAAGAAAGCAATCGAACAAGATAATTTCTGAGTTAAATAGGACACATGTTTACTCCATCTCGTTTGCGAATGAAAGCCGACTCTTAAAGATTGAAAGCTATCAATAATTTGTATTTGATGGTTGCCAAGGAGAAGTTTCTCATCTACAGATACTTTTTTGTTCAGTGCACGTGTTTATAGCAAGTCGGCTTGCTCTCGGCCATTCATGCAAAGCTGTGAGCAATGTGTTTTCTTTAGTAAGTATTTCGCCACTAGAGAAGCCACTGAGGAAGAGGTTAGTGCCATCTGCGCAAGAAATATGGGACAAATCGGGTGTTAGCATGGATAATATAACAGTATCTAACAAACTACCATGGAAAACTCTGCAACGAATCAGGGACAAGCAAGATGGAATGTTATGAATGACCAACACTTGCTTGCAGCTACTCCGATATGAGCGTCTGAGGTCAAGAGATGGGTCCAGAATATTGTAATGCTCAAGTTTTTCGACCAACACGGTGCAGGTAAGCATGCCAAGTGTTTGCCAAGTGTTTGCCTTTTGGGTTCAGTGTTACTTAAAATAAGGGCTTCTTGACAAGCGAGCGGATTCCGTTGAGTGGCTTTACGGAAAGCCGCACTGAAAGTCTGTTAAGAAGGAGTGCTTGTTCAAAAATATCTTAACTCTCTTGAAAAATATTTTCCCAAATGCCTCGAAAAATATGCGCGAAATGGTAATGTGACGATAATTGCTTACGTTATTCGTGTGTCTTCCTTTGCAGATGACACATACTTTCGAGTTTTTCATGTTGGTCGGGAATGCTCAACATTATATCGACAAGTTAAGAATTGGCTCTAACGGTGGCGTAATGATGTCTGCAATTAATTTTATTAATCATATTTGAAAATTATCGTATATTAACAGAACGCATTGATTTCAGGTTAATAATTATGCGGTATACCTCTTTCTTGTCAGATTAATTGGAAAGCTTTCCGTTTGAGTGCTCGTAAGAAAGGAAAGAGCTGTTTAGCTATAACCAACGAGAGCAAAACTTGTATAAGCAGATGTAAATGTTCCGCTAATGTTCAACCAGGCAACCGTGAGCCATAAACCATAAGTTCCCTTAAGTGGGCATTATGCAATTTAGCAATAACTTGGTCATTTAAAAAGATTCAAAGAAGTTTCGGAGGAGTTGGCAAGTGAGCGCACTTATTATGCGGACTTTGAACCTCTGAGTTCATTGTTTAAATTGTAACGATACTTTTTAAACACTTGGAAATGCACGGGTTCGTGGGTACACATCAATTGTTTAAAGTGCTTTGATATTATGTTTCATCATTTATAAATGGACAGGAGTAAACAAACGCTTGCGTGACCTGTCATTCAGAGAAACAATTATAATAGGGACACACATATAGTACAATTCTTTCATAATGCTAAAGAAGCGTTCATACTACCCTTCGACGGATTATAAATTAAATATACTACCGCAACCGGTAGCACGAATAGATTCACGAAAACGGTTGAGTGTTGAAACAGTCATACAGTGATCAGAAAAACACGATTAATCCTAAACAAGTTCTAGGAGATCACATGTTAATATACAAAATACTGGGCAGTGGTCACTCACATCACAATGAATGGCCTGAGTACAATTTTTGATTTAAGCAATTTCAACAAGAAAGAGATCAGTGGTAATGGAGGAGGTATACTTGTAATTTCCGTCGGTGTTATTATCGGGTTTCCAAGCCGTTTGATGTGATTGCACGCTGTAATCTTTGATTAGAAGATGAAGGTTCCACTTCATAATATTGCCGCCACCACTGACCAATTATTGCTTCCAGCCTCTTTTTAAATCCCAGCGTTTCTGGAAGCCGAATGTTTCCTGAGGTTCTAGGCAGTATGACGTGAAGTACGACATAAGTAGCACCGCCTGTTTTCGTACATTGTGTCCACGCTTGTTCTTTCAGCGTTACTCAATTTCTTTAGGTGACAGGAATTTCATTGTCGACGGCGTGTAGATCAATAAATGGTATGCACCAAATGTTTAAAGTATGTAATTTACTTATCAGATATGAAAATAGTTACTGCATGCTCATTTTCTCCCTCTCATCATGCGTTTTTTGAGGTGTGCACGAGCTTTCACCGATCTTCTCCATCAACAAGCAGCCTTGTTTAAGAATGTAAGAAGAGCGCTTAAAGGGCTATAGTTCATGTAGCTTCATCGTTCTGTTGCGCGGTGGCCTTCACGGTGAAGCACGAAGTTCATTAATAACTGATAACACATGACAAGTGAAGCGCAGACTGGCAACTGAGTTTTATAAAAAAAAAACTTGAATAGACACATGGAATTGAATAAAACATTTCACATTTCGCGCTTCGCTTGTCCTGCCTTCCTTGTTTTTCAGTAACTTCGTGTGTCGCCGTGAATTCGACTGAGCAACCGAACAATGAATAGCATTTTTATAATTGATTGACATAAAAGACATGGTGTGGACCATTTATGCCACCACATTTTGATTTCTTAGAACAATTTCAGCTCTTGCAGATAATTACAAATGGGCCTCATACAGAAATAAGGTTACTCGCCATGTTTGCCAGTGCCTCATGACAAGTGCACGTGGCACCGAGTTTGCCTTCGGCGGAAATAGCGAGCATATAGAGGGTAATATGCGGCAAAAGCTTAATTTTTATGGTTCAATTAAGCACTTTGGAAATAATTAGTGAATACTCGTTTTCTCCCCATTTTCATGTGTTATACAAAACGCGTAGACTGCCCGCTGTTATCAAAAGCTGAAAATGGGACCGACTTACTGTTTGACGGAAATTCGACGATACATTATGCCTGATGTTTAAGCAACTTTTAATGTCTACCCGGGGGTAGCTAAAGAGAGAGATAAAGAAGATAACGCTGCGTTGTTAACCATGGTTACGCCCGTTTGGCTACCCTAAGCGCTGGAAAGAGAAATGAATAAAAACCAGAAAAGTAAGAAAGTAGTACGATAGATAGAGTGCGAAAATTCGCAGATGTATTTTCACTCACGTGTGCTACGCTCAGCATATGCTCGTACAGGAAAATTGCCTTCAAGAAATGTACTAAGTTTTACGCAGACAGAATGCCCCTCAGAAGGCGTCAGTGACTCGGAAGCATCATTCATCAATGACAGATGGTCAGTGAGTGACATCGCGGACACCTATGGTAGAGTTCACCAAAATAATGTAGTGCTGTCAAGATGACAGTAGCACCCTAAGTATTCGGCTGTTACTCTACGAATGCGGTGAATATATTTAGCGAACGTGTCCCACAACTATACCGCTGCTGCTTCACTTATTCATTCGGCAACGAATTGTCTAATAAAAAGGTAGAACGTTTTCTTTTTAGTTAATTAGGTTGCTGACATCTGAAGGACATGGTTTGCATATTGAAATAATGCTGCAGTATGTGAATGTATTTATATATTGCAGTCCTAATTTTATTTCAGAGGGAACTACCACTTCGCCTTGACCACTAACGGTGAGCCACATTCCTCAATGCTGCAACTAAAGCTTACTTGTTGGGCTGAAATATTCGCATTTTATGTGTTTACTGCCAAAAAACATCTTGTTAACTGAGACAATTTTTTGGTGGATATGCTAAAATCAATAACTGCGTCAGCGTCCTTGAGCTGCAAATATTTACTGTACCAGTGTCTTTCAATATCACCTAATCACACAAGCAACAAATAAGATTTTAGCCCGGGAAGCGGGCTGTTAGGCCCGCATTCGTAAGAACACGTGACGCTAGAATTCGGGGAGAGTGTGCCGAGGAGAGGCTAGTTGGTAAGAGAATATTTTGTGAACTTAAACTGCGCTAGGAATGAGACACCGAAGAAGACAGGCTGCGTTCGTCCTGCCTTCTTCTACCTCGGAGTCTCATCGATAGCGCAGTTTAAGTTCATGAAATAACGCTAGAATTGCTCGTAAGAGTAAATATTGGCAACCATGGCCAGTGAATGGCCAATAACAGTCCAATGAAAAGGCATTGTGAATACGGCCCTATATTAGCGGACAACTTTCTGTGGCAATAGAGCGAAAGCTACGGGAAGGGGGGGGGGGGGGGTGCCAACTGTTTTCTGTGAAACTGTGCCAATGTATTTCGGTTTAAGCTTCGGCGTGACATATACGCATTTGCTACAGTTCATTTCTTCGCATGTGCCTCGTAGCTGAGTACTTTGCTTCAGGCTATTAGAGAATGCAGGTAGATTGGCACATCCTTCCCTACGCTTAATTTGTTCCTAACCACAATTAAGCCTACTGTTTGACTCGACACCTCGGGCCGACATACAAAATTATACCTTGGGCAATACCGTCCAACTCTGTATCGTCCAGAAATGACGTAAATTGTGTCAGCACTGCTGTTTGGAGGGCATGCACTGATATGTAAACTCTTTGGAGCTGAAAACTGGGCAGCACCACGAACACGTGTAGCGTGCTTACATTGCGCGGGCACGGTATAGCGAAAGAGCAGCGCGCACACGCTCCGGCGCGAAGCGAAGTCTTGTTTGGATTGCGTTGAGTTACGCTGTCCCCGAGGGGTATCCGTATCCACAGCCCGAAAAACGTACTGTGGAAGCTCGCGCTGCAGAACGCATGCGTTCCGCGTTCCCCTGCCCTTTCCGACCTATTTTATGAACATCGTACAGGCGTGCGGTCCTGTCTCACGATATTGCGTGGCGTAGGTTGTATACTTGTAGACTAGTGGTTACGCGATGCCCCTGCCCTCCACTTTCCAATGTGCATTTTTGTGGCTATAGCCGCGATTCGCACACACAATTCCGGAACCAGCGAGAAAGCTCCTTGGACACGCAGGGCTGCCACGGCCAGTTGCAGACAGTTTGACATCTGTACACGGCGAGTATTAGTAAGCAGGAATGATTTGTGCTACACGAAATATTGAAGCAGATGAAACAAGACGTTTTGTTATATGTTTCCTTCATAATCAGCTAGCTAAAATCTGGAAGTCCCTCAATTAGTAACGCACGCACGCACCCACACACACACACCAGTCACCGGAGCAAACCTTTAAAACTGTGGTCCCTTCTGTCAAGCCAACTCTAGCAATCAAAGACAAAGGGCCACGTTCTTCCAGAGCAAACATTGACTCTGTTAGCAGTGATTGGCAGTCACTGTTTACGGTGTAGAATAAAATCTTCATGATTACAACATATACGTACCAGAAGTTGCACAACAAAACATGACACAGCGACGCCGTCCATCCCCACACACCAAAATGTCCGTGAACATTTCTCTAAATCCTACTGTACGAACATGTGCCTTTGCTTCTTGTATGTTCAACTTTACACACCAGGGCCTCGAGCAGGAATTGAATTGATCTTTTTTACAAGAGATGAGGCTGGTAGTTGGGAAAAATACACCGTTTTGACATACAAAAGTGAGAAATTGACGATTCACATTGCTACTCGGCATTTATCCCTGTAAAAACGCATTTGAATTTTCAGGTTTGTAGCGCACAGAAAGGAACGAGAGAAAGAGGTACGATGCGGACACAGCTGAATAATTTGAGCTTTGAGTAATGTGAAGTTGAATAATTATTCGAGCTCCACATGCCTGCTTAATTTAGCAACCTACCCTGTGTAGTCTAAAAGACAAAGCATGAGCAAGTGGGTACAAATGATTATCTATGTACAGAGTGCAACTGATTGCTGATGTTTTTTTTTTGCCAGATGGCTAGAACAGTTACAAATGATGAGACCGCAATGCAATGCCGGAAGTAGGAGCAGAGGCCCATAAAACTGCGTAGCTCTTTCATAGTAGTAAGTCTTGGGAACACAGTAACAGCACGTAGCTTCTCGGGATCCGGGCGAATGCCCTCCTTTGACAAGACATGGCCTAAAATTGTTAGCTGATGAACAGCAAATCTACACTTCTTCAAGTTTAGTTGCAACCCGGCGTTGGTCAAGCAAGTGAGTACGTGCTGGAGGCGGAGCAGGTGTGTTGGGAAATCAGGGGCGAACACCACAATGTCGTCAAGATAGCAAAGACATATTTTCCATTTGAGGCCACGCAGAACATTATCCATCATTCTTTCGAACGTAGCAGGTGCGTTGCAAAGTCCGAAAGGCATGTCGGTGAATTCATAGAAGCCGTCTGGTGTAACAAAGGCAGTTTTCGGGCGATCGGCCTCTGCCATCGAAACCTGCCAGTAGCCTGACCGCAAATCCAGCGAAGAAAAGAACTCGGCTCCCTGCAAACAGTCCAGAGCATCATCGATGCGTGGTAATGGGTAGACGTCCTTCAGCGTGATCTTGCTGAACCGCCGAAAGTCAACACAGAAGCGGATGGAAACGTCTTTCTTTGTGACGAGGACCACGGGAGAGGCCCATGGGCTTTGGGAAGGTTGAATGACGCCTTGACGGAGCATGTCATCGACCTGGTCTGCAATGACGCGACGTTCCGTAGAGGACACATGATATGGTCTTTGTCGCAGGGGTGAGTGAGTGCCAGTGTCGATGTAATGCTTGACTGTCGATGCACGGCCAAGAGATGTTTGCGCAACGTCGAAAGAAAGGCGGAAGTGCTGAAGGACTGCGACAAGTTGAGATGGCTGCGAAGGCGTCAGATCTTCGGCGATGAATGGGCTGAACACGCCAGTCGATGTTGAGTCTGGTACGGAGAGGGCACTCAGTACATGGGCGGCAGTAGAAGACACTTCGTCGAGGACGGAGACAATTCGTGTTGAATCGACCGGCTCGACGTAACCAATGCATATGCGGCGGAGCAGTGATAGCGGCGATGAAAGATGATTGTAAATGGGCATCGTTCTCACAACGGCGGCAAGGTCAAGAGCTGCAAAGGGCAAAAGAAGCGCTTCTCGGGTAACAAAGTGATGAGAGGGCATGGAGAAGACCATCCCATCGGATATGGTACTACAGAAGACTGGTACGAATGCTGACGAGCACGGGGGGATACAGGTGTCTTCTTTCACGACAATTTTAGCGGCAGGATGAGCATCGACCGAGGCCAGGTCACCAATGTGGAAAAGTTCAATCTCAGCCCGAGCGCAATTGATGATGGCATTGTGGCGTGACAGAAAATCCCATCCTAGAATAACGGCGTGGGAGCACGAGGAAAGAACTATGAATTCAATCGTGAACAAAACGTCCTGTATGATCACACGGGCAGTACAAGCAGCGGTAGGGTGAATGGGTTGAGCACTCGCCGTTCGGAGCGACAATCCAGACAGAGACCTCATCACTTTACGAAGCGAACGGCAAAACCTGACATCCATAACTGAAATAGCGGCACCGGTATCGACTAAGGCGACTGTAGCGACATCTTCGATAAGCACATCAATGACATTGGCAGGTAAAGGAGGAGGACTTCGGCATGTCGACACTTGCGCTGTTCTTGCCTCAGGAACTGCGTCGTCTAGCTTCCCTCTTCGTTAGAGACGGGTCGTCGACGCATAGGGGAAAGCGATCGACGACGTGGGGAGGGTGACCGGAGGCGTTCGAAGCGAGGGCGGCGATCAGTCTGGGAGCGAGCTGGCGATGGGTTGAAAGGTCCGTAAGGCGCATTTGTATCCGGCGGCACATAGGAAGCTCGGCGATTGCCATCGAACGCCTGCGAGCGGCGGCGGCAGAACCTTGCGACATGACCGGGACACCTACATACGAAGCATATAGGGCGATTGTCCGGCGTACGCCACGGGTTAGCGACGGCATTGGTGGTCCAGGGGAGGGGAGGGCGGTGCACGGGCTGCTGGAAGCGTCGCACGGGCACAGTGCGAGGGGCCATTGCAGCAACCGTAGCATAAGTGACTGGTGTAGCCACGACATCCTGCTGGTGAACAGCCGGCAGCGCTTCCGCGACCTCTTCATGGATCACGTTACGGATATGAGACGGCAAAGTGCTGGCAGACTCCTGAGTGACGGACACCAGAGATAGCTGTCGTGCGACTTCTTCGCGGACGAAATCCTTGATTTGCGTTATCAGGGAGGCTTGGTCTGGGCTGGTGGTAAGGCTGCAGAGTGATGCCGCATTTGGTGTGGGATGCCGCCTTGCCAGAGCTCGCTGCTTACGCAATTTATCATAGCTCTGGCACAAGGTGATGACGTCGCCAACAGTGCGCGGGTCCTTGGCCAGAAGCATTTTGACCGCGTCATCGTCGATTCCCTTCATGACGTGCTTGATCTTTTCCGCTTCCGTCATAGCAGCGTTCACGCGCCTGCACAAATCGAGAACGTCTTCTATATAGCTGGTGAATGTCTCACCCATGTCCTGTGCGCGTGTACGCAAGCCCTATGAAAATGGTCATTGCCTTTATGTTTCCCTTATGTTTCCTTCTTGTGCCCTATGTGACCTTTATGATTCCTTGTCCTTTGTGTGACCTCCGGGACGCCAACTTTGTGTCTACCACATGTTTACTCATCCTAACGTATACTTCGAGGAAGTGACCTTCATTATGCCTCTAGGATGTGTCCTTTATGTTTACGGTAGGATGTTAACTGGGTGTGTACAATGTGTTACTTGAGTGTACACTTTAGTGCACATGTAGGTGACATAGAGTGCACATAACAACTGTCTGTACATATAATACAGGCAGATATATCTGTACTTTGTAACAGCCGTTGATACGCTCTGCAGAGTCATTGTAAGTACTAAATCTTGACTTGTCCTTTCCTTTGCCCCAAGAAAACAACCCTTATTATAATTATTGTAGTATGTGCCCTTTGTGTTTACGGCGGGATGTTACATAGGTGTGCACTTCAGTGCACACCTAGGTAACATAGAGCAATATTCTATATATGGCGCATGCACTCTTTATATGTTACCTAGATATGCACTTGAGTGCACATGTAGGTAACAGAATGTGCGCAGTAAGCATCTTTTGCGAATAGTACAGTTAGAGCTATCTGTACTGTATGTTAGTCACTGGCAGATTCAAGGAAAAGGCACTGCTTGCACCCCTCGCACTATGCCGACCGGCACTAATTGTGGCTATATTGTGCGGAAAATCAAGCATGCCATGAAATAGGATGGTGTATATAATGATTTATGCCATGCATTCTCTTAATATATAAAGTATTTCTTACTTTTTCAACCTGCTATTCTCCAGTAGCAAGTCATATGCAGAAATCTGCAGCATTTAACCTAATATGCAAGAATTTTATGAAAGTTTTGCGCCAGCTAGGCTATCAAATATAGTTGATTGAGTGCTTAAGACGGTTCTCATAGCAGGCGTCTTTCAGATGCTCCGCTTCGCCTCCAGTTTGGCAAATTATCTACTTCATTTTTATATCTGGCTTATATATATATATATATATATATATATATATATATATATATATATATATATATATATATATATATATATATATATATATATATATATATATATATATATATATATATTTATATAGTTATATGTATATATTAGCACTATGTTACTTGGCTGTGTACTCCCTCGAGTGCACATCCAGGTAACATAGAGTGCGCTCAGTGATTATCTTTTTACACATGCTACAGATAGATCGTCTACCTGAAAGATGTATTAATTTCTACTGGCGTATCAAAGTAGAAAAAAAAGTGGGGGGTGCACCTGTCTCCCCCTCTCTATATATCTTGGCCGTATTGATCACCACGCGCCATCAACAGTACATACGTACATCAAAGCCTCATGCAGCGAATAATACCTCACGACAAATAACAATTGCGCGGCGGCTGGAGACGCGGTGGCACGACGCGCAGTGTTCGATGGCTTGCGCTACATCAACCGCAAAAGAGGCGGAAGCCTCCGCGGCCAATCTGCCGCTTTGGTAGTGAGCGTATACGATTAAACAACCATTTAAGTAGCTGTTCTCGTCACTTTCGCGCTGACCACAAGTACGAGTAACTGCTGTGTCGATATTAGCACGCGTAGAAGAAGGGCAGCGCGGATCCCGTAAATGCTTTCTTGGGCGTACAACTGAATAATTTATAATTGTGAGTTGGCTGAGTATGAAAGTTGCGTGCGGGGTATGGCCGTATTTGATTACGCGAGCATGCAAGCAGTACGCCTGCTTCACTTTGGCCGAAGTTACGCTGCCGCTGCAAGCCAGCCATCGCCACATTTTGTTGCCTTTATTCCTTACGCTACGGGAAATATGGTTCCACCTATTCAAGATAAGGCCTGACATTTTCAAAAACACGCCACTGGGCGCCATAAGAAGCGTGTATATATGTGGCGATTCCGAATTTGTGGTCGGTGGGTGTCACAGCTATCGCGGCTGCCCGCTCACCGTGCGCCATTTCAAGCAGACGGAGCTGCACATGGTGCGCGCTGATTGGCTCGTGTCCGCCGGCAAAAGTTCGTGCATAGTTCGTCTAAAATCACTGTATATGCTTAAAAAAAACAAGGCAGCGCACCAACACACTTTAAGCTCAATAATTTGTGTTTAAATACCAGCCTTCCTTCCAGCTACAACTCTTTTTTTTATCTCGAAGGCCGTGCTTTTTCAACATGCAGGCCCTAAAAGGAAATGCAGATCTCGGAGGCTAAATTCACTTGTTAATCGCAGCGCGGCGCTGCCGCAGTATGACGGTTGCCGGTGAACTGGGCCACGTTGTGTTGCTGTGAGCATTGAGAGTGCTCGTTGCTGTTACACGGTAATTTAATCATATTTTCGAAGTGCCTAAACAAACTGTGATCCGTACCGTGTGCATTAATCATCAGGAAACCTCTGGACTCGTGTAACGCCATTAGTTCGCCTTATGTTTCCTGTGATACGCCAATGTCTTATGTGTACTACAGCGCCCGTCCGAGCTGCCTTTGTTCTCGCCTGTCCGCGTTCGCTCGTGGAATACCTAGTGCTGAGGCTTCGAATTATGGTGCGTGGAAGAATTTGTTGAAAGTTGTGCTTTCGTGCGCTCGTGTTCATCGGCAATTCGACAGTGTTCGTGCCGGAAAGAGCGTCGTCGCGTGGTGCCTGCGAGACGAAGTAGCCGTTTGCTGACCACATTGAAGGTAAGCAGGTCTGACCCTTGCGCGCATTCTCGCAGCTTTTGGTTCATGTAGTAAGCTTTGTGCAACGACAACAGAACACGTTCTGAGCATACGTTGACTATGTTGCCGTGCACATTTAGAAAAGCGTTTCACGAGGGGAATTTCCGTGAAATGTATAATTTCTTACCGCTTACTTGCTTTATGGAGTGATGTGCTACCACCGCTGATCGTTGGGACTTAATGGGCAAATATTTACGTAAACGCTGAAAGTTACTGTTTTCTCGGTAGTTTCCCGGCAAGAAATTCTTCCGTAGATATGAATTTCCGCAAGTTACGTGTGCAATGCATGTCGATGTGTCACGGGCATCGCGAGTTGGCACGCGACTGCGATGTTTGGCTCTTCAACAGATATTAGCTTGTGTGAAGATTACTTTATTGATAGTATTCAGTTTGAAGTCCAGCTTCGCGAGAACTTGTCTGCATTGTTTGTGTTCGACGTGCTCACGTATTTGTCTTTTATATTGTAGGGCAAATACAGACCGACATTACAACAGCGAAATTTCTTTTTAATCGAGGCATGTCAATCAGACGCTCGTTTTCATTAATATTTTCACCCGAAGAACAGAATGTCAGTGCCTGCGATTGTTAAAGACAGTGGCTTGTAGCACTGCCTAATAAGGGATGCGATTTTCTTGCGATGCTTTCCGCTCGATGTTTGCCACTCGTATAACCCACTTTCCATGGCTGGCTGTTATAGTTAATAACGATAGCGGAATGTCGGTCAGATCAATGAGCAAAAGGAGTAGCATCGGAAAGGGAATCGCTACAAAATCGCGGCCTAGGTTTTAGACCCTTCGTAATCGGTTGTTCGTTTGATTTACTAGCTATTTGAGTTTTGGTAATAATTTCCCAGGTAGTCTGATGTTTGCTGCTGGTTTTATTCCCACCTGAATTTTACCATATAACAGTGTAACCACTTGAGATATAACTAAGAGACATGTGTACAAGCAGGCAGACAAAGATTTGTTGGCCAGCTGCGTACTCCTAAAGGTCATGTACTACATAGCAGCTGCTGCAGAAATGTTTGAAATAATTTGTGAGCTGTTTAATACCTGAGTGGACTGGCAGCTCAGTCTGCTTCAAACAACAATTAGTTAAAAGCTTCTGTGTTACCCTGATATTTTTATGAGCTGTTTTTGACTGCTCCACGTTTCTCAGCTGTGTGCACACAGGCCAGGATGTTCTTGCTTATATGAATATTTTTGAATAAGTGAAAAAGATTGGCTTTTGTTTTGTTTTTCAGGTCCCAAGCACCACATGCCAGAAGTCTGCTGTGAGCAGACGTGGCAAATTGCAGTAACATCCAGATAGTCCAATAAACTGTTCGTAGTTTCAGACAAACCTTTGCAAAGTATAGTCAAAACTTTTAAAAGTGCGAGCACTGATCCAACCTGATCTTTCTATCTAAACATTACATTTTATATTAGTAACAAAGACACAACTATAACAGCAGCACTGCAGTGAGGAACGTACAGTGGCACTCCAAGTGTTATACTGCAATAATCTATGAAGTCTAATTACTTCGTAATTTTAGAACAAATTGGCATGAATTTCTGTGCCATAGCAGAGTTCCAATCCGTGCGCTGCATCATGTAGGGAACAGTAACCTTACAATGAAAACCAATGCAAAACTTTTTAACTCAGGAAATGTTTATAAAAATAAAATGCGCACACGGAACTCTTCATCTATGCATGTTTACGTAAAATACAGGATTTAATCACTGCGGCCACATAAATGATGCATAAAGGTAGGACACACGAAGGAAACATAAAAGCAGTGGCCAAATTTCAACATGGAGGAAACATAAAGTACGGTAACATAAGGGTTTCATAAAGGAAGGACACATGAAGGAAACGTAAAAGCAGTGGCCAAATTTCAGCATGAAGGAAACATAAAGTACGGTAACATAAGGGATACATAAAGGGAGGACACATGACGGAAACATAAAAGCAGTGGCCAAATTTCAACATGGAGGAAACATAAAGGACATTTCCTCATGTGAACTGCGGGAAACATACAGTAAACATGAAGGGCATAACCATTTTCATAAGGGAAACGCTGCTCGGCTCGGAGTTTCCTGACGGCGGGTTGGTCAAATACTTCTGTAATCGACGTCTTGAGCACCGACCACGTTCTGATATCCCTTTCATAATTTCTGAACCAGAGACTGGCCACGCCCGCGAGGTAGAATGACACGTAAGCCAGCTTGTCCGAGTCATTCCATTTGTTGTGAACGCTCACCCGTTCGTAGGACGACAGCCACTCTTCAACGTCGTTGTCGTCCGTTCCGCTGAAGATGGCAGGCTCCCGCTGGCGAACGGTGCCAGCGCAAGGGACGGGTGGCGATGGAAGAGTCTGCTGGTCGGCGTCCGGCATGGCAGAGGGTAGCGTCCGAGAACGGAGTTCCAGGATGGTGGAGTAGAACGTTACCCCGCACGGCTCCGCCACTTATAGAGGAGGTTTATCGGGGTTCGTAGCGACCGCCGGTTCTACGATGCACCGAGCACAGTCCCCGAGCTCGAGCTTCTGCTGCACGCTTGATGCTGCCGATGCTGCTGACCCAGTGTGCACGTTCGTTATCTTCCTTACAATATATATATATATATATATATATATATATATATATATATATGACAAGAAAGGGGGTTCAACCGAGGGTCCCGATTTTATTAGTCATATCATAAGCCAACAAACATTGACACCAAGGACAACATAGGGGAAATTACTTGTGCTTAATAAATGAAATAAAGAAACGAAGAATTAATGGATATTAAAGTGGATGGAAAAACAGCCCCGCGGTAGCTCAATTGGTAGAGCATCGCACGCGAAATGCGAAGGTTGTGGGTTCGGTTGCCACCTGCGTCAAGTTGTTTTTTCATCCACTTTATTTTCCATTAATTCTGCGTTTCTTTATTTCATTTAGTAAGCACAAGTAATTTCCCCTATGTTGTAATTGGTGTCAATGTTTCTTGCCTTCTTATGATATGACTATATATATATATATATATATATATATATATATATATATATATATATATATATATATATATATATATTGCGACGGGATAGTATTTCCAATGACGAAGAGCCGAGCGGTAAGAACACGACGACGCCGATTAGAAGCTAGCGCGGGCTGTTGCCTCTTGGCCAAGCGCAGCGCATTTTCTTACAAATATACTTCTACATAGCTTTTCGTCTTCATCTTCATACGTAATATATCTGGTAGAGGTGGACGTTTCCTGTACCTCGTCACGGAGCTTCGCAGTGGACGGTACGTCGAGCCTTCCTTCATGGCTCACGGTGACGACAACCCAACTCAGCCGGCTCCGACACCTGCTGCCGCCTCGACGACCTACATCACTCTCCCCGCTCCCCGTGATCCTGGCGTATTCTAGGGCAAAGATGGGGAAGACGTCGATGACCGGATCAGCGTGTATGAACACATCAGCCGTAATAACCGGTGGGACCCTACTATTATGCTCGCCAACGTAGTCTTTTACCTCGGTGGCACACCTAGAGTTTGGTATCGCACGCACGAATATGAGCTCACCAGTCGGGATTCACTTAAGACACAGCTTCGAGACTTGTTCGGCAACCCCTACGGTCATCAACTTGCCGCGCAGAAGGCGCTTTCCGGCCGTGTGCAGACGTCAACAGAGCCCTATGTCACGTACATTCAGGACGTCTTGGCTCTGTGCCGCAAAGTTGACACCCACATGACTGAGTCCGACAAGGTTGCCCACATCCTCAAAAGCATTGCCGATGACGCCTTCAACCTGCTCGTTTGCAACAACGTAGCGACGGTGGATGCGGTTATAAAAGAGTGCCGCCGCCTGGAACTCGCTAAAAGCCGACGTATTGACCAGCATTTTACCCGTCTGCCCAACACCCCAGCGACATCTTCCTGTGCCGACACTCCTCGTCCCAACAACACTGGTGATGTTACCAGGATCATCCTGCGTGAGATCGACGCCGCCTATCCGGCTGCCTTCGACTCCAGTCCCACCAACACATCGGCAGTCAAGGTCTCACTGATCCAGGAAGTCGTCCGCCAAAAGTTCGAAAACATGGGTCTTCACACCATCTGCTCGGCCCATCGTCCTGATACCCTCCCGGCTTCTTCTCCTCGTCCCAACAACACTGGTGATGTTACCAGGATCATCCTGCGTGAGATCGACGCCGCCTATCCGGCTGCCTTCGACTCCAGTCCCACCAACACATCTGCAGTCAAGGTCTCACTGATCCAGGAAGTTGTCCGCCAAAAGTTCGAAAACATGGGTCTTCACACCATCTGCTCGGCCCATCGTCCTGATACCCTCCCGGCTTCTTCGATTGCGCCCCTCCCGCAATTTCTTACCCACCACGTTTCTGCGACCCATCTGAATGCCGCACTGCTGACGAAAAGCCCATTTGTTTCCACTGCCATCGAATCGGGCACATTTCTCCGCACTGTCGCAGTCGCTGGAGTTCCCCGACCCGGCCTACTTATACTGCCTACTCTCGCCCCCCAGGTGACCCTTCTCGTCCCTATGCCGCGCGCTCCGATAACGCCGCCGCTGATTCTCCTGCACCGAACCGCTCCTATTCTCGTTCGCCTTCGCCCCAACGACGACAATCTCGCTCTCCCCAGCCCCATCGCTCCTATTCGCCGACTCCCTTCGGACGCGGCCCCCAGCCAGAAAACTAGACAATGCAGCGCCTCGAGGTGACGCTGCATTGCTCCCTACGCCGCCAGATCCTCTACTGACGTTGCCCACTCATCTGAACCTTCTTCACGTGCAAGTCGGCGGTGTTCATGTGTCTGCACTCATACACACTGGGACGCATTTGTCGGTAATGAGCGCTGACCTTCGGAACCGGCTGAAGAAAATTACCACGATCGCCACGACGCGCGTTGTCCGTGTCGCCGATGGCGGAAGAGCCCCCGTAATTGGTATGTGTACCGCCCGCGTCTCCTTCGCCGATCGCTCAACAATCGTGCTATTCACAGTCATCGCTCACTGTCCCCACGACATCATCCTCGGCTTATACTTCCTCTCCGCACATTCTGCTCTCATCGATTGCTCCGCCAGTACTCTTGGCCTCGACCTACCTGTTCTGGATCCCGCTGAACAACACCCTACTCGCCTCAGTTCCGTCGACTTCGTTCGCTTGCCGCCTTCGGCACTGACTTACGTTGACTTCGTGCCATCCCCACCAGTCCCCGACGGTCACTACATCGCGGCTTCTATGCAAGACGTCCTCCTTACACACGGGATCACAGTACCTCACACATTTTCATCTATTACGGCGAATTGCGTCTGCCTGCCAGTGGTCAATTTTGGCTTGACGACACAAGTGCTGCCACGCGGGATGTCTCTGGCCCAACTTTGCTCATTCGAGGATCGTTCTGTAGCATCGATTTGAGTAGACGACAATTCAGCCGATCCTCCTTTACTGTTGCAGTCGGCAACCTGTACCATCGCCAACTTACAGAAAATGGTTGCACCCGACATGCCGTCCGAGCACGCTCGTGCGCTCTACCGCATTCTGATTTCCTACCAAGATATTTATTACTTTAAAGATCGTCCTTCGGCCCAAACAACAGCTGTCAAACATCGCGTTAATACCGGCGATGCCCCACCTATTCATCGCCGCCCGTATCGTGTATCACCGGCTGAGCGTCAAGTTATTCACACCAAAGTTTGCAAAATGCTTGTCAAGAACATTATTGAACCGTCATGTAGTCCATGGGCGTCAACTGTTGTGCTGGTAAAAAAGAAGGGTGGCTCATGGCGCTTTTGCGTGGATTATCGGCACCTTAACATTGTTACCAAAAAGGACGTGTATCTCCTGCCTCGGATTGATGATGCCCTTGACTGCCTCAGCGGTGCTCGCTTTTTCTCCTCTATTGAGCTTCGCTCCGGCTATTGGCAGATTGCCGTGGACGATCTCGACCGCCAGAAGACTGCCTTTGTAACACGCGATGGTCTGTATCAATTAAAAGTGATGCCGTTTGGTCTATGTAACGCTCCTGCCACTTTTGAACGCATGATGGACTCCCTTCTTCACGGTTTCAAATGGTCCACGTGCCTGTGCTACTTAGACGGCGTTATAGTATTCTCCCCAACATTCGCTACCCACCTCGAGTGCCTCTCAGCAGTCCTGGACGTTTTTCGGCGAGCCGGTCTGCAACTCAACGCATCGAAGTGCCAATTCGACCGTCACCAGATTACCGTCCTTGGACATCTCGTTGACGCGAATGGAGTGCAACCGGACCCAGGCAAGATTCATGCTGTTACGCACTTCCCTGTTCCGAAGTGTGTCAAGGATGTGCGCAGCTTCATCGGCCTTTGCTCGTACTTCCGCCGTTTCGTGAAAAATTTCGTGGCTATAGCACGACCACTAACCGAGCTTTTGAGAAAAGACGCCCGTTTCCAGTGGGGCGTTAACGAGGACTCTGCATTCTCGCATTTAATCGACGTTCTCACAGCCCCTCCCGTTCTGGCCCATTTCGATCCTTCTGCGTCTACCGAAGTCCGTACTGATGCCAGTGGTCATGGAATTGGCGCAGTACTGGCACAACGCCAACGCGGCAACGACCGTGTTATCGCTTATGCCAGCCGGCTCCTCTCGCCCGCGGAGCGCAACTATTCCATCACTGAGCGTGAGTGTCTGGCCCTAGTTTGGGCGGTTGCGAAGTTCCACCCATACTTATATGGCCAACGCTTTTCCGTTGTCACAGACGATCAGGCGCTTTGCTGGCTATACTCATTGAAAGACCCTACAGGACGACTGGATCGCTGGGCCTTACGCCTCCAAGAATATTCCTTCTCTGTCACCAACAAATCTGGCCGACTACACAAGGACGCTGACTGCGTGTCTCGCTACCCGGTAGACGAGCCTGACGCCGCCGACAGTAGTACCGCCGACGACATTTTCTCTGTGTCTGCCTTCGCTAACATCGCCGATGAGCAGTACCGAGACGTATCGCTGCGAGTACTCATCGAGTGTCTGCGCTCTACACCTACCGAGGCATCCGTTCACCGATATGTCCTCCAGGACGGCATTCTGTGCCGAAGGAACTTCCTCCCTGATGGCCCTGATCTTCTTCTTGTCGTGCGAAAACATCTACGACACACTGTGCTCTTTGAGATGCATGACGCACCCACTGCAGGACAT
Organism: Dermacentor albipictus; assembly: GCF_038994185.2. Lineage (NCBI taxonomy): Eukaryota > Metazoa > Arthropoda > Arachnida > Ixodida > Ixodidae > Dermacentor > Dermacentor albipictus. The sequence goes on along the minus strand of NC_091823.1, from coordinate 178,604,906 downwards.
CTTGGTGTAACCCGCACGTACGACCGCGTCCGCCGCCGCTTCTATTGGCCTGGTCTCGCTCGCTCCGTCCGACACTATGTTGCTGCCTGTGATCCCTGCCAGCGTCGGAAAACACCTCAGGTGCTACCTCCCGGTCATCTACAGCCGATCACCGTCCCTATGGAACCGTTCTTTCGTGTATGATTAGACCTCCTCGGTCCCTTTCCTACGTCATCCTCTGGGAACAAATGGGTAGCCGTCGCAACTGATTACGCCACCCGATACGCTGTCACGCGGGCTCTCTCTGCCAGTTGTGCCAATGACGTCGCGGACTTTCTCTTGCGTGACATTATCTTAGTGCATGGCGCCCCGCGACAGCTGCTTAATGACCGTGGTCGTAACTTCCTCTCGAAAGTTATCGCCGACATTGTGCGTTCCTGCTCTATTCAACACAAGCTGACGACCTCATACCATCCTCAAAGTAATGGCCTGACAGAGTGGTTAACTGTACTCTTGCTCACATGCTGTCCAAGTACGTTTCGAAGGACCACCACGAATGGGACGTCGCCCTTCCTTACGTCCCATCTGCTTATAATTGTTCCCGGCACAACACCGCCGGATTTTCTCCATTTTATCTACTCTACGGTCGCGATCCGACCTTGCCCCTTGACACGGTACTTCCTCCTGCTGCGATCTCAACAACCGAGTATGCGCGCGACGCCATCGCCCTCGCCGACCATGCATGCCAGCTTGCCCGTGCTCGACTGACGGACTCGCAAACCACGCAGCAGCGTCAGTACAACGCCCGCCACCATGACGTACAGTTTTCGCCTGGTGCACTCGTGCTCCTGTGGTTGTCCTCTCGTCTCGTCGGACTTTCAGAAAAGCTCCATTCGCGCTACACTGGGCCCTACCGCGTGCTGCCCCAGGTGACGCCTGTGACGTACGAAATTGCTCCTGTGAGCACAACCTCGTCATCTACTCTGGCATCTAGTGATGTCGTGCACGTCAGTAGCCTCAAGCCCTACTACACCGCTTCAGACTGCGGCCTTTAGTCGCTCCGGGACGGTGGTTTTGCCGCCGGGGGTAGTGCTACGGGATAGTATTTCCAATGACGAAGAGCCGAGCAGTAAGAAGACGATGACGACGATTAGAAGCTAGCGCGGGCTATTGCCTCTTGGCCAAGCACAGCGTATTTTCTTGTAAATATGCTTGTATAATGCTTTTCGTCTGCGTCTTCCTACGTAACAATATATATATATATATATATATATATATATATATATATATATATATATATATATATATATATATGTATTTGATACGGTTCACTCCGAAGTGCGCCATATAGTTATACACATGTCTGTTCACATACGAATCATAACCCATCACGCCGTAACGCGTGAGCTTCGCACCAAATATTCAGCTTTCCTAACGTACAAGCAAGTAGTGCAGTTAGAATAACCTAGTTCACGTGTAGCGGCAGTAGAGCCACTAGGGCACGCGCGAGTGCCTGGCGATGCGTTGACACTCTTGTCCACTTTCTTGAATTTACCGACTTAATTATTAGGCTAACCAGAAATGATTCAAATTTTACTCTTTGTGAATCGCAAAAAATGATAATAACGTCACAAGATATGTACAGCACAGGCCGCCGACCTTCAGAGCATCGCACAAAGCCGTTACGCTTGGGAAGACCTGCGAAAATTCTTGTTAATTGGAGACCTATAGCTGGGCTAGGGCGGAAGCCAATGATTTTCTCAGCTACAATGATGGATATGGATATTGCAATTCGGTGCTTGCGTATTAATGCGACAACTGTGCCTTGAGCGCGTAGAAGTCGAGATGGCGAAGAACGACTGCTCCGAAGTCGCTTTGGCTCCTTCATCCCATTGTATATGTTGTATAAATGCACACCCTTGGCTTTCTTTGAGGTACGCGTAATCCACGTATCAATTGGGTGGATGTGCGGGGTACCAGGTGCCCGACAACGCAGCTACGCAGCGGCCGTCGTTTCGGTGTTTCCACGATTGCTGTCAAGTCAGCGAGCACATCATCAACAGCGGAGACAATATCAACGGAACCGGTGACTTCAACGGTTGTCCTTTCACATTCTGGCGCCCTGATATCATTCTACAAGACGGATGGCGTTGACGTCGAAGAATGATTGGACTACTATGAACGTGTGAATCAGCAGGAGCACTGGAATTCAGCGCTGATGCTCGCAGACGTGCTATTTTACCTCACAGGAACAGAGGGAAGCTCAGGGGAGCTGGGATGCCTGCAAAGAAAAGCTGTGCGAATCGTCCGGGAGGGCCGTCGGCCGTAAAGTCTCTGCAAAGAAAGAGCTAGCCGCCCGTGCTCAGGCATCTACCTAACCGTACATATCTTATATTCAGGACGTGTTGGTTTTATGTTGGAAGGGTCATAGTGGCATGTCAGAGTCTGAAATTATTGGACACGTCTTGAAGGACATAGCGCAAAACGGATTCAAACTCTCGATGTACCGAAATTGCACGACCTTCAAGGGCATCATTGAAGAATGCAGACACTTTTAGCAGGCCATGAGTCGCCATATTGAGAAGCCATTCGCCCGGTTACTGATGTGACTTCGGGGTGGAGGACGAAAGACGGACGCTTTCCGCAGACGAAGAAGCAACCAACAACTTTATACAATGTTTACAGATAGTGGATGATAGCGTACAGGTAACAGTAGGAGCGCATCAGACCGACTGGGCGGCTGGAAGCGACTCTCTCTTCCCAAAATGGGCCGGTTCTCCCTAAAATCCCTTCGGCGACTCCTCGCCGGCAGCAAGCAGCTTGGGCGACTTTTCGTCGGCAGTAACCAGGCGGGACAGGGTGATGATGTCGCCCACGTCGAATTTTTTATTCGTCGAGGAGATGGCTGGGCGCTTCTTGAAGTCGCCTCCGATGTCGAATTTTTTATTCGTCGCGGAGAAGTGGGAGTTCCCGTCACATCGTGGTAGGCACGTTCACGTAATATGACAGCTCCCGTCGGCTTGTGGTAGCCACCTGGTGTACGTAGTATGGCAGAACAGCATCCCCACCACCGGATAATACATCCAGAAGTCGAGCTGTTCGACGCGGCTCGACGATCTGCCGATTGAGTGACGTCGTTAATGGCGTTAAGGAAACAAATGGCTTTGTCGCCCTTTCATCCTCTGGTCTTTCCTTTGCTTGAGTCTGAGAAAGCTCACGGAGTGACCGAAATCAACGCCAATCATTTCGGTGAAAGTGAGCACCCTCCCAATGCTCTCCACAACGCCAGACCAAAGTTCATGAAAGCAAACGCTCTAACCCCCTCTGTCCTCTCAACAGCACCATTACCGTTATTGTACGAAACACGAAACACGGACCCGATAAAGAGCCTGCAATACAGACCTCCACAAATAATGTCTCAAGGAAGGCACTATAAAAGAGAATAAACACCTAAAGAACAGATTGCAAAGCAATTCTTAACAGTCATTCGGGCAGGCAAGACACAGCTGAGGCGATCAAAGAAAATTGATATTTTCCCCTGCCTCGCTCCGAGCGAAATTCTGTCGCTTGTCATTGGGTTTACCAACTTGCTGACATGCGCCGCATGTACGAACATGTGTTTAAACCTTTTTTTTAGCAACCTGGCCAATGGAAACTTTGCGCTATAGCCTAGCCTTTGTCTTCTTAATACCGAAGTGACCCGCCCAAACATTGGCATGCTCTAACTCTAAAAGCTGTGGTCGGTACTTTTCTGGCCCGAGTAGTTGGTTTTATGTCCGACCCTTGAACCCCTGATATTTCCGGTACTTGAAACCTGACTAGTGTAGAAGGAGATGTTTCTTTATGGCCACTCTTTCATTTACATCAGCTTGCAGCACAGTTAGTGAAGGGTCACTTTCCTGTGCCGCGATAAGCGCCTTTCGTTCAACTCTACTAAGCTGCTCCCAGAAAAAAGATGTGGGACTGTGCAGTGAACCTTCCACTTCAGCCCCAGGTGCTCCATTTTCCCGAGCCTCGATTAGCTCCTCACCCATTGTCGCTGATCCGGTAATTGATCTGTCACAATTCTGAGTCCTCTGCTTTTCGTCAGCCGTATCTCCCGGCATATGCTGCCGTTGTGAGAACGTTACATTGTCAGTTTCCTTGTTTGAAGATGAGCTTTCAAGTTTCTTTGAGAGGGCGCGCCACCGCGGTCACGTTAAGGCCATGCTAGCGAGGCTGGTAGAAAACGACCGGCCCCCCCTTTTCTAAAAGCTGCTCCGATTTGTTCGAGAAAAGATATGAAAAGTGTTCGGGTAAACTTGGACTCACGGCTGCCGCCTTTGCAGCTTTCCAAAAGCGCCCTCCAAGGTTACCCTGGCAACTGGCAAGCACGCGGTCTGCTCTTCTGCGACTTGTCTGATCCAGGCGCATTCCACTATATAGTCCCTGGGAGAAACAGAGGGTGGATGAGTAACATCCATAGTGGTGGCGGAATCGCTAAGTGCCCGGTACATTTTCCCGTTTACCACGACATCCTGCATATGTGGCTCTAACAGCATCAGATTTTCGTCTGAATGCCTAATGCTGGCGAACGCGATTTGCTCCTTACAACTTGTGGAAATATGGCCTTCGTTGTTGCAACGGAAACAGACCATTGGTCTCCGGGCTTCGAACACACGCTCTACGCCTGCTTTAGTTTTAGCGGCTCCAGTCGACTGGGCTGTTTCTGCTACAGAATAAAACACAATAGTCCTGTTTTTCTAGCCTATCTTCCTGAATGGCTTTTCCTTGGAAGTTTCGGCGCGTGTAATATTCCTCCGCGAACTTCGCTGCCTTCTTTAGGTCTACCTCTGGGAGCCTTTCCTGCAGCCAAAGTCAAATTTTTTCTGGAAGTACTCGGTAAAACTGCTCCAATTTTATGCATTCAAGCACCTTGTCGTGGTTGCCATACAATTCTGCACTTTTGAGCCACTATAATAATTTAGACTTTAACTCGTACGCGAACTCAGTGTGTGACTCGCTGCCCCTTTTTGCCCGTCTAAACCACTGTCGCAATGCCTGGGCAGAGAGGCGGTATTTGCGAAGAAGCGCTGCTTTTACCTTTCCATAGTTGTCGTAGTCTTCTTTAGACAAGGGGGCGAGAGCTTCCGCGGCCTCTCCTGGAACAACTGAAATTACTTTTTAAGACGAAAGGCTTTCGTCGAGCCCTATTTTTTCACACGTGCGATCGAAATTCACGAGAAAAAGTGCGATATCACCACCTATCCTGTACAGTCGCATCGGGTCCTGTGCTTTCATTTTAGGTGTATCGTGTCCAACGGAAAGAGAACTTGAACGCGCCGAGCTGATTAGAATTTGCTCTATTTCCAGTTCTCTCATTTTAAGAGCATGATCTCGCTATTCGCGCCTTCCTTACTCCTCTGCCTCATCGCGCCTTTTATGCTCCTCAGCCTTGTCGCGCCTTTTTTGCTTCTTCTCCTCTCAAGAATTTCTCCCCAAAACTCTTCGACTTCCTCCTCAGTTACCTCTAGTGCCCTAATGATAATGTCCAGAATGGATTTCTTTCGCCTTGCCGCGGCTACCAAAATCCCCATCTCCTCACAAACATGGAGAAGGTACTGTATTCTTAGCTTCTCCATCACGATCTGATTTGCCATCGCGATCCGGTTTTGCCTCTAAATTAGCTTTGCTTACGAAGCCGGAAATCTATGCCTGGCCAGAAGCGAACTAAGACAAAACCACTAGCACACCTTCAGATTACTTGCTCAATTGTCCTTAGCCTTTACGTGTGCGACAGAAGTCTAGCGACGCGAAAGGCAAACGTCGGGCACTCACCCCTCCAACGTAGCTGACGCCGGTGGGCCTCGTGGCTGCCGTTGAGCGGTGTAGCGGGCGTTATCTGGCTTCGAATCCCACAGCTTGCCATCCACTGTTCTGAATTCGGGGTGGAGAACGAAAGATGAACACTTTCCGGAAACGAAGAAGAAAAGAAAAATATTATACATTTACAGATAGTGGATAATAGCGTACAGGTAGCAGTAAGAGCGCATCAGACCGACTGGGTGCCTAGAAGCGAGTCTTTCCTCTCACAATGGGCCAGTTCTCCCAAAATCCCTTCGGCGACTCCTCCTCGGCACGAACCAGTTTGGGCGACTTCTCGTCGGCAGCCACCGGGTGGGGCAGGGTGATGATGTCGCCCGCGTCGAATTCTCGATTCGTCGCGGAGATAGCTGGGTGCTTCTTGAATTCGCCTCCCGTGTCCAATTCTTGATTCGTTGCGGAGAAGTGGGAGCTCCCGTCGCCTCGTGGTAGCCACGTGGTGCACGTAGTATGGCACAACACTGATCACCGCTGCGACTTTCTCGTGTGCAGATGGCTCTCGCCTTTCACCTTAGTTCGCACGGATGGTGTGCCGAGAAATGGAAGCGATGGCTGCGCTTGCTCTCAGCAGCGGCCTCGGAAATTCCTCCGCGTCTTCATTTCCTCTTGTTTAAGCCATCGTGCGGCAGAAACTGGTCAATTTGGGTTTTGTCGCTTACGTTTTCTACAGCTCGGCGACTAATTACTACCGGCAAATGTCACTGTTTGTTTCATACTTGCATTCGCAACCCAGCCGAATGGAGGACAGTAGGTGACCACCCGTTTTGTTTCTACTGCCGCCGTATCGGTTATGTTGCCCGCTATAGCAATAAACGACTGGTCGTCATAGCCAGGAACACAATATGCATCTTCTGACCATTTTGACACCACATGCTGTCGCTGACAGCCTCCATCCGACCGTTTCTACAAACCCAACCCCACCACTGTGCTCCACAGCCACTCAGCGACATCACGTTACCCGTCGTCTCTTTCCGCTCAAAGACATCACCCAACCTGACCGCTCAACGTTGGACAAGAAAAACCAAGTGATGAAGCACTCACAGGTGATGCAAATCATCTCTTTATAGTACCAACAAGGTGAAGCTTGAGTGACACTGGCAGCTGACGGGGTAACCGTGCCTGCGCTCGTCGACACTGGTGCGCAAATTTTTGTAAGGAATGCTCAGCTTCGCCCCGTCTCAAACCATTTTTCTTCGTGTCCACCAGATCTTCGGGATGTGCGCAGCTTGTGCCACCATTGCCCGGTCAGCATATTGTTATCATATTTGCCCTCATCGGTCCTCATCGAAATACTTAAACGTGTGCTTCCTCGCCTCACCAGTTTCCAGCTGTAACGCTGCTTCACTAGTGCTTAGTGATTGTGTGCTGCTGCAACCAAAAGCTGCCACGTGTGTCGTCTTGTCGGCATCACCATCTGTTCACGACGGGAACTACATTGTGTCTCCATTTGTCGACGTTCTACTCGCACGAAATGCCGTCATTATGCACACTCTCGTGACCGTCATCGAGAATCAGGGTCACTTTCCTTTCCTCAACTTCAGCTTCTCAAGTGCTCCCGTATCCAATTCGGTGGCAAGGGTGTGTGCGCTTGACGTATGCGATAAATCTGTCCTAGATGCTAGAAGTCAATCAGCCTTCGCTGCGTCTATTGCGTCTATTTCACTCCCTTAAGAATTCAAGAAAATGATTGCTCCTAATTTTCTGCCTGACCAAGCTGTTGACCTCCACATTATTCTAGGAAATTAGAGACATCTTCGACTTCAATGACCGCCCATTAAGGCCAACGCCGCTGATGACTCACCATATTCATAACGCGGTATAAAGTTTGTAAACATGGATAAGGTGCCTCAGAAAGGCTGGCCAACGTTTCTATAGGAGGACCGATTTTTGTCAAAGGTGGCCTCGTCATCCTCGGCACGTTAGTTTTCAAGGGTTCGTGCAGTGATGTGACGTGCGGGTGTCGGTTATAAAGGTTTAACACCCACACGTTACGTCACTGCACTAACCCTTTAAAACTAACATGCCGAGGATGACGAGGCAGCCTTTGATAAAGATACGTCCTCCAATCGAAACGCTGGCCAGTGTTTTTTGGGCACTTTATGCCTGTATACAAACTTTACACCACAGTGTGCTATTCCATCTGTCAGACCCTTTCTTGATATTCATAGCGGTACTGCTAGTCCTATCCGCCTCCGTCCCTGTCACACGTCCAGTCCAGTCCAGTCATTCAGCGTGTAGTGAACAAAATGCTTCCCAAAGCGTCCTCGCGGCATCCTTCAGCCCATGGGACTCTCCTGTTATTTTGGCCATTAGGGATGGAACTGCAGATTTTGCGACTACTATCGTTATTTCAGCAAGATAACACGCAAGGACGTCTATCCGCAGCCGCACGTTGATGACGCCCTTGGTTACCTTCACCGAGTCGAATACTATAAATCATTTATTGATCTACGCTCTGGGTACTGGCACATGTCTGTTGATGACATGGACCATGAAACTACACCAGTTATTATACCTGAGAGGCTCTATCAATTTATAGAAATGTCTTTTGGTCTCTGTAATTTCCAGCTCCATTTGAACACTACTTGACTCTACACGACTTGACGCGATTGACTCTACTTCGAAGCTATAAATGGTCAATCTACCGTTGTTACCTCGACGACGTCATTCTATTTTCCCCAACATTCGAGAGTCACGTTACCCTTCTGTAAATTATTCTGGGCGTATTTTGTCGAGCTGACCTTCAAATAAATTCCGCTAAATGTATTTTCAACAAACAACAAATAACAGTACTTGGCCATCGTGTCAGTGCCACCGGAGTTCAGCCTGACCCAGACAAGATTCGTTCTGTCAAGTACTTCCTGTGCCATGTTCCGCTAAATTTGTCCGGAGTTGCATGGTATTATGCTGGTACTCTGGGCGTTTTGTGCGAAATGTTGGAAACATCGCTCGCCCGCGCACAGTTACTCTAAAAAAGGACGCGCTCACCGACGTACTGGCGTCACCGCCTACAATGGCCCACTGCGACCCAACTGCGCGCACTGAAGTTCGCACCGACGCCGCTAGACATGGCACAGGCACTGACCTCGCTCAGAATCAGCGTGGCCACAAAAGAGACTTTGCACACGCCAGCTTCCTTCTTTCCACTCTGGACTCAAACTTTTCCATCGCAGAGCACGAATGCATAGCCTTAGTCTGGGCAGTCACGAAATTCTGGGCGTTCGCTCAAGAACCCGAGTGACCGCCTTGGCCGTTGCGCTTTCCAGCTTCAAGAGTGTTCGTTTCCTATTTTATGCAAGTCTAGCCTATTGTATCATCGGACTGTCTCTCGCGTCACCCTATGGGTACTGCTGGCTCTCCTGACCATGATGGCGACGCCTGTGTAATGGCTATCTGCGATTTGGTCAATATTGGCGCCAAACAGCACCGCGGCGAATCGCGATGGTTCACTGTGGTTTATCATCAGCCATCTCCGCTCTGACAATTCCAACTTTTTTTTCGCGCTTTGCCATGCACAGTAACATTATGTACCGCCGCATCCTTCAGGGAAATGGGTCCTCATCGTTTGATAGTTCTTTCCCGGCACTTGCGTGCTACCGTTCCACAGCATCTGCGTGACACACCGACTGCTGGGCATCTCAGCGCCTTTCGCAGCTATGATCGCACGTAGTGGCAGTTCTTTTGGCCGGGGTCTTTACCGTTTCGTGTGCCACTGCACCTCCGCCTTTGACTGCTGTCAATGCCGCAAACGTCCTCTCTTGGACGCGCTAGCCAGCTTGAAGCGCTACACATACATATTCTACTTCAGAACTCAGGTTAATGAAGCTTGTTTAATTTAACTACGTCATTTAAGCAGCCGCGTCAAAATGGCAATTTCGGAGGAGAGCAAAATAAGTGAGAGCAAAACCGAACAAATCACCCGCCTTTAACATCGAGCATCATCCCTAGGGAAGAGACTTGGGTCTATGGCCACGACGCTGATACAATGAAGCAGTTGTCTTACAGAGAAATCGCGACGTTTACATGGCTGAAAAAAAAATTATGCTAGGCATATCCGCAGCTGGACAGAGTGCACACTCACCGTATTTTTGAGCATTCCCCGTTTTGTGCATCACAACGAACGTTCCGAATGGCCGCATTGTGGGCAATGCGTTTTATTGCCCAATTTTAAAGCCTCTGAGAAAGGCCGCTTGGAGAGAATGACCCTACCTGGGGCACCTTAACAACGAGAATGCAGCCTGCCACAGAGGGCACGCGCCTTTCTTGCCAACATGTCTACCCGTATGACTTGGCTCCTGCTTGTTTTGCTCTCTTATAAAAGTATAACAACCAAGCTCGAAAGTCACTGTTTTGGCACGAAGGCCTCAATTGAGCTCGAATCGCGGAAGGGGGCACTCCCCCTGGAAGGAAGACGCCCAATAGATATCCGCTAGGTGGCAGCTGCATGCTGGGAGCGCTGTATTGCCGCGTGAGGAGGCTATTTCAAAGGTGTGACGCTCATATATAGCGTTGCTTGCTTGAAAGCGCAGCAACTCTCGCAGCATTTAAATACCACTATGTTTGAAAAGGCTGCGCCCCACCCGTCTCTGTTTTAGTCTCTCTTTTTCTTTCGGACAAGCTTAATTCCATTCTGCGATTGCTGTCATTCTATCGTTCAAGCAAGTAGCCTCGATGAGCTTGTTGTTGGCAGAGCTGGTGCATCTTAAGACAGATTTAAACTGCGCGAACTAGCGATCACAGAGAAAGAGCATGCCGGGAAGACAAGCGCCGTCTTCAGTAAACCTCAACTCACTGTAGTGCAGATAAACTGAGGTATCGCTGGCACAATCAAGTCCCTTCTTGCTTATATGGTGCGGTTCGCGTACCTCGCTCGATGTGCGATCACAACGCGAAGTGCTTACTTCTTTCAGGAGCCGCATGCACTTGCACGCCGAGCAGTGGACAGGAACGTGCCCACTTCTCTTATTGCAAAGATTTAAAAAACGTGAAGTTGTGCCGTATGCTCACAAGACGTCACATAACTTAAAAGGGGCTGTGAGAAGATATGGAGTTGAGGTGGAATTCTCGACTTTCGGCAAGCTTGTTGTTCACGTATAGGAAGTAGATATAGGTTGCAAGGGTGCGAATAAAGGCACACCAATTTCTACGTAGATTGCAGGGTGGGGTAGTCTATGAGATACCTCTTTATTGTGGCAAAGTCTACGTAGGCCAAACCAGAAGGTGTGCAAATTTGCGCTTGCGTGAGCATTAGATGTATTCTAACAATGACACTGAAAAACTTGTTTCTGCCGAAAAGAAAACACAAAATTAACACACATACACAAGGGCGTCCCTTGCCGTCGTCGATGACTCTTCATTTTGAGTGCGTTTTAATTTGAGGCAAAAAAACATTTTTTTCAGCCAGCACCAACTATGACAACAAACAATTGTGTTAAGAATAGCACATATGGGCACCTTCCCAGCTACTGCTCGGCGCTCCAGTGTAGGCCACTCAGCGAGGATGATGTGTGGGTGCTGTGATGGCTGAGCGAGGGAGATACCCGAGGTGTGCCATATAAGAAAGGGCTGTATCATCGATACTTCAGTTTAGCTGAGAAACAGTGCGATTAGGTTTATTGAAGACTGCGCATGTCCGTGTGTTATCTCTCCCTCTGTGGTCCTTGGTGCAGTTAAAATTTTTGTTAATTGGAAGGTCGCAAACCTGATTAATTCTAATTTTTATAGGCGCGTTTGAAAACGGAAGCTCAATAAGCGTCAACTCTTAATAAGTCAACTTAAGATGCGAACTATGAATAAGTGTAATTTTCACTTTTATTGGTAACCGTAATTTTGCACAAGAGCTGTCGTTCGCAGAGGTGCATTGGCTGCTGCGCACGCGACGGAGTTGACGCGCAGCCCAGATGTGTTGAAGTGGCAGCGGTGTGTGCCACTTTCCGCTGAGGCGAAAAGGAGGGCACGCTCGCCTGCGCTAATGAGGGAGCACGAGTGGTCGTTGCGGTCTCATGCACGGCTGCCTGAGTCCTTTGTTGCGCTGATGCGCGCGCTTTCTATTTGTCATACCTATGCTATATTTCAACGACGTGTCATATTTGTTTCATTTGCAAGTTTATACATTACGGTAAACTGCTGTCCATACCTGCGTGTTTGAATGTGCGTTTAATATGCACATGTAAGTAGTTGTGTTCACATTCAGGTAATGGCATATATACCAGAAATCTGATCTGCTTACTTGTATTAAAGGAAGCTAAAATTTGCCTGCACCTTTTGTTGTATTAAACACTCACTGATATTGTTGCCTGGTTGGCCCTCTGGGCTCGTCGAGTTCTACTCTTACACCTTTTTTGCCACGGTGGCTTTCAGCAGGGTACTGTGTATGTTGTAAATAAACTTGACTTGAGTCTCAGCTGTTATAGAAGGCTACAAACATTGCTCAATCTACAGGTTACTTTGTATACACTTGGTCCATCCAATGGATGGACGGAAACAACTTTATTTAGAATCCGGCAAATTTGACGACCCGGGCTCAGGTCTCCCATGCGGGGACTTCGAGGCCTTGTCTCGTCGCCGCCTCTCGGGCTTGCTGGACAGCCCACTCTTGTGTCTTGAGGTTGGAGCTGCGCAAAGTGGCGGCCCACTTCGACGCAAGAGCCTCCGAAGCTACTGCTATTGTTGCTGATGTAACCAGACACTTCCACAACATGTGTGGCAGCGTCGCTCTAGTTTCCTGACATAATTTGCAAAGAGCAGTCGGGTATTGCGCGGGGAAAATGTGCTAGCTGAAATAAATATTTTTTTGCCTGAAATTAAAATGCACTCAAAATGAAGAGACATCAACGACGGCAAGGGACGCCCTTCTGTATGTGTGTTCATTTTGTGTTTTCTTTTCAGCAGAAACAAGTTTTTCAGTGTCATTGTTAGAATACAACTAGTGATCGCGGTGTTATCGAAGTGCTGTCGATCCGCATTCCTTAGAATCTGGAGAGCTTCGGAGGAAATGCGCCCCCGCGCGTAGTTGCGAACTGCGGATTGTGAGTCGCTAAAAACTACCTCGCAGACGGGGTCGGTAAGCGCAAGCGCATTCGCTACCTCTTCCGCTGTTTGAGGGTATTCCGTTGCGACACTACACGCGTGCGTCAGCCGGGACCTAAAGTCTACTGCTACCGCCATGAACCGCTGTTCTCGTGTGTATTCTGCGGCGTCTACAAAGCACGTAGTCCTCTTTCCACCCAAGGAGTGCAGCAGTGCCTTGGCACGGGCCTGGCTTCGGCCCCGATTAAATTCGGGGTGCATGTTTCGAGGTATAGGGGCGACAATCAGCGTGTCGCTGAGGTCAGGTGGAATGACCTGTTTCTGACCGTGTTGGACTTGGTAGTTGAAGCCGAGTTTCTGCAGGATGTACCGGCCCGTGGCTGTCAGAGACATGCCTTCGAGTTGAGAGGCTCTTTGCGCATCCACGATTTCCTCAAGCGTGTTGTATACCCCCAGCTGTAGCAGACGAGCAGTGCTTGTGGACTCCGGTAGGCCAAGGGTGATCTTGTAAGTCTTGCGTATAAGGGTGTTGATTTTCTCCCTTTCAGTGACATTCCAGTTGTGGAAGGCAGCCACATAAGTCATGTGACTGATTGCGAAAGAGTGTATGAGGCGCATGACACTGTCCTCCTTCATGCCCGTGTGCTTGATTGTAATGTGCTTGATCAGGCGGGTAACCGCTATAACCTTGCCTTCGATTTTGCGAATAGCTTCTTTGTTTGACCCGTTGGCTGTTATATGCATGCCTAGGGTGCTTATCTTCGGGACTCGGGGAATGGAGGAGCCGTCTTGCGTATAGAGGATTATGTCGTCACATTGGCGATATTTGGCTGTACGCTTGGGCCGACGGCGCGGGCGGTAGACGAGCAGCTCCGATTTCAGTGGAGATAGTCGGAGACCTGTGTCTTGGAGGTAGGTTTCGACTGCAGAGACCACTGTTTGTAAGGTGCATTCTATCTGACCGTCACTGCCCTTGTTGACCCACAGGGTGATGTCATCTGCATACGAGGCGCGATGGAGGCCATCGATCTCGTCGAGGTAGGCCGGGAGACCCAGCATCACGAGGTTGAAAAGGAGTGGGGATATGACCGATCCTTGAGGAGTGCCGGTGCTTCCTAGTGTATGTTCGTCGGATGTCATGCTGCCGACCGCGAGGGTGACTGTGCGGCGCGACAGGAATTCTGTTGACGTAGTTGTAGCTTCGCTCACCCAAGTTGAGCTTGTTTATGCGGCTCAGGATTGCTGCATGTGCTACATTGTCAAATGCCTTTTCCAGATCTAGGCCGAGGATGGTCCGGTTGCCACAAGTTGGGTCATTGATAATCTGGTGGTAGAGCTGAAGCATGACGTCTTGAGTGGAGAGGTGTGACCGGAAGCCCACCATAGTGGGTGGGTAGGCTCCAGTGTCCTCGAAGTGGGGGTTGATGCGAGAGAGGAACGCGTGCTGCATCACTTTGCCAACGCAGGATGTGACGGAAATGGGCCGCAAGTGATCGAGGCTGGACGGCTTGCCTGGCTTCGGTATCAGGACTGCTTTAGAGCGTTTCCACGCCTCTGGGATGCGATCTGCTCGCCAGCATTTGTTGATGTATGCCATAAGAGCGGTTATCGAGGCATCATCGAGGTTTCTTAGAGTCTTGTTCGTAACCTTGCCGCGACCAGGTGCTGATTTGCCATTAACGTCGTGGAGCGCTGCGCCGATCTCTGACTCGTGAAATCCTGCATCAAGTGTCACATTTGTCTCTCCAGTGTAATCTCCGTGTTGAACATCGGGCCGTTGAGGGAAGTACTTGGCTAGCAGGGGTGTCATGAGTTGGTGATCACTCGTGGTAGCCTGTTCCTTGTGCAAAAGGCCTTGCAGGTTCGCTTGCTGAGCAGACTTGCTCTGAGTTTCCCCCCAAGAGGTGACGAAGGAGACGCCACGTGCTGCCATTGTGAAGCTGCCCATTGACTGCGTTACAGATGTCCTACCACTGTTGGCGGCTTAAGGTCCGGCAATGTTCTTCCAGCTGGCGATCAATATGTGCGATCTTCTTACGAAGCTTTCGGTTGTGCCTTTACTTTTTCCATCTTGCGTTTAGTGACGTCTTGGCTTCCCAGAGGTAGGCTAGTCGGCTGTCGATCTTGTCGACCTGGACTTCGGGTGCGAGCGTCTCCGTCGCCTTGTTCATGCCGTCGTTGAGCTTCTCCATCCATGCCTCGATGTCATCGATGTTCTCCTCACCTCTCTGTTCAACTCGCTGCTTTCGGAATCTGTCCCAGTCCATCCACTTGAATAGCTTAGGAAAAGGGGGTGTACCCGCCTGAGGAATTCGTGTTTCTATGATCATGGGGTCACTACCGAGATCTTCAAAGGTATTGCACCACATTGCTTGAGAGACGTTACGGACCGCCGTCAGCTCTAGTATCGTGTTCCGTGCCGTAGAGGTGCCCGTGCGGATCGGCGCCGTGGGATCGGTAATAAGAGGTAATTCGGCATCATGTAGGTCCTGCCACAGGCGTCGACCTTTGGCGGTAGTGTAGCCATGGCCCCAGGCCTCGTTCGGGGCGTTAAAATCTCCCCCCACCAGGAACGGGTTTGCGCGCGCCAAGGCAAGCGCCCCTCGGAACAGAGAGAGGAAACGAGCCCGTGAGTGAGCCGGATTACTATATACGTTGAGAAGAAATACACTGTGGCTGCGTGTTCTATTGGGAAGGAGCTCTACAAGCATGTTTTCTGCGTGTGTGCCGCTTACGCTGTGTTCTTGCACTACTATCCCTTTCCGAATTAAAATTGCAAGTCCGCGATCAATGGGAATCGGCGAGGCATGCGCAGTGTAACCTGGAACCTTTGGTACGGTACCTGCTGTTTCTCGTATCATTATGATGTCGGGTTTAGTTTGCGCGTGTCGGACGCACTGTTGCAGCAGTGGTTGCTTCTTAGTGAAGCCCCGACAGTTCCACTGCCACACCAGGAGCTCGTTAGTGGGGCTGGCCATGGTGGTGCTGTACTTGTGCGTTACCTGAAATAGGGCTAGGGTGAATGACTGTAGGGCCCCTGGTGGGCATCATTTCCATGCCTGGGCGAAGGCCTATGTGAGTCTCGATTTTGTCTATATGGGTTTCAACCCTGTCTGTTCGAGCAGTAAGGTTATTGATCGCAACGCCGATGTTGCGGATCCCTGTTTGAATTTCTGAAAGCAGCCTCCTCATTTCTTCTTGTTCTTTCCGCCAGTCATTTATCGTGACATGTGCTTTGCGCCAATCACTTACTGCTGATTCGAGGTTCTCGAGCTTTTGAGACTCGGAACTGGCCACCGCGCGTTTCTTTGTGGGCGGCGCCGCACTGTCGATACCGTTCGTGACGGGAGTCGGGACTAAAGCAGGTTTAGGTATAGTTCTGCGCCATCGACTGTTTAATCTCTCGAATTTCTTGGGTCAATTGTAGCACGACCGTGCGTAACTGTGTGTTCTCGCTGCATTTCTTCTAATGCCACATCCCTGGGGTCCCTCTTATTATTGGATTCTGAGGCAGTAGTTCCCTGAGCCTTGCGTCTCAGCGAGCCCTTAACCGCATCTGCCCAGCTCACCTTGTCAGGTAGGTCCGAATCTTGTTGGCCGGCTTGCTTCGGGCACCGAGAGCTCGAACGGCCACGACTCGG
Organism: Dermacentor albipictus; assembly: GCF_038994185.2. Taxonomy (NCBI): domain Eukaryota; kingdom Metazoa; phylum Arthropoda; class Arachnida; order Ixodida; family Ixodidae; genus Dermacentor; species Dermacentor albipictus. The sequence continues at coordinate 178,588,395 of NC_091823.1, read as the reverse complement.
CCCGGGGGTTTTGCTGCGTGCCCGGCTCCGCGACCTGCTCTGCCGGCGCGATGGAGGCCCCGCAGCCGAGTGAGAACGAGCCCGGCCTCGAGAGCGGATGCGGGAGGCAGGTGGGAAATGTTCATCGTAGTTCTGTGGCTGTAGCTCGAGGGCGGCCTCCACCGCTGCCCTCTGTTGGTCTCCGCTTCGTTTCTTAACAAGATAGGGGGTCTTGAATCGAGCCTTGCAGGTCTTGTCTGCAGTGGGATGCGCTCCCCCACAAAGGTGACACCTTGGCGTGCGTGTGTGATTGGGGTCTGGGTTCGAGGCTCCACAGCCTCTACACACACGGCCTTGGGGGCTCGGGCAGACGTCCATGCGATGGCCGACGCGCCCGCACTGGTGGCACACGTCAATCTGCTTTCTGTACAAGGCACATCTGAGCATAGCCCCCCCCGTAGTGCACCCACGTTGGTACTCTGCCACCATCGAAGGCAATGATGACCGACGTGGTCTTGCTGAGTCTTTTAGCCGCTAAGGCTTTCGGGTTCCGCTTGTTGACAATATTGAGGTGAATGTCCGTCGAGTCTTCTTCGAGAGGAATGCCGCGGACGACTCCCTTGACTGTATAGTCGGGCGCAGTTTCATATGCCCGAATCTCGAACTGGTGTCCGTCGACCTCAAAGCTGTCGAGTCGGTGGCACCGTTCTGCATTAGGAGAGTTAGCGGTACTAACAACGATGATGTTTTGCTGAATATTTGGGCAGACAAAGTCTTCCGTGGCGTCTTGTGGAGATACGTTTGCTGTCCTATATAGGGCCGAAGCGAGGCGGACTACCCCGACTGTTGCAACGTTCAAGCCGCCCCGTGGCCTGATAACTTCTTTGTGGTGATCACGTGGAAGGATGGGCATCTTGCCTGCCTTCAGAACTTGCTACTTGTGAGCACGCGGGCCTCGCTGCGCTTTGTTCGTGCCTCCAACGCCGGTTTGGGGGTCTGATGCAATGTTAGGGTTTGCGCGCTTGCCCAAAGGAGAAAGTCGTTCGCGCGGGCCAATGGTGCACCATCCTGCTTCTTCGGAAATCTCGGTGGGTGAGATATAAGTTCCTGCAGCTTATATTTCCATGGCGGCTTGAAGAAATTTGACGCGCAGCCGTAACTGCGGCTCACATAGCGGCCGGAGCACTAAGCTTAGCAGTAAGCTTAGCTCGGCGGCGCAGCGGCTCGGCAGAAATGGTCCAATAAAGCGGTCAAAAAGCAGTTGCCACCTTGAAGACGAATATCGGTAGACTCAGGATAACTTGCGGGAGATGATGGTGCAAAATTACAGAGATATTTTGCAAAAACACTGCGAAATCATTTACGAAAGACGTAGCCGGCGTGAAGTGCATCCGCTCGCTTCGGCTTCTTCTTCTTCCTCCCTCTGGTTCATCCAAACGAAGTGTTGAGAATGCACCAGCCGTTTTGCAATAATTTCCCTACAGTTTGTTCAGCGTATCAAGTTCCGAGGTAGTACAAAACGTATTGTGAGTGATAATGAATGCTGGTTATGATATATATATATATATATATATATATATATATACAGTGAAGTACACGCGCGTATGAAGCGGTTTATTGACGTTTCGGCCGGGCTCCGGCCTTCGTCAGCCCGATGAAGGCCGGACGCCGGCCGAAACGTCAATAAACCGCTTCATACGCGCGTCTACTCCGCTGTGAATATTTACCCGCACCCAGAACTGCTTTTTTTCTAGTATATATATATATATATATATATATATATATATATATATGCTGCGCTTTTGGTTCAATCAACGCATTTTTCTCTCTTGTAATGCAATTTGCAAATGCAGCTGCTTCCTGTGCCTTCTTCGTCTTCAGCCTCTCCTTGTTAGGCGTACCAGTGAATAGCTCGGCTACACGATGATAGTTATGATGTCGAGACTCCAGCCCTCTCCTCTTAGTACGTTGGAATCTGCGCCGATATATGAAAACGAAATAATGATGGTTTTGCGTTATTTATGAGGCTCAGTGTTACAATAAAAGGTTAAGAAATGAGCTCTGGAACTTATTTGACAAAAGGTACAATATCGTAAAATTTATGCGCACTGCTGAGAAGAGTTTACAACGTGAGAAAAACGTAATTTTTGGCGCGGTCACAAATTCTGCATTTCCTGCATTCTGCATTCACAAATTCACAAATTCACATTCACTGCATTCACAAATTCTGCATTCCCCCTCTTCGGACGGCGTTTCCTGTTTTGCTGTAGTCATTCCGGAATCTCAACTTAAACCTCTTGGAGGCGCGGAAGCCATTTAGAGCAGCATATCTGCCCTGATCTCTTTCATTATGGCTTTTACGTTCATTACCTTAATTCTCCGGCCCGGTTATACTAACAAAATGCCGTTTTATAAAGGACGTGGATACAGTAAGCCAATAGCTGGAGTAATTGCAATGTCAACGAAGAAGGAAAAATGATTTCGTCGGTCCACTAGCTCCATTCAAGCGCTAAAATCGGACCGCACCTGCCACTGGTTTACAAGGGCGCCAGAAACGAGCACTTTCAAGAGACGTCGAGCTTTGCGACGCCCCTCTGTGCGGGCCTTCCGCAAAGGTTCCGCCCTTCGCACCGCTGCTCGGCGCCGGGCTGAACGGGCACGAGGACGGCTGGCTGCGCGTCGCGAGGCAAGCGATCCGCTCGTCGCCCACGGATGAAGAACGGTCGACGCGCCGCTCCCCGCAGCCGTCTCGCAGTGCCGCCAAGTCACGCCTGCTCGGCGATTTCTAATTCTCGAACTTCTCACTCCGAATTGCAAAAAAAAAAGAAGGCCTTCCGAAGATTCACACGGGAAAAAGGGTCATAATAAGTTTTAACAACTAAAAAGTAACAAAATGAAGATTTGACTAGGAAGGAGGAAAATTTTCATGTAAGGAGCAGCCATATGGCGCTGCTTGGGCAGCATAGGAGGTTCGATTTCTCCCCATGCTGACGATGGGTGCATAACTTTTCCATTCCCGGCGCAGTCATCCAATATATATATAGATATAGATATATATATATATATAATTCTCCGGGTCTCATTTTTTTAGTCTGTGTAGAATTGGAATGAAATGAAACAGGGCTCTAGCAAGTTCTGGTGCCTGTCAAATATGATGTTTCTTGAAAACGACTCGCTCGTCGTGTTTTGTTTGTGATTGTTCCTTTCTTTAATATACTTCAGCGGCTCAATTTTTCAGGCATGAAGCGGCCTATTTTTGCTTCAGAAAACAATACTGAGCGTCTCAATGCACATTTTTTTACTGGTTCGGAACTTCGATCTTGGTATGGGAGGACCGGAGGGCTACAACACGAATGTGTGAAATGGAATATCTCTCACAGCGCAAAAAAAGTAAAGATAGCTGGCGAACTAAAATGCACAGTAAGCTTTATAATGTTTCGTTCAGTTTTTGATGGAGAGGACATGCGCGAGCAGGTAATTTCGCATCGAGAAGGAAGAGTGTTGGTCGCATTTGTTTGCGGAAGTTGCGCCTCCTAGCGGTGAAGGGGAAAGGCGCGGCTTTCCCTCTTGCTCTCGCCTATCCGGGCTTTGTGGCTGGTCTGTAGTAAAACAACCCTTTGGCTCCTTGCTGGGGGGTTCGCTCGGTTCTTTTTTTCCGAATATATATTTGGGCTACCCCATTAAGAGACCTAGTGCTATGCTGGAAGAAAAAAATGATGACGTGAGCGCCATCTATTAACATGAGAAGCCGAGCACTGGAAAAATAAGCCTAATGAAGATAAATAAGCCGTGCTCAATCAGCATCATTACATGCAGGAGGAACCTAGGAACGCATCCTCGACTGGTAAGGCGATGTGGTAGAACATCGTCAACGCGCGAATGCCAGCTGTATGAAGTACACACGTTGAGTGGGCATCAGTCAATCATAGATAGCGGAGCGATAGGGCTATCTAGGATCGGTATGATTAGTGCTGCAGCATCAAAAAAGCATGTTTCGTCCCTATGACGATCTGTCTATGAGTCTCTGTCACCGTGTTGGTGGAAGACACTCATTACCTCCTTTAACTGTTTATGTATCCTGCACGAGTCCTTTGTGCCTGATGTAAGTACCGTGAAATAAAGAAACGAGAGATTGAAGGGTAAAACCCTGTGCTGCCCGTTTGCTAGCTCCAAGTTCAAATTCTTGCCGCATACGGCAATTTTGATGCGTTAGCATTAGGAGTGCCAAAGTGGCAAATGTGTATGTGTGTGAGGCCGGTCACGTGGTAGAGCTTTCTATGTATGTATGCATATTTATATTGCGACACGCTGGCGAAGAAGATGTCAGGCTTGGTCGGAAGAAGACGACGCTCTGGACTTCGCGCGCTGTCTACCATCTTGTCAGCCGCTACAATTATTAAAATTATCCTGTATATATACGTCTGACTGTTTTTAACCCCGTAACATTTTTGGTGGAGGTTGCGGGATCATTATCAAGAAGGACTTACGCAGCGGGCACTTCTTGGCTGCATCTATAATGCCAGCACAAGGCGAGGGTGCTTCGAGCCCATTGGCACCCACGGCCACCGTCATTCTAGCACAACCCCACGACCCAGAAACCTTTTCTGGCACTGACGACACTGATGTTGAAGACTGGCTTCAACTATATGAGTGGGTGAGTGCCAGCAACTGCGATCAGACCATGATGCTCACTAATTTGATATTTTACCTCGAGGGCACGGTACGCGTATGGTTTCAGACCCACGAGGAGGAACTTACCAGCTGGGACATTTATAAACAGAAGCTGAAAGATTTGTTTGGCAAGCCTGTTGGACGTCAGCGCGCCGCCCAAAAAGACCTCGCATCTCGTGTCCAGACGTGCACTGATTCCTACCTCACGTACATCAGGACGTGCTCGCTCTGTGCCTCAAAGTGAATCCGAAGATGTCTGAACCTGATAAAGTTGCACACGTCATTAAGGGCATAGCAGATGATGCCTTCCACCTCCTTGTTTTCAAAAATTATTCCACTGTGCAAGCCATTATTATTGAATTTCCAGTGGTTTGAAGAAGCCAAGGGTCGCCGCATTGCCCAGCCATTTGCCGCCTTCCCAACACGGCTACTACGTCTACCTGCCAAGACCGCCGCAGTCCGCCCACGCCCGATCGCTCTGATGACGTCCTACATATCATCCGACGTGAAACAGAAGCACATCTCCTGTCACAACACCAACCCGTGTTGTACGCCCTGATTCCGGTAAGATACGGGCAGCGAAAGACTTTCCCGTGCCAACATGTGCCAAGGATGTTCGCAGCTTCTTGGGCCTTTGCTCCTACTTTCGTCGGTTTGTCCGAAATTTTGCGAACATTGCGCGTCCTCTCAATCAGCTCCTCAAGAAAGACGCCGCAATCATTTGGGGCCCTGAGCAAGCTGGTGCTTTCACCGAGCTGATTGGGCTGCTTACGTCTCTGCCCATTCTCGCTCACTTTGATGCGTCTGCTCCAACAGATGTCCGTACCGATGCCAGCGGCCACGGTATTGGCGCTATCTTGGCACAGAAACAACAAGGTCGAGAACGTGTTATTGCCTACGCCAGCCGCCTTCTTTCCTCTGCTGAGCGCAATTATTCCATCACCGAACGCGAGTATCTGGCTCTCGTTTGGGCAGTGGGTAAATTCCACCGCTATTTGTGCGGCCGCCAATTCACAGTCATCACTGATCACCACGCTCTGTGTTGGCGTTCGTCCCTCAAAGATCCTCCAGGGCGCCTTGGCCACTGGGCTCTGTGCCTTCAAGAATACAACTATTCAGTTGTATACAAGACCGGCCGGTTACAACAAGATGCCGACTGCTTGTCGCGCCATGCTGTCGACCCTACTGACGTTTCTGCGGCCGGCATACCTGTCACCGTTCTCTCTCTGGCTGCTTTTCGCGATATTGGAGCCGAACAATGTCGGGACGCCTCCTTACAAGACCTTATTCAACGGCTCACTTCAACGACGCCCGATCCTTCCCTTCGCATGTTTGAACTCCAAGATTGTATATTGTACCGCTCTAACATGCGCCCGGACGGCCCTGCCCGACTCTTCGTTGTGCCTGAGTATCTGCGTCAGACTGTTCTCGCCCAGCTTCATGATGTCCCGACTGCCGTTCACCTTGGCGTGTCACGGACATATGAACGCGTTCGTCGGCGCTTCCATTGGCCTGGACAATACCGTGACGTCTGCCGTTATGTCGCTGCGTGTGACCTTTGTCAACGACACAAAAAGCCGACCACACTCTCTGCTGGTCGCCTTCAACCACTTGACGTACCATCAGAACCATTCTTCCGTGTAGGTGTTCATATTGTAAGTCCTTTTCCTACGTCTGATTCGGCAAACAAGTGGATTGCTATAGCAACAGACTACGCTACGCGATATGCAATCACATGGGCTCTTCCGACAAGCTGTGCAACCGATGTCGCCGACTTCCTCCTAGAGAACGTCACCCTTCACTACGGCGCCCGTCGACAGCTCCTCACCGACCGCGGCCGCTACTTTCTTTCTGAAGTTGCCAACGACAGTCTGCACTCGTGCGCAACTAAACACAAACTTGCTACTGCTTACCATCCACAAACGAATGGTCTAACCGAGCGCCTTAACCGCACCCTTACTGACATGCTGTCCATGTATGTCTCCACTGACCATCGCGACTGGGACGTTGCGCTGCCGTTCGTTACTTTCGCCTATAATTTGTCTCGCCATGATACCGCCGGCTTCTGTCCGTTCTTCCTCTTGTTTGGCCGCGACCCTACACTACTTTTCGACAACATTCTGCCTGCTAGCCTGAATTCCACGTCCGAGTTCGCCCGTGAAGCCATACTCAAAGCTCAAGAAGCACGCCATATTGCCCGACGTCGACTTGTGGAGTCCCAGGACAATCAGCGGCGCTTATAAGACGCCCGCCATCGTGACGCTCATTACACACCGGGCACCCTGGATCTCCTTTGGTCGCCGTCGCGACGCGTTGGCCTCTTGGAGAAGTTACTTTCATGCTACTTTCGCCCTTACCGTGCCTTTCGTAAAGTAACTGACGTCACGTACGAAATCGCCTCTCTTGAGTCAACCGTGGCTCAGCATCGCTCCGACGTGGTTCATGTCGCGCGTCTTAAGTTGTATCACTCACCCGCCTCCTAACCAGCACCGAGCCGGTGCTTCCGCCGCCGGGGGTCATGTGACACGCTGACGAAGAAGATGTTGCCAGCTTGGTCGGAAGAAGACGACGATGTGGACTTCACTCGCTGTCTACAATCTTGTCAGCCGCTACGATTATTGTAAATGTCCTGTAAATATACGTCTGACTATTTTTAACCCCGTAACAATATATATGGTACAGCGTTACAACTTGCATCTGCTTTAGGCACGTAGAAAGAAATCTAGGTTGAAGATACTGTATCAAATAATGCAGGACGAACCTAAGATTGATAAGCTCAAATATCTACACGCTCCAGTCAAGCCGAACCCACGAACTAAACACGACTACGTCATAAAACAGTGCCGTACCAACAGTGATACACATCGATACTCATTTTTCCCGGATGCGAGAGAAATGTGGAACCAATTGCCAAGTGCCAAGTGATATGAGCGACGGCATGTTCATTGTACTTAGTTTCATAAATGTCAGAAGTGTGCTGAACAGCATTCAAGTGAACATTTTATTCACTGTGAATTAACAAGTGCTAAGCAACTTTACGTACTGTGACATTAGCCGTATTTGATGCATGTAATTGTAGCGTCCTCTCTGTTATGACCTTCTATGAGGGTTGACAACATTATTTTATATATATATATATATATATATATATATATATATATATATATATATATATATATATATATATATATATATATATATATATATATAAGCCAACACACTGTGACACCAAGCAATGCATAGGAGCAAATATTTCTGGTTATATCTGCAACTGTATAAATGACATATAAATGCAAATAAATGTGGCCAGAACAACAACTGGCCGCTGGCGGAATACGGCTTCACGTCTTCGCATCCCACCTGCGGTGTTCTTGCCAATTCAGCTACGGCGGTGCCATTTTACCGTCCACTTTATTGGCTGTTTATGTCCGCATTCTAAACTAACCCTAGGAGTGTTTAGAGTGGTGGTTCTGGCTAACATGTAGTCTAAAGAATGCTGTACCATGGACGCAACGTTAGTATTTAGGCATGCATTTTCGTATGTGTGCTCCTTCGTTCTAAATTACGCGCATACCAGACCTGCAGAGCATTCTGTTGGAAATTATATATATTATCAAACATGTTTAATATCAAATCAAATCAAGCTTATTTGCAGAAAAAAATGTACTATTCCTCCGGGAGGCAGATACTGAAGACAAAATGCCTGGCGGGGCCTCCTGACCATTGATGCAGTTTGCAGCAATGGACAATGCAATGAGAAAAATAAAAGTAAAAAATAAATGATGTAAAAGAAACGCACATTTCAGTGAAATACAAAGCATATGTTCAAATTCACGTGTTATCATATGCGCAAGTCTAAACGCGTATAACACGTACAAATAGGTTTGGATAGATCTATTACAAAACTGAATAAGAACACATTCATTATTTTTTACATCAGCTAAAAAGTATGTTTAGAAATGATTGTAGCGTGCAAAGAAGATACAGTTGCACAAGCATAAAAACAATTCACAATGTAGACAATTGTAACTATTTGAATGCGAGTGTTTACGAATTTACTATGAGGTTAGTAAAAAGAAGGAACGGTTGATAGTTGGCTTCGTTGTTTAGTTCGCAGTGTAAAATCACCATTAACTTCATGAAGTTTTAACAATTGCAGAACTTTATATACGACAACCTACTTGCCATAGTTCGTACAGCTTTTGTGGCTTTCCGACATGACTTTCTAAAGCCGTATCTCGCAGAGACGGCGTGTGGGTAGGTATTCTGCAGTCGATGCTTATGAATATGCTGCATCAGCTGGAAATTAAATACTTCTCTAACAAGTAGAATTTCATGTTTAACAAATCAAACGGACTCGCCATCCCGGCCCTGCGAAAGCGCATGCCCCGCGACGCTGTTGAAAACCTCCGCTCAGGGAACTATGCAGTGCTTTATTGCTTTAGAATAATGGTAGTAATGGTAATTTAGAGTAAAAGAAGTAATGGTGATTTTGACAACACGCTACGATCCATTGCGGTGCCGCAACCACATTGAAATTAGTTGCTAGGCTCGTTCTTTTACATACTAAAAACTAGGGAAGTCAATCGCTATGTCGCAAGCTGCCGTCGCTGCGCTATCTTGCACAGCAGTAATCTTTACCGGGAAACGTATGCACAGGGCGTTACGAGCTTCGTGTTGTTATCAGGAATGCGTTATCATCAATTATCTGGTCGATGGCTTGTCTTGTGCTAGTTCTTTACCGGAACGTGCGCTGTTCTGTATGTTATATGCGTGATTACAAAGAATGTATGCACTGTTCGCTTCATGTTGTTGAGTGCTTGAAGCCTTTACCTTACGCGACTACGAGCCACAGCTCCTGGCCTGCACTACCACTGGGATCGGCTCTCAGTAATGCTAGGAGAGACGGACACGAAAAATTCCGATCAACTAGAGGCTAACAACCTCCATGTAAAAGTTATTCATTGGCTAAGTCCATCATAGGACCTAGTCACAGGTCTCAGTTTCTTCCCCGCGCGTGACCCGTGGTTTATCAATTCCCTTTCTCTTACGCCTGGGTTTATGTCGGTCAGACTGGACGCGGCATTAATATGCGATTAAAGGAACATTTCAAGAACCGGTCATCTGACGAGCATTCCCACGAAGCAAAACATTGCAGGGCTTGTGAAAAAGAGACAAAGAAAGTGCGGTATGCCTTCCACTTCTAGAAAAAATGAAATTTTGTGCCGTCTTAGGATCCCTAGGATGGTATAAATTTGTTTTTTTTATATATATAGAAGCGCCTCAACAGCTACCGTCCGACACTGTAGCTGTTCGAGGCGTATTTTATAAAGAAAGCAAGTGTATGTGTTAGCGATCCTTCCGTTGTACTGGCTGATTGTGAGGGGCAATTTGTGGAAGTAGGATTTGGACGCCAGCGCTTTTTGATGAACTACCGGCATGATGAGGTTCTTTTGATCATTGTGTATATGTCATCTTTCACCCAGTCAAATTCAGTTGTGAGTCTGCGCGCGTCCTGTCAACTTGTACTTCTGTTTTCCGTCTGTTTATAGCAGAGTGCCCCTCTCAATACAAGATCAACTTTCAAAAACAAGCCCAACATGCCGCTGGGCCACCTTCATGGCACCTCTCTACGAACCACGCGCTTTTACAAGAATAATAACTTATGATAATTTGCATCGGTTTCCCATAACAACATTTACTATAACAGTTTCGATTGTAACAACGTATAATGCATTGTTTTAGTTAACCGCAATGGAAGGAAACAACGAAAAAATGTTTTACTGAAGCATCCGGCATAACGAGCAAGATTAGTTAGGAGGGGACCGACATGCAGTCTCCACGTGAGGTGTTCATTGAACCACAGCCCGAAGAACTTCTGCGTAAGTCAAGTTGTTCGAGCTGTTCGTCTCCATAATAAATAGCTATGCAATCACTGGTATGCTTGTTATTTGGCCTAAACAAAAGGAGTTTTCTTTTTTTCCTGTTCTGTTAAAATTTGTTGTTAGTTAGGCAGCCTGAAAGTTTCAAAAGGTATAGGGTGGCTGCAGCTTCTACTTCCTGAATGGTGGAACCTCTAAAAAAACAAGTTTGTGTCATCGGTAAACGTTTTAATTTGGGGTGTATGCTGGACTTCTGTAATATGTTTAATGCATAAAAGGAAAAACACTGCACCTGGATTAGACCCTTGTGGAACTCCTTTTTGTTATGCCTAAGTATACTGGGTCACTGCATTATCTGTGCCATCGTACTGAAAGTTTGAAGACAGAGAGCCTTTAATTAAGCCCAGGACAATTACACGGAATCCTTAGCGGCCTATTTTTAGTAATAAAATATAGTGGTAAACAGAATCAAATCCTTAACGAAGGTCATGCAAAATAATTTACATTTTATTCTCAATATTTTCTATATGCACTTTGCGATTATTATTGCTTCACCTGTGGTTTAATTTTTGCGAAAACCGTGCTGATATGGCAACAACATATTATATTTGTCGAAATAATTTGTTAGACATGCTCATGAAGTTTTCATATATTGCTTAAGAGGCACGTAGTGCTGATACCGGTGGATAAGTAGTTGCGTCGCTAGTATTGCCACGTTTAAGAACAGGATAACCTTTGCCACATCCAATTTTTTTTGGAAGAGTTCCAGCCAGAAATGATAATTAATGAGGTGTGCTAATCTACGATTGAATATAGGTACGGCGTCTTTCACTCGTGCCCTCCTTACTTCACTATAGTGACTCCCAGAGTTCGTACTTAATTCTATAATATATCTATCGATCTCACGTAGTTAAACACCGTGCAATGCTATAGAATTCAGCTGATTACTTACCTCGTTTTCATGGTGCATGGTGTCCTCATAATTATAGCCATGTTCACATATTAGTTGATAGCATACCTCAGTTCTTTCTCCTGTGAAATAACATGATTCTGTTACACACAAACACACGCACACGCACACGCACGCACACACACACACACACACACACACGCGCACACACACACACACACACACACACACACACACACATATATATATATATTGGCATGGGACAGCCGCCACAGCGAGGCTGCACTACGGAGTAAAACAACGAAGTGGGCCCGCTTGATATAGCGTCCCCATTTTGACCTCTGTTAGCTCCCCTGTAAATAAAGTGTAAATAGCATTGGACATCAGCTACACGTCACATTAATTTGGTCGAGGTGCCGGGGGGTATCGATCTCCGTACCTATATGAATATATATGTATATATATATATATATGTACACAGTGAAGTCGATGCACGTATGAAGCGGTTCATTGACGTCCGGGGTCCGGCCTTCATCAGAATATATTGCATGGTGTGACTACAGTTAATATACATGTGCCTATCAACCAAATGAAGATGTTTACATGAGAAACGAATAAAATGGGCGAACAAAATGCATCTGAATCGTTCAAAGGACAGCTGACACGTGTATAGACCGATGACGATTGCAAACGTATTATCTGAAATACAAAGAATAAAAATGCACCGAAATGAACTGTAAGAACCAATCGCCACGTGACAACAAAACGTCAATATGTGCTCAATATGTGCTATGTTATCAAGCAAACACAGACACAGAAAAAGGGGAATAGCGACGTACTAGTAGAAGAAGGGACAAGTGACGGGCTACAAAGATAGGCAACTCAATTTTCCTACAGATTCATTCATACCACACGCGACGGTATCAAACTTATACTTGGAAAACTTATACTTGGAAAATTTTCTATTTTTTATTCATTTATTAATTTACAAGTACCTTACAGGCTTTCGAGAAGGCATTCTGTTGGGGGGAAATGCGGTAACAAATTCGTATGGAATTGTTGAAAGAAAAAAGAAAACATCAGTACAATGAATGAAATATTTACGCAATGCCACAGTTGGGAAAATTATTACGATATTAGTAAATACAATATGAAGAGCAATAACAAAAAACAGCAAACACGATAACATAATAACATGATCATCATCATCAGCCTGGTTACGCCCACTGCAGAGCAAAGGCATCTCCCATACCTCTCCAACTAACATGATATGATAATATTATAATCGTCTTGGCTTGATTGAGTACATACCCGGGGAACTCGTGGTGGAGAAACCACATCGTCGCCTTAGCGTATTCAACATTAATTAGACCATCCTCAAACTCATGTGAATACAGGATGACAGCACAATGTCACAACCTTTTGGCGAATCGCTGTGCCGTTCTTTCAGACCATTGCTGTCCATTGTAATACCAATTAGCCCGTGCTCAAACCCTGCTTTTTTGTCCAGTTTGTCTGCCCTTTGTTGCCGAAGATCTGCCTTTTTAATGGGAAAGCATTATATTCCCTATTACTTGACCGGAAATTAAACTGCTATCATACAACGGATTTATTCCCCAGTTCTCGAATATGGTAACACACTTTCGTTTCCGTATACACAACAGCTTATTAACAAACTAGAAGGAGTGCAGCGAAAGGCAAATAGATTCATCTTTAACAAATTCAAGAATAGCGATTCACCTAGCCAACTGCTAAAACAAGCCTGTATTCATACTCTGCGCAACCGCGCTAAACTAGCAAGACTAAAATTATTGTTCCAATTAATACACAATACATTACGAATAAATACTTCGTCGTATGTATCCCTAGCTAACACCAGACCTTCCCGCCATAAGCATTCACTAACACTGAAAGAATATGCATTTCGAACTGACTGCTTTAGATATTCGTTCTTTCCTCTTGCAATAAGAGAATGGAATAGCCTGGACCACTGCATAACGACTAACACATCGTTGCCGAAATTTGTAACCCTTGTAGAAAAACTGTTGCGCAATAATTAGAATAAGTTAGCCGGAAATGACAAACCACTCACGTCATTGTATAAAATAAAATATGTATGAGCATTGTATTTGCCTATGCAATTTCACCCCTTTTTGCCAAATGCGATGTACCATTCATGTTTTATTTCCTACCCTATGTGTATATCTGCTTCGTGCCGATTGCAAATATCATTGTTGAAATTAGGTAAACCTGTTTTTATCGCTATTTGTGAGTATATGATATATGCCCAACCTGCAAAAATCCCATTTGGATTGACAGTATCTGAAATGAATAAAAATAAAATCCAGAGTTGACGTCGGTGGCATTATCGAAAGATGGTACCAAAAATGGCCGACAGCGTAAGACAAGTATAAACATATTCGGACTGACGTCAAATTTGTCAGGTAGGTGTCTCTAAGCAAAGTGAACAAATGCTTTCGCAAAGAAAATCAGATACATTTCGGTCTGGGTGGCAGTCGAACCCGGACCTACAGGGTGCGAGACGAGCGCGCTTCCCCGATGCCACGGTTGACCGAAGTTGCGCCTCGTGCGTGGGTCATTGCACACGTCACGTCTCTGCCTCCGTCACTGTCTCCCATGTGTCACTTGCTCTTCAGATTTCATCGGTGCTGTGTCTACTGCGGTGCACTCCAAAGCATCTACCTCAGCGGCTGCTGGGAAATGTGGTCGTTCACGGAAGACGCAGCAAGGGAACACAAAAGAAGACGTCATAGTCATGACAGACCTATCATTAGCCATTAAATGAAATTCAACGTTCTGCAGCAAAGCGGTCCGAATGTTTCCATCCTCTGGGCAACGTATACGCAAGCACACACACTGATCCAGCACTAATGCGTTTAATGCATGTCAAAAACATCGATCAAGAATATTTCGCCTACGCGATTATAATGCTTTCGCATTCCCACACGTAAGCAGTCTTAAGTGTCTCTGCTGAATTTCTTTCGCATGCCTAGACAACATGTGCCATGAAACTTGCGTGATTCAAGCTCTCAAGTTGCTCTTCAAAGCGCACGCACAGAGAATCTGTACAGGGCATTTGCACCTCTGCGCGACGGCGTGAAGAGACAATGTGCGGCCTAATTCCTATGGAATGACTCAATGTGGAGTTCAGCAAAGCCTTTGATAATTCAAGCCGATAACGCCAGCAGACATTTGCTCGCCAAAATTCTCTTTTCAAGCCAAGAAATTGAAGAGTTCAATAAGACACAACTAAGAAAATTATGGGGGCTTACGTGCCAAAACCACGATCTAGTTTTGCCGCACGCAGTAGTGGGTGATTCCGGAATAATTTGGACCAGAAGGGTGTCTTTAAAATGCGCCTAAATCTAAATGCATGAGTATTTTCGCATTTCAGCCCCATCGAAATGCGGCAGCCGTGGCTCGGAGGAGGACGCAATTCAAGTGCGAAGTTTATCACCCACGCATTTTCTTGTAACGCGTTCAATATATTCACAACTCTCGTCAATAATTATCTGTGCCAAAAACCACAAAATTACGCCAGCATATTGAAAGACTTGTTTTATCCCTCTTTCAGCGCTCTCGACTAGATTTCCATCCAAAACACTTTTTAAATATTGCACTGCCTACTGTCACCACTCTTCCCAATCTTTTTTTTCTGTTTGTAATAATTTTCATGTAGAACGAATGCCATATTTAAATACAAGGACGACATTTCTAAAGACTGTTCGAAAAAGACGTGACAGCTATCTATGAAATGCGTGTAAACCATTTAAATTACACATGGAAGTTCTACAGAGCTGATGTGCTTTAGCCTGGAAATAAGAAAAGACCATGCCGAAGGCGTTTCTTGTGCTAAAGGTTTGGGAGTGCAGCTTTACTATCTGCTCCGAGGACACAAGTGCTAGATAATAGATTTTAATAATGTTTCTTTATGTGATAAAATATAGATTCGTCGCCATGTGGATATGGTTTAAATTACAAGAGACTGAAAGGACCCGCATAAACTGTACGAGTCCAAAAACACCTTGCCATAACATCGCGTCCATGTTGCTCTAGTGCATATCACTACTTGTTCGGCAATATACTTATAAGGGCGGAAAAGGACTCAAAACAATTTGAATTGAGACCAGGACAAAAAACAACGGCAACTGCTTGTTGCAGATCTAGTTGGTGGAGTATGTGAGGAAAAGTCACCATATTCATCCTACTTCTCTCAGTGTGAGTGTTTCGTAACTCTGCGCGGCATTGCAACAGAAAGACGGTGTCATGGAGATAGTGGACGAACGAAATCGCTGCAACATATGTGCTGATAAGCATGACTTATGGGGCTTTCTCTGTTTGATTCCGTGGCCTTCAGAAGCAGTGGCTGTGGTATCTAGATAGCCGAGGGGACTGCTGTAGCATGACCTAGAACGGCAGGCTGATAACACCGATGTGACCTTTTACGTGTCAAATGGTATATTATTGTGCGCGTTTCGAAGGCATTTTCCGATTCGACGGGCTAAATTGAGTAATTTGCATATGTATATTTAAGAAATGTATCGGCCTTATCCGTCACCAGGTTGCGAAGAAACAAGCATCTGCATCTTTAAAAATTTATTTCTATATTGATTTGCTCGTTTTTTGATAGCTGCCAGCAGTGGCGCAGCTAGAATTTCTTTTTTTTTGTGGGGGGGAGGGGGGAGAGGACGCCCTACATGACCGGGGATGGGATGGGCGGAAAAGGGAGAGGGAACTGAGAAGGCAAACGGAAAAATTACGAGGGGGATAGGGACGTGCTCAGTGTGCCACCCCTTAGCTACTCTACTGCCTACCAGTACAGATAAAATTACGAAAGCCAACTGCCGCGCTCTAGTTTTCAGCATAACGTAGGGCGCAAAGCAATATGAACAAACAGCAGAACAAGCAGCTGCTTGTTTATTTTTTTATTTATGAATACTGCGATCTTGTACAAAAGATCATAGCAGGTGGGAAACAATGTGTTAAGATACAGAATTACAGACAGAATTACAGCGTGATGGAGGGCTGCATCTAAAAGAAAATTGTGCAGTATGAGAAAAGGCATTGCTACACCTACAGGAGGTAAGCGTCAGGAGCGTTACTCAAGCGCTCAAGCCAGGCATGGATCATTGCACGTGTGGATAAGCAATAGAGCAGAGAAGTCGTTCGCCCAGAGCTTGAGCGAAGGCTGAGTCACGCTCGTAATGGACGCGCTCGAGCATTACGTGTCGAGAGATGCGCCTCGCTGGCTATAAATTGAGAAAAATTTACGCATGAAAAAATTGGCGCGAGGCCTCTTTGTCGACTTACTCAATAGAGAGGGCGACAACTGCTATTGCCTTTTTGCCTCACTCTTTCAATTTTTTACAGGGAAGCTTTGTTGCTAGAATGTCTTCTGCACTCGTTCCTTACTTGCATGTCGTTTTCCGACGCTTAACTGTTTGACGCCTCAAAGCTCACAACCGTAGAAAGACACAAATAACGCTAGTATTACCGCTAGAAGTCTCATTATACCCACGCGGGTCCTTAATTTCGGCTTGTCGTCATGCTTCCGACTTTAGAAGATCATACTTTGTTTTATAGCGCGAATTTTATCGGCTTAGTCCTTCTGGCAATTGAAGTTTTCTTCAAATGCTGGTTCTAGATCTGCAACGGCAAGCTCAGCCATTACAAGTCACTGATAGCGCACGCGACGGAAATAAAAACTTCCAGAACAGAAACAAACAAACACTGAAAGAATCAAGGCAGTAGGGGAGCACTCTTTATTGACACATAAGGTGTACCTAACAATGAAACGAATAGAAAACAAACTTGCGGTTCACAGAATAATCCTGTAAGACAGACGGGATCACGGCCCGGTGCCGCTACCAAGAACGGATCCTCGCAATCTACGAACGCTTTTCTGCGGCTTATGTTCGCCACAGGTGAAACCATATTCGTTGCAGAAGACAAGTCGTGCAGCTCAACCAAGCTCCTGGCCGCGTATGTTTTGTCGCAGCACAGATCAGTATCAAAGGTCCATTCACGCAGGTCGTGAAGTGGAAGTCAAAATGCAGCTCATAACCGATTGCAAGCGATTTGTTACGCGCGATAGCAGCGCGATTACCATCTCGCAGGGCAAAGGACCAGTCGATGAAAATTAAACATCCATTATGTCACTCACGAAAATGTATGTTCCCTGAAATATATTTTTAAGTATGCGTTCAGTACTAGAAAAAGAAACTGCAGGTAGAATTGATGACACGCTGGTGAATATGAAGGTGTCATTTCTGTGAATTATTTTGACAAAGTGCTGCTTCTTTCTTGATTTGGGAATAACACATGTGCATTTCTTCTGCAGACGCATGTATGGACTACATAGGTATCTATAAAGCATAACGTAACGCTGCATGCTCATGCGAAACATGCGATCGGTGAAATGAATGGCGTCACAATGGAGGGCTATCAATTGTGCTTTGTGTCGCCCTCCGTCTCGAGGGGCGACACAATGCTGTGGTGTCCGTTCTCGTCTACTTTCTTTTTTCAGTCACTTTTATGCTCAGTGACGTAATATGTCGCTTCTTCCGCAGTGGTTGTTGCAACTGAGCTAATCGTCAAGTACTCTGTTTATGTTGTTTATGAGAATGCCGTCTGGAAGCCGATGAAATGTGGGACGGCTTAATGAGCGTTAATTGTACTCACCAGCGCACTTCGTTTTCGTTACTTTACGCTTCTTACCGCGGAATGCAACTGTCAGTGTTTGCAGTGATTTCATTACGTGGCACTAAACACCGATCAACCTTGCACGGGAATATTTCCAACAAAGGCCAAGCTCAGCTATACGGCACGCAGCAGTTTTCTATGGAGATTAAATGGCGCGCCTATCGAATGAGCTATCTGGTTGAGCCATTCTTAGCGGTCTTTTTTATTATTTTCATGTATACATATGCTCCATCTGAAAAGGTAGATAACATGTCAAGGTGTGCAGACCCCGTCAAGCCACATTCTTTGTGACTTTTTGTTCGTGCGTCTGGCGCCCTGAAATCAATGTCAAATCAAGAAATTGAATGTAATTGAACCCCCGGAAAAACTATAACTTTCCCGCGAGAAGTAACATGCATACCATTATGTTCTTTTGAAAACTGCGCCATTGCCATTGGGCAATTGGCCCCGCAAGACATACATGGCGGCGAGGTGTATCGCTGACCGCCATAAAGGACATAAAACTTTCGTTACGATGCGACACATAGCTCACAGAAGGCATGTGCGAGTTAGATATGTGGGAGAGGAGCCTGCATTTTACAGAACCATCACGTAAGATGAGCGTGACTGCTGCGCCTGCTGGCACGGCCAAAAGGCATGGTACAATCACAATGTCGATTCTGGAGCGTCCTAGCTACCTCCAAATTGCAGCTGGTTAAACGCGACGCGAGACACAGAACTTAATAAAGCTGGCTTAAAGATATACCCGAGCCTAAGATAAACACGCAGATATTCGAGGGAAGTTTACGCAAGGTAACTTTCATTGTATATTCTCAATAAGTTCATTTCAAAACATATTGAAGGATCTTATTCAGGCTGCACTGCCGGCTCTTCTTTGAGTGACATGAATTAACGAGCACACCACTCCACGCAGCGGTCGGCCGTCACCGCCGCAAGAAAATGGTCTTGAAAATCGCCTTAACAGCGTCGCTTTCAACCCAGATTGTATGTGTATAAGTGAATACTAGTCTTAGCATACAAGTTGACTCCAGTGGAATTATCCCTATCCATATTAGTCCTAGACCTGATGTCCGCCTACTATGAGGGGGAGTATACCAAAGAACTTCAAAAGCATACGCACGAATGTATTGTATTCTACAAGTTTTTTTTTTCATTGGCATTGCTTTGTAATATTTTTATATGTATTATCAACCCGTTGACTACATGTATTCCAGGGACCTGCCAACTACCCAGCCTCGCACGCAACAAATACTGCTTATAGGTACTGCATGTGTAACTGTATTGTTAACCGTAAGTCATAAAAAAGCAATCATCATCATCATCATCATCGTGGATAGCCACCATGTTAAGTCGACAAAGAATAAATTCAAGGAAATTACATGCATACAATATTAATTGATTATCGTTAACACTTACGTTCATAATTCAATCAATAGTCAAAGAAAAGACAACATACCTTAGGTGGCAGCCGACTCATGCCAACTAAGCTACTGCAGGGACTCTCTCTCCGTCCCCACATTTTATGGTGCATTATGAAACCCAATGCCGGACCGCCCCTAGGGCTACGTTATAAATACATGTGTATACCATGCAGGGGAAACTGGACAGTTGATAAGTGATTGCCGAGCTCCGGCTTTGTGCTTACTTATTTGAGTTTTAACGTTTAGTCAAGTGTGGACAGAGTCTATGGCATTGCTGGCCACTGCTTCTGGCCTCAGTCTGAGCCCTAAACTTCAATTGGCCGGCCCGCCCGAGCCCGACGCTGTGTGTTTATATATGGCCCGTACACGGCCCGGCTCGGCCCGTACGTGGCCCAGCCTTGTTCGGCCCTCAGGCCCTTGAGCATAAGCCACCCGTGGCACAGTTACCGAACTTTGTCATTGTGAAGATGCCAGCTACAAGTGTCACATAGCTGTACACAACCACGGTAATGTTGTTTGCTGTCGTTTCGAGGAAGTCGGAATATTTCTTGTATTTTGTCTCGTTACATACTTATTAAATAGTAATAATTGCACTTGTCAAATACAATATCCACAGCAAAAGTGTTATGGAGAAAATTTGACAACATTCTGAAACATCTCCCTTCCAGCTTTCTGTAGTCGTGCAGCAGTTGCGTATATCTTTTTTTGATTTTGCCACAAGATACGGGAAGCACATGGTATTGTGTCCAATAATTTTATGCTAAAATGGTGGTCAAAATGTAAATATCACTTTGTCAACCGTCAGCCTGTTCGTTGCTGTGTTCAGGTGAATAATGGCTCCAATGCTATTTTGCATTTGATCCGTGGCATAGCGATTAACATTGAAGACCGCACTGCTAGTGAATGTAATAACGACAACTCAGTCTAATTTAAAAATATTCAGGCCTCTTTGCGCAGGTAAGAGTGACACAGTGTAGTACACGCAGTTGCATTGCATCTTATATTACTATTAATACTATGCGAAGACGTGGGTTTGTTTCCCACCTGCGGCAAGCTGTTTCTTTTCTCATCTACTTTCATTTTCATTAATTTATAATTTCTTTAATTCATTCAGTAAATACAGGTAATTTTCCCCTATGTTGTCCTTCGTGTCAGTGTTGGTTTCTTATGATACGTTGTTCTTACGTTCTTCCCAATTAGTTTCACTCTCCTTGCGAGCCTTTCAAGGTTGTATGTTAAAACGAACTCTTGTAACTTCTTTACTGCAATAAAAACGCAGTTCTTGCTGTCATTCACTTTCCAGCGTTCAGCGAGGATCCCCGCAAAGAGATGCAAATGGCATCTGGCGCCTCCACAACCGCGATGCGGCTCTCACCAGCCGCGGTGGTTGAGCGGCTTTTGCGTGGCGCTGCTATTCGCGAGGTTTCAATCGTGGCGGCCGTAATTCAATGGGAAAAAAACGCAAAAAAACAAAAACGTGCATCGGATGCACGATAAAGAAGCCCAGGTGGTCGAAATTATTCTCCAGTCCCCCACTAGAACGTGCCTCATAATCGGACACTTTGTTGGCACGCAAAATTTCACTTTATTTTCTTTTTCCTTCTCTCAAAAATGAAGCAGCGAAACTTAAGTTCTGAACTAAACGTAACAGCGCAAACATATAAGACGAGCCACAAAAAGAAAGACACGAGACACACTGGCGCTGTCATTTTTCCTTCCATCGTCGATGCATTTATATACCTAGGCCACATAATCGCGCAGGCGCACAGAATGCATTACTGACGTCAGCCATCTTATCATATACGCAAACGTATGAAATCAAATTCTGATTGGTGCAGTGATAACGATGTGTCACTAATGCAATTATTTCCTTGACTTTTTATGTGATAGGCCTCTAAGGCAAGCCGCAGCTTGCCTTAGAGGCAAGCCGCGCAGCATGCGCGGCTTGCCTTAGAGGCCTATCACATAAAAAGTCAAGGAAATAATTGCATTAGTGACACATCGTTATCACTGCACCAATCAGAATTTGATTTCATACGTTTGCGTATATGATAAGATGGCTGACGTCAGTAATGCATTCTGTGCGCCTGCGCGATTATGTGGCCTAGGTATATAAATGCATCGACGATGGAAGGAAAAATGACAGCGCCAGTGTGTCTCGTGTCTTTCTTTTTGTGGCTCGTCTTATATGTTTGCGCTGTTGCGTTTAGTTCAGAAGTATGTACCAACTAGGCCCAAATGAAGTGTTGCTGAAACTTAAGTTGCTCCATCGTTTGACGTTTTCACGATAACGACAGTACATCGATTTTACCTTCCTGTTGTTGACACGAGAAGACATCCACGCTACGGGTGACAGTTCCTGATAGCAGTGATGGTTCCCTCGCGTGGATAGCCCCTTATCGCTATCACAAACGAGCGCGCGTTTGTTCAAGAGCGGTGAACGAAAATACAGCGGGTAGCATGAAGTATAGTTTACGTTATTTTACTTTGATGGTGGGAATGTTCAGACTAAGTGTCGAGTGCGTTTGGTGGCACCGAGTTTGAAAGAAATGGGAGAGATGAAAAAAGGAATGACAGAAGCATTACCATTAAAGGTGCGCTAAAGGACCACAGAGCAGGCTGCCAGGGGCACCTTTATGTTTTATCTCAATGTCCACACTAAAAATAACGTACATTAGCCTTCGAACTCCAACTATCTGGCTCTGCACCTAAATATGATGAAACCCTTGTCAGTGCACAACTCCAAGATTACTCCTTTATAGAGACTGGTGCACGACGAAATCAATTCAGTGGCGCCGCGGCATCTTTCTCCACTTAACCGTCCGTCCGTGCGAGGAAAAACAAAGAAATGAACGGCCCGAAGGCGTGATGAGTAAGTTTCCCATCTCTCCGTGTTGATTGTTCGATTGTTAGCCCCTTCTCCACAGTCGTTGGTTCAATGTCATCTTCACTTCAATAAACGACAAGTCACGAGTCAACCTTTAAAACCGTTTTAATATACGACTCTCTACTCCACATGCAACCGTTATTCGTGCATGAGGTCCTTACTGTTTTCGTCATTCGATTTTTATTGCGCGGTGGCTGCAATTTTATAGATGCTTGCTTTGTACAAATATAGTACAAGGCAAGCATCCAATGGCAATTTTAACCTGCCCAAATATACCAATGTATATGGTGAACGCCTGATGGAGTTCAGTGGTGACAAAATATGGAAGGAACTACCGATTGAGGTTAAACTAGCGTGAACTTCTAAGATGACCTCCAAACTCCATAACAAGTGTAATGAAACTCTGTCTTAAAATATTATGTGACTTTTCTTTTTGTGTCGTATTTCACTCTTGGATTGGTTGTGAGCATTTCGTAAACATGTTCTACTACAGTTGTATAATATACTGTTGCTACATCTCAATTGTTCTTCAGACCTTCACGCTATGCGCCTGAATGGCTTGTAATTTTTGTATTGGACCAGCCACTAGCCTTTGCAGCTATCGATCCAAACAGTCTTTTCTACATAATTCGATCATGTTTCACAATAAAGGTTCACATTAAAAATAAATAGTGACCTCGTCTGCGAGAAGTAAATAACATTTATTTTATTTGAATTCAGCCTATCTGTCTCTTTCAATATTGTAAAGTTAAACTTATGTTTTTGATCGCCTCAACCCCATCCGTTCTCTGCTTCTTTCCTATTGAGACTCCTTGTTGATCTCGAACATTGACCAAGCTCGGCTCTGAACTCCTGAGCCTCACGAATTTCTTAGTTCCCATGAGTTACGACTGAATGGATATCTTCGCGTCCTATTTTGCAGTGTGCTAAGTCGTTGAGTGTGTTTGCTTTTCTATGAGCTTCTGGGACAGAAGGTCATAAAAAAGTTACGGACGTTCTGAGCTCTAAAAATCAATTTACTACTAGCAGTGCTACCGCTTACTTTTTTCTCCTGATTACATGTACATAAATCTTGTAAGTGCCACCAACAATTTTAACGCGATAGCGTTAAGGAGCTCGTGTCGCAGAAAAGCCGGTGTCGTCGGCGTCGGGTGTCGGCGTCGGCGGCGTTGACCGTGAGCGATAAATCACGGCAGGCGCTTCATAAATAAAAAGCAACTTCCAAGATTGGCCCGGTGGGAATCGAACCCAGGTCTCCGGAGTGTGAGACGGAGACGCTACCACTCAGCCACGAGTTCGATGCTTCCAAGCGGTGCAAACGCGCCTCTAGTGAATGCGGTGTTGCCTTCGAAACGAGCCGTGGAAAGTTATACTGCGGTGTATATCGGTAATTATGAACATGTAACGTACAGAAGTCACAATTACACGAGTTGCGAAGTGCGTTTCCGCTGCATTTCTTCTGCGCTTTCCGCACACGCAGAGCCATCTTGCGGCAAACACAGAAGACCCCCTCCTCTCAATGTACGGCGCTGCCCCGACAGGAGGCGCGCCGCGCGCGCATTGGGACCGCTGCCAGGCGCGTCGCAGGACTCCCTCTCCCCTGACGACGCTTCGCCGTGCATCCGGTTTAGATTACTATCTATCTCTCTGCCCGTGCCGATCACGACGTTTGGCTGGATCACGACGTTTCCCCTCCGAGACACCGAGTTCTTTGGTTCGTTTCGTTCGCTCAGGCGCACGTTTCGTTGACGCGCCGAACGCTGCGTTGCTCGACGCTCACCGCGTGATAGGTGGGCGCTAAGTCCGATGCGGGGCGCATCGTAAGTGATTGCTGTGCCGTAGCGCATTGTCTTATACCCCTTGGCGGGTCGACGGGAACGCTGTCGCGTCCCACTCTTGAAGGCGAAGCTTAAGCGTCCTCCAATTTTTTTTACTTCCATCTTTTGCGTTTATTTGCTGTTTCGCTTTCTCTTTCTTTGGTAAATCCGTGTTGTCAAATGGTACTTTCAATTACGGTCAATGTCAGTTAGTAGTAGCTGTTGGTAAAGTTAGCTCTATATGAATGTCAAGAAGAATGAGTGCTCCACTAGAGGCACTCATCGTCAAACAGCATCTGCGAATCAATGTCTAAAGATAACAAGCAAGCAAAAAAAATCTAGAAGCGAAGCATTGATTTCGATAGCAAATTAGCACACAGCCATACGAAGTAAAGATAGCACTTTTATCGACCGCATCAACACGCAAACATTCGACTGCTAACTAAATTATCTACCATGGTGTCAGCGCGCACAGCAAACATGAACAGATCACACCCAATGACCGCAGACACTCGCTATCAAAACTCACGCGTGAAGAAGCGCAGCAGCGAGTGAGGTGGGCATTTCGCTGTCTGTGGATATACCGCAAACTGAGCGCCAAGAACACGCAGCACGCAGACGGCTAAAAGCTGTCGACGTACACCCGTGAGCAAAAGTATACGGACCACGGGAGCGCGTGCCAAACTGCATCGAGGCGCCGTCTACCGACGCGGTGCCTGCTGTCGAGAGGGCCGCTAGAGCAGCGGTGCGCATGCGCGTCCCATCATATCTGCTGGCCGGACATGTAGCTTTGCCTGACGTGGTTACGGTGCTCGTAGACTAAACGTCCACTGGGCGTCGTTTTCTCTGCTCCGTCGCATCTGAACCATTGTTTTACGCAGCGGCTGCGGCTGGGCTGGCACGCGCGTCCGCCGTGCTTCGCTTTCATTCTTTCTTTGGGGGGAGCACAATATGGCTTTTTGCGGTGTTGTATTATCTCGAACTGTTCCAATGTTTGCTACTGCAGGTAGAAGCATGGTTTTGCAATGGGTGTGCGCCGTCGTGTTAAGAAGTAAACGGAGTTGCAAGCGCTACTATGCTCCTCAAGCAGCAGGATACTAAAAGGAGAAATTAGTGGCACCGTACTGCCTTTATTTCTTCAAACCCTTCATCAAGGCTTGAACAAGAAATGCACGCGAGGGTGTCACTACAGAGAGCTGCGGCACCGCTGACACATGCGCAAGAATATAAAATCGTGCATTTCTTGTTCAAGCCTTGTTGAAGGGTTTGAAGAAATAAAGGCAGTACGGTGCCACTAATTTCTCCTTTTAGTATCGTGCTGCTTGAGGAGCATGGTAGCGCTTGCAACTCCGTTCTACTTCTTAACGCGACGGCGCGCACCCATTTCAAAACCACGCTTCTACCTGCAGTAGCAAACATTGGAACAGTTCGAGATAATACAACACCGCAAAAAGCCATATTGTGCTCCCCCCAAAGAAAGAATGAAAGCGAAGCACGGCGGAAGCGCGTGCCCGCCGAGCCGCAGTCGTCGCGTAACACAATGGCCCAGATGCGACGGAGCAGAGAAAACGACGCCCAGTGGACGTTTAGTCTACGAGCACCATAGCCACGTCAGGCAAAGCTACATGTCAGGCCAGCAGATATGATGGGACGCGCACGCGCACCACTGTTCTAGCGGCCCTCTCGACAGCAGGCACCGCGTCGGTAGACGGCGCCTCGATGCAGTTTGGCACGCGCTCCCGTGGTCCGTATACTTTTGCTCACGGGTGTACCTAGACTCTGCTCCGAACGCGGTTCGCTCTCAAGGTACGGCCGCGCCACCGCGCGCAGCCGCCGCACACGCAGGTTCAGCCGTAATAGAATGCCGCCCCCCTTCCCTCCCCCAGGTGGCTGCCAACGTTGGGCGCCTCGCGCGCGACGGAAGACGGCTCGCGTCCTCCCCGCTTTCCTCCGTTTCCAGCGGGCGTGATTGAGCCGCCATCGTCGGCTCCCCTCGCACGCTTTCACTCCCACATACAGCGTAGGGCGTGTAGCGCCGGCATTATGGCCCTTGGACTTTATACGGAACGTGACGGCGACAGCACAAATGTGCCGGCACTGTCCATAAAATTTCTAGCGCAGTAAAAACAGCCCGCAGGGTATCCCTACATAGTATTGCTTCGACTCTGCTGAGAAAGCAAGTTCACTTCCACAAGCATCACCCCGTGCGTTGATGGTGCGTTAAGGATATCTTGCTGGTTAAAATTATTCCGGAAGGAACCCAGTATTCAATTACAAATGCTTCACTCGATCGTCATGTCGTCCTCCAAAAAAGACGTATACAGTGCCCAGCTTCAAATATGGTGGCTGCCGCACTTCAGTAACGGCGATTGGTGAGCTATAAGATGAAAATTGGAGTGGTAGTCTGAAGCTTAGAATAAGTGAACGAGCCTGAGATGTAGGATAGTAAGACGGCTGAAGTAACTAAGGCCCACAGATTGGATATGAGACTGAAACGGCACTTGTAATTACGACGATAAAGTTGTTCAACGCTGGCTTCTTTGTTCATGCCCATCACGAATCACTAAGGAAAGCGAATGCACGTTCCTTCTTACCTATTTGCTTTGCGGCGCCCTTACTTGGGTATTCCACAAACATGAAATTTACCAATTTCTATAGGTATATAGTTGTATCTATGACGGCCGCAAGGTGGAAGTTAACAGACGCTTCTGGTCGAGTACTGTCTGTTCTCATACCGTGTGTCATCGCTTAAACATGGGCGTTTAGAACTGTCGAGACTTCGTTCGAGATTTGCCCACGGCCTCTTAGTTTGTGGAGGAAGGCGCCACGTAGTCGTTTTAAAATACCGCGGTGAGTTTGAACAGCCATAAAAATAAAGTGAACCCTGTTCCTGTCATTGTATGAAAACGCTATACTTCAGACTTTTCTGACAGGCTCAGTATGCAGCACAGCTTGTGCAACACTGCATTTATTCAGCCTTGCCGTCAGCGGTTGTTATGGCTTTCAACAGTGAACTATCTACAAAATATCTTCTCTTAGAGTAAGAAAAGAGAAGCATGCCATGGTGCTGTCTGCCGGTTTGTACGACGCTCGAGCATTACTTTTATATTTCCGGCAACAGGACGTGTACCCACGGACGGCTCCTGCATTGTTCTGGCGCCTTTGGTGCTGCAAGCCAAGAAACGCTGTGGGTTCTCGTGCCCGTTTAGTGTTTGCAAACAAGCATGGTTCCCGTCGAGGCCCGACATTTTCATTTGCCGCCTTTCTTTGAGCTTCATTCCGTACTTTTGCGAGTTATACTGCAGCGAATGCGGTAAGCATAGTGAGACATGGAAGTAAGGTTTACGGGTTTTTTATAGTTGCGATCAGCTCGTTAATGTGATTTTCAAATAGGAAATTCAATAAATTGAAGTGGAAACATGGACGTACGTTTATTGCGTGAGATAACTTAAGAATCAAAATAACAACTAGGCCATTAAAATAGTGTCATTAGAGGAAATAGCAAAGAAAGAAATGAAAACAAAATCGGCACAATAGGGTGACAAGCCACCATTCACACCATCAAATGTAAAGCCTTGCTTGACAGATGCAGTGGACTGAGGTGAAGTGGCCAATAGAAATGCAGCAGCATTATTTGTACCATCCTGCGCGTTTACCACTAACGTTTTCCTATGCCTATAGTCGTATATAAGTTTGTGCGTCGGGCATGTTGTTCGTAACATTTGGGGGACGTTCTGGGTAACGACTCAGAATGGAGCTTCGCGGTGGCCGCCGCTTTGGTATTTCATAGATGTCGCAGGAGACGGTGCCCAATGCCTGTGTCGACTGCGTCGACTCTATTTTTCACGCGTCCGCGTGATCTGAGAACCTTTTGCGCCACCGATAGTGCCGACGTCAATTACTGGCTGGAGATCTATGAGCGGGTGAGCAGCCACAATAATTGGGATCCCACAGTGATGCTGGCGAAGAAAATTTTTTACGTAGCGAAAACAGCGCGAGTGTGGTTTCAAGACCACGAAGCAGAACTTCGTTACTGGGAGACCTACAAGCAGAAGCCGCGAGATCTCTTCGGAAAACCGTTAGGTCGGAAGGCCATCGCCAAGAGAGAGCTGGCATCACGAGTTCAAACGTCCACCGAAGGTTACGTCGCCTATATACAATACGTGCTGGTACTCTGCCGCAAGGCCGATGCTGAAATGATCGAGTCTGACAAAGTCGGGCATATCTTAAAAAGTATCATAGATGACGCCTTCAACCTGCTGATTTGTAAGAACTGCATGTACTTTGGTAAATGACGTTATCACGGAGTGCAAGCGTTTCGAGCAAGTGAAGAAGCCGTCGTATCTACCTGTCATTTGCACGGCTTCCCATTACCGCTAGGAGATCGTCTTGTGAAGACCGGCAGAACTTTCCTGCGTGGCAGAAGCTGACAATCGTGATTGGGACAGAACTTTGCCCTGAGTGACATTAGCATACGATTCGTCACGTCAGGATGCCACTGGTTTCTCGCTTTTCTACTTCTTGTTTTGTCGCCGCCATACCACTCTGTCTTTTGACACCCTGATACCTTCGGTGTCACCGCACACCACGCTCATGACGCCGTTGGTCGGTCTCATATGGCTCGTCAGATTGCCTATGATTGACTTAAAGCGGCTCAGACGTCACAAAAGAGTCGCGACGACAGTCGCCACAGAAACCTTCACTTCTCTCCCTGAAATCTTGTTCTTCTGTGGACTCACATTCGCCACGTCAATCTGTCCGAAAAACTGCTGTCATGCTCTACCGGGCCATACCGGGTATTACGATGAATAAGTGAAAAAATCTACGAAAATGCCCCTGTTGAAGACGCACCATCGGCATGCTAGATACGAAATAACGCCGTCCACGTGTCCTGCTTAAAGCCATACTAGTTATCTTGTTCGCTATCATTAAAGCAAGCGCCGGGACGGTGCTCTAACACCCCTTCCCCCCCCCTCCCCGAAGGGGGGTGGATAACATTACAACATAACATAATATCCCCCGGGAAGGGGGGGGGGGTTATGTTAGGGTACATTTTGGCAGGCTCATGCGCGCAAGAGGGAGACGAATAGTAAATGGTAGACTGTTTACTGGAGCTGTAGCGTTTGTACCAACGTGATGAATAACTTTTGGTAACTGGTAACTTTTTATTTTTTTGGTAACTGGTAACTTTAGATGGTAACTTTTTCTACGTAAATAGTTGTATATACGTTTGTGCGTGAGGCTTCCTCTTCGTAACTATATTTACAGGTTCAAAATGGCGGTGCAATCCGTTGCGGAGAAAATGAAAGAACAGTGATTGTCCACAGCACGGAATCTGTCGTTGTATTAATATAGCAATTCTATAGTGATTGTCAGCAGTGTTCACCTGCTTTTTGCTCAGTACACCCGCTAAGGTAGCATTTGTGGACATAACCGTTGGCTACTACACCGCGCAGGTTAAGGTCGATTCAGAAGCGAAATTTTCCGCGGTTCGAAGCAACGTTCCTTTGCTGCAACCGCAACTTGGGAAAATAGATACTCCGCTCGCGTACCCTGGGGGCCAGCCACTATGCGCGCCCGGCTCGTATTCGGCGCAACATCGACGGCATGGAAATATCAGCACTCAGCGCATTTACGTTGTCTATTCCCTCGTCATGCCTCTCCTAGGTTTATCGGCACTGGAAGCTCTTCAAGTTATTGAATTTCTCGGTGAACTCGAACGTCCCGCAGCGACCCTGCATGCCAAGCATTTCCGTGGACGCAGCGCGCTCAAGGACGAGTACACCATCCGTGTAAGAGTGCGACCATGACGATGTCAGTTTTTTTTCGCCAACACTTTACAGCCATCTAAAGCACCTCTTCGCAGTTCTCGAAGTGGTCCGCAATGCCGGTCTCCAGCTCAACGCCTCAAAATGCCGTTACGGACGCGGTGAAATAAACGTACTTGACCATCTCTTCAAAGTGGCGAGTGTCCAACCTGATCCTGAAACAGCTCCTGCAGTAAAGAATTTCCCTGTATGTTCTTGGGCTAAATACGTACGCAGTTTAATGTTACTATGCTTCTATTTCCGACGTTTCATTCGTAATTTCGCCTACATTGCGCGTCTTCTTACAGCTCTCCTCAAAAATACGTTGCTTTTACTTGGAACTCGGCCCAAACTGCTGTGTTTCCGGTGCTTATCAATGCTCTCACGACTTCTATTTTAGCGCATTATAATCTGGCTGCACCACCCGCCGTGGTTGCTCAGTGGCTATGGTGTTGGGCTGCTGAGCACGAGGTCTTGGGATTGAATCCCGGCCATGGCGGCCGCATTACGATGGGGGTGAATTGCGAAAACACCCATGTACTTAGATTTAGGTGCAAGTTAAAGATCCCCAGGTGGTCAAAAATTCCGGAGTCTTCCACTACGGCGTGCCTCATAATCAAAAAGGAGTTTTGGCCTGTAAAACACCATAATTCATAAAAAAATATCCGACTGCACTGAGAGAACTCTGCACAGATGCCAGCGGCCATGGGATCGGTGCCGTCCTCACTCAGGGTCAGGGCGGACGCGACTGCGTTATTGCGTACACTAGCCGCCTCCTATTCGTAACGGAAAATTACTCAATCCCAGAGTGAGAGTGTCTTGCTTTTGGGAAGCGTGGCGACTGGTCGGATGGGCTCTACATCTGCTCCGCACAGAAGCTACAATTTCGGCGAAATCACCTCGGCATCCAGATTCTACGTGATCATCGTGCGCCTGAAGTCAGCCAGAGCACGTCATCACCGCATTTGAGGGTGCAAGTGCTATATTTTGCATTTGACGGTCACATCAAGTTTTCAAGCTGCGCGGCCCGCTAATCCCTCTATGCTAGTGGCAAGGCATATTAAAGGCATCGGCCGCCGCACCGCTGCAGATGGCGAACGAGCTGCTCAATACCGACGCCGACAACACCCACCAATTGTCCACCGGGGCCCTGGAGGACGAGGACAGGGAAATTCTCGAATCGCAAGGACTTCTTTCGGCCGCTGAGGAGAACGAAGATGACAATGAGCTTTGGATCAATGTTACCAGTCATGCCCGTCGTCGTCGGCTGCATACACGCTCGACCCCGCCCCAACTATTCCGAACGCCACTGAAGCCCGTCCTCCGCAGATGTCGACCGGCGATGCGCAAGCCCCGGCACACCCCCCTTCCTGCCGATGATTACAAGTTTGCGGTTCGTCCACGAAAGGGTCTGCCGCTCAACAAGGTGAGCCCAGGTAAGTTAGTAGACGCCATCACAAATGAGGAAAATCTACATATTGGCACCACCGGATTCAACATACGCATCGACGAAGACCAAACCATCCTTGTTCTGAGCACTGCCTGAGAAGCTGCGGCCTCGATCAGCACTAAGAAAGATGCAGAAAATTACAATTGGTCCAACAACAAAAGATATTGCATCATATGGAATTTCCCCCGACAACTCTTGCAAAGGGATGATATACAACATCGATCACGACACCACGCCCGTAATATTACTTAAACGCATTGAATCACGTTCCTTGGAAATACAGTTCCATATGACATGGAATTTTCCGGCCTTCTTCTGTGGTGCTACCTTTACAAGAGAACCGTGCCACATTGCCGAACCTGCAATGAGACAGGCCACAGAGAAGACGTCTGACCGCGGCCCCCCGCCACACCTAAGTGCAGGGATTGCGGCACTTTGCTACCAACGGAGCAGCACGAGTGCCACTCTCGGTGCTCTCTGTGCGGCGGGAATCACCCGACGGCAGCCAAAGCCTGCCCCAACACATTCCTGCCGCCCGTCAACCGCCGGAAACTGCAGCAGGCCCTGAGAACAGGCTCCTCGTCTCCGAGGCCACGTGGCGAGCGCTAAGCATCCCACAAGTCACGGTCCCCGAATCGACGCGGAGCTGTCCTGGAGAGGAGCAGTTCCAGGCCGCGTTCCGGTTCCGCATGCAGGCACAGGACTTCATCGCGACGACATCCTGCTTGAGCTGAAAGAGGAGGTTATTGTAGAAGCGACATGCAACTCCCCTACGGCTGTCCTCGCCTTAGATCGTAAAAGGACGTTCGGAAACGTGAAGCATACAGTAATCTTACAGAGGCTAAATACGCTGGGCTGTGGGGCCAGGACGTATTCGTATATCAGAAATTTCCTCTCAGATAGAAAAGCCATCCTAAAGGTCGGGGACCAAACCACGAACCCCTTCCAACTGGGCGGGCGCGGCACACCACAGAGAGCAGTGTTATCCCCTCTTCTTTTCAATATCGTCCTAATAGGCCTTCCACCGCTCCTCGATAATATCTAGGGGATCCGGCATGGCTTACATGCCGACGACATTACCATCTGATCGCCCACAGGGCCCATCGGGGCAACGGGGAGCTGCTCGCAGGAAGCGGCAGACGTAGTCAGCCACTATGCTAAGTCATGCGGCCTCAACTGTGCCCCCCCCCCCCTCCAGAAGTCGGAGCTACTCCTGGTCTCACCGCGAAAGAAGCACGCGTCCCACTCGTTCACTATCATCATACAACTGGAGGGACACACCATTTATTTATTTATTTATTTAAAATACTTTCAGGGCCCAAAGGCACTACAGAAAGGAGTGGGAAAGAAATGGAAAGACGTGCAGCAAACAAAAAAACAGAAGTATTACAAGGCGTCTTGTAAAGCGATCTTGAACTGGTGGTCATCAGCAATGCTGGCGATTGTGGGGGGAAGGTGGTTCCATGCGACACTTGTTCTAGGAACAAAAGCGTCATTACACAATTTTGTGCGACAAGAAGGCAGCCCC
Source organism: Dermacentor albipictus (assembly GCF_038994185.2). Taxonomy (NCBI): domain Eukaryota; kingdom Metazoa; phylum Arthropoda; class Arachnida; order Ixodida; family Ixodidae; genus Dermacentor; species Dermacentor albipictus. The sequence continues at coordinate 178,555,320 of NC_091823.1, read as the reverse complement.
ACCTTGAAGCGATGATCGGTCCTTGAAGAAATGTAATGAGGTGGATGAAACAAAACGTCCTTCATCTCGTTGTTATAATAATATATTTTATGAAAAAGGCTGAGGCGAGATGACTTTCGACGCAACGAAAGGTCAGGCAAGTTTAGGGTTTTCTTCATGGATGTGACACTGGAATGACGTGAATAATTCGACAAGATAAAACGTGCGCCGCGATTCTGAATGGCTTCAAGAGTTTGAATGAGTGTAGTTTGAGTAGGATCCCATATGGCGCATGCGTACTCTAATTTAGAACGTACCAAGGTTTTGTAAAGTGTTAACTTCAGGGATGATGGGGCATCAAAATAGTTTCGACGCAGATAACCAAGCATGCGATTGGCGTTGTTAGTTACATATTCTACATGCGTATTCCAAGATAGATTAGAAGAAATGTGAACACCAAGGTATTTATAGCTGTCAACAGATGGTAATAACATATTATTGAGGTGGTAAGTGCGCGGACAATGATTAGTGCTGTGGCGAGAAACCTGCATACTTTTACATTTAGTTGTATTAAGTGTCATGAGCCATTGACTGCACCATTCAAATACCCTATCTAGATCACGTTGCAAATTGAGATAATCGTCATGGTTAGTAATTTTCTGGTAAACCACGCAGTCATCTGCAAACAGTCGGACAGTTGAGGAAGAAAGGCAAGTAGGAAGATCATTAATATAAATCAAGAAGAGCAGAGGGCCCAAAACGGACCCTTGCGGGACACCAGATGTTACGGCAGAATTACGTGAAGAGAAGTCGTTAGCCGTCACATACTGACTACGGTTAGAGAGAAATTCCTTAATCCATGCATGTACATTGGGGTCTATGTTAAGTTGATTAAGCTTGAAGATAAGTAGATCGTGTGAAACGGAGTCAAATGCCCTAGCAAAGTCTAAATATATGCAATCGGTATCAAAGTCATGATCCGCGTTAATAAACAAGTCGTTAGTAAAACATAACAATTGCGTTTCACACGAAACTGCTTTACGGAATCCATGCTGATAAATGCTGAAGAAGGAATTGGACTCAAGGAATTCAATGAGGTGCGAGTATATTATATGCTCTAGGATTTTTACTGGAATGGATGTTAATGATATGGGGCGGTAATTATTTGGAGAATGTACATCACCAGATTTATGCACTGGGACCACCTTCCCTATCTTCCAATCAGAGGGTAGTGTAGACATCTGTAATGACTGTTGAAAAAGCTTTGACAATATCAGTGCAGAATAAACTTGTGTACACTTCAGCATTTTTGATGAAATACAATCTGGACCGGCCGACGAAGACACTTTTAAGTTGACAATCAGCCTTTCGACACCAACTGCATCAATAGCGATATAATCCATTGGGAAGAAGTTGGTTTTTGGTATATGCGGTAATACTGTGGGAGTGCTCTTATGAAAATGAGTAGCAAACACATTGTTCAGAACATTGCAGCACTCGCTTTGAATTACTGGGACATCAGATTGGATTAACTGAATGTGTGTCCTTTTAGTACCGTTAATAATGCTCCAAAATTTACGGGGATTAGAACGAAGTAGCAAAGGAAGAGTTTTATCAAAGAATTCCTTCTTGGCTTTTGAGAGCGCAGTACAGAATTCTCTGTTAAATGTTTGATAGCAGGACCAGTGGTCTATTCTGGCTGTGAATTTTGCGCGTCGAAATATCCGCTTCTTTTTGTTGCGCATGCGCTTTAACATGTTATTGAACCATGGTGAGCGAGTACATGATGAAACTTTTCTTTTAGGTACAAAACGATCAATAAGTGACAAGAGTTTGTTTTTATAAAGCAACCAGTTGTCCTCAACCGACCGCTGCTCAAAACCGGCGAAAAACTGATCAGCAAAGACCTGTAATTCCGCATTCATTCCGGTTACGTCTGCTTTGCCGTAGTCTTGGATGACCCGAGTTTTTTTCTTCTTAGAAATCTTTGTCCGTAGAGTGAAGTGAATTATCGAGTGATCGCTAATTCCCGGTGAATGAGTTAAGCCGGTAGCTAGGTCGGGTGTAGTGGTAAGTATTAAGTCTACCATTGTTCCGTCTCAGAGCGTACAGATATTGGGAATGGTTTTCCAGTGGGATCGCACCAACACAATGATAATTCACAACCTTAAGAATACAACAGCCCGAGTTACCTACATAACCCGGCGAATAACAACCAAGACAAGAGGCATGGGGGAAGTGGACACGCTTCGGCTTGTCCAAGCCTTTGTCGTGTCTCGAGTAACTTACGCTATTCCATACGCACTACTCAACGCGACAGAACTCCCGAAAATGAACATAATGATCAGAAAGGCGTATAAGCACGCGATGGGCCTACCGATCAGTACGTCCACAGAACTCCTACTGCGACTAGGCTTCCACAACATAGCCGAGGAGCTGATCGAGGCACATTTATGCAGTCAGCGAACAAGGCTGGCGGTTACGGAAGCGGGGAGGTCCATCCTCTTACGCCTGGGGCTCTCTGCCGCTCTCAGCCATCCGCCGCCTCAGACTGTGTGTGAGCTTACCCCATGCCATCCGGAGCAACATCATCGTACGTCCTCTATCTCGCAACATGCACCTAGTGCACCACGTAGAGCGAATGGAGGCCCGGGCCTTGGCTATACCCAAGCGATACGGGACTTTACCCTCTACAGCCTACACAGACGCGGGGTCTTACCCCAGACGCGCTGCCACAACAGCCACCATAGTCGTCAACAAAGGAGATCACAGCAGCATTTCGCTCACAAGTAACAACCCCCTCTAAGCCGAGGAAGCGGCCATAGCCCTCGCGCTCTCCCAAACAGAGGTTGAAGTCATAGTGAATGACTCCCAACAGGAGTGCCGCAGCTTTGCTAGCGGCAGGATTCATACGACTACGCTCCAAATCATCAGCCAAAAGCCGCCAACAAGATCAGTCATGATCATCTGGGCGCCAGCTTCTCACGGCGTTCCTGGGAACGAGGTCGCCAATCACTTGGCTCGAGATTTGACCCACCGAGCTGACGCCGAGGAATGTGAACCTGAGAGCATGCACCCTCTAGTCTCGTACCAAAACATCACACAACACTACGAGCTAGCCCGCAGAACATATGCACCCCCACACAAGTCGCTACCTAGAAAGCAGGAGCGATTGTTCCGAGCTCTACAGGTTAATAGATTACCCCACTCAACCAGAAATCACCTCCTTGCCCCTACACAGTTCTCCCCGCAATGGCGCTTCTGCGCAGAGCCCGGGCCCCTCAAACAGAGAGTGGGGGGTTGCGGAGCGGCACCATTAAATCCTCCGCACCCTTACCACACCAAGGAGCTTTGGCAGAGAGCCTTGACCAGCTCCAAACTCGAGGAACAGCAACAGCAGATTGCGAGGGCCCAGGACAAGGCCCGAGCTCAAGGCATTCTGGAATGAGGACACCTCTCCAAAGCTGCATTCATCCAACAAAAATGTTTATTCTCTCTCTCTCTGTGTCTCTCTTGCTTTTGTATGGACTGCCATCAAATTTCTTCCCTACCTGTTTGGCCGCACCTCTATCGTCGTGACTAATCATTATGCCCTCTGTTCGCTTTTTTCGCTCAAAAACCCTTCAGGCCGCCTCGGTTGTTTGGCTGTGCGCCTCCAAGAATACTTGTCTTCGGTAGTGCACAAGCACTCTCAGGTTGATCAAGATGCCGATTGCTTGCCATGGCATCCAGTAGATTCTCCTGACGTCACCGAGCGCGACACCAACGCCTCCGTCTTGTCATCTCGGCCCTCGTTAACATACGAGATGAACAACGCAGCGACGGGGCTTTACGTTCTATTACCGACAGTCTTAGCTCCGCCACACTCGATCCCTCACTCCACTTGTTCGGCCTTCACTATGAAACGTTGTATTTTGATATTGATTGATTTATTTGCTTCGTCACAGTACAGTGTAAGACGAGGCAGAAGGAAAAGCCGTTCAAATGACGGCTTGAGGGATCCTCCGCCCCCTTTGTGAACAATGGCAGCAGCTGAAGGACGTCATAATATCACAGCACTTTTTCATTCTTTTTTTTTAAGTGAGATTATTTTACGTGAAGATCAATACATAAAGGAAAAACTGAAAAGATAGTTTATACACAGCTTATACAACGAAGAAAACTGCTGCAATCTTCTGCAATTAAATAAATTGCTAAATAGTTTATACAACAAAAGGATCTGCTAATTCTGAGACACTAAAATAAGACACATCTATACATTTGCTAGTGTAAATATTTAGAATTCGCGGAAGAGTACATCGAAGCCTCTGAAAGCCATAATTAGTACGAAAGTAAGGAACGTTCCGCATTTCTGTATTTCTTGTTTCATAGGCATTTTCCTTTAAGCAAAGATTCGCCATCTCCATGACCAAAAAGTTTGAGCGTTTGCAGCTGAGACAGTACTCTCCTAGTGGTCTGTATTGATATAGGACATTCACTTTGATTATCCAATATTTTTAAATAGTGGGTCGCTAGGTGCTAGAACTATAGCGTTGCCTATCAGCCTCGGCACATTATTCTGTATTCTCAGTATTATCGTTAAGTTTGTTTCTGTAGTTATTTCCCAAACCAAATAGCAGTAGTTAAGATAAGAACTAAACAGCGATTTGTATATCAATAACCTCACCGAGTTGGGGATAAGGTACCGGATACAAATTAATATTCCAGTTATCCGACTTAGTTATATTTGAATGTTATTGACGTGTCATCCCATTGCAATGAACTGGAGAAATGTACCCCAAGTACTCCCACTGACTTCACTATTTCTATATCTGAGCTTCTAAATCGAAGGTTATTCTGAAAAGTCACTTGTTGACCTTTCGAATGAAAAACTATGGCTTTTCTTTGAGTTGAACTTATTTGTAACTTATTGTTACTTGTCCAGTTGTTTACCTTCTGTAAGACGTCATTACCTTTACTAGAAAGAATGACATCTGATGCTGAGGTGACAAATGTACTCGTGTCATCTGCAGAGATAATAAACTTAACTTCTGGGGAGATATGGACTATGTCATTGATTTATAAAGTGAACCAAGAATGCTTCCCTCTGGTACACCTGAAATTATTTTCTTCTTGTCTGATACGAAATCATTTGTAGAAACAAATTGACATCTATGCGCCAGGTAGCTTTTAAGTAACGCGAGTGGGAGCCCAGGAATGCCATAATGGTTTAATTTTACAAATAAAATGCCGTTGTGAATTTAGTCAAATGCTTTTGTGAAATCCACAAAAACTCTGACTACTTTATCTTTTTGTTCAAACATTTGTAGGATGATTCTTATTGATCCAGTAGGGCGAGTACTGAGGACTTATGCTTTCGGAAGCCATATTATGATTTTCTCAGGACATTATTAGTGCAAAAACAGGATAGGCGAATAAAAATAAGTTTTCCAAAACCGTTAAAAAATTCGGCGAGAATAGATATTGGTCGATAATCGGCAACGTTATGCTTGTTCCCCTTTTTGTAGAGAGCTATTACGCGAGCCGTTTGCATTTTGGAAGGAAAAACCTCTGTCAACATACTGAGAATAAATATGTGTGTTAGTGCTGGACTAATCTGATAAGTAACATATTTCACTGGTTTCATTAGCATGCCATCTGCGTCGCAGCTGCGGCTCTTTCTTAAGCCAAGGAATACTGTGCAGACTTCTGGTTCAATAGTACCTGCTAAGAAAAACGTGCTTGTAGTTTCAGAACCCAGAGTTCGGCAAGCAGCGGGCGATCTGTCGTTGAAGACTCTGTAAACGAAGTAAACATTGAGAACATTGGCCATATCCTCCCCACTGACCAAGTTTCCTTCATGGTGCACCTCCTTAATTTGTTCTGTTCTCGGATTTTGACCCATCAAAGAGTTTATTTTATTCCATAAGATATCTGCTCTTTTTGAGCACAAAGTAAATGTTTGTATGTGATACAGCTGGTTTGATTTCTTCATTCCTTTACTTAAGGCATTTCGGAACTGCTGTAAAGCAATTAGGTCCGCCTCGTTGCGCGTGCGCGTAAATTTCCAAAATATTCTGTCTTTTTTTCAATTTTACGCAGGAGTTCGCCAAAATATAGCGCCAGAACATGCACCCAGACGGTCCTGAACGTCCTCTCGTCGTGCTTTCGCATCTGCGGTCAGTTGTCCTGCGACAGTTTCACGATGAGACAACTGCTGGTCACCTTGGTGCCGCCCGCACTTATGATGGCATCAGGCGCCGTTTCTTCTGGCCTGGCCGACATATTGTGGCACAGAGCGGTAGACGCTCCATGCAACGATATGTCGCCCGCTGCGACCAATGCCAGCGCCGCAAGCGGCCAGCTGTGCTACCTGTCAGTGTGCTTCCTCCTATCGACATTTACGCCAAGCCATTCTTTCGCGTTGAGCTCGACCTTCTTGGCCTCATTCCAACATCGACACCAAGCAACAAGTGGGTCGCCGTCGCGACCGACTACGCGACGTGATACACTATTACCCGCACCCAATCAGCTGCGCTATGGATGTCGCCGACATACTTTTCTACGACATCATCTTGCATCGCCGTGCTCCGCGACAGCTTCTGACCGATCTAGGACGGTGCTTTTTGTCCCGCGTCACCGAGGACATCCTGCGTTCCTGCTGCATCTTCCACAAGCTCATAACTGCTTATCACCCGCAGGTGCATGGACTCACTGTACACCTGAACGGAACTCTGACCGACATGCTTTCAATGTACATCTCCGCCAATCACGCCATTATTACACTACTTTGCCGTAAGTTACTCACGCCTACAACTCGTCATGGCATGACACCACTGGCTACTCACTATTTTATCTTCTGTATAGACGCGAACCTTCTCTGCCTATCGATGCTCTAATTTCCGCTTCCATAAGCTCATCCATATCATACGTTCGCGATACCATAGCGCGTGCCGACACAGCTGGCAAAGTCGCTCGCGAACGGCTCACAAACGTCCCAGGTTTCTGAAAAAGCCCTGTATGATAGTCACAAGAGAGAAGTTTGTTACTACGCAGGTGCCCTCGTGCTGCTGCGGTCTCCGCCCCGCCGCATCTGTCTCTCCGAAAATCTATTGTCCTAGCTACTACGACGGTTCTTAAATTGTGCTGTGTCGTCCCAGACGTTACATGCGAAATCGAATGACTCGTCAAGTCAGCGCCGTCTACGTCACCGCCCTCTGCTTTCGTGCACGTTCCAGGACTTAAGCCATACGTAACGGGCCCCTCTGGTTCGTCATAGCAAGCACCGGGTGGGAACTCTCACCCGGGGGCGTAGTGTCACGAGAAAGTGAAGAGGCTGCTACTGTCCGTCGGACGAAGACGACGGCAACGAAGTGGCCAGAAGCATGCGAAAGCCTTGCATCTGTCGCCACTGCTTCTGGCCGTTGTAACCTCGAACGTAGTTATAATTTCTAAATACACGTTACTCCCGTACCAGTAAGCACTGGCATTCAAATAAAGGGGGGTACCTGTTTGTTTGGCATTGAACGTGTCGGGCGTTTGTCTTTTTATGCGGACACAACAAGAACATCTATGGCGGACCAGAACGCACGATCTTTCTGCAGGTGCCATAGCAACAATTTAGAGAACGCATTTTAAACGTTCTCGCTGTGTCACACAATACCAGCTATTATTTAACGTGTGTTCTCTATCTTTTGATAACGTAAAAAGACAATATCCGTAATAACACATTTGCCTTAGAACTGGCACTGTCTAGGCCAGCGAAGGCGCGAACTCGTGCAGTCACTGTATGGTGCGCCGTAGAAAGGAGAAAATCTACATTCTCAGCGAAACTAAGAGACGCTATTGTAATATTTTAGATTATATATGTTCACAACTCTGGCAATAAGAATAAATGAAGGTTCTGTACACTTCAGATGTAATGATCGATGTGTTGATTTTAGGTCACATTGCATGCTTCCGCGCATTTACGACGCAGAAAAATAGATACAATATTTCAGTGAAGAGCAGAGTAATGAGTACAGTTACTCAGTAATGAGTAGAGTCTTATTTTTATTGCCATTTATATATTAGGTTGTGCTTCTACTTGGTCTGTCAATATACATTTTACCTTTTATGCGCTGATGGCGTTTTGAGAAATGTGAAGTTTCTTGAACTGTTCTGCGTAATAACCTCAATTACGCCTTCCCGCTTCACGACCTCGCACACAATGCACTTATGATGTAATTACGAACGCGGGAAATTTGCGCAAGGGCTCGAACTCCTTGCAGGAATCTCGCTGCAGACGTAGGTGCAGCATACGTGGGTGGATTCACCGCGCGCAACGATAAGGCGATAAGTTTATTTCGAAAGTGTCGCTCTAAGCCACATATTGGGCGATTAGGGAAAGTTGCTGGCCTTTTATTTGTGTCATATTATTTAAATAATTATCACGGAAGCAATCTCGTGATGAAAGCCGATCTTATTGCTATTAGTATTGAAACAATGTAGCCACACACCGCATTGCCACCGCCGAGACGCGCGGCATGTAGGAGGCACATCTCTATCTCTCTGAACACACTGTGCCATCTAGTGGCCACGTGCGCGAATATATACTCGGGTAAGACTGTGTCAACGTATATTGTAAGGGTTGGAGCCAGGCATGAATTAGGTGGTAGCTAGCCCATGCCGTCGTACGACTCATCCACTCTGAGGACGTTGTTGAAGGGAAGGAGTTGTTCTCATCGAGAACGAGGAATATGGGATTTATTTACCCTATCAACATGAAGGGTGGAAAACGTTACATTTTATCAATCTAGCATGACTGAAAGAAAATGCACACCAGCCGTGAACGGCTGCTTAAAAACACTGTCCTCCCTATATCCTTAGACGAAAGAAAACTGCCGTTCAACCTTCGACTAAAGGGACCGTCCAACGCAATTGTAGTCGACCCGCCTTGGGGGGGGGGGGGGGGGGTCACACACTCAATTCCGAACTTTGGTTTCACTGCACACACCGAGGTGAGAGGGTTCTTGTAGACAGGGGTCTTGACCCAAACAGGCGCCTCTTGATCCCATGTCTGACCACGCATTCAGTAGCCACCGCGTCGGTCCATTGACTGTAACGACCTCTGGGGCCCGTGGGAAAGCACCGCAAAACATTCCCTTGGAGGAGTTCCCCCGCTCCGAGCAAACCGTGAAGGCGACAGTGAGTTAATCGACTAACAATACTCGGCCTGCCGAACGCGGCTAGACATGCAGGTGCCGTGGGGCTGTTGAGGCGGCGCATTTTTGTCCCTACAAGGCGAGTCGTCGCAGCCGGCTGAGAAGGGTTCAGAGGTCGCTTCTCCGAAGATCGTCGGCCCCCGCAGGCTGATCGGAACAATATTCATTCGGTACCCCCTTTCAGGTACCCCCTTTCAGTGGAGCAGGGGCCCTATAACGTAACACTATTCCAAAATGTTTTTATTCCAATCTCCTGACGTCACATTTGCGCAACCACCGACGCAAGCATCGGGCGGTGACCCGCAGGGTTGTCTGAACAGACCCATCAAACGCTGTCCACTTTTATAGGATGTCACTTTCGTTTACATTAAAAACGAATAACATTGCCTACACTGAGCGGCTTGTCTTATACAATTGGCTGACAAGAAGCGAGGAGCACGCTCAGGTGGAGAGGGATTCGATGGGGCAGAGCCAGTGCACTGAAAATCGTTAACCGGATGAAGAGGGTGGTGCTGGCATCTGCGATTGGTCCGCTTTCCCTTACTTAGCTTGCGGTGGCTACTCGAAAATCGCTGCGGCATGCAACGGAAAGTTTAGAATGCCGCTAAAACGGATCCTCAATAAAGAAGAGTTGGTAGGGCGAGGTTGTAAACGTGCCGAAAATGCTCAAAAACGTCACCCGCCACGCAAAAATTTTTATTGTACGCAAATAAACCCAAGCTCTCCGGCAGGTGCGAGAAGTCAGTGCCTGAGCGATCGGCGGCAGCCATATTTTATTCCTTTCGTAACGGGGCAGCCTGCGGCTATTCAGAAGAAAATACAGCTTTGTTCAGCTTATAAATGCATGTTTAACGCGTGCACGTCACTCTGACGCAATGAGTTTGCGTGCTTTTGTGGCATCGTGCAACAGGGAGGTGAAGTGGGTGCAGCCCGAAAACTTTTGTCCAATAGCCGAGCGCTAACGGCCAAAAGTGGTCCAATCATAAATAAATATTTTTCTTTTGCTCAGTTCAATCATGCATAATCAATGTGGCACGTCATATCAGCTAGCGAGCTATCGCGGTTTTCGTTACGTCGCGTGAGGGACAGGCGAAGTGGGGGTGGTCCAAAAGAAGTTTTTGAACAATTCCGGTGGACTGATTGCAGAATTGGAATAGAAAAGTTTGGATTAGGGGCCCTATAACGTAAAACTATTCCAATATGTTTCTATTCCAATTTCCTGACGTCAAATTTGCGTAACCACCGACGCAAGCACCGGGCGGTCACCCATAGGGTTGTCTGAACAGACCAATCAAACGCTCTCCACGTTCATAGGACGTCCCTTTTGTTTGCTTGAAAAACGAATAACATTGCCTACGCTGAGCGGCTTGTTGTATCTAATTGGCTCACAAGAAGCGAGGAGAACGCTCAAGTGGAGAGGGATTCGATGGGGCCGACCCACTGCACTGAAAACCGATAACCGGATGAAGAGGGTGGTGCTGGCGTCTGCGATTGGTCGGCTTTCCCTTACTTAGCTTGTGGTGGCTGGTCTAAAATCGCGGCGGCATGCAACGGAAGCTTAAGAATGACGCTAAAATTGACCCTCAGCAAAGAAGAGTTGGCAGAATGAGGTAGTAAACGTGCCGAAAGTGCTTGAAAACGTTACACGGTCACGCAAGAAGTTTTATTATACGCAAATACACCCATGCTCTCCGGCAGGTGCGAGTAGCCAGCGTCTCAGTGATCGGCGGCAGCTATCTTTTATTCCTCTCGGAACGGGGCAGCCTGCGGCTATTCCGAAAAAAATTCAGTTTTGTTCGGCATATTAATGCATCTTTATCGCGTACACGTCACTTTGACGCGGTGAGGTCGTGCGGTTTTGTGACGTCGCGTGACAGGCAGGTGAAGTGGGTGCAGCCCGAAAACTTTTCACCAATAGCCGAGGGCTAATGGCGAAAAGGGGTCGAATCAGAAATAACTGTTTTGCTTTTTCTGTCAAATCATGCATAATTAGTGTGCACACATCATATCAGATGGGGAGGTATTTAGGTTTTTGTAACGTCGCGTGACAGACAGGTGGAGTGGAGGGTGGTCGAAAAAAGTTTTTGACCAATCGCGGAGGGCTGATAGCAGAATTGGAATAGAAAAGTTTGGAATAGTTTTACGTTATAGCGCCCTAGCTTTACGTTATAGCGCCCCAGCTTCTATTGTTCCCAGATGCGGAAACACAGAGGCGCACAATGCAGATTTGTGAAATTTATTTGCATTAGCAAGCTTTCTGAATCGCGCCGCTGTTACAAACGAACGGGGGTAAATGGGTTGGGAGGAACGAACGCTTCTAATACGTTTAATAAAGTGAGTGCGGTTAGGGAAGAACTAACAGAGAAAAAAATTTCATAAAATTACTGCTTTGTTAAAAATAAAAGTTATTTACGTAATGCAAGAACAATTGCTGTTAATTCAGCCGAAAAATAAGTGTGAAGCCAGGCAGTGGAAGTCTAAAACACTAAATCGTAGATGCCGATACAATGCCCACAGCTATCTTCCCTTCACAAACGAAAGCGTCAGCCGCTATTACGGTTTTATTTCTAGTTGTGCAAGGGGGTCCTTTAAAATACTTCTTAGAATTTATGAAGCATGTGTTTAGCATTACTTCGAAAAAAAATGTCATCGGATCCACTATTAGCGATCAGAGTAGAGCTGCCCATGTGTATCGCACAGAGATGAATTTATTTATTTATTTATTTATTTATTTATTAATATTTCGTTAATTATATCAATACTCTCTGGAGACGAGGTTGTCACAGAGAGCAGTGTTCTGAGAATAATCGCAACTTTAAAGGCGGCAGAGTCTTCGATTGCAGCGATGGAGGCGGGAAGGTTCAATCTCTGCTCGTTTGCAGCAAATAGGAGGCCTGGCCAGTGTTAGTGTGACATAAAGGAATTTTAGCCTTTACTCTATGATGGATCCGTGAGGACACCTAATCTATATGGAGGAAAAGGTCATTTTTAAGTGTTGGGTTAGTGCAAAACATTTTGTGATAGAGGTTCAAGCGGAAGCACTTGCGGCGTGACCGAAATAACGGTAGACCTAAATTAGCTTTTTATGAAGAAACGCTGGCGCAGCGAACGTAATTAGAGAGCACATATCGGGCAGTGCGGTTCTGAAGAGATTCGAGGGCGGTGATTAACGCGGAGCTAGAAGGGTCCCAAACAGAGCAAGCGTATTCTTATTTTGACGTAACTAAGGTTGCGTGTAATTTATTCTTTAAAAATCGGTCTAACAGAGTTAGCACAAAAATAACTTGAGGGCACCGTAAGCAAGACGACTGATATTTAAAAAGACAAACATGGACATCGTTAGTTCTCGCGGTTTCGTGACGTCGCCTGAAATAAAGGCCAAGTGGGCGCAGCATAAAAACTTTTCGCCAATAGCGGAGGGCTAATGGCAAAAAAAAAAAAATGTGGCAAATGATAAATCAATATTTTTCTTTACTTCGGCCTAATTGTGCATAATTAGCGTGCGCAGGCCGTATTAAACCAGCAGTTCTCGTGGTTGTCGCAATGTCGCCTGAGAGACAGGTGAAGTGGGAATGGCTCGAAAAAATTTTGACCAATCGCGGAGGACTTGTCGCAGAAATGGAATAGAAACTATTTGAAATAGCTTTACGCTGCAGCTCCCCAGAAGCACAACATCAAGCACGGTGTGGGCACTTAAGCACCGATCAGAGTAATGCACATTAACGTGTTTTTTGTCGTTTTATTCCCTTGCGGAGCTGTATTGAGCCCATTCGCACCACCGCAATTCTGCCGCTTTTGGTGCTATCCTTTCAGAACCGTCCTTTGACAATTTTGTGCCTCTCGCTTTCTGTGAAGCCATACGACCTTGCAATATATATGTGCTTTTACACTATTTACCTAGTTTAGCGCTAGAACGTTATCCAGTGAGGCGAGTCTAGCAGTGCTGTTGGAGGAATTAGAGGGCAGTAAATTGGATGTAATAGGGCTCGGTGAAGTTAGGAGGAAAAAAGAATCACCTACACTGCTAAAAAGCGCGCATGTCCTGTGCTACCGGGGATTACCGGAGAGACGAGCACTGGGAGTCGGATTCCTTATTAATAAGAATATAGCTGGTAACATACAGAAATTCTATAGCATTAACGAGAGGGTGGCAGGTGTTGTGAAACCTAACAAGAGGTACAAATGTAAGGTCGTACAGGACTAGGCCCCTACATCCAGTCATGATGACTAGGAAGTCGAAAGCTTGCACGAAGACGTGGGATCGGCGATGGGTAAAGTCAAAACAATATTCACTGTACTGATGGGTAACTTGAATGCCAGGGTAGGCATGGAACAGGCTGGAGAAAAGTCAGTGGGGTAATATGTCATATGTTCTAGGAATAGCAGGGAAGAGTTAGTAGAGTTTGCAGAACGGAATAATATGCGGACAATAAATACCTTCTTCCGCAAGCAGGATAGCCGAAAGTGGACGCGGAGCAGCCAGAATGGCTAGACTAGAAATGAAATAGACTTTATACTCTGCGCTAACCCTGGCATCATGCAAGATGTGGACGTGCTCGAGAAGGTGCGCTGCAGTGACCATAGGATGGTAAGAACACGAATTAGCCTTGACTTGAGGAGGGAACGGAAGAAATTGGTACATAAGAAGCCAATCAATGAGTTAGCGGTAAAAGGGAAACTAGAGGAATTCCGGATCATGCTACAGAACAGGTATTCGGCCTTAACTAAGGAAGAGGTCCTTAGTTTTGAAGATATGAACGACAATCTTATGGGCATCATTAAGGAGTGTGCAATAGGAGTAGGGGGTAACTCCGTTGGACAGGATGCCAGTAAGCTATCGCAGGAGACGAAAGATCTGATCAAGAAACGCCAACATATGAAAGCCTCTAACCCGACAGCTAGAATAGAGCTGGCAGAACTTTCCAAGTTAATCAACAAGCGTAAGGCAGCTGACACAAGGAAGTATAGTATGGATAGAATTCAACATGCTCTCAGGAACGGAAGAAGCCTAAAAGCAGTGAAGAAGAAACAAGGAATAAGCAAGAATCAGATGTATACGTTAAGAGACAAAGCCGGCAATGTCATTACTACTATAGATGAGATAGTTCAGGTGGCAGGGGAGTTCTATAGACATATATACAGTACCAATGGCACCCACGACGACAATCGAAGAGAGAATAGTCTAGAGGAATATGAAATCCCACAAGTAACGCCGGAAGAAGGAAAGAAAGCCTTGGGAGCTATGCAAAGGGGGAAGGCAGCTGCGGAGGATCAGATAAAAGCAGATTTGTTGAAGGATGGTGGGCAAATTGTTCGAGAGAAACTGGCCACCCTGTATACGCAATGCCTCATGACCTCGAGCGTACCGGAATCTTGGAAAAACGCTAACATAATCCTAATCCATAAGAAAGGGGACGGCAAAGATTTGAAAAATTATAGACCAATCAGCTTACTGTCCGTTGCCTACAAAGTATTTACCAAGGCAATCGCAAACAGAATCAGGAACACCTTAGACTTTTGTGAACCAAAGAACCAGGCAGGATTGCGTAATGGCTACTCAACAATAGACCATATCCCCACTATCAATCAGCTGATAGAGAAATGTGGAGAATATAAGCAACCCCTATATAGAGCTTTCATTGATTACGAGAGAGCGCTTGATTCAGTCGAAACCTAAAAAGTCATGGAGCCATTACGGAATCAGGTTGTAGACGATCCGAACGTAAAAATACTGAAAGATATCTATAGCGGCTCCACAGCAACAGTAGTTTTGCATAAAGAAAGCAACGAAATTCCAATAAAGAGAGGCGTCAGGCAGAGAGATACGATCTCTCCAATGCTATTCACAGCGTGTTTACATGAGGTATGTAGAGACCTAGATTGGGAAGAACTGGGGATAATAGTTAATGGAGAACACCTTAGTAACTTGTGATTCGCTGATGATGTTAACTGGCTTAGTAACTCAGGGGACCAATTGCAATGCATGCTCACTAACCTGGAGAGGCAAAGCAGAGGGCTGGGTCTAATAATTAATCTGCAGAAAACTAAATATTGTTTAACAGTCTCGGAAGAGAACAGCAGTTTAGGATACGTAGCGAGGCACTAGAAGTGGTAAGGGAATACATCCTTTAGGACAGGTAGTGAGGCGGATCCAGATCATGAAACTGAAATAATCAGAAGAATAAGAATGGGCTGGGTTGCGTTTGGCAGGCATTCTCAGATCATGAACAGCAGGCTGCCATTATCCCCCAAGGGAAAAGTGTAAAACAGCTGTGTCTTACCAGTGCTCACGTACGGGGCAGGAACCTGGATGCTTACGAAAAGGGTTCTACTTAAATTGAGGTCGATGCAGCGAGCTATGGAAAGAAGAATGATAAGTGTAACGTTAAGGGATAAAAAAAGAGCAGATTGGGTGAGGGAAAAACGCGACCTAATGACATCCTATTTGAAATCAAGAAAAAGAAATGGGCATGGGCAGGGCATGTAATGAGGAGGGAAGATAACCGACGGTCATTAAGGGTTACGGACTGGATTCCAAGGGAAGGGAAGGGAAGCGTAGCAGGAGGCGGCAGAAAGTTAGGTGGGCGGATGAGATTAAGAAGTTTGCAGGGACAACATGGCCAGAATTAGTACATGACCAGGATAGTTGGAGAAGTGTGGGAGAGGCCTTTGCCCTGCGGTGGGCGTAACCCAGCTGATGATGATGATGATGATGATGATTATGTTGTTGATGATGATGATGATGATGATGATGATGATGACTCTATTTACCAGGTCAACACTGTTGCGTCATCTCCGGTAAGGGACGCCTCACTCTGCAACATTTCTCAGCAGCCACATAAGTGGCGTTGGAAACACTATCAAAATGAGGCACTGACATTCCCATTTTTGCTTGTGTAGTCACTTACATTTCTAAGATACCACATTATTGCTTGAGATGAGACGGCGCCTTTATTATGGGGCTTCCGTTCCTATGCGTTCTGAATGAGCCTTCTTAGTTTTGTTTCGGCTCATATCTGTGGATGCTGAGAGTAACACATCCTTTAAGAACTGCCATATTCACTTTCCACCTAAAGAACTGCTGTGGACGGTTGGATAGCTAAACACACATTTGGTAGGAATGAAAAGAAAGCTGGAAAAGTTTGCTGCTGAAAAAGCAAAACAAGAAGTGGTCACCAAGGTTTTATCGGTTTTAAGAGAAAGGCTTCCTAATACAGAAATCCGAACAACACTCTTTAATTATTTCTACTCTGGCAGGATTGGTTTGCTTGCTGATGGGGAACGTAGCTTGGATGCGGTATATGACCGAATTTAGCGCAAGATGATAAATAAACATGGGACCTTTATTCTTCCCCCGATAAGATCACTCTCGCTCGAAGAATCAAAATTTTTAGACGTAATGTTACACACCGGAATTTCAACAACTGCAGAATATCACCAAAATATTTTGACTGGCTTACATATGCACTAGGCCTAGCAACCACAAAAACAAAATGTTTTTAGCGCGTGCAGCATGAACCAGTGAAAATTTCCAGTAACGAGGATTTCAGTTTCCGAGCTGCTGACACATAAGAGTGAGGTTTATAGTATGGCAATGGACTTGAAATTCCCCTAAAAGTGGCGCTATGGGAGTTGATTGATAATATACATTGTAGCCAGAGCCCTCTATGAGAGATATGTCTTGCATCACGTCAAATAATACTACTGAACAGCGCGCAACCTAGGAAATATCTGCGCCTTCCATGTCTTTGCATTCTGTCTTTGTAGTTGGTCCTTTAGGCGCAGAGCTAAAGAGGGAGGCTAAATAATGTGCACAAGAACTAGTAACACCCGTCGTGTCTCCAAATATCAAGGGTATGTTCACAAAAAAAAACGCGAGCTTCGTGCGTTAATAATGGTTGCGACGCCGGCATACTTCTGCTCACCGACATTTGGCTTTTAGATAAGGTATATGGGATTCCTAATCAGGTTCTTTTGAAAGAAGGGGTATGGTGTCTTCTAAAATTATGATGCAGATAGAATTAGTGGAAGCTTTTGGTTGCTGTTATTCAATTCTTCTGTAGCGTGCCTCATCCCTAATGGTGAAAATATAGACTTGGTGTAGTATTTTCATGCGATAAGCTTTACGAACACTGCTATAGACGTTTGGTACAGCTCTCAGTCATCCCACAATTTCCTTTAGTGATGATGGCACTTATGCACTACTTCAACTTTCCTAACGTCATCTGGTCGAGTACATGCCGTTTTTTCTACTGTTTCTGCATTCGACTTACTTTATAACTACTTATTCACGCTTTTCCTTTAAAAAAAAGTTAGTTTTTTTCAAAGTCACTTATCGCAACCGCATCACCATTTTTATAGTTGAAGTACTAATGCTATCCAATAATGAATTATCACGATTTGTGCGATTTGCCACTCGAATAAAAATACCTCATTTGCCACCTTGCGCAACAATATCTTATGGTAGGACTGGAGATAAAATTTATTTATTTATTTATTTATTAGAAATACCTACAGCGCCCGAGTTGGGCATTATCGTAAGGGGGTTAATTACAAGCATAAAAGTCAACTTCGCGAACAACAGCATCATTTCATCTGTGGTATTTGAAATACTTTAATCGTAGTTAATAAAGATAGACAACACATCCAATTCTAACAACATCCGATTATAAAATTTGTTACACAATGCAAAAAAATGGCACACTGGAAATATTGTCTAAAACAGACTCACATAAAGTTCTCTATGGCAGATGAAAAATTGGGTGCAGACACTATCTCATTGCAGTTATAAAATTGCAGTTATACAGCTTTACTAGCCCATTGCACCTTATTAAAAGCAATTTGGCATCAGCATCATACAACGCACGCAATTATCGCAAGGTCAGCTTCCACAACCAGTTTTTTATAGCATAGACAAACATAAGCAATAGGTGTAGTATAGCATTTTATCTGAAAATAGCATTTTCAACACGTAATAATAAAGATAAGGCTTTCATGTCACTTAGGCCATGATTCTAGCGGGCAAAATTGTGAACATTTTATTTTATTAGTTGTTAAGAAACGAAGGCAATGTAAAGCGCAGACGCTGTTCACTAAAATTCTGATTTGTATGTAAAGCAGGGTTTGGCTACTGGCTAGTTGGTATTCCATTGTTTCAAACATCACTTACAGCTCGAACATAGATAGAGACAGTCTACAGTACAGTACACAGTATATTGCTTGTTCGAAAGCGATTGTGTACAAGATACCCCTGAAATGCGGTCGCTCTTATATAGGGCGAACAGGTAGATGTCTTAATTTTAGGTTGCAAGAACATAGCAAAAAAGGGCGGGAAGGGTTTCTAGGTGTCCATTGCGCACAATGCGGCTGTATCGCGCTTTTTTCAAGATACCGCCATCTTAACGAGGCGTCCTAATGAATTCACTATTCTTATCATTGAAGCAGCAGCGATTGCTGAAAGGTTAGTAAGCCGTGAATTGCATTAACAGATAAAGAAATGTTTCTTTTTTTTTTCAGGCTGCACATGCGCTCTCGTTCATTTTAAGGCAGCGCTCATGATTTCTCTAAATTTTGAATGCATACTCATGTAGGTTTCTTGCTTTAAGGGGGGGGGGGCGCCTTTGTCTAGTTTTCTGGGTACATATGCGTGTTACTCAAAATAAAATAACTTGGAAGTCAGCGCTTGTCTTCGTCGTTCTTTTGGTTCCTGTCTACGTACGCGCTATAAGTGATGTTTGAAACAATTGCAGGTAAAACCCAAGTCTCGTGATGTCTTATTAGGTAATGCGATATACTTCGCTCTAGCTGTGCTAAATACTCGAGATTACGTAAGTTTCTTTTTGCGTTTATTGTCTAAATTTTGCACTTGGCCGATGCTCATATAAGTTATATACGTTTATTATCAGTTTTTTCTTAAGCCGGCGTTTGGAGAATCATACGCTGTATTATAAATTGAATGGAGATATTTATACATTCAAGTGAATTAGGTGCATATTAGGATATGTTGCGGGTTCTTATACAAGATCAAAATAACTTGAATGCCAATAGAATAGTGAGCGATACGCAAGCAAAAAAAAAATAAATTAGGGGGTTGTACGTGCCAAAACCACTTTCTGATTATGAGGGACGCCGTAGTGGAGAACTCCGGAAATTTCGACCACCTGGGAGTTCTTTAACGTGCACCTAAATCTAAGCACACGGGTGTTTTCGCCCCTATCGAAATGCGGCCGCCATGGCCGGGATTTGATCCTGCGACCTCGTACTTAGCAGCCCAACACCATAGCCACTGAGCAACCACCGGGGGTCATACGCAAGTAGTCTTATTCTTCAAGTTGGCTGATAAATGAGACGTGTACCATGTATTCCAGCGTACCAATGATCTGAGCGTTTTTTGTTACTAAGCGATTTCTATGGTGCTCCCAGGACATATTAGTCGATAATGTATGTCCGAAACATTCGAAACTCTGAGCACTTTTTCTATCACGAGAGTTACGAACTATTGTTTGGTGCGAAGGCACTAATTTATTGTTTGACTTGCATAACACTATCTTAGCTTCTCTTCCATTAATCTTCACACAGTTCGACTGGGACGAATGCTGTAGTGATGGCGTTGTTTCGTTATACAGTGACACTGAATATTGATATCTGTATATATAAAAAAAAACATGCTGGTGTCATTTGCGTAGCTGATAAATTTTGATTTGGAATCAGTGTACACAATATCAATAAGACATTATATAGTGTGTACAATCATGCCCAGCATTTGATTCTAATAATATAACAAGCTTAGTCACGCAAGCGGTCTAAAGTAATCCACAATTCCAATGAGCCTGGCTATGCGGCAGTTAATACTGACTGGATACGTTTTTGGATAAATTCTGTGGAACGCTTTGAGCAATTAGTGCGTGGAAATACCGACATTTTTTTTTATTCTATTGAAACTCGTCGCACACATTTTAATGCGATAACATAACAGCTGCATGTGCGTCGCCCGCTTTGGAGGCATCTGCCAGAGAATAGGGCCGTTGGGAAGAATTCGCGATACAGCAACGTGAAGCACACGCTTCTAGGAGTGAGCGCGGCACGCGTGCCCCAATGGTCAGAGGTACAGAGGACCTCCACCGGTTGCACATTTCCCTAGCGCGTTGCAGACCAAATGTACACATTTCGTAGATATCTAACAGAAAGCTCGAGCTGTGTTGAGCGCATGCGAGCTCGTCACAGTTTGCACGAAGTCAGCCGTTCCGAAGATGCACGTAGTAGAGAAACGTGACTTTGTTTATGAGAGTGTGCAAGGCAGCGGTCGAGATGGCACAATACGAGAGTTAGCACTGCTACGTTCTGACCTTGTTTCTTCGACACCGTGATCTCGCACCCTTTTTCTCTGGGCTAGCTACAGATGGTTTTGCAAGTTGCAACGGTATTCATAATTTTTCTTATCACAGCTCCGGAGTTTATTAAATTATGTAGGGAAAGAACATCAATAAATTGTCCAAGCAGTGTGGCAGCACGTGGTTCGATAACATCAGGTAAGACAACTTTTTACCTCCACAGAAAAAGCTCGCTCATGCTACCAGCCTCCTACCGCTGCTTCGGAAAACATCTTGCACGTCAAGTCAAGCAGCAAGGAACAGCTAGATATTACCCAATGTATTTTGACAAATCCAATAGCACTGAAGTGGCAGATTAAAAGAATGTGCAAGAAGTTAATATTATACGTACTTTTGATACCATGGCAAAAAAAAAAAGAGAATTGAGTTGATATTGCCTCCGGTTGACAGCCCGACAGCTTCTATGATCTCGCTGTTAGTCTAATGCCGTAAATTTAATTTTGAGGTACGTGTCAGTGTGCAATGTTATTGCTCAACCAAAAAATGCATAAAGAGCTAAACAACAAACGTGAAGGAGACTTCCGAAACAAAAGAAGTAGAGTGTAACGTCCCGATTCAAGGAATCGGACAAAACGTTATACATGTAATTTAGACATGGCAGCCCTTCCCTGTTGTTTTTCTCTTCCACCTAAATGAGAGGGCTGTAATGGCCGACCAAGGCTGCGCCGCCGAGGCAGACAAAATAGTGCTATTGCTTGTGTGGTTTAATCATAATCGCAAGAAGTAATTTCTTCTTTTTTTTGCTTTCGTAAGTCAACATTTGCACTCAATGTGGACCCATTTACGAAACAACCTATCGGTTCTGTGAATTCTATTTATTTCATACCTTTTTCATTGGCGCAACATTATTTATTACATGAAAAACACAAAATAGATTTAGGGATAAGGATCAATTCAAACATTCAAAACAATAATGCGTCAGCAGTAAGGATCAACACTACCTAGAGCTCCAGCCTCTCCAAATAATATTAGGGTCAATTTCAGTCCTTCTGAACTGATAAATATTGGGGCAGGTATTCTCGAAAATACACGGGCAGTGCTCGAATATCAATCGACCACACGGGACGCCCATTAATGGTGGAGCACGCATACTCAAACTGAAGGCAGTTTTCCGGAACGAAGTGTTTCGCGTCGTTGAAATGAGGCGGCCGTAACAAATGACAGGGTACAAATGAATAGAAAACACGGGGAATGCGGGAGATGGAAATTCAAGGTGATGAGCGAAACGAGATATAGATGAACGCAGAAGCCAACGTATTCGGCAAGTGGACTTGTCTTTTTCAAGGCGACATATGCTTTCCTCAGCACAGTGTATATGGGTGGGGTTCTTCGAAAAGGGGCGAGATGGTAAGGCGGGTGGGCGAGGTTTTTTGATGGCGAGAGCATAGAATTGAAAAGAAAGATGTCCTACTCATAGTCCCTGGAGGCATGTGAGGTGGCTCCGCGTGTCAGCCGCCTGATTTGTACCTGTGGGTTCCTCCTTCCGTGGAAACGGCCTGGACGATGGAGGGGTGGAGGTGGGGGGTGGGGTGGGGGGGGCATTATCTGCGCTGCTGGACGTCAGTGAACGATGGTCTCTCTGAAAAGAGAGAATAAAAGAAGCGGCAGAAATGGTGCTCGTTGAAAAGAAGATATAAATAAAAGAACGAAAGGAATGATTGGAAGAAAAGGGAGGTGGGAGGTCGAAATATTATTGGCAATTCGATAACAAAAAGCAAACAAAGAACCAAATAAAAGATAACTCAGTGCTGTTGCCTATAGTTCTAAATTTAGCATACGGAAATTTAGCTTTCAACCTAGTTGGTTGAAATGCTCCATCACGGCATTGGCAAGCTCTTAGCTGTGTCCGCGTGATGTCTGTTTAACCTGGCGTTTATTATTCATCCCGTTTCACAGATATATTCTTTCTTAGAGAAGGAACATTAAAGTATATAAATTACATCAGAAATAGTCCAACTAAAGCTGGCTTTGAGTTCGTGTGCATGGCTACTTGCGGTGCTTTTGACTTTAAGGTCACGTTGAAGGTGCTTGCAGGTTTAGCACCTAGGGGGAGGCTATGTTTTTTATCACGGGGGAAGGAGGCTGGAAACACCATCCCCAACGATCGAGACGGGACTCGCCTTCCCGCCTCCTTCGTCTTCATACAAGATCCCACAATATTCAAATGTGCGCTTTCTCACCACCTATACTAAACAGCTTGCTGTTATTACTTTCGCTATGCGTTCATTTTTTTTTCATTCTCACCCACTCCTTTCTGCAACGCCTGAGCGTCCTTGAAGGTAAATAACTGAAATGGAAATGATCACAACCGGAACAGTGTCCTGTTGTGCTAAAGCCCAAGTCGAGCTGAGTTGAAGTAGAACAAAACAGAAGCCGGAGAAAACACGGCAAAGTTCCAAAAGTGCCTGTGTGCCTCAAAAGTGAATAACTTCGCATGCGCGGCGACGGGTGGCCCTCTGCGGCGACCATTAATCGTCGAGGCGAGCGCTCTCACTGAAGTCCCCGCAGTTCGTAAGCGTGCTGGGTTCCTACTTGATAAGGATGCTCACCTCATGGGCATTGACCAAGATAAATTGCCCACTCGCGTTGAATGCCGATCGTCGTAGAAAGCGAACAAGGCGTACACGCCTCGCAAAATGAGCTCCCATTTATCAGCCAGCGTCCTCGGCTGCGAGAGGAACGAGAACGCTGTCGGCCGATTAAGTGAGCGGCTCTTTTATTGCAACCACGGGGGGGGGGACCTGTCTTTCAAGATCTCTTCTCGGTGCGTTCCTTTTGTGATAACGCATTCACGACAAGTGGGCAATCAATCAAATATTTATTGAATGAGGCAGCACCTAAATTGATGCTTTTGCTCACGAACCAATGCGCGAAAATTATGCTGAGTGTGTTGGACAAACATTGACCAAATGCGAAAAAAGGCGCAATCTTCAAGCCTCTAAACTAATTCTTTGTGTTATGACACCAATATAACTAATGCAACTTTTTTCAGAATGAACTATAAAGCCAATGATACATATGAATCATCTCAGTAAATTGAAACTCCGGCAGTAACTTCTACTTTAGTATTTGTATGGCGAAATAAGAGGAATTATGTTTGAATTTTGATAATACGCCGTCACAGTATAAAAGATAAAGGCCTAAATTTTGAAACATTCCTTACGACAGCCTTGATCGTCGTTAGGCCACATCATTTAAATTTCACTATTATCGGGGTTAGGGCACATGTCTTAAAGAATTGTGGCCACATGGCCACAATTCTTAAACCTTCCCACATTCCCCAATCCTTTCCTAGTAGCAGATACCGCGGCGAAGACAGAGTGTAAACTTCCGGGTGAATGTGCGAGGACGGTACAAACAAGGTGAAAAACTCGTCCCGTCCTCGCGGAGTTCACCCAAAAGCAAATATGTGCCAGCAAGCCCAGCTAGAAAACTTCTTTGCGCACTGCGACATTTTACTGATTTTGGGACCGGCCTAAGTCGTACAGAAAGAGCTTATAATGTTTTTTTTGTGTTTCTTTTTTTTGCCGCAGCGAATAAGTAACTGTCCTGGTGTCCTTCCTGTCATGCGGGCGTTACACACACGATTGTGTCATAAGCGCAAATATTGCTTGTTGACTCTATTTCGTTGATACCCCTGATGTAACTCTTCGGAGAACTCCAATTTGATGCTAGACCTGCCAAATGTTTTGCGATACATTGATTCCGACAGTGCACTCGCTAGGATCTGCATTTCTTTTATCACATGCTACGGGTGCGCGAGAAGACACTCACTTACTTGGCTTTGCTAATCTCCCACACCATGGGATTGCTTACTGCTTATCGAAAGACTGGTATGTAGCACTCGTAAACTACAAGGTTAGCAGCATATTGATAGCACACAACGTTTAGCATGCTGTTTAATTCATTGAAAGAACGCAACATTTTGTGATGATTCTTTTAAACAGGCCCGTTAGTATTATTACGATATCATTGAGCGATGCGCAAGAGACGAGCCGCCGCGAAAACGACGATGAAGTAATCCGATGGCCTTGGCGCGAGCGAGTGCCGGCCTGACTGCCTGGCTCCACTGAAAATAGCCTCTAAATAGCCTCTTTCGTCTGTATCTTTCCACAGGTAACGTTCTGGTGAAGATTAGCGATGCCCGTCCTCACCACGGAACTCCCTAATGGTCGGTACATCGAGCTTGTCACCATGCCTCTCGGTGACGAGCCCACCTCTCCAACGGCTTCGGCTTGCCCGACTGTTCCAATCGTCATGGGTGCCCCACATCGCGACCCAGGTGTGTTCTCTGGCCTGGAGGGACATGATCTTGACGACTGGATCAACCTCTATGAACACGCCGGAGCTAATAACAGGGGGGACCCAACGATTATGTTGGCCAATGTCATCTTTTATCTCGGTGACACCCCACGCGTGTGGCACCAAACGCACGACGACGAGATAACCAGTTGGGACAGTTTAAAAGAAAAGCTACGGAAACTGATCGGCGATCCCATTGGGCGAAAGCTTGCCGCGACAAAGGCTCTTGCGTATCGTGTTCAGTGATCTACAGAGCCGTACATTTTGTACATCCTCCATGTCTTGGCTCTGTTCCGCAAAGCTGACGATAATACATCCGAAGCAGATAAAGTGGCACATGTGCTAAAAGTCATCCCTGACGACGCTTTCAATTTGCTTGTTCACGACAACGTCTCGGCTATCGACGTCATCATAAAGGAATGCTGTCACCTTGAACAAACTAAGAGCCGCCGTATCTCACACCACAATATGCGGCTACCCAACAATGCTGCTACGTCGACATGTGGGGGTCGACCACGTCAGACCACCACCTGTGACGACGTCGCCGGTATTGTTCGCCGCGAACTCGAGGCCACCTGTTCGCCAGCTTTCTCCACGACACCTCCCGATCAGCCAGCAAACACCATTGCGATGATTCAGGCCGTCGTCAAACAGCAACTTGAAAACATGGCTCTAAACTCCGTGTGTTCCACGTTTCAACCCAGCGTTCCCGAGTTCTCTAGTGGCCCATCTCGCCGCAACCCGTCAGAATGGCGTACCCCTGGGGCCGTATAACGTAAAACTATTCCAATATGTATTTATTCCAATCTCCTGAAATCGCATTTGCGTAACCACCAATGCAAGCATCGGGCGGTCATCCGCAGGGTTGTCTCAACAGACCGATCATACACTCTCCTCGTTCTAGGAGGTCACTTTTGTTTGCTTGAAAAATGAATAACATTGCCTACACTGAGCGGCTTGTCTTATCTAATGGGCTCACAAGAGGCGAGGAGCACGATCATGTGGAGAAGGATTTGATGGGGCCGAGCCACTGGACTGAAAATCGATAAACGGATGAAGAGGGTGGTGCTGGCGTCTGCGATTGGTCCGCTTTCCTCTACATAGCTTGTGGTGGGTTCTCGATAATCGCGGCGGCATGCAACGGAAGCTTAAGAACGATGCTAGAACAAATCATCAGCAAAGAAGAGTTGGCAGAACGAGGTCGTAAACGTGCCGAACGTTCTTGAAAACGTTACACGGCCACGCAGAAAGCTTTATTACACGGAAATAAACCAATGCTCTCCGGCAGGGGTGAGTAGTAGTGCCTGAGCGATTTGCTGCAGCAATCTTTTAATACTTTCGGAACGGAGCAGCCTGCGGCTATTCAAAGGAAAATTCACTTTGGTTCGGCATATTAATGCATTTTTAACGCGCACACGTCATGTTGACGTGGCAAGTTTTCGCGGTTTTCAGACGTCGCGTGACAGGCAGGTGAAGTGGGTGCAGCCTTAAAACTTTTGACCAATAGTCGAGGTCTCACGGCGAAAAGGAGTCGAATCAGAAATAACTATTTTTCTTTTGTTCGGTGCAATCATGCATAATCCGAGTGGACACGTCATATCAGATGGAGAGGTATCGCGTATTTAGTGACGTCGCGTGACAGAACGGCGAAGTGGGGGCGGTCCAAAAACGTTTGTGACCAATTGCGAGGTGTTGATTGCAGAATTGGAATAAAAAAAGTTTGGAATAGCTTTACGTTATACACAGGCCGATCTGCTTCCACTGCTGTCGCATTGGCCGCGTCGCTCGTCACTGCCGCAACCGATGGCCAACACCTCCTCGGACGTACGCCCCCGCCTATTCCCGCACCTCTGGACCTTCCGTTCTCTATACCACCCGCCATGAGCCCACTGCCGCTGGTGCTCCTGCTCCGAACCTTCGCTGCAACCCTTCGCACTCACCTGGACTCCATCAGTCTCGTTCGGCCCAACGCCGTCGATTCTCTTCACCGCCTTTCGCCTCCCGGATCCAACCGGAAAACTAGGCACTGCAGCTTCTGGAGGTGAAGCTGCGTCGTCGACCGTGCCCTCACATCCTCTGCTCACGTTACCTACGAACCGAAACCTTCTTGACGTTGACGGCTATCCTTTCATGGAGCCCATCGTTACAGGAGCACATGGTTCTATTATGAATGCTGCCTTCTGACGATGACTGAACAAGCTCCTTACCCCAGCCTCGGCACGCGTCATCAGCGTTGCGGATGGCGGTACTGTGCCTATCATCGGCATGTGTACGGCACCTGTCAGCATCGCCGGCCGCCACACTCCTGTCCTCTACACCGTGATGGCTCTTTGCCCTCATGACCTAATTCTGGGCCTCGATTTTCTTTCCGCGCATTCTGCTCTTATTCACTGCTCTGCCAGTACCCTTCGCTTTGATTTGCCGATTCTCACAGAACCTCCTGACGCACCCCAGTGCCGCTTACGCCTCACAAGCTTTCTTCGCTTGCCGCCAAAGTCAATAGCCTATATTCTCCACCAGTTCCTGATGGCGAGTACCTCTTCACTACTCTGCCCTACAGTATGACGTTACCGTGCCCCACAGTATACTTATTATTACTGCAAACTGCACTCCATGCCTATCTTTAACTTTGGATTAGCAAAGCAAATTCTACCCTGCCACCGTTGATTGTCTCGGCGACCAATACGTGGAAGCGTTATCGACCGACGGTTCTCGCAAACTTAGCATGCCCCTCGCGCCATCCTCGGGCGCCGAACACAACATAAACAATATGGTTGCGACGGACCTTTGCCAAGTATTATGGTTGCGTTGGCCCTTTCCAAATATTATCCTCCTACCGAGATATTTTCAACTTGGACGGTCGCTCTTTAGGCCAGACACTCGCGGTCAAGCATCGGATACTTACTGGCGACGTTAAGCCTATTTACCGACCACCGTAATGAGTGTCCGCGTTGGAACGCCAAGTAATTCAAAATGAAGTGAACCAAATGCTAGATAAAAACATCAATGGGCCTTCTTCGAGGCACTGGGCGTCACCTGTGGTGTTGGTTAAGAAGAAGGACGGCATTTGGCGCTTCTGTGTAGAGTGCCGTTATCTGAACACCTTTACTAAGAAGGACGTCAACCGGCTCCCACGTATAGACTTCAACCCTGATGCCTCCACAGAATTGCGTACAGATGCCAGCGGTCATAGCGTAGGTGCCGTCTTAGCCCAGCGTCAGCATGGCCAGGATCACGTTATTGCTTATGCGAGCCGCCTCCTAGCACCGTCGGAGCGCAACTATTCCTTTACGGAACGAGAATTCCTTGCTGTTGTCTGGGCGGTTGCGAAGTTCCGTACTCACCTTTACGGTAGCCCTTTTTCCATAGTCACTGACTATCATGCCCTCCGCTGGCTCTCACCGCTAAAAGATCCTAAAGGCCGGCTTGGTAAATGGACTTTAAGGATGCAAACATTTTCGTATTCCGCTGTTTACAAGTCTGGCCGCCTGCAGTAAGACGCTGACAGCTTGTAGCGTTACACTGTTGACGACACTGACTCATTCAATATTGCCAGTGCGTCTTGCATATTCTCTGTATCACGGCTGCTTCATTTCGCCGACGAGCAACGCCGTGACGCCTACATCAGAGCACTCATAGACCGTTTTGAGCACTCTCCGGCCGATGCTGCTCTACGCCTCTTCGTCGTCCGCGCCGGTACTCTCTACCGTTGTGACCTTCATCCGAACGGCTCTGAGTTCCTACTTGTAATACCTAAACACCTCCGCTGAACCGTTCTAGACACCTCCGCTTCACGACGCACCAACAGCAGGACATCTCGGCGTATCTCGAACCTATGACCATGTAGGTCGCCGTTTGTTCTGGCCAGGCCTTGCCTGTGCCGTATGGCATTACGTCGCCGAATGTCAACTTTGCCAACGACGCAAAAAGGCTTCCCAGCTCCCCGCTGGTTGCCTGCAGCCGCACGACATCCCTTCCGAACCCTTCCATCGCGTCGGCTTAGACCTTCTCGGCCCATTTCCAGAACCTTCATCATGAAACAAGTGGGTTGCAGTCGCGGCGGACTACGCGACCTGCTACGCCGTAACCCGTGCTCTTCCGACCAGTTGCGCAACTGATGTTGCGGACTTCCTTCTACATGGTATCGTTTTGATTCATGGTGCCCTCGTTAATTGCTAACAGACCATGGCCGTGCGTTTTTGGCCATCATCATGCGTGCCTGTTCAATACAGCATAAGTATACCACCTCCTAGCACCCCCAAACGAACGGCCTCACTGAGCGTTTGAACCGCACCCTTACATACATGTGATCCAAATACGTTTCGGACAAACACCGCGGCTGGGACTTTGCTCTACCTTTCGTTACCTTTGCGTACAACTCTTGCCATCTCGAAACTGCCGGCTTTTCCCCGTTTTAGCTCTTGTATGGACGCGAACTGACTCTGCCACTAGACACTGTGCTTCCGTCGGCCACAGCTTCAACTAGCGATTATGCCCGTGATGCAATCGCCCATGCTGACCATACTCGCCAACTTGCGTGCGCTCATCTACAAGTGTGTCAAGACAAAAAGAAGCAGCATTACTACCTCCGTCGCCGTGATGTCCATTTTGTACCCGTCACCCTCGTGTTGCTTTGGTCACCATCGCGTAAAGTTGGCCTTTGTGAAAAATTGCTTTCTTGTTACACAGGCCCATATCGCGTACACCGCCAAGTGACCGATCTCACCTATGAAATCGTTCTAGCCACGCCCGCTACGTGCTCCGCTGTAACAACCAGTGACATTGTCCACCTCACCCGACTGAAGCCCTACAATGCTCCACGCGCTTTGGATATTTAACAGCACCGTGACGGTGCTTTTGCCGCCGGGGGGCGTAGTATTACGATATCATCGAGCGATGCTCAAGAGACGAGCCGCCGCGAGAACGACGATGTTGTTCGGCGCCCTTGGTGCGAGCGAGTGTCGGCTTTGCTGCCTGGCTCCAGTCTAAATATCCTGTAAATAGGCAATTTCATCTGTGTCTTTCCATACGTAACAATATGATTTTCTGAAGTGGAGAATGAAGACTATAACACTATTTCTGGCTTCCTTTTGTGAGCAATGTAATGCGCTAGTGAAAAAGGCGTAGCGCCCGTACGAAAACCGTGCAGCTTTTTTTTTTGTTTCCAAGTCAACAAACGCTAAAAATGTGATTCGATCTTAGTTACGTTGCCGAAGCGTTCTATTGCGATGTTACGTTATGTTTAAAAAATAGGGCGACTTCTAGCTCATAGCTGCTTAGCGCGGAACATAGAACACGTTTCGCAGACGCAGGTGTGTTTCCAAATGCTACAGACGAAAACATAGGTGATGTCCCGCTATACGGCCGTGTACAGGCCATTATTAAGCAAGGTTTGCAAGCCGAATCTATTCTCAATAAAGGCAATGACGTAACATTGAAATAAACATCTCCTTTGTGACCTGGCGTCGCACTGATGTGCATGTGACGTACACACAGGCGCTCATACATATGTATATTTATTATGAACGAGAATAAAGGCAACCGAAGGCGCAGATTATTCAGTCCACTCATAAGAAGCGAACGAGGAATGACATCATCAGTACAGGGATAATTATTTGCAGTTCTTGACTAAATTACAGAAATAATAAACGAATGTAAATGAAAGTGGATTAAAAAAAAACAAATAGCCACAGGTGGTATACGAACCCACGTCTCCGTATTACGCGTGCGATGCTTTTACCAACTGAGCAACTGCGGCACCGCTTTCAAGTGGGAGTGTTAGCCAGTGCCCCAACTCGCGGTCACAGCGGTGCATGATGACCATCCTAATTACCGCATGTGTCACGCTGCTTGTGAACATTTTCATTGAAGGCAACTGGTCAATAAAACCACACATACTAACTGGTGGCATCAAAGTTGCGAGGTTCGTGACACTGGGTATGCAATGAACGAGAAGAACAACACACAAGGGCCATTGACCATGTCGGGGCCATTACCAGTTTATTTCACGGCCTATTCAGGTTAAAAATGAATTTCAGGAAAATACATTTGGTGTAATTTCTTGTTACAGCGAAAGCTGCATATTACTACCTTTCCGTAGTTTTCTTCGGCGTCCGGCGTCAGAAAAAATCATCATGTGGGCCGAGCGTGGTGATAGTGCAGAAAGAGTCCAAGCTCAATGGCACATACGCCTGTGGAAGGGACTTAAAAATTCTCGGCGCCAACTACACAAACGCGTTAGTGCCACTGCTTGCGCGTTCGTCGTCGTGATCGTCTTCCACAGCTGACTCCGTTGCCGCTGGTCATTGCAGCGTAGAATTCTCTTTTGTTGTCGTAACTGGGAGGACGCATCTACGGCGGTATGAGCCATTACGAGGGTGGGAGCCATTAAAGAGCAGCGTTATCGATGGGGCGGACAAGTATAGTTCGTACACCCGAAGAACAACATGCCTACGAGAAGTGCTGGAGGGAACAGCAACGAGAAAATAAACGGCGCCGGCGCAAAACGACTGCCGACAAAGAACGTATCCGCGATGCTGAACTAAAACGACAATCGCAAGCTCGGGCACCTCCGAACGAACAACGACGCCAGCCTCGCAACGCAATACGGTGGTCTTACTAAATACTGCTACTCTATCCCCATGATACTCATCACGCATCGCCGGACGTGCGTTGATTTAATTCCAGCCAAGAACCTCTCAAGGGTGGCAGTCGAACCACTGAGTGTACATCACAGTGATCATAAAGTAATCGTGGCTACCCTGTGAAAATAAAGAATCTCATAAAACATCAAACACTGTCGTTACCTAATCATCCCTTCAAACACATCAACTCCCATCATCAGACACTTCAAACAAATGACAACCATTTTACTCCATGAAGATGAAACGGCAGCGAAAGCTGACAACATGTCAGAGCTCTCAAACGACAAGTAAAGTGCTTTCGATGCCATTCCATCTTCACAGAGAAGAAGGGTTTCTATTTTTTTTTAGTTTTAAACCTAAATGTACTCAACTAAACTAATAAAAAAACGCTGAAGCCCAAATATAAGGGATCAGACCACTTATCCCGTGTCTTCAGGGAGAATGTATGCATGTGACTGCTGTCTCGTGTGACTCCATAATACGTGTTACTGATTCCGAATATCTCAGAAAACGTGTAGAATCTAAGTCCTGCTGAATATTTTGCAGACACCTAACAAGAGACCATATAGTATTTATGGAGACTAAGAATTCACATTCTTTTTTTCGGCAAACAAATTTATAATTAGACAACCTCACCGTGCCGTTTTCGTTTTTGAATCGAGGTTAAGTGTTGTACTGCTACAAATCATTCCTCTAACATCGGGCGACGTGCTGTTCCTGTGTTTTATTAGGGTTAAGGTCATGGTATGCCATATGCGAGGTCTGTTAGAAAAGTATCCTACCTTTGGCCGAAGAAAAAATAAACTGGCATAAATGGATCGTTGGAAACCTAGTCACCTTCAATGTAGTCTCCTTCGGACTCCATAAACTTCTCCCAGTGGTGCTGCCATTGTTGGGAGCATTCCGAGAAGGCCTTTTTCGGAATGGAGTTTAGCTCAGCCGCCATTGCAGCCATAATGTCTAAAATTGCGCTCCTTTCAATGGCCTCTTGATTTTGGGAAACAGCCAGAAGACGGAGGGAGCCATATCAGGAAAGTAACGAGTATGTTGAAGTAGATAAGTCTGGTTTTTCACCGAAAAAGGGCCTGAATCAAGAGCGAAGAATGTGCAGGAGCATTGTCCTGATAGATGCGCCAATTTTCTTCTGACCACAACTCCGGTCTCTTGTGCCGCGCAGCATCACGTAGGCGACAGAGGACATCCCTGTAGTACTCTTTGGTGATTGTTTGACCCTGTAGTGCTGCGTACTCGTGGTGTACCACTCCACGGGAGTCAAAGAAAGCAGTCAGCATCACTTTGATGTGGCTGCGCACTTGACGAGCCTTCTTTGGTGTTGGTGACGTGGAATGCTTCCACTGTGACGACTGGGATTTGGTTTCCCGGTCACACCCGTACACCCAAGGCTGGTCACCAGTGATTATGGTGTTCCTGAAGTCAGGGTCACTGTTTGTGGAATCCAACATGTCCTGTGAGACTTCAACACGAAGTAGCTTTTTCTCCACCATGAGCAGCTTTTCTCCAATTTCGCTGCAACTCTCTTCATGGCCAAATCTTCGGTCGTAATGGAATGTGCCGAAAAAATGCTGATGCCCACCTCTTCCGCAATTTCTCGGATAGTCACACGACGGTCCCGCATCACGGCAGCGTTCACTTCGGCAATACCCTGGTCATTTCAGCATGTTGATGGCCGACCGGAGCGTGGCTCACTCTCCACCGATGTGCGGCCGTCTTTAGACCGGTTGTACCACTCCTTAATATGTGTGCTCCTCAGAGCATCGTCACCGAAAGCCGTCTGAATCTTCCGAATGGTTTCCACTTGGCTGTCGCCCAGTTTGTGGCAAAATTGGATGCAGTAGCACTGCTCCCGTCGCTCCGCCAATTTCTTGGCCTTAAAAAACCGACGAGAGAACTGCACACTTCCTCACTCAAACGCTGCCTCTCAGCGACGGACGCTATCAGCAGGCGGGTAAAAATTCGCGCATGCGCACGAAGGTTCAAGGTCGGTCTACGCAAGCGTGCTTGTTTCATATCCATCGGATGTTCGCAAAGAAAGTTAGTTTGGATCTTTTTCTAACAGACGCCGTACAATCACCTTTCTGTTGTTTATTTTAATTTACAACCTCCTCAGCTCACCGAATGTCCAGTTGTGAATGGCGCTAAATATATAAGTTGATCTAAATAACCATCTTTATTTTTTTATTACGGACTCGATGCAGCCTTTATATGACAGTTATCTAGAAAAAAATGTTCCCATTTAACTCAGTATTCAATGGTCGTTTTTTAAATGCGTGACATTTCTATGCGTACACAATGAGGAAACTCGTCCGTTGGTCCTTCACGCAAGACGAATCGCTATAAAGAAAACAATGGATGAAAAAAATGAGTTAGGAAGGACAAATAGAGACGGTGGTGTGTTTCGACCCTTTGACCTCACGCATATATATATATATATTAATAATAATATTTGGGGTTTTACGTGCCAAAACCGCTTTCTGATTCTGAGGCACGCCGTAGTGGAGGACTCCGTAAATTTTGACCACCTGGGGTTCTTTAACGTGCACCTAAATCCAAGCTCACGGGTGTTTTCGCATTTCGCCCCCATCGAAATGCGGCCGCCGTGGCCGGGACTCGATCCCGCGACCTCGTGCTCCGCAGCCCAACACCATAGCCACTGAGCAACCACGGCGGGTGCATATATATAAATGTATGGCGATGTGTACATGTGTACAGGGTGACCGCGTTGCACCCTCTAACAAATGTTATCGCCCAGCGCAGGACGTCTTCACGTATCGGAAGTTTCTCGAACGTTATCGATGTTTCTACCCATTGTCTGGTGTCACCGAACCTTGTGTAAGCTGAGTGCATGAGCGACCCGAATTCTGTAGCACTTTCCGGAAAACATGCTGGCACCAGCGATTACTCTGGAATCATCGATTACTCATGTATAAAAGCCGGAGCGCTTGAACCACACAACAAATTTTCGACGATCGCCGACTGTGTTCGCGGGCTGTCGTTGTACTCTGAGTGTAACCTGTTTTTGAGGGCACAGGTTCGCCAAATAAAGCACTAGTTTCCTCACGGTTCTGCTGCTTTCATTAGCGTCCTTCAAAGTCACTACTACGAGACAGTATTGTACCGGCAGTACAAAACAAACGTCGAAAGAGAACAATCTTTAATAACGTTTTGTTGAAAGATTTGGTGATGATTGAATAAAAGTAATTTCTAGAACTATGAGTAGAGCCGACATGGCGCATTTCAGACGTAAGGAAAGTGCAAATTTTCCGAAAATTTAGTGCCAAACACGCTACATGCCCAATGCGTTTCTGTGGTCGCGGGAGGCGCCTTCCGTTGGGGCGTTCCTTCACCGTCCAAATTGCCACCGACCTGAGAGGGCACATGCGCTTAACGTCGTACAATGCAAACAGATAAACGCTCAATGAGCTGATCAGAATGATAAGGAGTGATGAGACGTTTTACGAGTCTCATCATGGTTGATAATGCTTCGACGCGGATGGACGAGGTGCTAAAGAGCGATAAAGGCTTAGAATGGTCGCATCGATTCTGACAAGGCTAATAAGCACCGATAAGGGTTGACAAGAGTCGGATGAACTCGGATAAGTTTGATAAGGACCGATGACGGTTGTATTTAGTCTGAAAGGGTTGATAATGGCCGATAAGGGTTTGTGCTGGTCGGACAACGTTTTATACCATTCGCAATAACACCCATCTCCGTGGAGAGGATAAGTGGCACAATGCCTACGTATACCTAGACAACACCCAGAGGAGCTTCTGCGTGAATATTTACTCAAATCAATTAATATTTCATTAGATCCACTCGGGAAATGTTGCCTAGAAGTGCGTTAGCTTGGATGAGTTTGCATGACTTCATAATGTTGCTGCATAGCGAGAAAAAACGAGGACACATGAGAAGAGCGGACAGTACAATCACTGACTTCAAGGTGAATTTATTACACAGGAGTCAGGAAAAGAAAGACAAGAGTTAACATCACGCATGCGCGCTCACATGTGCAGACGATAGCGTTCGTGGGAGAAGGACACCAAATTTTTCCAGCAGATTAGCTCCACTTTAGAAAAGAGTTAGCGATGGTTGGCGGACGCCCATGTTGCTCTTTATCTTGGTAATTGAAACTTCCACTATATATCTTGTTAATTGAACACCGTGCTTAGAACGCACTGAGGCATCGGCAAAAACTTGTCCAGAGCCTTATTCACGGCAGTGTAACGCAATGTGAGAAGAGGGGGGCCCCTTCAGAATGTTGTGCTGCTCTATGAGCCATATGTTTATGCGGCGGACCATTTGCCCCATGTGGCCGTGCATTCCCATTTGCATTTTGCACATAAGAATGCTAGAGTGTTGTGCGGTATGTTTATCAAGCAGATCATTCGCCGTATTTGCCTCGGCGCAATATACATTACAGTTTGAAGTGGCCGCTCGTCCTGTCTCCTCGTGTGTCCTCGTTTTTTCGCGCTGTGCAGTAACATAATGAAATATTGCTATGTTAAGACCTGTTTACGTTTGTCAGGTGAATGAAACGATGTGTTAGGTATGCTATGCTGTAGTTAAATTTTCTTAGAGACGTTGCCCAAACTACCCGTAAGTTCACCTAGTTCTGTATGGCAAAATATAAATATGTGCGCCTAAAGAAACAACGCAGCAGAAATATCGCCCGCCATATAAGCACGGCAGCTCACCCTTATCGGCCAAACAAGGAACAATGCGGCGCGCACACGAGTGTTTCCAATACATATCGCTAACCCTTGGTCACAAGTTTGTTCTGGTTGCCAACTTAAGTAGATTTCAAGGCAGTATTGCAAGATTCCTTTACAGACTGAGAATTCGCCCCACTACTTGACCGATTTTCCTAGAGGCCGCGTACAAAAACATTTAGCGCACCTGCATCACTTTCCCGAAGCTGGACACGCGCTAGGATTAGGAGCCGTAGATGGACCTATCTCCGCGCATTGTTCCCGAACCGCTTTGCCTTCCATCCATGTGGCTTCCGACGAATCGCAATCGATTGCGCCTGTTCTAATCAGCCGCAGAAAGGAAGCCGGAATGGCCGCGCATCTGGGCACCGTGGTGGCACGCGCGCAATCAGGTGTTTGTCGGCCATCGAGCCACTTCATGTTCACGCCACTTCCTTACCTAACGAGCAGTTTGTGCACACCCCCGCTTTTAGTAGAAGTATAGGCACGAATGTCTGCATATCTAGCATTTGAAGATGGTGCCATAAACCGTGGCTCAGCCATCTAAGCTGTCGATACAGCTTTCTGTTGCTCAGTACGTACTAAACAAAAACTTTTTTTTCCAACGTGAATGAGGCCCACGAATACACGTAAATTGCCTCGAGCGGCCAGTCGCGCGGCAATATCGCGTGTATTCACGGGCTGCTTTGACGCTCGCGAGAACTTTTACGTAACAAGTATTGAGCAACGGGAAGCTGTATCGGGATTTTTCATGTTCCTCTACAATTTTCTCATTGACAATTTTAATCTAACTACAATACCCTAGCAGTTGGATAAGTAATTAAAACTAATTATCTAAATATGTGGAAGGAAAAACATAATATGAGCATGTCGAAGCTTCGGCAAACAACATCACCTTTGTTCTGTCCAGCTATGTGGCATTCGCACATCTCTCGCAAAAAAGAAGCGGCATGAAGGAGGAAGATTCGGTCAAGTTGATTAAGAGCCTTATAATCAGCCGGATTACGTACGCCCTCCCATATTACAACACAAACAAAGGCGAACAGGACCAGGCCAACGCCATCATAAGGAAAGCATTCAAAACAGCGCTTCACCTGCCGGCCAACACCTCGACAGAGAAGCTCCTGGCCCTCGGACTCCACAACACGTTCGAGGAGCTCAAAGAAGCACAATTAGGGTCACAGCTACTCAGACTCCAGCAGACTAACACGGGCAGAAAGCTCATAAAAAAACTGGGGCACAAAGAAGTTGAAAGGCAAGACCAAAGAACGGCAAACCTACCCCATGAGTATCGCAGCACTATCAAGGTAGGGTCCCTACCAAGAAACATGGACTCGAATTTACACACAGCCAGGCGGAACGCTAGGGAAAAATATGTAGAAAAATACGTAGCAACAAAAGCAAACACGGTGTACAGGGAGGCCGCGGTATATCCTCGAGAACGAAGAGAAACAGAACAAATAGTTCTCGCGGCAGTAATGGACTCGGACTACAGGGAAATCGCTTGCGCGTCGGCACGGGATTGTACGGTAACCGAGGGAGAGGAAATGGCTGTTGCTCTAGCAGCTGTGGAGGGCTACCGCAAAAATAGATCCCTTATAATTCTAACAGACTCCAAGGAAGCATGCCGAAACTACATTAACGGCAGAATCGGTCAAAAAGCGCTCCAAATCTTCCTCCGCGCTGGCCAACAGAATAAACACATTATACTCACCATCTTTTGGGTACGTGGGCACACTGAGATTGAAGGCAACCAAAGGGTTGATAGGATCGCTCGCGAGCATGCAAACCGAGCGGACCTAAACAGAGATCCTGAGGATTTCATGACAATGATCCCAACGTACTCTGACATACTAAATTACCATAGAGGGACGAGGATCAGATATCCCCCGCCCCACAATACACCCACTCAACAACAGGCAGTTTACTGGCGAAAGCTGCAGACAGGAACTTTCCCAAATTTACACATACTATGTAAAATGTTCCCAAGTCAATACAGGGCCGCATGCCCGTGGTGTGGTGCAATACCCACACTTTATCACATCACGTGGGAGTGCAATACGAATAAGGAATTCCACAAAATAGAAAATCCGAGCGTGGAGCAGTGGGAGAGCGTGCTCTCCATGGGCGACCCTAGCCGCCAACGGAAGTTGGTGGATCATGCCCGACGAGCAGCCACGATCAGTGGTGCCGTGGAATAGGGGCGCCAACCATGCAGGCCAAAGATCTTCATCAATGAATAGAAGATCAAGACATCCGGCCCGACCGCTTAATTACTCTTTCTAGAGTAATAAAGTTTACTTGCTCCTCCTCCTCCTCCTCTAAATCTTGGTGCATCAAAGATGGGACCCCCTATATATCTGTGTGGGTGTGCGAACGAGAAGAAAGGGGGTAACCGAGGGGCTCGATTTTTATTCATCATATCATAAGAAGCCAGCAATGACACCAAGGACATCATAGGGGAAATTACTTGTACCTATTAATTGAATTAAAGAAATGATAAAGTAATGGAAATGGAAGTGGATCCTGAATAAAAATCGGGCCTCTCTCTTACAACCCATTCTTTTCGTTCATTACATAACGAGGGTCTCGAATCCGGCGCAACTGACGCTCTCATGTAACATATGCGAGTTATTGACCAGTTGCCGTCACCCGAAAAGATCACGTACTCGTGACGCCTGCGGCAGAAAGGATGTTCCACATCCGCTGCCATATTTTATGAGTGGTGGCTAAGGCTCCCACGGTCAATTCTAGGAATAAAGCATAAATACCCAAGAAAGTAAAAGGAAAATCAGCGCCGTGATAGCGCAATTGGTAGATAATCGCACGCGTCGTCCGAAGACCTGGGATGGTTCTCCACTTTCGGCAATGTGTTTTTTCATCCAGTTATCTCATCCAGTTAATTTCATCCAATGTGTTTTCATCCATTAATTTGTCATTAATTTAATTGAATTAGAAAGCACAAGTATTATCCCAATGGTTTCGATGGTGTCATTGTTTGTTTCTTATTATATGATTAACCAAAATCGGGCTCCTCGGCAAACCCCCTTTCTTCGCGTTTAATATATATATCAGAAGAGAGGGAAAGGTAAGGCATACACCGTCTTTTGCGCAATACAGGGCTGACGTTTCGACTCGTGGAGCAGCCTTTGTCAAAGTTTTGAAGTATTGACGGTGTGACAAAGACGCATCCACCATTCCTAAGGTGAAAATATATATCGTGGAAAAGGCAATGAATGTTGTGCTTCATTGGGCTGAAGTTGTATCTCCGCGACAAGCGTGAATTCTACATACATACATACATACATACATACATACATACATACATACATACATACATACATACATACATACATACATACATACATACATACATACATACATACATACATACATACATACATACATACTTTCCAAAAGACATTTTCACGTGTAAACGTGGCTGCGACGTAGAAAAGTGTGTCGCTACTATTCGATGCCATGATGTCGCATGGGCTAATTCCAGCCGAAGTTAAACATCACGTCGTGTCAGTGTTCACTGGGTGCATGGCCTGTGCCTATCACCTGACGATGCATGTTCGAAAATATTCCACATGACACTACGTGTGTTTGAATAAATACTGGTGGGAAATAATTCAATTTCAATACTGCAGGTGTCGTGGTGGAGTCATCTTTTATACTCGGCGCGTTGGCGTCGTTAGCATTAGGATGTACATCAATACATCAATGTCGGCGCGTGTGTGTAAATACATACATACCGGAGCACTTCGGCGCCAGTTCTGTGCCGGCACAGAGAAGGAAGTTCACGTTCGTGCGCGTCTCGATCTGTCGGTTTTTCGGGCTGTGGCTTCCTTGTGCTAGTGGCCCTTTTCCAGACGCCGCGCCCACGTTGCTGAGACGAACACGCCTGTTACACTTGGTGGAAGTGCCGGGGTAGTCCGTTTCCTCGTCCTGAAGCTCCGCAGCCGTACTTCAACATCTCCCGCTGCAATGACTGAGTACGCCTCTACCTCTCAAGCCGCAACCACCCTCGCGCCTGCCATGTGTGCTGGCTTGGTTCGTCAGCGTGACTCTTCGACATACAGCGGTATTAACGATCGCAATGTCGAAGATTGCCTGTCCGTGTATAAACGCTGTGGCGCTCATAACAAGTGGGATGACGCTGCCAAGCTGACTCACGTCATATTTTACCTGGCTGATGTGGCCAGCTTATGGTTTAACAATCATGAAGCCGATTTCATGAACTGGTCGGTTTTCAAGGAAACCCTCCCCTCGTTTTTCGGTCGGCCTGCCGTGCGCAAGCTTCGCATTGAACACCACGTGCGTGGCCGAGCTCAACAAAGTGATGAGACCTTCATGAGCTATACTGAAGACGTTATCAACCTCTGTAGACGGATGAATGCTTCAATGGCGGAAACCGAGAAAGTAAGGCACATCCTGAAAGGCATAATAATAATAATAATAATAATATTTTTTATTCACTTCAATTCGTACAACGTGCTCCAGCCTGCGTGACTGATGTACATCATAGATGACGATGCCTTCCATATGCTTGTAGCCAAGAACCCTCGGGCAATCACACAAGTAATCGAACTGGGCGAAAGTTTTGATGAGCTGCGTAAGGAGCGCCTTTGCACGCGTCGCACCACTATGCAATCCACAGAAATTTCAGCTTTGGAAGCCACCCGTACTGGAGCTGAATATTCCGCCCACCTGCCGCAAATTCAACAGTACATCCGCGAGGAAGTGGCCCACGAGCTCCCCCTTGTGACATCTGTTCCCGAGACCCCTACCACATTAAACAACCCGCTCCGTCGTGTCATTCAGATGCAAGTCGCTGAGGCATTGCCATCTCCTGCGGCGCAACGCACGTTACAGCGCCTCTCACTTACGCTGAAGCCGTGACTCGCTCATATGTGCGACCGCCACCAGCGCTAAGCAGCCCAGTCACCAGCTTCTACTCGCTGCCACGTCCCAAACGCCCGGTTCACGTACCAGCGTATACCCACCTGCTGGACCCTCTCACAACAACCCATGGCGTACTCCAGATAACCGCCCAGTCATCTACGCCTTCGGTATCGATGGGCATGTTTCAAACCACTGTCGCCACCGTGTAGGGTATTTTCGCCACATCGCGCCTCGCTTTGATTACACACTTCAACGACCAGAACGCCATGTTGACGCTGACGCTTCGGACTCTTATTCACATCGTGCCACCTTCAGCTCACATCGGTCGCTTTCACCTCACCGCCGCTTCATTTCCCCCATGCTTCGGTGGTCCAATTCTCCGCCGAGGGAAAACTAACAGCCGCAGTTTCTGAGGCAAGAATTGGCCTCATACTTTGCCCCCTCATGTAATCACGGTGTTTATAGATGATGTCGCGACGAAAACTCTTGACACAATAGCTGCCATTTCTGTGATAATTGAACTACTGCGCCGCAAACTGGAAAAAAATGACGATACCAGTTTCCGATCCGTCATTACGGACGGTGAGCTCGCAGCATATTAAGCCTTTGGCCGCATGCTCCGCTCGTGTTTTGATTGAAGACGTGTTGTACATCGCCGAACTTGTACATTTGCGTGCGTCGCATGATGTTATCCAAAGCTGGGGCTTCCTTTCCGAGCATCATGCTGCAGGCGACTGCGCTCGTGCACAACTGGCCCTGTATCCGTTCAGTACAATAATCGCAGACCCTACGTACCCATTTCCTAAACTGGTTGTCGCAGCCAACGTCATCGTTTCTCCGTTCTCGGTGGCTTTATTGTCCATCCGCTGTGGCTCTATCACTGATTCATGTGCCTTTTTACGCCGTCTGAAGATTGTACCCGTCGCCGGAACCTGGTATTTCCGTTTGCCGTCGTCGAACTTGCTGATGGTGCAGCGCAGTTTACGCGTGCAATCCCTTTCCCGACCCTTTAGCTGTATGCCACGGCGAATGCCTCGGCCTTCTGGACACTTTTCATGTCATTTTCCCATCCCAGGCATTTTCTGATGAGGCACTGCTGCCTCTTGATGCAGTCATTTCTGCCACCGCACCCGCCAAGCGTGACCAAGACATCTTATCGCGCAGCATAGAGGACGCCCACACTCAAGCCCAGCGAAGCCAAGCAGTTCAACTACTGGGACGAATTTGTGCGTCTTTTTACTTCGACCAATCTTCCTTGCGGCGCACGTCTGCGGTTGTTCACCGTATTGACGCTGGTGGCCACGCTTCACTGCGCCAGCGTCCCTACCGTGTATGTTCGACCGAGCGCCACATTATCAGCGACCACCTCAACGGTATGCCGAAATTTGGCGTGATTCAAGAACCCCACAAGCCCTGGGCTTGTCCGGTCGTGTTGGTGCGTAAAAAAGAGGGTTCGATCAGGTTTTGCGGTGATTACCACCGACTAAACAAGATTGCACGCAAGGATGTCTATCTGCTACCGCGTATTGACGACGCCCTGGATTGCCTTCAAGGATCAGAATATTTCTTGTCACTCGATCTGCGCTCCGGCTACGGGCATTGCCCGTGGCTACAACCAACCGCCCAAAAACGGCTGTTGTCTCCCCTGACAATTTATATGAATTTAATGTGATGTCTTTGGGCCTTTGCAACGAAACTGCAACTTTCGAGAGGATGATGGACTCTATTCGCAGAGGACTCAAGTGGCAAACATGCCTGTGCTACTTAGACGATAAAGTAATATTTTCTGCAGATTTTTCTTCACATCACTGCATCTGAAAAAGTTCTCGGGTGTATCACTGCCGCAGGATTAGAGCTAAACTTGAAAAATAAGGTCATTTTGGCGCCCATAAACATACTATCTTAGGCAACGTAACCTCCAAAGAAGGCATCTTACCGGATCCTGCGAAGCTTCGTGCGGTTGCCATTTATCCCAAGCCCTGCACTCTAAAAGAGCTCCGTCGCTTCATCGGCTTGTGCGCGTATTTCCGGTGTTTCATCCACAATTTCGCCTCCATTATCGCCCCCTTGACACACCATCTTGTTGGCTGCACTGACACCTAGACTTGGAATCCCGAGTGTGATGAGTCATTTACAGCGCGTCGCCGAGACCTCACATCGCCCTCCAATAATGTGTCACCTTGATCCTACCGCACCTACTGAAACCCACACGAACG
This sequence comes from Dermacentor albipictus, assembly GCF_038994185.2. Classification (NCBI taxonomy): domain Eukaryota; kingdom Metazoa; phylum Arthropoda; class Arachnida; order Ixodida; family Ixodidae; genus Dermacentor; species Dermacentor albipictus. The sequence goes on along the minus strand of NC_091823.1, from coordinate 178,511,971 downwards.
CTAGTGGTGTCAGACTCGGTGCCTTACTCAACCAACGCAAGCGTGGCTTTGACGAGTATATTGTGGCATATGCCAGCCGTACGCCAACAAAGGCAGAGTCAAATTACTCCATAATGGAAAGGGAATGCTTGTCCATTGTTTGGGCAATCGGTAAATTTCGTACCTCCTTTACGGTATTAAATTTGACGTTGTCATCCCCCACCATGCCCTGTGTTAGTTATCGTCGTTGAAAGATCCCACAGGACGCCTCGCTCGCTGGGCTTTACACATTGAAGAATTTGATATTCGTGTCATTTATCACTCGGGAAGAAAACACTTGGACGCTGACGCGCTCTCCCGTTCGCCCCTACCTTCTGAGCCTGCCTGCTCAACCACTTCCCCCTGCGATTGGTCATCCCTTACCCTCACCGACATGCCGGTGGACCAGCGCAGAGACCCCTGCATCGCTTCGCCGCTTGACCATATATCTGTATATTCGCCTGACTTGCCCTCACGCACCCTTCGTCGTCAAGCTCCACACTTTGCCGTTCGCGAAGGCTTGTTGTACCGTCTTAGTTACTTAACTGACGGCCGTAGGAGGCTCCTTGCTGTTCCTCAGCATCTGCGTTCGGACATATATTATGGGTGCGATCTTGTACGCGTTCCAAAATAGAACGGAGGCGGTTCGTTCCACCGAGCCAAACACGATTCGTCGATTTGAACCGTGCCGAACGCCATGACGTCAATTGTGACGTGATATCTGCTTTCAATCATTCCGTGTCGTCTGCTATCGGACGAACGGAACGGAACATACCGCCCATTTTGTGATGTAAAGAACGAACCGCCTCCGTTCTATTTTGGAACGCGTACAAGATCGCACCCTTACAGCGTTTTCCACGATAACGCCCAATGTGGCCACGCTGATACATTCACGACGCACTCCCGTCTTCGCCTACGGAACTACTGGCGCGTCATGTATCGCTACCTTCGCCTCCAATACCTCCTTCAGTTCGGTCATGCCCTTCATGTCGGCGTCGCAAGACATCTCCTCACAACACCAACGGCCCTCTATGCCCATCGCCTTGCCTCGCCCGACCATTCGACCACGTTGCAATCGATCTTTTCAGTCCCCCTCCGAAGGCTCTTGACGGCAACCGGAGGGTAATTGTCGCCGTTGACCTCCTCACACGGTATGCTGAAACATCGGCGCTGCCAACCGCTACTACGAAAGACGTTGCTTACTTCTTTCATCACTTCATTCTGCGACATCGTCCACCACGTGAATTTCTAAGCGACTGGGGCCGCGTGTGTATTTATTTAGATTTATTTATTTCACAATACTGCAGGCCCGATTGGCCCAAGCAGGAGGGGCATGAAAACGCGAATCATAACAGCACGTACATGAAAAAAAAAGAAAACAATTACATTGCATGATACATACAACAGCATCACAAATAAAAGATGACAGAGCATAAATGAAAGCAATGAACATTAAAATTTCCCATCAGAAAATTGTTTCCTTTCTACATAAGAAACAAAATTTGAGGGGCCTGTTCCACGTCAGAAGATCGAAAAACCGGTTCAGGAAGCACGTTCTAATCAGCTATTGTTTGAGGGAAGAAACTATGTTTAAATGTGTTTGTTTTAGCAAATATAGGCTGTACTGAGTGTTCGCTATAATGGCGAGTCCTTCGAGTAGTGGATTGTCTGAGGAATGAGCGGGCAGCAATGCTAAGCTTTCCTGCCAAAATTTTATGAAGGAAGGAAATGCGGTTCAGTTTTCTACGTGTACTAAGCAACAGTAAATTATTATCCTTCATAAGCTGTGTTGGGGAGTCTGATCTTCTGTATTAATGAAAAATGATAGATACTGCCTTTCTCTGAACGAGCTCTAATTGATAGATGTCTTTCTTAGTGTGGGTGTCCCAAATTACGGAGGAGTATTCAAGTTTGGATCTCATGAATGTTTTATAAGCCAAGAGCTTAATATGGCTAGGAGTACGTTTTAATTTTCGTCTCAAGAAACAAAGCTTCGAGAATGCACTTGAACAGATCTCGGAGATATGAGTGCCCCAGGTTAATCGGTTGTTAAGAGTTATTTCTAGATATTTACATTGTGACACCTCGCTAAACCTCGTGTTTCTCGTGGTAAACCTCGTGCAACCTCGTGAAACTTCGTGTTTCTCTCAAACGTCAACGAAGCCCTCCTAAAGTATTGTCAGATTGTACATCGCACCGCCTAAGCTTACCATCCTCAAGCTAACAGCATGACGGATCGCTGGGATGTACATGTCCGACGATCACACGAATTGGGGACCGGGCACTTCCATTCAAAACCTACGCTTATAACTCTGCCACCCAAGCTGCCACTGGTTTCTCCCCTTTCTTTCTTCTCTATGGACGTGAACCGTTATACTGCATAGACACAATTCTTCCATACAAACCTGACGTCTCTGAAGCGAAACTTATTTCTGAAGAGACGGCTTATGCAGAAGAATGCCGTCAACTGGCGCGTTCGTTTAACACGCAAGACCAGACCCGTAAAAAATTTCGCCATGACGCCTCTTCATCTACAGATCACTATTCCCCCGGAACGCTGGTTTGGCTGTGGGTTCCATCCACCACTAAAGGCGTTTCTGCCAAGCTCTTCTGCAAATACCACGGTCCTTACAGAGTCCTAGAGCTAACATAGCCCGCGAACTATGTCACCGAGCCGGTCGAACCAGCTCCCGACAATAGTTTCCGAGGGCGCGAAACAGTTCATGTCGCACCGTGCCTAGGGTGGCAGGTGGGCTCCTTTCTACCAAGAGAGTGTTGTACTGCAGCACTTTGCCGCTACTTCTCTGCCAGCACAGAAAAAAAAAAAAAGAAGTTCACGTTTGTGTGTGTCTCGCGCTGCCGGTTTTTCGGGATGTGGTGGCCTTGTGTCAGTGGCCCTTTGCCAGACATCGTTCCCACGTTGCCTGTGACATTATATATATATATATATATATATATATATATATATATATATATATATATATATATATATATATATATATATATATATATATATATACTGGTACGGGGATGTTGGCCTATTACGGAAACAGAGAAGAAGAGAAAGCAAGAATAAGAACGCGAGACACTGGCTGCTGCGCGTTGTAGCTGGGCAACCATTGTAACCACAACGACTCTGCTTGTATATATGCTTTAAATACAGTCTTTCTATACTCCCATCTTCACCATAACAATATATATATGTATGTATAGAGAGAGAGAGAGACAGACAGACGAAGTTCTCACACATAATGGCACACGAAAAGCGAGCTGAGCTGAGCTTTTGAACTGTTAACCTACTTAAGCCGATAATACCCAACAAAGGAGTCAGCGTCAAAGAATGAGCGATATGTTTCTGCCTCCTCTCTTGCATCTTTTTCGGTGTAATTTATTATTTCAGCGAGCGTTCGCATTTCCCATCTCCTGTCACACGCAGCAATGCGCGTCGTTTATATTTTCTGAATAGCAAGCATCCGAAAGTAGGAGCTTCATATTTCATCCTGCAGGGAACGAAAAAGTGCTCGCCGTAAGAGGGCTGCTGCGCTTTACTGAACACCTCCTGACTGGAAAAATGTGCAGAAGCAAGGAAAAAGAAGTGGCTGAGCCTTGTATGCGTGCACCCATTTTAAGACAGGAGGCACAAACAGACGTAAGTTTTTGAAGCGTTTTAATTTTTAACTTCTTCTTTATTATTACTTGTTTTGCAAAGCATGCAATGTACGTTGTTTTTACTGCGCAATGGTTTTGAGAGGCAATCGGAGGATCCACAGACTTGGCGGCGCAATTTTGTTTTCGTCATGGCTCCAATAACCTGACGGTGTCTAAACTAGCCAAGAAAACGGATAATGCCATCAGAGTCATACGGAGAGTTACCAACTGGCAGCAGGTTCTTGGAGAGTGCAATCTCGTGAGGCTGGTGCACGCCTTTGTGATGCGTCATGTTACCTACGTGGCGGCCATGCACAATTGGCAAAGATAGGAGATGGACCAGCTCAGCGCGTTCATCAGAAAGACTATCAAGAGGGTCCTCGGGTTCCTCATGTACACAAGCTCGGAGAGACTGATGCGTCTCAGCATGCACAACACGTTGGAAGAGCTTGCGGAAGGGCAGGACAGGGCCCAATACGCTAGGCTGTCCACCACCCAGGCTGGTAGGAATATGCTGCGGGAGCTGGGGTTTCCTGCAGCGGAAACCGAGTCTCGCTTTTGCGGTCTCCCTCGGGAACAGCGGAAACGCACTATCGTCGCTCTAATGGTACGCAACGTTCATCCCAAACATAACATGGGTCGGAGACGAGCTAATGCCAAAGCTCTCCTGGTCAAGGCTCACAAACGAGCTCGGGATTGCTGCTTTGTCGATGCTGCATGGTACCCCGACGGGACAGCGTTCGTAGCGGTGGGAATCGATCAGAATTGGAAAATCACAAATTCTCTACTACGGCTCGAACGAAGTCGGCTGGGGTGGCGGAGCAGGTGGCGATAGCCCTGACCCTGCTGGATGACAGAAGCACCACAATGTACAGCGACTCGAGGCCGGCTGTCTGAGCGTTCGCCAAGGGCACGATTTCGGAGCAGGTCCTGCGGATTCTGCGAGACAAGGACATCAAGCCACACACGATTATCCGGTTCCCCGTACACATGGGGCAGATCGAGGGCGCACCGCCAAACCTCAACGATTCTGCCCACAGAGAGGAGGCGTCGACCGCGTAGCTACCTGGCTTCGTGGCGCCGAGTTTACGGACAATCGGGACCCTCCTTCCTCATATAACGAACTTACCAAACATTTTTGCTTGGGACGGAGACGATATCCTCCGCCACATAGCAAACTGGGCAGACCAGAGGCCTAACCTTCAGGTTACTCCAGGTCGGGGCATACCCTAAGCCCGCACTGTTACACAGAATCTATCCAGAGATACCATCGACCAAAACTTGTTAGCTGTGCTCAGACCTAGCAAACTTGGAACACATGCTCTGGTGGTGCCCCGCGTTACGCGACGGCATCACGTCGTCCAAATGGGAGGCTACCCTAAGCAGCCACGACCTTGAAGCACAGCTATGGTCTGTCTATTGGGCCCGTGATGCAGCAGAGTGGCTCGGCTTTTCTGTACCGACTTGGGAGCCGCCCGCAATGCGCTGACGCACGTTCCGAAGGACCAAAATAAAGTTTTACCATGCCATTCCATACCACACGGCGATGACGGTTTTTGTCCTTCCAGTGCGCGATCATTTTGACGTTGCTATGACGGCCACCAAGCGCATGGCGCTACTCCCGCACGAGCGGTGTTCGTAAAATGCGAGCAACTTGTTTTTCACGATTGCCCTTTCATGCGACACATTCGGTCCTCATGGTACTGTAGAGTACGCAGAGGTTACTTTTACTCATGAAGCTCGAGTTTGAGCGGGGCAACGTAAATCTCGTGACGGCCCGGTAAAAACACACAGATGCATCGCATGCAACGCCTTCAAGAAATTTACCATAGTGACAACTTTTTGCGAGAGATCAGTGCAGCGGATAGCAAGAGAAAAAAGAATCTGAAGGGCTGGAAACGACTTGATGAGTCCGTTATCTTTACAGCGATTGTAGGTACCGATAAAGTTGCAGAATGGAGGGGTTAACTGCGTGACAATTTTATTGTACTGCAATTAGGCATAAACGTAATGCGTTATTGGGACGACGTCGCGCACACAAGACATATTTATTTTTTAAGGCATTTATGTGCTTTACTGGGCGCTGTACGTGCCCTGGGCCATTGGTAAACCCTGCGATTCCCACTGTGTCCGGCCCCTCACCTAATTTCAGCATTATCCATAAATGTCGGTGAGTATTGCAAACGTACTACGCATTATCTATTTAACCTGCAGCCCTCCTTCACTTATTTCAACTATCCATTGATACACATGTGCAGCTCTGCATTCGAAAAAAAGAAAGATTTCCTTTTTTTTATTAAAGAAAACACTACGTATGCCGAACGTGCCGAAACTTATACAACCCCAAGGAGAAGTGCTTTTACGAGACTCATTTCCCGCTTCTTCAGAAACTCGTTTGCTGATTGCTGTATACGTCGACCAAGAATCTCGGGACAAGACAAATTATGCTACTTTCCGAAGAAAATTACAAGGAATGGACTATTGTGAGCCGCACACTAACAAGCGTGTGGAAAGCGTAAGCATTACTCTATCACTCGAGCAACTTCGCTGGGTAGTATCTGGTTATTTTCTCTAAGTATACTTGTACTTTAGCAAGAGACAAGGGAAATGAACTGTCACTAGCAGAAATAACACTAGCACCCTTGCCTGAGAGAGGGTCACCTTCAAAATCGCAGCAGCAAGTGCACCAGGGAGGCAAAAAAGGCATATACTGACTCCAACATGAGACCCGAGTGTTCGCCATCAATAGCACTGTTGCTAACTATATTCTGCTAGGGATACATACTGCTGGACTAATTGATACGTATTTCTAGCTAAACATCCGCGCATGAAGACGAGACAGCACAAGAGAGGTTACGAGACTGGCGCTTTGCTCAAACTTGCTATATTCTTCTGGAAAACGCACATGCATATGCACAACTACTCCACCCAAACACTTAGAGACGTCGGTTTTACACATACAACAAAAAAATCGTTGAAATCTGTCGTATGCAGCTGCGCTAACGCTACATACGAAGATGGCTTCCCAAACAAGCCGCGTGTTTCTCCAGCGAAATTGTATTCTTTGTTGACTCTCAGCATGTCATAAACACCGCAACCCATAGCTCCGTAACATCATTCCCGTGCCCTATTACACATCGTCCTGTCTGTCCAATGCATTGCTTGCAACATGAAATATGAATCTTATAAACAACGCAGACTGCGCAAGACAGAATTCTTGGCACATGTTAGTGGGAAGCGGGGGATGCATGTTCGTGTTTTTCAAAGAAAGAAAAACCAGACTGCTTGTGAATTGAGCACCTGCGCAATCACCTCTTTGTCTCGTCTTGTGTTCGTGCTCAGTCTTTAACGATGAATTCGGCTGCTTTGTGTTATTTAAGGATGAGGTCGCGCACAAATTGATTTGTCAATTTATAGCGGATGAGTCTTTCCAAGAATGGACCAGGCTTATCCATTTGACCAAGCTTTTACGATAGCGCCATTAATTAAATATGTGTTTCAAAATCGCAGAACATGAATTTGCGCTCTCGTTAACTTCATCAAACATTACACACTGTCATGCACTGGCTATTTCCCCTGTGCTTTTATGGACTTCATTGTCTTTTATCTTTCTGCGTTTGTGCCTAACCAAAATAGTCTCTTTATAACCCTTGTTTTCGTTCACTGCTTAAGAAAAGCGTCTTGTTAAATATACTTATGACACAGCATTAAACTTCTCCGCCACTTTGCTCAATATATCCTAATTTAAATATTCGTTCCAGACAGCTCTTGACAACTGGCTTCAATTCGCCATTCGCAAAAGGTACCTGAAGCGAGAACGGAAATTTTTATTAAAGATTTGCTCATTGTCTAATGTTCGTACAAGTCGCAAATGGCAACTAGCACGTTTCTTCTCGTTGGGCTATATTAATGAATCGGAATACATCATTTTCACTAGAATTGAAGTTCATTGCTATGTAACTATCAAAATTTAGTTTATGAAACTCTTCAACAAAAAATTACGATAGAATACATCTCGCAGTGGCTATCGATGGTAATGCGAAAAGCATTCGAACAGTGTAACGACAGACCGTGTTCCAGAAGTAACGTGTAGTTGACACGTGTGGCGTGGTGGTAATTCTGATACTGGTAACTTTGGCTATATGCCACCGACTTCAAGATCGTCTTAATTTACTATGGCAATCACTTGCCAAGGCTGCCCGTTAGCATAGGGGCATGTTGATGACAGTAGGATGCCGACGCAGTCGCGATGGAACGACGAAGGAACAATATAGAGGGAACAACAAAGGTGGTATAACGATGATGGCGTGATTACAACGAGACGTTCGTATTTAAATTATAACCATGGTGTAGCAATAACACCGTGGCGACGACGATATGACGACAGTATGGCGATGATGAGATGACGACACCAGTATGAAAACAACCGGATGAAGAAGCTGGAATGAAGACGATGGCGTCACCACGGCCGCTAGACAATGGCCGTATGACAACGACTTCATGATAGCATCTGTCTGGCAAAGACGCAGGGATGACGGATTTCCCCTGTGCTTTTATGGACTTCATTGTCTTTTATCTGTGTTTGTGACTAACCAAAATAGCCTCTTTAAAACCCTTGTTCTCGTTCACTGCTTAATAAAAGCGTCTTGTTAAATATACTTGTGACACAACATTAAACTTCGCCACTTTGCTATATATCCTAGTTTAAATATTCGTTACAAATAGCTCTTGACCACTGGCTTTGATTCAGTATTCGGAAAAGGTGCCTGAAGCGATTACTGAATTTTTTGAAATATTTGCTCATTGTCTAATGTTTGTACAAGTCGCAAATGGCAACTAGCACGTTTCTTCTCGTTGGGCTGTATTACTCGATCGGAATACAATAATTTAGCTGCTTGAGCAGCTAAATTCGATAAGGCAAACCCTTGCTGATCATGAAAAAACGTTCAGCAAACTCTGCACATGGTTGACCAAGATTGAAATCGACTTATTGTCACTTGCAAAGGTACAGTCACAAATAAATAACATTAAAGGTTTCGCCAATAGCAGCGCTGTTCAAGCAACCGGGCTGACTGACCGGTATGGAAAACAGATCCCGAAGATGTAACGTGGCTTTTTACGGGCTCAGCGATCTGCGACGTGAGTCACGGCGTGTTTCTGAGGTATTGATCATTCAGCACTGCCACGAAAACGTGGGCTCAACTATACAAGGTCGCGATGTAAAGCGTGCCCAAAGACTTGGAACTTTTCATGAGAGGAAACAGGGGCCAGTAATGGCAAAATTCGCCCACATTAAAGATACGGAAGGCATCCTTTATCAAGCGGTAAGCTGAACGGCACCGAGTACGGCATTAGTAAAGATTTCTCCCCGGAAACTTGCCTTACCCGAATACGTTTAATCAGATTTGGAAAGCGCAACAATCTTCGTTTAAGCTCCCTTACGACAAACTCATCTTTGGCCAAAAAGCCTACGTTTACGATCACGCTAAACAGTCGCTTGTTTCCTAGGAACAACTGCATAAGCCACTGGGGCCGACTCAGCGCGTTAAGCACAATCTGCCATTGTTCTGCACTAACATCCGCAGCCTGATGCGTAAACGGGATTCGTTATGTAGCCTCATTTCCTCATCGTCAAGTGTCATTGTAGTGCTGAAGGAAACATGGTTAAATTCCACAATAGTTGATCGCAAAATCCCTCGTTATCTACCAGAGTTTGACGTTTTTCACCAAGACACGTGTACAATGGAACTCGTGGCGGCGGTGTGGCTATTACTGCTCATCGTCAACTTGAGTTCTCTTTTTTAAATATAAGAACGCTTCTAGAAATTATTTCGACGTGCTGCCAAGCCACTTGACCTCGCACGCTCCTCGGCTGTTGTTATCGTCCGCCCAGCACTGATGGCTCCTTTCTTTCGTTTTTTCACGATGCGTTGCTTCAACTAAAAACTGCCTATCCTAACACCCTCATCTTGTTACTCTGGGACTTCAACTTTCCAACTATACATTCGTGTAATGTCGCGTCATGTCTAAAACAAACAAAAAATTTGGCTAGCGAATTTACAAACATTTGCTTGCTCTTCGGTCCATCGCAGCTGTTTACTAAACCCTCGCGAATAACTCAACACTCTTCAAATTTCCCAGACCTAGTCAGGACGTCACACCCCGATAAGATGCCTCCTCTTACGTATGTCAGTAGTCTTAGCGATCACACCGTCCTCCATGCCACGTTTCCTTGCAACATACTCAAATGTAATATATCATAGAAAGCACATACACTATATGATAAAGACGATTATTCAAGTATTAGTCGTGAACTTCTCTTTCATGAGGAACTTGCCCTTACCTATTGCAGCGGTCGACCGAGAGCAACTGGGCGCTATTCAAAACAGAAATGCGCCGTTTAATAAGTCTTTAGATTCCGACTAACATGATAAATGATAGAGCGCTTTCTCCCTGGTACAACAGTACTTTAAAACGCTTAAACAATAAGAAAAAAAACGAGTCTTTTACGTAGCCAAATGTTCAGGTTCTCCTTCTGCCTCAGAAAAATATACTGATGCCACTAAACCATACACCTCATTAAAAGGACACCAAAAACGTAATTTCTTTTCTGCTACTGTCACAAATATGTTGCCCTTTCACCCGCGGCGTTTTTGGTAAACGATAAAGCCTGAAAATAAGAGCTTTATTTCTCTGTGTAATAATAATGGCTTACCCATTTCTGACTCAGATGTTCCTGATGCCTTGAACTTTGCATTTTCTACAATGTTTGCAAAAGAGCCTGCCCATGAACTTCCAGATTTTTTTTTCAATTTTTCACCAATGGAATGTATTGCTTTTAGGCCTGAAGGCATCGTTAAAGTTACAGATGACCTGAAGTGCTCATCATCCTGTGGGATAGGCGTTATATACGCCAAAGTGTTAAAAAATACGAAGTATGTCTGTAGTTCGATCCTCTGTATCATTTTTGAGCAATCACTTAATATAGGCACTGTTAGAAGAGACTGGCAAAAAAGGAAGGTCACTCCAGTCTTCAAAAAAGGTGACCGGTCTTCCCCAGGTAACTACCGTCGCATTTCACTCACCAGCGTATGCTACGAAATCATGGAGCACGTCATCTACTATCGTGTTGCTAACTTCCTAACTTCAGCGAAGTTCTTTTGCTCTAATCAACATGGCTTCAGGAAAGATCACTCATGCGAAACGCAGTTAGCTTTATTTATTCATGATATTCATTTAAACCTCGAATGAAACCTTCCAACTGATGCCCTGCATTTAGATTTAGAAAAGGCTCTCGACAAGGTTCTACATTCTCGTCTCTTGGTAAAATTATCACGCCTAAACGTCCACCCACTTGTTCTAAGCTAGATTAAATGTTCTTTAACTAACCGAAAACAGTTCGTATTTGCCAACAACCTTAATCTTCCGTTTCCTCCGTTGTGTCTGGTGTACCTCAGGGCACTGTTCTTGGCCCATACCTATTTGTCATCTACATTAATGACCTGCCATTGACTGTCACCTCTGTAATACGTCTTTTCGCTGATGATTGTGTCCTATACCCCCCTATCAATAACGTCGCTGATGTCTCTTCCCTTCAGGAGCATCTCTTTCATATTCAAACTGGGGTGCTACATAGCTCATGTCCCTGAACATTAGTAAGACTGTACACATTTATTCCATTGTTGGCCTAACTACATTCCCCCTGCCTACAAACCTAATAGCTGTACTGTATGTACTGTACTGTATGTATGTACTGTACTGAACTCTTCATGGCACAACCAGCCGTGAAATCAGTTGCCTATAGAACGCTCGTGCGACCAAAACTTGAATATGCATGTGCAATCTTTGACCCTTACCAAACTAATCTCACTAAAGCCCTTGAATTTGTTCAGAACTGTGCTGCTTCATTAATTCTTTCAGAATACTCATATCACACTAGCCGTCTATCACTAAAATCTAAACTAGACCTGTCGCTTCTTGCCTCTCGTCTTCGCATCTCTCGCCTATGCCTCTATCACAGGCTTTTTTATTCCATACCTCGTGACTACCAGCTGGAACCTCTGGCTCATCGTCTACGTGGAAAGGGCCATCCAAACTCGGTTGTTGGAGGGGTGGAGTACCCACGAGAGAGAAGGATGCATAAACAGAATGGCTGTCGGGACCGATACCACTTCTACACACCAAATCGTCTTCTGCTGAGTGGCGCCACTTTTGGCTGCCCCAGAACAATATTGTCGGCCTCGGCGATTAATTTACTTTAGGCTGAAGAATGACGGAGTCCGCCACAGGTACCACAGGTGTCTTTTTATAAACATTTCTTTTAAGAACAAATTAACATCTGGTATGTATGTATGTATGTATGTATGTATGTATGTATGTATGTATGTATGTATGTATGTATGTATGTATGTATGTATGTATGTATGTATGTATGTATGTATGTATGTATGTATGTATGTATGTATGTATGTATGTATGTACGTGTGTATGTATGTATGTATGTATGTATGTATGTATGTATGTATGTATGTATGTATGTATGTATGTATGTATGTATGTATGTATGTATGTATGTATGTATGTATGTATGTATGTATGTATGTATGTATGTATGTATGTATGTATCAATACTTAAATATAGCCGGGGAAAAGTCCTAAAAAGTGCGAAGTTAAGGACTGACAAACTTGAAAACTATGAAAGATGGATCTTGAGAAACACGTTCCTTAAATCACATTTGTTGTATCCGCATGAAACTGGCCTTGGCCTTCAATTTCATTTCAAGTTGCGTCAACTCACAACCTAAGCGAAGAAGAAAAGAAGAGTGGTGAAGTGCAACCGCTAAAAAGGATGATGTGTGTCTACGTATTCTCCCCTTGAGTTACCGTATTTTATTTACTCCACTCTGCTGTTCTCTGTGACTTTGCTTCGATTGTTTATGATGGTATCCTTTGCTACCTTGTAATAGACCAGTCAGACTGTAGTCAGCGCCTGTGGTCATCTCGCTATTCTTTTCAGAAAAAAGAAAGCAGCAATCAGCCTACTTGCACTAAATAACGTATCTTTATATCTTATTTATTAGGCCTTCTAGGCTCTGTTTTCCTGTATATTCATTCTGGCAGTTTACCAAAGTGCGCAGGCTATGTGACTTTAAGCGATGTTCGGCCTAATCTGAGTATTCTACAGGAAACTGTTTTTGTCGTGAGGCATTTTTTTTTTCAAACATATTCAGAACGCATGTTGGACAAATGAGTGCATGAACATGCATTTTAACTGGGTGGTTTGCTGAAAAACCACGAATCTTGCCATAAATACATTTCTGTTGGACGAATGAAGGCCTCACAAATTGTTTAGCAACTGTGGGTAAAACGAAAAACATGAGCTAAAAAAAAATTCAATTTCTTTATTTTTTTATTAACTTATAGTGGTGATGCACATCAGAGAACGGGCGCCTTTGCTGCTCGTCATCCAAATGTAGCCTATCTGTAACACTGCCTATAGACCTTTAAGGCACAACTTCCTGTATACTTCTTTACTTTAAGTGCTTCTTTCATGGATCATCCGTAGCTAACCAGGTACGTTGCCTTTCTGGTGTTGTCCCGTCGTTGCTCTTGCTACTCGTAAACGCGGGATGAAACACAGGGACCGTATACATGCGACACAAGATTGGCGGCGCAAACACGCAGCTTACGCAACCAGACACCGGTACGGGCACGAAAAGACGCAGTGCTGAAATACCGATAAACAGCCATGAGCACTGAAAGATACTGTGCAGCATGTCAAAGCAGCGAACACGGGCATTGAACGGGAGCACTGACACGATTGCGCGCAATCAAGCAATTTTAGGTGAATTTTCGTTACTCCTTTGGTGATGAGCTTGAAATTCAATCCTGGATATATTTCATTGTCTCATCTCAACGAAAGTAGCGTTCCTCCCTGCACTGCTGTCTCCATGACAGGGCAAAATGACCATAGACACGTCAGCGCTAAGAAAACAGGATTACTCGTGCGAAGGCAGCTGTCACAACGTTTATTCGCCTGCACAATCTAGGCAAAATGGTAAATTACGACCTGCAGTCTAGTAGCGCTAAAGTGCCCAGAGTGCAAGAAGTAAAAGACAGATCATTTGTAGATAGCTACAGTAGGCTCTCGTCTAGCATGTAGACCTTAATATACACAGAATTATCATAAGAATTTACTTCTGCACGAAGACTACACTTTACAGGGAATTTCTAGTAATTATTGACTTAGGTACACTGCCTACAACACATGGAACACTTGACAGGAAAAAGCACATCTAATTTATGGCAGTCAGAAGTACAGCTTTAGCATACTCAATCATAAAAATCTCAGCGAACATTTCATATGCTCACACAAAGAAAGGTAAGCATCGTATCAATTCGCCAATTTTTTTCATGACGCGACAACTACACTTCTTGATCGTCTCTTTAGCCACTCATTTAATGGGATAACCTTTACCTTTAGAAGACCTAAGCCTAAGTTCACGCGTCGATTTCGGTATACTTCCCATTACTGCGCAAGCAGTGCATAGCTCAACACGCGGTGTGCTCTGTTCATTCATTAAAAGTGCGCCGATGATGACGACTGTTGTCACCGTCAAGTCGTTATCGCGTTGCCGTCTGATAACCTCCTCGTCCTAAGCTTCATCCACGTGTTACTGCAAAGAGAAAGAAAACTTGTTCACCACTGGGGACAAAACTCTGGCCATCTGTCATGGGCAATTGGGAGCCGGATGCACTAATTGCTCCTGCGCAGGCTTGCATCTCTGGCGCTCGGCAATTTGCACGTTGTTTGGGATTCACAGAGACTCTGGGAGAGGTGGCGCCTGTTCGTGTATTTTGGAGGCCACGTCAGGCACAACTGTAGCGACGAATACGGTGTCACGTGCATGGCAACAAGATTGTTCTTGAGAAAAGAATAAGCATGGACAGGAACAAGGTGACGTCTGTTGTGACAGCTTGCTGCTGTCGCACTAAATGAGTTCAGGGAGGGAGGAATCATATAAGTGTGCTAATGATTTGTTTCCTGCTGCTTTTTATGCATATAGGCATACTTTTGTTATTTGTGAGATGCTGTAGCCTTTTATCTCCGTAGGTGACCTCGTCGTGCATGAATTTTTGTTATCGGTTGCATTCTTATTATTTAAGGATGGGAAATGGCTTCTATAGATTCTGCAACGTCCTGTTCCTTCCTTTTTACAATTCTCCTGAGTAACCTCTTATGGTGTGGTGTGACGCAGCGAAACGCCGATATTAACTCTGCAATGCATGAACAATAAAACTGTATTTGCAATAGACTCTCTGTTCGAGACGCGCTGTCTACGTGTGGTTGACACAGATTGAAAGGACACCAAGAGCACCCAGGTTTGAGCTTTTCAAGTGAAATACACGGGATCGGGCACAAAAGACCGAGTTCTTACACCAATGGCTGAAGCGAAAGAAGCAAAACGTCGCGCCAATGAAGACATTTCCTGGCTTCGAGTGAAAGCGGCTGTCTGTCACACGTGAAAGCCGAAAGTGAGAAGAACGCTGCGCACCGTCCTAAGGGCGGGACGAGGGGGATGGTCGTCCAAGTCCGAGAAGCGCATTGAAACACAGGCGCCAGTACCTGTGCACTTATTTATGCACGTGAATGACGCGCCTTTACTTGCACGACCTGTTCTTGCGTTTTCGTGAGATTGCCGTGTAACTTCCTGTGTTGTCATCAATGAATTTCCCTTTTCTAGGGCACAGGAGGAATACCGTCACAAGATGTATGCCGGACCACTTGCTTGAAATGTCATGCGCTAGGTGAGGGTAGCCTTCTGTAAAAAAGAAAGAAGTGAGACCTCGGTCTGCTCGTGAGCCATACCGTAGCAGGGTACTCCGAGTTTATTTTGAAGACCTGGGGTTCATTAACGTGCACCTAGATCTAAGTACACGAGCGTTGTTTTTTTTTTTTGATTTCGCCTCCACCGAAATGAGGCCCCCAGGGACGACACCGAAACGGCGACCAGGAGTTAAGCGCCGCGACATCATAGACAGTAAGCTACCACAGCGGCTAGAAGCCATTTGAATTTGTTCGATTGCACGTGTAAGCCAAATGTCTCAATTGCGCTCTATAGCGACTGCTAATTTAATTTAGTAGCTAACTACAACACCAGCATTAAAATGAAGGAAGGAAGGTATTTATGCATTGCCATAAATACTGTTTCGTTCTTGAATGAGTCACCTATCGTTTAGCCTGCGAGCCGAAGTCTTTCCCTGGTGCGAGTAGCAGTTTTAACGGGAAAAGCATCAACAGTATTACGTCAGTAGAGACCCCAAAAGCACGCGATATTGCTCGCATAAGCAAAGATCGCAATATTACGAAGTACAAACAATGTTGGAATATATGTGTATTCAACGCATATGGTTTCTTCAACCACTGAAGAATCAAATAAAAACAGTGTTCGCAGTACCCCGACGCATTTTCTATTCTATGGTTAATTCAACAATTTACTAAGTATAGTTTTAATGTATTTATTTATTTATCTATTTATTTAGTTATTTATTTATAACCTTAAGGGCCTAAAGGGCATTACATAAGGGGGGACGGCATACAGTAATCATGGACCAGAGTGGTCTTTCTTAACATAGCAACACGTTGGCATGAAGGAAAAGCAGTCCATCATAAAAATATAGAGCAATGACCACAGAATAAGTATAAAAAGCACGTACATATCAAAGGTACAACGTATTGTTTATACAGCACCAGATGTTAATGCGACTAAAATTGATGATTAGTTTCAAGGAAAGCAAGTAAAGCAGCGCCTGTCCCGTCTCGCTCGCTCTGTGTTGTGTTTTTTCGGCGCTATAACCCTCTTCTGGAAACATGCACCAACTAGCCCCCCAACAAGTATTACCCAAGTAAAGCAGATTGGAAAGTTGATTGCCGTGTGTGAGCGGACAATGCTAGCAGACAGAGAATTCCACTCATTGACTGACAAAACAAGGGGCGAATACTGTTGTCTTTTTGTACGAGAAAATATAGGTTTTAACTTATGTTCTTTGTCGATGCGTGTACAAATGTAGGAAGTCTGGTGAATGAAGGTTCGGTAGAACGGCAAATAACTATGGTACAACCTGTGAAAGAATGATAGGCGAGAAAATTTTCTGCGCATGACAACTGGTGAAAGATTTAGACTTCGTTTAAGAGATAATGCACCTTAATAACGACAGTAAGATGGCAAAATAAACCGTGCCGCTTTGTTTTGAACAGATTCAAGCATATCAGTAAAGTTTGCCGTGTGCGGATGCCATACTATCGAAGCGTATTCTAAGCATGGTCTGATTACAATGTTATACGCGTGAGGTTTAGTATCTTTGCTTGCAAGTTTCAAGCGGTCTTTCAGAAGACCAAGTGTTTTTAATGCTTTGCCAGTGGGTAATGCTTTGCCGATGGGTAAACTCCGACAGTTTTGTAATGTCGGACTGCAGAGTGATTATGTCATTTGGTACAGTGATTTCCCTGTATATCACACAGTCATCGGCAAACAGGCACCATGAAGAGGCAATGTTGGATCCGATATCATTATTGTAGTCTAAGAGTAGTAAAGGGCCAAGCACGGAGCGCTGAGCTACTGCTGACTGTCTAATGCTGGGAAGTAGTTTAAATCAAGAGCACATTGTTGTATAACTAGTTCTAATACAGCCAGAGGTGGCGCTCCGAAGTGTCGGCCACGGCAACTGGCTTTTCCTTACTTTCACGTCTACATGTTATTTTATTTTCCTCTTCTTTTTTTGCGGCGTCAGGTTGTGCGTGCTATTTCTCGCGCAATTCTTCGTAATTGTTTTTAGTCTTTAGTGTCTCGTATCACCCATTTCCTTGTTTCCATGTACCTCTTCTTTGTTGAAGAGCACTTCCTGATGCATGCCCAGTGGGCTGGGGCAGAAACCATTCCCTCAAATAGAGCATTCGTGGGCACCAGAGAAAACGACCATGAATAATTGATTTTGTAATAAGTGCTGTCCTTTTCTCTTCTGCGGCTGAAATTGATTCCTGGCGGGTGAAACAGCGAGAAAATACAGAGGAAAATGCAGGTAGTTTGAAAACTTGCTGGCTGCCTTTCGAATGCTATGGGGGTAAAGGGAATTAACTGTTAAAGAAGTAGAAGTGATACGTAACTGATATCAGTCACAAACCGAAACGAAGATAGCACACCGTTTCGAGTTTTCATGGTGCGTTCGCTGCTTGCTCAGCCAAGAGAACTAATCAGTGGACCACGCCATTGGTCGCTTCCTGAATATATCAGAGTATGTTGAAATAGTCCGTATGAAATTCAAAAGCAAAGGAATTTTACACCTAAGGCTGAGGTCCATCACGCCAGAAATAATAAGACTTCCATATCGTTTAATGTATAGAGTGTGAGTCTTTCTGACACATAATACGTTTATGGCGATAAAGCTGTTTAAAAATATCGTGACAACTTGTGATCAGTTTAAATCCACGAATAACTAGAGAGGTTGTCTTGAACAAAGCGACAGCAAATTTTAGCGGGTGTTCGTAGCAGATTGATCCACATTTAGCCCACTGGTGACTAGTTTTAAAAAAGTTGTATACATAAGGATTCGTGGATTCTTTGCATATGGATTCAGTTTGAAAACAGAATGCCGCCTGACTGCCGCAATACTCCCGGACAACTTTCTGTGGCAATGAAGTAAAAGGTACTGAGGTAAGCCGTGCACAAATGCGAGCGGTTCCGAAAAGAGTTCCCTGTTTTCATCCGCGTTAGTTTGGGTTGCGGAAAAGAAAATATAAACACCCTAATAGCAACAGTTAAATAAGTTAAACACACCACTGAATGTAAACGTTTATTTATTTGGCGGCTCTTCCTTTCCACGTCTGAGCAAACGCGAAACCGTCGCACGTGGAAGCTGCGTAGATTCAGCCTCTGTTCCGAGCAAACAAAAGCAGTGTCAAACGCTGGCGGGCTACTTGGCGCGGTAACGCATGTGGAGGAGCTCCGTCCCCGTAGGTTTCCCTTCATTGCCACAGAAAGTTGTCCGCGAGTAAACATTTCATTGGAATTTAATCGCACTGCTACAGCAAACAATCATCACATTATTCAGCATGAAAACATTTGCGAGTGCGCATATCGCGCGTTTTTGGGAAGACCGGCCCACTGAGTCAGTCCTTTTGATTTCGCAAGACCCGGCAATGGCACAGTTTTGAATACCCTGTCCCCGGGATTCTTCAGCTTTAGTATTACGGCGCCGCTGGGATTGGCCCAGTTTCATTGCGGCATTAGCCCAGGTCACTACTACGCTTTCTCTGAGAACCACCCTGCTTTCCTTATATCATTCTCGTGATCGGCACAGTTTACCGTTCGCCGACAGTGATCACATTGCCTCTGAGATCCGCCCACTTCACCCGGCAAGAAACCGACAGGCACGACGGAAACCAGCGAGGCGTATGCAAAGAAAACTTGACTTTAAAGGAAAAGGGCAACAAAGTGGCACGCTGGCCCACTGCGGCGACTGTGCCACTGTGATGTTTTGCAGTGCGTCACGAGGCCGTCGCCGGGGTGATTCGCGGCCACATTGGGATGGGGGCGCGATGTAGAGACGATTTCTCTGCATAGAGACCGTCGACTGTTACATCGGTAATATACAGGTTAGCTATGCAGGACATTATTTAAAACTGCAAGCATGGACAGAGAACAATGACATATTGAGAGAACTTCAATGGCTTCATAGTCGGTAGGTGCCTGAATGATAACTTATTTGTCCTTACTCAGTGTACTGAATTACCCAGAGTAGAAAGGATACAATTGTAGGTGGCCTTTTAGGCATTACAGTAGCGTACGAGGACGTCGACAGCAACGCTTTTTGGGATATTCCGGAAGGGGAAGGCTTAGGCGAAAATTGTATACAGCTATTGAGAGAGATTTAGCTAGAAAATACTGTTTGCGTTGAATGAGAAGCAATTAGGAGCGAGGAGAAAGTTGATGTCAACAAGAAACTGAGGCAGGGGCGCCCCTTAGCCCCACTGCTGTTGATGATTAGAACGACACAAATCTGAGCTAGTTGGTAAGGATTTAGTATGCAAAAAAGAAGTGATGCGTGCAGATAGGACATAAGAGTAGAGAAGTGGACAACGCGAATACCGACAACACGACAACACGTTGATGATGCACATGATAAGGATGGAAAGAGCGCCGGAGGAAAGTAATATCGGGATTGAGCTCTCATAATAACACGCGGGCCCAATAGTAGAGCAGCAGCTACCGAGTTCGTTTCATGTGGGTGACGTTGTGCTGCTTGCTACCAAGCAAAGTGATGTGCGACGTGTGGCTGATATCTGTTGACAAGAAGGCGATAAGTTAGGTCTGCAACTTAGCGCTAAGAAATCAGGTGCTATGGCATTCATTGAAAACTGCGAACAGAGAGTTACAATGCAGGGCCAGGAAACCCCTCGCGTAAACCAATATAAATACCTTGGTATATAGATAAACGAAGGCAGTATATATATGAAAACAGAGGAAAAAGCAATAACAATAAACGGGAAGAGCAATGCGGCCATAATGAAACACAGAGCGCTGCGGGAATGCCGTAGATACGAGGAGCTCCGGGGTATGTGCAAAGGTGCAATGGTTCTAGGACTCACATGAGAACATGCGGTTGTTTGCTTGAAATCAGGCGTGCAATCAGGGTTCGATGGCAACCAAAGGTCAATGGGGCGCCTCGTCATAAACACTCACACGAACATTTCAAATGAAGCTGTGCAGGATGATATCGGCTGGACAAGTTTTGATGTGACAGAACCTCAGGGTAAAATTGATATTGAAGAAAGATAATAAACGGGTCGCTGTACTGTTGAGACGTTTGTAGAAGGAGAACATCAATTCACAGTCGAGGAAAGGAACTGGGAAGCTTACCAGCAAATACACAACCGGTATAGTAGGTAACATGACAACAAAGAACGTCAAACGCAAAGTCAAAGAGGCTGAGACAATCTCATGGATGGCGGCAATGCAAAGCAAACCTGCTTTGAGTAAATACGTCAGAGAAAAAACAAAATCAGGCAAGAAACATTTTATGCAACCCCAAAGGGACACTCTTTACTTTTTGAAGCGAGATCAGGATGCATTAGAACGCGTACTTATGAAACGATATATTCGACTGGTGGGCCTTTTTCTCAATATCTGTTTCTCATTCGTGAGTTCTCATATGTCAGAGGTAACTATTGTAGGTGCACCCGCGTAACAAGAACCTGGTGGCACAACACACAGACCCGTTCCAAAGGGGACGCTCATAGCATCCGTTCGTCCGTCCGTCCGTCCGTGTCTAAGCTTATCCCGAATAAAGCAGCGTGAAGGACAAGTGAGAGCATGGGCAGGGTGCACCAGTTTCCTGTTTCTCGTGCAGTTTTTTTTTCTCTTCTTTTTGACCAGAAATCGTTCTTAACGTACACTGGATCCTTTGGGTGCATGTTCAGAAACCGACGTTGTCGTACTTAACCCCAACCTTTCCCCACGGCGTTTTTCATAGCTCCTGCGTCGTTTAGAATGTCAAAGTTCATCAGTAAGACACTGACAGGCTGCGCCGTTTCAAAAGCACCTCTTTAGAGGCACTGAGTGAATGTTTTATTGTGTGTGTTTCCGAAATAAACCTTTCGTTACGAGACAGCGCTGTTTTCGTCACCTTCTTTCTCTTCGTCTTCTGGCGCTTTTCTTCACTTGATGCAAACATACCAGCCAACTCTGGTCTCAGTGTTGCTATAAAAGGGCCACTTACCTGCCGCTATATGGCTCGAGCCTTGATCAGAGCTTTATATATACGCAAAAGCACTGCATCTCGATTAAAATGCAAACTACGTAAAAGCTAAAGCTGACGCAAGTCCTGCGGAAGACAGGTACCTGCAGGCGAAGTCTTGCTGATGCTTTAAACGCCCATATTTTTGACGCCCAATGTTCTTTATTTATACCTAAGCACGGCTGAGCTTGGCGAAGTGTATGAGCGATTCCCTCACCTTTCTGCTACTCAAGACGCACGCGTAGATTGTTTCAGAGCTGTATTGTGGCATTCAGCTATGAGTGGACGTCTGTATGCATTGTATTTAACTGGCGCGCATTGTTATCAATGTCTGTTTCTCATTTGTCAGGGATAACTACTGCGCGTGCGCCCGCTTCCTTCGCGGACGAGATAACCTCTGGGGCTTAGCTGCCCGCCAGAAAAATTCCTCAAGCTTGTAAAAAACATGTCTGCTCACAAAGACCTCTGCTTCCTGCACCAGTTTCCGACGGCTACCAAAAGCACGCGTGGGTATAACGGTTGAGACTTGAGGCGTGAGGCACCTACACGTGCTGCCCCAGCCCAACAGTGCATCTCTTTATCCCTGTTTTACTGCAATTAAGTGTATATAAAAACACGCGAGAAAGCGCAGGAGACTCGTGCTCTGACCTGTAGCCCTCTTCGTGGCAGCGCTGTCTACGCCCACCCCACGCCATCGACCAACAGCGACGTAATGACAAGGGCGGCCAAGTGCTTCCAGACAGGTGCCCCGCAACCAGCTTGCCTAGGCTCCACATTGGTTGTTGTATCCCGCGGGGCCACGTTGTGCACTTGTTCTATTGCGCGCCAGGCACGTTCGCGTGGACGCCAGGGTGCTTCTGGCTACTGGCGATAGCAACGGCTCCTGAAGCTAGCGCGTTCTCGGAAACAACGATGCGCCGCTTGTACCGTGAGCTTCACCTTTCTCACGGTGTGAAGCATGTACACGGTTTCTTTTGCATTCGATATTCTACAAAACATGTTTTCTCTTCACTTTGAGCACCTCGCGAGTGTACTGTGGAGCACTCTTTTAACTACTTCGTGTTTTATTTCCATCTTTCTTTAAGGGGCACACGTCGAGCGAGAAAGCACGGAAATAAATTAACAAACACATGCACCTCCATGCTCGTGTTCACCCAGTAACGATTGCAACGGAAGTTCGAGCACACTGCGAAGCTTGTTTGTTTCGGCGCCATGTACGCAGAAGTGTTCTCGGGAGCGAATAAAAGCAACCATTCTCGCTGCCTTGATGTGCAGCAAACTTTTTCAAGCTGCCGTGTTTTAACGTTAAATAAAGCCGTGTCTCGTCAAATACAACAGGCTTGAAGATCCAGCTGTCCTGCGGCGGCAGTAGTCTTCATTTTAGGCTTGGAAGCCTTTTTTTAAGGGATGGGGTGGGATTGCTTTTTGGGCCGCGATTTTTATACGTGAGTTCTGAATTACTTGTATCCTGGGCAACGTTGGCTTTCCCACATGGCTCCCTATCACACAGTTGGCACTGTATGCCTGTTTCTCTTTCCCTCTCTGCTGGCGCAAAAACGATTGGACAGTGTGGTGTGCCGTACGCAGTAAGCATGGCCCTGTTGAACGTGGTAACAGGAGATAATTTTTCGGCATATTTTTGCATTACTTGATATCACACCGGGACATCATCTTGTGAACGCATCAGCTTCACTGTCATCTGCTAGAGCGTTTTTGAAAAGCGGCGCCCCTGGATGGACGGGTAACCAAGCATATCCACTTGGAGTCCCGTCATGCTAATATGGCTGCTTCTGGTGCGACGAGGTATTCTACCGAAGAAAAATGAAAAAAAAAATAGGCATGGTGCTTGCAATGGCTGAGATCAACGGCAAAGCTGCATTGGCAGCGCGGCTGTACGCGGCTCACCACCCACACCGTCCCCTTCCACCTAGACATCTTTTCATAAACGTGTTTCGGCGCTTTCGCACAACAGGGTCAGTCCACCGTCCGAGAGAGACCAGGAAGACAATCGTCGATGAAGACTTTGAAATCGACATTGTCGCGTGCCAAGCGTCCATGCCAGAACTCAGCATCCCACATATTCCCGATGAGTGCGGTCGCAACGTTGGAACAGTGGCAAAGGTGCTAAGGATGTATAAGTTCCATTCCCATCATTTTTACCTTCACCAGAACCTAAGTTAGGCGGGCTTTGAAAGGCGGGTTCACTACTGCAATTGGGTCCTGATGAAAATTGATGAAGGAAAGCACTTCTTACAGAGAATAATTTTGACAGATGAAGCTCGGGTTTACCGCATTGACACTGAATATTTACAACGCGCATTATTGGTCACAAGAAAATGCACACTGGCGGCGATAGCACAAGCATTAAGTTCGCTGGAGTATGAATGTGGGGTGTCGTTTTACTCAGGGACTGGATCATTGGATCTTACTTTTTTGACATCTTGAGCCGAAAGATGTACATGGACGAAATACTAGCTCTTGTCGTCGGCGACTTTGTGTCCAATCCTTCTCTGAATTACCAGCGCCAAGTGTGGTTCCAGCACGACGGAGTACCACCACATTTGTCCACCACGGGAAAGAGCTGGTTGAACACACAATTCCCACGTCAGTAGATCGGGCGTGCAGAAGCGATGTGTTGGTCGCCGAGGTCCCTTGACCTTTCTTTGCTCGACTGTTTTTGTTGGGGCTAGGTTAAAGATCGCGTTCGTGCAACAGAGCCGAGTGATGTCAACCATATGAAGCACAGGATAATGACTGCCTGTTGAAGCATGCGTCCAGAAGTACTGCGCAGAGTTATCGATTCGACACGATAGCGGTTCATGCTTTGCGCTACTGTGGAAGGGAGATATTTTGATCATTTTTGAGGGCATTGACAACTACATGGGTGAACTGTCTTCTTGAGATTTGTGCGTGACAACCCCAAACTTAAAGGGGCAGTATCAGATATTCGTTAGCATAGCTAAAACTGATTCTGCTTTTGATGGTGCAGCTGTTGCTCTTGGTTTCAATAAAACTCACAATATGTGGAAATCAGTAGTCACCTTATTTGCGTAGCCCAGGCAAAGACTGTGTCCGCTTGTCTAGTAACGATTACGCATGCGCGCTGCCCTCCGGCTTCTCCGCTCACGCCATTACCTCGGCATGGCAGCTGCCGCCATCGTTACAGGCTGCGCGGTCGCGTGTTACAAAAACAGTTCCGGGTTTTTCAATTTTTCGCTGCGCAAATTGAGATAGGGACGGAGACAGTTATCTTTTCCAATGTCTCCGGCCTGTTGTCAGAACAAACGCCGCAAGCAACAGCCGCGTCGCATCAGGGAGGAGCTTTGCGTCGACCCTAACTCTTGCATGCGCAGTCATGCGAACGAATAAAATATGGAGCCGGATATCTGTGAGCATAGACACGCTAGAATTTTTCCATCTTACACTGTGTAGAAACGCGGCTGCCTCGAAGTTTTTAATAAAAAGATACCCACTTACTGCAGCCAACAAAAAGTTTATAATTCAATTTTAGTTAATTGGGCTGCTCACAGCCGTAATTATCATCTCACTTTGTGCCCACCTTGCCACATAACTTATTTGCATAGGTGGTGTTTGGCGTGCCTCCTAGTGTCTAAGATTAAGAAAACCATAAAGCTTTACTTTGAACACCCTGTATAATGCACGAGAACGTTACAGGAATGTCCTTGAATTAAAAGGAAATATATGCCATAGAATCGCTTGAAAAGTGTTACTCAAAGAGAACATAATGCATGTGTCAGAATAACTTAAATTTGGCCTAGTTAGTGTTTACTTTACTGCATATCATGTTTACCGCAAACAAAGACGGGGACAGTGGAAAAGAACACAAAAACGACGCGGGTGGTAGCTTTTAACTGGTTTTAACCCCAATATACGCTTTTATTATACATTATTTAGTGGTAGTTCATTGGCAGTGAGCGGACACACACAACGTTACATATTTTATCACATTATGCACGAGTTTACACAAACTGAGAACAGAAATAACAAAATTTTGGGGTTACAGTTTGTTTATTAATATAGACGGTGAAATAAGAAAAAATGTTCCCCTTTTGCTCCCGGTTCACAGTCAATAACGTACAGGTTCTACAGGTAAA
This sequence comes from Dermacentor albipictus, assembly GCF_038994185.2. NCBI lineage: Eukaryota > Metazoa > Arthropoda > Arachnida > Ixodida > Ixodidae > Dermacentor > Dermacentor albipictus. The sequence goes on along the minus strand of NC_091823.1, from coordinate 178,486,397 downwards.
TTACCATAGTACACTAAAGTGCAGCATATAACCGTGAACATGTACGTATCCACGTAAAACAGAAAAACAGGAAAAAAGCGGGTTATAATATATTTATGTAGCAGCAATCACTCTCTCAAACACTGTGTCAGTAACAATTCCTTCACATGGTTACGTCGTGTCACCTGCGCACGTGCGACTCCGGATCTACGAGGGCGGAACCGTTTAGAAATCGTATATTGAGTCACGCGGACAAATCAAAGAGCTGTTTAGGCATGTAGAGCCTTCGGGGCTGTACTTTCCGGTGATAAGGTAGCCTCCCCGCCTGCGGCATTGTTTGGCTGAGCTATGGCGAATGCTCGGTTGCCATAGTCGGAAGCTCGAATCACGCTATAAATATTTTTCTTTTACGATGGTGAGCTTGAAACTCACCTCCTCCAGTGCACAACTTCTGCAGGCTTGAAGTAGCGCCTCTCACCCGCAAAAGATGCCGAGAGCGAGTGGGCTATACTGATCCAGGTACAACCAAACTTAGAAGGACCACAAAACTTCAACAAGACACTCCCTTACCAGGTCAGGAATTGGCCTCCCTGGTACAGTATTCGGCCACCTTCTCCCAAATGGCTAACTCAATTACCCAATGGCCCTCAGTCCCAAGCAGCTGCGCAGCACCTGAACAAGGCGGTGGTCAGACCTATAACGCAGCAGAGGGTGATAAGAATCTCTGGATCCGGACAGGCCGCCAATAGAAACTTACCTTTGCTACGTTTACACCCGTAGCTTCTCGAGTGAGTCGAGATTGGCAGGACTCTTTGAGGAATTATCACACGTTGTTTGGGATATCATCCGCCTTAGTCAGATTAGAAGAACTCGTGAGGCTTATGCATTGTTGAATAACGGAATGTAGTGCTATAGAGTTCTCCTAGATAAGAAGCAATACGGGGTAGGATTCCTAATCCATAAGAACATAGCGGGCAACATTGACGAATACTACATCATTAATGAGAGGCTAGCTGTAGTCGTAATCAAACCTAATAAGAGCTATAGAATAATTAGATAGATAGTACAGATCGTACAGATAGTATAGTGTAGATAGCACAAGCCTACTCGCCAACATCCAGTCACGATGATGAGGAAGTAGATCAGTTGTATGATGTGGAATTAGCGATGAGAAAGTACAAACTCAGTATACTGTTGTAATGGGCGACTTCACTGCAAAGGTGCGGAAAGAAAAGGCTGGTGAAGAAGCAATTGGCAGCTACGGCGTCGATTCTAGGAACGCTAGAAGGGATATGCTGGTAGAATTCGCAGAAAAGAATAAGCTTCGAAAATGAACACCCTTTTCAGGAAGCGTAGAAACAGAAAGTGGGCCTGGAAAAGCCATAATGGTGAAACAAGAAAAATGAAAGTGATTTCATACTTTCTGCTGATCCCAGCATAGTGCAGGATGTAGAAGGGATAGGTAGGGTAAAAGTGCTGTGATTATAGGTTAGTCAGGGCTAGGATTCACCTTAGTTTGAAGAGCAAAAGGGCTAAATTGGTCAAGAAGAAACAGGTCAACCTAGAGGAAGTAAGGGTAAAAGTAGACAAATTCAGGCTGGCACTTGCAAGCAAATATGCAGACATTGAGCAGAGAGATGATGATGTCATAGAGCTTATGAATCAAACCGTAGCTAGGTTGGCTTCAGAGGAAGCAATTGAAGTGGGAGGCAAGGCACCAAGGCAACCAGTAGTCAAGCAGTGCCAAGTAACGAAGGACCTAATAAAGAAGCGACAAAAATGAAGTGTCCAACTCAAGAGATACGATAGAATTCGCGGAACTGTCAAAATTGATCAACAAGGCGAAAATAAGGGATATTGGAAACTATAACGTGAGAAACATTGAAGAAGCCGTAAAAAATGGACGCAGCCTGAAATCGCCGAGAAAGAAACTTGGCATAGGGCAAACCAAGATGAATGCACTGGAAAATAAGCAGAGTAATATTATCAGAAATCTCGAAGATGAAGTGAAAGCAGCGGCAGAATTCTATAGTGACCTGTACAGTACCCAAAGGAGTCAGGATACCTCAATTAAAAACAGTAATGAACAGGATGCAGGAACTTCTCCTATAATTAGCGATGAGGTCAGAAGGGCCTAGCAAGACATGAAACGAGGAATAGTAACAGGAGAAGATGGAATAGGAGTCGATTTATTCAAAGATGGAGGAGACATGGCGCTGGAAAAACTGGCGGCTCTTTATACGAAGTGTCTGTCGACTGCAAGTGTCCCAGAAAACTGCAGAAATGCAAACATTATACTAAATCACAAAACGGGAGACGTTAAAGAATCGAACAATTATATGGCCATTAGCTTCCCCCCTCCCAGTAATATAAAAAATATTTACCAAAATAATCTCTAATGGAATAAGGGCAGCACTGGACTTTAGTGAACCAAGGGAACAGGCTGGCTTCAGGAAGGCATACTCAACCATGGATCACATCCATGTCATCAAGCAGGTTACCGAGAAATCCACAGAGTACAATCAGCCTCTCTATATGACTTTCATAGATTACGAAAAGCATTTAATTCACTAGAGATACCAGCAGTCATAGAGGCATTTAGTATTCAAGGAGTTCAGAACGCTTACATAAATGCCTTGGAAAATATCTACAGAGGTTCTACCGCTACCTTAATTCTACACAAGAAAAGTAGGAAGATACCTATGAAGAAAGGGGTCAGCCAAGGAGACACAATCTCTCCAATGTTATTCACTGCATGCTCGGAAGAAGTATTCAAGCTATTAAACTGGGAAGGCTTAGGAGGACCTTAACAGAGAGAGTGCAAGAGTGGGGTTGAATATTATTACGCAGAAGACAAAGATAATTATAAATAGCCGGGAAAAGGAACAAGAGTTCAGGATCACTCGTCGGCCTCTGGAGTGTGAGAAGCGGTACGTTCAGCTAGGTCAATTATTCACAGGGACCCTGACCATGAGAAGGAAATTCAAAGAAGAATAAAAATGGGTTGGATCGCATACGGCAGACATTGCCAGCTCCTGACTGGAAGCTTACCATCATCATTGAAAAAGAAAGTGTACAATCAGTGCGTTTTGCCAATGTTGACATATGGGGCAGAAACTTAGAGACTGAGAAAGCAGCTTGTGAACAAGTTAATGACTGCGCAATGAGAGATAAAACGAAGATTGCTAGGCATAACGTTGAGAGACAGAAAGATAGTGGTTTGGCTCAGAAAGAAAACGGGTATAGACGATTTTGGAATTGGCATCGAGAGGAAGATATGAAGCTGGGCAGGTCATGTAACGCGCCGGTTAGATAACCGTTGGACCTTTAGGGTTACAGAGTGGTTACCAAGAGAAGGAAAACGCAATCGAGGACGACAAAAGACTAGGTGGAGCGATGAAATGAGGAAATTCGAGGGCGCTAGTTGGAATCGGTTGGAGCAGGACAGGAGTAAATTGAGATCGCAGGGAAAGGCCTTCACCCTGCAGTGGACACAAAACAGGCTGAAGATGATGAAGATAATGATGATGACGTTCACAATAATAATTAGTTGCGAGTAACGCTTGTACCGTGCGTCGGTGTCTTTCCTTGTCCCGTCTTTAAACTGCGATGAGCAGTATCCATTTATTCGCTTGAACCAACTGGCCCAGCAACATCACCATCATCATCAGCCTGGCTACGCCCACTGCAGGGCAAAGGCCTCTCCCGTACTTCTCCAACTACCGCGATCATGAACTCATTGTGGCCATTTTGTCCCTGCAAACTTCTTAATCTAATCCGCCCACCTAACTTTCTGCCGTCCCCTGCCACGCTTCCCTTCTCTTGGAATCTATTCCGTAACCCTTGACGACCATCCGTTATCTTCTCTCCTCATTACATGTCCTGCCGATCCCCAATTCTTTTTCTTGATTTCAACTAAGATGTGATTACCTGTCCTTTGTTCCCTCACCCAAACTGCTCTCTTCTTATTCCTTAACGTTACACCCGTCATTCTTCTTTCCACAGCTCGTTGCGTCGTCCTCAATTTAAGTAGAACCCTAATCGTAAGCCTCCAGGTTTCTGCCCCGTATGTGAGTGCTGGTAAGACACAGCTGTTATAGACTTTTCCCTTGCAGGATAATGGCAACCTGCTGTTCATTATCTGAGAATGCCTGCCACACGCGCCCTAGCCTATTCTTATTCTTCTGATTATTTCAGTCTCATGATCCGGATCCGCGGTGACTACCTGCCCTAAGTAGATGTATTCCCTTACCACTTCCAATGCCTCGTTACCTATCGTGAACTGTTGTTCTCTTCCAAGACGGTTAAACATTACTTAATTTTTCTGCAGATGAGTTTTTATACCCACCCTTGTGCTTTGCCTCTCCAGGTGAGTGAGCATGCAATGAAATTGGTCTCCTGAGATACTAAGCAAGGCAACATCATCGGCCAATCGCAAGTTACTAAGGTATTCTCCCTTAACTCTTATCCCCAATTCTTCCCAATGCAGGTCACTGAATACCTCCTGCAAACATGCTGTGAATAGCATTGGAGAGATCGTATCTACCTGTCTGACTCCTTTCTTTATTGGGATTTTGTTGCTTTCTTTATGGAGGACTACGGTGGCTGTGGAGCCGCTATATATATCTTTCAGTATTTTTACATACAGCTCGTCTACACCCTGATTTCGTAATGCCTCTATGACTAAGGTTTCGATGGAATGAAATGCTTTCTCGTAATCAATGAAAGGTATATATAAGGGTTGGTTTTATTCCGCACGTTTCTCTATCACCTGATTGATAGTGTGAATACGGTCTATATTTGTGTAGCTTTTACGAAATCCTACCTGATCCTTTGGTTGAAAAAGTGCAATGTGTTCTTGATTCTATTTGCGATTACCCTAGTAAATACTTTGTAGGCAACGGACAGTACGCTGATCGGTTTATAATTTTTCAAGTCTTTGGCGTCCCCTTTCTTATGGATGAAGATTATGTTGGCTTTCTTCCAAGATTTCAGTACGCTCGAGGTCATGAGGCAATGCGTATACAGGGTGGCCAGTTTTTCTAGAACAATCTGCCGACCATCCTTCAACAAACCTGCTGTTATCTGATCCTCCTCAGATGCCTTCCCCCTATGCATAGCTCCGAAGGCTTTCTTTACTTCTTCCGGCGTTACTTGTGGGATATCAAATTCCTCTGGAGTATTCTCTCTTCCATTATCGTCGTGAGTGCCACTGGTACTGTATAAATCTCTATAGAACTCCTCAGCCACTTGAACTATCTCATCCATGTTAGTAATGATATTGCCGGCTTTGTCTCTTAACGCATACATCTGATTATCGCCTTTTCCTAGTTTCTTCAATGCATTTACGCTTCCTCCAGTCCTGAGAGCATGTTCAATTCTATCCATTTTGTACTTTCTTATGTCAGCTGTCTTGCGCTTCTTGATTAACTTCGAAAGTTGTGCCAGTTCTATTCTAGCAGTAAGGTTAGAGGCTTTCGTACATTGGCGTTTCTTAATGAGATGTTTCGTCTTCTGCGATAGGTTACTGGTATTCTGTCTAACGAAGTTACGCCTGGCTTCTATTGCACACATCATAATGATGTCCATAAGATTCTCGTTCATTGCTTCAACATTAAATTCTTCTTCCTGAATTAAGGCCGAATACCTGTTCAGTAGCTTGATCCGGAATTCGTCTATTTTCCCTCTTACCGCTAACTCAACAGCAACACTTTTTGTTAACCTCTATTTCTAATTTTGTTTGTTTTTCGTTCCAAGACTTATAAAGAAACTCATCACCAAGCTCGGTTGCAATGTTTGCCGTAGTAAACAATGAAATGAATTCTCGCGTGACGGCGGTGGGTTCTCGCCGTCGACAACGTCCATGAGCCCTGCACTAAAGATGCAGTGTGGGCGCGAACACGCCAGGAATGCGCACGTCGCGGAGTTTCTTTTATCATGGTTCCATCTAGAGGAAAGCAGAATGCAATTAAAAACTAAAAAGAAAAGAAAAATAGTAGGCGAGCCATAGTTGGACTTAGGTGCCTCTTAGTAGCACTCGTACCTTGACGTTGGCATGTCTAGGTTAATTTTAGGTGAAGCCAACGCACGAACCGAACTCGCAGCCAACACAAAGGCATTCTAAAAACAAAGAGAGTTCCGGAGTATCTGCTTGTCCCATATTTCACTCTCTTTTCGAGAGTAGATCGACCCTCTTGGAGAGAGAGTAGGACAACTCCCTCTGACAGAGTTTTGTTACTCCACCGGAAGGGAGTGCTAGTACTCGTCCGCAGAGTACCAATGCTCTCTCCACAGGGGTAATAGTACTCCTCCAGACCAACTGCTTCTACTCCTCCAAACCGAGTACTTCTACTCCTCCAAGCGGAGTGTTGCTACTCCCCCAAACAAGGTGCGTGTACTCCTTCAGAACAGAGGGCAAGTAGTCTTCCCAATAGTGTGAAGCGCGATGTAGATCCATAGTCACGTTGGCAGGAATTCGCAATACTTTGATGTGGGCAATATTTGATTCCTACATAGGCAGCTCCTGCACTTATGCTTGGTGAATGGGATGTAATCTGTAACCGCCGAGTTACTCAAATTGAACATTTTCTCTCTTAAAAGATCAAAATCTTTATTGATCCGTCAACTGAATAATAATTTGAGAAACATACTGACAAACACATAAAATAAGATTTTAGTGATGCCCATGAACTTTAGAACACATTTTGTAATAAAACATACGTATGTTATCTAAAGTTTCTGCAGTATTACGGAGTAGAAATATCCTTTAATAACAATTGGCTCCATCGTTTCGAAAATAAGGTATAAAATGGAAAGGTAAACATACAACAAACGTGTGCAAACTCACAAAACATTGAAACTATGATCGAACAGAAATCTTCGCCAATCATTGGCCAGCAAACGGATGTCTGGCATAAAACGCGTGCACTTATATGGCAGAGGTTATCAGATCAGCAGCTAAGCATGGCGCTGGTAATGTAGATAAATTGTGCAAGAAACTTTTTTTGTTTTCCATATTCTAAGACAGCAGCTCATTTGAGAACGTCCTGTACAGCGTATGGATGTTCCTGACAGAGAGTACAGTGCATTTAGAAATGAGTTGTATATTTTCACGTGAGGCCGCAGGTCAACTAGCTTTGCTTATATTTCACATAAAGTTATTCATGTATGGGCTGCACCTCATTGTTTTTGAGTGTGTCTTGTCCTGGTTCTGCAGCATTATCCTGCCCGGTCTCAAAGCGGTGCAGAGGCGTATTATATTTCTCATTCGGTTGACCTCCTCACGACAGTAGTTTCCTGTTGCTGTTGCGATTGATCCGTTACACTTTCTCACAAATAAATAAAATTAAATTTACAATATTACCTAGTCTGTAACAAATGAGTATATAACTGCAAAGAGCATTAACAATAAAATCTTGCTCATCAAATTTCTTGTCATATATGGTAGCTTTTTATTACAGTAATAAGGCCATACTTCTGAGGAGTAGCTTGCCTAATTACATGATCAATGTTATGTAATAATTGAATATGCAATTTTATTACACTATAGCATGGCTTCCGAGGCGAACTAAAAATCAGACGTGATGAATATGGTGCATCAAAGGCGACATAAGCATAAGTACAGGCAGTGAAGTGCACGAAAAAGACAAAGAATCAAAACATAAATTCAGAATGGCACCATCCTGTTTCACGTATGTTGGCAAGACAATAAGCAGCCACTTCTCACAAAACTAATCAGCTTTTTTTAAAACACATTTCTAACTTTTCAATGACACTTCCTCCTATGTGTTTGTCTCCAGAGAGCATACTTGAGTTTGACTTTCCCTTCAGAAACATTACATAAATATACCATCTTACGATGACTGCCTAGAGCACGTGAGAATTTTCATCTTCCTGTGACATACTGTATTTTGATTTTGGTGACATTAAGTCTAATGACACACCCAATGATGATGACGATGAGTCAAATGGTACAACCAATATACCCACATCCTAGTTTTCTTGTCGAAATTGCGTGACAATGTATTTTGAATATTTGGTGGGCGCTCTCTGCATCCTTGTGTCCTTGCAGCTGCCTTCTTGCGTTATATAAAGCGAGTGCCTGAAAAATATCTTGAGCAAAAGTCAACACCAGGACTTAGTGTAAAACAACGTCAAGACAGTGAAGGTCACATAACTAAAAGAAAGTCTTAGCTCTTAGTATTCCTACTGAAATGCATGTGAAACATCTAAATGACTGCAACAGTCCTCTGCTAAACTAACTTCAATTTCACATTTAAACAAAAAAGAAATCATTGACAGTTCATCCTCGTTCAGATCAATGTTAAAATACTCCTGCTAAAAATAGAATATTGGTCATTTTCAGATGTCATAAATCTGTAATTAGTCTGGTGTGTCGCAAACACCACTCATGAGACATCCTAAGCACGTGCCCAGTGTGGCCCTCCCCCCCCCCCCCCCCGAAACTCTGGTTGTGCCACTGCTCAAGCCATAATTTGAGGATTATATCTGCAAAAATCATCCTAAGTGGGGATGAAAATACGGTCCTCCAGTTCAATGGATAAGACTGGATGTGCCTATAAGAATGGGCAACAAGGCTTGTTATGGCAAGCTTACCCGCATCACAATAATAACAAGGAAGTTCACTGCCCCTGCATCTAAGCTCAAAGGCATGAACTTATTTTCATTTATAAGGTGCGCAATGGAATTCATTTTTGACAGACTCGACTACTGCTGTAGTTTGAATTTTAGCACTTTACATTCTTGGAGGCACGTACAAGTTGCAGTTAGACTACAGTTATTATTAGTATATTAGACCAACTCTTTGAGTTGTGTACGACAGACGACTGGTAACACAAACTTAAAGCAATGTTTCATTTTGATACTTTATTTCTCCACTACAATATTAAAGCGAGCAGCAGATTTTGATCGGCCATGCAGTAGCGAGATGTACACATTACGCTTGTAACCCCCCCGAGGATGATTTAGCTATTGATATGACATAACCAGGTGGGCGGCTGAGATTAGGAAGTTTGCAGGGACATGGCCACAATTAGTACATGACCTGGGTAGTTGGAGAAGTATGGGAGAGGCCTTTGGCCTGCAGTGGGCGTAACCAGGCTGATGACGATGATGATGACATAACTCTGATACGCCGACTCATATTACCAAATGCACAGGCATGTGCAAAACAACAAGCGTATGCAAAGCGCCGCTGCAATTGTATTTCCACACAGCAGACGTTATATTCCATGCCTATGCATGACTCGCTGCTTGAAAATTCACCGATTTCGTAGACACAAGCACCCTTTCAGATTCGCACCGGGCTCGAAAACCGCAACAGGAGACAAAACCAGACCTATAATCACACCATTTGAATACATGAGCAAAAACAGTTCATTCTTAGGGATAAACACTGTGAGAGCGGTTTAGTGCGCGACGGCGACGAGCGAAAAAACGGGCCGTCGCTTGAACAGATGGCTCGGTTCTGGAAACCTAGAAATCGTCACTCATCTTGCGGAAGTGCTATGAGTGACTAGCCAATAGCGCGAGGGTGGAACTCGATGTACATCATTTAAATACTACCGACTGTCGCGCGGAACGAGCAAGCGATCGACTTTTTAAATGTGCAAGGATAAGAACCTACTGCAAGACCTTCGGAAATCTTTTATGTTACTGCTTACAGTAAAATACATCAAATTAAATTTCTAAAGCATGCGTCACGCTAGTTTCCAGACGTATTTGCAGCCATCACACCGGGGAGACGTCGCTCAAAGTCGTCGCTCGCACGGAGTACGACTTGTAGGCGACGAGCGAACGCGACAGCCACCTTCATCGCATCGCTTGTCGCTGTCGCGCGCAAATGTTGGTCGCGCGCAAGATTGCTTATATGGGGTTTATCCTTTATTCAGCATAAAACATGAATTCCTCATGTGCTTTCAGTGAGTTGAAGATAACGCGCCCAAGTGACCACTTGCAGCATGCAGCTGCGGCAAAGTTTCTAACTAGCACTGGCGCTGCGCGTAACTTCAGTGGTCGCGACTACCCACTGGTGAAAGACACCGCCAAGCGCGTGGCTTCCTTATAACGAAAGCATGCCGCCATCGAAATAACGCCTTCTGTTACGTGACTCCTTATTTCAACAGCATCCCGTGCACAGTGGACTGCCAAGTCAAATAAATTCAAACACACAAAACACACGCTAAGCACGCTCCGCATAGGCTAGGAATCATGCGATCCTGAACAAACTATTTGAAGCGTCTTCTCGCCTTACTTCTTTTTGAACATACAATGGTTCTGAAAGCGTTTGCGATTTACAAAGCTCTTACGGATAGCGGCAAGTGATAAAATCACATGCAGTTATCGCGACGAGCCGTACGTAAAAATACTGCGGCTCCACAGCCACCGTAGTCATCCATAAAGAAAGCAACAAAATCGGAATAAAGAAAGGCGTCAGGCAGGGAGATACGATCTCTCCAATGCTGTTCACAACGTGTTTACAGGAGGTATTCAGAGACCTGAATTGGGGAGAATTGGGGTAAAAGGTAATGGAAAATATCTTAGGAACTTGCGATTCCCTGATGATATTGCCTTGCTTAGTAACTCAGGCGACCAATTTCAATGCATGCTCACTGACTGGGAGAAGCAAAGCAGAAGAGTGCCTCTCAAATTTAATCTGCTGAAAACAAAAGTAATGTTTAACAGTCTCGGAAGAGAACAGCAATTTACAATGGGTAGCGAAGCACTGGTAGTGGTAAGGGAACTTCTACTTAGGGCAGGTAGTGATGGCAGATCCGGATCATGAGACGGAAATAATCAGAAGAATAAAAATGGGCTGGGGTGCGTTTGGCAGGCATTCTCAGATCATGAACAGCAGGTTACCATTATCCCTCAAGAGAAAAGTGTATATTAGCTGTGTCTTACCAGTACTCACCTACAGGGCAGAAACCTGGAGGCTTACGAAACGGGTTCTACTTAAATTGAGGACGACGCAACGAGCTATGGAAAGAAGAATGAAGGGTGTAACGTTAAGGGATAAAAAAGAGCAGATTGGGTGAGGGGACAAACGCGAGTTAATGACAGCTTAGTTGAAATCAAAAAGAAATGGGCATGGGCAGGACATGTATTGAGGAGGGAAGATAACCGATGGTCATTAAGGGTTACGGAATGGATTCCAAAGGAAGGGAAGCGTAGCAGGGGCGGCCGATAGTTAGGTGGGCAGATGAGATTAAGAAGTTTGCAGGGACGACATGGCGACAATTAGTACATGGCCGGAGTTGTTGGAGAAGTATGGGAGAGGCCTTTACCCTGCAGTGGGCGTAACCAGCCTGATGATGATGATGAGCTTGATTGCAAAATAATGAAAAGACATCAATAGAGCGACGAAGGCGGTATGATTACGAAATCATGACGACAGTGCAATGACGCTGCTGCATTGATGACGATGGTAAAGCGACTGCGTGGCGATGACGGCATGAGTTGAATGGTAAGACAACGGCTTTTTGAAGACGGTGGCTGACGGCGACGATATGACACAAGATTGGAAAGGAATCAACGCAGGCAACATGAGCTTTTGATCAAGGAACACAGTAGTAGATGTAGGCACTGTCATGTTATGGTGACTCACAACGTTGTCGAAACATGAAGCTCTATATAAGAATTAAAAATTGGCTGCAAAATATTCCTCGACTGCTTCGACTGCTACTCCACTAGCGCCAAGCAGGCGAAAACACTCTCCATGCTTACTAGAGTGCTTGCGTGTATACTTCTAAATTCTGGTGGTTGGTTGAAGGCACTCTTTTCCAAGCATGCAATGTATGCGTCCTGATTCCGCTTACAGAGGCGTTTGAACAGAGTCCAAAAAACGCGGAATTCTCTGCGGTGATTCGACGCAGGGCACAGAACTTCTGAATTTGCGGTGCGTGCGATCTTTATACTTTTGGACAGTTAAACGTTCAGACGAAAACCAGTGGGGATATTTACTGCGTTCAGGTCTACTGGGGAATGTATTTGCGCATACTGCTCAAAACAAGCTCCGTAAACAGACCTACATGGGGATGAACATTGTTTTTTTCCGTAACGAGGGACCAATCGGTGGTGGACACGGAAACCAACATAATCTCCACGCTTTAAAGCAAAGCGAGGTGATTCGTTTATGTCACTGGAGGAGCTCTGCCTCAGTGGTGACTCAGAGAGTTATGTTTAGTTACGGGCAAACGTTATTGGGACGCACTAGAGAAATGTCAAAACGAAAGACATCTATAAGTCGCATGTTCGTTGGGAAAGGTATAAGCTGTTACCACAGGCATTCGTAATCAAGTGATGCTGCTGAAGGGAACAGAAGTACAGAAATTCCAACAGCAGGCTACATTTCTTCTCAGCGTAATGATTGTAGTATGAATGTCTACGCGTGTTCCAACCAATTCCGGATGTATTAAAATTACCAAGAATGATTACTATGTGCTTGCTATGGGAAGGTGCTACACTTCCCATAGAAGAGATGACCTCATCAAACAAAGCACGGGAAATGTACGGCACTACACAGAAAGATACAATTAACAATTGTTCACAGCGCGCTGGTTCTATCCAAATTGGTTCCGGTACACTTTCTATGTCGTAGGTACACTTTCTCTGAAACGCAGAACTTTGTTTCATTGCTGCTCGTACTTGAAGAAGACGCTCCTGGTCGGGTCAATAAAAAGATGCACAAATTGTGAGTAGGTGGTTTTCAGGCATTAACGTCTTAAGTGGTTATCGCTATCGAGACGTACCTGTGCCTGTTTAACTCATGTGGCAACATCTGATGGAGCGTTAACATGAGGAAACACATATTTAGCTACCGGGTGTACCTACGCATCTACTTGGATGCTGCGTAGCACGACCGTGCAGTTTTTACTGTAGTTACCACAAATTACAGGTACGTAAAGCTGCGTCTCCTGTTACAGCTCTTCTCGTCAATAAACTAATTACGTCCAACTGGTTGCTGAATAAAATTGTTACAATGATCGTTACTGAGTAGCGAGAGTAATCGGTAAATGAGGAAATCACCACAAATGTAATATATTACAAGTAAGTAATCACATGTAATTCATTGCATACAAGTCTGCCCACGCAAACAACTACTTGATTTACAGGAACAGGTTGGTCCGCCTGGTTTCACCTTACGAAGCCCCAAACAATTGCTAGATAGCCAGGTACCTGCAAAATGCTTCGCATAACTTCAATTCCCACAGTGCATAGGATCTGCACATTTTCTTTGCTGACACATTTCGTTCGCACACGCGCACATGCACGTGTGAAGACAACAGCCGCAACAGACCATGCCTGTTCTCAAGCTAATATGTGCCACTGATTTTCCAAAACATCTACATTGATTGCCTTTCTCCTTACATTTCTGCAGATAAAGAAATCACTTGTTTACATATCCTGTGGGAAAGATGCGCTGCTGATTGGCATGCCTGGAGTATTATGGATGACGTCATTAGGGACGCCAATCGGATCGTTAGCCCGAGTGAGTATATAGGAGCGAGTGAAAATTCTGGAAATGGCGCCACTCTAAGCTGCAATGATTCAGACGCTTAAAATGTAATAAGAAAGCCAATGTACATATGCAGCAATATTTAGCCTTTGATAGCCATACGGAACCGGTGCACTTGTTCAGAAAAGCTATGGCTGTTATGTTTGCACACAGACGCCATGCTCCATGTCCTCCCAAGCCCTTAACGGGACAGTTGGGATCTCGATAGGCTGAAGTGGACTGGCGGGAAACAAGGACGGGCGCTTGCGGAGCTTGCAGGACTCAAAAGCAGCAACATACCGACATGCAGAACGCTCCAGCAGTATGCTAAAGATCGATAAATAAAGAGCTTCAAACAGCCGCAAAATCCGCCGATTATATGAACTCTTAATATTTATCCTTAAAACCGTTATTTGTCACAGCGTTCTTTCGATATCAGCGGCAACAGCACTGTTCTATAATCCTCTGAGGCTACGATAACCATTCTGCACAATGTTTTGTTTTGTTTTTTTTTGCTTCCGGAGTCGCCCGCGTCTTGAATGTCGTCTTCCGAGCAGCCCTGTGCAGCAGGTTGAAACCTGCGACAAACATTGAAAGGGATGAATTAGGCATATAATTTCGGGGAAACAGTTAAATCCAACAGAGTAACGGAAAACATGCCTCACAGGGGGCATTGTACCGAAACTCAAGCACGCGGATTTTCAAACCGTGTTTTCGTGCGCGTGATGCCGACGACACAGTCGCAAGGCAGCTTGTTAGAACCTCGTGACGAGCTCGCCCATCTGTGTTCCTCGCTTTGGAAGTTGGCGTCCCTATTTACAGCCCCTTGTACAGCCCCTATAGAATTACAGATGTACGGGCCTTGCCTGGTCGCTATGGTATCAACACTCTTTTAAACACAGCTTAGCATAGCAAATAGCTTTTAACAGTTTCCATTAGTCTGTCGTGTGTTAAGTATGGCAGGCATCATTTCCCGCTCCCCAAATATTCAGCTCAGTTAACTTTGTTTTCTACCCCGAAGTTTAAGAGAGCGTGCAAAAATCATGCGCGTGGCTGCCCGCGGACTGTGGCCATTTGTAGCAGGCAGTAGAGGAATACAATGTCAGGTTGACATAATTAGGCAGCGTGAAAAATACAAAGACACATAAGGCAAGCGATGGACATGGGACGATTGTCCTTCCATCCCTTTTCTTTTGTGCTCTATGGTTTCTTTTTTTTTTTGCGCTCATTGGTATACACCAACTATGCCCTTAGCAAGTCATTCCAAGGTGAGGAGTTACATAGTCAATGGATGATTCGTAGTATCAAAGAAACGATAAGCGATACATAATTCACATACCTCGGTACACGTGAATAAAAACAATAGTGCAACCGATATTTCACACGTTATACATAAGAAGTTAATAGATGTGTCAGCGGATACATTCCGCAATACAAAATTCAGCAAATACATGGTCACAAAACGTATTTTGCTTGGTGGCAGCAAATAAATGATAGCGAAAATTCACTAATGTACTTTTTGTGTCCATGAAACGGTAACTGAGGACCACAGCATTTGATAAATGTAATTTGTCCTTGCCCTTGTTGTCTCGCAGAGTTTGCAACTGTGCACATTTACATATCTATCCATCAGTTCTAAATTCATGACGACGTTAGGATGTTGTTATAGGCTACCCAAGCACCGCGAGCGGCGCCACTGCTCCTGACAGGTGGCGGCATCTGTGGCAGAAAAATCGAAGCTGGGAATATCCACTGCGCATTTCGGCTGCGCTGCGCTGCAGCCGCTCGCTTTTTGTGCACGTGCAGGGCCCTCTCCTCGCGGTGCACGTGTGGTGCGTCACAATGTATCGCCTTCAGTGCGGCTTCAGAGAGATCGGCGAGCTGGACAGCTATTTCAGGAAAGCCAACTTGTTAAAACGAGAAAGGCTCGTCAGTCACGTATGCTCTGTGGAGCAGACAATCAACGGCAACGATGCACAGCTCAACGCGAAATGTATTTCACCAGTGAGCGACAACATCGTGTACGACGTGTACCTCGAGATGAGTGTCATTCTGTCATATCTTAAAAATACTGATTGTCTATACACAATACGGAATAAAGCCGCGTACTCTCGACGTTTATCCTTGTCGAATATGAAGCATATGTTTTAGTTGTTTTGATATGGCAGCCTTACAGTTGTTGTCGTCTACTGTCGGAGACGAACGTTTGCGGCGTGTGAAAAAAAATAATTGTACGGCCATAGCATCCCACTAAAAAGCCTGCGAAAATACACTTTTGCTTCGCCCGTTGGAGCATAACCTACTGACTTGGCGGCGAGGCAGCTGAAATTTAAGCACTGGGAAGCAGGTTGAACTGATCACCTCGTTGATTTCGGCGGTCGCGTCATGCCTGCACTCGAGTTTTGTGAAAGTATCGGCGTTACAGGCGCATAAAACCTGCTGCACGAAGGCGGTTCAGTGTGAGTGGTGCAGAATTAAAGGCGCCATATGGTATCGTGCGCGTGATGCACTCGCGTAATTACCGCGCTAGTGAACGCACACTCGAAACAGTGTGCTAGTGTTTATATTAGTAAACGTAAGCACATTATGTTACCTTTACTTTCCCTTTATGGGGCAGCGGGGAGTATTGTGGCACAGGTGCAAACTTGGAGTTAGCTTTAGAAATGCGCACCATGCAATGTTTCTGAATATTTGTAGAGGCAAGCTTGTAAGGCAGCTGCATTTGAAAAGTAGTGGCAATTGGCTTCACTGTCTCGCCCTTATCTTTTTTCTTTCATAGCTGCAGGGGTCGTGTCATGAAAAGCGGTATTTTTGCGTTCGAGAAGGCAGGTGCACCTGCAAAACTGGCATTACGGCTCAGTGCAAGCACACAGATGCGGTGTGCATTTACGTCAACAATAAAGAAGTAAATTCATGCACCAGCCAGCCCTACAAATGGCGCAAGCCAAGCGGAAAGCCTGGAACAGAAAGACGCTTAGAAAAAGATGTCTCGGACCTCTTCCCAAATGAGTTAGAAAAAGATTCATGCTGTAGAATGCACTGCTTCACTGAAGTGCACCAGTACTGAAGGTACGAGAATTAGGGGCTCGTTACGACACAGCAGCCCACGACACCGCAATACTTCGGACCGCGCTTTTCGCTTCGGCGGGGCCGCTTTTGCCATAGCGGAAACTCAAGTTCGCGCAAGCAGCCTTTTGACAACGTTCCCGACTAAATAGCGCGGGCGCGCACGTGCAGTGGCCGCCTGCAAACTGGTTGCGGCTGGCTGCGCGAGCGCCATCTATCCCCAGGTTTGCACGGCTCGCTCGCTAGAGCAAACGTGCGCGCGGTCGTCGCGCGCCCAAACTTGAGCTTGGGTTCCCTATTTCTACGACTACATATTTTTATGCTAAATTGGTACAAATTGTCTGAAAGTATCCGGCATAACAAGTAAATTTAGCTTTTTAAAACGGGACGCGTCTCGCTATCGACGGTATCATTCAGAATGCAACCGACGGCCTTAGTTGTATTCTCTCTAATGTAGAGATGAAAGTAAGAGTCGCAGTGCCCCAAATAAGGTTACAGTGGCTAATGCGCCTTAAACATCAAGCCTTGTATAGAAAAATCTTGTAATTTTTGCCAGAAAAAAATAGGTTTGTCGTGCGAAACGGAACTGCGTGCATTTGCGACACATTTACATAGTAACGTGGACTCAAACCTTTAAACTGACAGCATCTTCCTGGAATTTTCTAAAGCTTTTGACCGCGTAGCTCATTGTCGCCTGTTTTTGAAGTTATCATCATTAAAACTTGATTCACTAACTCTTTGCTGGCTTTGAATTTTTTTTTCTAACAGGCAGCAGTTTGCTTTCGCTAACAACTTCTCCTCGCCCCTTTCAGGTGTTCCATCCGGTGTACCACATAGAAACGTTCTTGGTCCCTTACCCTTTCTGATATACATTGATGACATACCCAATAACGTATCATCATGGATGTGCATTTTCGCTGACGACTGCACTATCTATCGTTCTATTAACACCTCCGATGACCACTTGATCCTCCAAAATGATCTTAACCAAATTATTAATTGGTGTGACACCTGGCTAATGACTCTAAATTCATAAAAATGTAAAGTGACGTCCTTCACCCGCAAACGCACTAACTTGGACTATTCCTACTGTATTAATGCGTCCCATTATCTCGAACCTCATCATTTAAATATCTAGGCGTAAATCTTTCAACAAACCTCTCCTGGACTTCTCACATTACCAACATCTGTGCCAGTGCTTCTCGATCACTGGTTTACTTGCGACGTAACCTTCGAAACTCACCTCCACTCATCCGCAAACTGAAATTTCAAACATTTGTTCGCCCACGACTTGAGTTCGCCGCTCTAGTCTGGTCTCCCCGCCAAAATTATATAATTAACATGCTGGAGTCAATCCAAAATAGAGCCGCACGTTTCATTTCTCGGTATTATGACTACCGTTCTAGCGTAACTCAAACAAAGATTCACATTTCATTTCAGCTGCTAAGTAATCGTCGCGACACAGCCCTTTTGTCATTATTTTATAAATACACCTACCACACTAACAACCGTTCCCTACACCTAGAAAGGTCATCGCACACGTCGTACAGATTACACCATCATCATAGCTTCACGTGCATCTATGGTAAAACAGAAGCATTTAACTCGTCTCCAATACCGCGTGCCATTCGGCTCTGAAACAACCTGCCCGACAACATAGTTGCGAAAACTGACCATGAAAAATTCAAGCACTCACTCAACTCGCTTAAGCCTCGTTAACCATTGATATCCCACTCACTGTTCTGTGTTATTTTTGTACCTTTTTCCTGCACTGTTATACGTTTGTTACAAACTTAGAGTTCCTTTTTATTGTACTCATATGCAGCGTTATGTAGGTAATATGTTTCTCTGACTTTTAGGATGGGCATTTGGCTGGTGTTTTCTTTTTATTATTGGTGTTACTAGATTTTATGTACTTGATTCTATGCCCCCTTACTCAGTCCCCATGTAAAGGCTTTGTAAGGTATTTTACAAATAAAATAAATAAATAAATCTTCCACGGTTAGATTATGTGGCCTGTCACCGCTAAAGCAAAAGACAGCTAAATGTGGACGTTGCGCCTCAAATGCCGAACACAACCGAGAGCGGAAACAGAAAATCGATACTTTCATGAGTGCTGAATGATCGAAAAACTCTGCGTCATCATTTCTTTTTCTCTCATCGCGGCAACGGCATTGTGACTTTTGCTTCTTGGAATAGAGAACTGTACCAGAAATCCTCCTCCCTTTCTTTTTTTGCTAGAAATCAGCAAATGCGGTGCGACTTGGATGGCGGCACGTATGACAAAAGATATAATTCACCAGCTGTTGTTCAAAGGCCATAAAGCTGCTGCTCCCAATGGATGAAGCACCCAGTAAAAAAAGAAAAACTGAAAGAGGAATACACAGCTCAATCCGCTTTACTGAAATTGCCTCTGCAGCACTTTCTTTTTTCTTTCCCTCTCCATCGAACATGCCCATCACCGAGGCATAAATATTTATTATTTCTTGGAGAGGGGAAGGGAGCAGCTTCTCTATATTGTTGTCTCCGCGTCTACCATGGGATGCATGATTACCCTCATAAACGCACATCCACAAAATTTTCAGATTGTCATCAGGCGCTGTAGGATCTGACGAATTTTGCCTCTACTTTGTTTATTTTCCTGTTTTTAGCCCTGGCACCGCTAAACTGCAGTATTATAATCTTTCAATATTAATTTCTTAATACATTTTCTTCGTAAGTCCACAATTTCTGACGATGTGCACCTGTTTCCTGCACTGAATAAAATCTGTCAAGGCAGGTCATTTAATAGTTTGCAATATAATGACACAGCGTTCTTTGTTATACGCGTAATAAATGTCAGCATTGTCCTCATGTTACCACGAAAACACAAAAGGCGTAGTTCATAAAGCTGTCATTTCAATGTAATCAAATGTCTAGCGCCGTCATAGCCTGAGACACTCGCGTGCACAAGGGCATATGCGCTAAAGTTATTCTCATTTTTCGTTAATCTGGCTTGTTATGTGTAGGCACCGTTTGCCACTGATCTGTCAGCACCTTATAGAACGCAGCCCTTGAGCACCCGTTCCTACGTTGACAATCGGCGTGCCTCGGCGTTGTTGTACTTCGTAACCGAGCGAACGAGCACAGCAAGGCTTAAGAGGCTAAAGTGAAAGCATGAGGCGGAAAACGGAGGAGTGGATGGGAAACGACTTGCGGAGGCGCCGAGTTGCGGCGGCCACAGCATCCTCAGCCGCGTAGGCGAGCTCACATGCGATTCCGAGGGGGGAGGGGGGCGGTGCGGCGTGAGGTGGAGAGGGCTGCGCTCATCCGCGACGTAAGCTGCTGAGGCCATTGCACGGTACTAGCGTGTGTGACGGATATCACTGCTCCTGCAAGGGCTGATGGCGTGCGGCTATGAGCATGGTTCGATGTGACCCTTGGGTGTTGTCGCCTCTGACACTGGTGCCAGGACTTCGCCGCGACGAATGGCGGTTCTCGTCGTTGATGTAACAAAACCACGAGAAGAAATGCGTAGCGCCGTGCAAGGCGGGCTGTGCGGAGACGATGGCTATGATGTAGCACCAGAGCAGCGCGCGTTATCTGTACGAAAACAAAGCTTTGCATTAGGAGTATGGCAGCTGCTGTGAATTGCGCCTACGTGTCATCCACGCTCTGCCTCTGGCGATCTCCCGATTAGCGAGGCAGTCGCGCCACACTTCGCTCCGTTCCCATTGTGTCGCACGGGACAGATTATCCGCGCCAGCTACTCTACTCACAACGTTCTCTTCCTATTATAAACTGTGTCCCTATACAATCATCGTCATTCATAGTCATACAATCATATTGACACGCGCAATGAAAACACGTGTAGATCTGCGCTGAAATTTCGCATTAGGGAGTATCGTAATCGTCGGTGAATGTTGTTATCAATGGATTGCAAAAAAGACACAGACCTGCGCAGCACACGCAGTTCAGTGACTGTTGAAGCTGGAGCTCTGTAGGAGCTCAATTTTCCTCAGCGCACACTAGAGGGTCTTCGTCGCGAAATCTCTTAGCGTCGTTTTCACGAGTACGAACTGAAGTGCCCGCCACGGTTCCACGACGAGCTGCGGCTTGTGCTGCTGCCTGTAAAGTGGCCTGCTCAGCCCGAGGTTGGCTGGTTGCAGCCACATGCGTTGCTCCACGATTTGCTTCTTCAGCAGCGGTTTGTACCTTGCGAGGAGGCGCCATAACGTGTACCGAAGAGTAAAACACGTGTGTCTCTGCAATGCGTCGCACATATCACGTACCTTGTCGTGTGACACGATACGAAATAGCTACTACATCTCGTGACACATGGTAGAATACGACGAAACTGTAATGCCAAGTCTGTACGTATCGATTTTACGCGGTGCGCATCTGACATCGCGTGACAAGGGACGATACGACGCTGCTGCTGAGGATGATGGAGATTTATTGGGATACCGTTTGAAACAGCGCGGCGACAAATACTCACTTAGCCTGTTTGATTAAACCAGGTATTCGAAGCATGTTTTTCATTCTATGATTTCTGTATACATCTTCGTAATCTTCCGTTACTTCTTCACTTAGCAGCTAGCAAGCACTGAGGTGGCGCAGTGGCAGAGGAGCTGATTCCCCCGCACAAGGCCCGGCTTCAATCTCGGCTGGAACTGGGAATTTTTTTCTCATTCCTGGCGTTAGCAGTGACGGAAACCGGCGAGAGCAGCAGGTGACAAAATCGTCAATTCAATTAACTGTTGTAATGAGCCCATAACACCTTACGCTTTAAAATAAATGTAAATGAATGTTTGTATGCACACTGTTGTTGCAAACCTGCGTATTCGTGTTCGTTGTTAACGCCTATTTCTTCACAATAGAGGCACAGAAATGGAGCGCAGATAATTATGGTGCATTGTATGTTTCTTATTTTATAGCACATTCATAGGTCTACTGCGCAGAAGGGTAATAACAATATGCACGCAACGTTGTGCTCAGGTTTGATACAATATTTCATTACTTTGATGAGCCGTTTACTCTTGAGCTTGCACTAGTGCTGTTCGACAGAAAGCTGGCGGTGAAAACTGTTTAGCACTGGAGTTTCTACTTGTCTTCTATATTTAGCGATTTCAATTCTTTAGTGCTTCACACGTCAATAATGAAAACTTTCAAATTACCAACAAAACGGATAAGGGGCTAATGCACAGCAAGGTTGGGTGGTCAATAATGAAAACTTTCAAATTACCAACAAAACGGATAAGGGGCTAATGCACAGCAAGGTTGGGTGGAACTGCAAGTGCCACGGCTTATGTTGGCTAATAAGGAAGCTTCCATAGAAGCCCACGTTTACAGAATATAGCGGTGTGTTACAACCGTCCCCATCTTTGTATTGGGGGGGGGGGAAGGAATTCCGTCAAGAAAAAAAAGCTGACGTCACGCCAGGAAGAGATAGCGACGTCTTGATTTACGTTCCATTGGCCCGAATGTTGAAATTCTTTTCTGGTCCAGCATATCCACCACTGCTCGAGCAGTATTCGGATTTTTTCAGGGCTCGCAACTCACCCCAGCTTTATAGGCCATCCTGTCTCTATCAGAGCGGCAGGTGTCTCAAAGAGAACACAATTAGGCTGGCAATGAAAGCTATTCGTTTCGTACGCTTCTTAAGAACGTGAAGGACTAGAAGGGGAATGAATGACAGTGCGAAGAAAGTTCCAAGAACCACATCACTTTTAATAGGAGATAACTCTTCAGACAATATACAATATACAAAGACAAGCATTTCGTCTACCGCCCACTACATCGCGGTGATGAATGTACAGCATCCCGAGGACACTCACGGTGCCCGTTCACCCGCGGACATTGGTTCGAGGAAGCGAGGAAATACATCGAGTGGTAGCGAGGACACAAAGCTGTACTCCGCATCAGGTGGCGAGTTCTCGGAAAACAGCTTTCGACTTGTCCAGTACCGCAAGGCCAAACGAAGAATTCTCAACGCATTTCCGACATCGAGCTCGAACACCGTGAAAACTGCGCCTCAACGATGGCCTCACTCCATCCTGTTTGTGCCACAGAACGCTACTGACAAACTACGCGTCCTCAAGAGGCAAGCAATCTCCGTATATCTAGAGAGAACCGCGCCGAACGATATCAAGGATGTCAGGATAAACGCTAGGTGAACATCCTGGCAATCGATGTGATGAACCAGAGCACGCTGAACATACTACAACATGTAACGCAGCTGGGTGACATCAAGGTCCGCTCCATCGTGCCAGCGAATGGTGCCACAATGACAGGAGTTATCTATGACATTGACAATGAAATACCTAACGCAGACCTCCTAGTTCTTATAAAACCATCAAGTGAACACAACGTCATTGTGCATGTTGGTCGCCTCGGTGAAGGTTGGACACTTTCGCCACTAGGTTCGGGCATTTATTGCAAGACCAATGCAATGCCTCAAATGTCAGAAGATTGGCCATGTGGAGGTTGTTTGCAGAAATTCTGCCGTGTGTCCTCAATGCGCTGAACCCCACTCAGAAGACAACTGCAGCGCAACACGTTGAAGTGTCCTAACTGTCAGGCTGATCACTGCACCTCTTCCAAAGACTGTCCCCAGATCAAGAAAGACATACCATTCTTAAAGAAATTGCAAGAGATAACTCTACCCACAAAGAGACCGCGGTGAAAGTGCGGCGAAGATGACGTCACCGTGAAAGGACTTCCTGACGGAGAATATAAACTTTTCAAGAAAAGTCAACTCGTCAAGCAACACCATCAGCGGAAGTTTCCAGCACCCCAAGCACCTATGTTGGAAGGGAGAAAACTGCCAGGTCTCTTTGTACAAAGGAACGGCCGCCACTTCCACATACACGACCGGCATAAGAGCCACAGAAGAAGCCGCCCCCAGTACATCAAGGGGCTGTGTGGACATCAAGGTGTGGACATCAAGGTGTGGACATCAAGGGGCTGGAAGGGAGAAAACTGCCAGGTCTCTTTGTACAAAGGAATGGCCGCCACTTCCACATACACGACCGGCATAAGAGCCACAGAAGAAGCCGCCCCCAGTACATCAAGGGGCTGTGTCGCGGAAAACAGATGAGCTAGTGATAGCTCTTATAAGGCCTTTAATGAATGTCATTCGCGTGTTGCTAAACAACATGCACACGCCGTCTGCCAGAAGTGCGCTTCAAGTACCGGACTTTCTGAGTCCAGTGCTGGCAACCCTTGAGTAGATCATGGCTCCCAAGCCACTGTCTTTCAGGGGTGAGGTCCGTCAAGCAGCTATTTTTCAGTCGACTGCTCGCGGACTCAGAGCGCACATTTCGGATTTCCGTCGCTTCGTGTATGCCAATGTGTTTCCCATTGTCATCATTTGCGAGTGGTACATAACGAACCCGATTAACTGTTGGTGAAAACAGTAAGGTTTTGGTGTTTATTCACCATGACTTCACTTACATTCATCAGCCTGTGCCACCTAACGACGACCATAAATATATATGCCTAACAGCAAGAAGAAAGAATTTTACGTTTACTTTAGGGGTGCCTACTTATCTCCGTCAAGTCAATCTGGTCACAAAAGACTACGAGGAATCTTATCCTCAACTCCCGGTCCCTGGGTCATTATTGGAGATTTCAACGCCCATCATACACTCTGGGGAAGTTCGAAGGTCAACGTCAGAGCTCTGGTATCTTTCGCCTTCGGTAATAAACTTTGGCTGCTGAATGACGGAAGCCCTACGTTTCTTCGTGGCTCCACATACAACAGCTGTCTTTACTCGGCTTTCGTATCACGAAGCCTTGTCAGATGTGCTGGGTGGTTTCAGGACATAGAGACGCACGGGAGTGACCATATCCCCACGTACGTCAATATCAGTGTATTGTCCCCTTCCAAAATACGAGATACGATCCAAAGAGTGGACTGGTCTAAATTTCCATCCGTGAGGGAAGAACACTGCGACGCCAATCCATCTTTCGACTTCAAAGAGGCAATCAAGAGCGTTGAGCGAGAATGTATACGCATTCTCACATGCTCTTCCAAACTGACGGAATTTGATGTAGAACTAGAACGACTTCGAGCAATCCGATGACGTGCTGAACGAAGATACCGACGTACGAAGACAACGGACGATTTACGGACCGCCAGACACACGCAAGAGAAGATTCAGCGCCGGTTAGACAAGCTTGAATCGCAGCGTTGGACTGCCTTCTGTAGGTTGCTAGATCCATGCAAGCCTTTATCGCAACTATGGAGAACGGTGTGCAGTCTCCGGACACTCCTCGTACAGCGGTTCCCATTCAAGTCTCTTGCCCTCTCAAAAGAAAGCGGAGATGGAGGTGGCAGAGGATTTATGCGCCAGATTATCCGGCCAACTCCAAGCTCCCAACGTTCCAACGCCTTCGAGTAGTTGTACGCCACCACGTGATCACCGCATGGACCTACCATTCTCAATCCACGAACTTAAGACAGCATTAGCTTTGTGTGGCTGTGCATCAGCGCCAGGACCTGATGGAATTTCCTTCCGTGCACTGTGTCATCTGGGTGAGCGAGCAAGAGGTGCTCTCCTTGAGCTGTACAATGAATCGTGGAGAGATGGGGCGCTACCAACAAACTGGAAGACAAGTCGCCTTCTTCCACTGCTGAAGCCTGGCAAGTCGCCGTTGGAACTCTCGTCATATCGCCCGATCGCTTTGGTAAGCTGTGCGGGCAAAGTAATGGAGAGGATGGTGCTAAGACGCCTGGAGTGGCACTTGGAGTACCACAACACCTACCCGGATGCCATGGCGGGCTTTCGACGTGGTCGATCATCTATCGGTAACGTCGTCGACCTGGTCACCTACATTCAGCATGAGAAATGCCGTAAGCGTCTCTGCGCTTCTTTGTTCATTGATGTCAAAGGGGCATATGACAACGTTACGCATGAAACCATCTCCTCGGCTCTCTCCTGACGTAGGAATGGGTGGTCGGATGTTTCAATGGATACGGAGCTATCTCTCCCTGCGATCGTTTTTTGTGCGCACCGATAAAGGCCATATTTCTCTAAATTATAGCTGCAGCGGCGTCCGCCAAGGCGGTGTACTTAGCCCTGTGTTATTTTTTCTAGCTCTAATTGCTCTCCATGAGCACGTGCCGAGCACAGTCAAGTTATCAATGTACACGGATGACAGCTGCATATGGACGTCTACAGTAACACGCCTACAGTTGCTATCGATAATTCAGAGATCCGCCACCCAAACTGGGAGCCGCCACCCAATCGTTAGGGACTTATCATGAAGCCCTCACGTATCGTACGTGAAAAAACAGTTGACAGGCATCCGCCAGCTGTTCAAGTTTTTCACTGGCAAGACGTGGGGAATGTCGACAATTGCCATGTTAAAACTGTACAGGGTGCTTTTTCTAGGCTTTCTGGGATACAGCTTGCCAACAATAACCAACACAGGTAAGATGAATCCACGTACAATACAAAGTGTTCAGGCTCAAGCCATCTGGATTTGTCTAGGCCTGCCTCGGAGTGCGTCAACAGCGGCTACAATAGCCATGGCTAGAGACAACTTTGTGACCACCTACATTGAAACTGAAGTCCTCAGGACCCATATAAGGCATCTAACCAGGAATTTTCGTCACCACTTAGCCTCTCTACCAGCGGACAGACCTCGCACATCTTTCAGCCAAACAATTACCGCACATGATGAATCACTGTCAAACTGTTTTACTCCGGCTGCGAGACCTTCGATTCCTCCATGGTGCCTCGCTCAACCAAAAATCAACCTCACAATACCTGGAATCACGAAAAAAGCTGATCTGTCATCACCAGCCCTTAAACAGCTCACGGTACTATTCTGTACGTGAACTAACGTGACTCTACACATATCTACACTGATGGATATGTCTTGCCAAACAGTTCTACGGCGGCAATCGTGGTACTAGCGACAGTCACAACAATCAACTCTAAGACGACTCACGTGACAACGTCGATGGCAGCAGAGCTCGCCGCGCTCTTTACTGCCCTTCATTACATTGGTAATGAACAGCCACACAAGTGGACAATATTCTGAGTTTCTAAGGCGGCACTGCGGTCTCTACTGTCACCTTTACGACGTGGACCGCATGAGCAGCTAAGCTAATATTTCACATTACAGAGACGTTACACCATATAAGTGATGCAGGCCATAAAATAACTTTCCAATAGCTTCCAAGTAACAGCGGGATGATTGGCGATGAGCGGGCCGATAAAGCTGCCTGTTCAGCCCATACTGCGGACACGTACCAATTCCACTTTTCAGAACTGCCGCGGCACGGAAAATCCACCTGCTTGCTCGGCAGTGCACCATGTCACAATGGAATGACTCCCTTTTAAGAAAGATGTGACTGTACTCATTTGATCCAACATTAGGTCTTCGAGCGCAATCACATCTTCGCCCTTGGAGACGCCACACTTTTGCATCGACTGTGGCTGGGCGTTGCCTTTACCAAAGCCTATGCGTTCCGCATAGGGATGACGGACACCCCAACCTGGAACGACAGAAAACTGAGCTAATTGGTAAGGATTCATTATGCAAAAAAGAGGTGAGGCGTGCAGACAGGCCACAAGAGTGGAGAAGTGGACAACACGAACGCCGACTATCAACTGAAGAGAGCACTGAGGCGAAAAAAGAAAGAAGACACAAAACTCATCTGCGCAAGCTCAGGAATGGTATCATCGCGTGCCAGTCGGGTAGATGTGTCGGTCTACGTGAGAAATAACTGTTAACGCACTTAATCTCTTCCTTATATAAGGTAATCGAAGGCTGACGCACGCACGAACTTCCACCGTTATAGATATGCCATGCCTCTACCATAAGACGCGTATCTTCATTCTTGTGCCTGTGCAATATCGCGCATTCATTTAACTCTGGCGTGCAGTTACAATCTTGACAATTCAGGGAAAGTTTAGAAGGCGATCCACCGGTTAATGACCTTTTATGCTCCATTAGCCTTTGATTGATACACCGCCCCGTTTGCCCTACGTAGAACCGGCCACAGCTAAAGGGAATTTTACAAACCAAACCCATATGACAGTCAGTAAGCCTGTCGTTCTTATTATGCTTCAATGGACAAATATGAGTTTTTTTCCCCTTTTACCTGCTCCCTTTTCCTCTGCACGGCAGCGCATATCTTACCTAGTTTATTGGGAGCAGTGAAAGCAACATTAACATTGTATCTACTTGCAAGTTTTTTTAAGCCTGTGAGACAATGAATGTACGGCATAGCCACTACTCTTTTTTTTTTTTGCTGTTACTGCTTTCTGTAATCACGTCCGTCCCCCTCGAAACCGACTTCTTTAGGCGCTCAGCTGCAGCAGCCACTGCTACACTAGGATAACCTGCTTCTAATAGGCGCGGGACCTATTTATTAAAACTGGCGCTCATCTTGTGCAAGCAAGATCTGGTGAGAGAGGACTTAATGCACGGCATGGCGATTCCGTTTTTTACTACTTTATAATGCTTCGATTCAAAGTTTAGCAACGGCTTCGAAGATCTTGGGGAGTACTGCCAAGAAACGTGATTTTGTTCGAAGACCAAGGAAATGTCAAGAAACTGAATTACGCGTCGCTGAGGAAATTCCTTGGTAAACTTTAATCCTCCTCCATAAAGTTGAACATGCTCACTTACTGAGGTAGCAGCGGTATCCATTTCTTCCTTATTGCAGAAAATCCAGTATTCATCAACGTAACGAAATATCTTGATAACGCTATCACCTAAGGACTTCTCTAAGCAGCTGTCAACCTTACTCAGGTAAATATTGCTAAGAATAGGGGCAACCTTTGAGCCAATACAAATGCCTGATTTCTGCGGAAAAATGCCATCTCTCCACCCAATCAGCGTCGAATTCAAGTATATTGAAATATTTTATAGAAAACCTCCCGTGGAAACACCGCATCTGTCAATAAAAGCCGACTCTTGCACTTCTTCTTTAATGCCCTCATTTACGGAATTTAGCAACCCGTCATACGGCAAGGAATAATACAGATCTTTGATATACATATCCATCGTGTTGTCCACTTCTCTACTCTTGTGTCCTGTCTTCACGCCTCACCTCTTTTTTGCATAATGACCCCCAACCTGTCACCACTGCAGCCATGAAGAATGTATTGACCATATTTTGTGCGCCTGCGCGCAGTAAAGTCCACAGAGGGAATGTGTTTGCCATGAACTTGACTGACTGGAGGACCAACTGCTATCGGAAAAAAGAATTCTACACCATCGAAGTGACCTAACGTCACAGAAGGAGGCCGTGCAAGCGCTATTCCGCTTTTTACGATCTACCGGTCTTTGCAAACGTCTTTAACTGGAACGCCTTTTTTTGTGTGTGTGTGTCTCCATGTGTGCGTGTTTCTTTTTGTTGTTTATCGTTTTCCTTACTGTCATCTTTCTAACCCCTATCTTCCATCCCCAGTGTAGGGTAGAAAACCGGGAACTGATATCTGGTTAACCTCCCTGCCTTTCCTCCTCATTATCTCTGTCTACAATATAAAATACACGTCACCGATTAAGAAAAAGAAAGAATGCTTCAATAGCTAATCCACAGCCACAGTTGTGACATATATGCGCAAACTATTCGAAGAATCTTCGAAGCGCTCAAAACCCTTTGCAACGTCCCGTATTCGTATGAGAACGTTCTCATAGAAGACAGCGTTGCGCCATATTATCAATTAAGGAGCATTTCAACCGAACATGCTTGCTGTGCGTCGAGTGCTTGTGTTACGAAGAGAGAACAAAAACTGCAATGCGTCTCCTCGCGTAGTGCCGTGGTTTCAACGTCCGGGTGGGACAAAACACTTCAAATGCAGCAGCGTCAAGATGAAAGATAATGCCTTGTTTGCGGTCATATCTTCCTATACCCATGAATGCCGGGTGCTAGATCCAGCATAACTTGAAGTGAATGGCGACGCCTTGGACAAACACGCGAAGAATTAAAAAAAATAACCTCGGCCGAGCCACTGCCCTCAATTGGGAAGCTTTAGCAATTGCCAGAAGCTTTACGGGTGTCCAGTTAAGAACCAACTTCTACACTGTAAATTTTAAAAAAAAAGAAAGGCTCAGTTTCTCTATAGCGAACCGAATGTTATCTGAAGGGGAACTGTTACTTTGTTGGAGAGTACTCTGCTTATGCATTTTCAAAAATTTCTTCCTTATAGGTTCTTTTTGTTTAATTGTTTGTCCCTACTTCACCTAGTTGCGCTTCATCGCGCTACGCTAGATGACGCTTCTAGCAATAGGTTTTTGGCACGCTTTTCATTCCAAGTTTCCGGGCATATATTGTCATGTGGTGGCGTCCGTGAGGAACATAAAGGTTTATATATTATTACACGTGTACTTGTTTAGCTATTCCGGGTGACCGCTTGTCACCGCCTAAGAAATGTTATCGCATAGCGCCGGACGCGCCTCCTTGTATCGGAAGTTTCTGGAATGTTATCGATGGTTTCATCCGTTGCCTGTCACCGCACCCTGTGTAATCTGATTGCACGTATGCGGGATGCGAATAGTGCAGAACTTTGTGGAAGACACGCGGGTCCCAGTGATTACTCTGGAACACTCCACGACTGATGTACACAAACCGACGCGCTTGACCCGCAGATCAGATTTTCCACAGTCGTCGACTCTGTTCGCCGCTTTCGTTGAGAATTGAATGTAGCCTGCTTTTGTGGGCAGAGGTTCGCCCAATAAAGTTAGTATCATCAAGAAATAAGTGTCATTTCGTTATTAACATATGTGATTTATGCGTGTAGAGGCGAAACGTGCGAAAGCGGTGAATGGGTGGTGCTACAAAAAAAAAGCAGTTCGCTTTTACATACATGGCGTAGAAAATACGCGACTCATCCAAAACAGTACCCTACGTACCAGGAATACATCCTGTGTACAAGCATTCCCCTCATACCAGGTCTTACTTCCTGCACATTGAGAGCTCGAATACATTAGTTACTGTGCGTTTCCAGGAGAACTTGGCTACAGCTGACGCGACAGTACGCTACGAATACACAGAGGCGACCACAACGCAGGCTCTCACACAGACCAGGCTGCATGGTCGCAGAATTCCTTCTACTTGCACTAAAGACAAATGCATGCATGGATGCCGTTCAGACGACAGAATTTTCGAGTTACAAGTTCATGGCGTTTGAGCGCCTTGGGGTTATCTTTTGCACGTTCTGCCTGTGCAAGCAAAACACTCCCGTGTTATCACTCTTGGCAATTGCGCGTCGCGTTTTTGATAAGTGTGAGTGCCGCAAAAAGGCTTAAAAATTGTCACAAGCTTGTCGCAGATTGAGTATGCGCGAAAGTAACGGTCACCATGGCCGAGCTGCTTTTCGCTGCGTCATGAGAGCCGCGGCGAGCGGGCTTCATAAGTAAAAAAAGAAGCACAGAAAACAATTTTCAACAATGTTGGGCGTCAGAGAAAGCGCCACGAACTTGTCTTGTCAGTGATTGAAATAGCGAAACATAACGGCGCACGACGGCCGAGGTGTTTTTCACTAACCGCGTCACAGCGCCAGGAAGGCCCACTGCGCTTCAAAAGTACCCCAAGAAGTAATGAAATTGGTTACAATAATGTTGGGTGTCAGAGAAGCATCCAAAACTTGTCGCAGTATGATTCAGCACACGCGAAACTGCGTGACAGCGCCCTGTGCGACTAACGTGACGAAAAAACTAGCAAAATAAGGTACAGTGATATTGGGGATGATAGAAAGCGTCGCAAACATCTCCCAGTACAAGTCATTCGTTAAAATAACTGCGCCACCACGGCCACACTGTTTTCCGTCAACTGTGTCACAAGTATAGCTATAGATGCCGTGCCATAAGCCTAATTTCTTGAAATGCGTCGCAGGCTGTCGAACAGCATTTCTCACCTTGCCGTAGTCCAATATTACAGTGGTGCGATGTCGAAGTTCAGAAGGAAAGCAAGAATTCGCCGGGAGACCACCAAACCAGACTAAACCCGAGAATAAAAACACAGGCAGACGGGTGACCGACGGGTGAACTCGGCCAAGAAGTGCGCACTTAGTAC
This sequence comes from Dermacentor albipictus, assembly GCF_038994185.2. Lineage (NCBI taxonomy): Eukaryota > Metazoa > Arthropoda > Arachnida > Ixodida > Ixodidae > Dermacentor > Dermacentor albipictus. Next base: position 178,454,817 of record NC_091823.1, on the reverse strand, counting down.
GGCCGCGCGCGGCCACCCGCACCGTCTCTGAAGATGATCTGCAGACGGCTTATGCCTTTGTGCGCGCTGTGTGTTCGCCGCTCTCGCTTTGACACGGTAGAGCGCACCATAGGCGAGAAGGTTAAATTTTTCCGGGAACGGCGGGGGCCCGACTTACTTGCTGGCGCACTTGCTGGTAAGCTTTCAAGTTTTTTTCCTCCAGTGTGAATCAATGTTACTTTTATGTATAAATACCTCTACACTCTACCCGCCAACTGAAGTAATTAGTCAAATAAATAAGCAATATTAATTAATTAATTAATTAATTAATTAATTAAATAATTAATTAATTAGACGAATAATTGATCCTATGTCTAATTACCTAATTAATTAATTAATTAATTCGTACTGTTAATCCTCACTAGAGGGTCCTTGCAGGGAGGGTCAGAGATTGAATTGTACGTAGAACAAACATTGAAGATCATTTGTAGGAGAACATTTGTAACACATAGAACGTTTCTGGAAAAAACAAAGTTACATACAAGGAATAACTAATAAGCTATACATTTTGAGCGAAATACTGATCAAGACCAACCTCAAAATCACTCACAGTATTTTTTCTACCACATCATTCGGTAATTTATTCCACATTTCATTAGCCTCAGGAAAGAAAGAAAAGTGGGATAAGTCTGCTCGAGCTAATATTGGTTGCCCGAATGTACTGCGAGTTTTTCGTGGGAACATTTTGTGAAAGAGCATTGCATAATCATTCTTGTTTATTTTCCCCTCTACGTGTAGTATTTGAAAAAGCAGTTTCAATCGCTGCTTCTGCCTTGATTCCAGCGGTTCCAGGTTACATATTTTTAACATTTCAGTTACCGAGTGACGTCCTTGATATTTAGAGCAGATAAAGCGAACTGATATTCTCTCAATTCGTCCTAGTTTATGTTTTAAAACCTTTTGATGGGGGCTCCACGCAGCAACAGCGTATTCTAGGCTCGGAGGGATATATGTCTTGTATGCAATCAACTTGACTTCTTTCGTCGCCTGGCGCCATTTGCTTTGCAGGAAGCACAACTTCTGATATGTTGATTGGCAATTATTTTCAACTTTGGGACACCCGTTCAATTTGGCAATTATTTTCAACTTTGGGACACCCGTTCAATTTATCTGTTATTGTTGAAAATATACTGGTAAAACTATGTAGATTCAAATATTTTGGTATAACCATATCATATATGAATGAGATCACTTCTTTCTTTCTGTTATGTGTGTGTAAGCGGGTTTATTGTAACTAATTTCCATCTGCCATTTTTGACACCACTAGCTCAAGTTTTGAAGGCACTGGTTGATTTTAAATTGACCTTCCCTGCATGTTACAGGACAATAAATTACGCAATCATCTGCGAAAAGCTTAGCTTTTACAGGTGATTGGACAAACGCGTAGAGATCACCGATGTATAGCAGAAATAGTAGTGGCCCTAGTACGGAACTCTGTGGCACGCCCTAATACACTTCACGATTTTCTGTCATGGTATCTGCCACTCTAACTGCTTCTTGCAAACATTTAAATACGCTGCTATCCAATTGAGAACACCCGTACTAAGACCGACATTGCGAAGCTTAGAAAGCAGTTTACGGTCTGAAACTTTGCCAAAAGCCTTCGCAATATCTATGCATATAACATCGACTTGCACACAGGCACCTAAAGCAACACAGAACTCATGAATGGTTTCGATCAACTGCGTTGAAAGGCCACTGAGGAATCCATGATGAAACCGACATAATAAGTCATTTTGTCCCAAAAATTGTCGAATGTTTTTTTCCACTATATGCTCAAATATTCTGCAACACACCCACGTCAGAGACACAGGCCTATAATTGCTCAACATTGTTCCATTGAACAATAGAACAATAGAACATTGTTCTAATGCCGCTTTTATTTATTTATTTATTTATTTATTTATTTATTTATTTATTTATTTATTTATTTATTTTTTTATTATACCCCCAGGGCCAAGGGCATTACAGAGGGGAGTGGGAGATATAGGTTACAAAGGCAATCAATACAATACAGTGAGTTTTATTAGCAGATAATTTCAACACTCTCCAAAATAAACAAAGGTAGTTAGTGCATCGCAATATTGTTGATTATCTTCTATGGCGGCAATATCGGGAGGGTGGCGGTTCCATTCGACAGATTCAACAGATTCGACATTTCCATTCGACAGGGAAGGTAGGACTGAAATAAAGCTTTAGTATTGCATTCTTTGATGCCACCTTGTGCTGATTGTCAATGCGATGGGAGATGTATTCCGGTCGTAAAATAAAATCGTCGTGTAGCGTGACGTAATGATATACCTTGTGGAATAGAATGAGGCGACTGATTTTCCGACGAGATCTTAAAGGTGGGAGAGAAAGGTTAGTTTTCACGGCTGTGATACTTGCGGTAGGGTTTTACCGTGAAAGATGAAGCGAACGGAGTTATTTTATATAAGTTCTAGAGAAAAGACAAGATTTTCATGCCCAAGGTCACATATAGATGACGCGTATTGAAGTTAAGGTCGTATTAGTGACTTATGAAGTGTATATATAGGAGTTTTAAGGACGACGGAGCAGCAGAGAAGTTGCGACGTAAATACCCTACCATGCGATTATCGTTCTTAGTAACGTATTCAGTATGGACATTCCATGTTAAGTGTCGTGATATATGTACGCATTTATATGATGCGACGGAATCAAGAGGAATATCACTAAGACTATAAGAAGGGGAATTGTTAGAGCAGCGAGAAACGCGCACGAACTTACATTTGTTAATATTTAATTGCATTCTGTACGTTTTGCACCAGTTAGAGACCAAATTAAGATCGGTCAGGAGAGTATTGATGTCGCTGACGTTGCGTATTTCTCGGAAAATGACACAGTAGTCGGCAAAAAAGTGGATGGCAGAAGATAGGGTGGACAGAAGGTCATTAATATAAATTTAACAAAAAAGTGGCCCGAGAACGGATCCTTGTGGTACACTAGGTCGCACGTTAGTAAGCGGTGAGGTTGTGCCATAAGTGAAAACAAACTGCCAGCGGTTCAGAAGGAAAGATTGAATCCATCTAAAGACACCTGGATCAAGATTAAGATGACTTAACTTATAAAGCAACAATTGAAGACAAACTATATGAAAAACTTTCGAGAAGTCTAAAAAGATGCAATCGGCGCATGTTGACTGGCCAAGGATGCAATGTAATTTATCATTGAGTTCCAGTAACTGCCTTTCGCAAGAATATGTTTGACGGAAACCTCGTTGCTCAGAAAAAAAGAAGTTATCATCAAGAGAGGTGGCCATGTTTTTAAAAATAATATGTTCAAGTAATTTGCAGCATGTGCTAGTGGGTGAAATGGGACGATAATTTTGAGGCAAGTGCTTATTACCGGATTTGTGAAATGGGACCCCCTTGCCGATTTTGCAGTCGTTAGGGGGGCTTGATGAATCGAGCGACTGCTGAAACAGTTTTGTTAATGTAATTGAACTATAAGCGCAAGTACTTTTTAAGAATTTAGAGCTAATTTCTTCCATATTCCTGAGTCGTTCTTCATAATCACATTTACCCACATCATAAAGCATCGCCCCCAAATAAGCTGATTGAAAGCAACTGCTCGCCTGTCGGAAACCTGAAGAAACAGCGCATCACCTTGATAATGCTACGGGAGGAGCACGAACAGCAGGTTTCGTGGCTCTACAGCTATTCCTTCTCCTCTCTGCGTCACACTTATCATCCGTTTTTGAAGGCAGGCTGATCCCATTGATAACAAAAGGCTCTTCATAACGCGGCCGAAGCGTCACTTTGACCACGCACGAAATGCGAAAAGCAATGTAATAGGCACAGAGTGTTTCAAGATCCCGGCTTTGCTCGCACCACATCGAAAGAGCGTGCGCGAAGGTATATTTCCTGCCAGAAACTTGCGTCGGACCAAATCCAAATTGAAGTGGGCGTTTCATTTTTAATGAAAGCCTATAACGTGCTGCAAAGACAGGTTCATGTGAAATAATAAAAACAACATAAACAGAACGGGAAACGATTAACGTGTAGACAAAAGGCAAAACCGATGCGTTCAAGAAAGTGAATAGACTACTTCTATATGAGCGAAATTGGCCATTAGGATGTCGACACAAAAAAAAACACAAAGTTTCAGTGCGCCCTTATTATCTGCAAATTCGTAAGCTCCGTTGAACACCCGCTGCTGCCTAGAGGACGTGTTTGAATAGGTCTCCGTCTGCAGCTACGCAGTTATAGGTCCGCTTTATCACAGGTTCACTGGCCTTCTTGATGACTGAAGCTCGAATTATACGGCAGACATCCTTTATCCTTGTCTTGAGCTAATCGGACGTCCGTCTCAATCATGTAAGAACGATCTTTTACATAACCTCAAAAAAAGAAATCGAGTGGAGAGAGGTCAGGTGATTCAGCCGGCCAATTTACAGGCCCGTGCCTTCCAATCTATTGCGCATCAAAAGTCGCATCCAGCCAGTTTTGTGCTCGGCTGCTACTGTGTGCTGGTGCACCATCATGCCGATACCACAGAAGTGAAAGACGTTAGAGCGGGACTTCGATGAGAAAGTCATCCACCACTCCTTCAGGGATTTAGTCCACGTGACACTGTCCAGTCAGTGAGTGATCGAAGAAGATAGGACTAATCATCATCGTCAGCACCAGCAGCAGCAGCATGGTTACGCCCACTGCCGGGCAAAGGCCTCTCCCATACTTCTCCAACTACACTGGTCATGTACTAATTGTGACCATGTTGTCCCTGCAAACTTCTTAATCTCATCCGCCCACCTGACTTTCTGCGGCACCCTGCTACGCTTCCCTTCCCTTGGAATCCAGTCCGTAATCTTTAATGACCATCGGTTATCTTCCCTCCTCATTACATTTCCAGCCCATGCTTATTTCTTTTTCTTGATTTCAACTATTCAACTAAGATGTCATTAACTCGGGTTTGTTCCCTCACCCAATCTGCTCTTTTCTTCTCCCTTAACGTTACACCCATCATTCTTCTTTCCATAGCTCGTTGCGCCGTCCTCAATTTAAGTAGAACCCTTTTCGTAAGCTTGCAGGTTTCTGCCCCGCACGTGAGCATTGGTAAGACACAGCTGTTATGTACTTTTCTCTTGAGGGGTGATGTCAACCTGCTGTTCACGATCTCAGAATGCCTGCCAAGCGCACCCCGTCCCATTCTTATTCTTCTGATTATTTCAGTTTCATGATATGGATCCGTGGTCAGTACCTGTCCTAAGTAAATATATTCTCTTACCACTTCCAGTGCCCCGCTACCTATCGTAAACTGCTGTTCTTTTCCGAGACGGTTAAACGTTACTTTAGGTTTCTGCACATTAATTTTTAGCCCACCCTTCTGCTTTGCCTCTCCAGATCAGTGAGCATGCATTGCAATTGGTCCCCTGAGTTACTAAGCAAGGCAATATCATCCGCGAATCGCAAGTTACTAAGGTACTGTCCATTAACTCTTATCCCCAATTCTTCCCAATCCAGGTCTCTGAATACCTCCTGTAAACACGTTGTGAATAGCATTGGAGAGATCGTACCTCCCTGTCTGATGCTTTCTTTATTGGGATTTTGTTACTTTCTTTATGGAGGACTACGGTGGCTGTGGAACGGCTGTAGATATCTTACAGTATTTTTACGTACGGCTCGTCTACACCCTGATTCCGTAATGTCTCCTTGAATGCGGAGGTTTCGACTGAATCAAACGCTTTCTCGTAGTCAATGAAAGTATATATAAGGGTTGCTTATATACCGCAGATTTCTCTATCACCTTATTGATAGTGTGAATACGGTCTATTGTTGAGTAGCCTTTACGGTATCCTGCCTGGCCCTTTCGTTGACAGAAGTCTAAGGTGTTCCTGATTCTATTTGCGATTACCTTAGTAAACACTTTGTATGCAACGGACAGTAAGGTGATCGGTCTAAAATTTTTCAAGTCTGGCGTCCCCTTTCTTATGGATTAGGATTATGTTAGCGTTCTTCCAAGATTCCGGCACGCTCGAGGTCATGAGGCATTCCGTATACAGGGTGGCAAGTTTTTCTACAACAATTTGCCCACGATCTTTCCACAAATCTAATCATAGGATGGCGTAAATTATGCAACCGACATTGAACGACCACTGGTACTTGCGTCAATTGCGCTTTATCGAGTATGCATTGTAGTCACTCCAATAGTGTGCATTATGGAAATTTACCTGGAACTTTCTGTGAAGATTGGCTTCATCTGTGCGCATGACCTGCTTAAAAATTCCGGTGACTCATCGGCTTTTGTGAGGATCGAATTCGAGAAATTTTGACGATTCTACAGTTCTCTATCTTCCAAGCATTCAAATGCTGGTTAAGGTGGCGCAGGTGAAAGACCGTCGCTCGGAACCGTCCAAACTGACAATCTGGAAATAGGTACCTGGGCGGTCACGTCCCGCACGCTAGCATGAAGATTTGAGGCCAAGAATGCTACAACATTCGTGCGTAGTTGGAACTCGAAGATGAAGTCCTGTGCCCCTGTTTCTGGCAGCTGCCGGTTTTGCGTCAGTTTTTAATAATTTCTGATGATATTGTATGCGTTTGCTCTACTGCCACACTTCTATGACTTATATAAATATTTACAGCCTCCCTTTTGTTTCCACTTATGTTTCCATTCCTCCCTTATGTTCCACTTTTGTTTCCATTATGTTTTCTTTCTGCTCATTAGATAAAGACATGGCGACTTGGACGAAACAAAACGTACCTCTAAGCCTTTGGGCTTACTTTGACAGTTCGCTTCTGTGATGGTAGGTTCTGCGAAATAAAAAGAAAAAAAAACATCTGTGCCCTTTACGCTAGGACAACAACTATCACAGCTCGTTTCCAACTAACACCAAAGACACTAGCTTGATCACGCTGTTTTACAGTGAAGCTGCATATGGCTAGCCGATTCGTCCATCCGTCTGTCTGTCGCCTGTATGCCCAAAACCCCGGGGCAAACCCATGCGAATACACTAAAAAAAGTGAGAGGCGTGCGATTAGCTGCGCAAATAGTGACGTCCTTGCGGTCGCAGCTGGGTGGGCACGCAGCAGTTTCTCTCCGGCTCCGACATTGGTAGGCCACGCGTCATACGTACTCCTGAGGAGCAGGCAGCTTTTGATCAGCAAAGCCGCGAGCAATAACGGGAACGAGCTCGTCTACGCCGTCCCAATGCTGCAGCCCGGGTACAAGAACACGCCCATGCAGCCGAGTGCAAGCAGCAACTGCATACCGAGGATCCGGCAGCCTACCAAGCCGTCGTTTAATGCACCGTCGGGATTGACCCAGTGATAAACACCAGGGCCCCACGTTTCAGCTTCGCTGGTTAACCATCTGTGCGGAGTGCTTGGGCTGAGACTTCTTTCTTTATTTCCTTTACTTTGTTCTGGCTAACTCAGAAGGAGCCTTATTCAAGGGCGCTGCTTATGATGCGGGTGTGAGCGCAGTCACATGGAATTCACCATATTTCGCAGGGTTTCTTTATCAGTTGGGAAAAATTAGTACGCAATTGGTACGTTACTCAAAACACCACAGTTAGATGTCCCTTGGCTTTGCCTACAAATGGCTCATTGACACTGTGATAACCATGATAGTATGCCTCAACTTACATACTTAATTACAATTACCTAATGTAATATCAGTAACGAAAAAATTACTGGAAGCTACTGCACCGTAGTGGAAACAATTTGCACTAGGATTTGTTCAAGTAACGCGTTGCTTTTTTTAAAAATCTTGGCGCATGATTGTTAAAGGGGACAAGACACCCTGCATATATTTATGACCTCCCCATTGAAGCGACGCTGTTTCCATTTCTAATAAATTTTGTAAATTCTTAGATGTTTTCTTAAATGAGCCGTTAGCTTTGTTTACTGGAAAGAGAAGCGACACTGAGACACATACCGATCACGTGGATTTTACACTCCGTTGATAAACGACTCTGCCAAAAGTGTCACTAAAGTGTACAGGTTTCTTTCTTTTACAGGGTCAAAAAATCACGCAAATCATTTTGAAGTGAAGTGAACACACAGAAACATAGTAATTCTCGAAGCATAAGCATCCAATACCTTTAGAAATAATTGTTCACTGTCTACCTCCTTCTCTTTAAAGATATAGTAAACTTTGTCGTGTGTATATATTTAAATATATTGCTTATGTGCATGATGTTTACAGTGGAAATTTAAAACAATCTTGTATTATTATTATTATTTGTTTTGAACACACATACACATATACACAGTTAACAGGAAAGGGAAAGCGAGGAGCAGGCTGGCAACTGCCACAGGAAGGGGCACAACACCTGCCTACTCTTCTGAAGGGAGGTGACAGCAACACAGCAATGGAAGATAGGAAGGAGGGGCGGAAAAAGGAAAGAGGAAAGGGAGAGCAACAGGAGAAATCTAAAGACTAAAGTAGAACTCTGCAGCCGGAATTAAAGTGACGTCGCGTCGAACAGCCTCCACAATTATCAACCACATCCATGGCTAGTTCGCTATGCGGCTAATTGTGTTCTCCACGATGAGACGCCAAGTACAGCTGCACGTAATCACCGCTTCAGCGGCAGTCGGTTCACAATATACACTACATGGTGTTTGAACCAGCCACCTCCCATCTTCGAAGGAAGAAGCGTTAGGGCAATGTACTGATCACACAGTAGGGCCGGTCACTGAAGTCACGCTACTACAGAATGTTGAATGTTCATGCTACAAACATGAACCTAAGTTAGTTAAGTCTATTATGGTGAGTAGGGCGCGATGGGCCTGATCACGTTTAGATGCACAACCACTGGGGTATAAACGTTCCTCGAGTGTCGCACACCGCAGGCCACGGAGATAGTTTCTCAGAAGCGACATGCGCTGCGCACTGAAAGCGGGACACTCAAGTATAAGGTGCTGAAGTGTCTCGTAGCAGCCACAAGACGTACTCAATGGACTTTCCACACGCCCTTGTTTCTATAAACGTTCGTGCACGCTCACGCAACCAACCCTCAGCTTGAGCAGTTGTGTTCTAGCGCAACGACGCAAGCCTTGACCACGAACACCGGGCGGGAGCATTCCATTTGCGACGCGATGATCTGGATGCTGCTTGAGTAGGTGGCGACGAATCAATAGACGAGTGTCATCAAGCTTGCGCAAAATTTCTGGGCAGTCACAGTTTTTATGAACGCAACTTGAAGCGAGCCGATCAGCCTCTTCATTTCCGGCGATTCCTACGTGTGAAGGTATCCATTGAGCAACGAGAGATACCCCTCGTGATGTAATTTTGCTCGCAGAGTCAGCAATGCTGCGCACAAGTGGACAATTAAGCTCACTGCGTTGTAACCTGCTACGGGCAGCACGGGAGTCCGTAAAGATGACAACCTTAGATATAATTAACTCCTCTTGCACGTATTTCAGTGCAACATTAATCGCAGCTAGTTCCGCAGGTGTTGACGAAGTTGGATGAGGTATTTGAAAGGTACGTCGTACTTGAGTTGAAGGGCAGTAAAGAGTGTCAGAGACGCCTTCACCGTCGTTGTGCACAGATGCATCTGTGAAAACTTGAAGTTTATCTGGAAACTTTTCGAACAAGTGAGACTGAGGAAATAGCAATATTGCCGAAACAGCCATATCAGACTTTTTGTGCATCAGGGATTGTGAGGTAAATAGGGAATACGTGTTTCGTGAAACCTTTTGGAGGTGGAGACGTATCTGAAGCAGCATGTTCAGAAATGGTAGTGATATCCATAAATAATGTCACCTATTTACCCATGCGAGATAACGGGTGGTGAATCAGACGATCGAGGAGCAATTGACCATTCGATGCGCAGTACAGACGCTCAATATGATACAGAGCTCTCTGATCTGCTTGCAGCCTCAGGGGTAACTGACGAGCTTCAGTAAGTAATGCAATAGATTGCGCCTCACGAGGCAATCCAAGCATTAGTCGAAGGGCAACGCGATGATCTCGCTCCAGTTGGGCCATCAAACTAGGTGGTGTGTTCAAAATTGGTAATGCGTACAGCATGCCTGAGAGTACAGATGACTGGTACACCTGCAGAGCCGTTGTTTGGTCGCAACCAGCACCTCGAGCAGTCAAGGCGGCCACATACTTAAGGAGGGAGTGCGATTTGCGTCGTACAGATTTAACGGCAGGATGCCAAGAGATGCGATCATCCACAATGAACCCCAAATAACGGTGTCGTCGCACCCAGTTTATAGACGTTTCGTCAAGATACAGTCGGCTCATTGTTCGACGAGGGCGTTGTTCAGGGTGATATGGTATTGCAGCCGACTTAGCAGGTGATATGAGCAGGCCAACTTCACCCAAGTACTCCGAAGTAGCGTTGAGAGCTCTTTGCAAGCTTGCACGAAGCCGCGGACCAAGGTGCAAAGGGCCGCTTATCCACAGAACAATGTCATCTGCGTAGACAGCTATGCTCACAGAGAAGTCAGTGTCTCGAGGCAAACAAATTGGAAGCGCGGCGAGTACTGCGTTAAACAAAAGCGGCGATAATAAACTGCCCTGTGGAACACCGCACTTCACATTTCGGTATTCACTAGTTACTCCTCCGACACGCACTTTCATCCGGTGCTCCGATAGAAAATTATGCACAAATTGGAGCGTACGACCCGAAATTCCCGCGGTTGCAAGAGCGAAAATTATTGCCTTACGTGGAACTGAATCGAAAGCTTGCTGTATGTCTGGGAAGAGCATGTAGGCGGAATGCTTGTTTTCTTTAGCAAATTCGAGTGCTGAGACAAGGTCTGATATGCTGTCCAGAGCCGAACGGCGGCGATGAAAGCCACTCATGACATCAGGGAAAAAATTCAGCTCCTCTAGCCTGACATCTAAGCGAAACAAGACCATTCGCTCCATTAACTTGATGATGTTTGAAGTTAGGGACATTGGTCGGTAGGACTTGTGGTGCCTTGCAGGGCGCCCGGGCTTTAAAATTGGTATTACCACGGACGATTTTAAATCAGCAGGGATTACACCGGTTCTCCATACTTCTTTATACTCGTCCAGCATACGGTCATGGAAACTCTTATCAACGTTCCGCAATGCTTGATACGTCACGCCATCTTCGCCTGGAGCAGTGCGGCATTTGCAGAGGTTCAGCGCGTGTCGCAGCTCCTCAAGAGTGAAATCTGCCTCGTTAATCTGGCACGCTGGACCGTAGGAAGCGGTTACGGTGCTGTGATTTGTCAAAGAAGGAGGGTCGCTAATTGTGGTGTCACTGGATGCAGGAGAGACGAAAATGTCTTCAAATGCCTCTGGTATTACTTCTGGTGACTGGCCAGTCGCTGTGCTCAATGTAGCCGTAGGATTCTTGCACATTTCAGGAGTGCGGAGAGCCTTCAGTATGCGCCATACATTTCCAAAACCACTTCCAGTATGCAACGAACTACACAAAGCTCCCCAGCTCTTGCGACGAAGCTGTTTTGTATGCCGCCGTATGGCTGCATCAACGCGCTTGTATATAGTCCAGTCGGTGCGTCTTTTAGAGCGCTGTTCCCGTCTATAAGCGCGCCGTCGACATGCGCGGAGCCGTAAACGCCTTAGATCGGGATTTGGTTTGCCGATATTCCGTCGCCGTTGTACTGTAGCTTTTTGTAAGCACTCACTCATAAGTTTAAATAGGCTGTCTTGAGATGGTGCCTCTGAGATCAGCTGTCGGAACTTGTCCCAGTTGGTAACTGTATAAACGACATCCTGGTGACCCGCAGTATATCTTCGTGTTAACTAAATGGGTAGGTGATTTCAGCCCCAGGGGTCAGGTTCACATGACCAGGCAAAGCACGCATCTCTCGTTGTTATAGCAAGGTCTATAGTTGAATACTCATTTCCTTTACCTATAAATGTAGGGGAACCGTCATTCAGTATTTGGAGATCGTTCTTGATAATGGACTCATTAATCTCAGCCCCACGATTGTCTTGGGGACGGCTACACCATCGTGGATGGTGGGCATTAAAATCTCCGCATGACAAAAACGATGCACCACACCGAGACAGTAAGCACTCAAGCAGCGAGGTATCGGAAGAACGTGTAGGCCTGTTGTATATGCTTACCACCGTCGTACACACACCTTTGTGGCTCACAGTAACAGCTACACACTCAAACTCATCGTCACAGATGCCGTCTGTGTCAATAACCGTGAAGTCCTAGTCAGCACGAACGTACACTGATGCTTTTGAAGCATTGCGCGTGTGCGCCGCCTCCACACACGGGAAAAAGCCACAAGCTGGTTCCGCGCATCGAGTGTTACTGTGGACACCCACGAAGCCTGCCAGTCGATATTCGTCTTTCCTTACGTTAGTTTCCTGAAGCGCTATCACGTCTGGTGGAGTCTTCACAGCGACTAGTCGAAGGACTAGATCAGCGTGACGTGGTCTCATCGACCTCACATTCCCTTGCAGCTCAAAGGGACGAGGCTGCTAACAACTGTTAGAATTGTTTCCAGTGAAATGTCTAGCAAAGACCGTCGACGACAGGAACAAGTGCCTCCAAAAGTTGCTCTGCTGCTGACGCTGCTGGTGTCTGGCGACCGGCGATTAGAGATCTGATGACGTTGACAAGCATCTTTAGAAGATTGAAAAGTTGCACATCGTCGTTGGCTGATACCGGTTTAGGTGCTGTGTTTGCAGTGCTTTCCACTGTGGTCGAAGTCTTTGTAGATACTTGTTCCAGCGGTTTCTATGCAAGCGCTGGCCACGATGTGTCTGAGAGACAGAAGGTCCGCCCCCCTACTTTAATATGCGTTGTTTCTCTGTCACTCTTTGAACGCGCTGCTTTTCCAGTCGGTGGGGCAGCACTACGGCGGCGGGAGGTTTCATCTCCTGCTGCCTTCTTTTTGGCTTTCTCTTTTAGTGCCTTTAGTTCATTCTTTAATGAGGGACATCCCTTATCCGTTGCCAAATGTTCACCATTTCAGTTAGGGCACCGATATGCCTGACTTTCACAGTAACCTACATGGTGATTCCCACCGCATTTGGCACAGACTAGATCTTTGGTGCAAAAGCCCTGAACATGACCAATCTTAAAACATTGATGGCATTGCAAAGGCCATGGTACGAATGGTCGAACAGGATAGCGCATAAGACCAGCATTTATATGACTAGGCAGCTTTCCAGAGACGAAAAGTATCTTCATGCACTTTGACGAGCCCAGCATTCGAACGCTAATGATGACGCTAATGACGCTAATAATGATGACCAATGATGACGCTAAACGTCATCATTGAGATCCAAGTCCACATCAGATACGACACCAGCTGCTATATGTGTACGCTGTGGTATGTAGGGACGCGTGTGGGCCCCACAGATTTCAGACAAAGCAAGTAGAGTTTGCACCATCTTGTCATCAGTTGTGTCAACAGCAATGACATTTTTTGAAGGGTTCACGCGAACCTCTTGGATTAGTCCACGGGCAAGTTTGAAGAAGAAATCATTAAGTTTCTATCGAGAGATAGCATTCAGGCTTACCATCACGTCGACGGGACTGAAAGCTACTGTCGTAGTCTTGATGGTGCTGTATATGATGGTTCCTTCACTTGAGGACGACGCCGGAGACGTCCGCCGTGGGCAGCGGTGCTTCACAGGTATGAAAGCATCCGAATCTTCCGATCGTGAGTCAGAAAGCTCGGAATCAGCAGCATCGGATCCTACTGCCGAACTGAGCCGCTTCCAAGCCGCGGGCGGTCTATGCTGACCGTCAGACGCGTCCAAGGCCATATCTTCCGTGTCAAGCTCCACGGAGAGGATCTCCCAGCAGAGTAGAAGACTTCAGGGTTCAGCACAAACGTCGTTGCCTGTTATTGATGCACAAAAATAATGTAAACAGAGAAAAACTGCAGCACCAGAAGAAAACAAGCAACCGAGCACAGTAACTTCGTCGTCGTTCAATTGTAGTAAGAAAATACAAATGAGGCAGCCGCCGCTGGTACAGGTATAGTGCTTGTTCTCCTATTGTCAGGATTTGCGGAAATAAAGCAAAGTATGAATTAAAACCCGTGCAGGTCTGCGCCAACAATGATGCAGTAAGCTATTAGCCACAAGAAAATTTTAGGTGAGGTGATCTAGGCCAGTCAAAAGAAACCTCAAATATGGGTGACGAAACTCTAGCGATAACACGTTAGGGGGGGGAGGGGGGGGCTGGTAGGGCATGGCATAGCCGAAAGGAGAGGGGGGAGGGGGGGAGGGCCTTGGTGTCTCCCCGCCTCCGGGGACGAAGACCCCCTCCCCTGAGTGGTCGGTGCCTATGGACCCCAGAAAGGTCACTTCACTCGCTGCTGTTGCTGCCGCGCTTGCGTCTTCACTGTGAGTGTCCGCGCTCATCGAATGTAATGTTCATGTTTCCTTGTGTGCGCTGACGCCATATGCTTGTTAGTTCAATTAGTAAGTGAATCTGTCCAAGATTATATGGCCAATAAAACTACTATTCTTAATTTGTATAGCTGTGCACTAATTTGCCATTGCACTCGATACTTCGCCTTGCGCGCGATGCTGCGGCTTTTTTTAGTACTCCTAGTTTATCGGTTGTATTTAGATCTCCTTGCATAATGATGAAGAGCAGAGTGCCACTGCGTACAAAGAACGGAAAGACACGACGTAGACCGAGCACTGACTTCTTACTAAATTTTATTCTCATAGCACTCGCAACTGCCGAACCATGCCTGACAAAACAAAGAGAACATATGCTATTGTTAGGCACACCAACAACGAGTACCTCCTTCTATGCATTTCAGGTAAATAAGTCACTTTTGGGATAAGGTGGCCGAAGGTGGGCTGTCACAACTGCATTGAGCAATTGTAACTTGCCGTTTGTTTGTCTGCGTCATTCTTTTCCGTCCTTTTTCTGATATCACGCTCTGCACCTCACGGATTACTAACTAGCTCGACCTCGAACCTTTTTTCCGTAAAAAACAAGGAAATGAAAAAAAAATTGCTTGTACGTTAAAAATAGCTGAGCTTCAATGTTGCGAATTTCGATGTAACGAAAGAAGTGCCTATTTTAGCAACTGCATTACATGGAGCTTTAGCTGTACTGCTTAGATTACGATTAACAAAGTAGCTCGCAATATACCGACACTGACAGATGGACAAAAGACTAGTGCTCTCAGTGCCGCCTCAAAGTTCAGTGATTTTGAGTCTTCGTTTATTATTCGTAATGACTACGCACTAAAAACTGTTGCACCTATTGTCTTGCATCTCTCTTTGTAATTACTATCGTAATAAAAGCTATTGCGACATTGAATAATTGATCTAATTCGCGTGTAGTGATTCATGACGTTGCACGCATTCAAAGCAGCGTGAGCGCTCCTTCGGCAGGATGCCTCTGCCGGGAAGCGAGGGTTCCTCAAAAAAGAAGGGCTGGCAATCTAACGTTTAAATTTCAAACTACACCAGCACCGCACATTGACGTAACCCCTTGCAGAGGCGATGTGTATATTTTCTCATCGAGGCATGCATCTTGTTGTATAATTCCCAATAAGACCGGTATACAGGTCAGAGTTCTGCGCAAATTCCTGGGCCTTCCTAAGTGCAATTCCATAACAGCCACTAAAGAACTTGGAAGGACGCCAAATCTTCGCTTTTAAGGGCCCCTTACCAGGTGTGACCATCTTGAACTGACAAGCGCAGATCATACATTGCGTGATAACGATCGTGTTTGCAAAGTATTGCATCGCTAAGCGCCGCGCAAAGATCTGAAATTTCAAACCGAACGCCGTTTTTCTTTGTGCTCGCGGCCGCCGCGCTTCAAGCCGGAGGGTGACGTACTAGTGTGCCTGCGCCTACGTACTGGTGTTCGCAGTGTGACGTCGCTCGTGGTGACACATGACTTTGAAAATTATTCAAGACAACATCTGTTATCTGTGCGATCTGTTGCTTGAATTGTCAAATTCAAGTTTAGAGAAATATTAAAACCACAAACAGAATGTGTGCGTGTTTTTTTGTTTCACTTCGCACCGAAGCAAGGAGATGTACTTCCGGTTCGTCTGCTTGTTCTCACGGTCGTGCGATCACGTGCGTAGGTACCGTAACTATGTCATTATCTACCGCGTTCCAGCGCCGTAATCATGCCGTGCGATCCGCTTGTTCTGCCTCAGTATTAGTGTAGCACTGAATTATACCGCTGGTCATGTTTCCTTGTGTACAGCACGCAAAATCATGCGCTGCGCGAACGAGACAACAGCTCACGCGTGACGCCGTCACCGCAAATGCGTAGCATCGAAAAACAAAAGCGACGAGCAACAAAAAATGAAGGCGGGACCTGTGACGTATGCGTCACGCGATCGTCGAGGTCTCGTATGGGGGAACGCAGGGAAGGAATTTCACTTGCGAAGGCGGGACGGGGCGTGTGGAGAGAGCGTCTTGCTTGGCAGTGAAGTCCGCCTTCTGAAATCGGTTTGCCGGCACTGAAATATTGGTATCCCGGCTGTTAATGAGGCGATTTGAAAAATGTTTGTGACAGAACGCTCCCTAGAGGACACGTAACAACTTCCAGTATATAAACAAAATTTGCTATGGGGCCTCATGAGGGGCTATTTAATAGTGGAACGCGATAACATTAAAAGATCCCCGAATGCTTATCACGCTTCCCGGCAACTGCAGCTTATGTAACCGTTATGTTTACCGCAAAACGATGGCGGCGAACTCTGTGCACGAAGGTGAGCTTTCTAGTAGAAACGCGGCCTCTTGCGTGGGCCGCGATGTGGCGAAGGCGAGCGTCACCTAGAGGTGTTTGCAAGCAACCGGCCTTATGTCATGCGAGATTTGTGCACTCCGGCACGCGCAAACCTCGGTAGCCATAGCTGCTCTATGAATCGTAGAAATGATCGAAAAGGGGTTCGTGTTGGAGTTTCCGCGTAGCAAAATGATGTTTCCTGGTATCTTCGAATTACATATTACAATCCGACGCTATCCTGTCTGTAGGTTGTGTTCTGTAGTTTTAGGTTTTTCTGGCGCATGTCCCTTTGATGAATTCAATAATTTCAGCACCGTCTCTGAGCCGCGCGGACGGGCTGGGCGGTTATGCTCCGGAATGATGTTTAGCGAAGCGACGTCCGCCGCCGACATCGGCTTCTTCATGACACCGGTACCCTTAACGCTACCACATTTAAACGCAGCGCGTTACCATTTTATTGCAAATCAAATTGCGGTCAAAGCTGTAAGCGGGCTTATATGGCACGTCCGAATGGCTATTTGCGTTCTGGCTTGCTTACGAACAACAAAACCACGCACAAGGTGTAGCTGTGTCATTGCTGCTTTTTTCGCATCGTAACCATGAAAGCACACGTTTGCCGGGTCGTCGTCAAACCTGATGTAGTTCCTGCACATTCACCTCGAAATCTAGTAAGCCTTGAATATTGGGGGCGAGCTCCACCACTGGAAAATCTGACGCCACCGTCGGCGTGACGTGGCATGGGGGATCACGTGGGCACCGCGGCTCCTTCGGAAGTGCCGAAGCGAGCTGAAAACGAAATTTTTAAGTCAAAGCTGTGCAGCGGTTCTGATTAAGCGGTGAGGCTTTCTCGCCTTGGGCGTCTGCTTGACAACATTTAAAAGTAATATAATAGGTAGTGGCTGCCTTTGGAAGCAGGCAGCATGGTAGGCTACTGCTCGGCGCCGCAGTGCCGGACGTACCAACGGAGCCCGGTGTCAGTCTTATTCACACGTACCCGCGGGACAAGATGCGTGAAGCTCAGCTCGCGCAAATTAGAGCCAACAAAGGGCCATCGGCTACAATTCGGGTATGCAGACAGCGTGAATGCGAGGAAGATTTCAGCTACGTCATCGGGACTGCGATGCTCGGTGAGCAGCAGAAAACGCACACTGCGGCGCTCGCCCCCGACCGTTGCCCGGCTACAGTCATCACGGTTCGGTCTACGCACTTGTTGATGCTAGATGCTGGTAAGTTCACTGGAATGGAAAGGGGGCAGTAAGAAGCACATTTAAAGAAGGCATGGCACATGGTCATATGTTTGTGTTATAAACTAATGTACTGGATTACGAAAAAGGAGCAGCCGGAAACCGCTCGCTGAGAAGAGCGATAAACACACAGTGCGACGCAACTGGAGAAATAATAGTGAAACATCCAAGAATTTACATAAAAAAAGAAGAGAAATCGAATCGTCACGACGCCACATCACAGTTGCCGTAGGCGTCGAAGTCTCTATAATGAAAGATTATTTTTGAACAGCTATCATAGTGTCCACGCCACGATGGTTGCGTGTGCACTGTCAAATGTTCATATTCTGCGCCCTAAAGCTCTCGGCACGGTGCGAAAATGCGGTGGCAGCGAAACGAAAACATTGTGCGCGGACATGCACGCCGACGCGCAGTCGGTCGCTGCGAACCCGTGCGATCGCTGCATTGAGGCTTAATTTTTTTATGCTCTATTTGGTTATACACACAGCCCACTCACTATAAGAACATGATGAGCAAAACGAGAACAAGGTGAAAGCAGGAGCCAACGTTTCGAGAAGTGGAGTTGTCTTCTTCAAGGCGACATATGCTTTCCTCGCCACAGTGTACATAGGTGGGGCCCTTCTAAAGGGGAGAGGGTGTAATGCGGGTCGGTGCGGCAACGAGCGAATGTGTGTTAACGTGTTTAATTGAGAATAAAGGAATGCTGTGCACAAGGCCAGGGGTTCGGCTGTCTGTCAACCATGTGTCAACGCACCCGTGTTAGCCGGCGTGTCAACGGCATCCGACACGCCGGCTCGAAAAAAAAAAGGAAAATCATCACCCGCGACACTGCAAGCAAGGAATTTTTGTGGGACAAGCGAAACGAATAAGGAGAATCTGCAGCGAAGACAACGATTATATCCACGACCTAGATGAGCTTTAGAATAACGCTAGCAGAAGAAACTATCCCGCAGTTTCTCTCCATAGAACTTATGATGCCGCGTGAAGACTGGAGAGACAGTCGGAATTGGTGAAGAAACAGCCCACACCAGAATCTGACAGACCGTCGGCCTTTATAACAAAACATTCTAATGCGCTCCCAAACGTAACAACATCCTACGAAAATGCTACCCAATATTATCAAGCAACGAGTGTCTGAGAAAAGCGTTCCCAGATGCACCTAGCGCTAGCTATCGCCGAAACAGGAACATTAAAGACATGTTAGTGCACGCAAAAGACAGCCAACAGCATTCCCCCGTAATAAAAGCATGTTGTCGCCCCAGGTGAAAACCTGCAGGCACCTTCGAAGTGACATTAAAATTAAAAGCACCACAAAAGTTATACACTCGATGTCAAGTCTAGGTTCGCTTGTACAAGTTCGGATATGATTTATATGCTTGAATGTTCCTTCTGTAAGAAACAATATATCGGTGAAACAGGACAATCAATGAACGTCAGATGAAACAGACATCGCGCGGACACAGCTAAAAAGTTTCCCAAAGCCGTCGCCGAGCATTTCAACCAATGAGGTCATAACTTTGACGAACTTAAACTCTACATCCTACAGTCAAATTTCCGTTCGGAACGAGAAAGAAAAATACAGAGCATCATACCTTATTCATAAGTTCAAGGCATTACAACCAATAGGCTTAAACGTTTCAAAAGGGAGCCTTAAAATCTACTCGCTATGCTGAATTTCAAGCTATAAGCAACAACACTTAGTTTGGTTTCTTAGCGAATTTTTTTTCTTTTTCCTTTTCTTTGCTTTTTTTTTAAGCCTTCTTGTCAGATGCGGTTCACACGCCCTCTAACACGCGTGCATTGACACGTGGTTGACAGACGGCCGGGTCCCTGGCCTTATGCATTCCTTTATTCTCATTACGACACGCTAACACACCTTCACTGGTTCCCGCACCCACCCGTCTTACACCCTTGCCCCTTTAGAAGAGCCCCGCCTATATATACTGAGGCGAGGAAAGCGTATGTCGCCTTGAAGAAGACAAGTCCACTTCTCAAAACATTCGCTCTTGCTTTCACCTTCTTCTCGTTTGCTCATCGTCTTGAATTTCCATCTCCCCCCTTCCCCATGTTTTCCCTGGATCACTATAAGAACATGCTTCACAAAGCTTGCTTTCAGCGTTTGCTTACCTTTCCCGGGAGAAACCAGTTCGGGAGACTCCATCGCGGCGGCCGCGCGCAGTGGCGTTCACTCTACGCGTTCGGTAAATAGATAGCGTCTGTAAATGATTCTGTGCTTTCAGTTTGCCCAAAATTATTATTTTGACAGTAAAAAATTTCCCTAATTTTGAGAGTACTTACAAAGATGTCTGGGGGACCTGCAGCGTGCTGTTTTTATTAAGCGCCGTAAGCCAAACCGATGAGGAGGGCGCTTTGTTATCCCTTATGCTACGCAAGGGAGGCGCTTCCGACAGATTGCGACTCCGTTAGTCCTCGCCCCCAATATTCAAGACGCCAAGAAGACATGAATCTGTCGGCAGCCTTGAAAGATGCACCGTTGTTGCTATTACTCAAAGTCTCTGGAGTGGCTGCTTGTATGTTTGCGAAGATGACGCTGTCTATAGTTGAACAGCTGCAGGGGTGGTTCTTGCTTAGTATATTCAGAGATCGAATCGAAAACAACAGATCGGACAAATGACAGCCGTCGTGCCTACCCCCTTGCTTACGGCACTGCCACCCATGAGTCAGCAAGCTCTCCCCACCGCAACGATCTGTTGGGGTGGGGGGAGTTCCCCGACAGTACTTTGTGTATCAGAAGAACCCCCACTTAAGTTGTGAATATTTGTGAATATGGAAATTTCAGAATCGGGCAGCTGAGATTGGAAACAGTTGCTGCGGTAATATATTACTCATATATATATATATATATATATATATATATATATATATATATATATATATATATATATATATATATATATATATATATATATATATATATATATATATTACTGTAAGTGACGGAGTCCGCGAAGCCGCTCGATCATCCATACAGGCATTTGACTCCGTCCTTATTCCCTTGTCAAGAACAGATGCCCCGCTAAAGCTATGCGAGCTTGCACCTGTGCATTTGATCCCAGAATACTCACCGAGAGCTACGCGTTCCCCCCGGCATACCGCAGAATTACATAAATCTTTTATCCTGTCTACGTCTCAGACGAATGCGTTTTACTTCTTTGGAATGGCCATAAGTCCAGACTGTGAAGTTTATGCTAGCAAAGAGACGATTGCTTGCGTTCTTTCATAGCGTTGTCCTTTCCTTGTGCAAAGAACAACGCTCACCACCGCGATCTAGGCACTCGGCAAGCGTTCCATTGTGGGAAGCAGAGTTGGTTGGTCCGGGCAATAGGCGACGTGAGCCTGAGTTGCTTTAACAGTAATGGCGTGTTTTCTGAAAGCATCGCGGCTGCGTGAGGGTGTGGTCACTGTCCTACCGTTTTCGTACTCATAGACACTTCTCACATCCTAAATTCTTTGCTCCTTTTCTACGCTTTACTCTTTGGCTCTTTGCGGACAGCCCAGGTCATTTGTCCATTGCTCACCTGCCATTATCCAGCCTTTGAGATCTTATAAGCGCTTGAAAATCTCGAGGCTTTGATTACACATCGTAAACAACGTATTCGGGATGTTCGCACTGCAACTGATACATGATAGTTCTCGCACTGTGTAATGACTGAAGAGTAAGCCTAGCCGCCACTGTGCTGTAGCGGCGATGGTGGTGTTGAGCACCAGTTTGCGGGATCAAATCCCCGCCGCGGCGGGCGCACTTCGATGGGGGCGAAGTGAAAAAACGCCCGTATTCCTTCCATTGGGGGCACGTTAAGATATCCTGGTGGTAAAAATTATTCCCTCACTACAGTGTTCCTCATAATCAAATCGTGGTTTAGGCCCTTAAAACCCGAGAATAAATACAACAATTACTTCCTTAAGCAAGTCGAAATTGCGCGCAGAAAGTCATTATACGATCCATGCCAACCAGTTGCTGCACTCGTCTTTATTTTTACAGTCGTTCTTGTTTCTCTTGCACAGTTTATTGGAGCATGCCTGTTCCGCATCACACTTGGGAGTGTGTGTCGTCTGTGACATTCACTGTATAACACGGAAAGACTCCAGCGCAAGTGAGTGCATTGGAGCAGATATTTTCACACCACCGGTCACGCGTAAATCCCAATGCTCATTCTACAGCACGATACCCAATGAAGTCAGCCTCCAGCCGTCATTCAGTCAAACATGGCCTAAGAGCATTCACGAAAGGTTTTCGTCATACGTACCATTTGTTTTCTAGCTGCAGATGCAGCGATTGCAAAAAGACGTAATGAATTCTTTACCCATGGCACTCTCTCATTCCTCTGCAGTGCCGACGGCTAATTACTCGGCGATGAAATAAATAATATCGCAAGCCACATTCCTCTCGTTTAATCAGGAGTGATCAATACGCTCTATGAAAGGTTCCATGACTCGTGGGAACGAAAGTGCACAGATCTCGAGCGGTGCCGGCTACCCAATCAGCGCCGTAGCCGCTCTCCATTGGGGCTGTCGTTCTGACGGCCATCGTGCTGCCGTTTCTCTCGCCAATTGATTTTGTGTGTTATCTGTTTCCAATTTCTACGGTTTCTAATACAACAGTGAGCTTTTTTCCCCCTTCCACTCTTGTCTTTTAACTGAGGGTGATATATTTCCTTTCTTCTTTACCTTCGTATGCTTCATGGCGATTTCACGGTCTTTGCGCGCTGTTTTTTCGTGTGTGGTGTGCAGGAATACCACTTCCAGAGACAGGCTAACCGATGAACACAAAAAACAGAGACAGGGAATGTGTGCGCATCCGGTGCCGAATGATTCGGCCCTCTGTTGCTCCTGAGCGTTCGGCACCGAGGCTCGCTTTTGCTCATTGAGGCCTCGCCGCGAAACACCGCTAAACGGCTGAACTCACCAAAGCCGCTCCGAATCGCTTCTTCGATCAGATAAGAAAGAGTGGAGAGAAGTCCTGGCACGTGGAAAAAAAAACGCAGTTTGAGCGGGAATATCGTGCACGTCAAGTCCTACGCATCGCAAGCTATACCGTTGCTTTGCGCTTTTCTTAGCTGTGTTAAATCTCCACTGCCTGTGTAGACAGAACTTTCCTTATATTCCCCGTCATCTCTCCGAGATGGGACAACTAAGAGAGCAGCTCTCCGTCGTCTACGGGTGTGCGATACGCCGATCTATTGTAAGTTTCTTTATCTCTTCCATTTATTCTGCCCGTTTATGAGTACTGATGGCATAGCTTGGGCTCTCAATGATCAGAACTTTCGCTAGAAAAGGAGGCAAAATAGCTAGAAAAATAGGAAGGCGCGCAGCGCCCTCACTCTTGTTTTTTGAGAAAAGAGTGATTGAAATTGATGGCCTTTGAGATTTAGCTAGAAAAATATACGATAGGCAAGAAACCTCTCTAGCCGCAGTTTTATTTTTTCCTTCGCAATTCAGTGATGCTCGGACCTGTCGCTTCAAGGCTCATCCGATAAAAGGGTTCTGAACTAATCTATGCGGCAATAATGGAGGCTCCTCACAACGTGAAAAAGAAAATGTACGATGTTGTGTCTCCACAAAAACGCATTCTGCACAGTTACTAAGCATAAAAAGGTGCGCAACGTTTTCTTTTTGCGTAATTCCCTGTGGTATTATCAAAGAGTTCCGGTGCGTCCCGCAGTGTCGACCTCTTTTCCACTCCCTGTATCTGCTCTGAGCACTGTACAGGTTTCTTCACCTAACTTAAACCAACGATCTTGAAAAAAGAGGTGGTACCTGCACAACATGCAGTCCGTGAGTGCATTTTTTAGTCTCTAGCGGCAGTATTTAAACTTTATGGTAGGCTATAGTGGGTGCAAACTAACTATACTGAAGTCATGCGCGACTTCAATGTGAAAGAGGGCAGAACGGAGGCTGGTGAACAAGCAATTGATAGCTACGGTATCGATTCTACGAACGCTACAGGAGAGACGTTAGTAAAATTAGCGGAAAGGAATAAGCTCCGAATAATGAATACCTTCTTCAGGAAGTGTAGCTACAGGCAGTGGACCTGGGAAATCCCTAATGGAGAAACGAGAAATGAAATAGATTTCGTACTTTGTGCCGATCCCAGCATAGTGCAGGATGTAGGAGTGTTACGTAGAGTAAATGGCAGTGACCGTAGATTAGTGAGGTCTAGTATTCACCTCAGTATGAAGAAAGAAAGAGTAAAATTGGTCAAGAAGAAACAGGCCAACCTAGACGCAGCAAGAGTGAAAGCAGACCAAGAGTGAAGCAGAGATTCATCGCCGCCCTTGTCCCAAGCTAAAGAATTCTTAGATCTATGTACATTGTTTTCGCTAACACAGTAACACAAGCCACTAGGACTGTAACAAGTACTGCAATTACTCTAGATTTAATCCTAACCACAAATCCAGAGCTAGCTACAGATCTAACATATCTGCCAGGTATCAGTGATCATCTTCTGCTCAATTTCGTCATTAATACGCCACGTCCTAAAGCGAATAAAACCAAGAAAACCATCCTAGGCCGGTATTTTGTAGCGATGCCTTTTTCGATTCTATGCTTTTTCAGGCTTTTCGCGCTTAGCCACTGGTCAGAGCGATGGTCCGCCCACATTATCAACACGATCAGGCGGCCGTGTGCGGTGGATGATAAGAATAGCATAGAATAAGGCATAAGGCATCGCTACAAAATAGCGGCCCTAGATTACAAACGGGCTAACTTTGCCGCTATTAATAATGTACTATCCACATTTATTGATCACTTTCTCTTTAATTTTAATACCCGCTCTGTCGAAGAAAATTGGCTACTGTTCAAAACGAAGGTACACCAACTACCAGACAAATATATTCCCAAGCGCATCGTCACCTCTAACCCTCAAGCACCCTGGTACAATTCATACATCAGGCGACTATCTAACAAAAAGAAACGTTTGTTCCGTCTTGCTAAACTTTCACATTCTATTGAGCGATGGTCGACATACAAGACTGCTTCCGACATATACGTAAGAACCCTGAAACTTGCAAAAAACAATTTCTTGTCTTGTACTTTACCATCTATTTTGAAAACAAATGTTAAAAAGTTCTGGCACATTATACACCGTGCACACGACCCCTTAATTACATTGCAAGATACCTGCGGCAACATAATCCCAAATAACCTCTGTGCTACCATACTGAATAGAACATTCACTGAAAGCTTTTCCTCTAGCACGACAGTTGATCTTCCAGATATGCCGCATCACAGATTTTCCATTATCTCACCAATAACTATTGATGCTCCTGGCAGTGCTAAATTATTCGAGTCTTTGAAGCACGATTCATCTCCGGGGTGTGATGAAATTAGTTGTAAATTCCTAAAAAGTACCTGCGCTTATAGTTCAATTATACTAACAAAACTGTTTCAGCAGTCGCTCGATTCATCAAGCCTCCCTAACGACTGGAAAATCGGGAAGGTGGCCCCACTTCACAAATCCGGTAATAAGCACTTGCCTCAAGATTATCGTCCCATTTCACTCACTAGCACATGCTGCAAATTACTAGAACATATAAATTTTAAACACATCGCCACCTTTCTTGATGATAACTGTTTTTTTTTCTTCTGCGCAACATGGTTTCCGCCAAACATACTCCTGCGAAACGCAGCTACTCTCATTCACTGATAAATTGCATCACATTCTTGACCAGTCAACTTGCGCGGATTGCATCTTTTTAGATTTCGCGAAAGCTTTTGACAAAGTATGCCATCAATTGTTGCTTTATAAATTATGTCATCTTAATCTTGATCCACATGTCTTTAGATGGATTCAATCTTTCCTTCTCAACCGCAGGCAGTTTGTTCTCACTAATGGCACAACCTCACCGCTTACTAACGTACTGTCTGGTGTACCACAAGGATCCGTCCTCGGATCCCTTCTATTCCTAATTTATATTAATGACCTTCCGTCCAGCCTATCTTCTACCAGCCACCTTTTTGCTGACGACTGTGTAATATTCCGCGAAACACGTAACCTTGATGACATTAATACTATCCAGACCAATCTTAATTTGGTCTCTAACTGGTGTAAAACTTGGAAAATGAAATTAAATATTAACAATTGTAAGTTCATGCGTGTTTCTCGCTGCTCTAACACTCCCCCTTCTTCTTATTGTCTTAATGGCATTCCTCTTGATTCCGTCACATCATATAAATATCTAGGCGTACATATATCACGAAACTTAACATGGAATGCTCATACTGAATACGTTACCAATAACGCTAATCGCATGTTAGGGTATTTACGTCGCAACTTCTCTGCTGCTCCTTCGTCCTTAAATCTCCTACTTTATAAATCACTAATAAGACCTAAACTTGAATACGCGTCATCTATATAGGACCTTGGGCATGAAAATGTTATATATTCTCTTGAACTCATACAAAATAACTACGTTCGCTTCATTTTTTCAAATTACAACCGTACTGCAAGTATCACAGCCATGAAAACTAACCTTTCTCTCCCATCTTTAAAATCCCGTCGGAAAATCAGTCGCCTCACTCTATTCCACAAGGTATATCATCACGTCACGCTATATGACGATCTTATTACACCACCGGAATACATCTCCCATCGCACTGATCATCGGCACAAGGTTGGCATCCAAAAATGCAAAAATAAAGCTTGTTTTCAGTCATACCTTCGCCAGACATCTGTCGAATGGAACCGCCTCCCTCCCGATATTGCAGCCATTGAAGATAATCAACTATTTCATGATGCACTAACAACCTTTGTTTGTTTTGGAGAATGTTGAAATTATGTCCTAACAAAATTCACTGTACTGTATTTATTGTCTCTGTAACCTATATTACCCACTCCCCTCTGTAATGCCTTTGGCCCTGAAAGTATAATAAATAAATAAATAAATAAATAAATAAATAAATAAATAAATAAATATGTTTCCCACCCAGTACAGAGACATTTGCCCCTGGTGCGGCGCCAAGCCCACCTTATATCACATTACTTGGGAATGCGTTCAGAATCAACAATTCCTTCAAATAAAAGACCCGAGTGCGTAGCACTGGGAGTGGGTGCTCTCCAGCAGCGACCCGAAACTCCAGCACGGACTAGTAAGGCACCCTCACCGAGTAGCCACCCTCAGTGGTGCCCTGGAATAGGGGCGTCGACCCTGCGCAGATGGGGAATAAGACCGGTGAAGACGGCCGACCACATCTGCCACCGCTAATTTCTAACCAATTAGAGCAAATAAAGTTTTCCCTCCTCCTCCTCCTCTCTGGCGCAAGATAGAATCAGCTGGCGTATGACAGGGGAAATCGGGGGTCACAGGGAGAGGCCTTCCTCCTGCAGTGGACATAAAATAGTGACACGTGTAATTGTTTATTTTTTCCGGGTGACCGCTTGTCACCGCCTAACAAGTGTTATCGCACAGCGCACGACGCGCCTGCATGTGTCGGAAGTTTCTGGGATTTTATCGATGGTTCCATCCGCTGTCTGTCACCGAACTTCATGTAATCTGACTGCACGTATGCGCGACGCGAATAGTGCAGAGCTTTGTGGAAGACACGCGGGTCCCAGCGATTACTCTTAAACATTCGACAACTGATTGTGAGAAGATGCGCTTGATGCGCTGATCAGATTTTCGACGATCGCCGAGTGTGTTCCCGGCTATTGTTGTTCTTTGAGTGTAGCCTGCTTTTGAGGGCACAAATTCGCGTAATAAAATGCTAGTTTCGTTAATCAAAGTTTTGCTGTCTTCTTCACCGTCACTATTACGTGACAATAGACTGCTGATGATGATGACATGAGGGTGCAACCGGAGCGTGGCTGCAGGTGGCTAAAACGACTTTTTTCGCCAAAAGTAATGCGAGACTTCAACCCCTGGCAGGGTCAGGAAATTTAAAACAAAAATTTCTCAGGAGGACACAAAAAAGGTACATGACCATGGAACTTATTTAAATTATCAGCGCCAAGGACTATAATATTGGCGCAACGTCCAATATTGAATCCAACCAGCGCTGTCCCATGATTTTTTGATTGAACGATGTTTGATTCTGGCCTCTGCAGACATGATCTTGTGTGTTTTGCTCGCCTCTCTTTTTATTTATGTATTTATTTATTTATTAGTAGTGTCAATCCATAGGGTGGGATTATTACAGGATGGGTGTGTAATAGAGACAATATACACCGTCACGCAATCTAGTCGCCCTGTAAAGAAAGAAATGTAAACGCTCTAAAATTAACTGCACACAAGAAGTATGTCACTTTGGCGGAAGCACAGCCATTATACATTTTTCAATTTCCTCTTGCAGCTTTTCGAATGTTGGCTGCTCTACATGAAATTGGTCAAGCGCGTTTCATTCCTTGATTACTTGAGAGAAAAGCTGAACCTTAGTGTTATTACAGACATATTCCTTGTACACTGAGTGATGCTTTCGGTTCACTTTCCTACTTTTTACTTTACTCTAACAAAAACTACGGTGTTAGGCTTGAAGTGACCACTCAGCAATTGATCAATAATCAATAAAATAAATAAACAAATAAAAGCTTGTGGCGCAACCGACCTTTTATATAACGAGGGCTTGCCTTTCAGCTCTTCCGAAGGTGTTACTCACTCTCGTTTGAGGTGTTTTTGATTATAGGCATTCTTTGGATAGAGGTTATGAGCGATTTATCCTTGTGGAATACGCACCCTATTCGAGTCAGCATGTTGTTATATTTTCACGTAAACAATGACTATTTTCTCTCTTTGCACAGGCACTTCGGGCTCGTCGCGGTGCCGCCGACGCATCATGGACTCTAACTTGCTAAGAGCTTCAGCCTTAGCAGAACGCTGAGCATCTTTGAAACAGGTGGGTTGCTCATGAGGACATTCAGCTGTGTAGCAGTGTTAGCTTGTTTAAACTGGCTCAAATATCTGCATTTGCGTGGGTCCGTGTGGGACGGAACACTGTGTCGCAGTCTCAGAAGCAAGGATACCGAGCCGTGAACCTCAAACTTGGAGCAATGATAAGGCATAATTAACAATAAAAAGATTTTCTTGCTGTTAATGAAAAACATGACGGGATGCAAATGAATGAGCGCGCAGCGCATCCACTTTGTGCCATTGTGGCGCAATTTTAACCATTTAATAAAGTAAACACAGTGGTACACCGCAGATTCTGCCACGCCAGATTTACGTTGAGATTTATGTCCTGCATTAGCTGGAGCATCTGCTTCGGCGATGTCTGATGCGTCACTTTTTATTGGACAGACACGCATACCTCATTGGCTAGTGTAGTTATTTCATGTAAGACATACTTTAGGTGTTGATGTGAATGGCGTTTAGAAAACGTGACATTCTGTGACACTAAACGATAATTCGTCAAGGTCAATGCATTTGAAATAGGTTTAGAAGTGGAAATGGCTTGATCTGTTTCGTGACTCAACAGCGCTCGAACTATTCTGAAACTAGGTTGACATATTTGCTCCTAAAACAGCCATTTACTCCTGCTGGCGCTCATCTAGAGCGGAACGAAAGGCGCACAAAGTGCCGGCCGTACAAAAGGTACAGCTGTAGCGCGGGGCTCGGCAATAGAAAAAGCAAAGTTCTGGTGTTGAGGTCATTCGAACAGGTGAGCTAATTATTGCCGCGAACCCCTATACTCGTGTTCCGAACTCCATAAAGTGTCGTAGTGCTTGAGTGTCGCCATTGTTTTAATGCGAAAGCATTGTACGACCAATTACGCGAAAATCCGCCGTTGTAGTCGACGGCCCGGCAGAATGATGGTAACCAAAATGGCCGACGGCAATGAGTGAAACCGCATAAAAAATACTCGAATTGACGTCAAACTTGTGAAGGAGATTTCTGTAAGCAAAGTAAGTAAGGGCCGTCGAAAAGAAATATAAATTTTGCTCTGAGTTGGAATGGAACGCAGGCCTCCGGCGTGCTAGACGAGCGCGCTTCCCCGACGACACGGAGTCTCCACCGTCCTGGTTCACTAATGGTATCTTCGGCTGGTCCTTTCTGAGCGCTCCTCGCGAGCGGCGTTGTCTTCGACTGGCTGAAAGAGTGTGCGCGCCTTGCGTTCAGCTCGTTCTTCTTGATCGCTTTGCTCCATCGTCGAGCGCTCTGAGGCGATCCGAGCGCTGCCGTCAGAGCAGTCGAAGAGACTGAAGCGTTTCCCACAACGTAATCACAGCACAGCGTCACTGATGTTGTCGATGGTCCACCGTAACCTAGGCAACCTAGGCTACTGCATGCTGGCGTCTCGACCAACACTCGTCTCACGGCGCGACCGACGGTTTTCCCGACAGCGCCGGGCGCTTTGGATTGGTGAAACATCGGACGTTGGCAGTAGTCACGTGGTTTCGCATCTGCCATTTTCTCCTCCGAGAGCGAGCCACACGTTCCGCTTGCGCGCTTGACCTCCGAGTTCGCAGAACGCCAGATCTGCCCGTCTCTGCTTCGTAGTATATAGGCGACCAGTCGAAGGTACTATAAATATTGGCCTAGTGGGTGCGTCATTGGGCCCGTGAGGATGCAGTGAATGAGTAAGCTGCGAAATGCGACCCCTCGTCTTGTGTTAGCAGCAAAATGCTATAGCCACAATGGTAGGTGAATAAATTGAACATCAATTTTGTTGTCCACATATTTCTTTTTGGCTGGTTATGTAAGTATAACTTGGAATAACTTTGTCATTGCAAAAAAGCAGTTCATTGTCCTTTATTGAATAAACCGCCTATTGTGTATAGTTGAAATCCAGAAATTTCTTTTAAAATCGCAGGGTGATGTGTTCTTGCAAGTAGCATGGTATTTCATTACTTTAAAGGTAGTAATCACAGTGGATACCGTAATATGGTTTTACAACGCCATATATGTGATCAGAAACTTATTAGGCGCTGTCATTAGAAACATGTACGGCATAATTTTTCTGCACCCTCGATCGCTGTGAACGTGCAAGAACTGTTATTACTTAAAAGATTCAAAGATTCACAGGAAGGGATGCAACTGGCTTACTTCACTGCACATTTTTATTTACTTTTCTTTAACGTGTCGTCTCCTACTGCTTTATCTCCATAAGATCACACTGTTTGCCTGCTTTTCGCATTGTTGCTCTTGTTTTACATGGCGGTGCAGGAAGGTACGTTGTCAGTGTGCCACTATAGCAGGTGAATAAATTACTTAATCGAATAACTGTAGAGTTAATTACCGTTCGAAGCAACTGTTAATACAGGTGCAGCGAGGGTACAAAGTCTGCAACATGTCCAATGTCTATTGGTTTTTGTGTAGGAAAAAAATTCTCCCGAGAGGAGATGCAAGTTAGCGTGCATGGAAATTTCGAAAACAAATTAACAACGCTTTTTATTCAAGCCACGGAGTTAATGCTGTCGTATAAAATTCATTACGATTGTTCTTCACGAAGAAGACAATAAAACTGGCTTTTTTTCTTGTTGGCATCAGGAGTGCTCACGCCTGGTCACTTCAGCCTCCACGTTTGCTCTGTGAAATTTATTAAGTAATTGAGGTAAGATAACCTTTCAAGATGCATCGGGAAATTCACGCTTGAGAACCGGCGAGAAATTGCGACTGAACGGTACCGCGTTCAGCACAACGTTGAAACATCGGATACTTTGCTGTCTTGTCATTTGACCTTGCCGAGGTTGAAATTATGTAAGCTGCTCCGTACGTGCGATTTTTGTATGCTACTCAACAAAGGAAAATTGTGACGACTCCAAAAGGCCATGTTGTCTCGTGGGAATCGAACACCTCGCAGTATTAACAACTTGCAAAGCTGTAGGAAGCAAATGTGAAAAGCCACTTGATTTGCTGCGTAGCGGGTCAAAGAACGCATAGTAATGGGAGAATGGAATCTGCGGTACAATTTTTTTATTCTCTCTTTGCGTACGTACCGACTTCGACAATGCACATCTCCGCGCAATGCACTTGTTGAGCGAGACGTCATTTCCCAAAACAAACCGGCAAAATAGCTCTCCGCGCAATCTTCACGGAAAATCGCAGCGACGGTACGACTGTGCGACCAACCGGTTGACCGGAGCCGAAAATCGGGGGGTCGGCACTGCGACTGCGATTTTCGTCGCAAACGACTGAAATCGTACTTCCAGTGCGATGAAAATCTTATCATACGAAACAAGCTTGAGGCCGTACCTGTATGCGAACTCTTGGGATCGTTCCCCGCGCGCGGCAAGTTGTTTTCTCATCCACTTTCATTTCCACAAATTTATCATTTCTTTATTTGATTTATTTAGCACAAGTAATTTCCCTTACGTTGTCCTTGGCGCCAGCGTTTTGTTGGCTTCTTATGATGTGATTAATAAAAATCTGGCCCCTCGGTTAACCCCATTTCTTCTCGTTCAAAGGCATCTTGCGTCTCTGCATCTCAGTGAGACCCCTAAATCCTTTGAGGTAGCGTAACTCAACAGCGATAACTGAAATTGATGGTTGATTGTGTTTTGCACTTCGCAGAGAAATGAAAAAGGAATTCGGTCGCGTAGATACAGTATAGCAGATTGAGCATCACGTTGCCAGCTTGCATGCCTGCTGGAGGAATGCTGGCTTTACACAGGAAGGCAAGACTAACAAACATTTTGGCACAGTGTATAAAGCCAGAAGATTCAACGGGCTGAATTTTTTTGTCCTAACCATACAAAGTTTCGTTTCGTTGCGTTTATTATACCCCTCAGGGCCAAGGGCATTACAGAGGGGGAGTGGTAAATACAAAAAGAGGACAAAGACAGTTGGTTACATGAGCGTTTAAATGGCACCTGTATATACAATATTAGCTAAGGCTTCATGGAACTGTTCATAATTAATAAGGCCTACAACTTCGGCGGGAAGATGGTTCCAGTCACGCGAGGTTCGCGGCAGGAATGATTGTGAAAAACTTTTAGTGTTGCATGACAAAAAATCCCCTCTTTGTACTGATGATCAATGCGACGGGATACATAAATTGGATGGGGATGAGGTGATCTCGTAGAGTATGGTGATGGTACAACTTGTGGAAGAGGGCAATACGAGACACTTTTCTGCGAGATGCCAGCGATGGGAGGCAAAGATTAGATTTCATGTTAGTTATACTCGCTGTGCGGTTGTAGTTAGCAAGAATAAAACGTACAGAGTTATTTTGAACCATCTCGAGGTCAGTGATTAGGTTTTCATGAGCAGGGTCCCATACCGGAGTCGCGTATTCGAGTTTGGGTCGTATTAATGTTTTATATAACAGAAGTTTCAAATTAGTAGGTACGCTGAAAAAGTTGCGACGTAGGTAGCCAAGCATGCGATTAGCGTTTTTGATTATGTTTTCAGTATGAAGAGACCAGTTTAGGTTAGAAGTGATGTAAACACCAAGATATTTATATGAAGAAACTGATTCCAACGACATGTTGTTAATGTAGTATGATGGTATTGTAGATGTTTTCCGAGAAACACGCATGACTTTGCATTTGTTAATATTGAGCTCCATTAACCATTCATTGCACCAGGTTCCTATCGTGGTAAGGTCTGACTGAAGTAATTCAATATCGTTAGCATTGGTAATTTCTCTGAAGATGACGCAATCATCAGCGAATAGATGGATATGGGAGTTGATAAGCGAGGGAAGATCATTAATGTAAATTAGGAACAGTAGGGGTCCAAGGACGGAACCCTGTGGAACACCTGAACGGACCTCTGTAAAATCGGGGTTAATGTCGTTAGCACAAACAAATTGCGAGCGGTTGAGCAGAAAACATTCAATCCATTTCAAAAGGTTACCGTCTATGTTAAGTTCATTTAGTTTATGAAGTAATAGTTTGTGACACACCTTGTCGAATGCTTTTGAAAAATCCAAGGATGTACAATCAGCTAGTGATGATTTGTCAAGAATATGGTGTAGTGCATGTGTAAATGATATTAATTGGGTTTCACAGGAGTAAGGTTTCCGAAAACGGTGCTGTGCTGACGTAAAAATTGAGTTCAATTCAAGGAAATTAACCAGGTTAGTAAAAATAATATGCACGAGCATTTTACAGCGTGTACTGGTGAGAGAAATGGGACGATAATTATTAGGGGATGCTTTGCTGCCGGATTTATACACTGGAATCACTTTGCCTATTTTCAACTCACTAGGTAGCGTACAATGGTCAAGGGATTGCTTGAAAAGTTTGGATAGTATGATGGAAGAATAATATGAAGTGTTTTTTAAGAATTTCGAGTTAATACAGTCGTATCCGGGAGCAGAATGAATGCTTAGTCCATCAATAAGCTTAACGACACCGGATGGAGCAACAATTATGGAGGGCATGGTAACATAGTTACGGTGCTGTGTACTTGGCATATGTGTGCTGGATGTGGCTGTAAAATTTTCTGAAAATGTATGGTTTAGTATGGTGGCAGAAAGGTCGGAGGGGATTGGAACACCGGAAGAGTCTGTTAAGGCAAGGCTGTTGTCAGTCGAAGGAATAATTGCACGCCAAAATTTTTTAACATTAGTAGTAAGTATTGAAGGGAGAACCTGCGAATCGAAGTGCTTTTTGGCGTTTTTGAGCGCTTGCACATATGTGTTTGGCGCCGCAGTATACGATGCCCAGCGATTGTTACAGGCAATGCAAGCCAGCCAAGGTATAGAAGTGAAGTGTGTTTTATTGGAATCGTAGAAGTACTTGAGGTAAGGGAAATGAAAGAGGACGAAAAAATAGCATGCTGCAAGTAGGGAGCGAGCCAACATATTCTAAATTAAGCGTGTGGTAACGCGGAAGTAGCTGACGCAACAAAAATGCTAAGTTCATTGGTAGGATACATGCCCAATATGCAGGAAACAAATTGCGTTGTTGAGAGCTAGTTCTGTGTTATGTTAGTTTCTTTCACGCAAAATGGGAAGGCTCGGCCCATTTCCTGCAGAACTCTCACATTGGAAGACTGCATATTACCAACCTACCGCGACCGGCACGTTTTAGTGCAAGAAAATGGGCCCAACCACTCAGAGAGAAACGCCACCGTGTACGCTGCCACGTGCGCAGCCGGCCGGCCTTTCCATATAAGGCGTATATGGAGCAGCTACCTATTCATACATCTCAAGGGCAATACTTAAATGGTTTCCTATTCTACGGTGCCAGACAGTCATTCCCCTGTTCCTAAGCTTTATTCTATCTCCTCCCGCTTTACAGCGTAGCTGCATATTGCTAGGGCATTTCCGTCGTCCGCGAATAACCGGCGAACTAGCTTGTTGACGCCCCTCGGCGCAACTGCGCGAACGCGCTCGTACATATCCCAGCTCTGATGCTACACCGGAACCAGCTATTACCATCTCCCGACGCGTGGAAGTTACTGAAAGACTTCGCTAAATCAAAGGGTATTCGTTCAACGAAGCAGTAGCGTCGCGGAAAGTCCGTTAGTGCGGAAGGAGCGCGCTCGCGCGTTCCTTCCGCAGCTGCCTCAGCTGCCGCTCATTGCTTAAAGGGACAATAAAGGTTACCAGAAAGTCTAGGTAAAGTGATAAAGCAATGCTCTAGAACGTCTAAGGCGTCACAATAATCGCGAACGTAGCTTTAGTAACAGAGAAATTGAGGTAAATGCACGACACAATTAGAGACCGGTACTAGACATTCGGTACTAGACATTCCGGTACTAGCCCGATGACGAAAGCACTCCTCATCATAATTTATGTCACTAGTACTCAGCTACTCGTATTAAAAAGATAATTTCATTAAATTATAATACGGAAGAAAATGCTGCTTGTCTACTTCTATTCGATTCTAGGAAAAAAATAACATTTTGACGTTACCCTTGAGTAGAATGGGTGATCGAAAGGTGTCGTTTTCGCTCGACTCGGCGCGCTCGACTTTGCGCCGCGCGCACTTTGGAATTTCAGTTGTTTCTTTATTGTGTCGTGCTGCGGTGGTCCTGCTGGCTCGCGAACCTTGCACTTGGAAAAAGCAGCGAGAATGCCACATCCATGTGATGTCGTGGCGATGCGCGAACGGTGCGCGGAACCTGGCCAAGGGCAATTGCAGCGGCGAATCCAACGTTACTTATCACTGTGTGCCAACGAGTGAACCTCTCCGTCGGAAGTGGTTGATTGCCCTACCTCTGCCACAGCGCGCTGGAAAAGAGCCGAAAAATCACGTAATGTGCTCGCTGCACTTTCGTCCAGATAATTACGAGTTCAACGCCGACTTACTGAAGTCGCTTGAAGTGCCTTTCAAAGTAGGCTGTCGTCGTAGTAGTACGCAGCGACGACGCTGGCAGCACGGGCCCCCAACAGCAGGTCACGTTCATCAGTGCTTAAATCGCTGAACTCGAGCCCAGCATCGCGAGCTGTGTCGTTTTCAGGGTCATCCATTGCAACGAGCCTCGAGGTTGGCGTCATAAAATAAAGAACCAGCTTATCGTCGCACGCTTTCCCTTCCGCCAGACCCCACAGTTCCGCTTTCGCGCCGGTGTCGGCTCTGTCTTGGCTCTGTTTGTGGCCGCGCGTTCGCGTTTTGTGCAGAAAAGCCGTAGCGCCGTCTGCGGGAGCCGTTTTACTCACCGACGGCGCAACGTCACTATGAGACCATGACGTGAATACTCCTCGATCGGAGGGCGGGTGATTTGAACCGCGCTAGAGGTACGCGGACGCTTTGGAACGCACTTTCTCTTAAAATAAGTCTCTTCTTCGCCCTAAACAAGCGTTTCGAGGTTTCTGGGATGGTATTTCAACACTCCACGTTGACGTAATATTAACCTTTAGTGTCCCTTTAAGGGGGTATGAGCCATTACCTGGAAAGAGGAAACTATCATCATCGTCGTCACCATACTAATCAACATCGTCATCAACTATCTTCATGAGCAATGGCTCGAGCATCGTCGTTTTCTTTCACAGCTGGCTTGTTTGCGCCCCTCGGTGTCACCACTGGAACGCGCTCATGCCGTTGCTCGCGTGTTCATCGTCTTCTTGCGCAGCTCGCTTCGTTACCGCTCATTATTCCAGCGTAGAATTTCGTCTCTCTTGTGAAGTGGTATTGGGGAGGCCACTTTAGCTTTTTTTTTATTTACGATTGTATAAACCATTGCTTAAGGGCGTATGAGCCATTCCTTGTCTTACGTGACGTATTCATCTGATAACAGACGCGATTCTAGAATGTGTGTGCATACCTATCATCACGACGACCACCGATCAGGACAATCAGTATGTTCGTACCTTTGTTCAAAATTCTATGCCACCTCTGTGTCACGTGCTAAACATCTTCGCTGGTCATCCACCTTCACAGAGTGAAAGAGTTCATGATTTTATTGTTTGTTCGTGCTGTACTGTTCCCTACTAAAACCTATACATATATTTTCGAACGTTTCTAATAGCGTGGTGTCATTGAGTGTCATTAATACAGCTTTGAGTGTCATTACTACTGACAGCGCGACTAAACAGTACTTGCAATAAAGTACTTGGGATACAGTACTTGCAATAAACCCGCGTCTCAACGAAGGAGGTATTTGCGACGACTGAGCAAGTGCTGCTCATGCGGAGTTCCGTCGTAGAGATGCAGACAGTAATGCCATATTGTGGCGAAGCGGCACAGCTGTTAGTGTTCACATGCATCAGCTCACCAGGGACACGGCGATGAAGGGGGATGAGAAGGGGCAGGGGCAGATCGGCAGGTATGAAGACGACGAGATGTATCATTTGAATGACTAGGTTTATTAGGTTGGCATTACTTTAAATTTACACTGTGCACATGTTACATAAAAACTGATGTCCTACCGGTCGTCGACGGTCTGCCTGACTGGCCGGATCTCCCGTGGAGAATGGCGCCCTGGGCTGCAGTCTCTCGGCACTTTTCGGAACTACTCAGATTCCTTCATTAAAATTAGTTTCTATAGCATGGAAAGTATCCGCGGACTGGCGGGAGGCGCAGGCTTATCCACTAATCGGCTACTCAGGCAAATCAGGCAAGCCGACAGAATCCAATAGGGGCCACAGTTTAACCGACAGGAAATGGTCCCGAAGCGCACACAACAAAATTGACCATGACTAATGAACCTTCGCCGACCCTCATACAGCCGAGCGCGAGACGACCGCGCGGAACGTGCGCGACTGTCAGGCACGGCGGGGCGCGAGCACCTGGCCGAGGAGGCGCCACACGAAGGCTCCACCGCATCGACGAGCGCACAACTTTCGCGGAAAGAAAAAAAGGGGCCAGCGGTGTACTTTGTTCCCGGCAACATCATTAACGAAGTCGGCCTTTAGGGTAGTAAAACTTTGCTGACGCGTGTAAAATGGTGATCAATTTCAGACTATGGTAGTGCCAAGCATGCTCGGCTCTCCTGATTGATTTATTGCACTTTTTTCTTTCCTTTGCCATTTTCAAAATAGGAAACGCACAGCGTTATATTGCCCCGGCGCTGACGGTAAAGCAAAGGTGTGCTAGTTAAAGAAAACATTCGAGAAACTCGTTTCCACAGTACGCATCGTAGTAACATCGTGGAGTGTGTGGATTGGGGAATCCAGTTAAACTTCGCGAGGGCTGACACTGTGGGAACCTTCGTCTATCATCAGTGCTCTATTGTCATGAATAATGCAATTTGCAACGCAGCCATGTCTGCCTCCTTATGTGCCATGGTCTAACGGACTTCCCGCGACGCTACTGTTTCGTTGAACGAATACCCTTTGATTTAACCAAGTCTTTCAGTGACTTCCACGCGTCGGGAGATGGTGATAGTTGGTTCCGGTGCAGCATCAGAGCTGGGATATATATTCAAGCACGTAAAAAGTATGAAGCATGCGTTTCCTATCAAGCAGTCGTAATTGGCAATGTGCGCGGGAGGAAGAGCAGCGTCAAATGAAATCAAATAAGCCTATGCCTAAAGTGTAAACAATAAAAATGCTGCCAAAAGAAATTTTAACCCCTGTAGAAAAAAACATGAAAAACAAACATGAGGCTAAATCAAAACAGACGGCAGCTAAAATGAATTTACTCGCTCCAACAGGATCCTGGTTTTTCTTACGCGCCGTGTATTTGCAATTTTAGATTAGACGGCGGCTGATGCTGTAACAAAAAAACTCGGCTTTCATGCTCCAATACCGCCGATGAATGGAATGCATGTTCTATTTACAGCTGGGCATCTATTGGCTTTGTTTCTCCTTTTTTCGCTGATATCTAATTGCTTCATTGGCTCGCAGACTGGAAGTGAAATAAATTTACAAAATACGATGGTCCAAATTCCACTGGGCTGGGATTGCTAAGGAGCACACGCCACAATACTAAACATGGTCTCGTTCCTGCATGCCTAAATCTCGGCCCTTTTTTCTCCCTTTTAGCGTGACCAAGACCTCCTTGTCTTGCCCGAACGTGATCTGACTTTGCAGACCCTTCATTTTTCTTTAAAAAACTTGGTGAGACAGAAGACGGGGAGGAAGTTGTACGGCCGACATAAGAGACGAACGTTCACTTAGAGCCCAGCTAGAAATCCATCGCGTGACTCGGAGACATCATGGCGCTGAGCAGACACGTTAGTGGCCGGTGTGGCTCGCTACGCGTGTCGCCCGCGGTTCGCCCACATTCATCGACCAAGGACGCATGTCTGTGTGTGTGCCTGTTCGTGCGTTGTCTGGCGAGGTGCTGTGTAAGTCTTGAATAATGCTCGCCTGACATGCGAATGTCTTATGCGGGAAGTGGCGCTGCCTCCCACCAAAAGAGCTCCGTTATTGCGTGTCCTGTCACCGCGCTGGACCCTCGACAATACCTGAAGTGCACTTTCGCTGTCAGGACCCTTCTGATTACCTTCGAATACCTGAATGTCAGGTATCATTAAGAATTGAAGGCGGCCGACTAATATTCAGCTCTCGTTGCCTAGTTTCTTCAACAACAGGGTTGCAGGTGCCAAGGCCATTTTATTCAATTTATTCATGATTGTACTGTAGTCGAAAAGACCAGCCAAAAAAGAAGAAGAAGAAAAGCCTTTTCGCTTACAATGATCCAGTCTAATTTCCCACGCAACACTTCTTTTAAGACACTTGCTTTGTTTCATTATCTTCCAAAGCTAGCCACGCAATATGCGCAAAAAAGGTAAGTCTCGTTTTTTAAAAGTATTATCGAACACAGTGTACGCGAAGGTGTTATATACGTTCATTTTCATGATTATTCATAATTTTTAATTGATCGTCACTCACTGTGGTAGAGGTGTATTTTCTAATATAAAGTATGTTTGATGTATTTGTGTATTACTGAATCTTTCTCAACATTCTGAGATCTAAAATCTACGCCCCTGTATCCTGCCATCATTTGTTTATTATGCAAGCAAACCTATTGTCGTATGGAACTATTATTTAATATTATTTAACCGCCATTTCAACCATTATGTGCATACACGTGCGCGGTACATCACTGATAA
This sequence comes from Dermacentor albipictus, assembly GCF_038994185.2. Classification (NCBI taxonomy): domain Eukaryota; kingdom Metazoa; phylum Arthropoda; class Arachnida; order Ixodida; family Ixodidae; genus Dermacentor; species Dermacentor albipictus. Next base: position 178,414,528 of record NC_091823.1, on the reverse strand, counting down.
TATTGTCTGTTATCTATCTATCTATCTATCTATCTATCTATCTATCTATCTATCTATCTATCTATCTATCTATCTATCTATCTATCTATCTATCTATCTATCTATCTATCTATCTATCTATCTATCTATCTATCTATCTATCTATCTATCTATCTATCTATCTATCTATCTATCTATCTATCTATCTATCCATCCATCCATCCATCTATCTATCTATCTATCTATCTATCTATCTATCTATCTATCTATCTATCTATCTATCTATCTATCTATCTATCTATCTATCTATCTATCTATCTATTATCTCGCCACCTGGGCCATGGCATAGTGAGTGGTTGAACGGGTAGCGCATAGGGCTGTTGCGCTGAGGCAACCAGGGTTCTAAAGAAAGACAGGGAGATCCAAGTGAGAGAAAGAAAGGGGATTAACTAGAGTTAAAACCTTCGGTTTGCTACCCTGCACTATGGGAAGAGAAAGGGGAAGTAAAGACGGAAAGAAGAACGGTGACAAAAATAAAGGCTTGAAAAAAAAATGAGAAGGGGCGGAATGGAATCATTATAGTCTTTCCAATAGGCCACTGCCACGTAAGAAGGTCAACAAAGCCTTCAACAACTTTCGGTGCGACGGCAGTTCATGATGACATTCCAAGAATGACTGGTCTGAAAGTGACCTGTCGTCAAGACGTGCCAACGCGGTCGCTAGTGACAGCCAGTGCGCGCTGTGTCGAGGACAGTGGCAAAGTACTTGTTCTATAGGCTCCTCACCGCCGCATTGACTGCAGGCCGTGCTCTCGGCCATACCGACTCGGAATACGAAAGATCGTGTAAAAGCGACACCAAGCCACAGTCGGCAAAGTACTGCTGTCTCGAGTCAAGAGAGTCCAGTTGGGGGTCGAAGTCGAAGGGATGGGTCCAGTAGGTGTAGACGTGTCTGCCTCAATCTTGGTGTGTTCCATAAAGTTCTGATGGCCTCACTTGTTATCACACGAATTTTCATTGCAGGGTCTGTTCTTGAGAACGGAATGGAGTCTTGCAAGCCCTCCTCAGGTGCAGATCGTGCTGCTGCGTCGGCATGTACTTTACCCATTATGCCACAGTCGCTTGGAATCCTCTGTAACCTGATGTCGGGTTCTTCCTCGACGAGGTGCAAAAAGAAATGGGCGTGGGCAGGACACGTAAAGAGGAGGGAAGATAACCGATGGTCATTAAGGGTTACGGACTGGATTCCAAGGGAAGGGAAGCATAGCAGGGGCGGCAGAAAGTTAGGTGGGCGGATGCGATTAAATCGTTTGCAGGGACAGCATGACTACAATTAGCACATGATCGGGGTATCTGAAGAAATATGGGAGAGGCCTTTGCCCTGCAGTGGGCGTAACCCGGCTGATCATGAGGATGATGATTATGATGTTACAAGAATGACCTATGTCCGTCTCGTTCGCCACGGCTCTACAGGACGTTGACCTTTCGGCCATCCATCAAACATCCCCGCAATGCACGCGCGCAATTCACTAGGCAGCACTTTACAGACATGATCTTTCAAGAAATCGGCCGAATTTGAAGAATCTCCAGCTAATAACTTCAAGAGGATACTTTCTTGTGAAAATTTAGGCACTTAAGGTACTTAGTCGTAAATTTTCTTCTTCGCTATCGCGGCATTCGGTCAAGGTTAAAGCGCCTCTATAACGCAGCAGGGAAGTTACGACTAAGTGCTGCAAAAAGCATATGTTATCCTAGGTTATCACGTAGGTGCTATCATGCAGGTAACATTGTTGAATTTCGGCCATT